>NC_060138.1:845489622-848147122 GCF_021461385.2 Schistocerca piceifrons
TCTGCTGTTTTCTACTGTATCTTATGTAAGTTGCATGGTAGTCTGGTGTGCAGCTTTGTTGGCTGATGGTTTTTGAATTTTTTTCTGATAGTTTGTCTATCATGAGAGGGCTATACACGTTGTTTGAGGCTATGGTTTTAATGGTACTGATTTCTTTTTCTTTTTTAACTGGATCAAGTGGAATTTTGTGAAGGTGGTTCAGTGTGGATCTAAAATATGGCATCTTATGCTAGTGTGGATTACGAGATGAGCTGTCGATACATATGTTAGTGAATGTTGGTTTTCTATAAATCTCAAAATGATGTTTATGGTTTTTGTTGGTGATTTTTATAACTAGGTAACTGATGCTGTTGGTGGTCTCGTGTTCAACGGTGAATTTGATGTTTTTGAGCTGCTAGTCTGATTGGTTGCTAATTGTTTATATTTCCTCATTGGTGCCATCAAAAAGTATAATTTTATCATCAACATATCTTTTGTAGTAGATGATTTTGCTGTTGATGTGGTTGTTAGTTTCAAAAATTGTCTGCTCTAAGTGATTTACGTAAATATCTGCTAACATCCCCACTAGGCTGCTACCCATTGCCAACCCATCTTTCTGCATAGCTGGTTTCTGTAATCTTCTGTGTAAGAGTTAACCCTTATTCTATACACAGCCAAGAGCTCAAAATGTCAGTTTTTGACAAAATAGCATAGTTGTATAAATTTGCAAAAATAGTGTATGTTTTCTTCCAGACCAGGGATCATTATGCATCCATATTCTCAAAGGTCTTGCCTTCTTTATTAAAAGTTAACATCATCATCAGTGTTCTGCCCAAAGGCAGGTTTTCAAATGGTAGTTCTCCAGGCTGTCCAGTCTTCTGCCATCCTCTTCAGGTCTGCATAATTTCCTCTTCTCTTTATGTCGTCTATCACCTTGTATCTCCTTCTTCTTCTCAGTCTTCTCCCACAAACCAATCCTCCCAAAGCATATACTAGCAAGCCCTCCCTTCTCAATGAATGTCCCAACCAGTTCTTTTTCCTTTCTCTTAAAACCTTCAGCAGACATCTTCTCTCACAAACCCTTTCCAATACTCTTTCATTACTCACTCTTTCCATCTAACTAATTCTCTCCATTCTCCTCCACATCCACATCTCAAATGCTTCTAACCTTTTTTCATCCTCTCGTCTCAGTGTCCATGTTTCTGCCCCATATAGTGCCACACTCCAGACAAAACATTTGCCAAGCCTTTTCCTTAATCCTTTATCTAATTTGCCACGTAAGAGTCTCCTCTTTCTGTTGAATGCCTCCTTCACTATGGCAATTCGAGTTTTCACCTCCTGGTGACATCTCAAGTCTTCAGTTATTGTGCTTCCAAGATATTTAAATTCACTTACTTGGCTAATGGTAGATTGTCCTATTTTAATATTGGACAGTCTGCATCTTGTACTGATGACCATACTCTTTATTTTTGCTGTGTTTATTTGCATCCCATATTCCACACAAGCTTCATTCAGATCTTTCAGCATGTTATTCACTGTCCGCTCACTTTCTGCCACTTATACCATGTCATCAGCAAATCTTATACATTCTATTCTCTTTCCATCAATACATATTCCTCTTTTCCCATCTAAACTTTTTGCAATAATCTCTTCAAGGTATATGTTAAACAACAGTGGGGAAATGTAACAACCTTGTCTAACACCTCATCCAATGCTGCTTCCTTCTGACATTTCATTTCCAATCCTTATCCTTACTTAGTTAACAGTACTAGACATTTTACCAATTTGTTTTCCTTACTAGGAGCTCCACTTATCTTTACATGTACAATGGACATTTCCACAAAATTCTTACTACACTTGATCTTGTCTCTAAATTGCTCAGATATACCACAAATTGGACTACCTGTATGAATCAAACAGTTACCTTCCCACTGATCAATCTTAATTTTAATGTAAGGACACCAAAAATCTGAATCATCTTCTCTGTTATCATACACTTTATGCAAAAGATCACTTTCAGTTTCATCACATGCTTCATCCACACTGTCTTCAAAGGGTTTTATCAACTTTAATGGTATCATAACATTACTTTGGTTACTCATGTTGTCAGGTAAAGATTGGACACAATGAACGGATTCCATGGTGCAACTAACATGACTTGTTACAGAAGGAACACAAAATATATTTCTGTCAAAATTGCACATCCTGCTTAGATCTTCTTTCATTTCATTCCACCAATTTGGATAGAAATTCTGACTAACCACAGCTAACTTATTTCAGAATGCACATTCATCTATGTTATCATCTATCTCATCCCAAACAAACTTCAAAAAGTTTTCATTTTTACTCTCTAGGATTGCAGATAACTCACCTTTACTGTTTGCAACATTACTCTGCATGACATTAATGAAAAACTGCTTTGACTGGACTGGGATTCCATGACTAGTCACATACATTACTTACCTTATCTGTATTGTCAACATCATTCACAAATAACTCTGGAACTTCATTATTCTTAAACTCCACAGATACCTGATACTCATCATCATCATCACTATCAGAGTTACCATTATCTCTGTTTGTGTAATTATTCCCATTGCGATTTCTATCATTCCGATTATCATGGTACATACTTCTTCCTACTGCCCTATCCAGCCTGGCAACATATTGTAAAAATCAGATCCATGTACTAAATCCCACTGCAACCTTTCTGGTAATAATCTTTTTAAGGGCGTCAATCAAGAGGTCATTTCATCAAATGGTTTGTCAAGGTATGTTAATTTTTGAAGTGGGTTCTTACAAAACTCATTCAAAAGTACCATCCCTACATAATTATATAATTAGAACCATTCAAACATTCACTTTTAATTCTCCCCTGTTCAGTTTCCAACTAAAATTTGTTTAAAAAACTTTTCTCAAGGCTGATATTTTTCCCACTGATTTAAATTAAATTTAACCATGACAGAGCTTTGCCTTCAAGACATCTTGTAACAAATTTAATTTTTTGATTGTCTTTCATGCCTAGCAAAAAACCATCCCTACTGTGGTGCAGAAAATCCACTGGATGTAAATTGTCTGATGGAAACGTTTTGATAGGAGTGTTGGACCACACAACAGTCTAACATTTCCAACTTAAAGTGTGAGTGTGAATCTGGGTTATTTCAGTTTATTCCCCCAAACCACCTTCCACTTCTTTACGAGGTGACTTACTTGGAATTTGCAGCCACTCTTCTTTACTGGATAGCCACCCGCTGGAAACCCTCTAGACTTCTCCGTTGAATAACGCAAGGAACAGGAATTTTTAGACTCTTTCTACTTATGAAATAAATAAATTACAAACTTTGCTTTTCGTCAATCAATGACATATTTGACTTACATACACAATGAAATTTTCACTTTCAACATAAATATATAATTTCCGGTAAGTCCCTCATACAGTCAAATCTCAGAAACAAATTAAATTACGGTTAAAAGAAAGTTGGCTTTGACACCATAACTTTTGCTAACATAAATCAGAAAATAAGTCATGTCTATAGCAAGGTTACATCAAGAGTTTTCAAGAGTTCTTTTTCAACTGTCTTTGTGTTTTAATAACAATAGTCAATAACCCAATAAGCACAGAGCTGCATATAAACTCCATGGTTCTTCCTTACACACTCACTAAGACATCTGTGGGTTGCCCGACAGGTACTTGTTGGTGCTATTCATCTGCCACGTCTACTTTCTTCCCGTGACTGTTTCTAAACCTGCACACACAAACATTTGACACACGGTGGGTAGGATTCTACCACCCCACACTCATAGCCAGAATATCGTATGTTTGAGATGATAGAAGGCTTAGTGGTTCTAAAATTTACCCAGAAATTCTCGAATCACTACAGTATCATTGTTTGCGCACAGACTTTGGTTCACATGAATTTCTTTAAATGCTGAAATTTTTTGATCTAAAACAGTTACATTAGTTTGCATATTGTTTTCCACATTTGAAATTTTTTGGTTTAAACTTGGAATGGTTTGTTCCATTTTTTCTACTATGGCCTTCTGTTCAAATCTGACATCAACACTCTTTGAGTGTCTTGCTGATTCAACTACAATCTCATTTTCCAAAACAATAAATTTAGTTTCCAAAACATCTTTTTCGTTCACACTTTTTGACACCTCTGACAGCCCGTTTTTTTGCTCTGAAACCTGATTACTCAGTTGGTCCATCAGATCTTGTACTCTGTCTAATTTACTATTGTTACCTGTATTTATTTCCCCTATCATTGCCAAAATTAACTGCAAAATATCAGTTTTTACTGTTCCTTTTCTATGATTTCAGACATGTCCTGAATGGATCCTACAGCTTTCACATCTATCTCTCTCCTACCCTTGTCTCTATTAATTTTGTTAACAAGCACACAAGTCTACAAACAAATTAATTTCACAAATAGTTTGTACTTATCTTTCATTTTTGATGTCCCTGGTTGTAGCTGTCAAGTCCTCTTTCAGTCACTGTCACTGTTGATACTATTTACTTTGTTGGGGAGCTCTCGGTCTTCATTCTTCAGGTGATCAGAGATCCATTCATACATAAACTGTAAATGACACAAATCACCCTTTCTTCTTTAATCACCCTTTCTTCTTCTACAACAAACAAAAGTTTCTTATTAGTCAACTGATCTTGGACGACACTCCCACTTGTGATCTCCCCCTCTCTCACAATTTGTTGTTGTCACTACTATTGCCGATGGTATGGTCTCTTTTTTATCAAAAATATGAGAGGAGTAAGATTTACAATTAACTTTTTACTTATCATCCTTTCTCGTAGATGGCTCCAGTTCTTCTTGTCTAGGGGCTGATTCTTGAATCTGAAATTTTTGTCATTTTGGGTTCTCATGGTTCCAACTGACATAATTGGCTTTGTTAAACTTGGAGAGATTTGTAGACTGTATTTATGGAAAAATGAATGTGATATCTTCTGACGTACTGGAAGGTGTTGAATTTACGAAAAATGTTTTAGTTGTATGAAAACTGTTATGTGTGATGAAAATACAGTGAGATGAGTTCAGAGTAGTCTCTAGTGTACAGAGTTATTTTAAAAGTATAAAAAATTCCTCCAAAAAAGTTGCATCTTATCTTCGAAGAAGAAGTTGTGCAGGACATCGCAGCCGGCTATCAAGAAAAGAAGATTGGTGAAGCAACTCCAAGTAAGTTCGATAACCAAGGGGGGTGTAGGTCTTGCACACCAGTACCTCACTGCCACTCTTAATCACTGGAAACCTCCAGAACCTTACTAGTTCATTTTTTCATTGCATTTAGCTCTGTTTGTTACATTTTCATATGTAATCACTTTTTAATTCTATGTGACATAAATTATGTGAGATTGCTTTTGGAATATAAACAGGCAGAGCATATGCCATTTGATGTGATGAAGGTATATTAACAGCATATTTAGTACACAAAAGAATGTTTCGGGATTTCATGGGGATGCTAGATACGAAGTAACCTATCCATTGGAGCTTGTGGTAAGAACTCTAGGGTTGAAACTGAAAGATGTGGGTAGACCCACTCGCACACTGCTGTATGTTTGTATCCTGTCTGGTCCGGTCAGCCTACAAGAGATCACAGGCGCTGTGTCATGTACTCAAGCATCTGTCAACTACATCAGAGTTGTGACTGAAATTTGTTAATTGTTAGCCAAGAAATTATCCTATATGAGGAATTCATGGAACCATTTCTTTAGAAAATCATCACTGATATGGACCTATTCCACATAAATGTATGTTTCTTCAAGTAGGGGGATTAACTTCCCAATACATTACATAACTTTAAATCAGTACACTTTTTTTTATCAATTACAAATAAATCTTCTAGGCTGCTGTGTACGTATGTTAGTTTGTAAGAACAATTAGCAAATAGTGTGGAAGACGTTTACTAGTATAGACAGTATAACAAGATGTATGCATGTCTGATTTCATACACTGGTTTTGGTCATCGAGTTACTTGACTATATCATTGTTCAGAGCTATTTATGATTCTTATTACCTGTATTTACCCTGAGTACTGCAATATTGTATCTCATTGGAACTTGAGTTGTGGGCAAACTCATGCTAAAATCTGTTTTGGGTATCCCTGGTCAATGCGACTGTGTTCTCACAAATGGCACGCAACTATTGATTGAGGCTAGATGCTTCCTATAATTATTCTTTACATATGATTGAACTTATTGATATCTGATTGAGAGCTTTATCCATTTCGTTGTGGCAAAACGTTTTTGCTGGACTGTGCCCGGTGCAGTTTGGATTCATGAGCTGATCCCAACATCAAAAGCTTAGGCCCTAATATTTTTTCAATTATTTTTGCCTTTTGTGAGTCAACAAATCCTTAAATACTTTGGTTTATGTGGTGATTGGTTTTGTGATGCATTCCCACCCATGACTGTGAGTATATTCTTCTGGTCAGTACCCGTCAGACTGAGTTTTTTGAGTCGACTCACTCATTGTACATTTAGGTTATGAATTTTTTCTCTTCTCTTTTGAAGAATTTGAAGGTGTGACTTTATAGATGTAAACATGCAATCTGTAATTCTAAGAATTTACATTGCCTCTGCACTTAGTTCTATAGTTTAGTGGTGTAATGTTGTAGTTTTGACTTCATATAATTCGTGTTGTGACAGAATGTTCCACAGATCTGAAAATCTGATTACCATGTCCTGATATGTGTATAAATTATGACTTGTATAGTAGATATATTTCGTAGGTTTTCTGTAATAGTTTATGTATCAGATACATCTATACATCTGTATTCTATTTTTTGGCATCATTTTGTACACCATTTGGCATCCTTATAGTCTGTCACAAGATATTGTAAACATATTGTTTCCAAATATTGTGATGGGGTATTGTAAAGGGACACCCTCCCCTAGCACTACTTTTCCTCAAGAGAAGCAGTCGATACCAGAAATATTTTCGAATTTTGAACGGGTCAATATTATCTCAGTTGTTCTAAAAATTTCACATGATTTTGTTTGTGATGTGTTATATTACAAGCTAAAAATATATAAAAATATATTACTTTATTTTCTTTGTTACAATCGATATGTACTAGCTCTGAATGCACAGTAATTTTTTTTCCTTTTTATAAATAGTCTAAATTACGAAATATTTGGCACAATTAAAATTTCTATTACTAATTATTCCATTTGGTGCTGTTTATTATGTTTATTTCTGGATTCATTTATAAAATAATAATATAAAATAAAACATTCATTTTTCAAGAAAATTTGTAAACCCATTGGAATATTGTTCTTACCACAGAGTGAAGTAGTAGTGTTTGTGTCTCTGATGTGATCGGACGTGTTCTTGTAGTTTGGAATAACAATGTAATTTCAGCAAGTTTGAGATAGAAAAATGTGAGAGAAAAATTATCGTGAAGAAAACAAAATTTGCACAGGCTTACCCTTCTTGGTGCCCCTGCCCACACAAAGGTCAGCCTTTCTTGGGTCTGCCTACGTGCCCTTTTCCATCCAATCAATGCTGGGTGCACCCTCCTCCTCCTTCCTGAGTAGGCTACATAGTCTATTGTGCCCATACATCTTTATGTACCCTAGAATTCAAATACCTCTTAGAGAAATTAATATCCTACTTCACTCCTTACACTCGCTTCTCAATACTTTCCTTAACCCTTTAGAGTCCTCCATTACTCTTCCAGTCCCATGTTCCCAACAGATACCAACCTTGGAAACAAACAAATAAATAAATATTTTCCTACTTATACTCTGCTTGTCCCATTATCTTACAATATTCATCAGAATAGTTGCTAGACTGACACCAGTTCTTAAGTATATGATGTAGCATAACGAACCACAATATGTTCCTCCTCCTCCCATGCACACATACTAGTGTAATAACATCATCATAACCATAAATACTCTTAGCTCTTACATATATAAATATATCCCTGTACATACCTTTATGCGATGTGGAACTGTCACCTCACACAACCAGGTGCGCATACCTATCACTGTGTATACAGTTTTCTCCCTCCAACACATGACAGCTCCCATATTATCTTAAACTGTACTCTTGCTGTTTGTGTCTTTGTGTTTAATTGTTTGTATGTGTATGGGTAGTTGTATAGCCTGATTCTTCGGCCAGCTTATGGAAAATCAGTTGAAGGTTATAGAAAACCACGGAAACTGAGAAGGACTTCAGCGATAGAAGTATATGCATATGGACAGAGGGAAAGATAGACTGGTACTCAAAAGAGAAGTAAGAAAGGAAAAAGTAGAGATGGTTTCTAAGATTGAAGAAGAGAAAGAAGATAGCCCCAAAGACAGGAAACCCTTCCCACCCCCCTTCCGCAGGATCCCCACTTTGCCAGTACTTGAGTGCGAAGTCGGAGGAGGTATGATGTTAAACGTCTCCTGTAGAATGGACATTCTCACCTTCACCTTTGAAGTTCCCGAAGAAAGATCTTAGCAACCCCTATGGAATGGCAATGCTGAAGAATCAGTCACACTTGTCTGCAGGGTTGTTTGAAAGGTGTGGTACCAAGCAGGGTGGCACAGTGGTTAGCACACTGGACTCACATTCGGGAGGATGACGGTTCAGTCCCATGTCCAGCCATCCTGATTCAGGTTCTCCGTGATTTCCCTAAATCACAGCAGGCAAATGCTGGGATGGTTCCATTGAAAGGGCACGGCCGACTTCCTTCCTCGTCCTTCCCTACTCTGACAAGACCGATGACCTTGCTGTTTGGTCTCTTCCCCCAAAACAATCCAATCCAAAGGTGTGGTGTGAGCGTAGTGTTAGTCATGTTTGTACCTACACTACCCACCCCTTTCAAAATTTATATAAACCCTCCCCATTCATATCACATTTCACAAAAGGTATAAATTATCCCATAATAAGTAGAAAACTATGCAGCATATTATCGTAAGTAGAAACTATGTATGATATCATCATAAGTAGAAATTATGTATCATATCATCATAAGCAGAAACTATGTATCACATTATCACAAATATCTCAGTATTCCTCTTACCCCGTATCGTATCATTCACATCATTTTTCACTAAGGATATAAAATATTCAGTAGTAAGTAAAAAAGCTATGTATCATATCATTGCAAATATAGAAATATTCATATTATATTGTATCCTCCAATAGTTTAGGCCCAAATCAGACCTAACTATACGTTGGTCGCTAGGTAAAAATATGACCTAACTATACACAGATGGCGGGAGAGACGGGCTGGTTAGGCAAAAATATGACCTAACAATCCATGGAGACTGCGTAGGCTTCTGTTGACACTACAAATGAGACCCCAGGACCAGTCACGAATACCAGCAATGGTGTGCCTGGAATAACCGAGGAGGATGTTCCAGCGGGTATAATTTTTTTTCCCTTGCCATCCAAGAATACCTCTGCACACAGTTTCATATGGAAAACTGACAAAGAGATTAAATTCAAAGACTACTTTTGGCAAAAGTAAAACCTAACTATGATCAGATTTAAGGTCCTTGATGACTAGAGCGGAGCATGCTGTCAACTCACCTTTACATCAAGCCTAGAGCGGAGAATGCTGTCAGTTCACATATTATGGTGTATTACCCAGTGCCTTAGTCCTGACTTGATGTAACAACCCAATTCATCACGGTGAATATACAGTGGAGATTCACAGCACCCGTAAAACAAGCAAGCCTGTGTATATTGACGAGATCACTTATTACCACCTCCTCATGAAGCAGTATGACCTTGATATCAACCGTGCTTGTCCACGATGTCTAGATGAGTATGCCCAATTACTAAACTATCTGACAGTATAAGAGGAAGAAAACAGAATACAGAATATTATAAGACTTGAAGAGAATTCAATGTTGGAAAACGAATATGGAAGTAACACCGAACCTAACTCGGGATCCGACAATCATCACTCCGCTCGTTAAAACAGAATGTTAATGTCCATGGGGAACAGATGTGACTCCTCCTGGATCCCATGGACTTATGGACCAATACCTCTCGTTAAATTTCATATGAAAGTCTCCCCACAGTGAAATAATTACCATTTTAGTAGGAAACACAACATTAAGTAAAGTTATTCTATGTTCTAATCTGTCCTGGACAAAATGTGAATTCTTTGCAAAAGTCGTCTATAAACTTGTTAGTGTCATTAGGATTGCAAAAGACAACAGTCATAATGTTTCTGGATATTATACTCTTGGAAACTTCTCGATCTATAATTAGCTCAAAAGATTCCACCATACTACCTACATTTATAATGTCAAAGTCAAGTATTTCTTCTTCCAAATTTTGTTCTACATTATTTATTCGCAGCCTGTCAACATGTGTACTAATGTCTGGAATTTTCGATTGAATAATCGATATTAGTTCCTTAGGTCGATCCGTGCTTTCTTCCAAGATATTCATTTTCTGTCTTACGGAATTATATATTTATGTTGAAAGTGAGAGTTTCATTGTGTATGAAAGTCAAATACATCGTTAATTGAGCAAAGTTTGTCTACTTATTTCATATGTAGAAAGAGTCTAAAAATTCCTGTACCTAGCGTTATTTGATAGAGAAGAAGTCAAGAGGGTTTCCAGCAGCCAGCTATCCAGTACAGACTAGTGGCTGCAAATTCCAGGTAAGTCACCTCATAAAGAAGTGGAAGGTGGTTTGGGGGAATAAACTGATATAATCCAGATTCACACTCACACTTTAAGTTGGAAATGTTAGAGAGTCTTTCTTTCATAAATAATACATACTCATTATTTCCTTTCCTTGAGCTTCAGAATACGCAGTATTGTATCGACCTAATCACTTTTCAGAAGCCAGCTAGGACATCATTTCATAATTACGCACCTTTTTCATACTGTCAATCAAGATTGTTCTAGGTACGTTGAAAGATTCAGATGCTGCAGGTATTCCATACATCTTTCAAGAACAGAATTTACTGTCTCCTTCATTCTTTCTTGTGACCAGCTCTGCCAAGCTGTCTTTTGCACATAGTTCCTTACCATACGTGAAATGAAATTCTAGGTGCATTAGTTTAGGAACAGATAGGGACATAAGAAAATTACACATAAAATTGTTTGCTGTGAGTATTAAAAAAATTAAAGAAGAGGTTTTGTTAAGTTGAAGAGGAAATTTTACTTGAAATAGGAAATTACTTTAGGCCATACTAAAAATACCAAATTCTCTCCGTTTTACCTTTCTTTGTGTAACAAGTAAAACAACATTTGTGTTAAGTGAAAAGTAAAAAATTCAGCCAAAGCCTTTTTATTTCATATTAAATTCCATCCCCACTTAGTGTAAATTTTATGAAACATTTAATAATTTGGAGCTTTAATTGTTTCATAAAGTATAATGAAACACTAAATTTTCATCGGTTTTGCCCCTTCACTGATTGACAGCTTTGCCCCACAGTAGCCAAAAAAACAAATATGAGGATTTCAAGTTATCGATCAGCGGTTGGTAGGCTATGTTTATTACAGAAATGCAACTAAACACACTGAATAATCATGTTTACTCACCAATGATAAATCAGATTGCTGAAATAATTCTGAAAACCATACACAATTTTCATGCAACTCAGAAAATTAACTTTTTAAAACTTTAAAAATTTCCACAATCCAAACAATGGCCAGTGCATAAGTGATAATGAGCTTGAACTGTTCATAATCATAGCCTCATCATCAGCACATTATGTTGCCACCCGATAACAGCACCTGATTTTGAATTGCAAATCATTTCGCATCTGAGATGACTTTACGCTATACAATTGCATTTACATTGTGTTGTCATAAGAGAAAAGTTAATTTGCTGGCATCAGTACAAAATTTATTTTTTAATGCAATGTTTTAGATCCCCTTCAACTGATCGAACAATTAAAGAGAAGTCAGAGAATTATTTAAAAAATACACGTAGCTGCAATGCAACATTTAACATGGATCAAGTCCACTGACATAACTGCTCGAATTTCGACCACAGGCCATACTAGTAGTTTTTATTCTTCATGCGTTATTAATAAAACAGATAATATGAACCAAATGATCAAACAACTTGTTGTTATTTGTGTAGGCTGTACGTCATTGAGCTATGAAAACAGAGATGTGTTAAAGAGACCACGTGGAGCCTTGGGGTCTGTATCCCCAAAAAAGAGAAAACTGGACCAAGTAACAAATACAGTGCCATTCTTTGAACTCTCTGACTGAAGACTCCAGCACGAGGAAATCAAAAGACTGAATACAGAAATAGAAGTTTTGAAGAAAAAAGATAAAAAAAATACAGTGTTAGAAATGGCCCTAAAAGAACGTGATGCAGCCCACAATAGGATATCTACTGTTGCTGATGAGAGAATCAGTACAGCTGGTGTCAACGTAGAATCGCACGATGATGAGTTCATGAAATTCTTGACATCCGAAAAACAAGTGAAAGCTCAGTGTGCAAGCAGTTGTAACATTGCACACATTATGGAAGAGGAAAACAATCCATGAAATAGAAGGAAAAAATACTGATGCAGAGGTCGTTTTGCCTGACTGTTCACCACTTGGCAGGCTATCTTACATTTAAGTGCCAAGCCACTGATAAATCCTTGGGTCATGAACTGAAATGTGCTCAGTTCCTGGAACAAGTTCTGATTCATGGATATCTACTGTTTCTCAAGGGGCTCTGTTAAATCTGACAAAGACTGAGTGAACATTATAAAACAGTTCGAAGTTATATTTTCTGGGTTTCATAGACATATTGTTTCTAAGTGAGACAAAGTAGTTACAACTTTGACATCAATTATTCAAGCAAAGTTTCCTCTGGTGCACGAGATATAATTAGTTTGTATGCAATAATGAGAACATTTATTCACATTAGGCATTTGAATAAAGAAAAACAGTTGCAAGCATGGAAGAAGGACACAGCAAAGAAGCATTTGATGTGGACAGAATCTCGAGAAAGAAAAATTGAAGATCTGCTTTCTTTCATTCACAACAGGCTATTCATATACCAAAAATTACAGGGCGCAAGTATATTTTTTACCAAATTGAGTTATTACACCTATTATGGAATTATTTCTTTTGTTATATATTTGCTAGAGTCTATTTACATTTTTATATTTCTTTAACGCACTTTAAAAGCATTTAAATCATTTATGGAAGGCACACGCTATCTAAACCTGTCTGCATTCTTGCTTTCATACAAAAGCTGCCTGCAGGAAGAAGCATCCTAAGACACAAAAAGAACCAGCTGGTAATTTGTTAATTTGACTAACTGACAGTTCATTTGATCATTTAATTAGCTAAGACTTTAATCCATTGACCAGTTAACTGATGGGCCAAAATATGCCCAACTTATTGGGAATTGTACCACTCTGTGGTTAAATCTAATTTACCCATCAGCCGAGAGAAAATATCATTTCGAAATGTTCGAAAATTAAAACAAGAAAAGGGTGATTGAGTAATGAATCATGCACTCCACGGATGGTGAACAATTCACGCAACAAATAAACTATTGAAAAGCATGCATCTTGTTATTATCTTTTATCTTAAAAGTCTTGTTATTTTTTTTTATTGAAAGTAAATAATAATAAAAATTGAAAATTAAGATAACACCACTAGTAAAACGTACGTGAATGGTTGTGGCACAAAATGTTGCAACAAGCAAACCGAACTGAGTATGACTGGCTGAAAAAAGCACCATTGCCAAACAATGTACGCACGTCAATATACGAACAACTTCTCAGTATTGTGAAAAAAATTAACAAATTTAGGTTTGTTTTCTCTGAATATGAATTTTCTACAAGGTAGTGTAGTAGTTTTTTATATTTAAAGAAAAATGCAGTAAAACATTTTCTATTGGTTAAAAATAAGGTGAACTTTTTTCTGACAGTTATTTTTATAGCGATTTTTGGCTTACAAGGAGAAGTCCCCAATGGTGCGATTGACATTTTGAAACTATTTGTATGGTGATGTAAATTAAGAGCCCTTGTATCACACACTGCAGCCATTCACCCTGGTAGACCGTCGTTTCTGAGTAACTGATGGAAAAAAAATCGCAATTTTGTGTGCTACGCAATAGTGTTAAAAAAGGAGCATTATTTAGTATGGCTGTGTGGTGTAATGGATAGGGGATTATGGGTTCGAAATTCGGGAGATGCAGTACATTTGATTTTCAAATATTTATTGAAATGACTTTGATCATAATTTTTATTCTATTGATTGATTTAAATGTAATTTTTTAATTCTATTGCTTTGCCACATAATAATAAACACTATATAAACTTCTTCATTTGCTCATTTTTCTTCCTTTCATTCCTTCTCCACATTAAATCTTTGTTTATGTGTTTTTAATCAATTTTATGTATCAATTTCAATTTAATTTCTTTTGTTTTATAACCCTGATTTTTTGTCCATATTATTGTGTTCATTAAACATATTTCATATTTTACTTGAATTTCATTTAACTTATAAACCCATCAGTCATTTAAATTTTCATGTGCATTATTTTGTCCATAGTACAGTAGGTATTTAGGTTATGTTTTAAATGTTTGTATGATGATTACATGCAAAAAATTGCTAATTTGGTAACAAAAATAAGTTTTTCACAGCATTGTGCAAACATAAATAGTTTGTCATCTCTTGTTTCTTAACTGATAGATCGGAATTTTAAAATAATTGAACAATGTAATATGTAAATGAAATTAAATTCACAGTGCCGAGAATTTTGAATGATATAGTGACTGAAATAATGTGACAAAGAAATAGAATTAAAAAATTAACCAATGAATGGAGTAATAATAATGATCAAAGTAATTTTGATAAAGATTTAAAAATAAAAAAACTATGCATCATACAAAATTAGATCCCAAAACCCACTGTATATGAAGCTGTTATCCTCCATTATACCATGCAACCATGCCAGTTAATGGAACTTTTTTTTTGACACTATTGAGAATCATACAAAATTCCGAATTGCTTTTTTTGTCAATTACTCGCAAATGAGGGCCCATCATGGTGAATGGCTGCATTGTGTGATACCTGGGATCTTAACCTACATCACCATATAAATAGTTCCAAAAATTCTATCGCACCACTGGAGACGTCTCCTTGTTATTTTAATTTTCTCCATGCTTATCGATAAAGCTTTAAATGCCTGACTAAACAGTATACCATTTTGTACAGGGCTAGGTCGCCACTTGCACTGGGATGGGGGAGTGGAGCACTGAAGAGAGAGAGAGAGAGGGGGGGGGGGGGGGGGGTAGGCTGACCTGCATGCGGGTATTGGACTAGCAAAAAGATGTCGGTGTTGAAGTACAGGTGGAGAGGGGGAAGCAAATCTTTAGTGTCCCATCGGTGCTGAACGTTGCAGCTATGCTAGCCATATCCACCCAATTTGGGATAGGGGCTGTGCGCAGAATGGTGATATATGACATCGGTGTGAACTCATGCGAAGCGTCCCCTACGTGGAGGACAAAGATGGATCCCTTGTGGAGCTGTGAGGAAAGCTCATCATGTAGTCACTCAGAGGTGTTGATTGAGATGAAAATTTTGTCAATGGTGGATGGTAGGGGTTACTAGGAAGGACAGGAGAACAATAACATACATTGGGGGAACAATCTGTGGGGCCACTAGATGCCAACACTTGCAACAGCGTAATGTCACATGCAACATGTGGTTGGGACTGAGGTAGTGGATCATCACACACAGTGCCTGAGTGAAGTAAGGGTACAATATTGTTACATACAACAATTGAACTGCCCAGAAGTGTAGGTTCGGTGCACATATGATCAGGGCGGGGCACACGGAAGTGGGTGGTTGTGTGGAAGATCGTAGCTGTCGCATGACTGAGGAGCACCTCACTCGAGAGGTCATGGTTTACATTCCTTGAGTGTCCAGGCCGGTTTCACATGGTGAAGAGAAACTGTCTACCGATGGCCATTGATGAGAATGTCCATAGTATTGTCTTTGTAAACCAGTACTTGGAGCAGGCTAGAGTAAGATGGCCGTAATGCTGGTTTGTCTGTGTCATCCTGTGACATAACAAACTCACAAGAGTCCAGTCTCAAATGCAGAAAAACCTGAGGACGGGTGTGCAGCTGTGGAAGGAGCATGTGGATTGTGGCTGTGTGTGACCACCTACACTCCACTAGAGAGAGGAGGTCGGATAGGTCGATGGTTGTTTTGCTGTTAGCAGACTCTGTGGGTAGAGCTAGGGCTTCACCATACAGGAGCCCCACAAGTGAAACCTGGTGGTCTGTTGGTTGGTTGGTTGGTTGGTTGGTTTGGGGAAGGAGACCAGACAGCGTGGTCATCGGTCTCATCAAATTAGGGTAGGATGGGGAAGGAAGTCGGCCATGCCCTTTCAGAGGAACCATCCCGGCATTTGCCTGGAGTGATTTAGGGAAAGCACGGAAAACCTAAATCAGGATGGCCGGACGCGGGATTGAACCGTCGTCCTCCCGAATGCGAGTCCAGTGTTTAACCACTGCGCCACCTCGCTCGGTGGAGGTCTGTCTTATAAGTTGTGCATATTCCTAACATAACCTAGGGAAGGGTGTTGGACCATTCACCACCGTGGCACATGAGGTCCACTTTCAGAGTACTGTGCCAACACTCGACCAGCCCATTGCTTTGTGGGTGGTAAGCCGTAGTGCAGAATCCATCCACCCCACAGAGCATGCAGAGTTTGTTAAACAGCAGGGATTCAAACTGCCCACCCTGGTCGGCGGCGATGGATGTAGGGCAGCCGAATTGAGCTATCCAGGAGGATACAAATGCTCATGCTATGAAATCCAATGTAATGTCCTGCAGGTGTATTGACTCGACCCAGTGTGTGACAGTTGGTGACAGACAGGATATACCTGAAACCATTGTTGCAGGTAACGATCCTATGAGGTCCAGATGCATGTGTTGGAAGCAGCCTTTCGGGATGTTGAATTTACCTAAAAAGGGTTGTGTGTGCCTGCCGACTATGCTGTGCTGGCACTGTATACAAGCACGAGACCAAGTACGAGAATCCCTCTGCACATCCAGCCACACAAAGCATTCTGTAACAAGGTGCGTAGTAGCCTTAGCACCAGGATGTCATAGGTTATGTAACATATCGAATACTTGGCGATACAGTGCATATGGAACAATGGGTTGGGTGGGGGGGCCCATGGACGTATCGCACCATAGTGGCCTGACCAAGCCCAGTAGGTTGCAGGAAATGATCTGGAGGGAAGTAGCAGGGTCCTTTTGGAGGTTGTGCAGTTTGGTATCATTGTCTTATGAGTGGGCCAGTTTGTCGCAATTAATGGGGGACGAAACTGAATTGATACATGATAGGTAGTCGGCCACAACATATTTTGAACCTTGGATGTAATGGATGTCTGTTGTTTATTGACAAATTAACTCATCTGTTGAAACCTATGTGGAGGAAGGTCAACAGTGGGATTACGGATAGCATCCGCAAGGGGGGCAATGATCTCTGAAAATTGTTATGTTCCTTCCTTTGATGTCTGCACAGAAATATGTTACAGATTCGTACACCACGAGCAATTCTCTGTCAAACACTGACCATTTACATTGAGCCATAGATAGTTTTTGGATAAAAAACCAAAGTGGCTGAGTCATGTCACTGATGTGCTGTTGGAGGACTGCACTGATTCTAAATTGCACACATCCACTGTAATAGAGATGCAGATATCTGGTAAAGGGTGGGTGAGAGTGACACCATATGCTAACGCTGACTTAAGATCTTCAAAAGCTCTCACCATATTGTCAGACCACTGTACCTGGTGATTGTCAGAGGTTTGTTTACTGGTCATTGTGTCAGTCATTGGGGGTTGAATGGCTGCTGCCATTGGTAGGCTACAACGGTAGAAATTGATGATTCCAAAAAACCGGTGTAATTTGTGATATGACACTGAGAGAGGTAGATCATGAAAGCAAGTCAACCAGCTCTCGAGGGGGGTATATACATTCGGAGGAGATGGTGTAACCCAGAAAAATTACAGTGGTGCATCGAAATTGTGACTTGCCATTATTGATTTCGACTCCGTTGTGTGTCAATAGGTCCTGTATCATGACCAGGTGGAGTTCTTGTTCTCTGTCAGAGGAGCAAAAAATGAAAATATCATCGAGGTATGCATAACAATATGAGCTGTTAAACAGAAGTGAGTATATAAAACGTTGCCAAGTTTGGGCTCCATTTTTGAGACCATAAGGCATGTAACATAATTCATAGAGACCAAAGGATAAGAATAAATCGTCTTTTGTATGCACTTTGTTCCATGGATATCTGTAAATATGCCTTGTGGCAGTCGAAGACACTGAAGATGCATGCTCCGCTAAGTACTTGCGCGAAGTCTTGTATATGGCATCTAGAGTAATTGTCTAATGCGGTCTGTGCATTGAGGTGGCAATAGTCATCACACAGGCACACTGTGCCGTCCTTTTTGGGAACTAAACATATGGACGAAGACCAGTTACTGTCCAGCGGACAGACAATACCTGCCCACAGAAGTTCCTCCACTGTGGTGTTAGCAAGGCATAGTTTATGTGGCGGTATTTGGTGCACTTTATGATTCACCGGGTGGCCCATTTATTGTGACAATTTTGTGTGTCGTTCCTATTGTGACATCATTCAGCTGGGCTGACAAACTCGCTCAGGGACTGTCGCCGGTGTTCGCGAGGGGGGGGGGGGGAGGCAGAGGCATCAAAGTTTCATGGAGTGCATCGCCTGTATCGGTGGATGGTGGCATTGACAGGCTTTGTATGAGGCATCATACCTTAAGAGGGCTTGTGTAGCCCACGATATGTCACGGTTCAGTTCGGCATTGCAAGCGCGTACATTATTGACTATAGAGTGTTTGGACTGAAGCGGGGTGAGGAAGCTGCAAGGCTGTCCACCAGCGAAGAGCAATTGATCAGAGCCATGTCGAAATCGTTGTGAAGCTGAGGGGGAGGAGAGGTGAGTAGACGACTGAACATACAATATGAATAGATGAGGCAGGGTGCAATAATGCGGCTGACTGGAGGATCCAGAGATAGACCAAAGTGAAAAAGGAAGCCAGTGCCCAATAGTTGGTCTTGTATGTCAGCCATGTAGAACGACCGTGTGAAACGTTTGCCAGGTACGAGTTCAATAGGTAACTCAGAAAAACCATTGACTTGAAGTGGCGATTTATTTGCTGCTTAAAGATACAGTTTGGCTAGTGTTGTGCCCATTGCAGTAAATGAGGAAGGTGTGATGCTAATGTCTGTTCTGGTCTTGACAAGAAAATACTGGCATGAACCTAAATCCAAGGCATACATATGAGCTCGTGAGGTATAGGATCTGACGGAATGCAACATCTGTGGGTGCCCTTCCATATACCCACGAGCTGTGGTGCCTGCTGCAGCCTGCAAGCGGCGTTTGGGAATGCGAAGGGTGGGTGGTAGTTGTGAGCAGTGTCCCCATAAATGGGGTGGAACCATTATATGCGTTGAGTTAGCTGTACTCGTCCCACCATCTGAAGCTCTAGGTGAGGGGAATGCTGGGAGGGCAGATGCTAGCCTGGTTGGGGTGAGGAGAGCTGGTGCTGAACCACTGGCAATTACTGGTCTTTCCCCTAGGTGGCAGCTGTTCCATGTGGGGTCCACAATATGCATATGCCCGCCTCTACTGCCTGATAATGAAGTATAGTCACAGTATTACTGAGCTTGTCCGTATTAGGTGCTGTGCTACATGAAGGGAGGTGTCGGTACCAGAAAATGGCTTGTGCATGGTCTGCCAACTGTAGTTTATCCTTGAGTGATGCTGCAATATGGGGAAGCAAATATAATTGTAGTTCTTGCAGCAGCTTCACCAACTACAGTGCCCAGAGCACTAAGTTTGGCAAGATCTTGGTAGTGACCTGCACGTGCAAGTGTCGCTACAACTGGGAGCGGATCTGTCACCTAGTTTCATAATATATAATGTTGTGAATAGAATCGGCTGGCAGATTAGAAAGGCATTCAATGGGTAGTGCATGTGCAGAGGCATATTTGTTGCTCTTGAATGGGTTCATCAACAAGTCACTGATAAGATCAGGATGGTCATGCAAGTGATTCACTAAACATACGAAATGAGTGCCACTGTCCAAAAGGCTGTGTATGGCCAACATGTTGTCCACCAAGGTAAACCATGTCACTGGATTGTCCGGTTGTAACAGCAGGAGCTTCGGGAAATTACCTGGGGCCAGTGCTTGTGGGGGTGTAGGAAATTCACAAATTGTGTGAGGATTCTGCACAGTGTTCACTGATGCGAACTGTGCCTCAGTGATGGGCAATGTGATGTGTTGAACGCCCGGTAGCTGTACAGGTGAAGCATCGTGTCCAGTCCTTGTAGGAAGGAAATCTGTACGGCCACAGGCCGAGCACCTCATGGCGGGCTTGGAAGGATTGACGGCCGATGCAGACAAAATCATGAGCATAAGTGCAAAATCACTATTGCACGCCGAGTGACAGGGTGGAAACATGGCAGGTGGAGGTGTGCACGGGGCAGCAAGATGGATAGGTGTATACATGGCCCAGCGTGGTTGATATGAGCATCCCTTCAATCGACATGGATTGGGACACATTAAACAATGGACCACTCTGAGGGAAGGGCAACCATGCATGTGGACCTGAAACTGGGCAGCCGCATGGTCCATGTTGAAGTATGGTAGAAACTCGAGCAAGAGGAATCTGGAATTTCACACTGGAGAAGCAGCCTGTTGAGTGTAGAATGCCATTGAAGGCCGATGTCTATAGCACCTGGTGTGGTGTGCCGGCAGAGGTTAGGATCGTCTGGCCTGCCGAAGCAAACACTTGAAACCCGAACATTCCTGGTGTATTAGTAGCACACGGGTAAAATGTTGCACTTCACAGTCAATGGTCCATTCTGCAGTCGGAGGTTAGGATCGTCTGGCCTGCCGAAGCAAACACTTGAGACCCGAACATTCCTGGTGTATTAGTAGCACACGGGTAAAATGTTGCACTTCACAGTCAATGGTCCATTCTGCAGTCACGACGGCTTCCTGTACTGCTGGAGAAACTGGAGTTTGCGACATTGTTTTGTGTCGTACAACCGGCAATACACAGCGAGCAAATGCAGCGTATTTTTGTGACTCAGGGTCACCAATGTGGGTTTTCTAGCTATAGTGGCTAACCGTGCACAGAAAACTCCAACTGATTACAATTGGACACTTTTATTATGGTCAAAAAAATACACCAGACACAGGAAAACCATTACAGGCAACAACAACTCCAACATCTCCACCAGAGTACAAAAGCACACAACGACCAATGAACACCAAGTCCAAAGACAATTTCCTCTGCAGTTGGCAGACGGCTGTTACTGGCAGTTGATGGTTGCCACAAATATTTATTTCAGCACCTTTCAGTACATGCATGCTGTAACAATTCATGTGGTGCTCAACATGTTAATCTTGCCTTATTTACTTCAGGGACAAGTAGTGCATATATGTCTGTATCATGACTTTTATGTGTAGATCCATTTTTTTATTATTCTTATGTACCTCTGCTAGAATTAATGCATATATGTATGTAGAAAAAATATTTTCTAAGGATAAATAAATCAAATTATTTGCTTCTCTTATATTAGTGAGAAATTTATGTTGTAAATGGACAATCATTGTTGTTTCTTCACTACTTATAGACAGTGATGATATGAATAATTATCTGTTTTTTATTTTATTTATTTTTTTCATTGGTGTAATTATGAGACAAAGTTTGTCATCTGCACTGGTTTATGTTCATTCCTGCTGCAATAGTATGAATGCAATCAGACCAAAACACACAGGACCAGTTCCTTGTCTTTTAAAATCGAAGCAAGGTTTGAGTCCAGGACCTGAAGGGTTTTAATATTGAAAAGGCTATTTGCACATTTAGTGAGAATGTACTGAATTCATTGGATAGTAAATTACAGACTGCAGGTATTTTCTATGATTTGCTAAAGGAATTTCACTGCATGAACCAATATAACCTTTAAAGGAAATCAGAAAAATATGGTGTCACTGGCAGTGCTGTAAAATAGATCAAATCATATCGTGCAATGATTGGGAAGTAGTTGTAATAGTGTTCTGCAGGGGCCATTGCATTTTCTTGTATGACCTATCATTAGTTATATTGCCACATAAAAAGTTTGTTTTGTTTGCAGACTGCAGTAAATAGTAAATTGAACATAGATCTAGAAAGGACTGCTAATGACATTTTCATAGTCCTTAATAAATTGTCTATAACCAACTCACTGCCATCAACTGATGAAAAGACACACTAGAAGCAGTTCAGAACGTGTAAAAGGTTTCCATACAGCATATGCATGAAGTATGAAGAAGTGCAGATGAAAGAGGTAGACAATGTTAAATTCCTGGGATTACAACTTCATAATAAATTCACTTGGAGGAACATACGATGAAGTGTTGAAGTGTGTAAAAAAATAATTATTTGTAACACAAATGTCATCAGATATAAAAATAAACTTAAAAACAAGAAAGCTGACAGTGGAAAGTCAAGGATGGAATAACAACAGTTTTATGAAGTTGATGGATAGCTACCCACCACGTAGAGGAGGCACTGAGTTCCAGACAGGCACAACCAATAGATACTAAATATTTAAGCTTCCTGCCCAAAGGCCTTCTTCAGAAATAGGAAGCACACACACATTCACACATGCACAACTCGCTCATACATGGTGACTGTTTCTGGCTGCTGTTGCCAGACTGTTGGAGACAGTGGCCCTATGTGAGTGTGAGTTGTGCTTGTCTGAATGTGTGTGTACTTTCTATTACTGAAGAAGCCCTTTTGGCCGGAAGCTTAAATGTTTAATGGTGTTTCGATTGTGCCTGTCTGCAACTCAGTGCCTCTATGTGATGAGTAGCAATCTATTCTTTTCACAATATTGTTATAAATAAAAAAGATGGCATTCTATGCTTGCTTTCATCCCATAGGGTCATATTTTGCAGTAACTCTTCAAGTGAAACAAAATTTTTCAGAGTCCAAAAGCATGTAATATACCTTATTTGTGCCGTGATTTCATGAAAAGCATGTAGAAGCCTGTTCAGAGAACCAGGTGTACTAACTAATGCTTCTCAGCATATTTGTTCATTAGTGAAATTCATTGTAAGTAATAAATAGTATATCTTCTGTTCCAACAATCAGCTCATTTCACAAGAACAATCAACATAAAGACCTGAAGGCATTTAAGTCCAAGAATTAATCCACTATTCAGTAAGACCCATTTTCAATAACTTGACAGTAACCATAGGAACCTACTTGGAGCCAACTCTTTTTACTCCTTTGATGAAATTCGAAACAGGACCAGTTTATTTTCTGAATGTATTATCATTATCATCATTATTATTGTGTTATTGTTTTATTAATGACACATAATGTTCCTCAACATCGATCCATGCAATGAAGAATTCGTCTAATCTAGACTAATTCTGGCAAGAATTTTCAGTTGTCATTGCAGATATATAGCAACAGGGTTGCTGCATGTATTACTTACTTTGCAAACAAGTTTCTTTGAGAAAATCCTTTCGTTGCTTTACCTACCAACTCATTGCTGTGAAGTTCCCTATGTGCATGTACCTGGCAGAATGACATGCTGTGAATGAGTAATCATTCTGTCGTATAGTGTTTATTTAATTCCAGTAAATATGATTAAACATATTTTCAGACTGCTAAAATCATCATTAAATTCTCTTTGTAATACTAGGTAACTAAGTTATGATACTGTGCAGATTAACAAACACAGATAGTTATCTGGAGTGTTGTAGATACTGATGTCAATATTTGTCTTGTTCCATGAATTTGACAATATTAACATCAAATCTGTTAGTATTTAATCCTTTGTCTTAATTTTCATAGGTTACAGTGATCTAGCTGCATTGTCAGTAGCCACTGGAAAGCCTATAGATCAAGGTGGTATAAATGGCCGCGTGGAAGCAACAGGGCGCGGAGTTTACTTTGCTCTTGACTTTGTCCTAAGGCAAGAAGAGTGGATGAGGTTCATTGGGCTTGAACCAGAGTGGCCCTGTAAAAAAGTCATTATTCAGGTTGTAAATGACTCCTTTATATATATATATATTAAAAATTATTAACTGATACTAAATGGTATAATTATACACACACCAAAAAAGTTTTAGAGTTCCGGAACCTGTACAGAAAACTGGACTAGAGATCAACATAAACATCATTTCCGCCCTTTTTATTGCTCATGAAAACCACACATTGCATGCTGTACCACCATACAGTGAGACCTTCAGAGGTAGTGATCCAGATTGCTGTACACACCGGTACCTCTAATGCCCAGTAGCATGTCCTCTTGCATATTCACTCTGAGGCGCCTGGACACTTCCCTTGTTGAGAGTCCTTCCTGGCACAAAGTAACAATGCAGACATGACTGAACCACAGTATTGACTGTCTAGGCATGGTTGAACTACAGACAACTCGAGCCGTGTACCTCCTTCCTGGTGGAATGACTGGAACTGATCGGCTGTTGGACCCCCTCCATATAATAGGCGCTGCTCATGCATGGTTGCCTAAATCTTTGGATGTGTTTAGTGACATCTCTGAACAGTCAATGGTACTGTGTCTGTGATACAATATCCACAGTCAGCGTCTATATTCAGGAGTTGTGGAAACAGGGATGATGCAAAACTTTTTTTGATGTGTGTGTAAAATGTATGCTACTTATTTAATTACCTGTGATTGCTTCCTTCTTTTTATTTTACATATTTTTTGAAGGCATTGAGTTAACAATAATGCAACACAGTTATATTTGTTTTTATTCCTTACTGGAATATTTGCTGTAGGTTTCTGTTTGTGACAATTTGAAACTGGGCTGTGTTCAAATGTTTATACTGGAAGAGCAGTCTCCAGAAAGAACATGTGCCCAGTTTTGTGCAAGACAAATTCTTTGAGTTTGGCAACGACAAAGAACAATCAGTGGTTAGTTAAAGATTTGAATTGGTCCATGAGGTATAACTAGGTAGATCTGTTAAAGGAAACTGTTCTCATTTGATTCTCAGTCTACCCATCTCCTTTTAACTACCATTTATTTATTTATTTATTTTGATCCAACATTAACTGATTACAAAAAAAAGTTTTCTCTGTTCCAGTCTTCTGGATAAGTCAGAGCCTTACTTATTGAGTTACATATTATTGCGTGGCATTATTATCAACACCACTTTTTCTAAATTTAATTGAGAGAACAATGTTGCATATATGGACTATATGTAAAACCAGTTTGCTATTGGAATACATAGATTCAGGAATTTACAGTTTGTGACACAGTATTCAGATCTGAGATTCAAATATTTACAGTTTGTGACACAGTCTAAGATCTGAGATTCACATATTTTCAGATAGATGGTCTTCCATCATATGAGTGTACTAAATCTAGAAACTCATCTGTTGAATTTACAGGATTGTTCAGGAGCCATAATTTTAATTTCTTTTGTAGTTCTGTATTGGACAATGTGCATCAGCATTGTAGTTGTTTGATAGCCATCAGTTATATCTAGAGTGTTTGCATAAGATTAGAATTATACATGAAACACTTAATTAGAACCTTGTTTCATTTTAAGGCACATATCTCTAAATATTTTTCATTCTGAAATTTGAGCTGGTCAATAGAGCCCATGCACCTCTGTCTGGTATTTGATGAAATCTGTTGTATGATTATACACACATCAAAAAAAGTTTTGCGTCACCCCAGTTCCCAGAACTCCTGAAGATAGAAATTGACTGTGGATATTGTATCACTGACACAGTCCCTTTGACTTTGAGATGTCACTAAATACACCCAAAGATGTAAACAACTGTGCATAAGCAGCACCCATTAGACAGAGGGGTCCAACTGCTGATCAGTTTCAGTCATTCCACCAGGAAGGATGTACACGGCTCGTGTTGTCTGTAGTTCAACCATGCCTAAACAGTCAATACCATTTGCATTGTTATTTTATGCCAGGAAGGGCTCTCAACAATGGAAGTGTCCGGGCATCTCAGAGTGAACCAAAGCAATGTTGATTGGACATGGAGGATATACAGGGAGACTGGAACTGTCGATGACATGCCTCGCTCAGGATCCAAAGGGCTACTACTGCAGTGGATGACCACTACATTTGGATTATGGCTTGGAGGAACCCTTACAGCAACGCCATCATGTTGAATAATGCTTTTTGTGCAGCCACAGGACATCATGTTATGACTCAAACTGTGTGCAATAGGATGCATGATGCGCAATTTCATTCCCGATGTCCATGGCGAGGTCCATCTTTGCAACCACACCACGCAGCGCGGTACAGATGGGCCCAACAACATGCCGAATGGACCACTCAAGATTAGCATCATGTTCTCTTCACTGATGAGTGTCTCATATGCCTTCAACCAGACAACCGTCGGAGATGTGTTTGGAGGCAACCCGATCAGGCTGATTGCCTTAGACACATTGTCCAGCAAGTGGAGCAAGGTGGAGGTTCTCTGCTGTTTTGGGGTGGCATTATGTGGGGCCAATGTAGACTGCTGGTGGTCATGCAATGGGCCAAACGGCTGTATGATAAATGAATGCCATCCTCTGACCGACAGTGCAACCATATCAGCAGCATATCGGTGAGGTATATGTCTTCATGGCCAACAATTTGCACCCCCATCATGCACATCTTGTGAATGACTTCCTTCAGGATAATGACATCGCTCAAGTAGACTTACTTGACTTAATTCCTTTGGCCCCTGTAGGGGCATAGGCCATCTGGGAGAACTCGCCATCTGTCTCTGTCTTTGGTCATTTGCCGCAATTCTGCCCAGGTCTTGCCAACTCTTTTTGCTTCCCTTTCCAGTGTCCTCTTCCATGTGCCCCTAGGTCTTCCTCTATTCTTTGTTCCCTGGGGATTCCATTCCAATGCTTTTTCCTCGATGACTCCATCAGGTTTTCTCAAGGTGTGCCCCAACCAACCCCACTTTCTCTCTCGTATCTGGTCTTCTATAGGTATCTGGTTTGTTATTCGCCAGAGCTCCTCATTACATATTTTTTCTGGCCACCAGATACGTAGTCATGATGCATCGAAGACATCTATTTATGAAGCTTTGTAACTGGGATGTTATCTTTTTATTCATTTTCCAGCTTTCACTGGAGTACAGAAGGACAGCCTTTAAATTTGTATTAAAAATACAGATTTTTGTTTTGTACATGATATTTCTATTTTTCCATATTGGATACAGTTTTATGAAGGCAGCATTTGCCTTTTTAATGTGGTTTTTCATGTCTTCTTCAGCTCCACCATCTTCCATCACTGTACTACCCAGATACAGGAATGAGTTGACAGTCTCCACCCGCTGCTCCCCTATTAACAGTGGTAACTCCATGTTCCCTGAATTTACTCTCATTTCCTTTGTTTTACCTGTATTTATCTTGAGGCCAGCAGTCTCTGCTTCTTGCTTTAGCAAGTTTAATTTAGCTTGCATATCAGTCAGCCTTTGAGCTAATAAAACTATGTCTGCAAAATCCAAATCCTCCAGACTTTCATGGATCCCCCAATGGCTTCCTCGTGTCCTGCCTGCTATGACTCTTCTCATAACTGAGTCTAGAATAAGTAGAAAAAGTGTTGGTGATAAAATGCAACCCTGCCAGATTCCAGTTGTTACTTTTATGGGCTCTGTCATATTTCCCTTGTGGAGTACGCAACATTTGTAGCCATCATATAAATATTTTATGATGCTTAAGATCTTCTGTGGTATGCCATACTTTCACAACACCTGCCAGAGCACTTTATGTTTCACGGAATCAAAGGCCTTTTGAAAATGAATGAATGCCAGGTACATGGTTGCTTGGAATTCTTTGCTTTGCTCTAAAATGATCCTAAGAGTGTTAATAATATCAACACAACTTCGTTGTGCCATAAAACTGGCCTGTTATTTATGCAGTTGCTTTTCAAGAGACTCTTTAATTCTGTTTAAAATAATTCTGGCGAGGACCTTACTGGGCATTGACAACAATGTAATACCACACCAATTTTTTGGGAGTTTTACCACCAAATCATTTTTCCACTTCTTAGGAGATTTCTCTTCAAGCCAAATATGCTTCAGCAAGGGATGGAGCATTTTAACAGTACTTTCAATATCGGCTTTTAAGATCTCCAGTGTTATGTTGTCTAGGCTTGAAGCGTTTGTATTCTGTAGTGTTTTCAAAACCATCCTAATTTCGTCCATTGTGGGGCACTGCAAATTTATATCTTGATCTTCTTTGACTTCCTCTGGAACATCTCTTACCTGTTCCGCTTGGTTGTCTTCACAATTTAACAGTTCCTTGAAGCTGTAGCTGTGCCTATTGAGTTGTAAGCATCACCCCATCGTTGTTCTTACCTGGTCCTTCACATCTGAAGTTCTTCATTAACAACCATTTGGTTATATTGTAGAGCTCTTTCATATTTCCTTGTCTTGCTGCCTATTCTGCTAATTTTGCTTGTTCATCTATCGATTTCCTTTTATTTCGACGTAGCCATATTTTCATTTTTTTGTTCACCTCCATGTATTCTTTATGCACTTCGCTCTTCTGCGCTCTTGTCTTACAAAGATTTAACTTAAGTTTTAGTTCTTTCCTGTGGCTGATTTCATTCCATGAAGCATCAGAGATCCATTCCTTCCTTTGATGTGCCTTAAATCCTAAGATGTTTTCTTCCACATCTGAATAACTGTCTTTGATTTTTTTGCCAACATGTTTCAGTTCCCTCTTCCGTAAAGTTATCTTCAGAGAGGACCTGGAATCTGTTTTGTAGTTCAAGGGCAAATGTTTATTTGATCTGTTGGTCATTTAACCTAGTCACATCTATTTTCTTGTACTTGTGATTGAGCTTGGTTCTATTTGCCACTATCTTCAGTCTGAATTCTGCCAAAACTAGGTGGTGGTCACTTCGAATGTCTGCTCCTCTTCTGTTTCTGACATCTAACAGAGAGTGCCAGAACTTGCAGCTTATGACTATGTGGTCTATTTGATTTTTGTTAATGTGGTCTGGAGAAACCCATATTATCTTATGACAGTTACAATGTGGAAACGATGCGCCTCCAATGACTAGGTCATGTTCAGCGCACGTATCTGTCAACAATTCACCATTTACATTCCTGATCCCCACACCAAGCACACCCATGGTATGTTCAAGCCCTTCATTTTCTGAACCAACTTTTGTGTTCAAGTCACCCATTAAAATTTTTATGTGCCTAGAATTTGTTTGTCTAAGAACTCCGTTAAGCTCTGTATAAAATGCATCTTTTAATTCTCCTTTAGCTATTTCAGTAGGTGCTCGACTAGAGTGGTCAGCATTTTCTCCAGACATGAACCCTATTGAACATGCTTGGAATAGATTGAAAAGGGCTGTTAATGGGCAATGTGACCCACCAACCACTCTGAGGGATCTACACTGAATCGCCGTTTAGGAGCGGGACAATCAGGACCCAACATTGCCTTGATCAACTTGTGGATAGTATGCCACAATGGGTACAGACATGCATCAGTGCAAGAGGATGTGCTACTGGGTATTAGAGGTACAGCAATCTGGACCACACATCTGAAGGTCTCGGTCTATGGTAGTACAACATTCAATGTATGGTTTTAATGAGCTATAAAAAGGGCGGATATGATGTTTATGTTGATGTCTATTCCAATTTTCTGTACAGATTCTGGAACTCTTGGAACTAAGGTGATGCAAAACTTTTTTTATGTGTTTATTAATGTTAGCTCAGTGGTTTGAAAGAGATGTACCTTAATTTTATGTTAAGAAGAAGGAGGCAAATTTAGGTAAACAATTACTTAATTTACAGAGAATTTTATGTATTCCTCAGCCATTAACTTTAAAATTCTGAGACATTTCATTAGCACAGCAACAGAAACCTGTCTGCTACTGAAATTAACAAATGTTAGGGACAGACAGTGAGATAGATAGATAGATAGATAGATAGATAGATAGAGAGAGAGAGAGAGAGAGAGAGAGAGAGAGAGCACTTTGTAAGGGAGGAGGTGATGTTGAAAAGGAAAATTAATGATGTGGATAAAAAAATGGGGTATTAAAAAAAATTAAAATAGAATTTTTCTTAGCAGATGACCCCAATAATTCAATGCTTATTTAAAGGAGAAACAAGTTTTTTATGTTCTGCATGAAAAAAAATGTGCTCTGAACTCTGTTCAATATTCATTTATAGAGCAGGTAACTTTTTCATTTGGTGAAAATTGCCAATCTAGAGACCAGTTTCAGAAAACAGAAAAAAAGTTTCTTTGTGCCATGTCTAGGCAACGAAGTGGCTATGGACCTTTTGTATATAGTTTACACGCTTTAACCAAATCTTGTGTCATGGTTATGTACGGAACTATTAGTGAAATGTTTTCCCTGGTATGCACAGCAGATCGGTAGATGTATTCATTGGTGCAGTAGATACACAAAGTTTTTTGAAAGTTCTTTACAGTGAGCGTAATGATTACTTCTAGTTATCAATCTTAAGATACTTTTCTGCACTATAAAATCTATATCGATTTTTTTTGCATTCACGTCCCAGAAAAGAATCCAGTAGGTAACAACTGAGTGTATGCTGCAACATTGTCACTACAAGATATTGACTGTTACAAATAGATGCTTGAAACCTAAGACCAAAACATGCTGATGGTATTCCTTTTTGTTAGCATCTTTGTGTGTTCATTCTATGTTAACTGACAATTTTAATCCCAAATGCTTTATGCTTGTTATAAAATCTATAAATGTTATTGACAGTACTATATGCAACAATTGATTAGATTAGATTAGATTAGATTTACTTTCATTCCAATTGATCTGTAGTGAGGAGGTCCTCCAGGATGTAGAACATGTCAGAAAAACAACAATACAAGACAAATATTTACAACTCAAACAAAGAAGCTAATGTACCATTTCACGATTCCCAAGTGGAATAATCGTCACTTTTTTAGTGAACACTATATGAAAGAATCATTTTACAAATACTAATGCGTTGAATTTAAAATAAAAAAGTTTTTTAAAATTTATTTATAAGGTAATAAACGTGTGAAACAACCACTATAATACTTATTTACAATGAACACATTACTGCACTGAAATGGTGCAGAAGTTAGATTGTACTTACACACACACACACACACACACACACACACACACACACACACACACACGCACGCACACACACATACACATACACACTTATTTACAATGAACACATTACTGCACTGAAATTGTGCAGAAGTTATATTGTACTTATATATATAAATATGTCTGCTTGTGTCTGTATGTGTGGATGGATATGTGCGTGTGTGCGAGTGTATACCTGTCCTTTTCTCCCCCTAAGGTAAGTCTTTCCGCTCCCGGGATTGGAATGACTCCTTACCCTCTCCCTTAAAACCCACTTCCTTTCGTCTTCCCCTCTCCTTCCCTCTTTCCTGATGAGGCAACAGTTTGTTGCGAAAGCTTGAATTTTGTGTGTATGTTTGTGTTTGTTTGTGTGTCTATCGACCTGCCAGTGCTTTTGTTCGGTAAGTCACCTCATCTTTGTTTTTATATATATATATATATATATAAACACATACACAAATCAGTTGGTTCTACTATTGTGTTCCCTCTTTGTGTTGAAGTGCATTCTGTTTGTTTTCTCTTTGTTCAGTGTTAATTGGTCACATAATTTCTAATCATAAACATTCTTGAAAGTTTCATGTGCTTTCTCTAATAGGAGTTCTGATACTTTATCCATCAGTGATTATGATGTTTCTGCATGTCTTATATTATCAGGAAAGTAAATTCTTTTGGAATGAAGATGGCCACTCACTGGAAAGCAGAAGGGCTGAGTCATTGACAGGCACAACAAAAAATAAACAATACGTCCAGCTTTTGAAATGAATCCTTTCTTGAGCTAGAGTACAAACATGAGCACGCTTGCCCACACACACACACACACACACACACACACACACACAGTGCTCATGCATGCATGTAGGTCACAAGTGTGATAATCTTTTGTGAAGCTCTCACGCAAAGATCCTAAACACCCAGTCACATAATTCAGCCCTGCACTTGGCTAAAAAATGCTGATGACTTCACACTTCTCCCATAATTTTGTATGGTGCCCGGAATTCTTCCCAAAATATTGGATGTGAGATTTTAATATGTCACAAAGTGGCTGGATCACTCATTGTTTATAAGTAGTCATAATGCTGCAGTTATTTGGCATTTCTTTAACTCTATTTTTAGTTATTTTACCCATGGTTTTATATTCTGCTGTGTCTTGTTGGGATTTTGTTATGTGCTTTTCTGAAGCTCAGCTTGTTGGGGTTACCTTGCACTTCTTGTGGGGGGATGAAAATTGGTTTTCCATTTTATTGACCTTTTTTTCATAAATTTTCACCATACTCATGGATATATCATTAATGCAAGGGTGCTGATGGTCTTGCTGTTTAGCGTCCTCAGCAGTAAATGATAATAATAATGAAACTTCCTGGCAGATTAAAACTGTGTGCCCGACCGAGACTCGAACTCGGGACCGAGTTCGAGTCTCGGTCGGGCACACAGTTTTAATCTGCCAGGAAGTTTCATATCAGCGCACAGTCCGCTGCAGAGTGAAAATCTCATTCTGGAATAATAATAATAATAATAATAATCATCTAACTTCTTATGAAACTGAGGACATACACCTCTTCCATGACTGCTACCTAGCAGCACTTTTCTTACTGTTCCTACTCAAAGGCAAAGGCTGCTGCACATTTTATATTCCTACACCGTCTTGAGGCTCTTCTCTCCTGAAATCTGGCAGCCTTATGTGCAATCAGAAATATTTTCCTCATGTAAGAATATATTTTTGGCTTGCTAAATTGTTTTCTTGTGCTTTATAGAATTAAAATCATACAGTGCTACAAACAAAGAGCCAACCTTTGTCTGACACTGTACTAAAATCTGTTTATGAACTATGAGTACAAAAATATATTCTCCATAATTTTTCCAGCAACAGTTTTTTTTTTTGTGTGATTTTCATCAGCTCACTGTTTTGACTATGAGCTGGTGTCCAGTCATGCAACAAAACAAAGATTCATTCAAATCATGCTTCAGCATATCCAGATAAGATATAGTACTATCACTCAAGCATTTATGATGTGACATCAGCAAAACACGGATTCATTCACATTATGTTCCAACATATTGAAGTACGATTTTGTAATGCCTCTCAAACATTTTTGATGTGGTGTCAGAAAATGTGGCATGAATATGCACAAGTAATTCAGAAGCTATATGTTGTTTGTATGAGATGTGAAACATCACATAAGGATCTCATGAATTTTAATGCTATGGTCTTCCACAATACCATAGATTTTGTGAATGTTTATTAAAATAAATCTCATACCACATCTGCAGTGCTCATTTTACAATCTCAGTTCATTTATCCAATGATAAACAGACTTAATTTTCTACAAAATATGTGGCATGAGTCACTTACTAGGTAATTTCCATCAAATAACAGTACATAGCATCACTTTGAAGTTTTAAATAGTATTGTTACAAGTATCACACTTAGTTTAATTTAATTGTTATCAGTCATATTTTCAGTATCTAATTATGAGTCATAGTGTGTCACAATGGAAAAATGCTCCTATCTGAGCACAAAAAAGGTGCATATGCCCCTACTTAAAAGACTCTGACTGAAAAGTGGTGTGTAAGCTGCTTCATTCTGTCTTCCTCAGCACCATTAAAAATGTTCCCAAAAATTTTGGCATGCGAGCATATTCACACTCCTTTTAAGATGCAACTCACTTCTCACACATCAGCGCCCCTAACTGTAACTCATTCAAACTCACTAGTCCATCACTGTAAGTTGCTCAATCAGATTCACTCCCTTTCTCACTCACTCGTTCAGCCCAGCTTAATGTCTTGATCCCTTTGAGTCTCTCTAACTGTCACTGTCACGTGTCTCAGAGCCACAGTCTCCTTCATCCTGTCCTATTACTCTCTCCTTTCACTGTCACTGTCTCCATCTTATTTTCTCTTATTGATACCATCGCATCCATTCCTTCCCACTGGTGCTGCCTCCTCTCACTATCACTATCTCTCTCTTTGTCATTGTCATACACCCAGTCTCTCATTATAACTGGCTCTCATCTACTTCCACTTTCTCCTACTCATTCTCTTTATTCCTCTCCCACTGGCACTCTCCTTCATTCTTTTTCTAGCACTGATCCATCATTTTCAACTATGTTTCATTGCTACTGTGTCCTTCTCTCACATTGCCATTGTCTCCTTCACCACAACCACTGTGTACTATCTTCTAGTATTTATTACTTTTCTGTCTCATTCCCACTGCTACTGTCTCCTCTCTCGGCATAAAAATGTGTGAATATGTTTGCATGCCAAAATTTTTGGAAACATTTTTAAAGGTTCTGAGGAAGGTAGAATGAGGCAACTGGTACCCGATTTTTCAGCCAGAGTCTTTTAAACAGAAGCATTTTTCCATGGCAAGTCACTCAAGAACTTTATGGGTTAGTAAAATTTTGATGGTTTACTTATGTGAAATTGAAATAAACCAAAGGCATTTTTACAGCTCAGATCAGATCAGATTTTACATGCACAAATATTTTGCTTTAGTAATATAAAATGAGGCTCCCAGAAGCCTTTTGATGATAACGGAGGCACTTTACACCATATTTCTCGATGTTGAATCACTTTATAAACTGCATTTTTGTCTCGTGACTGATTTTATACATGTATTTTACATGTACAAGTACCGTATCCAAAAACCATATTTTTAATGTGCTTCTCAATAACGGATAAATATTTTTGAAATATACTGTTAAAATTTGAAGAATTTCTAGTGGTACACTTATTGAGTCAGATATTCTGTGCAGTCATTGTCACCTGATGAACTGAAGAGCTTGCACAATGTTGTTATGACAAAAATTGGGATGTTCTGAGTGGGTTAATTTGATGCTTCAGTTTGGAGTTCCGGACAAACAGGAACCACTAACAGCCATGGTTAATCACTTAGTTTCTCGTGATCAACATCTCAATCACATATGACTACCACATATTTGTGATTGTCATGATTGTCTTGTTCAACAATATAATGCAGGCTTTCATAGCCAGTATTTATGTCCTACATGAACTTTGTTTTGTGGGCCAAGGTATGACTCTGTGCCTAATATTTCATGTCATGATGCTGGAGAAATCATCAAAGGCTATATAGTCTCAGATACCAGTTTCAAACTTAAACAAGCTAAGCAAGCAAATTCTTTGTTCATATCCATGCAATCACAGTTCAGCTGGAACTAATTTTTATTGTCAGCTACATATGTCATTACAGAGTTAACACACTGGTATTTGGAAGCAGGATAAGAATTCAAAGAGTCTTAAAATGGCCTATACAATAGTCTGCTTTATTTTCTTTAGTTTAGGTACATTGTCCCAGAAGATAATTCCATGAGGCAATGGGGAGTGAAATGTAGAATATAAACCAACACTTTTATCTTTAGGTCACAAGGACTGATGTTTCTAACAGCAAACTACGCTGAACAAAACTTGTTGACTAGTTTACATGTTAACTCCATTTTAACTTGTCATCCAGGAGGTCCCTAAGGGATTTTACACAGTATGCTTTTTTTAATGTTTGGCGATTAATGTCTTTCTCTGGTGTTGGCCAGTTATTTTTACTTTTTTGAAATCACATAATTTGAGTCTTTGTGAGATTGACTTGAGACTGAATTTCATGCATTTGCATGTTGCATATACATTTGCGTATTTGGCTCCTTTCACCAGTTATTGCATATTTTAACTAAAAACTAGTGATGATGCATATTCTCTCTCTATGTTAACAATATATTAAAAATGTTGACGCGATCTCTAGCTTGATCTAGTTTTGAAGTCTCACAGATTGACCGAGACCTAGAACTGCATGCAATTGATAACTGAGAGGCCATTGCCTAGAGAAATCATTACAGAAGAGGAACAGGAACAGGCAGACAAGAGTCAATGCTCCTGCGCCCGTGTCCCCAATTAATCCCCTCCAATGTCATACCGTATGCGTAGGTAACAAACTACACAAGCTTTTAATCGTATTTCCATCATATCAGTTTAGCTTTCTATTTACTTGTACACAGTTGAACATGTTTACGACATGTGTGTGTAATGTGTTGGGTGCCATGCCGTCCAAAAAAAGAAATGTCGTTTCATGGATAGGTGAGCATCCTGGAACATTTACGTATGACAAAATTGTTTTATACTGAGGCGTTTGCAAGAAAAACGTGTCATGCAAAAAATAGTTCCAAGTAGACTGGCATGTCAAGACAAGTCTCCATATAGCAAGAGTGTAGAAGAAAGGACCATGACAAAAACTTCTGACAACAGCAAGTTGTAGTAGCAGGGATATTTCCAAAGGTAACCAAAAAAGTCAGTTTAACATGTATGTTTGTGAAGCATTCATTGCAAGCAATATTTCTCTTCGCAAACTTACAAATGCTATTCTCAAAGGCTTCCTGCACAAATATTGCTTAAATCAAAATATACCAGATGAATCAACATTGTGTAAAAATTACATACCGACAATTTACATAAATTTTCTTGTATAAATACACAGTGAACTCAAGGACAGCAATATCTGGATTTCAGTTATCGAAACTACAGACACTTGTGGCCGTTACATGCAAATTTAATTGTTGGTGCTTTAAAAGAAGAGCCTTCTTGAAACTTCCTGGGAGATTAAAACTGTGTGCCGGCCCGAGACTCAAACTCGGGACCTTTGCCTTTCGCGGGCAAGTGCTCTACCATATTAGCGCACAGTCCGCTGCAGAGTGAAAATCTCATTCTGGAAACATCCCCCAGGCTGTGTCTAAGCCATGTCTCCGTAATATCCTTTCTTTCAGGAGTGCTAGTTCTGCAAGGTTTGCAGGAGTGCTTCTGTAAAGTTTGGAAGGTAGGAGACGAGGTACTGTCAGAAGTAAAGCTGTGAGGATGGGTTGTGAGTTATGCTTGGGTAGCTCAGATGGTGGAGCACTTGCCCGCAAAAGGCAAAGGTCCCGAGTTCGAGTCTTGGTCCGGCACACAGTTTTAATCTGCAAGGAAGTTTCATATCAGTGCACACTCCACTGCAGAGTGAAAATCTCATTCTGGAAACATCCCCCAAGCTGTCGCTAAGTCATGTCTCCGCAATATCCTTTCTTTCAGGAGTGCTAGTTTTGCAAGGCTTGCAGGAGTGCTTCTGTAAAGTTTGGAAGGTAGGAGACGAGGTACTGTCAAAAGTAAAGCTGTGAGGATGGGTTGTGAGTTGTGCTTGGGTAGCTCAGATGGTGGAGCACTTGCCCGCAAAAGGCAAAGGTCCCGAGTTCGAGTCTTGGTCCGGCACACAGTTTTAATGTGCCAGAAAGTTTCATATCAGTGCACACTCCACTGCAGAGTGAAAATCTCATTCTGGAAACATCCCCCCGGCTGTGGCTAAGTCATGTCTCCGCAATATCCTTTTTTTCTGGAGTGCTAGTTCTACAAGGTTCGTAGGAGAGCTTCTGTAAAGTTTGGAAGGTAGGAGACGAGGTACTGTCAAAAGTAAAGCTGTGAGGATGGGTTGTGAGTCATGCTTGGGTAGCTCAGATGGTGGAGCACTTGCCCGCAAAAGGCAAAGGTCCCGAGTTCGAGTCTCAGTCCGGCACACAGTTTTAATGTGCCAGGAAGTTTCATATCAGTGCACACTCCACTGCAGAATGAGAATCTCATTCAAGAGCCATCTTCTTCATTTTTGGGTCAGGCTGTGATATTGTATGCCACAAGTACTGAAATACAAAAACGTTTTAATCACCATAAAACTTTGTGCAATTTTGTTCAGAAAATTATGTAGTTCCATATGCTGTAGTCATTTTCAAAATGGCTCTGAGCACTATGGGACTTAACTTCTGAGGTCATCAGTCCCCTAGAACTTAAAACTACTTAAACCTAACTAACCTGAGGACATTACACACATCCATGCCCGAGGCAGGATTCGAACCTGCGACCGAAATGGTCGCACGGTTCCAGACTGTAGCGCCTAGAACCACTCGGGCACTCCGGCCGGCTATAATCATTTTCCTTTTTAAAAAATTATTAGTGTGATTTTTTCTCACACATTTAGAAAAAATAAAATATTTTCTGTTACAGAAGGATATTTCATTATTATTATTTGTATCACACACATTGATGATCATGTGACAAAATCTATGTGGGCACTTAAGTTAGCCTAACAGGAATACATTGGAATTAAAAGAAGGAATTTGGTATGTTTATCAAAGACATAAAATTTCCCCTGAAATTGTAAATGCCCTTCCATAACAAATTGTTGACATAATTTCAATATAAAATTAATGAACAGCTAATATAAAATTTTCTTTTTGATAACTTCGTAATATAAGAGTAAAATGATGTCTTCAGTACCATAAATCTACATGAAACACAACTATTTAATAAATATTAATTTTGTAAAACTTGTTACTGAAGGACATTTGTTATAAATGTCTATTTGAGTTTCCCTCTAAAAATCAAACCAGCCACTCACAACATGTCTTTGCCTAGCTAGCCAATGAAACAATTCTGTCAGATGTTTTCCCTCCAGTTTTCTGTCCTCTCTCTCCATTGTTGTATAGGTTTCAAGTGGCTATTCATGTTCGAAGTGTAAATTTGCTGGTTATAAAAGTTATAAACAATTTGAAAGTAAGTATTAGTTTAATGTAAACAAAGTTTGTTTATTTATGCATAAGTCTGAAACATTTTTTTGAATAAGCCTGATTTCTTCAAAAGCCTGAGTGAAGAATGTAGGCTATAATTAAATGTGCTATATGAGTAAGTGTATCAAATCTTGTCAATATTGTTAGTATTTATCTGACAACTTCAAAATATTTTTGTAATTATTAACAGTGAAGGAATATCGTAGCCTACTCTGCAAAGATTAGGCGACATTATTATGTGCAACACTTTTAACTCATTACTGGCCAAAACTCTATCGGATCATTTTTTGCAAACTTTTATACATAAATACGTTACATTGAGTGATTAATTGAATAAAAAGCTGTTTTGAAAATTTTCAGTTTATTAGACAAAAACTACAGACCGTCCCATTTTTGAGACATTGGCCAAATGCGCTATCCAAATTGGCAATCTTATTCTCCATGCATAATGTTGTAAGAAACAACACAAACAATAAATAAAGAATGTTTTAATGTTATTGAATGTCTATTCAGTATGAAATGAAGCAAAACACTTGTCGTGTACACCAACATTGCACCTATCACAAATTTTTGTTGTTTTTTTCTTGCAGTAAGCACATATCTTCTGTGTTTTACTTGGCACAATGAAATGATTTCCTGGACCTAGTCGTACATCTGTGCTCACCCGTCCTCCCATGAATTTGCTTCCTTGTGGTCCTCTGCGTTTTGGTACTGATCCTGTTTTCTTTGATAGGTAAAACATCACTATTCTCCGTCGGACATGCAAAAGTGAGAGCTTCTCATTAGAGTTAGCAACTTGGTATGTACACCATGTGTTTACTATGCAGGTATCTATCACCTGTGTGAATAATGGCCACCACCATTTCTTTGATCTTATCCTCATCCTACAAAGTGATATCTGCTTGTCCAGTAGATCTACGTATCCATATGGTCATTATATTCTTCAATGAAATGTTCCTTTTTCTTTGCCCGTGAGTATCTTTTAGTAGAACTCAAGGGAGTAATAGTACTGTAATTTGCCGTTACACTTACTGATTTATTGTTACTCCATTTCACAACCAAAACTTCATTCTCTTTATCAAACACGTAGTCATAGAATCCTCATTCCTTTTCGTTTGCCATTCTTTTTGAGTCAATCAAAGGACATGCGTTAGTTCGGATCTCTCTTATTGTCCCTGTAGCGTTCATTTTATTCTTTCTGAGTGTGATCAACGTGTCATCACTGGTGAAAAAGTTGTCAAAGAAAAGCTTATAATTCGGATACTCTGATTCTGGAATCATGCTGGTTAGTTCATTTATTACCCTTGCACCTAAAGGCTCCTGTTTGTTGTCAGTCTTGCCTTAGTATGGCAAACAATTATAAAGAAAGCCATTGGAACCTATAAGACACCAAATTTTATAGGCTTTCCTGTCAGAAACATTTTAGCTTGATGTTTGCCATAATAACGTACCATTATTTCTTCAATTGAGAGTTCTGAATAAAATACCCCAAATTTACCAAATTCCTTTTTCAGCATTTCAAAGTACAACCTCAGTTTGTACATCTTGTCGTTTCTGTCTAGTTTGGAGTTGTCATTGAGATGAATGAATCTCTTTATTTCCTGAAACCTATTTCTTGACATGGATTTGAAGACTAAAGGAACACCGACATCAGAAGCCTGTTCCCAGTACATATTCTCATGGGGAAGCTTATGATAACCACTCAGAAGTAGTATGCCAATAAATGATTTTAGTTCTTCTTTGGTTAGCAGAAAATTTATTTTGTTATGTTGGCAAGCATAGATTTCGCTTTGTTCAATAATAGTATCCATTAGTTTCTCAGAAAAAAAATCCTCAAACACCTGGGCCACTGTCTTATTTGCTAGACATTCCGCAACATAATGTTTGTTGCTCTTCCCTGGATCACTAGTGTTTGTGTACATTGGTTGACATTTATACCACTTACACTTATATTTTTTTGTAGATAATGTACCACTTTCTGCTCCAACTCCTAACGCTTTCCTTCTTTTGGCTTCTGGAGGTACAACTGTAGCATTAGCTTCATCTCGGCTGGTTATGAGCTCTAAAGTACCGGCTACATCTTGTACAACAGACTCAGTGTTCAGTACATTTTCGTCAATGTCTTCTTCATCTGTTATTACATCTGCATCGGGTGGAATAATCGCCAATTCTACGTCATCATCTTCATCGTCACTCTCTTGATGGTTCTCTAGTTCTGCTAGAATTTCTTCAAGTGTAAGTCCACGCGGCATGTTTTTATCCTGTTGGAATCGTAAAATTCGAATAGAATATGAAAAAAAAAAAAAAAAAAAAAAAACCAGATATAAACAACGTAAAATGCAATTCTTCTCTGTATAATAAGTGTATACAAGAATTGTGTAACATGCCATTGCCCCATTATTGGAACGCATAAAGTATATCGATATTGCACTTACTTGAAAAAATATGAAGTATACTTAATCTTACATGGACATCCATATGTTCCTAACAGACACACCCAGACAACTAAATCACAGTTCAATGTCGTCCAGGAACTACCAGCAGACATACAGTGCTGCCAAGTGCGAGAACAAAAAATCGGAAAATTTATAATTTTCCTGATGTGAAGTACTTAGAAAAAAGTTATTTCTTTTACATTTACAGGCATTATAGCAGTTAGTTGAACCTACAGGTGCAACAACAAAGGCTAAAAGATCCATTGCTTACCCAAAAAAAGGGATAATGGCCAGTAATGGGTTAAAAACATGTAAAAAGAATTTCTCAATTTCTTAGCTTTGTAATTTTTAATTTATACTCCAAACAAACATGGCATATCTCCTTTGAGCTGAGCATATGTTCACTCTTTGAGCTTGCAAATAAAATGTAATGTACATCAAAGGCTTACTACGAAATTTTTGGAAATGTAATGTAAATTCAATTGCTTCTTTGGTTCAGTTATAGACTTAACAAGTTTCTTGAATATATGTTCAGATGTGGGGACCAAAACTGGTGCCAAGCATGCTAACGACTGCAGAAAACAAAAAATGAATGATCCAGGAACAGCAGACGTGTATTGTCAAAAAGATCGTGAGAGAAAGAAAGCAAAATGACAGAAGTTAATAGCTGAGGGAAAGATAAGTCATTTACGAAAATGTGAAAAAGAACAGAAAAAGATGCAATCTGCCCTTGTTCGTCAAACCAGTGCAGATCCAACATTAAAAATGTCACCTAGCACACTGGGGTAAAGCTACCGCTAGGATCAAGAGATGTCTCCCAAAATCACCTTCCAAGCATCCCTTAGTTCTTAGAAAACTCGTCAAATCCTTTTCACCTCAAAAACTTAAAAATTTTTTTGAAGTTGCTGTCTTTACTGCTAGGAGTGTAAAACCAAAACAATCAGTATTTGAAAGAAAAAAAGAGATTCTGTGCCAAATCAAACAATACAGAAGATGATACATTTTTATGAAAGAGATGACATAAGCTGGCAGTGCCCTGGCAGAAAGGAATTCATTTCTGTTAAACGTGGTAAAGAGTACAGACAAAAGAGATTTTTGTTATACAATATTAAACAAATTTATGAACTTTTCTGCAAAGAGTATGGGGAGTTCCCAATTGGTCTGTCAAAATTTAAACAATTACAACCAAAGCATGTTGTACCTATAACACTAAGAGATCGAGAAGTTTGTGTCTGTACTTAGCATGAAAACGCTGCTATGTTATTAAGATCTTTGAACAAGCATGTGCCATGCATACCAAAAAGTTTATATGAAGTATTTGAGAAAACAGTTTGTGATTCCACCAATGTCAACTGTATAGACAGGAATTGTGAAGAGAGTGGCACTTCAAATCTTGACAGCTATTTTGAAGGGTTACATTTAAACGGAAGAATAACTTTTTATAAATGGTGTCTAGAAGAAGGTCATACAAAGAAACACGAAATGCAAACAAAGTTGTTAGAAGCAAAGCAACAACTTTATTTAAAATTGCAGACTTTGACCAGGCATGTTTACAATGCGCATAGGCAGCACTCCAAGTTGCGCATGTTAAAACGTGCCCTTCCTGAAACAGACATTGTTGTACTAGAGGATGTCTCAGAAAACTTTTCGATAAAACATCAATCTGAGATCATGCAGGCTCACTGGTGGTCACACAGTGTGTCTATTTTTACAGCCATTGTGTATTACAAGTGTCCTGAACTGAAGCATATAAACTACTGTGTTGTATCTGCTTCTTTAGAACATGGTAAGGACAGTGTGCATGCTTTCAACCAGGCAATTTTAGCACATCTGGAAACAAAAGTTGGGTTTCCAATTTCACATGTCCATTACTTCAGTGATGGAGTTGCAAGTCAGTTCAAAAGCCGGTTCTCTGTTTGTGATCTTCTTTTTCATTGAGAAGATTTTGGTGTAAAAGCTGATCGAAGTTACTTCGAAACAGCTCGTGGAAAGGGTCCACATGATGGCATCAGAGGAGAACTGGAGAGAGTCATTTTTCATTCCATACTCCAGAAAAAAATAGTAGTAGATAATGCAGAAGAATTTGTAACAGCTGCAAAAGATCTTGCCAAAAGTATTATTGTGATTTATGTTTCAGAGTCAAGAATTGAAGCAGTAAAGAAAATGTTGGAAAGCCAATGGAATAACTGTTTGTCGATAAGTGGCCTTCAAAAATATCATTTTGCACAACTCTCTTCTGATAAAAAACACGTCACACTTTGGGAAAATTCTGTTTTTTTCTGGGCAGCATAGTAGTGGAAGGACCTACAAACTTATTCAGAGTGCAAATGTTTTCACGCTGTAGCAGAACCAAGTAGTTCAAAGCAAGTTAACAAATGCAAAGCAAGTTAACAAATGATTCATTCTTGTCTAATGGGTCATTTTTACTTTGCAAGGTGTTTAGTGGTACAGCTGTTGCATACAGATATGCTGCATTATTCAGAAGTTTCATGCTGATAAAGACATTTACGACGTGATGTGAATGAAGTCAACAGACAATAATAAAAACACATTTAAAATTGTCCAGAATGATGTCTTTAATGTTTCTCCTGCTGATATTATTTCTGTGTTAAGTGATCCACATGTTAATGGTAGTTCTGAAAGACTTACTTATAGATTTTCAGATCCTGTTGATGTTTATGAACAATAACTAAATGAAAGTTTTTTTTCTGGTACTTTCTTAAAAAACAAAAAAAGAAACTCATGCTTTCTTAAGCAAGTAGTTATGCCTAAGTATATGATTTTTCAATTATTTTGAAGTTTATAAACCATTTTCCAGTGTTACTTTATTAAATGTAAAGGGTACTTTCTCAGAAGATTTTTTAAATTTATGTATGTACAAAGTCTATATTTTACTAACAATAATTTCACTTTCCTATGTTACATAATTTTAATTTCAGTAATAAATTAATATGTAACTTGTATGATAGCATTTATTGTTATAAAATTCAATAAATAACAATATATTTTGTGTTGAAAGTCAAATTTCTATTGCTGGGAAAAAATGTCCTTCAGTAACGTCCTTCCATAACACTGCAGCTACTCACTTTCTTGGATGCAGCACTTAATCTAAGAGCTAAAAAAATCTACTATTCCCTTATTTATATACTAAACATATGCAGTTAACCAATTAAAAAATTTGCTAAGTGAAACATAAACATCAGAGCAGGAATTAATCTTTATATTCAAGTACCAAAAAAAAGCTGTGCTTTTTCTTGTCCTTCCATAATGCCCAGTAAAATAATTAATATTGAAAATGTAGAAAGATATTACTATTTAAATGCATAAAAAAATTCCTGTTGCTTGTAACAGTTTGTAGGATATATGTTATGCTCTGGTTTTCCGTTTCTAATTAGTTTTTTACCCAGATTTCACAGAATAGTGTCCTTCCGTAACAAAAATATAGCACGGTCTGACCCATTTAGCGGCTTGCAAAGAACTTGAAAAACTAAATCATTCTACATCTCCAGATTTGTGTATGAGTATTAGAAAAATATCTCCAGAATGTTCTGCAGATGAAAGGCTGTTTGTGTTTATTACAGATGCTTCTCCCTGTATGATCAAAGTAAGAAATGCCCTTCAAGTATTTTATCCCAATTTGATTAGTGTGACGTGCTCTGCTCATGGAGTACATCACCTTGCTGAAGAGTAGGTTCCACGTTTATGACTGTAAATAAACTGATTTCGTCCACTAAGGAAGTGTTTCTAAAGGCTCCTGTTCGCACCATGACCTACAAAGAAAAACTACCAAACGTGCCTTTACCTCTGCAACCAATGTTAACTCATTAGTGTACATGGGTCGAAAATATGTTGCTTTACAATGAACATTTTGACGCCGTTAGAGGGGTAGTAAACGAATTGGATAGTACAGAGGCTTTGGCAATTTGCCAGTGCAAGTAAGATTTTAATGATTCCGGTACTAAAAAAGATATTGCTATGATTAGAACTAGTTTTCCCATATACTTGCAAGTATTAAAAAGCTTGAAATTCAAGGTTTGGCATTAAATTAATGTATTCAGTTAATGAATAAAATTATTCTAGTGAACTCCTCATTGCCTGAGGTATTCCCAAGAAAACTTAAAGAAAAGTTTGAATACATCTTAAACAATAATCCAGGCTTTGAACCCTTGTGCCAAATTGATAGTTTTATTAAAGGGACGGGTGAACTTAGTTTTATTAAAGGGACGGGTGAACTCTTACCAGAAACAATAAGTGCCAACACAGCACCCAACTTCAAATACTGCCCAGTTACCTTAGTTGACGTAGATCAGTTCTTTTCTGCTTATAAAATGTTTTGACTGGTCGTTTATGTTTACAGTAGTAGAAAAATGTAAAATAAATTGAAAATGATACTTTAGTCTAATAGTATAAACTAAATTTAATACTGTTCAAAAAAATTCATGATTGTATGTTGTTTTGTAAACAAAATATTATGGAGTTTTTGAGCGTGCCCCTCTGTGTGCGATATATCTCGAAGTTGGTCCTGTCCATATCAATTGTTTCACTGCAACTCACTGGCATCGCATCTGACAACAATAGCAAAGAAGGACCAATTCTTGAAACATGGTTTGCAGCTCATTTTGCGAATTTGTAGAAATAATTCCAGAGAGCCCGCTTTCTAACCTATACCAGAAAGGTTTCAGAAAAGATGTCAGCATTCTAAATGCACCAATTTTTTGCATGGCCGGTGCACAGGTTCGACTCTGAGATATAATATACACAGTAACTACCATGTTTTCTTTTTATTACTTGATCTTGCATATTTCGACACTTTTCATTCCTTTGTAAGCATTTTTCATGCATATTTTAAGGTTCTTATGATGCTTGTAATCTGGTCTCTATGAATGACTAAACTGTCTCTGGAAATCAGTTGTAGGCCTGTTCAACTGTCATCAGAAATGTCTCTTCGAAGCTTGAGGTTGGACCGTCACTTAGTATGCTTGTGTCATCAGCTGACATGCCAATCATATCAGCTGCTTTCAAGAGCAGAGTCTGAAGCAGTGTCAGATCATTGCAATGATGCAGATACTAGAGCAGTGGTACTGTATTTTGTCTGGTTTTATGAGTGCTAACTTAATAGTACTCTGGTAAATGTTCTCATCTAATTGAAGCCCCTAACAGCAATCATTACAGGTTTGATATAATGTTTAGATATATACCTTATGAAGTGTGGGCCAATATATAGAATGTTTATTGTTTGTTACAGCATCTAGTCCCAGAAGAAATGAGGCATGGTAATAATGGGCTCATATTCAGGAGGACATAGTTCAAATTCCTGGCTAGACGTCCAGGTTTAGGTTTTCCATTATTTCCCTTCCCAAAATCACTTGAAGTGAGTGCTGGGATAGTTCCTTTGAACGGTTGTGGATGATTTCCTCTGTATCCTTTCCCTTTTTAAGCTTGTGCTCTGATTGATGACCTAATTATCAACATGTCATTAAAATGCTAATCTTCATTTCCTCTGTGAAGATCATATATGAAGTGTGTATGCCATGTTACTTGTTGGTCATAGATTAGTCCCAGGACAGGAGTCATACAGTTAAGATTGTGATACCATATAGTCTCCATCTGTAGATAAGGTGCTGCATTAATTTTGCAAGTAAACACTACTAGTTGTGATCTACAAGATGATATCTAACCCATTTTTTATCAGTCAACCTTGAAAAAATGTCACTGGATTGTCTAATGTATGATGGGTATTCTGGAGAGATGTGACTGTTTAAGTGTAGGTATATCTTCTTCTTCAGCTCATAATACCTACGAAGTGGATTACCTTCATTGTTCTCTGCAGAGTGTTTCCTTTTCAATATGCTGGAAACTTTTTCCTTTTTTAATGTCATCCAGGATTATATTATCTTCCTCCTCTCACTTTCTTCTGTGCAAACTCTTCTTCGGTGACTTTTCATTACGTTAATTTCTTTGCTCTATATGTCTCAGCCAACATGTTTTCCTCAATTTCCTCTAGTTTTCTTTCCTCTCCTGATCTTAAGAATTGCTCCTTCATTTTCTATTTTCTCAATTCATTTCACTTTCTCTACAGATCATTTCAAAATTATCCAAGTGTTTGTATTCTTTCTTTTCAACTGGCTGTGATTTACTGCCACACAATAGTATGCTCTAGGTAAAACACTTGCAGATCCTATTCTTAATTCTATTGGAATTCTTTTTACTGTCAATAAACTTTTCACCTTTTCAAATCATCAATATTCCACATCTTATTTCATCCATACTGCTCCCATTGTCTGCACCAAGTTCCTAGCTAAAAGATTTTTACTTATTCCAGCATTTTCTTTCAGTAATATTTTGACAGAACTTTCATGTTTGCTCATTTTAATCTCTTTGGTCTTTCCTGTATATCTTCTCATTCCACAAAATTTTCTCATTTTTATGACTCTTGCTTTATCTAATGATTTGTCTGTTAGTTTCCCAGCATAAAAGTTGAAATATGATGGCAACAAACAACATTCTTGTCTAACAACTTTTCCAGTACCCATCTCATATGTTTACTTGTCACCAATATTTACTACTACTTTCTGTCTTGTGTGGTGTACCTATGTAGGTTTTCTGTTCTTCCAGTCTTCATCATAATCTTTTAAGATAATTAGGAGGATAGTCCAAACAACTCTGTCAGCACAACATACATATATGTTGATGGTAATTTCTGGAGTTCCTTATGATATCATCCTCAAACACCCAGTAGAATCTCCAATTCCTTTTGCTTTCCTGAATCCAAACTGATCCGCATCCATGATTTCTTTAGTATTTTTTTTCTAATATTCTGAGTAAAATACTGCATATGGCCTTTGTAAAGTGGCATGTGAAATTAACGCCCTGTAATCTTTGCATTAACTTATACTGTATTTCTTTGATAAGGGGTTAAAACAGTTTTTAATAACTCTTAAGACAACATGCCTTCTATCCCATAGTCCATTGTGCTTCTCTATACTTTTATTGCCCCCTGTCCTCTCCTCAGCACAGACTCCTGTTACTGCACTAGCAGCCCAGTATCCTGTCCCCACAATACCCCTGCATGCTTTCAGAGGCAGCACTAGTAGCTAAGATCACTGCTCACATTAAACTCCATCACAGTCAGGCATTGCCAGCAAGAGATGACAGTAACCAGATGTGTGTGGGCTGTGCTTGTGTTGAATGCATGTGAGATCTGTCATCTGTGTCTAATGAAGGACATAGTCCAGTAGCTAAATGAATTTGTGGGGATCGGGATGTTACGTGTGGTAATATCAAACCCAACATTAAGTATTCACTCGTTTATAATGAATTAACTTTATTTTGATCATGTCGGTACAAACACATTGTTGTTGTTGTGGTCTTCAGTCCTGAGACTAGTTTGATGGAGCTCTCCATACCACTCTAACCTGTGCAAGCTTCTTCATCTCCCAGTACCTACTGCAACCTACATCCTTCTGAATCTGCTTAGTGTATTCATCTCTTGGTCTCCCTCTACAATTTTTACCCTCCACGCTGCCCTCCAGTACTAAATTGGTGATCACCTGATGCCTGAGAACATGTCCTACCAACCGATCCCTTCTTCTAGTCAAGTTGTGCCACAAACTTCTCTTCTCCCAAATCCTATTCAATACCTCCTCATTAGTTATATGATCTACCCATCTAATCTTCAGCATTCTTCTGTAGCACCACATTTCGAAAGCTTCTATTCGCTTCTTGTCCAAACTATTTATTGTCCATGTTTCACTTCCATACAAGGCTACAATCCATACAAATACTTTCAGAAACGTCTTCCTGACACTTAAATCTATACTCGATGTTAACAAATTTCTCTTCTTCAGAAATGCTTTCCTTGCCATTATCAGTCTACATTTTATATCCTCTCAACTTCGACCATCATCAGTTATTTTGCTCCCCAAATAGCAAAACTCCTTTACTACTTTAAGTGTCTCATTTCCTAATCTAATTCCCTCAGCATCACCCAACTTAATTCGACTACATACCTTTATCCTTGTTTTGCTTTTGTTGATGTTCATATTATATTCTCTGTTCAAGACACTATCCATTCCGTTCAGCTGCTCTTCTAAGGCCTTTGCTGTCTCTGACAGAATTACAATGTCATCGACGAACCTCAAAGTTTTTATTTCTTCTCCTTGGATTTTAATACCTACTCCGAATTTTTCTTTTGTTTCCTTCACTGCTTGCTCAATATACAGATTGAATAACGTCGGGGAGAGGCTACATGACTGTCTCACTCCCTTCCCAACCACTGCTTCCCTTTCATGTCCCTCGACTCTTATAACTGCCATCTGGTTTCTGTACAAATTGTAAATAGCCTTTCGCTCCCTATATTTTACCCCTGCCACGTTCAGAATTTGAAAGAGAGTATTCCAGTCAACATTGTCAAAAGCTTTCTCTAAGTCTACAAATGCTAGAAATGTAGGTTTGCCTTTCCTTAATCTTTCTTCTAAGATAAGTCGTAGGGTCAGTATTGCCTCACGTGTTCCATTTCTACGGAATCCAAACTGATCTTCCCCGAGGTCGGCTTCTACCAGTTTTTCCATTTGTCTGTAAAGAATTCGCATTAGTATTTTGCAGCTGTGACTTATTAAACTGATTGTTCAGTAATTTTCACATTTGTCCACACCTGCTTTCTTTGGGATTGGAATTATTATATTCTTCTTGAAGTCTGTGGGTATTTCACCTGTCTCCTACATCTTGCTCACCAGATGGGAGAGTTTTGTCAGGACTGGCTCTCCCAAGGCTGTCAGTAGTTCTAATGGAATGTTATTTACTCCCAGGCCTTGTTTCGACTCAGGTCTGTAAGTGCTCTGTCAAACTCTTCACGCAGTATCGTATCTCCCATTTAATCTTCATCTATATCCTCTTCGATTTCCATAATATTGTCCTCAAGTACACCACCCTTGTATAGACCCTCTGTATACTCCTTCCACCTTTCTGCTTTCCCTTCTTTACTTAGAACTGGGTTTCCATCTGAGCTCTTGATATTCATACAAGTGGTTCTCTTTTCTCCAAACGTCTCTTTAATTTTCCTGTAGGCAGTATCTATCTTACCCCTAGTGAGATAAGCCTCTACATCCTTACATTTGTCCTCTAGCCATCCCTGCTTAGCCATTTTGCACTTCCTGTCGATCTCGTTTTTGAGACGCTTGTATTCCTTTTTGCCTGCTTCATTTACTGCATTTTTATATTTTCTCCTTTCATCAATTAAATTCAATATTTCTTCTGTTACCCAAGGATTTATAATAGTCCTCATCTTTCTTTTTACCTACTTGATCCTCTGCTGCCTTCACTACTTCATCTCTCAAAGCTAACCATTCTTCTTCTACTTTATTTCTTTCCCCCATTCCTGTCAATTGTTCCCTTATGCTCTCCCTGAAACTCTGTACAACCTCTGGTTTAGTCCGTTTATCCAGGTCCCATCTCCTTAAATTCCCATCTTTTTGCAGTTTCTTCAGTTTTAATCTACAGTTCATAACCAATAGATTGTGGTCAGAGTCCACAACTGTCCCTGGAAATGTCTTACAGTTTAAAACCTGGTTCCTAAATCTCTGTCTTACCATTATATAATCTATCTGATACCTTTCAGTATCTCCAGGCTCCTTCCATGTATGGTACAAACACATCCACTCGAATACAGAGTTTGTAACACACACTTAGATCAACAGTTTTCAAAGAAGTTCATTCTCAAAGATGAGACGGTCGACTCTTGCAGTCAATAACCACCACAGAGCTTCCGCCGGTAGTTGCGGAGCACAGTAAGGATTATGAGAGGCGTGTGTGCACCCAGCCGAACGTGTTGTGGCAGGCGGTAGTGCGAGGCGCGATCAGACCGTTTCTCGATGTCTTCGTAGGCATGACCAGCGGAGGGAAGGAGGTGCGGAAGGCATCCACAGGTTGACCGTGCCATGCTGCTGATGGCACAGTGGGAGCAGAAGGTGGCAGCGTGTCAGTGGGGAGAGCATCGTCATGCCAAGGCCGTGCGGCGCAGCGGGGTTTTGATCCAATCAAAGGTGCGGAGTGCATCGAAGATGCGATGCGATGCATTGCCAAAGTATTTGCCGGTGAGCACTTCGGTTAGTGCAACGTGTCTGGTAACAGTTTGTTATTGGCCGTATAACATAAAGGAGCAAGCATGTTGTGGCTTAACAGGTTGCGTAAAAGATGCCGGATGAGCAACACTCGCGGTAATGATGGAGTTATAGAGGCACTTGATGTCGCAGCAGGGGAGAAAACAGCAAGCTGCACATGACTGACCTTGGCAGTCGATGTAGACGGAAGCGTCACCTCAGAGTCCGTGGATGGTGAGTGTGTTACAGCGGTAGATGGCAGGATGTTCCTAGTGGAATTGACAGTGTCGGTGTTTTGATGTGCGAATCAGCCGTGGTCGAAGGTTGGGGGCATGGCCGTGAGCCCTGTGCATGAGGCATGATGACGGCGAGAGGTGGTGGAAGGCGGACATAGTTGGCGAAACCATGGTTGAAGCAGGAAGGTGATGAGACGTAAAGTGAACACGAAGAAGTCGAATCCGCAGATGAACAACTGGTTCGATGGAACTGGAGCTGCATGTGTGCTGTCGCTATTGGTGCTGCGGTCGAGTCATAATGCTGCAAACTGCTTGCGCGGAACTGCTGCATGGTCGTGTGTCGGAGCGGAAAGATGCACACTCGTCAAACCAGAAACGGCAGATGTGTTGGTCGTACATTGCGGAGGTAGTGAAGAGGGCGGCAAAGCAAGCGGCACTGGAATGCGGCTGGTTATGCCGTGGCACAGAAACAAAGTGTCTGGAACTACCAAGGACAGATGGCAGTGGCATAAATAAGTTGCTTGTATCACATCAGTAATGTAGAATTTCCACTTGAGGCGGGGTGATGATGACACTTCTGACATCTGGGACATAGTTCCATGTAGCGTGATCATCAGGGTATTAGTTGTAGCTGGTAGTAACGGCAAAGGATCGTCAGCAGTTGGAGGCAGAACAATGACAGGAGCATCTTGTTGCATGTCGAGCTCGGTTGGTGTCGTTTGCAGCATGTGTAATTGATCTTGTACCAACAAGTTGTAAGTCGCAATTTGCTCACGAAGCTGTTGTAGTTGTTCAGGCGAAAATGTATGTAATGGCAAAAGATTGTCAGCAGTTGGAGGTGGGACAATGACACGAGCATCTCGTTGCATGTCATGCTCAGACGGTGTCGGCTGAAGCATGTGTAGTTGATCTTGTACCAACAAGTTGTACGTTGCAATTAGCTCACGAAGCTGTTGCAGTTGTTCATGTGAAAATGTATGGTGTCAAGCAGTCTGATGTGTATCACTGAGTAAGATGGGGTCGAAATCAGAATCTGCCTCTATCAAAGGGTAACCTGGCGTACAAGACAAGGTCGGCGGCACAGTATTGATGTAACAGTTTGAGTAGAAGAGATCGTGTGTGCGATCGCGAATTTGAAACTCAGTACTCTGTGGCGGCAGAGTGAGAACACGTTCACTGCTATATGAAGCATTGACATGACTGAAATCGTCTTCTGGGGTGGGTGAACAAGTTGCGGCCGTGATCGAGTAATAAACAGCCGGGTGGTAAGCGTGTATTGTGTCAGCGAGTTGTTGACAAGACGCGGGTGCAGTAGCCGTGGCGGGATCGTATGTCACGCAGCTGTTTGTTTTGACTGGGTCGAGGACAGTGAGCCAGCAAGTGGCGGCCGTGACATCGCTGTCGGTAGCAGTAGAGCAGAGTCGGTGTGGCTCGGGTGCTGTGTAGAGGGAGGCGTGGCACGTCCAGTGTTGCACTGAGAAACAGCCGGCATTGTCGTCGGTGTAATTGGTGCATTGTCGTTTATCGGTAGAATGTCCTTGATGAAATTGTTCCTGTGAATTCGACCAGGCATGCAATTTAGCCGTAGTTTGGAGTTCGTGCGAACTGGGATTTGCAAAATAGCTCTCCGTTTGTTGTAGTCCATTGTTTGGCATGATTGTCCGACAACAAAGCACTGCCCAAAGTTAATTCATTACACAAAATCAAGTCAAAATAGTCCAAATTAATTGGCAAAGGAGCACTGCACTGTAAGGAAGAGAAATTACTGACTCGTTGAGCGGGTTTCGACGGATGACGTGTGCGCCTCGGTCACATTGTCAATGTGTGAGAAGGTGACGAAAGTTACCAGAAAGCACGATTCACACAAGAGTTGGGAATTTACACACTATTTACACTTCTTGTACACTGCATCCAGATGCAGCTCAATGCGAAGTCAATGGACGTAGAAATCTGACAAAGGGTTGCTGCATTGTTTGTCCATGGTGATGTTCCAGTACACATTTCTTGCATCATAAGTGGTGTTTGTGAGCATCAGTGTCACCAGTATGGGAATTGGGATAATACGTGTGGTAATATCGAACCCAACATTAAGTATTCACTCGTTTATAATGAATTAACTTTATTTTGATCATGTCGGTACAAACACGTCCGCTCGAATACAGAGTTCGGAACACACACTGAGATCAACAGTTTTCAAAGACGTTCGTTCTCAAAGATGAGGCGGTCGACTCTTTACAGTCGATAACCACCACAAATTGTTTTGTGTGGAACAGAGATAACCATAAGAAAGATAGTCAAAAACAGTTGTGAAGCTCATTGTAAAGATCTGTTTAAAAGACTGGGGATATTAAACTACACTCTGTGAGTGCATTTACCAGGTAGTTGTTAATCACCTTTACATCAGTGCCATGTGTAACTTCTGTACACTTCACCTTATTTTTACAAGTGACATCATAAAATTAGTATTTTCTGTTTGTCTCTCAATGTTGTAGCTGTGTACATTTATGCTCTACGTGGCAAACCATGGAAGCCACAGGCAAGAACAGCCAGCAATTAGTGTCCTACTGTGATGGGTCTTTTACTTTCTCAATGTTTTACTCAATGCATATTATAAAAATGTATGTATGTAAGTGTGAGCGTATGTTCCACTTCTCCTTGTAAACCACTGGATCAATTTCGACCAAACGTTTTTCACATATCCCTTAGTGGCATGCATCTATCACTGTGGGTTTAAGAACAACCTATCTATGAAAGAGGTGGGGGGTGAAAAAGAAGTGTAGTCTGTGACATGTGAATTCCTGGACCTTATCTGCCAGTATTTGAAAATGAGAGCACTTAGCTACTTTGCAGTGAACTTCTCACATAATTTCAAACCCTTACAAAATCTTTTCTTGCTGGCAACTGCTACAAAATGATGAAAGGAAAAATTTTTGTCACTTACTACTTTTCCGTTGCTCTTGCAGTAAAAGTACTGTATGGGGCATGGCGTTATAATTTATTACTCCTTTATTACTAACTGTAGTCTCGAATATTTTACAAGAAATATGCACATTGTAATATCACCCTCCTTCACAACTTTTGTTGATTTTTCACTCTCTTCATAATTGACGCGTTTAATAATCTTCGAGAGAAGTAAGATTTACAATAAGCTTTTTTACTGATCTTCTTTTCTCGTAGTTGACTCCAGTTCTTCACACCTAGGAGTAAATTCTTGATGCTGAAATTTTTGAAATTGTGGTTTCCAAATGACATGATAATGCTGAAGTAAGCGTGCTTCGTAATTCTATTTCTGTATTTTTTTTATTCTATTACATTTTTCTGTAGCACACTGTCTTTACAATTTCCACTTTAAAATAAAAAATTACATTGTTATTGATAATATTAACAAGACGTCGGATCACATCAGAGGAATGCCCACTACTAACTCATTCTGCGGTACTAACAATATTCCAAAGAGTTCACAAATTTATTTGACAAATGACTTTCTATTAATTTCTATTATTATTTTATAAATGAATCCAGAAATAAATTTAATAATTAGCACCAGGCTGTGCAATTAATAATAGGAATTTTAAGTGTGCTGAATATTTAGTAATTTCAAATGTTTTTAAAAGAAGAGTAATTTTAAATGTACATACAGAGTTAGTACACATCAATTGTAACAAAGAGAATAAAGTAATTTCTTTTTATACATTGTAGCCTGAAATATAATACATTGTTTACAAAATCATATGAAATCCTTTTTGTTACATAACTGAAGTAATATTAACCTGTTTAAAAGGTAGAAAGTATTTTTTGCATCAATAACTTCTGTTGAAGAAAGGTAATTTTAGGGAAGGGTGACCCTTTAAACATGTAAACGCAAAATTATATCATTGTATGACACATAATTCAGAAGGTATGATGCCATAAAAATGATATGTGTGAAAAACTGCCCTATCAAGTATGATGTTTAAATTTATTACTTGTTTGCTACTAACCCTACTCGCAATAAATTTAATAGACAGTATCCACATTTGCTGCTGAATATACTTCCAATAGTATATCATTATATGACACTTAGTTCAGGAGATACATCATAAACATTTAACACAGTACCATGTGCTGTGTGGTATGTGTGTGGATGCACAGTTATAAATAAATACCTGGGCAGTGTCAGGTTTTTCAATAAGTACTTTTAAAAAACAATGTTTTTAAAAAATGTTAAGAGGGTTTTTATTGTTGCCATTGATCTGAGGTTGGCTGTTAGCCAATGAAAACTGGTCATCATCTAGTTGTTGTTATGTTATATTCTGAGCAAGATCATTAAAATTTATAAATAATGCATATTGTTGTGCTCCCTCTTCTGACAATGTCAAGTCTTGCTTTGTTTAAAAAAGCAGCTGTTCAGCAATACATTCTATACGGTGCAGGATTAATTAGATAACACAGAGTTGGGGTTTGATAAAATTTTATACCAGGACGTAAGTGAATGATGATGATTATGATGATGATACTAATAATAAAACAACTATCATTTCACTTTACTTTCCTCGCTATGTTTTTAGCTGCTTCTTTCTTATTTTCTGGAAACTTTATTCCCAGATCTATGCAGTTTATAATAAAAACACCTTAGCCTCTTTCTTAGCTCAACATCTCATGACGTTGGCATGATGACTCAATTTTTCAGGCTAGCAAATGGAAACCAAACATTGGGGCTATAGTTTCATGTCAGCTATGACATTATGAAATAACAAGAGTGCAGTCACTGTAAGTGAGAAATGAATGAGTAGTGTAGCACTAGCCTTGTACATTCTTAAAGAACTTCGTTGTGAACCGTATTTTACACCAGGGATAAACCAAACACTTTAAACTGATTGGCCATACATTCAGGGGAATCTTTACCCAGTCACAGTGATTTTGGTTTTCTATGGTTCCCCTAAATTATTTCAGGCAAATTCCAGATGGTTTCTACTACAAGGTCACAGCCAACTGTGTGTACCATTCTTGTCAAACTAGGCATCTTAAGTATATAAACATCTTTACCTTGTTTGTATGGATTATGTGAATTATTTTGTTCTTAAACTGTGATAACCTTAAAATGTCCAGTGTCCTTACGTAAGTGATCCACTTCCAAAAGACTAGTGGGTGTGTTGGTGGAAATGAAGGCTGTTTGCTGCTGGACTCAGAGCAAGGAAGGGGATAGGTAAGTGGGGGACAGGAACTAGCAAAGGTTGAAGGCAGGCAGGATACAACAATGAAAAATGCACCACATTGTAGAGAATCTCAAAGAATTTATATTCCCTCGTCGGAAGTGCCAAGTACGTCGCCAGAGTGGAGCACGGTCACATGAAGTGAAAATGGTGACTCCACAGCAGCGCGTGCAGGCAGTAGTGTGGTTTGCAGAAACAAAATCGCAGATTACTGAGCAAGGAAATTATTGTCGTGTGTATGAATGTGATCCACCTGATGTGAAAACAGTTAAGGAATGCTATAGGAAGCTTCTGGCAACAGGAAGTGTTCTGAAACATTCTGGTGGTTCACGCTATGGAGTTTCAGAAGAGACAGTGGAGGATATCAGACAAATGTTTCTCAGAAACCTATGTAAGTCAATTCGTCAAGCATCTAGGCAACTTGATGTACCTCTACCAACATTGCATCATGTAGTTCACCAGCATCTTCATATGTGTGCTTACAAAGATTAAATTCTGCAACATTTGATGCCGAATGACGAACCACGCTGACAACAATTTGCTGTGGATATGCTGCAGTGTATTGATATCGATGCCAGCTTCCTGAAAAGATGTTTATTCTCATATGAGGCAACCTTTCATCCACCAGGAAGCGTTAATAGGCATAATGTTCAGATTTGGGGCTCACAAAATTCTCACATTGTCATTGAACATGTTCGTCATAGCCCTAAACTAAATGTCTGGTCTGGGCTAATGCACGACAGGATTGTTTGACTGTTCTTCTTTGCAGAACAAACAGTGAATGGGTCAATGTGTCTGGACATGTTGGAGCAGTTTGTATACCATTAGATACAAGACTTGCAACCCACCATCGTTTTTCAACAAGATGGAGCTCTGCCGCATTGGTCAGTGGCTGTTCGCAAGTTCCTGGATAGGAAATTTCCCAATCATTGGATCGAATGTGGAGAACCCATTGCCTGGCCACCACATTCACCTGACATGCTGTTTGATTTCTTCATGTGGGGATTCGTGAAGGACCACATGTATGTGACCAAAAGAACTCGGCAAGAAACTGAATATAGACTTGATATTCTTTGTGCTACAAATGGTTCACATGTAGAGGTGTATTGATGATAAATAAAGAAGTAATTTGAGATGCTCTACAATGTGGTGCTTTTTTCATTGTCGTATCTACTGTGTTTTTTTTTCTCTCCCGGGTCTTTGAAATCAGGGTGGCTTGAGTGGAACACCATGTAGTTTACTACATAGCACTGTAGTCATCACAGTTGATACAACCTTCCTTTGCACTAAAATCTCCAATGCTCATGTCCTGGCCCCTCTTGAACACCACCTTTTGCAATGTCTGACTGACTCTAATCCTTCTTGGTCACCATGACCAACTATATTCTCACTCACAATCACTTCTCCTTTTAAGGCACCATATACAAAAAAATCCTGGGAACCATCTAAGGGAGTTCTTCCTATTGATTGAGAATATCAAACCCCTCACCTGATTCAGATTTGGTTATGACATCTTTGTGATTTGCACTGGGGGTGAGATCTCCCTATCTACATTCCTCCAGAACCTCAATACCTTCTTCCCCATTCACTTCATATGGTTCTCCTCAAGCCAACAAGCCACCTTCCTTGATGTTGACCTCTACTCAAGGATGAATAAGTAACTACTTCCTTCTGTACCAAACCTTCCAATCATTAGCAATACCTGCACTTTGACAGCTGCCACCCACTCCATTTCAAGAAATACCTTCCATACACACTAGTTTTTTTGACATGTTCCACATCCTGGAGGACCTCCTCACTACGGATCAATTGGAATGAAAGTAAATCTGATCTAATCTAATCTAGCCAAACCTGATTGTCACATCTGTAGTGATGTGCAATCCATCTCTAAATATACTGAGGCCTTCACAGACCTTAAATTCCCATCCTAACATTCTACAGAAAGAGATTTCCTACCTTGTATCTCCATTCACCGACCACCTCCCACGATCCTTCCCATGCTTCCCTCAGTGGAATTCCACTGCCCACCAACATACACTATATCCTTGCCCACCTCTATTCCACCCCTGCTGCTTAAGCCTTAACCTTATTGCTTATATCCATGCAGTAGAGATAGATGCATCCTCCCACCACCAGATACTCAACTCCAGCCACAGGCATTTCCTATCCCCTCAGTGGCAGGGATAACTGTGAAAGCAACCATGTGATTGACAAAGTTGCAACTACTGTGCTGCTTTCCACGTGGGCATGACAACTAACAAGCTGCCTGCATGCATGAATGGCCATTTATAAACAGTGGCCAAGAGACAACAGGACCACCCAGCTGCTGAACGTGGCACTCAGCATACTCGACTTCAGTGACTGCTTCACAGCCTGTGCCATTTGGATCCATCCTATCGACACCACCATTTCTGAATCATTCAGGTGGGGACTCTCACTGCAGGGGGCAGCTGCGAGGGCTGAGCCGCCTTGTCACGGTTCGTGTGGCTCCGTCCTCCGGATGTTTGAGTCCTCCCTCAGGTATGGGTGTATGTGTTGTCCATAGCGTAAGTTACGTTAATTAGTGTGTAAGCCTAGGGACCGATGACCTCAACAGTTTGGCCCCATAGAACCTTACCATGAAGTTTTGATGACTCTCCCTGCAATATATCCTTTGTTGCCATAGCCCCTATGGCCCCAATCTTCACTAATCACTGACCACTAAATGGCATTCTGTTCTGCCAATGCATCCATTAGTCTTGCCACTCTCTACTTCCCTCCTCTTTTCCTCTTTTCCTCTCTTCTCTGCTCCCCCCTCTCCCCACCCCAGCACAGCCTGACAACACTGCACCTAACAGCCCTACACTGTCCCCACCACATTTCTGCAGACAACCACAAGCAATGCTATGACTTCCACCAAGCAGTGCTATGACTTCCCCCACCCACAACCCAGTGCTGTTTTCCTTTGTTACTGTTGTGTAACAAATTACTTTACTCAGTACCCATCTTTTTCTTTCTCTTCTTTCTTGTGTTGTGTCTGTCACCTTCCAAACTACACACACTCTCACTTTTGAGCTGCATGGTATTGACCACACACATGACATGGCTACTTGACCATGCAGATTGTTGTGCAGCATCTCATGTCTCTCATTCTTCTCCCCAATATAATTATTCCTAGATTTTCAAATTGATCACACTTCCTCCCTCACTATCATGATTTTTGTGTGTTATTTCCCGAACCTTCCTGTGCCGTATGAACTTGAACCTCAACCTTACTAGTGCATGCACATTCCCCCGCCCCATTCTTTATTCCAGCTCAAACACACTAATGTCATCTAATCCATTTCCACCTGCTGGTCCCTATTACCATATGTTCACCCACTAGCCTATATTTTGCCTTATCATCTTTTTTTCTTTTTTTTCCACATTGGTTTTAGTGTTTTCACCATTCTTTCTCGGCTCTTGTCCCTTAGATTCCCCTTTTCCCCCATATTTCACCTTTTTTCAGATCTTACATGTATTTTTATGTATTTTTTTATCCTGCACTATGGCTCTTTGCTCCTTCCTTCTGCAGCAGCACACAAAAGTTTCCTTATCTCTAACTAGAGCTTGATCCCATTTACTGTTCCTGCATTGTTGCCCAGCTCATGGAATTCCCTGAACTGGTTGGACCTCAGATTAGCCATCTCCAGCAGCAACCTCTCCTCCCACAATGACCTCCATCTGTTCAAAATCCACCATTTCATAACCCTCTAACCTAGTCCTGCAAAAGCATATAAATCAGTCCCAAACCACATTACAGTGCCTCCTCCTCTTATGTAAAATACCTGCATCTTGTTGCTGATGTTGAAACTATTGCCCTCCAGGTATTTGAGCAGCATTCACAAAGCCACATCAAAAAACTCTACAACCTGTTCACTTGTAACCATGCCCTGGACTACCACTATCCACCACCTCTACAAGAGCCTCCATAACTCCTCTGCAAACCCTCATACCTGACAAAATGTGCCTCACAAACCTACTACGTTTACCACACACTAAGTATCTCCCATCCGCCACTAATCATAGAGAATCTGGAACCTAAATGGAACTGAAACACAGTCACAAACCTTTCTTTAAAAAAATTTAGTCCCACAGAAGTATAAGGTGCATTGAGAAAGAAATGAGCCAGAGTCTGGAATGCGCAAACCGGTGGCAGGATGGTAATATCATGGCATGTGTAATGAGGTGTGGTTCCGACCGGATCGTGGAAGTTCACAGTCTGTCGCTAGAGGGCACAAGTGCACTTCATGTGACTATAAAGAGCTATCAGCATCATGCCCAGTCATCCAATGCTGCCAGTCACATTGCGAACAGTGACATGGAGGCGTGAACAGAAGAGCAAAGAGATATTGTAACCTCCCCCTCACTTATTGATCTTAATGAAAGTGAAAAATTAAACTGCGTGCACCTAATGGAAATTTGGGAAAAGCAATCATCACCGAAGTTAATCTGTCAGTAAAGAGGGAGGAAAGGGTTACATCTAAATGAAAGGGAAAATGCAAATGACATTGGTGGAAATTAAAACAAGGAAAAAAATTGTAGTACAATAGATGGAAATAGAAGGATATGCATTTCCGGCGTTACACGTGCCTCACATTGTCTGAGGATGTTCGTGTAACCTAAACAGACTCAGAAAATGTCCCAAAAAAGAAACAGCGGAAATGCGTATGCTCAAAACATCAACAAAATTTAGCATTCGTCTAATTAAGCATAAATCAATTTTTAGGCCATAATAATTGAGTGGAGACACTCCTAATCTTATTCCACTCTGTCATCTCGCACAAAATAAAACAGGTTGACAACATATTAAAATTCATAGAAAACTCAGAAAATGGTTTAGCTATTCTAAAATCGTCAAAATTCCTAACAGTATCAAGAAATCGAATTCTATTTACAAAATTAATCGGGGTACATGGTCATAGAAAACAGGTATATCAAAATATGCAAATTAAAAATTAATTACATAGAATACACATTTTATATAACCTTTTCATAATTAATATTCTCGTCATGAGAGTCCACTTAACGCTAAACAAGAAAATAATATACAGCAGTTCGACAAAAACATCAATATTGACAGCAGAATTCTTTCACATCAGCTGTCCGGGAAGAAAAACAACTCCACCTTCCGTACTCGCAAGTACAAAGAATGCCGACAGCGGCTCTTCCTCACCAGTATTGTTGCACCCGCCTGTGCGGCATGCTTGATGTCACTCGCCCTTGTAACGGCACTTCCAGAACGTCCATTTCACTGAATTCTTTCGGAAAAACTCACTCCTGAGTAATCTCAGGGAGTCCATTAACACTATCACAGTGGATAACTCAACACTGTCCATCACCATACGCATGTACTAGCCTGAAACTTAAAACAGCGTCTAAGTACATCGGCAATGACTAGTAAATCACATATTTATGAAATCTTACAGCTAGTTACAAAATCATATTTACATTCCTTAATCTATTGTGACTCAGCTGAAAACTTAAAATAGCAGCTTGGATTTTTCAATTGATTAAGAATCAGATACTCTTAAATCATTTAATCAAAATTAATTACTTATTAATGACAACTTCTTTCATGTCCTCTTGGTCAGGCAAAAGCATGGCAATCTATCAAATCGTTAAATATTACACTCTATATTTACATACTGTACAAATTACCCATTCTGTGGTATTAATCAATCCTTGGTTGGTACAATTTCAAGTCTACAATCTTCCGTATACCTAATAGTTTTCCAGAGCTTGGATACTCTAAGCAATAAGCATTTGTATGAGGTATACCAATGATTTTATATGGTCAATTATAAACAAACTTAAATTTAGAGATTTCATTGTCTATCTTGCTCAATTTTTCATGAGCTTTTACAAGTACTAAGTCTTCGATTGCAAACTTAGCAAAACATGCTTTAGCGTCATGACGACGTATGCGAGCATCGGCTTTTAGCTTCATTACTTCACCCAAACGATCTTTTTTCACACCAATACTAATGTCAATCCGTGGAGGGAATTTGATTATCTCTTCCACTAAACTTTTACTTCTGTTATCTAACAGGATTTCCTCTGGCGAAAACCCGTAGACTCACGTCTCAAAGTGTTCATATTTCTCTCAAATTCTGCTACATATTTGCCCCATACCCTATGGTTGTGATGGCAATAGGTACGGCAAAATTGGCCTTGTCTTTGTTCGTGTGTTACGTTTGACACACCGTCTACAATACTTTCCAATTCACTTTCTACACTATTGTCACTGTCGAGACTCCTCACGTTACAGTAGTTCAAATTCATACCTACGTCAATGGCATCCGGCCAGTTAACAATGTGTATAGGCTGGTATTGCCTATGCACACCATCTCCTGCCTTGTCAAAACTAACTACTATTGTTTTATCTTGTGACGTACATGTCAAAGTTTTGCTTTCGCAATTAATCACTGCATGGTACTTTAATAGCCAATCTAACCCGATAATGACAAACTCTTGTTCAAATCGTGCCCCACATATCTCGAAGTTGACAAAAATCTGTTTTGTGACCGGTTTACTGGCCTTCCCAGTAGCACCGATAATTTTCACTCCTGTTACTGGCATAACTACGATGCCAGGTCCGTCTTTCAGTAACTAAAATATTTTCCCAGATACAGCACTCAGTTCTGCACACCTTTAGTTGTAGGTGGTGCATATTAACAGACACTACTATCTGTCTACACTTGTCCTTGACTGTTTCTTTATTTTCCCACATTAAATCCTCATCTATATCCAGGTCATTCCAGAAAAAAACCATCCAGCTTTGATCCTAAATCCGGCTTATCTGGCAGCTTTTTCAGCCTCTGTTCACATACAGTGTTAATTTGAACACGTTTGTCCTGAGGCTTAGTCTGTAGCTTCGCCTCCAATACCGAAACCTTTTCCTGTAACTCGTCAACCAGTAAGTGTTGCTTTGCTATCACTTCACTAATTGTCACCTTCGTTGACTCCTCTTTGGTCAGATTGATCTCATCTGCCAATTCACCTGGAGGAATGTGCCCAGTAGTCTCTGCATTACTTCCTCTGGATCTGCGCAACCCACACTGCAACCGTCTGACCGTATAACGTCAGCTCTAACCTCATACACGCTGTAAACTACATGCTTTTCTACCAATCGTGTCAGGCTATCACTAAAATTTTCGTAATCTTTCTCCTTAATACTCTCGTAATGTTTAAACTGGAGGTTTGCGTCAGATGGGTCGGCTACTTCTACCACTATAACTTTTGGTAAGATCTGCCGGTTAGCGCCAGAACTTTCCGTTACTACTTCAACATCCAACTCCTGCGGGACGAAACACGACGAATCTTGCTTGTGCTCCCCATTAACATCAACTATTTCTGGTAAAGTCTGCCGGTTAGGGCCAGAACTTTCTATCACTTCACAAACACTACCTTCCCGCGGGACGAGACACGGCAAATCCTGCCCGCGCTCCCCATAAACACTTCCCCTGTACAGGCCCCTATAATCTCTTAGTTCACCATATAAGCGACCGAATTGCCTTAACCTGACCTCATCCCTCTCTGCATCCCCTCACTCGATGACGAACATGTTATCTGGCATCTGATCTTCTCTCAACACTTGCAAATCATTCTTAACATCAATCTCCAGTTCCGCTGTGGGTGTTACAGCTGCCACTTTATAATCGATTTCTGGAACACTACTTAAATTGTTCTCACTGACAGTGAATGTATTTTCTACTGCCATGTCTACAGCTGATCTACTACTTGTGGGCGCACTCCTTTCTCCTAACACTGGCACACTCTCCTGCCATTGATTATTCAATACGTAATTTTCATAACGACGACACCTTGGTTTTCTACTGTTATTGGGCCGCCAAAATTACTGGTCGGCCCCTCACCGGTGCGGCTAATGGTTTCACTGTCTTGTTCCAGCAGATATGCTCCCCGGATGCTGCTGAGGCGGCTGATCGCACCCTCTGGCGTTATTACTATTCCGCGAAGCCCGTATCACGCTAGTATGATACTGATTTCCGTAATTCCTGTTATTATTTTCATTGTACCGATTGTCATCACGGTCCGAACCACTGTTGTTATTGCTGCCAAGGTTGCAGTATGCATTATTCCCATGGTTATCATTGTTGTAGTTGTTGTTGTTGTTGTGGTACCCGTTGTTGTTACCACAGCCTCTACCACTATCGCGATTATTGCGCCAATTGTCCTCATCCTCAACTCTTTCCAGGAAATCATTGATTGTCCTGTAATTGCTTCCTACATAGTGTTTTGTATCATCTGGAAGCTTCTTGTAGAGTTCCCACACTATTTCGGATTCCGTGCGGCGATCACGCAAATATTCCAACTTGCGGATCCAGCCTTCACAAAACTCCTTCATCGAGCCACGCAAATTCGCATCGAAAGTCCTCGATACGACAAATTTGCGCCAGACGCTTTGTTGTTTTTGCTCTGACCAGTATTCAGCCAGAAACAAATTTTTAAACTCGTCAAAAGCCAGATTCATAATGTTGAGGTTCAGGCCCCAACGCTTGGCATCACCAGCCAACACATCAATAACTGCATTAATTTTTCTCTCATTAATCCATGATCTGGGTAAAACTCTTTCACAATTTTTAATGAAATCCGTTGCGTGTATACTGCCTTTTCTCAAGGGGTCGAACCGCTCCTCTTTTGTCAACAATTCCGAACTATGTGCACAGATTGGCACATAGCTCTGTTTTTCGTCAAGTTTCTTTTCTAATTCCGACACTCTCTTAATTACTTGCCAAGTGGTTGTCGCAAGCGTTTCTGCTTCCCTCTTTTTCTCTTTGCAGGTATTAGCCTGCTTCCTCACTTTAATATCTACTTCGGACACTAAAGCCTTTAAAGTTTCCACCTTCTGTTGATCCTCTTTTTTCACTAATTGAATTTGTTCTGTCACCTTATTCTCGATGATCGGAGCAACTGCTTCTTCTACACTCTTCTCGATTCTGCTAATTTCGCAATTAAAACGAGTATATATGCCCGCAATTTCCACCTGAACGCCTATCATTTCCTGTTTAAGATTACCAATTTCGGTATTAATTGCAACAATATCTTCTTTGATTTTATCAACTTTTGTGTTAACAACTCCAACATTGTTGTTAACAACATTAATAGCTTTGTTCTGATTGTCTAGCTTCCGTTCAATTTTTTCTGACTGAGCTTCTTGCTTGGCAGACTGAGCTTCTTGCTTGGCAGTCTGAGCTTTAATTTCTGCCGATTGACTCTAGATTTCGTTAATCAAAACATTCAATAAATCAGTTAAATTCCCGGAAACTACCGGTTTTACTTCTGTAGCGGCTTCCTCTTTAATTGTCCCCCAGTATTCGTCAACAAGGGTTTCAGATTTGATTTTCACTTCCGATTCCGAAACATTTTCTAAAGTTTGGAATTCTATTTCTGCTCTTTGTTGCGTTTTGGCGGTCGCGTCTTTCATGCTAGCCGCCTGCCCCTGAACAATGGGTACCGCGGTGCGCATTTCCCACTGTTCGACCGATTGATCCGTATCCAAGTCTACCAAATTTTTGTAATTGTTGCCTTCACTCATTTTAAAAATTTTCAATATAAATGACAAATCTCAAATCTAATTAGGATTCCTCCCACTACTTATTCTCGCTGACGTAACTACGTGTTCGTAACCAGTACTTTGTTACGAGATTTGCACGATGCAAAATTCGTGACCTCAAAGCCGAAGATTGTCCTGTCACCAGGTCACCACATGTAACCTCCCCCTCACTTATTGACCTTAACGACAGTGAAAGATTAAACCGTGTGCACCTAATGGAAATTTGGGAAAAGCAATCGTCACCGAAGTTAATCTGTCGGTAAAGAGGGAGGAAAGGGTTACATCTAAATGAAAGGAAAAATGCTAATGAAATTGGTGGAAATTAATTTTGAGAAAAGGGTAAAATTAATAAAGAAAGTAAATGTGCGGTCGTCATGTTAACAATTAATTGGCGTTATTTAAATATTTGTGATTTGGGGAAAATTACGGTCGCCAGTCCTATGGACAACTACTATAATAACTGAAAAAGAAAGGTTATTGCACATATAATTAGCACTAAAAGCGTGGCAACTGAAGGTTGACACGTGTTGTGTGAAAACTGAAAGTTTGTCAGAAGTAATAAATTTCGCTACACTCTGACTTAATTTAGCAAAAGAAATAATAAAACCAGAAAACTGAAAGTTAATTTAATGACTGAAATTAATAGTGAGCTTTGTTTCTGAAGCACTACGAAATTCAACAAAATAAGGTTAGTCTTGGGCTACCTCAACAATCATTTCGAAAGCTACTTGAATCTACGCAATTTAGAAATAAGAGATTTAACTTTGAACTTTAATTTAATGATTCTGAACACTTAACAGAAATAAAATTTAGTACGTACCAAGCTGATCTGTAGTCACAGGTAAGCTAAAATATGGTAACAAAACTCGCACTCATAATTTGTGCTTGTGTAATCTAAATATTGTAGCCAGCTATGAATACTTTAACTGAACTTTGAAATTAAAGCAGTGAAATGGAATAATATTACTTGAATGCTTGTGTTTGAATTTCAACGACACTCGGGTTCATTCCGGAAAAGGAAGGGACCCTGCTTGGTAATGCAATTGGGACAATGAGCAACAAATGTTCATGCTAAGTTGCTGTAATGATAGTTACAAAAATGGAACAGTTTGAAAAGCTGAAGTCTGCCATACAGTTCTAAAACTTTATGTGCTTCCAGTCTTCCTTGTTGGTTGATTGAAGGTTTGAAGTCGTCGATCGAGGAGGTGGCGACAGTCACTCATTGTCGGCCGTCGCTGTTGCAGAAGCTGGATGTTGGCGCGCCTTCTTCTCGACACGGTCAACAGGCGAAACGGGCTCTTGATGTGCCCAGCTAATGCTTCCCATCTGCGACACTGTGTCAGAAACTATCATAGTGAGTCGAGCGCAATTACATGCTGCCAAACCCCGAAAGTGCAGCAACTCGCGGAAGCATCACACAACGCATCTGCTCCACCGCACTACTCCCGCCAGACTCTCCCTGCTCTCCTGGCACTCCCACGCGGCAGAGTTAACACTACCAAAGATCCAAAATACTTTGGTTTTCCACACGACCTATCAATGTATTCGTTCGATAGCATAGTTTTCCCTAGGCAAGACCCAGCGTAAAAATACAAATAATATTTACAAAACAACCAATTATACATTGACATAAATGCAATAGTAAAACAATTACAATATATAAAGACACATAAATGTCATATCTTGAGGTAACAAAACAAGGAAAAAATTATAGTACAATAGATGGAAATAGGAGGATATGCATTTCCGGCGTTACAGTATTCGTTGTTTTCTGACTGTCTTGCTCATCTGCAGCACTATGCTCTGGAAGGAAATGCATTCCTGACATGAGTGGTGGCTGGAGATGCGTCATGGTGTCATCACTTTGAACCAAGATCAAAATGACAAAGTCTCCAATGGAAGCATCCAGGGTCACCACCACCAAAAAAAAGCCAAGGCCATCCACACGAGTGCAGGAAACGTTATGCTGACATCCTTTTTGACCAAGATGGCCCCCTTCTGATTCACTTCCTGCAGCACAGGACAACAGTGAATGCCCAGCGCTACTCGCAAACCTTGACCACCCTTCGCCAAGCGACCAAATCAAAACAACCAGGCAATCTCACCTCTGGGGTCACTCTCCTGGGGTCATTCTGCTCCACCACAATGCAAAGTCTCATACGGCCAACGCAGTCATGGTACTCCTGCAGAAATTTAAATGGGAGGTTTTCGGCCACCCTCCATGCAGTCTGGACCTCTCTCCCTGAGTTTACACCACTTTTGGTCCCCTTAAAAATGCTCTGAGGGGCAAACTATTCATCTTGAAAGACAACGTCCAGCTGTATGTGTGAAACTGGTTAACATTGCAACCCTGGGAATTTTATGAGGCAGCCATTTATTGCCTTGTGTCACAGTGGGACAAGTGCCTCAACAGCCAGGGTCAATATTCCTAATATAAGGTACTGGTTTCCATAATTATGCCTCCGGCTCATTTATTTTTGAATGCCACTTATATTGTCCCATACCAAAGGCCTTATCTTTTGCCCCATTACCAAATTCAATCATGCTGGACTTGTTAAGGATGTGCAGTCCATTTCCTGGTCACTAAAGTGGAAACACTTTTTCACCAATATTGAACCCTATCTGACTCAATTCACTCCTCAGATGACCAGGATCCTACCCCAACATTCCCAGACCTTTCCCTTTTAACAATTCAGAATATCTTAACCTCGAAACTTGCATCACCTTCATTCCTTGCCATCACTGTCACAATTTTCATGTGTTATTTTCCATGATTTTCTGTGCTCATGGACTTGAACATTGACTTTACCAACTCCCCCCCCCCCCCCCCCCCACCACCACCCCACCCCATCCCCACCCTCCTGGCCCTGTCTCTCATCCCTTATTCAAACATGGACTTCCTGATATCACCTTATCCATTTAGAACTGATGGTCCCTCTCATACCACATACCCACCCATTGACCAGCATTCCATTGTTAGTGCCTGATTACTTTTCTCTTTTATCTTACTGTGTTTTCACATTTATTTTAGTTTTGTTTCACTGTTTCCTGTCATCCATTACAACGGGTTCCAGTTTTTCCCTCTTACTTTATCCATTCTGACCTTTTTGTGACTTGTTGGTTACCAAGTACTTCACATATTTTTATGCATTTCTTTAACCTCCACTATGGTCCTTTCATCTGCACCCAATACCAAAAAGTTTCCCTATCCCTTGCCAGAGCCCAGTCCCACATAATGTTCTTGTGCTGTTGCCTAACTCCTGGAATCTTCCTGAATGACCAGACCATGAAATTACCCATCTCTGGTTGCAACCTGTAACAAGAAGCTGAGCAGCATGGGCTTCAACTTCTTCTGAAAAGTTTGGCACCAGATTTGTCTAAGAGGGTGCGCACCAGGGTGCCAATAAGTCTCTATGTACGGAGTATGAAGAGATTGATGTGTCTGTGGGTGTAAGGGATTGGAGAAGTATGTTTGCATCAAATGTAAGATATTTTAATTGTAGCTATGGGAGGGCACATGCAAAGACAGTGCTACCAGTCACAGAGGGTAATAGGGATGGCACGGACTCCATACGGTTCAATGGAAATAATAGTAGGAGTAGTATGGACCAACAGCAGGGATATAGGGGTAATACATGAGATGGTCTGGGTGGTATGAAGCACCCACTCAACTCCAGAGAGAACCCCGGAGCTGCCAGAAGGAGTTCTCAGTAAAGATGAAAACAGTAAAAATGAATTCAGTAAAAATGAATACAGGGTTGGAGTGTCCCATAGTGAGTGTGATAGATGATAGGGAATAGGGAATATAAAGTTGTGTTAGAGACAGGGGCACATTTGTCAATGGCCTCAAGACAGTTAGTAGGTAGGAGGTGTTTGAACCCACCGTGTTAAAATTTGCGTGGGTTAGGGGACACAGATATATGACCACTGGAGTCAGTAGTGATGAATTTTTCATTTGAGGTGCTGAAGTTTTAGCGATGTTTCATGGAGGTTATGGCTCATGTAAGTGAGGGCTACAGCATGATCCTAGGGTTAGACTTTCTGAATCAAGATCACGCCATAACTGATCTTCAACAATGCATAATGGAATGGAATGGGAAGAGATTCTGTTGTCAATGTTGATCTGCCACAAGGAGTGTCTAGTGTCTGAGACAATCTGTGTGGACCATGAAAAATGATTTTAAGGCTTGATTAGCATGACTTTGTGTCAGGAAGTAGCGAAAGTTGCTATGGGTGACTGTGGAGCCTCTCTTACCAGTTGATATGTGTTGTAGGACCACTCCAAGGTAATGAATTAGTCAATAAAGCATGTTGTTTGGTGAAACGTATTATTGTACACATACAAGCCAGAGATAGAGGGAAAGTAGTAACTGTTAGTGTGGATAATTTTGGTGCTGAGGAGGTTAAGTTGTTAAAAGGGAGCAGTATAGAAAGGACACAGATGGAGAACCTGTCGCTAGAATTCATGATCAGTTTTTTTTCTCCATTAAGGCCATTGCCTGCTACACCAGTAATGCACCCAGCATTCTGACAGGGAATGAAGCACCAGTGCATTGAAGATTGTACAGAATGCAATGACCATTGCAACCACTTGTGGAGGACTTTGTAAATCATCTATTGGCTGATGGGATAATAGAAGAGAGTAGTAGTCCCTGTGATGCAGGAGTTGTGATCATGCCCAAGAAGTCTATGGATGGCTCAAAGAAGTATTGTTTCTGTTGAAATTATAGTCACTTGAATAGTAAAACTGTGACAAATGACTGCCCAGTTCTGAATATCACAGAGACAATAGACAACCTAGGACAAAGATAGTACTCCTTGAAATGGACTTAAGGAGTGGGTACGATCAATTAAAAGAGAGTCTGAGGGAATAGACAGAAAATGGCATTATCTGAGTGCTGGGAACATTACCAATATAGAAAATATAAAAGGTCTCCTTTTGGGCTGAAAATGCCTTGGAACATTTCAGTATATTCTGTGCAGAGTGCTGAAAGGATTGAAACTGTGTCAGTGACTAGTGTGTATCTCAATGACATAATTGTCTTTTCAAGACATATTCAAGAGCATAGACAATGTCTGAGGGAGGTATTCAAGAGATTACAATATAGACAGTCTGCATGGAAAAATGTTTCTTTGCACTGGAGGAAATAAAATTTTTTGGTTATACCATTACTAAGACCAGTGTAAGAACTGATCCTATGTTACTACAAGCAGTGTAAGATTTTCCAGTACCAGAAACAACCAAGAGGATTTTGACCATATCATCATTGAGGGCAGTGTAAGAGCTAATCCTAGGTTAATGCAAGCAGTGTAAGATTTTCCAGTACCAGAAACAGCCAGGGAGCTTTAATCCTTTGGGGACTCCCAGATTATTATAGTAAGTTCAAGAAGGGTTTTTTGGATATTGCAAAACCACTTATGTAATTATTGAAACAGGGTGTTGAGTTTGTATGGTTGAAGTATGTCAGGGTGCATTGGATGAATTAAAAAAAATGTGCTAACATCAATTCCAGTGTTGGTGTTTCAAAAGGAGTGCATATCATCATGCGATATGTTGAATCATGCTCTTAGGTGTGTTTTAAGTTAGGAAGTGGGTCATCAGGAACATTGTGTTGCCTTTAAATCGAGACAGTTGAACAGAATGGAGAGCAATTACGCCACAAAGGAGAGAGAGATGCTTAGCTTGGTGTATGGAGCAACATATTTCCAGTGTTACCTGTACTGTAGAAGATTCAAGAGAGAGATGGACCATGTTACAGTCCAGTAGATTGACAAGGTGGGCATTGAAACTTAGTGGACTTGAGTATGAACTGATCCACAAACCGGGGAAGGAGCATGGTGGGCTGATCTGGATGATAGTAATAATATAAGCATTAGGTCAGGACCCTGGGGAATGACAAGCAGCACAGAGCACCATTGAGGAGTGTAGACAGTATACCAGTCAACAGCAGTTTAGAATACATGACAGATTATTGTGTAGAGAACTGAAATTGGGACTGTGAGTGATGTACCAGCCAAGTTAAAGTTAGAAGAGTAGAGAACTGAAATTGGGACAATGAGTGATGTACCAGCCAAGTTAAAGTTAGAAGAGCTATGTGAAATGCATGGTCACACCTTATCAGCCCATTGGGACGCAGGACGATAAATCAGAAAGTGGCAGGAAAATGCTGATAGAAGAGAAGAATGATGCTGATCAGTACATAGGAAACTATGTGGATTGTGCTTAACAGGCAGTTTCAAATTTGAAGCATGTACTATTACAGAGACTGCCAGAAACCACAGAACCATTTAGTTTCATTGGAGAGGGCATGTTAGACCCATTCAACACCGGCAGGTAATAATTCTGTGCTGATGATAATATATTATTTTTGTGTTAAATAAAAATGGTGCCAATCCTGGACCATCAAGCAAACACATTCACACACACATTGGTTGGGTGGTGGATATAGAAGTTTGGGGTGTGAGGGACAATAGTTACAGTTCAATGGATGAAATTCATGTTGGACCTGATCAAAGAGTTTTGTCTATCACTAAAAGTATTAAAAAATGAGAACTAACCCACTTGATCCACAAGCTACTGGAATGATGTAATGAGTTCATTAGACAATTGGGAAGATGCCTAGTTATTACGTGAATGTCCACCATTTGGACTGGCCATGTATCTCTACTTCGTAGTGAGTGCATACAACTCCAGAGTATGCACAAGACAGGGTTGTCGCCATTTGAGGTGGTGTATGGGTAAAAATGGCCTCACCATCCACACGATTAATCAGAAAGAAGGCAGGAGTGGATAGACAATCCAGGAGTTTGCAGGGATGGTAAGGGAAGTGTGGAGAAAGGTCCAGCAAGGAAACACTAAGGCACTGTAAGACAGGAAGAGTTAGCCAGTGGCTGATGTTATTAAGACCATACTCTTTGAAGGGAAAAATGAAGAAGTTTGTAATTTGGTACCAGGGCCATCCCAAGTAATTGTAAACTACATCACCAGTAAACGTGAAACTGCAGCTGCTGACATAGGCAATGATACTGCATATATGGCAACCATGACAATTCAAGGGAACACTAGAGGGAACTCTGCATAAGGTGTTATTCCAAGTGAGGAAAGAGGCCAAGAGGAGGAAGCAGAAGGATGAACAACTGGAGAGAGAGGTTCAGTTACCTCATACTTGGTATGCATTGAGTCCAAAGAAGTAATTGATATGTATTGTAATTGTGTGATTTTGGGAGTATTTTTCTTTTATGTGTAGGGCATTAACGTGGTTATATGTTTGTTTTAGAGTAGATTTTATTGTTAGTGTGTTGAGACATGTTATTTGGAGACAGTAGGTGTCTAGGGTGTGAGGGGAGATGATGTTGATTCCTGTCCTCAGGTTGTTATATGGTAGAAGGGCTGGAAAAGAAGAGTGCTAGTTATGGCAGTGCTGTACCAATTTGCCAGTGGGTGTAAGTTATAAGGGAAGGAGAGGGGGAGGCGGGGGGGGGGGGGGGGGGGGCAAATTATCACATTTGGATGGAGAAATTTGATTTTCCAGGCAACCAGACATATTAGTATTATCCAGTCAAAGATGGTTTGTTTGGTATAGTGTTTATGTGTGGGAGTTGTGGAACGAAATCTGGACGCTGGAGGAGGTGTTTTCATTGATACAACATTAGCAGTTAGTAGTTGGTCATAGAGAGAGGTCTCAAAGGAGCACAAAAAATAGCTCAGACTGAAGAGGTGATTGTAGTGGTACGGCATGAATCCAAGAGAGTGAAGAGGGGATAATAGACACTAGGGATAGAATACTGAAAACCATATTTATGATGGCAGATGATAGCGATGTAAGCAAACTGAATGAAATGGCAGAAGCCACCAGCCTCGACAGCTGACTAAGGAAGTCATAGATTATACCAGGTCCTTGGCTAGCACTGTGAACTGGGATTTGAAGTGGTGAAAACATGGATGTGAGTCTTAGATGCATGGCCAATGATGACGAGGTTATTGCAGTCACGGGGGGATAGTGTCTGGGGCACGAGAGGAGTTAATGAATTGCAGGAAAGCCGCCCATTAAGTGCTTACATTGTCATTTAAACGACATTTTGCTGTCACCTGAGCAGTATCTTCAAGGGTTGAGGAAGGTGCAAGGAGAATTAAAGCCAAAATTACAGCTGGTAGTGGAGCTGAACAGCCAGAACTTACCATTCTACTGTCACGGTGTTATGGTGGGTGTAATAATGAATGGCGAGTGGCTGTACATATCATTGTAGGTCCTGGTGGCAGGCAAGCATGCACTGTTTAGGTGTTATATGGTGCACACATACCCAGTGAAGTTAGTGGCAGCTGGCAAATTTGTGCAAGAGAAAGATGGATGGGTGCTATTATTAGTGAAAGATGGGATCAACACACGGTATTACTGAGGGTGAGCCCCAGCAGTGTCCTAGTGGGGTAGTCACTATATGCTGATTTGTTAGAGTGTGACAAGTGGAAGATCGTGCACCATGCAACTCTTCAGGGGTAATACAGAGAGAGAACTGTGCGAGAAGAAGGGGATTGATCCAGAACCATACGTTCAGAGAGAGGTTTTATATTTGATATAGTCAGTGTACAATGATGTAGTGGTGGTTGCTAGTTAATGAAAGCAAGGGAAACTGAATGGGGCAACGCTTTTAGAATTGAAGGGTAGGGAACTGTTAACAATGGGACTGTGTGAAATTATGGAACCCACATTTCACTTACCAGCTATTATATTGGGAGTTAGTTTGTTGAATGTAACACAGTCATAGTTGTCTAGGACAAATGGACTTCTAGAGATGTTGTTCAAACAAAACCTTACCTTTCTTAATGCGACCTGGGAGCCGAGCATGGGCTGTTCTTTAAGCCAGATGATAGAAGCATAGGATGGGCAGGTCACTGCAGAGCAATTGTTACCTCACGTGGAACAGTAGCAGGATGGTAGACACCACATGAACGTGACATTGAGTGTCACAGTTCCTAGTGACATTGTGACACCGATTTTGCTCTTTCTAGCTTTTAGGTATTTGAAACAATGAGGCATACGAGAACCCAATACTAGGGTAATTCAAGTTCCCATAGACTGGATCTCCTGAGTGAGGGATGAAAGAGTCAGAAATTTATATAGTAATTAGCACAGTAGTAAGTGTGAACTGACTTAGTATTACACACTTGTTTACAGATTACAGGTAGAAGTAATTACAATAGGGAACTGGGCCAGTACAAGAAACAGGGACTGGGTCTTCTCTGTGAAGGGGGGGGGGGGGGGGGGGAGTCCAGTGACACTACTCAGTCTCTGAGCAAAAATTATGCGCCTGTAGCAAAACTAATGAGATGTAGTGTGGAAGCAAGGGTGGAGTACTGCTTTAACAGCTGCAAGTCTGTAGCCACCAGTGTGGTAATAGGTGTCATAGTAACAGATACACAGGGTTACTGTGAAGCCAGGCTAGCCAAGTTCAGCAGTAAATTGTACCGAACAGTGATAGCCATGTAGCCAGTGGGATGACAAGGTCAAGCCTCTTGTTATGGGCAATGTGACTAGGTACCATTTTTCAGTGAAGCAAATGGGCACTAGAGGCATATAAATAAGTCTGCATTTTGAAGCAGAGGCACACTTCTCATTGCCAGAAACAAGCAGCACCATCATGATACCAGAGCGATGTCAGACCGCAGGATGACTGGGTGCTCCTAACAGCAGCCATGGGTTCAAGACAGGGCTGCATGTGCCGCCAGAGCTAAGTCCATCATGTGGCATCTCTGCTGATCTGCCATATGTGCCTGCTTATGCCAACTCTTGAGTTCCTACGGGGACTTGGTGCCACACGCCAGTTGCCATCCGACTCCTGTAAGAGAGCAAGTCATACTCACTCTTGAGTTCCTAGTGGGACTTGGTGCCATGCACCAGTTGCCATCTGACTACTGTAAGAGAGCAAGTCATACTCTGTCGACAGCCATCTTTATGCAACACTGTGGCAAGCAGAGCATGTGGCTGTGCAGGCTCCACCATGCTGAGGAAATTAGTGTGCTGCTGATGTCAATGAGTATGGCCTCTAAAGGTTGCTGCCTTACTGCAGGACTGCTATCAGAAATGCAGGGCATCTGCTCAGCAGCGAGGGCAGAAGCTGCCAACAATATGTCAGTGCCAGCCAAGGCTCGAGAGAGGTGTGGTTGCTCACTGTGTAATGTATTGAAGCCACACTGACAACAGTGTTTCCAGTGGGCCCATCACACACCACCGCACCCTTCAACTGGATGTTGAAGTTGTTTGCTCATGTTCAGGGGAACAGCAAAATCTGCATGAAATACCTGTGTGTTTGTAATATCATGTTCTGAAGCTCTATAGCCACTGATTTCATTGAGTATATTGTATCTGTGTTTTCGTTGAATAATTGGATTTAACATGTTCCTCCATCTATACATTTCCTCTGCTGCAACATCAAATTTTCATCTGTTTTCAACCAGTTATCACCTTTTCATGCCAAAAGTGAAACATTGTTATGGATTTATTGCACGTGATCCCACTTTTTGCTGCCCTCCCACACTTTCTACATGTTATTGCTAGAAGTTATGTTGCTACTAGTCATACTATCTGGTGTTAGTTCTCTGTATGGTTAATTGTACACTGCTTGGTTGAATTGACAGATCAGTATTTTGAAATATGTACCTCTGTTAATAGCACGGCAATAATTTTTTCAGTCCCTTTTATCATGTCAGCTTTGCTAAAATTTTTACAGGACCATTTTGTATGTTTCATATCTGCATTTACAGAGCTATAATGATGTAGTTAATTAGAAAGCTCATTTTTGCTTTCTTTGTACTTAGAAGTTTCTTTGTTGTGCTAACCTGCCGGCAAGATTGTTAGCATACTGGCATAATCTTGTAGGGCAATGCAAATAAAGTCTGAAAAGTACTTATTGTACAGAAGTGTACAGTAAGAATATTCTACAAATAGATGACTGACCACTGTGCAAAAAAATGTTTTTCAGGTATAAATTTAGGATGAAACGTGCAATTCACAACCAAAATACTAGAGAGTAAAAGTATTTGCCATATAAAGTATGCATCCATATCTAGTTCTCAGGATGAAATTCTATATTTTGGTACAAAAGTCTGTAAAGTTTACCAGAAGACATCAGGCAGGAAACTGATAATCACTCAAAAACAAAGTTAAAGACTACTTAATTACCACTCTGTGTACATTTAATCAGAATATTTTGCATCATCATTGCAAATTCCACATAACAGTAACATTTATGTTAAAGAGCTCTTGATATTTCCAGTAGGAAGAGGTGGGGGTGGGGTAAAGCAACAATACAAAAGGAAATTAAATGTTCATCAAACCAACATTATTTTGAGTGTAGATACGAGGGCCGTTCAGAAAGTAACTTCCGGTTGATTTAAAAAAATACACCAAGTTAAATAAAAATATTTTAATATATACATCTTACAACTACATCTTTGCACTATTTTTCTACATAGTCTCCATAGCGATTGAGGCACTTATCGTATCTCTTCACAGGCTTTGAAATTCCTTCTGCATAAAAATCACCCACTTGTGCCTGGAGCCAGCCTGTGACCGCATCTTTGAGCTCTTCGTCGTCATCAAACCGCTGTGACCCGAGCCAATTCTTCAAATGCATGAAGAGGTGATAATCACTTGGCGCCAGGTCTGGGCTGTAAGGTGGATGGTTGATAACGTCCCACTTGAAGGACTCAAGAAGGGCCGTTGTTCTGCGAGCAGAGTGAGGACGGGCGTTATCGTGCAAAAAAACGATACCGGAAGTCAGCATACCACGGAGTTTGTTCTGTATATCCCGTCGTAACATTTTTATTGTTTCACAGTACACGTCTTGATTAATGGTCGTACCACGTTCCATGAATTCAACCAACAACACCCCTTTGGCATCCCAAAACACCGTTGCCATCAGTTTTCTGGCAGAAAAATCTTGCGAGGCTTTTCTTGGTTTGGTAGGCGAATTTGAATGTGCCCACATCTTTGATTGTTCTTTTGTCTCAGGGTTCACGTACTTAATCCAGGTTTCATCAACGGTCACGATTCTGTTTAACAATGGTTCTCCTTCGTCCTCATAACGTGACAGAAAGTCTAATGCAGAGGCCATTCTTTGAGTTTTGTGGTGGTCGGTAAGAATTTTGGGCACCCATCATGCACAGAACTTACAGTAACCCAATCTTGCTGTCACTATCTCGTACAAGAGAGTCTTAGAAATCTGTGGAAAACCAGTAGACAACTCTGACATTGAGAAACGTTGATTTTCACGAACTTTTGCATCAACTGTCTGAACGAGTTCGTCAGTCACCAATGATGGTCTACCACTCCTCTCTTCATCATGAACGTTTTCTCGTCCACTTTTAAATAAACGTACCCATTCATGGACAACTCCTTCACTCATAACTCTTGGTCCGTACACGGCACAAAGCTCATGATGAATAGCTGCTGCAGAATATCCTTTGGCTGTAAAAAACCTTATGACAGCACGCACTTCACATTTGGTGGGGTTTTCTATTGCAGCACACATTTCAAACTGCCACAAAAACTAAACTAGCGCAGGTACGACGTTCACTCGACCACGGCTTGATGCCGACTGACCTGTTGAGTGCGTGAACGCACAGATGGCGTCGCTACTCCCCCTACAACCCGCACTGTGACCAATCGGAGGTTACTTTCTGAACCGCCCTCATATTATCAGGTATCACACTAAATATTTACAGGTAAAAAAATATGTAAGGACTAGAGCCATTTTTCTAAAGCATTTCAAATTCATCACACTTTTTCCAAATGAACATGGTGAAGTGCTCAGTGTGAATGTACATATTCCAAAATTGGACAGCAACTCTCTTTCAGCTGAAGTAATACTGCTGGATTAATGTCTGGCTTAATGTTTTCCTTTAATTGCAAACACTTTTCCTTTCTTGGACTGAGCCGTCAATGGTTTCATCCACATTATAAATGTGGTAAGCGAAATGAAACTGTTTTTCTTGCACTGTTTTAAGAATGTCCAAAAACTTTTATATACTTTCCTCATAAAAAAGGTTAACCTCTAGCCTTCGAGACAGGGTTCTTAAGACTAATATAAGTGCTTTTGCCTGCCATCTCTGACTCTTTGTTAAAGCAGTGTCGTATTCTGTTCTGATCTGCCAGTTGGAATGCCAATCTCTATAGGCCATTGACTGTAAATCCATAAAATCGCTTTCCCATTTCAAAAGCAATCAAAGTTTGGCTGTTCTTCTTATTTGTTGAACTCACTCCATAAGTTTCCCATAATCTTTTTGTCACCTACAGAATCTCTATTTTTTCCTGGATATCTTCTTTAATTATGGTAAATAATTCAAAATTGCCATGAAGCGATATACTGATGGATGATGGTTTTGCATACAAAATAATTTAAAAGTTAATCTATGGCATTACCTGTGATGTATGGAGGTAACTAGCATTATAATAGTAAGCACCTCAGCTGTTTTTCCCTAGTAGTAGTGTGGCCACTTTTCCCAATTAGATGCCACATTGGCATTAGTGGTTCACAGATGAAACTATCGAACTAAAAGAAACAATGAGGAATCAAGTGTATAGGCCAAAGTACATTGTTTAAACACTGATATCATAAAAAAAGTATTAGCCTGCAGTGAAGGGAGGTGATAAGAATAATATAAATGACTTATATCAGATTCCTGGAAATCAAACAAGTTTTTTACTAACAAACAATGGAACAAGCTGTTTCTGTCAAACTCACTGACAACAACAACTAGTTTGGCCACTTCTCAGCAGGCAGAAAATTTCCTGAAACTTCCTGGCGAATTAAAACTGTGTGCCGAGCCGAGACTCGAACTTGGGACCTTTGCCTTGCCCGTGAAATGCAAAGGTCCTGAGTTTGAGTCTTGGTCCGGCGCACAGTTTTAATCTGCCAGGACGTTTCATATCAGTGCACACTCTGCTGCAGAGCAAAAATTTCATTCTGGAAACATCCCCCAGGCTGTGGCAAAGTCATGTCTCTGTAATATCCTTTTTTCCAGGAGTGCAAGTTCTGCAGGTTCGCAGGAGAGTGTCTGTGAAGTTTGGAAGGTAAGAGACAAGGTACTGGCAGAAATGAAGCTGTGGGGATGCGTTGTGAGTTGTGCTTGGGTTCCTCAGATGGTAGAGCACTTGCCCATGAAAGGCAAAGGTCCCGGGTTCGAGTCTCAGTCTGGCACATAGTTTTAATCTGCCAGGAAGTTTCATATCAGTGCACACTCTGCTGCAGAGAAAATTTCATTCAAGAATTTTCCTGACAGAAAATATGTAACAGCAACTTTTTCTGCCCTGGCCATGTTACCCCACATCCACATTCACCTTCCCCTATGTCGGCAGGTATGTAAATGGTTCTGTATTAGGGGTGAGTAGCCCGCTAGCGATGGTGCTGCGCACTGTTCTCACGTTTTCCTTCGCATTTTCATTGTCGAATTTAAATTTATTTTGGGTGGAAATGAATAAAATATATTGCAGAAGTTAACAAAACTGTATTTTCACAATATTACATATCGTTTTGAGTGTGAAACATTTTAAAACAAGGTGCTGCAAACACGGAAACTTCACATTCTGCACACCAGTATGAAGTCTCTTTGTGGAGGCCTTTCCTTGTACACACCACACACCTCGTTGTTGGTCTTTTCTTCGTTATGGGTGGCAGAAGGTCTGGAAAATGCCTGGCTGTAAGGCGTGTTGCTTTTGGTGTTCGAGGTGGGCGTCCTACTGATGCCCCTTGATGTGGTGAAGATATGGTCAACTGTTCACCAAGACTAATCAGGAAGCTCTTCTACTTTGTTTGCCACCATGCTTCTTGTACAGAATGTATGCATTGTAGCATGCAGTGTCCAACAAGTGGCGGAAAAGCTTTTGATAGTATTTTTTCAGCCTGCTTCTGGCCATCTGGTAGCTTTGTAACCGAGAATTGCACCTATCCACGCCCCCCATATTCTTGTTGTAGCCAACGACAGCTTGTGGCTTTTGAACGATTCCCTTCTTCGAGTTTACATTTACAAATGTATCACCAAGGAAGGTGCTGACCATAACAATGTCTCTTTTGTATTTCCATTTCATTACCATCTGCTTGCCTTTGTACCCTGTTATGTACTCCCCTTTCTTCAGTTTTTCCTTTTTTACGAAGTCAGGGAACCCCTTCCTGTCTTGCCACATTGTGCTGACAACATCGGTGTTATTGCTGGTTAGTTTGTCCACCAAATCTGTACTGGTGTACCAGATGTCAAGATAAATACAGTGGCCTTTCCCGAGTAGATTGTGTGCAAGTTCCAGAACAATTCGAGAGGTTATTTTTTCGTCTGGATAGTGGCTACCATAATTAGTGCCCTTTCGAGTGTAAACAATAAAGTCCCATACATACCCGGAACCGCTTTCACAGAGGTTGAACAATTTGATGCCAGATCTGCTACGCTTTGATGGAATATATTGCTTCCATCCAAGCCATCCTTTCCAGAGCAACAACGATTTGTCAATGGTGATGTTCCTTTCAGGCATGTACACTGATCTGAATTTACGCCACAGATGCTCCATAATGGGGTGAATTTTGAATAGTTTTCTGCTGATAGTGACTAGTGGATCATATGAGGTATTGTCAGCAAAGTGGAGGAATTTCAAAAGAAGATGAAACTGCTTTTCACTCATCGCTTTCCTGAAGAAAGGTGTGTCAACTGATTCCCTCTTTGAAAAGTACATTTTGTGGTCTGCTTTGTGAAGAATTCCTTGAAGTACAAGCATTCCAATAAGTGTTTTTACCTCGTCGCGTGTAGTATTCTGCCGACTGTGAACCCTGGAGCATGCTGCTAAATTGGGATGAGAAGCTATGAACTGTTCTGCATATAAGTTCGTCTGTTCAGCTATCATTGTGCACAAAGCATCATCCACAAAACACATAAAACAACTCATCACATCATTTTGTTTTAGAGGCACAACTGTACCACTATTACCACTGAACAAATATTGAATACGAACTGAACTAGCACGCACAAATTCACTAGGTACCGTCTGCTGCAGTAGTGTCTCGTTGTCAGATGTTTTCTGAATCGAAGTCACTTTCACTAGCCTCAACATCTGTATCTTGAAAACGTTCAGAACTGTCACTGAAATTATCATCACTTTCTAAAAGCAGCTTCTCAATCTCCGAATCTGATAAACGACTTCTTTTCGCCATTGCAAAAGATCACTCATTAACGCTGCGGTAAACACAGACGACAAAGGCACGCTTTTGCAGCTGCTCCACAAGACACATTTTCTCGGCGTGTGCTCGGGTTGACAACGTTATAACTAGCCTAGAACATGCTGTGTTGCATGACAAGAGCTGCCATCTAGTGGATGAAGCTCAACTAATACCACAGTGTCAACGGCAGGCCGATAACTTGTCATTCCCACGAGCTACTAGCCACAGAATGCAGTGACAGATATATCCATCGAACCTACTGTGCAATAGCAGAGCATGGATGGATATATCCATCATGTCCACTTAAAAGGTTAAACATGGTCATGTCCACTAATGTTTGTTTGTTGTTACTGCTGTTTCAAGCAGTACTTATCTTCAGGCAGAAATCTTAAATACAGGTATTATGCACACAGGTATAAATACAGCCAGTAGCCCAACTAGCAAATATGAACAGTTTCGTATGGTAAACAATAACAAAACCAAATAAAACCTGTGATAGGATCTATAAAACATGATGTTTGCATGAAGGAAGGTCCATCATCAGACTGGGGATCTCAATGATGCAGATATAGATTGGTGTTCTCAAATTTACAAAAAATGAACGGGAGGCAAAGGCATTGTAGGTGTCTGAGGAGATGTATAAGACTTAAAAGCTGCTACAGAATGTTGGTGGGCGTAGGTTATGCAAGAAAGGATGTGAGTTGTGTGTGGTAAAAGCAACTGATAGATGGGATCTTGGTGTTAGGAGATGAGTAGGCACACAGCCAGGCAAGTAAAGGATGGAAAGTAAGGTGAAGGTGTACTGATGTACTAATATAATGTGTAATCAATTATGAGGCAGAATTGCTTGTCAGGAATATTTATATTGCCTGTAGTCACATATAAGAGGAAAAATTATACTTTCCCTAGCTTCCCCAAGGAAGAGAGGGATTCAACGCAGGAAGGAACTGTTGCTTTTGAAACATTTGAAGTGTATCACTTTTATATGTGCATATTGGCAACACTATGCATTTCACCCCCTGAATTTTTTAATTTTGCGTGCTTTATACATCCAATTTTCAGGTTTTAAAAAATCTTTTTGGTACACATGTTCCTGATGCAGGTTTGCATTTTCAGCTGTCTTGAATATTTAGTTTATTGTTGACAGTTGAAAAGGTTATATGTGTTTTTGACTGCTTGGCAAATTTTCATTTTTGAAAAAGATGGGTCAAAGAATTTGCATTAAAATTTGCTTGAAAAGTGGAATAAAGTGCAGCACTGCATTTGAAATGTTGATAGTGGCTTTTTGAGAATCTGCTGTCCGTAACACAAGAATTTACAAATGGTATAAACATTTCAAAGAGGCCGAGAAGGCGTTGGAGATAATAGCCGCCCAATGACTGATGGTTCAGCAAAATCACTGAATTGCCATCAGAGAGGTTTCTGATCATGTCAACATATCCTTTGATTCATGCCAAGTAATATGGATACTGGCATGAAGGATGTAGCAGCAAAGTTTGTTCCAAAGTTGTTGAATTTCAACTAAAACAATGTCACGTAGACATCACTCAGGAATTGCTGAATAAAATTGGCAATGATCCAGAACTTTTAAGGAAGGTTATAGCAGGTGACAAAACATGGGTGTATGCCTATGATGTTGAAACCAAAGGTCAATGATCTCATCATACATTTCATCAATTTCTTCATCATCTGCAGAGCTAGTTGGAATATAAATTTGTACTAATGTAGTAGGCATGGGCTTCGTGTCTATCTTGGCCACAATGATGCGTTCACTATACTCTTTGTAGTAGCTTACTAGCTTACCCGCACTCCTATTTTTTAATTCTTTATTGAACCTACTCCTACATTACCCCTATTTGATTTTGTATTTAAAAAAAAGCAAAAAAAAAAAAAAATAGGAGTGCGGGTAAGTTACTACAAACAGCATAGTGAACGCATCATTGTGGCCAAGATAGGCACAAAGCCCACGCCTACTACAGTAGTACAAGTTTATATGCCAACTAGCTCTGCAGATGATGAAGAAATTGATGAAATGTATGATGAGATAAAAGAAATTATTCAGGTAGTGAAGGGAGGCGAACATTTAATAGCCATGGGTTACTGGAATTCGAGAGTAGGAAAAGGGGGAGAAGGAAACATAGTAGGTGAATATGGATTGGGGCTAAGAAATGAAAGAAGGAGCCACCTGGTAGAATTTTGGACAGAGCATAACTTAATCATAACTAACAATTGGTTCAAGAATCATGAAACAAGGTTGTATACATGGAAGAACCCTGGAGATATTAAAGATTTCAGATAGATTACATAATGGTAAGACAGAGATTTAGGAACCAGATTTTAAATTGTAAGACATTTCCAGGGGCAGATATGGACTCTGACCACAATCTATTGGTTATGACCTGTAGATTAAAACTGAAGAAACTGCAAAAAGGTGGGAATTTAAGGAGAAGGGACCTGGATAAACTGACTAAACCAGAGGTTGTACAGAGTTTCAGGGAGAGTGTAAGGGAACAGTTGACAGGAATGGGGGAAAGAAATACAGTAGAAGAAGAATGGGTAGTTTTGAGGAATGAAATAGTGAAGGCAGCAGAGAATCAAGTAGGTAAAAAGATGAGGGCTATTAGAAATCCTTGGGTAACAGAAGAGATACTGAATTTAATTGAAGAAAGAAGAAAATACAAAAATGCAGTAAATGAAGCAGGCAAAAAGGAATACAAACGTCTCAAAAATGACATCGACAGGAAGTGCAAAATGGCTAAGCAGGGATGGCTAAAGGACAAATGTAAGGATGTAGAGGCATATATCACTAGGGGCAAGATAGATACTGCTTACAGGAAAATTAGAGAGACCTTTGGAGAAAAGAGAACCACTTGCATGAATATCAAGAGCTCAGATGGAAACCCAGTTCTAAGCAAAGAAGGGAAAGCAGAAAGGTGGAAGGAGTATATAGAGGGTCTATATAAGGGCGATTTACTTGAGGACAATATTATGGAAATGGAAGAGGATGTAGATGAAGATGAAATGGGAGATATGATACTGCGTGAAGAGTTTGACAGAGCACTGAAAAACCTAAGTTGAAACAAGGCCCTGGGAGTAGGCAACATTCCATTAGAATTACTGACAGCCTTGGGAGAGCCAGTCCTCACAAAACTCTACCACCTGGTGAGGAAGATACGTAAGACAGACGAAATTCCCTCAGACTTCAAGAAGAATATAATAATTCCTATTCCAAAGAAAGCAGGTGTTGACAGATGTGAAAATTATTGAACTATCAGTTTAATAAGTCACAGCTGCAAAATACTAACACGAATTCTTTACAGACGAATGGAAAAACTGGTAGAAGCCAACCTCGGGGAAGATCAGTTTGGATTCCGTAGAAATGTTGGAACACGTGAGGCAATACTGACCTTACGACTTATCTTAAAAGAAAGATTAAGGAAAGGCAAACCTACATATCTAGCATTTGTAGACTTAGAGAAAGCATTTGACAATGTTGACTGGAATACTCTCTTTCAAATTCTGAAGGTTGCAGGCGTAAAATACAGGGAGCGAAAGGCTATTTACAATTTGTACAGATACCAGACGGCAGTGATGAGTCGAGGGACATGAAAGGGAAGCAGTGGTTGGGAAGGGAGTGAGACAGGGTTGTAGTCTCTCCCCGATGCTATTCAATCTGTATACTGAGCAAGCAGTAAAGGAAACGAAAGAAAAGTTTGGAGGAGGTATTAAAATCCATGGAGAAGAAATAAAAACTTTGAGGTTCGTCGATGACATTGTAATTCTTTCAGAGACAGCAAAGGACTTGGAAGAGCAGTTGAACAGAATGGACAGTGTCTTGAAAGGAGGGTATAAGATGGACATCAACAAAAGCAAAATGACGATAATGGAATGTAGTCGAACTAAGTCGGGTGATGCTGCGGGAATTAGATTAGGAAATGAGACACTTAAAGTAGTAAAGAAGTTTTGCTATTTGGGGAGCAAAATAACTGGTGATGGTCAAAGTAGAGAGGATATAAAATGTAGACTGGCAATGGCAAGCAAAGCGTTTCTGAAGAAGAGAAATTTGTTAACATCGAGTGTCGATTTAAGTGTCAGGAACTCGTTTCTGAAAGTATTTGTATGGAGTGTAGCCATGAATGGAAGTGAAACATGGACGATAAGTAGTTTAGACAAGAAGAGAATAGAAGCTTTTGAAATTGGTGCTACAGAAGAATGCTGAAGATTAGGTGCGTAGATCACATAACTAATGAGGAGGTATTGAATAGAATTGGGGAGAAGAGGAGTTTGTGGCACAACTTGACTAGAAGAAGGGATCAGTTGGTAGGACATGTTCTGAGGCATCAAGGAATCACCAATTTAGTTTTGGAGGGTAGCATGGAGGGTAAAAATCATAGAGGGAGACCAAAAGAGGAATACACTAAGCAGATTCAGAAGGATGTAGGCTGCAGTAAGTACTGGGAGATGAAGAAGCTTGCACAGGATAGAGTAGCATGGAGAGCTGCATCAAACCGGTCTCAGGACTGAAGACCACAACAACAACAACCACCCTGTATTTACCTAACCAAAAGTCTTGTTCCTCCTGCCACCTAACTTCACTAATTCCCACTACATCTAACTTTAACCTATCCATTTCCCTTTTTAAATTTTCTAACCTACCTGCCCAATTAAGGGATCTGAAATTCCACGCTCTGATCCGTAGATCACCAATTTCCTTTCTCCTGATAACGACGTCCTCTTTAGTAGACCCTGCCCGGAGATCCGAATGGGGGACTATTTTACCTCTGGAATATTTTACCCAAGAGGACACCATCATCATTTAACCATACAGTAAAGCTGCAAAGCTGCTTGCCCTCGGGAAGGCTTAGAAAAAGCTTCCAGCAATATTGACTGGAATTCTTACTTTGAAATTCAAAAAGTAACAGGCATTTAATACTGGGAGCAAAAGGCTGTTCACAGCTTTTACAGAAACCAGACAGCAGTTATAAGAATTGAGGGACATGAAAGGGAAGCAGTGGTTGGGAAGGGAGTGAGACAGTATTGTAGCCTATCCCCAATGTTATTCAACCTGTACATTGAACAAGCAGTAAAGGGAACCAGAGAAGAATCTGGAGTAGGGATCAAAGTTCAGGGAGCAAAAATAAAAACTTTGGGGTTTGCAATACCAATGTCAGAGAACTCGGAAGAACAGGTGGTTGAATTGACGGTGTTTTGAAAGGAGGATATAAGATGAATATCAACAAAACCAAAACGAAGGTAATTGAATGTAATCAAATTAAATGCATCAGTACTGAAGGAAATATATTTGGAAATGAGACACTAAAAGTGCTAGATGACTTTTACTATTTGAGTGGCAAAATAACTAATGATGGTGAAAGTAGAGAAGATATAAAATGTAGACTGGCAGTGGGAAGAGAAGTTTTCCTGAAGAACAGAAATTTGGTGACATTGAATATAGATTCAAGTGTTAGGAAGTCTTTTCTGAAGGACTGGAATGGAACCTTGTGTGGAAGTGAAATGTGGACAATAAGTAGTTCAGACATGATGAGAGTAGAAGCTTTTCAAATGTGGTACTACAGAAGGATGCTGAAGATTAGATGGGTAGATCCTTTAACTAATGAGAAGGAACTGAATAAAATAGAGGAGACAAGAAATTTGTGGAACAACTAGACTAAAAGGAGGGATCAGTCAATAGGACACTTTTTGAGACATCAAGGGATCACCAATTTAGTGTTAGGGGAAGAGTCGGGGCAGGGTAACTTTTATAGATGGAGACCAATAGATGAATACAATAAGCAGGTTCAATTGGATGTAGGTTGCAGTAGTTTTTTGTTTTAGAAGCTGCTTATGCAGGATAGAGTAGGATGGAGAGCTGCTTTTGACCCACATCCAGACTGAAGACCACAACAACAACAACAACAGCTACAAACAGGTCTGACCTTATTGACAGTGTCAGTATAGAGACAGGGATTAGTGATCATGATGTCATCACAGTGATGATGGTTACCAAAGTTAATAAACCCATCTGAATTCTAGTAGATTATTTATGCTTGAAAGAGCAGATAAGCTGTTGTTAGCATCCTAATTAGACAGTTAATGGACATGATTTGTTTGTAATACAATGGATATGCAAGAATTATTTACAAATTTTTAAACAGATTCTATATCACACTGTGATAAGTATGAGTTGAGTAAGTCAATTAAGGATGAAATAATCCACTGGGATTTAATGTCAAAATTCAGAAATTGCTGAGGAAGCAGAGATTGTTGCAGTCATGGTTCAAAGAAGAATGTGGAAAGTTGACAGACAAAAGTTAGAAGAAATTTGTGCATTCATAAAAATATCAACATGCAAAGCATACAACAACTTTCACTGTCACACCTTACAGAAAGGCCATGCTGATAACTGAAGAAAATTCAAATTCTATGTATAATTACTAAGTGGGTTGAGGGTTTCTACCTAGTCACTTTATGACCAGTCTGGTGTGTCAATAGAAAACAGGAAAAAGAGAGCTGAAGTTTTAAATTTGACATTAAAAAACATTCACGCAGAAGGATCATACAGACATATCGTCATCTGACTGTTGCACAGATTCATGTATAGAAGACATAGAAATATGCATCCCTGGCATTGTGAAGCAAATGAAAGAGTTGACAATAAGTAAGTCACTAGATCCACAGGGAATCCCTATTCTGTTTTACAGATAATACTATTTAGCATTGGCCTCCTACTTAGCTTGCGTTTATCACGAATCTCTTGCACAGTGCGGAGTCCCAAGCAACTAGAAAAAAGTGCAGGTGACTCTTATATATTAGAAGGAAGAAAGGAAAGACCTACAAAATTACAGGTCACTGTTCTTCTCATTGGTTTCTGTAGATTTTTTTGAACATATTCTAAGTTCAAATATAATAAACTTCCTTGAGAGTGAAAAGCTTATATCCATAAGCAGCTCAGATTTAGAAAGCATCACTCATGTAGGCAAATTCCATATTGCTAGATAGCATTTCACATGGTGTGTCACTGCAGACTCTTAATGAAGATCTGTGCATACAGAATAGGGTCCCAGATATGTGAGTGGCTCAAAGACTTCTTAAGTAATAGGAACCGGTCCATTTCCTTGAATGGAGAACGTGCATCAGAAACAACAGACTCATCATGAGTGCCACAGGTAAGTGATAGGACAATTCTTGTTTTGTATACACATAAATGATCTGTTGGATAGGGTGAGGAGCAATCTGTGACTGTTTGAAATGATGATGTAGTAAATGGGACAGTACTGTCATTGAGTGACTAAACGAAGATACATGATGATTAAGATGGAATTTCTATTTGATGTCATGAATGGCAGCTGGCTCTAAATGTAGAAAAATTTAAGTTAATGCAGGTGAGTAGAAAAAACAATCATATAATATTTGAATATGGTATTTTGTACTGTGCATCTTGACACAATCACATAGATTAAATAGGGTAGAGAGATGGTTTTAGGAAAACAACATTGGCTAAATGGTCAAACTGTGCTCTGCCAAGCTAACTGATGATTATAATAATAAAAAAAGTGTTTCATGAACCATGAATCATGAACCATGGACCCTGCCAAATGGTAGGGTGGTTTGTGTATCTCAGCAATAAAGATATCCATATTATAGATGAAACCACAATGGAGGGGTATCGGTTGAGATACCAGACAAATGTGTGGTTCCTGAAGAGGGACAGCAGCCATTCCAGTGATTGACTGACCCTACATACACCAAAGAGGCTTTTCTGAGCTGGTACTGTGAAGTACTGAAATGAAGGGAAACTGCAGCCATAATTTTTCCCAAGGGCATACAGCTCTACTGTATGGTTGTATGGTGATGGCATCCTCTTGAGCAAAATATTCCAGAGGTAAAATAGCCCCCATTCAGATTTTCAGGCAGGGAGTAATTGGAAGTATGTCATCATCAGGAGAAGCAAACCTGGCATTCAACGGGTCAGAGCATGAAATTTTAGATCCCTCAATCAAGCAGTTAGGTTAGAAAATTTAAAAAAAGGAAATGGATAGGGAAGAGGATGTAGATGTAGGTGAGAGGGGAGATACGATAGTGTGAGAGAATTTGACAGAGCACTGAAAGACCGAATGGATATAATGGGAATTGGTGGAGCTTGGTAACAGGAAGAACAGGGCTTCTGATCAGGTGAATACAGCATCACAAATACAAAATCAAATAGGTGTAATGGAGTAGTAGATTTAATAATGAATAAGAAAGTAGGAATACGTGTAAATTACTATGAACAGCATAGTGAAGACATTACCACAGCCAAGAGAGACACTAAAATCACACCAACCACAGCAGAACACATTTTTACGCCAACTAGTTCCATGGCTGATGAAGAGAGAGATGAAATGTTTGATGAGATAAAAGACATTATTCAGATAGTTAACAGAAAGAAACATTTATCTGTTATGGGTCATTGGATCTCAGAAGCAGGAAAATAAAGTGAAAGAAAAATAGTAGGTGAATATCGACTGGAGGGAAAGGAGTGAAAGAGGAAGCCACCTGGTAGATTCCTGTACAGAGCATAATTTAATCATCACTAACATTTGGATTAAAAACAGTGAAAGAAGATTTTAGACATGGGGACATACCTGGAGACAGATCACTGTTTTCAGTTTGATTATGTAATGGCTAGACAGATATTTCAGAGCCAGATTTTAAATTGTGAGACACTTCCAGGGGCAGATGGGGACTCTGACCACAATTTATTGTTTATGAACTGCAGATTTAAACTGAAGAAATTGCGAAAAGGTAGGAAATTAAGGAGCTGGGACATGGATAATTTGAAAAAATGAGACGTTTTTGTGAGCTTGGAGGGTGCATTAGGCAATGATTGACTAGAGCAGGGAAAAGAAATACAGTAGAAGATGAATGGATTGCTTTGAGAAATGAAATAGTGAAGGCAGCAGAGGTCCACACAGGTAAAAATACAAAGCTTAGTAGAAATTTAATTGATGAAAGGAGAAAATACAGAAACACAGCAAATGAAGATGGCGAAAGGGAATATAAATGGCTAAAAATGAGATTGACAAGATGTGCAAACTGACAAAGCGGGAACGGCTAGAGGACAAATGTAAGGATTTAGAGTCACAATTATCTAGATGAAATACAGATACTGCCTACAAGAAAATTAAAGGAGCGTTTGGAGGAAAGAGAAGCAGTTGCATGAATATCAAGACCTCCGATGGAAAACCAGTACTAAGCAAAGAAGGGAAAGCACACACGTGGAAGGAGTATCTAGAGAGATGATATAGGGACATGAACGAAGGCACTGTTATAAAAATGGAAGAGGATGTAGATGTAGGTGAGAGGGGAGATGTGATATGATACTGTGAGAGAATTTGACAGAGCACTGAAAGACTGAAGTCAAAACAAGGGCTCTGTAGTAGACAACACTTCGTGAGAACTACTGATAGCCTTGGCAGAGCCAGCCATGGCAAAAGATGTATGAAACAAGTGAATTGCCCTAAGAGTTCAAGAAGAATGTAATATTTCCAATTCCAAAGAAGAAAGGTGTGAATATTACTGAACTGTCCGTTTCATGAGTCTTGGATGCAAAATGCTAACACAAATTCTTTACAAGAGAAGTACAGAACTTGTAGGAGCTGACCTCAAGGAAGATCACTTTGGATTCTGGAGAATGGGAACATGCTAGTCAATATTGACCCTACAACTTATCTTAGAAATTAGGTTAAGGAAAGGCAACCTACATTTATAGCATTTGTAGACTTAGAGAAAGTGTTTGGCAATGCTGACTGGAATACTTTCTTTGAAATTCTGAAGGTAGCAGGGGTAAAATACAGGGAGTGAAAAGTTATTTACAACTAGTACACAAGCCAGACAGCAAATATAAGAGTCGAAGGGCATGAAAGGGTAGTAGTGATTGAGAAGGGAGTGAGACAGGATTGTAGCCTATATGTAATGTTATTCAGTCTGTACATTGAGCAGACAGTAAAGGAAACCAGAGAAGCATTTGGAGTAGGGATTAAAATTCAGGAAGAAGAAATAAAAAGTTTCAGGTTTTCCAATGCCATTGTTGAAAAATTTGGAAGAACAGTTGATTGCAATCAACATTGTGTTGAAAGGAGGACTTAAGATGAACATCACCAAAAGCAAAACGTGGATAATTGAATGTATCCAAATGTGACAGTGCTGAGGGAAATACATTAAGAAAAGAGACACTAAAAGTAGTAGATGGGTTATGCTGTTTGGGCAGCAAAATAACTGATAATGGTCAAAGTAGAGAGGATATAAAATGTAAGCTAGTAATGGGAAACAAAGAGTTCCTAAAGAAGAAAAATTTGTTAAAATAAAATATAGATCTAAGTGCTAAGAAGTCTTTTGTGAAGGTATTTGTCTGGAATGGAACCCTGTATGGAAGTGAAATGTTGACAACAAGTAGTTCAGACATGATGAGAACAGAAGCTTTTGAAATCTGGTGCTACAGAAGAATGTTGAAGATTATTTTGGAAGGTCATGTAAATAATGAGGAGGTACTGAATAAATTGGGGAGATAAGAAATTTGTGACAGAAGCAATTAGTTGAGAGGATCATCAATTTAGTATTAGTGAGAAGTGTGGCGTAGAGAGTGGGGGAAGGGGGGGGGGGGGGGCGGAGGAAGAAATCATAGAGGGAGACCAAGAGATGAATACAATAAGATGAATGTAGGTTGCAGTATGTATTTATACATGAAAATGCTTGCATTGGTTAAGAGCAGACCACAACAGCAGCAACAGCACTTCATAGACATAATTTCAGAACGCTTCCAAAAGTCAATCAAAAGACATTATATAACCAGCTGTACTCATAATGTGAATAGAATGTCCAATGTCTAATAATGTATATCCAATATTTAGCTTCTTTGGCCATCAGATATTAATTTAATCTCTAGAACTTTAAAAACTTTGAGAGATATAAATGTGAACATTCCAGTCAGTTTCCCAAATTACTTACTCCAAATCTGTGTGGCCTCAGTGACAACAAGGTACCTTTAGCAATACACCACAAAGTGCAAGTCAATTTGTCATACATCATTAGATTAAAAGTTATGTAAAAGAAAGCACTAGCTCCTTAGTACATCTTTTTCCAACTCTCTTTCAGTCAATGGCATTTTCAGCATCGTGTCATGCTTCTAACAGAAACATATTCATTTTTTACTGAACTTGTAGCTGTTTGCATACTTTATTTTGTCATTTGTTGTCCTTGGTGTCGATGTACTGGCTGAAAAAAATAGGGGGTGGACATGTGGTACTGTCTACTGTAAACGACGTAGCCAACAGATGCACAGTTGCGTTTCACAGTCTTTTATTTTCTATTTTCACAACCCAACAATATTACATAGTTATATGGCCAGGGCACTATTGTTTAACTTTCGATAAGGCTCATTAATAGTTTGCGGGTGAACATCCACATACTGCTACAATAGTTTACTGTTGAATATGTGTGCAGTAAAAACAGAACCACAAAGTGCACAGTTCTTTCGGAATAATCTGGTACATATGGAACAGACACTGTCATTGCTTTAACACACGGTCTATTGGTGTAACACTTATTTCACTGTTAAGTTGATGCATTGTTGTCATTCTAACCAACACAGGTTCCTCGGCTGAAACTCGGCCATGGACTGACTGTTTCGTGACCAAAAATCGGGCCCATATATCATCACAATAGTAGTCCCTGAAACTTGTTCGATGTTTAATTTACAGAAATTACAATTAAAACTTAACTAATTAAATTAACTGAATACACGAAAAAACAGTTTCTTCTGCTACATGATTTATGCAGAATTATTTGTTTAAAGCATTATTTGTTTAAAGCATGAAATTAACAAAAATAAATACACAAACAATACTTCTGACAAAACTGTTAATTACTTTGGAATTAATTAAGGGTGGCTTTGCTAACATGTTTTTGAATAGTGCCAAATAGATCCTTTAAGATTACTAGTATTTTGTCTTCTAAATATTTACAATTATTACAGAATTTATATTTGCTTATAAGTAAACAATATAATTCAAGTTACAAAGCAATTACTATCATCCCACAACAAAAGATACTAACTAGGAATAGTCAAAATAAATTAGAAAATCAAAATAAATTAGAAATTCAATTACATACATAAAACTAACCACAAAATTAGATATTGTGTCATAAATTAGAAAATCAATTACACACATAAAACTAAGCACATAATTAGATATGATGTCATATTCTTTAAAACTGAGGGACAACCATTCTCTTTTATGGAAATGCAGATTATATTCATTTATGTTAGTGGTAATTAGTTAAAATTGAAAAAAAAAAATTAACAAGTTTTAAGGAGGCAGATGGGAAAAGAAGAGGGGAAGAAAAATTATCCCAGCTTGCTTTGTCACAAACTCTTCAACTTAATTTAATCTCTAGACCTTTAAAAACTTTGAGAGATATAAATGTGAACCTTCCAGTCAGTTTCCCAGATTACTTACGCCAAATCTGTGTGGCCTCCCTTGGTGGGACTTAAATCTGGAACCCCTCAGTTTGAATGGTCACAATACCTCAAAAGTTCCAAAAGCTGACATACCATACATTTGTCTCATCTTCTTCATCCATGGTGGCAACACAGAATCCCTGTGCCTTCCTTGCCATACTGCTGACATGCTGTGAAACCTACATGGAGAACAAACACTGCTTTGTCTGTCTTGCCTATTGTAGGTCCACTCTACATCTACACTCTGCAAATCATTGTAAGATGCATGGCAGAGGGCACATCCCATTGTACTAGTTATTATGGTTTCTTCATGCTTCCTTCACATAAGGAGTGCAGGAGGAATGATTGTTTGAATGCCTCTGTGTATGCAGTAATTATTCTAATCTTAACTTAATGATCCCTATATGAGTGATATGATGGGGTTGTAGTATGTTCATAGAGTAATCACTTAAAACTGTTTCTTGAAACTTTGTTAATAGACTTTCTTGGGATAGTTTGTCCATCTTCAAGAGTTTTCCAGTTCAGTTTCTTCAGTATCTCTGTGACACTCTCCCATGGATTAAACAAAGCTGTGACCATTTGTGCTGCCCAACTCTGTATATGTTCAATATCCCCTGTTGATTCTATCTGGTACTTTAGACATATTCTAGAACCAGTCACACAAGTGATTTGCAAGCAATCTCATCTGTAGATTGACTGCACTTCCTCAGTATTCTACCAATATACTGAAGTCTGCCATCTACTTTAGCTATGAGTGAACCTATGTGATCATTCCATTTCATATTCCACAAAGTCTTACATACAGCTATTTTTATGAGTTGGCTGATTCTAGCAGTGGTTCATTGATATTGTAGTTATAGGTTACTATGTTTTTTGTTTTTTTTTAAGTGCCAAATTTTAAATTTCTGAACATTTAAACCAAGTTGCCAATCTCTGTACCACTTTGAAATCTTATCAAGACCTGACTGAACAATTATGGAGCTTCTTTCAGATAGCACTTCATTATAGGTAATTGTATCATATGAAAAAGCCTGATTTTACTATTAACATTCTCTGAAAGATCATTAATATATAATACAAACAGCAATGGTCCCAACACACTTCCCTGGGGCACCCCCAAATTCCTTCTACATCTGATATGACACACTATCCAGCGTAACATGTTGCTTTCTCCATACCAAAAAGTCCTCAATCCATCACAAGTTTCACTTGATACCCCCATATGATCATACTTTTGACAATAAGTGTAGGTGTGATACTGAGTCAAATACTTTTTGAAAATCAAGAAATACCGCATCTACCTGATTGGCTTGAACCAAAGCTTTCAGTATGTCTTGTGTGAGTTGGGTTTCACATGATTGATGTTTTTGAATTCCATGTTGGTTGGCATTGAGGAGGTCATTCTTTTCAAGATAGCTCATTATGTTTGACCTCAGAATATGTTCTAAGCTTCTACAACAAAGTGCTGTCACAGATATTTGATGGTAGTCTTGTGGATCACCTCTACTACCCTTCTGGTAAATGGGTGTGATGTGTGCTTTTCTTTTCAAGAACTGGGCATAGTTTTTTGTTCAAGGGATCTACAATAGATTATAGTTAGGAGAAGGGCTACCTTGGACGCAAATTCAGTATAGAATCTGACAGGGATTCCACTGGGCCCTGGTGCTCTGTTAAGTTTTGATGATTTCAGCTGTTTCTCAGCATCACTGGCACTATCACTTATTTCATTCATGTTTTCAGTGGTATGAGGATTAAATTGGGGTAGTTCTCCTGCGTTTTGCTTCATAAAGGGACATTTGAAAATGGAGTTGAGCATTTCAGCTTTTGGATTGCTACCCTCAATTTTGGTTCCTGTCTCATTCACTTGGGACCGAACATTAACTCTGGTACCATTAACAGCCTTCACATATGACCAGAATTTTTGTGAGTTCTGTGAAAGATCACTTGACTCTATTCTGCTGCATTAGACATTGAAGGCATCATGCATTGCTGTCTTGACAGCCAAACACATTTCATTCAGCATCTATAGCCCTACGCTTTGTTTTCCTCCAATATACAGTAATCTCTGTTCCTTTAGAAGTTTCCTTACAATGTCTCTATATCATGGGGATTTTCTCCCATCGTGAACTGTTCTGCTGGGTACATATATAAACAGCACATGGGCAACTAGTTGTCATTAGTACTTTGGTAATCACTGTTGCCACAACTGTATTATGGTCACTGATACCAGTTTTGATGTGGACATCCTCAAAGAGATCAGGTCTGTTTGTTGACATTAGATACAAGATACACTACTGGCCATTAAAATTGCTACACCAAGAAGAAATGCAGATGATAAATGGGTATTCATTGAACAAATATATTATACTAGAACTGACACGTGATTACATTTTCACACAATTTGGGAGCATAGATCCTGAGAAATCAGTACCCAGAACAACCACGTCTGGCCGTAATAACGGCCTTGATATGCCTGGGCATTGAGTCAAACAGAGTACAGCCACCCAGCTTCAACACGTTACCACAGTTCATCAAGAGTAGTGACTGGTGTATTGTGATGAACCAGTTGCTTGGCCACCATTGACCAGACGTTTTCAGTCGGTGAGAGATCTGGAGAATGTGCAGGCCAGGACAGCAGTGGAACATTTTCTGTATCCAGAAAGACCCGTACAGGACCTGCAACATGTGGTTGTGCATTATCCTGCTGAAATGTAGGGTTTTGCAGGGATCAAATGAAGAGTAGAGCCAAGGGTCGTAACACATCTGAAATGTAACGTCCACTGTTCAAAGTGCCATCAATGCGAACAAGAGGTGACCGAGATGTGTAACCAGTGGCAACCCATACCACCACGCCAGGTGATACGCCAGTATGGCGATGATGAATACACGCTTCGAACGTGCGTTCACTGCGATGTCGCCAAACATGGATGCGACAATCATGATGCTGTAAACAGAACCTGGATTCATCCGAAAAAATGACGTTTTGCCATTCGTGCACCCAGGTTCGTCGTTGAGTACACCATCGCAGGCGCCCCTGTCTGTGATACAGCATCAAGGGTAACCGCAGCCATGGTCTCCGAGCTGATAGACCATGCTGCTACAAACGTCATCAAACTGTTCGTTCAGATGGTTCTTGTCTTGCAAACGTCCCCATCTGTTGAGTCAGGGATCGAGGCGTGGCTGCACGATCCATTACAGCCATGCGGATAAGATGCCTGTCATCTCGACTGCTAGTGATACGAGGCCGTTGGGATCCAGCGTTCTGTATTACCCTCCTGAACCCTCCAATTCCATATTCTGCTAACAGTCATTGGATCTAGACCAATGCAAGCAGCAATGTCGCAATACGATAAACCACAATTGCGATAGGCTACAATCCAACCTTTATCAAAGTCGGAAATGTGATGGTACGCATTTCTCCTCCTTACACGAGGCATCACAACAACGTTTCACCAGGCAACGCCGGTCAACTGCTGTTTGTGTATGAGAAATCGGTTGGAAACTTTCCTCATGTCAGCACGTTGTAGGTGTCGCCACCGGTGCCAACCTTGTGTGAATGCTCTGAAAAGCTAATAATTTGCATATCACAGCATCTTCTTCCTGTCGGTTAAATTTCATGTCTGTAGCACTTCATCTTTGTGGTGTAGCAATTTTAATGGCCAGTAGTGTATTTCCATCTTGAGTGGGATTCCTATTTGTTATAGGTCATTTTCAGTGAAGACATTTAGTAAACTTTCACAGGATGTCTTATAACGCCCACCACTAACAAAACTGTAATTTTCCCAGTTAATTGTTGGATAATTAAAGTCTCCACCAATGATTACAGTATCATTGAGTAACTTATGTACAAGTAAACTGAAGTTTTCTCTAAAGTTTTTGGTTATATCAGGAGATGAGTAGTCTGGTGGGTGATAGAAGGATCCAGTTATCATTTTAGGCCCACCTCTGATACTGAGTCTTGCCCAAGCAATCTTACAGGCAGATACAGTTTTTACCTCAGTAGTGGATTTGAATTTCTTGTCTACTGTGATAAATATACCACCTTCATTTCCCATTTGCCTATCCTTTCGATATACACATAAATTTTCACCTGAAATCTTACTGTTTTCAATGTCAGGTTTCACCCAGCTTCCTGTACCTAGTATTATGTGAGCTTCACTGCTTTCCATGAGTGATTCAAACTCTGGCACTTGGTTGTGAATGCTTTGGCAGTTTACCATTAGGATTTTAATGCTCTCACCTGTAAGAGGCATTTCATTCAATCTTACACTGATACTTCTGGGTTTCCTACAACTGTCGGTATTTGGAATGGACGCAGAGTCACCTAATCTAAAAAATCCTTGTGTGCACCCCACACACAGTGAGTTACTGAATAGCAGCCTCTGATGTATAGCGCACATTTGACACTTTTAGGGGGATGTTACAGTTCTCAACCTTATGGAACAAGTCCAGGAAGTCGCAACCAATATTGTCGCAGAACTGTCAAAGTTACTGGTTCAGTCCTTCCACTTGACAGAGAAGCCATGGGCCACAATCAGTTTTGGGGACAATGCTGCAAATTGTGAGCTTCATTGAAGTCCCATGTGTAAGGCCTATCTTCTCAATTTTCTCTGCCAGTCACTGGAATGACCCAAGTATGACCTCAGAGCCCAGACCAAAGGCATCATTTTCTCCAATGTGCACCAGGTTCCCTCAATTGACTGCTGAAATAGCTTCTTCAGCATGTTGAATGAGGCCCCAGTCATACAAACTGATTGCACTGGTGTCCTTTCCTGTCCCTCGCTGCCATTTCCCTAAAAGTATCATTTGCTGTATGTTTGAACTGATGACGATTAATAGACCCCCTACTCTTTCCATTTGCCTCCTCCTGCCACTGGACACCACAAGGCTCCCCAAGACAAGTGAAGTGAATCCCACTGGCTAAATTTCAGTTTCAGTGAAAAACAGACATCAAACTTGTTGGTTAGGGGGATCGGTACGACACCCTGAGTCCTCCCGGGTCCCCATCCACCCTGCACAATATGCCAAGATCTACCATTGACACTCACTAGCAGTCAAGTGGACCAGTAATGACAGATCCTGTACTTTCTGCAGAGGAGACAGGATTCGTGCGAGAGAATTTGCGTGAGGTACTTCTGCTACAGGTATCGCAGGTTCATGACTTTCAGCAGCTCTTCCAGCACACCGATTCGCAGCAGCTGCCAATTGTTTGAAAGTAGTCAGGTGATTTCCAGCTGCTTTTGAATGTCAACCAACTCATCTTGTATTTAAAAAGTTGCTAATTACCTACAAGAATTGAGGTAAATACACAAAACAAGAGTTCTATTAACGTACCACAAAAACGTGTGGTAGAAACTGCTAGTTTCCTAAAACATTGTAAGGTTAGTTATAGTAATTGGTAAACTTGAAATAGAGCTAATTTATGATGAATGCATATAATATGTAGGGGGCTATTCTTCTTTAAGTGGAAACTAGATTTAACACTATATGTTAATCGGAAAATCTGCTAAAGTAGTTAAATCACAAACGCTGATTTGCTACAAATTACTCGCAGATTATACAAAGGACAATGGTAGCTTCTGAATTCTCAAAGACACTGGTTTATATGCACTAATATACAATGAAATTCAGGGAAGATGTATTCTTTGGAGAACTGTGAACCACAAACGCTGATTTGCTAATAAATAAGTTATGTGTCCAAAACACTCGTGCCATTAACTTACAGAATTAAACTATAGTTTTGTAAGCATCCAAAAATTCTCAAAGTAACCCATTTCTTAAGTAATTATACAATGAAATTAGAGAAGATTGTTTTGAATGAGGATAAACCTACTGTTCTCAAAAATTTTAAAAGAACACGGTTAAGTTTAAGCCTGCAATTGATGGTAACGGTATGAGTTCATCACAGCACTCACGAATGTTTCAAAATTTACAATATATCACAGTACAAATGAGTATTGATACAATCAATGAAAGATTATCCAGAAGTAACATGAACAGCAAAATACACGAATCTAGAACTTTAAACTGACACACAATCTTGTACGTGCGGGGTCACACAAAGGGAAATTCCTAAGTCAGCTTTTATAGGTAAATAAAAATGCACGTTGCATGGATTTTTCAATTAGCTGGTTCTGTGCACACTTCTTACACTGGTGTGCCAAGGAAGAACACTGCATCGTGAGTTTACCGCGATCAAAATCGCTAAAATGTACAGCATGTCTTCTGCCTGTTGCAGCTAACAATGCACACGTCTCTTGTCTCATTGTGTGCACAGAGGGACTTGGTGTTGGTGATCAGAGACCATTCTTCAGCGAAAACCAACTGTCCTATCTCCCTGTTCCAGTCTCAGCACACTAATAATCTCGCACACGCAGCAGTAAATGTCTTTGGGAACACCACTCAAATGCCTCAGTCATGACCAAAAATAGGAAACCATATAACATGGCTCATTGTGGATACAACATTGCAAAGCAATGTGAAGTGCAATGGGCATGTAAGGTCACATCAGGGAAGGCAAATGGTTGGCTCTGGTTTGTTAGGAAGCATTTAGGAAATTGTAGCTCATCTATAAAGGAGACTTTGAGTAGCACTTTGCAGCAAAGTTTTCTTGAGTATTGCTCAAGTGTTTAGAATACCCACCAAGTTGGATTAAAGGAACACATCAAAGTAATTCAGAGATATGCTGCTATATGATGAAGATGATGTTAATAATAATAATAATAATAATAGTAAATTTATTGTCATTCAGACATTACAGCAGTAGACGTCACGCATATAATACAATGTAACTGTTAATTAAAAGAAAACAAGAGGCATGTCATTGATACTACAAAATTATATTACATTTCAAATAATCATTTATGTCATAGAATGGGTGAGCAACTAGCCATTCATACAGTTTTTGTTTGAATACTTGTTCAGGTAGTTCTTGTACATATTGTGGAAGCTTATGAAATAATTTGTGCCCCATCAATGCATAGCTGTTAAGTGACTTTGACAGTCTGTGGTAAGGAGTATAAATGCATCTGCTCTTTCTCACGTTGTAGAAATGAATATTTTCTCTACATTTTGCTTCTGGTAACTTCTTTTTTGTGTGGAATAAAACATAGTAAATGTGTTACCATTAGATTTGATCAGCATGTGTTACGGCGGTGCAGTACGAGCTGAAATGGGGATCCCTGGATGGAAGACAAGATTGTTTTGATAAAATTCTATTGAGAAAATGTAGATAACTGGCATTTGTGGAAGAGTTCTTCTACCAATGTATGTTTCGTGTAAGGATGAGAAGATAAAAATTAGGGGTCATACGGAGGCATATAGATAGACATATTTCCATTAGTCCATTTGCGAGTGGAAAGGGAATGGCTTGTAGTGTACAATGTATGATCTGCAACACCCCATACTGTGGGATGTAGAGATTGAATGTAACATCAGGAACAGTGGTTGTCATAATATGACACCCTGAGGAACTCCTATGTTAATGTGTTTTCATTCTGATAAGTGTTTACTAAAATTTTAAACTTAAGTGAGATATATACTATCCCTACTCTTTGCACCCTACCTCCTAGGTATGATTGGAACCTGTCATTAGCTATATGTCGTATTGCTAATGCTTTTAGGATTTTCAGTAGAATTTATGGCCAACTGTATCAAATGCCCTAGAAGGATCTAAAAAATATGTCTGACACACTCATCTGTGTTGAGAACTTCATGCACAATTCTAATATCACTGTTTCCATACTCTTACCACTTCATAAACCAAACTGTGATTCACTTAGAAGGTTGCATTTATTCAAGTAACTCATTAATGTGTCATTCATAAAAGATGCTACTATTTTTTAGAATAATGACAACAGGAAAACGGATTGCTAGTTTTGTATGTCAACTGACTTATCTTTTTTAATGGTGGTACAACTCTTGCCAGTTTTAGATACTCTGGAAGATCATCTGTTGTGAATGACTCATTTATCTGTTGTGAATGACTCATTTATTATGCTTGTTAAGGGAGCTTGTATACTCTGTATGCAGTGCTTCAGCACACACATCGGTACCTCATCTAAGCCTAATGACTTCTTATTTTCGAGGCTTTGTACTGTTTTATTGATTCAGACTTAATGCCATGTGGTTTGTAGTAACATAACTGTACTTAGTGCATTATATTTACAGATCGTATATTTATTTTTGGCAATTTTTGTTGTAGTTTCTCCACAATACTTGAGAAAAATACTCATTCACATGGTTTACTGGGTGGTGTGACTAATTTATCATTTATTACTTTATCCCCCTCCTCTATCTATATGTTTGCTTTTGCTTGTCTCTTCCTCGTGACTTTTTAATGACATCCCAGATTTCTTTATTTTTATTTTTTACACTGTATATTGTTTTGACACTTTTTTATTTTTTTATTATTTTTTTTATTTCAAATCTATCACAGAAATTTAAGAGCTGTAGCTTAGTATGAATGAGGTTCATAAGTGTTTGGGATGACTTCCTAATATCTGCTGTTACCTATTTGTTTTTATGAGACATTGATACTGATGTAGGTACTTTTGGAAATGTCTTTCCAAAGTTGAGAATTTAGTGAATCCTCCATTCACATTGGCTCATCTATACACTCGATCCTATAAATACTTACTCTTTGGTAGACTACTGATGTTTCATTCATGTTCTCAATGTTCCAAGAGAAGGTGTTATATGAATACTTATCTTCATTTGGTATCTGCAACTAGTGGGCAATTACAAATAGCAATTTTCATTATAGTGAAGCCCATCCTGGTTTTTAGCTATACAAGATGAAGAGCACATTTGAATTTTAACTCTTTTTCTTTGACAATTTCTCACCACTTTTTGTTTACAAACACACAACATTCATTTTTCATACCAAAGAAAAACATTTGTGCATAATTACTCTAGATAATAGACACACTACACAAACCATACCAGCGTTTACAGAGGCAGATCCAAATTAATGACTGTCCAATTACAGACCAAAAGCAGTCTGACTTATTTGGTGCACATTCAGTGCCATACAACAAATCATGTTTTCCATTCTGTTCTATAAGTGATTTGTTGAAACTGAAGATTACCGTAACATATGGTTTTACAAACAGTAAGAATCTTAAACAAACTTTTGTGTTTTTTATGCATACAAAAATCTGAGAATAATAGTGTTAACAAAAGGTGTTTGATATAGCTGTAAAATGTAAAAGTTCAAGATATGCCATGTCACAAGGTTTACTTACATTGAAATTTTATAGCATAATAAATTATTTTCACAGAAACCGAATGTATGTTTGAAATGTAGTAGTGGTTCGTAATTTGATAGGTAATAATTTAAATTTGGAAAATAATAGATTCCATGTGACATAGGTTATAAAACAAATGACATTTTTCATAGATACAAAATATCTTTGCAAAGTAAAGTCTGTAGGATGATAAAATTTTTTCAGTGTAATTCATTCACATAATTATCAATAATTTGTAACAATGTTATAAATCAATTTGGAAAAGAGTATAATTTTGTAAATAATTCATAGTGCAGCATACTTATATAAAGACAGTGAATTCCATACCATACACCTGAAGTCAGAATAAACATTGCTGATAAATAAGATGGAGTTGCAAATTTCCTGTAACTTAGGATGGAATCAGAAATTTCAATTAATTTAGCAACAGTGTAATCTTGATTTGTTGTAATCCCTACTACATTTCTTACTTCTCTTGGAAAACCTTGCGATATTTTGATTTCTGATAAATGTCTTTTGTAGTGCTAAAATTTAGGAATTTTTTCCACATTCAAATTTATTGTTATTTGGCAGAAATGGTCTGAAAGTCTATGATCTTTAACAACTACATCACATGTCTCCCTGTCCATATTCATCACCATGTGATTTGTTACTGGTGCACTCACTGTAGTAACCCAGTTGACCAGCAGGGGCATTGCAAAACTCTGTAGGACATGTATGAGGGTGTCACTAGTTTCATTTAGATATTGGAATTTATGTTTATTTCTCCACAAAATATTACAGTAAGTTTTGTACTTGGGACTTTATCCAGAACTTTTGCTAATTATTGACAAAAGTGTCCACACTACCACTGGGTGTTTGAGACATACACAAAATCGTTAATTTCTTGATGGTGTTGTTGATGCCAGGACCTATTAATTTTATATCTGTTATTTCAGAGTGTTTGTCCTCACTAACTGTACTAAGATCATATCTTAATTTACATCTACATCTGTGTGGATATGCTGTAAATCACACTTAAGTGTCTGGCAGAGGGTTCATCAATCCAACTTCTCGATAATTCTTTATTATTTCACTCTCAAACCACTCTCAAACAGTGTGCAGAAAAAACGGACATCCATGTCTTTCTGTTCAAGCTCTGATGTACCTTATTTTATTATGATGATAATTTCTCATGTGTAGGTTGGCGTCAGAAAAATATTTTCACATTCAGAGATGAAATTTGCTGATTGAAATCTCATGAAAAGATCTCACCACAACGAGAAATGCCTTTGTTTTAATGGTGTCCGCCCCAAATCCTGCATCAAGTCTGTGACACTCGTTCCCCTATTTCTCAATAATATAAAATGTGCTGCTCTTCTTTGGACATTCTTGATGTACTCCATTAACCCTATCTGGTTAGAATCCTACACCACACAGCAGTACTCCAAAAGAGGATGGATAATTGTAGTGTGGGTAGTCTCATTAGTACATCTGTTGCATACCAGTAATTACAGGCCAACAGCAGTACTCTCATCAGTATTCAGCAAAATATTTGAATACACTATGGCAGACAGACTAAATTCATTTCTGAAAAAAAGAAATGCCATATCACCTGCTTAGTTCGGTTTCCAAGGAGGAAAAAACGCAACTGATGCAATACAGCAACTCCTAGATTACACCTTAACGCTAGTAGACAAGAAGCTCCCAGCCATAGACATTTTTATTGACCTAACAAAGGTATTCAATATGGTCAATCACAATATACTGCTGCAAAAAATGTATTCCTATGGAATAAGGGGCACTGGGCATGACTGGTGCCGGCCGGAGTGGCCATTCAGTTCTAGGCGCTACAGTCTGGAGCCGCGTGACCGCTATGGTCGCAGGTTCAAATCCTGCCTTGGGCATGGATGTGTGTGATGTCCTTAGGTTAGTTAGGTTTAAGTTGTTCTATGTTCTAGGGGACTGATGACCTCAGAAGTTAAGTCCATAGTGCTCAGAGCCATTTGAACCATGACTGGTTTAAAAGCTACCTCAGAGACAGAAACCAATACGTCCAAATGAATGCAACCAATCAACTAGGAATTGATAATACTGTACAGTCATCTACCCAAATCACAGAACATGGAGTTCCCCAAGGCTAGGTGATGGGACCCTTATTATTCTTACTTTATGTAAATGACCTCCCCTTAAATTTACACAATAACAGAACCTTCCCCTTTTACTAATGATACCACAATTATTATATCCGACTCAAATGAACATCTTCAAGATGCAATAAACAGGAGCGCAGCACAACTAAACTCATGGCTTAATTCAAACTGACTACTCCTAAATATAAAAAAGACAGGTGGTATTACTTTCCACACAGTCCAAAATAAAAACCCACCAGTACCACATATATCACTGAGTGATGATAAAGTCAACTGTGTAAAGGAAACCAAATTTTTTTGGGTTACCGTTACTGACACACTTACATGGAAAAGTCGTCTTGATATAACCTGCACCAAATTGAGTAAAATATGTTTCATGATTAGACAAATAAGGAATATTGTTAATACCAGCACCCTCACATCAATGTACTATGCTCTTTTCCACTCTGTACTAAGCTACAGAATTATCTTTTGGGGCCACAGTGCAGAAGCAGTGAGGCTGTTTAAACTCCAGAAAATAGTTGTAAGTATAATATTATTCAAACAGCAGAAAGAATCCTGTAAACCACTGTTCCAGAATGTGAACATACTACCCCTCTCATGTCAGTACATAATGGGCCTGCTATGTTTCACCAAGAAAAATATATCTAACTCAAACTGGCACCAACATGATACAAAATCAAAGAATTCTGTATGAGTAATTCCCCATTCAACAAAATTATACAGTTAAGGTGTCAAATATATGGGAATAAAATTCTACAATCATCCCCCAATAACAGTGAAGAACATTACACAAGTGAAGGATTTTAAAATAAAACTATGGTCACTCCTAATTAAACACTGCCTCTACAGCATACAGGATTTCCTTGAAAACAACCTGCTTTAAAGAACTGCTATAAGGAGCTGCTCAACAAAAATATCAGATAATGGATTCCAAACTATTGACCTTATGTAACATAAATGAATGTAAGTTTTATTGGTATAAATGCTAAATTCTGGTGCAGAATATATATGTAAGACCTAAGTACATTACACATGTGATATAAATATGAAATAATTTTATAGATTCATAGACATGTACCTCTTCTTATAAATGCCTAATATGTATCAAATGACCTGTCCTATATCATGATGTGCATTTGACAGTAAAACATAGTCTCTGGCTCATCTTCCTCCCCAACTTTTTTCATGTGTTCTTTCCAATTTAATTTGTTTGTGATTGAAATCTCTAGGCATTTAGTTGAATTTACGGCCTTTAGATTTTACTTCTTTATTGCGTAGCCGAAGTTAAATGGATTCCTTTTAGCATCCATTTGGATGACCTCACACTTTTCATAACTTATGCTCAGTTGCCAGTTTTAGCATCATACAGATATCTTTTCTAAATCATTTTGTAATTTGTTCCTTTTGTGATATAAATGCATGATCATCTACCTGTAGTCTTACAGTAAGAATCTGTTCTTTCATAGAACAATAGTTATACATGTTGGATTTCTTTGTCTTTACACATTTCTCAGTAACACAAACAACTGTACCATTCAAAGATTAAAACCCAACCTCAAATTGCTGTATTTTATTTTTTATTGACTGCAGATTTTGATGAAGGTTGGTTAATTCTGTGAAATGCCTCATTTTTCATTTTCAAATGTTTCCTTTTTCCTTATGACATATAGCACATGTTTGATTTGGTGTGATGGAATCTGTCTTGTGAGGGACCATTTCAGAACTTCTTGTGCTGCTCCATATACTCTTTAGGCAGGAGGACTTGTTGTCTGGATTTATTCTAAAAAGACCAACTTCACCTACTCACTTCTCAATATTCATGTCCTGTACCCTCATGAATCAACTACACCAGTCTTACTTTCTGAGTGCTATTTAGATGTATGTCTTGTCTAGTGAAAACAGATCTATTGATCAACCTGCAAAAAGTCAGCTGGCATGAGTGCCATCTCTAGCGCTCTATCAACTCACCTCACAGCTCCATTAAGGTGTGGCCAATCATGACACTGGATCAGCATGATCAAGGGTACATTTGTGCCATGAGTCAAAGAAGCACTCTTGTCACGTACTGCATCCTTGTGTAAACTGTTTCCTGCCCCACCAACTATCGCTACATTGTCCTCTTTCGAAAATTTCGTACATAAAAACCCTGCATCATCTGCCACTTGACTTAGCCCTGCAGTTTGTTTGAAAATACTGGTGGCTTTGTGCACTGCATCTAAGCTTTCCTGCTACTCAGGGACTACATTTTGCCCATGCCTACTATAAAGTTGTAGCTCTTTCTTCTTCCTAACACTTTGCACGTTCTTAGGCTTCCTGATTTCAGTAGTAGTGTGCTGCATGTTTCTTGCTCCTAGTCGTGCCTGAGGCTCTTCTCCTCCAGCAGTGGTGGGTACCTGTTTTCAGTGTTGTTGACAAAACTATTAGATTGTGTTCTCTTCCTCCCTGACTTTCTATGAACTGCCAGTTCCCAACCATCCAGGGACAGTCAAGAACATTTGTCCACAAAACCAACTTACCATTCAGTGCATTCCACCCTTTCCTGGTAAATTTTCACCAGAATCAGTTTTCTCTACTAAGTACGATACACACTGTATATACAAATCTTGCCCTTGGGTGCCCCTGGTGCCTCTCTCAGCTTGGCACACCAAGCAGTCACTAATAACTGTGATTTGTTCTGTACAGAAATTTTTCAACTGTGGCACCTCTGGCACCTTTCTCAGCTTGGTGCTCCAGCAGTAATTTGTGTCGTTTGAGCCTTAAACCAGACCTGCAACCATACTTGTTCCCTCTATCTTCCTTCAGTCACAATATACCTGCTGCACAGATTGCAGTTCCTGGGGAGAGCCTCTTCTGTTTCCTCAATGTTCTCTTCACTAACCCCCCTTCCCCACAGTGGATAATTTCTTACAAGTTTGGCAACAAATTGCCCTACTCATTTCCCTATAACACCTCACACATTTCTTACTCCACTTTTGGAAGAAGAATTAAGGTTAACCCTCGAGCAGGCACGCCTGTGTAGAAAGTGTGCCAAGTACAAATAACATTGTTGTGCACAGTTCTATTGTTTTGTTTTACAAAGCAAGCCCCTACCTATTCCTGAATTACTGTTTCAGCTAGCACAGTGATAAGTCATGTTATCATAGGTTCATGTGAGCTACAGTAATTTAAAATATACTGCGAGTGTGTTATCTTAGTGTACAAGGCACATCACGCGTCCAGTCATGTAAGTAATTTTTCCTTCACTTTTATTTTGTTCCTTTTTAATTTAATAAAAGGATAACATGCAACAAGCAGCTATATCAATGTGCAGGGTGAAATCAAAGCTGACAGACAGTGAGCTTGATTGGTTACTCAACAAGGATCCAGAGTTCAACTCTGTACCAGACAATGAAAACAATGAAGACTCTGAAGAAGAAGAGAAATTTATCACACGAAGTGACTACAATTTAGATTCTGATCGAGTCCACAATTCAGATGATGACTGTGAAGAGCCACTCTCCACTGGTTGCATTTTTATTGGGAGGGACAAAACAATTAAATCGAATAAAATATGTCGTAATATGACTTTGAAAACAAAAAGGGAGGATATTGTGAAAATATTCCAAGTCCCTACATGTGTTGCCAGAGGGCTCACAAGTGAAACAGAGACTTTATAGACAATACTTAGCCCAAATTGTAAAATACATGAACATATACATTCAATCCGAGAAAAAATGTGTACAATATTTCAGAGTAGGGGATGCTAAAGAAACTACAGGGTGTGAAATAATGGCATTGTTGGGATTGCTGCATCTCATTGGGACTAAGAAAGCAAACCACAAATGTCATTGTACTGTGGACAGCAGATGTTTCTGGTAAGGAGACTACGAGAGCTGTGATGAGCTACAGAAGATTTCTGTTCCTTTTACGATGTATCCATTTTGGTGACAAGAGTACAAGGCAGGAAGGAAGAGTAACTGATAAACTTAATGCAATAAGGCAAATATTGGATGCCTTTGTGGTGAACTGCAAGAAGGCTTATAGTGTAGGACAATTTGTGAGAGTAGATGAATAGTTGCAAGATTTCTGGGGTGCTGTTCTATTATTAAGTGTATCCCAAACAAACCAGTGAAGTACAGCATAAAGATTTTTGTTCTAGCAGATGCTGAAATATTCTTCACTAGTAATATTGAAGTATATTGTTGAACACAACCTAAAGGACCATACAATGTTTCTAATTCTCCCTGTGATATTGTAAGAAGACTAATTACTCACACAGAAGGCTCAGGAAGAAACTTTACAATGGATAATTGGTACACTAGTTATTCCTTAGCCAACTCCCTTTTGAAAAAGTGACTAACAAGCATTGGCATGTTGAGAAAAGACTAAACGCGAGATTCCACAAGAATTTTTACCTAGAAGATGTAGTGCTATCCTCTCCTCTTTATTTGGTTTTCGGAATGATATGATGCTAGTTATGTATGTGCTGAAACAAAACAAGGCAGTTTATTACTTTCAACTATTCACAATTTTGGAACCATTGCTGTAGTTACAGGTAAACCACAGATAGTTTTGGATTACAATGTAACAAAGGGAGGACTTGACGCAGTTGATCAACTGGGAGGTGTGTATTCGATCACATGGGTGACAAGGACATGGCCATTGGTTGTATTCTATGCTCTAATGGATATAGCAGGAATCAGTGCTCAAATAATTTTTCATGCAAAGGAGGCAAATCCAAAAAACAAGAGGAGAATTTTCTTGAAAGATTTAACACTGTCTCTTATGAAGCCTCAACTAGTGGAAAGAGTTAATATTCCTTCACTTCCTGCCAACATTGCAACTCCCCTCATGAAAGATAAAGATCAATGTGTTGAAAGAACTGAGGAGCCTACCACCAAGAAAAGATGTTGGTGTGTGACATGTGGACAAGCAAGAAACACATGTACTACCGTAAGGTGTAACTCATGCCATAACTTTGTTTGCAGAGGATGTGTAAAACCAGTGCACACATGTAAAGAATTTCCTGAAAATGCGCAAGACAATTAACTGCATAGATGGAAGGAACTTTGTGATAACTGATACTCCTTCAATATATAAAACCTTTGTCCTTTTATATTGCAATGGAAGAGTATTTTTGTTCAGTATGCACTTAAAAATGTGTTGAAATAGATTGATATGTCAGCTGCAGCAATAGAATGATATGAAACATTCGTATTTGTTTAATCAAATAATAAATTAGTGATGTAATATAGGTTTCTTGAATTGTTATTTAAATTAACTAAGAGTAAACTGTGATTTAGATCATACATGTTTCCCTTGGTAGCATAATGACAGCTTTTGACTACATGTGTACAAAGTGTGCCACGCGCTCGCTCATGTTACAAAAATCGGCACACCTGCACGAGGGTTAACTTGAAAGAATGTACAGCATTAAGTTTCTCAAAGAGCAAATTTGGGTCTATGTAAACAAAACCAACATTAATATGTTTTGTGCTGTTACCACTGTTTTTGTAGTAGTTTAGAGATATGATAACAGAAGAATGACTCAACATTTTCTTCCGTTTGAGAGAATTATCATTTGAAACTTGTTTGGTTAGGTTTTCAAATGTTTATAACTCAGAAAAAGTAGGCCTACATTGCATCTATCTAACTAGTAAATAATACAAAATGTCTTCAGAAGTATGATTTAGAAACATTTACTTGCACTTTCATGGTGAGAGTAGACACAACTGAAACTAGTGTTTGCCTTGTTTTAAATAAATCTATCATTCAAACTGCCCTTCTTTGTGTACCCTATTTGGTATGGGTCCGATATACTTGAGCAATGGGTCATACGAGTGATTTTTAAGCAGTCACCTTTATGGACTAGTGCCATTTCCCTAGTATTCTAAAAATAAATTGAAGCTAACCATCTGCTTTTCCTACATCCGATCCTAGGTGATTGTTCAGTTTCATGTCTCTACGAAGTGTTACACTCTGGTTGTTGTATGAGGTAACCTAATTCCAACTGTGACTTGATGATATTGTAGTGATAGGATACTAATTTTTTTTTTCATTTTGTGAAATGTGCAATTTTAGGTTTTTGAATATTTAAAGCAAGTTGCTAATTTTTGTACCACTTTGAAATCTTATAAATATCTCAATGAATATTTGTACAATTTCTTTCCATACGGCACTTAATTACAGGTAATTGATCTGAAAAAAGCCTGAGGTTACTATTTACATTGTTTGCAAGGTAATTAATATGCAGCATGAACAGCAAGGATTCCACTACACTTCCCTGGGGCACATCAATAGCTACTTCTACATCTGTCAATAACTTTCCAACTAAGATAACATATTTATTTATTTACTTATTTATCCACAAAATCATGTTCTTGACATGGGATACAAGTTACAGCAATGATTCGTTGAAGCATAATACTTTTTCTTACATTGACTATATGACAGAATACATAAAATACATATCTACATTACAGTCATTCAAGATTGACATATTAGACTAAATTAAAGCTACACATGACATAAATTGGTCTCCATAAATTCAGCAACAGAATAAAAACAATGCTGGAGCAATATACTGTTAACTTTCTTCCTGAAAGAGTTTTTATTATTCTTGACTGAGCAAGATAATTTATTATAAAGTATGCTGCCTATGTGCCTCACACCATCATGGCATTTACTGAGTCTCTGATTATCTAGATGAGTGTTGCTTACACCACGGGTGTCATGGTCATGAATGTCATTATTTGTTTTGAAGAGATGAAGATTCTTACTGACAAATGAAAGTCTCTAAGATGTATATACATGGTACAGGTAATATTCCAAGTTCTTTAAAGATTGGTTTGGTAGGTGTGTGCAGTGGCAATCTTAACATGACCTTGACAGTTCGCTTTTGCATTGTGAGTATTTTCCTATTTATTGCCCCCCAGAATGGAATGCCATGTGAGAGGACTGAGTTCACTAATGCAAAGTATACAGTTTTAATAGTGGTCACATCACAGCTTTGGCTAAGAATTCTGAAGGCATAGCACAGGCTACTCAATTTACACAGTAGTTTCTCTCTGTGGATATTCCACTGCAGAGTGTTACCTATCCAGAGACCTAAGAATTTAGTCTCACTGACTTGTTCAATAACTTTCTTGTCCATAATTAGTGGTTCCATATGTGTTGTATGGTTGTTTGATGGGCAGAAGACCATATGAGTCGTTTTTTCCATATTAAGTAGGAGTTTGTTCTCATAAAGCCAGTATAGGAGCCTTTCACTGCTGTCAACTAGGTCAGCTCTCACCTGGTGTGGAGAAATGTTGCAAGAGAGGAGGTTTGTATCATCGGCGAATAACACAGGTACTGTTGAGGGTAGGTGTTCTGAGAGGTCATTAATGAAGATAAGGAAGAGGAGGGGGCCTAAGGTTGAACCCTGTGGGATTCCTGATGTGACTGGTATTATATCTGAATGGGCTGTTCTTCCGTCATTTGTTGCTATTTCTACCAGCTACCCCCTGTTTGATAGATATGACTGGAACCAGTCATTACAGACTCCTCTTATACCATATGCATCCAGTTTGCGGAGCACTGTAGATCAAATGCTTTTGTCAGATCAATAAAAAGTCCAGAAGCATAATGGTTTTCATTAAATACTTCTCCTATCTCATCAGTAAACAAAAAGAGAGCCTCATTGATTGATTTATTTTTATGAAAACCAAACTGCTGTGCTGTTATTAGGGAGTTGTTTACAAGGAAGCACATTATACAGGTACATACAATTTTTTCAATTATTTTGGACACAGTTGGGAGAAGGGATATGGGTTGGTAGTTGTTGACTTCATGTTTGTCCCCTTTCTTGTGAAACGGAACTATCTTGGAGATTTTGAGAGTTTGAGGGAAAATGCCAGTATTCATTGAGCAGTTGATTATGTTGCAGAGTGGTTGTATTATTTCATTGGCAACCTGTTTTATTACATAGGCAGGTAGACCATCAAGGCCAGATGAGAGGGAACTTTTCATATTCCTAATAGTTAGTAGAACCTCTTTCAAAGTTACAAGTATTAGAAAAATTGATTTGTCAGATGTTATACATTTTGGAGGATAGGATTTTGTTGGTGAAGAGCAACCAGATGATAGGCTGTTAGCTATTCCTGAAAAGTGTTTGTTAAATGTATCACAGATATGTTTGATGTCCGTTATTTGTTGGCCATTGTGCTGAAGATATTCCGGTGTTTTAAGTATGCTGTCAGTTCGTAAAGTTTTTCTGACAATATCCCACATTGCTTTTCATTTGTTATTAGACTCATTAATGTATGCTTTATTTGCTAGTCGTTTTGCTTCAGATATTACTTTATGAAGTATCTTCTTGTAATATTTGAAATAATTGTGGAAATTTATATCATCCGTTTTAATGCTCTGCTCATAGAGTGATCTCTTAGTCTTACATGATATTCTTATACCCTTCATGATCCACCCGTTATTAGTTTTTCTGGCTGAATGTTCTACTTTGATATGTTTTAGTGGAAAGGCTATATTGAAATGACGACCCAGTATGTCAAGGAATACTGAAGTTTTCTTATCTACATTATCTTCCTTGTAAACAATGGCCCATGACTGAGACTGAAGTAGATTTTTAAATATTCTAATATTGGTAGGGTCTTTGATGTACCTTCTTAAGATGGAAGTAGATGATGACTTGTCTTTAGTTTGCCCTAAATTAAGCCATAACAAGATACCCTGATGGTCAGAGAGTCCATTGGCCCAATTCAAGACATTAGTAAATTTTCATCCTCTGTATCAAAGACTTCTCAATCCAGACACAAATTGCATGATATCTTATGTTATTGTGCTTTGGATAATAATAATAGATGTGATACTGAGTCAGTTGGTTTGTTCTACATCACAGTTATTGAGATTTCAAATAACATGAGTTGCTTTTATGAAAGAATGCTATAGGAATGCTGATTGTTCAGTTGTGTGGTAAGAATTCTTCTCACAGTATCACACCTCTCATGTCAACTTCATCTACTTCCTCTTTCCTTTTTATAATACTGTCTTAAGTTTTTACCTTGCAGAGAACTTCCATATATTCCTTCCACACCTTCTTTGCTTAGTACTGGTGTGCCCTCTTGAACCTTTAATATTCTTGAGTGTATAAACTCTGGAATCACTAGCAAACCTGGGAAAACCCCGGGAATTTTTCCATCCAGAAGAAAAACCAGGAAATATCTGGGAACCTTCTAGAATTCCAGGAATTTTTCCACAATTTTCGTTTTGAGTTGAATTTTTGTTATTTTGACTGGTAATAACTGATACTTCAAAAGATAATTTCACTTTAGCCAACTACTGCAGAATAATACTGCAGCAATAAAACACAAATGAGAGAAAAACACCAATATAAAACGTAAGTTGCAGAGAAAACGTGCCCATTTACAACAACAAAACACAGTGTGCATACAAGCTTCTGCGAACAGCAAAATGTGTCAAACGCTTTAGAACAAAGACTAAGCAATACTTCATAACAATAAACTGCTTTTGATGAGCATGGCATCATAACTGTTTGAGCAGTTGCTGGTGGGCTCAAGCATGTGCACAGAGCTGAAATTGCGTATGAGCAGCACCTTATCCTGTTTCTCACTATTTGAAGTGTGGATGTTGGATGCAAGCAGCCAGATGCTACCAAGAAAATTTTTTCTGGCATGCCCAAGCTGCCAGATTCGTGCATGCACAGACCATTCAGAGTTGTAGTGGGGAGCAGTCTCCATTTGATCTGTGTTTACGTTTCATGATTTTGCTGTTGTCTCAATGAAAACAAAATGGATTTCTGTGACTAGAGCTATCAAGTGAATTAAAATACATTCACATACTTACTGAAGATTAAAATATGTTATTAGTTTCAGTTTTCAGATATTATTTTATTTGCATGTTATTGAAAATGAAGCATTAATTGCTTTGTGGAACAGTGAATTTATTTTTTTCAGTTTGCTAAAGAAATTTTGCTTTTATTAACCTTTTCCACAGAGGCAGTCAATTTATTTGAAACAAAGTGTTTCATTTTACATAGTTCCAACTGTTCATTGAATTTCAACTGCACTTTTCCATCTTAATAAAGAACCAAGCATAAGGTAATACAGTGATGATACTGCAAGAAAACTGGCTTCCTGAAGATATCTACCTTCCCTGAAACTCAATGTTTTTCAATCACAAGACATGTTTCAACACTTGCCTGATACCTCCTGTATGCCTGACATTGTTTCTTAATTTGTGTTGTTGACATCTTAAATTTACAGAATACCATTCTTCAGTATTATAGACTGGCAGCACACCATTTTTTAGCATTGTAACTCCTCATGAGGCTTGATATTTACTCTTGGTGTGGAATAAAAGCTGCCACTTATACAGTATCTGTCTTCACAAGTAACTTTGTTAATTTTTATACAGTTTGAAAAAGTAATGAAAAGCTTATTGTTTTTAGTTACGGTGTAGAAAAACACCCGTTTTATGTTTTTTTGTTTTTGCGAGAAAATTGTATTTCTTCTTACTAGCACTGCTGTGTGGATGAAAACTTGATAGGAAATACTATGTAACAGTATTGCAGAGTACAAATAAAAAAGATTCTTCATTAATGTCACCACGTAGCAAAATATTAGGGAACTGGTAGTTGTAGTTTTGAAACGAATATTGTGCCAAGAGCTGCTTTCTAATTTAGCATTCCTTATCTGGATAGGATATGATAAAACAATTGTCCTAATTGTAAGTACAATAATAACTCCACATGTCCCACCCAAACAACATGCTGCACTGCGGCAATTTCAAACGAAAATGTGACAAAAGGTGTATGAGCAGACCAAACATCAAGCACGGGCATCCTATGTTACTGTAGCTGCACATTGGCAGTAACAACTGTCTTCTGGCACTCCGTGGCAACTGCCCAAACAAACCTATTTTGAACAGACTGTGGGAAAATTTTGCGAATGGTGGTTTGGAAATCATTCTTCCAAACTAAATTTCCTTTTACGAAGATGAATTATGTTACATGTGAGAATGTGTGATGAATTTTGTAAATCACAGAGTACTTGACTCTCATTGAAAGCTTAAAATTTTGAGGATGAGCCACACAGAAAAATTTCAGCCCCAAAAGACCAGACATTTAAATCATCATTTAAAATTTTTCTGGCAAATTTGTGTGTGATATATCTTAAAGGGCAACACAGGCAAAAAGGGCAAATAATATTAATGAAAGCTTAGCTTTTCTTGTAGCTGAACTATATTTGTATTAATTTAAACCATAAACTTTTCCTAATGGTGTGTTTGCGCTACTTAATAGTGATGTTGCTATTGACTGCCTATTCATGCATGGTCTATGGCATCATGTGTTCGATCCTTTTAATATCTGTTCTCATTTGCTGGTGATATAACATGACGTGAGCTACGATGGCCAACAAAATTGCATCGCATCCTTGATTACAGACTTTCAGTGATTCAGATATTAACATGATATGTTTGGTGGAATTTGTATGTATTCTTTTGTAATACAAAAATAAGCTGGGTGCATATTGCTGTGCAGCAAAGGTTTTTCCAAAATGTGATACTTTTTTGTTGGGTTTCTTTTCCTGAAGTGCCATGAAGATCTATGGTGGTGTATAAAGCCTTTACCATTCAAAGGATTGATAAGTTTTACATTTAAGGAGGAATGTATACTGTTACCTAACATAGTGAAAGCGTATTTTCATGTGGAAAAACTTGTTTTCCACTGGGAAGAAGTGTATTTGTAACTGGGAAATCCGGGAAAAATTTGTGAATTTTTTCCTCCTTGTCCATGAGTACACCCTTTATACATATAGTTGTTTCTCTTTTTTTCCCCAAAAGTCTCTTTAATTTTTCCATAGGCAGCATCCTATCCTTACTGTACTCGTGCATGATTCTACTGCTGAATAGGTAAGTACAGGTTTATCAACAAAATCAAAGTGTCCTATGCTTACAGTAGTCATGCATGATGCTACTGCTGAGTAGGTAAGTACATGTTTATCAACACAAAATCAAATAGGGATAAAACAAGACTAGGTCACATAATAGGGATGAGGAGGTGGGGGTGGGCTGTGTGTGAGCTACTACGGACAGTATTGTGAGAGAATTACAGTAGCCAGCATAGACACAAAGCCAACACCCACTGGAACAGTACAAGTTTAAATGCCTACTAGCCCTGTGGATAATGAAGGGACTAAAAGTCTGCATGAGGAGTTAAAAAGAAATTCTCTAGTTTTATTTTGATGGAAGTGAAATACAATTTTAGAAAAATTATGAGAAGGAAAAATATTAATAGAACATGGGCTAGATAAATGGAATGATACGGTGAGCTGTCTGGTGGAATTTTGCACAGAGCACCATTTTAGTCATTGCTAACTCTTGTTTTAAGAATCATGGAGGGTTGTGCATGTGGAAAAGACCTTCTTTTGCCATGGCCTGTGGCGCAAGCAGTGTGGTGTAATGGTTAGCATTATTGGCTGGCATGTCATAGGTTGCAGTTCAGATCCCAACAACAGCTATTATTTGTAATTTAGTGTTCATTTGCAGAAGCTTGTTGAAATTTCTTATGTTTGTAATGTTTGCATATTCAGAAGTACTTCTTTTGACCTTGGTTATTTATTGAAACAAACAGTGGACTGCTGCATAGTGAGCACCACATAAGAGAAACAATTTTTGCAGTCCATTTCACTGTACTAACTACACTTAACTTAACATATTGACTGCTACACAGTTAGTGATGGATGTTTTGCCGCCAGGTCATGCCAAGGGCACAGCATCAGGCATGTGGTTCTAATGTGGTTGCCAGTGACCAAACAGCAGTCAACATGTTAAAAATGCCTTTTACCCAGCGATTCTGTTTTTGGAATATCCATCTGTTACATCAAAACTGAAACATTGACAGTTAATGATGTACTCAAGACTATGCAAATACAATGGGCAGATGGGATTATAATATTTTCTGATGTGTTGAAAATAATTAATAGACCATTTGGATCGTGCCTACTTTTGTCCCTGTCTTCATAAAGAAGAGTTATATTCCATCTTTCAGAATGCATCAGTGCTTAGGCAAAGGAGATGCCACGAGTTTTCCAGTTTGTTGTGCAGCTTGTTCTGAATGTGCTCTACCTCATCTGAGACTCATTAAGTGGCAGTTTATCTAAATATCACTAACTGGAGATAAGTTTTGATTTTTGTACAGAAACAGGACCCAGTTTGCAAATTCAGTATGTTGTATACAGTGGCGGATTCAGAAAAATCTCAAGGAGGGGGCACTAAAGATACCTTGAGCTACCTTTACTTTTACCATAATAAAAAAAAATCAAGTCATTTGCAAAGTTTAAAATTTTTTATTTAAACTGATTATACACATATACAAGATAATACCATCTTATGATATAAAAAAAGTTACAATTGTGGTTCTCTTCCTTAAATGATGAATTCTATGCACCTATTCTTCCTGGAAAATTGGTTAATTGTATCATCAGTAGGACAATCAATGTCAGGGTAAGTTTTCAACAGAGTTAAGCCATTAAGTTGATCCTCCTTCATTATAATAGAAAGGAACATTATGAAAGTAGTCTAAAACATCGGGAAATATCTAGAAAATATATCTAAAAAAAAACACTTCCTTTCGTCTTTCCCTCTCCTTCCCTCTTTCCTAGTGGGGCGGCAGTTTGTTGCGTAAGCTTGAATTTTGTGTGTATGTATATGTCTGTTTGTGTTTCTATCAACCTGCCAGCACTTTCGTATGGTAAGTCACATCATCTTTGTTTTTAAATATATTTTTCCCGAATGGAATGTTTCCCTCTATTATATTGATATCATTAATTTGAACCCAACAATTACGTTTGTTATTGTCACTGTTGCATTTCGAAATCTTTTCTGTCGTCTTATTTTCTCTTTCTGTTTTTGCCAGTAGTTTCACTTTGTATTCACCTTCTCCTTTTTACCGTAATCTGCTGTACAATTTTATCCCTCCTGTATATACTCAATAATACGTAACCCACTTCCAAACCATAACCAAAAATTTTTTTTGCCGCTTTCAACACTACCGCCGCTATAAAATCCACCATTTCTAGTTCACAAACAGATCCTTTCACCTTTTAAACAACCATTTCGGCTAGTTCTAATAACTTTCGCTTTATTTCCATTTCAGTTTTTTCCCACATCACTGATAATTTTTAGCCGCTTCCCACAGGTTTTAACGTCATTATTTCTTCGTCAGACAATTGTTAGCCTCATTTTCATAATCTGCCACCACAAAACCACTCCTTTTAATATATTACACGCAGTTTTTTCGAAATTTTCCCGAATTTCTCCGTCCTCTAACGTGTTTTGGCGGCAACACAGCCACCTAACCTGTGTGCACATCGTTGTCTACCAACCCAAGTCCAACATAGCCCATCTGTAACCAATACCTTTTCGCCTTTTTTCACACCAGATCTCCAGTTACTTTCCAGTCCACCTTTATCCCTCCCCATATATTTTTATTTTCATTTTCATTTCAGCCTCATGTTACACTTTCCACCTTCTAATACCATGTCACCCTCACAACACCCCCACAACGACCCCTCCGCAAACATGCCTTCGCCCTAGCCAGATTACGCTCCCATATTCTATTTTCTCAGGCTTGTCTGACATTTGGCATTACCCCCAAAGGCCTCACACTTAAAGTTCCCATCTCTGGCTGCAACCCTTCTTTCCATCAGTCCCTATACCAGTTCCAAACTGAACAATCCATTGCCCTCACCCACCTAATCCTTCACCTACACATCAACTCAGCCAATGAACACACCCGTCAACTCCTATCCTTAATCTTTCCTCTCCCATATCCACACCGGCTGTTCAGAGCATCCTCCTACAGGCCAACCGTAAATTAGAATAGCATGCCACCCTCCACCTCAAAAAACTATCCAATCTCCTGGTTTCCCACCTCCAGAAAGGCAACTCACTCACCCTTCACAACCTTTCCAGCAAATCTCAACCTCCTCTCATTGCACACAAACCCAGTCTCTCCCATCTACTCAATCTCCCACTTCCAGCTCCACTCCCTCCAAAACCTCAAAATTCCAATCAACACAATCTGGAACCACAACACCCTAATTCAGTAGTTAACCTTTCCTCCAAACCTCTCTCCCAATCCGAAAGCTCTGTCCTATCCAAAGGCCTCACCTTCAGCCCCACTCCCAGATTCAACCAAACAGCCCTCGTCAAAGATTTACTGTCCTACACTCGTACTCTCTGCTGGAAATATCACTTTGCCACGAAGAAGAATGATCCTAATCCTACTCCTAATGATCCAACTCCCCAAGACACCATCCAAATTGAACCCTGCCTGGAACAGTTCCGTCCTCCGTCGCAGCGGGACCCACCTCCTCTTCCTCAAAATCACCCTCTCCAAACCTTCGAGGAATTTCTGACTTCCAGCCTTGCATCTCAATCCTTCTTAAAAAACCTTAATCCTACTCCCAACATCACAACTGCTGAAGCCCAGGCTATCCGTGATCTGAAGGCTGACCGATCCATCGTCATTCTTCCGGCGGACAAGGGTTCCACGACCGTGGTACTTGATCGTCGGGAGTATGTGGCTGAGGGACTGCGTCAGCTTTCAGACAACAGTTTGCCAAGGTAACCCCAGTCCCGATGTCCAGGCAGAGCTTCAAGGAATCCTCAGAACCTTAGGCCCCCTGCAAAACCTTTCACCTGACTCCATCAACCTCCTGACACCACCGACACCCCGCACCCCTACCTTCTACCTTCTTCCTAAAATCGACAAACCCAATCATCCCGGCCACCCCATTATAGCTGGTTACCAAGCCCCCACAGAACGTATCTCTGCCTACGTAGATCAACACCTTCAACTCATTACATGCAGTCTCCCATCCTTCATCAAAGACACCAACCACTTTCTTGAACGCTTGGAATCCTTACCCAGTGTGTTACCCCTGGAAACCATCCTTGTAACCATTGATGCCACTTCCTTATACACAAATATTCCGCACGTCCAGGGCCTCGCTGTGATGGAGCATTTCCTTTCACGCCGATCACCTGCCACCCTACCTAAAACCTCTTTCCTCATCACCTTAGCCAGCTTCATCCTGACCCACAACTTCTTCACTTTTGAAGGCCAGACATACCAACAATTAAAGGGAACAGCTATGGGTACCAGGATGGCCCCCTCGTATGCCAACCTATTCATGGGTCGCTTAGAGGAAGCCTTCTTGGTTACCCAGGCCTGCCAACCCAAAGTTTGGTACAGATTTATTGATGACATCTTCATGATCTGGACTCGCAGTGAAGAAGAACTCCAGAATTTCCTCTCCAACCTCAACTCCTTTGGTTCCATCAGATTCACCTGGTCCTACTCCAAATCCCATGCCACTTTCCTTGACGTTGACCTCCACCTGTCCAATGGCCAGCTTCACACGTCCGTCCACATCAAACCCACCAACAAGCAACAGTACCTCTATTTATGACAGCTGCCACCCATTCCACATCAAACGGTCCCCTCCCTACAACCTAGGTCTTCGTGGCAAACGAATCTGCTCCAGTCCGGAATCCCTGAACCATTACACCAACAACCTGACAACAGCTTTCGCATCCCGCAACTACCATCCCAACCTGGTGAAGAAGCAAATAACCAGAGCCACTTCCTCATCCCTTCAAACCCAGAATTCTCCACAGAAGAACCACAAAAGTGCCCCACTTGTGACAGGATACTTTCCGGGACTGGACCAGACTCTGAATGTGGCTCTCCAGCAGGGATATGACTTCCTCAAATCCTGCCCTGAAATGAGATCCATCCTTCATGAAATCCTCCCCACTCCACCAAGAGTGTCTTTCCGCCGTCCACCTAACCTTCGTAACCTCTTAGTTCATCCCTATGAAATCCCCAAACCACCTTCCCTACCCTCTGGCTCCTATCCTTGTAACCGCCCCCGGTGTAAAACCTGTCCCATGCACCCTCCTACCACCACCTACTGCAGTCCTGTAACCCGGAAGGTGTACACGATCAAAGGCAGAGCCACATGTGAAAGCACCCACGTGATTTACCAACTGACCTGCCTACACTGTGATGCATTCTATGTGGGAATGACCAGCAACAAACTGTCCATTCGCATGAATGGACACAGGCAGACAGTGTTTGTTGGTAATGAGGATCACCCTGTGGCTAAACATGCCTTGGTGCACGGCCAGCACATCTTGGCACAGTGTTACACCGTCCGGGTTATCTGGATACTTCCCACCAACACCAACCTATATGAACTCCGGAGATGGGAACTTGCTCTTCAATATATCCTCTCTTCCCGTTACCCACCAGGCCTCAATCTCCGCTAATTTCAAGTTGCCGCCACTCATACCTCACCTGACATTCAACATCATCTTTGCCTCTGCACTTCCACCTCAACTGACATCTCTGCCCAAACTCTTTGTCTTTAAATATGTCTGCTTGTGTCTGTGTATGTGTGGATGGATTTGTGTGTGTGTGTGTGTGTGTGTGTGTGTGTGTGTGTGTGTGTGTGTGTGTGTGTGCAAGCGTGTGCCCGTCCTTTTTCCCCCTAAGGTAAGTCTTTCCGCTCCCGGGATTGGAATGACTCCTTACCCTCTCCCTTAAAACCCACATCCTTTCGTCTTTCCCTTTCCTTCCCTCTTTCCTGATGAGGCAACAGTTTGTTGCGAAAGCTTGAATTTTGTGTGTATGTATACGTCTGTTTGTGTTTCTATCGACCTGCCAGCACTTTCGTATGGTAAGTCACATCATCTTTGTTTTTTTATATATATATATATATATATATATATATATATATATATATATATATATATATATATATATAGAGGGAAACATTCCACGTGGGAAAAATATATCTAAAAAGAAAGATGATGAAACTTACCAAACAAAAGCGCTGGCAGGTCGACAGACACACAAACATACACACAAAATTCTAGCTTTCGCAACCAATGGTTGCCTCGTCAGGAAAGAGGGAAGGAGAGCGAAAGACGAAAGGATGTGGGTTTTAAGGGAGAGGGTAAGGAGTCATTCCAATCCCGGGAGCGGAAAGACTTACCTTAGGGGGAAAAAAGGACAAGTATACACTCACACACAAACACACACACACACATATCCATCCGCACATACACAGACACAAGCAGACATTTGTAAAGGCTTTGAATTTTGTGTGTATGTTTGTGTTTGTTTGTGTGTCTATCGACCTGCCAGCGCTTTTGTTTGGTAAGTCTCATCATCTTTGTATATATATGAGTGGTCTTTTGCCAGAATGAACTAAGTGACATTTAGTTAGTTTTGAGAAATAAAGGACTTAAGTTATGGGTTTACAGCAACTTATTTATTCAAAAATATTTATGGATATACACGTGGACTGGTGCATAATGCGTGTGAAAGCCTTTTACAAGCATTTTGAGCCTCGCAGCACATTATTTAATTACAGGTTGAAACTTAAAACTGCAGAGAAACAATGTAAAATATCAATGTATGTCAGGTTATTTTGTTGTCACATCACATTAATGCACTTCAGTATGAAATATAAAGTAAAGTTTTCTTGTTTTTGTATTATATTCATATATAGATCTATTTGGCAACTGAAACACACATCCATAATTTCAGCTTTTATGTGATACAGCATTACTAAGCAATTTTTCGAATTAGGAGAGAACATTGGAATATACTTAAGGCGATGATTATGCTTCCCCATTACTCATCTTCATTACTGTCACTGCTCATTTCTGATACTTCAGCCATTTTGAGACACTTATAGAATTCATGGTATATTGGGGGTACATACATTAGAAGGCTCTGAATATCTTTCAGTTTCTCAGGGCATAGAGTGTGCCCTAATGGATACAGTGTAGGTAGTGTAATTTGACTGAGAGAACAGTGGCGAGCTTTTAATTGTAATTCACTGAAGAGTATTCTTTCATGTCATAGTGGCTGTATTTGTACTCTATTATCCCCGGCTTCTCTTTTGAAAATCTTATTTCCTTAATCCTAAGCCACTCAACCTTTTCTCCAGAAAGATTTACTTTTCCGTTAGTCATTGCTTTTTCGAGTAGCATAGTACTACCTTTCTTCATTGCATTCTCAATAATACAATAAAGCTGTTCTGGGGCAAATATATCTGGATAATGCTGTAGTTTCCTCTCTATATTCCCAAAATCACTGTCATTCGGAAGATACGAGTGACCAGGTTCAGAAAATTTGTGTGTAATATCCTCAATGTTAGTTTTGTCACTCTGAACTAAATACATCCAAACTGTCATAATTTTAAAATTCCTGTTTTGCACCCCACAAGTATCCGACCATACTACCATCCTTGGACCAATATCATGAGATTCGACATACTTCAATACACAAGAGCCTACCTCTTGAGCTCCCTTTGAAGCAATACTTTCATTCCAGCAATGCATTACTGCTTTCCACTTTTAAAGTCATGAATTCCAAGATCAAAGCAGGAGAGTTGATGTTTATAGTGTGCAACACCTGTTGTTGGCAGCAGTAATGCTTTCTGCAAATCAAATGAAAAAACTAAGATTATCTTCTGTCTTGGAGTTCTCCATATCCCTTTTCAGACAATCTCTTGCAGCTTCACCCTTCCTGTGATGCAATTCCTGCTCCTTTCTTAATCTTCATAGCTTCTCAGTGTCTGCCTCACCAGCTCTAAGTGTCTCCTCTGCTGTAATTAGCGTGTTTAGCCTGTCACATGTTTGACATGTATCCTTTTGAGGAGGCTTGAAATTGAGATTGAAGTCTCATCTAAATACTTTTTCGTACAGTGATTCTTTCAGCTTATCAATGAATAATCTGTACATCAAACTAAGATTAAGTCTACTGTCCAAGTACTTTTTTGAAGAATTTCTTCTGCCGTAGTGACTCGGTGTACTGGGAAAGCTATTAATATGATTATAGATGTGAATAATAACTGAGTCAGCACTTTTATTTTGAGGTACATGTTTTCCACGCTGGACACATGAAGAGCTTGTCTTAGCTTTGGCTATGGCTCAATGCACCCTGCTGCCAGAAATCTGTAGTGCCTTTAGATATGTTTCTTTGCATCACATCATTTCCATCCACACTAGGAATATAACAGTTCCTAGAAAACTACTTCTTGTCAGTTTTAGAACGCTTCCTTTTGATGGGAATATTTTTAACTGAACCATATATTATTGATGTCTGCACATCTCAAGACACACTTCCATAACATGCGTCAAAAAACTTTCTTTTCTCCTCACAATTTATTTTTTGCCAGCATTTTTGTCTACATGAACAATTAAAATCAAAAAATGTCTTTCCTGGGACAGTCTCCTCTTTACTGTTAACATAAGTTTCCCTGCTATTTCACTTTTTCTTCCTTACGGTTTTCTTCCACTGTTCCCTGTTTCCTTTTTTTCTTTTATTGCCAGAAATTTCATATTCATCTGAAAAACAAATTACTTATATCTACAAATTCGTTTTCAAAACTTATTTATTAAGAATGCCAATCATGAGGCCAAGTTACGATATTCCATTTCATTACTTTGGTAGCTGACAAATATGCGAAATACAATTCTTTCAGGAACTCTTCTGCCAGAGTGAACCAACTCCACATTAAATTGCATTTCCCGCCCTAAATAAAGAGGTATTTCTTTCCACGGGGTCAATTTTTCTCTCCCCTCATTATTTATGGCAGCACTGGCCAAAATATCAACATACACTAACTATTGATTGTGCAGTGACTTTAGATTTACTACTTGTGGTCATGGTTCATTCTGGCATGTGAGGTAAACAAAATAACCTCCAATTAATGAGTTTATTCTATAAACTAAAGTATCACTAGTTATTAAAATCCACTTACCATTTGATGATTGAGAGGTTCATGTACATCAGAAGAAAAAGCACCATCCGACCACCCGACCACCCTGTCATCCTCATTTGAGGATGCGGATAGGAGGGGTGTGTGGCCAGCACACTGCTCTCCCGGTCGTTACGATGGTTTTCTTTGACTGGAGCCACTACCATTTGGTCAAGTAGCTCCTCAATTGGCACTACGAGGCTGAGTGCACCCTGAAAAATGGCAACAGCGCATGGCGGCCTGGATGGTCACCCATCCAAGTGCCAGCCACAACCGACAGCACTTAACTACAGTGATCTCATGGGAACTGGTGTATCCATTGCAGCAAGGCTGTTGCCATACATCAGAAGAACTAGAACTAAATGACTCATCTTCACAATTATCATCGTTTTCTGCCATTGCGGGGGAACATGCGCCTGAGCTGTATACCACGCTAGCCATCTTGTGATGCAGCATGGTTCACTTTGGAATAAGAGAATGAATAGTACCAACCTTCTGCCAAAGAAATCCCTTGCTATAGTTTGTTTTGTCATAAGATAAAATGAAACCCTATCATTTTAAAATGTTGAAGAACTCATTTTTTTAAAAAATGTCATCTAGTTCATTCTGGCATAAGACCACTGATATATAATTAAAAATCACAGACACACACACACACACACACACACACACACACACACACACACACACACACACACACACACACAGGGAATACCTAAAGTCCAGGAACACTTTCAGTTATTTATTGCACAAGAATTAAAGCTTGTACTGATGTCATACATACTGCATTTTGAAGATAAACTCTGAAAGTTTTTTTTACAAACATTCAATATGCGAACCATGAGTGACCCGGCAGACATGAATACAGTAATCGCATTCTTGCCATACCCATCGCAGCATGGCATTGTCGACTGTGGCAGCCACTTCCCATATCCTCTCCCGGAACTCTGCTACATCACGTGGTAGAGGCAGTACAAACACCAGATCTTTAATGTGTCCCCACAAAAGAAAGTCACACAGAGTGAGATCTGCTGATCGGGGAGGCCATTTCATGAAACAGCTGTCCCCTTCTGTAGCATGGCCAATCCATTGATTCGGCAGCTCCGTGTTCAGGTACCCACAAACTTCATGATGAAAATGGGGTGGAGTCCCTCCTGCTGAAGGATGAACGGAGAGTCTGATTACATTTGAGGCATCAGCAATTGCTGCAACGTATCCAAATAGGAATATCCAGTGACAGTGCTCTCAGCGAAGAAGAGTATCCTGTACAGTTTTTGACATGACAAGGCACAAAAAACATTTATCTTTGGGGAATCACGCCCAAATTCAATTCATTCATGTGGGTGCTTTATACCCCAGATTCAACAATTATGCCTGTTGATTTTCCCATCAGTTTTAAAAGTGGCTTCTTTGCTAAAAATCTGCCATCCCCATACTCATTCAATTGTTGCAACTGTGGACAAAACTCAAAACTCTTATCTTTGTCGTCGTCATTGAGCTTCTGCACTACCTCCAATTTGAATGGTTTCATAAAGAGCTTCTGTCACAGGACTTTCCACACTGTCATTGGAGCCATTTCGAGTTCACAGGATGCACGATGCACCGATTTCTTTGGACTCATTATGAATGTCTCTCACACACATTCCACATTCAATTCATTCACACTGGGTCATCTGCTTCTCTTTGCTGGGCACAAGCAACCCGTCATAACGAATTTGTTGTGCCCATGGTAAATGGCCTTCCTTGTTGGTGGCTTCTTACAGTACTTGGTTCTAAACATCCATTGAAGAGCTGTAACACACTTGTTTTTGTGGAACGCCAACAAACAGAAAGCTCACTCCGCACCTGAACTCACTGTGTTTGTGACTAGTATTGATGATTGGCAAGTTACCAAACTACACAGTGGCAGTATACATGAATTTAAAAAAAACTTTCAGGATTTCTCTTTAAAATGACATATGTGTGATATCTTTACAGTGTTTGATTCTTGTGCAATAAATAATTGAAAGTGTTCCCGGACTTTATGTACACCCTGTGTGTGTGTGTGTGTGTGTGTGTGTGTGTGTGTGTGTGTGTGTGTGTGTGTTTGTGTGTGTGTGTGTGTGTGTGTGTGTGTGTACACACACACACACACACACACAAGCAAGCAAGCAGAGGTGCACACATATATTTGTCTATTCCCCTACAATGTATCAGCTGCATGTAGATTGTATGGGTGTGGGTTGTGTGTATTTGTACTCTTAACTCAAAAAAGGATTACCCCAGAAGCAAGTAAATTTCCTTTCCTTTTTGTTTGTGCCTGTTGATGACTCAACACTTCTGCTTTTTGGTGAGTTTTCTCCTTACTCCAAAGTATTTACATTAGGATGTATGGTGGTTATATTAACTTCTCCAGTGGTGTAAGATGTGTTCAATCATTATTACACTTGCTTCACCAAAAGAGTAAGGCTCTTAGAAACTACATATATTATTTAAATGTATTTGAAATGAGAAGCTGTTGATTAGTGCAGAATTTTGTGAAATAAATTTATCTAAGTAATTTATTTTTTAAAGGGATTCGGAAATGTTGGAAGACACTGTGCTCTGTCTGTGGTGGCTGCTGGTGCAAAGGTTATTGGCATTCAGGAAGTGGACACAGGCCTTTATACTGAGAAAGGAATTGATATAGAGGTAATGTAAAATTTTCTTTGCATTTATGTGTTCACTATTTCAAAGTTTATTTTGTTGTAATAAACCAGGTATTTCAAAATGAACATGAAGGCTTTGTGGTGTTTGTTATATTCAACTTACAATTATAAATAATACATCAAATGAAAGAGCAACTCACACAGTTCATTTCAATGTGAGCAGCATTTATCACTTGGCTCACATCATTTTGATAGGTGGGTTCTTCCCAAAACTGCTATCAGTGTATCTGGAGTAATAGTTGCAATAATTGCTTCAATCCTGTTAAGTCAGGTAGATCAGCTGGTAGTGGAGGTTAATATACATATTCCTTTATGAACCCCCAAAAGTAAAAATTGCTTGGCATCAGACTGGATGAATGTGGAGGCATTGCAAAATGAGCTCCGTCATCTGGCTCCTTCTGGCCTAGCCAGTGGCAGGTATAACATCGTTTAGCCAAATGTGTACTCAATTATTACAGTGATGTGGTGCACCATCTTTGCTGCCAGATAAAGTTCTGTGGTTCAGTGTCTTCCAATTGAGGAAAGAGCTGTAGTTCTTAGTGCATCAAGATAAGAAACACCATTTACACTTGCATCACCAAAGGAGTAAGGCTCATAAACTTTCTGCTAGGATATGGCACAAAACCATTCAATTTAGGGGAGTCTTGTTGCAATTGTACCAGTTTGTGGGATTTGCTGACCGCAGATGCACAGATTATATTTGTTCACATTTTCACCGAAGACAACACAATCAAGAGTCCTTCATCCTCATGCAATAACATTTTGTTTACGAAGTTGGGACATAAATTGCAGTCTGTAGGCTCTAGAGCTTGTGTAACTGCAAATGATAGGAATGTAGTTGCAAGCATCTCCTTAAAAGTTTCCACACAGATGTCACTGGAATTGTTAGTTCACAACTAGCCCTCTAAACTGGTTTCCTAGGGCTATTCATGAAAGAATCCCTCACTTGTTCAACATGTTCTTCAGTCACTCTTGGCCGTCCCATATTCTTCCTTTTGCAAAGACAGCTGGTATCTTCAGACTGATGATACCATCTATGAATGATGTTGTCGAGTGCAGGATTGCAATGGAACTTAATATGGAACACATATTGCACTGTTATCAACTGGAGGATTGCAATGGAACTTAATATGGAACACATATTGCACTGTTATCAACTGGAGGATTGCAATGGAACTTAATATGGAACACACATTGCACTGTAACAACAGATTCAATCCTTGAAAACTGTGCTTTCTAATGGAAGACACGAAACATGCATGCACAGGTATAAAAACAAAACTGTTGGAGATGATCTTTGATTTGATGTATTATGTGTAATTGTTAGGTTGAATGTAATAAATGCTACAAAGACTTAAAAACCTAATATTCATTTTGAAACACCTGGTACATAATAAGTACATAGAAATAGAATAGAAATAGAAGTTTATTGTCTCATAACATACAATACTTAAAAGTACAGGGGCCTCGTCAAAACACAAAAACTGGTTTACAATTTTCCTTTAATACGAGTAATATAATATACAGTACTGAATAATTACTTAATTAAGCAATTAATAATTTTTATTCAAATGTAACAAACTTTTAAGATTAACAGTCTTAAGTTCTTGCTCTCTCCTGCTCAAATTTTCAAGTTGTCATTTATGAATTCTTCTACTGAATAGTAACATTTCTGCACTAGTTTCTCATATAAGGGTTTTTTCAGTGTTTCTAAATTTATGCTGAGCAATTCTCTTCCTTTCACTTTGTTATAAATTTTGATACCCATATAATGTGGAGTTTGAGCATAAAGTTTCAAACAGTGGGTGGGCAGCATAAAATTATTTTGATTTCTGGTGTTGTAATCATGTTGAAAATGATTTGCTACAAATAAGTCAGGGTTACTATGTACAAAGATAATCAGCTCATATATGTATAATGAGGGAACACTTTGTATACTCAGATTTTTTAGGAGTGGTCGACATGATTTTCTTTGTCCTACATTGTGTGTATTTCTAATAATGGTTTTTTGAAGTTTTAGTATTTGACACAATGTTTGAGTTACCCCAAAATCCAATTCCATACCTTATTACTGACTTGAAGTAGCTGTGATATGCTAGTTTTCTTATGTAAATATTGTTAGCATTGTACAATATTCTCATTGCACATGCTAGCCTATTTAATTTATTTGCAAGGTACTGTATGTGTGACCCCCATGATAGATTTTAATCTAGTTGCATTCGTAGGAATTTCACACAACTAGCTTCCTGCAAATCCTGGTTCCTGTGACTGACCTGAATATAATTTAATTTTGCTTGTTTTGTTTTAAATTGCATAACTGAGTATTTTCCATGTTTAATTTTAACGCATTTAAATCAAACCAGGTATTTAATTTTTCTACAGTTTTTAATATAGTTTGTGGAATTTGATTTGTAATGTTACTTTCAATGATTAAAGATGTGTCGTCTGCAGATAAAACTGAGTGACACTCAATATTAAGTGGCAGATCATTTATGTAAAACAAAAACGGAATGGGACCTAATACAGAACCTTGGGGTACTCCATGTGAAATAGTTTTCCATTTTGAAGTATAAGTTCCTCTCTCTGATGTTATAACCACTCTTTGTCTTTGGTTGGTTAGATAGGATTTAAAAATTCTAATACAGTGCCCCTAATTCCATACTTTTCCAGTTTACAGAGTAGCAAGGAGTGATTCACACTATCAGAGGCCTTAGATAGGTCACAAAAAATTCCTGTGGCATGCAGTGAGTTGTCTAGAGATGAGCCAGTTTTATCAACAAAATTATTTATAGCAAATATTGTGGTTTTGCCTTTTTGAAATCCATACTGATTTTTTGAGATTATTTTAAATTTTTCAGTGAAATTTTGAATTTGTATGGTGACTACCTTTTCAAATAATTTTGATAGTGATGGAAGAAGAGAGACTGGATGATTATTTTAGAGACTGTTTTTAACTCTTTTGTTGGTATCCCATCCCATCCTGCTGGTATTTTACTTTTTAGTGACAGTATCACATTTTCTATACCTTTTACTCTTTGTAAATGTACTGAAATTCACCATAAAGTTGCTCACCATTGAAGAAATTTATCGTGTCTGGGTACTCTGCTTACATTGACACTATGTTTGTTTACATTAGAAAGAATTCATTAAACAGTTCAGAAATCTGAGCAGGATTTACAATAGTTTTATTCTCCATCTTGATTTCAGAAATATTGTGGCCTCTACCTGTGGCACCTGTTTCAGCTTTGATCACTGACCATAATGCCTTTGATTTGTTCTCACTACCCAATATAAATCTATTATTTACACACGAACATTTTAGCCAGGTCTTTAAAAAGAAGTCTGGCAGGGAGAGAGAAACTAATTAAAAATAAAGGAATAATTAAAGATAATCACATGTGATGTAGTGAATACATCTCACTGTAAACACAAAAAATGAGAACTAAGTCACTATTATGTGTTGCAGCTACCCTCAAAAGCCTCCTTTGACCAGTGGACCTTTATTGTTACCCACTCAGTTGTTTGAATTCCCTCCGGGATTACCTAGCAGATTAGTTCAGATTTGTGTAAGTTTAACACTTTGATTATGGAGTGTGAGTGTCACATGGGCACTGACTGTGGAGCATGCAGATGGCGCCTGAGTGAGTGATGGGCAGGAACAAGAAAAACCGCAGCTATCTTTCTTCAGGTAGAAATTGGCCTTTGAGGCATTAGGGCCAGCTGGAGTGTTATGCCATCTTCTGGAAAGTATGTGTACTATTTGGCTACTCTCTGAAGGACAAATATCATTCCCTTGTTTAGACTTGGTTTGGTCTGTAGTGGACATGCTGCATTTGTCACAAATGAGTATTTGGTTACATCTTATTCATTTCTCATGATTATAATGTTAAACATATGGGTGAGTGAAATGTTGAGAATGTTAGATGAACCACGGGTGTGGAGGGACAGAACATGGAGATAGGCAATGTGATTCCAATAGCTGTCAACCAAGTTGGGAAGCAAAGTTGTGGTCAGGGGGTCATCAGAAGAGACGAAATCACTGGGCAGGGATAGTGTCTCCCAACACAAAATTACAACCACAGAGGTCTTGTGTAGTGCTGTGCGGAGAACCCTGCAGCACAAGTGGACATGTGTTGAACCAGTTACCGCTATGGCACATAAGAGCGGCTTTTAGGGTGCAAAGCCATCTCTTGACAAGCTCATTAGCTTGAGGGTGGCAGGTGGTGGTTAAGTAACAGGTAATGCCGCACAGGTATTGAGTTGCCTACCATGATCCTTGGTTATGGAGGCAGGACAGCCAAAACAAGCAAACTGAGGATACATGAGAATTCAGGTAATTGTTTAGCAGTTGTGTCTTGGATAAAGGTAGCCTCTGCCAATTATTTTACCCAATAAACAATGGAGAGGAGGTAGCAATGGGGCTGACCAGATCCACATGTATCTGGAAGATATTTAGAGGGACTGAGTGTGCCAGGTGGTTATACATTGCTAGCATGGTACACAGGCCCCTGTCCACAGCTTGCAGTTTCGCTTATTGCTTATTGCTCATTTATAAGGCACATAGCAGGTTTGACACTGGGGTGGACAAGATTGTGAAACAGGCCAAAAATAATTCTGCAGAAATGTTGTGGGACAAATGGGTGTGTGCTTCCCTGGGTCATGCCGCAGAGGACAGGGCAGGTTGAACTGGGGGTCAACTCTGGCTCAATGATGAAGGTGAAGAGTCATTGTTTAAGAGGATCTGTAGTTGATGGTCATCCTGCTGAGACTGTGTGAGCCCGTCAAAGTCAAGCATGGCAGAGATCGCACCAATGCGTGACAAGTAGTAAGCATCTATGTTGTCTGTGCCTTTCTTGTGATGGACATTTATAGTGAATCGCATGATATTCAAGGTAAGGGCAGATGCCCTCGTCTTTGAGTGGGCTATGGATGGCATCAGCTAGAGGCTGGTGGTCTTTATGAATGACATATTGGCATCCATCAGTATCCTTTCTGAAATACTATATGGCTCATAAACGGCCAGCAGCTCCCTTTCATAAGCCAACCACATGTGCTGTTCCTTGGTCAGCTTATGGGAGAGGAAGTGCAAGGGTTGATTGGACCTGTGGACCTCTTGTTGAGGATGGCTCCTATCACTAAATTGCCAGCATCAGTGGTGATGGACAGGGGAGCTTCTGGAATCAGTTGAGCTATGGTGGCTGCAGGAGCCGGTACATTCTAGGCAGCCCTGGTGAGGCAGGTGCAATGCACATGAATGGTATGGTTGATGAGCTGTTAAGGTTTGGTTGTGGCACGACAGGCACCACTTGGTGCAGATGCTGGCTCTGTGTATGCAGTGACGTACTACACAGGTGAGAATGTGGCGTCTTTGAGGCCGTTTTGCACATGTGGGGGTGTGGAACACAAGGTGGCATACTGTGCAGGTACGCATGTGGTAAAACAGGCATTGACTGTCACAGGCTTGGGGGTGGGGGGAGGATGAGCAATGGGAGTGTGAGTGTGATGAGAATGACAGCAGGTGGCAAAGGAGTGGGCATGGAATAAGTGTCAGCCAGTGTACTGACCTAGATAAATGTTGAAGTTGGGGGAGCTGTGACAGGCAACTTGAGCTGTCGGGTGACAGGTGCAGGTCTACAAGCATAGGTGATAGGTGAGGAATGGAGGCACTTCAGAGTGGAGCAAGCTTCTGTGAGTTCTGCCTGTGATGTTTGGATGCGACTGCATAGGGATGTGTTGTCCTATCGGCTGCAAGTGAGTGTCTCTTGATGCTGTTGACAGAAATGTAGTAAATGGTGAGCACAGTTCACACACTGTTGTGTGTACCATTGCATGGACATGGCTAGGGTGAAGGAGTATTGACATCATCTTATTGAATAGTGCCTTAAGTATTGTGTACTTAGGTGTGTCTGGAAAGTAACCTTCTTGAAGGGACTGGTTAACTATTGTAGATGGTGGTTGTGCAGTTATTTTAGAGACTGTTTTTAACACTTTTATCAGTACCTCATCCCATCCTTCTGATATTTTACTTTTTAGTGATATATGAGTATGTGTTCTACATTACTACTACCTTTTCTTTTACTAGTTCAAGGTGTTTATCTGTTTCAATGCTGTGATGAAAACCCATATCTATTCATTTCTCCAATCTGTCCAGTGTACCATGTAGTTGGGATGTAAAACTACTTATTCAAATGTCTACTTGGACTAGTCTGATTCCCATTTTATTTAGCCTTTTGTCAATTTTATCTAACCTAGTTTCAGTTTGTGAAACTCTGTTATTAATAGCTCCAAAGTTGTTTTCTACTTTAACGAAGCTGCTGTCTATGTTGGATAAGTTGGTTAATACTGTTTGCATACATTCTTTCATTTTCATATTGTCTTGTGTGAAGGTCATATTCACAGTCCACACAGTTTTTTGATTAAACAGCAGAAAATAAATGAACATACTAATGCACAGATGTAGCTCATAACTGTCTACCTGTCCATTATTGATTGTCTTGAAGTTAAGTAATTGCAGCTGACTTTGTCTTAATAATTGATTGAAAATTTTTATTTTGTGCACAAATGCCAATATGACCATAAGATTACAACACTTAACATTGTTAATTAAATTTTACTTACATCCAACAGATTCTACTGCTATTAGTGGATGTTCTCTGTGTACTGATGTCAGCCATAGTTCTCATAGCTGGCATTGCTGGGTACAAGCAGAACAGCTATTTGACAGATGCTTACTGTGTAATGGCATTGACCATCGCCCTCATAGCTGGCATAACTGTGTGTTCGAAGCATCACCTCATGGCAATTCATTGAACTGCAACTGTGCTGCCCATTGTCAGCTTGTGCTCAGTTGTTTGGATGCAATCTGTGTTGTATCATAGTGATGTTGGTATGTGATACCCTTGATCATACTATTAGTGATGTAGCATTACCTCTCCAAGCAAGGTGCTATGATTAGCACACTGGACTCCCATCCTGGAGGATGATGGTTCAAATGTGCATTCGGCCATCCTGTTTTAGGTTTTCCATGATTTCCCTAAATCACATCAGGCAAATGCTGAGATAGGTGCTTTGAAAGGTCACAGATGATTACCTTCCTCGTCCTTCCCTAATTTGAGCTCGTGCTCCATCTCTAACAACCTCACTGTCAATGGAATGTCAAACACTCTTCTCCTACTCTTCCAGCATAAACTCCTCTGTGATGTGCTTGTTTATTGCTTCATATATTCTTCTTTGAATCACTGAGATTAGTATCAAATGGCCCCAAATCTGCTTGTACATTCAGTATTTCAGTAATTCTTTGTGTTTATCCATGTAGTAATGTTCCATTTATTATGCAGCTAAGCTAAACTTCCTCTCAGTTTCACCTTAAAATCAATTGAAAATATCAAATAAACTGTATAATTCTTCTTTATAGTTGGTATATGTCACTTTTATTGATGATGTTTTGTTCAACTGTTACCCCCCTCAGGTATTGTCTAGCAGCGCTGCCATGCCAAGTTACAGCTGTCAACTGTTTCCTCTAAATGGTCTCATGCATTCTCCTTGTATATTAATTCCTGGTGATAAAAATCTGTTGTCATATGAATCTTGACGTATAATTTGTTGATAATCATGAATCATAAGTAATTCCAGATGTTACTTATTATCTTGTGGCCTGGACTTCTTGATGTTCTCTTGTTCTCCATGGTTCATTCAGGCTTATGGAATCTTCTGTCTGGTGTATTCCTTGAAGCTGTGGTTCGCAATGAGGAATGTACACTGCACCAGCCATGACAATAACATTGGCAACAGTGTCCCAATGTGACCTGCAGCCCAGTGAATTCCTCTAACAGAAGATATAAAAATAGTAGCAGAGACAAGTGTCATGTACAAGATATAAATAAAATGTGGGTTCATAGAATAATGTCTTACATAACATCAATCAATAGAAGAATAATGCCATAACACAATATGTTTGCTCATTCATACACAACATCTAGGGAGCAGAAATTTTAGTGTGACATCACCACACATATTTTGAGGTTTTAAGTTTCAAATTTTCAGCACCTTTTCGCAGTTTATTTGATATGTAACTGACAGGAGTATGCCATTTAAGATTTTCTTCAAGCCATATACAAGGAAGTTAACAGTACTTTCTTTCACAGCACTTTGTTGTTTGGGAGTATGCCTTGGATTTCTTGTTTTTGAGATGAGAGGCTGATTCTCATGTTAGCTATTTTTTTATACATTTTCAGTGAGATTGTTCTCATGGAACCATTCATTAAGTGATGCAAAATTGCTTAAATCTTTTGGTCGTTGTCACTTTCTTAAGTACTTGTTAACACAATACTTGTGTCATCAGCAAGTAGTATAGTATGCCTTGAAGTAAGCTTTGTGTGATAAATATTTAACAGAAACAGCATGGGCATGTGAACTGAAGCTAATGGTACACCATATCTAACAGACACTACCTCAGAGGAGTGCACAGCACACTGATGAAAATTAGTATTCTTTTTCTCAAATTTCTTTTCAACTTTTTGTACTCTGTTTGACAGATATGATTCTCAGCACTGGTCTTCAGTTCCTTTCATGTCTTTAGTAGCTAACTTCCTAAGGAGTGTGGTTGTGATCTTTAACATCAAAGGCTTTTGACAGGAGTAAGAAAAAACCAATAGTAATTTGTGTATTTTCTGGTGATTTTAAAGATCAGTTTGTTTTATGTATTTATTTACCCATCCATCCATATACAATGTAAACTGTATGGATGTTGTCTATGCATAAATATGTGAAATATAAACACAGAGATTCATAAACATACTCAATTACACACATAAATAGATACATACATTTCATGCCTTACCAGGTTACCCATTTGGATATTATATTTCACTGTTTTATTGACCATATTGTAAATTGCCTCTTTATTGCAGTAACAAATCATTAACACAATTGTTTACAAAATTTACACAGTTTAGGTGATCATTCACAGTATAGAAAAGCTCTTCTAATAAATAATGTTTAGAGTATTCCTGAAGGCATGTTTTTCACTTTTATTTTTGGTATAGTTTAATTCCATTACATAGCACACTATTTTGGGTTTTTGTTTTGTTTTTTCTATCGAGATGTAAGTGCTGGCTGGATCTGTTTCCATGTTCATGTAGAGACCAATTTGCTGTGTACTGATCAACATTTTTAAAATATGGATCACTGTTTGCAAAATGTATCCACATGGAACAGTCAAGATTCCCACAGATTTAAACAACTCAGTGCAGTAAGTTCTCTTGGTACTTTTTTCATAGTTCGTACAGCCCTTTTGTGTAGCTTAAAGATTGTTTGCCTGTGCTGCTCAGTTGTTCCCCAGAGGATTATCCCAGAATTCATGACAGAATGAACATACGCAAAATATGTTGTTCTGTTGTATGAGCTACTACAGCCAGAATTTATTATTCTAAGTGCAAACCATGCTGAAGCTATTCATTTCTCAAGGGCAGAAACACACTCAGTGCATTTTAGCTGTGCGACAACATGCATCCCTAGAAATTTTGTTTGTGCTACACATTCAATGTGCCCATCTGTCACTTTTAAAGAGTTATTTTTGAGTTTTTTGCTTATATGTTAACTAATACTTCTGGTTTTTTACATTTAAAGTTAATTTGTTGTTGACTACCCATCTGCATACATTCATGAGTGTTTCTTCAGCTATGTCCTATGTTTTGTTGTGTTGGTAATCTGGCTCCTTGGTTTTTTGTTTTTATGTGTTGAGTATGATGAGCAGAATATCTTTGCACTTGATGTTCACTCTCTTAAGTGTGCTACATGTAATGTGTTGTTATCAGAATATAAGTACTATGAACAATCTGTTACTTATCTTTCTCAATGCCTAACCTTGCTCTGCTAACAGGTTATGGGCCCAGAATGGTAAATCTGTGCAGTGAACTATGTTTTTTGTGTGGGTAGGAAGATAAATAACTGACAAAGCATGTTAGGTTATGTGACCGTGTTGTGTGTGATACTTGTTTTGATTTCTGTTTTGTCAACTTCATCAGCATTTGAATTCTCGTTTTTCAGAAGAAATCAGTCAAGTATTCTAGTGCTTTGAATTCAAGTGCCTGAAAATGGCTTCAAATGTAAGTTCGACACAAACCACTACTCCAGTGGTAGACAAGCTGAGAAACAAGGATGATTATAACACGTGGAAGTTTGGAATGAAACTCATTCTAATGCGTGAGAAATTATGGGATTATACCATAGGTGCAAGTACTGCTACAAATGCAGAGATGGGTATAGATGTGTGGACACTTATTCTTTTGCATGTGGATAAATCTCTGTATGCATATGTGGAAAACACAACAAAAGCAAAGGAAGCTTGGGATACTTTTGAAAACCTGTTTGCTGGTAAGAATAAAACCAGATGGATGTATCTCTGGGATGTTCTACTGGATACTGCATTATCCAAATGTGAAGGAAATATTCAAAATTATGTTATTCACATTTTGGATGTAGCCAACAAACTGCAGAGCATGGGCAAACTAGTTGATGATGGGCTAATATCACTGATTATGCTTAGAGATTTACCAAAAGTTTGTTTACCATACCGGATGGGTATAGAGTCCTGTACCAGAATTTCACATCAGAAAATATCAAAGCAAAGTAGCTGAATAGTAGTGTGGAAAGAATACCTCAAGTTGGACAAAGATGGCAGTGATAGTGCCTTATTTACAAAGAATTATAAGAAATAACAACAGGGTTTGTCAAAAGACAAGTAAGAAAGAAGAAAGTGAAATGTTCCAGTTGCTGGAAGTATGGTCACTTCAAGTCCAATGTCCTCAGAAGCAAGAATTGTCAAAGAAAGAATTACAGGGGACAGAAAAGTCGTTGTTTTTTGCACTTGTTATGTCAGATTTCAACCAGAATGAGTGTATCATTGATTCTGGTGCATCATAACACTTGACATCAAGAAAGGAATGGCTTAAAGATTTTGAAACAGAAAATAGTAAACAAAAAATTGTGAAGTGTGCTGATAATGTTGAATTAATGAGCGAAGGGAAAGGTGATGTTATTGTCAATTCACCAGATATATCCTCAAAGAAGAATGTTGTTGTTGTCCCTGGCTTAGCAACAAATTTGTTGTCAGTTTCTGCTTTAGTCAGGAAAGGCATAAATGTTGTTTTTGACAAAGTTGGATGTAAGATGCTCAGAAGTGGTGAGATACTTTTTTCTGGATCAGAGTCAAATGACATTTGTAAACTAAAAAATGTTGAACCTGTGTTGTCAGATGAGCATGCTCTCGCTGATAAAAATTTTAGTAATCTGGAAGACTTAGGCACCATATTCTTGGTCGTGTTGGAATTGGCACTGGACTTATGCTGTGTTTGCAGAGGGGTGGCATAAAGTTGGAGCATTGTGACTCTGAAACTCTTTGACAAGTACAAATCATGTGTACTAGGTAAGATGTTGAAATTCCCATTTCCTAAGACTGGAGGGCAACGTGCATGTGAGTTGCTCGTCTGTGTGCATATGGATTTATGTAGCCCCGTGGAGCAAATGTCACATGGTATGGCTAAGAAAATGTATGTACTAGTGGATGATTATTCCAGAAGGACATTCTGTTATTTTCACAAGAGCAAAGATCAAACATTTAAATTTATCTGTGAGTTTAAAACTTGGGTAGAAAATAGAATTGCTGCAAAGATAAAATCAATTAGATCTGACAATGACAGTGAATTTGTGAACTCAAATTTTGATTTATTGCTTAGAGAGAATGGAATAGAGCATCAGATTAGTGTGACCTATAGCCCAGAACAGAATGGGGTTTTGGAGAGGAGCAACAGATCAATTTGTGAGATGACACGGTGCATGCTATTTGAATCTGGTCTGCCTAAGCAGTATTCGGCAGAGGTATGCAATACAGCTGTTTGCATAAAGAACCATGTTCCTCACAGAGCACTTAATGGTAAGACTCCACAGTGATTATGGACTGGAAAAGTATCTCATTTGAACCATTTAAAGGTGTTTGGTTGTCAAGCTCTTCTCCATACACCAGATCAAAACACAAGAAAGTGGGATGCCAAAGCTAAAGAACTTAATTTTGTAGGTTATGATGAAATGGCCAAAGGTTACAGACTAATTGATTCACAAAACCCTAAGAAAATAGTGCAAGGGAAGGAGTGTTGTTTTTCTGGAGAATGAGTGCATTACTGACAATACCAGGACACCAGCTGTTAATAATGAAGATTACTGTATTTTCTGGCCAAATAAACAGTATACTGAATGGGAAGAGCCAGAGGAAGAAGAAGAAGTCAGCAGTGCTGGAAGTGACAGAGATCAAGACCCACACTACATCCCAGGTGCTCAGTCTGTGGCAGACACAGAAGAGACTGAGGTGCAGCCAATGGACCCTGATGCTTTAGAAGAGGACCATCCAGTCAGAAGGTCAGCCCATGTACCTAAACCCAAGGAGTACCCAGATTATGTCACCTATTTGGTAAGTGATTTTTCTAGTTTGGGAGAAGATCTTGTGAACTTGGAGGATGCCATGTGGAGGAGTGGCAAAGAAGACTGGATAAATGCCATGAAAGAGGAAATTAAGTGTTTCCAGAACAGTGGTGTTTGGGAATTTGTGGATCCACCAAAGAGTAACAAAAATATTGTAGGTAACAGGTGGGTATTTAAGCTGAAAAGGAATGTGGATGGTACAACAGTCCACCATGCTAGACTTGTTGCTAAAGGGTTTACACAAAAACTTGGTATTGATTATTGTCAGACTTTTTCATCTGTTGTGAGATGTAGTACTCTTACAGCTCTCATTAGTTTAGCTGTAAATCTTGATCTTAAGATCTGTCATTTTGATGTTATGACTGCTTTTCTGTATGGGGACTTGGAGGAAATTATTCTCATGAAGTAACCAGATGGTTTATTTTTAAAAGGGAGTGAAGTTAAAGTCTATAAACTAACTAAGGCCATTTACAGTTTGAAACAATTAGTGAGACAATGGAATGAAAAAGCAAAATGTACGCTTTTAGACCTAGGTTATGTTGCAAATACCGATGAAGATTGTGTGTTTATTAAACGGTCAGGTAAAAATGTTGCAATTATTGCTTTGTATGTAGATGATTTTTATATCTTGTGTAACAACAGTGTGATGAGAGACAAGTTGTATCAGGGATTGTCTGAGAATTTTAAGTTAAAAACCTAATTTTGAAGTTAAAGACCTAGGAATAGCAAAGTCCTGCCTGGGTATGTGTATAACCAGAAACTAGCAGGAAGGTAGCTTAAAACTTGACCAGAAGGGTTATATTGCAGATGTGCTGAAACACTTTGATATGGTCGATTGTGCTCCTGTTAGAACACCAATGGAAGCTGGATTAAAGCTTTGGCATATGCAGGGTGATAAAGTTCAAGTGCCATATCAAGAGCTTATAGGCTGTTTACTGTACATCAGCACTAATACAAGACCTGACATATCTTATGCAGAAATTGTTTTAAACCAGTATAATTGTAAGTTTACTAGTGTTCACTGGAAGGCAGCAAAAAGGGTGCTGCATTATCTCAAGGGTACTCTAGATTATGGCATTGTGTTTGACAAAGGAGGTTTCAAGGATCTGAATACAACTGGTTTTGTTGAATCGAATTTTGTAGATAATTTAACAACAGGGTTGTCACAATATGGAAGTGCTTTTCTTTTGGGGAAAAGCATAATTTCATGGGAGAGCAAGAAAATGAAGGATGTAGTAACCTCAACTACTGAAGATGAATATGCAGCTTCGAATTCTGCAGCCAAAGAGGCACTTCATTTGAGATGGCTAATAAGTGAATTGTTAAATGATAATCATTTTCCATGACAACCAGAGTTCTATTAGACTGTCACAAAATCCTGTGTTGCAATCTAGATTAAAACATGTTTGTGCTAAAGGACATTTTATTAGACAATTTGTTAAAAGAAATGAGATTTTTGTTAAGTATTTGCAGTCAAAGGAAGTGCCTGCTGATGTATTAACTAAACCACTTGCCAGAGAGCAACACATGTATCTTGTTCATATATTGAAATTGTCACCAAGTGGTAGTGTTATGTCCATATTAAGTGATAGTGTTACGTTGGTAATCTGTCTCCTTGGTTCTTTCGTTTGTATACGTCGCGTATGATGAGCAGACTATCTTTGCACTTGATGTTCACTCTCTTAAGTGTGCTACATGTAATGTGTTGTTATTGGAATATAAGTATCATAAACAATCTGTTACTTATCTTTTTCAATCCTTAACCTTGCTCTGCTAACATGTTTCACTGATTAGAATGTTAATGTCATCAGCTAACAATACTGTTTCACTGTGTTTAACACTCTGGGCAAAATCATTGCTATATATCAAGAAGAATATTGAGTCAACCACTCTTCCTGGGTCAGAACGCTGAAGTAACACAGATCAGTAAAGGGCCTTAAAGTTATTTTGATTGCGGAATTACAGTCAGTACATTTACCACATTAATAACGCGACCGCGAACTCACCACTGTTGGCAGTAACATGCATCCTCATAATACTCAGTTTCTATATGCCTGAAACACAATTAACAGTTCATACACACAGTCGTCAGTGACAGCATGATTATGCATTGAAATTATAAAGTATTTAAAATGCACACGGCACAGTCATAGCGACCACAGTTCTTTCCAGAACATGGCAACTACAATGTCATCTGTCCATAGCTATATCATCAAAGTTACACGACACAGTTCGTTTGGCGGTTTTACACAGTCCAACTTCTCTGTCTACTTTTAACTTCTTATGTTCCATTACAGGAAGGTGCAGGAATGTATCTCACTGTTAATCAGTTTCTTTCGCGCAGACTGTTTCAAGACACGACATAGTCAGCACACTTTTAACCTCCTGCCTCCTCAGTACAAACATGAGTGCAACACATGCTCTACTCACACTGCTTGACCCTCTCAATTGATATTCTGATCGCTCTGCTCTACTTGTACAATATCTCAGTATACATTTAACTTTACAAAGTCATTCCAATCCAAATTAGGGCAGTAAATGGTAAACAAAGAATCAAAATACTTTTCGTATTCTGTAGACAAGAAAACCTAATTACTGATGTCCAAAAGGGAAACAATATCAGTTGCATATTATTATTTTCCACAAAGAATTACTTATTACATTATACAGGGTGTTCAAAAAGTCTCTCTGCAGTGCCTTATGATTATCAGGCGTGCGTGCTGTATGATTGTGGGTCCCATATTTTTAAATGAAACAATGAACGCACAATGATACTGCAGTGATATTCTGTACCCATTCATAGGAGAACTTGTGTTAAGTGAAATACTGAATGGTTACTTTCAACAAGACAGTGCAACCGCACATACAGCTCCTGTTTCAATGTCACTGCTTGCTGATGTTTTTGGTGATCACATTTATTTCACAGAGACTTTGGCCTCCACGATTGCCTGCCCTAACACCACCTGACTTTTTCTTCTGGGGTGCAGTGAAAGCAACTGTCTATAAAAACTGTCCAAAATCCACCCATGAATTGAAAACTGCAATATCCACTTTCATTGCTTCTGTTACAGAAAAAATGTTACAGCTTGTGTTTGGAAACATGGTTAGATGAACTGAATTGTGTATTCAACAACAGGGGGGACACATTCAACATTTAATGTGAAAATTTGTAAGTAAAAACGAATATTCAATAAATTAATAACTTGTATTTCACTGAGTTTCATTTCAGTATATTCACTGCGGCATACGGCATGCGTGGCTAACGATCATACGACATTGTGGAGAGACTTTTTGAACACCCCGTAGAACAAAATAAACTCTATGCTATATCACCATAAATTCATGTACAACTACAAAAGGAGAAAGAAAGCATGAAAGAAAACAGAAAAAAACCTCTTGCATTGGCCACAGCTAGCGATGTCTTCGCACAGTCCAGGCTGCTTTTATTTTGTTTGCTGTCTTTTATATAATCTTATCATTGTAAGACCTTTTTGCTGTTAATAAAACATTTGTATATATGTTTTTGGATGTTATTAGTATTTTTGAAATGCAGGGTCATTTTGATTGTTTTTATGCTGCTGAACATTTTGAGTGTTAGAGAAGATTTCCTTATCCTGTTGGTCATTCAGTTTCTTTTGTTTTGTCTTTTAGTGACTTGTAGTTCTTTTGAGAACACTTATTTGAAACAATTTAAATTTTTATAGTAATTTTGAGAGCTTTTTGTCTGTACTAGTCTCTAAGTACACCTTTTCCTACGTTTCATTGTTCATTTGCATGGTAAATTCAACCCTTTTTTGCTTTGAGAAGACCTTTCTATATGTGAATATTTTAGTTTCATTTTCGATAGCTGTGTTTAATTCTGAGAGCTGTCTGGAACAATATGAAAGGTCCCGGTTTACTTACAACAACATAACAATTTTCTTTCTTCAACTGGACAATGATTTATGCTGGACGCTTAGTTATCCTAGTGGCTGTGTTAATTAGTGGTGATATTCCATAGCTTTAAATAATGTTCAAAAATGTGTTTCAGAACCCATCTGGGTTCAATGTGTTAATGTTTAAATGTACACAAATGAGAATTTTGCCCTGAGGATTAGTAACCATGTACAATACTTCCATTAGTTTTGCTATAAATATATCTTTGTTTTCATTGAGAGAATAGTAAATACATAACATAGTTAGTTTCAGAATATAGGTGGCTTTCTTATCTCTGTAGCTGATATTTCAACATGTTTTCCTTCACTTAATGAAATAACATCATTTATGACTTTATACACAATCCCTTCCTTTAGATATATTCATGATCCACCGCCTCTCATAGTGGTTCTTCTATAATGGCATGCTAGATTATATGAGCTTAGAGCTACATGTGTCATTTTAGATCCCCTGTACCAATGTTCTGTTATGCAGACAAGTGAGCTATCAATAGTCTGCAGTTACACTGCTAACTGTTGCACTTTATTTCTTATGGACTCAATATTTTGGTGGAGAACTGAGAAACACGGAGCATCTCTTGCCTTGAAGACTTCTCGTTTTTCTTGTCTTCGCCTAAAACATCACTTGGACGATGAGCAGCTATAGTTTTCTTGTCATTCACTTCATCATCCACTGTTGTTTCTGCTGACTCCTTGCATTTTTTGCATGTTTTGCTGCTACTGTTGATGGTTCTATCACTTCTACATTTTTTGAGGTGTTTTGTTGTTTCTATTGGGTCTGGTGATGGCTTTGTGACTATGGGTTTGATTTTGAAGTTAGTTTGGTGTCTTTTATTTCCTTGGTTATTAGGTTTGACAGATATTCTTCACCCAAGCCGTTCAGGTTTATTCCATGTTGTGTGTGTGGAATCCACTTCCCATATTACTCATGTCAATGCATTTCATGTTTTTAAAATGTCTCCAGAACTTAACAGACTGATTATTGGCACTTTGTAGGGGAAGTCTGGCTAAAATGACATACCATTTCGTTTTTTGGACATTACTGTCATAGACCACAATTTTAAATAAAATCTGTATCAGAAGTGTGCCTCATTCACGGTTTCGCCATCATGGTGCCATGTTTTTAAATTAATATAAACCATATGTTTTTGACATTCTTGTAAAAAGTGCATAATATATCATTTTAGGCTGATGTCAGTGTAAAATGACAGGAGTAAGAAAAAGTAAGAAATTCAGATAATCGTTAGATATCTGATATATTTAATAGATTTGTAATTAAAAAATAAAAGGCTACTCCTAAAACAATTGTTCAACAGTATCAATTAAGGTTTCTCAGTTCAGTCATACAAAAAAGTGAAAACTGAAAGTAGAATTATGGATGTGAATCCACGAAGAAACAAAATTAGTTCTCTTTTTGAAAAAATAATTCTCACCAATCATATCTATTTGAAGATATAGCAAATAAAGTTTTTTGTTCTGTGGCTTACTCCACCACATTCATTGCGTGCCCACAAATTACACTGCTGACACCTTAACCAGCATTTTCCAGGTTTCAAATGCGAGTGCAGTTCCAAGCATTACCAAGACAATCTTTCGAAGCATAACTATTGCCACCAAAAAGGTCTTTTTCATACAATATTTCTTTTGCAAAATTAAGTTAGCTCTTTGCTTTTCTTGGCTATTTGGAATTCAAATTGTCTCACCTCCTTCATAGTCATACCAAACAGGCACAACTCCAACAGCTTTAGGTGTTGTACTAGGTAACGCTTGAATACAGCGTTGATAGTTTGCTGGAATCTATCCAGTCCTTTTGAACAACACTGAATATTTTGTTTGTATTCAATAAATCAATCAATCTCTTTATTCATCCGTTAACAATATACATTGTATGGATGTAGTCAATTACAATATAGTTTTTTATCTTTAATTTGTTTCAAAAACTTGGATAATAAATACAAATATTTTATATCAGTATATATAAATAATATTACTTTTCCATATTCAGGTATTCTCCAATGCAATAAAAACTATGTGTTAGTAAAAATTGTTTAAGATCTACCTTGAATTTTTGAAATTCTTTAATTTTCTTTATTGTAGAAGGCAATGGACTAAAAAGTATTTTGGGCTGGTAGTTTACACTTTTTTGGTAGAGTGCTCCTTTGTGGGTGTCTCTGTGAAAATCATCCCTGTTCCTTGTTTCATGGTTATGGACCTGATTATTTAGTGTTGAAAATTCCTGGTGAGCTTTCAGAAAGTATACACATTCATAGCATACACATTCCTAGCTCGTCTTACCAGCATGGCCTGGGGAATTCCGAATGCTTTCAGTGATCGCAGCTATCCCATCTCGCCACTGGTAACAGCATTTATAGCCTGCTGCATCTTCACCACATCCCAAGAATTCTTTGAAGAATTCCTTCCTTTATTGTACGCCATCTGAAAGGGGAAATTAATGTTCTCATATTTGCCCTTCATAAATTCTTTGCATCTGTGTATCATCAAACATTTATCAATTCATGTTTAATGTTTCATTTAATTTATTATAGAATGACCTACTGCTATTGTTGTTAAATTTAAACACATATATAAAATAAGTAGCTTAATTAATATCAAAGATCACACAAAATAGAACTAGAATCCACGACATAAAATGACATACTGTGTCATTTTACCCTGACACAATGTACGGTATGTCATTGTAGCCTGAAAAGCCTTCTTTGATCCGTTCGAGAAATGTTTAACTACTGCGTTCTCTAGCAGAACCTTCTCTCTCTCAAAATATAGCTAAAAGTAAGCTTTACAAGGTAACTTATACTTTTCTCAAAAATTTAATTACATACAATACTAATGAACGAATATATATGAATAAAAGTAAAAAGTTGGAGGCTTACCTATAATGTTTTCATTCAAAGTACCAAGATGAAAGCTGGCAGCTCGTTGCAATGTATGTAGGAAAAAGGTCGCCTGTTGCCTATCGACCTTTCTATACAGATTAATGCAGGTGGCACCATTCAACTGGTTTCATGCTTAGCCTTGCTATGCCAATTTACCCGGATATGTCATTATAGATTGACTTCCTCTATCTCTGTATTAACACACGACTACCTCACAAGATCATGGCGATGCGGAATATTCACAATTAAGACATTTGTATGTGTGATATTCTTCAGACACTGTTTAAGATCGTGCATAGCACTCACCATTTTGTTTTTCTACACGTTGTTGAGACCTCCAAAAGTATGACAAAGTCTTCTATCATCTAGATTTTTTACCTATGTATCTGCAATCATCTTTTCAATTTCACCAAGTGGGACTCCCAGTTTCTCTATTACACACGAATATATATTAGTTTTTTCTCTTAGTTTATTTCCAAGACCATCGCCATGGCTGTCTGAAATCACAGTCACTTTGCTATTGTATTTTATTGTCTGGAAGTCGTTTTGTGTCGTTTCACAAAACACTTCAACACAACTTTCGTTCGGCAGATTTGCACTGTTTACATTATGCTTGGCTAATTTGTCAGTGTGTTCAGTTCACATTTTTCGAGCTGTAATTTCACAGTACCCATTTTTAAAGTACCAATAATGAACTGTAAACTAGTGATGCATTCATTCAGTTTAGTAGTTTTGTCCTTACAGTTTTCACATGGTTTCTTTTAACAGAAAAAATTACTTTTTTTTTGGCAAGACACGTACTAAATTTTACCCTGGCTGCCATCTTGGAGGGTGTTTTTTTTTTTTATTTATTTTTTTTAACCATGCTTGTGGTCTCATAATAAAGAAAATCTGCCAATAAAAATTTTCAATCTGGCATAAAACAATATCTGATTATATTCCTGAAGATATGCCAAATTGAGCTATTGGCCTGTAATTAGCTACTTCATTTTCAGTCCCTGTTTGTGGCATGGGGTAACATTAGCAACTGCAGGAGTTCAGGGAAAACTCCATCACTAAAGGATGCATTAACTATATAAGTTAGTGGTTTTGCACTGTATTTCCACATTCCTCTACAGTTAATCTGATATGCTATCATTACCAATGCAATATTTTAGTCTTTTTAGGACTGTGAGCACTTCAGTACTTGAGGCTTTCTGATTGATCTTCATATTTTAATCTACATTGTGGTTAGATCACTTGTATTGATTATAATTTTATCAAGCAACATTTTTTATGTGTAAGCAGTATGATACATATTGTATTTTTAAAGTACCAATAATAAACTGTAAACTAGTGACGCATTCATTCAGTTTAGTACTCTTTCAGACTACTCACATTGAATATTTCATTTATGACAGTTTCCACCACTGTTCATTGCTTACTGCACTTTTTTAACTGATATAGATCAATTTTTAACACAACAATTAAGGTGAAAAATGTAATATATACTAACATGTAACATGGTGTACATCTTTTATGTAACATAACTAAGCAATGTGTTGTAGTAATAATAATGCACTGTGTGAGTGCAGATTGATAGGACATGTTGAATTATGTGCGAACAATTTTCATGGACCTAGAGTGAAATATAGAAGGCAACTCCTCTACAGTAATGCTAAAAGTAGAATATACATAAAAAATATTTGTAGACTTTGTTTCTGCTACTCAGAGGGGAAGGGTGGGTAGAGAGGAAGTTCTGACAGGCCATATCAGACCTTCCACATGCAAATCTAATTATGTTATTAGGAAGAGGATGCAGTTTAGCAGTTTTGTATTTATTTTAGATGCTTTGCTGAGCAGATTCTTATTTCATAATAGTTGCTGACTTTTAGAATGACATTATGTACGTAATAACTGTCATTAATGTTTTGTTGTACTATATATCTGTAGAGGTTGTTCTGCTGCATGGAAAAGATAAAAGAATATACAGAACTTTCCATGTCACTTCTCTGCCACATCTAGCTGTGTCATGTTCAAGCGTTTGTTGCAGGATCTTCTCGAATATTTGGAAGAGCACGGTACAATTAAAGGTTATCCAAATGCACAAGCAGCTGAAAATGTTGCATTCAAAGATTGTGATATTCTTGTGCTTGCAGCAATAGAGAAGTGTATCACGTGTAAAAATGCCAATGAAATTAGAGCTAAGGTGAGAGAGTCCCATAAATAATATATCAGTTTCAGTTTTAATATATATATATATATGGCCAGTGTTTAATACAATTATGCATTTTGTGTTCTGACAGATTGTAGCTGAGGGTGCTAATGGGCCAGTTACACCAGCTGCAGACAAAATATTACAAGACCGCAAAATTTTAGTTCTTCCGGACATATTTTGCAGCGCTGGTGGTGTAACTGTATCATATTTTGAATTTCTGAAGAATATTAACCATGTTTCATTTGGGAGGCTGCATTTTAAATATGAAACAGATTCCTATATCAGCTTAATGCGTAAGTTTGCTTTTATTCAACTGTTGTTTTGTATTGGCTTGAAAATCTTCAACATACTGCCACAACAAGACACTCAAGTATTAAGCAGTACCAATCCTTTAAGACAGGCATGGTCAACCTTCGGTGATCTGCAGACCAACTCACATACTTATTTAAGCTCGTGGGCCACTTCATCGGGTGACACAACTGCAGCTCTCCTGAAGTTCAAAGAAATGCATGGATAAGAATGGCTCCCTTTTAATGAAATGCTACACCAACAAATTCAGCAACAAAAAAGCGTTTGTGAGCGCTCATTTATTTAATGTTCACCCATAGAACAGTAAAACTGATAGCAATGAGATGAAAGTGAAAACTATGAATTATGGCAACATTGCATAAATCTAATATGGCAGATGCAATGATCTTGCCAAAGATGGCAGTTGTCCTTTTGATTTAAAATAAAAAAGAACCTCCAAATCTAGCACCAATTATCTGAGCTACAGTACAGATAACAGGTATTGCAACCCACTTTGGTTGCCTGAAATCAAAAATTAATATGAGGTGTTTTCCAAAACTAAGGTCTGTTGACAAATATTTTACTGATCATAGGCCTGAATGATGTTTCATGCATGCAGCACATCTGATGACTCCTTAGGAAACTAGTGCTATGTTGGTTTGATTCAGTAGTCATTTACCAGTCAGTGAGAGCAGCTCGCAATGGCCAAGACAATCTTAGATCCCACCAGTTGTGAAGTGCACTGATTTTTGCTGGAAAAAGGATCTTCAGCTGCTGAAATCCATCGTGAGTTATGCCTAGTGTGTGGACCTGAAATAATAAATGACAAAGAAGTTTGAGAATTTCAAAATGGCTCCACAAATGTTGACTGTGAACAGTGAAGTGACAGGCCTAGTATTTGGACTGACAATGTCATTGATCAAGTGAGCCAAAAACTTCAAAGTGATTTGAGTTCATGATTAGTGGTCTGGATAATGATTTCTAAAATGTTGCTCAAACATCAGTTTACAGGACTGTCACTGAACAGCTTGGATATAACAAACTGTGTGTGTAGTAGTTTCTAAAAATGTTCGCTGAGGAGCACTAAGAGCAAATAAATCATAGTGTATGACACTTTGTGGAGAGCTATAGGCAAGATGAATATGATTTGCTTTCCCCCATTGTAAAGGGTGACGCTGATATGCACCAATGTGGAAGCGAAACAAGGGTCGATGCAGTGGCACCATTCGAGTTTACCCAAACCAAAAAGTTTAAGTAGTTTCCCTTCTCAAATCAAAGGATGATGGCTACCATTTTTTGGGACGAAAAAGGTGTCCTTTTGATGGATTTCATGGGCTGTGAGTCAACAATTACAGCAGATGTATACTGTGAAATGCTAACCATGCCAAATTCTAACATGTGATCCAAAATCGAAGCTATGGAAACTATCGTCTGACATAATCATCCTTCACGCCAGTGCATGCCCTCACACCGCTGCTAAAACTGATGAAAAGATTCAAGATTTTCATTGGGAACTTTTTGAGCACCCTCTGTACAATCCCAACCTTACACCAAGTGACTATTTCCTCTTCTTGCATTTAAAAAACTGGCTAGGTGGACAACAATTTCAAAATGATGGCAAACTCAAGACTACCATCACCAAATGGATCAATTCCCAGGCGGCAGACCTCTATGTGAAGGGATTAAAGAAGCTGGTGCACTGTTACAGGAAGTGTATGGATATGAATGGCAGTTATGTGGAAAAGTAAATTAGATCTATAGTGAAATATTACTGTCAATAAAAACCTTTTCTCTTGAGCTTGTATTTTATGACCAAACAGACTTTAGTTTTGGAGTATGCCTCATATTTTAATTTCCTTTCGGCAGTTGCCCTATAAGCTGTTTTTCAGCAATGTATTTTGTAGAAAAGTGCCTTTTCATATTCTATTCCTACACAACAGGTAGTGTTTCACTACACTACAAGCAAGCAGTTTTATCTTTGTACATGGTAAAGAGATAATCATCTGTCAGTTTCACCTGGAACTGGTGACATTAAGAAGGTACTTTTCTGTGCTTAATGCCAGACAGTTTGCAGATAAACTCAGGGAAGATGCAAAGAAACATTTTCATTAAATTAAAAAACAACAAGAACAGAACTTTATGCGTGAACTGATGACAGGTTCTAACTTATTCAACAAGTTATGACCCGTAATTCCGTTATTCAGATCAGCACATTTTACCAGTAGTTGGTAATTTCATCTCATTTTCACTTACTGCTAACATTTGCAATCTATCAGTGTGTAGCACAGACATGGGTAGTAAGTATTAAAAAACCTTTTTGTGTTGTCAGCACCAATCCAGAGATGAAAAACTTTTGCCAGTGCTCCTTCAAGGTAGTGAGCTGTTTGTCTCACACTCTACATGCACACATTGTCCATAGCTTCATGCTCACACTGGAAACATGTTTCTCTTTGTTGTTCCAATCCAGTGGTGGTGAAATGACATTGCACATATGTGGAGTAAGCAAAACTTTCACTGGTCTGCGTCATGAGATGCAAACTAGAAGTGAGCTGAGCATAAGTAGAAATATCTGAAAATGCATCTTGGGCAGAGTACAAAGTACAGTGAGAGTGCTTGTTCTGTGTCCCACCAATCTCTCCCAGAGGCCATATTGAAACCAATTGTGAGCCATATCTGGCCTCTGGGCGACAAGTTCCCTACCCCTACTGTAGGGCATAATTTGGCTGTGTATACTATCATAAACAAGGAGGTGTCTAGTTTCGAAATATCATCCATATACATCGCAACTTTTTCACAAAATTATACCAAATAGCATTTTTCCAAATTTTAGGTTTAATAACTTTGAAAGCTGATGACATCTTCCTGCTGAACACCACCTCATCCATCAGAGCTCAATGTTATCATATATGCAGCCACGGCATAGGACAGATAAAAGTGTCAATCACTGTGGTGACTACTGATATAATAGCTCATCATGTTATCATTGCTATGGTGAATGCACTCAGACCACCCCTTCACTTTTGGATGCAGGGGACTAGTTTATAGTTTCTAGATTCCCAACAGATGACATAGTTACTCAACTAGTTTGCACAGAAATAGATGCCCTGATCTGTAATTATTGTGTTAGGAACAAGAGATAACAAAGTATTCACCATTTCTTGTACTGCTGTCCTCAGTTGCTTATTTAAGATGCCAATCATCACTGCTTTTGATGGCTGCGAGGTCTGAGGTGCCTTGTCACTGTTCATGTGGTCCCCACCTCCCCCCCCCCCCCCCCCAATCGGAGGTTTGATTCCTCCCTTGGGCAGGGATGTGTGTGTTGTCCTTAGTGTAAGTTAGTTTAAGATAGATTAAGTAGTGTGTAAGCCTAGGGACCGATGACATCAGCAGTTTGGTCCCATAGTGACTTACCACAAATTTCCTATTTCCATTGTGAATCATCACAACTTAATATGAAAAGTGATCTATGATAGTTATCATGTAGCACATGTGCACTAGTGTTTGGTTAAATGTGTATTTATGCACATGGAACACAATTCTTCAAATAATGGTGACCGTCCTGTCTTTGTGTCCTGCAGCAGTATCATTCACCTATTGTATGATCCATGATTCACTGTCTCCTGTGTCCTGTGTCATGATAACACATGATTGTGAGCCACTTTAAATACGGGATTGCGAGTCGCTTTTAATGCATCTTCTTTAGCACTGCCATTACCATGATACCATTGCTAGATGTTTTTCCGCCCTAGATGAGAACTGAAAAATGACATCCACTCTTTTTTACCATCATTGATCTCCTCAATATTTTCTCACCACAACATCCAATGGCACAACAACACAGATCTCCTATTACACTTTTAGTCATCAAACTAAGGTGACCATATGTTCTCATTTTCTGGAGACAATCCTCAGTTTTCATGCTTTGTCCTCAATTTCTTTAAAACTGATTGAGGACAACAAATCTGCTGAGTTTCTTAATTTTTGTCTTCAGTGTCTGAAATTTCACCAAGTAATTGAAATAGGAAAGAATGTACCCAACATTTTAAGCTATAACTCAACAGAATATACCAGTGCAATCAAATTTGACATCAATTTAATAATTTTATTTAATTGCAAGAAAATAGTTTCATAAAGATGTGTAATTATTTTCTGGTGTAAATGAATTTTTCGTTGAATTTAGAAATTATTCTATACTGATTGGAGACATGCCGAAGCATCAAACTAGGTAATCTCCATAATCCAAAACCACTGAATACAGCTGACACTTGACAAATGATCTGCAGAGACAAAAATAAAAAGAGGAACTTAGGGAGGTATGGTACCAAGTTCCAACACTATTGCAGGCCAGGACATGTGCCCCACTCCAGTGCTTGACAGAGATGAATCAAGGTAATGTTTATTTCTATTTCATACTCAGTAGCAGCTGCTTTAGTTTTGAGGTAAATGGAGGCAATGCATTTACTTTCGTAAGCGTAAAGACTTATGAAGTAACCATTCCACGCTCTTGAAAACAGTTCAGTGTTTTAATTTTTCCTCTTTTTTCATTTTTTCCCCTAATTTGTTCAGTTTTTTGCTGGTTGAAATTAATTTTTTCTGCTCTTTACTGCCCCTAAAATTTTGTTGCCATAGATGGCTGCCTAGTCTTGCCTAAGACAGAAATGGCCCTATATGTTATCTGAATATCGTCATTCTATATAGTACTCCGTCATCCATAACAAACTGTGGTTATCTTGAACAGGTGGCAGTCTGCACCAGCAGTATGTAGTTTCTGCCATTCTGCAAGGTTTCAGCCAAGCACTCATATGACCCCAGTCTTTCAGCATAGCTCATCTTCATTGTCATGCTTCTTTTCCTGTTTGTGAGCTACCACAAAATCAGATTAACTAAATTACAATACCCATTGAGTCAACCAGCTCGAAGGCTCTACCAACACTAAGAGCCACTTCAATGCCACATGATCAGTTATGACTCTAATTTTATGCCATGTGCGTAACACCCAAAGAAAGTGATTCCATATATTAAACTCAACATTTCCTTCTCTGTGGTCAAGTAATTCTACTCAACTTTATTTAACTGTGCTACTAGGTGTTCTTTCTCCATTAACTTACTGACTTCAAATGCATCTGCCCACCTGGTTGCTTGCGTTACAGGACAGGATAAACGCTTGTTCATAATTTGGAATAATAGAGGTTAGTTATTAGTGCCTCCTCTAAGTTCTCAAATGTGTCTTGACACAAGTTGTCCTCTGGAAATTTACATCCTTCTTTAATAAATGTGTCAATGCTCTGGCAATATCAGCAAATCAATTTACAAATTCCGTATGATAATTTTGTTATCCTAAAAATGACTGTTGCTGGTTTTTAGTTTGTGGTACTGAAAAACCATGCTCTGCACTTGAAAATATTGGGCCTGTCTTTGTACCATCTTAGCTGGTCACATGCCCTAGATCAGGGTTGGCCACAGCATGCAAAACTGTAAGCAAGTAAGATGTAGAGGCTCAGAATGTCTTGGCTTTGCTCAGTTCTTCTTGGAAGTACTTGGTGCAGGCAACATTTCATTTATCATTGCGGTGTAGCAATTTTCAGTCAGCATGACACACTTAAGTTTAGCAGAATCATGGTGTCAGTGCTGTTTAGCCTACGCTATTTGTTTGTGGTACCAGAATAAAGGAAGTTGACAGGTCCAGTGGCTATTTACACAAAAAGAGGCAGTTTAGTGATTTGTCATCACAACAAGCCTTTAAAAGTGAATGGGAATGACAGAAGAGAAAGATGAGTATTCTCAATGTCTATTATGCTGTCACATGAGAAATGGTACTGCAGATTTGCTGTAGAATGACAATAAATCACTATGCAGAAAGAATTTGAATATTTGAATATTTATTTCATGGTGAATGAGCAAAAAGTTACAACAGTCACCAGATATGAATCATTTTTCTGTACATCAAGAAGCACTTTGTGCTAAATTTGCAGACATGGAGCACATAATGAAGTTGTGGTATGAATAGTAAATTTTCTGAAATTGTATGCACTACTGTACTGTCAGTTGCAACACATTTTGATGGAACTGAACAAAGAGTGTGGAGACTTTGAATATTACTGCAAAGTACTTTGTTTAGGTCAAGGGGCATACCTGCAATGATTTTTCAGTTTAAAATTCGCTATCATTGAATTTATGAAAGAAAAAGGAATGCAGGAATGAAAATTGGAACATTTGGAATGGATTTCAGGTCTTGCATCATTGAGTGGACTTGACTGCACACTGTCCAGAGTAAGACAATGCAAGGTAAGAAATAATTTACTTCTGATTTTATGGGACTGCATTTAAAAAGAAAACTGCATTGTGGAAGGGACAGGTTGTGACAAGAAATGCCGTACATTACCCTAAGCCCACTTGGGTTAAGAAAAATACGAGTTCTGTTGAATTCATGAAATATGAAACCAAGTTATAGGCAATGTGACTGCATTCTCATTGAAATGCACCACGTCGTAGTTCCCCAGTTCCCCCCGCTCCCCCCTCCTCCCATCCCTCTCCTCATGCTCAGACAGTGTGTGGAAGCGTGCAGCTGGATGAAGAAGCAAAGCAAGCATTCAAGAGCACTGCTCACTTGCCGATTTCATTGCACTCATGGGCCTACATAATTAACTTTTGTCAACATAAGCAAAATTTTTTGATGGTTAATGTTAAATGCACCACACTTAACATTTAAACACTCCTAGCCACTGGGTGCGGCCCTTCAGATCCTTGGAAAAAACAGCAATATTGTCTAAGTACACCATACATTGACGTGAATTCAGCACGCTCAATACTGTATATAATAATCACTGAAATGTGGACAGTGCATTATTTAAGCCCAAAATTCCCATGGGGAATGGTAAATGTGGTCTTGACTGGTCCTCCAGCACTACTTTCAACTAGTGTTAACCACCTTCTAGATCCATTACTGAAGAAACCCTGCGTTATCCCAAATTATCTCATGTTTCTTCTATATTCAGTATAGGATATGCATCTGTAGCTGTTCTGCAATTGAAATAATAACAGCCACAACAGAACCTCTATTTCTTCATATCATCCAATGATTTCTTACACACAATGATAACTGGTGCTCCTCGGAGACTGCTACTTTTTTCAATAATGCCATCATTTAACTCTTGATTGATAAACTTCCATTATTGGTTGCAAATGATGAGGAATTCTATACTGTTTCATATTAACCATATGTTTGTCCCCCTTGTTGTGTAGTTAATGACTAACCCCACTAATGGTCCACTGGGAGCGGAAAAATCTACGAACTTTATTAACATTTTCTCCAGTGCTATCCTACATTCTCCCTTCAAATGCTGTATTTTCCTGCTTAATACAGATGTATTTGACTTTTTATTAATGGTATAGGTCCATACTTCATCTGTCCAAATCATTCTCATCCAGAGCATCTACACTGGCAATTAATTACTCTTTTGCTAAAACCACCACATTGGTGCCAAAATTATCCACACTAACCCAAACCATGTTTTCTTCCATCCACTTCCTGTGTTTGTGCCACACTCCTTTGTATAAAACAAGGTGAAGTATCCAGTTTGTCATTGTCCACCAGTACATATTACTTGGTAAGTCGGTACACATACTCACCCATTCAGTACTCTTATCATGCTAACTGAGTATTAATGATTGTGTTTGCAGTTTATTTGGTTCTACCCCCTTGAAAGGAGAACCTTGCAACAGCATATCATTTTTAGGAGTCTCTCTTTGTGGAACAATGTCTCTCTGAATTTGACAGTGTGCTGCAAAAGATAAATTTTTCTGTGATGTTATTTATGAAAACCAACCCCAGGATTTGCACTGTAATCCTCATCTACATGAGGCAACACTTCCATAATGAATCATGAATAGTGTTTTATTCGTCTCATAACACACAATTTCTAATCATACGATTAGTGTACAGGAGACTCGTCAAAAAATGGATAACACAACTTAGGCCTAATTGGTACAAAGAATTTTAACATTAATATAAACTTTTATTTTTCTCTCCTCCCTTTTGTGAAGGACAGCTACATTTACACACAAGAATATATGTAAATTTATCCTGCTCAAATGTTGAGTTCATCCTTCATGAACTCCTCAACAGTGTAGTAGCAGCATTTGACAAGTATATCATATAGCTTTGTTTTCAGTGTCTCTAGGTTCATACTCAGAACATTCTTTCCTTTTAGCTTGTTATGAATTTTCATTGCCATATACTGATGAGACTGCACATAATAGGTTTAAGCGATGAGTGGGAAGCATAAAATTGTCTTTGTTTCTCGTGTTATACGTGTGATTGAAACAGTTTTTCTTGAATAACTCTAAATTGCTGTGTAGAAAGATGATAATATCATAGATGTATAAGGAGGGAACTGTTAATAACTGTTGTTTTTCAAATAATGGGCGACATGATGTCCTTGGATGGACAGTACACATGTTCCTTATTATTCTTTTCTGTAACATTAGTATGCACAATATATTGCTTGAATTTCCCCAAAAAATAATACCATACATTACAACTGATTGAAAGTAGCTATGGTATGCAATTTTCCTTGTATTCATGTCTGTTGCACCAGCTAATATTTGCATAGCAAATGCAAAGCTACATAATTTGTTTAACAGGTAGTCAACATGTTTATTCCAGTTTAAATTTTTAACTAGGTTTAACCCTAAAAGCTTCACAGAATCCACTTCTTCTATATCCTGATTTTTATGAGTTATTTTAATTTCTTGGGGCTTTGACTGTTTTGTTCTGAATTGGACCATGTGGGTTTTGGGGATGTTCAATTTTAATCCATTCAGTTGGAACCATCTTTCTGGTTTGTTCATTGTGTTTATTATGTAGAGAGGGATGTTTTCTGGCTCCTGGTTTTCAATTAATACAGATGTGTCATCTGCAAATAAAATCGATGGAGCATTTATATTGTTCAGTATATCATTAACGTAGAACAAAAACAAAATAGGTCCTAGAATCGAGCCTTGAGGGACATCTTGCACTACTGTTTTCCATTTTGAATAGTAATTTGCTGCATTTGATGAGACAATCACTCTTTGTTTCCTATTTGATAAGTATGAAGTAAGCCAATTTAGAACATTACCCTTGATACCATAATTGTCAAGTGAGATCACAGAAGATTCCTGCAACTTTATTATGGTGGTCTAATGATGTGCTGATCTTGTCAATAAATTTGTTAATTGCATCAATAGTACTTTTGCCACGCTGGAAACCAAATTGGTTTTCCGTAATAATATCATATTTCTCCCAAAAATTTTGAATCTGCATATCAGCAGCATTTTCAAAGATTTTTCATAGGACTGGAAGGAGGGAGATGGGACGATAATTCCCCACATCCTCTTTTGTCCCTTTTTTGAGCAACAGTTTTACTTCTGCATACTTCAGCATATTTTCTGCAAAATGCTTTACCCAATGCAAAAACTGAGTAACATTGACCATAGTAGTGCCACATCATTGCTCCCTACTCAGCATAGCCTACAATATGGATAATTCATTCTCTTCCTACCCAAGAGTTCCAGTCTTGGCACGAATACATTCTAATCCATTTATTACACCAACTAAGCAACACTTCAATGTCTGCAAATATCTTTGTAGTCTTGTGGTAAAGACATTTTAGTGAACTTAAAATATAGCCGCTGACAGTGATATCTTTGATTTTGGTAACCTTCTTTCTCATTGAGCCTTGTTTCACATTTCCTGCTAAAGTGTTTAATAAATTTCGTTTGTTCTTTTGAATCATATATGTGTACTTCTTATTGTGGATTGGTACTCTCTCAAGTTAATTAGCTTCTGTGAAACTCATTTTCTGCTGTTGCATTTAATGTATCTGATGTAATGTTAATAAAAATAGAATGAACTGAACGTATATTTTTTAATGAGGAGACAGAGGGAGAAGGGGAGGGGAGGAGGGCATTCACAGGCCTTTTTAATGTGTCAACATTAAGTAGGAGTTGTCAGTGTGCCTTTTACCAGTGGATATTGTTGTTCAGTCTTCTGCAAGAACTTTTGTGGTTTCACCTCTCTTCCTTTGATGTTTTCTGTTGAGGCTCTCTCAGTGTATGTGGGTTTTGCTATGAAGATACTTAGAGGCACCATGATTCTGAAGAGTAGGTGTTGCAGCAAACAATGTATAACTACTGTCTTCATTTTGATTGCATAAAAAACTGTTATCACTGCATTCTCACATCTGTTGATTTAATATTTTCTTTTGTATATTTCTACATCTATTATCTTTATCTTTATAGATCACTCATTTCCTTTCCCTCTTCAAATGTGCATTTTGTCATATCTGATGGAAAAATGTATCTTTCAGAAAGCTGTTGCATGATATAATCTCATAACAAGCATTTTGCTGTAGTAAAGATAGGACATGAAATCTACAACGGAATTGTAAAATGTTATTTATCTAATATATGAACTGAGAATCACATTTATGTGCCATACCTCTTCTTGTTTCAGATGCTTTTTTGTTGAGATAACAGGATGTACATATCTTATCAAAATACACATTTAAATTGTTAAAAGTTCAACATTTTTCCTCATTGCTTGTACATACCAAACATGCTTATGATCTAAGCTTAGTTCCTGTGATAATGGTATCACTTACCATACCTTCAATTTGTAACATTCTAGTGCATAACATTTTCATAAAAGCTGAATAAAAACCATCATTTTCTTCCAGAAAATTTAACTGTTTTACTCTCATTTCTGATAAATACTTCTATGTTTTACTCTCATTCTTTACTGACAATCAATTGGAAAAATATGATCTAATGAAGTTTACAACATATCACTAGCTTATATAATTCTTGATTTCTGCACATCAGTTCTGCAAATGGGAATCTTCCTATCAAGTGTCTCTTGTGATGTTCCTTTCAGCTAATGCATAATACAGTAATAGCGATCAGAGGTGATACCTTGACCACCTAATGTTAACTGACTGACTTCCTCATTCATATCATATTTGAAAAGGGGCTAATATTTATGGGAGATTGAAGCATTGGTTGAAAGAAGTTTAACATGATGTAACATTCTACTGCTTTATTTCTTCATTGATTGTCCTCAGTGTTGATGTACTTTGTTGTGATACTACCTGAAAAAATAGGGCGATGAAGTGCATTACTGTCTACTGTAAATGATGTAGCCAACAGGTGCACAGTTGCATTTCACAGTTCTTTACTTTCACAACTCCCCAATAACACACAGTTATATGGCCAGTGCACTATTGTTTAACTTTCAATAAACCTCATTAATAGGTTGCAGGCAAACATCCACATACTGCTACAATAGTTTAGTGTTGGATATCTATGAGTAATAAAAAACATAACCACATAATTCTCAGTTCTTTTAGAATAATCAGGTATGTATGGAACTGACACTGTCATTGTTTTAACACATGGCCTAATTGTGTTACATTTATTTTACAGTTTGCTGAAACTACACTGCATCAAAAAATTGATTCTCTTTAACAGTTTCTTTTACAAAAAGAGTTAGGCTGAATTTGTTTAAATTATGAAATTAGCAAATATCATTATGCAAACAATACTTTTGACAAAACTGTTAATTATTTTGGAATCAAATAAGAGCTGGCTTTGCTAACAAGTTTTCAAATAGAGCCTGATAGATTCTTTAAGAATATTATTATTTGTTCCCCCAAATGTTTATAATTATTATAGAATTTATATTTGTTTATAAGTCAACAATAGAATTAAAGTTACAAAACAATTACTGATTTCACCCTATAACAAAAGATACTAACTAGGAATCGTCAAAATAAATTATAAAATCAATTACATACATAAAACTAAGTACAAAGTTAGATCTGGTGTTATTTTCTTTAAAACTGAGGGCCAATCTTTCTCTTTTTTGAAAATGCAGATTATACTTACGTATGTTAATGTTAGTTAGTTAAAAGTGAAAAAATGAATTTTAAGGAGGCAGGTGGCAAAACAAGAGGGAAGCAAAAAATATCCCAGCTTGCTTCATCACATCATCCTCTCATTGGATTGACCAGATAGATATTGCAAATAGCTAACTGGGCAATTCAATGACCACAGTGAGTTAAAAATCTACACAAAAAAATATTACATAAGAAATCTTATCAAAACTACAGTATATTTGTTTTTTCAAATTTATACTTATATGAACTGGCTATATGAAAAACCCCATACAACATATTTACATACAGCGTATTGTACAATGCCACAAAAATCCAGAAGTTATAATGAAAATTAGGCACATTCATCCTAAGTGATGTCCTTTTTGGGTAAACGAAGATTACATTTAAAGATATATCTTATTTTATAGAAGTCCTGTCCTCCTCAAAAAAAATTTATCTTCATGGGTATCAAAAACTTAAATGACACTGCACATTGCAGTTCATTTTGGACAGAAAATTTCACTTGCTTAGTGTTTTGTAATTTTCACAAGCACTTTCACTTTTTGAATGAGCTTTTACACATTTTCTCACCAAATTTCCCATGTTTTCAACAGGTCCAAGTGGCAATTAGTAAGGAAATGTCCTGCTTGCAGTTCCCTTGGAGGTGGTTCTCCTCCCCCACAGTACTTGGAAAAATCACACAAAACACCCTACTTTAGTACGCTTACTCTTACTTCTAACTAAGTCTAAGCTAAATAAATATAAGAAAAAATGTTTCACGGGAAAATTGGTAGCTATTACTTCATAAATAGATACATTACATAGTTCTCACAACATTACAATAATTAGCACTAAAACTGACTGTAGTACAAAAGGTGGGGACTAGTAAAAATTTAAAATCAAGTGCACATTACACTGCAAAACATTACTCTAGGTCATAACTGTCTTAAACTGGTTAAACCTGAAAGACTTGGGTCTTTTTCCCATTTGCAAAATAGCAAAAACTTAAAATGTGCAATAGCATAGATTTACTAATCATTACGTTATGAAAAAAAAATTAGTCACCATCACACAACTTAATTACTACTCAAATCATAATTAAGGGGATGGAAGTTGTACCAAATCATTGCCCCACTTCTCTACTCAACTCTGAGCACCACTCTCATTCAACCAGAAAATTAAATCCTCACCAAATCATAAAATGTTACCAAATAGTTGAGTCTGAGTATTCACATCACTCTGGCATCACATTTATCAATTAATCAGAAAACTTATTGTTCTTCATTCCAGTATTACCACTTTAACCTCATAATTCTTCAGGAAACCAATAGAAGTTTTCAGATAACCTATAGATCCAATTATGTGACTTTTACCTATCTAAAATTTTGCTCTTTCTGTTAAACTCTCATTCCCAGCTGTAGTGACATGAATTGCACAATGTACACAGTACACAACATTTCCTAGTTCAAATTTTAGATCATCACTACAGTTACAGCACATTTGTATGTATACAGTTATCTTTTTCATTAACCAATCATGCCTGTCAGCTCCATTATTTTACTTACCTTTCACACCTCGTTAGCTAGAGAAGTGCATTCTCAAAAAATATCCCTACTGCAGAGACAGGCTCCCTAACCATTAAGACCCTAACATTATTCATTATTTTATTATTTCATTATTGTTTCATTCTCTAATAAATAAACACCTTCTCTGCTTACCTAATGCAAAATTGACTCTACTAAAAAACACTCCAGAATAACAGGTCCTTATGCTAAGGCAAACTTACTCTCATTACCAATCAGGCAAAATTATCACTCAGAAAAACTATTATTTATATACTTGAAATTCTAGCCAGAAGGGTGATATACATACAAATCTTGCTTATTCTTCCCACACACATTACTGCAAGCAACTGATAGTTGTCTCACATATACTGATTGCACCAAACACAAGCATTTCTAGTATACCACAATTAATATTAGTACCTAGAATTGAATATGGATTTTTTCTGCACATTGCCTCTGCTGGTGCATTCATGAGCTGATTACGTCAGATGTTAATTATAGTTTTCAGATATGCTCACACCTTTCATTATCTCTTTGCCTAACCTCTTTGTTTGACAGAAATTCTTTAATCATGGTACCAATTTACTTTCTTCCATCCTCTTATGACTCCATTACTTATAACTAACACAGCATAACATATGTAGATAACACTAGAAAAACTTTTTCAAAAATATTTCTATACTTAAGTATCCTGCTGTACAAAATCACATGAAAGTCAAAGTTAGAGTGTTTCTGATTCATTTATAAACTACAGGTAGGAAAGGAGAAGAGTATGAGTACCTTAGGAAACATGAAAAATGAGACAGCTGGGGTAAGCATTATTGCTACATAATGAATCCAACACAGAATGTAGAACCCCCTACATGCTAATTGCACAAGAAATTAGTTCCAAATAGTACATCAATGCTGAGTTTTTGAATCACCAAGAAATTGTATCCCAACAGATGCCTTTCCAATCCACAGTTAATAGTACTCCTTGTTTCACACTCTTTGATAGCTTACCAGTAGCAGCAACAATTTTTATTCCAGAAACATGCATCACTACTGTACCATCTGGGTTCTTAACAGATTCAAAAAATGGCTGTGAAACACTGTTCAAATCACTACCACTATCCAGTAAACACTTAACATGTATCCCTCACACACTTTCTGTTATTACAGGGTGCCACCCTTCCTTTTTACTTACCATGTGATCTTCATACAATAAATCCTCATTAATCCTTTCCCTGGAAAAACTATCATCCTGCTTATCAAATTATCAGACAGAGTCAAATGACGGATAGCATAGTTCTCTTCCTCATTACCACTTTCAAACTCTAACTCTTCATTAGGCCTAACATTATCCTCCTTTATTCTTTCTTTACTTAACACATTGCCATAATTATCAATTATAAAATAAAATACGTCATCCTCATTATTACTGGATTCATCATTGCTATCATTACAACTGCTGTCAGAATCAGGCCAACTTTCCCTTTCTGTATGATTTAGATTTTGTACCACTTCCAACTTTTTCTCTATTTTAGTCAATTCTGAATCTATATTTGCATTTACTTTTACCAGTTTTTCCTCTATCACTAATGCACACTTGGTTTCTACCTCAGTTTTTGAATCATTTTTAGTGTGATCAATTTGGTTCTCGAATTTAACTCTGCTTTCAGCACAAAATTTCTCGAAAGCCTCCACCTTCCTGGTATTGTCATCACACAGCTTCTTTCTCTCTTCCAGACATTTACTACTCAATAATGTTAATTTGTCATTAGTATTATCACAGTCTTTAACTACTGCCTCAAACTTTTTATTTACTTCTAAAAGGTTAGAGCTGACTACCTTAATCTCCTTTTTAATTTCTCTTTTCAGTTCACCCTTTAAGCTAAACATGTCAGTTCTCATGCTATCAGTTTTCTTTTCCACCCTGCGAATGTCATTTTTCATGCTACTGATGTCTTCTTTCATACTCATATTACTCAAACTACTCATAATTTGCATTGACATCGCTTCCACTTCTTGGTCTGCCATAAACTTTTACCATCACTGATTTTCCCTACTAGGTTCCTCCACCTTAATCTTAATGATTTCATCCACTTCAGTATCGTTTTCATCCATTTGGCTCACATCACCATATAACGTATATGACACTTTTATCATTCCATCTGCAATAGGACTTTCATCCCCATCATTCAAAGTTACATTCATGCTTGATTTATAATCACTATATTCTACAGAACCAGTCCCACTAATGTCTTTCTGTTCATTTAACAACTTACCTTCAACTACTTTCTTCTCAGCCACACTGTCTTGTTTGTTAGGGCCACTAATTATGTATCACTTAATATGGAATGGCTTTTGCAATGAATTACCTTGTTTTTAATCACTCGTCTGCTGCTGCTCTGTGGTTGTCATCTAGATCCATCATCTGCAAGTTGTAATTCTCTTGTCAAGACGTCTTGTTTATCCCAGTCAGCTGTGCTGATTGGCTGCTCCTATGCTCAATGGCTGCTTCCATAGAACCCAAGTGCTGACTGGCTGCTGCACCTTCTTGAGTTCACTGCTTAAAGTTCGCAAGTCCTAGTTTATTGTGGCTACGTACAATAGTCCTCACCCGCAGGGTATCAAATGTGACGTTCTCCTGCTTTATTTCTTTGTTGATTGTACTGTGTCAACGTACTTCATTGTGATACTGGCTGAAAAAATAGGTGGTGGAAGTGAAGTACTGTCTACTGTAAATGATGTAGCCGATAGATGCACAGTTGTGTTTCACAGTTCTTTACTTTCACTGTTCACAACCCCCCAGTAATGGTGCACTCTTGTTTAACTTTCGATAAGACTCATTAACAGGTTGCAGGCAAACATCCACATACTGCTACAATAGTTTACTGTTGAATATCTATTAGCACTAAAAGACATAACTACATAATTCTCAGTTCTTTCAGAATAATCAGGTACATACGGAACAGACATTGTCATTGTTTATCACACAGCCTGATTGTGTTACACTTACTTCACAGTCAAGTTGATGCGTTGTTGTTGTTCTAACCAATACAGGTTTCTTGTCTGAAACTTGGCGGTGGACTGACTATCTTGGGACCAAAAATTGGGCCCTTATATATACTCACAATAATAGGTGCTGAAACTATATGTTGTTCAGTGTTTAATTTACAGAAATTACAATTAAAACTTAACTCATTAAATTAACTGAATACATCAAAAAATTGGTTCTTTTTAACAGTTTCTTCTACTAAGAGAATTTGGCCGAATTATTTGTTTAAATAATGAAATTAACAAATATCGTTACACAAACAATACTTTTGACAAAACTGTTAATTACTTTGGAATTAAATAAGAGCTGGCTTTGATGATATGTTTTTGAATAGAGCCAGACAAATCCTTTAAGAATACTATTAGCTGTTCTTCAAAAAATTGGTTCTTTTTAACAGTTTCTTCTACTAAGAGAATTTGGCCGAATTATTTGTTTAAATCATGAAATTAACAAATATCATTACACAAGCAATACTTTTGACAAAACTGTTAATTACTTTGGAATTAAATAAGAGCTGGCTTTGATGATATGTTTTTGAGTGGAGCCAGACAAATCCTTTAAGAATACTATTAGCTGTTCTTCCAAATGTTTATAATTATTATATAATTTATATTTGTTTATAAGTCAACAATAGACTTGAAGTTAGAAAACAATTACTGATTTCACTCTATAACAAAAGATACTAACTAGGAATAATCAAAATAAATTAGAAAATCAATTACATAAAACCAAGCACAAAATTAGATCTGGTGTTATATTCTTTAAAGCTGAGGGCCAACCTTTCTCTTTTTTGAAAATACAGATTATACTCACATATGTTAATGGTAGTTAAAAGTGAAAAAATTAATATTAAGGAGGCAGATGGCAGAACAAGAGGGGAAGTAAAAAATATCCCAGCTTGCTTCATTACAATGGGGCAGGCCAATCAAAACCGAGACTGAGAGACCTACCATGTTTGAGGACAGATGAAGGAAGATGAAGGGAAATATAGAGGAGTCAGATTGTACATTAGTATAGAGCCAGACTGAGTCTGAGATAAGATGGATAGAATGAAAGGATATCCACAAATGTGAGCTATTTCTAAAGTTCCTGACATTTCATCGTTATTTCACTTTGTTTTGAACTTTGAAATTACATTGGTGCTTTTCATATACATTTCATGCAGATGGCTTTTTTGCATTTCTCCTAGAAGTTGTTGGTCTTCTTTCCTTTGCACACACAATTTGACACTTCTTTCACTTGTCTGTTTCTACAGCTGCGACTTCAGTCAGTTAGCTTGCTTGCTTTTGGTTCACTCTTCATTGTTTCCTGTTCATTTATTGGCTGCCTTCCTTTCAGATTATTTTTGGTTATTTAATTGCAGATGATCCACAGATTTATTGCTGTCACATCCAGGATACTGAAAGGCCTGCATCAACCATCTCCTCCAAGCAACCTTAGTTGAATACTTATGAATCCTTTGATCAACAATTTCCTCATCATACTTTGAATCATTATAAAAGGTAACAGTTTCAGGTTTCTTCTTTCCTTCTTCACTCATTCCTAACTCAGAAAGTAGTGTGCTGTGAATAATGACATTCTTATTCTCCTTCCATTTGTACACTGTCTGGCTCCACTCTGGCTTGTCATTCTCCTTCAAGACGATGGTGGAATGTAAGTCATAATTGTTTTCTAGATAGTTGAGGAGATTTGGGCAAATCATGTTCATTGTTCCTGCTAAAGTTATTTTCTTCTGTTGGAGTTCCTTGGCAAGCTGAAGGGATGCAAAGGACTTGTTTGTTGTCATTATGTTCCCATGGTTTAGAAATGACTCAAGGAGGCAAGGAACATAATACTCTCCCTATAGCGGCCATCTGGTTGGAATTCATTTTAATCAAGATACTTTAAGCCATTGCAAATCTACTTGGATGCCACATCTGAAGCTGTCTCTGTTTGTCAGGTTCGTTGGCATAAACTGGGTAAAGCTGCACTTTGCTTGGAGGTAACTGCTCATCACTAATATTTCCACTATGGTAGTTTTGGACAAACTTTTCTAAGTTTGCAGAATCTTTCCATTGTTATTTAATCCCCAATAAAATTAGGGCCTCAAGAACATGAGCAAAAGTCACCCAAGTGAATACCTGTGCCACAAGAAGCACCTCTTGAATACATGACTCCAATCATTGTTTCCAGTTCCTACTGTGATTTGGTCTAAGAGCTGTTTTTCTGTTTTTATTTCATTCCAAGAATTTGATTGTTTTACATAATATGCAGCATCAATTAATCATAAATAACTCACAAGCACTGATGATACAGTCATCCAATTGGTGGTAGGCATGTGCAAAGGATTGTCCTCTCACCTTCAGGACATTCAAAGCTTTCCTCCCTCCAGGCAACAGCAAGTCAGTGACCTTCCATTCTGTTCCACAGCCATCTTCACTGTTGCAACAGTTGAATCCTGAGACTGTTCTGGAAAGAATTGAGATTTGCACTCATCTATTGATGAGTGTCAGTTGTCTCTGGCAGAAACTCACCACACGAATCTGATAATCCACTTTCTAATCTAATATGTGAGTTCTCCAAACACACAGTGTCTCTTCTGTAATAAGACAACACTGAAATGCCTGTTATAGGACAAATAGAAACCCTCACTTATGAGATGAATAACAAGAGCTACAGACAAAATACAACTATAAAGTTGAAACTTCGGACAGATTAAAACTGTGTGTTGGACTGAGACTCAAACATGGGACCTTTGCCTTTCACGGGCAAGTGCTCTACCAACTAAGCTACCCAAGCATGACTCACGCCCGGTCCTCACAGCTTCACTTCTGCCAGTTTCTCGTCTCCTACCTTCTGGGAACTATAAAGTTATTTTACATCATTTGAGGCATTAGTTGTTGACCCAAAAAACTTCTGTGTATACTTTATGAAAAAATCCTGAACTCATGGAAATTCAGAAAATGGCAGTACACGAATGGCACGAGCAGAAGAAATGAGGAAAAGTCAATAAGTTTGGTAGAAAAACATTAAAAACCGATTATGTTTCTGTGAAAATAAAAGTTGAAAGATTCTTGTGACCCTTTTGCTGTTACAGTTTTAATTAAAAAAATAATAATAACAATACTTTTTACACTTTTCAGTGGACTGTCCCAAAAAAGTGTAAATTGTTCTTTGTTTACTAAGACTGCCATCTTAAGTGTATTAACAAGTATTGTGTTACACATTTTACTTACTGTAATTTTATGACAATTATCAATAACAAGCCTAACATTGGAACACAAATATCTCTTTAATGTGGTTTCATGAAAGACTTTTGCTTCTGTGTTTCATTTACACCATTACACCATTGGACATGATCAGTTCAAAGAAGGAAACACATTTGTGTGTATTATCTCTCAGCCACTGAAACACACACACACACACACACACACACAGGCTCTTGGGGTTGTCAGCAAACCAATGTCTTATGGTGACATACCGTTCCTATGTACAATCAGTTTTTAGCCACGGGATTATTTTCTTGGGATCGAAGACCCAATTTTCTTACTGCAGAAATGGGCCGTAAGAATACTAACATAAAGTGCTAGTCAGGCTCATTATAAGGAATTATTTGAAAAACTTTGTGTCCTGCCTGCATTAAGTGAATCTATCCAACAATCTGTTGTACATATTGGGGACTCATTAATAGTTTATATATAATCATGGAACAAGAGCCAGTTTGGACTCTACCAAGGGAAAACAAACAAGTAATTCAAAAATGTATTCCCATGAGGGAATAAAATTGTGTATTAAATTGCCCAAGCAAATGAAAAAGATTACTAAAATGAATCTATTTAAAATGATAGTTAAAACACATTTCATAAGTAATGTACACTACACAACTAAAGATTACTTAGTGAACTCAGAGTAGTGGTTAATAATGAAAGGGGACACACCCTTTCACATCACAATACATGATCGTAATGTAATGTCTTCAGTCATGTGATGAGATGTATATTAAAGAAACTAATGTTTTGGCATTGTCCTGAGCTCAAGATCTCACTCATGATAGCAGTCAGTACATTTACTCAGTTCTCCAGAAGGACTGAAGGAAGGTCATGGGGATGTGCATGTGGCATAGTAGCATATTTATGGGCCTAGATTCATTAGTTTTCTGGACAGACTGAAGGGAGTGCGAGGAACATAACATTATTTTTGTGATCCTGGAGAAAATAGTGGGTGTCCATAGTGTGTGCAGTGACTGAATAAAGAGGTGTGAAGAAACAATGCAAAGCTGATATTATATTATAAGTTGCATTGAGAAAATTCTGTATAATTGAAAGAACATTGTACAAAAATGCCAAACTCAGAGAAATAGTGCACTGAACACAAATTTGGGGGGTAAGTTTCCTCTGTCTGGCCATCCTCATTTTGATTCTACATCATTTTCCCAAATCATTTCAGGCAAATGTCAGCATGGATCCTTCAAGATTACCACAGTCAACTACCTATCCTTTCCCCATAAAAAACATCTTTATATGTTATATATGTGTGTATATTTGTGTTATGGTATTTATTTCCATTGTATCGTGATGACACATCCTATGATCTGGATGCCTGGATGAATAAGCACATAAATAAATACTTCCCCATGCAGAATTTTCCTATTCTGAGTTTCATAATTGTGAACTTGGTTGATTAATGAATATAATATTCCTTATGGCTTTGTAAAACACATTCACATACATGACATTTTACTTTATGATGCCCTAGTGGCAACATCTATCATAAAACAGATCATTTTCTTGGACTCAAATTTCCCCATAAAATTTCATCAAATCACTTACGCACATTATCTGTCTCATCTCAAAGGATTTCTATAAGCAGTTTTACTCTTGGTCTTTAATTGGTAATACCTATTCTTAGTAAGCTACTTTTGCTCGTTGGACATTGCATAATAAAAGTCTTGATGAGCTTAAGACTTCAGATATCTCCTGTGAACCAGTTGTATGTCTGCTCAGTTATCATCTGTACAGTTTTCTGGTATGACTGTGTTTGTGTCATGGATTAGCATATTTGTGTCAGCAGAAAAGATAAATTCTGTAAGACTGGTCTTTCATGCAGTTTAAGAAGAGGAGCAAACTTACTTTATTTTTATTTATGCTCCATACTGTCAAAGACCTGAGGTGGGACACAGAAAATACCAAGAGGATGATTTTTGAAACTTATTGACAGATCAATACTATGTGCAGACAAGAAATAAAACCTGGAAGCTTCCCTTTCATGGGCTACACTGTTCCTAACAGAGCTATCCAGGCAAAATACTTTTAGTTATTTAGCTTTATGATTTTATGTGTGAGAACATTTGTTGCATTCTTTTGATGAATACATGAAAATGTTGAGTTGAGAGCCATGTACCAAGTCCTGTCATGAGAAAAATGAATAAGTATGTTCCTGTGTTCAAATTTTCAATTTTTTTTTAGAAAAGATTGGAAGAAATGGGTTAATAATTAAATGTAATTAGCCAGTTTTCAGTTTGATGGACGACATCCTAAGTTTGTTAGGAGATATGCCTTGACCCATTAATTGTTTATTAAAATAGTGCAAGACAGAATAAAATTTTAGAATTCTGCTAGAAACACTCATGAAAAATACCACTGTTTTTTAATTATCTTTGATTTTTGTATTTTTGTGTGAGCACCAACACATATTTGAAGAAAATGTAATGGTTGTGTATAGCAGATGGTACAATGTTTGTTCTTACTTTCATAAAATAATCACTGAACTGTTTATCTGTCTCAGTTTTATTAATGTACTGGATTATATTTGATTGATTTTATCTTTTTATTTGTGTTACACACTTTTTCACTTTTTGATGACACTAATACTGCTATTAATGAAATTCTGGCTCTTATTTATGATCTTTCCTCTGAATTAAATTTAATGCTGTGTTGCTGGTATGGGGTATTTTAATTTACATATATGTTCTTTCCATTTCACACTTTGGTATTTTTACTCCCCTTTGTTTTAAGTGGAAACATGACTAAGAGAGCTGTAGAAATATGTTTGATAAAGTGGTAACCCTCGTCTTGATACTCTTTCCATAATTTATCTCTAGACATATGAATAGTTGCTTTTGAATCTTTTATTGTGGACTTTTACTTTGTGCTATTAATTAAATGAAGTTAGTCAGCATCATTGTTAACATTTGGCCATTGCATTCCACAAAGACACTAATGCTGCTTTTTATATACATGTATCATAGAAATTTAGTTGTTGCAGTCATCATTGTTGTTTGTTGGTGAGTGGAAAACATAACCTTACATCAGGTATTATTTCTAAAAATAAACAAAGTTTTCTTATATCTTTTTACAGAGTCAGTAGAGCTGTCTTTAAGAAAATGTAAGATTGACTGTGAGATAAATCCAACAGAAACATTCAGGAAAAGACTGTGTGAACCTTCTGAGAAGGATATAGTTGATGCTGGCTTGAGATACACAATAGAACGAGCTGGTGTTGTGAGTAACTTAAGAGTTTACTCTGCCTTCTAATGTAGTCACTCGTATGTGTTAGTAGTTGTGGATGTTCACAGATTATGGTACTGTATGACTATTTTTCATATGTTAGTGATTTCCTTTTTTCTTTTATCTTGTCTTGACACTGTGGTACTCACCAGTTGACATAACAGCTGAAACTAAGAGTACAGAAAAGTATAGAAACTATATCATGAAAAGGGTAATTGTTACTCGCCTTGTAGCAGAGATGCTGAGTTTCAGATATAGGCACAACAAAAAAGACTGTCTGAAAATGAGCTTGTGGCCAACAAGGCCTTCATAGGAGAGAGAACCCCCCCCTCCCCCCCCCACACACACACACATACTAGTGCAAAGATAACACAACACACACATGACCATAGTCTCTGGCTGCTGTTGCGGCCATACTACGAGCAGCTGCACATGATGGGAGCAACTGGATGGTGGGGGTAAGGAGGAGGCTGGGCAGGTAGGGGGAGAGATAGCAGGGTAGGGGTGGTGGATGGTAAAGTGCTGCTCCCACAAGTTTTCTTGAAAATATTTTGGTATACCATTACTAGTTTCAGGCCTGAGTCCATTGTCAGATGATAACATTACCTTAGGACAGAAATGTAAAACTTGCAAAGCAATCAACTCTACCATCTGATGATGGGATCAGCTGCAGAGTTCACCAAGCAAAATGGATAAGACAAATAATTACTATTTCACAAAGATTGGATGGTGTGTTCAAGAGAAAGAGCTTCACAAATTGAGCAAGTGAATAATACATTGAACTTTTTCCAATTCATAATGAGATGATTTATTACAGTAATCAGTGATATGTTTTGAAATGAGAAACTATATGGGTTGCAAAACAAGCCTTATTATTTTATAGTGCGCCAAAATCATGTTTTGCCTTATTTAAGGCATCTTCAGATTGGCTTACAAAGATAATACAAACATTTCTTAAAAATGATGGCATGCCTCTGATTTAAGTAAAACTGTGAACTAACAAGGAAAATATTAAAAACCAACTTACTGGCACAACAGATGTTAAACACATAGACTGCTGTCCATGCAAATGTCTTAGCAGGTGAACACTTCTTAATATTTTAAGAATATTACATGTTGTTAAAATTAAAATAAATGAGATATAATGCCAAAAATATTCAGAAGGCAGTAACTCATCGTGACCATCATAGAAACCAATAAACACAACAGGAAAAAATGGCCCTATGCATAATGTGGCAAATGTTCTCAACTGGGAAGGGATCCAGTGACCTTGTTGCCCATGGAGGGTTTGGCAAGTGTGAAGACAAGCAGTAGAAACTCTTTTCATGTGCTGCAACAAAGCATAGAACATTGTCGACATATCACTGCGATCTAAGGATACCATGGGTCACAACCAAAGTGGTTCTGCTATGAAAAGAAGTGCCACCCTCCTGATCATTGGGCTGTATGGCAGGCAACAAATGGTATGAACACATTTATTTCTATATTTTGACCCAGTGATCATTTACACAGAGAATGGTGCACTGAATTTCATTCTGACAGTGCTGGAATTCAGTAACTTTACTTCTTAAGGATTCTGCATTTATATGTAACAGAATCGGCTTGTTTTTGCTGCTGGTAGGTACACTACTTACAATTGGCCTAGTTTAGTTATTTATTTTTAGTATATTTTTATACTATATTCTGATGCTCTTTGTTTTGATTAAAACCAATATATCCTGGGCTTTGTCAGACTTACACATTTCCCTAATCGGATTCAGAGTGTTGAGGCATATTGTCTGACTTGTAAGAACAGAATAAACTATTATTTACCACATTAAGTATTTTTTGGGTCAACAAAGTTTTCTGTAACCCACCTAGGCTTTGACCATTCTTCTATGGCAAACGTTTAGGGAATTACAGTTACTCACATTTGATGATTACAAGCAATACATGCCCAAATATCAGTAAATATTACATTCTTAAATTGTCTGCAGGTTGATTAAAAATATTTATTAGCATTAGGTATCTCACTGCTTACACACAATAATTCTTGTAGCTCATAGTGTCTATGTATTTTTAGTACTGTAACACATGTATTTGTTAAGTTCCTCAACACTGTCTCCAACAGTGACATTGCTGCAGTTGTTCCATTGTGAAACACACAACTGAACCCACCTATGAAAACTGGAAAGTCATAGGTTGACAGATTTCTGGAATCTTCATTGCGTATAAGGTGTTGGTCGAATCTTGTACTGGTATTCACAATATCTTCATTTTGGACTTTTTCTGGTATTGACAAGGTCTTCATTTCTGTAGCCATTCCTCTTCCATAGCTGTCAGACTGGAGTATAATTGATATGTGACGATTTTTCCTCCATGTTTCTTGAACCACACTTCTTGTTGTAATTTTTTCTGTTGCAATTAGTGCAGTATTTATTTTCCTTATTTCAGCAGCAAGTTCCATACCGCCTCTTTTGGCAATGGTGCAAGAGTTACAGAAATAACTCTTATTAGATGATCTAAATGCATCAGTGGCATTTCCAGTTCTGATTTTGTCAAAATTTCCTCCAATATGAACGTTTTTGAGTTTCATGTGCTTGCTTGGCTTCAGTTCTGCATGTGGAAGTTTCATTAACTGCTTTAATGCAACATCAAGGCATTTCTCTGTTTCTGATCATAGGCCTGTTAGTTTTTGATCTACATTATTCCCTAATGGTTTTATCCCTTCGATTCAATGATGGATCTTCTTTCCCACGTCAAAAATGGAATGTGTTTCCACACTTCATGCACAAAATCCGACTTCTCACAGTTTTCTGGAATCATGAGAGTTCTGACAGTTATCGAGATTCCTCAAAATATCTCAGTAATGACCTTCCAACAAAATGTGCTATCCATGGTATTTGTAATTTTTCCATTGGAAGTATATTTGATGTAGCTCCTGTAACATTATCAGATTTGAAACTGACAACAAATATATTTCCTGCTAGTGAAAATACAGACATGATATGATTTTTAAGTTTACAGTATGAGATATCAATATACATATTTAGGGTTAAAATAACAATATATACACATTTGCTAAATGTCCATAGGACACAAAAATGTTTTGTGCAAATAATAATTCAACAAGACTGTTAGCATATTTAGACGATGTTATAGTTGATTAAGAGATAACATGAAAAAGGTAGTTGCTACTCACCGTATAATGGACATGCTGAGTCACAGATAGGCATAACAAAAAGATTGTCGCAAAATAAGCTTTCAGCCAACAAGGTTGTTGTCAAAAATAAAACACACACACACACACACACACACACACACACACACACACACACATACATGCACAAGCTCACACACACGTGATCACAGTCTCCGGCAGCTGACGCAAGACTATGAGCAGCAGCACATGATGGGAGAGGCAATGATATAGGGGTAAGAAGGAGGCTGAGGCAGGGAGGGGGGGAGGGGGAGGGATGGCTGGATAGGGGTGGTGGGAGGATGCAAGGATGAGGTGAGGAGATGGTAGGGCAGTGAGGTGAAGTTGGGGGATTAATTAGAGGGTGGGGGGAGAGGAGGGGTAGCAGAAAAGAGTAAAAAGACTGGGTGCGTTGGTGGAATAGTGAGCTGTGTAGAGCTGGAATGGGAACAGGCAAAGGACTATATGGGTAAGGACAATGACTAATTAAGGTTGAGGCCAGGAGGGTTGTGGGAATGTAGGATATATTGCAGGGAGAGTTCCTACCTCCACAATTCAGGAAAGCTGGTGTTGGTGGGAGTGATGGCACAGCCTGTGAAGCAGTCATTGAAATGAAGAATGTCATGCTGGGTAATGTGCCCAGCAACAGGGTGGTCCAGTTGTTTCTTGGCTACGGATGTCAGTGGCCATTTATACAGTAGGGTAGGTCACTGGCAATATGTTGAAGGTGTTGGTCTATAAGAACAGAGATTCTCTCAGTGGGGGCACAGCACCCGTGTAACGGTCTTTGGACAACAAGAAAGACAGTGTGGTATTGGGGTAAAGACTCACACATTTCTCGCAGTTGACTCGCGTATTGTGTGCAGCTGAACTCCTTCTCGGGTCAGACGGCTGTGTCGTTCTTCACAAAATAATCTTCTCTGAAGACTATAGATGGTTAAGGGAATTTCAAAATAAACTTGTTTTCTACTCTTGAAGTGATTCTGTACTCCCAGGATACTTTTGTTCAACTCTGTTATATTTTCGTCTCCACAATAAAACAACTTCACAAGATTCACACAAGCATTCAACTCTCGCGAGTCAACCCCATCTGGGACCATTAGAAACTAACAGATGCAATTATAATGTGTTCAGTTTAACAACCACTATAAAACCAGTTCTTGCTTCTCGCAAATCCAACATCTGAAAGTCAAATATAAGTGTCTTTAGTTCAATACCTAATTCATTTGTTCACAACAATACAGTCATTACACTATCAAGGAATAGCATGTGCTTGCTCTTTGTACTGGACATACAGCTTCTCAGGGATGCATTGCAAACACTTGTCTGCACTGATCGACCATCACTATTGCCATATTCTCCTGATACACACCCATCCTGCACACACAGAAACCGGTGGCGAGGTAGACACATCTTCACTCCCTCACCCTCGTACTTAAAATATTGGGTGTTCAACACAGTAGAAAGCCAAAAGTCTCTAGAATTTACACTGAAATTCTCGAGACACTACATATCGCTCCCCTTAGCTCAAACATGCAATATTTTTTACATATTCATTATGTACAATTACACAAGATAAGTCTTTATCTTTTAACAATGTCTTTCTTTCTACTAATGACCATGCATATTTTACCATAATTATAATACATGACCCTTTCAATCCATATTGGAGTTAGCTCTGTTTTCTGTTTCTATTACAATTGTAAATGACAGGTGTACGTAACTCATGAATACTCTGCTGCTTCATTCTTACTTCCCGTACTACTTTTTCTAAGTATGTTCTTATTCATTACCTATTGTAACCTGGAGGAACTCTGAGTAGAATAAAAGTGTTCCTTTCTTGGATATTTGTGAACCCAAAACTTAATGAGGCTATTTGTGCATAGAATTCAAACTTACCAGACTCATCCTTTTAAACGAGTGACTTTTGTCACAATACTGCCCTTTTTCCCTTTAGGAACAGTACCTATACCTTACATGAGTTGATCCTAGGAGTACCCTTTCTCCTTCTGTTTTGGTTGGTATGCCCCTTTCTTATTCCTATTTTCCTATAGTACAGGTTCCCTTCTTGGTGCCCCTGTCTGCACAGTATAGGTCAGCCTTTCATAGGTCTGCCTATCCACCCTTTTTCTCATTCACTAAATGTTGAGTGTGCCCTCCATATCCTTCTTGAGTAGGCCCCCTGATTCATTGCCCTAGCATACATCTTTATGTATACTATACTTAAATATACTCTGGTAAAATTACAAATCTACTTTACACTCATATTTCACTTTCTAATACTTCAGCTTATAACCTAGAGTCCTCTTTCACTCCTCACTTTTACTATATAAACAGATATGATGTCCACACATAGTAGATGCTATGTCTACCTGTATTTACCATCTCCCAGTAGATACTATGCTTTTTCTCAAAGGTCTAGCATGGCACATAATATATATTTGAGATCAACAAAATTAACGATGCAGAACTGTCACCAATAGGAACAGTAATCATAATAGTTCTTGCACATCGGTACTACATATATGTGATGTGGAACCGTCATGGCTAACAACAATGTATGCATATTTTTCTATGTGCACACACTTTCCCCCTACAACACTAGACAGTTCTCATAACATTTCAATTTGTGCTTTCCCTGTTTCTGTCTTTGTGTTATGTTGTGTGTATGGTTAAGTGTGTTTGTGTATCCTGATTCTTCGGCTGACTTATGTGAAATAAGTTGAAGGTTTTATTATACCATGGAAATTGAGAAGGACTTTAGCAATAGAAGCATATGCATATGGAAAGAGGGAAAGATAGATAGGTTCTCAATAGAGAAGTAAGAAAGGAAAAAGTAGAGATGGTTGCTAAGATCGAGGAAGTGAAAGAAGATAGCCCCAAAGACAGGAATCCCTTCCCACCCCTGTTCCCCAGGATCTCTACTTCACTGGTACTCGAGTGAGAAGCCAGAGGAGGTATGATGTTAAATGTCTCCTACAGAATGGACACTCTCACCTTTACCTTTGAAGCCCCCGAAGAATTATTTTAGCAACATCTATTGAATGGCAAATGGCGAAGAATTAGTTACACTTGTCTGTGTGGGTTGTCAGAAAGATGGGGTGTGTGATTAGTGTTACTCATGCTTGTACTTACACTACTCACCTCTTCCAAAAGTTATACAAACCCTCCCATTTACCTTATATCTCACAAAAAGTATAAAATATAAAAATAGAAAATTATACATTACGATAACATAGCTGTTTAGTCATTCACTTTACACTATATATCATACACAAATAAAGTACTCGGTTCAGTTTATGAAGTATAGTTATTACTTTGTTTGAATAGTGCCATGACTTTATACTTTTCACTCAAATAATATTTTATTAGTTTCATTTCATGTCTAGAGATCACTGTTCATCTGTGATTCTCTTAAATAGGTCCTAATCTTGTAGCCATATCCGGTTACCTAATTAGTAACATTATAGGATAGTTTAAGAATTCAAGAATAGATTACAGAATAGCTTAAGAATTGAAGGGAATTTGGTGCAGGAAAACTAATGTCAGAAGGAACACCAAAAACAACTCAGGAGCCGGCGGTTGTCACTCCGCCCGTTAACACAGAACGTTAACGTCCCTGGGGGATAGATGTGACTCCACCCAGATCCCATGGATCTGACATTAACTTCACTCTCTTTTCAGCAGTGAATACCTTTTGCGTAACTGTTGAGTTGCCCCAGAATATTATTCCATATGACATCAGAGAGTGGAAGTATGCAATATATATTAGCTTACTAATTTCTGCATCCTCAAAATTGGCAGTTATTCTGATTGCAAAAGTTGCTGAACCTTGTTGCTTTAGGAGATCCAAAATATGAATTTTCCAATTAAGATTCTCATCTGTATGTACACCCAAAAACTTAGTATGCTCTACCCTGGCTACTGACTTCTTTTGATGCATTATGTTTATTGAAGGAATTATAGTTTTTGCAGCAGAAAATTGTATGATTGATTGATTGATTGATTGATTTTATTGTTGTAGAGACCTCAGAGATCATCTGAGGCATTACAAAAGTCAATATTACACAGTATAAATGTTACACAAATAATTATAAAAACAAGAAAAATATTACACAATATAAATATTACACAAATAATTATGGTACCTTCACATAAATACAAAACAGAGAAACTTCTGGTACAAATTGATATTGCATTGTAAATTTAGCCAATTACAGACTTACTCATATATAGAAGCATATAAAAACTGATCACAAAGTGTGGTTATACCATATTATTTGCCTCCCTTAAAAATTCATCAGTTTCATAAATGCTGAGCTCAAGAAGAAATTCTTTTACTTTTCTTTTGAATTGTTGAATTGGAAGATCCCTGATATGTTGGGGTGTGGCATTAAAAAATTTTATGGACTTGTATAAGAAGCACTTTTGCGTTTTTTTATAGTTACATCGGAAAGAAACTAGGTCCTGCGTGTTTCTTGTGTTATAATTATGTCACATGTCATACTGTTGATAACTCTGATAGTTTTCCTTAATATGCGTTACACACTGTAGTACAAATATTGACGGCAGGGTCATAATCTGTAATTTTTTAAAGCTTGGCCTACAGTGAGCTCTGGGTGCCAAGCTACATATCAGTCTTACTGCCTTCTTTTGTAGTTTGAAGAGATTAGCTGCCTTGCTTTGATGTCCCCACAGTATTGTACCATAGGAAATGTGACTGTGTACTAAAGCAAAATAAACCACTTTAAGTACTGGCACGTTTAGACAAAGACGCAGCTTCCTTAGAGCAAATATTCCTTTGCTAATGCTGCTTCCCACTTTTTCTACATGGTTACCCCAGGATAGTTTTGAATCAATTGAGATTCCAAGGAAATTAACAGCATTTGAGCTCTGCTCAAGTTCAGTGTTATTATTCCACGATACGTACAGGTCTTGTATTTTTTTTTTTTTAATTTTTTTTTTTATTTATTTTTTTTTATTTTTTTTTTTTTTTTTTTTTTTTTTGTTGACACAAAGGGAATTAGCTTTACACCAATTTTCAACTTTGACAGTGCACTGGTCTGCTTCATATTTCACCTTCTGTGCTGTTTCTGCAGTTATACAGACTGCAAGATCATCTGCAAATAAGTAAGTCCTAGTTGATGGCCCAACTATGTTACATGGTAAGTCATTTATATAAATAATAAATAGAATTGGGCCAAGTACAGAACCTTGTGGGACACCCATGCCCACAGGTAAGTAATCTGATTCTGCACCATTAATAACCACCTTCTGCACCCTATTACTTAGATAAGATTTTATCAATGCCAGAGCACTTCCTGTAAAGCCATAGAATTGCAGTTTGTTCAATAAGATTTCATGAGACACAGTGTCGAAAGCTTTTGATAAATCAAAGAGTTTATTCTGAACCAATAGCTTGCTTTCTAGTTGCTTCACACACTGTGTTAAAAGGGATAAGGCAGATTTAACAGTTCCTAACCCTGTTGTGAAGCCAAATTGACTATCAGTGAAGATTTTGTTTTCTTCAAAGTATTTTACTATTTGATTATTTAATATAGCTTCTATCACTTTAGACAAGATTGGCACAATTGAAACAGGCCTAAAATTATCACAACTTCAGAGGCTGCCTTTTTTGAGTATTGGAGTGACTTTAACAAACTTTAGTGCCTTTGGGAACTGAGCCTCCAAAATACATGTATTTACTACATGTGTTATCAATTCTGGCAGTTGAACTGAATCACACTTTAACATGGCTGAACTTAAACCATAACTAAAACTGTTCTTCATTTTCCTCGGTATATTAGTAACATCCTGTACCTTGACCAGTTTAAAGCTAAATGTACTTTCAGGCTTTGTGGTGTGTCTCAGGTAGTATTTATGGTCACTGGCTATATTGGAAATGCCAATCACCTTTATTATTTCTTGCACCTTCTCAATGAAGAATGTATTTAACTGTGTAGCATTCAGATTACTGCTTTCAGCCTGTGAAGTCATTTTCCTGTTGCACTGACTGTTAATGATATTCCACATTCCACGTGTCTTATTTTCAGATGTTAGTATTATATCTTCATTTTTTTTACACCTAGCTTCCTTTAAGGCCTGTCTTAATCTTTTCTTTTTCACTGTGAGCATGTCTTTAAAAACTTGAGAACCTGTACTTCTATACCAGTCATAATATTGATCACACTCCCTCTTGATCTTCAACACCTTTTCATCCTTGACCTTATTTACTCTAAGTTCCTTTTTATTATTTAGTAACTTAATGGGAAAGGACATCTTAGCATATACAGAAAGAGTAGATATGAGTTTTCCACCTTTCTATCTATTGCATGTTCTCGATAAACCTGCAACCAATTAGTTTTATCAATATGAGGCTGAAACATATTTAGATTATCGTAATTGACGACACATACTTTCTTTCCTGCCATGTGCACTGAGTCAGTGTTACAATTTCTTGTTATATCTGTTCTAAGAAGTAGTGGCCAGTGGTCAGAAAAAAATGGTTCAAATGGCTCTGAGCACTATGCGACTTAACTTCTGAGGTCATCAGTCGCCTAGAACTTAGAACTAATTAAACCTAACTAACCTAAGTACATCACACACATCCATGCCCAAGGCAGGATTCGAACCTGCGACCGTAGCAGTCGCTCGGCTCCAGACTGTAGCGCCTAGAACCGCACGGCCACTCCGGCCGGCCAGTGGTCAGATACACAGGTCTTAATTACCTCTGACTTGAGATGCATTAACTCATTTGATACAACTATATTGTCAATACAGGTACCAGTACCTTTACAATGTGGCCATCTTATTTCAGTGGTTGTAATATAAAGACCAAAAGAATTTAATAAATTATTTACATATGAGTTATAGATAGTGGACAACTGAAAATTCAAATTGAAATCTCTACAGATTAGTATCCTACACTTATACTTACAGACTGTCTCACATAAAGACACTAACTTGTTAACAAAATCATCTGTTGAATTGCCTCCAGTCTTAGTTGAGTACAAAGCTACAACTGTTAAATTTAAATCTGTTAACCTAACAGCTGCAATTTCACATAACATTTCTAGAGATAATGCTTTAACTTTTGCTATTGGTTCATATTTAATCCCTTTTTTTAGAAATATAACACACCCACCATGATTTTTATTAGTTCTACAATATTTGTCAGCTAGGGTGTAGCCCTCAGGGCAGTATAGATCTATTTCATCATGCTTTAACCAGTGTTCTACGAGACAGACTACATCTAAGTGATAAGCCTCTATGACATCTTCCACTACTTCCAACTTATTAGATAAACACTGTATATTCCAGTGAAGGACATTAAAATTGTCTGATCTGTGCCTGAGTCTGTTTACCTTGAGATCTTCCTCCCCCTTTGGCCTACCACTAAAAAATCATTTAGATGGGAGGGAAGCACTGATTTCCGTTTACTCACCCTGTTAGTATTTGGTCCTGTTACTGGGATTAGTGATGATGCTGATTCATCTGCTGCTGCTGCAGCTGGTGGTGGTAGTGGTGTACTGTGTTTTTTCGAAGTTCAGAGCAAGCCCATTCGCAGAAAACCAATAATAACTTTTCCAAAGGCCTTATTTATATCATTTTCTATCAGACTTTCTTTTACTGGATTAATAATTGTGCTTGTATCATCAGCAAACAGTGTCAGTTCAGCATCTTGTTTCACATAGGAAGGGACATCATTCACATATATCAAGAACAGGAGCAGGCCCATGATTGAATCTTGTGGAACACCTAATGTAATTTCACCCCAGTTAGATGAAGTGGTAAACTCCTTTGAATCACTTGAAGCATATAGAGAGACTTTTTGCTTCCTGTTCTGTAGATATGACTTAAACCACTCATATGCTGTTGCATTTATACCACAGAATTGTAATTTCTCTAACATAATGTCATGGTTCACACAATCAAATGGTTTGGATAGGTCACAGAATATTCCTACTGGTGACATTTTACTATTTAAAGACTCTATTATGTGGACAGTGAAATTGTATATTGCTGTCTCAATGGAAAAGCATTTCTGAGATCCGAACTGTGATTTACTAAGTATCCCATTACTGTTGAGATGGCTAACCACTCTCGAGTACACTACTTTCTCAAAGATGTTTGAAAACGCTGTAAGCAAGGACACTGGCTCATAGTTATTGACATCTGTGGGTTCCCCCTTTTTGTAGAGAGGCCTAACAATGGCATACTTTAACCTGTCTTGAAAAATACACTGAGCCAGTGATGCATTACATATGTGACTTAAAATATGAGCTGTAATTGCTCAAAATTGTTTTAATAACTTGTTAGAGATGTCATATACTCCAGCAGAACATTTATTTTTGAAAGATTTAATAATTTTCCTTATTTCACAAGAGGTTGTTAGATAAAACTTAATCTGAATAAAATTTTTCAAAACTGTCTCTTCCATGTACTGCCTGGCTTTTTCTTTTGGACTATTATCACCATATTTTTCTCTTACACTTAAGAAGAGATTGTTAAATACATTGGCTATCTGTGTAATGTTGTTTAAGATGGTTTCATTCTCTTTAACAGTAATACTACCTACCCCAGTGGTTACTTTTCCTGTCTCCCTTCTAACAACACTCCATATTGATTTGATTTTATTGCTGGAGTTGTTAATTTGTTCTCTAACATACATATTTCTTGATTTCCTTACAACTTTTCTCAGTATGTTACAATAATTTTTATAGTGTCAAACTACTTCTGGATCTTTACTAGTTCTTGCTGTCTCATACAGTTTTCTTTTTCTTTCTGAAGGCACTTTAATACCTGTAGTAATCCAAGGTTTCTTTGAAAAGTTTGTTGTGTTACAATTAGTAATTTTCTTTGGAAAACATTGTTCAAAAAGAGATGTAAATTTATCAAGAAATATGCTGCATTTATCATTATCATTTGGCTCATTATATACATCTTCCCAGTTTACATTTCGCAAACTTTCTCTGAAGTGATCTATAGATACCGGGTTGAGCACCCTCACACTTTTACTTAATGATTTCTGAAGTGTACAACCTGTTAGGTTTTGTAAGTTAATCAGTTGTGCATCATGGTCAGATAATCCATTTGCCACTGGGAAAGCATGTGTTTGTTTTACATCCTCTTTCTGTACAAATACATTATCTATTAGAGTACTATTCTCCTGAGCTATACGTGTAGGGAAATTGATCACTGATTCTAAGTTATATGTTGTTAACAACACTTCTAGTTCACTTTTCCTATCAGAATTGCTTAGAAAGTTAACATTGAAATAACCACAGATTAATTTCTTCTTTTTGTGTGACAGACAGTATAATAGGGAGTCAAACTTTTTTATGAATAGCTCCCAATCTCCTGGTGGAGACCTGTACACTGTTGCTAATATCAACACAACATTATCTAGCTGAATTTCACATAGACAAATATCAAACTGCTGATCAACACAAAATTTGCTTACTTCAACAGTTCTGTATTTATAGCCTTGTTTTATGAAAATGGCAACTCCTTTATCCATACTAGATCTACAAGTGTAAGATGCTAAATTGTACCCATTTATACCGACATTTTCCATCCCCACAGTTATATGGTGCTCAGACAGACAAAGTATATCAATCTTATTCTTATTTGTGACATCATCTAAACACATTATCAGCTCATCTACTTTATTTTTTATTCCCCTCATATTTTGGTGAAGTAAGTTGATACCACCCTTAGCTTTATCCCTATTTGCTGTGCATGAAGTTTCTTTTCTTCTATTTTCCTTGGTTGTTGTCTGTCTGGAATTTGGCTTTAAGCTAAAAAACCTGTCTGCCTGGTCCCAATAACCACAGGGATCACCCCTTGTGTGACTGTGGCCCCCCTTATAGTATCTGCTAATAGAGAAGCTAACTTATCTTTCCCCTTCCTATTAAGGTGCAGGCCATGTGTAGTGTAACCCCACCTACCAATAGCATCAACCGGAACAACGCTCATGTGAGACTTTGCAGATGTCTGGAGCATCCCGTTCAGCTCAGTGTTAACATGCGTTACAGCAGTGTTTACCTAGGGCTGATCATGGCACTCAAAGACCTCCACAAACCCCACATTTGTGTGCCCAGTTTCTGCTCCTATTTTATCCAGGCCACTCCAAATATTATATCTTGGTCAAGAAACAATTACCATTTTACTAGGAAGCATGACATTTAGTAAGGTTATTCTATGTTCTAATCTGTCCTGGACTGGTTTGAATTCTTTCCATGAATCATTTCTAACATTTCTATTATCATTAAGTTTGGAAAAAGCAACAGTCAAAATGTTTCCAAAAATTATACTCTCAGTAATTTCTCGATCTATAATTATTTCAAAAGGTTCTGCCAGACTACTTACATTTAGCATGTCAAAGTTGACTAATTTTTCCCTGACATTCCATTCTACATTATTTACTCGTGAACCGACAGCTTGTGTAGTAACAGCTCATATACTAACACCCCTGGAATTTTCCACTGAATAATCGATATTACATCCTTATGTTGATCTGTGTTCTCTTTCAAAATATTCATTTCCTGTCTTACAGAATTAAATATAACATTTCATACATTTCACAAGATTCTAATTTTTCATTAAGCTCAGGTTCTATATTATTACTTTTGGCATCAAATTCTAGTTTCTTTGTAAAATTCCGAAATCGCTCATACTGTCTATGGTTAGATTCAGTAAATAGCTGATTAATATGAGTATTAAAATAACTAGTGAGTTCACTCTTTAAATGTAAGTTCAGATTTTCTACATTATTATTTATAGATTCAAATTCAGTCTTTAATAAAACTATTTTTGTTGCTTGACTGTTAAAGGTTTCACTTTGATTACTTAAAATTTCATTCTGAGCATCTAATTTTTCACTTAAGAGTGGCTGAATCAGCCTTGTGGTCATCCAGCTTAGCACTTGGGTCATTTAATCTAGCATTTAGTTTTTGTCTCAAAGTTGCCATTTGGGCATTTTGAGCTTTGATTACATTCACTACTTCAGACCTGTCATCCCCTTCTTTAGCAATTCTCATAGCCATGGCTGGTTCTGACGTCTCTCCAACTTGTTGTATACTGTCCCTGCTTCTATAGACTTTAGCTCTTGTGAGCATCCAATACTAATTTCAGTTATACCAATTACACAGTAAAAGTTCACCCCACAGTATTTTGTAACATGTCTTACTAGAATAATAAAATTTTTATTTCTGCTCACCCGGCATAGAATTCTTGCTGCATAGGTGAGCGAATGTGTAATCAGTTCCGGTGGACAGCACTGGCACTGGCAGCATCAAATGTTGGTTTGAAAGCCATCAGAGGCAAGCACAGGTGGAGTCAGCACTGGTGAGCAGCAGCTGCTGCAGTTGGCGTTGGTGACTGGTTACTGTGTCAGTGTCGGCCCAATGTACGTGTGTGGAGACTGCTTACTCTCCACACCCAATCATCTTATTCGAAAAACTGAGGTCATCTCTCCAGTTTTCTTCACTATTACTTTCTCAAGTCTTTTACAGTGCTGCACTTGCAACTTTCTTCCATTTGTTTGTTGGACTCAACGCGATTACTGGAAACAGTTCTCGTATGTTGTTATGCTTGGTTGCTATGGCAATGCCTGTTTCTGTCTTTAAATTTCCGTTTTCTTCGGGTCCTGTCAAATAGGTCACTACGTTCTAATGGTCTTCGGATGACAAGAGAGACATTGTGGTACTGGGGTGCAAGACTCTCACGTTTCTCACAGCTGACTCGCGTATTGTGTGCGGTGATCTTCTTCTAAGGTCAGACGGCTGCATCAATCTTCACAAACTCTTCTTCTCTGAAGACTATAATTGGTTATGGGAATTTCAAAATAGTCTTCTTTTCCATTCTTGAAATGACTCTGTACTCCCAGGATACTTTTGTTCAACTCTGTTATATTTTCATCTCCACAATAAAACAATTTCACGAGATTCACACAAGCGTTCTAATATCGCGAGTCAACCCCGTTTTGGACCACTAGAAACTAACAGATGCAATTATAATGTGTTTGCTTTAATAACCTCTATGAAACAAGTTCTTGGTTCTCGCAAGTCCAACACCCAAAAGTCAAGTGTAAGTGTCTTTAGTTCAATACCTAATTCATTTGTTCACAACAATAGTCATTACACCATTAAGGAATAGAGCGTGTTTGCTCTTTGTACTGGACATGCAGCTTCTCAGACGCATGCTGAAAACCGATCAATCACCAGTATTGCTCTATTCTCCTGCACACACAGAAACCAGCGTCAAGGTAGACAGATCTCCACTCTCTCACCCTAATACTTAAAATATTGGGTGTTCAAGACGGTGGAAAGCTGAGTGTCTCTAGAATTTACACTGAAATTCTCGTGGGACTGCAACCGGCCACAATGGGGTGTCTTGGGTTGTAGGGTTTAAGGACTTTAGGAAGCATGCAAGATTTAGGAGTGCAAGGAATAGTAGGCACAACCCGTGGGGGTCACATCTGCACTGACGAGCAGTCTCTCTCAAAATATACCAAGGGTCTCACTGAGGTCTTTACAGATCATAATTACCCTCCCAACCTCGTACAGAAAGAAATCTTCTATGGCGTATCTTTCCAGTTACTCACCACCACCCAAAATCTCATCATCCGGCCACACCACCCAGCACTGGAGCAACTGAATTACATTCTTCACCAGGGTTTCGACTACCTATCATTGTGCCCTGAAATGAGAAATGACTTCCACAACTTCCCCAACCCTGCACAGTGGTGTTCTGCCACCCACCAAGCCTACACAGTATCCTCATCCATCCCTATGCAACCCCTGCTCCCAACCCCTTGCCTCATATCCCTTTAATAGACTTAGATCCAGTACCTGTTCCATGCATCCACCCATCACCATCTATACCAGTCTAGTCACAAATATCAGCTATCCCACCAAAGGCAGAGCTATTTGTGAAACCAGTCATGTGATCTACAAGCCGAACTGCAACCACTGTGGCGCATTCTATGCGGGAATGACAACCAACATGTTGTCTGTCCACATGAATGGCCACCGACAAACTGCGACCCTGTTGCTGAGCGTGCCACCATGCATGACAGTCTTCATTTCAGTGACTGCTTCACAGCCTGTGCCATTGGCAACCTTGCCACCAACACTAGCTTTTCTTAATTGTGCAGGTAGGAACTCTACCTGCAATATACCCTACATTCCTGTAACCCTCCTGGCTTCAACATTTGTTAGTCATTGTCTTAAGCATCTAGCCCCTTCTTGTTCCCATTCCAACACTACACAGCCCACTATTCCACCAACACACCCACTCTTTTCACTTCTCTCCCTTTCTGCACCCTCCCCCCCCCCCCCCCTCTCCCCCACCCGTCGCCTAACCTCTTGACTGCATGTAGCTGCCCTATCCTCATTCCAACTCATCCCTGCACACAACCACTAGCAGCACTTTATTGTCCTGCACCCCTACTCTACCATCCCTCATCCTCCCCATCCCCTCCTCCTACCCCCACCTGGTTGCCTCCACCATCATGTGCTGCTGATTGTAGTCTGGCTTCAGCTTGCCGGAGGCTGTGGTCATGTGTTTATTTGTGTGTGTGTGTGTGTGTGTGTGTGTGTGTGTGTGTGTGTGTGTGAGTTGCATTTTTGTGTGTTGTCTATTTTTGACAAAGGCCTTGTTGGCTGAAAGCTTATTTTGTGGCACTCTTTTTGTTGCGCCTATTTGCGACTCAGCATCTCCACTATATGGTGAGTAGCAACTATCCTTTTCATAATATTATTACATTGGATTTTACATTGTTTGATTAAGAGATAAATCTCTCTGAAACACACCTTTTCTGTACTGCTTAATTAGATTCACAAAGACTACCAATATAAATAATCACAGGCAAAATATGTCGCATTCAAATGTGAACAATACAAAGACATCAGGATTTCTTATGCTTTTTGCCCATATTTCACAGCTTTCAATACAATTTTTGATGATGAGTAAACAGATTTGTTAAACTCCCTTCTCATATATTTAGGTTGTGTTGGCCAGAAGCAGAAATATACCACAAAGAAAAACCATAAAACAGTTGAAGTTTGGAGTTTTGCACTTGGTCTCTAAATATCCAAAACTTTAGTAATGGTCCTTCTTGATAGATCAAAGAACATTGAAGCAGATAGACTCCATTCCCTCCAACTAAAAAAGAAGTATAAATTAGAACTTAGGAAACAGGTGTGAATGGCAGACAATAACTACATTCACCAATCACAAAACAAATGAATGGTTGCCTCAAAATTTACTAAGGCAGAACTGAATAAAAGTTACAAAGTCTCTTCAAATGTTGGTTATTGACAATTCATACAGAAACCAGAGTCAAAGGAAGTGGTGGTTGAAAAGGAAGTGGAACAGGGCTGTAGCCTATCCCCAATATTAATCAATCTATACACTGAGCAAGTAGAGAAAAAATGAAAGTTCAAGGAGAAGAAAGCAAAACATTTATGTCTGCTGATGACATTGTAAACATGTCGGTGACAACAAAAGCCTTGGAAATACATTTGATTACAATGAACAATGTCGTGAAAGGAAGATATAAGATGAACATCAGCAAAAACAAAAGAATGGTAGTAGGATGTAGACATATTAAACTAGTTCATGCTGAGGGAATTAGATTAAGAAATGACACACTAAAACTAGTAGATAAGGTTTGCTGTTTGGACAGTAAAATAACTTATGATGGCCGAAGTAGAGAGGACATAAAGTGTACACTGACAATGGGAAGAAAAGCATTTCTGTTGAAGAGAAGTTTATTGATAGTGAACAAAAATTTAAATGTTAAGAAGTTTTTTCTGAAGGTATTTTTTGGAACAGAGTTTTGTTCAGCAGGGAAATGTGGATGATAAGCACCTCAGATAAGAAGAGACTAAAAAATTTTGATATGTAGTCCTACACAAGAATGCTCAAGGTTAGATGGGTAGCTCATGTAACCAATTAGGAAGTACTGAATAGAACTGGAGAGAAAAGATCATTGTGGCATAAATTGACCAGAAGAAGATATTTATTGATAGGACACTTTCTGTGACATCATGAGATGATCAATTTAGTGTTAAAGGGAAGAATGAAAGGAAAAAATTGTAGAGGGAGACCAAGAGGCAAATACAGTAATGTAAAAGTTGCTGTAATTACTCAAAGATGAAGAAGTTTGCACATGATTGAGCAGTGTGGAGAACTACATCTGGAATGGAGAGAGAGAGAGAGAGCCTTACACTGAGAATAAATTTTTGTTCTGAATTTTGTTGTTCTTTAGTCTGCTGTTTTCCAAGTTATTTTCTTTGTTCAAACTTTGACAACATTGATAGCATGTATAATCTTCAGATGAAATATATTGAAATGAATTTACTAAAACTTAAAGGGAAAAAACGTAATAACAGTCCTGGAATCCAAAGAAACTTTTTGTTTGGGATTTAATTTCATATTTAATTTGTTTACTTTTCTTCAGGAAACACTTCGTACAGCAAGTGAACTACAGTTGTGCTTAGACCTGAGAACAGCAGCATACTGCAATGCTATTGAAAAGATATTCAGAACTTACGATAATGCTGGGTTGGCTATGTAAGCCCCTCAGCTACATGTCAGGTAAACGCTGTCATCTTTTACTAGACGTTTCTATTACAAGGGTAAACAATATTTGAAAATGTGTTGCAGTTTCATTTGTTTAGTCATAACAGTTATTTAGAACATAAATTTAAAATTAATAATGATGTTCAGGCTTTCTGGATGTGTTGATATTCACTCTTTTACATTTCAGTTCCTGGGTGTCACAAGGTTAGTGAGCGACTCGTAGACTTCACCGCTATACAATATATGGATGAGTAAATAAGAGTTGACGTCTACCGGGTCTTTTTTAAAAGGTTTAATATTGAATGAAGCCTTTTTTGCAAGACTTTTTTGTATTTGACACACTTCAAATGATACAAATGTGATTGTTCAAATTACTGTAAGATTCGTGTAGCTATATGTATGTACAATATGTCACATTACTGGAATACAAAATTTGTAAAGTAAACCAAGGAAACACAAAGATTTTCATTTATTTTGAAGAAATGGAACTGTTCTATAAAATGAATTTGACACCAATTTTGATAAAGAAAATTAAGAATGAAAACAGAAAAATACAAATTGAAATAATTTAAACATAGATGTACTGGTTCATTCATTCACACATTGTGTTCCACAAATTCCACCTGGAAGCAAAGCCATTCAAGGATGTAGAACAAGTCATGCTATGCTCAACAGGCATGGGCCACTGCAATCAGTCACTTTATCTCTGGAAAGCATACCAACAATCACTTGCAACTTATGCTAATCTATCCACAGCAATAATCATGATTATTTCTAGATTCTAGACATAAGAGTTGGCACTCTTACATTGTTCTGCTGCTGTTTTTATCTACTCCTTCATACTAATCATTGATGTAACTTAATGAGTTCAGAGTACACAATCAACTATCTTTGTATCCTTGACAAATTAGTAATAATTTAGTGACAAACTTATTCTGCTTTCCTACTTAAATGTTACTAGTAATAATCCTACAGACTTGTACATGTAGCTTATGAATAAGCAGGAGAAGAAATATCAGTTGGCACTGTCTGACTTTAAGTTACTTGATTGATTTGAGTTTTATTTGGTAATATAGATTATATTCTGTACGCTAAATGTCCTCGTACAATAGAATCATTTAGGTAGCATAATGTCACAAGAATTTTTTCTATATGAGATGTTTTACAAATACAAGATCAATCACCTAAATTGTGCCATGCAGACATTGCAGAGTTGGAAAGTAATATTGATGCACAGTTTTTACAGAATGGATTGGCAGTCAGGAACTCACATAGTTGACCAATAAACAGATTGTAATGATACTCAGCGTTTTTTTGTGCAAACCTACACTTTTTAAATGGAACAATATCTACTGACATTAACAAACTAAAAGTAGGATTAATTAGAATGTCAGTGGTGTTTGCTGCAGGATTATAGTGTGATTCATTAATGAGACGTTGTATTTTGAAAAGTTCCCACACCGACACTTGTGCAATACCTGTGGTAGCACACACTACAAGGTAACACAAGTGCAGACCACAGTTATGTGGATTCTGACCAGTAACAAGACACTTAACTATCACAGGTTGTGTTCAAAATGACCATCAGAAGAGGCAGTACACACTTCCAGATTGGTATTGAACAACTGCTGCACACGTGCTAGCATTTCAGTGGGGATGTCCAATCAGTCTGCAGTAATTAGTTATTGCACATCATCAGGTGTAATTGTTATGCCCTTTTAGACACTGTCTTTCAGCTTTCCTGACAGAAAAAAGTCTACAGGCATAAAACCTGGGGAATGGGCCAGGCAAGGTACAGATCCTCTGCATCCAATCCAAAGATCTGGAAACAATTCATGAAGAAATATTATAGTACTTAATGCACAGCCATCATATTTGTGCCAAAGGCTCCTCCTAGGATGCAGAGGAACTACTTCTAGCATCCATGAGAGATGGCCTGTTAGGAGGCTGCGATACTTGTCACATTCGGTGTTCTGTCTATGAAAAATGGACCTATGAGCTGATGGTTCACTATCCCAAACCATACATTTACATTCCATGGATGCTGACGTTCCACCTGATGAAACCAATAGTAATTGTCAACAGAACAGTAGTGTATGTTTTGGCAGTTTAACTGGCCATGATTGGTAAATATGGCTTCATGACTAAACGAGATATGCATAGATCAAAATTATCCTTTCTTAATGTCCATGTGCAGAGGTTAATATGATTCTCACAATCATTTCCATGCAGCTCTTGATGGAGAGAGATATGATAGGGCTGGAACATTTGTTGATGGAGAATGCATAAGACACTTGCCTGATTAATGCCACTTCCTTGTGCAAATGCATAGGAGCTAACGTGCGGATCAACTGCAACAGCAGCAAGGACATTCATTTTCCCCTCTTCTGTCATCACTTGTTTTCTTCTGCTACATTGTGTAGGTCTTTATTACTTTCACATAACTGGCTGTAGAGGTTGATAAACAATTGCCGAGATGGTTGATGTCTATTGGGATATCTTGCCACATACACCAAACCAGAATTCTTCATGCATTATCCATACACCATGAGGATGTTGGCTTTATCTGCATTGGCAAACCCCATTCTCCACTCATGGCATACTGCTTAGACTGTCACACACTAACCGACTAACAAGTTGCAACACACTCAGGAAACACACACTGCACTATAAGCAAACATAACAACTTTGTACCTAGTAACTATGCAGGTTGAATGGCACAAACAAGTGTCCGTGCAGAAATTTGTCAGAATATGATATCTTGTGAATAACTTGCACTAGAATCCTACAACAAACACCAATGAAATTCTAATTTACCCTACTTTTCATTTTCTAATGTAAATAGATGTTGTTCCATTTGAAAAACCGTGTGTTTCCAGAAAAAACGCTTTTTAAATATTATTGCAATGTGAGCACTTGACTACCAATCCATTCTATGATAACTGCACATCAATAGCACTTTCTGTTTTTGCAACATTTGTGCTGCAAGTTTTCGGCGATTCCCCCTGTATATACAGAGTGGTCCATTGATCATGACTGGGCCAAATATCTCACAAAATAAGTGTCAAACGAAAAAACTACAAAGAACGAAACTTGTCTAGCTTGAGGGGGAAACCAGATGACACTATGGTTGGCCCGCTAGATGGCGCTGCCATACGTCAAACGGATATCAACTGTGTTTTTAAGATAGGAACTCCCATTTTTAATTACATATTCGTTTAGTACATAAATAAATATGAATGTTTTAGTTGGACCACTTTTTTCATTTTGTGATATATGGCGCTGTAATAGTCACAAACATATGGCTCACAATTTTAAACGAACGGTTAGTAACAGGTAGGTTTTTTAAATTAAAATACAGAACTTAGGTACATTTGAACATTTTATTTCAGTTGTTCCAATGTGATACATGTACCTTTGTGAACTTATTGTTTCTGAGAATGCATGCTGTTACAGTGTGATTACCTCTAAGTACCACATTAATGCAATAAATGCTCAAAATGATTTCCGTCAACCTCAATGCATTTGGCAATACGTGTAACAACATTCCTCTCAACAGCGAGTAGTTCGCCTTCTGTAATGTTCGCACATGCATTGACAATGCGCTGACGCATGTCATCAGGTGTTGTCGGTGGATCACGATAGCAAATATCCTTCAACTCTCCTCACAGAAAGATATCTGGGGACGTCAGATCCGGTGAACGTGCTTCTACAACCAATCCACCTGTCATTAAATATGCTATTCAGTACCACTTCAACTGCACATGAGCTATGTGCCAGACATCCATCGTCTTGGAAGTACATCGCCATTCTGTCTTGCAGTGAAACATCTTGTAGTAACATCGGTAGAACATTACGTACAAAATCAGCATACAATGCACCATTTAGATTACCATTGATAAAATGGGGACCAATTATCCTTCCTCTTATAATGCCGCACCATACATTAACCCACCAAGGTCGCTGATGTTCCACTTGTTGCAGCCATTATGGATTTTCCGTTGTCCAATAGTGCATATTATGCCGGTTCATGTTACCACTGTTGGTGAATGATGCTTCGTCGCTAAATAGAACGCGTGCAAAAAATCTATCATTGTCTCGTAACTTCTCTTGTGCCAAGGGCAGAACTGTACATGATGTTCAAAGTCATCGCCATGCATTTCTGGTGCATAGAAATATGGTACGGGTGCAATCGATGTTGATGCATTCTCAACACCGACGTTTTTGAGATTCCTGATTCTCACACAATTTGTCTGCTACTGATGTGCGGATTAGCCACTGCAGCAGCTAAAACACCTACTTGGGCATCATCATTTGTTGCATGTCGTGGTTGACATTTCACATGTGGTGGCTGAACACTTTCTGTTTCCTTAAATAACATAACTCAGACACTTGGATGATGTCATCCAGGATACCAAGCAGCATACATAGCACATGCCCGTTGGGCAATTTGATCGCGATAGCCATACATCAACAGGATATTGACCTTTTCCACAATTGGTAAACAGTCCATTTTAACACGGGTAATGTATCACGAAGCAAATACCGTCTGCACTGGCGGAATGTTACGTGTTACCACATACGTATACGTTTGTGCCTATTACAGCGTCATATATTACAAAGCAAAAAAAGTGGTCCCACTAAAACATTCATATTTCTTTAAGTAATACACGAATATGTAATAAAAATGGGGGTTCCTATTTTTTTAAAATGCAGTTGATATCCGTTTGACCTATGGCTGTGTCATCTAGCGGGCCAACCATAGCACCAGCTGGTTTCCCCCTTAAAACTAGATGTGTTTCGTTCTTTGTAGGTTTTTTGTTTGATGCTTATTTTGTGAGATATTTGCTCCAGTCACTATCAGTGAACCACCCTGTATATTCTTTGTACAACTAGCTGAACTTGAGACTTCAGCTTATTTATTGCTACAAATAATATATTGAGTTTAGTTACCAGGGTTTGTTGGTATGCCTTACAACTTAATTTATTCATATCTAATATCAGAGTTGGTTAAGTCTGTTTGATTGCAGCAGAAGACAGAAAGGTAGAATAAAGGCAATAGCTAATATTTGCATCATGCACAGGACATACAGGTGGTGGCAAAAAATGGTTTAAACAGTTGTATAGCAAAATGAGGCGATGAGAGAGAGAGAGAGAGAGAGAGTGGGTGGGCAATGAGGTCACATATAGCGATAGATAAGTGTACATTATTATAAAGAAGATAGGTGTAATGGACAAAGTAAGCGAAGGGTTTCTAAAAATCATGTGCAGAAGCATTGTACCTTATCAAAGAACCCTGTTTTTATTTCTGTACTAGCTGAGAAACTTGACATTGCTCAATATTTAATTATAGCTGTACCTTAGACTTCATATTTGTAAAATTTGTATTGAGCTTGTTTGCTTCAGTAACACAGGCGAGAACCACATAGGGCTGGTCACGCAAAAAGCAACAGACACGAAGGTCCATTCTTGGAACAGGCAGTACCTGGCATTGTGTTTTATTTATGGTTAAGGTGTAACATAAGCTCACTGGGAAATGTACATGTTTAAATTGAAATGGTAAATTGCTAGGAACAAGCAGCATTCAGGGTATTAAAACTGGTCTGCCTACATTACTTCCCATCACAATTTCCGCTTCTGCTTGTTGCTTTGGAAAGAACTGACTTAAAGCCTCTGTAAGAAAAAGGTTCTGAGGAGCAAAATAACACATGATGCTCTTAATTAGAGTTACACTGTGCCTCACTTACAGAAGGAGCTTGCAAAGAAAGAGTTAAAAGACTGATGTTATTGAGCTACAACCTGTCTTGCCTCACAATCTTCTTTGAATTGTTGAGGCCACATGGACCTCAGTCCTTTACTCATTCTGGTGTATTCATAAGGGAGATTGACAACTTTCTAGGGATTTTTATTTGTAAACAAAACCAAATCAAAATGTGATGGGTGGGTACCCAAATCACAAAGCAAACTTAATAAATTCATTTTTCCTCTCAAAGAATATAAAAAAGACCTATCAAAAGAAGCAAAGCTATGTCACTAAGTTTTTAATACACAAAAAAGGCAGTAAAGTAAGTGTACATGCTAGCCAGGTAGATTCAAATATGATGTTAATGATATATAAAGCAAAATCCATAATCTGTGAAGGGAATATTGTGGCACTTAATTCTGTCACTGACATTAACTTCCAAAAATACATCTGTCACTCAGGTAAAAAGGCTAAAAGCAGCATTATTGGTTTTTTGATGTACTACAAAATTAACATCGCCATCTATTGGTTCATTGATGTACCATGAAAGTAACAGCACTACATATTGGTTCTTTCATGCACTACACCTTGAGCACTAAACATCAGAGCTACTAAACTGAGCAGACGGTTTCAGATAAGAATTTAAATCATGATATCTTCTTTCCCATGATCCAATTTTGATGAAATAACACATATACAGTGCCCTAAGCTGTGCTCAATTTACCAGTGAAAACCCCAAGAATATTCACCTTGTTGTTTAGAGATTAGGATGTTCGATAGACAAACAGACAGACGCAATGGTTTTGTATGATACTTCAAATCTTGATATCTTTTTTTTTATTATCCAATTTTGATGAAATACAGATTGTACACTGCCCTGAGGAATGTAAAGCTACATGTGAAACCTCCATGAAAATTTGTCTAATAGTTTTGGAGATTAGTACACTCCTGGAAATGGAAGAAAGAACACACTGACACCGGTGTGTCAGACCCACCATACTTGCTCCGGACACTGCGAGAGGGCTGTACAAGCAATGATCACACGCATGGCACAGCGGACACACCAGGAACCGCGGTGTTGGCCGTCGAATGGCGCTAGCTGCGCAGCATTTGTGCACCGCCGCCGTCAGTGTCAGCCAGTTTGCCGTGGCATACAGAGCTCCATCGCAGTCTTTAACACTGGTAGAATGCCGCGACAGCGTGGACGTGAACCGTATGTGCAGTTGACGGACTTTGAGCGAGGGCGTATAGTGGGCATGCGGGAGGCCGGGTGGACGTACCGCCGAATTGCTCAACACGTGGGGCGTGAGGTCTCCACAGTACATCGATGTTGTCGCCAGTGGTCTGCGGAAGGTGCACGTGCCCGTCGACCTGGGACCGGACAGCAGCGATGCACGGATGCACGCCAAGACCGTAGGATCCTACGCAGTGCCGTAGGGGACCGCACCGCCACTTCCCAGCAAATTAGGGACACTGTTGCTCCTGGGGTATCGGCGAGGGCCATTCCCAACCGTCTCCATGAAGCTGGGCTACGGTCCCGCACACCGTTAGGCCGTCTTCCGCTCACGCCCCAACATCGTGCAGCCCGCCTCCAGTGGTGTCGCGACAGGCGTGAATGGAGGGACGAATGGAGACGTGTCGTCTTCAACGATGAGAGTCGCTTCTGACTTGGTGCCAATGATGGTCGTATGCGTGTTTGGCGCCGTGCAGGTGAGCGCCACAATCAGGACTGCATACGACCGAGGCACACAGGGCCAACACCCGGCATCATGGTGTGGAGAGCGATCTCCTACACTGGCCGTACACCACTGGTGATCGTCGAGGGGACACTGAATAGTGCACGGTACACCCAAACCGTCATCGAACCCATCGTTCTACCATTCCTAGACCGGCAAGGGAACTTGCTGTTCCAACGGGACAATGCACGTCCGCATGTATCCCGTGCCACCCAACGTGCTCTAGAAGGTGTAAGTCAACTACCCTGGCCAGCAAGATCTCCGGATCTGTCCCCCATTGAGCATGTTTGGGACTGGATGAAGCGTCGTCTCACGCGGTCTGCACGTCCAGCACGAACGCTGGTCCAACTGACGCGCCAGGTGGAAATGGCATGGCAAGCCGTTCCACAGGACTACATCCAGCATCTCTACGATCGTCTCCATGGGAGAATAGCAGCTTGCATTGCTGCGAAAGGTGGATATACACTGTACTAGTGCCGACATTGTGCATGCTCTGTTGCCTGTGTCTATGTGCCTGTGGTTCTGTCAGTGTGATCATGTGATGTATCTGACCCCAGGAATGTGTCAATAAAGTTTCCCCTTCCTGGGACAATGAATTCACGGTGTTCTTATTTCAATTTCCAGGAGTGTATAGTCAAACAGAGAGACAGACATGACAGTTTTACAGTCTTATTGTTAGTATAGATAAGTGACTCTGTGCTCCTAGATGATTAGAAAGAAGCTGTAGCATTACTAGTGTGTGTGGGGGATGATTGTAAAAACTGCCTATCTCTTATATTACTGACCTTTTTATCTTGTTTGAAGTCTTCTCTCCAGTTAGTTTGATGGTAAAAATAACAAAATATACTGGAAAGCCTTCAAGAAATGTGGTGAATCCTTCAGAAATTTAAAGTACAATACAAATGTTCAGCTTATAGTTCACCTGTTCTTCAAGTTTCACAAAATACGGACAGTAACTTATGTAGACTCCTCATCCTAGCCTCTTTATACAAGTGACAATTAACAATAACAGTCCTGAAGACTAATTAAAAACTAATGGGGACATGGCAAGGATTGATTGATGGAAAATAGCTCTGCATGAATAACTAGACTCTGGTATTGTCCATGAGACATATTTAAAGACACTTGTAACAAATTTTGTATTAAAATAGGGAATACATTTTTACATTACATTTTTAATACTGATGTAAAAAAAGAACTATAGGTGAATCTTCCAGAAATTAAGTAATTTTGTATACCTATTGTGTTGGCAGTCTTTAAATAGCTTTTATACTGGGTGCCGATAGGCACCATTAGCCACACAAATGTCTTCAGTGTTTTCTGATTCAGCCCACAAAGGTATTTACACAAAGAAAATATTATATTTGAAATATTTAATTGACTTGAATATTATATAGTTCCTGAGCTATGGCCTGTACTATTGCCAAGATAGCACGGTGCAGGGAGTTGCAGTAAGGAACTGACAAACACCCAAAGTTACTGATAAGCCGTTGTTAACATAATACACATTTATTGTTCATGGATACATAGTTGTCTTCTTTCACAGCTGCCAGTAGCCTGGTGAACAGGAGGAATTCATGCAAGACCAGTATGTGCTGATGTCTGCATGCCTCACAGTCGCTGCTACCATAGTGATGGGGATGCACATGCAGTGAGCAGCTACGCCACAGGAGGTTGCATATTGGACGCACTGTGGACATTGCCTGCAGGGTTCCAGTGGCCAACAGCACAGCTAACAGGCTACCAAGGCACTCTTATTGACACCATAGATGGCACAGCAGAGAGGCACCCAGCAGCTCTGCACAAGGTGGTCGTTGTCATAAAAGAGTTAAGTCACAGCCTCTCAGCAAGAGAATAGCCAGCGATGTGGGTGTCTGCTTGTAGATGCACTTTGGGAGGTGGCAGCTACTGCACTACCCTGGGATTTTGATAGCTCACCGGGTACCATCAGCTAGGCCTCTAGGGGTGAGGTGGTAGGAGGTTCACAAGTCTTCTCATCAGCAAAGGCAAATATGAGATGGCAGAAGCCCACAGCTGTCAAGTATGTCAAGCTGAGGTGGCTGTTGCATCATGGTTTGAAGTCATGAAGATGGAGCATCACACATCCCAAATCAGTACTGGCTAGTTGAAAACTGAGAACTGGGCTTTGGAAGTCATAGTATTTGTACTGATCGGTCTCTGCCAAAGATGTTATCCTGTTACAAGATTGACAGAAAGTGGCCTATTCTTCTGGACCTGTCAGCACTCTGCACCATACTGTAGTGTGCCAACTCTTCTCACCAGGTTTTCAGTTGATTATATCTGCAGTGTCTGTGGCTAGGAAGCCCCTCTTGCATCTGATTTGTGCATGTTACTTCACTGTGTGTGGTCAGCAGAATGACATTGAGATCCTTTCTCTGTGAAGTCACTCTGCTGCTTTGGCACCTTGCTCATCCTACCTAGTTGGTGTGTGGCATTTAGCTGGGTGGTGTAGCCACAATTCATGCAATATTGGCCATTCTCCATTGTTGGCCTGCATTGGCTTCAGCTCTTGTGCTCGTCGGGAAAGACTTTACTTTCACCTCCACCCAGAATATAATTCTGGGGTGTAACACTTCCCCTTCCTTCATAAATTGTTCATCTTTTAACCCTAAAACTTATAACGTTACGTTTCACATTTAGTCCATTGAACTTATGCTCCTAAACCCATATAAAGTCTTGAATTTATCCTTTGCACACTACCACAATCTTTTATAAATTCTCAACTCATCTACTAATTTAACTTGTTATTTATTGTCTTAAGTTTCACTTATTAGCACGTAAAAAGGTAATTCTGTTAGTGAACCAGTCAACAGGTACCTAGCATGCAGGTAACTCAGCATGGTGTATAAATCTTCATTTAAAACAAAAGTAGATTACACAAATTGCAATCAGGACTGGTGCAACACTGGCAGTCATAACACATTTGGTCATAATTCTGTGGCTTTGTTTGTCACAATATTTTCACGCATGTTGACACATTTGCTCCTATGTGTTGCATTCTTTTTGTGATGCTACAAATTCATCTAGTCAGTGTAGGAGATGAGGTTTCAGAATATCATTCTGGAAAGTTAGGTTGGTGGCACCTCTAACAGCTTTTCTGACCAATAGAACATAGGTTGTACCCACTGAAGCGTAATTGTATTGGTGACCATAGCTGGGAGATGGGAATATTATGTTCACTATGTCCCTAGTCATAACTTTTATTACTATTCTGATGTTCTGTGATTTTATTCTTGCCATAATTAAGGTTTTGTGCTCTGCCAAATGTCGTGCAATCTTTTTGCAAGTTTCTTTCCCAATTCACCATTGGTTCATAGCATTAATTTTATCATTTTGGAACACTTAGGCATTTTTCTGTCATATGCCATGTCTTACAGTGAAATGCCACTAACTGTTTGCACCTTAGAACTGTATGCTGTTATGATGTACATAAGGTACACATCCCTGTTGTCATAATTACTGTTCACATAATAGCTTAATAACTTAGAAATTGTGTGATGTACTTTCTCTGTGTATAAGATTAGTGCCTGGAACACCAACTGTGAGCAAACAGTTGTTCACCATTGGAAGATTTGTAATGATTACTTGCTGATGTTCAATTAAATGGACCTAAAATATCAAGTCCTACCATTTCAAATAATTTAGACACTTCTGTCAGTCTCTGTAATGGAATTTATTGGTGACTAAGGTCAGCTAGTTGTCTACAAGGTACACAGTTTCTTTATTATTGATCAACAACTTAGGTAATACTCTATCAAAGCTTTTCAGCTACTGATCAGTCAGTTGCTCTGCAATTGCCGTGAGGTACCAACACATGTCTATGCTCTTGTTTAATAACATTCTGTTCCTGAATACCATGGGTGCCACCATGCATGGTCCCCACTTTAAAGCTCTACACAACATGCCGTCATGTTGCACGAACTGCAGTTGTGACCTAAATGCTTGAGAGTATACATCAGCTGGCGTGTGTTCTTTACCATTCATTACCCCGGGGTTGTAAAACTCCAGTTTTCCTACTTGAACTATTGCCACTAGTATGCTTCTTCCCTGGTTTGTGCACTATCCCGTAATCAATTTCACTCAACCAGTGTCCACCATGTCAGTCTACTGCAATGGTCTTTGAGTCCCAACAGCCACTTCAGTGTTGCATGATCTTTTACATTTTGCCCTTACAAATAACAATGGAAGTAAGGAAAGCTGTAGATAACTGTTGACATTCCTTTCTCCAAAATTGAACAATTCCACTCCAATTTATTCAGTTGTCTCACTGCATGTGCCACTGGGTGTTCCTTATTATACAGGGTGACACATAGAATATGGATGATTTGTAAATAAAGAACACTCAGTCAGTTTCAAAATTAATGTATTTTTATTAGCATTAATCAAAGCTGATTACTTGTCATTTAATGCAGGTCAGACTTCTTTGGTGATGATGATGATGTGTGGTTTATGGGGCACTCAACTGCGCAGTCATCAGTGCCTGTATAAAGTCCCAATTACTACACAGTCCAGTTTGTACACAATCCAATATAGCCACTGTCAAGAATGACGACTATGATGAAATGATGAGGACAACACAAACACCCAGTCCCCGGGCAGAGAAAATCCCCAAACCATCCGACAACTGAACCCGGGACCCTGTGATCCAGAAGTAGCAACCCTAGCCACTAGCTGTGGACACACTTCTTTGTGAAAAATAATGTCATTAAAGTGATGTCCATCATTTTGGTTGCATGATTCAAGTCTCTTCTCCAAATTCCCCATCACATGGTCCAGTGTCTTAGCAGGGATACCAGCAAGTACTTAAGTGATAGTGTTGTGCAATTGGTTCAAATTTCATGGTTTGTGGCTATAGACATGGCTGTTGAGATACTCCCACAGAAAAAGTCACACACTGTGCGGGCTTTCAAAAATAAGATGAAATGATGTGGTGGTGGCCCTCCACTATGCACCCACTGACTCAGAGTTGAAAAAGTTTTGGCTGGTTTAATTGTCTAGGGGCTGGGATACGTAGTTGCTGCATTACAAGCCAACTACTGCTGAGTCTACAGTATACAATATGAATACACACATGAATCGAATGGTCATAGGTTGCTATCACTCGGCAATTGTGAATGTAATGTAGAAGTTTATAAGTGAAAGATTGCAATTAAATAAAATGTGCAGGTACTATCTTAACGACTTTAAATGATGAGTATGATAGTGGAAGTACTTTTGAGAATGCGGTATACTTCTGCAAACACTTATTGGTGTCGATGGTCGAGCAGTTAAATAAAATATAAGTTGAATGACAGGGAAACAATAGATTCCTACTGCAAGTAATTAGTTATGAACAACAACATAGCTCACGAGATATTCACTTCTAAATGTACACTATGTCTTCACCGTAGAAGCCACGGAAATCTCACAAGTGCACAAGTTGGCACTCTGAAATATCTGTATCTGCAGCATTCATGCGCAAACCGCTCCACAATCTCCAAGTCTCTGCTGCGACTGTGCATCCGTCGCGCTGTACTGTCTCGAACACGCCATGTCCTGCATGACTCTCCCTTGCGCCGCCCTTTCATAACTCCTCATGTCCTCTCCTGTACCCTCTCACTTCCATACAGTCTCTCCATGTGTGATTGGCTAGAGCGCTCACACTCTGAGTTCAAGACAATGCACACGCACATATTGAAACACATTTGAACTACTGAATTTACATTTAAATAACTTGAAATTAAATAAATGTTCTTACAGCTGGACCATAAACATGCTCTAACACACATTATTAAATACATACATATATCAAAGGAATAGCAACAAAAGGTAGGCCAGTAGCCTAATGTCTCTATGCTTTCTAAAACACAGTAAATATTTAACCAATTTCTTCATGAATAATATATATCGGATATAAACAAAGACATAGATGAATAAATATATTGATAAGCATGATGCTACTGTTTTTTTGTGTAAGTGTGGAGTACTTATGGCCTGATGTGATCGATAGTAATTGGCCACTTTACCTCCAATAACTCATGTACTATTCAAGTTAGATGCCTGTAGTTCATACCAATTTAGGTTTACACCAATAGCTTTCTAAAGACATGTCGATCGACAAAATCGGATGAACTGTTTAGATTTTGGAAATTCGTGGCTGGGTGTTACTTGTATAATTTATCATCAGATACTAAACTTTAAACTAATAAAGATATCGAAAATCTGATTACGCTATCAGAATTGTCATGCAAATAATGGTAATGTACATGTTTCTTTTTGAGGTATCATGATTCATCCGGCTACTATTAATTTCTATACGAACTGTGAAAAGTCTGCCATAATGGTTTCACAAAGCCCACCATTTTTGGCACTCTTGGCATACAAGTCTCTTTCATCGACACAGTGTCACCATGGAATTCCCAGCCACGCACTTGGGCTGGACCCCTCTTGCTTCGGCCAATGTCCAGCACCACGTGGTCGGCCTGCTGAGTGGCCTGCACCTGCCGAGCAGCCTGTGTGGCCACGCCAACTCTGAACTTAGAATATTTTCAGGGTGCCACAATTCGCCCGTTACCTTACAACTGGTAAGTTTCAAGATATGGGAGGCAAAGGAACATTGCCAAAACGTGAGATAATCTGTCTAAGAAATATGTTTCAAAGAACTGCCATTGAAGCTTCCACGGTGTGTGATGTAGCAACATCATGCTGGAACCAAAAATCTTCTAAAGGGATCGAGTCAAATTAACAGCGAATGTTGCTGCAAAAAACATGGTCCAATAATGCCAAAAGAGCCAAGAGCACACCAGACTGTGACTTTTCTCAGAGCATAAAGAACATTGCTGAATAAGGTGTTGATACTCAGGAGCCCAGTAACACAGGTTTTGTTCATTGATGGTCCTGTTTAAATGAGCTTAATTGTTCATCAATAAAATCACATTATCTCTCAAAATCACTTGCCTACTGCAAGCCAAGTTTCACATGCAGCAAAACCAATTGACTTCATTTGTTGCACAATAAAGAGTTTGTACAGATGGGAATTTAATGCAGGCAAAATGAATCTAACTGATTCATGACTGATCGCTAGTACAGTAGCACGATGCCTTACTGACTGTCTAGGACTTTTGACTGCCTTTTCCCTTACTCTTGCAAGATTTCCTGGTGTTGCACTTCTTGTCAGGCCTGTATGCTTCTTACCCATTATCTTCTCATATGATCTGAAGCGTTTCACCCATCCGGGAATTGTGTTAAAAGTCAGAATAAATTATGTCAACTGAGACTGAATTTTACATGAAACATTCGCCACATTACTGTGACAGATTCACTTCTTCTAACAAATCTGTCATAGATGAACAAATGATGTTGCAAGTCCCTCAGCTCAATTGTAACTGAATTGGCATCATGTATGGAGAAGAACTACACCCATGACAATCTTCTCCCACCACTGCATACTCAGTGGTTTGCAGTTCAAAATCAGCCCTCTTCCATGTGTCATTCAGTATATTCTCTGGCTGAAAGAGCATTCAATTGCCACATTGCTCACACTACAGGACAAAGAAATCCCTCTTGGAAGTTGGGGAATACATACAATAGATCTGACTAGAGTGGCTATTTTGTGGAGTCAGAAGCTGCCTGTTAGTCAGTACATCATTCCAATTTTTACTCAATTCTTTAACAAGCAGTCTTTAGGCTCAGTAATTTCAGTAAAATTTTTGACAGATTTCCTATTAGAATTATGAAGTCCTAAAAACGATTCCAAATCGGTTTGCTGTCTGCAGTGGCAAGAAATTATGTACCGTTGACACTTCACAATGAATCAGTTTTTTTACCTTTGTAACTCGTCACATGGCTGAGCTAGTTTACTTCTGTTGCTGCAAAATCACATTTATCAATACTCAGCACATTGTCTTTGAAATCTCTTGAACTCCTCTTTGAAATCTCTTGAACTCCTCCTTGAAAACACTGTGATGTCATCCAGATACATTGTGGCAGTTCCTCCTGCTTCATTTATTTTGTTGTTTGTTGATTTTCCTTAGTGTTGACTTACTGCGTTGCTACACTGGCTGAAAAATGGAGTTTGTAATTCCGATACTGACTACTGTAAATGATGTAGCTGACAGATGCACAATTGCACTTCACCATACTTTAATTTCACTGTTCACAAGTTCTATATGTATGGCCAGTGCACTATTGTTTAAAATTCCATAAGCCTCATTAATAGTTTGCAGGCAACACTCTACATACTGCTACAATAGTTTCTTGTTGAACATCTATGAACAGTAAAAACATAACCACAAAATTCACAGTTCTTGAAGAATAATCAGGTACACATGCAGAAGTCACTGTCACTGTTTTTACACATAACCTAATTGTTTAACACTTATTCCACAGTTAATTTGAAGCATTGTTGTTGTTCTAATCAGCACAGGTTACTCATCAGAAACTCGGCCGTGGACTTTACTGTCTCGTGACCCAAAATTGGGCACTTATATATCATCACAATGATAGGTGCTAAAACCACACATTGTTTGAAGTTCAATTTACAGAAGTTACAATTAAAACTTAACTCATTAAATTAACTGAATACATCGACAAATTGCATTTTTTTAACAGTTTCTTCTACTACGAGGTTTAGTCTGAATCATTTGTTTAAATCATGAAATTAACAAATATACTTACGCAAACAATACTTTTGATAAAACTGTTAATTACTTTGGAACTTATGACAGGCTGGTTTTTAGATAGAGCTAAATAGGTACTTTAAGATTAATAGTTCTTCGTCTTCCAAATGTTTACAATTATTATAGAATTTATACTCATTTATATGTCTACAATAGATTTTAAGTAACGAAACAATCACTGTTTTCACCTTATGACAAATGAAACTAACTAGGAATAGTCAAAATAAATTAGAAAATCAATTACATACATAAAACTAAGCACAAAATTAGATCCGGCATTATTTACTTTAAAACTGAGGGCCAATCTTTCTCTTTTATGGAAATGTACATTATACATGGATATGTTAATGATAAACAGGTAAAAGTAACAAAATTAATTTAAGGAGGCAGTGGCAAAACAAGAGGGGAATAAAAATTATCCCAGCTTGCTTCATCACATCATCATGCAGCGTTTTGGTTTTAACTCACAACACTGTCTGAAAATAGTGTGTAGGTTCTTTAAATGACATACACCATATTCATGCCGTCCCTGTTCAGCAGTGGTATCATAGGAGGTATGATAACGCCTATGCTGACAGAAAATTGAAGAACAAAACTATCATTTTTCTTTTTTTTTTCACTGATCTCAGAGTCTGTTGGTATTCTGAGCTTGTGTGATAAAGATATATGCAACTGTGCTATGTTAAGTAAAAGTTATAATATGCAGAAGTCACAAGTTTTCATTCTTCTACCAAACTACATCCTATCTCCACATCTCGATGCGATGAGGACTTCCATTTTTAAGTGAAACTTTTTTAGAGACAACGTCAACAGGAAGAGAGAATAGCCACCATAGCCATGCTGGCATTGTTGTATATGGTTGAGGAGACAAGGTGCAGCTTAATGATAATTACTGTAGATCTGGGCAATCCACATTATCCCTCTCTCCAACACTATATCTGGCGACCTACAGTAGGATGTCACCATCAGGAGAGATAGTTAGCAGGTTTGTAATAGTTTAAAATAATTATATAATCCTGTAAATTTTCTATTATAGTAATTATTTATTTACACGTCAAGTTCCGTAGGGCCAAATTGAGGAGAAAATCTCCAAGGTCGTGGAACGTGTCAGTACATGAACTTACAACATAAAAGTAATAACAGATAAAAATAAATGTTCATGAACCTGAAAAAAAGTCAGTCCATAAGTTTAAGTAAACGCTATCAGCAATACAATAAGAATCAGCTTAATTTTTCAACGAACTCCTCGACAGATTAGGAGTGACCAATGAGGAAACTTTTCAGTTTCGATTTGAAAGCATGTGGATTACTGCTAAGATTATTGAATTTGAGTGGCAGCTTATTGAATTGGATGCAGCAATATACTGCACACCTTTTTTCACAAGTGTTAAGGAAGTCCGATCGAAATGGACGTTTGATTTCTGCCGAGTATTAACCAAGCGAATGCTGCTTATTCTTGGAAATAAACTAATATTGGTAACAAGAAACGACAATAAGGAATATATGTATTGAGAGGCCAATGTCACCCAGACTCGTGTCACCCAGCCTCGTGAACAGAGGTCGATAAGAGGTTCATGAACTCACACCACTTATTGCCCGAACCGCTCGTTTCGGAGCCAAAAATATCCTTCTAGAATGGGAAGAGTTACCCCAAAACATAATACCATACGACATAAGTGAATGAAAATAAGCAAAGTAGACTAATTTACGTGTCGAAGTATCACTCATTTTTGATACCGTTCGAATAGTGAAAATGGCAGTATTAAGTCTTTGAACAAGATCCTGAACATGGGCTTTCCACAACAGCTTACTAGCTATCTGAACACCAAGAAATTTGAACTGTCCAGTTTCACTAATCATATACCCGTTCTGAGAGATTAAAACGTCAGGTTTTGTTGAATTGTGTGTGAGAAATTGTAAAAACTGAGTCTGTGATTTAACGTTAGTTTATTTTCTACAAGCCATGAACTGAGGCCATGTACTGCACTACTTGAAACCGAGTCAATGTTGCACACAACATCCTTTACAACCAAGCTAGTGTCATCAGCAAACAGAAATATTTTAGAGTTACCCATAATACCAGAGGGCATATCATTTATATAAATAAGGAACAGAAGCGGCCCCAACACTGATCCCTGGGCACCCCCCACTTGACAGTACCCCACTCAGATCCCACATCACAGCCGTTATCAACATTGTGAATAATGACCTTTTGCTGCCTGTTGCTAAAGTAAGAGGTGAACCAATTGTGAGCTACTCCCCTTATTCCGTAATGGTCCAACTTCTGGAGCAATATTGTGAGATCAACACAGTCAAATGCCTTTGTTAAATCAAAAAATACACGAAGCGTTCGAAACTTTTTGTTTAGCCCATCCAGTACCTCACAGAGAAAAGAGAAAATAGCATTTTCAGTTGTCAAACGATTTCTAAAGCCGAACTGTACATTTGATAGCAAATCGTGTGACAAAATGATCAATTAACCTTACATACACAGCCTTTTCAATAACTTTTGCAAACACTGATGGCATAGATATAGGTCTAAAATTATCTACATTAACCCTTTCTCCCTTTTTATAAAGCAACTTTACTACTGAGTACTTAAATCACTCAGGAAACTGACCATTCCTAAAGGAAAAATTACAAATATGGCAAACAGGGCTGATACGTGCAGCACAGTACTTTAATATTGTACTAGACACTCCATCATAACCATGAGAGTCCTTAGTCTTCAGTGATTCAATTATTGACTCAATCTCCCTCTTGTCTATATCACAGAGGAGTATTTCAGACGTCAATATTGGAAAGGCATTTGCTAAGAAATTTATATGATTTTCTGTAGAAACTAAATTTTTATTTAATTCACCAGCAATGCTCAGAAAATGATTGTTAAATACTGTACATATATCTGATTTATCAGTTAGAGAAATATTATTACTGCGAACTGACTTTATATCATCAACCTTGTGCTGCTGACCAGACACTTCCTTCACAACTAACCATATGGCTTTAATTTTATCCTGTGAATTAGCTATTCTGTTTGCTTACCACATACTTTTTGGCTTACTAATAACATTTTTAATCACCTTACAATACTGTATGTAATGGGCTACTGTAGCTTGATTGTGACTACTTCTAACATTTTGATATGATTCCCACTTTGTTCTACATGATATCCTTATCCCACTAGTCAGCCAACAGGGCTGTCCATTACTGCTAGTACCTCGTTTAGAATGTTCTAATCGAAAGCAACTCTCAAACAGCATGAGAAATGTGTTATGGAAAGCACTGTATTTATCATCTATATTTTCGGCACTATAAACATCTTGCCACTCTTGTTCCTTGACAAGTTTTAAAAAACTCTCCATTCCTGTTGGATTAACTTTCCTACATAGTTTGCAATGACACTGGTTTGAGTACAAAAACCTTTTAGTGTTAAAATTTGTGCATCATGGTCTGAAAGGCCATTCGCCCTTTTACTAATAGAATGCCCATCTAGTATGAATAAAAATATTGTCTATGACTGTGCTTCTCTGTTTCATGAATGGGATACTATGTTATTGCAGTGACAATGGGAATCACATGATGTGCATGTTTATCAGTTGGAGAATTAATTCTGGAAGGAGTGAGAAAGCCAATGAAAAGTTAGGAAAATTCACGATGCATTGTGTGCGTGACTACACTTCGTAGCATCTCTGCCAATAGTGATCATAGTGCTTTTCCTAATCCAATCCATAAATTGAAGCATTCTCATAAAATACATAGATATCTGACAAAAAATTAATTTTATGGAGAGAAATGTGTGTATACAATTGAGTTACACTGACACTGTATTTTGATACATGTTAGCAAGGCAACACTGAATAGGTTTCGTAGTGGTATCCTATTACAAACAGAACATTTGATTTTCAAAATTGTTCATTTATATTGTCATTTTCTAAAAGTATCAAAAAATAAGTACACACATTAGGCACATTGTTGCCAGTCCATCGTCGGATAGCCATGCACAAGATATTGCCAAAATGGATGTAGCAACAAGTGAAATCTATTTATTTATTTATTCATCCGTGGAACAATAAATATTGTATGGATGTCGTCAGATTACAACACATGAGCACACATTTACATTTACAATTAAACAGGTTTCTCATATTTTGTGTAGTTTTTATAATTAGTCATACACATATTTATAATTACATAATATTTTGGTGATAATGTCATATGTTGCTAATAATCTACATCTATGTTAAATATTCTTTTACAGTATAACAACTTTTACTTACTAAAAACGTTTTAAGCTTTTGTCTGAAAGTGAGGGGCTCATTTATTTCTTTAATTTCTTGTGGTAATTTGTTGTACAGTTTTATCCCATTGTAAAATATACTTTTTTGCGTCTTTGCCTTGTTCTTTCTATCTAGATGGCGGTGGTGACAAGCTCTTGTTTCATGGTCATGTATTAGGCTGTTTGTGTTGTACATGTTGAGATTTTTCTTAATGAACATTATGTTCTGAAAGATATACTCACAAGAAACAGTTAGAATTCCTAGCTTTCTAAATAATTCTAGACAGTGGGACCTGTTGTTGCTATTTGTTATTATCCTTATGGCTCTTTTTTGTACTTTGAACACAGTTTGTATGTTACTGGCACTTGTTCCCCAGAACATGATCCCATAGCTGACGACTGAGTGTAGATATCCATAATATGTTATTTTAAGACGGGTATTATTGCATACCGGTGCAAGGATTCTAAGAGCATAGCATGCAGTGGATAATTTCTTTGCCAAAATGTTGACATGGTTTGTCCATTTCAGTTGGCTGTCTACATTCATCCCTAAGAATTTGGTACTTGTTACACATTCTAATTCATTATTATTAACTTTTATTCTAGTGGCATTGTGTTTTTTGTGAAACTGAAAATGTCAGTCGCAGTGATGACGACCAATTTAATTTTTCAATTAACATTGACACAGATGATAGTAACATTATCATTCGAAATGATACAGTGATGACAGCAGATGAGACAGGGACACAATTTTCTCCAGGGAGTACTCCTGCCCACCTCCAGTGAAAATGTAATGCATCACAGCACAGACTTATTAAATCATTCTTTGCCTGCTGCACTTATGCCTAATGTAAGCATGATTGGACAAGGTGCATTGTGCTAGCAGGAAACCCAATCATGATGCAAATCTTATAACACATATTTAAGCAAAGGTTCATTGATTTGAATGAATTTAAGGAAGAGCAAAAACGAACATTCAAATGAAGTATTGATGAAAAATTTAATGAGTTTTCAAAACAACAGACAGATACACAAAGGGAATTGCTTGAACATCAAAAGCACACACTCGACAATTTCAGAACCATCATAACACAACAGTTCAGTGACTTGACAAAAGATTTGCATGATGATCTTTCAAATGAATTATTGCATAAACTTATAAGTATGGGGAAAGATGTAAAAACACAATTGCTCAGTGATTTGTTACAAGATAATGTAAGCTAAAAGGTGTCATCAGTAGACAGTATAGAAGAACAGTTCACAGAAAAGGTGAAAGAGGTATTTGAGGGTCAGACAAAAACGCAGCAGGAGCAGTGACAACTGCGCGAAATTATAAATACACTCACAGATACGATTGACAGGTTGTAAACAGTGTATAAAGGCCTACCTGAACAGGTGCAAGATCTACTATTGCAACTAAGTAGCATGGGTTTAAATACTCAGTTCATGAGAAAGGAGAATAAAGACATTAAGGAAATAAAGAACAGAGCTGAGGCTGGTATCCTAGACCAAGGCAGTACCGTCACACTTAAGGATGTCCACAAGCGTAAGGGTTATGTAGATGTGATTGAGGAGGCAATGAAGGTACAGAAGGCAGAATGAAGAGCTGAAATAGATCAGAGGTTGAAAGCAGTGGACTAATATTGTTACTAACACTGAAAAGGAAAAGGAACATTCAACTGCAAGCTAGGTATCAGGTGTCCATAAACAGGGTAAATAATCCAAACATATGTCGTCAGGTGAACCCTAACCTGTCAGATGAAATAGATCGCAACTATAACATGCAACAGGCACTGTGGACTTCTGTACCTGTTGCACAGAGGTATCTGTTGCACAGGAGTATTCAGAATATGACTGGATACTGCACATAAAAAAAATGCCACACCACCAATGAACAGAGCTGCCTGCCCTCCTGCTTTGCTCCTGGATGAAGGCTTATTATGATACAGAGTTTCCGATTTTTTGTTCTGAAGGTAAGCAAACAAATCCAGTCATGTTCATAGGAGCCTTCTGAAACATTTTCCCAAGGGATACATTTTTCGTAGGCTATATGCAGGGTGACATCTTGCTGTGGGCCACCAACATGACGAAAAATGTCCTATCTACAAACAATTTGAAAGAGCATTCCTAGACAAGTTCTGGCCCATCTCTGTACAAGAGAGATTGAGATGCAAAGAGTTTAACCTGACGCCATTCAGCAGTAAACACAGAGGGCTCACTTTGAGATTTATCTAAATAAAGCTCATTACTGGACAAACCCAATTTCACATGTAGATGTGCTAAAAATTTTGGAAAACCTTCAACGGACTAACACTTGGGAGAAATTAATCACCACTCCTGAGTACAATATAGAGAATTTCCTCTCTGTTCTCAATTCCATTGATTTATCTATGAAGTGAGACCTGCGCAACCACAGAGTGGCATTGTGCAGGCAGACCCCAGAAGAACTAACAAACAACATGGTGGGAATGGCAATAATAACCAATACGGTTCGCAGCCACATCTTCCTCGCATCAATACCATTAGCAACCAATTTGGTGATGGCAAGAAACGAGAAGTCTAGTGGCGATACAAAGATAACCAAGGGCAGAATTTCAGTCAGTCAGGATTTAATGGCGAGAGAGGATATAATCAGCAAATGTACAATGCACTGCTGACTATGGGCAATTACCTGAACAGCCACTGGTAAGGGCATAACACAATCAGGCAATAAAATAATCCACAACTGCCTGACTATAACCAGTTCAATCAAAATCGCATTTCAAGTAGTGGCCAGGGAGAATGAAATTTTGAATCGAGAGCTGCACAAGATACTAACTGGTGATAGTGTGAACATAGTTGAGGTTACTCCTCATAAGGAGGTCAGTGCTTGAGGTAATTCAGAAAACTTGAACTGTTCTCTTTAGGGGCCCATTCGATGACTAGTAATGGGAGTGGGGGCTTGGAACTAGTTCAACCTGTTTTCTTAGTTACTACAACTGTGCTGATATAAAAGATCTGTATCAGGAAGATATTACCAATCTTGTAGATGAAAATGAATACACAGTACAGGCACTAATCAATGCACAAATCTTGGTCTAAGGGTACCCACAGTACTGGACACTGGAGCTACCACCAATATAGTATCGCAGGGTCTGTTTCACCAATTACAAAAATGAGGATACATACCAATACTTCCAGTCAAAAACTGTAAAATCCAAACAGCTGTAGGTCATAAGCATAAAACTACAGGCATGGATTCCTATACATAAACACCTCTAGGGAGTAGCAAGTACAAATTGACATTGGTTAGGGGAAGGGTTATTTCATTGTGAACGACCAATAGTATTCAGTAAACCTAGTGATGTCAAACACCAGAGAAAGCAGACTACAACACACAGGTGATGTTCAAGTACAATTCTTCTATCCTGCCATTATGTTTGTAAAAACATAGGGAATTAAGCAGTCACAGGAAGAGGGCCCCGAAATTGTGTGTGCCAAGGTAAGTGAGACAGTGTGTCTTACAAAAGAACAAAAGGAAGAACTGCTTGCAGTTTTAATACATTATGCTTGTGTTTTTCAATGATGCTTTGGCATAATCAAAGGGTACAAATAAAAAAAAATGGAGGTGTACCCATACAAAACCTGCTTTTCATCTTACCGCATCCTGTGGGCCAAGAAGGAGGCTGTGAGGAAATAGATCAATACAATGCTAAACTAGGAAATAATACAATCGTCCTTACTGTAGCCCCACTTTGGCCATTAGCAGCTCAGACAGCAGTGTCTGCCTCATGCCTGACGTATGATGAATGAATAAAATTATTGTGCTGTTGGGATGTGGCCTGACAACCTGGATCAACAACTTCAAAAATTCCATAGTGTTAAGTACCTCACCATAACAGACCTTGAATATTCATACTGGCAAATTGCAGTACATGAAGAGCTGTAAGTACACTGACTTTGTATATTAGGGCAGAGGCTATGAGTTCCGTGTTCTCCCTTTTGGATTAAAAGTCTGTGCAGACATTTATTTCTGCTTTAGATCGTGTCTTAGGACCTGAATTGTTAAGTAGAGTCACTGTGTATGTTTCTGATTTACTGATTATTACCTCCATGTGGTCATTACACTTAAGGCTCTTGGCCCAAGTCTTGTGTAGCTTTTCAGAATACAGAGTCACAACCAACCTAATGAAGTCACATTTCAGTAATGAAAGGTTTAAATTCCTTGGAGAAATATACGACCTCCAGACCCTAAGAAGCTTGATGCTGTCGGTCACTGGTAGCATTCATCTCACCCTAGTTGAGGAGAACCCTATGTCATCGTGACGAAAATAAACCTAAATCGACTTCAGGAGCACGTATATCGATCTTTGCAGTTTTACCACAGAGAATGCATGGTAACGTGAAAGCTAAATGTAAATACCCTTTTATTCTATAGTACTTGTGTAAATACATGTGTAGAAACCATGGAGGTAAGAATACCTCCATGGTAGAAACAAAGTTACAGCGGTTGTGTGGTATGCTCATCCCAGTTGAATTACTTGTTAAGCTGTAATCTCACCAGTTTTTGATGTTATTGTGTGTTTCTTGATGTAATGAATGTCTTAACGAAGGAACCATAACAATAACGAAGTCAAAAATAGCGTCTAGTCATTTTTAAAAAACCTAATTAAATGTGCATAAATCATGTGGGTAGAAACGTGAAATAGAGAGAAATTAAAGTGTTTCGTATTTTTATAAAAGCCAGTGGATTGTACATAATTCATCTGCTCAGAAATGTTAAACTTAGAAATTAACGTGGTTCCAAAGGTAATTCCGAATGTTGCTGGAATTTTAATTTTGCCTTCATGCTGTAGATCAGCACAGAAAATTCTGCTCTTCCAAAATAAATTATTGCGGTTGATTATAGTGTACTGACCTATCATTATGTACTGTACATGTACTGACGTGTCATTATTTTTCCTTATAAGTTGTATACTGCGAAAAAACAATGATATGCAAGTCATATTTACCAGCATTTTATGCAACTTAAAGCAGTGAGTGCTGTTGCCAATTTTAGCTACTTTTAGTGTGACTCTTAGGCAATGTGGAAATAGCTATAGTAATCATGCCAAACACCCCCAAAATTTATACCATGTCTATTAAGAGAATTAACAAACACAGTATTCCACCAGCGCATATGAAACATCACATAGTGCTGCTAAAAGCTGTGGACTGTTGACGTAATTTTGCCATGTAGCTCACCCATTGTGACAGTCAGTGTTTAACATCATTTGGCAACTACTAGGAAACTTCCTTTTTTTGTAGTTGACACTGCTTAAATATTAAAATGTGAGTAACAATTATAGACGAAATATAATTGTCGTTTCACAGTATACAGCGCATAAAGAAATTTAATGACGTGTTATAAACAGGTTACATTACACGTTATAATCATCAGTAATAATTTATTTCTGAAGAGTAAAATTTTCTGAGTTGATATGCAACACGAAGTCAAAATTAAAAGTCCAGCAGCATTTGGAATTATCTTTGGAACCACATTAATTTCTCGGTTTAACGTTTCTGCCCAGAAGAATTATATACAATCCATTGGCTCTTATAAAAATACGAAACACTTTAATTTCTGCCTATTTTACGTTTATATCTATAAGATTTATGCACAATTAACCAGAGTTTTTAAAAAATGACTACTCGCTTTTCTACTTTCGTTGTGCTTATGGTTCCTTCGTTCAGATATTCGTTATGTTGATGAAACACACAATAACATCCCACATTCTTGGGATTAGAGTGCAATAACTAATTGTTACATGTTTCTGTCGACATAATCATGCACGATTCATGGCATTTTTAAAAAAATGACTACAAGCTTTTTTTGAATTTCGTTGTGATAATGAAATACCCAATAACATCCCAGATTCTTTGGATTATAACTTAATTGTTAAAAGAAAAGAAAAAATTCCTTGAGGTCTATGTTTTATGTGCTGCTCCATGACTCTGCTGTCAATATTTTATTCTTTGCTTTCGTGTAACTTCTGTGTGTTTTTTTAGTAAATGTTTTTTTTCGTATCCAGGGTGTAATTATGAAATTAATAAAATGTTTTCTTGCCTTTAAAATAATATTTATCATCAGGTTATGGGCCCAGTACAAGTGTAAAGGCAAACAACGTAGTTTAATTAAAACAATATTTGAAATGAGCCTACTTCTGTTAAGAAAAACATGATTGCTAGCGGCGATTATAAGGTCAGCATTGATAAGCTTGAAGGACCTCAGGTTTGGGCCAAATGCAAACGGCATATTTCTATGATGCTTCGTTCATATGGATTTGAAGATACTATTAACGGTACGCGTGAATGTGTAGAGCTGCCGCAAGATGCGACAAGTGCACAAAAAGAAGCGTATGTGGAATGGCACAAGGAAGACGCAAAGGTAGCAAGTTTTATAACAAGTGCGCTAAGTAAACCTGTTGCAGAACTCGTCGTAACGTGCAAGAATGCTAAAGAAATCTGGGACAAACCACGCGCCCGATTTGAACGTAGCAGTACTCAGCGTTTGAATATGTTGATTGAAACATTTTTCCATGTTAAACGTGATGAAACGGAAGATATTATTGCACATGTAGCCAAACCGCAAAATTTATTTGTGGACCTGAACGATGAATTAGCAAAAAATGAAGAAAATACGCTATCTGAAAGAATCTTAAATGGTCGAATTTTGTCTACACTGGGAAAAGACTACGACAATTTTAAGGATCTCTGGGATACGATACCGACAGAAAAGCAAAGCTTGAATTTATTAATTGAAAAATTCTGTACTATTGAACTGCTTGAACAAGACATTAATGGAAGTGCAGTTATCGTCGTTTCTAAAACAAGAAAACGGCAAACAAGTAATCAGCAAGCAAAGATGACGAAGTCACAATTAAAACAGAAGTTTCCATGTAATATATGCAAACAATTAGGTCACTGGGCTGCAGAGTGTCCACAGAACATTCGTGACAGCAATAAAAGCAAACAGAAGAAGCGAGAAAGTGAACACGCTGCATTTACTTCATTCACTATGGGTGTGTGTACCAGTAATCACAGTGTCCCAATTAATAGTATTGCGACAGTGTCACTACAAATCATATCACTCCCAACAAACAGTATTTTGTTTCGTATAGTGAATTTGATGCTCCTCAAGTAATTTCATTGGGAAAACAAGATGTCAAAACGTGTGTGTACGGTCAAGGAACAGTTTGCATCCAAATTCGACGAAACAATAAATGGTACAATGCCAGAATGGACAATGTTTTGTACGTCCCTGATACAAGTGCTAATCTGTTCTCTGTGAGAGCCATAGCCTGCAGAGGCTACAGTACTAATTTTAGTTATAATAATGTCTGTGTTCGAAAACAAGTCAATGGCAATATTGTTATGACAGATTATGTGAAAAATGGACTTTATGTGTTGAACATGCGTGTTGTTAGAAATGCAAAAATGAATCATGTGAACTTGATGACTTCATCTGAAACATTGCAAGTATACCATGAAAGGTTTGGTCATCAAAATAAACAACATGTGAAGAATATTTTAAAAAGAATGAACATTAATGTGGAAGATGCCAAGAGTGAATTTTGTGATGGCTGTGCGGTTGGAAAGATGCATAGGCTGCCATTCAAAACACAAACAATACACGCTACCAGTACTGGTGAATTAATGCACGTGGATGTCAATGGACCAATGAGCACGAAATCTCTTGGAGGTAAGCATATTATGTATGTTTCAAAGAGGATTTTAGTATATTTCGCCGAATTTTCTTTTTAAGACACAAAAGTGAAGTGTGTACTGTGCTTAAGCAGTTTTTAAATGAAGCACGAACTAATGGACATATTGTCAAACAATTTAGATGTGATGGTGGCAAAGAATTTAACAATAAGAATGTCAGTGAACTGCTTGCAGACAGGGGAATTGAGCTTCTGATTCCTTCTCCTTACATTCCTGAACAAAATGGCGTGGCTAAACCGGAAAATAGGACCATTGTTGAAGCTGCCCGGTCAATGCTAAATCCGAGTAAATTACCTAAAGGGTTGTGGGTAGAGCATGTAACACAGCAGTCTACCTAATAAATCGTACTGGAAAATCTTCAGTTGAAAATAAAACCCCTAATGAAGTACGGTTTAATCGACCAGTGGGACGACTTGATCATCTCAGAATTTCTGGCACAGGCTGCTTTGTTCACATTAACAAACAATTCCATTCCAAGTCTGATGATAAGGCAGTTTTTGGACGACTTGTTGGATATGTTAATGAAAAGGATTTTTTTAGAGTTTAGATTCCATCTAAAAGAAAAGTGGTATTGAGTCACGATGTGAAATTTAAGCCAGAAATTGTTTGTGATTTACATAGTGATCATGTTGCATTTGAAGTCCCTCAGGAAGAATTTAATGATCAGAATTCATCTAAAGATGACCAATGTAAATCTCCTAGGCTGTACACTTCTGGAGGAAGTCAAACTTAAGAAAAAATCGGCACTCTCGATTCTAGAGAAAGTCAAGAGTCGAGTGAATCTGAGGAAAACAAAGAATTAACAGAATTTCTAAAAGCAAAAGCTGTTGAATTTTCTAATGAAAAGAAACAGAAGAATAAAAGACAACAAAGAAAACCAACCTGGATGGAAAGTGGTGAATTTTGTATGGCAACAAAAGTTGATGTACTTGAATACAAGGATCCAAACTGTTTTTCAGAAAAATTGCAGTCAAACGAGAAGGAAGAATGGATGCAAGCTATCAGTGAAGAACTTCAATCACTAAAGAAAAACAATACCTGGGTGCTGGTTGACCGTCCGAAGAATGCCAAAGTATTGCAAAACTGCTGGGTTCTACAGTGAAAGGAAAGAGAGAAAGCAATAATTTCAAGATTTTTTCTTTTGGAGTAAGTGTTAAAAGAAAAGAGAAAATTCCTTGAGGTCTATGTTTTGTGCTGCTCCATGACTCTGCTGTCAATATCTTTATTCTTTGCTTTCGTGTAACTTCTGTGTTTTTTTCAGTAAATGTGTTTTTTTCGTGTCCAGGGTGTAATTATGAAGTTAATAAAATGTTTTCTTGCTTTTAAAATAATATTTTTCATCATTAATAATTAATTATTTCATGTTTCTTTCCACATCATAATATGGACGATTCATCTAATTTAAAAAAAAATTATTGCAAGCATTTCATTTTTTACTTTCTTTACGGTTCCTTCGTTCAAAGATTCATTACATTCAAGAAACACACAATAACATCCAAAATTGTTAGGATTCCAGCTTAATAACTAATTCAACTGGGCTGAACATACGACACAACTTCTGTAACTTTGTTTCTACACATGTATTTACATTTAGCTTTCACGTTACCACAGTCTAACATAACAGTCGCGACACTTCGCCTTTATTTTGTTGCTACAGTGCGAGCAGCGCTCCAAGCGGCCGGTAGGTTGAACTGTGAGTTCGGCGCGATCGTGAAAGCGAATAGTGATTGTTTATTTTGATTTATACAATGGTTTTTACCATCGGGAACGTTTGTAGCGCAATAAATTGCAGCAACAACAGGAAGAAGACACCACAGCTGTCTTTTTTTAGGTTTCCTAAGGATCCTGAGAGGTATATACCATCATGTTACTAAACTGTATCGTCAGGATTCACTTGCAAACTATATGTGTATAAATGATGAATGTTTCGTTTTAGGAGCAGAAAATGGCTAGTTAATAGCAGACGAGAAGACCTTATGAAGAAAGACCCAGTTTACCTGTATAATAATATTAGCTTTTGTTCGCTACATTTCGAACAAAACCGGTTCATGGACACAGACAATGACAAACTCGTTTGGAATGCAGTACCCACACTGTTTGACATTCCAAATAAACCCACTCAGCTGACGATGAAGAAGAAACTGCCACAAAGATTCGACAGTCAATCTGAAGCTGTAAAACAGTCCTATGACACAGAAGCAGCCAGTTCGGCTCTCCATGTATCAGTGCCAGATTCGTGTGAATCATCAACACAGACCTGCTTTGACGATGAAGTGGTTAAATTAAGTGTAGCTGTTCATGTCTTACAAAAGCGTGTGAAGTGCCAGAATGACCAGAAGCGAAACTATTACGGGACAAGGAAAGTGCCTACAGACAGATTGTTTGAAAATTATTCAAATATTTGGTTTTTCGTGAAATGTAATGTAATCAGCTCATTATAGTGTTTTCAGCATATGTCTCCCACTATTTGGCAGTTGCTTGTCCCACTTAGAATAATATAAATATGAAGATCGTACATGTGGCAACAGGAGACAATGACAAACACAGTAAGCCTACAGAACGATAAACGAGCTGTCGATCGCTTTTGCATGTAGAGGTATGTGTCTGTGCATCTTACACGTAAATCTGTGTGTTTATATTCTTTTGATATCAACGTAGTAAGCTGCAATTGTGTCCAATGTCACAAGTGTTTCTTCACGAATGTGTTGTAGCTTGCCACTCTATTCATGGTTTTTGTCCATACTTGCGCATATTTTAGAATCATTTTTAGAAACGTATATGCCTTCTGATACCACACAAACTCTTGGAGACACGAAAATAACTCGAATAAATCGGAAATTACGTAGGAAATGGATGCAAACAAACATTATACTTACGACGCGTCTGACGTTCACCTTACCCGCCGCTTGGAGCGCTAGTGTCGCTCCATCTGTCAAACGGCAACAACTTTTACAGCAGTGAGTGTCGCGACTGTTATGTTAGACTGTGACATTACCGTGTAACCTCTGTGGCACAACTGCAAGGATCGAATATGTACTCATGAAGTCGATTTAGGTTTTTTACGTCACGGTCACGTAGCGTTACGTCACTATGACGTAGGGTTCTCCTCACCTAGAATGAGATGAATGCTACCAATCAGACACAGCCCTCTACCTCAAAATAAGGAACAGTTGATGGGACACAGCAGCAGTGAATAATTACATGTATAAAAATATGTATGAGTGTGATAGTGTGAATGTGAGTATGAAAAAGCTACAGTATGCCAGATATAAAAGTCTTTAACTTTGGTCCCACACTGCCAAATGAAGAGAGGTCAGACCAAGGCTTAAAAGTTCATGTGACTGAGAAGAGCACCAAGTGAGCGTTACTACAGTACATTCACATATGAACTCAAGTTGTCTCAGCATTGTTTTACACTTGTTCATTGGCACAAGTCTCGAAGAGACATACTCATGCACAACATAATACACAAGAGCGACATATTGTAGCAAAAGGAAATATGTCACTGACACTGAAGTACACTGTTTACAGTTGATGATGGCAGTTGTATAACACAATATTGTACTTCCAGAATGTATGAGTAAATAATAAACATGAAGTATGTGTATTAACACGAGTAGATAATCATGAAATGATATACTCAGTAGTTCTCTCTTGATGAATGAAGAATTGCAGTACTACAGTAAAAATGAATACTCCTTTATTTATATAATATTTCCTGTAGACCAGTAGATGCATCTAGTAAAGTTGTCCAAGGTGCAGCTAAGCATAGTTATGTAGGCTTATTGCGATTTCGTATTATGAAGCTTACCTTCCTCACATCTGTAACGGTGGATACTCAAGTGAGGTGTGGTGTATGAACACGAAACTTATACACGTCATGCGATGATGTTTTATTCAAATATTTGGTCAATACTGGGAAATGAGATATGAAATGTGAAAACATGTGTAATGCTTAAGTAAGATGAGACTATGAAAATAGATTACTCACTAATGAACATTTGAAATGGTAATGTCCGAGAACAACATATGTTAAAAATGGTAATGTAAAAATTAAAAGATATTATGTGACAAATCACAAGAGATGTGTTGAAAATGTGTGAAACAAGGACAAATTTATTTGTTATATTTATGTTAGAATCTCAGTGATTTATTTTCTTTGGTTCTCACAACTTTTTGCTGTGTGCATTTTCTTTGCAGTCCAGTATCTTTCTATTGTTATTCTACATATCGATTCTTCCCAGTATGTTGTGTGTGTAACTATGCATCAAATAAATGTCCAAGTTCATCACGTTCGATATATTATTTATTATCTCAAAAATAAGTAGTTTCAACAGGTTATGGGCCCAGGAACACAAGACACATAATATTTTCTAAAAAGATAGTATCGGACGTGAAATAATAATTTAAATACGATCGTGCCACATAAGGTCAGTTTTCCAGTCATGAGTGAAGAGAAAAATAACTTAACCGCAAGATGGAAAGTGGGATCATCCGCCTAACCAAGCTCAGAGGTGTTGAAAATTGGACTGCCTGGAAGTTTCAAGTGTGCTGAATTTCCCTGAAGAAACATCCGATAATGCTGCATACAACAAGTTAGTTGCAGGCTAGATGAAGTGTGACACAACAGCTCAACGAATTATCGCCACGTCAGTTGAAGAAAAAACAATGCTGCGTATTATGAACTGGAACACATCAAAAGAAATGTGGGACAAGCTAGTGTCTATTTACGAACAAAAATCTGGAAGGAGCGTGTACATGCTACTGCAACAGTGGTATAGTTTGTAAAAGAAACCAACAGATGACATACTGACTCATGTTGCTAGAATTGAAGATCTTGCACATCGCTTGCAGATTCTTGGTGAGCAAATACCGGAGCAAATGGTTGTTACAAAAATATTGATGACTTTACCAGTGGCATACAAATATTTTGTGAGGGCATGGGAATCTGTGCAGGCAAGTGGACAAACACTTAGTAATCTGATCTCCGGACTTGCCATTGAGGAAAATGGAATACATGTAAGTGATTGGGGTGAAAGTGCAGCATATGCACCAAACAACAGGTCTCATAAAAAAGGTGGTAAAAACACAACCATTTTGGAAAATCAATCACTTGACACTATTGTCATAAGCCAGGGCACTGGAACCGTGACTGCAAAAAGCCACAATTGCAAACCAGTCTTCACCCAATGGAGAAGCTCTCATTGGAGAAGCAATGTTTAGTTCAAGTGATTCAGATACAACTGGAGAAGCATGGTATATGGATTCAGGAGCAACTGACCACGTGTCCAATCTGATTGGCAATCAACAGTCTTGGTTCACCACCTATGAAGAATTTCCAGAGGCATGACCTGTTCGTATTGGTGATGTTAAGAACATTCCTGCTCTTGGATCTGGAAACATTAATATTCTGGCCTACACTGGAAAGGAATGGAAGGAGAAGCACATTAGCAAGGTTTTGTATGTTTTGGAGTTGATCTACAATCTGTTCTCTTTATGTGCTGTCCTTGATAAAGGTATGACACATCAATCTGACAATAGAATGTGTAAATTTTTAAAGAACAGCAGTGTTGTTGCAGTGGGAGAGAGATATGACAAGCTGTTTAAAATGAAATTTAAGGTTGTGTCAAATTGTGAGTACTGTGGAAATGTTGCTGTGTGTGAACCTCTTTTTCTGTGACACAAGAGGATATCACAACAAAATATCGTGCAAGTTAAGCAAGTTTTGTCAAGTGATAACATAAATTTGCAAGATCAGAAGTTTCAGTGTGAAGACTGCATTATTGGTAAAATGTGAAAACTGCCATTTTCATCCAGTGATACAAAACCAAAACAAAAAGGTGATCTTGTACACACAGATTGTGGATGGTGCAAAATATTTCTTGATGTTGAAAGATGAATATAGTCAGTGGAGAATGGTGTACTATATCACGAATGAATCGGACACAGCTGAATGTTTGGAAAATTTCTTTAAACTTAGTGAGAAATATTTGTGCAGAGGCATAAAGACATTAAGAACCGATAATGGATTAGAATTTTATAATGAAGTGGTTGCAATTTGATTAACCAGCATTGGCATCTTGCATCAGAAAACAGTGCCATACTGTCTACAACAGAATGGAGTCACTGAAAGGGTAAACAGAACTGTTGTCGAGTTAGCCAGGACTTGTATGCATGCAGGTCGACTGCCAACTGAAATGTGGGCAGAAGCTGTGAATTATACAGTATTCACACTCAACTGGATTGGAACAAGTAAAGAAAGGGGAGTTGTGCCATGTGAGCTTTGGCTATGGAAGGAACCAAGCTTAAAAATCCTCAGAACTTTTGGTGAAGAAATTTATGTCCATGTTCCTAAAGAGAAGAGGCAAAGACTAAAAAGGGGTATTTTGTTGGCCATGACCAAAACACGAAAGATTATCGTGTGTGGTTTCCAGATCTGTGACAAGTAGAAGTCCAAAGAGATGTTACTTTTACAGGGAAACTCTTTAAGGACAACTTCAGCAAACGTGAAACATCAACATCAAGAGCAGTGAACTTTTTCTTACCTCAAAATAGTTTTTATCATCTGCAGAAGCCAACCTTAAAACTATGCCTGTGGTGCGGGATTCTACAGAAGCACGTGAAGGAAGAGACGATGATGCACATTCTGATGATATCAGTGAACAGGAAGCAGTAGCTGATGAAGCTGTTCAGTCTGATAGGAAACATCAGTTAAGAGATCGCAAATCATTAAGATTGTCAGCAAGATACGAGAATCATGTATCCGTTTTCGGATATTGGTAAACCAGAAACATATGACAAAGCAGTTACATGTAATGAGGCAGAAAAGTGGAAAGATGCTATGAATTATGAAATTAATTCCTTGGAAGATAACCAAACCTGGACATTAGTGGATCTACCTGGACATCACCAAGTCATTGATAACCGTTGCGTGTACAAAATCTAGTATTCTAACAGTGATGATGCTCCACATTTCAAGGCTAGACTTGTGGCTAGAGGTTTCAAGCAAGTTGTAGGTATAGATTATCTGGAAACTTACAGTGCAACTTGACTCAATTCTTATAGTATTATTCATTGCACTATACAGAAACATGTCTTGAACAATCTGATGTCCAAACTGCTTTAGTTTATGGAAATTTAGCAGAGAACATTTATATAAATCAACCAAAAGACTTCGAAGATGGGACTGACCGTGTGTGTAAACTAGATCGAAGTTTGTATGGCCTGAAACAAGCTTCCACGTGCTGGAACCAACATTTCACAACAGTTTTATGCAAGTTTGCACTTCTTAAGATCCTTCTACCATTAACACTTTGCTTAGTGACCTACAAAGAGAATTTGACGTCACATTCAGAAAATTGGATATGTACTTGGGCCTGCAGGTAGTGCGATTAGCAGATGGCTCTATTTTTCTGCATCAAGACGATTATGCCATGAAGGTTTTACGCCGCTTCAGGATGGAGGATGCTAACCCTGTAACTGTACCTGCAGGCCATCATCATCAGATATGTACTGACCTACATAAAAGGGGGAGAAGGACATGTCCAGTGTTCCATATAGGCAAGCTGTGTGTAGTCTGATGTATTTGTCAATAGGAACACGCCCAGACATTACTTTCGCAGTCAACAGTGACAGTCAGCATCTAGACAAACCAATGAAAATGCATTGGAGTGCTGTGAAGAGGATCCTGAAACATATTAAAGGGACTATGGACTATGGATTTATTTTCCTTCAAACAGGAGAATCACCTCCATGCCTACAGTGACACAGACTATGCTGGTGAAGCGGAAACTAGGAGATTCACAACCGGTATGTTGTTAAAACTTGGTGAATCCACTATTACTTGGGCATCAACAAATCAGAGAGTGGTAGCACTTTCTACAATTGAAGTTGAATATATTACAGCGAGTCAGACAGTGAGAGAAATTGTTTGGGTAAAAAGTTTGCTCAATGACTTGGATTTGTTCAGCAAAATAAAAATTTAAGTGCAGTGAAACTTACTAAAAACCCAGAGTTTCATCAAAGAAATAAGCATATTGATGTACGTTATCACTTTGTGTGCAATAAGCGTAAGGAGAATAAGTTTGTACTAGAGCATGTTCCACCCAATGACCAGCAGGCTGATTTACTAACCAAGCCATTACCAACGGTGACACTTCAGATGCAGATGAAGATGCTGAACATCCAAAGCATTCACGATATTCGTGAGAAACTTCTAAACACTTAATAATAAATTTGAGTCCTCTCTAAGTGGGAGTGTTCAAAATGTGAGAAAAAAGGACAAATTTATTTGTCATATTTATGTTTGAATCTCAGTGATTTATTTTCTTTGGTTCTCACAACTTTTTGCTGTGTGCATTTTCTTTGCAGTCCAGTGTCTTTCTGTTGTTATTATACGTTTCCAATCTTCCCAGTATGTTGTGTGTGTAACTGTGCATCAAATAAATATCCAAGTACATCACGTTCAATATATTATTCATTATCTCAAAAATAAGTAGTTCCAACAATATAAACGTAATATTATCTTGTATGTATAATTTCTGTACAGTGTTTAAGTAAAAAACGTAAGAACCTTATGAAAATGTACATGTACAGACTAAGAAATTTTCAAACCTGGCATGTCAATATTTTAAAATGTAAATACTCAGGTTATTGTAACAATGTTGAAATGTAAAAACTAAGACGCAATATAAAGTTGAAAATGTTTTCCAGGACAACGTTTGTGAACAAATACCTATAAATGTGCTACAAACATTTTGTGAAGGTTCCTTCGTTCAGATATTCGTTATGTTGATGAAACACACAATAACATCCCACATTCTTGGGATTAGAGTGCAATAACTAATTGTTACATGTTTCTGTCGACATAATCATGCACGATTCATGGCATTTTTAAAAAAATGACTACAAGCTTTTTTTGAATTTCGTTGTGATAATGAAATACCCAATAACATCCCAGATTCTTTGGATTATAACTTAATTGTTAAAAGAAAAGAAAAAATTCCTTGAGGTCTATGTTTTATGTGCTGCTCCATGACTCTGCTGTCAATATTTTATTCTTTGCTTTCGTGTAACTTCTGTGTGTTTTTTTTAGTAAATGTTTTTTTTCGTATCCAGGGTGTAACAATGAAATTAATAAAATGTTTTCTTGCCTTTAAAATAATATTTATCATCAGGTTATGGGCCCAGTACAAGTGTAAAGGCAAACAACGTAGTTTAATTAAAACAATATTTGAAATGAGCCTACTTCTGTTAAGAAAAACATGATTGCTAGCGGCGATTATAAGGTCAGCATTGATAAGCTTGAAGGACCTCAGGTTTGGGCCAAATGCAAACGGCATATTTCTATGATGCTTCGTTCATATGGATTTGAAGATACTATTAACGGTACGCGTGAATGTGTAGAGCTGCCGCAAGATGCGACAAGTGCACAAAAAGAAGCGTATGTGGAATGGCACAAGGAAGACGCAAAGGTAGCAAGTTTTATAACAAGTGCGCTAAGTAAACCTGTTGCAGAACTCGTCGTAACGTGCAAGAATGCTAAAGAAATCTGGGACAAACCACGCGCCCGATTTGAACGTAGCAGTACTCAGCGTTTGAATATGTTGATTGAAACATTTTTCCATGTTAAACGTGATGAAACGGAAGATATTATTGCACATGTAGCCAAACCGCAAAATTTATTTGTGGACCTGAACGATGAATTAGCAAAAAATGAAGAAAATACGCTATCTGAAAGAATCTTAAATGGTCGAATTTTGTCTACACTGGGAAAAGACTACGACAATTTTAAGGATCTCTGGGATACGATACCGACAGAAAAGCAAAGCTTGAATTTATTAATTGAAAAACTCTGTACTATTGAACTGCTTGAACAAGACATTAATGGAAGTGCAGTTATCGTCGTTTCTAAAACAAGAAAACGGCAAACAAGTAATCAGCAAGCAAAGATGACGAAGTCACAATTAAAACAGAAGTTTCCATGTAATATATGCAAACAATTAGGTCACTGGGCTGCAGAGTGTCCACAGAACATTCGTGACAGCAATAAAAGACAAGAGAAGAAGCGAGAAAGTGAACACGCTGCATTTACTTCATTCGCTATGGGTGTGTGTACCAGTAATCACAGTGTCCCAATTAATAGTATTGCGACAGTGTCGCTACAAATCATATCACTCCCAACAAACAGTATTTTGTTTCGTATAGTGAATTTGATGCTCCTCAAGTAATTTCATTGGGAAAACAAGATGTCAAAACGTGTGTGTACGGTCAAGGAACAGTTTGCATCCAAATTCGACGAAACAATAAATGGTACAATGCCAGAATGGACAATGTTTTGTACGTCCCTGATACAAGTGCTAATCTGTTCTCTGTGAGAGCCATAGCCTGCAGAGGCTACAGTACTAATTTTAGTTATAATAATGTCTGTGTTCGAAAACAAGTCAATGGCAATATTGTTATGACAGATTATGTGAAAAATGGACTTTATGTGTTGAACATGCGTGTTGTTAGAAATGCAAAAATGAATCATGTGAACTTGATGACTTCATCTGAAACATTGCAAGTATACCATGAAAGGTTTGGTCATCAAAATAAACAACATGTGAAGAATATTTTAAAAAGAATGAACATTAATGTGGAAGATGCCAAGAGTGAATTTTGTGATGGCTGTGCGGTTGGAAAGATGCATAGGCTGCCATTCAAAACACAAACAATACACGCTACCAGTACTGGTGAATTAATCCACGTGGATGTCAATGGACCAATGAGCACGAAATCTTTTGGAGGTAAGCATATTATGTATGTTTCAAAGAGGATTTTAGTATATTTCGCCGAATTTTCTTTTTAAGACACAAAAGTGAAGTGTGTACTGTGCTTAAGCAGTTTTTAAATGAAGCACGAACTAATGGACATATTGTCAAACAATTTAGATGTGATGGTGGCAAAGAATTTAACAATAAGAATGTCAGTGAACTGCTTGCAGACAGGGGAATTGAGCTTCTGATTCCTTCTCCTTACATTCCTGAACAAAATGGCGTGGCTAAACCGGAAAATAGGACCATTGTTGAAGCTGCCCGGTCAATGCTAAGTCCGAGTAAATTACCTAAAGGGTTGTGGGTAGAGCATGTAACACAGCAGTCTACCTAATAAATCGTACTGGAAAATCTTCAGTTGAAAATAAAACCCCTAATGAAGTACGGTTTAATCGACCAGTGGGACGACTTGATCATCTCAGAATTTCTGGCACAGGCTGCTTTGTTCACATTAACAAACAATTCCGTTCCAAGTCTGATGATAAGGCAGTTTTTGGACGACTTGTTGGATATGTTAATGAAAAGGATTTTTTTAGAGTTTAGATTCCATCTAAAAGAAAAGTGGTATTGAGTCACGATGTGAAATTTAAGCCAGAAATTGTTTGTGATTTACATAGTGATCATGTTGCATTTGAAGTCCCTCAGGATGAATTTAATGATCAGAATTCATCTAAAGATGACCAATGTAAATCTCCTAGGCTGTACACTTCTGGAGGAAGTCAAACTTAAGAAAAAATCGGCACTCTCGATTCTAGAGAAAGTCAAGAGTCGAGTGAATCTGAGGAAAATAAAGAATTAACAGAATTTCTAAAAGCAAAAGCTGTTGAATTTTCTAATGAAAAGAAACAGAAGAATAAAAGACAACAAAGAAAACCAACCTGGATGGAAAGTGGTGAATTTTGTATGGCAACAAAAGTTGATGCACTTGAATACAAAGATCCAAACTGTTTTTCAGAAATATTGCAGTCAAACGAGAAGGAAGAATGGATGCAAGCTATCAGTGAAGAACTTCAATCACTAAAGAAAAACAATACCTGGGTGCTGGTTGACCATCCGAAGAATGCCAAAGTATTGCAAAACTGCTGGGTTCTACAGCGAAAGGAAAGAGAGAAAGCAATAATTTCAAGATTTTTTCTTTTGGAGGAAGTGTTAAAAGAAAAGAGAAAATTCCTTGAGGTCTATGTTTTGTGCTGCTCCATGACTCTGCTGTCAATATCTTTATTCTTTGCTTTCGTGTAACTTCTGTGTTTTTTTTCAGTAAATGTGTTTTTTTCGTATCCAGGGTGTAATTATGAAGTTAATAAAATGTTTTCTTGCTTTTAAAATAATATTTTTCATCATTAATAATTAATTATTTCATGTTTCTTTCCACATCATAATATGGACGATTCATCTAATTTAAAAAAAATAATTGCAAGCATTTCATTTTTTACTTTCTTTACGGTTCCTTCGTTCAAAGATTCATTACATTCAAGAAACACACAATAACATCCAAAATTGTTAGGATTCCAGCTTAATAACTAATTCAACTGGGCTGAACATACGACACAACTTCTGTAACTTTGTTTCTACACATGTATTTACATTTAGCTTTCACGTTACCGTGTAACCTCTGTGGCACAACTGCAAGGATCGAATATGTACTCATGAAGTCGATTTAGGTTTTTTACGTCACGGTCACGTAGCGTTACGTCACCATGACGTAGGGTTCTCCTCACCTAGAATGAGATGAATGCTACCAATCAGACACAGCCCTCTACCTCAAAATAAGAAACAGTTGATGGGACACAGCAGCAGTGAATAATTAAATGTATAAAAATATGTATGAGTGTGATAGTGTGAATGTGAGTATGAAAAAGCTACAGTATGCCAGATATAAAAGTCTTTAACTTTGGTCCCACACTGCCAAATGAAGAGAGGTCAGACCAAGGCTTAAAAGTTCATGTGACTGAGAAGAGCACCAAGTGAGCGTTACTACAGTACATTCACATATGAACTCAAGTTGTCTCAGCATTGTTTTACACTTGTTCATTGGCACAAGTCTCGAAGAGACATACTCATGCACAACATAATACACAAGAGCGACATATTGTAGCAAAAGGAAATATGTCACTGACACTGAAGTACACTGTTTACAGTTGATGATGGCAGTTGTATAACACAATATTGTACTTCCAGAATGTATGAGTAAATAATAAACATGAAGTATGTGTATTAACACGAGTAGATAATCATGAAATGATATACTCAGTAGTTCTCTCTTGATGAATGAAGGATTGCAGTACTACAGTAAAAATGAATACTTCTTTATTTATATAATATTTCCTGTAGACCAGTAGATGCATCTAGTAAACTTGTCCAAGGTGCAGCTAAGCATAGTTATGTAGGCATATTGCGATTTCGTATTATGAAGCTTACCTTCCTCACATCTGTAACGGTGGATACTCAAGTGAGGTGTGGTGTATGAACACGAAACTTATACACGTCATGCAATGATGTTTTATTCAAATATTTGGTCAATACTGGGAAATGAGATATGAAATGTGAAAACATGTGTAATGCTTAAGTAAGATGAGACTATGAAAACAGATTACTCACTAATGAACATTTGAAATGGTAATGTCTGAGAACAACATGTGTTAAAAATGGTAATGTAAAAATTAAAAGATATTATGTGACAAATCACAAGAGATGTGTTGAAAATGTGTGAAACAAGGACAAATTTATTTGTTATATTTATGTTAGAATCTCAGTGATTTATTTTCTTTGGTTCTCACAACTTTTTGCTGTGTGCATTTTCTTTGCAGTCCAGTATCTTTCTATTGTTATTCTACATATCGATTCTTCCCAGTATGTTGTGTGTGTAACTATGCATCAAATAAATGTCCAAGTTCATCACGTTCGATATATTATTTATTATCTCAAAAATAAGTAGTTTCAACAGGTTATGGGCCCAGGAACACAAGACACATAATATTTTCTAAAAAGTTAGTATCGGACGTGAAATAATAATTTAAATACGATCGTGCCACATAAGGTCAGTTTTCCAGTCATGAGTGAAGAGAAAAATAACTTAACCGCAAGATGGAAAGTGGGATCATCCGCCTAACCAAGCTCAGAGGTGTTGAAAATTGGACTGCCTGGAAGTTTCAAGTGTGCTGAATTTCCCTGAAGAAACATCCGATAATGCTGCATACAACAAGTTAGTTGCAGGCTAGATGAAGTGTGACACAACAGCTCAACGAATTATCGCCACGCCAGTTGAAGAAAAAACAATGCTGCGTATTATGAACTGGAACACATCAAAAGAAATGTGGGACAAGCTAGTGTCTATTTACGAACAAAAATCTGGAAGGAGCGTGTACATGCTACTGCAACAGTGGTATAGTTTGTAAAAGAAACCAACAGATGACATACTGACTCATGTTGCTAGAATTGAAGATCTTGCACATCGCTTGCAGATTCTTGGTGAGCAAATACCGGAGCAAATGGTTGTTACAAAAATATTGATGACTTTACCAGTGGCATACAAATATTTTGTGAGGGCATGGGAATCTGTGCAGGCAAGTGGACAAACACTTAGTAATCTGATCTCCGGACTTGCCATTGAGGAAAATGGAATACATGTAAGTGATTGGGGTGAAAGTGCAGCATATGCACCAAACAACAGGTCTCATAAAAAAGGTGGTAAAAACACAACCATTTTGGAAAATCAATCACTTGACACTATTGTCATAAGCCAGGGCACTGGAACCGTGACTGCAAAAAGCCACAATTGCAAACCAGTCTTCACCCAATGGAGAAGCTCTCATTGGAGAAGCAATGTTTAGTTCAAGTGATTCAGATACAACTGGAGAAGCATGGTATATGGATTCAGGAGCAACTGACCATGTGTCCAATCTGATTGGCAATCAACAGTCTTGGTTCACCACCTATGAAGAATTTCCAGAGGCATGGCCTGTTCGTATTGGTGATGTTAAGAACATTCCTGCTCTTGGATCTGGAAACACTAATATTCTGGCCTACACTGGAAAGGAATGGAAGGAGAAGCACATTAGCAAGGTTTTGTATGCTTTGGAGTTGATCTACAATCTGTTCTCTTTATGTGCTGTCCTTGATAAAGGTATGACACATCAATCTGACAATAGAATGTGTAAATTTTTAAAGAACAGCAGTGTTGTTGCAGTGGGAGAGAGATATGACAAGCTGTTTAAAATGAAATTTAAGGTTGTGTCAAATTGTGAGTACTGTGGAAATGTTGCTGTGTGTGAACCTCTTTTTCCGTGACACAAGAGGATATCACAACAAAATATCGTGCAAGTTAAGCAAGTTTTGTCAAGTGATAACATAAATTTGCAAGATCAGAAGTTTCAGTGTGAAGACTACATTATTGGTAAAATGTGAAAACTGCCATTTTCATCCAGTGATACAAAACCAAAACAAAAAGGTGAGCTTGTACCCACAGATTGTGGATGGTGCAAAATATTTCTTGATGTTGAAAGATGAATATAGTCAGTGGAGAATGGTGTACTATATCACGAATGAATCGGACACAGCTGAATGTTTGGAAAATTTCTTTAAACTTAGTGAGAAATATTTGTGCAGAGGCATAAAGACATTAAGAACCGATAATGGATTAGAATTTTATAATGAAGTGGTTGCAATTTGATTAACCAGCATTGGCATCTTGCATCAGAAAACAGTGCCATACTGTCTACAACAGAATGGAGTCATTGAAAGGGTAAACAGAACTGTTGTCGAGTTAGCCAGGACTTGTATGCATGCAGGTCGACTGCCAACTGAAATGTGGGCAGAAGCTGTGAATTATACAGTATTCACACTCAACTGGATTGGAACAAGTAAAGAAAGGGGAGTTGTGCCATGTGAGCTTTGGCTATGGAAGGAACCAAGCTTAAAAATCCTCAGAACTTTTGGTGAAGAAATTTATGTCCATGTTCCTAAAGAGAAGAGGCAAAGACTAAAAAGGGGTATTTTGTTGGCCATGACCAAAACACGAAAGGTTATCGTGTGCGGTTTCCAGATCTGTGACAAGTAGAAGTCCAGAGAGATGTTACTTTTACAGGGAAACTCTTTAAGGACAACTTCAGCAAACGTGAAACATCAACATCAAGAGCAGTGAACTTTTTCTTACCTCAAAATAGTTTTTATCATCTGCAGAAGCCAACCTTAAAACTATGCCTGTGGTGCGGGATTCTACAGAAGCACGTGAAGGAAGAGACAATGATGCACATTCTGATGATATCAGTGAACAGGAAGCAGTAGCTGATGAAGCTGTTCAGTCTGATAGGAAACATCAATTAAGAGATCGCAAATCATTAAGATTGTCAGCAAGATACGAGAATCATGTATCCGTTTTCGGATATTGGTAAACCAGAAACATATGACAAAGCAGTTACATGTAATGAGGCAGAAAAGTGGAAAGATGCTATGAATTATGAAATTAATTTCTTGGAAGATAACCAAACCTGGACATTAATGGATCTACCTGGACATCACCAAGTCATTGATAACCGTTGGGTGTACAAAATCTAGTATTCTAACAGTGATGATGCTCCACATTTCAAGGCTAGACTTGTGGCTAGAGGTTTCAAGCAAGTTGTAGGTATAGATTATCTGGAAACTTACAGTGCAACTTGACTCAATTCTTATAGTATTATTCATTGCACCATACAGAAACATGTCTTGAACAATCCGATGTCCAAACTGCTTTAGTTTATGGAAATTTAGCAGAGAACATTTATATAAATCAACCAAAAGACTTCGAAGCTGGGACTGACCGTGTGTGTAAACTAGATCGAAGTTTGTATGGCCTGAAACAAGCTTCCACGTGCTGGAACCAACATTTCACAACAGTTTTATGCAAGTTTGGACTTCTTAAGATCCTTCTACCATTAACACTTTTCTTAGTGACCTACAAAGAGAATTTGACGTCACATTCAGAAAATTGGATATGTACTTGGGCCTGCAGGTAGTGCGATTAGCAGATGGCTCTATTTTTCTGCATCAAGACGATTATGCCATGAAGGTTTTACGCCGCTTCAGGATGGAGGATGCTAACCCTGTAACTGTACCTGCAGGCCATCGTCATCAGATATGTACTGACCTACATAAAAGGGGGAGAAGGACATGTCCAGTGTTCCATATAGGCAAGCTGTGGGTAGTCTGATGTATTTGTCAATAGGAACACGCCCAGACATTACTTTCGCAGTCAACAGTGACAGTCAGCATCTAGACAAACCAATGAAAATGCATTGGAGTGCTGTGAAGAGGATCCTGAAACATATTAAAGACACTATGGACTATGGATTTATTTTCCTTCAAACAGGAGAATCACCTCCATGCCTACAGTGACACAGACTATGCTGGTGAAGCGGAAACTAGGAGATTCACAACCGGTATGTTGTTAAAACTTGGTGAATCCACTATTACTTGGGCATCAACAAATCAGAGAGTGGTAGCACTTTCTACAATTGAAGTTGAATATATTACAGCGAGTCAGACAGTGAGAGAAATTGTTTGGGTAAAAAGTTTGCTCAATGACTTGGATTTGTTCAGCAAAATAAAAATTTAAGTGCAGTGAAACTTACTAAAAACCCAGAGTTTCATCAAAGAAATAAGCATATTGATGTACGTTATCACTTTGTGTGCAATAAGCGTAAGGAGAATAAGTTTGTACTAGAGCACGTTCCACCCAATGACCAGCAGGCTGATTTACTAACCAAGCCATTACCAAAGGTGACACTTCAGATGCAGATGAAGATGCTGAACATCCAAAGCATTCACGATATTCGTGAGAAACTTCTAAACACTTAATAATAAATTTGAGTCCTCTCTAAGTGGGAGTGTTCAAAATGTGAGAAAAAAGGACAAATTTATTTGTCATATTTATGTTTGAATCTCAGTGATTTATTTTCTTTGGTTCTCACAACTTTTTGCTGTGTGCATTTTCTTTGCAGTCCAGTGTCTTTCTGTTGTTATTATACGTTTCCAATCTTCCCAGTATGTTGTGTGTGTAACTGTGCATCAAATAAATATCCAAGTACATCACGTTCAATATATTATTCATTATCTCAAAAATAAGTAGTTCCAACAATATAAACGTAATATTATCTTGTATGTATAATTTCTGTACAGTGTTTAAGTAAAAAACATAAGAACCTTATGAAAATGTACATGTACAGACTAAGAAATTTTCAAACCTGGCATGTCAATATTTTAAAATGTAAACACTCAGGTTATTGTAACAATGTTGAAATGTAAAAACTAAGACGCAATATAAAGTTGAAAATGTTTTCCAGGACAACGTTTGTGAACAAATACCTATAAATGTGCTACAAACATTTTGTGAAGGTTTGGAACCAATAATTCCATGTATGTTCCCATGAGAAATGTGTGACAGTACTGTATAGGAATGAACATTTATATCCTCAGTGAACTGGGTATTGACAAGACATTCTACCACATAGACCATATCGAAATGAATCAATGCTTTGGAGACTTACCTCGAGCCCATTCAAGAGTCTCTGGGACGCTGATAGTGTGTCTCGTTCAACCACTGATACATATGGATTGTGACAGGAACAAATGCCTTCTGGGTAAAAAATGTCTCTGAGCACTATGGGACTTAACTTCTGAGGTCATCAGTCCCCTAGAACTTAGAACTACTTAAACCTAACTAACCTAAGGACATCACACACATCCACGCCAAAGGCAGGATTCAAACCTGCGTCCGTAGCAGCAGAGTGGTTCCAGACTGAAGTGTCTAGTACCGCTCAGGCACTGAGGCCGGCGTTCTGGGTAAAAAACAATGTGACTTATCCAATTCATCACTGCTTTCTAATGGTTCTACAACACAATACTTTCTTTGGTAAGGCTGTACCTACACTAATAGCCAAAGTTGGAATAATTTCATTCAAAAACTTCCATTTTCTCCTGAGAATTTTCAGTTCCAACCATATAGCTGAAAAGTACTGTCCCCGGTGAGGTTGCATCTTTGTCACCTCATCCACGTACCATGTATCATGGGGACTTTGATTTCTCCCTTCCTAAGAGGTCCATACTAACAACCAATACCTGAGCACCTGTGTGGACCAAAACTTTATGTTCCCTATGTTCACTACACCAACAAGCAGCTTTACATCTCTGCATATGTTCTACTGGGAATGTCCTCTTAAGGTTGAGGCATCCCCTTTTGCACTTAACGATTGCTTACTCCAGTGATGTTTATCGTACTCATAGCTTCAGCAGTTATGAGCCATATACCCTGCTTCTCAATGCTCATAACATTCTGGATGGTGGTACTGCTTGTTGATGTGGCCCATATCCCACATCCATAAAACTATCTCAGAGGAGAAGACTCTATAGTCATTCTGCCCCTGAGTAGCAGGGTCAGTTTCCTCCAGTGACAGTCCTTATGGCATTGGACAAAGTACCTCAGTTCTTCATGCTCATTCTTCTCAACATGTCAGTGGAAATACCCGACACAAACATATCTAAGCCCTGCTCCCTCTCCGTTCCATGTTAGCTCATAACTCATGTGTTGACATTCCTAATCCTTTCAGAGATTGATTCCATAACTCTTTGTGCATTTGTGACAACCCAGTGAGTTCCTACCTAAAAAGGTAATGCTGTTCCATTTGCAATAATGCTGGATGATTCTGTTAGCCAGCTGTTCTATATTTTTTGCTTTTATTAAGGATCTTATACAGTGCATAAGGTGTATCTTTGCATCGCCCGCTAACCCTAATTGAGCTATATTTAAACAAATACAGGAAAGCAGTGGACACCTCGTTACTGTAATTTATGGTTGGACCACTACTAGCAATGGCAGTAGTATACCAAAAGGCAATAATACCAATAGGCAGTAAGGCACTAGGGTATAGGAAACCATACAGGGTCATAAGACATCTTTTGAGTGAAGTCGTGATACTTGTCCCAAAAAAATTATTACATAGCACTAGAAAGAACAGACTTGTCTCATCTGTTGCCTAATTTGAGAGACAGCCCTTGCATCACTAATAAATTCAGACAAAAAGGAGTCACTAGAGTAGCTGCTTTCAGCTTTCTCTTGTAATTTATTGTTAAACTACTTCTGTTTGGCTTTAGTTTCTAATGTGCTTTCAGAATTTTGACAGTGTCATGCAAAAGTCAACACATATGTGTCTGGCATTTTTGTAGACTCAATCTGTGATTATACTAGCAAAAATGAGGTAACTATACTCGCAATGCATGAACAAGGAACAGATTATATTAATGTTTGTGCATTATTATGGCCCAATGGGATTCTGTGCACTGCTGTGCCTTATAGCCAAGCCATCACATGTAACTAGTATTGCCTTAGTATTTGGCAACTTGTACTTAGAAAAAATAACAAAATGGACACATCACTGACCACAGGTACATTCCCCTATAACTCCCATGATACTGGGAGAGATCCACAGGCTACAGTGGTTTAAAAAAGTAAACTTCAATCTCGTGGGTGTCCCTATCATCCAACATGGCCGCAAATAAAAAGAGAGCCAAAAGAAGGCCAACAAAAGAGTTACTCAACAATACATCTAGCGGCAAATGGTAAACTGTAATATTTGAGATCACTGAGGAGCCAGACAGATGATAGTTGCTAACACTGTAGACAAACAGTGGAGGTACCAGGCATAGATGTCTCTACAGGTGGTTACCACTCCTGTTGTCAAATATAGACTTCTGACACCAAATATAGAGGGCCAGAACCATGGCCCCTAAAATTGTCAGGATGTGTTGCGGAGTACAGCAGTGAGGATCTTTCGAGCCCCAAAGGTGCTAGTGAGACACTGAGAACAGTATGCACATTTATTGTTTGTGGATACACAGTTCTCTTTTTTCAAGACTACCAGTACCCAGGCAAAGAGATTAAAGTCATGCAAGACTCACTGATGGCTGGGTGCCCCACAGTCTTGGCAACCACACAGTCGGGGCAATACAAGCAATGGGCAGCTACGCCACAGCAGTTTGCTGACCAGGTACGCTGTGGATGTTGCCTGCATGATCCTAGTGGCCAGCAGCAGTGCTAGAAGGTTGCCAGGCACTCTTGTTGACACCATAGAATGGCACACAGCAGCTCTGTATGAATGTAGTTGTGAGCAGTTATGTCATGGCCACTTCGCAAGAGAGCAGCAAGGGATGCCAGTGTCTGCTCATAGATGCAGGTTGAGGGATGGCTCCTACTGCTCTCGTCTGGGATAATGGTAGTTTGGAAGTTCATTAGTATATAAGTACGTGATGAAAGGCCCCCAGGATGCCGTAAAATTAAGATTATTAAAAAACAAAAATTGAAACACTGAGTAACCAGAGGGTAGGCAAAGACGTTAATTATGAATGCGCGGTAAGATGCAAACAAATGAACAAAAAAACGGTCAACTATTGTACAGTTTTTTTTGTTTTGTTTTCTTCATTATTACGCACTCTCTCGTATGTAGGACGAAGAAAATGTGCGGTTTTAGATATGAAGTACTGTGAGCTCTATGTCTCATATGTGTGTGCGAATAATATTATATGGAAAAACAGTATCAAGTATTTTTTACTTTTTGAACTAAGTGAAGAGGAAAATTACAGTAAGAGGATTTTCGTCATTACTACAAGCGCTGGTGTTCCCAGTGTCCTTCGCCACCTGTAACTTCAAACTAGGTCAGCAAAGTCAGATTGCCAAGAGAAATTAAGATTAGAACAGACATTTCAACAATGCAATCATATTCAATTTTATTTATTTAAATTTTTTGTATATTACGACTGTAGACCAGTGTGCCAGAACTTCAGGGCACCAGGCGTGAGTAGTGTTTGTTAACTATTGTTATACTACGAAATTTCTATGACATAGTTATGAATTATAAAAGGTAATTGCCTGTATTTTCCGTGTGCATGAATCACAACTGGAAGCAAGTAACGCAAAAAGGCAAAACTGAGGAGAAAATTTTCGAAATGAATAACAATTGGACCGAGGTCTTATAAAGTTTTCCATTGTAAGCCGTTTTGTTCAGCGCAGCAGAGGTAGGACAGCTACGCAAGTTGTTTGCATGGTAACTCTTGGTAGTACCTCTTTTGGTGTAGATAGAAACTTTTTCCTCATCATTCCCTTCCTTGAATTTTATTGACGAAAAATGTACAGGAAATTTTCAGTGTGATACGCATTGTCAGTAAAACATAAAGAAGTGTGACACAATAGTTTGCACATTATAACAGACGTAAAACAGGATTGGACATTATGTAAATTACATTTATCAAGTGTAATAATTAGCGTATGAAATTTTAACATTTTGTGTAATTTCTATTTCTTTGCACATTCATATAACATGGCCGAAAAATATATGCCCATTCTTGATAGCGATTGCGAAAATGCAATCAGCCAAGATGGCGGAGAATTGCGAGATCGAACGATTGAAGTCCAAGCGCCATGCATGCCTACTGCAGAAGGTTTAAATAGATCAGAGATGAGTGTCGCTGGAGTGAGCGACGCCCCACAACAGAATAACCTTGACGACACAATGTTTACAATTGACAAGACAATGTCATGCATCTCCCAGAGTGACATACCGCTCTTCAATGAAACTTCTGAGAGCGATCCAAATACGAATCTTGACAACACGCTACAAACACCACTATGTCACAACGCAAACATGAACTTGGTAAGTACAGTGGGCGCACAGCCACAGTAGTAAAACTGATGCACTGCTGTGGCAGTTATTATATAACATAAGCACGAATCTCAGTGATGTGAAACAAGACATGAATACCAAAATTGATAATTTGACACAAGTTATGAACATAGTAAAACAGCAGCAAAACACTGTTACACAAGATCTAAATGCAATGAAACAAGAACAAAAACATGTATTCAAGAATTTGCAAAACACGGTCTCACAGAAATTCAACGACTTAGCCAAACATTTTCGCATTGAAGTCGACAAAAAATTTAACAATATGAAAACACAAGTAAAGCATGAAGTACTTTCTGAAGTTAACAGTAACTTTTCAGAGGTAAAACAGAAGGTAGATTCTTTTAATGACCATCACGATCGAGTAGAACAACAGACACAAACACAAACATTGAAACCACACAAAACCAGTTGGTTTGGACAATAAAAATGGTACCACTGTTGTTAACAAACTAAATCAAGACTATAAAGGTGAACCTCAAACTGTAGAGGAGCTTACTTTAGGGGTAGCAACATTAGAAGTTGACTCAGCATGTACTAAGTAGGACAGAGAGAAGATTAATGAGTATCTGAGTGATATCATTAGTCAAGCTGAAGCAGGTACGTTAGATAAGGGTAATACAGTTGCAGAGAAGTTAGTAACAGGTTGTAAGTTGTACACAGATGTAGTAGAAAAGGCTAGTCAGAAAAAACGAAAATAAATCAGTGAACAAGGTAAACATTAACCTACAAGCTGTGGAAGATAAGATCCGCAATCTTTTAGAAGAAAATATTACCAGATCTCGAAATAGGCAAGTAAATAATACACAGGCTACAGTGAACAAATCACAAGCTGTTGGTGTCTATTCACAAATTATCACGAGTCCCACAGCAGGTATCACTGACAGTTGTAGATTACAAAATGTAAAAATACCCACAGCTCCAATACCTGAACAATTACCAGGCAGAATTACAGGTAACTACAATAACAACATAAATATGATGGAAAACGCCATGAGGCTATCAACTATTTTTGCAGACGAAGGCTTGCTGAGACATCGACAATTTCCTACATCACTACCGAAGGCAAAAAAATAAGTCCTGTAATATTTATTAGTGCTTTTCGTCATGTATTTCTACGCAACTGGATGGAAACACAGAAAATCAGATATATCGTGGGATATACGCAAGGTGATGCGCTTTTATGGGCATGAAATAATAAGGCACAAAGATGGCGGTGAAAAAAGGTACATGAAAATCGAGTTCCGTGGAAATCATGAAACAAAATGAGTTTCTATGCAACCAGTGCAGAAAAACTAGTTTAATCCAACTAGGGAAATGTTATTGCTGTAAGTTAAAAGTAAAAAACGTAAATGAAATCATCACAAGATGGAAAGCAAGTGAAAAGACGGAAGCAAGTTCAGTGCACAACAAGTGTAAACATTGTGACGACTTTCGTATTGTGATATCCGCAAGAAATAGTGAAATAGAAGAACTAAAAAGGACTGTAATCCAACTAGAGAAACAGTTGGAAAATCGGGACTGTAATAATCAAGAGGAACATTATCAACACAAGCTCCAAACAATGTCGGACAGCAGTGAAGTAAACGAAAAAAGTACAGCAGCCACAAGCACAAAACTTGGACATATCAAAGTAACTGTTTCAAACAAAACTCCAAACGAGTCTGGAAACAGTGTAGCGGAAAAACAAGTGAGTCCAGAAACTATTAAAAAACAACAGGAGTCACGTTCCATGAAATCTACTAGTGTTTCAAAACATGACCAACCCAAAAATACAAAAAAGTAGAAATTTTTGCTGATAGTCACGGTCGTCAACTGGCGGAAAAAGTGACAGACCCACAGTCAAACCTAAGTGTACAAGCCTTTATAGAGCCAGGGGCAGGAATGGAAGTAGTTACGAAGTCTCTTGCAAAATCATGCGAAAACCTTGACTTTAATGACTGTCGTAATTTGTGAAGGAAACGACGTTGGCAGAGATGAAGGTAAAATACTCATCACAGTTCTCGACAGGGTGCTGCCCAAATTAAATAAAACAAATGTAACTGTGGTAAATCAACCCCATATGTGTTGCTTACCGCCCTGGTCATGTGTAAACAAACTGATACAAAGAGTGAACATTGAGATAAATGAACTGTGCAAAAAATATCCTTATGTGAATCTAATAGATGTCAGTACATTAAACAGAGACATGCATACCAGTCACGGCCTAGATTTGAATTATTATGGTAAACAGTTCTTGGCTGAAGAAATCTGCCGTCTTGTAAACAAGAGTGACAAGAAGCACAAAAAGATTGCAGATCAGAGTACCTTGGAGAAATGGATCACTAGGGAAGACTCATCTCGCCCAACTAGAAGAAACATCAGGCAGCCTCCTCATCCGAATAATTTTTTACTGCCAAAAGCAGTAGCTACAAATTGCACAAACAAGAAACATTTTAAACTGAAGGTAGGTGGTGCTGTAGTATTTACCACAAATTCTGTAATAAAGATCTTTCACCAAAATGTTCAATCCCTAGGCAACGAAGTAGAAGAACTAAATATTTTATTAATGCATGAACTAGAGGATATTTCCGTAATGTGTCTTTCAGAACACTGGCTTGACGAGAACTTAATTAAATCTGTCTGCCTACACAATTTCACTCTGGCTGAGTACTATTGTAGACCTAGTGGTCACTATGGAGGTGTAGCCACATATGTAAAAGATAGTATAGAGGTTACTCAAATAGATAATGTAACCTCCCTAAGTTGTGAAAAAGACTTTGAGATGACAGTGATAAAAATTCCAAAATTAGGTTTGATAATAGCTACAGTGTACCGCTCTCTAATGGGAAAGTTTGAGGTATTTTTAGAAAAAATGGAATTTTTTTAAAAATAAGCTGCATAAAACAAGGTGTGATGTTGTAGTATGTGGTGACTTTAACATAGATTTTCTTAGTAATTGTAAACAGAAAACCGTCCTAGGCAATCTCATTAAAACAGATAACCTTACAGCCACAGTTAAAGTTGCAACGAAAATAACATCAACCAGTCAGACAGGTTTAGATCAAATTCTGATTGATAAAGAGAAATTGGAGTGGTCAATAAAAGTGTTTAACACAGGATACAGTGACTTCAAAACTCAAATACTTACCACCACAAAGGAAGGAAGACCGGTTAAGAATAACTTACTAAAGGTCAAGAGAAGGATCTACAGGCAGAAAAGCATTGACCACTTTAACTCACTATTGCATACTGAAGACTGGTCTGATGTCTATGAAAAGCAAAATCTGAATTCGAAATTCAATATTTTGCTAGAAAAAAGGTAAAGCATTTTGATACAGCCTTCCCTCAAAAAGTGGTAAATATAAGAGAGAAGACAAGAGGAAAGGGAATCAGAACTTCTTGCCAGAAAAAAAGGGAGCTCCACGGAACCTGCAAAGAAAATAATGCCACTAAGGAAATGCATACTCACTACAAAACATACACTAAAATCTTACAAAAGTTAATTAAACAGGCAAAAAGAATGTGCAATGATTACTACATAAATAATTCTACAAATAAAGTGAAAGCTATGTGGGACATCATTAAAAAATAAACTGGAAAAAATAAGAGAACTGAGGAGAACATTGTCTTGATACACAACAATAAAAAGATTTTACAGCCTAGAGAAACAGCAAACATATTCAACAAATATTTCACTGGGATAGCAGAAAATTTAATAAAAACTAATTTTAGTTCAGCTCAGCATCAAGTGGTAAACAAGTGCAACAGTAACAAATTTTCAATGTTTGTGGACGAAGTAAACAGGGAGGAGACATTGAAGGCTTTCAGAAACGTAAAGACAACATACTCAGCAGGAATTGATGGTAGACCGAACAGAATCCCAAAACTCTGTATCCAAAATATAATTGACCTCACTTATGCAACTGTTCCCTAGAGACAGGCATCTTTCCAGATCATCTAAAAACATCAAAAGTCATCCTTATTTTCAAAGATGGTGACAAAGATGAACTAATAAACTATCATCCCATTACATTAACATCCTGTTTCTCAAAAGTAATAGAAAAAATTATGTGTAGTAAGTTGTTAAAGTTTATAAACAAAAATAATGTGCTATCTAATACTCAACATGGGTTTAGAAGCAAGAAATCAACAGAGACAACAATCTATGAATGCATATCTACTGTATTAAAAACAATAGATGAAAAACAAGAAACAACAGGTATATTTTTTGACCTAACCAAAGCCTTCGATATGGTAAACCATAAAACCCTAATGAAGAAGCTAGAGCACTATGGAATAAGGGGGTTGGCAAATGATTGGAATTGTTCATTTCTCAGCGACCCTAAACAAAAAGTATCCATCAGACATATAGATGACAAAAGCATGAATAATCACAGAATATGTATCGTCAGAAAGCCTAATCACTTATGGGGTACCGCAAGGGTTGGTAATGGGACGCCTACTTTTCTTTTTATATATCAATGATTTGGATATACATATTGATTCCCACAAAGTAATACTGTTTGCTGATGACACAACAATACTGGTAAAAGCAGCAAAAAATGAAGATATACAAGAAGAAGTAAAGACAATTACAAAACATCTAAGTAATTGGACAGCAGAAAATCAGTTGATAATAAACAACAACAAAACAGTAGCCATAAATTTCCATAACCACCAAAACACCACATTGATATATCCAGAAATAAAAATCAATCAACACCCTATTGCAAGTGATGAGGCTACAAAATTTCTCGGCATCTGGATACAAAGAGACTTAAAATGGGACAAACACATAGAACAAATTAATGCCAAGCTGAGCACGGGCTCTTATCTTCTTAGGGTTCTCAAACCATGCATAAATGAACATGCACTATTGTGTGCCTATTAGGCGCACTTCAATGCCCATCTCAAGTATGGACTCATATTCTGGGGAAATTCCCCAGCAGCTCAAGGGACTTTCAGAATACAAGAAATGGCCATTAGGATTATGACAGGGAGTGGTGCTTGACAGTCCTGCGAACCAATATTTAAAGCACTGAATGTACTACCTCTACCGTGTATATTTATTGTTGACACACTAATGTACGTAAAAAAGTATATGATTGGAAATGATGATAATACTTTAAAAAACAAAGATATACATGATTATAATACTCGAATAAAATATAACTTGCATGTACCCGTAGCCAGTACCAGTTTGTATCAAAAAGGTACATGCTATCTGCGTATTAAACTCTATAATAGACTATCAAATAGTATAAAATGCTTACAAAATATTAGTGCTTTTGAAAGATCTGTCAGAGAATATCTACAGTACCCCTGTTTCTACTCAGTAAAGGAATACTTGGACCAGAACAACTGTTAAGAACTAAAGCTACTGTAATTTGTAACATTGTATCATTGTAAGAACTACAACTATTGACATTGGTATAATGTTGAAAAATGATTATTTAAATATGTATCATTTTGAACTTAGTAATAAGTCCAATATCATCCTGTACACTGTACTACATATGATCAAAGGACTCAATAAATAAAAAAATAAAAAACAACTGAAGTGGTCGAACGTTGCAGCACTTATATCCAATTTGAACGAGCTTACATCGACAAATACTGGTCTGAGGCAATGCAAGAAAGACTCACACATGAGGGTTTCAACCCTGCACTATTCAATGGCAAATATGGTGGTCTACGTGGATACTTTGAAAAATACCTGGACAAGACACACTATTGGATGAAACCAACATCACAGGTAGACATGTTAAAAATTTTGAAAAGTCATTTAACATCGCATATTAGAGAAAAAATAATCGCAACACCAGAGCATGACACTGAATATTTTTTGTCAGTACTTGATTCTATCGTCTTAATCTATGAGGCAAGACTCATACCCAATAGAGCAACAGAAAATTGCGCACAACATCAACATGATTATGTTACTCAGTCAGCAAAACTTGATTTAAACACACAGCAAGATTGGTACACAGAACAGCAAAACTACATTCCCAGATGTAACGAGTACGGTACACACTATCAGAAATAGAAAGATCTTAATCAGTGTCAGAATTGGAAAGTTTAACAGTAATATGGGCATTAAAGAAGTTTGAATATTTTTTGTGGGGTGAGAATACCAAAGTTTACTGACCATCAGTCACTGTCATTTTTTTTAACATGTAAACTATTACACCATGAATTAGCCAGGTATATTTACAAAAATTCAATTTCAAGATCATTTATACTAAAGGGAGTCAGAATGTTATTGTGGATGCCTTGTCCTGGTTACCACAAGGTTTAGAGGAATTTGGCGAGTTAACAGAGCAGGATACAGAAATCGGAACGTTATTAATGCAAGGTACAGCACAACAGTCTGATTACCATAAGTTTTGTAAGCAAGTGAAAATTATGCAACAGCAAGCTCGCAGGTGGAGTATGGTCATGCAAAACATTAAGCCAGATGAAAGTGGGAAGGTAAGTAAATTTTATCAGGAGTACAAGGGCGTTTTGTTTCTTAGAAAACATGAAAAATCTGATTAATGGTGTATTGTATTCCTGAAGATTATATAGACAAATTTATAAGACACACACATGAAGTATGGGGACATTATGGAATGAGCAAATGTACTACAAACATTGAAACCCTTTGCTATTTTCCTGATTTGAGAAGGCAAATCCTACAAGTATTTAGAAGGTGTGCACTATGTCAAACGTCAAAACAATACAATATGTCAAAATATACCAAGCTCCACAATAAATACCCTAGATACAGTATCCCTGGACATAGCCGGTCCATATCCAAGATGTAAAGGAGGAGAAGATATGTAGTAGCACTATACGATATTTTCTCGAAACATCAAAATGCATGCCATTAAAAATACAACAGCCACAAATATCAGAAACAGAATTGAGGGAGACTATTTGAGAAGAGTAGGTAAACCAAAGGTACTACTAACTGATAACGCTTGATGTTTCATTGGGCAAAAGTGGAAACAATTTATGACCTCACAGGGCATAAAGCACATGTTAGTAAGCCTTTTTCACCCAGAAGCAAGACCAGTGAAACGAGTCTTTAAAGAATTTAACCGGTTTATTAAGACATACAATCCTCACAAATATACCTGATGAGTAGAATCCGTAACTCCTTTCATCCAAGTTATCAATAACCTTACACATTCTTCAACAGGTTTCACACCTGATGCTCTGGACAAAACAAATGAATCAGTGGCAGTCGCCCATGCCAAAGGTATCCATTACAGAAATGACACTACAAGACAAAATTAAACAAGCCATGGTTACACTAGCAAACAGGGCCGAGTATAGAAAGAAAATCTATAACAGGAAACTGAAAGATGTTACACAGTTTTTTGAAGGGCAACGAGTCCTCTTATGGACGCATCCTAAATCGAAAAAAATTGGGAAACTAAATAAGAAGTGGCACTTACTCAGTTCAGGACCATAATTTACAAAATACCACACCCTGGGAAGTACTGATTAGCCTATGAAAAAACAGGGAGGTACAAAGGTCTCCACCCTCACAAAGATATAAAAGCTTTAATAGAATGACGAAGCGTGGTAACAATTTTTTTTTAATCGCAAGATAGTGTACGTAATTCTAAGTATATTTTTTTTCTTCTGGAGTATATTTGAAGATAAACTAATGTGTTTAGGCGTAAATGATTCTTTTGATTTGTACACATAGGCATAAAATTAACAGCAATGAGAAGAAACACACCGCTTCATGTGAAGCGAAAATATAAACAAAATTAGCTTATGGCTCAGCTGTCCATGCTCAACAATAGCGCTGACGTCAGTAACAGGAGAGGAGACATTGACCTGTGCCCATGCGCGACAGTCTGATAGAAGGTGTAACCATAATAGAAATGCAATGTGTACATAACGTAAATACAGAATAATCGGAAATGCTACACAAATACATCTACTGTCTAAGATCTAAGGAACCTATTGATATATGTACACAGAGATTTAATTAAATAGTCGGCTATATACAACATATTTACAGCCGAAAGGAAGCATTCTGAAAAACTATACGAGACTTGCAAGCTAACGACTAACGACAAAATACCACAAGAAATGTCAGATAATTTTCTTTTCAGAGTAAATGATCGTAATGGATAAACGAATGTCAATGAATTTAAACAAAATATGGAAATATCTGCGGACCTATGCAATGAGGAAATGTATCAGTGACCACTGAGCTACGAAATCCAATTATTTTTAACTTACTTTTAAGTTTTTTTTACTTTCATCGACCAGTGCATCGTCACGGCGCAGAAGAAGAGATTTACGTCGAGAGTAGCAGGTACCAAATGAAGAAATGGGCTGCACCTCGAGTAAACAATTTAGTTGTAAGGATGTATATACAAAGGTCATAAGGCAAATGAAAAATCAAATATGCATCATTACAGTGTGTCTCCGTGACAATTATCAGTACCTATTCGCTGCAGAGTTCACATAAACCTTAAAACGTGAGATTTTACAAAAACAAATTAATTTTTTTATTTTTTGTGTCACATGAAAGTTTGAATAATGACATTTCCAGGTATTTAAGAAAGACAAGTCTATGATGGTTCACACGAAGCTACACATGAATTGAAGTAAACAGCACTAAAACATGAAGAAACAATATGACACTTCGGCAATTATTAGTCGGTACCCATTATTTACATGAAACAAAAGTTCTTTGGCGAGTAGTCCATGATTGTACGAGTAACATTTCCTCATAAATTCTTGAACCAGTAGATGAGTTAAAAAAATATTCAAATGTGTGTGAAATCTTATGGGATTTAATTGCTAAGGTCGTCAGTCCCTAAGCTTACACACTACTTAACCTAAATTATCCTAAGGCAAACACACACACTCATGCCCGAGGGAAGACTCGAACCTCCGCACAGTCCAGTAGTCCCTCCCAAACAAAGGTGGTGACGCCAAGGGTAGTTAGGACAGCAATGCCCAACGTTTTAATCCTATTTCGAATGTTTTTCTTGCTCCTCTACCAAAGAAAGAAATGAGCTCCCATAGGTGATAAATGCCTATCTATAAAATGAAGCCAAAATGTATCATATGCTCGTATTGTGTCTAAAAATGTGGTATGTAATTAATTTGTATATGTGATAAGAACAAAGGTAAGCTGAAGCTAACAATTAAACTGTAGTAACAGAACCCAGTTGATGAAAATTTTATAATGTTTTAAAATTTAAGGAATTTGTGTTAGATGGAATGTCAGTTATAGGTATAAACTATCATGTTATGTATATTGTTGTAACTCAATACTTGTATGAATTTTCATTGGAAACCAAACTCTATATAAAGAAATGAACTTCAAAGACAAGCAGTTAATATAATGTTTTGGATGGCTGTATGTGCCTTTCAAGTGCATGGTCAAGTGCGGTGATATGAACACGCATGTGCAACGAAATAACTTCTGAGTATCATAGCTCACAACGCTTGCTTCATTGACAAGTGAACTATAGTTGTTCGAGCAGGTACTCAACTCACCCACGGATGCTGTTGGTCAGGGTTCTGTTCGCTAAAAATGCGTGTACAATGGATAGTAATGACGCCCGGGCCGTAAAAATGGAGATCTTCTGCCACAGCGTCGGATTTTGAACAATAAGCACACACACACACCTGCACACAGAATGAAGACGATCGCGAGAGAAATTCTTCGATATGTAGCATGTAGGTGAAAGTTTGACATTCCATGTGTCATTGACACTAAGAAAACCATTGCGCGCATGTGCAACGGTAGCATATAGCATGTTGACTGTTGGCAACTAGTTATTGCCGCCAAAGCAGACAGTGTGCATTTCTACATTGTTAACATTCCCAGGAGACACGATCTGATGGAAAACTCGTGCGTAAACATCGAGATTGTTACAGCAAACAGGCTATTTGAGAAAATATGTCGAGGTTTCCAGAATACGACCTTCGTAGAGATAAACAGTGTTCACAGAGAGCACTACACAAGACATGGTCTCCACATGAACGTAAAAGGGAAAAAGATTATTAGCGCCGAAATACTTAAATTTATTAATGAGTCATCTGTAATGGAAGTGTCTCCAATCCCAATTCCGCCAAAACAAGAATTGTCTGCAACAGTGGAACCATCATTATCTGCAGTAGAGCTACAACAAACACCAGTAGCAGCAGCAAAGGCTCAGATATTCTCAGCAGCAGTGTCAGATAAACCAATAGGCAGCAGAATCACCACAATCATCAGCAGAGCTGTCGTCATCAGCAACAGCATCCAGAACAGCAGACCCCATAATACTACCTCAAGGCAATGAAAATGCATGTGAGGAAAATATACAAAGGTCATTAGCCGCAGCAGCTAACAAAGAAGGGCTGTCACCAAGTCGGCGAGCACAGGAGCCACCAGCAACAGCAACCACACAGAAGAGGTACCTGAGGCCTGGGAGATCAACAGCAGAAGCAGCTTCCAATCAAGACAGATGCCTGAGGACTAGGAGACCTGCTACACTAAGTGAGGATTTTTTATGGTACCGAGTAAGCAGAAAGAGAACATGGAAAAAGATGTAAGTAAAACTGTCCAGCTTAAATACCAGTGTGACAATAGTGAGAGGAATATAAACACCGGACAAAGATATGATCCAGGTTTAATGACACAAAGTGAAAAAAATCACTGCATAGTACCAGAAGCAAAGGGAGCAAGTGGAGTGCTTAGTATATTACAGGAAGGGGAACTATTATATTTAAAGCCAACTGTTAGTGAACCAACACAGTGCATTTTAAAGGAAGATAATCAGATTGACCAGTTAAAAATACCACTAAGGCTCATGCACCTAAACATACAGTACCTTAGAAATAAGCTTAATATATTACAGGTTTTTGTAAATGAACAGTCACCTCATATAGTAGTGCTAACTGAGCATGGATTAAAATCTGATGAAATTATTTACTGTAAACTAGAGGGCTATTCCTTAGCAAATAGTTATTGTAGACAGCAACATAAGGGTGGTGGTGTGGCAGTTTACATTAGTGAGAATCTTGAGTACAAGAAATTAAACTATCTAGACCAGTACAACAAAGAAGGCTTGATTGAAGTGACAGGCATCGAAGTCCACACCAAAGAGTGTAGAGAGGTTATGAGAAAACATAAAGTTATTGGGATTTAACGTCCACCAAAGGCTGATGTAGTTAGCTTCATAGACATATTTAGTAGAGTAGTGGGATGTTGTGGTCCCAGTGACCTAACTATACTTGGTGATCTGAATATTGAGGCAAAATCTTCCAGTTTGTGTAATATGAGGTTAATAGATACTCTTAACCCATATAATCTCATAAATGTAGTAAATAGTGATACCAGGGTAACAAAGTCCACATCTAGCAGAATTGATTACGTTTTACAATGTAAACGTATTAAAGACAGTGTTAGGTGCTGGAATATGGATTTTCACTACTCTGACCACAAATGCCAGCTTGTAGAGTATGTAAACATAAGCATCCCAAAAATGACAAAAGTTACCGCAAATAAAAGAATCCTAAAAGAGGGTAACATCCTTGCCCTAAGAAACAAATTAGCTATACAGGACTGGGATCTGGTTTACCAGACTGAAGGATCTGAAAACAAATGGGCCAAATTCTATGATACTATGCTAAGACACTTTGACAGATGCTGCCCTGTTAAAAAAATACAAAGAGTGTTCACCCCTAACCAAAGTGCAAAAACCAACAGACTGATACTTCCAGCAAATATGATAAAACTCAGGCAAAACATCCAGGACCTGGATGTGTTACACAAGTCAACAAACCTGCAGGTTTTTAAGGCCAAGCACAATGAAGCCAAGAAAATCTTTAAGAAAGAGCTTTCAAATCTAAGAAAACAGATATACAGCAGTGAAATAGCTCAGTCAGACAATATAGCCAAGACCTCATGGAGAATTGTAAATCAATTCCGCAAAGCCACACCGAAGCCAGAAACTGAAATTGTAAATATAAGACATGAAGGAAACACAATTAAAGATCCTAATAAAGTCTGCAATGTTCTGAATAAATACTTTATATCTGCAGCTGTTAGTCCAGTTAATAACACAACTGTGAGTAGTGAGGTAAAGCTCTGCCCCTTTGAAGAGCCACCTTTTGAATTCAAACAAGTAAGTGAAAAAGAAATAGGCAGGATAATAAAGAACCTAAAGAATAAGTACTCATCTGGATGGAATGGTTTTAGTAGTATCGTGATTAAAAAATGTAATAAGGAATTAGTTAAAATAATCACTCACCTGGTAAACTGCAGTATTAGAGAACATACATTTCCAAATGTATTGAAATGGAGCACAGTTAAACCAGTGCATAAAAAAGGATCCAAGGAAGAGGTTTCAAATTTTAGGCCCATATCATTAATACCTGTCTTCAGCAAAGTATTTGAAGTTGTGCTGCCGATACAACTTAGTGACTATTTCTTGAAAAATAAGTTCCTAACAGACACACAACATGGATTCCGAAAGGATCATAGTACTAACACAGCAATTACGGAATTTCTTCACAAAACGTATGGTGCCCTTGATCAAGGAATGCAAACAGCTGGCATATTTCTAGACCTTACTAAAGCCTTTGACTCGGTAAATCACAAGTTACTTTTAAGTAAACTTGAGTCATACAATGTAAATGCTGCATCCATGCAATTGCTGGCTACATATTTATTTAACCGCAAGCAGTGTACAAAGCTGACTTACAAAATCAATAATCAGATTATTAATTTCCAGTCCAAATATGAGACAGTCACGCAAGGTGTACCCCAGGGCTCAATTTTGGGCCCATTCCTTTTCCTAGTGTACATAAATGATATAGAGCAACCTTTCAACTCCCAATTGGTAAACTATGCAGATGATACCTCACTGTTATTTCTTGGTAAACAAAATGAGTTAACGTTGGTAGCAACTGAGGGCCTACATCAAATAACTACTTATTTCCAAGATCAAGGTTTGAAAGTTAATATCAGTAAATCTCAGTTATTGCCATTTAAACTTACAAACTCACACCAAACCTCTATCAGTAACATAGGTGGAATGGAAGTAGTGGACGCAGAAGGCTGCAGATTTCTAGGTATTCACCTAGATGAAAATCTAAGATGGGTAAACCATATCAAATTTTTATGCAATAAAATCAGCAGTTCATTACATCTAATCAGCCAGTTATCAAAAGTAGTCCCACATCAGACATTAAAAACAATTTATTATGGAACCATTTTTGCACAGATTAATTACGGGATAGAGATATGGGGTTGTGCTGCCGACATACATATGAACAGAATATTAACCCTACAGAAAAGAGCAATCAGAATTATCCATGGATTATGGTATAGAGATTCATGCAGGGAAATCTTTGTTCATCATAAATACCTCACAGTCTACTCACTGTATCTTTACAAATTAATTATATTTTTTGTGACACATCAAAACAAAGCAACAAAGTGCTCTGATATGCATGCCTACAATACAAGAAATAAAGACTGCTACTACAGGCAAAGAACAAAATTAAAAACAACAGACCATAGTCCATGCATTAGTGGTCAAATATGGTACAACAGATCACCAAGCTCTATAAGGTGCCACAAAGGGAACTTATTCAAAGTGAAACTGAAATATTTCTTGATTGACAAGTGTTTATATTCTTTAAGTTAATATTAAACTAAAATAAATTATTGTATATCTGAATTATTGTATATCTGAATATTTGTAATAGGTACAATGTAACACCCAATATTGTGCCTTATTACATACAATGGTACATTTGTATCATGTATATGTAATCACATATGTATATATGAGTGTACTAAACTTGTAAAAAAATGCTATGACGTTTGCAAAAGACACCAAATGGTGTCTCCATGCAAAAAAATACAATAAATAAAAATAAATAAAAAGCACTAAACCCAGCAGCAAGAATGAAGTAAACTGGACATAATCAAGAGCGTGCAAAATTTAAATATGTAATGGACTCACATATATATAATATTTTTATTTCTTGTAGAACTTTAACATACGTAGGATAAGCTGACATATCCATTACACTGAATAAAAAAGAAGCTATCAATAAAGGGCATGGGCCCCTGTTGACAAATGTAATTAAAAAACACTGTATGTCTCCATAACATGTCAACATACAGTGTGGGGGCAGTTGTGTAAGTACACGGTGAAAAGCCCCCAGGATACCATAAAATTAAGATTTATTAAAAAACAAAAATTGAAACACTGAATAATCAGAGGGTTGGCAAAGACGTTAATTATGAATGTATTGTAAGGCGCAGATAAATGAACGAAAAAACTGTCAACAATTGCACAGTTTTTTTTTCTTCACTCTTACACACTCTCCACATTGTAGAAGGACGAAGAAGATGTGCGATTTTAGATATGAAGTTTTGTGAGCTCTATGTATCATATATGTGCATGAATAATATTATATGGAAAAACAATATCAAGTATTTTTTATTTATTGAAGTAGTGAAGAGAAATTTTACAGGAAGAGAATTTTCATGATTACAGCAAGCTCTGGTGTTCCCAGAGTCTTCCACCACCTGCAGATTCAACTAGGTCAGCGAAGTCTGATCACCAAGAAAAATTAAGATAAGCACAGACATTTTAACAACGCAATCATATTCAGTTTTATTTATTTAAGTTTTTTGTATATTACACTAGGCACCATCAGCTCGGTCTCTAGGGACCTGATGGTAGGAGGCATGAAGATACAATGGCAGTAGCCCATGGGAGCCGAGTCCTTCCAACTGGGCTTCCTGTTACATCATGGATCAACGTCATCTATGAGTACCACAGATAAAACATCACAAGTCACATCTTAGGGCTGGTAGCTGAAACTGAGCTTTGGAAACCAAGAATACTTCTACTAGTCTGTCTTTGCCAATTGCGTTCCATGTGGCAAGAATGGCCAAGTATGGTCTCTCAAATGTGAAGGCAGCAGAGAGCATTGTCACACAAGTATATGTCGCCTTTGAGAATAAATCCATAATTAGTGCGAGACTGTTGGTACTTAAGAAAGCATTTGATACTGTATCCCACAATATTATTAAAAGAAAGCGACAGTATTATGGAATAGGGGAGAGTGCTCGCCAGCTATTACAAAGTTATTTATGCAATAGAAAACAAATAGTGGCAATAAATGAATAAAAAACTGTTTCTTGCCAGTTACCACAGGAGTACCACAGGGCTCCATACTTGGACCTTTTCTTTTTGTAGTCTACATAAATGATCTGCCTTCCTCATTACCTTGTGACACAGCGCTGTATGCAGACGATACAACACTAATTACTCGGGAAAACAACACAGATGAATTACAGAATAATGTGACAATAGCAATGGACAGATGCAACAGCTGGTTTCAGGCAAATTCATTACAGATAAACAATAATAAGACAGAAGATATTGTATTTAATTTTAATGCCCCCAAACATGGAAACAAATCTTTAAAACTACTTGGGTTCCATATCGACCAAAAACTTAACTGGAAAACTCAAACAGGTGTGCCATGCAAAAAAAACTCTCACATGTACTAGTACTACATGCATACTTTGCCTTTTTCCACTCTCATCTCGCTTATGGGAGTATACTATGGGGAAACTGCCCAATTTCAAAGACTGTGTTTAAATGGCAAAAAAGTAATAAGATGCCTTGTAGGACTACCACCCACAGCCTCATGCAGGCAGCATTTTAAAGAATTAAATATAATGACATTCCCTGGCTTGTACATTTACAGTTGCCTCATGTAAGTCTGAGGAGGATTACCGGGTTGGTTGCACCAATAATCACACCCATTTAGCAATAGTTCATTTATTAACCTTAACACATACAAGGATCACAAAGAACTGAAATGAACATGGTGGAACAGCCAAAGATAATGCTTAGAGTCCAAACATGAATACATATTGATGTTGGTGTCGATTTCATAGGCGCCACATAGCCCCCCCTCCCCCCCCCCATGCAGTACTGAGTACACTTGAGAGGCCGGGGGTGGGGGTAACTATGGCATCGGCAGGGGTGATCTGCAGGAGCCAGACCACGATCAGCTCGACAGCGTCGTCGGGGAGCTATGTGGGTAGATGTCGTGAAGGAAGGTCCGGCCACCGAACCTGGAAGTTGTTGAAGCAAGCCGGGAGTCGTACTGGGTGTGCTGGTCGTGTGGTGACAGGTAGGCGGGCGGTTTGCGGGTGGAACAGAGAGACGCCGACGATGTCTATGGTGGTTATTGGCGAACACACTAAGCATGTCCTGGTGGGGAGGGGAACACATTTCATCATGTGGCAGCGAATGCTGGAGGTTGTGTCATGAGCACTGGATGAAGAGAAACACATGACGAACAGTGTATAATCGTGCAGTGTTATTGAGATGTCGTGGATTATGTCTGGGGGGAAAGGCACAAACACCTCGAGCGAGGACTCGTTCAAGATGGGGGGGGGGGGGGGGGGGCATGAGAAACCTCGTCAAGGCGAGGCAGGCGACGGTGGAGAGGTCGAAGGGACTGGCGAAGGGCCCGGCAGCGAGGACGTGATCGAAGGTAAGCTCGACATGGGGGGCGTGTGGTTACTCGACGGAGTGCGTGAGACCGGAGTAGAGGGCGAGGTCAGAGGAGGGTTCGACAACTGGAGCTGGAAGTCACTGGACAGAGTGTGTAAGTCCAACATGGAGGGAGGGTTCGGAGCATCGTGAGCCACGGCAGTGAGTGGCGTGTTCGTGTCCTGAACGGGGGTAGAAGAAGGCTCGACATGAGCAGGCTTAAGGCTGTTGAGAGAGACTGTAACAGCTGAATCTTTCATCTGGATGTCATAGGTATTGGCTGAGCGCTGGGAAACTCGGTACAAGCTGGTATATGGAGGTTGAGGGGGAGCACGGACAGTGTCATCTTGGAGCATGACGTACTCGCAATTGTCCAGAGATTTTGGGATGTGAACCTTAGGGTGGGAACAGCTGGCGGGTGGAGGGATATGGAGGTTGATGAAGTGGCGTCTGACATGGTCCACGAAGGAAGGTAAGTCAGACTGAGGGAGAGAAGTGGAAGGGCTCACAAGTTCGCCAGGGAGAAAAATGTTCTGGCCATATACGAACTCGGCTATTGTGCGTTTGAGGTCTTCCTTATAAATCGCACGAATGCTGAGTAGTACAAGGGGAAAGGCCTTCATCCATAGAGAGTCATGGCATCGAAGAACTGCCTTGAAAGTGGGGTACCAGCACTCGACTAGCCGGTTACTTTGCGGGTGATATGCTGTGGTACGAATGCGCCGGATGCTGCAAATGTTACAAATCCCATTGAACAGGGTCGACTAAAATTGTCTGCCCTGGTCAATCGTGATGATAGCTGGACAACCGAAACGGGATTCCCATGACTCAATGAAAGCTCGAGCAACAGTTTCAGCCGTAATATTGGGGAGGGGGACAGCTTTGACCCAGCGAGTTGTTTGGTTGATAGACTAGAGAACATAATGAAAGCTGTTAGAGGAGGAGAGAGGGCTGACAGTGTCAATATGAATATGATGGAATTGCCCAGGAGGGATCGAAAAGGCATCGAGAGGGGGTGAAGTGTGCTTGTGTACTTTGCAGCGTTGACACGTGACACAGGAGCGTGCCCATTGCTGGCAGTCCTTGTTGACATTTCTCCACACAAAGCGCTCTGCTACGAGGCGGGTGGACACACAAACACCAGGGTGGGCTAAATTATGCAATGCGTTGAAGACAGCTCGATGGAGCGTGGCTGGGATGGGGGGGCGTAATGTGCCCATACAGTTGTCGAACTAGATCTCACCATTAATGACAGGGACGGTGGTGCAGACGAAGTGTAGTGTAGAAGTAGAGTATGAAATCAGGTTTTGTGTTTCCTCATCGGTGGGTTGGAGGTTAGGCAGTTCACAGAAGTCTAAAAGCGAATGGACAGTGTCAACTCATGAAAGGAAATCAGCAACTATATTGTCAGCGCCCTTTATGTGTCTGACATCGGTGGTGAACTGAGATATGAAGTCCATGTATCTGAAACAGTGGGGAGGAAGGTCAGCTGGCAGGTTTGTAATGGCCACAGCCAGGGGATTTTGGTCCATTAAAACATAGAAAGGACGTCCCTCAACATCAGTCTTTAAATGCTTAATCGCTTCGTAGACTGCGAGCAACTCCCTGTCAAACGTGGAATATTTCCGTTGTGCATTGGTGAGTTTGCACGAGAAGAACTGCAGAGGCAAAATTTGGCCATCGATTGTCTGGCTAAGGACAGCGCTTGCGTCTGTGGTGAAGAAAAGCTGCACATTGGGATGAGGATGCGCGATGGTGCAGGCCTCGGCAAGAAGATTTTTGAGAGCAGTGAAAGAGTCAGTCATAGCAGGGGTCCATAGAACGAGCCGAGATCCAGAAATGTTGGTGCCTACCAAGGCGTTCATCAGTGGAGCCTGAATCTCTGCAGCCCGAGGTAGATGTCGGCGATAATAATTAACCATCCCCAGAAAGTGCCAGAGCTCTTTGAATGATGAAGGTTTGGGTAGGTTTAATATTGTTTGTACTTTCTCAGGGGGTGGTGAAATGCTGTCGGTAGAGACCCAAAAACCAAGAAAAGTGACAGCGGGTTGATGTAGCTGCAATTTGTCCTGGTTGGTCTCAATGCCTGCTGCCGCCAGAGAATTCATAACAGTTTGCACATGTCAAATGTTGTCCTCGACGGAGGAGCTGAACACAAGAATGTCATCATCATATGAAAAGCAGAATTTTAGGTCAAATAGCACTTCATTGATGAAGCGTTGCCAGGTCTGGATTGCGTTTTTCAGACCGAAGGGCATGAATCGAAACTGAAATAACCCAATCGGGGTGGTGATTGCTGTCTTCTCGATGTCTTCAGGTGCCATGGGTATCTGATGGTAGGCCCTTTTGCAATCAATGACAGAGAACGTGGTCGTACCTGCAAGGGAACTGGTAAAGTCGGCAATGTTGGGTATGGGGTAGGTGTCCATAATTGTTTGTGCGTTTAGTTGACGGTAGTCTCTGCTCATGCACGAGGACACATCTTTCTTGGGTGTCATATGTATGGGCATAGACCAGCTACTGGCAGAGGGTTCAATGACGCCAGAGCTTAGTAGTTCAGAAATCTGATTTTTAAGGTCGGAGAGGCACTCGGGACAAAGTCGACGTGGTTTACTGGAGATCAGGGGACCTAGTGTGAGGCGAAGCTTGTGAACCATGCCATTGGTGATGACGGAAATGTTGCCAGCGGCATGGTAGGTGGTTTCTTTTCAGTGTGTGGCGGGCAGGGCGGCGGGGTATGGTCGTGGTGTTCGGAGCCACTCGGTGGATCCGACAGGAGCCGAGGCGGCAAAGTGTCCCAGGAGTCAAGGCGACAAGATGGCCGCCGGCCTGAATCAGTGGCACTGTGGTCGGGTGAGCTCGGTAGATCTCGTGAGCCATTAGTGAGTCCATTGTCCGAGGGCGTGGCCTGTGCCAGCACGGTCGTGGGCAAAACGCTTGACGCTAGTGCACTGTTTGTGTTGTCAGTGGCAGTGGAACAGCGGCGCGCAAGAGCTGAAGTTGCATAGTTTGAGGTACTGTCCACAAGGGCTGGGGTAGGAGAAATCAGTTCGGCAACACGTGATGCTCGTCGCGCATGCGTACTTGTGTCTGGTAGAGTGTCAAATGCTGCTGTGTTAGGAGGGTGTGGCCCTGTGGAACTGGCAGTACACGTTATGGCACTCTTGATAGTACAGTTGCGAGGGGTAGTGGGAGGTAAACACGCGGAGGCTCGATTGCTGGGATTGCAAGCAGATTTGGCGCACTTACTGACCTCGCTTTGTCCTTGCTGTAGTGTCTGTAATTCCTTTGCTGCATCGGAGAGCTGGAGCTGTGTTTCATGGAACCGGAGGGAGAGCTCGAAGTTTTCCTTGCGTAGGCTAGGGATGTGTTCAAGTTCAACAAGGCACTTGTGCGTGGTTTCTTGTAATGTCGTCGACAGAGACAAGCATGTACGGATGAGATGAGCCTGGACTGATGAGTCATGGAGGGGGGGGGGGGTGTTGCTTGACGGAGCACGGGGGAAGTGAGTCATGGACTGTTGATGAAACACGGTGTTTTGCACTAGGTCTGGTGAAATGTTTTTTGGTGTTGCAAGAAGTAAATGCCTAGTATAGGTGCGTCAATTTCACACACCAAAAATTGTCCACTCGAGTTTGCAGTTTGTGGAGAGTGAGATGACGTGGGAAGTTGAACCCGAGCATTGTAGTTTAGTTGAACTCACGGCTTGTAGTGAAGTGTGATGAGGGCGGATGTTCGACAATGCTAAGGACGTAGGCAGCAGCAAAACATCAGCGCCTGTGTCCATTAGGAAAAGATATCCCGACGAAATGTCTTTAAAGTAAAGTCGTCCGCAATTATCCAGTCATTCCCAGACAGAATGGAGCACTGGGGGCTGCCTGTCATGTTGTGTGCGGGAGGCGGCACCCGGACCTACCTGCGATTGGCGTTTGGGAAGTAGCAGGCTGATCTGCAGTTCTGTGCCGCCTCACCAAACTGTGTGTGGAAGTAACAGTACGAATAGTGCAGTTGCATTTCCTGCGGTGAGTTCGTTGCCAGTGGCGTGGCTGAGGTTCGGTGGCTGCAGCAGGTTCTGTTGCAGGAGGGGGTGTGACCATGGGTGGAGCCGGTGAAGTCCCTGTTGCTTGTTTACTGCTTCCCGGAGCAAGCGGAAAGGTCAGCACAGTATGGCCCAGCCGCGTCCGGCAGCAGGGCAATGAGCTTGAACCTGAGACTTGTCAGGTAGGCAGTGGCTGGCGAAATAGAGCAGTGATGCATCGTGTAGCTTGTCAGCAATTGTCATTCTTTGTTCAACAGGTTCAGGAGACCTTTGAGCCAGAGCAAAGCGGATGTGAGGAGATAGTTTATCTGACTAGATGGTGAGGAGAGCTGTGTCAGAGAATAGATCGGCACTGACCAGGGCACGTAGCCGTCTCCAGAGCTGGGAAGGTTTGTCGTTGCCTAGTTGCTTGATGTGGAGCACTTGCGATATTGCTCCCTCTGTTGAGCATGCAAGCTGACGTAGAACTCTCTTTTTGGCTAGAGTGTACCAGTTAGATGAGTCTGGGGTGTCGATGAGGTCAGCAATCAAATCCTCCTGGTCGTGCAGGTGGGTGATGAGGCACAGAAACCTGGTTGACTCGTCGAGTTTGTGATGGTCGAACACTTCGTCCACAATTTTGAACCAGGTTGTTGCTCTGTCAGGAATAAACAGCGGCAGCATTGTTAAGCGTTGTAGAATCTTCGGAAGAACAGGTTGTTGCTGCAGTATTCCAGGAGTGTGCCTTCAGGGAATGTGGCAGTGAAGGCTGTTCGGGTGGCAGTGTGAATGTGACACATTGTGATTGAGCACGATCCGTTGTGACATGGAAGGCCGACACGGGTGAGACACCGTAATGTGTCAATTGCAGCTGCGGAAGCTCAACATGTTGTGGATGTGTTTGGATTGACGTGTTGCGGAAGACCGACACAGATGAGGCACCGAGATGTGCCGAGAACGGTAGCGAAAGCTCGACTGGAGCCAGTGCGGGGGCGACAGGTGAGAAAAAGTTCAAAGTTTGAGAATGCGTATTAGCCCTCAGAAAGCTTAATGTATGATCAGAGCCAGGGCCACCTGTGCTGCAGGAAGGCTGCGGAGGTACGGGCTGTCCAGAAGCACAGTGTGGAAAATGATGTCGAACGTGGGATGGAATGTGTGTATGTTCACTGTTCATAGTCACTCTACTCAAAACGGTGTGCGGATAATATGAATGTCATGGCACAAAACACTGAGGCGTAGCATTGGGACAGAGATGGAGGTCAGGCACAGATAATAAGTTATTGTTCCTGTTGCAGGCTGAGGTATCGAACTAGGAAGGCATGTGCTGATGTAGAACTGAGGCAGGCGCGGACGTGGTCAGATGCTGAGGAGGTAGACCTGTGAACGAAGCAGTTGTGGCCACATGGCAGGTATCCACGTGGTACTGCAAGGATTGTGGCGTGGCAAATCGTTGTCCTGGCGGTAGTAGGTTGTCCAACAAAGCATTTGCAGAAATCGGCATTGGTCCCACACTGCACAGAGATCCGTAAGATGTCACTGCACAGTCGATGAGGGAGGGCACATGTGACGGGAACAAAGGCGTTTGATAGCCGGAGTCATGTGCACTCCTAACCTCACTTATTGTTGCAGGCTCAAAAACGTCCAGCGAAATCGGCGGAATCATCGAGTGAGAGGCATCGTGTTGCAGTCCTGGCAGGTGCACATTGCCCGCAACACAATGCATGTCTACCACAAAATTCGGCGTTAGGCGCTGGGCCGAAGTCATTATTAGAATGCTGTGTCGATGTAATACACGTGAAAATAATCGACGCGTAGTTTGCGGATGCAGTAAAATGGCGAATACAGAATATGTTACAACTCGGGGTCACCAGTGAGGAGGATTACCGGGTTGGTTGCACCAACAATCACACCCATTTAGCAATAGTTCATTTATTTATTTTAAAACACAAGGATCCCAAAGAAATGAACTGAACATGGTGGAACAACCAAAGATAATGCTTAGAGTCCAAAGATGAATGCATATCGATGTTGGTGTCGATTTAATAAGCGCCACACATCTAATCTAAGGTTAACCATTCAGTGGTATTGAGTTTGTCATGATAATGTAATGAAAACACATAGCTTTAATATTCATACACATAGAATATAAAAATACGTGTTACAAAGATAGGACAAGTGGTTGGCCATGGCCTTGTCAAAGGGACTGACCATCTCAACACATGCCTGAAATTATTTAGGAAAATCAAATAAAAACCAAAGTCTGGGTGACCTGACAGCAAACTCCATCTTTCCAAATATGAAGCCAGTATTAAAAACTGCAGTGCCTCATTTGACTGCTGTCTGTTGTACAGAGTTAATGAAATTATGACAAATCACTTAAATACATTGCAGTGATGAACCAAATCATTACAACCAGCTGCTTAATAGCTTGTTCTTCCATCTTTGGAACAAAATACATCACTGATTCTGCATATGAGGTATCCAACAGTTTGTTGGTAGACTTGTAGAAGTATGTGGCATTAGATGTCTATGCACAGGTCATGTAACTCATGTAAATAATGGGCTGACGATTTGAATACGCATCTGACAGTGACCCAGTTGGGTTCCATAGGATTTACATAAGGCAAATTTGGTTGCCAAGATACCAACATGAGTTCACAGTAGATCTCCTCAAACCACTGTAGCATGGTTCTGGCTCTAAGACACAAAGAGTTATACTACTGAAAAATGAAATCGCGACTGGGAAGACATAAAGCATAAGGGGGGTACAGGTGGTTTGCGGCAGTCAGCGTGTCTTTGTTTACTACCACAAGCCCCATGCAAGTGCAGGAGAATGTCTCTCACAGCATAATACTGCTCCCACCAGCCTGCATCTGTGGTGCACTGTACGTTGCAAGCCACTGTTCACCTTGAAGACCATCAAACTTGAGTAGCAAAAATGTGATTCACCCAAAGAGCCAACACGTTTCCATTGATTGACAGTCAAATCCCAATAGTCCCATCACCAGCGTAATCATAATTGATGGTATTGTTGAATCAACATGTGAACACGTAGGGGTGGTCTGATGTGGAGCTCCATGTTTAACTATGCACAGTGAACTGTGTACTCCAAAAAACTACTGCATGCACCAACAATGTGCTATTAAAGCAGAGATGCTACAGGTCACCATCTGTCCTACCTTACAGAGCAGACAAGCCTCTCCTTATTGAGTGAAGAGTCATGGATGTTCAACCATTTAACACCTAACGGTAGTTTCAGTGTGCTTCTACCTCTTTCCATAGTGGCTCACGATTGTAGGATGTGAACATTTGACCAGCTTCACCATTTTCGAGATATTCATTCACAGGCTCTGTGTAATAATAATCTGCCCTTCATCAAAGTCACTTGCTGCAATGAATTTTCCCATTTGCAGCCCATATTTTTGTTAGGGTGATTCCCTGCCACTGTCTGCTTTGCTTACAAGCTCTTTCCAAAAAATTCCAGAACTTTTTCTACAAGGTTCTTTTTCGCTTATCTTTTACTTATTGTGCTTGGTCTCCTTTGAAATGTTCTCCTTCAAAATTGATACACTGCTCCGAATGCCGTTTCCACTTCCAGAAGCAGTCTTTCTATGCCTCCTGCTGGATCATGCGAAGTGTCATCTGCCAATATTCTTTTGTCTTATCTGTTGTTGCGAATCTTCATCCTTTCACTGGGATTTTCAACTTTGTAAATAAAAAAAAAGTCCACAGGGATCAGGTCTGGAGAATACAGAGGATGAGGCAGCACAGTAATTTCATTTTTTGCACTCTTCGCAGTTTGTGAGATTTAGGTCTTTCTGGTCTTTGCTCATGAGCCGTGAGATGAACTTGGCAGCAACATGATGTATTCTAATATGCTGTGTCAGGATTTCATGACATGACCCAACTGAAATGTTACATTGTTCTGCAATCTCTTAGGCAGTCAGTCTTCGATAGGCATGCACAATTTTGCTGACTTTCTCAACATGAGCATCCTGGTAAACATCAAAGGGTGTCATCCTTAACTCCCATCAGGCTATTTTTAAACCGTGTGAACCATTTGTAACGCCAATTATAGCTTGAACACTCATCACTGTTGACTTCCTGAATCATTTGGCATGCCTCTGTAAAGGTTTTCTTGAGTTTCATGCAAAACTTAATACAGATGCATTGCTCCTCTAACTCTGCCATCTCAAAATTTGCAAACTGTGTAACACAACATTCTACTCAATACAGCATTGAACAATAACCAACAGCCATACAATATTGAAACTTCTGACAGTTACAGATTAAACACAGGTGTGTGCATGGATGCCAAAACAACATTGGTGCAAAATTATGAATGTTCCGGAATTTTTTGAACAGACCTCATGCATACTATTGTTACATCACATGTCTGCAATGCCACCAGGCAGCATCTAGTGTCAAGGTGGGCTGTAGTCATAATATTTTGGCTCATCATTGTATATAGACCAATGGAAAGTTTTGGATGGAACAACAACAATTTTATGAAAAGTATAGTTTGCTACTAACCAGATAGAGGAGGTTTAAGTCACAAATATGCACAATGAAAAGATTGCTTTCAGATATAAAAATTCTGCTTCAAAAATAAAAAACACACATTCACATAAGTGCAACTAACTCACACACATGGCCACTATTGACAGCTGCTGTGGCTTGTCTGTGAACTGTGACTGCATCTGACATGAACAGAAATCTTGTGTGGATGATGGGGTTAGGGAGGAATGACAGCAGGGTGGGGTGGGGGAAAGTGTTATGCTGCCTGTGAGGGTGTGTAGGGACATTGTCTTGGTAGCAGGTACATACGTCAATATTTAAAATTTACAAAACTATCAGCAATGTGATGTACAAAAGATATTTATATGTTGGCATTAAACTGAACTAAATATAATGCAAGTGAGATACTAGGCGAAAAGATAAATATATTAAAAGATGATTGTATAGTTGTTATACAATATCAGTAGCGGTACTTGTATGTATCAGAAGCAATGTCATTGCCATTGTGTCATGTCCCTGTGTGTATTTCTCTTATTTCCTAGCTGTCATTTTGGTCACCATGAAAACAGCACCTCATCTAATACTTACTAGCATCAGCAGAGGGTCTTGTGCAACAGTTTTACATTGACATTTTCATATTTTTATTATTTTTTATGTAATATTTGGCTTGTCATAGTATTATGCTCAATATAATACCAATACATAAAGATATTCTGCTAATATCCACTATTTACCAACTACAGACCATCATGTGGTAATAGTATTTTCCAGTTTTCCAGTAACCTGTCTCATGGGTCATCCATACACAGGTCTTTGAATATAGTGACCTGTACCATTACCATGACTACAACTGGCATCCCCGTGTGTACTTCTCTGATTTCTTAGCTGCCATCTTGGTCTCTGTGTTACCTTGACAACAGTGTCACTTCAAGTACACACAAGAAGGCACTGCTTAGCAATTACATTGCAATATCAATATATTGTAGTATTTTCATCATTTTATGCAATCATTTGCTTGTTGTATGTCACGTTATTAGATTAGATTTACTTTCATTCCAATTGATCCAGGGTGAGGAGGTCCTCCAGGATGTAGAACATGTCAGAAAAACAACAATACATGACAAATATTTACAACCCAAACAAATAAGCTATTCTACCATTCCACAGGTCCCAAGTGAAATGGTCATCATTTTTTAATGAAAGATATATGAAAGAATCATTTTACAAATACTAATGCACTAAATTTAAAATAAAAAAAGTTCTTTATTTATTTATAAGGTAATAAACATGTAATACAACTACTAAATACTTATTTACAATGAACACATTACCACATTACTGCACTGAACTGGGGCAGAAGTTAGATTGTACTTACACACACACACACACACACACACACACACACACACACACACACACTTATTAACAATGAACACATTACTGCGCTGAAATTGTGCAGAAGTTTTGGTTCTAGTGAGAAATTCATCAATGGAGCAGAAGGAGGTGGCCACCAATAAATCCTTTAGGCTTCTCTTAAACTGAATTTCATTGGATGTTAAACTTTTTATGGCTGCTGGCAAGTTATTGAAAATGTGTGTTCCTGAATAATGCACACCTTTTTGTACAAGACTAAGTGACTTTCAATCCTTGTGAAGATTATTCTTATTTCCAGTATTGATTCCATGAATTGAGCTGTTGGTCTGAAAAAGTGCTATATTTTTAATGACAAATTTCATTAAGGAATAAATATATTGGGAAGCAGTAGTTAGTATCCCTCGCTCCCTAAACAGGCTTCTGCAGGATTTTCTTGAGTTCACACCACATATAACTCTTACTGCACGTTTTTGTGCCTGGGAAACTTTAGGTTGGCTTGATGAATTGCCCCCAAAAAAATCCTATATGACATTATGGAATGAAAGTAAGCATAGTATGCCAGCTTTTTCATTTTTATATGCCCTATGTCTGACACAATTCGCATTGCAAACAGAGATTTGTTAAGACACTTTAGCAGTTCTGTGGTGTGCTCCTCCCAGTTGAATTTATCATCAAGCTGTAATCCCAAGAATTTGACACTGTCCTCTTCTATCTGCTTGCCATTGTATGTTAGTCATATACTCGCGGGACACCCCTTACCAGTTCGAACTGCATGTAGTGTGTTTTTTCAAAGTTTAGTGACAAATAATTGGCTAGGAACCAGTGATTAATGTCCATAAATATTTTATTAGCTGACCTTTCTAAGACAACACTTGATTTGCTATTTATTGCAATGGTCGCAGGTTCGAATCCTGCCTCGGGCATGGATGTATGTGATGTCCTTAGGTTAGTTAGGTTTAAGTAGTTCTAAGTTCTAGGGGACTGATGACCTCAGATATTAAGTCCCATAGTGCTCAGAGCCTTTTGAACCATTTATTGCAATGTTTGTATCATCGGGAAACAAAACGAACTTGGCTTCTGATAATGTTACTGATGAAAGGTCATTGATATACACAAGAAAAAGTAAGGGCCCTAAAATGGAACTTTGTGGGACCCCACATGTAATTAGTTCCCAGTTGGATGATGCCTGATAGCTTGATACATGTCTCTTTCCTAATAACACCCTTTGTTTCCCACCAGAGATATAAGATTTGAACCATTTTGCAGCATTTCCTGTTACACTATAATATTCTAATTTACTTACAAGGATATTGTGATTTACACATTCAAATGCCTTTGACAGATCACAAAATATACCAGTTGCCTGCAATTTTTTATCTACTGAATTAAGCACATTTTCACTGTAAGTGTAGATAGCCTTCTCAATATCAGAACCCTTTAGAAATCTGAACTGTGACTTTGACAGTATGTTATTTGAGATAAGATGGCCATAAAGCTGATCGTACATGACTTTTTCTAAAATTTTTGAGAATGCTGGCAAAAGTGAAATTGGACAGAAATTTGATGCTATTTCTTTATCTCCCTTCTTGAACAGTGGCTTAACTTCAGCATATTTCAAACATTCAGGAAATATTCCACTGATAAATGACTGGTTACACAGATAGCTTAATATGTTACTTAACTCAGAATCACATTCTTTAATTAACTTTGTTGATATTTCATCATACCCACAAGATGTTTTTGATTTTAAAGACTTTATTGTGGAAATTATTTCTCCTGGGGTAGTGAGGGTCAAATTCATATTATGGAAGTTACTTGAAATGTCTGGTCTGAGGTATTCCATAGCAGCATCTACAGAACCTGACAACCCCATCTTGTCAGTAACAGTTATAAAATGTTTGTTAAAAAGTTCTGCAACACAATACATGTCTGTCACCATTTATTCTTAATGCTATTTGTTCCTCTTCATGTCTGGTTATGCCAGCAGGTGTGTAAAATTGAAAAAAATTATTTTATTCTTTTACTTATCAGGTGAAAACTATTAAGAACTACAGCTTTGTAACTTGTACCAGTGTCACTAGGTGGCACTTTATCTTTTCTCAGTCTGTAAGTTCACTAATTTTAACACAAAAAAGGCTACTTTGTCTGTTGATCTGTAACTATCAGATTGGTACATAGGTTCATAGCTTTTTTGTCTTGCATGTTGGTATTCCAGTTGATAGGAGTTTATTTATCAAATGTCATTTGTTATTCGAGTTTAGATATTGTCATTTTGTCATAGTGAGTGGAGCTGTGGATGCTGGGAAATGGAGTGCTAAGTGGAGAAATCAGAACATTTTTGATATATTCTTGTGTTTGAGTGCAACAGAGAGGTGACAGCAGTGGAGGCAGCCAGAAACATTTGCTACCTTGTATGGGGACAATGGGACTGGACAGGACATGGCAAAAAAATGGTTTTCTTGTTTTAAGGAGGATTGTTTTGAGGTTCAGAAAGACCTTTGGGGTTTGATGAAGATTGTTTAAATTCATTCATCCACAGTGATACATGTCAGTGTACTCAACAAGTGGCAAATGTGATGAGCTGTCATCATGCAACATTTGCATGCAGTGGGGAGCATCAAAAATTGAGTGTATGGGTCCCACAAGCTCCTAGCCAAAATCACAAAAATCAGGGGTGACCATATGTGCATTTCTTATTGCTCATCATCAGGTTGTGAACAGCACTGGCCATTCCTATCCAGTATCATTACTGGTGACGAGAAATAGTGTCCTTAAGGTATGTCCACATGGTACCTCTTTGATCATACACAGTCACAGATGCATGGGAATAAAAGAGACTGCACAAAAATTTGTGGAAAGAATGCATGTACACATGTGCATTCGTATGCCCACGCATTGCCTCATTGTGCAAGCCGTCTGATATGAATCCTCTTATTTGCTTGGGACTTTGTATTGCACTTATTGTGGTGAAAAGATGACAGAAAAAGAAAACACAAAAGTGACTGTTGATAAGGCAGTATCTAAACAACAGAGGTATGAGTAATACAAAGTGATGACAATGTTTTGCCTGCAAATTTCACAAGGAGGTCACAATGAGATTTTTGATTTTCTGATTTTGTGCTTGGGAAACTGCAGCTATAAGGTGGGCAATAAATTTTTGCTAGCTAGTAACTGGTGACTAATATACTTGTTTGAAGTATTTATTCTTTATTTCAAAACAAAGCATTTCAATTCTATAAAATTTGTAACCTATAATGTGGAAGAACTGCAATGTATTATTTGATTGTTTTATACATCTTCACACTGTAGGAAGTGCTTAAGCTTGTAATTATTAGCATATTTTGCTCCTACATAACATTACAATTCGTTTCTATTAGCATCTTATACTTCTTCTCACGATAGGACATGCTTAAGCTTGTAATTATTAGCATATTTTGTTTCTATTTTTGCATAAGATCTAAATAAGGGCAGCAATGGCTTGTGGTCTTTCAACAGAATAAAATGGCGTTCATAAACATACTTGGTTGATGTCAATGTTTTTGAGACAAAAGTGACAGGCCATTCCAAGCAATCAATGATATGAGAAAGAACAGCTCCTAATTCATAACTGGTTGCATCTGCTGTGTCTACCATATGGGGCAAGGGAACATAAGCTATCAGCTTTATGGGCCAAAGTAACACCTGTTTAAGGACCTGCAAGGCTCATTCAAATTACTGTGCCCAAGTTCCAGGCCACATTTTTACATAATAGATGGTATAATGGTTCTGTGACTGTGGTAGCAGCAGAGATGATTTTATGACAGTAATTCAGTTGGCCTAATACACATTTAAATTGCTAAACATTTATCAAAAGTGGCAAGTTCTGCATATCCTGGACATATTGTGACATTGACCAGATACCTGTGGCACCAGGGACAGTTCTCAAGTATTCAACTTGGGGAACAAAACTCTGGCATTTCTCCACATTACAATGAAGATTTGCTATGTACAGGACAGAAAAAAGGGTGTCCAGTTTATCTGCCAGGTTTTGGGAAAACAGGTCTGCAACAATGAAGTCATCCAGGTAATTGGCCTTTCCTGGTAATTCACATGTATGGTGTTCAAAACACCTCTCAAATATCACTTGGGCTCACAATCCCAAATGGCAGGTGATTGTAGCAGAAGAGATCAAAGGGTGTGTTGTTCACCAGCAAGTCTCATGCTGCTGCATCCAATAGAAAATGTAAACATGCATCCTTCAGATCAATTTTTGCTAAGATTTTGCCCCCAGCCAGCCAAGTAAGAATCACTTCCACCTTTGGGATGGTGTAAGAAGCAACAATGGACTATGTGTTAATGGTGTTACTGAAATCACCACATATGCAGAGGGAGATGCCCATTTGTTGACCAGCACAATGTGTGTTGCCCACTGACTGTTGGAAACGGCTGTCAAGGTCCCAGCAATCTGAAAATGTTGCAGCTCCACCCATAACTTATCCCACAAGGAAAATGTGATGTTCTGATCCTTGAAAAAAAACGGGATGTGGCCATTGGTAGGAGAGTGATGTAGGCATCAGATTCCCTGACACCTGTAGCAGAAGCATCAAAAACTGAATGACAGTTTGAGTGAACAGGAAGTAAGTAAGAACTGTCCATACATGGCTGGATGCTGTTGGTTGCATCACACACTTCTGAATCCCACGGCATCAAAGAGATCAAGTTCCAGTAAGTCCGTCACTCCAGGAGTATCTGCAACAAGGAGGTGCATCCTGCATGTTGCAACACCATGTTGAACTAGGGTTGTGAACTGTCCTTTGACGAACATTATATCATTCTTGTAACTGTGAAGGTGCTGGTATAATGTTTGGAGGGGAGGAGGGCCCAACCACCAGTAGGTATTCCACATGATGATCAATGAAGTGGAACTGGTGTCCACCTGGAAGCCGACTGGGTTACCATTGACTAGTAGACCTACCTGCAGGGGCAGTTTTCAACCCAACACCAGGGGGGGACCACATGGATGTGGAGGACCTCCAGGTCTGCCACAGAGGTTATTCTACTGGGAAGGGGTCCACCTGAGCATAATAGACATGCATCTTGGAGGTGGCTTGGCAGACCTTTGCTTTGTGATCTGTTTTGCCAAACAAGATAAATATGACTTGGTGAAACTGGCACTTGTGACTAGGATGTGTGATGAAACAGTGAATGCAAGAGGGCAACTGCTGAGCATGGTGGACTGAAAATTCTGATTTACTGGCAGAGAAAAACTCCATATGGGGGGGGGGGGGGGGGGGTGCTACTGGGCTAGAGGGTGGCGAGTGATGCAAGATGTGAAATGGATCATGCACAAATGCTGATGCATGAAGGGACTGGTTGAATGCCTGAAAAGACAAGAATCCAATGTGCAATGTGGGATCTTTCAACTTAAGTAAGTCTGTCTGAAGTCCCTTGTCTGGGGCATGCACCAAGATCATTTCTCAAACAAGTGATATGGCATATGGCTGTTGACAATTATCATTTGAGCACTGAAAACAGCATTGCAGAGAGAGAACTTGAAGCATCATGATCTACTCTCAATACTATTGCCCCTCTTGCTTGTGATGACTAAAGAATTTGTGCTGTACCATCACAACAAGCATGTGTGAGTCAAAGTATTCTTGCAAGCAAAATTTCAATTCATTATATTGCAAGGCATGTAGTTCAAGTTCAGGCCATAATTACTGAAGAAGGCAGTAGGCCTCCAGCCCAGTATAAGTGATGAATGCCTGACTATGATCGTCTGAAGAGATATCATTACCTATAAAATGATGCTTGAGGTGGGCCATATAATTTTCCCTAGATTTCACTTTCCTTTCAAATGCTTGAAATCATGAAGAAGTACCGAGCGAGGTGGCGCAGTGGTTAGACACTGGACTCACATTCGGGAGGACGACAGTTCAATCCCGCTTCCGGCCATCCTGATTTAGGTTTTCCGTGATTTCCCTAAATCACTCCAGGCAAATGCCGGGGCAGTTCCTCTGAAAGGGCACGGCCGACTTCCTTCCCCATCCTTCCCTAATCCGATGAGACCAATGACCACGCTGTCTGGTCTCCTTCCCCAAACCAACCAACCAACCATGAAGGAGCTCTGCAGAGGCCTTTACCCATGGAGTCCTTATGAGAAGAGCATTGCAATCCATCAGTGGATGCCATGGTAATGTCACCATCAGGTTTATCAGCCTCTAAATGACATGGTGCATATATTTTAGGGAGAGCAACACCTGTAGCATAACTTTGAGAGGTTGAGGAACCGGGTGTTCCACCATATGGAAGCAAGAATATCTGACTGATCTGTTGACCTAGAGGCAGTAAAGAATAAAAGAAGACATATATGACCACCTGGGTCCAGAAAATCTCGTCACCAAACTGCTATGTCACATTCTAAATCAACAAGAGAATGGTTTATTACAACACAACAGGATATTAGCTGTATATAAAACTTGTCCTTACAAATTTAATACCAGGATCTCACAGAAATCAGACATTTGCCTTGAAAACAATGAATTTAATTAAAATGAATGGATGTAAAGACTAATCCAATGATGTTTCCCACTGGAAGGAAGGAGAGTGTATTTGACAGCTAATGGCCAAAGATACTTCTCAGAAGTAATGTTGGAGAAGTATGAATTCCCACTGTGAGACCTCCTACTGGGCTCTGACAGAAGGGCTGGTATTAGCCAGCACACGAGTTGGTCCAGATCATTGGTGGAAAACTCTCAATCAATGGAGCTGTGCTGCTATAAATAGCCTGTGTGCAGAGATATATTTCTGGAGCTGCTTCCACACACATGACTTGATGGAGGAAAGGATACCCAGAGTGAGGAGGACCTCTGGTTGTGTTTTCCCCATTGTCTGTCAGTTGCAATATGACACTTTCTGGTGGCCAAAGCTCTGTGAAATGACAATGCCAGTCCATCAGTCACACTGATGGTGTATGACATTCTGGAACCAAAAAGTTCTGATGACAAAACTGAGTACCAGTGGCTGCAGTAAATTTGGACATCACAACAACTGAGGTGTATCATTTACTATTTATTTCACCTCTTTTTCAATATTGTCAGTTCAGTTAGCCATATGAAGAAATTATTGTTTAGAGAGCGTTTTTGTGTGTGTGTGTGTGTGTGTGTGTGTGTGTGTGTGTGTGTGTGTGTGTGTGTGAGAGAGAGAGAGAGAGAGAGAGAGAGAGAGAGAGAGAGAGAGAGAGAGTTTGGAGAGTTTGTTTGTATCATTCACTTTGATCAAGTGTGTCAATAGTAAGGCCAACAATCAAGAGATGGAGGAAGTGGCACATTTGATACAAGATAATGGGGAGAAAGTTGAAGGTAATATTAGTTATATAAAATTAGAAAAGGAAGCAGCAATTAAAGAATCAGACAGTAACTGTTAACTGATTCAAGGATTCAGTCATGAGGAAATAGATGGCAATTCAAGCAACCTTTCTAATATGCTTGCAACAATAGTTTGGGGAGAAATTAGACATACAAAGTCAGAAGCTAGACAGGTGCATTGGAAAAAAAAAAACTTGAAAAACAGAGTGAGAAATTTGACAAAAAATAAATTGTTTGGATAAAAACTTACAGAGGCAAGGTCAAGCACTAAACTGCATCAGAAAAGATTCAGATACTGTCATAGTTCAGGTACTGAAGTCTGTAGAGATGACTGGGAGTTTAGACATGGATTTAAATGACTTTAAGACACATGTATACATAGAGCATAATAAGTTTGAAACTCATATTCATTCTGTAGAAAATGAGACTGAGACACTAGAAAACAAACTGATCATTGAGATAGAGAGAGATAACAGGAGGCTAAAAACCTTAAAGTCTATGATTAAAAATGAAAGTGATAGTATTAACTTGAAACTGAGCAAATCAAATAAAATTAGTAAAGAATTGTCAGATTAAAATGTGATGTTGGTTCATGTGTTAGTAATATTTCAAATGTTAGGGCATGTTTGATGAAACAGAGGAAACTGTTATGATCAGAAATTTTTGTAGTAACAAAGTTAGTACTTGGAATTGTAGAATATAAAGGACTTTCCTGGAGAAAACAAACTCCACCCTGTTGACTTTGTTTGCCAGTGTAGGGATAATTTTACTAACAATATGTCAGACAACTTGAAAATTAAATTCACAGATAAACTGTCAAACAGTGTGCGGTATTCCCATGGCTTAATCAGAACACATGTACAGATATGACCTTCACAGAATTCAAAAACTATTTTTAAAAAAATTTTGTTCTGAAACAAGCTAGGATTAAATAAAAATTCTTGATTGCACCATGACTAAAAGAAGACAGCATCCAGATGAAAATTTTTTGTGAACAACCACTTAAAACACTTGCAGACTTAAATAAACCATTAGATGAGGCATTAAAAATATGCGTTAAAGAAGCATTTGCCACATGAACAACGTGAGTGACAATGTGTGGACCAGATGACTCTACTGAAGAATTTTTAAAATGTGTTGATAAACTAATATGGCATGGGAAAGAAAAGATAGACAGAAGGATAGTAAAAAGGAAAATGGATTTTATCACAATGGAGAGTGGCCAAATGATCATCATAGAGACAAAGACAGAGGAGGAGAAACAGTAACAGTTATCGCGATAACGGAAAGGGATCGACAACCATTAGAATGACAGAGAAATAGATGATGACAAGAGAAATAATAATTGGAATGATGGATGAAGAGACAATGAAAGGGGTCTTGAGCAAAGAAGAAGGAAATGGGAAGGTAAAGATAAATGGTTTGATAGTAGTAATTTAGAGAACAGCAGGTGTGGATTCAAAAACTAATCCGCATCTCATGGGGCATATGTTGGTCTGGAGCAAGAGAAAATGATACCAATATCAGGCTAATAATTTTAGGAGAGGAAGGGGTAGCTTTCAGAGGGGTTTTGATGGTAGAGATTACAGTACACATCAGTAAATGGATATAATTTAGCAGGGTACTTTGGGATGATATGTTGAGGAAAATGAAAGGGAGGGGGAAGGGGGGAGGGGGGGGGGGGGAAGAAATTAGGAAGCAAAGTGCTCAAGTTGACCTTGGTGATGATGTCTTTGCAGAGTTATTCTGTGAAACTTGCAGCTATAACAGAGTTTTCATTAAAGATAAAAGTGATGATAATTGTGATGAGTTTGGTGAGTTAGGTCTAGTGAGGTTAAATCAAACAATGGAAAATCTAGGCTGGAATGTAACAATATAATGAAAAGGATAATTGCTACTCACCCTATGATGGAGAAGATGAGTTGCAGAAAGGCACAACAAGAGACTGTCAGACTTTAACAAAAGCAGCAGCAGAACTTACAACAGAAGCAATAGTTACAGCATCAAAAACCAACCAACCAGAATCATTAGCAGTCACAGCAACATCAGAAGCAGTAGTTCCAACATCAATAACCAAGCAACCAGAATCACTGGCATTCACTGTAACAGCACACAGCAGCAGCAGTGGTAATAGGAGCAGTCATCACACCAGAAGAAGGCAGCCACCCTTGAGAAGCCAGGATTTTTGCTGGGGCAAAGCAGTGAACAACAGCACATAACAGGGAATGAAATAAATGCTTGCAAGCAGAGGAATCTACAACAAGGACTTTTGGTACCCGGCCTCAGTTACAAGACTAACATAAGGCAGATACCTTCAGATACACCAGCTTCCAAGTCTAACTGGCAACAGACTCACCTCCACTGTCATCAACAGAAGAATAACCATGCCACCAGCTCATCTAAAGGATTTGTAGCGTAGAGTGCCATAAATATCGATATTTGTTCTGTGCGTAAGTGTGCTATCTTTGAGGAGAGGGCTTTGGGCAGGATGTTGGACGCTAACAGCAGTTAGCCTCCAGACTTGTATCTGTGAAGAAGCTAAGCGTGAATAAACCTGTATCTGAGTGAATTCTAGTTGTTTACCTACAACTATTCCATATTCCCTCACTGGTGACCCCGTTTTTGTGTAATACGGGTCCGAGTTACCGCCCGAAGGTTATTTACGCGCCTACCACGTCGGGTTTCTCCGCGATCGTGAAGGCCTTTGTTCAGCTCCAGACAATGGCCTTTCAGCATTCACCGCTGCCCGGATTCCAGCAACATCTCTCCAACACTCCTGCCGTCGTAGTGGACATGCCACAAGAATCTTCAGAATCCTTCAGCCAGAACATGCAGTGGAATTCATCGAGTGCCGCCAGTTTCTTCCAACCGCCAACGGTCGTGGACTCTGGCTTTGTTAGCCTGGACCTTCCCACATGTTCTCCACAGAGTGTTGGTCGGAACATTCCTACTCCTGTGTCGAACACACAATTCAATACAGTTTGTGGCGTCGAGCGAGGTTTTGCTACTTTGGAAAATCCAGTAGTAAATTCAAACTCGAATCAGTTCCCGCCATGTGTGTATCCTTCCGCGCCGGGTAGTCAACAGGTGTTCAATCCTCGCCAAACAGCAAATATCACACCAAGTGTGCATCCTAGTGGACGTGTGTGGTATCCTTGTGTTGCTTCTAATCAAATCAACAATTCTGTGCTGGACAGTAATTACTCCGACATCTGCAACCAGCCCCACCACTCACGGTCGAATGAATACTGTGTGCATAACGGACATTCACCAGTGTACTTAAGCACTTGTGGCTTCTCTTCGAGCTACCATGTCAATGAGAATGCACATTTTGACTATGATCCTCACACCGTTCGAGCGTCCGTCGCTTCTCAGCCGCCCCCCCCGGCGTCAAGTGAATATCGCGATTACCGCATTACGAGACGCCAATAATTCGGACTCGCAATCTTCTGCATGCTCTACTTCCATCCGAAGTAATAGGCGCACCTCCGCAGTGACTGCAGTGCCGAATCTGCTGAAATTACCAGACTTCAAACCCGCTCACCCGGAGTTCTGGTTTAACCTGGTTGAGCAAACATTCAATGTCTGTGCTTTGGACGATGATGCACGCTTCACCAGCCTCATGAACCATCTTCATGACCGCATCGATTTAATTTACGATCTGGTCAAAGCACCCCCACCCTAGCAGGGAAGTATGCTGTGGCGAAACAGACGATACTGGAGCGCGTCTCTAAAACCAGGAGAGAAAATGTGTGACAGCTCATCTACGAAGAGCGTCTCGGCGACAGGTCTCCGTCCCAGCTGTGGCGGTGCATCCGTCTTCTCATCAATGAGAAAGTTATGCCTGATGACACGCTCACAGAAATCTGGACTGAAAAGCTGCCTTTGCCTGTCCAGACTGCAATCTCACCGTGTTCTTACCCAAACTCCAACCGCAGGTAGACTACACTGCCACCTCCTGCGATGTAAACAACGGGCACCATCCTACGTTGCACTCCATTTCGGACATTAACAGTAAGTGTGGTCGAGTCTATGTTCGCGATTTATGATCAGGTGTATGTTTTCTGGTAGACACTGGCGCAGATGTCTCTTTGCTGCCGGTTCGCCTAGCAACCAATAAAGTGCAACCACACAAAACAGTACTTCGTGCAGTGAACTTGTCTACCCTACAGTGTTCGGGTTCCACTTTGTATACAGTGAAACTTTCGGCTGAGTGCAAGCTGGAGTGGACGTTTCTAGTGTCAACAATTGAAAAACCTATTCTCGGAATTGATTTTCTCAAGCACTATCAGTTTCACTAGATTTTGTGCAAAATACTGTGTTTTACCCTCCCCTTAACAAACATATTCCTTTCGCTTCGCCGAGTGACAGTTCGGCCAACACCAAACATGTGTGCTGTGCTAAGAAGTGTGTAAGCCTATCCTTGGAGCTGCAATCTTTGACAAACAAGTGGCTAGTGGAGTGTGCCAAGTCTTCAAAGTTGCAGATGGAACGTACAGAAATGCTGCTGCATCTCCGCGACACACACCATGAGTTGGCCTCCACACAACAACGCCTCGCGGCACTACAAGCAGACGACTCATCGGCTACAGACAAGGTCAGTCCATGCCAATCTGGTGTTCCCGTGCCCGCGCACATTTACAACAATGTTGTGAACTCTGTAAACTGTGTCAGCACCCCCTTTTGTAAAGACAGGGTATGCCCGAGTGCTCATGCTCCTTGCGTTCCAAATAGACAATTAACTTGCCAAGCTCGTGGCAATGAACTACGGCCATCTGCTGTTCACCCACGCCCACTTGTGCCTACAGCGCTCGTAGCGGCATGGCCCGCTACCAATAACCAGTGTACCAACCTCGCCCATGTTAACACGTGTGCGGCCTTTACGCAACCTACGAGCGGGTGGCACACCTGTACTTCCGTGCCCTCAGTGCCACAGCTTGGCCCGTCCGCCACTGCCTGCTCCACTTCACGGACATCTGACTGTCGTGCCACGCCACGTATTGCAGTAGTCACTAATGGCACAGTTCATCGGCTACGTCTAACCGATGGGCTGCCCATATCGCAACGCCCATGCCGCCTCAAGCCGGAATTTATGAAAATAGCAAAAGAACAATTGGACGATCTGTTACAAAAGGGAATAATTGAACCATCTTCTGGTTGCTGGGCTAGTCCTATCCTGTTTGACCAAAAGAAAGACGGTACTTGGCGTATGGTCGGAGACTATAGGCGTTTAAATGCCCGCACCATCATTGATAAATATCCGGTCCCACACATTGCAGACTTCAATCATGCGCTCGCAGGTGCAAAGTACTTCTCTGTTTTGGACTGTAAGCACACATTTCATCAGATTCCTATGGCTCCGGAGGATATTGAAAAGACTGCCATAACCACTCCCTTCGGGCTGTTCCAATACAAATTTATGCCGTTTGGGTTGAAAAACGCCCACCAAACGTGGCAGCGTTTCATCAATCAAACTTTATCCCATCGAGACTTTTGTCTCGTATACATGGACGACATATTGGTTTTTGCTTCTACTTTGGAACAGAGTGAGGAGTGTGTTCAAGTCATGACAGATATTTTAGCAGCCGCTGGTATTGAACTGAACAATAAAAAGACTTAATTGCACCAGTCATCCATCACATTCCTAAGTTATGTTGTGTCATCGGACGGTCTGACACCACCACAGGACAAGATCAAGCCTGTTCTCAAGATGCTACGCCCTCAGACCTATAGGGAATTATGCAGGTTCATCGGAACAGTTAATTATTACCGGAAACATTTGCCAGCCGCTTCTGCGGTGCAGGCTCCTCTCACAGATGCTCTCGCTGGCCCACAAACTTCTGGCACCTGCCTGGTACCATGAACACCAGACATGGACAAGGCATTTAATGAACTCAAACAGTTGTTGGTCTCCGCTGTCACTATTGCTCACCCACGGGCGGACGCCACAATGTTTATCACTACTGACACTAGTGACAATGCTATCGGCGCAGTACTGAGTCAGACATACAACGATGTTACGACCCCCCTGCAGTTTTTCTCAAAAAAGCTAAACAACGCGCAGAAGAAATACTCAGCATTCGGCAGAGAATTACTTGCAGTTTACGAGGCCATAAGACACTTCAGAACTGATGTTGAGGGACAAGATTTATATGTGCTCACTGATCACAAGCCGTTGGTTCCTGCCATAAAAAATCCTGTGGCTGATCCACCCCCACGATGCTTTCGTCACATCGATTACATCTTGCAATTTACAAATGACATTCGCTACATCCGAGGAGCGGACAATGTGGTCACTGATTTTCTCTTGCGTGTTGGTGCTGTCACAATCTTAATTGACTTAACGGACCTACCTCGGTTGCAATCGGCAGACCCCGATACCATGCAGTTAATTTCAGACCACAGCTCCTCTCTCCAACCGGTACGCTCTACTTTCCCTGGCATATCTGACTTAGTGTGGTGTGATGAATCGACTGGTATGTTGCGGCCATTCATTCCCAAGCCCCTTCAACGCCAGGTCTTTGACAAACTACACACATTAGCACACCCCGGTGTCAAAGCTTCCACCCGTCTGGTAGCTGAACGGTTTGTCTGGAGAGACATGCGCCATGACTGTCAGTCTAGGGCAAGGGCATGCATGGTGTGTCAACAGAACAAAGTTTCCAGGCACACTTCTCCACCCCTTGGCTGTTTTGCCCAACTGCCAGGCCGGTTTCACCATGTTCATGTCGACCTCATAGGCCCTTTGCCCCCCTCCGAGGCTTTCCGTTACTTGTTTACAGCTATTGACAGGATGAGTCGGTGGGCTGAGGCTGTGCCTATTCCAAACATTACCTCCGAGACAGTAAGTTGAGCATTCTTAGATTCATGGATCTCTAGATTTGGCTCACCTGTTTACCTCACCACTGACCAGGGGCAACAATTCGAGTCTTCAGTTTTCTCTGTCTTATGTAAAATGTGTGGTATCGTCAAAATTCATACTTCTGCATACCACCCCCAAAGCAATGGGCTTGTCGAGCGATGGCATCGCACCTTAAAGTCTGCCCTGCGTTGCCATGACTCACTATGGACAGAGGCACTGCCCTTCGTGCTTCTTGGCCTTCGTGCGACTTTCAAGGAAGACCTCAAGGGTTCCGTAGCCGAGTTTGTGTATGGCCAACCTCTGGTTTTGCCTGGAGAATTAGTCACTCCGATCCCCCTTCCACGGCCCTCTGAACTCCCTTCACTTCTCGAGCGGGTGCGCTTGCACTGCAGCAAAATTCAGCCGCCACCTCCGGCTGCTCATACACCTCCGCGCGTGTACGTACCGCACACGCTAGACTCTTGTGAGTACGGGTTTCTCAGAGATGACTCAGTCAAAGCCCTGCTTCAGTCGCCCTACACAGGTCCTTACAAGGTAATCAAACGCTCTGGGAATAACATGGATCTCCTCATAAAAGACTCTGTAATCATGGTCTCACTCAACCGAGTGAAACCAGCTTTCATTGAGCCTCAGGTGAACCTCCATGATTCTGCCCCTATTTCTCCCATTCCTGCTTCGAGCGGCCATCCATCTCCCCACACCATGCATTCGGGTATTGATTCTCCACAGCATGCTTCTCTGCCGAGCACTGCTCCTTCTCCGCATTCATCTAATTCGAGTGGCCAATCTTTTCGGGGCTGCACTCCTCACAGCCCTCACAGTCGAACTGCCAACCACTCGGATTCTACCATTGTGTTACCATCTTCGTGCGACAGCTCTTTGTCACGCCATTCAATCCACACTGGCTCCTCGTTGCCTTCGGTCACGCTCCCTCGTCTGTCAGCTGATCGCCCAAGGTTGTTTCCTGCGCAGTCCAGTGCACCTGCCACCCTCTCTCTTAGCAGATGCTTCCTCCTGCCATGGCTTTCCCACACCTCCCTGCCTCTCTACCATTGCTCGTACAGGTGCCATCCAAGAATTCACAACACATGTGCACCCTGATGACATACATAAATTATCTGTTGTTGTAGATGGTGATACGGTGTGTGTGGTACTCGCGTGTGACAATGTTGAGGGAGGAAGTGCAGAATCTCGTGTGGTGCGCCGCTTTAAATTGAGCAGAAGTGCTGCGTGTGGCAATTTGCGTGCCTTTGTTAGGCCTTCTGGCAAGGTGATTCTCCACCTGCCGGCTGACGAAGTGCTACACCTCCACTCCAGGACGGGACGTCGTCTTCAGCCGCCGGCGTCGCTTGCTGACTTCACCGTCGGCGTACCGGGATTCACCCCCCTGGTCTACTACCAGTCGACCGCTTCTGCCTGACACAGAAGAACTGTGTGTTACCTTCCTAACTTCTCAACCCCCCCCCCCCCCATTCACAGGGACGTACTCCATACTGTGCGGGGGGGGGGGGGGGGGCTATGTGGTGTAGAGCGCCATAAATATCGATATTTGTTCTGCGCATAAGTGTGCTATCTTTGAGGAGAGGGCTTTGGGCAGGATGTTGGATGTTAACGGCAGTTAGCCTCCGGACTTGTATCTGTGAAGAAGCTAAGTGTGAATAAACCTGTATCTGAGTGAATTCTAGTTGTTTACCTACAACTATTCCGTATTCCCTCAGATTTTTTAGCATCAGGTCTAAAGGGAAAGGCGCCACCAAGATAAGTGAAAACAAATGCCTAACAGTGTTTCACCAAAACATTCAAGCCATGAAGAACAAAGCACAACAGCTAGAAGTAGAATTGGAAAATTTTGATAGCCAAATTTTGTGTATCACTGAACACTGGTGGAAAGCGAAGGAAATTGAACACATTGCATTAGCCTCATTTGACCTTGCATGTTACTATAGCAGAACCTCAATGAATGGTGGAGGTTCATGTATCTATGTAAAAAAAGGTATGTCATTTAAAGTTAGATATGATCTTTTAGGTCTAGGTGAGGACAAACATTTCGAACTTTCCGCTGTTGAAATAATAGGACCTGGCATAGCAAAAAAATTAGTCATATTTTGTGTGTACTGCTCTCCCAGTGGGGACATTGATATATTCTTCTCAAAACTGAATCAAAGCTTAGACAAGGCTTCTGGACCAAAAGCAAATGTAATTATCTGTGGTGACTCAAACATTAATATGATGAAGCCTGATAAGGCTAGCAACATATGTGTGAATATTCTAAGCTGTTATGGAATATCCTCCCTTGTTAATTGTCCAACTAGAATAATGAAAGAATCCTCCTCATCTATAGATAATGTAGCTACAGATATTGATAGTAAAAAATGTCATATTGTTGTCCAAAACCTGGACCTATCAGACCACCACTGCCAGATCTTAAAAACTAACATTCATGTAGAAACTCCTCCTAAACTTTGCACATACAAAAGAATGTTTTCCAAATCAGCCCTGTATCAGTTTAAATCCCAGCTAGAATATGAAGATTGGGGGGAAGTCTATGCAGAAACCAAGGCAAATCAGAAATTTATCAAGTTCATGTCAATTTTTAAACTCAGATTTGAAGAGATGTTTCCCAAAACTCTTTATCAAATTAAAACTACAAAGAGAAATCAGTGGGTGACTAAAGGTATCAAAAAATCCTCAGAAATTCTTAGATATCTCAACTCCATAAAAAATAATCAATCTAACCCAGAAGTTCTCGTCTGTCATCAGAACAAGTGATGTTAGGTGGCATGAGTGAGTGGCGCCACATTTGAAACTGCCACTCTCATCTGCCTAAACACTTCAGGCATCCATAATTACTTCCTTTCGACATATAAAGACCGCCCCCATTACCTAGTAAGTATGTACTCCTAGTCCCTGTTAAAATTTTTGCTGCTCATAATGCCTCATTTATAATGGAATCTCAATATGCTGACACATGAGCCAAGACTCTCATCTTTTAAAACTGTATTTTATGCTGTTTTCCAGGCAATGCTCACCTATGGCTGACTTGCCAAACTCCCTTTGTTTAATATGATGCTTGTGCTTAGTACAACATTCTGCAACTGGGCAAATTGTCTGACCTACATAGAAGCTGCTGCATTTGGAGGGGACACCACACACCAGGCATGGAAAGACCTGTGCCAATTAACCAGCTATATCATTTGAAACAGAGCACAGCATATCTCGTTGTTTGGGGGCAGGTGAGATCACTTGTCTGAGTTCATGTCCCTGCAGCACATGTTCTAACTTGCTGCTCATTGCCCCACATATGCTGAAGTTAAGCCACTGTTTAAGAAGGGAGATAAAGAAATAGCATCAAATTTCCGTCCAATTTCACTGTTGCCAGCATTCTCAAAAATTTTCGAAAAAGTAATGTACAGTCGTCTTTATAACCATCTTATCTCAAATAACATACTGTCAAAGTCACAGTTTGGATTTCTAAAAGGTTCTGATATTGAGAAGGCTATCTACACTTACAGTGAAAATGTACTTAATTCATTAGACAAAAAATTGCAGGCAACTGGTATATTTTGTGATCTGTCAAAGGCATTTGACTGTGTAAATCACAATATCCTTTTAAGTAAACTAGAATATTATAGTGTAACAGGAAATGCTGCAAAATGGTTCAAATCTTATATCTCTGGCAGGAAACAAAGGGTGTTATTAGGAAAGAGACATGTATCAAGCTATCAGGCATCATCCAACTGGGAACTAATTACATGTGGGGTCCCACAAGGTTCCATTTTGGGGCCCTTACTTTTTCTTGTGTATATCAATGACCTGTCATCAGTAACATTACCAGATGCCAAGTTTGTTTTGTTTGCTGATGATACAAACATTGCAATAAATAGCAAATCAAGTGTAGTCTTAGAAAGATCAGCCAATAAAATATTTGTGGACATTAATCACTGGTTCCTAGCCAATTCTTTGTCACTAAACTTTGAAAAAACACACTACATGCAGTTCAGAACTTGTAAGGGGTGTCCCAAGAGTATATGTCTAACATATGATGACAAGAAGATAGAAGAAGTGGACAGTGTTAAATTCTTGGGATTACAGCTTGATAATAAATTCAACTGGGAGGAGCACACCACAGAACTGCTGAAGCGTCTTAACAAATCTCTGTTTGCAATGCGAATTTTGTCAGACATAGGGGGTATAAAAATGAAAAAGCTGGCATACTATGCTTACTTTCATTCCATAATGTCATATGGGATTATTTTCTGGGGTAATTCATCAAGCCAAGCTAAAGTTTTCCGGGCACAAAAACGTGCAGTAAGAATTATATGTGGTGTGAACTCAAGAACATCCTGCAGAAGCCTGTTTAGGGAACTAGGGATACTAACTACAGCTTCCCAATATATTTATTCCTTAATGAAATTTGTCATTAAAAATATATCACTTTTTCAAACCAACAGCTCAATTCATGGAATCAATACTAGAAATAAGAATAATCTTCACAAGGATTTAAAGTCACTTAGTCTTGTACAAAAAGGTGTGCATTATTCAGGAACACACATTTTCAATAACTTGCCAGCAGCCATAAAAAGCTTAACAACCAATGAAATTCAGTTTAAGAGAAGCCTAAAGGATTTATTGGTGGCCAACTCCTTCTACTCCATTGATGAATTTCTTAGGAAAACCAACTGATTTGTATATAAGTACAACATAACTTCTGCACAATTTCAGTGCAGTAATGTGTTCACTGAAAATTTGTGTGTGTGTGTGTGTGTGTGTGTGTGTGTGTGTGTGTGTGTGCGCTTGTGTGTGTGTAAGTGTGTAAGTATAATCTAACTTCTGCACCATTTCAGTGCAGTAATGTGTTCATTGTAAATAAGTATTACAGTAGTTGTATTACATGTTTCTTACCTTATAAATAAATAAAAAACTTTTTTATTTTAAATTCAGTGCAATAGTATTTGTAAAATGACTCTTAGTGTTCATTAAAAAATGACGATCATTCCACTTGGGACCTGTGGAATGGTACATTAGCTTATTTGTTTTAGTTGTAAATATTTGTCATGTATTGTTGTTTTTCTGACATGTTCCACATCCTTGAGGACCTCCTCACTACGGATCAATTGGAATGAAAGTAAATCTAATCTAATCTAATCTATGGTGGGAAATCTGTTGGCTTGGCCTCTTCTGCCAATTCCCAAGGTGTCCTTCTTCAATTGCAATGTCTCTCTTCCTATAACCTTTCTCTGGACACATGTCTCAAATGCTGCAGTTCAGACTGTAGGTGATCATTGGTAGAAATAACTTTTCCTCTGCATACTAACGTGTTCAAAACTGCTTTCTTGTGTACAGGGTGGTGAAAACTATCAGCATTTAAGCATCAATCAGAGTGCATCCATTTCCTGTACACTGAATGACAAGCCGGCCTCTTGCCTTCTGCTCATTTAACACATCCAAGAACAGTAGCTTGCCATCCCACTCCATCTCAGTGGTAAATTTAATGTTGAGATGGACACCATACAAGTGATCCGTGAACTTTTGCAGTGTATTTTCACCATAGGCCATATCAGGAACATGTTATCAACATACCTTAGGAAGCAAGGTGAACAGAGCCTGCTCCTCAAAGTGCTCCATGAAGATATTTGCGATTGCTGGAGACAGTGGAAATCCCATTGCTGTGCCATCCATCATTTCATAATATTTGTTGTGGTAGAGTGAAACCTATACAATTGAAGACTGCAGAGCTTATGTGAACCAAGACCTACGCCAAGTCAAAGTTTATTAACAGTGAGATTAAGAAGTTTTTTTAACATATACATTGGAGCATTTGAAATTTTGGAAAATCCACATCCAAATACATACAGACTTGTCTGCACAAAATCTAGGAAAGCTTATGGGATTAGGTATGTAAAACAGCTGAAATTATACAGACAAACAAACTGATCTCATGACTGACACATACTATTTTGTTTACTTGAAATTTCATGATATATTACATTTTGTATTCCCTCAGGGGAAGGCACACTCATCTGCACATAATGCATGTGGCAAACTCTGGGCCCCAGCCATGTGACCTTTGCTTCTACAATAACACATTTTTGATGTCACTATTTTCTTAGACCGTCCTTTACCTCTGACTTGTGCACCAATATATATACACTTATCTCTATTATCATTTTTCATATTTTTGTTGACAGAAGATGGAACTTTGATTATGAAGATGCACTTAGTTGTCTCTTACAACATTTGTACTAGGAACAATTATGCCATCTCACAATGAGAACATTTTGCTCATACTTGTTATATACACTTACAAATATCTTTTGTCTACTGAATGTTTATGATTCATGGACTAACTGTTCTTTACTATCTGTCTGAAAAACTACTTGGTGCATCCATTTGAGTCTTCAGAACTTCTTATCTCAATGATACACAGTATTGGTTAACCAATCACAAAAAGAGCCTTATTGCATGTCTTGATAAGCCATGTATTTTGAAATCCTTAGAACAACATACTCAGATAATGAATTATTTTCAACTGTGAATACTTTTTGTTAGAAGTGTAAGATTTATTTAGCTATGTTGAGCACACTGACACACTGATGATTAGGATATTGTTTATTACATTACACTATGGTTCTTTCATCAAGTGAAGGAGGAGATATTGCTATGTTTGTTTGTTCAGAGCACTACTGCATTTAGTTTTTGTATTGTCTTTTAAAATGCTCAGTGAATAGGTACATATACAGATGGAGAATGATTGTGACTACTGAAAGTACTTTACATTTTGTTTTTGAGATTTTGAGTTATGGTTTATGATATTAACACATAGGAGAGACATTGTTAATAGTTGTGTGAATCATTCTGCTGGGATTTAAGATATGTACTGCTACGTGGAAGAGAAATTAGAATTTAACAATTGAAGGAAAGATCTAGCCAGTCAAAACTCTATCTTAATTCCTGATAGTTGATAATACAACACTGCTCATGTCAATATTTGGCCCAGTCTAAACTGTACCATACCATGTATTTCACTGGTCTAGATAGGGAGTATAGGTTTTGTGCTACTGATTTCAGAGCTTATTTGGATCACTTGAGTGACTGTTAAGTTGTTAGGTAGGTCCTATGTATATAATTTTTCCCTTTTGAGCTATGCAGTGTGATTTTCAGCAACTTCATGACACAGTACTGGCTAATATGAGGTCCATCCATTTGTAGAAAGATGAATCATCAGTTTGTTTGATTGCAGTTAGGACTTTTCATTTACAAACAACTGAATAACAAAAGAAGTATGGTACCAAATATACTGTATTTTATGTCAGGAACATGTAACAAAACTTTTTGTGATAGTATCAACTTGCTGTCCTATTGTGTAACATAACAGCATTTAATTACTTCATAATTATTGCAAATTTAAATATAAGCCTAACTGATAATGTAGAGAAAGTATTTACTTATGCTACTGGGCTACATATGGAAATTCCGTCTACTCTGAAAAATAATGTATTCGATTTTGAAGCAGAAACATGGTAGCAATACTTGGAATAATGTTGTTTCAGTGCAATTAATAAAAATCTTGTCAGTATTGTTTCTTTGGATCAATTCACTGGTTTTTCAATGAAAATGACAAATATATATTTGACTTTTTATCGTGTTTCACGTATGTCAATTGTAAGCTCTGAATGATAACATTTTCTGTACTTTGGAACAACGTATATGATTGCAATTATCGAAATTACAATATGTAGCAACGTTCATATTGTTTGTAAGAGTATATAACACTTATGAGAAATCATGCAGGGGAGCCAGGACAATGTGAGAATGAGAATCAACTGCAAAAAAGCAATGAAAAGTATTTAAGTTCATGCCAATATTTATTTTGAACAATCCCCAGCAAGTTAGTTACAGCTTTCAATCACATTAGGGATACTCCATGGTATACAGTGACTGTAAAGAAACTTCTACAGAAAGAGAGATTACTGCATAATAGATCTAAAACAAAGCATAGGGCTATAGATTGTGAGATGTTACATAAAATGTGTTTGGCTGTAAAGAGAGCAATTGGTTATGTCTTCAATGACTGTCATAGCAGAATATTGTCAAATGACATTTCACAAAATCCAAAGAAATTCAGGTCGTATGTAAAGGCTGTTAGTGGCACCAAAGTAAGCATCCAGTCTCTAGCAAATAAGATAGGAACTGAAATTGAGGGTAGCAAAGCAAAATCTGAAATGCGTAACTCCATTTTCAAATGCTCCTTTTGAAAGGAAACCCCAGGAGAATTTCCCCAGTGTAATCCATGTACCAATGGAAAGATGAATTAACAACTTATTAGTGTCAGTGCTGTTTTGAGAAACAGCTGAATTCGTCATAATTGAACAAAGCTCCAGGTCTCAATGGAATCTCTGTCAGATTCTATACTCAATTTGTGGCTGAATGAGCCCCTGTTTAGCTATACTCCATCATACATCCCTCGAAAAAAATTTATGCCCTGTTCTTCTACAAGAAGAGTAGTGGAAGTGATCCACAAAAATACCATCCAATATCCTTGACACTGATTTGTCGTAGAATCTTATAACATATTCTGAGCTCAAAGATACTGAGTATCTCAAACAGAATGAACCACTCAATGCCAACCAGTTGTGAGTCAGGATGAAGCTGGCTAAGGTGATGAGGAAAGAGGTTTTAGCTAGGGTGGCAGGTGATCGGTGTGAAAGGAAGTGCTCCATCACAGCGAGGCCCTTGACGTGCAGAATATTTGTGTATAAGGAAGTGGCATCAATGGTTACAAGGGGGTAACAGATTGGGTAAGGATTCCAGGCATTCGAGAAAGTGGTTGGTGTCTTTGATGAAGGATGGGAGACTGCATGTAATGGGTTGAAGGTGTTGATCTACGTAGGCAGACACCGTCCCCAGTGTAAAACCTGTCCCAGGCACCCTCCCACCACCACCTACTCAAGTCCTGTAACCCGGAAGGTGTACACGATCAAAGGCAGAGCCACGTGTGAAAGCACCCACGTGATTTACCAACTGACCTGCTTACACTGTGAAGCTTTCTATGTGGGAAAGACCAGCAACAAACTGTCCATTCACATGAATGGACACAGGCAGACAGTGTTTGTTGGTAATGAGGATCACCCTGTGGCTAAACATGCCTTGGTGCATGGCCAGCACATCTTGGCACAGTGTTTGTTGGTAATGAGGATCACCCTGTGGCTAAACATGCCTTGGTGCATGGCCAGCACATCTTGGCACAGTGTTACACCGTCCGGGTTATCTGGATACTTCCCACTAACACCAACCTGTCAGAACTCCAGAGATGGGAACTTGCCCCTCAGTATATCCTCTCTTCTCATTAACCACCAGGCCTCAACCTCCGCTAATTTCAAGTTGCCGCCACTCATACCTCACCTGTCTTTCAACAACATCTTTGCCTCTTTACTTCCGCCTCGACTGAAATCTCTGCCCAAACTCTTTGCCTTTACAAATGTCTGCTTGTGTCTGTGTATGTGCGGATGGATATGTGTGTGTGTGTGCGAGTGTATACCTGTCCTTTTTTCCCCCTAAGGTAAGTCTTTCCGCTCCCAGGATTGGAATGACTCCTTACCCTCTCCCTTAAAACCCACATCCTTTCGTCTTTCCCTCTCCTTCCCTCTTTCCTGATGAAGCAACTGTTTGTTGCGAAAGCTTGAAGTTTGTGTGTATGTTTGTGTTTGTTTGTGTGTCTATCGACCTGCCAGCGCTTTCTTTTGGTAAGTCACATCATCTTTGTTTTTATATATATATATATATATATATACACACACACACTCCTGGAAATGGAAAAAAGAACACATTGACACCGGTGTGTCAGACCCACCATACTTGCTCCGGACACTGCGAGAGGGCTGTACAAGCAATGATCACACGCACGGCACAGCGGACACACCAGGAACCACGGTGTTGGCCGTCGAATGGCGCTAGCTGCGCAGCATTTGTGCACCGCCGCTGTCAGTGTCAGCCAGTTTGCCGTGGCATACGGAGCTCCAGCGCAGTCTTTAACACTGGTAGCATGCCACGACAGCGTGGACGTGAACCGTATGTGCAGTTGACGGACTTTGAGCGAGGGCGTATAGTGGGCATGCGGGAGGCCAGGTGGACGTACCGCCGAATTGCTCAACACGTGGGGTGTGAGGTCTCCACAGTACATCGATGTTGTCGCCAGTGGTCGGCGGAAGGTGCACGTGCCCGTCGACCTGGGACCGGACCGCAGCGACGCACGGATGCACGCCAAGACCGTAGGATCCTACGCAGTGCCGTAGGGGACCGCACCGCCACTTCCCAGCAAATTAGGGACACTGTTGCTCCCGGGGTATCGGCAAGGACCATTCGCAACCGTCTCCATGAAGCTGGGCTACGGTCCTGCACACCGTTAGGCCGTCTTCCGCTCACGCCCCAACATCGTGCAGCCCGTCTCCAGTGGTGTCGCGACAGGCGTGAATGGAGGGACGAATGGAGACGTGTCGTCTTCAGCGATGAGAGTCGCTTCTGCCTTGGTGCCAATGATGGTCATATGCGTGTTTGGCGCCGTGCAGGTGAGCGCCACAATCAGGACTGCATACGACCGAGGCACACAGGGCCAACACCCGGCATCATGGTGTGGGGAGCGATCTCCTACACTGGCCGTACACCACTGGTGATCGTCGAGGGGACACTGAATAGTGCACGGTACATCCAAACCATCATCGAACCCATCGTTCTACCATTCCTAGACTGGCAAGGGAACTTGCTGTTCCAACAGGACAATGCACGTCCGCATGTATCCCGTGCCACCCAACGTGCTCTAGAAGGTGTAAGTCAACTACCCTGGCCAGCAAGATCTCCGGATCTGTCCCCCATTGAGCATGTTTGGGACTGGATGAAGCGTCATCTCACGCGGTCTGCACGTCCAGCATGAACGCTGGTCCAACTGAGGCGCCAGGTGGAAATGGCATGGCAAGCCGTTCCACAGGACTACATCCAGCATCTCTACGATCGTCTCCATGGGAGAATAGCAGCCTGCATTGCTGCGAAAGGTGGATATACACTGTACTAGTGCCGACATTGTGCATGCTCTGTTGCCTGTGTCTATGTGCCTGTGGTTCTGTCAGTGTGATCATGTGATGCATCTGACCCCAGGAATGTGTCAATAAAGTTTCCCCTTCCTGGGACAATGAATTCACGGTGTTCTTATTTCAATTTCCAGGAGTGTGTGTGTGTATATATATATATATATATATATATATATATATATATATATATATATATATATATATATCCCACATGGAATGTTTCCCTCTATTATATTCAAAACATATGAAATAATAGACTTGGCCTACTCAAATGATTTGTCTTTCGATGCTCAGTCTACTGATGGTATTCAAAAATTTTTATCTTTTTGTGATGACAGCTGTAGTGTTAGGCTATAACACAACACCTTGTTTGTTACTGTTGTTGAGTTGTTCAATTGTTAACAGTGTTCAAATACTATTGTAAAGAGTGTTCATTTAGTGTAATCACCTAACTTATTTACTTTTTGTGCTGATTCTGATATTAAAGTCTTAATTAATACAGATCAGTTCCATAGTATGTTGATATGATATGATTAGACACAGAATTATTACAGAATAATGAAGTATTTCCAGGTAGCCATCTCACATCATGTCGCAAATGCCACCATTGTACAAGTCACACTCACCAGACATAGGGTTGCTGTAGGTTATTCACTTTCCATGGTGATGAGTCACCACTTAGCAAGTCCATGAAATCCCTAGCCATCATCTCTTGCCTCAGCCTCCTCAGCCAAACCAACTCTTGAATCCTACATCTCAGAACTCCATGTTGCTGATATCTCACCAGCATATGAGTTACATTACAAATTATACAATTAGACTCAAATTAAGCATTGCACAGCAACGTGTTGCACAGATAACATCTGGGGTCCATCATTGAACCTCATACAAACATCTGGTTAACAAGAACCTCATGATACATATACCCTCTTATAAAGTTATTGTGGAAAATTATTCACAGTTTCAAATTAATAGCAGTATTTGAATATACAGCACTAGGAATAAAAGAGCCTCCACAATCTCCAACTTGATCTTAATGTTGCACAGAAAGTTGCTGGCAAATAGTGTAAACAGTTTCAAATCAAGGTTAAACAATTTTTGCTTGATGATCCTTTCTACCTTATAGGCAAATTTCTGAAATGAGAATATTTGTGTGTGGCTGAGAAAAATTTATAATATTTTATTGTAGATTAAGACTGAAGTAAAAACTGAAAAATCTTATTGTACAAACAATCAGTGGGAAGCCAGATTTTACTCAGAAAAAATATCTTATTTGTAAACCAACTGACATGTTTCACATGATAATAAGTTGTTACAAGTATGGTTCATGATGTCATACACAAATAATTAACTCAAAAACTTACTTTATTTTGCACTTACTTTTATATCTACAGTGGAAATACATTGCACAAAAAAGATTTTTTTCATTATTTTATTTTACCATCGCTCAACTCATTTTCAGGAGATGATAAATAAACAGTTTTGTCCAGATGAGCCTAATTTCCTATTCTGTGCTGTTCTAATAGTTTCATAATACTGACAAAACTACCTCCTGACTCTCGCATTTGAAACAAAAGCTTGGACCTCCTACTCGCCTGATTTTTTCCTCATTTAAAGTGACCCCACAGCTCTCCAAAGGGCATTGTTATACCTATTTATGAAGAATCCTCCAGTAATTATTCAAATGAATGATTGCTGGTGCCACTGAATCAATTTCTGAGTACCAGATGTAACAAATACCCCAAACAGCTCCACCCTTAGGATGAAGATTCTTGTTATTTTTTATGTGTAAAACAAACCAGCTTGCTTATCTTACAGAATCATTCTCAGAAATAATGTCAGCACCTTGCTTTGTTAACTCATCTTTTTAACTGATATGGAATGTGTTCAAAATTTTGTTTTGCTGTCAGTCACTCTGTAGGTTTACATACAAAAAGAAGACAAAGAACACAAAAGCTAATTATTTTCTTTTCAATATTAAATGGGAAATTATGCTTTGTGATTAAGTTAAATGACCAACAGCTATCCCAAAAAATTCTCTGTACGTCTTCTGACCATTTAGCTGACCTATTCTCTAAATAACTGTTATTGTATTGTAATTTGCAAAAATGAAATAAAAACTATTCCATTCTCTCACAGAAGAGTAAACTGATTAGTAAATGTTTACAGTTTTATTTTTTTTTAAATTAATACATGTAGCTGTATGTAATGTTTGTTAGACACTCAAGTGATTCACAGGCAGCATGCACAACATATTGTATGAAAAAAAGGAAAAAAATGAGAAACATCTCATTATAATTCATAGCCCAGCAAAAGTTATGTTAAAATTAATGTATTGGATAATCCATGCTTTGTCTTAATGTCATACATTCCACCTCATCAATTTTCAATGTGTTTGTCTTGATGTTGATTTCCTCTTCCAGTTGCAGTTGTGTCTTCAGCAGGAACCGCATAGAAGCCTGTGCCTGAAAGTATGTAAGTTGTTGTTTAACACTAATTACACCATACAGAAAAAATTATATTATACAATATCTACAACAAATAATATTTGTCTGTTTATAAACAGTTAACCAAACAGAATGGGATATTATGAAAAATAGACTGGCAATGAGAAAAACATCGAAGCCTCAGCTGTCGGAGATGAGAGTACCTCTCATGATGAGAAAAGGACAACGCAGCAAATTGCCGTACCCTGAAAGAAGTCTCATAAAAGTAAGCAGGATGTATAACAGACTAAAGGCAATGATTTATATTAAAAATAGAAATCACAGGGAGCAGTCAGAAAAGAAGGGCATGAAATGCAGTAATAAGATGTAAACTGCAGAGGATAGGGAACAAAACATATCAAAATAGTAGTAGGAAGAAAATCATAAAACATTAAGTGATACTCAGAAGAAAATGAGATTTAAACAGTTATGGGAATCAAGCTTTTGAAATGTGTTAAGAAGAGGGCTCATACACATTCACATCTGTACTTCACACTCCACTACACAGTATGTAGTGTATGAGAATAATTTTGCCACTCATGAGTAACTTACCCAGATACCACCATTTTTTATCTCTTAATGCAATGACACCAGTGTCTATTGAAAATGCAGTACAGTTAAATCTATGAGTGATACTTGGAAATATTTAAGTCCTTCAATAGGTTAAGTTAGTGGTCAATAAAAAAGTTAGATTAATACTTGTGGTACATCATTGATACTTATCCTCACTGTTATCACATTATGGCTCTACTTTTATCTTAGTGAGATCACTAAGATTTTTCCAGCAATAAATACAGTACATCATTGGTGTCCAGCAATATATATATATCAGTAAAATATATTTGTGTTTCAACAAAGATCAATCTGACATGAATGATTTCCCACATTAAGGAAGTCTCGACTACTGATATAAGTGATGGATTACCATTTAACCCTCATGTGAAATTTGCATTCAACAGAAAAATTTCAGAAGTCTGGTGTAGGAGTACTGCATGCTCTAATTCAAAACAACAAAAATCAATGGAGTTACTAGTATTGCAGTTTTGCTTGAATGTCATCAGGTCACACATTGAGCATTCCTACGCAATTCTGTTGTAACGATTCACATTGAACTTTACTTAAGTTTCTTCTGCTTGGTCCATTGATGAATGAATGAGAAATTTTCATGTTTCACAAAATTTATTCACATTAATTGACATCCGAACTGCACACTCGTCAGCCGGCCAGGCTGGTTGAGCAGTTCTAGGCGCTACAGTCTGGAACCGTGCGACCGCTGCGGTCGCAGGTTCGAATCTTGCCTTGGGCATGGATGTGTGTGATGTCCTTAGGTTAGTTAGGTTTAAATAGTTCTAAGTTCTAGGGGACTGATGACCTTAGAAGTTAAGTCCCATAGTGCTCAGAGCCATTTTTTTGCACACTCGTCATGTAAACAAAACACGGAGAGACTTCACTGATCTCTTTGACTTCATAAAGTAACTTCAAAACTGACTCATCACAGCATTGCTGCATCTCTTTACATGCAATTTTAACAGTAATTTCCAAACTAAAGCATTATTAATTCTGTACAATTTTGATGTTACAACTAAAATTTACAAAATGTAAAGAAACTGATGTCACAGCCAAATAAGGTATAAAATACAATATTGAATGACAATCTTTTATAGCAATATCTTTAGTTTTCCAAAATAAAATAATTCTGAACGTTAATTCCAATAATGTCTCTTGTATTATTTTAGTTAGATAATTAATTACAGTTTGGATTTGGTTACTAACATACAATGGTAGTAAAGAACTCATGCTTTATCTGATTATATACTTAAAATGCACAAATAAGGCCTCAAATACTGGAAATTGGAAAACTGTGAGATGTAACCAATTGGAGAGTTAATTAGAAATGGAATTACAAAGAATATTAATTACAGAGTAAGACATAAAAATAAATAACAAACGAAAATACATTGCTTGGTAATAACTTTTAAGCTGTTTTTCAAGATAGTGAGGTCTTCTGGTACTGGATTTTTAGATTACCATTTTGTTAATCATAAGCATTGATTTTTCATACTAACATCTCTGCAGTCTCTAGTTATTTATTGGTAAGGACTTTTTACTTCAATTTCTTGATTAGTTACTCAATTTAGTATATGTACATAATTTTATCAATGGCAGCAATACACTGATAATACCGACAATGCATGTCCTTCTAAAACATTCCACATGCCTTTGCAATGAATATCAAGTTTTTTATCAGACAGGACTGAATGATACATATAAAGACACAGATACAAAGCCTTAGGAAGCACTGAACTGTCCAATAACTATCCGGATGCATATAAAAAGTGTGGTATCAGACATTTCATATGAGTCGTGAGGGAGGCTGTACTGTTATACTGTTATTGGTGACAAATGATGATGCCTTTATCATTAACTTCCTAAGAGGAATCAAGGGCAGAGTCCTACCAAAATACGTACACTTGAGCAAAGGTAGTGTGAATGTATTTTCCATCTGATAACTCCAAAAGTGTGTTTTGCACTATGAATTCTTCCCAAAGGGTGTGTCCATCACAACTGGAATTTGTTGCCAACAATTGAAACACGTTTCAGTCGCATGTAAGAAAGTCAACTGCCAAACTACATCACATATGCTACTGCATGATAAAACACTGTGTTGATTTGAGAAACAAAATTATCCAGGAGATCGACAGGGAAGTCATCTCTCAGGTACTTGTATTGATAGGCAAGCCATTTCTCAGACCCTTATCCCTCTGATTGTACACTCATGAAATTTTACCTTTCCCACTCTTGATCAATCAACTGTCTCAAACTACACTGGTTGAATATCCTCATTAGAACTAGTACATTTCTACAGGCGTAGAATTTGTAAACTACTTTAGCACTGCCAGATTGTTTTAGATATTGTGAAAGAACATACTGTTGTTGATTAATTTCTCTTTGATTATTACTATTATGTTCAATAAAATTATGGAAAACACAACTAAAATATTCACTGTACTAATACAAATTAAATTCAAGTTACTACAGAAACATTATGATGGCAGTCTATCTTCATAAAGCATTAAGTGTCAGTAAGATGATTGTGCCTATTTTAACGCCAATTAGTAGGATATTACTAACTTTTGACTTCAAAAAGTTCTGTATTTACTTCATGTCCTGTATCATACTCAAGTATTATGAAAATGTGGAAGTTCATAGATAAAATTATTATTCACAATAACAACAAATATGTCAGCAAAAAACAAAAGTGCATTATGAACTTTGAAGTATCATAAAGTTTTTGCTCTGGCACTACGGGATACTGAAAGTAGCAAGATGAATTTTGCTCAAGTGTTGTCTGAGAATTCCCTCATTGAGTTTCTATCTGCCTGCTTGTAGCTGTGCTACAAAGGAATTAAAAATCTGGCTTTCAGCAAGTCTCAAAAGGTGGACAAAAGCAGCTTGCACCACATACGTAAGCACGTTACCTTGGAGCTAGTGAAGAGGTGCAGCATGTGGGTCTTACTTACTGGCACAGTAGACGCTATGACAAATAAATCGCAACATAAGAGATGAGAGTGGCTGTATTTCCCATGTGGTATGACTTTCATGGACTCAAAAGCATTAACTGATATCCTTATATCACATAATTGTGAAAAACTAGATTTTTCATCTGCAGAATATTGCAGTATGAACTCAATGATTTCGTAGGATTCCTGTTCTTAATTTCGTTGTCATCGTTATCAATGAAAGTAGAGGAGGAGAAAAAGAATCTGACTTGAAATATTATTTCCAGCAGGTTTTGAATCTTTCATTACACTTGCAGTTTGAACATCCAGCAAGGTATCAAGAATATGAGGATTCACTCAATGCTGTTTTATACGTTAGGGCAGAAAGATTTAGGTTTCCCACAAGTAAGCAATGAGAGACACAGTAATTAACGCACAAAGTAACCATCTCACATTCGTAAATTTTCCAAATCACTGTCACTTGTTAAACATGAACTGTTCTGAAAGTTACTACTGTATCTAGATACAGTAGTAACTTTCAGAACAGTTCATGTTTAACAAGTGACAGTGATTTGGAAAATTTATGAATGTGAGATGGTTACTTTGTGTGTTAATTACTGTGTCTCTCATTGCTTACTTTGTGGGAAACCTACATCTTTCTGCTCTATCCTATACAACAGCAATGATAGAATCCTCACATTCTTGATACCTCACTGGATGTCCAAACTGCAAGTGTAGTGAAAGATTCAAAACCTGCTGGAAAAGTATATTTCAAGTCAGATGCTTTTGCTCCTCCTCTACTTTCACTGAAAATGATGACGGTGAAATTAAGTACAGGAATCCTACGAAATCCTTGAGTTCATACTGTGGTATTTTGAATATGAAAAAAGTAGTTTTCCACAATTATCAGATGGCACTTCACTGATTATGATTGCATTATTAATTGTTGGATAACAGGTGCTTTTCTGCTGCTTATTGTAACTATGTTTTGAATGTTAGACATGGAAGAATATATAAATCAGATTTCCGCCATATGGGTTATTAAAAGTCACCTTAATTCTACATTTTGAGTGACAGCACAATATCTGTCAGAAAGCCTGAAAAAAAGAAGCCAGGGCATGCCTGGCTTCTGGCTGGTGTGCCAATGACAGTGATCTCAATAACAATATTCTATAGCAAATATAAATTGCCAACTCAACCACTGGAGATGCTCCAAGATTGTGACTCACATCTGGTGAATATGCATTCGAGGTTTTAATCCGCTTAAAACAATAAAATACAAATAACTGTCACGGTTACTAATTTGTGACATTATGTTTGCACTCAGTGCATCAACGTATTACAAGTAATTACATTCTAGCCCCTAAACTGAGTTACAGAAATGTGAATAAGACTCATTGACATATAGTGAGGGTATTCCAACCCTCTAAAGCCACAACTCTGAGATGAAGTTACAATCACTTCTGAGGTCACTCACAGAATACATCAGCTGGTATCCTTCCTGGTAGTACAACTGAAACTTGGCAACAATGCAGAATATGTTTGACAACTCCATGACCAATGAGTTACTTCCTTGATGGCACAGACCTATCCTATTATCGTGTTATTTCAATGGAACGTTGAGAGTGACTTCTCTTGAGATGTGATATAAGGATATCAGTCAATGCTTTTGAGTCCACAAAAGTCATTCTGTGTGGGAAATACAGCCACACTCATCTCGTATGTTGTGATTTAGCTGTCATAGCATCTACTGGACCAATAAGGAAGATCCATATGCCTCACTTCTTCCCTAGCTCTGAGGTAACATGCTTGCCTATAGGTGCCAGCTGCTTTGTTTCACCTTTTGAGACTCGCTGAAACCCAGATTTTTAATTCTTTTGTAGTAGAGCTACAAGCAGGCAGACAGAAACTCAATAAGGGAATCATAAGACAACATTCAAGCAAAATTCATCTTGTTAGTTTCAGTATTCCTTAGTGTCAGAGTAAAAACCTTATGGTACTGCAAAATTCATAGTGCACTTTTGTTTTCTGTGACATATTCATTGTTGTTGTGAATACACAATTTTATCTATGAACAGTTACATTTTCATAATACTTGAGTATGATACAGGACATGCAGTAAATTCAGACCTTTCTGTAGTCAAAAGTTGTTAATACCCTAATAACTGGTGTTAAAATGGGCACAATCATCTTACTGACATTTAACGCTTTATTAAGATAGACTGCCATTGTGATGTTTCTGTGGCAACTAGAATATAATTTGTATTAGTAGAGTGAATATTTTAATTGCATTTTCCACTATTTTATTGAACACAACAGTAACAATCAAAGAGAAATTAATCAGCAATAGTATATTCTTTCACAGTATCTTAAACAATCTGGCAACGCTAAAGTAGTTTACAAATTCTACACCTGTAGAAACCTACTGGTTCTAACAATGTCATTCAGCCAGTGTAGTTTGAAGACAGTTGATTGATGAAGAGTGGGAAAGGTAAAATTTTACGAGTATACAATCAGAGGAACAAGTGCCTAAGAGATGACTGTCCTATCTATACAAGTGCTTGAGAGATGACCTCCCTGCCAATCTCCTGGATACTTTTGTTTCTCAAATCAGCAGAGTGGGTTATCATGCACTAGCATAAGTGATATAGTTTTGTTGGTGGATTTAATTACATTGCGACTGAAAGGTGTCTCAATTGTTGACAGCAAATTCCAGCTGTGATGGACACACCCTTGGGGAAGAATTAATAGTGCAAAAAACATTTTTAGAGCTAGCAGATGGAAAATATGATGTTCAAGCTATCTTTGCTCAAGTTTATGTCTTTTGGTAGGGCTGTGCCTTTCATTTCTTCTTAGGAAGTTAACAATAAAGGCATCATAACTTGTCACTAATAACTGTATTGCATAGGAATGCTCAATGAGTGACCTGTTGATGTTCAAGCAAAACTGCAATACTAGTCACTCCATTGATTTTTGTTATTTTGAATTAGAGCACGCAGCACACCTACACTAGACTTCTGAACTTTACCTGTTGAATGCAAATGTCGCATGATGTTTAAATGGTAATCCATCACCTATATTAGTCGTCGAGACTTCCTTAATGTGGGAAATCATTCATGCAAGGAACAATCTTTGCTGAAACAAGAATATCTTTTACTGACATATTTTTCCCAAAAGCACTCGCTCCACACACAATTCAAATCTTTAGAGCTGCCTCCTCTGTATTCATCCCTCTATTATACCAAAAGTAAATATTGTATTGCAGATGCTAAAACTTTTTACACTTGTGACCCAATTTTACAAGGCTTAACCGTAGTTCATGATTTTCAAGTAAGCAAAATCCAATGCTTAACTGCAAAATGATAAAAATAGAACTTCAAATTTGAAAATGACAGTTGATAAGTATACTGACAGTGTCATGCCATTTTCACCTGGCCAAAGCCTGATTTCAGGTGGCGGGTAGCATCTGGCCAGTGGCCGGCAGCTGCTGCCACATGATGAAACCCTTGAGCGTAAGATGTTCTAATTGTGGCGCAGCCATGAACTGTCCTGCGGAATTGTTTCGTGAAGTATTTGTTATTAGAGGTGGGTAAAATGTGAAGCGAATTATCTTTGATGTTCAATCAGACTCGTAACTGAGGCCCAAAATGTGCTTAAAAAAATAAGAAACAGAGAGAGAGAGAGAAAGATAGATGCGGTCAGATGCGAACACACAACTATAAAGTTCCGAATGCACGATGGTTACCCCTAGACCATGGGTTCACATGGCAGAAGAACATCTCAAAGTAGACAACACTTCCTCCTGACATTTCTGCATCTTGCAGTATTGCCAGTTTGTACAGATGGTCGGACTTAGCATTTTCTGGGGCGGTCGGTTTTTTTGCCCACCTTAAGTGAACGACTTGGACTTAGTCTCCGTGACGGCTGGCCACCAGTCTGTTTTTATGTCTAAGACTGTACCTTCTGCATTTCTTGCTTTTATGTTTTTGTTTTTTTCAAAGGCAAAGAGGAAAGGTGAAGGTGGCCTAGTATAGAGCCTGCACCTACTGTCATGTATTTTCGATTTTCAAATGTTAAGAAAAGAATGTTTTTCCTGTTCCTTGGTAAGAGGAAGGACTCTCTCTCTGTTAATGAGCAAAGGTAGATGCACATTATTTCAGAGCGAAATTGGTGGCAGCCATTTTGGTTGTGAGAATAAGTAAAAAGTCTGCATTTTTTATGTGAGTAGAAGAAATAATGTAGTGGTATTTCTTCAAGGAAAAATTGAGTTGTTATTCCAAGTAGTACTGTAATATATAAAAATCCAAGTAGCCCACCTGTGTACTTCAGATTTATTATGAAGGTCCAATTACAAAAGGAATAATGGACACCATCAAGATTTTGTAGGTGGATACAGCGACTGGATGTAGTATTATTAATTGGTAAGCATAAATCTACAAGAAGAGAAAGACTATTTCGTTTATGTAGAACTAATAAGAAAAGATGCCTGTAAATGGGTAAAGAATCACCCTGAGGTGAGTAGTTATAGAAATATCTTCTTCTTATTGTGCTTGTCTGACACACTGGGAAATTAATCTCATTATTTCCATATATCTAAATATTTATTACATTTTTTAAATATATTATACTCTATACTGTTGAAAATATGTCTCTTTATTTAGGGAGACAGTATAAGTTCACTAGCTATTTTCAGGCCACCTCTTGATCATTCAAAAGATTTATCACTGAACTAATTATAAAGATTATTTCTATAACTACTCACCTCAGAGCGAGCTTGTTGCAACCACGTAATACTATCCTTCAAGTCTTCTGTCTCAGCAAGAAGTTTGATTTCCACCTCATCCCTGGCAAAAATTTAAAAAACAATTTAAAAATACACCTTCTGTGGTGTTCTAATATTCTTAGATAACATCATGTAACAATAATAACAGGAAAAACCAAAGTTTACTGAAAGCATAATTTGTGACAAGTTGGATAGTGGGACACATTTTGCAAAGCTGCCAAATAAATCCATTTCAAATCAGAAACCCATAATTTTACTGATCAAAGAAAAAGTAGGAGTAGTAAAAGAAAATAATTTATGATGTTTCTCACTAACATAATTTGTTGCCCCCCCACCTATATAGGGACAAATGACCATCATAATAAAATAAGAAAAGTCAGACTTCAGACAGGAAGATTTATATTGGAATTTTTTCCCATGAGCTAAATGAGAATGAAACAGTCAAGAAATAGTCTGAAAGTGGTGCCTGGTCCCTCTGTCAAGCACTTAACTGTGAATTGCAGAGTAGTCATCCAAACGGAGATATAGATGAACCAATACCCAAAACTCGAAAGAAAGGCTAAAAAAGAAGAAGTTATAAGAAGAGACCAGAGAAAAGCCAAAGGTAAATGCAACAATGGGTTATAATAACACTGCCTATAACACAGGAGGCCAACAAAATTTAAACCCTTAAGGATCCCAGTGAGTATAAAGCAAAGGCATGTGTCAGGCTTACAAACCACTTTCATGATGTTCAGATAGATGTGTAGAAATACTTCATGTATATTTCTGACTGAGGGGGAAGGGAGGAGCAGTGATAATGTATATCTCTTATACATGCAAGTGTTGAAACATCAGCAAAAAAGTTTACGAAGGCAGCAGTTGATCAAATACACGTATAGATGGCCATATATACAGCTCTCTACATAATTATTATATGACTGGAATACTTAAATTCTTGAGGCTGTATTCTTCATGTGTCAATTTCTACTTTTCAAAGTGGAATGTAACACTTCCCGCAATATTCACCTAATTTTTAAAAGCAAATACACACCTGTACTCCTGCTTAATAATATCATAGAAAATTATTCAAATTATGTTATTTTGTACTTCATTACTTTATGTTATAATAGAAAGGAACATTATGAAAGTAGTTTAAAACATCGGGAAATATCTAAAAAATATATCTAAAAAAAAACCACTTCCTTTCGTCTTCCCCTCTCCTTCCCTCTTTCCTGATGAGGCAACAGTCTGTTGCGAAAGCTTGAATTTTGTGTGTATGTTTGTGTTTGTTTGGGTGTCTATCGACCTGCCAGCACTTTCGTTCGGTAAGTCACCTCATCTTTGTTTTTATATATAAAAAAATATTTATTTGATCAAAAAACTTTTTAATAATACAAATTTTTTAAACAGATTAAAAAGAATTAAATATGAGGGTAATTGCAAATGTAAGGCCTTCAAAGCACTGGGACCACAGAGAAACTGTTTGTGTAGCTGTTGCCACATTGTATCTTTCTTTACTCCCTCTGCTCTCTACAGAAACTACTGTACATCCACTGGAGCTTTCAGTCTTGGATTGGCAGCTAGTTACAATGGAGGTCTCATTAGATGCTATTGCCAGGTGCAAAGTTCACACAGTTATTTAATTTTTGGGTGCAAAAGGTGTTAAACCAATTGACATTCACCAACAGTTGACGGAAGTGTATGGAGAGTCATGCATGGATGTCAAAAATGTCCACAAGCAGTGTAGAGAGTCTGCAGATGGTCATACTGCAATTCATGATGAGGAATGAAGTGAAAGATTGCTAATTTCTGAAGAGTCAATTGCAAAGGTCGAAAAAATTGTGCTTCAAGATTGACGGATCACTCTCAATGAGTTCTGCAATGTTGTTCCTGAGGTTTCTCAACCCACCATTCACCAGATTCTGAGTCAACTGTTGAAATTTCAGAAGGTGTGTGCAAGATGGGTTCCAAGAATGCTGACAAAAGATCACAAACGACAATGCATTGAAACTTCCTGCCAATTTCTTCGAATTTCTTCGATACTATAGAGATAAGGACAATCTTTTGGATTCAATAGTCATGGGTGATGAAATGTGGACTTCCCACTTCACACCTGAGACCAAGCAACAGTTACATAGCAGCAGCATTCCGATTCACGCAGGCCATGATAATTCAAAAGAATGCACTCTGTTGGTAATATCATCACAGCTGTGTTTTGGGAATAGAAAGGGATATTGTTGATTGACTTCACGCTTCCTGGGGTAACAATTAATGCCGACAGATACTGTCAGACATTGAAAATCTCAGCTGGGCCATTCAGAACTGAAGAAGAGGAATATTGAGCAAGGACATAAGCCTTCTCTATGATAATGCTCACCCCCAGATTATCTGTCAAACCATGGATCATCTGCAATAATTTGGATGTTACACCATCACCCATCCACCCTACAGTCCAAACATAGTGCCCAGTGACTAACACTTGCTTCCCAATTTGAAAGTACACTTGGCTGGAAGCCACTTCAGTGATGACAACAAGGTGAAAGATGATGTTCAAAGCTTCTTCAATAGCATGGATGCAGGTTGATATGACGTGGGCATACAAAAACTGCTACAGTGCCTATAAAAATGTTCAAGCTTCAAAACTGAGTGCAAGTAATTGTAAATAAATGTTTCTTTACATTTTTTAAAACAAAATTGCAGACCTTACATTTGGGAACACCCTCATAATCTCTCGTAGCCATATACATATTTCTAACCCCATACAGATAGTCCTGAAAATTTGTGCTTGTGATTTTTTATAGCTATGACAATACTTGAAAATAAAGTGAAAAATGTGGGGTTCATGCAATAGATAATTGATGAATGGATAGTTCACCTAACTTACTAACAATTTTATTGCATAGAAAATGAGTTTTTAATTAAATAATTATTTTCTGGTTTATAGTGTTGTGTGTATGAACATTTTAAAATTGATTTTAACATTTTGATGGGATTACAGTAGTTACCTGTGGTTAAGTTAGAGATATATTTCAGTTTCTCACACAGATGCTTAGCAGCAATAATTCTTAACAGAAAACATTTTCGACTGGTATAGAAAAAGAGGGATACATCAGTAGTACACAAAGTACCCTCCACCATATACCAGACAAGAACATGAGCTAATACTGTATTTTCATCCATTTATGAGTTATGGGTAAAGTTTCAAGTCTGAAGCTCAATGGGAAGCTAGAAAACAGTTGCAAAATTTGTAACAAGCAGACAGACAAAAAACCAAAGAACTCTTGTCCCCATACCTGACAAGAAAGTGGGTTGATTGCATTGTCATCCAGGTCTGAGCTAAATTCAAAGTTTCAAGTCTGTACCTCATCAGAAGTTAGTTTAAAATCAATTGTAAAATTTTTACTGAACATACAAGAAAGTGACTACATATTAAAAAACATACTGTGACTACATGCTTTACTTTTGCATGGTTTTCATTGACTCATAATTATTCCTGAATGGCTGTGCAATCCATACACTGCCTGTAACATTTGAAGTTCAGAATATTGCCATAAATATTCCCTATTACAATATTTGAAGTGCTGAGAACCATAGTGTGCTCCTGACGTCTGTTGATTTGATGGTGAACGAACTTTACCTATATCTCTAGCTCCACACTGTACATATGAACTTTAACAAAAAGCTGTATCACCAATTTCTCTATATTCATTTCCATATGGGTTCAAAGCACAAAGTATAATTTTGTTGCTTGGCACTGCTCAATTGTTATGTTGGGTACACTACGTAATTTAGTGTTTACATCATGTATATGGTAAAAAGTACTTCATATTCATAGGTATATCAGCAGTTTTATCTGAACCTCAAGCAACAGGGTACGTTTAATGAAAATGATGATAATGAGGACCATGAAGGCTTGCAATAGGTCATACTTGTGTGTGTGTGTGTGTGTGTGTGTGTGTGTGTGTGTGTGTGTGTGTGTGTGTGTGTGTGATGCATTTAGTATCTGCTCTTTATGTTCTGATTTAGTTTCATATTAACTACAAATTTTACAACAGTAAAAAGGCACTATTGTCACTAGCCTACACATGGTAATTTTGAGAATTAACATTATCAATAAAGGTAATCTTAAATATTAATTAATATTCCATATGGTACAATGGGTACATTTCTTTTTTGTAGGAATTATAGGATGTTGAGACTTGGTTAAAAAACAATTCAGACCTAGAAACTGGGAGTTTTTCTATAAATTTGATTTTCACAAACATTTATTATACTCAAAACTTTGTTTCTGTGGTTTGGGTCCTTGTGGTTGCCAGTCCCCCATTTGATGTGCTCATAAATACCATGTTCAGCATGTACATATGCATTTTACAGATGGTTTGTAGTTTGTGAAGTAAAACTGAGATGGGATATTAATCATGAGTGCAGTTAATGAAGAAAACAACAATAAATAACCACTAGAGCAGTTGTTGATTATGTTGTGAGTACAGGAGATTATGTATTCATGAGATGACATGAAAACTGCTTATAACTTTCAGACTCATATCTTTAAGCATAAGTATTCTGTACAGCATTACAGAAGGACAGCTGATAAGTAAAGAGGTATCAGGTTTAATGTGTAGTTGGGCAAAAATATCCAGTGATGGTAAAATATGAGACATGATACTGCAGTCAGATGCTGAAGGGCAGAATTTACTGTAATGTATAGCAATAGGTGAGAAAATGAGAGTCTGGCAGAAAACTTGTTTCCTACTATCACTAAGTTTGTTTTCAACTTATTTATTTATAGAACCAAATATTTACCTGCAGAGCTCTATATTAGGCCTTTGTGTTCTATTTAATATTCTTTTTTGAGCAAGTGCCAAAAAAGCTTCCTTATTAGTAATTTCTTTTTCAGTCTGCGTAATATTACGAATCATTTCATTTGCTTTTTGTACTGTCTGCAACAAAGAAAAAGTTATATTTCACGTAACTTATATTGTTGCTATTCAATGCTGTCTGACAAAACTTCTCTGATATGAAGCCTGTGTCATGTCTATGAACATATACACTGAGGTAACAAAAGTCATGGGATTGCGATTTGCACATATACAGATGGACTGTAGTATCATGTACACAAGGTATAAAAGAGTAGTGTATTGGTGGAGCTGCCATTTGTATTCAGGTGGTTCATGTGAAACAGTTTTCAATCTGATTTTGGCTACACAAAGGGAATTAACAATCTTGAACATAGAATGGTACTGGAGCTAGACACATGGGACATTCCATTTTGGAAGTTGTTAGGGAATTCAGTATTCTGAGATCCACAGTGTGAAGAGTAAGCTGAGACTATCAGATTTCAGACAATACCTCTCACAACAGGCAACACAGTGGCTGATGGCCTTCACTTAATGACCAACAGCAGTGGCAATGCTAACAGACAAGCAACACTGTGTGAAATAACCACAGAAATCAATTTGGGGCTTTCAGTAGATACATCCATTAGAACAGTGTGGCGAAATTTGGCATTAATTGGCTATGGCAGCAGACAACTGATGCAAGTGCATTTCTAACAGGATGACGTAGCCTGCATCTCTCCTGGGCTCGTGATCTTATAAGTTGGAAAACAGTGGCATGAACCCATCAAGTCATGGACACAAGTAGTCAACAAGACACTGTGCAATCTGGTGGTGGCTCCATAATGATGTGGGCTGTGTTTACATGGAAAAAGGTCTAACTGAGCCAATCATTGACTGGAAATGATTATGTTCACCTATTTGGAGACCATTTTCAGCCATTCATGGACATCATGTTCCCAAACAATGACAGAATTTTTATGAATGACAGTGCTCCATGTGCACCACACCATAGTTGTTCATGACTGGTTTGAAAAAAATTCTGGACAGTTCCGTAGAATGACATGGCCACCCAGATCGCCGGACATGAATCCTATAAACATTTATGGTCAGTTCATCCACAAAATCCTGCACTGACAACACTTTCACAATTCTGTACAGCTATAGAGGCAGCATGGTTCAATATTTCTGCAGGGGAATTCCAACAACTTGTCAAGTCAAAGCCACATTAAGTTGCTACATTATGCTGAGCAAAAGGAGGTCTGACATGACATTAAGAGGTATCCCATAACTTTTGTTACCTCAGTGCATTGTACCTACTGTATTCCTAAAAAATATATCAAAAGAATCAGCGAGAAATAAAATATGTAGTGGTACAAAAAGTACTCAACAATACTAATGCTAAGAGTTCTAATAGAGGTATGTACAATAAACTGAGCAACTGCCCAACTCTGGAAATGATTGTGTCATACCATAACATTTGAGCTTCTATAAGGTATTCTACTATGACAATGTGGTAAGTATGGAACTAATGGATAGACAAGGCTCATACACAGACACAGGTAGGCAGTGAAGAATGCACTGTAACAACAATAAGCACGATTGCCATCTTATCTGAAGGGCCACAGCACCATACACATTTGACCACAGAGTTGTCACTAAGTTTGAGCAGTACAACAAGTGTGGACCTGTCTGAATCAGTGATTTAATAATATTTACTAGGACTGGACTGGTGGAATGCATTCCATTGTTCAGAAACCAAAAATATCTCAGAGCAGCTAAGAGTATTATTGTGAAAAAAGTTGTGACTTGACTGCTATAGTAGAAGACACAATTAGAAAGCACACACCTTATTAGGTATTTCTTATAACTACACACACACACACACACACACACACACACACACACACACACACACACACACACACACATCCTTAAATTAAATCAGTCAACTGTCATTTACCATTCAACATACATACAACAGAATAGGCCTCATTTCTTATACATAATTAAATCATACATAATTATTGATCTGCTTATTTACAAACACACAAATTACAGATATTTACATGCATTTTGAATTTCAACATACAGCATATATACTCCATTCTTTAAAAGAAATCTGTAATAAATATTATTAAATTGGTTTTCACCAAACCTTTTCTACAATATTGTTTGAAGTAATTTATATGTTATGGACCACACTGAGAGTGGTAGTTTATTAAATATTTTTACAAAATTGACTCTGGGTGAGTGGGCTGCTTTTACTGGCATGACACTTGGAATATTAATTTTCATTTTGTCTGTATTGTTGTGGTGACGAATTTTTCCTCTGCCATGAAATTGTTTTACAATTAGCTTAACATATAACATTAAGACATAATGTTACGTGAATATAATTATATCAGCAAATTTACAGTTGTATATATCTTAAATTTTCTGTACAAACGTCAACAGTTATCTCTTAGGCAAGCCCCGCACCTTTCTCATAGGACTCTTTTTATATTTTCAACATATCACTTACATGAAAGTTCCTGGCAGATTAAAACTGTGTGCTGGACCGAGACTAGAACTCGGGACCTTTGCCTTTCGCGGGCAAGTGCTCTACCAACTGAACTACCCAAGTATGACTCACGCTCCATCCTCACAGCTTTACTTCTACCAGTACCTCATCTCCTACCTTCCAAACTTTACAGAAGCTCTCCTGCAAACCTTGCAGAAGTAGCACTCCTGAAAGAAAGGATATTGCAGAGACATGGCTTAGCCACAGCCTGTGGGATATCTCTGCAATAGCCTTTCTTTCAGGAGTGCTAGTTCTTCAAGGTTCGCAGGAGAGCTTCTTTAAAGTGTGGAAGGTAGGAGACAAGGTACTGGTAGAAGTAAAGCTGTGAGGACAGGGCATGAGTCGTGCTTGGGTAGCTCAGCTGGTAGAGCACTTGCCCGCAAAAGGCAAAGGTACCGAGTTTGAGTCTCGGTCTGGCACACAGTTTTAATCTGCCAGGAAGTTTCATATCCATGCATACTCCACTGCAGAATGAAAATCTCATTCTGTAAATATCACTTACATGTGAAGAGTGTCCCATCCCATACCAGGTCTCCATAAGAAATGTGGGACTGGAACAGTCTAAAATGTAAGTCTTAGATATTCAGAAGTAACTGCACCTCTCAATTTATGCAGTAGGTAGTTTACCCATGATATTCTTTCCCAAATATGACTGATGAAATCTTAAAAGTTCAAAGGACTTATTTTTTATTTCATTAGACAGTTCTAATATAATATGGTGGGTCTTATCTGGGTTATGCAGACGTTTGTTGGATGTGAACCATGTCACTTGTAATGTACCCCTCCCTCCTTTGTTGTCACAAATGTTTGTATGGTTTTAAAATTTGAGAGGAGTAAGATTTACAATAAAATTTTTGCTTATCTACTTTTCTCATGCAGTTGGCTCCAGTTATTCAAGTGTAGGGGTCTGTATCTTGGAGCTGAAATTTTCACATTTTAGGTTCTCATGGTCCAATTGATCTACATAAATTTGAAGAATGCCTGTACAGAATTTTTCTTTTTACAATGTTTATTTGCATCACATTTTACAATATCACACTGTCTTTACAATTTTCATGTTAACAAAGCCGAAATTACATTGTTCATCCCAAATAAAAAAACATGTCCGATCACATCAGAAACATGCCCACTATTACTTCACTCTGCAGTAATAACTATATTCCAAAGGGCTTACAATTTTTTTCGACAAATGAATTTATAGTAAATTATACTATTATTCTATAAATGAGTCCAGAAATAAACATATTCAACAGAAGCAAATTGCATAATTAATAATAGAAATTTTAAGTTTACCAAATATTCCGTAGTTTCAAATGTTTCTAAAAAAAAAAAAAAAAATTTAATTGTACATTCAGAGCTAGTACATATTTATCATAGCAACAAAAATAAAGTAATTCAATTTCATGGTTTTTAACTTGAAATATAACATATTATGTATAAAATTATATGCAATTTTTCAGATATATAGTCGAGATAATATTGACCTGTCCAAAATTCGAAAATATTTCTAGTATCGACTACTTCTGCTGAGGAAAAGTAATGTCCCTTTACAATATCCCCCTCACAAAATTTGGAAACAATCTGTTTACAATATTTTGTGACCTACTATAAGGTTTGCCAAACGTTGTACAAAATGATGTCAAAAGATATAACATAGATGTACAAAAGTATTTGAAATAATTATATATGTATTGGGAAGATAATCCCTCTACTTGAAAAACCATACATTTATGAGGAATAACACTGCCCATGGCAGTGATGAAATTTCTAAACAAACAGTTCTATTAATTCTTCATATAGGATAAGCTCTTGGCTAACAATTTACAAATTTCAGTCAGAACACTGATTAGCTGACAGATGCTTGAGTACATTACCCAGCACCTATGGTCTCTTGTAAGCTGACTGGACCAGCAAGGATGCAGCCATATAGGAGTGTGGGATTGGATCCACCCACATCTATCAGTTCCCTCCCTATATTTCTCATCACATGCTCCAACGGATAGGTTACTTCTTGTCTAGCATTCACATCAAATCCTGCAACATTGTTTTGTGTAACAAGTATGCTGTTTAATACCCCCCTCACATCGCACAGCATATGCTTTGCCTATTTACATTGAGGGAAAAAAAGAAGACAAGTATACAGGGTCTACATCAGACTGGGTTAAAAAGTGTTCACATACAAAACTTTAATAAACAGAGCTAAATGCAATGAAAAAATCAACTAGTAAGGTGATACACACAGATATTCTAAGATACTATTCCTAATTTTTACAGTCCATGATATGAAAATTTATTGTTAGATGCTTAATGGCATGGTCCCATTTCAAAATTGTTAAAGGATCTACTCATTTAGTACCATGGCATAAGTGTATCAACTTCTGAACCACAAACCTGTAACAGAACATAATTATGCAGTTGTATGAACCTGCAAATGTAGTGTAGCATACTCAATAGATAAGACAGAACTTAAGAAATCTCATCATCTTACATACTACATTCCTGACAAACTAAACATAATTATATATTCGTATGAATCTGCAAACATAGTGTATACTTTCTTCCAGACCAGGTGTCGGTCATTATGCATCCATTTTCAAAGGTCTTGTCTTTTATACTAAAAGTTAACAGTACCTGAGATTTTCCCAATTTACTTTGCTTACCAGTAATTCTTCTTATCTTTACATATACAATGGACATTTCCATGACATTCTTGATATACTTGATCCTGTCCCTAAATTGTTCAGATACACCACTATTTGGGCTATCTGTATCAATCAAACAGTTGCTTTCCCACTGATTAATCTTAATTTTAATGTAAGGACACCCAAAATCTGAATCATCTTCTCTGTTGTCAGACACTTCCTGCAAAAGATCACTTTCAATTTCATCAAATGCTACATCCACACTGTCTTTATAGGGTTTCATCAACTTTACTGGTATGATAGCATTACTTTGGATACTCATGTTGTCAGGTAAAGACTGAACACAATGAATGGATTCCATGGCACAACTAACATCACTTGTTACAGAAGGAACACAAAACACATTACTGCCAAAATTACACTTCCTCTTTAGATCTTCTTTCACTTCATTCCACTAATTTGTATACAAATTCTGACTACTGATAGCTAACTTATTGCAAAATGCACAGTTATCTGTGTTATCATAAGTCTGGTCCCAAACAATCTTCAGAAAGTTTTCATCTTTATCCTTTAGGTTCACAGATAACCCACCTTTACTGTTTGGATTACCACTCTGCATGACATTAATGAACTGTTTTGGCTGCACTGGTATTCCATGACTCACTTACAACACCACATACATCACCTACCTTACTTGCATTGTCAACATCATTCACAAAAAACTCTGAAACTTCATTATACTTAAAATCCACAAATACCTGATACTCATCACCATCATATTCCTCCAAAATTACTTCTCCAAGAATATCACTAATAAGCCAAGTCTCATCTCCATCACCAAGTGAGGTGGTGCAGTGGTTAGCACACTGGACTCATATTCGGGAGGGTGATGGTTCAATCCCACATCCGGCCATCCTGATTTAGGTTTTCCATGATTTCCCTACAGCACTTCACGCAAATGTCGGGATGGTTCCTTTGAAAGGGCATGGCCGACTTCCTTCCCCATCCTTCCCTAATCTGATGAGACCGATGACCACACTGTTTGGTCTCTTTCACCAAATCAACCCCAACTCATTTCCATCAAAGTCACTTACCTCACCTCCATTCATTTGCAATAAGCCATCAGTCTCACACATACCAACCTCAGTTATTCCACAGTTCTCATTCACATATTCATATCTACATCAGAAATATCCCCTAGTTCAGAACCAATACAGTCATCACCTGATTTACATACATCAACAACACTGTTTTCTGACCAAGAGAAGAAATCATTAATACATATTATATCAAAATTCTCACTACTCTCATATTCTGGTTTGTGATTAGCACCTGCATCACCATAATTAAACATAGTATCCCAAAAGTTTTGATCAGAACATGAATGAGAAATCTGATATTTCTTCTGTTCAATTTCAGATACATGTGCCATACCATTAACATTGTTATTTTTGTCTAATTGCAAGTGTAACTTGGAGGTCCTGTGTTTGTTATGTTTGCTTGCCCAAAAACAATGGACCTTCATTGAGGCAAACTGCCATTCCCCGAGTAGTTACTTTTATGATTATTGCTTCTATTAAAATGCTCTTGATTGTCTCCATGATTCCTATCGTGCTGATGTTCAAAATTTCTCTCTCTATTGACACTTTGATCCTGATAGAAGTTACCATTATCTGTGTTTCTGTAATTACTCGCTTGTGATTTCTGTCATTTTGATTATTATGGTACATACTTCTTTCTGCTGCCTTATCCAGCCCATCAACATATCATAAAAATTATTTAATCAGTTGTCAGGTCCACGTACTAAATCCCTCTGCAACCTTTCTAGTAATCTGCTTTTAAGCACATCAATCAAAGTCATTTCATCAAATGGTTTATCAAGGTGTGTTAATTTTTTCAGTTGCTTCTTACAATACTCTTTCAAAGTGCTGTCCCTAATACTTTAATTAGGACCATTCAAAGATTCACTTTTGATTCTCCCCTGTTCAGCTTCCAACCAAAATTTATTTTAAAAATTTTTTCTCGAAAATCTGATATGTTTCCAACAGACTTAAATTTAAATTTACCCACGATAGAATTTCATCTTCGAGACATCTTTTAACAAATTTAATTTTTTGATTGTCATTCATGGCTGACACAAAACCATCTCTACAGTTGCGCAGAAAATCTACTGGATGTAAATTGTCCGATGGAAAACTATTGGTAGGAGTGTTGGACCAAGCAATACCACTATTTGCACAAATACTTTGGTTAACATAGATTTCCTGACCTGCTGAAATTTTTTGATCTAAAACATTTACATTAGTTTGCATATTGTTTTTGACATCTAGAATTTTTTGGTTTAAACTGGTGATATTTTGTTCCATTTTTTCAGGTATGGCCTTTTGTTCAACTCTAACATCATCAACATTCTTTGATCATGTTGCTGATTCAATTACCAACTCATTTTCTAAAACAATAAATTTATTTTCTAAAACATCAGCTTTTTCAGTCACACTTTTAACCCCTCTGACAACCATTTTTTAACTCTGAAACTTGATTTCTAAGTTGACCTATCTGATCTTGTACTTTGGCTATTGTGCTATTGTTTTCAGTTCTTATTTCAGTTAACTGATCATTAACTGCACTAAATTTGCTATTATTATCTGACTTCATTTCCTCTAGTTTTGCAAAAATTAACTGTGAAATTTCAGTTTTTCCTGTTTCTTTATTGGCTACAATTTCACTTGTCATGACTTCACATGTCATGACTGGATCCTACAGCTTTCATTTCTACCTCACTTCTACCCTCATCCCCATTCATTTTGTTAACAAGCACACGATCCCACAAACAAATTAACTTCACAAATAGTTTGTACTCATATTTCTTTTTTGATGTCCCTGGTTGTAGCTGCTAAGTCCTCTTTTATTTGATCTGGTCCATCATTATTGGTAGTATGTAATCACTGCTGCTATGATTTGCTCTGTTGTTCAGCCCTCAGTCTTCTTGCGTCATATGACCGGAAACCCATTCATACATAAACTGCAAAGGACACAAATCACCCTCCCTTCTGCAACAGACAAAACTTCATTATTTGTTAGTTGATCCCGGCTGAGCCTCCAGTTGTTATCTACCCCTCCCTCCTTTGTTATAACAACTCTCTTTAAGTCTTTCCATAAGAACTGAGAGGAGTACAATTTTATAATCTTACCCCTCTCATGTCATTTGTTGATTGCCACTCTTTTCATAATAAATTTCTTTTAATAAGCTTAGAGAGGAGTAAGATTTACAAATAACTTTTTACTTATCTTCTTTTCTCATAGTTGGCTCCAGTTCTTCACGTCTAGGGGTTGTTTCTTGAGGCTGAAATTTTTGATTTTATAGATTTTCATGGTTCCAATTGATGTAGTAACTACTGAAGAATTGCCTGTTTTTATCTTGTTTTCGTTTTTTCACATTTTTCTTTGTTACACTGTGTTTACAGTTTCCACTTCAAAGCTGCAAAAATTACGTTGTTATTTCCAAAATAAAAAACACATCCGATCTGTGTAGGTACATGGTCAAAGACCCCCGAATACATTACAGTCAAAATTTATTTAAAAAGAAAAATGAATGATGAAACAGCAATCGGCCATAAGGGTCAGGAAAGACATGAATTATAAATGAGCGGTAAGGTGCAGACAAAAGAAAAAAAAAAGTCATTCATTTTTCTTTGTATATGATTTTGTGTTTCACTCTCTCATATGTAGAAGGATGGTTAAGATGTATTGTTCAAAGTATGAAGTATTACGAGTGTTATGTATTATTTTGGAGTCTACATAAGAGAAGACTTAGCAACAGTAATAAGTATTTTTGTCAAAGTGAAGTGGAGCCAAGTAAGGAGGATTTTCTTCATTTTTGGACATGTACTGGTGTCCTTGAAGTTGGCTGCCTGCATCAACAACTGAAATGTAAGAGAGCAAGTCCAAATAGCCTAAATTTGCACATGCAGAACATTTATAACAATGCAATTGTACTATACTTTAAGTTTTTCTTTTCCATTTATTTTTTTATTATTGTAATACAATTGGCAACCTGAGAGCCATGACTTCAGGGCACTGATTATAAGTAGGGTTTGTTGACTATTTTTTGTAAGAAATTTCTATGACATTGTTATTAGTCACAAAAACTAATTTTCTGTATTTTTGATTGCATGAATCACAACAGGGAGCAAGTAAAGCAAAAAGGCAAAAATTGAGGAGAAAATTTTAGAAAGGAATAAGAGTTGGCCACAGGTTACGTAAAATTTTTCATAATAAGATGTTCTGTTAGGCACAGCAAAGGTAGGACGGCTACGCAAGCTACTTACATGGTTACACTTGGTTGCAACTATTTTGAAGTAGATAGAAACCATTTCCTCATGATTCCCTTCCCTGAATTTTGTAGTGGAAAATTTACAGGAATTTTTCTGTGTGATACATGTGATAAGTAAAACATAAAGAATTGTGACACAATAGTGTGCATATCATAACAGAGGTAAAACAAGCTTTGATGTTGTGTAAACAACAATTATCAAGTGTAGTAATTAGCATATGACATTTTAACATTTTTTGTAAAGTTTTCATTTTTGCATATTCATACAACATGGTGGAAAAATATATGTTCATTGATGATAGAAATAGCAAAAACACAATTAACCAACATGGAGCACGATAATAAGTCCCGCTAATAAATATGAAATACTGAAAGTAATTAACACTATGAAACCCAAAAAGGCTGCAGGACTGGATGAAGTGCCAATGACAATAATAAAAAAAAATCGCCTCAAAAATCTTGGAACCACTGGTACATATTGCCAATTTATCATTCAATCGAGGTGTGTTCCCCCACAGGCTGAAAATTTCTAAGGTTAAACCATTATTAAAAAAAGGGGATATACATAATGCAGAAAACTATAGACCTACATTCATCCTTCCATCTTTATCAAAAATTTTTGAAAAACTGATGAAAATTAGATTCATAAGCTACCTTGACACCTTCAATCTTCTAAATTGTAATCAACATGGTTTTCATACTGGTCACAGCACAGGAACAGCTATACAGGCCTATATGGAAGAAATTATTCGTAACTTAGACAATAACAAATGTGTGGTAGGAATAAACCTAGATCTTTCCAAGACCTTCAAGATCATCAAATTCTCCTTGACAAACTGGAGGCAATAGGCATCAGAGGAATTGGGAGGAAATGGTTTGAATCCTATCTCCAAGATAGAACTCAGGTTGTGAAACTCACCTCATCTCAGAGTAAGCAAAAAATAAAGTGGGTATTTGATGCTGAGAAAGTGGCAGTAGGTGTCCCTCGAGTAGTGTTCTTGGCCCCATATTATTCCTAATCTATATAAATGACATTGAAAGGCCTAACAGATCATCAAAAGTTATGTTATTTGCAGATGATACAAGCATAACTATAAATGATGACAGCAAATCCTTATTCACTACAGCTGAAAAGGTTCTGAAGAGTGTGCAACAATGGTTTTACACTAATAAGTTAGCATTCAATTTAAATAAAACAAATTAGATACAGTATGGTAAAGTAAATGAGAAGGATGATCACCATTTATCAATGAGTGACCATGAAATAGAGAGAGTGTGGTCTACAAAATTTTTGGGCATGTACATTGATCAGCACTTGAGCTGGAAAGACCATGTCACATATATATCCAAAAAACTCAATTCAGCATGTTTTGCACTGAGAATAATTTCTAGAGTTTGCAATACAGAGTGTACGAGATTAGTGTATATGGCTTATTTTGATTCTATTATATCCTATGGAATAACATTCTGGGGTGTAACTAAATGTCGCTTGAGAGAGGTTTTTAAATTCCAGAAAAGGGCCATTAGAATTAGCTCTCCACAAACACACTGCAAGCCCTTGCTCATACAGCTAAACATATTTACAGTACCATCTTTGTACATATTAAAAGGCAGGCTGCATACAAGAACACACTTGAGTAGTTTACGTGTAAATTCAGATCTTCATGACTACAATACATGTATCTGTAAGAACTACATGTAGAAAGAACAAGAAAAACAAAAGCTCAAAAACATGTGAGCCATTATGGAATAAAGCTTTATAATGCTCTGCCACTCTGCATCAGGGGAACAGAAGATGAAGGAAAATTTAAGTCAGAATTAAAAAAGTTTCTGATAAATAAGTGTTTTTATAGCATAGAGGAATATTTTGAATCCTTAAATTACTAACAGATAATTGTATTGTCAATATCATGTTGTTCTCATTGTCAGTTCTATGTCTCGTTTATACTCTTTTAACTCTAAATTATGTGTAATATGTGTTTTCCAAAATGTACTAAATATATATAAATCCTTTATATATAGTACATATTAAAAGAGCATGTAAAAGAACAACCCATTAATTCAATGTTTTAATTTCCAACATATTATATAATGTTAATTTGACGTGTTTTAATTCAATGTTTTAACTTTCAACAAAATGTTAATTTCATGTATTTGATGTAAATTTGTAATATTATGCTGTGCATATTCTGGACAATATCATGACAATTCCTGTGCCATGTAAATGATGCAAAGGATGATAATAAATGAAACGAAATTGCGTGACCGAACAGTTGAAGCTCAGGCGCCATGCATGCCTGCTGCAGAAGGGTTAAGTAGGTCAGAGATGAGTGTCGCAGGTGTGACAAATGATAGTGATGCTCCACAGTGGAATAACCTTGAGGGCATAAGGTTTACAAATGATGAGACAATGTCCCGCATCTCTCAGAGTGGTATATATGACTCATGAATGAAATATTGGAGAGCGATACAATTATGAATCTTGACAACACATTACAAACACCACTTGGTCACAACACAAACATTAACTTGGAAAGTTTAGCTGACAGCAACCACAGTAGTACAAGTGATGTACTGCTATGGCAGTTGTTATCTAATATAAACACGAAATTAGATAGTACCAACAAAAATTTCAGTAATATGAAACAAGATATAAATACCAAAATTGATAATTTCACACAAGATATGAACAGGGTGAAACAGTAACAAAACATTGTTACACAGATCTAAATATAATGAAATAAAAAAAATATTCAAGGATTTACAAGACACAGTCTCAGAAGTTCGATGACTTAGCCAAAAATTTTCGCACTGAAATCGACGAAAAATTGAATTATATGAAAAAACAAGTAAAGCATGAAGTACTTTCTGAAGTGAATGGTAACATTATGGAGTTAAAACAGAAGATAGATTCTTTTAACAACCATCATGATCTAGTAGAGCAACAGATAAAGGAAATCACAGATGAGAAAGCAAATACTGAAGCCACACAAAACAGGTTGTGTTAGACAGAAAGAATGGTAACCACTGTCATTAACAAAGTAAACAAAGACTATGAGGGTGTACCTCTAGCTGCAGATCTTACTTTAAGGGCAGCAACATTAGAAGTTGATTCAGCATGTGCTAAGAAGGAGAGAGATAATGTCAATGAAAATCTAAGTGATATCATTAGTCAAGCTGAAGCAGGTATGTCAGATAAGAGTAAGACCACTGCAGAGAAGTTAGTAACCAATTGTAGGTTATACACAGATGTAGTAGAAAAAGCTATTTAGAAAAAGGAAAATGAAATAATGAACAAGGTAAACAGGTGTCCAGCTCTGAGGACTAAAAAACAGCTAAAAGCTTTTTTCATAAATTCGTACGACAGAAACTGATGAACAGTGACTTATTACTCAACTTGTTACAAAAAAATAGGCCTTGATTATGGATTGGTAAGTGTCAGGAGGACATTACTAATATTAAGCAGGTATTAGTTAATGCAAATATTCTTAATAAACCTGACATGTCCAAGTATTTTTGTTTATCCACTGATACCTCTTCTCAGGGGCTGGGGGCATGCTTGTTCCAAATGCGAGAAGAAGAAGGTAAGGAAGCACCCAAGGTCATCAGTTTTGCTTGTCTAACATTATCAGAAGCAGAATTGGAAAGTTTAGCCGTAATATGGGCATTTAAAAAGTGAATATTTTTTATGGGGGTAAGAATACCAAAGTTTACTGTGGCCATCAGTCACTGTCATTTCTTTTAACATGTAAACTATTGCACCGTAAATTAGCTAGGTGGAGTCTATATTTACAAAAATTCAATTTCAAGATCATTTATATTAAAGGAAGTCAGATGTTATTGCAGATGTCTTGTCTAGGCTACTACGAGGTTTACAGGTATCCAGTGAATTAACAGAGCAAGATGCAGAAATCAAAACATTATTAATGCAAGGTACAACAAAACAGTCTGATTACCATAAATATTGTAAGCAAATGAAAATTATACAACAGCAAGATTGCAGACGGAGTAAAGACGTGCAAAACCTTAAACAAGATGAAGGTGGAAAGGTAAGTAAATGGTATCAGGAGTACAAGGGCGTTTTGTTTCATAGGAAACATGAAAATTCTGATCAATGGTGTGTGTGTGTATTCCTGAAGATTATATCGACAAATTTGGAAGACACATACATGAAGTATGGGGAGATTATGAAGTAGGCAAATACACTGAAAAAACTTCAACACTTTGTTATATTCCAAATTTGAGAAGGCGAGTCATACAGGTATTAAGAAAGTGTGCAATATGTCAAAAATCAAAACAGTCCAATGTGTCAAAATATACTGAGCTACACCCAATGCTTACAAACAACCCTCTAGATGTAGTATCCCTGGACATAGATGGTCCATATCCAAGAAGTAAAGGAAGGGTAAGACATGTAGTAGCACTATACAATGTTTTCTAGAAACATCAAAATGTATGCCATTAAAAATGCAGCTGCTACGAATATCAGAAAAAGAAATGAGGGAGACTAATTTAGTAGAATAGGTAAACCAAAGGTACTACTAACTGATAATGCTTGATATTTCATCGGGTAAAAGTGTGTAATGTAATGGACTATTGAAACTACCGATACCACTGGCTGGCAAGGTGTGCGATGCCGTCAATCAACTTGAAGGAGCAAGTGAACTTTAACTACGTAAACATAAAGTGAAATATTATTATTTTGTTACAAAACTGTTAAAACACTACTGTTCATACTATGTTTTTCATATATGTATACATGTGATGTGTAAAATATCGATATACAACCAAGGTTGGCAGTACTGCTCAGTTTGTAAACTCTGTGAACAGGAGCTGGTTGTCTAGAGACAATGGGCAGTTGGTGTTGAGACGTCTTGTAATATGCATGCTTTGAGAAGCTCATGGATAGAGGGAACGAAATGATGTATTGGAAAAGCTGTTACATTGAAAATTATTGAATATCGTCATGATCAGCATTTATAAAATAAAAGTTGAAACTTTAACAATGTGTCAGTTATTACGCAACAGAATACACACCCTGGACCTCAAATTGATTTAACAAACAGCGGATGGCGAGATTCATCACTGGACTAAGAGCGTGCAGCAATGACCAATCTTTCTCCATGTCTTCAACCCTGTATGTACTCTGTTGTTAGAGTGAACAGTGTGACAGGGACTGGTGGTCAACTATGTACACCAGGGAGACCACACAGGTTTAAAATGGTAATTTGTAGCTTAATATACTACTGCTGATAATAATTAGTATTTGTCCCCTGGAGAAAGAGGTGCATTACAAGTGAAAACAATTTATGACCTCACAAGGCATAAAACACGTATTAGTAAGCTTTTTTCACCCAGAAGCAAGCCTAGTAGATCGAGTCTTTACAGAATTTATCCAGGTTATTAGGACATACACCCCTCACAAACATACCCAGTGGGTAGAAAATGTAACTCCTTTCATTCAAGTTGTCAATAACCTTCCACATTATTCAACAGGATTCACACTTAATGAACTGATGTTCCGAACAAAGCAGACAAATGAGTGGGAGTCACCTATACCAAAAGTACCCCCTACAGAAATGAACTACAAGACAAAATCAAACAAGCCATGACTAAACTAGAAAACAGGGCTGAGTATAGAAAGAAAATTTATGATAAGAAACTGAAACATGTTACACAATTTTTTGAAGGGCAATGAGTCCTCTTGTGGACACACCCTAAATTGACAAAATGTGGCAAACTGACTAAGAAGTGGCAATTACTCTATTCAGGACCATATATAATTTGCAAAGTACCTTACCCTGGAAAATACGGATTAGTCTATGAGAAAACAGAGAGAGGCAAGGGTCTCCACTCTCACAAAGATATAAAGGCTCTCATAGAATGATGAAGCTAGGTAGCGTTTTATCTTTCTATTACAATATATTTGTACATAGTGTACATAACTCTAAGTGTAATTTTTTCTTCTCTTCTTCTTCTTCTTCTTCTTCTTCTTTTAAGATGAAGTATTGTGTATAGGTATAAGTAATTCTTTTGATTTGTACATGTAAGCATAAAATCAACAGGAATGAGAAGTAATACAACACTTCATGTGAAGTGAAAGTATAAACAAAATTAGTTTATGGCTCAGCTGTGCATGCTCAAAAATATGTGCTGATGTCTGCAGTAGCAGAGGAGGCATTGACCTGTGTGCATGTGTAACAGACTGGCAGAAGGCCCAACCAAAGTACAAGAACCTAACTTAAATACAAAGTAAATGGAAATACTAAGCAATTACATCTACTGTCTAAGGACTTGTGAACCTATTGATATATGTACACAGAGATTTAATTAAATACTAAGCTATATACAACATTACTATGAGCAAAAGGAAGCGTTATGAAAAAATATATGGAACATGTAAGCTAAGGGCTAATGACAAAATACCGTAAGAAATGTCAAATGTTTTCTTTGCAGGGCAAATAATCATAATGAGTAACAGAATAAACAAATGTCTATGAATTTAAATGAAGTGTGGAAACATCTCCAGATGGATGTAATGACCAAATGTATCAGTGGGCACTGAGCTACATAATGCAATTAGTTTGAAGTTGGTTTTAAGTTTTTTTCTTTCAGTGACCAGTGCTTCATCACGGCACAGAAGAAGTTAATTATGTTGAGAGTAGCAGGTACCAAATGAAGAAATGGGCCAGACCACAAGTAAACAATTTACTTATGAGGATATTTATACAAAGATCATAAGGCAAATTAAAAATGAAAATATGCATCGTCACAGTATATCTCCATGACATTTACCAGTACCTGTTCGCTGCAGAGTACACATAAACATTTACACATGTGATTTTACAAAAACCAATTAATTTTTATCATGTCACATGAAAGCATAAATAATGACATTTCCAGGTATTTGAGAAGGATAAGACTACGATGGTTGAAACTTGTTAATATTTAACACTAAGCTACATGTGAATTGAAGTAAACAGCAGTAGAGCATATAGAAACAACATGATAGTATGTGAATTATTAGTCAGTACATATCATTTCCATGGAATAAAAGTTCCTTGGCAACTAGTCCACGATTGCACAACTAACATTTCCTCATAAATCCTTGAACTAGTAGATGAGTATTTCCTTTCTTCCCTCTCAAACAAAGGAGGCAGTGCCAAGTGCAGTGAGGCCAGCAATATGTAATTTTTTAGTCCTATTTCCACTGTTTTTCTCCCTCTTCTACCTAAGACAGACATGAGCTCCCATATGTGATAAAAAGCTATCTACAAAATGAAGTATAAATGAATCATATGCTTGTATTGAATTATGTAATTAATTTGTATATGTGAGGTTAACGAAGATACGTTAAAAACTAACAAACAACTGCAGTAGTAGAGCCCAGTTAATGAAAAATTTATAACGTTTTAAAATGAAAAATTTATGTTCATGTTATAAGTGATGGATGGAATGTCAGCCATAGTATAAGCTATCATGTTATGTATATTGTTGTAGCTCAATACTTGTGTGAATTTTCATTGGAAACCAAACTCCATGTGAAGGAATGAACTTTAAAGACAAACAATTTATACAATGTTTTGGATGGCTTTATGAGTTTTTCAACAAGTGGACGATCAAGTGTGATGACATTAACATATGTGTGCAATGAAATACTTCCTGAGTACTGTAGCTCACAACACTTGATACTTTAATAAGTGAACTACAGTTGCTCAAGCCAGTGCTTACCTCATTGACAGATGCTGTTGGCCATGGTTCTCTCCACTGAAAATTCTAGTATGATGGGTAATAATGACATCTGGGCTATAAAAATGGAGATCTGTCACAGCGTTGGATTTTTAACAATAAGCACACACCCACTGCACCCAGAATGAAGACAAATGCCATGACAATTCTTTAATATGTAATACTCAGGTGAGAGTGTGACACTCAAAATGAAATCAACACTAAGAAAATGAGTGCATGCACATGTGATAATAGCAACTAACATGTTGATGGTTAGTGACTAGTGCTTAGCCACCAAACCTACTAATTTCCAAGTGTGAAACCCGGCAGCAAGGCCAAGGCAAATTGAACATTATTGTCAGTGGGCTAAATTCAAAATTTGTAATAAACTATCATATTATATATATAATCTTTCAGTTTTTTGTAGAGCTTCAATATACATAGGATAAGCTGGCAAATCCATTCCATTAAATGAAAGAGAAGTCAACAAGTAAAGGGCATTAACCCCTATCAACAAATGTAAATGTACATTTGTACATGCAAAAAGACTGTACGTCTCCATACCATGTCAACGTACAGTGTGGGGTCAATTGTGTAGGTACATTGTGAAAGACCCCCTGGATGTAGTAAAGTTAAAATTCATTTTTTTTAAAAAAAGTGAATGATGATACAGTGATCGACCATAATTTTCTGCAAAGACATTAACTATCTATCACCATTCAAACAAGAAGCAGTTGTTCGTTAGGAAAATGTAAGTGAGTTGTATGATGAATGAGGTAGTGTGTTTGGAACGTGAAGGACATTGGGAGAGGAAGTTCTCAATTGTGGCAAGACCTTGAGAATGAGGGATGTTGGTGTATAGGGATGTGGCAAAAATAGTAATAATAGGGATCCAGGAGGAAAAGGGGTGGGGGTGGTGGAGAGTCAGTGAAGGAAGTGGTTGGTATCTTTGTCATGTGGGGTTAGATTTGAGGTAGTTAGTTGGAAGAGTTAGTCAATGGGGGATGAAAGCCTTTCAGTGGGAGCACAAATAACCAGCTATAATGGGGCATCCAGGATTGTTGGGTTTGCGGATTTTGTGGAGCATAAAGAAGTAGATGGGCTGGGTGTCAGAGGGGTGAAGAGGCAAATGGATTCAAGAGAGAAGTTCTGGGAAAGGCCTAAGGCTTTTAGCAGGGATTGGAGGTTATATTGGACTTCTGTGATGGGATCATTCTGGCAGAGCTTATAAGTGGAGGAATCAGGTAATTGGCATAGGCCTTTCACTGTGTAGGCACTGTGATTCATAATGAGAGTGGTGGAACCTTTGTTTGCAGGGAAGATGATTGGCTCAGGGTCTGCTTTGAGTCTGTGCACAGCTGTCTTTTCTTATGCTGAAAAGTCGGTGTCCTTATGAAGCGACCTGGTGAAGGATGATGAGGCCGAATTGGAGGTAAGAGATTGCCAGGTGACAAGCAGGTGATTAGGTGGGAGTAGGAGAGGATCGCAGTTGGATGGTGGATGAACTGGGAGAGACAGGGTTCAATGTTGGCATTAGGCTGCCTCTGGTTGGAAGGATTGATGGCAAAAGAAGTTTCTCCACTGCATACACCTTACTTTCAAGTGTAAGATGGCAGCTAGAGTAAAAGTTAAGCAAGTGTCCTTCCAGAAAAACGTAAATTTTGGCGCAAAAAAAGAAATCATTTGAAAACTGTAAGGATGAAATTATGAAACTGAGTGAATGCATAACTAGCTTACAGTTCATAATTGGTAGTTTGAAAATGGATATTTTGAAAATACAACAAGAAAATAGTGAGCTAAACACACTAAAATTTGCACTGGATAGTTCGTCCATTACGGAAAAGTGGTCAAATGTGAAGCACAATAACAGCAAGACCAAAGTGCAAAATCAGAAAACCTGTGAAAGTAACACAAGCTTTGTGTATGGAAACACATTTCAAGTACTTTCAACTGCTGATAGTGTAAATGCAATATATAGTTTGCATGAATGATGGGATAAGCAAAAAGACACTGTGAATAAGGTAGGAGAAGAAAATTTATTGATGAAAACAAGCGTGAACAATGTCAATGTAAATGTGCTGACCAAAAATTGTGCCAAAGTGTTTAGTAAAACAATACAAAACAATTCCCACATTGTGAACTTACTTTACTTTTTGGTGTCCAGAAACTACAATTTGTTTGCCCAGTATTGGGCAATGTCCAATGCTTCTTCCTTTGCCAGCCATAGATCTTCAAGGGTGCATCTGTGGGGGCAGACAGGGCATTGTAGAAGATGTTCCATGTCCTGTTGAGTGCCGCAGTCACATTTGTCATCATTTTCGCCCAACAAACCCCATTTGATGAGATTACATTTCACATGAGCCACCGCAGTTCTGATGCAGTTAAGCATTCTCCAGGTTTTCCAGTGCCGCTTGGTGGCTCCTCTCTTAGTGGATAGTAGATGGGGGGCTCATCTAAGGCGCAACTTAGGAAATGGCATCTGGATTTGAGTCTGCTGGGGCCACACTCTAGGCCAAATATTGAGTGATGGGCATCAAAGGTTTGTTTTAGCTTCTCGGTATGTTCATGGGCTTTCCTACGTGAGTCAGGGTTTGTGAAACATGCGGCCCTGTGAAGATTTTCTATGGGGGTTGGTTTCATGCAGCCTGTCACTATCCTGTATGTTTCATTCAAGCTAATATCTACCTTTTTTGCGTGGGCGGATCTGCACCAAACCGGGCAGGCATATTCGGCAGTTGAGAGGCACAAAGCTTGGGCTGAAGTTCTGAACACGGTAGGTTTGGCATCCCATTTGCTATTGGACAGCTTTCTTATTAGGGAATTTCGTCCTTCTACTTTTTTGCATGTTTTTCACAATGATATTTGTATGTCAATGTTCTGTCCAGCACGGCGCCAAGGTAGGTGGGAGTATCTATGTGTTCTAGTAATGTACCATCCCAGGTAATATTGAGCCTGTACTTTACCTGCCTTGAGTTCAGATGGAATGCATTCACTTGAGTTTTGGAGGGATTGGGTTTTAGAGAATTCTTTTTGTAGTAGGTTGACATTGTAGAAAGGGCGGTTTCTAGTTTCTCCTCAATGGCTTCAAACCTGTTGCCTTGAACTCTTATTGCCAGGTCATCTGCATATACAAAAGTTTTGGTTTTGTCTGGAGTTGGTTGGTCATTTGTATATATGTTGAATAGGACTGGTGCCAACACACTCCCTTGGGCAAGCCCATTTCTCTGATTCTGGCAGTGACTCTTTTTCCCCTCAAGCATTACAAAGAACTGTCTATTTTGGAGCAGGGATTCGATTATCTTGACTACATGGTAGCCTTTCAGGGTCTCGTAGGTTTTATGCGGTAGTGTCCAGTGATCTACTGTATCATAGGTGGAACTTAGGTCGACTAGTGGCAGCCCGGTGATTAGTTTATTCTCAAACCCATCCTTGATATGTTCCGTCAATGCCAGAATTTGACTGGTACAGGACTTTCCAGGTCTAAAACCTGCTTGGTGTGGAATTATCTTCGAGTGAACGATCTTCCCTATTCTGTTGAGGATCAATCTTTCATAGAGCTTAAACAGGTGGCAGAGAAGGGTTATGGGTCGATAGCTCTTCGGAGACTCTGGGTCCTTCCCGGGTTTAAGGAGAGCCACCACTTTTGACTTCCTCCACAGCTTCGGGATTTGAAAGGTTTCACGGCACACGTTAAAAAGTCCTAGTATCCAGTCCCTGGTGCCAAGGCCAAAGTTTTTAATCTGTTCCATGCAAATATCATCAAACCCAGCGGCTTTCCCATTCTTCATGGTATTTATACCATTGTTCAACTCTCTCATGGTAAATGGTTTCTGGAAGTTGGTGTTTTCCGTTGGCAGTAGGTGTGTGATTTTAGTTTTCTGACGTTTGGAGTTGAGCTTGCCATTTAGAAGGAGTTGGTTGGCCACCTGGTTTGGAGTTACATTGGCTGGGGCCTTGCTTAGCCTTGGGTCACCATCCAGTTTCTTAATCAGGTTCCAGGCTATTTTGCTACTGTGGGACATATCCATTCTTTCTAGGGTTGCTATCCACTTCTTCTCGTGTGCCTCGCTGAGGGCTGACATTAAAGCTGTGCCGCAGGTGACGGTTTCATTGCTGAATGGGTCTTCCATGAACAATACTTGATACTTCTCCAGGATGTCCTTTGAGGCATATGAGAGCCCTGGGATATAGTGTTGTCTGCAGCCCCTAGGAATATAGTGTCTAGATACCTTTCACAAAGTGTTGGGGTCAGACTGGCTAATTCCTCATCCATTGCTTGGGAATATTCTGACCACCTAGCCTTTTTAAAGTTGAATCTCCTATGGAAAGGTATTATGGTTGTTTTGATTGTTGAGTAGACTTGGATTCCAATAGGTAAATGTTGTGTCTTTGGGACTGCATCATATACTCTTTTGCAGCAGGTGTCATAGATGTTCCAGCTGATGAAGCAAATATCAGGATTGTAGACTCGCTTCCAAATTTTGCTGTTGAAGGAGCAGGAGAGCTTGGGGTCGTGGAGAAATGAGAGGTTATTTGCCTCAGCCGATTGTTCTAGCAGCTGACCATTGGCGTCTGTCTCGTCGTAGCCCCAGGTGGTGCTGTGGCTGTTAAAGTCGCCCACAACGAAGTGTGTCCTTTGGTTGTTGAAGCTTTCTGGCATTGAAATGTGTAAGTTCCTTCCGGGGGGTTTATACACAGAGCATATTGTAAATGACCCACTCTCTATGGCTAACACTTCAATGTTGTTCGTGATTGTCTTACTCGTGGAAGAGAGCAGCATCTCGGGTCTGGTAAATGTTGCACTCCCATACCTTCTGTGAGGTAGGTGCTTCTAATGCCAAGCACATTCCTTTGATATTGGGTCTGTTTGCTGTTTCATCTCTACGCATTTCCTGCAGGCACAGTACGTCCCACTTTTCTGATTGGCATAGTTGCGATATTACATCTTCTTTATTCTTGGTGATTCCCTCGACATTCAGGTTGATGATCGTCAGGGTTGGCCCTGAAAAGGACCTGTTTTTGTTTTTGGCTTTTGATTGGATTGGTTTCTGGTGGTGGAAGGTTTGGCCGTTGTCCGATTGGGCAACGTTTCTGGGGAGCGCCGGCATTTTAATTCCTTCTATGTAGCATGTAAGTAAAATGCACATTGTGAACAGCAAACTGTTTGTGCTTTCAGACAGCCCAGTCGTGGACATATGAGTAAGCTAAAAGAAACAACTAAAACATAATTGTGTGGTATAGTGAAACCGGGAGCCCCACTTGGCCAAATTTTAAAAATACTCCATCCACAGAGGTACAAAATCTGCATTATAAAAACTTTGTTGTACTTCTGGGAGGCGCAAACGACATCTACAAAAGTGATCTACGCATGATCTTAAACAGTGTCTGAGAAACCTCACACACATAAACATAGTAATGGTCAATATTCCACATCGCTATGATCTTGTCAGATGGTCATGTGTTAATACGGAAATAAAAAGTGCCAACAATCAGTTTGCAAAAATTTGCAAACATTTTAAAAATGTAAAAGGTGTTTATATAAGCAATATTGGACGTAGGTTCCACACACGACATGGACTTCACCTGAATGGCTTGGGGATAGAATATCTGGCAAACCTGATAACCAAGGAAATAAAAAACACCAAAATAAATTCAAAACTAAAATGATAATTGCATCACCATCACCATAGTCCATAACGAAAGCACTTCAAAAAGAGGCAAAAGCATTAGAACCATCATCGGCACCAGGAAAGCATGTAAAAAAAAGACAAAGCGTTAACAGAAAGAACAGTGGACAGCCATTTGAATGACAAGAGAACTACAGTTCCTGATCATCCAAATATTATTTTAGATGAAAAACAAGAAAAATGAGAAGACTCCACATTCACAAGAAAACACAGCAGTAGTGACAGAACCAACATTGGAAGTGTCAGAAACAGCATCACCGTCAACAACAGAAATGGCAGTATTAAGTACATTAGTAGCAGCACCAATAGCAGCAACAAGCAACTCACCACAGCCCATTGTACAGGTACGTCCCGAGAGGTGCAGGAAACCTGGCCTTCTCAAGAATTTTTGATATGTCACCAGGACACCAGAATGAATATGCTATTCCTCCATCTTGCCCGCCCAACTTTGGTCTGCTGCTTCTGTTTGCTGCAGTTACATTCTGGCCAGAGATTGCAGTCATGTGTTTGTGAGGTATGCTTGGTTGTGTGACTGTGTGTGTGTCTTTCTTTTTTCTGAAGAAGGCTTAGCCTGAAAGCTCAATGTGTAACAGTCTGTTTATTATATGTGTCTGCAACTCAGTTTGTTATCTTTATGATGAATAACAGTCTATCCTTTTCACAATATTGTTATTAGTCCAACCTGGGTTTTCCAATGTTCAATGTCTGAATTTCTTTGCTTAATGTTTTATAACTCTTCTGATATTTTCAAATTTCAGTCTTTATTCTTAACCAAAGCTGCACATCTATTCATAGTGCATATTTGGAATTTGACAAAGATGCCTTCAAGATTGTTTGAAATAAGGCTTATGGAGCTTATGTGTCAAACAACAGGCAATTTATCACATGAACCAAGTGTATCTGATACTTATGCCAAGGAACTTTTATTCCATGGAAATGATATGTACTGACTAATAATTCATGTACATTATATTACATGTCAATATTACATAATTACAAAAGAAAAAATTCAATATTTACTTCAGTGTGATTTTTACTTGTAGCTCACACATACTTAGAATTTTACACCTTGTGGATGAGTGCCTCATACTGTTGTGTGCAGTGAATATGTTATAACTGGTTGCTGAATTATAGTTTCTGCCTTTCACAGGAGATGCTCTCCCTAAATACGCTAATCAGGCATACCTTACAACCAAACCCAAAGAACTGGTTTACAAACACATCTCTTCTACTGACCTTCATTAACTGTTGGACTGGAATTTCTGGGACAGAGGAATGGTAGAAAATGCTTCATCCACAAGTAAATTGGGGTTTGTAGGATGAATATTCATTCTATATTGGAATCTGCAGTACTGGTAGTACATAGCTCCTGGCAGGTTAAATAATTATCTAACCAGAATTGAAACTTGGACCCTTATCTTTTGAGGACAATTATTTCTTCTAATTCATAAAGTATTTCATGATAGCAAATAGGCTATTACAGACTGGAAAATATATTATGGTGTGGGAATGACAAGTCGATAGTTGACAGGACACTGAAACACTCTCTTTGCGAATGAGGTTCTTTGGAGAAAGGAGTGTCCATTTTCCCAGGTTAACATATGTTTGTATTGTGTTCGTGTGGAATAATAAAAGTGATCATTCCAGTTTAAAATCCATGCAAGCGTTTTCTTTTATGTAGTGTAATTACTCCTACATAAGTGGTGACCCCGGTGTGGCAGTAGACAAGTTTCTTCACACAGTTTCTGCGCCGTCTCATATCGACATGTTGTCTGCACTGAACCTCTTCCATGACATCAACAGCGTCACACAGAATATAAAGAACAAGCGCTACATGATGCAGAAAACCCCTCAGTTAACAGTGCCATGGATTCCTACACCTCATACCGAGTTTGTCCACGATGTTACATTTCCAACCACGCCGCATCGCATGTGGTGTTTCCACGCCGCCACCACAGGATATTGCCTCGCACTACCAGCCTGCAGGACATGCCGATATCAAACCAAATGTGCTCGTGTTTTCATCACCCGCGTAGGTGCTGCTCCCATGAGTTTCAGAGTTTCCGTTCGCCAACTCTCGCAGCCCATCTGTGTCGTAATTACAAATTTGGCCCCCACCTTTCATTCCCGAACGTCTGGAAATTTGGTTCGTTACTACAGAGAACATTTTCATGCAGCAACAAATAGTCGATGATTTTTAACAGTTTACACTAGTAATATGCAACCTGGACCAATGTGCTTTGTCAGTGGTATCGGATATACAGGGCTATTACAAATGATTGAAGCGATTTCATAAATTCACTGTAGCTCCATTCATTGACATATGGTCACGACACACTACAGATACGTAGAAAAACTCATAAAGTTTTGTTCGGCTGAAGCCGCACTTCAGGTTTCTGCCGCCAGAGCACTCGAGAGCACAGTGAGACAAAATGGCGACAGGAGCAGAGAAAGTGTATGTCGTGCTTGAAATGCACTCACATCAGTCAGTCATAACGGTGCAACGACACTTCAGGACGAAGTTCAACAAAGATCCACCAACTGCTAACTCCATTTGGCGATGGTATGCGCAGTTTAAAGCTTCTGGATGCCTCTGTAAGGGGAAATCAACGGGTCGGCCTGCAGTGAGCAAAGAAACGGTTGAACGTGTGTGGGCAAGTTTCACGCGTAGCCCGCGGAAGTCGATGAATAAAGACAGCAGGGAGCAAAACGTACCACATCCGACGGTTTGGAAAATATTACGGAAAAGGCTAAAGCAGAAGCCTTACCATTTACAATTGCTACAAGCCCTGACACCCGATGACAAAGTAAAACGCTTTGAATTTTCGGCGCAGTTGCAACAGCTCATGGAAGAGGATGCGTTCAGTGCGAAACTTGTTTTCAGTGATGAAGCAACATTTTTTCTTAATGGTGAAGTGAACAGACACAATGTGCGAATCTGGGCAGTAGAGAATCCTCACGCATTCGTGCAGCAAATTCACAATTCACCAAAAGTAAACGTGTTTTGTGCAATCTCACGGTTTAAAGTTTACGGCTCCTTTTTCTTTGCAAAAAAACGTTACAGGACACGTGTATCTGGACATGCTGGAAAATTGGCTCATGCCACAATTGGAGACTGACAGCGCCGACTTCACCTTTCAACAGGATGGTGCTCCACCACACTTCCATCATGATGTTCGGCATTTCTTAAACAGGAGATTGGAAAACCGATGGATCGGTCGTGGTGGAGATCATGATCAGTAATTCATGTCATGACCTCCACGCTTTCCCGACTTAACCCCATGCGAATTCTTTCTGTGGGGTTATGTGAAAGATTCAGTGTTTAAACCTCCTCTACCAAGAAATGTGCCAGGACTGCGAGCTCGCATCAACGATACTTTTGAACTCATTGATGGGGACATGCTGCGCCGAGTGTGGGAGGAACTTGATTATCGGCTTGATGTCTGCCAAATCACTAAAGGGGCACATATCAAACATTTGTGAATGCCTAAAAAAACTTTTTGAGTTTTTGTATGTGTGTGCAAAGCATTGTGAAAATATCGCAAATAATAAAGTTATTGTAGAGCTGTGAAATCGCTTCAATCATTTGTAATAACCCTGTAATTATGCAACCCCCATCACAACAAGCTTACACCAGCCTCAAGATGGCATTAATTTCTTGTTGCACAAAACCTGTGGATCAGTGGATAACACAGCTCCTGTACCACAAGAAATGCGGTGACAGGTCATCTTCAGACTTTTATCAGCATTTACACGCTATGGTGGACCTTACCGTGTTCTCAGACACATTACATGTCCACATCTGGCAATAGCAGTTATCTTCGCAGGTGCGCTTGACCTTAATTGCATACGAGGGCCAGCCATTAGGTGAGTCACTGCAAGTGGCTGCTAGAGTGCACTCCCTGCTCGACTCGCATGTCACAGTGGCCGCCACTGCAACTACCTCGGCTAACGAGTCCCACTGATCACTGTCGGAGCCAATCAACACCGCACCTCCAGCTTGCGCTGCCGCGAGTGCCAGATGTGACCGAAGATTTCTGATCCCCTTGTGCTGCCAATGATAATCTGACCGCCCAGCTGCAGCATTTAGAGTCACATGACATTGTGGTGGCTGAGACATGCACATGTCCTAGCCGGAAGACCGCATTAAAAACAGACACAAAATTTCCTCAACAGAGTTGATATATGGAGAACCACTACATGTTCCAGCAGAATTCCTTGCACCAGTCCCTCTCCCAGATGAGACACAACTACCCCACCTCTTGCAACAAATGAGGAAACAGGCAGAGATGCTATGTGCAGCCCCGACGTCTTAGTACTTGTCCCTCAATACTTGTTCTCACGTCATGCTCCACACAGACCTGGTATATCATGCTTTACAGCCACTGTACACCAGACCATACCAAGTGCTAGGACAGGACACACACAGAATGGATATCCTCCTGCAGGTAAAGCCGACCAGTGTTTCCACTGAGGGTAAAACCTGCTTGGACAATGACAGCACCAACTGTAGTGTAATTACTCCTACAATGTTAAGAATTGTATGTTGATGATTTCCTCATTCCTAGTGAATGTTATTATTGACATTCTTGTAAATGACATTACTGTCTCACAAGCAGTAATCTGTGTATGGCATGTGATTAAATAATATTGATGATAAGCACGGGATGAGGAACGGGGAAGTATGGCACACAGGGAATGATTTCATATGATGCTGTAGACTTTAAGATTGTGACAAAATATTGCTTTGGCAGATGTAACAACAATGCTGATCTGACTACCTCTTGCTTTTAGGTGTAATGTACAGGTCAGCCAGTTATTATGAATATATTTTAGCAATACATAAACTAAGGGAATGTTCCATCCAGGAACTTCCATTGTTGTTGAAAATATTTTAAGGTTTTTATGTGAAATTTTATTTCAAAAGAATCAGAAATGTCATTCAAACACTTATCCATCATCACTCTTTATGTCTATGCAGTGCCTATGATGCGAAGAGAACCATAGAATCAGCACTTCGCCACCTTATTATCACGTGTATGCTTTGCACACTCCACTGAATAAATCAAATACACATGCCACCTATGTGACAAATAGAGAATGTGGAAAATGAGTCATTGGATACTGCTAGAGCAGTTGCTAGAGTGTCTTGTAGGGCAGAACTCAGCCTAGATGCTCTCTCATATTCAGCCTTCAGACAGAGGAGACAGCTTGACCCTGTCTGCCTCTAGCTCTGTTCTCAAGGAATGACTGCTAGACACATAGATGTGAATGGCCTCTTGTCACATTGCCCATTCCCTTCTTGTATTCAAAAATTTAGAGTGGCAGTCATCCCTCACTCCCCTCCCAGGTGAGCCCTTCTGTACTCCATAACTTCAGAATATGCTCCAAGATTACGTCATTATACACTGTCATTTTGAAATTTACTCTTCCACTGATCTCTTGCTTTTATTTTGCCATGAACCAGATGCAGCAATACACTGATAATGATGTCCAGAGTGTGCTAGATCTGGACATTTTACTGACATAATGGGAAAAATCCACATCTGCAGCGCACTGCCTGCCAACCAGTCCAGCCTGAGCCACGCCATGAGCTCACCAAGCAACGAACACTGTTCATGTGTGTTCTGTGTGTGTCGCTGCTGCTCAGGGCCAATTTCACTGTCACAGGGAGCTAGCCAGTGCTGGCTGGAGCTGTCATGTTGCTGCTCTTCACTAAGCTGCCCACATATCACAGGGCATGCAAATTGCATCACTCCCATGGCCTTGCCAGCACTTCCCCGTGATAGGCCGAGAGCACAGATACTGCAACCCATCGGCATCTAGAGGCACCGCCCTGTTAGCTGCCTCCTACCCACCTGTGGTGCCACATCTAATACTGCATGGTCTGGCTTCCAGCCAAATTGTCCACGCTCTCCTCAACTGTGTGGATCACACACTATCCATTCATTGGCACAGCCTACCTGCGGCTGCCCAGCCTAAGTATTCTGTGTACAGTGTTGGGGCATCTCTTCCTCACTCCCATTGCAGGCAGCACCCACTGCTGGGTCCATGCCACATCCACATGGGATATGAGGCAAGTATCCTTAGCTGTTTGCATGCACCTTTATTGCTAGCTGTTGCGCTTTGTTTGTCATATGATGTCTGGATAAGTAGTCTACGTTTGAATGTTTTGACTGTTCTTTGAGTGTACAAAATGCCCTCCACATGATCCCAGGTAGAGAGTGGAGAAGAATGAAGGACCAAAGTTGCAAGGACCTTGTTGAGACTTTACAAGAGCAATTAGTGGCACTTGGGGTAAGAAGTTGGGAATTAGAGGAATGATTTCAAGCAAGACAGAAATTGAAACCAAACAAAGTTGATTTAAGTGTGCAAACCTCCTCTGTTGGAGCTGTTATTAATAATCATCCCCCCCCCCCCCGGCCCCACCTCACAAACACACACACACACACACACACACACACACACACACACGCACACACCTGCCCCTCTTGTGTAAGGAACTGATTAATTTGAGAAACAGTTTACCTCCTGTAAATTTTATTCCCTCTTTCTTGGGGAAGCCCTTTGAAAATGTGAACACCTTTTTACAAAATGTCTGCAATACTGATTGCATTTACTCATGAACAGAAGGTTTTATGTTGAATGTGGCATGCCTAAAGCTATTGGTGACACACACACTTATGTGTAGTCAGTAATCACATTAAGAAATACAGAATGTATTGAGGGATTGGCCAAGGGTTTAGTGGAGAGATATTCTAACATAAAAGTGTGAGCTGTTACCAGGACTGGGCAAGGCAAGGAGAATATTTTGAGGCTTTTGTAAATAGAAAGATAGAATTCCCTCCCACAATCTTGTGTCATACAAATGATTTTGTGGAAGATGCACCATGGAATGATATCTTGTTAGAAGAGGCCAAATCACAAGCCATTGCCGTGTTTATCTGCAATATAAATCCACAAATTGGAGTTGATGTTCGAGTGGCATTATCTCTTCTTGGCATGAGTTAGTCTGCTTCAAATTAATGTATGAGGAATTTCGGCTATTTGATTGATTCCCTCATACAATAATGACGCCTGTCGTGTGTCACACCAAGACAGACTGCTGGTGATATAAACAGCTGTGCCATACTGCAATGCCCTTGTTATATCTACTGTAAAGAAATTGGTCTTTGGGGTGATTACTGTCACTGATCATGAGGTACATCAACCAAAACAGAGGAAGATTTCTCAATTAATAGAGATCTGTGTATTCTCCACGACCTCGCAACTTACAAGTTGTGGAGTACTGTCCAGAGAGCAACCAAACCAATTGTGGCATTTCCTTGCATTTAATTTTTGTGTTATGATCATGCTATCTCTTTCCTCTATTTATTGACATCTACCCACAATTTCATGCCACTGACATGTGTGGGTCTCTGCCCACATGAAGGAGAGAACATTAGGGTACTCTGAACTGCTTCTGCTAAGAGGCCATGCCTCACCTGAGGCCAACACCATCTATGTGCCACAGGAGGAGCCTAATCACATGAACTTTGATGGGAGTGACTTGTTTTCAGGCCCTGATACAGATATGTCTTCAGAATCTAGGCTTTCCAAGAACAGTTGCAGATCATTAGATTCTGACAGTCTTGGGACAGTCTATCAGATTACTAGTAGGGATAGATTACTATAGTCCTGCAGAGGCATTATGCAGTGATAACAATATGACTAGCACCTGCTGTTGGCAAAACCACTAGGATGCTATGTGGACTATAGACCTGCAGGGGCATCATACAGTCATAAAAATATGAAGTTTTGCATGTGAAACAGTGCTACTTAGCTGTTGCTACGTTTTGCACCTCTGTATCAGGAAAATTAAAGACACCACATTTGTTGGCATGGACCAATGTAAACAGAATTTTGTGCATTTACGTAGGACAATGAATACTGTATTTACTTTGTTAATGGTGCACCATTTCATATATTGCTATCTGACTTCTGTCGTGATCAGCAAACAAATGTTGAGTCTTTTTTTGTATAGTGTTTTTAATCATAGACTGGGCAAAAATAGTTACATTAATGTTTATTGTATTTGAATGACATGTCATTCTTCGGAAGTACTTAAGATAACACCAGACCCTGTTTTTTAACAATTGCCCATAGCCATTGAAAGGTACCTTTCCTATCTTAAATAAATGTGTGTCTACCAGAGTTGTGGAATTTAAATGGACCTCATGCATAAAGCATGCCATTAATCTATTTAAGAATAAAGTTCTGTCATCAGTTGCACAGTTATTTTTATTCTGCATTACTAGTTTCACCAGATAAATCTATCTTCAGAAGCCTAGAATATTTGGGACAATATAAATCATAAAAACTCGGGCATACATTTATGTAAAATATAGGACTTTTACTACAAGAACTTACTTAATATTGGTTTAGCAGATGTCAGTATCTTCTTCAAAGAAGCATAATGGTACAACATGTCCAAAATGTACATATTGCATGTTATAATCATAACCATACTTTGAAAACTTATAGTAAATGTATGACATTTATGTACAGAAACCAGTTATTGTGCTAGCGTCAAGGAACATATATAAAAGCATATTAAAAGTATAACTAACGTATATGAAGGAAGTTACATAGAATACATTTGAAAGACATTTCACAAAGTTCCATATAAGCTACAGCTGACATTAATATCTAAAATTAATGGTCTAATTTTATACATGTGTGCCCTAAGAGGTAAGAATGTCAGTAACATATTCTGCTGTGTCTGTTCCTCAGAAAGAAAAATTTATTCTGACCATCACTTGCACATGAGTCTTAAATGAACTATCCAAGGGGTACAGTGGTTCCCATGCCCATGGGCGAGGGAAAAATATAATGCAATCAGTTGTTTTTCAGTCTATAAAATTATTTGAAAGAAAGTATTATGTAGGTTTCTAAGTGGTTCATAACTATAACTTTTTAATGGCTACTTACAAGTCTCCATTCATCTTCCAAAATATTAAAAGTACTTTATACTTACAGGTGTATGCCCCCTTCACACCCCACCCCCCCCCCCCTCAACCCCACCCCACCCCCTCCCCACCCTCACACCCTGTACATATCAGATGGATACATTGCATCCATTATGTTTTTCTTCTCCCTAAAAATTATTGTTTTGTTTGAAAATATTTTTTATATAGTCATCAATTTTAAATGTCCACTGTGCTTAATACCTTGAATACTAAGTCAGGACTTATCCAAATTTACTACCCCATTTGTTTGGTTGTTTAGAATTTATTTGTGTCACTAATTCGGCTGAAAACCATGCTACTTGCAGTTACCAGTAATTTCAGATTTTGTTGTCACTATTCATTTGTAAAAGTACATCTAACAACTAACTTCCTGATAAATTAGATGAAAAAGATATACGAATAATTACAGCATTCATACAGCTAATGCTGGGAACTCATTAGCATGATTTGTGCTCATTTAGTTTCAGAGTAATTAGCATCCTTATTTAAAACATTGTTACAGAAATGGAATCTCATATTTATGCAAACCAGCCAGCATAATTCAATACAGATTATTGTTGTATCTAAAACTCCTCATTCATTCCTTTAATTTTCATTTGCTCACAAATTTGAATCTGTAATTGTAACTCGGGAAAATTTGGCAAACAACAATAGCTGAATGTAGTTCTGATTATTGCAAACTTATAAAAGAGGTAGTGTTCAATCATATCACTCTACATAATGTTATCTTATGAGCAAGATCCATGCCCAAAGTGCATGTGGCTTAGTACAGTTTACAGGTCATAAAATGTACCACAATGTATCTAGATTTTGAGTTGGGGAGTTTTCACCAAGGTTCAGTGACTGTTTTTAATGGTTCATAGTGAACTAGTAATTATTCTCATCAACAGTGTTCATTTTCAATAATTATCATTATTCATTGTGAAAATAGGATCAGACTGTGAGTTGTGTTATTTCAAACTTATACTTACACTGTGCACATTATTTTCATAAGGATTTGACTATTAGATTTCAAGGACATTGATTTATTCAATGACTGTGTCAGTTATACATGTTCGCTACATGTGAATTGCTGGAACAGTAAGGCCAATGTTAGGTTACTATACTCAAAAGAATCATATTATTAGACATCAACCAAGTGTTGTATGTCGTTAACCAATTGAATGTAATGTAGTTAAAGTAAATGAGACATAATCTGGCGATAAACATTACTTCAGCCAATATCTAAGGGCAATTAAAGTTTGTGGACTACAAAATGGTTGTGGACCACTAAATTGTTCCCACCACCAACCTTACAGCCACATTCAATGGAGGTTCGGCTATCAAAAGCATATTATTTGCACAGGCAAATATGGTTATGCCACCCCCACCCCCCACTGTCATCCCCCGCCCCCCAAAAATCCCCTCATACAAACTATCTTAAGCCATTGAGGGGGTTCAATTGGCTACCTGTAAATGCCACAGTAATATTCTTGGTTAGCAGCTTACACAGGTATATCAGCCCGTATCTTCAGTTTATTTCGCAAGAAACATCACCTCATCTCATAATATTAATTTTGAAACATTACAGTTTCATTGTGTTACCTTGGATATTTGTGATGCAGCATTGCATGAATGATTCCTCCCCTATGTGACTCCAGTTTAGTGTCAGCAGTGAATGGTGCCATGACTGAAATTGTAAGCTGTTTCTAAATGTGTTGTATAATAAGGAAAATAATACACCATAAATGAATCAGCAGAAATAGTTACCTGCAATGTTTCACTCTTTCACATTTATTTATGAAATTAATTGTCTTTCATACACACTTTAACCCAATCAGATTTAAGATTAAGACATTGTAATATATAATGCAATTAAATTACCTCCTTCAGCTGGTTCTCAAACTTTATTTTTGCATCTCTTGTCTCTTTTATTCTTTGTTGGAAAATGTAATTGGTATCATAATACAGCTCCCAGAGTTCTTCATTTATCTTTTTAAGAATCATATCAATGCCAGACCGCAGTGAGTAACTATTTTTAATTTCTTTTGATGCGCGCTCAATATTTCCAGTTGTAAATATTGCCCATTCTTCTTCTGTAATGTTGCTAATGGAAAAAGTTTGATGAACTCTTTGAAATAATTCTCCATAGATTTCTACGACTACTATTATTCGTACTAATCTTATCCAGTATCAAACAATATAAACTGCATCAATATGTCTAGTAATTTATATCAACTGATAAATTTCTGCTATAGTGGTGGCACTCATAAATGTTTTGTGGGCAAAACAGTCTAAATTGATTAGGATGTTACTTTATTTATAGTGTTGTTTTGGCTACTTGCATGATCAGATCTATGATGAAGATTAAATGAACATATAAGAATGAGAGAATTTTGTTACACACTATAAGGCTACATAGGTTGAAAACTTAAAAAGGTTCAGAAATACTAAAAATTTCACTCACCAAAACATAGAACTTGTGAACCTAGAAATTGTAGGACAAAGCAGCATGTAGTTGTGACATGGTTTGCAGCGTATTCCTACAATGTGAGCTCTAACAGATTGATAATGCACTTGAAGAGGCAGAAGCATAAGTTAGTGCAAAAGCATGAAAGTGTTGCACAGGGCACCAAGATAAAATGCGTTAAACATACTGGAAGACCTTGAAATTTCTGCCCATAGAAACAGAGACTCACAGACTATTTTGATCAAACAGTGTGAATTCAGTCCCAAAGCTTTTTTTTATTATTTTTTTGCTGTGGCATGTGCTGACTCAGATATGTTCTCTTGCTTTCCACTGAACCACACCTCATTTTGCATTTGGAGGGTTGGCAGAACTCCCACTGCTTGACTGACCTGTCTCTATGTGCAAGTTACTGGTTCTACTTCAAGGTGGAGCTGCCTTCAAAACAGTATTAATTTAATAATCAATCTATATCATTCTTTAGCAACTATTTTAGGAATCCACAAACTTCGGTATATCTGTTTAACCAAATTTTAGTTCATAAGATGCAGTTTTTATGAGCAGGACATGTATAACAATAAGAGCTAATACAACTTTTAAATTCACAACAACATGTTGAGAGAAAATATGTTTCATATAAGGTTCTATGCAGATGTTGTATGGACTTGACTGTAAAGCACATTTAATGAAAACTTGCTGCCATTTTGGATGATCTCCACAGTAATTTAGTGCTGTCATCTGCACAATTAATTTTAGAGGTCTGCAAATGTACTCTTTTAAATCCTGTTTTATAATTTGTCATCTGAAAATTGAATTTTATGAGTATGCAGTTGAAATAATTTAAATCATGTTTTGTAATCTGACTTTGAATAATGATAATTTTAAATAATGACTATCATTTCATATTTAATAACTAAAAAATAAAGGAAAAAGGTCACCACACTAAAAGCTAAGTTGACAGTTGATACCCTGCTTATAAATAAATTATATATAAGTGATCTCGACAATTTTATTTACAAAATTCTATCAACTCTGTCAATCAATGCCACGCTGAATAACGGCTTGCATAAGGGCCAGAGGTGGACCAACACTTTATTGACTTGCTCAATTTGTGAAGCTCTTCCTCTTGAATAAATGATCAAATGTTTCTGAACTTGTTCTCATTTGTTTGTCTATTAATGTACATCACATCTACCAATTTCCAGCCCATTCAGGTAATTCCTTCATGGTGCATCATTTCTTTTTGCCTTAGAATGTATTTTTGCATTCTGTACCACATTTGCTTTAACTTGTGTTCTGTCTAAAAAAATACTAACAGATATGTTGAAAAGAAAAGCACCTATTACTTACCCTTACCCTAATTTGCTGATCTTCCACTTTACAGCCCCCAAAACAAGTAAAACCAAAACCGAGGGATGTATAAATGAGCATCACTTAAACCATTTCTGATGATGGGACTGCAGCATGTATGCACACTTGCTCAAACAGTCTGGAGTGAAATGAAAGGGGGGGGGGGGGGGCACATCGTTGATGGATCTCACTCACTCAGTGACAATACTTCAAGTCTCTAATAATTTTTGAAACAACTGACAACGATCATGAATTAGTAATGAAAGTAGGCAAATGATCAACTGTGCAGATGAAGCTACTATTTACAATTGTTGGCAGTTAGTGATTGTGAATATTAAACCCAAGAAGTGTGGTGTCTGGTGAAAATTCCCAAGCAGAAATGTTCACTTAATGAAATATTACACAAAAAAATTTCCGTTTCTTGAAGAACATGACAAAAATAACAAACCTGAGTGTACAGTATACAGATCAGTGTTTTCAGTGGGTCACAGCAGGAAAAGCAACATTAGTGATCACCTCCAAAAGGAAAAGCACAAGGAAACATCATTGTTATCTACAAGTAGCAAGAAATTTAATCAATTTTTCATAAAAACACTCTAAGAATGTCCAAATTAAAACTGGTTCCTGAATATCATGCCATCTCTCACAATCATAGCTTTCAGTCAATTGACTGTACTCCTTCTTTGATTTGTAAGGTTTTCAAGAGACCTAAATATTATTGCACTAGTTCTAAAAGTGAAGCACTTGTTGTTAATGTGTTTGTCTCCATGTTCTTACAGTAATGGCCAATGAATCATAAAATGCAAAATATGTGTCTATAATGACTGGCACATCAAATCACAAAGCAATAAAAATGATCCCATTAGTGGTTCAGTATTACATTCCTTGTTTGGCATAAAAGCCAAAATATTTGATATTAGTGATGTTCCAAATGAAACAGGTGGTACACAAATTCAGTTTATTGAGAAAATTTTGACAAAATATTGTTTAATAGATAAAGATATTGCATTTCCTGCATATAATGTAAATACCAATTTTGGGGGAGCCAACCATAATGGAACACAGAATTTTTACCAGAAATTTCGAGCAAATCCAATAAATCACTTGCTGGTGTTGGCTGTGGTGCTCATGTTTTGCACAATAGTGTTCAGTCTGTAGCAGATGGTCTGTCATTTGATGTTGAGGTTGATTAAGTGGAAAATTTACAAGTATTTTGAAATATATAACCTTAGAACCAATGCCTTAAAAGAATTATGTGAGTCTACTGGTGTTAAATACAAGTTAGTAACAGCAAAACATGTTAGCTGTCTCTTTTTCCTGCATTGCAGGTGCTCCCTAATATTTTTGAAGGACTTAAGTCATAGCATTTGTCCCTTGACAACTGCCCTCAAATTCTACTAATTTTTTTCCAATATCTCTTCCCCATTATGGTTGATATTTTTAGGAGATCAATTATAAGTGTTTGTTGTTACTACTAAACAAATTGAGAGTCAAAATCACTCAGTGAAATTGTTAATTTGATGGACAATCTTGTACAAAAGTTCATTTCTAGAATGATCAATAGATTCACAACAACAGCAGTTAAAGAAATGTTGAAAAATCTTGTGGAAAAAAGGAAATATTACAGAAAAAGAGTTCTTTCAATCACATGAAACTGTTTTTGATGACTGTGAATTACACAAAAAAGTGGACCCTGGGGAGTATTCATACATTCAGGATGTATCTTGGATTTTTTTCTTTACCATCTGCATCACTAGACTCATGTTCTGGATTCTCTTTGGTTTTTATACCATTATGGTATTACTCTCTACTTTCAGTGAGTTTGAACATGTTAAGAGCGTAATGGAACAGCATATCAAAGATTAGGAAATGAAGAAACTGCCTCTAGAAGAAAGATGAACTGCAAATATTTTTAAAAAGTGAAATTTGTAATGTTTCTCTGGAAAACATAGAGAAAATTGTTATTTTCCATTGTGTCTGCTAGGTCCAAATGCTGAAGAAGAAAGGGTTTTCAGTTTCATTAACATGTATTGGTACAGTGAAAAAGTTCATTCAATTTTTGGATTCAATGACAGCTACTACTGTTGTGAAGACTCATTTCAATGTATCTCATATAGAATTTTATGATTTTTTTTAACAAGGAACTGCTACAATCAATTCATTCTTATGATAAAAATAGCAAAAGTAAATCTTAGGATGAAATGTATAATTCATATCTGATTACTGATTAGTAATGTTACATAGTTTTTAAGATTAACATATTGTACCTATTAACAATAATAAGTAACTAAACATTTCAATAAACATATTCAGGCTATTGTAATAAAAGAGTATATATCAGTCCTTTTTATTCCTTAAGAAAGAATATTACTCATCAGGTTACCTTCCATTCGGAAAGCGGTTGCACTCATCGACTGTTATATTGACTTGTAAATTATAGATTGCAGAAATCAGTCATCCTTTTTAAATTTTATTATGCAGATCTAGATTTCAGCTAGAAGCTATTCATTCTCAATGCTAAGAACACAGGAAGTACATAGTCAGATGATGTCATAAAAAGTTACAAGTAATGGCTTAACACATAAGGTTTGTATATTACATACCACTATTATTTTCGCTCAAAGCATGTAAGTCCCTGTTGATCAGGCTTCACCCACAGTTCATAGAATGCTGCTGTTTGTGGAAGTCAGACTGTATGGAGAACACATCAGTTGGTTACACGGCGCCATCTATATGAACTACGTACATAAAATTCAAGGGAAGTAAACCACTTCAAATTTGCATGAGAACTGCATAAAATGAAACATAAGTAAAATTCTTTACATTGTAGTCTGCTTTATTTCATATTGGCCAGCAAGTAATAAAATTTCCATGTTCAGTCCTTGTGAGTCTGTTATTATTATTAAAACATTTTTAAATATTTTTTTAAAAAATTTTGAGACACAAGAAGACACATGGTGTATACACCTATTAGTTGATATGGCTTAAATATTTTTATCTTGATACTATATCTCCCATTATTAAAACATAATAAGTATATTGTTAATCATATTTACTAAATAGTTCATAGATGATGCCAAATGTCAGTCAGACTCATGGTTTGTGCAATTTGGATATTTCACTATAGATGTAGAGGGTACTAACCTCATTATCCCTTAAAACCAATTTTCCTTTTAAATGCAAAACAACCAATATATTGCATTGCTGTTAATAATGGCACCAGGTAACCAACCAATGTGTTCTGCATACAGCCTGCCTTCCCCAAACTTTAATATTCAATGAACTGAGGGTGAAGCCGTATCAACAGGGACTTACATGCTTCGAGCAAAAATAATAGTGGTATGTAATATACAAACCATATGAGTGAATTCATTACTTGTAACTTTTTATGACATCATCTGACTATGTACTTCTTGTATTCTTAGTATGGAGAATGGCTAACTTCTAGCTGAAATCTAGATCTGCATAATAAAATTTAAAAAGGATGACTGGTCTATAATTTACAAGAATATTATTTATGTTTAATGCATTTACATGCTCCTTTCCAGTTTACAAAATTAAAGTCCATTCTTTGTGTGGGTTTTTCAACTACTGCATCCTTGTAAACCTATTAGCAATTTCAAAATGTTATGATAATTTACAAGAAAGCTAAATGTAATAGAGTTAAGTATAAACACAAGTGAAGTCTGTTCAGTATGTGTAGCAGGGAAGTGCGAGTCAGATCTTTTGACACAACACTCAGTGGCTGCACAACAAGTAATGATGCGTAATTGGAGGTGCCAATGATGTGTACAGGAATGAGTTACTGAATGTTGTGCCCAACTTAAGGAAATTTCTGGACGGTACTAAGAAGCAGAACTTGATTCTCACTGGCATTCCTTGTAGACATGACCTTATCCCTACTTCATGTGTAAACACTGAAATTAGGGAAGCCAACTCGCAATTTCAGGAAATATGCAAAATGTATCCAAATACACACTTTCTTTGTACAGATTTTCTTAAGAGAGACTGCTTCACGAAACATGGGATACATCTGAACAAAAAGGGCAAGAAACTTTTGTGTGGGAAAATCAGTGAAATGTTAGAGAGACTGAACAAACATAGTGACAGCATGTCATTACCATTAGCTCCAACAGTTTTAAAGCAAGCACCAGAAGAAGTATTTCCACAAAAAATGCTAAAAGCATCAGAAACAATCACAGCAACAACAACAACAAAAGCAGCAACAGCAGCTACATCAACAGCAGAGCCACCTCTGGTACCAGCAGCAGCAACAGAATCAATGGTAGCTGGACCAACTCCACCAAAAGTAGTAAAAACATCAAGAACAGTTATACTAACAATAACAAATGCAGTAACAGCTCCATCAACTGCAGAGCCAGCCCTAATACCAGCAGGAAAATCAGCAGCATAAGCAACAGAGCCATCATTAGCAACAGCAGAACCATCCACAATAGCAGCAGAATCAACTCCAACATTAGCAGAACCAGTACTGTCAACTAAAAAACATTCAGACAGCAGACGGAAGCCAGTGCATCCATCCCATCTAAATGACTTTTTAGTGGAAACCAGAAAGAGGAGGAAGCCCACAAGAGAAACAGAGATATGACCTTATTTAAGTCAGTAAAGCAGAGAAATCTACAACAAGGTATTTACAACTTTAAAATAATGCACCAAAATGTACAGGGCTTGAGCAAGAAATATGAACGATTAGACATGTTTGTAAATGAAACTATGCCTGATGTGCTTGGTATTAGTGAACACTGGCTGTCTGATGCCAAATTAGAACTTTTTAAAACTCTAAACATGGTACTAGCTAATAAGTTTTGCAGATCTGCTATCAGAGGTGGGGGTGTGTCAATGTATGTAAAAAGCACATTTGATTTTAATTCTGTAAATGTAAGTAAATATTCATTAGAAGGAACAATTGAATTATGTGCAGCACATATAAAGGCACCAACTGATGAAATTTATGTTATATGTTTATATAGACTGCCAGGTGGAAACTTCAAAGTTTTCTTAACAAAGTTTTGTGACATGATAGAGAATGTTTTTATATCACATCTGAACAACTTAGTTATTATAGGAGATTTCAACATAAATGTATTAGCAGATAAGTTACACACTAGACTATTCAAGAATACTCTGCTTGAATATAATGTAAGGTACCTGATAAACACTGCAACAAGGGAGACTGAAACATGCCAGTCTGCAATAGATAACATAATCACTGGTAATCATCTTTACGATCTTACACCTTCTGTTATTATAAGTGCTTTGTCAGACCACCATGCAGTAGAACTAAGTGTGCACATAAAAAAGGTTCCTACACACAGTTGATATAGATATATCAGGATGAATACAGACCAAAATATAACTCATTTGAATAATATGCTAAGGAATGTGGATTGGAACAGTGTTCTAACGACACTTCATAGTTAAGGCAAATTCTCAAGTGAACTATTCTACATTCTTAACCAAGCCAGCCCATTAATAAAAAAGAGAATTCAGTCACATGCTGTAACCCAAAACTGGATATCAAGTTCAGTCACTGAGGCTAGAGAAAAACTAAGATGAACATGCTATGTTAAATGCATGAGTAATAAAAAATTAAAAGAAGAATTCAAAAAGTACCAGAAATACTACGTAGACCTCCTAATTTCAGAAAAACAGAAAGTGTCATTCAGAGTTCAAATAATATCTCCATAAACATCATGGTCACTATTAAATAGAGAAATAGGTAAATCTGGGAAACATACAACTGAAAATCACTTGCTGATAAATGGTACAATAGAAACTGATCAGAATAAGATAGCAAATCTATTTAACAATTACTTTGCTTCTGTTGGCTCCAGCATAAACAATCAGCTTAAAAATCATAAAAATCAAATTCAGAGGAACACCAGTGTCAGAAAGTATATTTTTGATGCCAACAAGTAAAGAAGAAACAATGAAAATAGCGAGTAGCTTAAAGAATTCCCATGCAGCAGGATATGATGATCTTAGTCTGGACACTGTTAAGAAATGTATACATAAAATTGCATCACCTTTATCAACAGTTTCAACTCTCATATGGAAGATGGTCTATTTCCAGATGAGTTGAAAATTGCTCGAGTTGTGCCTATTTTTAAAAAAGGAAACAGGAATCTAGCAGAAAGCTTTCAACCCATTTCTGTTCTTCCAATAATATCCAAAATCTTTGAGAAAGTAATAAACATAAGAATCTGGAACTTCCTGGTATGCAAAAAAGTGATTTCTAAGGAGCAGTACGCTTTTGTCAAGGGGTCGTCCACCATTACAGCAGCCTCCAACTTAATCGAAGGTGTCACTCAAGCAATAGATAATAAAGAACATGTATGTGGCATCTTTCTGGACTTACAAAAAGCATTTGACTGTGTTGATATGACCATATTGCTGGACAAACTGTGGAACTATGGCATTCGTGGCACAGCCCATAATCTGATGAGGTCCTACTTGAGAAACAGGAAGCAGTTTGTGTCTATTAGCACTACAGAGGGAGCATACAAATCAAACACCACTGACATAAATTTTGGTATTCCATGGGGGTCAATATTAGGACCACTTCTTTTCATTATTTATGTCAATGTTATTCAGTCCATAACAAACCATGCAACAGCTCTCTTATATGTAGATGATACCACGTTAATATACTGCAATCCAAGCTATTTGCAGCTCAAAGTGGAATCCAATACTGCAGAAGGCTTAATTCTGCAGTATTTTGGTGAAAACAAACTATAATTAAACACACATAAATCTGTTTATATTGAATTTGATCTTGGGAGGCAAAAAACTCTTGAAAACCATATTTTAATGAGTGACGAATACATTAAAAAACAATACTTGACCAAATTTCTTGGCCTGACACTTGATGCGGAGTTAAACTGGTCTGATCATGTGAATGATATTTGCAAAGAGCTATGTACTACCATATATGTCCTAAGAAAACTGATACCTTTTTGTAACAACACCACTCTGAGGCAAATATATTTTGCACTATTTGAATCCCATCTAAGCTATGGGATAGAGGTATGGGGATCCAGCAGTAAAGGTAATATGAAAAGTGTACTTATTTTACAAAAGAAGGCACTTAGACTTATGGGAAAGAAATGTGCCAGGGAGTCCTGCAGAAATTTGTTTAAAGAATTTAAAATACTAACTGTTCATAACCTGTATGTGCTGAAGATAATCATTATGGCAGTAAACAGCAACAAAACACTTAATAAAGAAATACACGATCACAGCACTAGAGGTAGAGAGAGACCCCACATCATATCTCATACAACAACACTTTATGAGAAAAGCCCTCACTATGCAGGCATAAAACTACTGAATTGCTTCCATCCTAATATCTCCAAATTGTCTATTACAAAAAACGAAATTAAAATTATGGCTCCTAAACAATCCTGTATATTCAATAGATGAGTTTCTAGATTTAGTACACTCGTATCATGGAAGACCATCTATCTAAAAATATATGTAATCTCAGATATTAGACTGTGTCAGAAACTGTAAATACTTGAATGTGAGATATGAATACTGTGTCACAAACTCTAGATTCCTTAATCTAAGTATGGCAACAACAAATTTTTTTATGTATAGTTCATATATGTAACTCTGTTCTTGCAACTAAATTCAGAAAAAGTTGTGTAGATAAAAGTGCCAGACAATAATATGTAACCCTAGTAAGTAAGGCTCTGACTTACCCAGAAGACTCGAACAAAAAAAAAACAACCTTTTTTTGTAATCAGTTGATGTTGGATCAAAATAAATAAATAAATAATTGTATAAATAAATGAACACAACAGTTAAAATAGGTCCCTCTCATACTTAATGCAGCAAAGAGCAACAGATATTGCACTCCTGCAGGAGGTAGTATCATCACATATAGATTGGATACAGGAATACAAGGTCATCACAAATATAGACCCAGAATCTGAATGCAACACAGCAATAATGATAAGGTAAGGAATGAAGACTGGCAAAACAAAAATGACGTCAAACAATCACAGAATTGCAGTCATGATAGAAAAGGAGTTGTCTGTAAATTTATTCACCCCATCTGTCACAGATAAAAAGCAAGATAGGAACAGCTTTTTCAATGAAAAAATATGTGAACTCCTCATGTACAACAACAACAACACCAACATTCTAATAGGAGGTAAAATTAACTGTCACTGCAGAAGCAGAATTGTGAATTGTGCCTTATTCATCTCATGACATACATTTGCAGTCCATTCCGTTCGCATACAGGAGACATGTCAAAAATTTATAAAACGATTATAATGATTTTTACATTAATAAATAAGAGCACTATAATAACTGCAATAAATAATGACACTATAAGGATAACACATTGTACCCAGCTCAAATTTCCAGTTTGTCCCGCATGAATTCATCCATTGAGTAATAACACTTCACTGTCAGTATCTCATATAGGTTTCTTTTAAGTGAACCTAAATTCATCTGCATCAACTTGTTCCCTTTTTATTTATTACAAATTTTAATTCCCATGTATTGAGGTCTCTGGGCATACAGTCTGAGGTGGTGGGTAGGGAGCATAAAATTTTCTTTGTTTCTGGTATCATGTGAATAGACAAATTGATTTCCCTCAAATAATTCATGGCTGGTATACAAAAATATAATATATGCAATTTCAGTCTTTCTTTGTGTATTCCACTGATGAATTCTTCTCGGGTTATCAGCCGAGTGGTGGCGTCATCTTGTCGCAAAGTTTCAATGAGTTTCATTGAAACATTGTGACAAGACGACACCACCACTGGGCTGATAACCCGAGAAGAATTTATGAGCAAAAATATAATAATCTCATATATGTATAAGGATGGCAGAGTTAATATTTTAAGTTTTCTAAATAATACCTGACATGGTTCTTTGTGATTTGCAGTACACATATTTCGTATGATTTTTTTTCTTTTCTGTATTTTTAGTATCCACACTATGTCTATCGAGTTACCCCAAAAAACAATGCCATACCTAATAATGGATTCGAAGTAGCTTGTATATGCTACTGTTTGTGTATTCATGTCAGCTGCAGTTGACAATATTTTCATTGCAGATCAAATCCCATTACTAAATGTCTACAGAGAACTACAAGAACTCATCAAACATCTGTGACTGGAAGACCCATGGCAACTGCTCAGTCAGTCAACACAGAATTCATGTGCTATTGTAACAGTGGTAGAAGCAGACTGGACAGAATTTATGTGAAAAAAGTATTAGTTAGCTGACTACATATTGTGTGCAGAAGCCTGTCCTTTGATATTTTTGTCTCACTGCAACTATGAATGTGGCATACACCTCCAGACAGAAAGGATCATGGGAACAAAACTCAGATGAAAGTTCTTGGCTCACTGCAACTACGAATGTGGCATACACCTCCAGACAGAAAGGATCATGGGAACAAAATGCAGCTGAAAGTGGAATGAAGAAACAGAGAGAGAAAGAGAATTTTTTGGTGGAGAACCATAGCAGAATTCTACACACTCTGCATAAGAGACACTCTAAATGCACCACTATACAATAAACTACTCCACTAGCCCTGCCTTGAGTGCAAAGAATTAAAGCAACAGTTCTGCAGATGAAGCATTATCAGTTGAGATGTTTGATCACCTGCACCAGGAGATCAGCCTGTCACAATGCACCTTCTCAACAGGGAGAGGTAAATAATGAACAGCAGAATTATAAATGAACTATGTGACAAGGATGGAAAAACATTTAAAACAAAAGCAGAAATCAAAATTCAAGTAGAACAATACTTTTAAGAACTCTTCCACATAAAAGAAACAAACGATGCATGAACTGCAAACATGATGCAGCTAACAAGATGGATGCTAACAGATGAAGGCAGGGTGGCACTGACAGAGAGTGTCAATGATGAAGAAGTCAAAGACATAATGGAGAGCACTGCCAAAGGAAACATGCTGAGTGCCAACAGCATCCAGCTTGAATTCTAGCTTGCCTACTGGGATGGTTAATAGGACAACAACTCATGCATATCATTGATGTGATATTCAACTGGGCAGAAATTCAACTTGCAATTATGAAAGTAACAATAATAGTTTTTTTCAAAAAAGAAAGCTGCCCAACACTGATTACAAGCTGATAGCAAAATGTGTCACAAATAGCCAGCCGGAGCGGCCGTGCGGTTCTGGGCGCTACAGTCTGGAGCCGAGCGACAGCTACGGTCGCAGGTTCGAATCCTGCCTCGGGCATGGATGTGTGTGATGTCCTTAGGTTAGTTAGGTTTAATTAGTTCTAAGTTCTAGGCGACTGATGACCTCAGACATTAAGTCGCATAGTGGTCAGAGCCATTTGTACCTCTCTCTCTCTCTCTCTCTCTCTCTCTCTCTCTTTTTTTTTTTTTTTTTTTTTTTTGCGTCACAAACAACATCAAAATGGCTATGAAAAAAGTGATCATCCCATAGCAGACTTGTGCAATACCAGACACAAACTTACTTGACCATCAGAACTGTCACTGCCATAATATCTGCAGATTTCCAAAAGGTGTTTGACAGGATTTATCACTGTTATCTGATGAGAATGCTCACCAGACACAGCTTTGGAACAGAAGTTCAGCAGGATCACAGATAAAATTCTGAACAACATTTGATACAGAATATCAGTAAATGGATGGACATCAAAAGACATCAAACACAAAAAATCAGTGAGGCAAGGCTATCCACTATCCATAGCTATATTCACAGCAGCACTTGACCAAACATTCTAAAAGCTCTTGAGCAGTATCACAAGTTTCACCACAGTAGACAAGCCATAGTCTGTGTGGCATATACCAATGACATGGAAATCTTCCTTGAAGACCAACAGGATAGATGTAATTGTGAAAACTTTCTAATTAGTATCAGGTGCTAAAACCAACAAAACAAAAACAGTGCTATTGCCAATTGAAAAAAAGAGAAATCTATCTGATCAGTCACACAAACTATTAGAAACTCACAACATTCATACAACATTGACCTCTTAAAATGGCTATGTAAACTGGAGAGGCATATTACACATGATACAAAGTCTCAACAGGATGCACACCAACCGAGAATTAAACATTCACAAGAAAATAGAGCTAATAAATGCATGATCCTGTCAGAATCTTGGAACATGGTGCAAATCCTCAGCATCCCAATGGATATAGCACAAGAAATAACGAGTACTGCCTTCTATCTCCTGCAGAGTTTGGAAATCTTCAAAGTAGCACTAGCAATATGCTCACTGCTGGTAAAAGAAGGGAGACTAAGTTTGGTGGATGAAAAAACAAAATGTGCACCACTGTTATTATGATAGGCATAGGCACTCACCATTCAAGATAAAATCTCAGGAAGTCTCTTAGCCACAATGCTGGAAGATTCAGATCTGTGTCAGAAGAAGCATTGGTTGATACTAGCCATATTCCATTCAAACTGTAACACATCAAGCAGCACTACCCAAATAAAAGCTATGAACTTACCACTATGGCTAACCCTAGTCACAGGAGAACTCAGATGATATACAGCATTCTAACTGGGAATCCAACCAGGAGCAAAATGGAAACAAAATATTCTGACTACTGTAGGTTGCAGATATGGATAATCATTTCTGAAACCACTCTTCTAAAATACACCAGAGAGACTTGGTATGGAATTGTCAACAGAGCAGCACCAACAAATAAAAAAAAAAAAACTGAAATGATCATGTGTCATTTATCCGCTTGGATATCCCCTTCGGGGTTCAGCCACTGTATTGCAAATCTTTTTAGTTGAGGCCACTTTGGCGACTTGTGTGTCAATGATGATGAAACTGATGAAGCACCAACAAATGAAAGGGTGGCACAATTAAACTTCCTAGCAACACACAAGTACAAAATATGTAACACCAAGGACACCTTGGAACACTGCTTCACTTACAAAAATTGCAAAAAAATGTGGGAAACATGTCATCAAATGTTAGCACAAAAAAGTGGAACAGATCCAAGAATCATGAAAGTTGCAGTGCTCACCACCCCACATACTAAACCATTTCTATGCCCAAAAAGACTTACATCATTATGGATCCTTGCCATGATAAGTCACACCATCATAGCAAGGACGGGCTTCTGGGAAGAGTACAAGAAAGTCAAGTAGCGCAGAAGGTATCAAGAAGCCATATGCAACTTCCTCCAGATACCCCAGATACTAAACCATTTCTATGCCCAAAAAGACTCACATCATTATGGATCCTTGCCATGATACGTCACACCATCATAGCAAGGATGGGCTTCTGGGAAGAGTACAAGAAAGTCAAGTAGCACAGAAGGTATCAAGAAAACATATGCAACTTCCTCCAGATACCCCAGATACTAAACCATTTCTATGCCCAAAAAGACTCACATCATTATGGATCCTTGCCATGATACGTCACACCATCATAGCAAGGATGGGCTTCTGGGAAGAGTACAAGAAAGTCAAGTAGCACAGAAGGTATCAAGAAAACATCTGTAACTTCCTCCAGATACCCCTGCAGAAAGTCCTCAGTAATGCCCTCTCCCCAGAATTTTATCAACAGCAGCTTCACCAACCACCTAATCCCCTCACCTGTCCCCCACCTGCCCACACACATATTCCACACATTTTAACATCAAAGCAAATCATTCCCCTTTCTACTCATGTGCATCCACCCACTATTAGCATGCATGTGACAAATAATAAATGCAGTTATTGTGTCAATTTTTTGTTTCCCTTGCAAGTGAATTTAAAAAAAAAATGTGTATCTCATAGTTCACATCACTCTGATTTCTTGCTCTGTGTAATGAGTAGCAAAGTATCACCTGTATGAACTTCTTTGCTGCATTTTAAACGGTATGCCAGATCCTATCTATAAAACAAATTGCACCCACTTGATTCCTGTGTTTTGCTGTTTTATTTTGTTTATTATTTGAATTTCATATATTGTATGTCCAAGTGCTCTACCAACTTGCCCACGAAACGCAAAGGTCCTGAGTCTGAGTCTTGGTCCGGCACACAGTTTTAATCTGCCAGGAAGTTTCAGTAACATAACTGCATTAGAGCATGAGAAACTCTCAGAAAACTGAAAGCACAAATTTGAAGAGTTTGTGCACACATGGAACACTCTCTCCTTCAGCATGGCAATGCCATACTATACAATAGCGCTGCAACATCTGCCTCAATCTGACACCGTGGGTTCACTGTCATTGATCATCATCCATACAGTCCCAACTTGGCCCTATCCAATTTTCATCTGTTTCCAAAACTTCAAGAACACATTTGACAACATTACTTTGATAGTGATGGAGAAGCGCAAGCATAGATGAGGTTGTGGCTCTGCCAACAGAGTCAAACATTTTACAGTGATAGTATCATCAAACTGGCCTCTCAATGGGATAAAGATATTCATCACAAGGATGACTATATTGAGCAATAAATAAACAGACATGAAGAATAAAGATGAAGAATGTTAGTAAAGTTCGTTTTATTTAAAAAGCTTGAGTTTACACATAAAAATTTTGGAATTATTACTTTTCAGCACATCCTTGTAGTTTAACACTATACATAAAATTTCAATTGCTTTATATATATTATCTGTCTTTTGGTTAGTTAGTTAGTTCAAAATTGTTAAGGCTTTCGTGGCCACTTGTTGACAAACTGCCTTTTGGCTTCTGTCTCGGGTTCTTCGGCCGAGGTTCATCTAATGATTTTTCTGACATTTCGCCAGCACGAGTGGCTGGCATTGTCAAAGCTTCACCCTCCATTGCTGGTGGTGAACTGGAGCCGAGCTCGCGGCCACAGACTATATGTACCTGGCGCGCCACCATCCGAGGGCTTCTCCGCAGTCATTTCCGGTGCGGTTCTCCTCTTGCTACCTGCGACGGTCATTCGCTGCAGTACGGGAAGCCAGGATCTGTTTACCTTAAGGCTTTCCTCTTTCTTGTTCAAACTGTTCATGTGTTTTTGTATTTCTACAGCTTCTCTGAACAAGCGCATATGATAGTGCTTCTCTACAGCCAGAACTTCCGTGTCAGCGAATTGTATTACGTGGTCGGTCTCATTCAGTGCGTGCTCTACCACGGCCAATTTCTCCACCTGCCCCAACCTGCAATGTTGTTTATGCTCTTTGATCCTGGTGTTAATGGATCGTCCAGTCATTCCGACATAAACTTTTCCACATGTGCATGGTATACGGTATATTCGCGACATTGCAAGTGGGTCTCTTTTCTCCTTCGCCGATCTAAGACACTCTTTGATCTTCCTTGTTGGTTTGAAAATCATCTTTACACCATGTTTGCGCAATGTACGGCCGATTCTGTCCGTCACTGCCATACATTCCCAGAGTGACATTGCAGGCAAGCATTCCACTACAGAACCGTTTGGCCCATTGACAAAATTGACCATGAATTACTGAACTGAACACACTCAGAAAGTTTCAGAGTTGATTTACTTGAGAATGTTTGAGAGTCGCATCTATGAGCTATAGGAAATTAATATTTTATTTCTTAACTTCATGTACCATAAATATAAAAAATTACAAGAACTCAGTTGCCATTCATTATCCTTGTTAGTCTTGAGAGGTTTCTGTCCCCTGGGTAACTCTATCCTTTCAAATGTGTGACTAAAAACTAGAGATGAGAATTTTTTCTTCATTGCTTGTTTCCATTCTTCCTTAGTTATCCCTTCCAAGGTTTCTTTAAGATCAATCTGTTGATTTGGAAATACCTCTTCATGTAGTACGAAAAATGATCTGGCCATTACTTTGATTTTGGTTCTGTGCTTGATCTTTGAGGCTTAACTCCTTTTTTGAACTACAGGATCCATTATTTGATTCTCAATTTTCTCATCTGAGCTTCAGTTTCCATTGGATCACTGTGAAAAATATGAAAAGGTTCATTATCTCTCTCTACTGGTTGAATTTCTTCTTCAGTGTGTGACATACTAATGTCATGAATAACTGCTTCTTCTTTCAATACTAACACATGATAATCCTAGGTTGCTCTGTCTCTGAACCAAAAAATTTCTTATCCTTCAGGAAATTTACATGCCTGCTGACAGTTATCTAATAAATCTCCTTAATGATAAATCAACAGTCTTTGGTTGCCTGGCAATTTGTACCTTTGTGACTTCTTATCACACTTCTGGAATGGGATTTCAAAATGAGAACCATTGCACTACAGCCAAAAATCCTCAAATGTAGTACGGAAGACTTTCTCCTGTATCAAAATTTATATGGCTTTTACCTCAAAGTGTGTTGGATGAGGAATGATTTTATAGGATGCAGCTGAATACATCGCTTCAGCCCAATACTTCTTTCATAAGTTGTTACTGAAAATCATCATATGGGCTTTTTCAATCAATGTTTGATTAGCTCTCTCAGTAAAAGCATGTTGCTGTGGACTGTATTGTACTGTAAGCTGCTGGATAATACCATCAGAAGTCATAATTCTTTTAATTTATTTTTGGGACATTCCATTATATTGTCAGACCACAAATACTTCATATTTCTGCCTCTCTGGTTTCTCGCCATCACTCTGAAGTTTTGAAATGATTATGCTGTGTTAGATATTTTTAAAAACTCGTCAATAAATGTGAGCATGTAAATATTTCCATCAATAGCAGCAGTCTTCATTGGCCTACACTAATCAGAATGTACTACTGTAAGTCCAAGATGTTTTTAGAATACATTTTGTTAGTTTTTAGTGGAAGATGTGACTGTTTTCTCATGATGCACAACTCACAGGGGTCCTTGACCACAACATGTTCATTTCATCCTATTGAAATCATTAGCAACTTCAGCATACCTTTGTGATTCATATCTCTTAGCCAGTGATGCCTGTAGTAGCACTGTTTCACTTCACCTGTATTCAGACAATTGATGCTATTCTTATGTGATATTTTGGCAATTAGTTCACCTTTTGTATCATAGATGAATCCACTGTTTTTGGTTAAAGGTCACTTTTTGCCATTTGCTTACAATTTCACTAACTCAGAGAAAATCATGGCTGAATTTGCACTGCAAATGATGTCAGATGCTTCCATTTTCACTGTTTAATCTTCAGTATGGAAAGCCAGATTAACTTCCAGAATTCTCTGCTAGTAAGCCGTCACCTCACATGTTCATCATAGAGTTATTATGTGGTGTGGCATTTTGAAGTTTCTCTCCATCTTTGTTGATATGAGTCACTGCCGAAGAAAATTAATATCACAGCTCTCTTCCATAATACTGTTTAAGATATACTGTAAAAAAGGTTTCTTGTGTTTTGGCTGTTTGGTAATTATATTTCCTTTAACAATATTTTTGGTGAGCTGCCTCCTTTTGCACCTTTTTCTAATATTTAGCAATATGATTTGGTCTTTTATACTTGTAAAAGTGTGGTTTGAAAACTGCTCAGAATGGAATAGAAAAAAAGTACTTACATCACTGGCACTTTTTTTAATTTTTCAATATAGTCTCCTTGTAGATCAATGCACTTGTTCCAATGATGTTCCAATGCCTTGATCCCTTCTCGAAAATGAGTTTCCTCCAGGCCCGCAAAATAGTTGTCAAATCTGGCTATCAGTTCTTCATTTGAAGTGAATCTTTCTCCATCAAGAAAAATTCTCAGTTTTGGGAAGAGATGAAAGTCTGACAGAGCCGTATCAGGTGAATAAGGCGGATGTGGCAACAATTCACACCTTAGGTCGTGTAATTTTGCCATGGTGATGGCGCATATGTGGAAGAGTCACAGCATGCATCTTGCAGATAATTTTTTCATTTCCAATTCTTCAGATAAAATGTGAAGCACCCTTTCAGATGACATCAGGCAAACAAGAGCAATTTCATTCACTTTCAATCAGTGATCCTCCATGATCATTTTGTGCACTTTTGCAATGATTTCTGAAATAGTGACAAACCTTGGCCAAACACTGTATAGATCATCATCTAAGCTCTCCCAACCAAATTTAAGTTCATTTGTCCACTTGGCAACAGTTCAATATGAATTAGCAGAGTCCCTCAGCATGAATATCCTTTGCTTTCATACCTTTCTTTATGAAGTACTTCATCACTGTTTGAATCTTGATTTTTTCCATCTGTGCAAATCACTACGCTGAAACAACAACAGAGCCACATCACTGCCACAGCTCTCTTCCAAGAGCACTGATGTGGCATGTGTTTACAGGCAACAGTCCAATGAATATCATGTGAAGAACTCGTTGTGCTAGCTCTGATGTAGCATAGTAATTCTGAAACCTTTTCAAACCCCCTTGTGGCATTTAACAATTCATTTTGTATGAGCTTGTTTCATTAAATATAAGGCTGATTCTGCATTTCCATTTATGTCTTCAGATGTAACATTTTATGGTACTTTTACCTTAATAGAATTTCTGATGATAGATGTGCCATTGTTTTCAAGAGCCAAAATCATAGGTTCGTTACAATAAGGTACTCCAGACAGGAGGGAGTTCCTATTCCCTCTACTTTAACCAGAATTTCATTTCATTTAACTTAAAACACAGTCTTTATAATTTGACCACATCATTCATACACTGGCATGCATTTATATAATTTGTTTGTGATTAATGGTCTAAGCAAGTTCACTCTATATGTGAGTCCATAGTTTTCAAACACTTTTTTCCAAGCTTCTGCTGCCATATTAGAGTCTTTTATATGTTAATAATTTGCCTTGCTCAAAAAAAAGTGTAATCTGAAATTGTGCTTTTCTGTTTCTTTTCTTCCAAGAACCATCCATTCACATGAGGTGAGGACAGTTGTTTTATAACATCCAACAGATAGTCATGGTCGAAGATACCTTCATAGCAAATTTTCATGTTGAATAATTTTCATGACTAATAAACTTTTAAACTATTAAGTCCCAATGAAGCTGTACCATTCATTTTTACATCTGTATGTATAAAATTAGAATAACAATGGGAAAAATCAATTGAAAATAAAATGTAATTGGATAGATAAAAGAAATCTACTCACCAACCAGTGGCAGGAGAACACACATACAAAAAGGTTTAACTTATACATGATTTCTGAGCCAGTGGCTCCTTCTTCTGGTAAAGGAGTTGAAGGGAAAGGAAGATGGTTGAAGGAAAAGATCTGGAGAGATGTAGGAATAGGGGTATAGTTCGGAAAAGTCACCCAGAACCCGCAGGTCAGGGGAGTCTTACTGGATGGGATGAGAAGGAAAGACTGATGGTTGGGGAATGCACTGAGTGAGATTCAAAAACCTGTGAGCTTAAAGGTGGAAGACAGGTTAATAGGCAATACAGAGAGTCATGTTAAGTGGATTGTGTGTAACAGAGATGGGAGAGAGGAAGGCAAAAAAAAAGACAAGTCAGAAAATGAAATCTGTAGAAAACTAAAACAGAGTTAAGAAACAGGAATCTACTGTGGAGAAATGCTGAGATGGAAGTAATTAACATAAATTAAAGCCAGGTGGGTAGTGAGAATGAAGGACATGTTGCACTGCTAGTTCCCATCTGCCAGTTTATAAGAAACTGTTGTCTGAGGGAAGAATCCAGATGGTTGTTGTTGTTGTTGTGGTCTTCAGTCCTGAGACTGGTTTGATGCAGCTTTCCATGCTACTCTATCCTGTGCAAGCTTCTTCATCTCCCAGTACCTACTGCAGCCTACATCCTTCTGAATCTGTCTAGTGTTTTCATCTCTTGGTCTCCCTCTACGATTCTTATCCTCCACGCTGCCCTCCAGTACTAAATTGGTGATCCCTTGCTGCCTCAGAACATGTCCTACCAACCGATCCCTTCTTCTGGTCAAGTTGTACCACAAACTCCTCTTCTCCCCAATTCTATTCAATACCTCCTCATTCGTTATGTGATCTACCCATCTAATCTTCAGCACTCTTCTGTAGCACCACATTTCGAAAGCTTCTATTCTCTTCTTGTCTAAACTATTTATCATCCATGTTTCACTTCCATACATGGCTACACTCCATACAAATTCTTTCAGAAACGACTTCCTGACACTAAAATCTATACTCGATGTTAACAAATTTCTCTTCTTCAGAAACGCTTTCCTTGCCATTGCCAGTCTACATTTTATATCCTCTCTACTTCGACCATAATCAGTTATTTTGCTCCCCAAATAGCAAAACTCCTTTACTACTTTAAGTGTCTCATTTCCTAATCTATTTCCCTCAGCATCGCCCGACTTAAATCGACTACATTCCATTATCCTAGTTTTGCTTTTGTTGATGTTCATCTTATACTCTCCTTTCAGGACACTGTCCATTCCGTTCATCTGATCTTCCAAGTCCTTTGCTGTCTCTGACAGAATTATAATGTCATCAGCGAACCTCAAAGTTTTTATTTCTTCTCCATGAATTTTAATACCTACTCCGAACTTTTCTTTTGTTTCCTTTACTGCTTGCTCAATATACAGACTGAATAGCATCAGGGAGAGGCTACAACCCTGTCTCACTCCCTTCCCAACCACTGCTTCCCTTTCATGTCCCTCAATTCTTATAACTGCCATCTGCTTTCTGTACAAATTGTAAATAGCCTTTCACTCCCTCTATTTTACCCATGCCACCTACGGAATTTGAAAGAGAGTATTCCAGTCAACATTGTCGAAAGCTTTCTCTAAGTCTACATATGCTAGAAACGTAGGTTTGCCTTTCCTTAATCTTTCTTCTAAGATAAGTCATAGGGTCAGTATTGCCTCACATGTTCCAACATTTCTACGGAATCCAAACTGATCTTCCCCGAGGTCGGCTTCTACCAGTTTTTCCATTCGTCTGTGAAGAATTCATGTTAGTATTTTGCAGCTGTGACTTATTAAATTGATAGTTTGGTAATTTTCACATCTGTCAACACCTGCTTTCTTTGGGATTGGAATTATTATATTCTTCTTGAAGTCTGAGGGAATTTCGCCTGTCTCATACATTTTTCTCACCAGATGGTAGAGTTTTGTCAGGACTGGCTCTTCCAAGGCTGTCAGTAGTTCTAATGGAATGTTGTCTACTCCCGGGGCCTTGTTTCGACTTAGGTCTTTCAGTGCTCTGTCAAACTCTTCACGCAGTATCATATCTCCCATTCATCTTCATCTACATCCTCTTCCATTTTCATAACATTGTCCTCAAGTACATCACCCTTGTATAGACCCTCTATATACTTCTTCCACCTTTCTGCTTTCCCTTCTTTGCTTAGAACTGGGTTTCCATATGATTTCTTGATATTCATGCAAGTGGTTCTCTTTTCTCCAAAGGTCTCTTTAATTTTCCTGTAGGCAGTATCTATCTTACCCCTCATGAGATAAGCCTCTATATCCTTACATTTGTCCTCTAGCCATCCCTGTTTAGCCATTTTGCACTTCCTGTCGATCTAATTTTTGAGATGTTTGTATTCCTTTTTGCCTCCTTGACTTACTGCATTTTTGTATTTTCTCCTTTCATCAGTTAAATTCAGTGTCTCTTCTGTTACCCAAGGATTTCTACTAGCCCTCCTCTTTTTACCTACTTGATCCTCTGCTGCCTTCAATATTTCATTCCTCAAAGCTACCCATTCTTCTTCTACTGTATTTCTTTCCCCCCATTCCTTTCAATTGTTCCCTTATGCTCTTCCTGAAACTCTGTACAACCTTTGGTTTAGTCAGTTTATCCAGGTCCCATCTCCTCAAATTCCCACCTTTTTGCAGTTTCTTCAGTTTTAATCTACAGTTCATAACCAACAGGAAAGGGAAGGGGAAACTGGCTGGGGTAATAGCAGGAAATTTAAGGGGGGAGGCACTGCCATGAATGGTAAAATACCAGTGGTTACAGGTGTGGAGCAGCACCTTTTTTAGGATAGGTAACACAGAAAGATGTCAAGTTCTACGAGAGGTCAGAATTGAAACAAATCTTCAGTTTAGGAAAGAAATTAAACAGCACAATTCTAGCACATTGGATCACCAATCACAGCTGTCAATTATAAATTTTCACCAATCACCAGAAATTTTATCTCCACCAAGTTGTATCTCAGTCCTAGGTAATTGCATTGATGAATTAAAGTCACCCAACCCAGTTGACATAATCTGCCTCTCTGAACACCATGTGACCACTGGTATAGGAACTAGGCCTAAGCACAATGAGAAACTCAGACAGGAGAGTACTGCAAATGTTACAATAAGGAAAGGTTCTAATAAAAGTATAATTAAAAATAATGTAAGTATATTTCATCAAAATATTGGGAATTTAAAGAATAAAGTAGATGAGCTTCTGGTTTGTTTATAAGATTTAGAAGCTGAGGATGAAATAGATATACTATGCCTGTCTGAGCATCACATTGTTACTGATATGGATAAGGTAAATGTAAGTGGATATAAGCTCTCTGCACATGTAATGAGAGAAAATATGGAGAAAGGAGGAGTTGCCATATATGTCAAAAGTTATCATTGTGCAAAAAGTATAGAAACAAAAAAGTTTTGTGTAGAGAAACATATAGAAGCATGTGCCTGTGAGCTTAAATTAAATAAAGGCACATTTATAATTGTAACTGTATATAGGTCCCCATCAGGAAATTTTCATCTATTTCTGAAAAATTTGGACTCCTTGTTGTGCTATCTGTCAGACAGGGGGAAGCAAATTATTATTTGTGGGGACTTCAATGTAGATTCTCTGAAAGAGGGTAATAGGAAAAATGACCTTGAAGTATTACTCGGTTCTTTCAATTTGACACCTGTTACTGATTTTCCTACTCAGGTGGTAAAGGATAGCAGCTCACTGATAGATAACTTCTTTATAGACCAAGATAAGTTTAACCAGATAAATGCTCAGCCTGTTGAGAATGGTCTTTCTGATCATGGTGCACAGCTAGTTACAATATATGACATAGCTCCATTCAGCAATACTAAACAGTCCTCCAAAGTAGTACGTTCAGTCAACGATTTAACAATTGCAAATTTCAGGGAAAGCCTACAGCAGATAGACTGGGATGAGGTGTACCGTGAACCTGATGCCAATTTAAAATATAATTTATTTCATGACATTTTTGTAAATGCATTTGAAAACTGCTTCCCCAAGAAAATAGTTAAATATACTCGTAAGAAACCTTGTAACAAACCATGGCTTACTAAGGGTATAAAAATATCTTGTAACCGGAAAAGGGAAATGTATCTGACAGCAAGAAAGAGTAGTGACCCAGAAACTATCAAAAATTATAAAAACTACTGTGTTATATTAAGAAAAGTTATTAAAAAATCTAGGAGTATGTGTATCATGTCTGAAATCAGCAACTCTGATAATAAAATTAAAACAATTTGGAATATTATTAAAAGAGAAACAGGTCAACCAAGAGCAGAGGAAGACAGTATTACCATCAAATTGAATGAAAACTTTATGAACAAAAAGTCAGAAGTTGAAAATATTTTTAGTAATCATTTTCTAAATGTTGTGGATATAGTAGGATCCAGGTGTTCATTAGAAGATGCTAGGCTGTTAATGGAAGAGGCCATACCTATGCAATTTGATACAATTGAAATCTCACCCACTTCTCCCTCTGAAATTAGGAAAATAATAAACTTGCTTAAAAGCAAAAACTCACATGGAATTGATGGCATTTCCAGCAAAATATTAAAAGCTTGTTCTCAACAGATAAGTAAGATTCTCAGCCACATGTGTAATAGCTCTCTGGAACAGGGCATTTTCCCTGATAGACTGAAATATGCTATTGTTATACCTTTGCATAAAAAGGGGGATAGATCTGATGTCAACAATTACCGTCCAATATCCCTTCTAACAGCTTTATCCAAAATTTTTGAGAAAGTAATGTATTCAAGAGTAGCTTCACATATCTGTAAAAATGAAGTACTAACAAAATGTCAGTTTGGTTTCCAGAAAGGTTTTTCAACAGAAAATGCCATATATGCTTTCACCAGTCAAATTTTGAATGATCTGAATAACCGAACACCACCCATTGGGATTTTTTGTGATCTCTCAAAGGCTTTTGATTGTGTAAATCATGAAATTCTGCTAGACAAGCTCAAGTATTGTGGCATGAGTGGGACAATGCACAAATGGTTTAATTCGTACCTAACTGGAAGAGTGCAGCAAGTTGAAATAAGTAGTTCTCGTAACATGCAAAGATCAGCACATTCCTCAAACTGGGGAACTATCAAGAATGGGGTTCCACAAGGGTCAGTCTTGGGTCCTTTGTTGTTCTTATTATATATTAATGACTTGCCATTCTATATTCATGAAGAGGCAAAGTTAGTTCTCTTTGCTGATGATACAAGTATAGTAATCCAAATTTTTAGGTGTGTCCATTGATGAGAGATTAAATTGGAAGAAACACATTGATGATCTGCTGAAACGTTTGAGTTCAGCTACTTATGCAATAAGGGTCATTGCAAATTTTGGTGATAAAAATCTTAGTAAATTAGCTTACTACGCCTATTTTCACTCATTGCTTTCATATGGCATCATATTTTGGGGGAATTCATCACTGAGGAATAAAGTATTTATTGCACAAAAGCGTGTAATCAGAATAATAGCTGGAGTCCACCCAAGATCATCCTGCAGACATTTATTTAAGGATCTAGGGATATTCACAGTAGCTTCTCAGTATATATACTCTCTTATGAAATTTGTTATTAACAAGCAAACCCAATTCAAAAGTAATAGCAGTGTGCATAACTACAATACTAGGAGAAAGGATGATCTTCACTATTCAAGATTAAATCTAACTTTGGCACAGAAAGGGGTGAATTATACTGGCACTAAAGTCTTTGGTCACTTACCAAATAGTATCAAAAGTCTGACAGATAACCAACAAGTATTTAAGAAGAAATTAAAAGAATTTCTGAATGACAACTCCTTCTACTCCATAGAGGAATTTTTAGATATAAATTAAGAAAAAAAAATAAAAAAATATTAAAAAAATAAAAAATAAAGTTGTTAAATTAACCTAATTATGTCATGTATTGGAAAATTCGACTCATTCCACATCATTACGAAATATCGTATTCATGATCCATGGAACTAGTATTAATCTAATCTAATCTAATCAATAGATTGTGGTCAGAGTCCACATCTGCCCCTGGAAATGTCTTACAACTTAAAATCTGGTTCCTAAATCTCTGTCTTACCATTACATAATCTATCTGAAACCTTCTAGTATCTCTAGGGCTTTTCCATGTATACAACCTTCTTTCATGATTCTTGAACCAAGTGTTAGCTATGATTAAGTTATGCTCTGTGCAAAATTCTACCAGGCAGCTTCCTCTTTCATTTCTTAGCCCCAACCCATATTCTCCTACTAACGTTTCCTTTCTTCCTTTTCCTACTATCGAATTCCAGTCACCCATGACTATTAAATTTTCGTCTCCCTTCACTACCTGAATAATTTCTTTTATCTCATCATACATTTCATCAATTTCTTCATCACCTGTAGAGCTAGTTGGCATATAAACTTGTACTACTGTAGTAGGCATGGGCTTCGTGTCTATCTTGGTCACAATAATGCGTTCACTATGCTGTTTGTAGTAGCTTATCCCCACTCCTATTTTTTTATTCATTATTAAACCTACTCCTGCATTACCCCTATTTGATTTTGTATTTATAACCCTGTATCCACCTGACCAGAAGTCTTGTTCCTCCTGCCACCGAACTTCACTAATTCCCACTATATCTAACTTTGACGTATCCAGTTCCCTTTCTAAATTTTCTAACCTACCTGCCCGATTAAGGGATCTGACATTCCATACTCCGATCCATAGAACGCCAGTTTTCTTTCTCCTGATAACGACGTCTTCTTGAGTAGTCCCCGCCTGGAGATCCAAACGGGGGACTATTTTACCTCCGGAATATTGTACCCAAGAGGATGCCATCATTATTTAATCATACACATGGTATGTGTGGTGAAAAAGGGACCGAGATCATGGCTGTCATGTTGTAGAGCTAGCTCTGCAACAGAATATTGTGTGTTGCTGGTATACATTCTCTGCCTAAGCCCATTCATCATGACTAATAACTGGGTGGTAGTCATGCTGATGTAAAAGGCAGAACACCGTTTACATAACAGCTGGAATGTGACGTGTCTCTTCACAAGTGGTTCTCCCTTTGCTAGCATATGTTTTGTCAGTCACAGAGCTGATATAGGTGGTGGTAGGAGGTGGCATAGGGGAAGTCTCACAGCAGAGATGGTAGGAGCAGACAATACATGATCTTTACTGAACAAGACAATACACTGTATCTTTTATAATGTTATCATAGCAACATATCTAAGCAACACTGCAAACATAAAACACAACACAAAGAAAGTCGTCACTCTGAGATGGCTATACACTGTCAGCATTGTTTGGCTATGAAGTCCCAACAAATTTCTTGTTGGTCATGAAAAGCAATTTTTTTATTTTTTTTATTTATTTTTTTATTATTTTTTTTAAACTCATCCTATAAATGTGGAAGCAGAACTGTGGCTGATCAAGAATGGATGTCTCCATTAGTTTTTTGCTTATAGGCCTGAAGATGACATAAGTGAAGTGTCAAAACTAGTTGCTTAAATAATAAAAATTTAGGAAAAATTACAGTTGTTGGTATTCTTTTTCTACAAGGTACTTGGAAAAAGTGGGCTATATTGTTTCATTTGTAAGTTTATGATAATTTGGAATTTCATGTTTACATATTCCTACTCTGCTAAAAGAATAATTTCTAATGCAAGAAGATAAAAAACATAGTAATTCACTCATAGAAAACAGTTTTTTGTGTGAAATATACACAGTTACTGAATAAATGGTTCTAGAAAAATATTAATAATGACATGAACAATTATTGAAATTGTAAATAGTCCAGTAGATAATAACCTTTAACAACATGTAGAAGGTAGTTGATTGTACCAAATAGTGTAACTTTAACACTGAAACTTCCATAAATGGTAGTAATTAAAATAACTAACCACTTTAGCAGCAACATGATATTTTGAAAGCAATGCTTCCTGAAATTTTGTGTTAGAAAGAAATGTTATAAGGAGAAAAACAGTGGCAAATATTTTCTTCATTATTGTAAAGCTTACTATTTCACTTATGTTTTTATAAAAAAAGGTATACAATTTTTCATTACAATGTTACAAAAGTATTAATACCAGTAATAAACTTATCATCATGTATTGTTAATCTATTATATAAAGGCTGGTTTAAGGTCAGAGCAGTTAGCTGTTATTAGTTCACGTGGCAGTAAACTGGATATGGAAGTGACATTCTAATGCAGCTCTGTTTGAGTGTTCACATAAAAGCAGGCAGTAGACTTTGGTTTATTGCTAGAGTACCAGGGAAGTGTAATCTCTCTATAAGGGGTACTGTTTACAAATCACTCGTGCGACCAATTCTGGACTATTTCTCAAGTTAGTGGGACCCGTTCCAGATATGGCTAACCAGGGATATTGAACGTATAGAGAGAATGGCAGCATGAACAGTCACATGTTTGTTTAATTCATAGTAGAGTGTCACAGATATATTGAAGGAAATGAATTGGAAGATGCTGGAAGATAGGAGTAAACTATCCCAAGTAAGTCTATTAACAAAGTTTCAAGACTCAGCTTTAAATGAATACTCTAGGGATATACTACAACACCCATATAATATTGTGCCCTGCGCATGACGTAATAACATACTATTTTCTTTTTCTATTGGAATATTACGGTTTAAAGATATAATTTAACCAATGAGTCAATGAACTACGCTGCAAGTCAGCAAATGTGTACACCCAGAATAATGAGAGTAGCATATCATTATCATGTGTATTTTGTTCTATATAAGAATGCGCGCTCATCTTTTCTTTCTCTTCTTTAACTGCACGCCTTTCCGACAGCATCTTTCACTATCAGACTCCTATTTTCTTTCATTTTGTTCGAATGAATGAAACTTGTATTCCTGCTTGGAATTTATTTAATCATGCTATTACTGTCACCAATTTCGAGTAGTAATATGACCTTATTATCACTGCTTTATTCTTTCACTCAAGGGCTGAGTTAAGATTATCATAATTTCCAAGTATTTTGGCGAAATACAGCACAATTCTTTGTTCAAAACTGTGAGAATTGTTCACAAAATGTTAGAGTTCTGTACAAATTATTTACTTCATTAAATAATAATTGTTTAATTTAACATTTCTGCTTTCATTCCGTAACAGCAGTCCCAAATTTCCAATTTATAAATGTTATAGATATTTCTTTACTACATTATTTTCTTATGGTGCCAACGTAATACTCATGAGATTAAATCAAATTATTCTAAATTTCTTGTGAGGGGAGAAGACAGTTGAGATTACAAAAAAACACAAATTAACCATTTTTAGCATGTTGCTTGCCTACTGATCTTCACTTCAAGAAAAAAGTTAAAAAGAGTAAAATAAATTAAGAAGTGAAGTGATAATATTGTGCATTCAATAGTACTGAGTGCATTTTCTGATAAAAATAATTTTTAATATAAAGTCAAAAAAGTGGCATGTGTGTGAAATATCTAATTTGTTTACTTTTAATTATGGATAAGAAGTGATACCTCTAATTATTCCACGTACTGATAGTTGTGTGTGAATATTTAAGTATTAAAGGTAGCTGGTTTCATGAGTACATTTAAATAATAGTAGCACAGAAAATTTAATTGGGATACATTATGTTTGAAGAAATTTTGCTTAATAGTCATTCAATTACTGAACTACTGCCAATATATGAATAGACTATAAGCTTAGGTTACATCCATCGTAATTTATACTAGCTGAATTACAAATTTCCACAATTCCATAATAATATTCATCCATATTTATAAAACACACCATAGTCAAAAAGATTCAGTATACCCTACATATCACTCACATAGGGGTCTTGGAGATAAGATTAGAATAATTACTGCACAGGCAGAGGCATTCAGAGAATTATTCTTCCCATGTTCCTTATGTGAATGGAACATGAAGAAACCCTAATAACTGGTACAATGGGACATACTCTCTGCAATACACATCACAGTGGTTTGCAGTGTATAGAAGTAGATTAGGTGTAGAAATGCAGGAGGATAAAATAAATTAATTTCAGAAATTTGTTGAAGTCATGGACTCAAATTAAACAAAAGTATGTGTATCACAGTATTTGGACTCAGTGTCAGGACCATTTTGTTTGATGCTTTATGCAACATCCAAAAGATAGGTAGTGGAAATCATGGAAGACAAAAGACATGGAATTCAAATCTTTGATATTCATCATGTTATGAACTAATTTATTTACGACTCAGTACCAATGATGACAGAGAAGCTGTTCTTTCATTCAGTATGTGTTACAACTGATAGAAGGATTTCTTCTGGGCTATCACTAAGTGCAATCATATGTGTAACATATACTAGTCATTTATTTTGGAACAGAGGAGATGGTCTGAAACAAAGCAAAACTTCTCTCTATCTGTGTAAAACTGCTGATTTCTAGTATACAATTTATTAAATACATAATGAGTAATATACAAATTTCCAAAATTATAAACATTTTATTTAAAATTTTTGAATTGAGCTTTGTTATTCTAACTTTAAGTATATTTTACCTGAATGGAAGAGGATGTTGGTTTTATTGTAAACTGTAATTTAAAAAGATATTCCAAAATGACATTGTAAACAAAGTAGAGTTATATAAAAATGCTACATAGAAAAACAGAATTAATATCAACTGTCATATACTTTAACTGAAATACTCTGTTATCTACTGACAGAAGAACAATTTGTTTCAATCAAAAATATTTTTAAAAATATTATTTATAAAAGAGAGTTTCAAATTCTAGAATCTTCAGTTATAAATTTATAAATAGAGTAAACACTGAGTAATATATTTTTATAATAATAAAATTGCACTTTTGAAACACAGATAATTTTGTTAAAATACATGTACTGGTTAGAAAATTGCAGTAATTAAAAAAGTTTATTTTCCAAGAACCTTTGCATGCTGGTAACTAGGCTATAAACAGGACAAAAGCGGCCAACTGCTTGTTCAGCCCATTTCTTGTTCACAAATATTCTTTTGATCAGATTCATTTGTCAAGCCTTATATCAACAACTCATGATCAGTCTTATCTGTTTACTGTTGTTCCAGTGAGTATTTCCACTATTTTGTGCTTTGAAAAGTGATTTGGTGAAAATATATGTAAAGAAATGATATGCAGAAAAGTGTTTCAATCATTACTATAAAAACCCACCCCTCTAGACAATCAGTTGCAAACAAACTATTTACTAGCCACAAATAAGTTTCAAGCAAGACATAAAAGATAAACAAAACAATTATTATTTATATTAATTCTTCCCAGCCTTGATTATATAGTGTACTACTGGTATTTTTTCTATCAAAAATTACATTGTTTAATGTTAAACTTGTGGGTATTGCTTGCCTGTGAAGGAATATTACAACCACATGTGGGAACAATGTTGAAGAGAGGGATATGATTTGGGTTTTCACCAAAGTTTTATAAGTTGCCAAATCAATTGTATTATTGTGTAATCAAGCAGCAGAAACAAAGAGCAAACTAAAAGGTGTACTAGCTACTCATATATGTGCCAGGGAGAAAGAACTCAGCCAACTTGGACTAACCAACACTTGACAGTCCAGCACCTCACTAACAAAGGACAGAGAACAACAGACTAGCATGTTTCCAGTGAGGACACGTTGGACAGATATGTTACTGCAGAGAAAGATGGCTAGTTTTCGATGACTACCACCAGATGTCACCCATCACAAAAGTTCTATTCATATTAGTCACTGGCCAATGATTATAGTCAACCTGGATGCAGACACTCCCCAACACACCACAACCATACCTTGTCACAGAAGTACCATATGCTTGCCTGATTGCTGAAATCAGGAAAACTAAGAGAAGTGACCATCTATGGAGGTGAGGCCACCACAGATGAAAATCCACCATGGTTGACAGTCACTAAGATTTCAAACAATCTTATTGATGTCAACGAGACCAGGTGCTAGTTGACAAGTATCACAAATAGTCACAGACTGCTGATGATGAAAGCTCAGTATTGACAAAACAGTTCAAATATGCTCACATGACAAAAGATAACTTCCAGCCGTTGTTTGCCACTGAAGAGGCAGTTATCTCACTGTTATTAACATTATTAATCATAAGCATTGTAAGTGGTCAAGGAGGATTCTGGATCACTAACTGTCACATGTGCCCACAACAAATCCCTAAAGGTATGGGCACAGGGGCAGACAAATAAGTCTAGGAAGAGGAGCTGAACTCAACAAAACATCATTCTCTGCTACTGCTACAGACAATGCAGGCTTGAAAGCTACTATTTACCTGCCAATAGGATATGGCCTGAATGATAAACAATGTCAGTGAGTGTTAGTAGTGCTGTGCCAGTTTTCAGATGCTTTCAGATCTGGAGTGGAGAAAAGATAGATTAAATGGCTCATGGAAAAACACTTATCATTTATTATTGAGTGCTTGTATAATGGTGTCATGAGCTGAGTGGTGGTGATGACATCATTGAACCTACAGAGAATACTTGCTCCTCTCCTGTGGTCCTCGTGCAGAAGAAGGATGGCACAGGGCATTTTTGCATTGACTACTCATGACCAAACAAATTTATGAAAAAATATGTTTATACATTGCTGTGCATTGACCTAGACTACTTGAAAGGAGCAAAGTATTTCTTAACCATGGATATGAATACAGACTACTGTCCAATTGAGGTTGACAAGGATGCAGTTCAAACACACTTCAACACAATTACCAGATGCTTATATCTGCTCAAAAGTCTTGAAAAAAATGACAGTGCCAACTTAAGGCCTTGAACTAGGTTGTTCATTATATGTTCAAAGCTGAATGGAACATTAGAAGGTCCAAATAGCATAACTTTTAACTCACAAAGGCTATCATGTGTTAAGAAGGCAATCTTTTCTCTGTCGGCCTTGGCAGTCTCAGTTCTCCAGTACTCTGTATTTACGTCCACAGTTAAGAACTACTTTGTTCATTTCAAGCAGTCTATGCCAAAGTGCAGCAATGGGTGAACATCTTTTTTGTGATTTTGTTGAGTTGTGAGTAGTCAATACAGAAATATTGTCTGCCAACCTCCTTCTTCACAAAGATGACAGGAGAGAACCAAGTATTCTCTGTAGGTTCAGTGTTGTCATCTTGCATCTCCTCTTCATCCTGCATTATCCATTAGTCTGCCCATGACACCCTATAAGAGCACTGAATAATTGTTGGATGACTCCAAGTGTTGATCATACTGTGTTTTTCCATGGGCTACTTGGTCTTTCTTTTCTTCACTCCAGATTTGAAAGCATCCAAAAATTGATGCATAACTACTAACACTCACTGACATTGTTCATTAAAATTTGTTTTAATAGAGACATTTAATTTTATAGAGCAAACAATTAATGATTTAGTAGTTGAGTATTGGACACCCTTCTGAGACACTGAAATCTTCAGTAATAAATAAACGAGGTAATTACTTCTTCTCTTGTTGAGACAGAGAAATTTTTCTCAGATATGTTGGATCATTTAAGAATACTTTAATTGGTGAATGTAAATACTGGAAGAACTGATTGAATGTCCAGCTCCTTGAAGAGACGCCATTTAAAAGAATGCCATGTACTTTTCTCATTGCTTCCTTTCTTAATCAGTTCTGTGTCTCTATCTACTGACTACACTAAAAGCTATAGTATAAAACATCAATACATGCAAACTGCAAAGTACACACATCTATATTTATACTCAGCTAACCTCTGTGAAATGCATGGGAGAGAGAGGGCATCTCACAATACCAGTTAGTAGGCTTTTCCATTTACATTCACATATGGAGTGTGGGAAGAGTGACTGTTTACATACCTCGATGTGTGCAGTAATAGCTGGGATTTATCATAAATCTCTCTTCCAGCATAAAGTTCCAAGTAAATGAAAGGAAGTGAGAGAACTCCTGCATGTAAGAAGGGTAAAAGGACAGACTCTCAACATTATGGACCAATATCCTTAATATTGTTTTGCTGCAAAATTCTTGACCATATTCTGGGTTTGAATATAATAAATTCTCTTGAGACAGAAAATTATCTGTTCATCAATCAACATGTATTTAGAAAGGATCTCAGCATACTCTTTTCTCAATAATTTCCTGCAAATAATGGAAAAAGAGTAAAAAGCAGAGTCCATAATCCTAGATTTACAGAAAGCTTTTGACATGGTGCCCCACTGCAGACTGTTAATGAAGGTCCAAGGATGTGGATTAAATTCCCAGACATGTGAGTGACCCAAAGATTTCTTAAAGTACTGTAATAAAACCCCAAATGTGGTCCTCAATGGCAAGTGTTCATCAGAGACAATGGTAATGTCAGGAGTGTTCGAAGGAACTGTGGTAGAACTGCTCTCATTCACTCTAAACATAAATGATCTGATGGGCAGGGTAGTCAGCAATCTGTAGCCATTTACTGATGACACTGTGGTGTATGTAAAGGTGTCATTGATTGTGGGATTGTAGGAGAATACAAGATGACTTACACAGAATTTCTAGTTCTTTGGATCAATGGCAACTTGCTCTAAATGTAGAAAAAGGCAAGTTAATGCAGGTGAGTAGGAAAAACAGTCCCTTAATGTTCAAATACAGCATTAGTGGCATGCCACTTGACTGAGTCATGTCAGGTAAATATCTAGGTGTAACATTGCAAAATGGTATAAAATGGAATGAGCAAGTAAGGATGACAGTACGAAAGGCAAATGGTTGAATTTGGTTTATTGGGAGAATTTTGGGAAAGTGTAGCTCATCCATAAAGCAGTATGCATATAAAATACTAGTGCAACCCACTCTTGAGTACTGTTTGAGTGTTTGTGATCCCCACCAGGTTAGATTAAAGAAGGACAACAAAGCAACTCAGAGGGGTGCTGCTAGATTTGTTGCCAGTAGTTTTGATCAATACACAAGTATTATGGAGATGCAACTCAAATGGCAACCCCGTTGGGGAAGGGGCTGTTCTTTCCTTGAAGCACTATTGAGCAAAATTTACAGAACCAGCATTGGAAGCTGACTGTAGAATGAGTCTGCTGCCACCAATGTACATTTTGCAAAAGAACCATGAAGATAAGAAAAATTAAGGCATGTATGATGGCATATAGATAGTTATTTTTAACTCAGTCCATTTGCAAGTGGAACAGGAAAGAAAATGACTATGTAGATCCTTATGGTGAGAATATGGTTCAGAATATATATACAACATGATAAAGTATGTAAACAATATTTTATTATACTCAAATGGTAGCACATCTACATTATTTGGAACCATAGAACACAATGTAACTGGACAGTCAACACCAAAGATCATCTATTGTGAAGCAGGATTAACAGTCAGTGAGGTTACACAATGTAGTGTTCCCCCAAAGCCCTGCCCCTCCCCTCACCTGTTGTGAGAAGCACTGGGAGGAGGCGGTGGTCATCATCTGGGGATGGTGCACAGGGCTAGCACTTGTGGGATGTGCCATGAGCATCAAATAGCTAAGTGTGTTGCACAGCATTGAGGTGGGTAATCTTGCAAGTATGCAGAAGTGTCCAATTCCAACCATAGTAAGATTTTTGTAGAGTGTTAGTTGGCAGGTGCGTTGTGAAAGGCCAGCTTGCAGGGGGAAGTCTTTGTGGTCCCACATTGTGGTGGCGGAAGAGTGTGATGTTCTAGGAATGGTATTTGTGAGGAATCTGTTAGGAGACACATGTGATGTGATGGCTGCCATGACCATGTGAGGTACTGGCTACTGAGACCATTTCTACTGTCGTGTTAAGCATGTCGACCTTTGATGAGCAGAAACTTTTCAAGCAGTGTGACTCTCAGGTCATATGGTTGAAAATATTTGGTATCAAACCTTACTATGAAACTGGTCACAGCTACAGTGTGTCCAATTGTGTTGCTGTGGTAGTTGGTGGATGGATTGTCCTGAAGTGTCCGCACATGTTTCAAGTCATTTACAGACACTGTGATGGGCGTTCCATTCAGGAGTATTTTGAACATAAGTATACTACATTCTAGCACCTTGTGTGAATCTGTCTGAGGAGACTGTAAGGTGGCCTCAATTGTGTCATCACAAAGCATGGCATAGATTCAGTCCACTGTGAGATTGTGGAGATGGTAATTTGAGCCATGCATTTTGTTCTTTTAACCTGGTAATGAGCATGGGAAGTTCAGTGGTTCCCACTATTGGCACTAGTAGCAGGATGACAACAGGAATGGCAAGTGACTCACCATACAGAACTTCAATGAGGAAAACACAGAGGTCTTTTTTGTGGACAGTTCATATCCCTAAAAGCACCTACAGCACTGCCCCTTTCCAGTGTCCACCATTGCACATTCTGGCAGCTTTTGATGTGGGCTGGTACCATTCTACAAGGCCATTGCTTTACGAGTGATGGCTGGTAGTTTGATAATGGTAGGTGAAACAGAGGTTAAATAGGTTCCTGAACAGAGCAGATTCAAATTGTTGTTCATAGTCTGTAGTTATGGACACTGGACACCTGTATCAGGAAATCCAGGTGTTGATGAAGGTTCTGGCTATTGATTTTGCTGACATGTCTCACAGAGAGATGGCTTTTATCCACCGCTTTACATGGTCAATGTCAATTCAGGGATGGGTCCCACCAGATCAAGGTGCATGTATTGAAACTCTCCTTTTCAGATTGTAAACTGTCTGACGAGTAGTTAGGCATGCCAACACACTTTGCTCTTTTGACATGGTACGCATGTACATGATCACTCTTTATTATGTTTTTTGATGTACAACCATACAAAACAATCTCCAACAAGTCATGTTGTCATCAAGTGCCAGGATGCAACAAGTTGTGCAACTGGTCAATGCTGGTCTTCTGAAACAGCTGAGGTACTAAGGGACAAGTTTGATATTGTAAAACATCTGTCTGGTTGCGCCCAGTGTCAGGTGACATTCAGTTTTGAAATTCAGAGATGATCGTTGAGGAGGTCTCAAAGCTGTTTGTCAGCTATTGTGTTTCTGCAAATTTATCATAATCAGCAATGATCCATGAAAGACCACCAGAGTGACATTGTCTGCACCTTTGAGGTGACAGATGTCAGTTGTAAATTGTGTTGTAATCCAGGTGGCAGAAATGTCTGGAACACAAATCTTTCAGTGGGTTACAGATTGAGTCTGCCAGTGATTTGTTTAGATGGCTAGTTGTCTACCTTCAACTTCTGACCATCACCAGCCTCTTGTAGCCCAAGTTGATTTACTAATTTTGAAATAAGTGAATAATTTGGGCAGCTGGGCAGCACTCGACACACTGAGACAGTGACAAACGGCAGAGAGCAGTAGCAACGGCAGAATTTGAATAAACAGTTCTCATCATACTCAACTTTTATTCTTCTTCTTCATTGTAACTTGTAGGCTCATAGTCCATTCTGAAATGCAACTTTGTATACTGGTCTAGAGGATGTGTGGCTTCATTTTGTTAAATAATATGCACAGTGGTGCACTTTCTCTTGTTGAATAGATATATTTTCAGTCATTTCGCTTCACAATACAAATAAACATCAGCCACCATGCTAACACACAACACACATCACTTGTACTCCCTCCTCGCACTTCCAGTTCATACAACTCTCTGCCCAAAGACCAAGGTTTCCCTCTAACAACATGTAGAAAAGAAAATATTATCATATATCAATATATCTGTGCAAAATCATCTTTGAAACATACATTTCAAAAATAAAGTACAAATAATTGCTTGTCCATAATCATCATCACTATTGCATTAAATGTTTGTATATGTTGATGTTCATACATTTTCATATACCTGTATGGAAGTGGGTTTTTGGGGTTTTGAGTCTTTAACTTATGAACTGGTCATTTTGTATGATCCAAGATTAGTTAGTACATTCATCTCACCATAATTAATTTTATTACAATTACACCCCCAAAAATCTTGAAAGCATAAAATGTGAGAAAAATTTTGATGCAGAATAATAAAACTGGTTACGTCAACAATATTACATAATATACAAGATTTTTTACTATCTTAGTAACATTACTTCTTTCAAATGAGAACAAGTGTAAAATTTCACTTTACAATATTCTTTTATACCAAATTTTCAAAACAATTACAAAGTCTGACCTCTTACCTATATTGTAGCTCTCAGGTTGTTACCAAATGTCATATATCATAAATAGGATAAGCAAGAGAAGGTCCACATAATAAAAATATCTACTTATAACTCTGTCCTTTAACATTAAGGCACTTTCATTGATTTTATCATAGTGGCATGACAATAGAGCCCTTATTTCATCATAGTGTGTAAACATTTTAAGAAACCTAAAAATACCATGACCAACAAATGTCTGCAAGCTGCCACAACACAAAAAAATCTTTTCTTTATACTCCTCTGTATACCAACATTTATAATTCTGTCTTCAATTAGTGAAACATTATTAACTGATAATGCACTACGACCAAAAGAAAACTTCTTAGTCCATATAGAGTTATTTGAAGTGCTTTAAAACAATTGTAGCAAAATATTTTAAATCACAGATCAAAATTAATGTACCTAGTTAGGAACTTACTCCTTTTGCTTAGAACACAAATGAAATGTTTTGCAACAACATTTTATAATGTCTTTTACATTTTTCACAAATACTACATGTCCTTACATCATCACCATGTATGTCACTTTCAAAAATAGTGTTCATCAGATTTTAATCCCATTTCTGACCTTTTTTTTGTTCATTATCTAGTTACTAGAATCTAATTCTCTCTCCATCTCACTTTCACATGGTTTAACAAAATAAATGCACCTGCTCAACATTTAGATCCTTATGACATGCAACAGAGCTTACATCAATACGTTCCATTTCATCGCTTACAACTTCATTTGTCATAACAACATCAACACCTTGTCCTCCACATAAACCTCTCTTATTTCTTTAAAGTAAGCACTCTTTTGTGCATTACCATTTTGACCACAACATATGACACAGGAACCACTGCCTGGTCATTATAAATTTTCACCTCTTTATTGGAGTAAACATTCATTTTTGTATATTACTACCCATAAAACAGCAACTTCAGGCCCACCTGCCCGTACTCAGTAATCATGACTTTCACTGCAGGAAACTCCACTTTCCTTCCATCAATATTGTTACTGTTGCCCATTATTAACCTCCACCACCACAGTAAACATTCATTTTACCAAACTCGACAGTTGACTCTAATTTATCGTCCAGAACAGATACCAGAACCTTCTTACTTCCAAATTTAACTTCCATACAGAACATTGAACCCCATGAATATAAAAATATGCTACAACAAAAATTATTTCTTGCCCTATTTTGCAAGAATTTTTGTGCATGATATGACAGATAGAAAACAAAATAGACCCCAGACAGACAAGAGTAAAACAAAAATTGAAGAGCAAAGTGGGAATAGAACCTGGATAGGAAAGAGTTAGAATAGAGTGCACCAGAAAATAGGAATGGATACACCCAGCTAAGGAAGACACCTCTCACCAACTCACCAAGTGGTGTACCTACCAAAGTCAGCAGACCGCCTACCTTAATTCTAAGTGCAAGGACATCAGTTTTATCACTCATTTTGTCTCTAATTGCTACACACATTTTTCATCATTAATTTTCATGTCACATAATCGATTATACAATAACATATGAAAAATTGCTTTTCAAGTCTTTCAAATTATATTACAGGATCAGAAGACTAGCTCATTCTTACATGTTTTTCTGAAAACTGAGTTATTTAGCAACTTTTGTAAAAAAAAAATTGCCGACCAGGGTGGCCGAGCGGTTCTAGGTGCATGCGTCTGGAACCGCGCGACTGCTACAGTCGCAGGTTCAAATCCGGCCTTGGGAATGGATGTGTGTGATGTCCTCAGGTTAGTTAGGTTTAAGTAGTTCTACATTCTAGGGGACTGATGACCTCAGTCCCATAGTGCTCAGAACCATTTGAACCATTTTTGCTGTTCGTTAATTATTTGTCACTATCATATTTAAATTCTTCTTTTGCATCTACATAAAGTGTACTGATTCAATGGGTAAACATGAAAATTCAACACATATACAAAAACAACACTAAACATCAGAAAAAATATCTATCATAGTAAACACAAGTAAATTATATTCTGCACAAGAAATTGTAGTTATTTTGTGAGAAATGGTGTGGTGCTTTCCCTATACATTCCCAAAACTAGTACACAAGAAGTATCAAAGTTTCATTGAATGACAAATAATTCAAGACAGCAAATATAAGTGCTGTTATGGTCATTTTTCAGATTCCACAGTCTTTTTACACAAAGAAAGTTATATTAAGAACTGAATAAATGCTCAGGAATTGACTGTGATTTATACTTAAAGCTTCAGCTTTTCAAATGATCAACAGTTAAAACATTACTCTAAAAATTGGCAAATAACACTGTAGAAAACTAATTACTTTTCATGAAAGAACAAATCATGACTTATTTACAACCTGTAGAAAAGTAACACTGCATAAAAGCAAAAATAATAAGTTACCACAGTTGAAACTGTTTGTGCAAAAATTTATAAAAAACTATAACTACATAGTCCTTTACATATGGTAGAAAACATTTTGTTTCTACAACATATGTGTGTGTGTGTTTGTGTGTGTGTGTGTGTGTGTGTGTGTGTGTGTGTGTCTGTGGAATATGTACACAGAATAATTTTTTTGGTGTTGTTGCAACTACTGCCATGTTGTTTTGCAGAATGAAAATTTTTACCATTTGCTCTATTATGTTCCTTCTGATCATAATTGTTAGTATTGAGTTAACTATGTCACCTTTTATTGTTATTACTACTGTGCCAATTTTGATTACTGCTGCTTTTAAAATGTGTGTGCCTATTGTGGTTCCCCAAAACTCTTTCTAATTTATCTACATATTTTAAAAACATGGACGATAAATAGTTTGGACAAGAAGAGAATAGAAGCTTTCGAAATGTGGTGCTACAGAAGAATGCTGAAGATTAGATGGGTAGATCACATAACTAATGAGGAAGAATTGAATAGGATTGGGGAGAAGAGAAGTTTGTGGTACAACTTGACCAGAAGAAGGGATCAGTTGGTAGGACATGTTCTGAGGCATCAAGGGATCACCAATTTAGTATTGGAGGGCAGCGTGGAGGGTAAAAATCGTAGAGGGAGACCAAGAGATGAATACACTAAGCAGATTCAGAAGGATGTAGGTTGCAGTAGGTACTGGGAGATGAAGAGGCTTGCACAGGATAGAGCATCATGGAGATCTGCATCAAACCAGTCTCAGGACTGAAGACCACAACAACAACAACATTTTAAAAACTGGTCTGTTGTGCCATCTGGCACATACACTAGATCCCAATGTACCTCAGCTGGTAAACTCCTTTTTAAAGCATGGGTGAGTTCATCAAAGTGTTTACTCAAATGAGCTAATTTTTTAGGTTGATTTTTGCAAAACTGTTTCATGCTAGTACGTCTTTCTCTCTAATTTAGACCATTGACAAATTCACCTTTTGTTCTTGTTTGTTCAGTCTTTTTACAAAAATCTATCTAAAAATCCTTCCTCATAATCTGCAATTAGCCAAACTTAATGCTTTACCTTCTAGAAATTTCTTAACAAACTAGATTTTCATAATATCAGTCATATTAGACACATAATTATCTCTTCAGTGCTGCAGAAAATCTACGAGATGTAAACTACGACCACCTGGAAAGTTTTTCACTGGAGTGTTGCAAAACATGGTGCTAACATTGTTTATAAGATTTCTATTAACTACATCATTGAAATTGAACAATTCTTCAACCTTTTTCCACAGGACAGAGTTCTGGTTTTGTTATTATTTAATTTTATATTTTCTATGAATTTATTACCTACCTGTTCATCACAACTGCTTTCAATTAATGTCAGTTCAGTATCAACATTAGTTTACAAAGTCAAAATTAAAGTATTTACATTTTTTCAGAAGTACTTATTTCCTCTTACACTTTTTCAAAAGCAATTTTATTTTTCTTCTTATCTTCAGTGATCTCATCTTTGACATTTTTTACTTCAGTGTTAAAATTACGTACAGTTTCTTTCATTTTGGACTCAACAGACTCTACTCAAACACCTAATCTATCAATTGTTTGGTTGACATCATTTATTTGAGCTGTATTTCTACCAATACAATCAAATAAAATTCCTACCTGCTGACCAAGTTTTGTGAATTTTTCTTACTATCTTGTTTGTGACTTTCAAGTTGATCATTAATTTTTGGAAACAGGTCCTTACTCATTTTTATTTCTGATCTTTTATCATTATTCATTCATATTAACAATGCCAACATGGTGCTTACGTCATTATCATTATCTTATTTTACTAATTTACTTGATTTATTGGCATTCTTTCTATTCTACTGCTTCATAAATAAAGCTTTCCTGTTCTTGTTTCACAACATGAGTTAAGTCTCCCATGTCTGTATTACTCCCTACTGTTTCAGATTCTTGTTCAATGACTTTCATTGTTAATGATTATTCAACAAAACACTTCATCAAAAAAAGAAAAAAATAAAGAAAATATTTCATACTTTTCTCCTTCTTGTTTATGAACTCTTTTTACCACTATTGTTGCTGTTTCATAGCTGTGGTTCTTACTTTGCTGTTTATTTGTATAAAATTTTAACAGTATACACATTTTAAACTACAACAAGAAAAATAGTCCAACACAGTATTCACATTTTGCTTTCAGAAAATCCCAGACAATGCCACCATACTCTGACCATAACCATCCTCTTGTAGCCCAAGTTGATTTACTAATTTTGAGGTATATTAATAATTTGGGAAGCTGGTCACATTTCCATAGCCCTTGGCATGCTGTGATAGTGGCACACAGCAGAGAGAGGTAGCAACAGTAGAATTTGTATGAAGAGTTTTCATAACTTTCATAACATAGACTTTTTGTTGCTGAATAGATATATTTTCAGTCATTTCACTCCACAATACTAATCAAGATCAATTACCATGCTAACACAACACACATAACTTGTACTCCCTTCTCATACTTCCACCTTACTACCCAAAGACAAAGCAGCAAAGAAAATTCTATCATATATCAAACTATTTGTGCACAATAGTCTTTGGAATATAGATTTCAAAAATAAAGTACAAATAATTTTTTATTACTGTTTATCTTTTTAAGAAGTCCATAATCATTATTTTAATTACATTAAACGTTTATACATGTTGCCATTTATACATTTTCATATTTTATGGTAGTGGATTTCTGGGTTTTGAGTCTTCAACTTGGGAATCACCCACTTCATATGATCCAAGGCCAGTTGTTACATTTATCTCACCATAACCAGTTTTATCACAAACTGACAGATTGCCCCAAAGACCATGAGGAATTCGTGGTTACAGGTGGACCATTTGCTTTAGGAAGGAGTCAGTGTGAGTGGTTGCTGTAAGCCTGCCAGTTGCTGTTGGATAACTGTAAAGGAATCACTCATATCCAACATTACAGTTAATTGCATGCGAGAAAGTGGTTGTGTCGGGGTGATTGCCTGGGTGAGCCAATCATTGAGCTGGTTGAAGGTTTCCTGAATGTTAGTGGTCCACTACCACTTCTGTTTACCACTAGTGTTTTTCTTTCAAGGGTGACTGTGAGTGAAGCCTGAACAGTGGCTGCCTGCAGAGGTTGGTGCCAGTAAAAGTTGATCATCCCTATAAATCGAAATAATTCCTGGTCACCTTGTAGGTTTAGTAGTTGGAGAATGAGTTCTGTTCATTGTGGTGTAAGGCAGATGCCTGTGGCATTAACACTGTGACTGAGAAAAGTAACATTGAGTTGTTACAATTGGCTTTTTCCATCACCAGTTATAATGTCATTTGCAGTAATTACATTGAAACCTTGTTTGAGGTGAGAATTGTTTGTATCAATTGGAAAAAATGTGGATGTCATCAACATAAGTGAAGCAGAAGGGTGGCTGAAATAGGATACCACCCAAAAACCATTGTTATGTTTGGGCTGCAATTTTGGGGCTATGTAGGATTAAAAAGTGCTTGAATAACCCAAAAGTCGTGATGATTCCTTTCTTTTGCTCATCTTCTGCACTCATTGGTATCTGGTGATAAGCTTGTTTGCAGTCCAGAATGCAGAAGACAGATGCACTGGCTAGATAGTGAGTAAAGTCCTGCATATTCAATATCAGATAACTGTCAGTCACGGTAGATGCATTATGAGTTTTGTAGTCACCACATAAAGTATCATCTTTCCTTGGCACTAATTTAATGGATGAAGCCCTGGACTGTCCAAAGGTCCAATGATTCCAGCTTTTAGAAGTTCATCGGCTATCATCTTGGCTGTGTAAAGTTAGTCTAGTGTCTGTATGGACAATGGGGCCCAGCCTGTTGAGTATCTTGTATACTATTCCTTTGGTTAACTGGATCAATAACACTCAAAAAGAATTTGTAGGTGGCTGGTACCATGGGGTAACAATGGGGAGCACTTGAGCAGGAGGTGCATTACTAGCCTTGATGATTCATGAAGGTTGTGTAGATGGCGGCGCTTCTTCTGATGCTACTGTAGGTGCATTAGAAATGTGATGCAACTGCATGACAGAATTGTTGTTAATCGTTGGGGTGGTCTATGTTAACATCTACATCTATGTAGATACACCACAAACCACTGCACAGTGCGTGACAGAGGGCCTCTGTACCACTACTAGTCATTTCCCTTCCTGCTCCACTCGCAAATAGAGTGAGGAAAAAATGAATATCTATATGCTTCAGTATGAGCTCTAATTTCTCATATCTTATCTTTGTGGTCCTTACACACAATGTACGTTGGCGGCAATAGAACCATCTGGCAGTGAGATTCAAATGCCGATTCTCTAAATTTTCTCAGTAGTGTTTCTTGAAAAGAACATTGCCTTCCTTCTAGGTGCCACACAGTTTTAATCTGCCAGGAAGTTTCATATCAGCGTACACTCTGCTGCAGAGTGAAAATCTCATTCTGGAAACACCCCCTTGCTGTGGCTAAGCCATGTCTCTGCAATATCCTTTCTTTCAGGAGTGCTAGTTCTGCTAGGTTCGCAGGAGAGCTTCTGTAAAGTTTGGAAGGTAGGAGACGAGGTACTGGCAGAAGTAAAGCTGTGAGGATGGGGTGTGAGTCATGCTTGGGTAGCTCAATTAGCAGAGCACTTGCCTGCGAAAGGCAAAGGACCCGAGTTTGAGTCTCGGTATGGCACACAGTTTTAATCTGCCAGGAAGTTTTATATCAGCACACACTCCACTGCAGAGTGAAAATTTCATTCAGGTTTGACCTTCCTACTCATCCACATTAACTTTCATTTTTCCACATTTAGCTCATACCTTTGTTAACAGCCCACAATGGAACACCATGTCAAATGCTTTCCAGAAATCTAGTAATATGGAGACTAAGTTAGGGATATTGGTCTGTAATTTTGTGGGTCTGTTCTTTTACCCTTCTTACATAATGGAGTCTCCTACACTTTTTTCCAGTCACTTCGGGCTTTGTGCTAAACAAGAAATTGCCGATAAATGTATGGTGACTATTGACCAAGTTGCATGTAATATCTTTGTTTTGGCAAGCTCTTTGTGGCAGTCTGTGGCCGTGCGCATAAGAGTACACACATGCACAGAGGATCAAGAATGTATATAACTGTGTATGTGTGCTTCCGAGTAGTAAAATAGTGCTTATTACATGTGGTATAGTATGCATCATTGGTGACCCCGAATTTTGTTCACGAGTGCTACAATGAACTCTCGTACCGTCGAGCGGTACACAATGGATCACTTGCCGCCCACTACACCACACACATGCCAACTAAGTTTTCCAATGGATGCTTCGGCACGGTTTTCCAATTATTCACCTTGTGTTTGCAATAATTCAAAGCAGTTCCCAAAAACACCAACTAGCTGTACTCAACAGGATAGTGCTTCTACATTCCCACAGCCATGTGTGCCGGCATCAGGTACGAACAATAACTTTCTGTTACTGTACATGTGTCAGCAGTCGTGTGGCAGTGTTCCATACCAACAGAACTTTTTTCATGCACAAAACTTTTAATGCAGATGTTTCACACTGAATTTGAACTTTTCACATGTTCTGAGTGTTCAACAATGGCCAAAGCAATGTGCTCAAACCCCAGTGACTATATTTACACGTTTCCCAAGTGCCAGTGTGAAGTTCCACCTGAATCAGTGGTGGTACAAATCAAGCCAGACACTCAAGGCAGTAAATTTCAAGTTTATCCTGGAACTCCAGATTTTGCACCAGTTCCCCCTCCCCCCCCCCCCTACACCCCCCCCCTTACACAACCAGCATCTGCTTTATGAGTGTTTCTGATGGCACAAGCTGTTGTTGCCAGGTCTACCATGTGTGTTCCACAAACACCAGGTGATTTTAACAATTTTAATGCACCTGTAGGGGAGGGGCCTGGAAACTGTATTCTGTCATTCTCTGCACATCGGTCGACTACAGTCAACTCTACCATGCCGGTCCATTCTATGCCTGTTGCCATTACTCTGTCGAATGACCGATTCATTGGTTTCTCGACCAAGGTAGAGCCAGCCGTGCCTACCATGCTGCATGCCATTGACAGTGTCGGAAGCTACTGCACTTGAGCCAATTACACTGCAGAACTATGGACATGGAGTGGCAGTTTCTGATAAACAGTTATGTCAAGACTTTCCCATCCATTGGCTGAAGCTACCACCCCTTTGCAAGGACCACCCACGCAAATGGTTTGCCTTGGTCGAACATATCCTGCAGCTACACGACATCGCTGATGACAATTCGAAGTTCCTTTGATTACTATGTCACCTCCATGATGAACTGGACCTGATCTGTGATATTGTGGTTTTGCCCCCCCACTATGGACAAATATGCATTCACACGACACACCATCCTCAAGCAACAATCCACATCGACAGAGGAAGCTATCTGCCCCATCAGTAAACAGTCACTGGGTTCCAGAGCCCCGTCGCAACTCTGGCGTCATCTCTGCGCCATGATAAACACACATTGCATGCCAGACGTTACATTTTGGTCCATCTGGTTGCTCAAATTTCCTCCAGAAGTTCAAATTCAACTTCTCCATGTGACTTTAACCCCACTACACGCCAAACTGAAGATCGCAGATCAGGTTTACAACATTCTGCCTGCCCTGCATATCCCCCCAGGTGGCCCTCAGGCCTCAGGGGTTGGCACACCTGCACTGCAGCTTCCATCGTGTGGTAAAGAGTGCACACGACTTGCTCCGCACATGCATGCGGACCCAACACCGTCTGGCAGCTGTCACCGTAACTCCTCTCCTACCAGCACTACTGCAACGCCACTATTGGAGGAACCTACAAACAAGACCCCCTCCAATGCTGCTTTGACCTCAGCCAGCACAGCGTACGACGCCACATGGTGTCCTAGTTGGTGTTACTTCCATTCCCACTTTGGTGATGTGGCTAAGAAATGTCATTCTCCATGCGCATTCCCATACTAATAACATGATCCAATTCAGGTCTATGGGCCACGTTGCACCACACAGACGCCTATCACTTAATACTTCTTTACCTTACACGCCAGGATGCTTGTACGTGAAAGACGCATTGTCTTGCCTTACATTTATAGCCGACATGGGGGCCAAGGTTAGTGTGAGACCGTTTTCTCTCAGATATTAAATTCGAGCATCAGCCTTGCCACCCGCTTTGAGCTGCCAATAAGACCCTGATCCAATCTCATGGAATAACTAATTTAAGCCTTAAACTGCAGGACATTAGTACCCCCTTACAGTGGACTTTTGTTATCGCGGAGGTTGATGAACCTTTGCACAGGGTAGATTTTCTCTTAGCCCACACACTGTCACCCACCCTACAACGAGGAACACTAACCTTTAACTCAATAGACAGTACCACTGATTCAGATATCTCTTCCCTCCCATCCAAGAGCGCCATTCTATTGTGTGAGCTAGCTGCAACCGCTGTTGCAGTGGTCTCTTTTAGATCACACAACGACAAACTTCGGGACAGCAATGAAGCCCTCTGCTTATGCATCGCTGCTGTGCAAGCCAAGCTCACAGATGCTAGTAAGCAGGTAGCCCAGCTGTCACTCACAGCCATGCCCCCAACCCCTGCATCACTTCCTTGCACCTGCCACCAACACTGCGTTACGTTTCTACTGCCGGACAGAAGCTGTGCCTATGACACTACCAAGTACCCCACCGAGCTCTACAACGATGACTACCAGTGGATCACTGCCACTGCTGCTGACCCGCCAGCCTGGGACACACAAGTGGGTGCATTACAGGTTAGTCATAGTGCATTGTGTGAGGGTCCATCATCCCCATCAGTGTTCGCGATCAACAATGGTACTCTCCACAGAATCAATACCGCAGAAGGTGCACCAGTACATGCAAATGCTAGGCATTTAAAACCAGAAAAACTTAAACACACCAAAGCTATTATTCAGGAACTTTTAGACAGTAAGACTATTCGCCCTTCTTCAAGTAATTGGTCGTCACCCATTCATTTGGTGCCCAAGAAAGATGACACTTTCTGCCTCTGTGGTGACTATTGGGCACTTAAAACTAGAACAATTCTAGATAATTATCCCGTCCCAAATATTCAGGACTTTGCTTCCCAACTGCACGGGGCACAAATCTTCAGTGTAATCAACTGTTACAAGGCGTACCACCAACTGCCAATGGCACCGGAGGACATTGAAAAAACCGCTATCATCACCCCATTTGGGTTGTTTGAGTAATTGTTTACGCCGTTTGGCCTCAAAAATGCTGCACAGACATGGCAACGGTTCATCAACTAGTTGGTTGGAAAACTGGACTTTGCATATGCCTACCTGAATGACTTGTTAATTTTTTCTTCCTCCCTCAAGGAACATGAACTCCATTTAAATACAGTGTTCCAACTATTAAAAGCAAATGGTGTTGCAGTTAACAATGCTAAGTCACAACTCTGCCACATTAGTGTAGCTTTTCTGGGCCACGGGGCTTCTGATGATGGCATCCACCCCTACCCAAACAGGTCGAGGCCATTAGTACAGTATCTTTGCCCAAAGATTTTTGGGGCCCTCTGCCACTTCCTTGGAACGTTAAATTACTACCACAAGCACAATCCCCACGCCGCCGACATATAATTCCCACAGACAGATGCTCTCACAGGAATATACACTTCATGGTCTCAGGAGGTCACGTGGACTCCAGATATGCGTCGTGCATTTGATAACCTAAAGTCATCCTTACAGAGCCATTATGCTTGCTCACCCCATTCCTGATGCTCCTATCTCACTTACTGTAGATGAGAGTCATACAGCAGTGGGGGCAGTAGTTCAGCAAACCGTGGGTTCTGTTGTACAGTCGCTCAGATTTTTCTCCCACAAATTGTCTGCTTCCCAACGTAAATGGTCGAAGGTACAAACTAAGTGACAGGAGTTATCTGTTACACTCATCCCAGTTGAATTAAGTATTAAGCTGTAATCCCAACAATTTGGGATGATATTATGTGTTTCAGGAACATAATGAATGTCTGAACGAAGAAACCATAACGAAAGTAAAAAAAAAGCTTTGGGCAATTTTTTTTTTTAAATCCGATGAATCGTGCATAAATCATGAAATAATTAATTATTACGCTGCAATCCAAAGAATGTGGCATTTATTGTGTGTTCATGAACATAACGAATATCTGAATGAAGGAATCATAACAATAACGAAAGTGTCTTGTTTTTCTAGCCTGAAATGAATGCTACCCCATTTAAAAAAAAAAAAAAAATCCGATGAATCGTGTCTAAATCCTGTGGATAGAAACATGAAATAATTAATTATTAAGCTGCAGTCCAAAGAATGTGGGATGTTATTGTGTGTTTCACGAACATACAGAATATCTGAATGAAGGAATCATAACCATAACGAAAGTGTCTAGGCATTTTTTAGTCCGATTAATCGTGCATAAATCATGTGGATAAAAACGTGAAATAGGGAGAAATTAAAGTGTTTCGTATTTTTATAAAAGTCAATGAATTGTATATAATTCATGTGGGCAGAAACTTTAAACTGAGAAACTGAAGTTCGAAGTAATTCCGAATGTTGCTGGAAATATTAAACCATCTAGTTCCGTTTAATCTTGCCTTCATGTTGTAAATCAACTAAGAACAATGAACAGTGCAGATTCAAGACGCACACAACAGTCGATGTATACAGAATGCACACAACAGCCGATAGAACAACTCGTGAAACTCATGACACGTGCCTACGTCACGCTGATGTAGGGCTCTCCTCACCTAGCGTGAAATGAATGCTATCCCAGGTATGTGGATTCCGGGTGTTCACGGCACATGACGAATCAGAGAGACTCGTTCAACACTTTCCAATCAACCACAGCTGCTAAAGTGACAGTAGCAGATAATAGCAATCTTCAGGCTACTGGAGAAGGCGATGTTCATCTTCGAGTTACTTGTGACGACAAGAATAAACATATAACTGCTAATGATGTTGCATATGTTCCAAGACTTGCTTACAACCTACTGTCGGTTAGTCAAATGACAAGACGTGGATTGTGTGTATTGTTAAAAGTGATGTAATTGTTTCTGGAACACCAGTAGCAACTGCAACTCAAATGAATGGTATGTATCCATTAGATGAAGTGCATCATTACGCAAATGTTGTAGAAATTGACAGTTATGAATAGTGGCATCGAAGATTGGGACATTTGAATCGTGTAAGCATGCATTTATTAAAAGAAAAAATGGCTGACGGACTGAACTGGACGAACGTCAATTTAGATCCGTGTATTCCCTGTATAAAAGGTAAACAGTCTCGACAATCTTTTCCTAAAACATCAGGTAGAAGAGCAAAAGATCTACTTGACATTGTGCATTCTGATGTTTGTGGACCAATGAGCATGGCTTCGTGGGGAGGATCAAGATATCTTCTCACTTTTACTGATGATCTGTCAAGAAAAACTTTTGGTTATATGTTAAAATCAACAACAGAAGTCTGTGACACATCCATCGAATTCAAAGCACGAGTAGAAAATGAAACTGGTCGAAAAATCAAAATACTTCGAACATACAACGGAAAAGAGTTCGTCAATCGGCGCATGAAGTTATTTTTAAAGACAAATGGAATTAAACATGAAACAACAACTCCTTACACGCCAGAACAGAATGCTGTTGCAGAACGCTTAAATCGGACAATCATTGAAAAAGCAAAGCAAGATCAATGTTAACAGGTGCAGGTCTAAGTAGACAATTTTGGGCTGAAGTTGTAAACACAGCAATTTATTTGAAAAACCGATCTCCAACAAGAGCTGTTAAGAATGTCACTCCTGAGGAATTATGGAGTGGTCGTCGGATAAATCTGAGTAATTTACGAATCTTTGAATGTCTAGCATTTGTACATATACCAAAAGAAAACATTGAAAACTCAAAGTGCACTTGTGGAAACAGTATTTCAAACAGTAACCCAATTGATGATAATCGTATAGACAGTCGTCAACTAGCGCCAGCACCAAACATCATTGAAGAGGCAACTGAACTGACACAACCTGCTGAAGTTGACATAAATGCAGTTTATCTTGAATTAGCACAACGTGACACTGAGAAAACGGTAAGTAGCAACGTCCATAGTCACACGGATGTTGCGCAGCCAGAAATGCATCCAGAAATTAGAAAATCATCACGTAAAAGAAAACCAAAAACTAAATATTTTAATGATGATTTTGCTTGTCTTGCTTGTGTTTCTGAACCAAATTCATATGACAAAGCAATGAATTGTGATCTACATCTACATTTATACTCCACAAGCCACCCAACGGTGTGTGGCGGAGGGCACTTTACGTGCCACTGTCATTACCCCCTTTTCTGTTCCAGTCGCGTATGGTTCGCGGGAAGAACGACTGTCTGAAAGCCTCTGTGCGCGCTCGAATCTCTCTAATTTTACATTAGTGATCTCCTCCGTAAGTATAAGTAGGGGAAGCAATATATTCGATACCTCATCCAGAAATGCACCCTCTCGAAACATGGCGAACAAGCTACACAGCAATGCAAAGCGCCTCTCTTGCAGAGTCTGCCACTTGCGTTTGCTAAACATCTCCGTAACGCTATCACAGTTACCAAATAACCCTGTGACGAATCGCGCTGCTTTTCTTTGGATCTTCTCTATCTCCTCTGTCAACCCAATCTGGTACGGATCCCACACTGTTGAGCAATACTCTAGTATTGGTCGAACGAGTGTTTTGTAAGCCACCTCCTCTGGTGATGAACTACATTTTCTAAGGACTCTCCCAATGAATCTCAACCCGGTACCTGCCTTAACAACAATTAATTTTATATGATCATTCCACTCCAAATCGTTCCACACGCATACTCACAGATATTTTACAGAAGTAACTGCTACCAGTGTTTGTTCCGCTATCATATAATCATACAATAAAGGATCCTTCTTTCTATGTATTCGCAATACATTATATTTGTCTATGTTAAGGGTCAGTTGCCACTCCCTGCACCAAGTGCCTATCCGCTGCAGATCTTCCTACATTTCGCTACAATTTTCTAATGCTGCAACTTCTCTGTACACTACAGCATCATCTGCGAAAAGCCGCATGGAACTTCCGACACTATCTAATAGGTCATTCATATACAGGGTGAGTCACCTAACATTACCGCTGGATATATTTCATAAACCACATCAAATACTGACGAATCGATTCCACAGACCGAACGTGAGGAAAGGGGCTAGTGTAATTGGTTAATACAAACCATAAAAAAATGCACAGAAGTATGTTTTTTAACACAAACCTACTTTTTTTAAAAATGGAAACCCGTTAGTTTTGTTAGCACATCTGAACATATAAACAAATACGTAATCAGTGCCGTTTGTTGCATTGTAAAATGTTAATTACATCCGGAGATATTGTAAGCTAAAGTTGATGCTTGAGTACCACACCTCCGCTGTTCGATCGTGTGTATCGGAGAGCACCGAATTGCGTAGGGATCCAAAGGGAATGGTGATGGACCTTAGGTACAGAAGAGACTGGAACAGCACATTACGTCCACATGCTAACACCTTTTTATTGGTCTTTTTCACTGACACACATATTCATTACCATGAGGGGTGAGGTACATGTACAAACGTGGTTTCCGTTTTCAATTACGGAGTGGAATAGAGTGTGTCGCAACATGTCAGGCCAATAGATGTTCAATGTGGTGGCCATCATTTGTTGCACACAATTGCAATCTCTGGCGTAATGAATGTTGTACACGCTGCAGCACATCTGGTGTTATGTCGCCGCAGGCTGCCACAGTACGTTGTTTCATATCCTCTGGGGTTGTAGGCACATCACGGTACACATTCTCCTTTAACATACCCCACAGAAAGAAGTCCAGAGGTGTAAGATCAGGAGAACGGGCTGGCCAATTTATGCGTCTTCCACATCCTATGAAACGCCCGTCGAACATCCTGTCAAGGGTCAGCCTAGTGTTAATTGCGGAATCTGCAGGTGCACCATCATGCTGATACCACATACGTCGACACGTTTCCAGTGGGACATTTTCGAGCAACGTTGGCAGATCATTCTGTAGAAACGTGATGTATGTTGCAGCTGTTTGGGCCCCTGCAATGAAGTGAGGACCAATGAGGTGGTCGCCACTGATTCCGCACCATACATTTACGGTCCACGGTCGCTGTCACTCTACCTGTCTCAGCCAGCGAAGATTGTCCACGGACAAGTAATACATGTTCCATAGATTCACTGCCCCGTGGTTTGTGAAACCCGCTTCATCGGTAAACAGGTAGAACTGCAACGCATTCTCTGTTAATGCCCATTGACAGAATTGCACTAGATGATTAAAGTCATCACCATGTAATTGCTGATGTAGTGACACATGAAACTGGTGAAAGAGGTGACGATGCAGTATGCACATGACACTACTTTGACTCAGTCCACCGCCTCTCGCAATGTACCGTGTACTCATGTGTGGGTTCATGGCAACAGCAGCTAACACACCAACTGCACCCGCTTCTCCTGTGACGGGCCTGTTACAAACCTGTTGCATGCTACGACCATACCTATTGCATAAAGTTGGCGGTAGATGTTTTGAAATGTGCGGCACGTTGGATGCTCTCTGTCCGGGTACCGTTCTGCATACACCCTGCAGGCTTCAGCTGCATTTCGTCGACACTCGCCATAGATGAGTATCATCTCCGCCTTTTCAGAGTTCGAATACACCATGGTCACAGTTCCTACAACACTACACTATCACAGACGTCTGGTAACACGGTGTACTACAGTTGGTCTGTGTGCGGAGACGAATGCAGAATAACAATAGCAGCAAGCACTACATGCGGACACTGTGACAGCTAGACCAAACCACAACAGTTCACTACAGCCACACTTGTGAACACGGTTGTCATCGTAAAAATGTCCCTGCAGATGCTGCTCCCCGACCGTGGCCCATGTTTGTTACAACACGCAACTGAACGTTGGAGGTTTCAAGCGTCAACTTAAGGTTACAATATCTCCGGATGTAATTAACATTTTACAATGCAGCAAACGGCACTGATTAAGTATTTGTTTATATGTTCAGATGTGCTAACAAAACTAACGTGGTTCCATTTAAAAAAACTTTCTGATACTCCATAGGCTCTGACTGCGAAAAATGGAAGGAAGGCTTAGATAAGGAATATAAACCTTTACTTGAAAATGAAACACGGATTTTGACTGATTTACCACCAGGCAGGAATGTAGTTAGTTCGAAATGGGTGTTCAAGGTGAAAGAAACGTCAAATGGAGAAATTGAACGTTATAAGGCTTGTTTTGTAGCGTAAGGTTTGATGAAAAATATTATTTTAAAGGCAAGAAAACATTTTATTTACTTTATAATTACACCCTGGATACGAAAAAACACATTTACTGAAAAAAAAACACAGAAGTTACATACAAGCCAAGAATAAAGATATTGACAGCAGAGTCACGGAGCAGCACATAAATAAGGCGTCAAGGACTTTTTTCTTTTCTTTTAACACTTCCTCCAAAACAAAAAAATCATGAAATTATTGCTTTACTTTCTGCAACTGACTTGTCCATGACACTGCACCACCTGAGTACTTTACAAGAATTCCAGTTGTTGAGCACGTTGTCCAGTTTTCACCTGCGAAATCTGCATCAGCATAAATTTTTAATTCTTCTTCGGTTTTGCAATACTTTGGCATCCTTCAGACGGTCAACCAGCACCCAGGCATTGTTTTTCTTTAGTGATTGAAGTTCTTCACTAATAGCTTGCATCCATTCTTCCTTCTCGTTTGACTGCAATATTTCTGAAAAACAGTTTGGATCTTTGTATTCAAGTGCATCAACTTTTGTTGCCATCCAGGTTGGTTTTCTTCGTTGTCTTTTATTCTTCTGTTTCTCTTCATTAGAAGATTCAGCAGCTTCTGCTTTTAGAAATTCTGTTAATTCTTTATTTTCATCAGATTCACTAGACTCTTGACTTTCTCTAGAATCGAGAATGCCAATTTTTTCTTGTGTTTGACTTCCTCCAGAAGTTTACAGTCTAGGAGATTTACGTTGGTCACCTGTAGATGAATTCGGATCATTAAATTCTTCCTAAGGGACTTCAAATTCAACATGATCACTATGTAGATCGCAAACAATTTCTGGCTTAAATTTCACATCGTGAGTCAACACGATTCTTTTAGATGGAATCCAAACTCTAAACCCATCCTTGTCATTAACATATCCAACAAGTTGTCCGAAAACTACCTTATCATCAAACTTGGAACGGAATTGTTTTTTAATGTGCACATAGCAGCCTGTGCCAAAAATTCTGAGATGATCAAGTCGTCCTACTGGTCGATTAAACCATAGTTCATAAGGGGTTTTATTTTCAACTGAAGATTTTCCAGTACGATTTATTAGGTAGACTGCTGTGTTACATGCCTCTGCCCACAACCCTTTAGGTAATTTACTCAGATTTAGCATTGACCGGGCAGCTTCAACAATGGTCCTATTTTCCCGTTCAGCCACACCATTTTGTTCAAAAGTGTAAGGAGGAGGAATCAGTAGCTCTATTCCCCTGTCTGCAAGCAGTTCACTGATATTCTTATTGTTAAATTCTTTGCCACCATCACATCTAAATTGTTTGACAACATGTCCATTAGTTCGTACTTCATTTAAAAACTGCTTAAGCACAGTACACACTTCACTTTTGTGTCTTAAAAAGAAAATTCGACGAAATTTACTAAAATTGTCTTTGAAACATACATAATAATGCTTACCTCCAAAAGATGTTGTGCTCATTGGTCCATTGACATCCGCATGGATTAATTCACCACTACTGGTAGAGCATATTGTTCGTGTTTTGAATGGCAGCCTATGCATCTTTCCAACCGCACAGCCGTCACAAAACTCACTCTTGGCATCTTCCACATTAATGTTCATCCCTTTTAAAATATTCTTCACATGTTGTTTATTTTGATGACCAAACCTTTCATGGTACACTTGTAATGTTTCGAATGAAGTCATCAAGTTCACACGATTCATTTTTGCATTTATAACAACACGCATGTTCAACACATAAAGTCCATTTTTCACATAACCTGTCACAACAATATTGCCACTGACTTGTTTTCGAACAGACATTGTTATAACTAAAATTAGTGCTGTAGCCTCTGCAGGCAATGGCTCTCACAGAGAACAGATTAGCACTTGCATCAGGGACATACAAAACATTGTCCATTCTAGCATTGTACCATTTATTGTTTCGTCGAATTTGGATGTAAACTGTTCCTTGACCGTACGCACACATTTTGACATCTTGTTTTCCCAATGAAACTACTTGAGGAGCATCAAATTCACTATACGAAACAAAATACTGTTTTTTGGGAGTGATATGATTTGTAGCGCCACTGTTACAATACCATTTATTTGGGTCACTGTGATTACTGGTACACACACCCATAGCGTATGAAGTAAATGCAGCGTGTTCACTTTCTCGCTTCTTCTCTTTTCTTTTATTGCTGTCACGAATGTTCTGTGGACACTCTGCTGCCCAGTGACCTAATCGTTTGCATATATTACACAGAAACTTTTGTTTTAATTGTGACTTCGTCATCTTGCTGATTACTTGTTTGCCGTTTTCTTGCTTTACAAACGACGAAAGCTGCCCTTCCATTAATTTCTTGTTCACGCAGTTCAATAGTACAGAGTTTTTCAATCAATAAATTCAAGCTTTGCTTTTCTGTCGGTATCGTATCCCAGAGATCCTTAAAACTGTCGTAGTCTTTTCCCAGTGTAGACAAAATTCGACCATTTAAGATTCTTTGAGATAACGTATTTTCTTCATATCTTCAATATCTTCCGTTTCATCACGTTTAACATGGAAAAATGTTTCAATCAACATATTCAAACGCGCGTAATTTGTCCCAGATTTCTTTAGCATTCTTGTACGTTAAGACGAGTTCTTCAACAGGTTTACTTAGTGCACTTGTTATAAGACTTGCTGCCTTTGCGTCGTCCTTGTGCCATTCCACATACGCTTCTTTTTGTGCACTTTTCGCATCTTGCGGCAGCTCTACACATTCACATGTACCGTTAATAATATCTTCTAGTCCATATGAACGCATCACCATAGAGATACGCCATTTCCATTTGGCCCAGTCATCAGGTCCTTCAAGCTTATCAACGCTGACCTTATAATCGCCGCTGGCAGTCATGTTTCTTTACAGACATAGGCTCATTTCAAATATTGTTTTAATTAAACTATGTTGTTTGCCTTTAGACGTGTACTGGGCCCATAACCTGATGAAAAATATTATTTTAAAGGCAAGAAAACACTTTATTAACTTCATAATTACACCCTGTATACGAAAAAACACATTTACTTAAAAAAAACACAGAAGTTACATACAAGCCAAGAATAAAGATATTGACAACAGAGTCATGGAGCAGCACATAAATATAGACGTCAAGGAATTTTTTCTTTTCTTTTAACAAGGTTATTCCCAAATACGAGGAATAGACTTTAATGAAACGTTCTCGCCTGTTGTTCGTCATTCTTCACTTCGCATCCTGTTAGCTTTATCAGCTGAATTTGACATTGACATTGAACATATGGATGTTCAAACTGCGTTCCTATATGGTGATCTCGATGAAGGAGTTTACATTCATCAACCTGAAGGCTACGTGGAGAAGGGGAAGGAGATGAAGGTGTGCAAGCTGATGAAGGCAATTTATGGTCTAAAACAGGCGTCACGCGTTTGGAATATGAAATTAGATGAGACATTACATAAAATGAACCTAAAGAAGTCAGAATTGATTCTTGCATTTACTTCAGAATTGAGAAACAAAATGTACTCATTATAGCTGTTTATGTAGACGACTTGATCATTTTCTCTAATAGAAATAATAAGTGGAAGAAAGAATTGAAGAAAGGCTTAATGAATAAGTTTAAGATGAGACATCTTGGTGAACTTAGTTGGTGTTTTGGCATGAGAATAAGACGAAACAGGAAACAACGGACGATTAGTATTGATCAAAGCAACTATGTAGCAAGCATACTCTAGAAATTTGGTATGGAACTTTGTTGCATATCTATTTGAACCTGGTTCAAAGCTGCAAAAAATGTGAAAATAAATTGACAGATGAGGAAAACCTTGGGTTACATCGCATTCCTTATCAGCAAGCCATAGGATCACTATTGTATTTAGCTCAAAGTACAAGACCGGACATTGCATATGCTGTGGGGGTTCTAAGCAGATTCAATTCTAATTATCGGAAAATCCACTGAGAAGCGGTCAAACGAAACATGCAATACATTAAAAGTACAGTCAATGTGGTACTAATTTACCGAAAAAGTGGAACAACTGAAATTGAAGAGTTCTGTGACGCTGATTATGCATCAGACCTCCATCTGCGGCTATCAACGACCGGCTATATCTTCAAGTTAGCTGGGGCAGCAGTTTCCTGGACTACCAAACGACAACAAACTGTTGCTCCATTAACTACTGAAGCTGAGTATATAGCTCTATCAGCAGCAGCACAAGAAGTGGTATACCTTCAAGGATTGCTTCGTGAATTGTGTGTTATGTATAGTGAAAAACCAGTAAGTGTATGCTGTGATAATAGAGGTGCCATTGCACTGAGTCACAATGGTGTGCATCACACTTGAACAAAACACATTGACGTGAGGCACCACTATATTCGTGATTCAATGAAAACAGGAAATTCAGTGCGAAACCTGTAAGTACCATTAAGCAGCAAGCTGATTTTTTGACAAAGGCACTGCCTAAAGGTAAATATCACTGGTGCTGTCAAGCTGTGGGACTTTCAGAGTTCATGAATTGACATCTTGAGAACTTGTAGGGGTGTTGGGAACAATCATATTTTACTCTTTGATGTGTGATATGTATGGTAGCTTATGTTTTCTCTTTGATCTTCATCGCTGAATAAATAGTCTCTAAAAATGTGTGTTCCTGGCAATATGGTGTATTGTGTATTTGATTAAGAGGTCAACTTTATAATCTCACAGAGGTCTAATTAGAGTTAATATCTAATAGTAAATAGTTAGCCTAGACTGACAAAGACAGTGTTATTCCACATAAATGTATGTTCTTTCAAACTCCCAATACATTATTTAACTTTAAATTAGAATTTATTTTCTTTTATCCATTGTAAATGAAACTTCTAGGTCTCTATTATGTAGTAGCTATCAACAATTAACAGTTGGCATGGAAGACTTTTACTAGTGTAGACAATATAACAAGATGTATACATGTCTGATTTCATACACTGATTTTGTTCCTCAAGCTACTCAATTGTGTCACCGTTCAAAGTCAATTATGACTCTGTTTACCTGTATTTATCCTGAGTACTGCAATATTGTATCTGAATGTAATTTGAGTCGTGGGCAGACTCGTGATTAACTCTGTTTTGGGCACCCCTGGTTATCGCAACTGTTGTGTGTACTCAAGGGGAGTGTATAACTATTGATTGAGGCTAGATGCTTCTTATAATTACTCTTTACATATGATTGAACTTGTTGATATGATTATGAACTTTATTCATTTTGTTGTGTCAAAACATTTTTTGCTGGTTTGTAGCTATTGTGGTTTGGATTCATGGGCCGGTGCCCACGTCATAAGCTTGGGCCCTAATATTTACCCATTATTTTGTCCTTTCATGAATCAACACATCCTTAAACACTCTGGTTTATGTGGCTGATTGATTTTCTGCTATATTCCTACTCATAATCGAGTATATTCTTCTGGTCTGTACCTGTTGTTGTGAGTTTTTTGAGTCAGCTCACTCATTGTACACTTAGGCTCTGAATTTTTTCTCTCTTCTCATTTTAAGCTTTTAAAGGTGCGATTTTATGGATGTAAACTTGCAATTTGTAATTCTAGTAATTTACCTTGTCTCTGTATTTATTTCTATAGTTACGCATTGTAATGTTGTAGTTTTGATTTTGTATTATTTGTCTTGTGACAGTATGTTCTACAGATCTGAAAATCTGAATGCCATGTCCTGATATACCGTATGTACAGATTATGACTTATGTAGTAGATATTTTTCTTATTTTTTCTGTGATATGTTATGGACCATATACTTCTATACATCTGTATTCTATCTTTTGGCATCATTTAACACCATTTGGCAAACACTATAGTTTGTCACAAAATATTGTAAAGATAATATTTTCAAATTTTATGAGGGGGATATTGTTAAGGGACACCCTCCTCTAGCATTACTTTTCCTCAACAGAAGTAGTCGATACTAAAAATAATTACAACTTTTTAAACACGTTAATATTATCTCCGCTTTTTCTCGAAAAAAATTTCATATGATTTTGTACATGATGTGGTATCTTTCAGACTATTACTTTATTTTTGTGGTTACACTCGATATGTACTAGTTCTATATGTACAGTTAACATTATCTTTTTAAGGTAATATTTGAAATTACAAAATATTCGGCACACTCAAAATTCCTGTTAATAATTGTTCAATCTGACAGTATCAATTATGGTTACTTCTGGATTCATTTATAAAATAATGACATAAATTGGTGGAGATTCATTTATCAAGAAAATCTGTAAACTCTTTGGAATATTGTTAGTACTGCAGAATGGAGGAGTAGTGGGCATGCCTCTGATGTGATTGGACAGGTTTTAATTTTGGCAATAACAATGTTTTTATATATCATTAAAAACGCAGTAGATAGTCACTGTCCACTTATCACAAAAAGATGCACCCCCAACAACAGAAAAACACCTCAGCACTCTAACAAGTGGTACACTCCTGCCCGCATCTCGTGGTCGTGCGGTAGCGTTCTCGCTTCCCACGCCCGGGTTCCCGGGTTCGATTCCTGGCGGGGTCAGGGATTTTCTCTGCCTCGTGATGGCTGGGTGTTGTGTGCTGTCCTTAGGTTAGTTAGGTTTAAGTAGTTCTAAGTTCTAGGGGACTGACGACCATAGATGTTAAGTCCCATAGTGCTCAGAGCCATTTGGTACACTCCAGAGCTCAAGCAAATGAGGACACTGCTACTTATACTAAAAAATAATAGTGATAAAAATGAGGAAGCCAGGAAACACTATGTGACTCTTATGAAGTTGTACAAATATGAAATAAAATCAGGTAAATGTAAAGTATATTATGAATATATTGCAGGCTCAAAAAATGCCTGTCAAGCAGCTTGGAATATAATAAAAAGTGAAATCAATATGAGTAAACTGGAAGCCACAGTGCCTATAGATTGCAAACATCCTTAACAAGTATTTCATAATTGTGCCATCTCTCATTCTTCTTCTTCTTCTACTTTGGGTAAACACAATTCTGATAATACTTCAGCTGGTGTATCCCTTCTTAAACAACAAGGACCAGCAACCAAGAAATTCTTTTGGTCAAAAATCACCTTTGGACACATTATCAAATCTATAAAGAAACTTAAAAACTCAGAAACAGAGGACTATTACGGACTTAGTAACAGTATTGTTAAACACACAGCCACTGCAATCTTAAAGCCACTAACATATTTGATGACTCGCATACCAGAAGAAGGAGTATTCCCTGAATGTCTGAAAATGACAGTTACACTCCCAATCTATAAGAAAGCTGGCAGAAAATGCCAAATAATTATAGACCTATATCAATAGTTCCCATTATATCAAAAGTAATAGAAGACTGCATACATAAACAAATTTACAATTATTTTGAAAGTAATGAATTATTGAGTAAGAACCAGTTTGGCTTTCGATCTGAACTATTGACAACCGAAGCAGTTGAATGCCTCCTTAGTAATATATATGAAGGATATGAAAATATGAAACTCACTTGTGCTACACTGTTAGATTTTACAAAAGCCTTCAACTCAGTCACACATGAAATAATGATAAAAAAACTAGAACATTATGGTATTGTAGATAAACCATTACAATTTTTTCAATCATACTTAAGCAATAGGGTACAATTAGTAAAAACAAACTATCAAAAGTCATCACCCATGAAAGTAAAGAGAGGAATTCCACAAGGCTCAGTGCTTGGCCCTTTCCTGTTCATTGTTTACATCAATGATTTCTCAAATTATATGCCATGCAACAATGTACGATGAGCTGATGATATGACACTAATAACAGATGGAGAAAATCTGCAAGATGTCATAGAATACAACAAAGTAGTAACTGAAATGAGCAGCGACTGGTGCAGAGCCAACCTTTTATCAATAAACAAATTGAAAACTGAAGAAATTTACTTCACCCTGAAACCAATTGAACAGAATACAAAAAAGTCAAGTTACTAGGTTCACATATAGATCAAAAACTTACATGGGATAGACACACAAATTATCTATGTGGCAAACTTGCTCTAACTCTCTTTCTATTACACAAGCTGAGACACGTTATTAGTAAAAATCTGCTAATCTCCACATACTTTGCTTTTTTCCATTCACAGCTGCAATACAGGGTACTTCTTTGGGGTAACTCAGTGGGTTCAAGTACCATCTTCAAGTGGCAGAAGAAAGCAGTCAGGTGCATTTTAGGACTACCACCAAGACAAAGTTGCAAAAATCATTTTCAAGAACTAAAGATAATGACACTACCAAATTTATATGTTTATAATTGTTTAATATATGCTAAAGAGAATGTAAAGAACTTTAACTTAAGATCTGAAGTGCATGTTCATAATACTCTAAATAATAGTAACATAGACCTACCATACACAAGGCTGACATTAACACAAAAGAGCCATAAATACCTTAGCTTGAAATTTTATAACACACTCCCAAAAGCTGTGAACGAACTACCGTTGAATAACTTTAAGCAGACAATAGAAGTGTGGCTCAAATGTACGCCATATTACTCACTTGATGAGTTTCTAAAAAGTGACACAAAAGAGATATGCTACATGAAACAAAAAACTGCTATGTGAATCATACATATATGTTTGTGACAGTAATGTACCAGCAAAGAAGTTTTACATGGATATGTAAGATGTACCATAAGTATATCTTGATACTATTGTATATTTAACTGTTATGATGGATTATTATTATTATTATTATTGTTTCTTTCTTTTTTTTCTCAGATGTTATGTCTGGTCAAAAATGGAAAGTGACAAGGACCTTGATCAAGCTTGACTTCCTTTTAACTGTACAGTATGTGTTATATTGCATTTAGGAACTTTCGGGTAATTTAACAAGTATCAATAATTACGGATTTCTGTAGTTGTATATATAAGTTTGGATGTAGCTGTATTGCATTGATGTACTGGTGGATATTGTGTGGTATGACTCCTGTAGTTGGTAGTATAATTGCTATAATGTCAACTTTATCCTGATGCCACATGTCCTTGACTTCCTCAGCCAGTTGGATGTATTTTTCAGTTTTTCCTCCTGTTTTCTTTTCTATATTTGTTATATTGGGTATGGATATTTCGATTAGTTGTGTTAATTTCTTCTTTTTATTGGTGAGTATGATGTCAGGCTTGTTATGTGGTGTTGTTTTATCTGTTATAATGGTTTTGTTCCAGTATAATTTGTATTCATCATTGTCCAGTACATCTTGTGGTGCATACTTGTACGTGGGAACGTGTTGTTTTATAAGTTTATGTTGTAAGGTAAGCTGTTGATGTATTATTTTTGCTACATTGTCATGTCTTCTGGGGTATTCTGTATTTGCTAGTATTGTACATCCGCTTGTTATGTGATCTACTGTTTCCATTTGTTGTTTGCAAAGTCTGCATTTATCTGTTGTGGTATTGGGATCTTTAATAATATGCTTGCTGTAATATCTGGTGTTTATTGTTTGATCCTGTATTGCAATCATGAATCCTTCCATCTCACTGTATATATTGCATTTTCTTAGCCATGTGTTGAATGCGTCTTGATCGATGTGTGGGTGTGTTAGATGATACGGGTGCTTGCCATGTAGTATTTTTTTTTTCCAATTTACTTTCTTCGTATCTGTTGATGTTATGTGATCTAGAGGGTTGTAGAAGTGGTTATGAAATTGCAGTGGCATAGCCGATGTATTTATATGAGTGATTGCTTTGTGTATTTTGCTAGTTTCTGCTCGTTCTAGAAAGAATTTTCTTAAATTGTCTACCTGTCCATAATGTAGGTTCTTTTTGTCGATAAATCCCCTTCCTCCTTCCTTTCTGCTTAACGTGAATCTTTCTGTTGCTGAATGTATGTGATGTATTCTATATTTGTGGCATTGTGATCGTGTAAGTGTATTGAGTGCTTCTAGATCTGTGTTACTCCATTTCACTACTCCAAATGAGTAGGTCAATATTGGTATAGCATAAGTATTTATAGCTTTTGTCTTGTTTCTTGCTGTCAATTCTGTTTTCAGTATTTTTGTTAGTCTTTGTCTATATTTTTCTTTTAGTTCTTCTTTAATATCTGTATTATCTATTCCTACTTTTTGTCTGTATCCTAGATATTTATAGGCATCTGTTTTTTCCATTGCTTCTATGCAGTCGCTGTGGTTATCCAATATGTAATCTTCTTGTTTAGTGTGTTTTCCCTTGACTATGCTATTTTTCTTACATTTGTCTGTTCCAAAAGCCATATTTATATCATTGCTGAATACTTCTGTTATCTTTAGTAATTGGTTCAGTTGTTGATTTGTTGCTGCCAGTAATTTTAGATCATCCATGTATAGCAAATGTGTGATTTTGTGTTGGTATGTTCCAGTAATATTGTATCCATAATTTGTATTATTTAGCATGTTGGATAGTGGGTTCAGAGCAAGGCAGAACCAGAAAGGACTTAATGAGTCTCCTTGGTATATTCCACGCTTAATCTGTATTGGCTGTGATGTGATATTATTTGAATTTGTTTGGATATTAAGTGTGCTTTTCCAATTTTTCATTACTATGTTTAGGAACTGTATCAATTTAGGATCTACTTTGTATATTTCCAATATTTGTAGTAACCATGAGTGGGGTACACTATCAAAAGCTTTTTGGTAATCAATGTATGCGTAGTGTAGCGACCTTTGTTTAGTTTTAGCTTGATATGTCACCCCTGCATCTATTATCAGTTGCTCTTTACATCCTCGTGCTCCTTTGCAACAGCCTTTTTGTTCTTCATTTATAATTTTGTTCTGTGTTGTATGTGTTATTAATTTCTGTGTAATGACTGAAGTTAATATTTTGTATAATGTTGGTAGGCATGTTATGGGGCGATATTTAGCTGGGTTTGCTGTGTCTGCTTGATCTTTAGGTTTCAAATAAGTTATTCCATGTGTAAGTGTATCAGGGAATGTGTATGGGACTGCAATGTAACTGTTAAATAATTTAGTTAGAAGTGAATGTGTTGAGGTGAACTTCTTTAGCCAGAAATATGCTATTTTATCTTTTCCAGGGGCTTTCCAATTGTGAGTAGAATTAATTGCTTGGGTGACTTCATGTTGCAAAATTATCACTTCAGGCATCCGCGGTATCATCTTGTATGTGTCTGGTTCTGCTTGTATCCACCGTACATGCCTGTTATGTTGTACCGGGTTTGACCTATGTTGCTCCAGAAGTGTTCCATGTCTGTTATGCTTGGTGGATTGTCTATTTTAATGTGTGTGTTATCTATTGTCTGGTAAAATTTCTTTTGGTTTGTCTTGAATGTTTGGTTTTGTTTCCTTCTATTTTCACTTCTAAGTCATTTGGCCAATGCTTGTAATTTCTGCTTCTTTTCATCTAATTGCTCTATCGCTTCTTGTTGTGAGATTTTACCTAACCTTTTTCGTTTTTTTTTTCTGAGATTTCATTTCTTATAAATTGTGTTAGCTGTCTGATGTCTTTTCCCAGTTTTTCTATTCTGATCTTGAGCCTGTGTTGCCATGCTGGTTTTGTGGATTTCTTCTGTGTGTTGGTTGGTTCTGATCTCTGCCTAGTGTGTATATTTAGTGTAGTGAGTGCTCCTATATAAACCAGTAGTTGTAACTCTTCCATAGTTGTGTTTTCATTTATTTTGTCGTGTATGATTGTATTGATAGTTTTTATTGTTGTTTCGACTTGTGGGTTATTTGGCGGTCTATGCAAGAATGGTCTAATGTCTGTATTTGTGTCTTTGTATTCTTTATATGTCAGCTGAAATTTCTCTTCTATATCTAACATGTGTGTCACTTCGTGTTCTATTTGTGCTTGTTCTGGTGGCTGTCTTAAGACATCGTTTTCCTCTGATTGTTTAACTGATGCATGTTGGTCTTTATTTGTTTGCTCTGGGATGTTTGAGTCCATTACTGTATTTTCTTCTTCTTCTGATTGCACATTATTTTGTTCTAGTATTTGTTGTACTTGTTGTTTGATGTTTTCTAATTCTGACTGGGGTATCCTGTTATTTTTTATTATTACACGGATCTGATCAGCTAGTCGTTGTTCTGTTAAAAATTTTAATTCTGGGTATCTGGTAATAAATGTTGCGTATACTTGTGATTTGTATCCAGTTGTGTTGGTTCCTAGGTTTGTTGCTTGGTAATAACAGAACATGAGGTGTCGATTATTATTATTATTATTATTATTATTATTATTATTATTATTATTATTACTATTGTGAATGAATAATTGTTGTATTATTAATATTACTTTAGCATGTGTATCTGCTTGCCCTGCACAGGTACAATTATGTACAATAATAATTATTGTAATTAAAAAAAATGTATTGAACACACTGATGATGCCAATTGTATGGAAAACATACTGAAAGGCAAATAAAGATTCTATTCTATTCTAATTTTTGACATTGAAGTGAAAATTGTAAAGGCAGTGTGATAGAGGAAAATGTAAAAGAATAAAAACTACAGAGATTTCTGCTCAGGCAATTTTTCAGACATTATTTACATCTATTGGAATGATGAGAACCTATAATGTCAAAAATCAGCGCCTAGACATGAAGAAATGGAGCCAACTGGGACAAAAGAAGCTATACTATAAGAAAATTACAAATTACACAAGGATATAAAACTAATTTAAGATACCTCAAAAATGTGTGTAAATACAAATTTTATGTGTATAATTGTAGGTATATTGTATATGATTTTGCTGACGAAATCCACACAATGTAAATTGTTACATGGATTAATAAAGAAATCAATCAATCAATCAAAAAAAGTAAAAAGTTTATTGTAAATCTTACTCCTCTCAAAGTTTATTAAAAGAGTTAATTATGAAGTCGGTGACAATCAACAAATGATGTGAGTGGAGGGTAGATTACAAGATTCTAAGTCAAGCCACAAAGTAGAGTAACTGAATTTGTTGCATTTAAGCAAGTGAGTTGATGGAGTCAAGTAGATGATGTAAGTGGGCATCTGCTGCGTTAAGCTGCTGCGAGTTGACTGGAGAAATTTTAGTACGGCTGTGAAGTGCCACTGTGTGACATGGCTGATGACGCAGGAGAGTTCACGACCAGTGTCAGGTTGAATCAGTGTACTGTTAGACAGGTCCAGTAGGGGCCAGAAATAGAAGCGAAATCATATCACACTCGAGACAAGATGGCAGCCGAGTGAGATCACAGGTATTTTCTTCGTCGCTAAAAGAACTTATTTAAGAGGAAATAGTGACAAATTTAAATTTCCTTTGTTTCGAATATTTGCTGTAGTGTCCGTTTGTGTCACAGAACTGAGTATTAGCGTCCCAGCAGGGCTTATTCTTGAAAAAACTTTGTGGTATCTGAAGTAACAATAATCACGACATAACCCGAAATTTTGCGTGACATAAAGAAAAAAAAAATTCTATTCAAGTTTTCTTGATAGTGCACAATTTGTTTAAGAAAGACAGTTACTAGTTTCATTAGTGTCTATTGTCACAATAAAAGTGTAATTAAAGTCTCTAAATCGTATTTAACTAACACATTTCGTATTATTTACTAGTTAGATAGACGCGATCTAGGCCTAAACTTTTCGAGTTATAAACGTTTAAAAACCTGACCAAACACGCTTGATAACGTAAATTCTCTAAAAGTAAAGTAATTACTAATTCATTCTTCTGTCATTGTATCTCTAAATCAGTACAAAAACGACAACAACCGCACGTAAGATCTTTGCGTCGTTTTTTGTTTACTTACATATTTTTGTTTACATACAGCCAATCTCGCATTCTTGACAAATTTAAAATATTCTTTAAACTTAATTATTCTTTCAAGGGATTTGTTGCCAGTCTTGTAGGAAATATTTTCACTGGGGGGGGGGGGGGGGGGGGCGGGAGAGGGCGAGGATGAAGTGGGGAGAATGTTGGGAGAACAGAAGAGGCTCTCTCCTGGAACTGCAGAGAATGCAGTAGGAACATTCTGATTGGGGAACAGGAAAGGAAAATCTGTGCAGTTGGAGGAAGGAAGGAAGGAACTGATAAGGATCAAGGGAGATATGGGGCAGAAGGGTGGCTGGGAACAAGCAGCTGGTAGGAGGATAGGAAGAAATAGAACGCAATCTGATAGTTTTATTATCAACACCAAAAACAGGTATCTACCACATTCAGAGTAAAGTGGAGAAGAGCCTCATGTAGAACAAGGAGCAAAAAGTGTGCAGCACACTTCAACTGAGGCCAAGAAGCCTAGGAATATACAAAATGTTAGGAAGAAGAAAGTGCTGCTGCTAGGTAGTAGCCATGGGAGAGGTCGAGGCACTGAGTTACAGGAGAGTTTAGGGGCAGTGTACTAGGCCACCAGTATCTTCAAGCCAAATGCATGGCTAAGTCAAGTGGTAGAGGACTTTGGGTTTTATGTAAGGACTCTACAAAAGAGGACCATGTAGTGATAGTGGGTGGAGCAGAAAACAGTTTGGACAGTGACGGGGCATATGACATTGCTGGTGACCTTGACAAGATAGCTTCCCTGACTCATGGCACTACCATACACTTTTTTGAGCTGTTCAGGCATCATGATCGACCACATCTTGATGGAGCTCTGAGCGAATCAGTGTGGGGTTAGGGATGGCTCTGAGGGCAGCCAACTTTGTTCCTTCGTTCATGTTTCTCTGGTGCCTGTCGGGACAGTCAACAGATGGGGTTTCATTAGGCATGGCCTACACCTAAACAGGACTGGAAAGGAAAGATTGGTACAGCTGATTCATGAAAGTATAGAGGGTGGATCTCAGGCTGCACATGGTCAAATACCTGTTACAATGGGCAGGAGAAGTAGGTCTTTTCTAGGATAAATCCAGAGAACAGGTTGCCCTGCCTAAAGGGTATCGCCAGCAGTTTAAAAAATTCTGAAACAACCATTCACAAGACAGATTTTAACACTTCAAATATCACACATAACAGATGTCACAAAGAAAAACAAACCATTGGAAAGAGTAGCATGGGGCATTTCACAGACTTAACAATCCTCCATCAAAACATGCAGTCAATAAAAAATACAATACAACTATTAGAAGTTGAGCTCCAATCTTTGAACTGCACACTAATTTGTATTACTGAGCATTGGTGTAGAGACACAAAAATCCAACATGTAGTATTATCATTGTATGAAATGGCAAATTCTTACTGCAGAGCTGCTTCAAGGGGTGGAGGATCATGCATTTATATCAGAAAAGGAACACAGTTCAAATCAAGACATGACCTCAGTACAGCTATTGAAGTATCAGCTATTGAATTAAGAGGACTTGATATCACCAAGAAATTAATCATTTTGTGTGTCTATAGATCTCCCAGTGGTAGTGTTGACACTTTTTTCAATAAATTAACAGAAGTTCTACATAAAATCTCAAGTACAAATGTCAGCGTAATTCTGTGTGGGGACATTAACATCAACACTAATATCATAAATGAATCCACCAGCACCCTCATAAATATCCCCCAAAGTTTTGGCATGTACATATTGGTCAATAGTGCAACAAGGATTACAGCAATCACCTCATCAGTAATTGACGATGAGGCCACAAATATGGACAGGGAAAAATGTGATGTAGCTGTAAAAAATCTCGAACTATCAGACCATCTCTGTCAAAAACAACAGTAAAATCAGGCATCAAATCATACCCTAAACTACAAGCCTACAAACGACATCTATCAGGAATCAAACTAAAAGATTTTTCAAAAGAACTAGCAAAACAAAGCTGCGATGAAGTGTATAAGGAAGCCAATATGAATAAGAAATTCTCCAAACTCTCCACGTTATTTAAATTGTACTTTGAAAAAGGTAATTCCAGAATTATACATGTCCATATCAACATCACATAAAAACAGATGGATAACGGCAGGTCCTCCCAAACACTTAAATATGTCAGGTCTATGAAAAAGAGTCATGATGATCCAGAATTCTTAAATTTCTATCATAGATACAAAATTATCTAAAGGAAGGTGCTGATTGGTGCAAAAAAGTCATTTAATGAGAAAATAATATATAATGCAGAGAATAAAAGCAAAGCAGTCTGGGATGTTATAAAAAAGGAAATGGGGAGAGGCAAAGAAACGCAGAGTGACATACTGCTAAGGGAGGGGGATAAGGTAATAAATGATCCACAACACTTAGCAAACTATGTACATGAGCATTTTTCAAGTATTTCAGAGAATTTAAAGCAAAAATTGCCCAAAACAAATATAACACCTGTAAATAATGTTGCACTAAATACAATGCTGTTACTTTCAACGACAGAGAATGAAGTCAATAAAACTGTTCAAAAACTAAAAAATAAAAAGTCACTAGGCTTAGATGAAGTACCGACGTGTGTACTAAAACAATGCATAGAGATTATACATGGCCCCTTAACAAATATAATTATGAATCCTTCACACTGGGGACATCTCCAGAGCAGTTAAAACAGGCAACAGCTATACAAGGCCGCTTAACAAATGTAAATAATGAATCCTTCACATCAGGGACATTTCCAGAGCAGTTAAAACAGGCAAGAGCTGTACCTTTGCTTAAGAAAAGTAATGCAGAAAACATAGAAAATTACTGGCCCATTTCCCTACTGTCACCATTCTCAAAAATAATAGAAACAATTATGAATGACAGATTAATGAATTACCTGAATAAATACACTCGTGTAAGCAAATCACAGTTTGGTTCTGAAGTGGCAAAAATATGGAGTCAGCCATAGTAGAATTCACAAAAGTTGTACTTGATGCTCTTGATAAAGATGAGTGTGTCACAGGCATATTTTTTGATCTTTCTAAGGTCTTTGATACAGTCAACCACAAGATTCTACTAAATAAATTAGAAGCATTGTGAATAAGAAGGGCAGTTAATGACTGGTTTCGATCATACCTAGCAGGTAGGGTACAAAGAGTAGAGATAACACATACTTTAAATAGATCCAAACATTTAATAAAACACTTATCAGAACCAAAATACATTAATATAGGGGTTCCGCAAGGTAGTATATTAGGACCAATACCATTCCTGATATACATCAATGACTTTCCCAGTAAAGTTACTCATGGTGAAAAAATTCACTTCGCTGATGATAGCAATATTGACTGTGTAACAAATGCAAAATTTCTAGGAGTGAATATTGACTCTCAGCTGAAGTGGTGTGAACACACAAAGGTACTTGCAAACAGAATGTCATCAGCATGTTATGCCCTTAGAATCCTATCATGAGTGTATAACATACAGTGTCTTTTAGTTACATACTATTCATATGTACAGTCAATTTTTAGCACAGCAGTTTGTTTTGTTGACACAGCTACATGATGGCTGTGGGCTGAGAAGAAGTAATATCACAGTCATGCACAGTAGTATTGTTGTCAACAAAATTGATGGATTGTTGGTGTTGGATAATGGTGAATATTCTGTCTGTCAGTTTAAGCCTGTAGACCAACAGTTCCCATTCAGTGGTAATCATCGCAAGTTTTAATTGAGATGGTAGTTTACCTACCCATAAAGTGGATGATCAGGCAGGAATAGAGAGTCGACTAATGTTCATAAAGAGTATCATAGTTCTAATGGGGTTCTGTTTCTTACCTGTTCATTATAAGTCACTTTTTGTAGTTGTTTTCTGATGCCCTTGAGAGGTGTTGTATGAAAGCTGATTTCACTGTAAAATGTGTGCTGTTTTCTGGTGCTGAAAGGATAATGTCACTTACGATGTCTGCACGTTCACCCCAATGGCTGAGCAGCATGACGGATTTTGCCAAGAATGCTGTCCATTATAACAAATCAAACAGTGACGGAGATGCAGTGTGGTGAGGATGCTGTCCACTATGTTGAATCAAACTGATGGCTGTTTGGGCCAGAATGGCAGTTGCTTAGGATTGCACTAAATTGGTTGTAGACGTCATTAAAGAGTAGAGATGCCATAAAAGAATTAGTAGCAGTTACACAGGCAAATATCCCATATATGTACATGATGCAGTTGATAAAAAAGGCAGACTGTGCATCTTTGTGGCTGGCTGTGTCAGCACTGGGTGACAAATTAGTTTGCAAGACACAAGAGAGCCGTTGCTTACAGCAGGTGATCACAGATATGATCAGTCAAGCAGTAATGGTTCAGAATGGACCACCTGCAAAACGGGAATGGTGGCAAAGTCACACAATAAGTCAATCATAAGATGCCATTGTTCAGCATTATTAGTAATTGTCAATGCACTGCGATGGTGAGGGTCACTGTCACTTTTGAAGAATATGCTTTGTTGGAGGGTGAGTTGTGGAGCACTATATGCCACAGCACTGCACTCATTTATGTAATTCACAAATTTTGATGCACAATGGTTGTATTTTCACTGTGTAGTATCCAGTCCAATGTGTATATATTGTAATTTGCCATCGTTCTGGGTCACCAATGTAAATTTGTAGGGTGAGGGTATGGCACAGAGTATACATGTGATTCAGGATTAAAAGCTCATGCTTGGAGGGGTGATAGTGTTAGTGATTCTGAACAAGAAACTTCACATGGACATATGCCCTACTCTGAATGTTTTCTGAGATAGAATACATTTAATATCACTTTTGTACATTTTTCTTTAATAATACTAAAACCACACCCATCAGTTATAATGTTCTGCTGTACAAAATGAAACAACAATAAATTTCCTACAAAAAAGGTCCTATTTGCTTTTACTCTAGGATTAATAGCTGTGTGAAGAGAATGCGAGAATACTGAAAATCTCACGTGATGCACATGTGCTGTAGCTTAGGTAATTTCTGTATGCCAGCTCGAGATAATTTCCTGATTGGATGGACAACGAGTGTCCTACATCAAATTGTTTACCTCAACTTCCTTTACACTCCTGTGGTACATTGTAAACAGTGATAGAGTCTGAATAAATTAAAAAATAATTAATAAATAACACTATATGTGTTATAGATCAGAGACTATCCAGAATGGGGCATATGACCATATGAAGTTTTTGTTCAGAATCATTAACACAATCACCCCTCAAAGCACATACCTTTCCACCTGCTCAACCTGTACATATGACACAATATGGTATGGAAACAATAATTTATTATGCTCAAATGGTACACAGTGAGAAAGCAAAGCTACATCATTAGAAACCACGGAGCACACTGTAACCGCACAGTTAGCACCAAAGTTTGTCCATTTTGATGGAGGTTACATAAGGTGGTGTCCCACAACTGGTAGTGGTACAAGCTACACTCCTCCATGCACCATTGTGTAGTTTAAGTAGCATGTAAGAAGATGTAGATGTGATGAACCATGGACCTTGCCGTTGGTGGGGAGGCTTTCGTGCCTCAGCGATACAGACGGCCGTACCATAGGTGCAACCACAATGGAGGGGTATCTGTTGAGAGGCCAGACAAACGTGTGGTTCCTGAAGAGGGGCAGCAGCCTTTTCAGTAGTTGCAGGGGCAACAGTCTGGACGATTGACTGATCTGGCCTTGCAACACTAACCAAAATGGCCTTGCTGTGCTGGTACTGCGAACGGCTGAAAGCAAAAGGAAACTACAGCCGTAATTTTTCCCAAGGGCATGCAGCTTTACTGTATGGTTAGATGATGATGGTGTCCTCTTGGGTAAAATATTCCGGAGGTAAAATAGTCCCCCATTTGGATCTCTGGGCGGGGACTACTCAAGACAACGTCGTTATCAGGAGAAAGAAAACTGGCATTCTATGGATCGGAGCGTGGAATGTCAGAACCCTTAATCGGGCAGGTAGGTTAGAAAATTTAAAAAGGGAAATGGATAGGTTGAAGTTAGATATAGTGGGAATTAGAGAAGCTCAGTGGCAGGAGGAACAAGACTTTTGGTCAGGCGAATACAGGGTTATAAATACAAAATCAAATAGGGGTTATGCAGGAGTAGGTTTAATAATGAATCAAAAAATAGGAGTGTGGGTAAGCTACTACCAACAGCATAGTGAACGCATTATTGTGGCCAAGATAGACACGAAGCCCAAGCCTACTACAATAGTACAAGTTTATATGCCAACTAGCTCTGCAGATGATGAAGAAATTGATGAAATGTATGATGAGATAAAAGAAATTATTCAGGTAGTGAAGGGAGACGAAAATTTAATAGTCATGGGTGACTGGAATTCGAGAGTAGGAAAAGGGAGAGAAGGAAACATAGTGGGTGAATATGGATTGGGGGAGAGAAATGAAAGAGGAAGCCGTCTGGTAGAATTTCGCACAGAGCATAACTTAATCATAGCTAACACTTGGTTCAAGAATGGATAAACTTACTAAACCAGAGCTTGTACAGAGTTTCAGGGAGAGCATAAGGGAATAATTGACAGGAATGGGGGAAAGAAGAAGAATGTGTAGGTCTGAGGGATGAAGTAGTGAAGGCAGCAGAGGATCAAGTAGGTAAAAAGACGAGGGCTAGTAGAAATCCTTGGGTAACAGAAGAAATATTGAATTTAATTGATGAAAGGAGAAAATATTTTAAAAAACACAGTAAAAGAAGCAGGCAAAAGGGAATACAAACGTCTCAAAAATGAGATCGTCAGGAAGTGCAAATTGGCTAAGCAGGGATGGCTAGAGGACAAATGTAAGACTGTAGAGGCTTATCTCACTAGGGGTAAGATAGATACTGCCTACAGGAAAATTAAAGAGACCTTTGGAGAAAAGAGAGCCACTTGTATGAATATCAAGAGCTCATATGGAAACCCAGTTCTAAGTAAAGAAGGGAAAGCAGAAAGGTGGAAGGAGTATATAGAGGGTCTATACAAGGGCGATGTACTTGAGGACAATATTATGGAAATGGAAGAGGATGTAGATGAAGATGAAATGGGAGATACAATACTGCGTGAAGAGTTTGACAGAGCACTGAAAGACCTGAGCCGAAACAAGGCCCCGGGAGTAGACAACATTCCATTGGAACTACTGATGGCCTTGGGAGAGCCAGTCCTGACAAAACTCTACCATCTGGTAAGCAAGATATATGAGACAGGTGAAATACCCTCAGACTTCAAGAAGAATATAATAATTCCAATCCCAAAGAAAGCAGGTGTTGACAGATGTGAAAATTACCGAACTATCAGCTTAATAAGTCACAGCTGCAAAATACTAACACGAATTCTTTACAGACGAATGGAAAAACTAGTAGAAGCCAACCTCAGGGAAGATCAGTTTGGATTCCGTAGAAACACTGGAACACGTGAGGCAATACTGACCTTACGACTTATCTTAGAAGAAAGATTAAGGAAAGGCAAACCTACGTTTCTAGCATTTGTAGACTTAGAGAAAGCTTTTGACAATGTTGACTGGAATACTCTCTTTCAAATTCTAAAGGTGGCAGGGGTAAAATACAGGGAGCGAAAGGCTATTTACAACTTGTACAGAAACCAGACGGCAGTTATAAGAGTCGAGGGACATGAAAGGGAAGCAGCAGTTGGGAAGGGAGTAAGACAGGGTTGTAGCCTCTCCCCGATGTTGTTCAATCTGTATATTGAGCAAGCAGTAAAGGAAACAAAAGAAAAATTCGGAGTAGGTATTAAAATTCATGGAGAAGAAATAAAAACTTTGAGGTTCGCCGATGACATTGTAATTCTGTCAGAGACAGCAAAGGACTTGGAAGAGCAGTTGAACGGAATGGACAGTGTCTTGAAAGGACAATATAAGATGAACATCAACAAGAGCAAAACGAGGATAATGGAATGTAGTCGAATTAAGTCGGGTGATGCTGAGGGAATTAGATTAGGAAATGAGACACTTAAAGTAGCAAAGGAGTTTTGTTATTTGGGGAGCAAAATAACTGATGATGGTTGAAGTAGAGAGGATATAAAATGTAGACTGGCAATGGCAAGGAAAGTGTTTCTGAAGAAGAGAAATTTGTTAACATCGAGTATAGATTTAAGTGTCAGGAAGTCGTTTCTGAAAGTATTTGTATGGAGTGTAGCCATGTATGGAAGTGAAACATGGACAATAAATAGTTTGGACAAGAAGAGAATAGAAGCTTTCAAAATGTGGTGCTACAGAAGAATGCTGAAGATTAGATGGGTAGATCACATAACTAATGAGGAGGTATTGAATAGAATTGGGGAGAAGAGGAGTTTGTGGCACAACTTGACAAGAAGAAGGGACCGGTTGGTAGGACATGTTCTGAGGCATCAAGGGATCACAAATTTAGCATTGGAGGGCACTGTGGAGGGTAAAAATCATAGAGGGAGACCAAGATATGAATACACTAAGCAGATTCAGAAGGATGTAGGTTGTAGTAAGTACTGGGAGATGAAAAAGCTTGCACAGGACAGAGTAGCATGGAGAGCTGCATCAAACCAGTCTCAGGACTGAAGACAACAACAACAACAACAACAACAACAGATAATGTTATGCCCAAGTATTGGTAGGAGTTGATTGATTGCAACTGTGATCCATTGATATTATAGTTATAGGATGCTACACCATTTCATTTTGTGAAGTGCACAATTTTACATTTCTGAACATTTAAGGCAAGTTGACAATTTTTGTGTCATTTTGAAATCTTATTAAGTTTTGACTGAATATTTGTGCAGTTTCTATCAAACTGTACTTCATTACAGACAACTGCATCATCTGTGAAAATCTGATTTCATCCTACTGTTGTCCGCAAAGTATACAACAAGAACAGCAAGGGTCCCAGCACACTCCCCTGGGGACACCCAAAATTACTTCTACTCTGTCAATGGTTATCCATCCAAGAGAACTTACTGTATCCTCCCTACCAAACAAACCTCATCCAGCCACAAATTTTGCTCGATACTCCATACAATTGTACTTTTGATAATAAGTGTAGATGTGTTACTGAGTCAAATACTTTTCAGAAATTGAAAAATACTGCACCTACCTGATTATCCTGGTCAATGACTTTCAGTGTGTCATGTGAGAAAAGTGTGTGTTGATGTGTTGAGTTTCACATGATCTATGTTTTCAAAATCTGTGCTGGTTGACGTGGAAGAGGTCATTCTGTTCAAGATTCATCACTGTGTTTGAGCTAAGAATATGTTCTAAGATTCTACAACAGATAAATGTCAAGGATATTGGATGGTAGTTTTGTTGATATTGTCTGCTACCCTCCTGGAAGACATGTGCAACAAGTCCTTTCTTCCAACAGTAGCACACTGTTTTCTGTTTGAAAGATCTATGGTAAATTATAGTGAAAAGAGGGGTTAATGCAGTATAGAATCAGAAAGGGTTTCCATCAGGCCCTAGATGTTTGTTCAGTTTTAATTATTTCTGCTGTTATCAATGCAATTGACACTTACACCCATTTCACTCATCTTTCCAGTGATAAGACAGTTAAACTGGGGTAATTCTCCTGGGTTTTCTTAACAAAGGAACATTTGATGATGGAGTTGAGTATTTCTGCTTTTGCTTTGCTACCCTCAATTTCAGTTTCTGTTTCATCCACGGGTAGCTGAACACTAACATTGGTGCCCCTAGCAGCCTTTACATAAGAAAGAATTCCTTTGATTTTAACGGAAGATCATTTTGTGAATATTCTGCTGTGGTAGTCATTGAAGACTTCATCACCACTCTCTTGACAGCCAAATATATTACAGTCAGCATCTCTCAGTCTATAAGCCTATGCTTTGTTTTTCATCTATTATGCAGTATCTCTGTTCATTTAGATGTTTGTTTACGATGACTATATACAGTGAAGGATCCCTCCCATCATGAACTGTTCTTCCAGGTACATATCTACCCAGTGCATGGTTATTTATTCCTTTAAACTTGAGCCATACTTCCTCATGTTCTGATCTAAAACCTTCAAGTTCTTCATTGTAATGTATCATTACTGTTTCATTATCTAGTGTACTGAAAGTATAAACCTCTCTACTTACTTCAGTTCCTGTTGTTGCTACAACTGCCACATTGTCACTGATGCCAGTTTTTATGTGGATGCCCTAAAATAGATCATATTTATTGTTGCCATTACATCTAACATATTCCCATCATAAGTGGGTTTCCAAACCATCTGCTCTAGGTAGTTTTCAGAGGAGGCAGTTAGTAAGATTTCACAGGGGATCTTGTCACATCTACAACTAACAAACCTGTAATTATCCCAATTGATTGTTGGATGGTTAAAGTCCCCTCTGAAGATTATAGTGTGGCTGAGAAACCTACATACAACTGAATGGAGCTTTTCTCTAAAGTTTTCATTTTAAAGATGTGAGTCTGGCTGTTAATAGAAGGATTCAATTACAATTTTATGTCCACCCCTGATACTGACTCTTACGCAAACAATCTTGCAAGGAGTTTTGATTTCTGTTTTGTTCAATTTGAATTTCTTGTCTATTGTGACAAATACACTACCTTCATTTCCCATTACTTTATCCTTTCAATAATTTGTTAAGATTTTAAATTGTATATTTTCCCAGTATTTAAGCTGCATCATGGGGTAGTTGAAACTTTAAATATTTGAAGATGATCAGAATTTTTTGTGGTTAGAGTTTTAGCTCAATCATGATGTGACTGGATGCTGAAAAATTTTATTCATGGATGATATGATGAAAATTAATGTCCATTAAATAAGTAATAGCAGAGAGTATTTATTGCTAAAGTATGTGATATTTTTCCTTAAATATAAGACAAGTCTCTCAAAATTAAGTTATTTTGTTTCAGCTTTTTTAGTTTTCTCTGACAAATTATGTGTAGCACATATTTTGGTGTAAACTTCTGCTTTATGACATTATCTAGAGTTGGCCATCACCTTTATTGTAAGAGAGTGTAGGCACTGGTAACTTCTATCACAACATGTGCATCTTGGTTTACACCTGGAGATCTTAATATATGCTTCTGTAATCCTTGCTGCCATTCTATATATTCTGCTTTTAGCTTTTCAGAAAAGACACTGATAAGAATGCAGTGTTGCTGTTGTACTCTCAAAGATTCTCTAATGTTTATGAAAGACGTATGTGAATTTTTAGCTGTGTGCCAATAATATAAAAATGCTACTGTCACTGATCATTCTGCAGCATGAAACATGATTCACTGTGGTAGATGACAGTCTTTTTTTATCAGTAAGCTATAATACATAATCTATGCTAAACTATTGCTCTGGATCATTTCAAGATGAAGAAGGGCACTTACTAACCTTACATCCAGTTGTGCTTTCCCTTGATAAAAAGTAAGGTTTAGACGTGTTTCCTTGAGGTTTGAACAGTGATCATCAACAATCAGTGCTGCTGCCTTATCTCTGTGATCATGTTCAATGAAATATTTGGTAGACCGCAGTAAGCGGAGCTGTTCATTTGTCTGTTCCAAAGTATTATGAAGCAATTTATGAGCATTCTCAATAGTTTGAGCTTCCTTGTGAAGTGAGTTTTCTACAGCATCATGCACCAAATCAATTCCCAATCGATTTCCCCTATAGAACCACGCACATAAAACCAACATAATTATTATGCACAAGGTGGCAAAAATAATTGCATGAATATTTAATTATTTAAGTTTCAAACTGTACAAGAATCACTATTTGCATGAATATTTAATTATTTAAGTTTCAAACTGTACAAGAATCACTATTTAACATACACATGCTACTGTCACTTCTATAGAAAATATTATTTGTTATCTAAGGAAAAATGCTTTAAATTTGAAACCAAAAACAGTATTTATTCTTTGTACTTATTGCAGGTGAACACATGAATTAATTTGGAAATAACTGTTTATTACCTGAAATTCACTTACCTAAGAATAATACACTTCTTGACAATACTGAGAGCCTGTTGAATCAAAGACTCCATAGTGCATAGTACACGTTCCTTATACATCTTCAGCAGTTCCTCTTCCTTGCAGCATTGTTCTTTTTGTTTTTCCAGTTCCTTTTTATGAAACTGGATGTCTGTTATTCGTTCCTTTAACTTTATGTCAACTTCTTTCTGTAAGGAAAGTTGTGAGTCTGTATTACTAAATGACTAACCCAGTTCAGTTTCAGGGATGATGGTATAGCATGAAATATTGCAGTACTGTTTCTCAGACATTGCGTTGACAATCAACATGCTCATTTAATTCATAATGAATTCAAAAATCATGATAATGGCTCCACATCAGCTGTAGAATATTTCAGAATAAACGAAAATTTGTGTTAGAATGGAATTCAAACACACATTTCCCACTTGTCACAAACAGTCACCTGAAACGTGGGACATAGGGAAAGGCAGGATCGGGTGTGGACCGGGCCTTACTCAGTTACTGTTCATGGCTCAGTTTTTTTTCTAATCACATACACTTTAGTCTAATAAGAAATTCTTAAGCAAGTTGCACTCACAGCTGAAGGCCTTATTGACTAGAAATTCATATTATTTGTCGGCTGAATGCCTCAATAGTAATAACTCCAAACAATTTGATGGCTGAAGGCCTGGATAGCAAATTCTTAAAAACAGTTAAACTTCTCCAAGAGATACTTCAATACTTTTAAAAAAATAATCAACAAAATTTCACTATTAAGAGACAATATCTAATTAAAAATTCTTAAGACAAATTGTATTCATGGCTGAAGGCCTTATTGATCAGAAATTCAAATTATTTGTCGGCTGAAGGCCCCAATAGTAATAACTCAAAATTAAAATAGTTTTTTGAAAAAAAAAAAAAAAAAGAAGTCATCATCATCTGATCGAACCAAGAGAGAAGTGGTTGGACTTCACCAATAAACACAAGGAATTCACTGATTAATAATAAGAACTGGAGGATGGCTAATTAATTTCACCAACTCCAAACACTCCACTCATTGCACTTCGTCTCAGTGACCCTGCGAGTAAGAACGAGCGAACAAATGGCGTGATCTCAAAATAGTGGAGGTTTCACCACTGAGTTAATGTTCACTCAACTCAAACATTCTGGGTCCGGTAGACAACGAGGTTGTGGCCTCGAAACTACAGCCCCTCAATCCGGCAGTGGCTGTGTGCCGCCAGCGGTCCCAGCATGTCTTGCACTGCCAGTCCTCACTGCTGCTACGTCCCAACCGAACCCCCAACATACTCCAACCCAGAAAACACTTGACATCCTTCCAAAGATAGTACCATGACACTAGGTATTGATAACCACTGCTGCTGCCACTCGTGGACACACAACGCTAGCAAACGTAGTGGCGCCAATAAACAAAAGAAGAAAACGAGATGCCACTATCCCTATTTGCACGATGCCAACCTACTAACAGCACCAACATGAGCCACAACATTGCTCATAACCATAACTGTTTCAGCTATCCAAACACACTTCCAGGAGCAGCTCAAATCTCCATCTGTCTAGATATGTATTCTCCTTTGTGCACACACTATTTTTATGTGCAAACTTGCTTAGATAGCTGAAGTTGCTAATGCAACTGCTCGCAAAAATCAGGAATTCCATGTTTGAATCCCAGCCCAGCACAAATTTTCATATGGTCTTAAATATTCTACAACTGATGTGGAACCATAATCACAGATTGCAAGCTCATTCTTAACTCATACAACTTCCAACATATGGGAAGCATATTCAGTTTTGTACGCTGTGTAACAATGTTATGCATATAAAACAGAAAGATTGGGACGTAATTAGTAAACCTATTATGTATTTTCAATTAATTAAGATAAAAACTGTACTGTAAAGATCTTCAAAGTGTGTAATACCTAACTAACTAACTCTCAATATCATACCTTTTATTTATTCTTGTTATTAATTTCTATGAATGTTTTCTTTACCTCAGTACTAATAAGAAATTTGTGCATTGTGACATTTCAATTTCTCCAGACATATTTCATGATGAAATAAATGGGTGAACAGTTCTAGTTATGGCCCTGCAACTAGAACTAGAGCTATGAAATCGAATATTTCCAAAAAAGAGAGGGCGGCCATCAGAAAACTAAGAGAAGATTCAGACATAGTGGTCTTACTGGCAGACAAGGGTAATGGTACGGTAATCTTGTCCCACCAGGATTACACCATGAAGATGTGGGACTTGCTATATGGCACCACATACCACAGGATTGGCATCAATCCTACCAAGAGGGTTGAAAGGAAAACTTTGGCACTTCTCAAAGATTCTGACTTTCCTGAAGAGATCACAAGGAAGTTTGGCCCAGGGCCCCTGAACCTCCGAGGCTGTATGGCTTACAGGAAGTCCACAAGGAGCACGTCCCATTACATCCCATTGTCAGCACTGTTGGTGCCCCGACATATCCTCTCACCAAGTACCTCAAGGAGCTGCTCAGCCCTCACATGGGGACAGGCCCACACCATATATGTAGCTCTTTGGATTTCTTGGGACGCATCAACCACCTCACAATTAAGGAATCTGACATACTTATGAGCTTCAATGTGGTTTCCCTGTTTACTACGGTTCTGTTACCTGAATCTCTGGAACTCATCAACCAGAAATTTGATAAGAAAACCACCAAACTGTTCAGATATGTTCTGACATCAGCATATTTTCTATTTGATGGTGACTGCTACAAGCAGACCAAAGGTGTTACTATGGGGAGTCCCCTCTCTCCCATCATCGCTACATGGAACATTTTGAGGAAGAAGCCTTGGAGTCAGCACATCTAAAACCTACCTATTTCTTCAGATATGTGGATGACACATTTGTTATTTGGCCACATGGAAGAGACAAGCTGATGGAATTTCTCGCACATCTCAACTCAAGACGTGAGAATATCAAGTTCACCATGGAGGTAGAATCGGATGGGAGCTCCCCTTCTTGGACGTTCTCATCAAAAAACAAGATGGCGGCAGGTTGGGGCGCAGTGTGTATAGAAAGAAAACTCACACCGACTTATACCTACATGCAGATAGCAGGCCCCACCCTGCTCAGAAGAAAGGCATGCTAAAAACTCTTGTACACAGAGTTCGTGCCCTCTCTGGTAAGGACAGTCTCCAACAAGAATTGGCCCATCTGAAGTTCGTGTTTCTGAGGAACGGTTGTAAGGAAAGGCAAATCTGGGATGCTCTATGTCTGACAATCACAGCACAACCGGCAGAAACTAATGAAGAACCTTAGAAAAACACGGCCATGGCATTCATTCCATTTTGTGGGGCCGTATTGGGAAAAGTTGGATGCATTTTATGCAAATATCAAGTCAAAACCATCTTCTGCCCTCCAACTAAAACCAGAGCACTTCTTGGCAGTGTTAAGGATGACCTTGGTTTACATAAATCAGGGGTTTACAAAATACCATGCCAATGCAGTAAGGAATACATAGGTCAGACAGTTCGCACCATCGAAGTCCGATGCTGTGAACACCAACAGCACACAAGATTGCAACAACCTAATAAGTGTGCAATTGCTGACCATTGCCTGCCGGAACTTCATGACATGGATTATAACAAGACCAAGGTCCTAACACAGACTTTGAAATATTGGGACTGTATCATCAAAGAAGCTATAGAAATCAGAGTAAGCAACCCTGAACTGAATCATGACAGCAGCTATTCCCATAACCAAGCTCAGGAACCAGCCATTACCTGGATTAAGGAGAAGATAGAAATGTACTGATAGAATGTACTGAAATGGCTCTGAGCACTATGCGACTTAACTTCGGAGGTCATCAGTCGCCTAGAACTTAGAACTAATTAAACCTAACTAGCCTAAGGACATCACACACATCCATGCCCGAGGCAGGATTCGAACCTGCGACCGTAGCGGTCACGCGGTTCCAGACTGAAGCGCCTTTAACCGCACGGCCACACCGGCCGGCTTAGAATGTACTGACTTTGAGGGCAGGGGGAGGAGCCTCCAAAACACCACCAGCAAACCTCCCTGGGTGCAAACCTACAAGGGAACACCCAGACATGGGGCCACAAGCTGAGTGAGTAATACTTAGTGATAATGCCTCATATTTTATAGGACAGAAATGGAAGCAATTTATGACACCACAAAATATAAAACATATCTTAGTATCAAGATTCTGCCCTGAGGCATTGTCCATAGAATGAATATTCAAGGAAGTTAATCAGTTTATAAGAACATTCACACTGCACACACACACAAAATGGGGAGAGTATGCACACCTTTCATGCAGGTCATTAACAATCTTGCAAATTCTTCCTGGTTTCACACCAAATGAATTAATGTTTTACACCAGACAAAAGGGCAAATGGGAGTCACCCCTACCAAAAATACCAGTGGTGAAAAATATCATTGGAGGAGATAATTAAACAACCAGTAATCACACTGGAAAACAGGGCTGAATATAGGAAGAAAATCTATTGGAAACTGAAGCATTTTACACAGTTTAGTGAAGGCCAACGAGTTCTGTTATGAACCCTTCATAAGTCAACAAAAACAGTAAATTTAAACAAGAAGTGGCTCTTACTTTATATAGGACCATGTACAATTTCCAAAATTCCATATCCTGGAGCTTTTAGACTGATTTACGAGAAGACTGCTCAAGACAAAGATCTCTACCCCCACAAGGACTTAAAGACATTTGTGAAATAAACATTTTTGACACAAGTATTTTTACTAAAAATGACTGTACATGGTGTATGTAACAGTAATTTAATTTCTGTTTTCTTTAGAAAACTACTGTTAAGGAAACATGTTTAGATATAAGAGGTTTTACTTGTATTTTGATATATAAAGTAATAGGTCAGTGAAATTGAGAGGGCTATTAAACAATACAGTGCTTCACTCAACGCAAGGAGCAGCAAAGCAGAGCAGAGTTTGTGACACACACTGTGGTGTAATCACAATGGTGAGCTATGTCAACAGACAAGGTGAAAGCAACAGCTTGTATGCATGTGCATGTAAACATGGCCGCAGGAGATTTAATTATTAGATAGCTGCCATAATAAACGATCACCAGCTAATGCAATTAAACGCAACTTGCCCACTCATATATTTATAAGAATTATATACATATAGGAAGAAAGAAGGAATAACTATATTATAACTATAAACTTAAGGTGAACTACATCTAATATATATAAAATAATAATGTTAACCTACTATATACAGCTATGTACAGGTGTTTACAGAAAGTGAACTACAAGACGCGTAATATACATTTAAGGATATGAATGATGACAGCTAAGATGACAGCAGGTTACAGGGATCAGGAGCACAAGTACCTCATGCTTTTAGAATTTTGTAGATACTTTTCTTTACAGGGTAAAGGTATGTGAAGCTGGTGGTGTACTGGGCAGATGAAGTGAATAAAACAGCTGCATACTGATGTAAAAGAATGACTGAATCAATAGCAACTGAGCTACTACACATTTAGTTGTAAGTTAGTTTTAAGTTTTTTTCTTTCCAGCGACCGGTGCACCAACACAGCATGAAAGAAGAGATGACAAGCTTCAAGAGTGGCATGGTACCATACAAATTCAATGGGCCGCACCTCAAGTAAGTAAAATTTAGTTGTAAGAAATATTATACATATAAATGATATGAATGAACAATTCAAAGTATACACAGTAGCAGTCTGGTAAGTGACATCGTAATGATCTAGGTTTCATGCTACCGAACAAGTAATGGGCCGACATACATACAGGGCACAGTCATTACTTCAGAAGCTTCCAACACCCATTTTCCTCTTCATAATATGTATATGTACATTATCATTATAAACAGGATTATTGTTTCTACATGTTGAATAACAACAACATTTATGGAAATTAAACACATGTCATGAGTACTTAAGTTACATGTCATCTGAAGTAAACGATATCTATTTCATGTAGTAGAAACATAACAAGAATCTACCACGAACAGTACTGGCTGAGAGTCTTCTTGTAACATGATATATCAGTTATACATCCTTTCTTTAATAATCCACTGGGCCTATAGTCAAACAGATTCCTTCCTTCATTTCTAGAGGCAATGCTAAGCATAGTTAGGCAAGCAGTGCATAGAGTATTTGAAGCAGATGCCAATATTTTCCCACCTGCTCCGTAAATAAATGACAAGTTCCCATGATTAATGTGAAAGAAATTATGTATAATGTTTCTTATGTAAAGATTTGTGATACCCAAACATACAGATGTATATATGTATATAAGGATGATCAATGTAACTGAGGTTATGCATAGTTATACTACAATATGAATGTAAATGAATCTATTATTTACAAACTAAAATTATATGACTGTTTATGAAGTGGAATGTTAGCAATAATATGCAATTTGTGAATGTATTAAAATTGTAACTATATAAACAACAGTTTGTTGAAAGAGTAACAGCATATGAAAGCAGACACTTTATGCAAAATAAGAGATTAATAGAGTCGGATGGCAATTCAGCAAGGAGCCTGTGTAAATGTGATATTTGTTTTTCAAAAGTGAAGTGTGCTGATGCTTAGTATGTGCGTGCAAACCTACAAAAATTTTTACTAGCCTACACTCAACTCTGAATAAGTGGAGAAGTGTTTTATAGGGAACTTACCTTATCATGGGTGCTGATCGATTGATTTCCTCCCACTGAATAAGCGCATTACGCCAGGTAAACAGTAGGTCACAGGCCGTAACATTGTAGGTCTTATGTCACAGCATTGAAATTAGCAAAAGCACGCACACTCTTTCCAAGAAATGAACAAATATTTGTGGAGGAATCCACGGTGAAACACACAATGACTTCGCTGTTTCACTCCGTGTGAAATGGACAAGCATGAGTTAAAAGTATTTGACAAGGACACAACCATTAAAGTCTCAGTGCCAAGCCACCAACTACTTGCCATGCACATAGTCGCAATAATGAAAGAGACTTAACTAAACCAAGGGCTGTTGTATATATGCAGTACTTGATATTTTTACCCTTTTTTTATAGCTTGTCTTCGTTTTAATTATTTGTATTAGAATATGTAGATATAATAAGGTAAATTTGACATTTCCACTTGACATAAGTGTTTCCAAAAGACCGAGAAATAAAGTGCTTTAACCCCCCCAACACTGGTAATGGATAGCAACCAATTAATAATCTGATACAATGTCACTGTACAGTGGGGGCATTGCGTAATACCTAAAGAACTAACTCTCAATATCATACCTTTTATTTTTTCTCACTATTAATTTCTATGAATGTTTTCTTTTCCTCAATAGTAATAAGAAATTTGTTCATTGCCACTGAATGTGGCACATATTTAAGTGAGTTAAGGGATTTATTCCTGTTAAATTGTTGTCACACATGAAAGTTCTAATGAAAACAAACCTGTAATTATTAATCAGCTACCCAGACTTATAAAACCTTAATTATAATTTATGAAATGTGCTAAAACAACAATGTATATGTTCAACATTAATTATTGTAAAGTTATAAAAGAATCATGGTGATAGGCATAGAATTGCATGTCTTGTAAAAGATTTTATGATGTCAAACCTGTCACATGGTGCTAAAATTTTGTAATAAATATTCTGAAGTTAAATTTTTTGTTTTGCTTAAATCATTTTGTAGCTGTCATGTCTCAAATTGCCTGTAATTTCAAAGAAATATAACACAGGCAACATCTTTAATGGAGGACGTATAAAAATAAACAGTTACACCACTGCTTATTTCATTGATAGATACAATGCTAAGTACTGGTCTGTTCCCTTTAGCCTGCAAACATTTCACAAACCAGGTTAAATCTGCAGTATTACAAAACATGAGCTAAAGACACTCATAAGCTTTTGATGGCATATCTGATTACCTTCCCAAATCCCATGTCAGATACAATAAACTTCTTCTTTCTGTTGGGCCGATTCTCTAAAATTTTCAAGGTAGTACGAGTGGTTCCTCTCTTTTAAATAAAGTGAATGGAGTGATATTAATAACTACAAACCCATCTTGATCCTGTCAAGCATATCAGAGTTTCTTGGGGATGCAGTGTGTGACAATGTTATTAAGTTCCTGGACAGTAGCTGTTTATTGAGCCCTCATCAGTTTTGTTTTTGAAAAGGGAGATCAATAAATGGGGTCTCATTCATTTCTAAACAAAGTTTACAATGCACTCAGTGACAGACAGCATACAACAGGAATATTACTTGATCTCACAAAGGCCTTCAATCTTCAACTAGCTCCGCAGATGACGAAGAGGTTGATGAAATGTATGATGAGATAAAAGAAATTATTCAGATAGTGAAGGCAGACGAAAATTTAATAGTCATGGGTGACTGGAACTCAGACATATTTCAATATGTCTGCTTGTGTCTGTATGTGTGGATGGATATGTGCGTGTGTGCGAGTGTATACCTGTCCTTTTTTCCCCCTAAGGTAAGTCTGCTTGTGTCTGTATGTGTGGATGGATATGTGCGTGTGTGCGAGTGTATACCTGTCCTTTTTTCCCCCTAAGGTAAGTCTTTCCGCTCCCGGGATTGGAATGACTCCTTACCCTCTCCCTTAAAACCCACTTCCTTTCGTCTTCCCCTCTCCTTCCCTCTTTCCTGATGAGGCAACAGTTTGTTGCGAAAGCTTGAATTTTGTGTGTATGTTTGTGTTTGTTTGTGTGTCTATCGACCTGCCAGCGCTTTTGTTCGGTAAGTCACCTCATCTTTGTTTTTATATATAGTTTTTGATAAAGATGATAACTTATGTACTTGTGACTGCTTAGAAAGAAGATAGGCTGTACAAAGTGACAGGTATAATTTATAAGGAAAGTATTTACATAAATAGTATTAGCAGTATAGATAGTATGTCAGTAAAGATAAAATGGTGTTGTAGCCTTGGACATGCAAATTTTAATGATTTGCTGTAGACCACAACAACAACACTGTATAAACTGTGTAAACAATTGTTAGCAGATGGATTGCCAATAAATTTAAAATTAGAATTTATGAGGTGTAAAGTCTGTACTGAAAATAGAGTGCACAATTTACCTTGTGAAAATAATAGAAGCAAAGCAAAAAAAAACATTAGAAATTATTCAGACTGATTTGAATGGGCCACACTCAAGTCACGTTTTGCATGGGGACTGATATTTTCTTACTTTTATTGATGATTATATTGAAGCAGATAATGTCTGTGGTATCAAATCAAAAAATCAAGTTTATGGCTGTTTTGTGGAATTTGTTAATGAAACAGAAAATTTAACTTGTAAAACAATTAAAAAATTATTGAGGTTTGTCGACGGGAAACAATATTTAAATTTAGATTTTTATCAATTTATAAGGTAGGAAAGGCATCATTTTAAATGTCTGTCCTACCTATGTACATGAATTACATGGTGCAGCTGAAAGACATAGCAGGTTAATTATGGATATGTCAGGATCTCTGTTAGCTGAAGCAAAAGTAGACAGAATATTCTGATCTAAAGTAGTTTGCATAGCTACATACCTCAAAACAGAATTTTAGCTAATACTATTGAAAGGAAAACTCATTACAAGATATTTTTTGGGAAGAAACTTAATGTTAAACATTTAAAGTTGTATGGAAGTACATCTACATCTACATTTATACTCTGCAAGCCACCCAACGGTGTGTGGTGGAGGGCACTTTACGTGCCACTGTCATTACCTCCCTTTTCTGTTCCAGTCGCATATGGTTCGCGGGAAGAACGACTGCCGGAAAGCCTCCGTGCATGCTTGAATCTCTCTAATTTTACATTCATGATCTCCTTGGGAGGTATAAGTAGGGGGAAGCAATATATTCGATACCTCATCCAGAAATGCACCCTCTCGAAACCTGGACAGCAAGCTACACCGCGATGCAGAGCGCCTCTCTTCCAGAGTCTGCCACTTGAGTTTGCTAAACATCTCCATAACGCTATCATGCTTACCAAATAACCCTGTGACGAAACGCACCGCTCTTCTTTGGATCTTCTCTATCTCCTCTGTCAACCCGATCTGGTACGGATCCCACACTGATGAGCAATAATCAAGCATAGGTCGAACGAGAGTTTTGTAAGCCACCTCCTTTGTTGATCAACTACATTTTCTAAGGACTCTCCCAATGAATCTCAACCTGGTATCCGCCTTAACAACAATTAATTTTATATGATCATTCCACTTCAAAACGTTCCGCATGCATACTCCCAGATATTTTACAGAAGAAACTGCTACCAGTGTCTGTTCCGCTATCATATAATCATACAATAAAGGATCCTTCTTTCTATGTATTCGCAATACGTTACATTTGTCTATGTTAAGGGTCAGTTGCCACTCCCTGCACCAAGTGCCTATCCACTGCAAATCTTCCTGCATTTAGCTACAATTTTCTAATGCTGCAACTTCTCTGTATACTACAGCATCATCCACAAAAAGCCGCATGGAACTTCCGACACTATCTACTAGGTCATTTATATATATTGTGAAAAGCAATGGTCCCATAACACTCCCCTGTGGCACGCCAGAGGTTACTTTAATGTCTGTAGACGTCTCTCCATTGAGAACAACATGCTGTGTTCTGTTTGCTAAAAACTCTTCAATCCAGCCACACAGCTGGTCTGATATTCCGTAGGCTCTTACTTTGTTTATCAGGCAACAGTGCGGAACTGTATCGAACGCCTTCCGGAAGTCAAGGAAAATAGCATCTACCTGGGAGCCTGTATCTAATATTTTCTGGGTCTCATGAACAAATAAAGCGAGTTGGGTCTCACACGGTCACTGTTTCCGGAATCCATGTTGATTCCTACACAGTAGATTCTGGGTTTCCAGAAACGACATGATATGCAAGCAAAAAACATGTTCTAAAATTCTACAACAAATCGACATCAGATATATAGGTCTATAGTTTTGCGCCCCCCCCATGAACCATGGACCTTGCCGTTGGTGGGGAGGCTTGCGTGCCTCAGCGATACAGATAGCCGTACCGTAGGTGCAACCACAACGAAGGGGTATCTGTTGAGAGGCCAGACAAACGTGTGGTTCCTGAAGAGGGGCAGCAGCCTTTTCAGTAGTTGCAAGGGCAACAGTCTGGATGATTGACTGATCTGGCCTTGTAACAATAACCAAAACGGCCTTGCTATGCTGGTACTGCGAACGGCTGAAAGCAAGGGGAAACTACAGCCGTAATTTTTCCCGAGGGCATGCAGCTTTACTGTATGATTACATGATGATGGCGTCCTCTTGGGTAAAATATTCCGGAGGTAAAATAGTCCCCCATTCGGATCTCCGGGCGGGGACTACTCAAGAGGATGTCGTTATCAGAAGAAAGAAAACTGGCGTTCTACGGATCGGAGCGTGGAATGTCAGATCCCTTAATCGGGCAGGTAGGTTAGAAAATTTAAAAAGGGAAATGGATAGGTTGAAGTTAGATATAGTGGGAATTAGTGAAGTTCGGTGGCAGGAGGAACAAGACTTCTGGTCAGGTGACTACAGGGTTATAAACACAAAATCAAATAGGGGTAATGCAGGAGTAGGTTTAATAATAAATAGGAAAATAGGAATGCGGGTAAGCTACTACAAACAGCATAGTGAATGCATTATTGTGGCCAAGATAGATTCGAAGCCCACGCCTACTACAGTAGTACAAGTTTATATGCCAACTAGCTCTGCAGATGACGAAGAAATTGAAGAAATGTATGATGAAATAAAAGAAATTATTCAGATTGTGAAGGGAGACGAAAATTTAATAGTCATGGGTGACTGGAATTCGAGTGTAGGAAAAGGGAGAGAAGGAAACATAGTAGGTGAATATGGATTGGGGGACAGAAGTGAAAGAGGAAGCCGCCTGGTCGAATTTTGCACAGAGCACAACATAATCATAACTAACACTTGGTTTAAGAATCATGAAAGAAGGTTGTATACATGGAAGAACCCTGGAGATACTAAAAGGTATCAGATAGATTATATAATGGTAAGACAGAGATTTAGGAACCAGGTTTTAAATTGTAAGACATTTCCAGGGGCAGATGTGGACTCTGACCACAATCTATTGGTTATGACCTGTAGATTAAAACTGAAGAAACTGCAAAAAGGTGGGAATTTAAGGAGATGGGACCTGGATAAACTAAAAGAACCAGAGGTTGTACAGAGTTTCAGGGAGAGCATAAGGGAGCAATTGACAGGAATGGGGGAAATAAATACAGTAGAAGAAGAATGGGTAGCTTTGAGGGACGAAGTAGTGAAGGCAGCAGAGGATCAAGTAGGTAAAAAGACGAAGGCTAGTATAAATCCTTGGGTAACAGAAGAAATATTGAATTTAATTGATGAAAGGAGAAAATATAAAAATGCAGTAAGTGAAACAGGCAAAAAGGAATACAAACGTCTCAAAAATGAGATCGGCAGGAAGTGCAAAATGGCTAAGCAGGGATGGCTAGAGGACAAATGTAAGGATGTAGAGGCCTATCTCACTAGGGGTAAGATAGATACCACCTACAGGAAAATTAAAGAGACCTTTGGAGATAAGAGAACGACTTGTATGAATATCAAGAGCTCAGATGGAAACCCAGTTCTAAGCAAAGAAGGGAAAGCAGAAAGGTGGAAGGAGTATATAGAGGGTCTATACAAGGGCGATGTACTTGAGGACAATATTATGGAAATGGAAGAGGATGTAGATGAAGATGAAATGGGAGATATGATACTGCGTGAAGAGTTTGACAGAGCACTGAAAGACCTGAGTCGAAACAAGGCCCCCGGAGTAGACAATATTCCATTGGAACTACTGACGGCCTTGGGAGAGCCAGTCCTGACAAAACTCTACCATCTGGTGAGCAAGATGTATGAAACAGGCGAAATACCCTCAGACTTCAAGAAGAATATAATAATTCCAATCCCAAAGAAAGCAGGTGTTGACAGATGTGAAAATTACCGAACTATCAGCTTAATAAGTCACAGCTGCAAAATACTAACACGAATTCTTTACAGACGAATGGAAAAACTAGTAGAAGCCAACCTCGGGGAAGATCAGTTTGGATTCCGTAGAAACACTGGAACACGTGAGGCAATACTGACCTTACGACTTATCTTAGAAGAAAGATTAAGGAAAGGCAAACCTACGTTTCTAGCATTTGTAGACTTAGAGAAAGCTTTTGACAATGTTGACTGGAATACTCTCTTTCAAATTCTAAAGGTGGCAGGGGTAAAATACAGGGAGCGAAAGGCTATTTACAACTTGTACAGAAACCAGACGGCAGTTATAAGAGTCGAGGGACATGAAAGGGAAGCAGTGGTTGGGAAGGGAGTAAGACAGGGTTGTAGCCTCTCCCCGATGTTGTTCAATCTGTATATTGAGCAAGCAGTAAAGGAAACAAAAGAAAAATTCGGAGTAGGTATTAAAATTCATGGAGAAGAAATAAAAACTTTGAGGTTCGCCGATGACATTGTAATTCTGTCAGAGACAGCAAAGGACTTGGAAGAGCAGTTGAACGGAATGGACAGTGTCTTGAAAGGACAATATAAGATGAACATCAACAAAAGCAAAGCAAGGATAATGGAATGTAGTCGAATTAAGTCGGGTGATGGTGAGGGAATCAGATTAGGAAATGAGACACTTAAAGTAGCAAAGGAGTTTTGCTGTTTGGGGAGCAAAATAACTGATGATGGTCGAAGTAGAGAGGATATAAAATGTAGGCTGGCAATGGCAAGGAAAGCGTTTCTGAAGAAGAGAAATTTGTTAACATCCAGTATTGATTTAAGTGTCAGGAAGTCATTTCTGAAAGTATTCGTATGGAGTGTAGCCATGTATGGAAGTGAAACATGGACGATAAATAGTTTGGACAAGAAGAGAATAGAAGCTTTCAAAATGTGGTGCTACAGAAGAATGCTGAAGATTAGATGGGTAGATCACATAACTAATGAGGAAGTATTGAATAGGATTGGGGAGAAGAGAAGTTTGTGGCACAACTTGACCAGAAGAAGGGATCGGTTGGTAGGACATGTTCTGAGGCATCAAGGGATCACCAATTTAGTATTGGAGGGCAGCGTGGAGGGTAAAAATCGTAGAGGGAGACCAAGAGATGAATACACTAAGCAGATTCAGAAGGATGTAGGTTGCAGTAGGTACTGGGAGATGAAAAAGCTTGCACAGGATAGAGTAGCATGGAGAGCTGCATCAAACCAGTCTCAGGACTGAAGACCACAACAACAACAACAGTTTTGCGCATCTGCTAGACGACCCTTCTTGAAGACTGGGACTACCTGTGCTCTTTTCCAATCATTTGGAACCTTCCATTCCTCTAGAGACTTGTGGTACATGGCTGATAGAAGGGGAGCAAGTTCTTTCGCGTACTCTGTGTAGAATCGAATTGGTTCCCTGTCAGGTCCAGTGGACTTTCCTCTGTTGAGTGATTCCAGTTGCTTTTCTATTCCTTGTACACTTATTTCGATGTCAGTCATTTTTTCGTTTGTGCGAGGATTTAGAGAAGGAACTGCAGTGCGGTCTTCCTCTGTGAAACAGCTTTGGAAAAAGGTGTTTAGTATTTCAGCTTTACGCATGTCATCCTCTGTTTCAATGCCATCATCGTCCCGGAGTGTCTGGATATGCTGTTTCGAGCCTCTTACTGATTTAACGTAAGAACAGAACTTCCTAGGATTTTCTGTCAAGTCAGTACATAGAATTATACTTTCAAATTCACTGAACGCCTCACGTGTAGCCCTCCTTACGCTAACTTTGACATCCTTTAGCTTCTGTTTGTCTGAGAGGTTTTGGCTGTGTTTAAACTTGCAGTGAAGCTGTCTTTGCTTACGCAGTTGTTTCCTAACTTTGTTGTTGAACCACGGTGGGTTTTTCCTGTCCATCACAGTCTTACTCAGCACATACCTTTCTAAAACGCATTTTATGATTGCCTTGAACTTTTTCCATAAACATTCAACATTGTCAATGTCGGAACAGAAATTTTTGTTTTGATCTGTTCGGTACTCTGAAATCTGCCTCCTAATACTCTTGCTAAACAGATAAACCTTCCTCCCTTTTTTTTATATTCCTATTTACTTGCATATTTAGGAATGCTGCAATGGCCTTATGATCACTGATTCCCTGTTCTGCGCTTACAGAGTCAAATGTTTGGGTCTGTTTGTTATCAGTAGGTCCAAGATGTTATCTCCACAAGTCGGTTCTCTGTTTAATTGCTCGAGGTAATTTTCAGATAGTGCACTCAGTGTAATGTCACTTGATGCTCTGTCCCTACCACCCTTCCTAAACATCTGAGTGTCCCAGTCTGTATCTGGTAAATTGAAATCTCCACCTAAGACTATAACATGCTGAGAAAATTTATGTGAAATGTATTCCAGATTTTCTCTCAGTTGTTCTGCCATTAATGCTGCTGAGTCGGGAGGTCGGTAAAAGGAGCCAATTATTAACCTAGCTTGGTTGTTGAGTGTAACCTCCACCCATAATAATTCACAGGAACTATCCACTTCTACTTCACTACAGGATAAACTACTACTAACAGCGACAAACACGCCACCACCGGTTGCATGCAATCTATCCTTTCTAAACACCGTCTGTGCCTTTGTAAAAATTTCGGCAGAATTTGTCTCTGGCTTCAGCCAGCTTTTCGTATCTATAACGATTTCAGCTTCGGTGCTTTCTATCAGTGCTTGAAGTTCCGGTACTTTACCAATGCAGCTTCGACAGTTTACAATTACAATATCGATTACTGCTTGGTCCCTGCATGTCCTGACTTCGCCTCACAACCTTTGAGGCTGTTGCCCTTTCTGTACTTGCCCGAGGCCATCTAACCTAAAAAACCGCCCAGTCCATGCCACACAACCCCTGCTACCCGTGTAGCCGCCTGCTGCGTGTAGTGGACTCCTGACCTATCCAGTGGAACCCGATACCCCACCACCCTATGGTGCAAGTCAAGGAATCTGAAGCCCACACGGTCGCAGAACCGTCTCAGCCTCTGATTCAGACCTTCCACTTGACTCTGTACCAAAGGTCCGCAGTCAGTCCTGTCAATGATGCTGCAGATCGTGAGCTCTGCTTTCATCCCACTAGCGAGACAGGCAGTCTTCACCAAATCAGATAGCCGCTGGAAGCCAGAGAGGATTTCCTCCGATCCATAGCGACACACATCATTGGTGCTGACATGAGTGACCACCTGCAGATGGGTGCATCCTGTACCCTTCATGGCATCCAGAAGGATCCTTTCCACATCTGGAATGGCTCCCCCTGGTATGCACACGGAGTGCACATTGGTTTTATTCCCCTCTCTTGCTGCCATATCCCTAAGGGGCCCCATTACGCGCCTGATTTTGGAGCTCCCAACTACCAGTAAGCCCACCCTCTGCGACCGCCCGGATCTTGCAGACTGAGGGGCAACCTCTGGAACAGGACAAGCAGCCATGTCCAGCCGAAGTTCAGTATCAGCCAGAGACAGATCCTGAAACCGGTTTGTCAGACAAACTGGAGAGTCCTTCCGTTCAGCCCTCCGGAATGTCTTTCGCCCTCTGCCACACCTCGAGATGACCTCCCACTCTACCACGGGTGAGGGGTCAGCCTCAATGTGGGCATTATCCTGGGCAGCCACAGCTGTAGTCCGATCATGGGATGCGTGGAACGAGCTGGCCATCCCCAACAAACCCCCATCCGGACCCCCATAGTGATGCCCATTGGCAACAGCCTCAAGCTGTGTGACCGAAGCCAACACTGCCTGAAGCTGGGAGCGAAGGGGTGCCAACTCAGCCCACATCCGAACACAGCAGTTGCAGTCCCTATCCATTCTAAAAACTGTTGTGCAAAGAATACCTGAACTAATCTACAGAGAGCACAAACTGTTCGACACAAAATTTAAACGGTTATTAAAATACAAGATTGCTAGTAAATGGAGTAATGCTGCTACTTGCACACTGCTGACACACTACTCGGCAGCGGAAGGAGACTATGCAATTTTACACTATTCAGGTAATAAAACGCGATGCTACAACTCTCAAATACTATAATACGCCCGAAATTTATGAATTAAACAAAGCAATTACCCAAAAACATGCAAAGAAATTAAGAATTAAACTATGTAACAAATAAGTCAGCTAAGAGTATACGACTTGCTGCTGGCAGCTGCTCGTCCAACGGCAGCAGGGAGCATACTGGCTGTGACCAACCGACACTGGCAATTCAAAACAAAAACAGAAGACAGATGACTACGTGAATTTACACTATTCGTGTACTAAAGCAAGATGCTACAACTCTCAAATACTATAATATGCCCAAAATTTATGAATTAAACAACGCAAGTACCCAAAAACATGCAAATAAATTAAGAATTAAACTATGTAACAAATAAGTCAGCTAAGAGTATATGACTTGCTGCTGGCAGCTGCTTATCCAACGGTGGCAGGAGTGCGCCAGAAGAACTGACAAAGTCAAAATGGGATCATAAAGCATACTTTGCAATTTTACTAGACTACAGCAAAGCTGAATACAGTGTATTGATTAATAACAAAGTCAAAATTGCTAGACATTTTGATATTGTGGAAGAGGATATCAGGTGTATTGATCTAAAGACTTTCCGCTCCCGGGATTGGAATGACTCCTTACCCTCTCCCTTAAAACCCACTTCCTTTCGTCTTCCCCTCTCCTTCCCTCTTTCCTGATGAGGCAACAGTTTGTTGCGAAAGCTTGAATTTTGTGTGTATGTTTGTGTTTGTTTGTGTGTCTATCGACCTGCCAGCGCTTTTGTTCGGTAAGTCACCTCATCTTTGTTATTATATATGATCTAAAGACTCTGATTCACGAAGTGAACACTTTAGTGATTCTGAGAGCAAAAGCATAGACAGTGAATCTGTAAATAAACAAATAAAAGAAAATGGTATCAAACGGGCTCCAAGCAATCATAAATGAAAACAAAAATGTCACTTGAGAAAGTGAACCAAAGCTTGTAGAGCTCCTGATAGATTTAACAATTATGTCGTAACTTCATTTATGCAAACTTTGGTATGACTGATGGAAATTCAAAAACTTTCTCTGCAAATGTTTTCCTTCTCTTTAAAACTGTACTGAAATTTTAATTTTGCATGTTACATTTGGTTAAAAAAGCCACACATATCGTTAAATACAAATAAATATTTCTGATTACCTTGTTGGCTTTGGTTGTGTGTGCTGTCACCTCTCTAGCCCTTGATCCTTCAGACAGTATTCTTTCAGCTAAATCATGGTGATAATCCGCTGATTTGTTCAGTAACTTGTTGTTTTGAATCCATTCACTCAGTGTAAAATGTAGTTGTCGACAGGGCAGTGTGGCCAAGGTATGATGCTTCGACATTCTGTCAAACAAAATTTATATAAGAATTGAAGTAAAGGAAGATTACATAATTATATATATAACATTTGTTCACAGAGCAAACAAAAGGAAGGCTAAGCAAGGAAAATCAGGGATGAATAGGCTGTAGTTAATCAAAACTGAGTGTATAATATCTCATACCTTCCTGTGCTCCACCCCCCCCCCTTTTTCTCCTCCCCAAAAGAGAAAAAAACTTCATGTCCAGAATTATGTGCCCAAACCAAAAGTTATACCTTCAACAGAATGTTACACAGGACTATATCTATCAATATTTAATACAAGTAGCACATGACTTTTTAAAAAGTAATGTCAACACTACCATAAATTCTGCCATCCACTTAGCTTCCATAATAAACTTCCTATACTACTTTCCAGCCCCAATCTCATGTAGCCTGTCCTATTTGAAAGATGAGTTGTGTTGGAGTAGTACTGACCTGCCTTACTGATTATTTTGCAGGACACACTACACATCTGGGGCAAGAATATTATTGAGCCCCTGCTGTGTCAGCTGGCCTGTACAACTGGTATGTTGTATTGAATAGCATTGCCTGCTTTATCAACCTGCCCCCTCCATCACTATCCATCTTCTTGCCCTTTCTCTGTTCAGCCATACTTATCTGCTGAAATACAATGTGAATGATTTTTGATATGGTATCAATGTTACATTTCCTGCATCATATGTTCGATGATGACATCAAGCTGACTGACAACAAACTCCTGGTCATGGGGAAGCAGCTACTCTACCGGACTGTGGAAGGCTCTATCATCCATCACTTCACGAAAACAGTTAGGACACACACGATGTCAATACTACCGCTCTCACCCCCCACTTCTCTGCTGGTGGTATCCTCGCCATCAAAGCTCCTTGCCTGCCCACTGCAGATCACGCACCATCACCTGTGCCATCCAACTCCAGTGATCTCTCCACCACCCCTACAACCTCCAAAACTGCCATATAGGCATGTTTCGGCCACCCCAACAAGTGTCAGTGTGTCTTCGTGAGTACCACCTGTACAACACCTCCTAGAGCCAACTCTACTGCTGACAACAACACAACTGTCATACCCACATAATACTCTGCCTCCATACCTCTCATCACCTCTGCCCTCTATGCTTCTTTTTGGTACTGTTGGTGGTTAACTGATACCAAGTCCGAGCAATGTCTGACTGACTGTGTGGTAAGTGGCTTCTGATAGTGTAGATGTACCTCCATTGTCTCAATTTAGTATGAATAAAGAGTATGCTTGTTTGTGTATGGATTTACATTCCATGTATAGTAGAGTGCTACAAGGTGAAGCTGTGATGGACAGTAATAATAGTCTTACAAGACTTTCAATTAAATGTGTTGTGGACATTTGCCTGAACAGTAGTTTTCTGGGTTACTCCTATCAGAGCCAAAGTTCAGTTAAGTTGATTTCTGGCTGAGTGACTTGTAGAAATATGAAATTACAGGCACATGTCAAAGGAAGAACAGTCATACAAAGAAAAATGTGGTGCCTAACCTTCAGAGATATTTTCTACATTCCTTGTCCCATATGAATGAGTATTGTGCTGGTGGACAGTAATACCAGGAAAGCTGTGAAGAAATTCCCTGATGCAGCAGCTACTGCTGAGAGTTACTGTAATTCAGGACATCTAAGATAAGAATTATCTGTGTTTCCAGCACTCATATAATACTGCAACTATGCCACACTGGTTTCACCATCCCATCAGACTGCTCGGTGGTGATATTCTGAAAACTGCATATCACACCAGATTAATTTCATGTTAATCTGCCTATCTGTGTAAGACTATCATACCCACTACCCTCTTTTCTTGATTGATTCAATGTTTCTAAATTACTAGATTTCTGAGGTAGGCTTAAATGAACAGATCACAATTGATTTGAATGCTAATGACAGTACACCTGAAAATCTCAATATGCATAATGTTGGTGACATCAGTTTTCTAGTTTGCATCCTCACTTGAGTATGCTGAATAAATATTGCAGAGTTGTTGTAGAAAGTAAGAAAAGGAGTGACTAGGGTTTAACAAAGTGACTTTATTTTTGCACTTACCAAGGTGCAAATAACAGTAATTTTACAAATCCTAATTTTTACCTAGTTGAGAAGTAATAATATTTACATTTGTAATATATTTTTCACAACTAACAAGGTACAAAAAAATTATGATCATATAATAACATTCCTCTAATATGTTTTCATAGTAATCATTGCACAAAGAATTGTGTTTCAAATACATGTAACATGTTTTATGTTTTTCCTGTGAGATCTAATACAATAGAACAGTTGCAATGTTGTAGCTTATTTTACACTTCATCTCTTGTTTAGCATGTCACAAAACATGTTATGGTTGTGATGGCACAGCACATCTTTACACTCCATGGTTCAGCTGTTGTTTTTGCATGTTTATCAATTGCAGTGTCATAGCATGTTATACAGTTCAGATGTTGTGTTGTACATTTCTACACTTTACATGAAAAAAGTAAGTGAGCTTCATTTGTGTGGCCAGCAGCAGGAAAAACTAAGCTAACAGTTCATTCACAAGCATAGTGTGTAAAAAATAGTCTAAGGTACATACAGGGTATGCATTTCAAAACCCACATACACAGTGCATAATTCATGTACCCAGAGTGTGCAGTATATATAGCTACACATACACTGTAATAAATGGGTACTGTTCCACATATTAACACCTTCCACCTTTTAGAACGCATACACCCACTCTCTATCACTCAAGTGAATAGTGCAAGTAAAAGGGGATTTCAGATCCACCATCACAAATGATACATTTATCATAATGATGTGACAGTCCAGTCTTCAGCTACACCAGTATGGATCACAAGTCCTAGATTAGATTAGATTAGATTAGATTAATACTAGTTCCATGGATCATGAATACGATATTTCGTAATGATGTGGAATGAGTCGAATTTTCTAATACATGACATAATTAGGTTAATTTAACAACATACTTAAGTTAATATAACAACTTTATTTTTTTGTGTTTTTTGTTTTTCTTTTTTATTTTTATTTTTTTTTATTTTTTAAATATTTTTTTTCTTAATTTATATCTAAAAATTCCTCTATGGAGTAGAAGGAGTTGTCATTCAGAAATTCTTTTAATTTCTTCTTAAATACTTGTTGGTTATCTGTCAGACTTTTGATACTATTTGGTAAGTGACCAAAGACTTTAGTGCCAGTATAATTCACCCCTTTCTGTGCCAAAGTTAGATTTAATCTTGAATAGTGAATATCATCCTTTCTCCTAGTATTGTAGTTATGCACACTGCTATTACTTTTGAATTGGGTTTGCTTGTTAATAACAAATTTCATAAGAGAGTATATATACTGAGAAGCTACTGTGAATATCCCTAGATCCTTAAATAAATGTCTGCAGGATGATCTTGGGTGGACTCCAGCTATTATTCTGATTACACGCTTTTGTGCAATAAATACTTTATTCCTCAGTGATGAATTACCCCAAAATATGATGCCATATGAAAGCAATGAGTGAAAATAGGCGTAGTAAGCTAATTTACTAAGATGTTTATCACCAAAATTTGCAATGACCCTTATTGCATAAGTAGCTGAACTCAAACGTTTCAGCAGATCATCAATGTGTTTCTTCTAATTTAATCTCTCATCAATGGACACACCTAAAAATTTGGAATATTCTACCTTAGCTATATGCTTCTGATTAAGGTCTATATTTATTAATGGCGTCATACCATTCCCTGTACGGAACTGTATGTACTGTGTCTTATCAAAATTCAGTGAGAATCCGTTTACAGGGAACCACTTAGTAATTTTCTGAAAGACAGTATTGGCAATTTCATCAGTTAATTCTTGTTTGTCATGTGTGATTACTATACTTGTATCATCAGCAAAGAGAACTAACTTTGCCTCTTCATGAATATAGAATGTCAAGTCATTAATATATAATAAGAACAACAAAGGACCCAAGACTGACCCTTGTGGAACCCCATGCTTGATAGTTCCCCAGTTTGAGGAACGTGCTGATCTTTGCATGCTACGAGAACTACTTATTTCAACTTTCTGCACTCTTCCAGTTAGGTACGAATTAAACCATTTGTGCACTGTCCCACTCATGCCACAATACTTGAGCTTGTCTAGCAGAATTTCATGATTTACACAATCAAAAGCCTTTGAGAGATCACAAAAAATCGCAATGGGTGGTGTTCGGTTATTCAGATCATTCAAAATTTGACTGGTGAAAGCATATATGGCATTTTCTGTTGAAAAACCTTTCTGGAAACCAAACTGACATTTTGTTAGTACTGCATTTTTACGGATATGTGAAGCTACTCTTGAATACATTACTTTCTCAAAAATTTTGGATAAAGCTGTTAGAAGGGAGATTGGACGGTAATTGTTGACATCAAATCCATCCCCCTTTTTATGCAAAGGTATAACAATAGCATATTTCAGTCTATCAAGGAAAATGCCCTGTTCCAGAGAGCTATTACACAGGTGGCTAAGAATCTTACTTATCTGTTGAGAACAAGCTTTTAATACTTTGCTGGAAATGCCATCAATTCCATGTGAGTTTTTGCTTTTAAGCAAGTTTATTATTTTCCTAATTTCAGAGGGAGAAGTGGGTGAGATTTCAATTGTATCAAATTGCATAGGTATGGCCTCTTCCATTAACAGCCTAGCATCTTCTAGTGAACACCTGGATCCTACTATATCCACAACATTTAGAAAATGATTATTAAAAATATTTTCAACTTCTGACTTTTTGTTCATAAAGTTTTCATTCAATTTGATGGTAATACTGTCTTCCTCTGCTCTTGGTTGACCTGTTTCTCTTTTAATAATATTCCAAATTGTTTTAATTTTATTATCAGAGTTGCTGATTTCAGACATGATACACATACTCCTGGATTTTTTAATAACTTTTCTTAATATAACACAGTAGTTTTTATAATTTTTGATAGTTTCTGGGTCACTACTCTTTCTTGCTGTCAGATACATTTCCCTTTTCCAGTTACAAGATATTTTTATACCCTTAGTAAGCCATGGTTTGTTACAAGGTTTCTTACGAGTATATTTAACTATTTTCTTGGGGAAGCAGTTTTCAAATGCATTTACAAAAATGTCATGAAATAAATTATATTTTAAATTGGCATCAGGTTCACGGTACACCTCATCCCAGTCTATCTGCTGTAGGCTTTCCCTGAAATTTGCAATTGTTAAATCGTTGACTGAACGTACTACTTTGGAGGACTGTTTAGTATTGCTGAATGGAGCTATGTCATATATTGTAACTAGCTGTGCACCATGATCAGAAAGACCATTCTCAACAGGCTGAGCATTTATCTGGTTAAACTTATCTTGGTCTATAAAGAAGTTATCTATCAGTGAGCTGCTATCCTTTACCACCCGAGTAGGGAAATCAATAATGGGTGTCAAATTGAAAGAACCGAGTAATGCTTCAAGGTCATTTTTCCTATTACCCTCTTTCAGAGAATCTACATTGAAGTCCCCACAAATAATAATTTGCTTCCCCCTGTCTGACAGATAGCACAACAAGGAGTCCAAATTTTTCAGAAATAGATGAAAATTTCCTGATGGGGACCTATATACAGTTACAATTATAAATGTGCCTTTATTTAATTTAAGCTCACAGGCACATGCTTCTATATGTTTCTCTACACAAAACTTTTTTGTTTCTATACTTTTTGCACAATGATAACTTTTGACATATATGGCAACTCCTCCTTTCTCCATATTTTCTCTCATTACATGTGCAGAGAGCTTATATCCACTTACATTTACCTTATCCATATCAGTAACAATGTGATGCTCAGACAGGCATAGTATATCTATTTCATTCTCAGCTTCTAAATCTTCTAAACAAACCAGAAGCTCATCTACTTTATTCTTTAAACTCCCAATATTTTGATGAAATATACTTACATTATTTTTAATTATACTTTTATGAGAACCTTTCCTTATTCTAACATTTGCAGTACTCTGCTGTCTGAGTTTCTCATTGTGCTTAGGCCTAGTTCCTATACCAGTGGTCACATGGTGTTCAGAGAGGCAGATTATGTCAACTGGGTTGGGTGACTTTAATTCATCAATGCAATTACCTAGGACTGAGATACAACTTGGTGGAGATAAAATTTCTGGTGATTGGTGAAAATTTATAATTGATAGCTGTGATTGGTGATCAAATGTGCTAGAATTGTGCTGTTTAATTTCTTTCCTAAACTGAAGATTTGTTTCAATCCTGACCTCTCGTAGAACTTGACATCTTTCTGTCTTACCTATCCTAAAAAAGGTGCTGCTCCAACACCTGTAACCACTGGTATTTTACCATTCATGGCAGTGCCTCCCCCCCTTAAATTTCCTGCTATTACCCCAGCCAGTTTCCCCTTCCCTTTCCTGTTGAGATGTAGGCCGTGCCTGGTATAGTCCCACCTACTTAGATAATCAACAGGAACCACACCAATATGAGCCCTCGCACCCGACCCAAGCAGCTGTTCCAACTCCAAATTAACTCTCCCAACAGAAGAGTTCAAATGAGGCCGGTCATGGCGTCTCAGGACAGATACAAATTCAACATTGGTGTGTCTCGATGCCGACGCAATCTTTACCAGGTCACACTCTATACTGTACCCAGGATCTCTGTCGATGCTGTTCCCTGGCCCCCCCACAATAACCACGGTGTCTTCCCTGGTAAATCCTTTACAGAGTGAACCTAAATCCTCTGTCACCTGATCCAGACTAGCACTTGGTTTGAAAAAATTTGTGACCTGGTATTCTGGTCCTAATTCCTCCTGCAGAAGTTGGCCTACACCTCTGGCATGAGAACTGCCTAACAACAAAACTTTCTTCCTTTTCGATGACTTTCCTACATTCTTTTTCAATTTCCTATTGAAAGTTTATTGTGTCCTGTCTACACCTACCTCTGCTTGAGGCTCATCAGTTTCTAACTGAAGCAACAGGTCAAACTTATTTTTGACATTCACCACAAAACTGTCAGACTTAGTTCTAGGCCTGTTCCTTCTGCTACCTGTTGCCACTTCCCACCTCTCTTTGCCCTTCTCCCTCCTTAACCTGTCCAGATCTTCCCTAGCCTGATCTAGCTCAGCCTGAAGGGCAGCAATTTTCCCCTCCTGTTCCACTATCTTCCTATCTCTGCTGCAAATCCTATATAACCACTGATGAGCCCGATCCACTTTCCCAACACCCACGCCACTGCAGTCCCCCCAGTGAAAAAAACTACTACATCCATCACACCAAACCCTTGAGTATATCATCTGTGCTAGTGCCATACAAGCACACCAAGTAATCCCCTACCATGAGAGCCCATGTTGCTGCATGCTGTACACCCTCAGCCTGCCTTTATGTAGCACCTCCTTTTGTACAGTGTGTGTAGACCCACAAACTGCATGACCCATTTGTCTCATATTTCATCAAGCTAATAACCTTGCTGTTTGACAGCTTAGTTCAATAAGGGCTATCAGTTGCACACGCAGATGTTTCAAACACATTGGGGTGGCACTTTGTCACTTCATACGGATCACAACACTTCAACCAGTAAATGAAGTTGTCAGTTTTCACATAAAGCCACTCCTCAATTTCAAAATGGATTTTAGCAAACTCAAAATGAAAATGAAATGTGGAGTTTTGATACATCCAAAACACACATGCTATTGTAAACAGGTTTCAAGAACTGTACTGCAACCTTACCACGCCCAGAGCCAGAAATTTGTTACTGAAGATGGTAGCCCATTTAAAATTTGGCTTCACAATCACATTTTCCCATCAAAACATCCATCCCAATGATTGACTGATTTAGTACGTGTTCCCTAATTTTTCCGTTGCCTGACCAATAAGTGAACTATTCATTAATTCATATAAACTCTTACCAAAAGCACACATCAGAGATGACTTTTTTGTTACTTTTATCAGTAAATGTCTTCAGCTAGGATTGTTGGTGGAATGCAATAATATAGATGTCTCTACTTCATTTCAACCCTAACTTGAGACATTGCTTAAGATACCTTTAGCGTTTATGCACTTTGTTTTTTCTCCCAGCATTATCGTCAGCTTGTGATAGGAGCCATCCCACAGAACTTAATGCTCTGGAAATAGTGAAAAATCACATCATCCAAACTATTAGGATATGTTTAATCTACCTCCAAAACATATCCTACATTAGAATAATTTGTCACAGTAGAGAGATGTCAACCATTGAAACCCTCCAATAGGTAGAAACTGTTGCTTAGAGGACCCATATAAAGAGTTAACATCAAAGTAAAGGACATAACTTAAATCGATGGATGTCCTATAGTACAATTCATCCATTTGCAGGCTATTTGCCTTGTTGTATCTATGGACACACTGGCAAAGTCCTGAATGTATCCTACACTCAAAAAACAGCAGCATGTCAACATCAGTTAAGAGTTCCATTTTGAAGCCTGTGTTTATGAGCATAGTGTCTGACAATATCCCTAGTGCAATGCAATAGATGACAGGAGCCAACATGTACAGGGTTCGGACAAAAATACGGAAACACCAAAATCACAACACATTACCACATCTAGTAAGGCATAGAAATTTTGTTGGCATTCAAAACAGCTCCCAGTCATCTCAGAGAGGATAAATACATGTCCTGTATGGCTTTCTAGATAATTTTATACCATCCTTCCTGCAAAATAGTGACAAGCTGGCATAATGATGATGGAGCTGGATAGTGATAATGCAACCTTCTCCCCAAAGCAGACCACTAAAGTTCAATAAGTTCAAGCACCGTGACTGTGGTGATGAGGAGAGATGCAACAATTCATCTTCATGCTCACAGAACCATCCTGGGTGATGCAAGCAGTATGAACAGTAGCCCTGTCACCTTAGAATACAGCATCACCATTGGGGAACAAACATTATGTGGTGCATGCCCACATATGCAGCCTCCATGAGTACAGAATTTATATTTGGCACCACTGGCTGGAAAGTACAGTAACAACTTTGCTTTTAAATTCCCAGTAAATTTTAGAATTAATTACAATCAAATTAGCTCCTTCACAGCTTGGAAAGCGTAAGAACTCAGACATTACATTCCTTTCAGAGTGTTTAATAAGGTAAGACACAATCTTCTTGTTCTGTACACCTGCAGCTTAACCCTTTCGTAGTTGCATTTTTTGTAGCAACTCAGCAACAATAATTTTTTTGCTATCCTATTAGAATTGTGATCAACTAAGTGTATTTATTTTTTGATAATTTTATTGTTGTGATTTAGGATCAAAAACTATGGTGGTACTTATACCTCTACACACCTTTGTGAGGTATTAAAACAATTGTGGTTAATGTATTTCCCACTTTCCTTTTGTGAACTGTTATGTGTTGTCATAACACATAAAAAAAGTAATGACCAGTGTTTTCTGTTTTTATTTTATGTTCTTTTTTACTTCATTAACAATATTAAAATTTACTTACCACAAAGTGAAAACAATCCCAGAAACTTTATCACACGATAAAGGTATGAGCTGATACAGATCACAATAGCAGAAGCGAAACAATGTGTTCCGACAACAGTTGATCCCACAACAAATAAAAAGTGATTGTTGTAGCAGTTTTCATAGATCTGGTACAGTGTACTACCACAAGATGTCAGGCATGGACAGAGGTGGTAAGATGTTTTCCCAAAAGCTTTGCGATACCCCTAAGTTGGTGGTAAGTATGCTTCTCAAGGACCAAAAATGTTGCACTAATTCCGTGGTAAGCATGCACTGAAGAGACAAAGAAACTGGTAAGCCTGCCTAATATCATGTAGGGCCTCTGTAAGCATGCAGAAGTGCTGCAACATGATGTGGCATGGACTCGACTAATGTCTGAAGTGCTGGAGGGAATTGACACCATGAATCCTGCAGGGCTGTCCACAAATCTGTACGAGTACGAGAGGGTGGAGATCTCTTCTGAACAGCACGTTGCGAGGGATCCCATATATGCTCAATAATGTTCATGTCTGGGGAGTTTGGTGGCCAGCAGAAGTGTTTAAACTCAGATGAGTGTTCCTGGAGTCACTCTGTAGCACTTTTTGACGTGTGGCGTGTCGCACAGTCCTGCCAGAATTTCTGAAGTCCATCGGAACGCACAATGGACATGAATGGATGCAGGTTATCAGACAGGATGCTTATGTATGTGTCACCTGTCAGAGTCATATCCAGATGTATCAGGGGTTCCACATCACTCCCAACTGCACACGCCCCGTGTCATTACAGAGCCTCGACCAGCTTGAACAATCACCTGCTGACATGCAGGGTCCATGGATTCATGAGGTTGTTTCCATACCTGTACACGTCCATCATCTCAATACAATTTTAAATGAGATTTGTCAGACAAGGCAACATGTTTCTAGTCATTAAGAGTCCAATGTCGGTGTTGATGAACCCAGGCAGTGCATAAAGCTTCGTGTTGTGAAGTCATCAAGGGTACACGAGTGGGCCTTTGGCTCTGAAAGCCCATATTAATGATGTTTCATTGAATGGTTCACACATTGACACTTGTTGATGGCCCAGCATTGAAATCTGCAGCAATTTGTGGAAGAGTTGTTGAATGGTTCTCTTCAGTCATCATTGGTCCCAGTCTGGCAGGATCTTTTTCCAGCCACAGCAATGTTAGAGATTTGATGTTTTAGCGGATTCCTGATATTCATAGTACACTTGTGAAATGGTCATATGGGAAAATCCTCACTTTGTCACTACCTCGGAGATGCTGTGTCCCATTGCTCATGCGCTGACTATAACCCCACATTCAAACTCATTTAAATCTTGATAATCTGCCATTGTAACAACTGTGCCAGTCACTTTTTGTCTTATATGGGCGTTACTGATCTCAGCACCATACTCTGCCTGATTACCTATCCTTGTATTTGAATACACATTCCTATACCAGTTTCTTTGGCACTTTAGTATACTTCCCAAGCCGCTTTCAGGAACTACTTTGGTGGTAACCATACTTCCCAAGAACCACTAAAATACCGTTGTTTGGTAGGATATATACTTCCCACAATCCTGAAGGCTATATTTCACAACAAAGAGAAACTACAGTTGGTGCAGCAGACAGCCACTAGATGCCAGAAGTTTACAGAAGTGGTAACAAATGTTATATCCTAGCCAGTAATGCCACCCGAGCCCGCTGCCAAAAGGTTGGCAGCATCAAAGTCCGGACACCGTCCGCAGAAGCAGCGCCAGCGAGACAGGAAATCGCCGCAAGTCTGTGTGCGCCACCGCTGGCTTCTGGTTTCTTAAGCGCTGGAGTCGTGAGCGCTAGGACAGTTCTGTATTCGCTGCTCAGTTGTATACTCGCCACCGAATTGTGTACTTGCTAGTCAGTTGTGTGTTCATCGCAGCAGAGTTGTTTGTCGTCAGCCGACGCTGACCTAGCCGCTCCGACTCGAACTAGACAGATTTCTGTAGACACGGAGTTCACTCCTGTGTTTCTGTATCTTCGTTAATAAAGATAAGTACCGACTTTTATTTAATCAGAGTGTTTGGGTTTTCATCTTTCTGTTCACTGTTCCAGCGGACCGGTCGGCCCGCTATTAAAAGTGTGGCGGTGACTTCGTAAGCCGTTTCTACAGCGAATTGTTTGTCGCTACGAATGCCGCCACAAAACTGGCGATGAGGGCTTCCGAACTCGTGTGCAGGGCTGGTTCAACTTGTTTCTGGTTATACTAATTATAGCGATAAAATTTTGGGGGCTGGTTTAATTTGTGTTCACTATGTCTGCCGAATTACAACAGTTGATCTTGTTACAGAGTCAGCAAATACAAAGTCTGGTGGAAGCAATCGCCAAACAAGCGGCTAATCCTCCAACACAACAGGAACAAGCACAGGCAGCACCACCTTTCCATGCTTTTGATGCATCAAGAGAAGAATGGCGAGAATATTTCGCGCAGTTGCAGGTGCACATGACAGTCTACAAAATCACGGGTCCTGAGCGGCAGCTTTATTTAATTTCCACTGCAGGTGTGGAAGTCTATCGACTACTTTGTAAGTTGTTCCCGGAATCCAAGCCAGAAGCTTTAGACTATGACGTTGTTGTTAACAAGCTTGCTGAGTATTTCGAGTCGCGAGTTCATGTGGCAGCAGCCAGATTCAAGTTCTTTAGATTAAAGAAACTGCCACATCAATCTAATAAACAGTGGTTAACAGATTTACGGGGCCTCACCCGTCAGTGCCGATTTAATTGTGTGTGTGGAGCTTCCTACAGTGATGTCATGCTACAAGACGCTACTACTCAAAACATTGCAGATTCTCGTATTCGTGCTGCTATCTTAAAGTTGCCTGACCCGTCATTAGAGACTGTGATGAACATCATTGAAGCCCAAGATACTTTTGACTATGCTGAGTGTGAGTTAGATCAGCCATGTATTTCTCAAATTGCCTGTGCTAAGCAAGTTCTGTCACGCCCGCGGCCCCACCGGCAGAGTCAGACTGTAAACACTAGCCGGCCGCGTCATGTTAAACACATTCGTCAGCCGCGTGTGCAAAATGATAGAGTTAAGTCTTGCCCTAAGTGTGTTCTTGCTCATCCTTGTGAACGTTGCCCGTTAAGAAACTCGGTTTGTCACTTTTGTCAAAGGAAAGGACACATCCAGGCTGTTTGTTTGCGTAAACGCAAGAACAATTCTAGTGCTGCCCAGCCCATGGATATTCATGTTCTTCAAAGCCAGCCCGCCCAGAAGGTCGCGTTTAAAGACTCTTCCACGGTTCGTGTGGGTAATAAACTTGTTCGCAATAAGCCACCCACCCAGCCCTCTGCTATGCGACCCAAGCGTAATTCAAACGCTGTAAAAAGTAATGTACAGACTGCAAGTGAAGCGGGAGTTGTCGTACGCAGCGAACACGCGCTAAACGCGCTGATTTTGTGTCTTCTGCCTCCACTGCACCGATCCCGAGACAGTGTAATAAACTATTTGTGAAGCTATGCATCCAGGATAAGACCTTCAATTTTCAATTAGACACTGGTGCATCTGTGACTCTCATAAATAGTGCTACGTATGCGGCTATCGGCCGCCCTAAACTTTCAGCGGCAAAACATTCTTTGGCTACTTATAGTGGAGAACAAATTCCTGTGTTAGGTGTATGTAGCGTGCCAGCCACATTCCGTGGCAATACAAAAACAGTTTCATTCACAGTGCTCCGCGCTACAGACATTGTAAACCTTTTCGGATTAGACTGTTTTGACTTGTTTGGCCTGTCTATCCAAGACAATGTGTTGCAAATTAATTCTGTTGTTGTTCCTCAAGACAGCATAACCGATTTGTGTAAACAATACAGTGACATATTTAAAGACGAACTAGATTGTGCTGCGAACTTTGCCGCTCATATTACGTTAAAAGATAATGCTCAGCCTCGATTTCTTCGTGCTCGTCCTGTGCCTCACGCCCTCCGGGCACCTGTAGCAGATGAACTTCGTCGTTGGCAAAACAACGGTGTTATTCAACCCGTTTCAGCGAGCCAGTGGGCTTCTCCCTTAGTTATTATAAAGAAACCGTCTGGCAAGTTACATTTGTGTGCTGATTTTAAGTCGACAGTTAATCCTCAGACTGTCATTGATTCTTTTCCTTTGCCTCGACCGGACGAGCTGATGGATAAGTTAGGGGAAGCTCGTTTCTTTTCCAAAATTGATCTCCGTGAAGCATATTTGCAATTTCCCCTCGACGAGCAATCACAACAGTATTTTGTCATAAACACGTTGTTGGGGTTGTTCCGTTTTCTGCATTTGCCTTTTGGTTGTGCGTCAGCTCCAGCTGTTTTTCAGCGTTTTTTGTCACAACTTCTGGCTAATGTGCCATCGTGTTGCAACTATTTAGACGATATTGTTGTGTCCGGTCGGACGCCTGCTGAACATTTCCGTAATTTGGAGTGTTTGTTTACAGTGTTGTCTCAGGCAGGCCTACGTTGCAACATCGATAAATGTTCATTTTTCCTTACGGAGATGGAGTATCTGGGACATGTTATTAATGCTCAAGGCATTCATCCCTCCCAGTCACATTTAGCAGCTATTCGTGATTTGCCCGCCCCTCGCAATCTGCATGAATTGCAAGCAGTTCTTGGCAAATTGACTTATTATATTAGGTTTATACCTAATGCATCACAGATTGCTGCACCGTTGCATCGTCTCCACCGTAAGAATGTTCCGTTTGTGTGGTCAGCTGATTGCCAATCAGCCTTTCAGCAGCTTAAAGAGGCTTTATTGAATGATCGTTGTCTGGTCCATTACGACCCTAACAAGCCTCTGGTGTTAGCTTGTGATGCCTCTTCTTTCGGCCTCGGTGCTGTGTTGTCTCACCGAGTCGGTAACACCGAACGTCCTATTGCGTTCGCATCTAAATTGCTAAACAAAGCTCAGTGTAATTATAACCAATTGGACAAGGAAGCGTTGGCTATTGTGTTCGGTGTCACAAAATTCCATCACTACCTCTATGGTAGACCATTCTATTTAGTAACAGATCACAAGCCCCTGACGTCACTGTTTCATCCGTCTAAACCAGTTCCTCAGCGGACAGCTCAGAGACTACAACGTTGGGCTCTTTTGTTATCACAATACCAGTATCAGATACTGTATCGCCCTACTGCTCAGCATGCAAACGCTGACGCGCTTTCTAGATTGCCGATTGCTGCGGATGATGTCTTCGATTCCTCTGATGACTCTTGCCATCAGATTGACGCCGATGAGCATCAATCCCTCCGGGATTTTCCGATTGATTATCGTCAGGTGGCACGTGAGACAGCTACGGATCCTCATCTGAGTTTACTATTACGTTTTGTTCAACATGGTTGGCCGTCCAAGGCAAAGGACATATCAGATCCTGTGGTTCGTCGCTATTATCCGCAACGTCATCTGTTGTCTGTTTCGCACGGAGTTTTGCTGTTACGCACCGAGAATGACCAGCTTCGTGTAGTGGTTCCCCAAGTGCTCCAATCCAAGGTCCTCGACTTGTTGCATCAAGGTCATTGGGGAGTGGTCCGCACCAAGCAGCTTGCCCGCCGTCATTGTACATGGATCGGCATTGATAAGCAGATTACGCAGATGTCTACAGATTGTTCGACGTGTGCCGAACACCAAGCTGCTCCGCCTCAACGCTATTTTGAGTGGGCACGCCCTGCCGGTCCCTGGCAGCGAGTACATATTGATTTCGCTGGTCGATATTGGAATTCTCGTTGGCTCATCGTGATAGATGCATTTAGTAATTTTCCGTTTGTTGTGCCCATGCAGTCTACAACGTCTGCACAAACTATACAGGTGTTAACGTCAATTTTTTGTATTGAGGGTCTTCCAGAAGTTTTAGTGTCTGACAATGGTCCACAATTTACCTCTGCTGAATTTGAAAGTTTTTGTTCTGCCAATGGCATTCGCCATGTTCTTACTCCGCCGTTCCACCCTCAATCGAATGGTGCAGCGGAACGTTTTGTACGCACATTCAAGGATCATATGGACCGCCTTCGTGCTACGCACTCTCGTCAGCAGGCCCTCATCACGTTCCTGTCGTCGTACCGGACCACGCCACGCGACGGCCCTTCGCCTGCGGAGCTTCTCCACGGCCGTCGTCATCGCACCCTACTACGGTTGTTGCATCCCCCGGATCGACCCGCCGCTTCTGAGCATCGCACGCGTTTTCAGCGCAATGACGCCGTTTTTTTCAGAGTTTATCACGGTCGCCGTCGTTGGGAACGTGGTGCCGTGATAAGTGTCCAGGGTCGCGGTTTTTATACTGTTCAAGGTGCTACTGGGGTGCACAGGAGGCATCAGAACCAGTTGCGCCGCACTGGCCGCCCGGATTCTGCCGCTCGTTCTTTGTCCACAGATTTGGTCCGCGGCGGGTTCCAGCCGCGCCTTCCGACTTCGCTGCCGCCCCCAGGGCAGCAGCAGCAGCCGTCGCCGCTACCACGCCGACAGCCCGTCCCGTTGATGCCTCCCGCGCAGCTTCATCCGGGAGCGCCCCAGGTGGTCGCTCCGGCGCCTGCGGTCCCTCTTCAGTCGCTGATGGACGTCGACCCCTCAGCCAGGCCGCCTTCCCAAGCGGTGGCTGTGCAGCCTGTCCTGCAGCCGCTTTCCTTGGGCTCCCCCAAGGAGTCTGACACCGCAGCGCCTTGTCCGGCGCCCACTCAGCAGCCGTCGACACAGCGTCAGGAGACGCTGCCTCCCTTCGTGGGTTCTGACGCCCCATCGCGTCCAGTACCAGAAGCTGCGTCCGTGGTCACAGGCGTGCACCCTGACCTCGGTTTTCAGTCGGTGTTTCCCGAGGCCCCGCGCAGCCAATGCTGGGGTGCGGACCGGGGACTGACACCGACAGCAGTCTCCGCCCCGGTCTCTTCTGCTACGCCTGCGGCCAGACCCCTCCCCCACCGTCGACGCTCACCACGTCATTATTCAACGACGGTGCGGCGATTTGGGGGGGAGGAGTGTTATATCCTAGCCAGTAATGCCACCCGAGCCCGCTGCCAAAAGGTTGGCAGCATCAAAGTCCGGACGCCGTTCGCAGAAGCAGCGCCAGCGAGACAGGAAATCACCGCAAGTCTGCGCGCGCCACCGCTGTCTTCTGGTTTCTTAAGCGCTGGAGTCGCGAGCGCTAGGACAGTTCTGTATTCGCCACTCAGTTGTATACTCGCCACCGAATTGTGTACTTGCTAGTCAGTTGTGTGTTCATCGCAGCAGAGTTGTTGTTTGTCGTCAGCCGACGCTGACCTAGCCGCTCCGACTCGAACTAGACAGATTTCTGTAGACACGGAGTTCACTCCTGTGTTTCTGTATCTTCGTTAATAAAGATAAGTACCGACTTTTATTTAATCAGAGTGTTTGGGTTTTCATCTTTCTGTTCACTGTTCCAGCGGACCAGTCGGCCCGCTATTAAAAGTGTGGCGGTGACTTCGTAAGCCGTTTCTACAGCGAATTGTTTGTCGCTACGAACGCCGCCACAAAAACAAATATTCCCTTAAATGCTGTAAGGAAATACTTTTAGTGGGAAGTTTATCTCCCACGGCCCTTGAAAGGGTTAAGCTGTCCAACAGATGGATGTATGCACAGTATGAAAGTAGGAAGAGGTATGATTTAAGGCAGTGTTCTTGTAAAAGGGATGGAATTTCCATTCTCATTTCATTTAGTACCCACGTGGTTCAGTCCATTAAGAAAGGTGATGATAATAATATGGGTAATTGCTTGAATAAATAAAATGCAAATACACCAGTTTGTGTACACTGACAGCTTCTGTGAAGGTTAAAATTATAATCTTGCTACAGCCAAGGTCATGCACCACTGCTGCGCAGATGATAGCTACAGCGTCCAATTTCATGTGCAGTGCCCAATGACACCGAACAATACCTTTGTTATTCAGTGTAACAGTTTTGACCACACTTGGTGCATTTAACTGATATTAACCTCTGCAATAAACAATTATAAAACCAAATGGTCACAAAAGATCAGTTTTATAATAACTGTCAATAATAAACTTGAAGCAATTGTATGCAATTTGTTGTCATTTAGAATCACAAATTGAACTTAACACAATATCACAAGGATTCGGTCACAATCTCTGTGCAGTGTGATGTCACAACAGGACTCTGGCAGTGTCATCACACAGTGGGATGAGTGAGTGAAGTGTTTATTCTACTTGTGTGTGTACAGAAGACATGGGATCTAGACATTGGAACTTGTAAGTTCATTAGTCAAACCGCTGAAACTCAGTGATGTATCACCGTTTTGTAGGAAGCACCATTTGGTTGGCCGTTGTGGCCAAGCAATTCTAGGTGCTTCAGTCCAGAACCGTGCTGCTGCTATGGTCGCAGGTTCAAATCCTGCCTTGGGCATGGATATGTGTGATGTCCTTAGGTTAGTTAGGTTTCAGTAGTTCTAAGTCTAGGGGACTGATGACCTCAGATGTTAAGAGCCATAGTGCTCAGAGCCATTTGAAATATTTGAAGCACCATTTGCAGCAAGTAAGGTGTTATCAACAGATCCTGCTAGGGCTTAGTGCACCATGTGCAGAGTTGGTATTGGTAGAATGTTTTATGTGCCACCATTATGGCCATAATGCTGGGCAGTGTACTGAATCTAGGTGGTTCACAAAAAGGTGTAGAATGTATGTTAATTGTAGATCTGAGGGTATGAGCTGTTGTAGGCGGATACTGTGTTGTACTTGTTTGTGAAAACAAGTAAAAGGTTTCACAATGGCAGATGCAGGAACATGATGTTTGCAGGTGAGAGGCATTTCAGATGTTACTGGAGAAGGTAGTGAAGTTATCAGCAGATAAAACAGAGTTATTTGGGTAAATGGCAATTAAAGATGAGCAGCTAACATCAGTCCAACTGTCTGAGCCCCAAGTAGATCCAGCGGCCGCCAGTTTAATCACTCTGTTTTCTAGTATGTCAACTGAAGATGTGGTGACTTTCTTGCAGGACCTGGAAACATCATGGGTGAATGGTTCCAGAATCAGTTGCTATAAGTGACAAACTTACGAATGGTTGGGAGGGCAAAAACTTTTGTTTGGTGTACTGAGGCACTGAAAAACATGTAGACATTTGAGTAACATTACAGGAAACGAAACAGCATGAGATTTTTTTGTGAGCAATTAAAGAGGATCACAAAAAGGCATGGAAACAGCGGAAGATAAGTATAATTTATGCACAAACATATGTGTTGAGGGAGGTTGGCGAGGCAAATAAGGTTATACTGCAGGACGCCTAGCATTGGACACTGAGGAGGCTGTCACCCAAACTGTAGAGACAAGCTCAGACAGGGATCCTGAAAGTTCTGTATTCTGCTGTCAGAATGTCAACAGAATTTAAAGAGACTGATGTGGCAATGAGGGTACAAGATAAATGTGGAGTGTGCTGTACTAATGCAAAATGCTATAGGTGTGGACAAACGGGTCATGTTGAAAGACAACACTGCCAGCCTCAGTTAGATGGAAAGGGCAGATGCCAGAAATGGAATGATGGAAGCAATAATAAGAGGTAGACAAGAATGATAAGGTTTCTAGAATGAAATTTTCACTCTATTAGCAGAGTGTGCGCTGATATGAAACTTCCTGCCAGATTAAAACTGTGTGCTGGACCGAGACTCGAACTCGGGACCTTTGCCTTCCGTGGAAGGCAAAGGTGCCGAGTTCGAGTCTCGGTCCGGCACACAGTTTTAATCTGGCAGGAAGTTTCATATCAGCACACACTCCACTGTAGAGTGAAAATTTCATTCTAGAAACAACCCCCAGGCTGTGGCTAAGCCATGTCTCCATAATATCCTTTCTTCCAGGAGTGCTAGGTCTTCAAGGTTCGCAGGAGAGCTTCTGTGAAGTTTGGAAGGTAGGAGGCGAGGTACTGGTGGAATTAAGGCTGTGAGGATGGGGCGTGAGTCGTGCTTGGGTAGCTCAGTTGGTAGAGCACCTGCCCACGGAAGGAAAGGTCGCGAGTTTGAGTCTCGGTCTGGCACACAGTTTTAATCTGGCAGGAAGTTTCAAGAAGGATAAGAACAATTGTTAAATGCAAAAGGGTACCCCAAGTCTGTCAAGTGGCAACCCTACTAAATTTTGATGCAAGGAATATATATGCATAGGTGGAGTGTGCCACAATAGGCATTAGGAGGGGCAGAACACATAGGTTTTTGTTTGACAAAGGGGCATGTGTGTCAGTGGCAAATAGGGACCTTGTGGGTCAGAAGCGATTAAACTCAGCATGCTACAGATTGCATGTAGTGGGTGACGGGGATATAAAGTCATTAACGTCAGTGGGATTAAGTTTTCAGGTTGGGACAGTTCAGTCTGAATAATGTATGGAAGTAGTGTCTCATGTAAGCAAAGGTTACTATGTTATCCTGAGGTTAGACATTTTGTATGAACATCATGCCAAAATTGCCCTTTGGTGATGTGTGATGAAAGCTCATGGGAAAACATTCCAGCTAGGGAAAGCTGCCATCTGTGAAGTACTGTTTCACAGTCTGTCTACCTTATGGGACAAACCAGTTAAACAGCATACAAAAAGACTAATGCTTGATTCAGATGATATTGTGCCTGAGATGACCAGAAAGAATGTTGATATATTTCATGTAATAGAGCTACTAACACAGAATGATGTAATTGATACATCAAATTGTTATTTCACGAGGAGCAATCTACACATAAAGGAAAGATATGGTGAGAAAATGGTACCCGTGAATCCAGATCATGTTGGTGTCAATGAAGTAAGGCTAATAAAGAGACTGTTATTAGCAAATTTGGACATCCTGTAGGACCAGGTGGAGTGGGACACATTGGGTGTAAGCCACAGTCTGCCACAGGCCACCACTAAAACTGCATTTTGTAAGATGATGGTGCATCTATATGGAACAGGAATGATAGAAATGGAAAACTCAATAATTTAGTTTGAGGACTTGTTTTATCCCCAGGGTCCATTGTCAGCAAAGGAAATGATGCAGCCGGCCGCGGTGGCCGAGCGGTTATAGGCGCTGCAGTCCGGAACCGCGCGACTGCTACGGTCACATGTTCGAATCCTGCTTCGGGCATGGATGTGTGTGATGTCATTAGGTTAGTTAGGTTTAAGTAGTTCTAAGTTCTAGGGGACTGATGACCTCAGATGTTAAGTCCCATAGTGCTCAGAGCCATTTGAACCATTTTTTTGAGTGATGCAACACCCATACCAATGAGAAATAAAGCACCTTTGTATTATAAACCATATTGTAGAGCTTACCCCATAACCAAAATAATGGAAACCCTCAATAACTTGGGACAGTGCCAATATTTCTCTGTCATGGATTTAAGGAGCGAGTACTGTCAGTTAGAGGTGCTTTCAAAAGATCAACCCATAGACAGTGTTCTCAGTTCCCTAGGGTCATTATCAATACCAAAGAAAGTCTCTTGGATTAAAGAATGCACCAGCAACATTTCAGTGGCTGCTGGTTGGGCTACTAAGGAGATTAAAACCTTGGCATTGTTTGGTGTACCTCAGTAATATAATTGAAATTTTGAGGGATATGGAGGAACATATGCAATGACTGAGAAATATTTTTAAAAGGATGTGGACCACCCATCTGTCACTGAGCATGAAGAAGTGCCATTTCACTTTAGAGAAAGTCACTTACTTGAGGTGTATAATTAGTAAGAGAGGGGTAAAGACAGTCTCAAGATCAATGCAAGTGATACAGGATTTTTCATTTCCCAGGCTGAGCAAACATCTATATCCATTTTGTGAGACTCACAAGTTACCATAGGAAATTTGTGAAAGGGTTTGGAGATGTGACATTATCACTCATGCAACTATTATAAAAGGTCGATAAGTTCAGGTGTGCAGTAGGAACGTCAAGCCACATTTGAGGAATTGGAGAAAGATTTCATGTCATACACAGTTTTGATTTTCCCAGATTATCCGAAGGGTTTCGTGCTGGCTTGTAACTGATCCAGTCTGGTGATGGGGTGTGTTTTGAGTCAGGAAATGAATGATGATGAACATCCTATGGCTTATGCTTCACAACAACTCAATAAGGCACACATGTTCCACCACAGAAATGCTCTGTTTGATATATTGATTTACATATTTCTGGTGATACTTCTATGGGGAAATATTCGAGGTATTAACCAATCATGTAGCTCCAAATGGTTATGAGGTCTGAAGGACGCTTCTAGCATGCTGATAAGGTGAGTATTAAAACTCAGTGAGTTTGATTATTAAATGGTGCATAAAACAGGAAAGAAGCGTAGAAACACTGATGTGCTGAATAGAAAGGTAGTAGTAGTACAGGCACTGGGACACAGCCTTGCTGAATGACAAACAGTGCAAACTACGGACCCCAACTGCAAGCTGTACATTACACAGCCATGGCTCAGCATGTGTGACAGACTGTTACATAAGCCCATTAGGTTGCGGCTGCATGTGGTAGTGCAGACTCAACTCAAGGGGAAATACTGAAAGAAACACATGATCGCATGTTATCTGAGTGCAGGGGATGTTGAGCAACAAACTGGAGGGTAGCAGAGAGGTACTGGTGGAAGTGGAGGAAGCAAGATGTAGATCAATACATAGTGTATTCAATAAAAAGTGTTGAATACTTTGAGAGGTGGTAGTACTCATGAAACCAAGAAAAATAAGTCCAATAAACATGGGCCCTGAAATGCATGCTTTCTGATGTAAAACCAATAAACATGGGTCTGGAAATGCAAGATTTCTGTGATAAACACATGTTTACAGGAGGTGTTCAACATAGCATCCATTCATGACAATGCACTCCTCTGCCCTTCAGCATAAGGAATGATGCACCCTTGGAAGTATACCCCGTTAATGTTGCACCTACTGGCACACATCAAAGATGTGACCCTGTAGTGTCTGCACATTGTTGATGGGCATGGCATGTACACTCCTGGAAATGGAAAAAAGAACACATTGACACCGGTGTGTCAGACCCACCATACTTGCTCCGGACACTGCGAGAGGGCTGTACAAGCAATGATCACACGCACGGCACAGCGGACACACCAGGAACCGCGGTGTTGGCCGTCGAATGGCGCTAGCTGCGCAGCATTTGTGCACCGCTGCCGTCAGTGTCAGCCAGTTTGCCGTGGCATACGGAGCTCCATCGCAGTCTTTAACACTGGTAGCATGCCGCGACAGCGTGGACGTGAACCGTACGTGCAGATGACGGACTTTGAGCGAGGGCGTATAGTGGGCATGCGGGAGGCCAGGTGGACGTACCGCCGAATTGCTCAACACGTGGGGCGTGAGGTCTCCACAGTACATCGATGTTGTCGCCAGTGGTCGGCGGAAGGTGCACGTGCCCGTCGCCCTGGGACCGGACCGCAGCGACGCACAGATGCACGCCAAAACCGTAGGATCCTACGCAGTGCCGTAGGGGACCGCACCGCCACTTCCCAGCAAATTAGGGACACTGTTGCTCCTGGGGTATCGGCGAGGACCATTCGCAACCGTCTCCATGAAGCTGGGCTACGGTCCCGCACACCATTAGGCCGTCTTCCGCTCACGCCCCAACATCGTGCAGTCCGCCTCCAGTGGTGTCGCGACAGGCGTGAATGGAGGGACGAATGGAGACGTGTCGTCTTCAGCGATGAGAGTCGCTTCTGCCTTGGTGCCAATGATGGTCGTATGCGTGTTTGGCGCCGTGCAGGTGAGCGCCACAATCAGGACTGCATACGACCGAGGCACACAGGGCCAACACCCGGCATCATGGTGTGGGGAGCGATCTCCTACACTGGCCGTACACCACTGGTGATCGTCGAGGGGACACTGAATAGTTCACAGTACATCCAAACCGTCATCGAACCCATCGTTCTACCATTCCTAGACCGGCAAGGGAACTTGCTGTTCCAACAGGACAATGCACGTCCGCATGTATCCCGTGCCACCCAACGTGCTCTAGAAGGTGTAAGTCAACTACCTTGGCCAGCAAGATCTCCGGATCTGTCCCCCATTGAGCATGTTTGGGACTGGATGAAGCGTCGTCTCACGCGGTCTGCACGTCCAGCACGAACGCTGGTCCAACTGAGGCGCCAGGTGGAAATGGCATGGCAAGCCGTTCCACAGGACTACATCCAGCATCTCTACGATCGTCTCCATGGGAGAATAGCAGCCTGCATTGCTGCGAAAGGTGGATATACACTGTACTAGTGCCGACATTGTGCATGCTCTGTTGCCTGTGTCTATGTGCCTGTGGTTCTGTCAGTGTGATCATGTGATGTATCTGACCCCAAGAATGTGTCAATAAAGTTTCCCCTTCCTGGCACAATGAATTCACGGTGTTCTTATTTCAATTTCCAGGAGTGTAGAAATTCCTTCAAGTGTTTACATAACCAAAAGTCTAGGGGACTGAGGTTTGTGGAATGAGCAGCCCAAGGTGTGCGGTCTTCGACCAGTCCAGCAGTCCTGAAATGTCTGCATCAGATGTTTGCACACATTGTGACAAAAGTGTGCTGGAGTGCCATCATACATGAATCACATTTGTATTTGTTGCTACAACTGCACAACTGCCACAAAGATAGGCAATAAATTAATGAGAAAGTCCAGACTATGTGCTCCAGTTAATCTTTGTGGTAGCACATATGGTCCTGTTACTGCATTGCCAAGTACATCTGCCTTTATGTTGATTGAGAACTGATGTTGATGCCTTATGTTCTGAATTGCTTGGGGATTTACATCTGTCCATACATGCTGGTTATGGAAATTACAGCATCATCTCTTGTGAACCCTGCCTCATGCGTAAATAAAATCTCGGATGTGAACAGTGGATCTTTGGCACACTTCTGCAACAGCCATTGACAAAACTGCTGTCTGCCATGATGATCGCATGGCCTTAGGACCCATACATGATACGTGCTGTAAATGATTTTGGTGTAGCAATTGTTTATGAAGTACCCCCCGGATACAAGAGTGAGACACATTTTCTACTGCCGATAATCATCACACATTGCTCCTAGGAGTTTCTTCCACTGAATGTAGTACAGCACATGCTCCTCCATGTCAAGTACGTAGACTGAGAGGGTCTTCCACTGTCAGTTTTCCAAGGTGCTAGGGTACCTGTGTCCCTCAGACATGGAAAAAGTCTGCTGAATAGCTTATTAGAGGGTACTCTATGCTGTGTATGTTTTTCAGCGTAGAGGACATTGGCTCGCAGGCTACATCTTCTTGCTAAACCTTAGCAGAATATCATATCTGCCATTTCACTTGGCAAGTAGTAGGCTTCAATTGCTAACAAGTGGTGGAAGAGAGAAAACATAAACGTACCACACCATTTGTATGTACAAACAGCACAATAACAGTAAACTCATAAGTGCATCTGCATTTGGAAGAAAGTAAAACACAATGATACATACCCAGGGTTGACAGTGCTGTACAATAAGGCACACAAGCACAATGAAAACTAATGTAGCCTCCGACATAACTCAAGCCCCACAACTGACTGCAGAGCACCTAATGGTAGGTAGAGTCCTGTAAATAAGACATCATAATACCATGCCAACATATTTGGTGGAGTGCCAATGCAACAACTGTGCTAATATAAGCAACCGAGCATCATGCAGTCCTTCCTATAAACATGTGTTTATCTCAGAAAGTATGCGTCTCTGGGCCCATGTATACTGGAATTATGTTTCTCATCTTGATGAGCACTTTATGACACTGTATGAGGAGTTGTGTAAAGTGTGCACAATGAGCAGACACGAACCACAGGCAAGTACCATTCCCTAAGGTCACCGGGAGCAACAGGCTCATTTGAAATGAGGGGGACGGGGGTGGATATTTTAGGTCCATTTAACTGGACTCCAGTACGAAACCATTTTGTTTTAATGATTATTGATCATTTCTCTTTATACTTGGAAATGGTCGCATCCCAAATAAACAAGCCACTGTGCTGGTGCAAGCCATGATCAACAACTGAATGCTCAGGTTTTGTGTGCCTGAAACAGTGATCACAGAACAAGATACAAATTTTATGTTGAACCTGATGAAATAACTGTGTCATTTGCTAATTGTATGAAAATTAAGAACTAGCTCTTTGCACCTACAGACTGATGGTAGAGTGGAATGCATGCACTGAGCTATGGGTAGAACGTTGAATTACTATGTTAACTCTTGCCATAATGACTGGGATATATACCTATCATTTGTCATGATAGCTTACATCTCAAAAGTTCACTCTAGTATTGGGCTATCACAGTATGAGAAGGAGTACGGGAGAAAGAGATGTCATTACCATTTGATACGGTTAGATGAAAAGCTGCCAAGGACGAAGAATCAGTTTGATAATTTTACCAAAATGTTGAGAGAGGTATGAAGGTACGTGCAGAAGCAAACACAAAAGCCCTGGAATGACAAGAGGCAGCAGTGGAGCCCATGAGGAGATTACCACATTATAAGGTAGGCCAGTGCATAATTTTGTCAAGAGTTTGTCACAAAGTACCATACCAAGAGATGAGGACTATGTCACCAGTCAACATCAAGCTCCAGTTGCCCATGACAATAATGCATGTCGGATGAGTACAATCATTCCTAGGTGCTTCGGATTCATTTCCGTCAATCTCAGAAACCACACATGGGAAGGAGTGAGGAAAAGTGAGCAAAGGAGAGAGCATGAGGATGTTGCACAGCCTATATGATAGGTACCATATTCATTGATTGAGAAGGTGAGAAGAAATGTTGTCTGCATTAATGTAATCACAGACTTTAGAGTTTAGTGTATCATGTGTAGTTATCGGAAGGTAATATTTTTTTGTGTGATGTGTAACTAGTAAGTTTTGTGTGCCACATTGTTATAATAATTAGCTGAAGGGTTCATTATCGTTCCATGTGTGAGAGATATGACCAGTGCCAACAGACCTCTCTGATGGGAGGAAGGAGAATGATTGTAGTGGTTCAAACCTGTGTCTGGCTATCCCGATTTAGGTTTTCTCTGTGATGTCACCAGATTGCTTCATGCAAATGGTTCCTCTGACAGGGCACAGCTGATTTCCTTCCCTAATCTGAGCTTGTGCTCTGTCTCTAATGACCTCATTGTCAACAGGACATTAAAACACTGATCATTTTCTCCTCCGCAATGATTGCAGTCCCTTTTTTCAGGTTGTTGTACAATGGGTACGAAGAGGATTCTAGTCATGGTAATGCTTCTCTTTTTCATTGATGGTGGAGTGTTACTGCTGCAGGATCAGGCACCTGGACAGCAGAGTCAGTCATTGATGGACATGAGATTAGTCTTTAATGCATGGGAACTGAGGAAAGAGGTGAGGAGGTTGGAGGATGTGTTTTCTGGACTACAACAGATAGCAAAGGTCAGAGGTATAATCAGTGAAGTTGCAAAAGAGTACAATAAGTTATATAAGTCTTAGGAACAGTTATGAGAGTGAATAGAGTGAATGCTGCGAGCGATAGATTTACTGCTCTGTAGTTTGTGATGACACAAGAGGATTGGTTAACTGCTGGGGGAGGGATCTTGAAACATGTGTTCAAGTCTGCAGATGAGAGTATCATCAGGGATTTGAATGGGATTATTTTAAAGGTGAATCTCACTCAACCCTCGTTATGTTGATAGAAAAAACCATTAGACATGTAGGCAACCCAGCACCTAACTTAAACAACACCTTAAGACCAGACCTCCTCCGTGCACCAAATGAGCTTACAGCGGCGCAAAAAGTTCGTATTATTGGCTCTGAGCACTATGGGACTTAACTTCTAAGGTCATCAGTCCCCTAGAACTTAAAACTACTTACACCTAACTAACATAAGGACATTACACACATCCATGGCAGGGGCAGGATTCGAACCTGCGACCGTAGCGGTCGCACGGATCCAGACTATAGCGCCTAGAACCGCTCGGTCACCCCGGCCGGCAAAGTTCGTATTACGACCTATCAAATACTCCACCATGTACGAAAATTTTGACTATTACTGTGTCGTATTCTGGAACCATTGTGATTTTGACTCTGATTTGTGTAACACGTATCTATTTCAGACGGAAAACTATCGACTTCCACTGCACCACTAACCAATGAACTGGGATAACCTTAATAAATATCGTTTATTTACGGAGGATGCTAAGTTCACCGGACTTGGATACGATGTGACGTCATTATGACGTATACACGCTACATCGAAAACGATAGAAACCGTATATCGACTATTCGACTTTTGTGAACTTTCGAGAGGTTGTGACAGGGTAGCGCTGTGCTCTGCGCCATTCGTTTAGATGTGTTTTGCGTTCATTGCGTTTAAATCGTGTATTGTACTGTGTTTGTGTCCTGTGCGTTGTTTTTCGTTTGCTTGTCTCTAATTATGTGTTCAGCATTCGAGAGACTAATGAGAGAAAAGCTTATCACCATTGAATGTTTTGACACTGCATTCAATCATTTCATACGTCAATCAGTACTAGACACTAACCTTTGGTTAAGATTACATTGAGAAATCCACTTCCCCTCGTATTTCATCCCCGGTCGACGATTTTTCTTCAACAATGCCTCATATTTTTCTTTTTAAGTTCGAAATTCAATCATTCTACACATCAGTCATTACTGGACACTAAGGTACCTGTCTCTGCGGTCCTAGTGTAAAATTACGTGGACTTATGGTTGATAAAATACTATCTTGGGATGGACATATAAATTACTTAGCTAACAAACTTGCACGAGTTCTCTTTCAGCTATATAAATTAAGAAAAAAATGTCAGCAAGAGTATGCTGCTACAATCTAATATGTACTGACAAGACCAATTGTATGAAACCAGACTAAAATGTTGATAATAAACAAATATTATTTTCGGCGTAAGCATTCAATACAACAATCACACAATCTAATCTGGTCGGGACATAAGAAGACATCACTTTTTTACGTGGTGTTTTCAAGGCCACGGTCAGGAATATTTCTATTAATATCCAGCTCTTTTATTTTGGCAAAATACATATACGCTGCACACTGAGCTGTTTTCAGACTCGCACGTGTCAAAACAAACCACTAGCTGACGACAGTTCAGAATCTCGAACGTTCGTAAGAGTCGATAGGTGCGTTAATCGACTAAAGCGTGTATACGTCATAATGACGTCACATCATATCCAGGTTGGGTGAACTTAGCATCCTCCTTTATTTACTTGCCTGTCTGAAAGAGCAGACATAACGATTATATTCAGAAAAAGCCAATGAAACGTGTGCTTTATGATACATTAGAGGCAAAGAAGAGGAGAGTCTTGTGTTTTTTATGTCAATTTATAAAACGTGTCGAAATATTTTTTGTCCAAAGAGTAAACAGACACAAATCTGAAGACAGGATTTTTAAACGGGGGGACGAGTGAATATGGCGGGAAGTGTAAACTGCGATTGTGTTACCTCTACAAATATACACGTAAATTGAACGGAAAATGTACGACATACGTAAAAATCAGTGAATACTGCAAGCTTCAATGCATTGTGCGTAATATTATATCTCAAGTGTCCGGAAATTCGGTCTAGAAATAGTGAACTACTGGTATGTATATGAAGTCAAATGAAATGGCTCAAGAGTGTGATGTGCGCAATGTTCTACCACACGGAAATACAGCCGTTGAAAGTTAAAATATACCATGTACAAAATGTGTAGCAGATATTGAATATTTTAAAAGAGTGCATCATAAGCATGCAACCAGCGATTAACACTTTAAATAGTGATCCAACGAAACTTCGAAATGAAAATATTGAACTGTTAGGTTATCTGAAATCGAGTGCACCAGTTAAAACAAAACCTACAAAAACTGTAAACAGTGAGAAAGAAAAGCAGAATGAATGGATCACAAGCAAAAATACTACAGCGAAGGACTCAAGTGCTTGTGTTATGATGCACCCTGATAAAACCAACAGCGTTAATACAAATGAAAACTGTAAAAAAAGCGATCGACCAATGCCCCAAAAAATGATACAAAGTGAAAACACAGTCTAGTTAGACTGTGGTGAAAGCAAGAGACAGAACGTATTAATTATTTCTGACAGTCATGGTCGTCACTGTGCAAAAATTATGATCTGTTGTCAAAATCAAAAACACCACATCTCTTCTGTTATAAAAACTAACACACAGTTAAAGGACATGGTTTGTAACATAGACTGGAAGACGAAAGAACATACGAAAAATGACGGTGTAATCATTCTAGGTGGGACAAACGACATCTTAAAGAAATTTCAGGATTTCAAATGTGCCTTAGCAGATTCTCTTCATAAGACAATCCACACAAAAGTTATCTTGTGCACAATTCTGTACAGATACGATGTACCAAAACTGAACAAAAATCTATGCTGCAAACGAATTTTCAGTGAGCACTACAAAAAAATTATCAGCATGTAATGGTAATGGACGTCAATACATTCTTCAGCAGAAGCGATTATACAAAGCATGGACTTTACTTGCGAATGGAAGGCAAAGAGAAATAATGTAGACATTTACAGCTAACAGTAGGTGCCAATCTGCAAATACCAGCTCTAACGTACATACAATGTGAAGACCTTTCAGCAAATATGACAGTGACAACACAAGAAAAATCAGCAGCAAAAACGGATTTATCCAGCTCGATAGTTATGAAAGTTAAACGAGAAGCTGCAAAAAAGAACTGTACTACACCTTCATCTCTCAAAGAAGACACAGCAAAAGAAAACTACCGTCGACTAAACCAGGCTGTGATAGCAGCAAAAGCATCTAACCCAGAAAAAAAGCAACTGAACCAAGTTCCTCACCCAAAGATATTCAAGATACAACAGGAACAACTGGGCCCTGCAAACCACAAGCAGTACCTACAGGAGACCCACTAAGGACATCAGCAGATCCAGTCTCAAAAGTATCACCAACGACATCTAATTTTACACGTCTCAGTGAACACCATCAATCAACTACTACCACCACAGCAACAGGAGGAAGTTCAGCAATTCCAGTGAGAAGAAATGTTAGGCGACCATGACATCTACAAGATTTTCTGTTCCCAAAAAGCCTCAAGACCAAATTAGGAAAACCAGTGCACCTATCAACACCACTTCCAGTAGCAGTCCTTGCAGCAAAAACAGAAACCACCTCAACATCGACCACACTTCAAGATGAGAATGAAGATTTCCCATATAATTTAAATTCAGGAATAAAGGTAAGTGGTCAACCCAGTACAATCAGAACAAACTTAAAATCTCACCAGGTCACTCTTCTTCATCAGAATATATAGTCACATAGGAATAAAGTAAGAGACCTATAAATCTTGCTACAAGTGAACTCAGATATGTTAATATACTTTGCTTAACTGAACACTGGTTGAAAAAAAATGAGTTAAAGACAGTGAAAATACGTATTACGTGTTAGCAGCACAAACTTGTAGAAATCAGTTTACACATGGAGGAAACTGCATATACATAAAGAAAGATATCAAATACAGTAACTTAGACAATGTTGAATCCTTAAACACTGATAAAGATTTTGAAATATCAGGCATAGAAATTCCAGCATTCGAGTTAATTGTAATATGTTTATATAGATCTCCAGATAAGCACCTAAAAAAATTCAACACTCAGCTTGATACTTTATTAAATAAAGTAGTAACAAATCGAAAAACAGTTCTTATATGTGGAGACCTGAATGTAGACTTTAATAAGCGAAGCAATTCAAAATCTGAGTTGATGAACATATTAATAGCCAATAATTTAGAGATTACAATCCACTCCCCTACACGTGAAACAAATCATTCTAGTACTACTATAGACCAAATAATAATTAGCTCCAAAAAAATATAAATCAGTTGTAATTAAAGCTGGACTGGTAGACCATCATGCACAGGCTATAAGCTTTTGTGTAAACACTAATCCATCCTATAATTATATCAGGAAGACTACACACATGGGCAGAACTTTCAATAATACTGCAGTAAAAACATTCCAGAATTACCTCCAACAAGAATCATGGGAGCTAGAGTACAGTACAGAAAATATTTCTGATAAGTTTCAGACATTCATGAATATTTTTAAATATTATTTTGATCTTGCTTTTCCATTGAAAGCCAAAACACCCCAAACCACTAAAGGCAACAAGTGGATTACTAGTGGTATAAGGAAATCTTGTGCTAGCCAACGGCACCTTCACAATATTGCAAGAAGCTACAACACAACTCAGGAGTTTGACAGTTACTTTAAAAAATATAAATCTATCTTAAGTAAAATTATAGAGGAGGCAAAGAAAGCAGACAATGACAAAAACATAGAAGATGCTTCAAACAGACCCAAAGCAATCTGGCAAGTTGTAAACAAAGAAACCAAATCTTACAAAAATAGAGTTAATAATATAGTATTAAAGGCAGGCTTGGACATTAATAACCCACAGGAAGTAGTTAATATGTTTAATAACTATTTTATAAATGTAACAGAGAAACTACTACAACACAACTCTAATAGAAAACAGCATACAGAAAAAGGGAAAAAAGTCTCAATCAAATCTATGTTTCTGTACCCAACAAATGTAGAAGAAGTAGAGGTTACAATAAAAAGTGTCAAAATGAAACACTCTGCAGGTGTAGATGATATACCTGATTTCATTATAAAGAAATGTGGGAACTTGATCACTGAGACCTTAACTCACCTACTTAACCTATCTTTTGCTACAGGAACTTTTCTTTCATGTTTGAAAATAGTTAAAGTAAAGCCATTATACAAGAAAGGAAACAAAGATAATATTTTCAACTAAAGACCATTGGCACTTCTGTCTGTTTTTTCAAAATTATTACAAAGTCTATTCAATAAGAGACTAACAGACTTCTTAAAGGATAATGACATTCTGTCGGAATCTCAACATGGATTTAGAGCAAACCATTCAACCGAATCAGCAATTCATTCCTTCCTATTAGAGGCACTGATAGCATTAGACAACAAAAAACTTACCATGGGCATATTTTTAGATTTGTCAGAGGCATTTGACACCATAAACCATGACAAATTGCTACACAAGCTACAAAATCTTGGCAATAGGCGAACAGCTACCAACTGGCTCAGCTCTTATCTTAAGAACTGGGAGCAATATGTGGAAATAGAACAGAAAAGGGATAATGTCATTAGGAAATATAATTCCAAGCTACTGACTGTTAAATATGGAGTGCCACAAGGATCAGTAATGGGTCCTGTTCTGTTCTTACTCGATGTAAATGACCTAAACATAAGCAAAGATAGCAGTAAAATATTTCAATTTGCTGATGATATGAGTGTTCTAATTACAGGAAACTCAGAAGCAACTCTTGTAAAAGACATAAGAGAAGCCACTGGCAGGCTAACATGTTACTTTGATGACAATAACTTAATAATAAACACTGGAAAAACTGTAGCTATGGATATACACACAGCACAAACAAAAAATCTGATATCACCCAATCTAAAGCTATATGGACAGACAATTGCCAAAACAGCCTGTACCAAATTCCTTGGACTTCATCTGCAAGACAACTTGCAATGGAAAGCACATATTGAGCAAATGAACAAAAAATTATGTTTTGTGTTACATACATTAAAAAACTGTACCAGCTACAACACTCTTCATTGTGTATATTATGCAGCTGTACACTCTCACCTCCAGTATGGGACTATGTTCTGGGAAAATTCTGGAGCTGCCATCAAAACATTCAAATTTAAAAAAAAAAAATTGTAAGAATAATGGAAGAGGTAGATAATCGCAAATCATGTAGACCATTGTTTCAAAAAAGGATGATCATGCCACTTCCTTGCATATAAATTTTGCTTTAAACAAATTATATTCTCAAGTATATATATATATATATATATATATATATATATATATATATATACTTGAATATATATATATATACTTGAGAATATAATATATATATAATATATATATATATATATATATATATATATATATATATATATATATATATATATACTTGAGAATATAATTTGTTTAAAGCAAAGTTTACATACAAAAAGACCACTCATCACTCAAAATCACACAATACACAGCTGTGATAGAAGACAAAAATTGGATGTACATGCTCAAAGCGCCAACACAAAGTTACTTCAAAACGGTCTTATCCATCCTAGTATCAAACTGTACAATGCCTTACGGGATACCACTAAACACTTACAAAACATTGGTCACTTCAAATCTAAATTGAAGTCGTACTTGGTTGATCACTGCTTTTACACAGTAAATGAATACCTACAAAAATAAATTTTTCTATGTTAACCCAATGTAGTCTCATTCAGAAGAACATCTGTATTTAACTCTCTGTATATAGCGTAACAACATTTATTTAGGTATTCATCATTAATTGATATATTAATGTGTGTTATTTTGTACAAAGGTATATTATATGTAAAACTGTTAATATTAACATAAAAATCCAAATATCTCTTGCACATTGTGCAGCTGTAAATGAAAATGAATCAATAAATCAAATCAATAAATCAAATGTTGCACCACAACTCTGCAGGGACAATTAACCGTCCTGTGTCAGTCAGCAGGACGACATCATAGAGGATGGAGCAGTCATCTGCCTGCAGTCCAGACATCGTTACGAAAAAGGTGTATTGAGAGTGCAAGAGTGCTTATTCAGGACGCTGAGAACTCGAAAGACGTCTACCAGCGCTTGTGAAAGGTGATGCTGAGAAATATTACGAGGGTGAGTCAAATGAAAACCTTAAATTTGTAATAACAAATCGTAATTTCGCACCATTATCCTGTAAGTTGGTAAGCCTGCTACAAACAGCGTGCAGAATGGCCTGTAGGTGGCAGCATAGTGCAGATGCAAACATACCGCCACAGTATCAGTATCAAGATGGCCACCCCACTTGCGACTTGCACCAGGGAAGAACAGTATTCTGTTATTCGCTTTTTACGTAGTGAAGGTGTGAAACCTATTGAAATTCATCGACGAATGAAGGTTCAGTACGGTGATGCATGTTTGTCACAGCAGCAAGTCTACGAATGGTGTAGGAAGTTCGCAAATGGTGTGACTTCAGTGGGAGATGCTCCTCATCCAGGTCAGGTGCAACGAGTTGTGACTCCACAGTACATTGCGGCAGTTGAAGCCATAGTGAAGGAAAACCACCGAGTGACACTGAATGGCATTGAAGTATGTTTACAGATTAGTCATGGGTCAGGACACCACATTGTGCATGATGTGCTCCAGTTTCACAAAGTGTCTGCAAGATGGGTACCATGGCAGCTGACTCCTGAAATTAGACAACGATGTGTTGATTCCTGTGAAGAACTTCTTCGGCACTTTGAACGAGAAGGTGACGGTTTCCTTGTAAGAATCGTTACTGGGGACGAAACCTGGGTTCACTTTCACCAGCCGGAAACGAATAGAGCGAAGCGAGCAAGGAATGGCGCCATTCCTTATTACCAAAACCAAAGAAGTTTCGAACAGAACCATCAGCAGGAAGGTAATGTTTACTCTCTTTTGGGATGAAAAAGGTGTCAGTTTGGAGCATTACATGCCTAGAGGAACCACTGTCACCAGTGCATCATACACTGATCTCCTAAAAAATCGTCTGCGCCCTGCAATCAAATCAAAGTGACGTGGATTGCTGCCATCGGGTGTGACAATGCAAAGCCCACACTGCCTGTGCAACAGTTGCAACAATCACAGACCTGCATTTTGAGTGTCTTCCTCATCCTCTATACTCATCAGACCTTGTCTCAAGTGATATCCATATATTTGGACCACTCAAAGACGCAATGGATGAAAGAAGTTCCGTTCTGATGAAGAGGTACGCCACGAGGTACATGAGTGGTTGTGCGGACTACCAAAAGAATTTTTTTCTAAAGGAGTTTATGCAATTCGTAAGCGCTGGAGGACTTGCATTAAGCGTGGGGGAGATTACGTTGAAAAGTGATACAGCTTTGTACCACTTCTGCACAATAAATAATATTTTTAAAAAATTTAAGGTTTTCATTTGACTCACCCTTGTACATTTATGACAGTGTTTCTGGATGAGATGACCAAGCAAAAAGTCAGAACAAATGAAGCAATTGCCACCCAATCGTGACATCCTGCCTCCCTAGCCTGCTATGAGTTCTGAGGTGAAAGTGCTACTGTTGGAGAAATACTAACCAGCCAGCTAACAAATATTCTCCCCAGATCACACCCTCACTCTCAGATGTTCTCAGGTGCTAGCCAACGATCTTTGTACATGACAGTATCCAGGTGTGAATGTGATGTCGAATAGCACAGTCTACAACAGTGGTTAACTTTAAGATAAAGACCACTGCAATACCAGATGACACAGCCAGCCATATTCATTGAACATGACTCCTGTAGCTGCAGGCACCCGCTTGAGCTGGATTTTGTGTGCGGACAGCTTGGCATCTTCACACTGCGGGTTCTTCTGCTGGGTCACTTCCTCCTGCCGGTAACCACCTCCCTGGTGAGCCTAGTTTTGGAACCTTAGCTGGGGGCTGCCCAACTATACTGTTACTATCCACCGGTTCCTGTGCACTGTCATTTTTGCCGATCACCCCCAGAGAGGGCACATACTTTCGACTTTGGACTGGCTGGATACTATGATTTAAACACTGTTAATCCCAATGTTGCACACAGCAATCACGAGGCAGCCAAGCTGCCTGAGTCTGCGCTTGCATCCATCATCGGCATTCTGCAGCCTTCCTGCTATCTCCCTAGCAGGCAGTCGCTGACATCATTGGAGGGCAAGAGCCTTCCCAATTTTCACCAGCTGCGACCCTGACCCAGTACGTAACATGAATAAAGGACTATTTTATTCAGAGATGTTTTACTAACAGTACTCCTTGTGATTCCAGTCACTACCAATTCCTCAGCCCCCATCCAGGCCAGGGGGCTATGCTTCATCATGACTTGTGACAATCAATCACAATGCTGCACTTGGTGTCACTTTCTGACCGTAATGAGATTAATGCACACGAAGGCGTATAACTTCCTAAATGCAGAAATTTTTAGAAGGAATAAAACAGCTCATGACGAGCAGTTACTTCGTAGAAATATTGTGTACTCCACGAAATACCATCCAGTGCAATGATAAGGAATATTTATCTATTTTACCACTTACTCTAGCATGTAGGAAATCTTTTCTTGCAAGCTCAGATTTTTCTAGTGACTTCATAATTAATGTCTTTGCCAGCTCTTTGGTCGCTCGGTGTTTCATTTTTCGTTTTCGTTTCTTAATAAATCTTAATTTTACGGCATCCTGGGGGCCTTTCATCATGTACCTACACAACTGCCCCCGCACTGTACGTTGACATTGTATGGAGACGTACAATGTTTCCATTTTTTTTTTATATAATTACATATGCCAATAGAGTTCGATGCCCTTTATTGTTGGCTTCCTTTTTTATTTAATGGAATGGATATCTCAACTTATCCTATGTATGTTAGAATTCTACAAGAAATTAAAAGATTATATGCATAATATGACAGTTCATTACCTATTTGAATTTAGCACGCTAACACTAATATTCAGTTTGCTTCATTCTCGCCGCCGGGTTTCGCACTGGCCGATTTGGCGGCTACATGCTAAACGCTAACGGTCAACATGCTAGAAGCTACCGTCACAAGTGCGTGCACTCTCTGTCTCAGTGTTGATTCCACATTGAGTATCACACATTCACCTGAGTGTCACATATCGAAGAATTGCTGTGGCGTTTGTCTTCATTCTGGGTGCAGTGGATGTGTGCTTGTTGTTCAAAATCCAACACTGTGGCAGAAATCTCCATTTTTACGGCCCAGGCGTCATTATTACTCGTCGTACTAGCATTTTCAATGGAGAGAACCCTTATCAACAGCATCCGTCGATGAGGTAAGTTCCGGCTCAAACAAATATAGTTCACTTGTCACTGTGTTAAGTGTTGAGAGCCACAATACTCAGAAGTTATTCTGTTGCACAGTCATGTTCATATCACCACACTTGACCGTCTACTTGTTGAAAGACACATATAGCCATCCAGAACATAGTATAAATTGCTTGTCATTAAAGTTCATTTCTTCATATAGAGTTTGGTTTCCAACGAAAATTTGTACAAGTATTGAGTTAAAAAAATATACATAACATGATAGCTTATACCTATGACTGACATTCTCATCCATCACTTATATTACGAATACAAATTTCTTAAGTTTTAAAACGTCATAAAATTTTCATTAACTGGGTTCTGTTACTACAGTTTGTTTGTAAGTTTCAACTTCTCTTAGTTCACATCCTGTATACAAATTAATTACATATCACATTAGTATGACACAATACAAGCATATGATACATTTATGTTTCATTTTATAGTAGGGAAGAAGGGAAATACTCATCTACTGGTTCAAGGATTTATGAGGAATGTTGCTCATATAATGATGGACTAGTTGCCAGGGAACTTTTGTTTCATTAAAATAATTGTACCGATTAATCATCCATGTAGTATCACGTTGTTTCTTCCCTTGTTAGTCCTGCTTTCTTCAATTCACGTGTACCTTAGTGTAAAACATGACGTTTTAACCATCGTAGACTTATCTTTCTCAAATACCTGGAAATGTCATTATTCAAGATTTCATGTGACACCATAAAAGTTAACTGGTTTTTGTAAAATCTGATGCTTAAATGTTTATGTGTACTCTGCAGCGAATTGGTCCTGATAATTGTCACGGAAACACACTGCGACTATGCATATTTCGTTTTTCGTTTGCCATATGACCTTTGTATAAATATCCTTATAACTAAATTGTTTACTCGAGATGCGGCCCGTTTCTTCATTTTCTACCTGCTACTCTCGATGTAATTCTCTTCTTCCGCGCCATGACGATGCACTGAAAGAAAAAACTTAAAAATAATTGCATTACATAGCCCGGTGGCCACTGATACATCTTATCATTGCATACGTCCGCAGATATGTCCATACATTGTTTAAATTCGTAGACATTCGTTTATTCTGTTACCCATTACGATCATTTATTCGGCAAAGAAAATTATTTGACATATCTCACGGTATTTTGTCGTTAGCCCATAGCTTATACGTCTCGTATAGTTTTTCATAATGCTTCCTTTTGGTTGTAAATATGTTGTATATAGCTCAGTATGTAATTAAATCACTGTGTACATATATCAATAGATTCCTTAGTTCTTAGATAATAAATGTATTTGCGTAGTATTTCCGTTTACTTTGTATTTAAGTTAGGTACATATTGCATTCCTATTTTGGTTGCGCCTTCTGCCAGTCTGTCGCGCATGCGAACAGGTCAGTGTCTCCTCTCCTACTACTGACGTCAGTGAGTAATGTTGAGCGAACGACAGCTGAGCCATAAGAGAATTTCGTTTATACTTACTGTGTTATTCCTCATTGCTGTTAATTTTTATGCATACGTGTACAAATCGAAAGAATTACTCATGCCTATACACATTACTTTATCTTAAAATACACTCCAGAAGAAAAATTACTCTTAGAAAAATGTACACTATATACAATTATCTTGCGATAAAAAAAAACAATTACCACGTTTCGTCATTCTATAAATGCTTTTATATCTTTGTGAAGATGGAGACCCTTGTCTCTTCCTGTTTTCTCATAAACTAACCTGTACACCCCACGATATGGTATTTTGGAATTCCATATGGTCCTGAATAGAGTAATTGCCACTCCTTATTCAGTTTGCCAAATTTTGTCGATTTAGGGTGCGTCTGTAAGAAGACTCGCTGCCCTTCAAAACACTGTGTAACACGTTTCAGTTTTTTCTTATAAATTTTCCTTCTACACCTGTCCCTGTTTTCTAGTGTAACTATGGCTTATTTGATTTTGTCTAGCAGTGTCATTTCTGTAGTGGGTACCTTTGGTACGGGCGACTCCCACTCATTCGTTTGTTTTGTCTGGAACATCAATTCATTAGGAGAATGTGGAAGGTTATTGACAACTGGCCTGAAAGGAGTCACGCATTCTACCCATCGGGTGTATTTGTGAGGGGTGTATGTCCTAATAAAACGGTTAAATTCTTTAAAGACTCGTTCAACTGGGCTTGCTTCTGGGTGCAAAAGGCTTACTAATATGTGCTTTATGCCCGGTGAGGTCATAAATTGTTTCGAATTTTGCCCACCGAAATATGAAGCATTGTCAGTAAGTAGTACCTTTGGTTTACCTACTCTTCTCAAATACTCTCCCTCAATTCTTTTTCTGTTATTTGTGGCTGTTGCATTTTTAATGGCATACATTTTGATACGTTTCGAGAAAATATCATATAGTACTACTACGTATCTTACTCCTCGTTTACTTCTTGGATATGCACCAGCTAAGTCCAGGGATACTATATCTAGAGGGCTTTCTGTGAGTATTGCGTGTAGCTCAGTATATTTGACACATTGGACTGTCTTGATTTTTGACATGTTACACACCTTCTTAATACCTGTAGGACTCTCCTTTTCAAATTTGGAAAATAATGAAGTGTTGCAATTTTTTCAGTACATATGCCTACCCCGTACTGTCCCCATATTTCATGTATGTGTCTTATAAATTCATCGATATAATCTTCAGGAATACACACACACCAATGAACAGATATTTCATGTTTCCTATGAAACCATTCGCCCTTACACTCCTGATACTATTTCCTTACCTTTCCACCTTCATCTTGCTTACGGTTTTGCATGGATTTTCTCCGTCTACGATCTTGCTGTTGTATAATATTCGTTTGCTTACAAAACGTATGGTAACTGGACCGTTCTGCTGTACCTTGCAGTAGTAACGCTCTGATTTCTGCATCCTGCTCTGTTAATTCACTAAATTCCTCTAAACCTTGTGGTAACCCGGACAAGGCTACCACAATAACATTCTGACTACCTTTAATATTTATGATTTCGAAACTGAATTCTTATAAATATAGACACCACCTAGCCAATCTACAGTGTAATAGTTTACTTGTTAAAAGAAATGACAGTGACTGATGGTCACAGTAAACTTTGGTATTCTTGCCCCACAAAAAATATTCAAACTTTTTAAATGCCCATATTACAGCCAAACTTTCCAATCCAGACACAGATTAAGATCATTCTGCTTCTGACAATGTGCAACTAGCAAAACTGATGACCTTGGGTACTTCCTTACCATCTTCCTCTCGCATCTAGAGTAAGCATGCCCCCAGCCCTTGAGATGAGGTATCTGTGCATAGACAAAAATCCCTGGACAAGTCATGGTGGCTAAGAATGTTTGCATTGACCAACGCCTGCTTAATGTTATCAAAGTCCTCTTGAAGCTTATTATCCAATAACCAAAGCCTATTTTTTCGTAACAAGTTGAGCAATGCATCACTGTTCATCAGTTGTTGCGGTACGAACTTACGAAAAAACGAAACTAGTCTTAAAAAGGCCTTTAGTTGTTTTTTATTTCTTGGAGCTAGACAATTGCGTATGGAATCAAGTTTATTTGGATCAGGTAATATATCTTGTTCTGACACATGTCCTAAAAATCTAACTTGCTCCTTACCAAAACTAGACTTTTTTAAAGTGGTTGTTACTCTGTAATCTGCAAATCGTTGAAGCACCTGTTTAATGAGCCTGATATGTTCTAACCAAGTGGGTGTGGCTATTAGCATGTCGTCTACATAAACAGTGACTTTGCTAAGCAATTTTGGTCCTAAAACCTTGTCCAATACAGATGTAAACACTCCTGAGTTAATGTTCATTCCAAAAGGTAGTACACGAAATTCGTAACTTCTGCCACCACAACAAAATGCTGTATGTTTTCGACTTTCTTCGTGGATCATTATTTGCCAGTAGGATACTTGAGAACGAGTATACTGAAATATTTTCTATTGTAAAACTTTAGAGGCTGTTTGTCCAAATTGCTGGCTTTATGCGTACTGGTACTATAATCTTATTGATACCTCTAGCATCGAGGACTAATCTTACAGAACCATCTGGTTTGCTAACTAGTAATATTGGACTACAATAGGGTGAAAATGAAGGTTGTATAATTCCCCATTTAATCATACGATTGATCCTTCCCATACTGCCTCTCGTTTTGATCATGGAATAGGACTTAACATTACACAAAATGTTTCATGTGGATAGACTTCAAATTTATATTCATAGTGTTTTATTATTCCTGGATCCTTACTGCAAACATTGGCATGCTTAAATAACAAGTTAAAAAAGTTCTTGTCGTTGCATCTCATTTAGTACCTGTGATTCACTTAGTTTCTGCTCTACTATTTCGTAACTAACCTCAGTGTTTGCTTCTTGTTCAGTATCGAATTTGTCTGTGAAATATACAGCTGTTAAGGAATATTGTACCACTACACTTCAGTCTGGTTTGTTTTCGTTACTTTCATAAGGTGTTCTGACTCAATCAACAGAACAGATCTGATCCTTTACAAAAAAAGTGACATTTACCATTACCTATGTTAATCTGCGTTTTATATGTTCTAAACGTGTACATGCCAATAAGACAGTTAACTAAAATTTTGTCGGTTATAAGAAAGTTGCTTTTCACTGTCAAATGTTCAATTTGTAATAGAATAAGTACCTGATGTTTCACCAGTGTAGTCTTACTGCTTGCAGCAGTTTGCACCTTGCCGTTTTGGACAGGAAATGTTGGGAACTGGCCTATCTTCTTCAATTCTCAAAAAAATGCATTTGACATTAGGTTAGTAGTTGAACCTGTATCCCAAATTAACTGTGTGTCAATGTTAAATATTTTCACCTTAATGATTGCTTGTGTTTGTTTTTCCTTGACCTTTTCTACTATATCTAACTCACGCTGATACAAATCATCCTTCATGTCACCTTATTTGTCAAACCTTACAAAACGTTGTTCTACCTTGTCCCCACTCCCTGATAGGTCAATGTCCTGGGGCTTAACTACGACCAGTTGGTGTTTTCCGACGGCATAGTGTGATTTAATTCGTAACCTGGAGACATTTTAGTTAGTTGCACTGTGCGGGTACTTCTCCAATTTGTGTCATTAGCTGCTACGCAGTTATTTTGCTGCCCAAAGGTCCGCTGCGGTACATCGTTAAGACATGCCATTGATGCCGTGCGCCTGCCACTGCTGCGCTTGGCCGTTTCTATTCATTTCGGCATAGGGCCTTGTGATGGTGGATTTTAATTCGCTAGTGCGTTGAAATTTCTCCTGTTGTTTTGGAAATTTATTTTAAGTCGTTTGTTTTTTCCATCACCGTTACCGTAATCATACCTCTTGGTACGTAATTTTGCTGTTGTGTACTATCCTTGACGTGTGTTTAGATCACATTTTACTGACTTATTTACATAACTATGTTGTTGTTGTGCCTGATCGGGTACAGGTCTTTTCCTCACAGATTAAGTCGACAGAATCAAGCACTGACAGAAAATATTCAGTGTCGTGCTCTGGCATTGTGACTAATTTTTCTCTAATCTGCCATGGTAAACGACTTTTCAAAATTTTTAACACGTCTACCCGTGATATGGGGTCCGTCCAGTAGAGTGTATTGTTCAGATATTTTTCAAAGTATCCTCATATACTACCGTATTTGCCATTTAATAGTGCAGGGTTGAGAACCTCGCGTCTGAGTCTTTCTTGCACTGCCTCAGACCAGTATTTTTGTCGACCAATGCTCGTTCAAATTGGATATAAGTGCTGCAACGTTTGGCCACTTCAGTTGCCCATAAAAGAACGTTACCTTGCGTACATTCCACGAGAAATCTGATTTTCTGTGCATCCTTCGAGTTGCGTGGAGGTGACTGTAGGAAACTGTTGATGTCTCAGCAAACCTTCGTCTGCAAAAATAGTTGATAGACACATGGCATTTTCGGTCGTATTTAGGTGGTTGTTGTAGTTACCTGTAATTCTGGATGGTAATTGTTCATGTATTGGAGTTGTGGGTATGTTTACATTTTGCACTCTACAATTGTCACTGGTATCTGCTGTGGAACTCAGTACAATTTGTGGATTAATACCAACAGGTTGTGGTTTGTTCTCTGTAGCCTGTGTATTATTTACATGCATATTTCGAGATCCAGTAATATTTTCTTGTAAAAGATGGCGGATCCTATTTTCCGTGGCTTGTAGATTAATGTTTAGGCCCTACCTTGTTCACTATTTCATTTCTTTTTTCTGAATAACCTTTTCTACTACATCTGTGTACAACTTACAATCTGTTACCAACTTCTCCGTAATGGTATTAGCCTTATATAATGTACCTATTTTAGCTTGACTAATGATATCACTCAAATTTTCATTGATCTTCTCTGTCTCCTTCTTAGCACATGCTGAGTCAACTTCTAATGTTGCTACTCTTAAAGTAAGCTCTTCTACAGCTAGAGGTACACCTTCATAGTCTTCATTTAGTCTGTTAACGACAGTGGTTACCGTTTTTACTGTCGAACACAGCTAGCTTTGTGTGGCTTCAATGTTTGTGTTTGCCTCTGTGATTTTCTATATCTGTTGTTCCACTAGACCATTATGGTTGTTAAAAGAATCTATCGTCTGTTTTAACTCCATTACGTTACTGTTAACTTCAGAAAGCACTTCATACTTTACCAGTGTTTTCATATCTTTCAATTTTTGTCGATTTCAGTGCGAAAATTTGTGGCTAAGTCATCGAATTTCCGTAAGACCATGTCTTGCAAATGCTTGAATACTTGTTTTTCTTTTTGTTTCATTATACTTAGATCTTGTGTGACGGTGTCCAGATTGTGTGTCAAAATATTAATTTTGATATTCATATATTGTTTCATATCACTGGATCCTATTGTGTTTCATATCATCAAATTTCACTTTTTGTGTTAGATAATAGCTGCCATAGTAGTGCTTCAGTTGCACCGCTGTGGTTGTTGTCAGCTGTACTTTCCAAGTTAATGTTTGTGTTGTGACCAAGTGGTGTTTGTAACATGTTGTCAAAATTCATATTGTAATCACTCTGTAATGTTTCATTCATGAGCGGTATGTCGCTCTGGGAGATGCGTGACATGGTCTCGACAATTGTAAACACTGTGTCGTCAAGGCTGTTCAGCTGTGGAACGTCGCTATCATTTGTCACTCCTGCGACACTCATCTCTGGTCTACTTAAACCTTATGCAATAGGCATGCATAGTGCCTGGACTTCGATTGTTCGATCTCTCAATTCTATGCCATCTTGGCTGATTGAGTTTTCGCTACTGGTATCAACTATGGGCATATATTTTTCGGCTATTTTGTATGAACATGCAAAAAATAAAATTATCACAAAAATGTTAAAAATTTCTTATGCTAACCATTACACTTGACAAATGCAATTCACGCGATGTCAAAGCCTTTTTTCTGTCTATTATTATGCTAAACTATTGTGTCACAATACTTTATGTTTCACTGACAGTATGTATAACACTGTACAATTTCAGCAGATTTTTAGCAAATAAAATTCAAGGAAGGGAATAATGAGGAAAAGGTTTCTATCTACATCAAATGAGGCGCTACCAAGCGTAACCGTGCAAGCAACTCGCATAACCCTCCTACCTTTGCTGCGCCAAACAAAACAGCTTACTATGGAAGATTTTGTGTGACCTGGATCCAATTCTTATTCCATTTCCAAAATTTTCTATTCAATTTTTGCCTTTTTGCTTTTCTTGCTCCCTGTCGCGATTCATGCAAAGAAAATACAGACAATTAGTTTTTATGACTCATAGCAGTGTCAGTTACTATAACAATAGTTAACAAACACTACTCATAACTGGTGCCCTAATGTCCTGGCACACAGGTCGACAGTTGTAATAAAAAAGAAAAGAATGAATAAATTAATACATAATACTAAATATTATTGACTATGCGTATGAAGATATATTTTGTGTTATTAAAAATGTTCTGTGCTTATTTGTATCTTTTGGCCATCGGACTTTGCTTACATTTTAATGGTAGCTGCAGGTGACGGACTCCGGGAACACCGGCGCTTGTCGTAATCAAGAAAATCCTCCTTGTATGTTCTTCACTTACTTCAATAAATAAAAAAAATACTTGATACTGTTGTTCAATATAATATTATTCACGCACAAATATGATTCATAGAGCCCACAGTACTTCATATCTAAAATCACACATCTTCATTGTCCTTCTACATACGAGAGAGTATGAGAGTGAAAACAAAAAACTGTACAAAAATTGAATGTTTTTTCTTTCATTTGTCTGCGCCTTACCGTGCATTCATAATTAATGTCTTTGCCAGCTCTTTGGTCGCTCGGTGTTTCATTTTTGTTTTTAATGAATCTTAATTTTACGGCATCCTGGGGGCCTTATAGCATGCACCTCCACAGACGGCGCCTCCGCGTATGGAGGTGGAGTGCTAGGGAAGCATTTTGAGAATGAGGTGGTCTGCGCATATGTAGCTGCTGAGAGTGGGCAAACCAAGGCCGTGGTCCTGAACTGTGTTGCAGCGGGCAACACTCAGATTCATTTGTTTTGGGTACATCGTATTATACATTCAAATCTGAGGAGAATTATACATTTTAAAACGGATTTCGATATCAAACCAAAATCATTACGTTTGCTTGACAACAGTTTCTACTCCATGTAATTTTTTAAGACGTTTATAACGCATGTACATGTGTGTGTTTGAGTGTAGTTCAATGAAAACCACTATGTGGATAAACGAAATTACTGGTAGCAAAGACTAGTGAAAAAATTGTCGGTATGGTATCATATTTTTTCGTTTTCAACAGGCACTACGTGTTTAAGCTATCTCGTTCGCCTTTATAGTGAGAAACCGCATTTAATCCGTTGAACCATCTTCTGTGGATAAGTCGAGGGGATGTGGACCGATAACGTTGAAAATCACCTAATCAATAAAGACTAGGAAGTTCTCCTATACTATGTACGCAATTGACATGGTGACAAACATAGCTTTTAAACTATGAGTCTCTAAAACCGATAAATATTATTACTTTACTTTGTTCTAACATCTACATCGTAATACCATCGTCACTGCTATCCAAGTTCATGACTGAACCATCTGACTGTAATTTTAAGATGACAGGTTCAAGGCTTAAGTCCGCCTCCATCTCCCTATCAAAGTCTTCTTCCTGAAACTTTTCAGTGTACTGTACATAAATTGTCCATGCTGAAGCCGGACGCTATTTATTGCTTCGTGCACAAGCATTTCATTGTTGGTTATCTTGAATGCTTTGGTGATTCTTTCTCCACATAGCCTTTCAACATTTGCTGAAATTAATTCCATCGTATTATACTGACAGTGACGTGTGGGTAGACACAAAACTGTGTGACCACGTTCTCATACAAGAAAGTAAAATTTGTATGTTCTGTCACGTGACTCATATAAATTAACAAGCTTGTCTTACACTGTCCAGAATGTTTTTATTTTTCATCCAAAGCACAGTATCCGCTTTCCTGATGGTTGTACTTGGTGTTTGCTCTGTAACAGCTGAATGATTATTGGTATGGCAATTACAATAACTGACTTCGAAGCAGGGTATGGCAAGAATTGTTCAGTGAACCACTTCTTTCCGAACACTAGTCATTCCTGTTTTTATTACACCTAAATATAAGTTTACTCTCAGGAACAAAACCAGAAGAATGCAGCATAATTATCCCAGAACCTTGTCCTATGGGGACTTTAAAACAGCCAGTATCATCACTCATTGCGCAGCAGGTATTTATGGAATGATTTTGATTCACCCATGTTTCATCAAGGTAACACACTAGCTACCTCCTTCACTTGTGCATCTTTATATGGGAAGTGGTTCACGTTGAACCTAGGTCACTTCTTTCAATTGGAAACTCTGTTCTTAAGATATTTGAACCCAATGTCTTTTAAAATACTTTGCTTTGACGAAGTACTACCTCTGAAACCAGTTTGCTCGTGCATGACCAGAACAAGCTTTTGTGATATCGGGTTTCTCCTTCTTGTATACATTTCAAACACGGTGTCTTTTAAAATATCGTTGTCAAAACCATCCATTTGTGTTACAAATTTCTTGCGATTTCGATGCTTTCCAGGCGACATGAATACAAATTTTCCTGAGGCTTCTACAGCTCTGACACTTTTATTAACTATTCTCTGTACAGTTCTCTTGGCGACATGTGCTTCTGCAGTTTGTTCTTGAGTCTTCAAAAGTCAAAATTAGAAGGCTCACTTTCAGGTTAACATTTTAAAAATTTATAGATGCGATACGTAAATTCCTGCTTGTAGAGGTCTATATCTACATGATTACTCTTTAATTCGTAATGATGTGCCTGGCAGAGGCTTCATATAACCACCTTCAACCTATTTTCCTACAGTTAAACTCTCGAACAGTGCACGGGAAAAATGAACACTTCAGTCTTTTTGTGTGAGCTCTTATTTCTGTTATTTTATTACAATCATCATTCCTCCCTGCGTAAGTGGACACCAACAAAATATTTTCACACTCTCCGGAGGAAGCTGGTGATTGAAATTTCATGAGAAGATCCTTCCGCAGCGAAAAAGTCTTTCTTGTGATGATTGCCATCCCAATTCGAATTTCATATTCCTGGCACTTCCTCTTGTTTCACGAAAATACAAAACGAGCTGCTCTTTTTTTGGACTTTGTCAATGTCTTACACGAATACTATCTTATGCAAACCCCACACCAGACAGCAATACTCCAGAAGAGGGAGGACAAGCGCAAAGTAAGCAGTTTCTTTGGTAAACCTTTTGTACTTTCTAAGCGTTCTGCCAATATGTCAGTCTTTGGTTTACATTCCCCATACGATTATCTGTGTGGTTTTCACAATTTAAGTTATTCATAAGTGTAATCCATAAGTATTTAGTTAAATTTACAGCTTTTAGATTGGTGTGTTTCATCCTATATCTGATATTTCGTGGAATCCTTTTAGTACTCATCCAGACGACGTCACACTTCTCATTAATTAGAGTCAACTGCCACTTCTCTCACCCTACAGATATCTTGTCTAATTGTATTGTAATTTTTTTTGATCATCTGATGACTAAATAAGATGGTAACTGATAACATCATCTGCAAACAATCTAAAAGGGCTGCTCGGATTGTCTCCTAAATCGTTTATGTAGATCCCTAACACTTCCTTAGGGAACGCCAGATTTCCCTTCTGTTTCATTCGTTGATTTTCCATGAACCATGGACCTTGCCGTTGGTGGGGAGGCTTGCATGCCTCAGCGATACAGATGGCCGTACCGTAGGTGCAACCACAACAGAGGGATATCTGTTGAGAGGCCAGACTAACGTGTGGTTCCTGAAGAGGGGCAGCAGCCTTTTCAGTAGTTGCAAGGGCAACAGTCTGGATGATTGAATGATCTGGCCTTGTAACAATAACCAAAACGACCTTGCTGTGCTGGACTGCGAATGGCTGAAAGCAAGGGGAAACTACGGCCATAATTTTTTCCCGAGGGCATGCAGCTTTACTGTATGACTAAATGATGACGTCCTCTTGGGTAAAATATTCCAGAGGTAAAATAGTCCCCCATTCAGATCTCCAGGCGGGGACTACTCAAGAGGATGTCGTTATCAGGAGAAAGAAAACTGGCGTTCTACGGATCGGAGCATGGAATGTCAGATCCCTTAATCGGACAGGTAGGTTAGAAAATTTAAAAAGGGAAATGGATAGGTTAAAGTTAGATATAGTGGGAATTAGTGAAGTTCGGTGGCAGGAGGAACAAGACTTCTGGTCAGATGACTACAGGGTTATAAACACAAAATCAAATAGGGGTAATGCAGGAGTAGGTTTAATAATGAATAGGAAAATAGGAATACGGGTAAGCTACTACAAACAGCATAGTTAACGCATTATTGTGGCCAAGATACATACGAAGCCCACACCTACTACAGTGGTACAAGTTTATATGCCAACTAGCTCTGCAGATGACAAAGAAATTGAAGAAATGTATGATGAAATAAAAGAAATTATTCAGATAGTGAAGGGTGACGAAAATTTAATAGTCATGGGTGACTGGAATTCGGTAGTAGGCAAAGGGAGAGAAGGAAACGTAGTAGGTGAATATGGATTGGGGCTAAGAAATGAAAGAGGAAGTCGCCTGGTAGAATTTTGCACAGAACACAACTTAATCATAGTTAACACTTGGTTTAAGAATCATGAAAGAAGGTTGTATACATGGAAGAACCCTGGAGATACTAAAAGGTATCAGATAGATTATATAATGGTAAGACAGAGATTTAGAAACCAGGTTTTAAATTGTAAGACATTTCCAGGGGCAGATGTGGACTCTGACCACAATCTATTGGTTATGACCTGTAGATTAAAACTGAAGAAACTGCAAAAAGGTGGGAATTTAAGGAGATGGGACCTGGATAAACTGAAAGAACCAGAGGTTGTACAGAGTTTCAGGGAGAGCATAAGGGAACAATTGACAGGAATGGGGGAAAGAAATACAGTAGAAGAAGAATGGGTAGCTTTGAGGGATGAAGTAGTGAAGGCAGATGGAAACCCAGTTCTAAGCAAAGAAGGGAAAGCAGAAAGGTGGAAGGAGTATATAGAGGGTCTATACAAGGGTGACGTACTTGAGGACAATATTATGGAAATGGAAGAGGATGTAGATGAAGATGAAATGGGAGATACGATACTGCGTGAAGAGTTTGACAGAGCACTGAAAGACCTGAGTCGAAACAAGGCCCCCGGAGTAGACAACATTCCATTGGAAGTACTGACGGCCTTGGGAGAGCCAATCCTGACAAAACTGTACCATCTGGTGAGCAAGATGTATGAAACAGGCGAAATACCCTCAGACTTCAAGAAGAATATAATAATTCCAATCCCAAAGAAATAAGGTGTTGACAGATGTGAAAATTACCGAACGATCAGTTTAATAAGTCACAGCTGCAAAATACTAACACGAAATCTTTACAGACGAATGGAAAAACTAGTAGAAGCCGACCTCGGGGAAGATCAGTTTGGATTCCGTAGAAATACTGGAACACGTGAAGCAATACTGACCTTACGACTTATCTTAGAAGAAAGAGTAAGGAAAGGCAAACCTACGTTTCTAGCATTTGTAGACTTAGAGAAAGCTTTTGATAATTTTGACTGGAATACTCTCTCCCAAATTCTAAAGGTGGCAGGGGTAAAATACAGGGAGCAAAAGGCTATTTACAATTTGTACAGAAACCAGTTGGCAGTTATAAGAGTCGAGGGACATGAAAGGGAAGCAGTTGTTGGGAAGGGAGTAAGACAGGGTTGTAGCCTCTCCCTGATGTTATTCAATTTGTATATTGAGCAAGCAGTGAAGGAAACAAAAGAAAAATTCGGAGTAGGTATTAAAATCCATGGAGAAGAAACAAAAACTTTGAGGTTCGCCGATGACATTGTAATTCTATCAGAGACAGCAAAGGACTTGGAAGAGCAGTTGAATGGAATGGATAGCGTCTTGAAAGGAAGATATAAAATGAACATCAACAAAAGCGAAACGAAGATAATGGAATGTAGTCGAATTAAGTCGGGTGATGCTGAGGGAATTACACTCCTGGAAATGGAAAAAAGAACACATTGACACCGGTGTGTCAGACCCACCATACTTGCTCCGGACACTGCGAGAGGGCTGTACAAGCAATGATCACACGCACGGCACAGCGGACACAACAGGAACCGCGGTGTTGGCCGTCGAATGGCGCTAGCTGCGCAGCATTTGTGCACCGCCGCCGTCAGTGTCAGCCAGTTTGCCGTGGCATACGGAGCTCCATCGCAGTCTTTAACACTGGTAGCATGCCGCGACAGCGTGGACGTGAACCGTATGTGCAGTTGACGGACTTTGAGCGAGGGCGTATAGTGGGCATGCGGGAGGCCGGGTGGACGTCCCGCCGAATTGCTCAACACGTAGGGCGTGAGGTCTCCACAGTACATCGATGTTGTCGCCAGTGGTCGGCGGAAGGTGCACGTGCCCGTCGACCTGGGACCGGACCGCAGCGACGCACGGATGCACGCCAAGACCGTAGGATCCTACGCAGTGTCGTAGGGGACCGCACCGCCACTTCCCAGCAAATTAGGGACACTGTTGCTCCTGGGGTATCGGCGAGGACCATTCGTAACCGTCTCCATGAAGCTGGGCTACGGTCCCGCACACCGTTAGGCCGTCTTCCGCTCACGCCCCAACATCGTGCAGCCCGCCTCCAGTGGTGTCGCGACAGGCGTGAATGGAGGGACGAATGGAGACGTGTCGTCTTCAGCGATGAGAGTCGCTTCTGCTTTGGTGCCAATGATGGTCGTATGCGTGTTTGGCGCCGTGCAGGTGAGCGCCACAATCAGGACTGCATACGACCGAGGCACACAGGGCCAACACCCGGCATCATGGTGTGGGGAGCGATCTCCTACACTGGCCGTACACCACTGGTGATCGTCGAGGGGACACTGAATAGTGCACGGTACATCCAAACCGTCATCGAACCCATCGTTCTACCATTCCTAGACCGGCAAGGGAACTTGCTGTTCCAACAGGACAATGCACGTCCGCATGTATCCCGTGCCACCCAACGTGCTCTAGAAGGTGTAAGTCAACTACCCTGGCCAGCAAGATCTCCGGATCTGTCCCCCATTGAGCATGTTTGGGACTGGATGAAGCGTCGTCTCACGCGGTCTGCACGTCCAGCACGAACGCTGGTCCAACTGAGGCGCCAGGTGGAAATGGCATGGCAAGCCGTTCCACAGGACTACATCCAGCATCTCTACGATCGTCTCCATGGGAGAATAGCAGCCTGCATTGCTGCGAAAGGTGGATATACACTGTACTAGTGCCGACATTGTGCATGCTCTGTTGCCTGTGTCTATGTGCCTGTGGTTCTGTCAGTGTGATCATGTGATGTATCTGACCCCAGGAATGTGTCAATAAAGTTTCCCCTTTCTGGGACAATGAATTCACGGTGTTCTTATTTCAATTTCCAGGAGTGTAGATTAGGAAATGGGACACTTAAGGTAGTAAAGGAGTTTTGCTATTTGGGAAGCAAAATAACTGATGATGGTCGAAGTAGAGAGGATATAAAATATAGACTGGCAATGGCAAGGAAAGCGTTCTGAAGAAGAGAAATTTGTTAACATCGAGTATAGATTTAAGTGTCAGGAAGTCATTTCTGAAAGTATTTGGTTGGAGTGTAGCCATGTATGGAAGTGAAACATGGACGATAAATAGTTTGGACAAGAAGAGAATAGAAGCTTTCGAAATGTGGTGCTACAGAAGAATGCTGAAAATTAGATGGGTAGATCACATAACTAATGAGGAGGTGTTGAATAGGATTGGGGAGAAGAGAAGTTTGTGGCACAACTTGACCAGAGGAAGGGATCGGTTGGTAGGACATGTTCTGAGGCATCAAGGGATCACCAATTTAGTACTGGAAGGCAGCGTGGAGGGTAAAAATCGTAGAAGGAGACCAAGAGATGAATACACTAAGCAGATTCAGAAGGATGTAGGTTGCAGTAGGTACTGGGAGATGAAGAAGCTTGCACAGGATAGAGTAGCATGGAGAGCTGCATCAAACCAGTCTCAGGACTGAAAACCACAACAACAACAACTTTATACTGTGACCTTTCTGACAGGAAATCACGAATCCAGTCACACAACTGGGACGATACTCCATAGGCATTCTATTTCTCCCAGCTAGCCATTCGTAGAAGAATGAATCTTGTTGATTGCTAGCAGTTAATGGAAGGTGATGCCTTCCTACATGACTCAAACTATAGCTGTAACTTGCTGTTAACCGTATGGAAAGACAATAAATATTATTGGCTGCCAGTGGCTAATGGAGGGGGATGCGCAGAATGGCTGAAAATTAGACTGCCTTCCTAAATGACATGGACTTTAGTAGTGAGTGTGCTGGAGTGGTAGTGTGGCAGACATGGTCGACTGTACATTTAGTGAAAGAGCTGTGAGTCAGGAATACGCGAAGTTGAAATGTAAGGTGTTTAATATTGCATCGAGAGAAATATGTATGATATAGTCAGGTACATTTCCTATTGTTTGAAGTTGAATAAAAGTGAGATAAAGGAAGTCATCTTTTATCTCAGAAAAACGGCACCCTCTTTCGTTATTAATTTGGTTGTAAATTATTATAGTTATGCCAATTACTCTCAGTCAGCAGTTTAGCTTTTTGCGATCATTGCTGAAGTAAGTCTTGCTCCTTACAGTCCGATTGCCAGCCGATAGGAAGATGGTCAGACACCTTCAAATTATGGGGGGGGAGTTTACACAATGTTAATTTGAGAAATGCCAAGTTGCACTGTGCTTTTTTGGAGTCCACATGGAGTTGTAACCCCCCCCCCCTTCCCCCCTCTCTTATGACTTGCTGGGTAAGTCAGACCAAAGAGTTCATAATAAGGCAATGATATACCACCTTCAATAAGTCCGCGCGTAGTAATATGGCATTATGATAATCAATCCAACTTTCAGGCTGTTGACATCTTTACCTCAGCAATTTGGTAAAAGATGCGAATGTTGGATACATTATGCTGTTAGCTCTGGAATACTGGAGTATGGTTAATGATTAAAGTGAACTTAGTACAGAATAGCTCATATTGCAAATACAATCAGTATTACTTCCGTCTCTATTTGTGGGTATTTCTGTAGTCACTAATATTTCTGTCTCTATCTGGGGATGGTTCTGTTGTGTGGGCGGCAGTGTCTTTGACCCACAGTCGATGGGTTTTCAGTATCCTCATCGTTCCTACGTGCCAGCAATGGACCAATACCAAATGGACAGGTATTTATGGCCAGAGCAAGTGGATGTGATGGTGAAAATGTTGTAACAGTATGTTCTTTAACTGTGGCTTGGTACACTCGCAGATACCTGTATTGACATCTTTCCTCTGTAGTCGGTTTAACTGTTGCACAGTATGGACAGTTTATAGGTGAAACTTTGAATAATAACTCACCTTTCCCTAGAAAGCTTGCAGCTCCGGTAAATTTTCTGTTTTTTGTTTCCTTTTTGGGGTGGGGGGGGGGGGGGGGGGAGTTAGCAAGTACCCAAGGTATTCAGCTTACTCCTGGAAAAAAGGAAGTATCTTTAGCCTTGCATTATAATAATGTAGTAAACTATTGTGTAAAGGTTTCGCAGGTGATCCTGAAGCGTAGCTTCCATGACAGTTAAGTCACCTAGATAGTTAGTGTAGAGGAGGATGGACATCGTTAACTGTTCCTGGTATCTCTGAAAGCTGTAAAAATAGAAAAGGCCCCAAAAGGTAAGTGCTTCTATTTGTACTAGCCGAAGTGAGCGTTTACGAATATGACGTTTTTTGACTGTTCACGTAGCAGTATTTGCAAATATGTGTCGGCAATGTTGATATTAAAAAAAAAAAATCCTCCTCCAATAAGCTTTGTGAGGAAGTCTTCCTGGATGTGGTACAGAGTAGATTCCTACTTGTGCCTGGGCATTGATTGTTGGTTTAAAGTCATTGCATAGATACAGGTAGCTATTGGATTTCCTTAGTACCTGTTTTAACTGGATAAAAGACCCTAGCCTCCTGGAGTCAATCAAGTTTTTACTTAACGGCTGTCCGTAAGGAGACTGGGTCATGCTAAGCAGAAATAGTGCATGGAGCACCCCAGACCAGGTTTTAGTATAGATGTTAGAATGGTAAAGAGGTCGTCAAGTTTCTGGAAGGGAATCGTGTCAGAGGCAAGCAGAGCTTTGTCAGTGATGGAGAATCTAAACAATGACAAAGCACCCAGATCGAAAATGTTTCCAGATGAATGACTATCGATACTTACTGCTCAATTTTGTGCAATCAGGACTTTGTTTCTAAGTGTCAGCGCAGAAAACAGGTACAGTTACCAGTCTTGTGACCTTCTTGTAGCCTGCGGTGATCGCAAACTGACCATGGGGGGAAACTGAACTGACACCATACGTTACCAATTACTTGTGGGGAACCTACATGAGCATACATTTGGTGGGATACCAATGTATTTCTATACCCTGCCTCTATGAACAGCTGTTCAGAGGTCATTGGCACATCTAATATAGATGAATCACCACATCACTGTCGAAAGCGATTTCACTTTATGTTAGGCTTATCAAGTTTCGTGACGCCACTAGTCGCAATGTACCTTCCGAATATGTGAGACGACATTTGTGTTTGAATGTTCATTTTAATTTTTTAAAAGACTGCGGTACAGATTTAACATATATGGAAATGACCATCAGGTTCGTTAGATTTTAAAATTAACATCAATAGTTAACATCATTTAATGCAGACGTATATTAAATTGTCATACTGATAGAATTCAGTTGATTTAATAAATTATTGAACTAACAAGAGTGCATATGCCTACAGACAGACATTTTTCACAAACTATTTCGTATACTTTTGCAGAGATGTGTGTGGCTTTTTTCACATCCATACTTGCTGAGCAAGCCTTTTCTGTCTCCTTGTAACATGAATGGACCTTTTTCTTTTCTTACTCCGTGGTTCCAAAGAAAATTCAGTGTTTTCTTGCTATGGTCCATTGGGTTTATATTCTCCCAGCATCGATTTTATGTCATATGGTAGTTTTGCAATCAGCGCTGTTCTTTTGAGCTGAACTTCCAGTGGAATCTGCGCGAAATCCTTGAGGTACTTACGTCTATCTGAGTATTTATTCTTGCTGTCCAAGAAAATGACTCTTGAGTTGATGCCTACAACGTTTAGCATATAGAAAAAAAATTATCATAGGCCATCTCCTTCTTGACTTCGCTACACATTGCAGATAGCAGAAATTATGTTGACTACATCAACTCATATATGGTGTTATTAGAGTGAGGTATAATTTCTGGTTTCTTCTCTAATCCTTCCCAAGTCTCATGTGATGATACATGAATCCTCAAAGGAGAACCAGAGTTTTCTCTTTTTTATTATTATTACTAATACTATTTGTATGTCGTATCTTGTACTCACCAAAAAATAACTTTCATCATCTTCCTGCCCTTCATTATTTTCCTCTCCATCAACTTCATGATCTGCATCAGATTCTCAGACCTTGTCTAAATTGTCTTCAGGTTCGGAATCATTTTCTACGAAATTATCGTCAGTGGGGACCTCATCGCCGAAAAGAAAGAATTACAGCTGTTGGAAATTATTAGAATTTTCGAAATCGTATACTTTACTTTTTTTCAAAGCTAGAGCCCCCTATAATAACGAAATGTACCCTCATTCACCTGACAATAACGGAACTACAGACTTGAGCACGCGGCACACAATGGTATGGTTGCATTCCATGGTAGCGACAATGAGTTAAGTGAGTTGGTGTGATGTATCTGACAGACACAACCTGATACATGTGCTGATGTTGTCTTGTTTGCGACCACGGCATTAAGGAAATAAGTTTGAAACTTCTGTGAAACAATAACAAAGGTATGATGCAAGGCATCTGGGCCAGCAAGCACTTATCTTCTTTTATTTCGGTAATATTGAAAGAATAATTTGCCCTGTATCTCACAGATATATAACATAAGCGGTTAATGCAGGCCCAGATCTTGTAATGGGAGGGGGGAGGGGGGAGGAGGCAATACCAGGGTATCTGCTCCGGCCAGCAATTTCACGGGCCACCAAATTCATACTCTTGAAGAAAAAAACCTTGCTTCGCAAAGCACGCAGCATCCCGCGTACGTTGGCCTATTGATTATTCATATGATTTTGAAAAGCATCCCTGTTTGTTTTTGAACAGGTTCTAAGTTTATTTCTGTATGAATCATAAGTTGACTTTTGAATGCGTGCGTAGTTTACATTATGTCTCTGCCAGGAGAATCCTAATCGCATCTAGAAATAGAGTGCTAAAGTTAAGCTGAATTACTGGCGTGTGTACTATAAGTAGGAAATATTTAAGAAATGGCGTGTGCAGGACTTGAAATTAGAGACGAGCAGTTCCACATGGTGAGTACTGTGTGAGTATCAATCTGTGTATGACACAAAGGATAAAGAGAAGTACTCGTCCAAGGTATCAGTTGAGGACTCCCGTGTGTGACAAATATGATCTTAATGTTACTTTGCGTGTTATGTTTCCGTGTCATGCTAGATTCAAACTCTAATACTCTGAGAGAGAAGCGAGGTGTGTCAGCCGTCTATCCAGCAACGCCACTTGGCTTGCATTGCACAGGAAGACATGCATATATCCACCAGAGATGGTAGTAGGAAAGAAAAGTTACGAAGTGGGGCAGTGTCGTGTGAAACTGGGATGAATACTAATTCAAGTGGGAGAGCTGAAAGTGAAGTGATTCTAACGTTGAGACCATTCTTTGTGAGGTATTCTATGTTGCCAGTGTGATGTATTTCGTGTAATTTAAGTATGTGTGGTTTGCATGGGAGAGTAGCAAGATAGGTTCAGAGGCAGTGGGTTATGTATGTTTCTTTCTGTATCGCTCGGTCTGGAGTAAATTTTCGTGATGATGGGTGTGAGAGTCGAAGTATGAGATATAGCAAAAGATCCACCGTTCTATCCAGAAAGTGCACTGTAGCATTAGATAATTACGAGACCATAAGATAATCACCAATGTAAAGCCATGCCCACTAGGCGGAGTCTCTCATGTGTAATTGTTGTAAAAATGTAATAGTGTGTTTAGGTTATCTTTGAATCATAACAGAATTTATCAGAATAAAAAAGATAGTGAAAAGAAAAAGATTGGTGGCCTTGTTATTCGAATAGTGTGTAGTCATGATAACCAGGATTTATAATGTGTGCGCCATTCATATTCAGTGCGATGGCCATGTGCTGATCAAAGCCGTTGGATAAGAAAGAAAATGTGGTATTGCCAGAGTGTAGTGAACAATCAGAGCTGTGTAAATTCCTAACAGTTAGATGTGCGTTATCCATTTCCGATGCATAATATTCAAACAGGAGAATAATTTGTAGCTTAATTGTGGGTACTAGAGCTCATAATCAGTCATTGATGTTACTCGAGAGATAAGAATAAATCGACTTGCTTGTCAGACCACTCATCTTGCAGGCCTGACTGCTTGATGCCCCAGCATGAGCAAGGCTTGTGGGTGCCTCTCAATGGGCCAGTACAGCTTCAAGGTGGTTTATGAACAGATTAAAGTTACCTGCAGGTGCTCGATATACACTTAATATTATGAAGGATTTTTTTGTGAAATTCTACTTCTGTTGCACATGCATCCATATGCTGTTATAGGCAAAATTTATGAATGTCTATGTTCTTAAATTTATGACAGTTCCTGATGAATGTGGCAACTCCTCCTTTCTCCATTTCTGATCTACAAAAGTGAGAGGCTAACCTAAACCCTATAACACTTAAAAGTTCTATACCAGTGGTCACCTGATGTTCAGAGAAGCAGATTATGTCAGCTGGGTTTGAAGACTCTAATTCATCCATGCAGATAGTTAATTCATTAATTTTATTTCTCAGTGCTCGAATATTTTGATGCAATAAAGATAGCTGAAATTTCACATTGACTGAGTTAAAATTGGGTAGAGTTAAAATATCTGCTGACTGTTGAAAATTCTTAACCAATAGCTGTTTATGCTGATGAAATAAGCTAGAATTAGGTTTTTTTGGTTTCGTTGTGCCCAACGACTGTATTTGTTTCAAGTAGTAAAGGGTACATCAATAATATGCAATGATGTGTATTGGATATCTAGTTTCGGTCATTGTGTGGCCATCTTCAGTGCAGTAAATGTAACTTAAAACATTAAAAACACTTATATTTGCACATAGGCCAGCTGGGGCTACGCACATATACAGCGAACAAAATCTAGATATCCAATAAACATCATTTTGATTGATTGCTGTATCCTTTAACACTTTGTCTAAGAATTAACATGATCCCGCTGTCAACCTTGAGGAAATCAAATATTTCTTAGAAATACTAGCGCTTAGTGGGTATAATCAACTGACAAGAAAGAAAATATATTCGGAGAAAATCAATACCATACACAATAAGTTAATCTAAAATCAATGAGGAGGAATATATTTTTAAAATGATCAACTGGTTTATTCATTTGTTTAATAATGATAACCTTGATGCAAACAGTAAAGATAAATTATGGAAAATCGGCTTCATATTACTCGTTGTAAGACACAATTATCCAAATATTTTGGGCCTGAACAGAATTCGGATTCTGCAGAAGAAAGAAATATATATGAAAAGGGTATTGCTCATTTTAGCATACAAGAAAGAAATGATCTGCGTCTGTGTAAATTATGTGACAACCTTGTTGCTACTGCAGTATCAAATACAAATGGTGTGAATCTAATACTGGTAATTAACATTACAAGATATTACCTGTGGTCAAGGAAACACATTGAAGTCCCTCAGCCCTCCATCCTGACAGAGTACAACAAGCACATGGATGGAACTGATTGAATGGATCAAAATGTGAATCAGTACAGGATAAATGTGCGTAACAGGAAATGGTATTGGCTTATTTGCAGTTGGTTACTGTATCTCGTTATAAGCTGTGAAACTAGAAATACAATTACTCATGTAAATTAAAAAAAAAATTGTGCGGGTGTACTTGTGGAAGTATTCGATACCACTGAAGGGACCTGGACGAATCCCACACTACAGTACTATATAAGATGAGTTCTGCTGATGGAAAGACCACCTGATTGTGAAAATACTGGAAGACTGAATGTCTGGAAGAAAGTGTAAGACTCAGCATATATGTGAGACTGTGTTTGAATGTTCTGCTGGTTACTGTTTTTTTTTTTTTTTTTTACAATTTGTACTTCGTTCTCGTGTCTAATTTGTTATCGTCAGTAAAAAAAGTGTACCCTTTTCATATTAATGATGTTTTGCCTAGCATTATATATACCGGATATTATGTTAAAACTACAAAGGTAATGTTTTCTTTTTCACTTTTACAGTAGTAAATAATAAAAACAGTTAGCAAGAAGTTCAGGCACTACTGGCTTAATTTCGCTTCCGGTATAGATCACTTTTAACGAAGGTTTTCAAGTTTTATAGCACTTCATACTTATACATGACTGCGTCCACGAAATATTTCATGATCACTATAGTCTGGGAGACGAGTCTTTGGTATTGACAGCTCGGTAGTGTCTTTCCGTTGCCTAGCGACCGCAGGCAGGCAGCCAATGACGGCCTGACTTTGAGCGGGTAGCAAGGGCCACGTTGCCGCTCTGAAACCCGGTCGCGCGCGCTTATGAAACTTACCAGTGTCTCACGTGCAGGCGGTGCGGTCGTTCGTCGTTTGTCTGAAGTTGAATTCGCAGTTTATTTCGTTTTTGTTGTTTTTAGTGTTTCTTTGTTTATGTTTCGTTGTAAACAATGTCTAGTGCGGCGGATAGTACCAGCCCAACACAAGAAGTGAAACGGAGGAAGAAAAGTGTGCTACACACTCAGGCTCGTGAATTCGTGTGCTCTGTGAGGGATTACTTTGAAAAAGAAAAGGACAAAGGTGGGCCCTTAATTCCTGTTGTTCAGGTTGTGAAGAGAACTGCAGCAGCATTGAAAATAAGTAAGAACACTGTTGTAAAGATAGGGAAAGAACAGTATAGTGTAGATTGTGACGAGAGTGGCACAACAAAGCTGCACACACCAGGAAAGAAGCGACCGAGAAATAAGCAGGTGACAGCTTTGGACGATTTTCAGAAAGACGCTATTCGTCGTCATATATACAGCTATTATAAGAGAAGGGAACATCCCACTCTATCTAAATTACAGTTGTCGCTTCAGAAAGACGATCTTTTTAAAGGGAGCAAATTTTCATTGCGTACAGTGTTGAAAGACATAGGCTTCAGCTATTCACTGTTTAACGGACGCAACATATTAACGGAAAGGACAGATGTAGTTGCATGGCGGTGCAGATTTCTGCGCAGGATCATGGGTGTGGAATTCGAAAGTATAGTGTGGTTAGATGAAACTTGGGTAGAGGCTGGAATGATGGAATGCCCAAGGGGACAATGGGAGTGCCTGTTGGCAAAGGAGGGCGTATTATTGTCTTACATGCAGGAACGTCGAAAGGTTTTGTGCCAAACTGCTTGAAAATGTTTCGGCCAAAAAAGACGGGAGATTACCATGAAGAAATGAACAGTGTAGTATTTCAAGAATGGTTCGAGGCATCGCTTATGACGAATCTGACAAGTCCATCAGTGATTGTTATGGACAATGCGCCTTATCATTCCGTTGTTCACGATAAGGCACCAACCTTGGCAACAAAAAAAGACGATATCATTCAGTGGTTGAAACGGCGAAAAGTAGATTTCAGAGAAGATTTCAGGAAGGCTGAACTGCTCGAAATTGTGGCACAAAAGAAACCCCAATTTCCAACATATGTAATTGACGAGATTGCTAAAAGGCACGGGCATGAAATCGTTCGGCTTCCTCCATAGGCCGGTATTACACTATCAAATTTCTTTGTCAAAGATTTGATCAAAGAAGTGATCCAATATTCCGTCCAATATATTTGACAAAGATCTTTGACGTAGCGCTACAAGGAGTATTACACTGTCATCAAATTTTTCGTCAAAGTTCAAGATGGCTGACAACAACTTGTTATTAACCACAGCAGTTCTACGTACTCCAATTGCATTGTGTGCACATGCGGAAAAGAAGTGGGGGAAAAAATGGAACCATACATACGAGGTTGACAGTCTTAAAAGTCCTGCGATTACAACTTGATAATAAAATCAGTTGGGAGGAGCACACCACAGAACTGCAGAAAGGCCTTAACAAATCTGTATTTGCAATTCGAGTGTTAGCAGACATAGGCAACATAAAAATGATAAAGCTTGCGTACTTTCATTCCATAATGTCATGTTGTTGTTGTTGCGGTCTTCAGTCCTGAGACTGGTTGAGGCAGCTCTCCATGCTACTCTATCCTGTGCAAGCTTTTTCATCTCCCAGTACCTACTGCAACCTACATCCTTCTGAATCTGCTTAGTTTATTCATCTCTTGGTCTCCCTCTACGATTTTTACCCTCCACACTGCCCTCCAATACTAAATTGGTGATCCCTTGATGCCTCAGAACATGTCCTACCAACCGATCCCTTCTTCTGGTCAAGTTGTGCCACAAACTTCTCTTCTCCCCAATCCTATTCAATACTTCCTCATTAGTTATGTGATCTACCCATCTAATCTTCAGCATTCTTCTGTAGCACCACATTTCGAAAGCTTCTATTCTCTTCTTGTCCAAACTATTTATCGTCCATGTTTCACTTCCATACATGGCTACACTCCATACGAATACTTTCAAAAATGACTTCCTGACACTTAAATCAATACTGGATATTAACAATTTCTCTTCTTCAGAAACGCTTTCCTTGCCATTGCCAGCCTACATTTTATATCCTCTCTACTTCGACCATCATCAGTTATTTTGCTCCCCAAATAGCAAAACTCCTTTACTACTTTAAGTGCCTCATTTCCTAATCTAATTCCCTCACCATCACCCGACTTAATTAGACTACATTCCATTATCCTTGTTTTGCTTTTGTTGATGTTCATCTTATATCCTCCTTTCATGACACTGTCCATTCCATTCAACTGCTCTTCCAAGTCCTTTGCTGTCTCTGACAGAATTACAATGTCATCGGCGAACCTCAAAGTTTTTATTTCTTCTCCCTGAATTTTAATACCTACTCCGAATTTTTCTTTTGTTTCCTTTACTGCTTGCTCAATATACAGATTGAACAACATCGGGGAGAGGCTACAACCCTGTCTTACTCCCTTCCCAACCACTGTTTCCCTTTCATGTCCCTCGACTCTTATAACTGCCATCTGGTTTCTGTACAAATTGTAAATAGCCTTTCGCTCCCTGTATTTTACCCCTGCCACCTTTAGAATTTGAAAGAGAGTATTCCAGTCAACATTGTCAAAAGCTTTCTCTAAGTCTACAAATGCTAGAAATGTAGGTTTGCCTTTCCTTAATCTTTCTTCTAAGATAAGTTGTAAGGTCAGTATTGCCTCACGTGTTCCAGTGTTTCTACGGAATCCAAACTGATCTTCCCCGAGGTTGGCTTCTACTAGTTTTTCCATTCGTCTGTAAAGAATTCGTGTTAGTATTTTGCAGCTGTGACTTATTAAGCTGATAGTTCGGTAATTTTCACATCTGTCAACACCTGCTTTCTTTGGGATTGGAATTATTATATTCTTCTTGAAGTCTGAGGGTATTTCGCCTGTTTCATACATCTTGCTCACCAGATGGTAGAGTTTTGTCAGGACTGGCGCTCCCACAGCCGTCAGTAGTTCCAATGGAATATTGTCTACTCCGGGGGCCTTGTTTCGACTCAGGTCTTTCAGTGCTCTGTCAAACTCTTCACGCAGTATCATATCTCCCATTTCATCTTCATCTACATCCTCTTCCATTTCCATAATATTGTCCTCAAGTACATCGCCCTTGTATAGACCCTCTATATACTCCTTCCACCTTTCTGCTTTCCCTTCTTTGCTTAGAACTGGCCATAATGTCATATGGGATAATATTTTGGGGTAAATCTTGAAGTCAAACAAAAGTTTTCAAGGTCCAAAAGCGTGTAATACGTATTATTTGTGGAGTAAATTCACGGACCTCCTGCAGAAACCTCTTCAAAGAACTGGGTATACTAACTACTGCCGCTCAGTATATTTACTTCTTAATGAAATTTATCGTAAATAATATATCTCTTTTTCCAACAAACAACTCAGTTCATACATACAATACCAGGAACAAAAATGATCTGCACAAGGAACAAAAATGATCTGCACAAGGACTTAAAAGCACTTACTTTAGTTCAAAAAGGGATCCACTACTCAGGAACACTCATCTTCAATAATTTGCCAGGAAACATAAAAAATTTAGTTAGAAATAAAGATCAGTTTAAAAGGAGCCTGAAAGACTTAATACTGGCCAACTCCTACTCCATTGGCGAAATTTTTAATAGAAACATGATGTATTTATTCATACTATCAGTATTGTTATTTCAGCTTTAAAAAAATCGACATGTTCCACATCCACAAGGATCTCCTCAGCACGGATCTATGGAACGAAAAACTAATCTAATCTGGGTGAAGCCGTGGGTTTTACGAGGACACGATAAAAGCAGCCAACACAACTTGTTGCATGAGCTTACAGTGGAAGACGTCAATTACTTAAGAATGGATGAGCATACATTTCTGTATGTGCTCAGTGAAGTGTATCCTCATATCACAAAGCACAATATTCACTTAAGAACTGCTACATCTTCAGAAGACAGGCTCACTATAACACTCCGATTCCTTGCTACAGGAGAGGGGGAAAGGTTAGGTTAGGTTAGGTCAGGTTAGGTTACGTCTCCAATCTTCTTAATCTACTTTTGTATTCAGAGTGCCTCACGTTGTAAAGCGCCTCATCAGCTTCAGACATCTCTATTAATTTTGTAGTTGTTGGCACACACCAATTGTATTTACCGGCAATGGTTATAAAAACAATACAGACGACAGAACGCTGCAGCGATGCTAGCGCTCCATGTGGTAACATCTCACATTGCAGTGAACAGAAGACAAGCGGTTTCTTTGATCAAATATACAGCGAGGCCCTAGATTTGATCAAATATTGGACGACATTTGACAAAGTCCGTATTACACTATCAAATATCTTTGACAAAGATATTGGACAAAGAGATTTGATAGTGTAATACCGGCCCAACGAGTTAAAATTTCATAGAGTGGCTGAGATACTAGTTACAGCGCTCCTAGCGGCACCAACGCTAACTCGGCCGCCATGTTCTCCTTAGTCAAAACATTAGGAAAGCGTTACTGTTGTTTGTGTTGGAAGTGTGTCAGCTGTTGTGATATTACTGCAATATTTAACTTTTCTAGTTGACACTTTTGTTACAAAATATAAAGTCAACATGCCTGCAGTTGTTAACTCGTTGTACCGGCCATACCACTGTCACTTCAAGGCAATTGAAGGAGTGTGGGCGCAGATAAAAAATTACATTGCTGCAAACAATAAAAAATTCACGATCTCTGAAGCGGAAACTCTCCTTCCAGCAGGTATCAATAAAGTAACAAGCGAGACGTGGGTTAAAATTGTAAACAGCACTGCAAGTGCCATCAGAGAGAGGGCCAACACCGAATGGGTTGTGGAAGAATGCATCGAAAATTTAATTATACATCTGGGAGAGAGCAGTGATAGTTCGAGTAGTGCTGAGGAAGACAATGTCAAATCAGATTCTGATAGCGATGTGAGTGGTGTTTTTCCATTACAGTAACTACAACGTATTCAGGAATGTAAGGAGGGAGTTTGCTATCGATCTACAACCAAATCATCATATTGTGAGTACTTTCTTCAGATTATAACTCATAATACACTGACCAATTATTCTGTAGCTTGTAGTAGAACAAATTAATAATGCTAATACTTAACAATGGAAACCAAAACTGCTAATGTTCAACAACTTGCGAAAATAGTTTTCATTTCAGTTGTGAAATAACTTTATTATGTTTCAGCATCTTAGATACTTGTACTAAATAGCTCTTATCAGTTTTCGAGTTAATATATTTCAAGCATCAACTTTAAATAAATTCACGCGTACCAATACGACTTGTATTTTGTCTCGCTTTTATTTCTGCTGATAGAGAATACGTGTAGCAGACAGGGCGCCGCGTGCTGTGAGCCACGTTCGGCAACAGCGCCGTCTGCCCGCCGGAACTGTCAGTACCAATCACACGTCTCACGGACTATATGTCATTTGTGTACAGTTTACAGCAATATAACTAAGATAACTAACTCTTTATCGTATTCAGGCTGTTCGAGCTGCAGTAATTGAAATAGATAGGCGTACTTTCAGAAATATAAAAAACACATAAGACAAAATAATTTCTTCCTGAAAATTTCAGTTTACACTTTCCCATCAGATTTATGTAAAATTCACCGTTTTTAATAAATGAAAACTAATATAAACCTATGCCACATAACTCCCGAACAAAAAAGTGTTGCACAATATTAAGCTTTCACTCGGTAATGAAAATACAAGTGTAATTTTTTGAATAATTTAATTCTAAACATACTATTACAAAATCTGGAGCGTTATCTAGACAAATCTTTAGCAACTCTACTTGAGTGTTGTACATTTTATTGGTGCAAAGTTAAGCTTCATACCGGTTGTTAAAATAACCCTTCCCTGTTAGTTTTGGCATTTCTGCAGTTTTGCACATAATTACATTCTGAAACACACAATAAGATTTCTGTTACTTACCGTGTTCTTGAAGTGTATCCTGTTGTCACGAAACTATTTACACTGCTGGTTCTCATGACAACAATGCTTCGTTTATATGTAACCACGTTGAGATAATCTTTTTTTTATCACCCTTAAGCTATATATTACTAAGCAGTACTCCGAGATGTTGTGTGAAACAAATCATATTAGAAAGAGCAACACAAATATGTTTGAAAATCATTGCTGGCTCTGACATTTGGCTATCATTGGGATGCGTAGAAATATGTGGGTAAGGGATGTATTTTGAGTGGATCGGTGTTGAGTGTAGGCAGTGAATGGCAGTACTTTTGGTGTTCTGTGTGGCAGTAGAGATCTTAGAAAATATGTAGGAATGAGTTGTTCTTGTCGGATTTTACATTAAAATTTGTATGAATCTATTGCATGTTGCACATTAAAGTTCGGAGACAGTAGCTATTCCAGTGCATTTAGTGGAATGCTGGCTCTCATTTATGGTTTTTATTGCTCCCGATCGTTTTTAGTTTATTTAGTACCTATTGATCATTCCTTTGTCTCACGGTAATTGTATTACTAATTTTATTTTACCATAAATTTTGTATTTGTTGTCTTAAGCGTACAGCTATATTAATTAGTTCCGTGTAAAATACCTGTACATTGTGCGGTAACATTGGCACATACTTTAAGTCAGTGAAGCGCCTCCGTTATCTGTGTGGAAATAATCGCACGCAGAGTTTCGCGAAATAGTTGCTACGAACTAGGCGATCTAAGGCCTGTGCTCTCCCAAACCTGCGTGCTCGTATTCTCTATGAAATTACATTTCTCACTGTCACATGTGATACTATGCTCTGTTCGTAAAACAGTGCCCTTGAAATGGGAAATGCTAACGTTTTACTGCTCTAAAAACTGTTCTGTCCTTGCAGATATGAAAAAGTCAGCTGGCCTTGGCATCAGAGAAACGTAATTTGCTACAGTCAGTTTCACCATTTGCTTTGCAGAACATCTGTTAACAGTTGACAAATTCGCCCTTATCTATGGTAATATTAATCGTAATATCATCACAGTCTAGTGCGGTGTTATCATTAGGTGACGAAGGAAAAGAAGAGTAAGTCTTGCCTTCTACTAAGTGTGTGAACAGACTTACAAAATGATTCTGTCAGAAGTATTTCATTAATTGCATGTTGCACAGAATATGTACAAAAGAATTTGTGTGACTTATTTGACACAAAAACTGAGAATAAATTGTGTGTGTTTATGTAACAACATTAATGAAGGATTCAGTTTGTAGTTGTTAGCATGTGGGGCTACTCTGGGGTATCTGATCAGTTTATTTCTCCATATTACATGGACACCTGCTAGTTTCATCAATGAAACCAGCAGGTGTCCATGTAATATGGAGAAACAAATTTAAAGATTATATGATGGTTTGATTTGTAATGTAATGATTCTGTGTGTGTGATGATTTTTCTCAGCTTAAAAACTGTTGCGCACAACCTGTTACGGTATGAAACAGTTTAGTGGAGAACCACTCTCATTTTATGATTTGGTACTGTCACGACGTAAGGCTAAAGGTTGGGATAGGGGTGTATTCAGTGCCTGTGACAGTTAACCATATGAACTTTCAAAGTACATCATGTAACCTCATTTGTATGTAAATTAAATATAACACGTGACTTTACTGTGGGATTTCTGTTACAAGACAGTGGGAAACAACATTGGCATAGTTTTGAAGACACCCCAGTTCTTCCAAGATCACTTTAGTCGTAAGTACTGAAAGTTTGTGAAAAAAATGTATCGTCATTGCAATTGCTCACTTAATTTTATTTATTTATTTATTTATTTGATTAGCCATCCGTAGACATTTTGCAATGTATGGATGTTGTCAGTTTGGATACAGTGATTTTTGCAGATACATTGACACTTTTATATGCATTTACAGAGTATACAAATACAATGACATTTATCACTTAAATTACATTCAAACAATTAAATATTCACTTATTGTTTAGAAACAGTGTTCCTGAAAATATAGTTTAAGGGTTTTCTGTAACAGTACATGTTGTTAATTTCTTTGATGTCCTGTGCAGCTTGTTATACATTTACAGAATATACAATACAATGTCATTATGTCACTTAAATTACATTCAAACATTTAAATATTCACTTACTGTGTGAAAACAGTGTTCCTGAAAATACAGTTTAAGAGTTTTTCTGAAACAGTACATGCTGTTAATTTCTTTGATTTCCTGTGGCAGCTTGTTATACAATTTTACACCCTGATACAAGAAACTTTTTTGGGTCTTATGCTTGTTTCTCCTATCTAGATGAAGGCAGTGGCTTGTTCTTGTGCTATAGCTATGTAAAATGCTGTTTGTACTATAATTCACTATATTTTTCTTTATATATACTATAGTGTGGAACATAAATAAACAGGGAACAGTTAGAATACCAAGTATTTTGAATAGTTCTCTGCAGTGAGCCCACTTATTGCTTTTAGTTATAATTCTCACTGCTCTCTTCTGCACTTTAAAAACTGTTTGTAAGTTGAGTACATTATTTCCCCAGAAAATTATCCCATAGCTTATGACTGAATGTACATAGCTAAAATATACAGTTCTTAGACATTCATCGCTGCATACTGAGGAGAGAACTCTTAAGTGCGTAACACGTTGTAGATATCTTTTTTGTGAGTTTTTTAACATGTTCACTCCACCTAAGCTGGCTGTCAATATGCAACCCTAGGAATTTTGTGGTGGGCACTTCGTCTACAGAGGTGTTATGTAGCTTTAACTTTAGGGGACTGTTTTTTCTGTTTATTCTAAAGCGTATGCTATTTGTTTTCTTAATATTTAAGGTCACTTTATTCTCTGTAGACCATTTGTAGACATCTTTCAGTGATTCATTACAATTTTCCAACATTTGTGCTGATGTCTCACTGGTGATTATAATATTGCTGTCATCGGCAAACAATATCTTCTCTCCATGTCGGATATATTGTGGAAAGTCATTTATATAAATCAAGAACAACACCGGACCCAGCACACTTCCCTGAGGGACCCCAATATTAATATGCTGTGGATCTGGCAGGTGTTTTTCTATGAACTTTGATCTACTGGAGACATGCGAGATCTCTACCCACTGTACTCTATTTTTAAGGTATGAATGGAACCATTTGTTGATTACCCCTCTTACTCCTAGTGCTTCTAACTTAAGTAATAGATTCTGGTGGTCAACTGTATCAAAGGCCTTTGACAGGTCAAGGAATATGCCAGATACATAGTTGCCTTCATCCAGTGCTTCTAGAACCACTTTAGTGAAATGTGCTATTGCCATTTCTGTATCTCTGCCGGGTCTGAAACCAAATTGGTCATTTGAAAGAAGGTTGTATTTGTTTAGATAGCTCATAAGTCTGTTCTTCATTATGGACTCTATTATTTTGGAAAATGATGACAGTAGGGCAATTGGCCTGTAGTTCTCAATGTTTTCTACATCATCTTTTTTGTGTAGAGGTAAAATTTTTGCATGTTTCAGATAATCAGGGAAACAACCGGCTTTGAAAGATTCATTTATGATATTGGTTAGGGGGGCTTTGATACTATTTATGCATTTTTTCAGCGCAGGCATTGGAATTTCATCTAAACCTGCTGAATTTTTGCTCTTTAATTTCCTTACCACATTACATACTTCTTCCTCAGTAGTGGGTAGCAATACCATTGAATTTGATGTATATTCCCGTGTTCGTGGATTATGAGATTTTGAAAAATTTTCCTGTAACTTTGTAGCTATACTACTAAAGTAAGAATTAACAAAGTTTGCTAGTTCTTTTGGGGTACTTGTTAGGTTTTCTTTGTTCCTGATTTGGGTGTTTATTTGCCTTTGTGTTGCTGTTCCTGTCTCTTGTTTCACTATAGTCCATGTAGCTTTACTTTTATTTTTAGCTAGATTTATTAGTCTATCATTGGCCTTTTTTTTGCAACATTGAGCACCTTCCTATAGATTTTTTTGTAGTTCTGTAGTAATGAAGAAAATCTGGATCACTGTTGTTGTTTTTTATAGAGTTTAGGTATTTAAAAGTTTGGGCAGATTTTCTAATTCCTGTGGTAATCCACTTATTTTTGGTGGATGTTCCAGTAGAACTTAGTGCTTTGGGGAAGGCTTCTTCGAATATTATCTCCGACATGAATTTGGAGAATTTCTGATTCACATTATTTTCTGAATATACTTCTTCCCATCTTTCATGTCTTAATTGTAAGCAAAATTTTTGTATTGCTGCGTCTGAGTAGACTCTTTTAAACATGTGCAGGTTTACTGGTTTTTCTACAGAAGCTTTTACTTTTATGATTTGGCATAAATGATCTGACAGTCCAAGATTTTTGACAGTTATGACACAGTTTTCCCCACCTATATCTGTAGCTACATGGTCAATGGTAGATGTTGAGTGTTTGGTTATTCTTGTTGCACAATTAACTAAAGAGGACATGCCAAAACTATTCAGAATATTCAGAAAAGTGTTACTGGTTTCATCTGCCTTAGCTGTGTTAATGTTTAAGTCACCACACAAGAGTATATTACTTTTCAGGGATGACACTTGTTCTAGGCTTTGCATAAGTTTTGAAAAGAATGTTTCTAAATCACCACTGGGAGAACGGTATACACATAGTACAATTAGTTTTTTGGGCATATCTACAGCTGGTATCTCTACTGCTGACACTTCAAAATGCTTGTCTACACTTAGTAGGATAACATCATTCCTGACTTTAAATGAAATACCACTCTTAACAAAAATACATGATCCTCCACCTTTCATTGAGTTTCTGCAATAAGAACAAGCTAGTACATATGAGGGCAAATTTATGTATTGAATTTCATTGACTTTGCACCAGTGCTCTGTGATGCAGATAACTGGACTGTCTAAGGATTGTAACTCAACTTCTAGCTGTTGCACTTTGCTTTTTATACTCTGAATGTTTTGGTGAAGCACTGTTAGAGATTTAATGTTACTTATCTTGGAGGTTTCTTTTTCATCATGCATTACATAGATATAGGAAGGAACAAATATTAAGTTTTGATATCCACTTAATGTTGGAAACAGAAGTTATTGAATGGTATATGGTTAAAAGCTGCAAAATTCATGCAAAAAGATGCCTTTTATTACATGAAAAATTTATTTCCTAAGCTTTAAAAAAATGCAGACCTGGACTAAGTACAGCACCTATTTGTTATTGTATTTAGTAAAATGTTGGATACAAAACGACTATATGGCATTCCTAACTGTATGTTTGTGCCAGCCCTACATTTGTCTAGTAAAGGAATCAAAAGCACTAAATGAAGTTACTTTTACTTTCACTTAAGTGCACTTACAGATTTGTTTGACTTGCAGGTTAGCATTATGGAAATGATAAAAATCTGAAGTGGCAGACACTTGAAGGTAGGCACAAGTATCCCAGAAATGTCTCTGTATGAAGCTTCAAGAATCACTATTGAATGAGGAACCTAGGAATGTACTGTAGTACATTACATATTGCTACTGTAGGGATTGTGAAAAAAGATTAGACTAATTACAGTGCCCACAAACACATTTAGGCAATAGCACTTCCTATTCTCCATTCACAAATGGAATGGGGAAAACCAAGTATGTGGTGCCATGGCAAGTATCTCATCCATGTATTTCACAGTGCTTTACAAAGTACAAGTGTAGATACAATACCCCCTCCCTCCCTGATCTCTTGGCTGTAACTTTTTTTTTCTTTTTATTTGCCTATAGACCATTTAGTACAGCAGTATACAATGTCAACACACACTGATGTGTAGTGTAACCCAAGACCTAGGTTACATTGAGAAGCTGGGTTAAACGGGAAACGTTTGGTGTCAGTGACAACAGAGGGAGCACCTGCAATGAAAGGGGAACAAATAGGATTTGTTGGATTAGTAAGAAAAAAGTTGCAGTGTACAGAAGAATCATTGTACAGGATCCACTGCATTTTGCGCCAAGAACTACTCTTTGCAAAAGCTGCAAAACTGGGGTTAGTGGTTATTCGGGCAGTTAATTATTTGAGATCCCACAGGCTTACACATAGACAGTTTCACACATATTTAGCTGAAATTGGGGAAGAGTACGGTGACATGCCATACCACAGTCAAGGCCACTGGCTCAGCTGCGGTAATGTACTCAAAAGATTTTTTGAGCTGAGAATACCAATAAATCAGTTTTTAAAGGACAAAGGAAGGTACGATCCCAAGTTAGAAGATCCAGAGTGGGTTGCCGACCTTGCACTTTTAGTGGACATTCCCGGACACATGAATGCATTGAACACAAGTTTGCAAGGAGAGAATCAGCTAATTTGTGAAATGGCTGAAAAGGTGCAAGCTTTCATTAGTAAGCTTGAGCTGTGGGAACGACAGCCCTCGTCAGGGAACGCAGTGCATTTCCCTACTCTGTCTACTGTGCGAGAACAGAATTGCAAAGAATATGTTTCCGTACTTAGTGCAATAAAAGAGGAATTTCTCAAGCGATTTGGGATATATCATACTCATCCCAAGCTTTTGAATGGTTCTCATGACCATTTGCTGTTTCTGTAGATGATATTCATCCCAATTTGCAAGTGGAATTAATAGATCTACAGTGTAATTCTCGTGTGAGAGACAAGTTCCTTTTGGCAAGACGTGTAATAGACTTTTATCGCGACTTTCCACAGCAAGAGTTTCCTCTTCTCTTTCGTGAAGCCGTGAAGATAACGTCAATGTTTGGCTCCACATATGTTTGTGAGAGATTTTTTTTCTGTTATGAATATTAATATGTCTCGGTTAAGAGTTGACTCAGGGATTGTTCCACATCTTCACTGGTCATGGCCCTTATCCGACATATCTATGTCTGTGGCGCATCGGAGGGTACTTTTGACCATGTGGTTTACAAGTGCCTCCTTTTTGATGATGTAGCAGCCGCACTACGACAACAACTGCCGAGTAACACTACCTACGACCTACTGAGACAAGAAGAGACTTTTCAAACACTGAATACAATAGCCAACGAGGTATCACGAAAAGTATTGACGATATTCTTGAGAGACTTTTGTGACTAGTTGCTAATCACCAATCGCATCCAGCACTCCGATCCCGTACCGCCTGTTCGTGGATAGGTCGATTAAACAGTTGGAATCCTCCACGTGCAGGACTGGGGGGACTGGGGTGATCTATTTCACGGTTTTGACACGTGCAGCGGATATGACGTAGATTAGTTAGTAGTTTAGTAGAATAGAATAGGAAAGTAGACTAGGAACCTGCAGCGACAATAAACTCGTTGCCTGCCTTGTGTCTGGGGCATGCTCATTGGGTTTAGCTTGATGAGCCAGGCACTCAAGTAGGTTTATACTAACACTGGCACACATGTAACGCTGCAGGCAGTTAACACGGTAGCTGAGTGGTCAGCGTGACAGACTGTCAATCCTAAGGGCCCGGGTTCGATTCCCGGCTGGGTCGGAAATTTTCTCCGCTCAGGGACTGGGTGTTGTGTTGTCCTAATCATCATCATTTCATCCCCATCGACGCGCAGGTCGCCGAAGTGGCGTCAAATCGAAAGACCTGCACCAGGCGAACGGTCTACCCGACGGGAGGCCCTAGCCACACGACATGTATGTAAGTAATACTGTCTGTAGTCTTGCAAATTAATATGGAGTAGCTGCAATTATAAATAACATTGTAGAATATTAAGACCCACTGATCACTAAGGTGGTGGGATATTCTTGTATAATTATTATGATTGGGGGAAATAAAGGATACAAAAAAAATCAGTGATGAAAATTTACGTAACTGTTTGCGTTTGTATGTAGAAACTTTGTTCCAGACATTAAACGTATTGTAAACTCCACCTGTGATAATTAAATAAAACGTATTGTAAGTAATAGTTACTCTTTCAAACCATGATTTCTTTCAAGCACTCCTACTAACCTTGTTCCTTCATTCGATAAAGCAAGCGGAGAGACGGTATGGTGGGGAGGGGAGAGAAGCAGGTGGCCAACTTACCCCTGTGTGCACGCAGAATACCTGTTAACTGCACACGAGCAAGTGCACCGCACACGTGCAGGATTCCTGCCCCCCACCCCCCTGGTGTAATGCCTCCTCTTGCTGCCTACTGGCACTTTCATGATCACCAGTGTGATGTTCTTTTTCTGTGGCCAACCAGTATTCTTCACCTCGTCAAGATACATGAAAGCGAGGCAACACAATACTATCTGTCCCTGCAGATAATATTTGTTGATCAATAAGTTTAAATTCAAATTATTACTCTCAGCTAGCTGCGTTGTTTAGTGGTGGCTGTGTTGTTGTTGTTGTTATTGTGGTCTTCAGTCCTGAGAATAGTTTGATGCAGCTCTCCATGCTACTCCATCCTGTGCAAGCTTCTTCATCTCCCAGTACTTACTGCAACCTTACATCCTTCTGAATCTGCTTAGTGTATTCATCTCTTGGTCTCCCTCTTCGATTTTTACCCTCCACGCTGCCCTCCAATACTAAATTGGTGATCCCTTGATGCCTCAGAACATGTCCTACCAACCGATCCCTTCTTCTACTCAAGTTGTGCCACATACTCCTCCCCAATTCTGTTGAATACCTCTTCATCAGTTATGTGATGTACCCATCTAATCTTCAGCATTCTTCTGTAGCACCACATTTCGAAAGCTTCTATTCTCATCTTGTCCAAACTATTTATCGTCCATGTTTCACTTCCATACATGGCTACACTCCATACAAATACTTTCAGAAATGACTTCCCGACACTTAAATCTATACTCGATGTTAACAAATTTCTCTTCTTCAGAAACGCTTTCATTGCCATTGCCAGTCTACATTTCATATCCCCTCTACTTCCACCATCATCAGTTATTTTTCTCCCCAAATAGCAAAACTTCTTTACTACTTTAAATGTCTCATTTTCTAATCTAATTCCCTCAGCATCACCCAGCTTAATTCGAATACATTCCATTATTCTCGTTTTGCTTTTGTTGATGTTCATCTTATATCCTCCTTTCAAGACCCTGTCCATTCCGTTCAACTGCTCTTCCAAGTCCTTTGCTGTCTCAGACAGAATTACAATGTCATCGGTGAAGCTCAAAGTTTTTATTTCTTCTCCATGGATTTTAATACCTACTCCGAATTTTTCTTTTGTTTCCTTTACTACTTGCTCAATATACAGATTGAATAACATCGGAGAGAGGCTACAACTCTGTCTCACTCCCTTCCCAACCACTGCTTCCCTTTCGTGCCCCTCAACTCTTATAACTGCCATCTGGTTTCTGTACAAATTGTAAATAGCCTTTTGCTCCCTGTATTTTACCCCTGCCACCTTCAGAATTTGAAAGAGAGTATTACAGTCAACATTGTCAAAAGATTTCTCCAAGTCTACAAATGCTTTCTTCTACGATAAGTCGTAAGGTCAGTATTGCCTCACATGTTCCAATATTTCTACAGAATCCAAACTGATCTTCCCCGAGGTCGGCTTGTACCAGTTTTTCTATTCATCTGTAAAGAATTCGCGTTAGTATTTTGCAGCCGTGGCTTATTAAACTGAGAGTTCGGTAATTTTCACATCTGTCAACACATGCTTTCTTTGGGATTGGAATTATTATATTCTTCTTGAAGTCTGAGGGTATTTCGCCTGTCTCATACATCTTGCTCACCAGATGGTAGAGTTTTGTCAGGACTGGCTCTCCCAAGCCTCTCAGTAGTTCTAATGGAATGTTGTCTACTCCCAGGGCCTTGTTTCGACTCAGATCTTTCAGTGCTCTGTCAAACTCTTCATGCAGTATCGAATCTCCATTTCATCTTCATCTACTTTCTCCTCCATTTCCGTAATATTGTCCTCAAGTACATCGCCCTTGTATAGACCCTCTAAATACTCCTTCCACCTTTCTGCTTTCCCTTCTTTGCTTAGATCTGGGTTTCCATCTGAGCTCATGATGTTCATACAAGTGGTTCTGTTTTCTCCAAAGGTCTCTCTAATTTTTCTGTAGGCAGTATCTATCTTACCCCTAGTGAGATAAGCCTCTACATAATTACATTTGTTCTCTAACCATCCTTCCTTAGCCATTTTGCGCTTCCTGTCAATCTCATTTTTGAGACGTTTGTATTCCTTTTTGCCTGCTTCATTTACTGCATTTTTATATTTTCTCCTTTCATCAGTTAAATTCAATATTTCTTCCATTACCCAAGGATTTCTATTAGCCCTCATCGTTTTACCTACTTGATCCTCTGCTGCCTTCACTACTTCATCCCTCAAAACTACCCATTCTTCTTCTACTGTATTTCTTTCCCCCATTCTTGTTAATTGTTCCCTTATGCTCTCCCTGAAACTCTGTACAACCTCTGGTTTAGTCAGTTTATCCAGGTCCCACCTCCTTAAATTCCCACCTTTTTGCAGTTTCTTCAGTTTTAATCTACAGTTCATATCCAATAGATTGTGGTCAGAGTCCACATCTGCCCCTGGAAATATCTTACAATTTAATACCTGGTTCATAAATCTCTGTCTTATCATTATATAATCTATCTGATACCTTCTAGTATCTCCAGGATTCTTCCATGTGTACAACTTTATTTTATGATTCTTGAACCAAGTGTTAGCTGTGATTAAGTTATGCTCTGTGCAAAACTCTACCAGACGGCTCCCTCTTTCATTTCTTTCCCCCAATCCATATTCACCTATTATGTTTCCTTCTCTCCCTTTTCCTACTGTCGAATTCCAGTCACCCATGACTATTACATTTTCGTCTCCCTTCACTATCTGAATAAGTTCTTTTATCTCATCATACATTTCATAATCATCTGCAGAGCTAGTTGGCATATAAACTTGTGCTACTGTAGTAGGCGTGGGCTTCGTGTCTTTCTTGACCACAATAATGCGTTCATTATGCTGTTTGTTGTAGCTTACCCGCACTCCTATCTTTTATTCATTATTAAACCTACTCTTGCATTCCCCCTATTTGGTTTTGTATTTATAACCCTGTATTCACCTGTCCAAAATTCTTGTTCCTCCTGCCACCGAACTTCACTAATTCCCACTATATCTAACTTCAACCTATCCATTTCCCTTTTTAGATTTTCTAACCTACCTGCCCGATTAAGGGATCTGACATTCCACGCTCTGATTTGTAGAACGCCAGTTTTCTTTCTCCTGATAACGACGTTCTCTTATGTAATCCCCGCCCAGAGATCTGAATGGGGTGACTATTTTACCTCCAGAATATTTTACCCAAGAGGACGCCATCATCATTTAACCATACAGTATAGCTGCATGCCCTCGGGAAAAATTGCAGCTGTTGTTTCCCCTAGCTCTCAGCCGTTCGCTGTACCAGCACAGCAAGGCCGTTTTGGTTAGTGTTGCAAGGTCAGATCAGTCAATCATCCAGAGTGTTGCCCCTGCAACTAATGAAAAGGCTGCTGGCCCTCTTCAGGAACCACACGTTTGTCTGGCCTCTCAACAGATACCCCTCCATTGTGGTTGCACCTACGGTATGGCCATCTGCATCGCTGAGGCATGCAAGCCTCCCCACCAATGGCAAGGTCCATGGTTCATGGGGGCTGTGTAAGATGTTCATTAACAGTTGCCAAGTGGTCAATTCATGTTTCAACATTAATTGATAACTTTGATTAGCATAGCACATGTACACCAAAATAATTCCTTCAAAAGGCACAGAGTTCATTTAACATAGTTTATTTGATATGATTTACTGTGTGAGATATTTTTACTTAAGTCCGATAATGTCTATAATCAAAAGTCAGAGGAATATGCTTTTAATCAAACCGGCCTCCAGAAGGTTAACAATTTCTCGCAGTTGCGCATGAACTTAAAAGAGTCGCGAATATTCAGAACTAAAATGCCACAAGCTCGGGCACTAAAATCTCGAACACAGACTACCAGACACTAAGAGACTAACTGACACGAAAGACGTTAACAGTACATGTGTTGGGCTTATATAATAGTTACGAAGCAAAAGAGATATTCATAAGAAACTCTTTGAATAAAGGCCATTGCTACTTTGCATATAATCCTCTGTTCCATTGGCTCTCATTATTCTTTTTTTTTAATTTTCTCCTGAAAAATGAGAGTTCATAATATGGAAATTGTTCACGACCACTTAGAATAAATTTTGGTTTCAAAGAAAGACCAGATATGTAAAGAGCGTTTTTCACAGCCCCTCCTCCCTCCGCCCCCCCCCCCCCCCCTCCCCCAAATGATAACTACTTTTAGTCAAATTGTCATAGATAATCACGAGATATACTGAATAAGTCTGTTTGAAGTTAACTATAAATTTCATTTTAGGTACCAGACACTAGTTAAAATACTCAATCTATGTCTTTTAGTGAATAGGTCCGTTTATACTAATTACACATTCAAGTCTATGTATACTCTTCAATATTTCATTTACAATCTTGGGACTTCTTTGTAGTCTTGCCAGTTTTGCCCAGCGAGGTCTGTGATGTCCATTCATCTCTCCGCTCCTGTGCAGTTGCACAGGGCGATCGTCTGAGTTCTGCAGGCCACCTGTGCAGTTGCAACAGTGTGACATAGGGAATATGGGTAATCTAGGTCTTCTTTTGTCGTGCTGCCTCTTCAATGGCTAAGCGATACGACTTTTTAATTGTTGCCTCTTCTTGTAGCTTGCAACATACCCATTGTAGCAATGGATCTTCTTGCCCTCCACATCGCATAACTTCTTGGTTGATTACACCATATCATGTATGACTTTAGATTTTTCGTTCTCTTTAACTTCCATTCACTAATTCTTCATCTTTATTGTTAAGCTTCATAATGTGTTCTTCGGACTGCCTACAGCTGCCAACCTTCTGCGGTAGGATCTTCTTTTTCTTCAGACTCTTCATCTCATTCCTACTGATGTTTGTAGATCTCCATATGATGATCTTGGCTAAATTGGCAGTCAAATTTCCCATTGACATCAACGAGCTGCTCACTTCTTGTGTAATGTCTTTGAGTGATGAACTTCAGGCAAACAGTTCTTGTTTGCTCGTTCTCACTCCGCCTCTAGGTTGCAAGGCGAACAAACTCCTGATGTTGACGCCCTCCGCCTACATCAGGGGACGTCTCTTAGCTCATAGTTATTGTTTCTTGAATCGTGCAGCCAAGAGATGACTCGCCCCATCCAATAATAGCAACAATCCCTCAGGTTGTTTGGGCTGCAGCCTCAGCAATGGGTAAGATGTCTCCGCACATGCTCCAGAATGATGAATATAGAGCATGAGCACAGACATTGCATTCTGTCAGATCCCCCACCTCATGAGGACGTCTGTACGCCTTGGATTTAGGTTCACGCCGGTATTTTCTCGTCGATACCAGAGCAGACGTTAGTGTCATACCTCCCACATTTTCTGTAAAGGACACGACACCAACCAAACTCCTCCTTCGAGCAGCAAATAAGTCGACACTCCATTTTGAGTGTTTGGCCAAGTTACCTATTGAACTCATACCTGGCAAACAGTTCACTTGGTCCTTCTACGTGGCTGATGTCGAAGATCTAGTATTAGGCATTGACTTCCTTTTCCACTTCGGACTGTCTCCAGATCTTCAGTCAGCCGCATTATTGCACCACGCCTCGTCCACTCATATTGCATGTTCAGTTGCCTCTTCGGCTTCCCCTCCCCCTCAGCTGCCCAACGACTTCGACACGGCTTTCATCAAGTGCTCTTCATTGGTGGACAGCCTCACAACTTCCATTGCCCAGCTCCAGCCCGAACGCCCTGCAATCGACGATCTCCGTGCTCACAACGCCGAACTGAAACCTTGCCATATCGTCGGCTACGCAAGCCCTCACTGAGGCACGATGCCTCGTACAATGCCTGTCAATGCCGACACCGGAGACACACCTCTTGGAATGTTGTTGCCACTAACGCAGACAGCTTCCCTGGCACATCAGGTTAGTGACTCTTGTGTGCTACCGATTCCCGTTCTTGACGGCCCCCGAGCGAGTTCGCCAGCCGAGCTGAACGCTATCACGAATGGCACGACACACAAAATTGTCACAACAGATGGGCCTCCAGTGTGCCATAAAGCGCGCCAACTGCAACCACATAAATTACGCCTTGCTAAAGCTGCAGTGGAGGAACTTCTACAGGCAGGTATTGTTCACCCATCGGACAGTAACTGGTCCTCGCCCATACATTTAGTCCCCAAAAAGGACGGCACTGTTCGCCTCTGCGGCGACTATTGTCACCTCAACGCGCAGACAGTATTAGACAGTTACCCGATACCTCACATACAAGACTTTGCGCAAGTACTTAGCGGAGCACGCATCTTCAGTGTCTTGGACTGCTGCAAGGCATATTTACAGATACCAGTGGAACAGAGTGACATACCAAACACAGCAGTGATCACACCTTTTGGCCCGTACGAATTTTGTTACATGCCTTATGGTCCCAAAAACGCTGCCCAAACTTGGCAGCGTTCTGTAGACTCACTTCTTTTTAACTGCACATATTGCTACGCATACCTCAACAACATACTAATTTTCTCCCCCTCTGACAGGGAACATGAACTCCACCTGGCCATGATACAGGACTTATTGACACGTAACGGAGTCGAGATCAATAATGACAAGTCACAACTCCGCTGCACCGCTTTCACTTTTCTGGGGTACACCATCTCTTCGGACAGTATACGCCCTCTGCAGGAGTGGGTTGACTGTGTTCGCGATCTACCCCTCCCAGTGTCATTTCACGAATTATGCCGGTTTTTAGGAACTGTCAATTTCTACCGCAGTAACCTGCCAATGGCGGCAGCAATTCAAGCCCCGTTGACTGAAGCATTGGCCGGGAAACAAACCTCGGGCAGTCGCCGAGTACTGTGGTCTGACAACATGGTGAGAGCTTTTGAAGACCTTAAATCAGCGTTAGCACATGGTGTCACTCTCGCCAGATGCCTGCATCTCTATTACAGAGGATGCATGTGATTTCACAATCGGTGCAGTCCTCCAAAAGCATGTCAATGACATGACAACCACTCTGGTTTTTTTCCAAAAAACTATCTACAGCTCAACGTAAATGGTCAGTATTTGACAGAGAATCGCTTGCAGTTTATGAAACTGTAAAATATTTCTGCACAGACATTGAAGGAAGGAATATAACAATTTTCACAGACCATCGCCCCCTCACGGAGGCTATCCGTAACCCCGCTGCTGACCTTCCCCCATGTTGGTTCCGGCAAATGGACTTAATTTTCAAATACACAACAGACATCCGTTACATTCAAGGTTCAGAAAATGTGGTGGCTGACTACCTATCACGTATCACTGCAATTTCATCCCCCATTAATTTCGACGAATTGGCCCACTTACAGGACAGTGACACCGAATTGCACAACCTCCTACAGGACCCAGATACTTCCCTTCAGATAGTTCCATGCAACCTACTGGGCTCGGCCAAGCCACTGTGGTGTGATACATCCATTGGCACCGCTCTGCCTATTGTTACACCTGCAATTAATAAGTGTTGTTGTAAATGGACACAACTTCATTGTCTTTCGTAGCTTGTTCATAATGTGACCATAGTCCTGCAATTGTTATTTCTTTCTTTCTTTCTTTCTCCTTCATCTTAATAGTAATTAACTTACAAGGGGAGGCCGCCAATTGTGAAATTCAGATTCGATTCATACTGCGCATAATAAAAGCTCATGGCCAGAGGTGTAGTGTGGCAAAGCACCAAGATGCACTTCTCAGCCATTGTCGAGAAAATCGACAGTTAAAAGAAACCGCTGCGGTGAAATACTCTCTACGAGTAACAATTTTCTACAGCGTCGTGGCGCAGCGCTCGGGTTCGTAATCCGAAAGTCGCCGGATCTAATCTCGCGCCATGCAATTTTTTTTTATTATTAGTTTTTTGTAATTCATATACATGTATATAAATGAATTGCTTATGCATCTTGGTGAAGGCGGATCGCTCTCCAATTGTACCGCCTCCATTTTTCCGTTTGTTTAACAGGGTGTACCAAAGCTCTCACGTCCGCACTGATTATATATATCTATATAATTCCCGGGAATCAGTTGCACCAATTATGCATATAATAAGTTGTTGAAAGTCGTTTGTCGTGGAAAAACTGGCAACTTCGAACGTCATTATGTTTTCCGCAAACAAAGTTGTATTTCACAAATGTTATTAATTGTCTTCATAATGTTAACCACGTATAGTTAACGGAAGACGTAGAAACGATATTCCAAAACGAATACGTATAGCGTAAGTCAAACATTAGAATTAGAATAGAGACTCCACGAACACAAATTTACTGTGGCAGGTATGAAATATAAACTCTGTTACTCGCTCGTTACACTTGAAGGACAGGTGTTGAATGGGCTGAAACGAGCCACCGCATAACAGCGTAGTTGCCTGCTAACTTCGAAAGAAGGTAGATGCGGTCCCTAGCGCAACTTATGAGAGCTTTGCTACACCCTGTTAAACAAACGGAAAAATGGAGGCGGTACAATTGGAGAGCGATCCGCCTTCACCAACATGCATAAGCAATTCATTAATGTTTGAATTACAAAAAGCTAATAATTAAAAAAAAGTGCATGGCGCGAGACTCGATCCGGCGACTTTCGGATTACGAACCCGAGCGCTTACCGCTGCGCCACGACACTGTGGAAAATTATTAGTCGTAGAGAGTATTTCACCGAAACGGTTTCTTTTAACTGTCGACTTTCTCGACAACGGCTGAGAAGTGCATCTTGGTGCTTTGCCACATTACACCTCTGGCCATGAGCTTTTATTATATGCAGTATGAATCGAATCTGAATTTCACAATTGGCGGCCTCCCCTTGTTAGATTATAACGTCCAGAATATGTCTTATTTTGTGGTTAGATGCCAAGTTTGCATTGCATCCAGCTTGTAAAGCAGGGTATTGGACTTGAACAATTTCTGTGCATGTGCTGAGGTTTGTAAAGATCATATTATTTTTTCTTTTTTTCTTCATTCTTTTCTTTTTATAAATATAAAGCCAAAAGCAAATTAATGAGAAGCCTTGTAGAAGAGATTATGTTTTAATATAAAAGAAGGAGAAGGGGATACACTCTTCAATTGATTAATTTCTGTATCTTCACCTGTTTGTATCTATAAGTGGTAGCATGCCAGTATTGTTTAAAAATATGTATTACAACTGTATATAAAAAAGTGTTATAAAAGTTATTATGGAGGCAAGTTTATTCACATGTATGTTTATACTGATTACACCCATCTGTTCATCATTTCGCCCATTATGAGAATCCTACATCAGGAGGCTCAAAGCAGACAAGAGGAATTTACGTGAGCAGCAGAGGGGTGATCCAGTAACAGCATTATCATAATCAGCTCTATACACAATGGAACTAATGAGAAGTAGTACATAACTTTAAACAATGAATATTAATCTTGAAATAATAGACGTTGAAGGTCTGTTGATATTAGTACCAGTTAAAGTTCACCCAGGATATGTATACCTTCCAATTATTTCAATTATTCATTCCAATTAATTTTTTAATTATTCAAGCAGCAATTATTTATCAGTTTCCATTCCCCCCTCCCCCCCGGCATCTATTCAGTGGTGACTGTGACAGATCAGCACTGAGCAGAATATGAACAGACCTTTCAATTGCTGGAATAAAAAAAATTTGAGATAAATGATTCATTTTATCGTTACAAGAGACTAATGAGACATTTGTTACATGTGAAGGAGCAAATTAAAGTTCTGCCTAAAAATGAGATGTGCTGGGAATGCTGGTTTCAGTGGTAAAGGTAGGATGTGAAGGAGCAAATTAAAGTTCTGCCTAAAAATGAGATGTGCTGGGAATGCTGGTTTCAGTGGTAAAGGTAGGAAGGTGCTGTGTTGTATGCTTATATGTCATACTCATATGTCCGTGCTTGGTGCCTTCTCTCTGGCAGTACATAATCTCTTATCCTTCCAATTAATATCTTTTACAGAAAGTGCATTTCTACAGAAAGAGACAAAAATTTGTATAGAGTCGTCATTAAAATGCAAGATAAGTCATTGAATTTGATAAGACTGTCAGATAAATAAACTTCATTTGAAAAGTACCAATACAGACAAAATTTCATTTTTGAAAATTGTTTTTAATAATTTTGTTAAACATTATTCACAATGGAGCCAAAAGAAATGGCCATTGTTGAAAATTCATTACAAAATGCAATGTGCTAATATGTCGGAAATCCGAGCTTGGCAACAGTTGAAGGTAAGGCACCAACTTGTGAACTGTCTGAAGACTACCAAAACAATGAGGTTGGCGTCCAACTATTAAAAAATGATGACACTGATAATATAACTAATCTTGATCTCACTTTTATGATGCTCGATGAGACAATTTCTCAGTTCTCACTGAGAAACATTTTTTCAAATAGTGAAACTGAAGCTTGTGACAGTGAAACTTCCTGTGACTATTTGCTCATGATGTCACAAATGCAAGAACAGGAAACAGTTCATAAAAGCAATGTAAATACTCCTGAGAGACACAATTTGACAGAACTCGTGGAACTAATAACGTAGGAAAGTGTACCACAACAGCTTAAGCGTGTAACACAACTGTTTACAAAACAAAAGAAATTTCAGTAAATGGAACACAAAAATTTAAAGGCATGACACAGCAGTTCACAAAACACAAGGAAAATATAGGACAACAGCTTATACAGCAAAATCAGGCATTTAAGGATTTCAAGGACAGTATTAGTCAACAGTTCAGTGAGGTGAGCAAAACTATACACACTGAATTATCTCACAAACCGAGCGAGGTGGCGCAGTGGTTAGCACACTGGACTCGCATTCGGGAGGACGACGGTTCAATCCCGTCTCCGGCCATCCTGATTTAGGTTTTCCGTGATTTCCCTAAATCGTTTCAGGCAAATGCCGGGATGGTTCCTTTGAAAGGGCACGGCCGATTTCCTTCCCAATCCTTCCCTAAACTGAGCTTGCGCTCCGTCTCTAATGACCTCGTTGTCGACGGAACGTTAAACATTAACCACCACCACCACCACCACCACCACCACCTGAATTATCTCACAAACTATCTGGGAAGTGGAAAGAGCTTGGTAAACAACTAAAACAAGGAATAATTACTGACATGTCCCACAATGTAAATACATTAATGGAAAAAGTGTCACCTGTAGATGATAAACAGGAACAAGTAGCAGGTGAATTACAAAACCTCAGTGAAGCATATTCTCAAATTCAGGAGATGCAATCCCAAGAGGATGTGTCAGTAAAAAATATGCGACAAATGCAGTCAGCGAGCTGGCAAAAACTTATCTACAGAACTACAGACGTTAAGTCTAAGAGTAGACCAGTTAAGTTTAGAGTCAAAATTTGCCAAAAAACAGAGATTAGTTATGTGCAGAGGTAAAGGAAATAACCGCAAAAGTTGAAGCCTGAATGGTTGATAAGGACAGCACCCTTGCTGAAAAGATAGTGTCAGAATGCAAAATTGATATAGTTACTGTAGAAGCTCTAAAAGAGAAAGAAAGTCAACTTCTTACTAAAATACATTCAGGTTTAAAGGAAGCAAAGGAAAGGTTATGAGGCAGTATTGCTAAAACTACTGACATTCTGAAACAACATTTGACAGAAAACAAACCTATGCTTTTAGAGAGGTTAGACGTTTTCACTGGTTACCCACAATATGTGGCTAACCTATCAAAAGAAAATTTCGAAGGTTGCAGAATGCAGCAACACTTGGTGGCAGCTGTAACCATCAAGCAAGTGCAATTGCCATGCACTATGCCACTAGTGAACATAAACACAACACCTGTCACTGACAGTGTGGCATGTTTCTGAACATTACTTGCAGATGAAGGGTTACTTAGACACCGAAAATTTCCGGTATTTACCTCTGAAGGGAAAAGAACAAACCCCATGGTCTTAATCAGAGCATTTCAAAATGTTTTACCTCATAACTGGGCTGAAGCTCAGAAAATTAGATTTGTTGCTGGATACACACAGGATGACATTCTGCTATGGGCTATGGACATGGCAGAATGTTGCCACTACTATGAACAGTTTAAGAGAACATTTATGGATAAATACTGGTCTGAGGACATACAAGAGAAGCACGTGACCAAATACTTTCTATCTGTACTGGACTCAATAGAGTTGATATACGAAGAGAGACTAGTACAACACAACCTTGTTAATATGCAGATAGTGCCACAGAGATTTACGGACCAACAAGTGAACAACAGATTTGTAGTACAACGCGGATGGTAACCTTACCCCACACCAACCTATGGTAATGGTAGCAGTAATCACAATGGCAATGGAGAAAGCCATAAATTCAAAAGTGAATATAAAATAAATGGACAAAAATTTAGAAAAGAAACCTACAACAGGCAAGTAGCATATGGCCAGCCTGTACGATATGTACAGACACAAGCTACCAGCAATAAACAGCCAATTGCTTGGCAAATACAAAACAATACGCGACAACCAAATAATCCACAGACAGCAGGATTCGGCCAGCAAAATAACGCACATATGCTGAATAATGTGCAAAGGCAAAGAGAATTTCAGTCGTGAACCTCACAGGATACTAACTGGTGTAATCAAACACCAACAGTCCATATAGTGGAAGTTACGCTGAACCCAGAAACCAATGCCACCGCGACACCAGAAAACTAGAACAGGTTGCAGCAGGCCCCCGTTCCATGACCTTGGAGGAGAGTGTGGGCACAAGCTTGATTGACACTTGCTCTATCAGATACGATCGAGGTAGGTACACCTTCTAATTTGTATATATGGATAACAGTATTAGATGTAGGGTGCTGGAATTTATGTTTTTAGTTGATAAGGAAAATTTTTGTTTGTGTTATTTTCTTTTATGTCAAATGTGTAATCGGTAAGATGAGTGTATGTGACAATGAAGAATTTTACTTTTATGTGTCTAGAGATGATGATACTCTAAATACAACACTTTGCCTTGCACGTGGCTGAGTTCTAAACAAATAAATGAACTTGTGAAACGCACGGTACCATGCAATGCAATACACAACTCGCTATAATGTAAATGGTATTAGCGCATTGGGGAGCAAGCTGGTCAACAAACAGCAAGTATTTTTATGCACATCAGTTACTTATATAAACACAGTTTTGTGCTCATTGTATGTAACTTGCTGTATTGATGATACAACTCTATATACCTCAGCATATGAAATGTTTATATTTTATACAATGAACATAAGTAAATATTGAGCTGCAAGTTTAAACACTGAGTAAGTATTTGATACAATTGGTACTATCAAATTTGAGTTGGGTTTGTAAACAGCAAACTATTTTGTTCTTGAGATCACAGTAAAGTCTTGTAACGAGACATAACTGAGAACATAAATGCCTTTCCGTGAAATTTCCTCAACCCTGTAGTGGGTAGATCCTTCCTGGAGAATGCTAGAGAGGTGAGGCCATGTGTAGTTATCTGAGAGGCATGTAGTATCTGTTGTAGTGACTATTGTTTACTACTTTAATTTTTTGGAATTGATAAATATTCTGTAACAGGAAGTCACTAAATTGAAATGAAATGTATGTCAATTTTGCCATAAAAGAAAACAGAATCTATTATTGTATGAATGTTATGTAAAGAATGTATATCCAAACAAGAGTAAAAAAATCTACTCATATAATTGGAATGTAACTAAATTGTAATATAACAAAATGTACTATAATAAAATGACAAGCAGACTGTGATGTATATAAGCTACAATAATTGCATGTCAGCTGATGAATAGGATAAGTGTATTTTGTAATTGTATTTGTATTTTTTTTTATGTTATGTGTGTAGTATGTGGAAAGGACACTACACACTCTTTATGTAATGCAGCTGTATGAAAGACACTCAAAAACAAAGTGCAAAAACGTACAAAACCTGGCTGCAAAGTGTTAAGTGTGCATGTGATATATGTGGGTGTGCACATGATAAACTAAAGATGACAATACTTCATGTAACGTGAACTTTCTGTGCTTGACAAAATTGTAAAAACAAGAATTTTCTGTGCTCGACAACGTCGTAAAAGCAGTAAGAAACTTACCTTGTCGATGGATGTCAGATGTACAGCTGGTGTCCCCACTGAATAGGTGTGAGCGCCGAGGTGAAATAAATTCCTGGGCCACTGATATGGAAACCAGTTGTCACAGCATCAAATATTTCACAATGGATCATGCCACTGAACATAAAGCTTCACAAATTTGTGCTGTGGAAGCTACTGTAAACACACGACGCAGACACAGTGGCTTTGTACGAGACACATGAGCACGAGATGGGACAATAATGACCGCTGCACCGTGTGTGCATGCTACACTAGCTAAGCACTGGGCAGATAATGGCTGACAACAGTGGGGCTATGTGGTAACAGCAAGCACTTTGTTATAAAAGAAAACTTATGTATGTATGTGTGAAAAGAAGCTGACATACCCATATAAATTGATAACCTTACAGGATAACTCCAATGGTTGAAAATAAAGGCTATTTCCACACCGGCCAGGGTTATCAACCCTCAAAAAGAGAAATAAGTGCACACAGTGCACCTCTGCATGACATCAGTGCACAGTAGGTGACAATTGTTATGGATCATATTATTTTTTCTTTTCTTCTTCTTTATTTTATGTTTAAACATGTAAAGCAATACGTAAATTAATAAGTAGTCTTGTGGTAGAGATTTATTTGTTTATTTATTTATTTTATTTTGTTTTAATATAAAAAAGAAAAGGGGTGCACTCTTAAACTGAAAAATTTCTGTATCTTCAACTGTTTGTATCTATAAGTGGTAGTGAGCAGACATATGACTAGCTCCACCATGCCAGTATTGTTTAAAATGTGTAAACAACTGTATATTAAAAAGTGTTATAAATGCTATTATGAAGCAAGTTTATTCAGATATATATTTATACCAATTACACCCGTCTGTTCATTATTTTGCCCTTGCTGAGAATCCTGCATCAGAAGGTTCAAAGCAGATAGGAGGAATTTGCATGAACAGTAGAGGGGCAATCCAGAATCAGCGTTGTCATAAGCAACACTACACACAATAGAATTAATGTGAAGAAGTACGTAAATTTAAGTAATGAATATTGATCGTAAATATATTGTCATTGAAGGTGTGTTGATATTAGTACCAGTTAAAGTTCACGCAGGATATCAATTCTTATTTTCAATTAATTTTTTTGTTTAGTTATTCAAGCAGCAATTATTGGTCAGTTTCCATTATTTTGCCCACCCACCTGATATGACACTTCAGGTTGCTGCCCAATGTGTTAGGTCCTGCTACACCTTTGCATCCTCTCCCTCTTACAATATTACTTCACATGTTTACATTTCAAGTGCATTGTCACATTGTATTTGGGAAATGTACATATCGTAGAATGAATCAGCACCACTGCGATTGTGTTTGATTTTCAGTTTTCATACAGCCTTTTGACATTAAACGGAATCTTAAATTATTATAACTTGTTTTCATTCAAAAACATATAAATAAATAAAATAAAAATTTGCTTTTAAAACTGAGTGAACAATTGTTATATATTTTGTTCACATATATTTGAAATGAGAAAGAAATTTCATACCAGTATTAAGTATTTCTTATGCAAGTGAAGTGAAACCAAATAAGGAGGATTTTCTTAACTATGATAAGTGCTAGTGTACTGGAGTCTGCTGCCTGCAGCTACAATTGAAGAAGTAAGAAACGAAGTCCGATAGCCTAAAAATTCATACAAGCACAGAACATTTCTAATAACGCAATCATGTTATATCTATTTAAAAAGTGTTTTTATGTGCATATTTAATAATATTTTTTATTTATTTTTTATTATTAGAACACAATGCCCACACTCATGTTCAAACCAAATGGCAAAATGCAAAATTGTAGCCCCTGTCCCCTCAAAGGCATACTTCCAACTGTCTTTATGTAATGCTACTTGCCAATACAACACTTTGAAATCAATTATAGTGAGGTATTTAACATAAAGAAATTTCAGTAACTGTTCTTTGAGGCTGTCAGGTCATGTCCAGACAGGAACAATGATTTTATTTATACTTCGGGTGTCAAGCACAAGGCTGATGCCACCATTGGGCTGGGCAATAGTAAAAATAGGGCTACAATATGGGGAACAGAAGGATGTATGATCTTCCAATTTATCATTCTTTCAATTTCTTTCCTCACAGATCCTCTTGTTACCCAAGGACTTGGATATGGGGAAAATCAAGTCATCTCGTGTGGGTAAATGTCCACCCATACTTCTAACCCTAAATATTTGTGTGTAGTGAAGTATTACTTCTTGTAACTCCTCCGTCCAATCCTCTGACAAACAAGAAGATTCACTCACCTTGGTCCAGACAATCTCTGGTTTCATGTCTGCTACAGATAGCTGTTAACCCCTTTGTGTATTAAGAAACAGTTTGGGTATGAGAATTGTACTCTAATATCGGTACTTGCTTTGAGTGTATTTTCAGCCATGCAGGTTGTAATTAAATTTACTGATAACCTCTGTTCATTGATTATAAAGAAACATTTTCCTTGCCCTGTCTCAAAAGGTATCCATTGCAATAAGACAGTTTACTACATGTTTCCCACTACCAGAAAAATACTAGAGAAAAATTGCTGACTGTAATGGGTATTAATGCCTGAAGTTTAACTGCTATTGACTTGTTCCCCACTGTGGTCAGAATATGACATTTCTGCACCATGAAATTTGCTGTATAACATCATCTTTGCTGCTCATTGAACAGACCTTGTGATATTACATTTGTTGATGCATTCATGTCAGCTACCACAGGTACATCAAAATCACATATCTGGGGATTAACTACAGCTTGCATTGACTCCTCATTATCCTTTTTTAAGTTTTATACATCTTCCCAGCACAGACCTTCTTTCATATCTACCTTTGGTAATACCAGGGAAAGTAACTTGAAATAAATTTCATACCTCCACCCATTTTATTGGACTGCAAATGGCCCTTATTGCGACCTATTTAAGTTTTCCTGATTGGTTGGAGGTTATCCTCTTGATTGCCAGTAACTTCAACTACTTGTACATTTAGGATTTGACCTTGCCAGTTTGTGTTCTGTATTAAATGCTCCTTGATCTTGACTCCCACTGGCTATATAATTGTTATTGGACTGATTATATTTGCCAGGTGGAGGACTGCCGAAGTTCTATTTGCGGTTGGTTCCTGCCAATTACTCTATTGGTTATTGCCAGCTGCAGTGGGTGCATTGTGAACTTCTTGATCACAGTCCCTCTGTTCAGTATAAACCAGTCTGTTGTAATTATTTGCTTTTGGTTTCCCTCTTTGCCATAATTACGACTGCCAAACGTGTTGGTTATTGCTACTGTTGCCATTCTACTGCTGACTATTTTGTGGAGGCACACAATACCTATTAATGTTCTGTGGTTGCGATGGCCCCTCTTCATGTATTAGGTCAAGGTAAAAATTCATTTATCTCTCACCCACCTGAAAAGTAATTATATGTTTTCATAAGCAGACACACCACTATTTTGACACTTTTTTTCTTCTTAAGTTGATGGAGAGCAGGGCACCTGTAGAATTCTGGGTCTTGAATAGCTGCATACTTGAAGATTTGATGCATCCATATAATCTCCTCCCACCCTTTGATGTAGATGATGGTATCCATGTATTTAGATAATTAATCCAATGCCACCAGGGTATACCATTATCCATTCCACTGAATTCAATACAAGAAATGAATTAACCACTTTGCACTTGTCCATGCTTTAATGCACTTCACATCTTTGAAAGACTCTGATGAAGCTATGCTTTCAGAGAATGTCTATTACATCAGCATCTTCTGTGTATAGTATGAATGCAGTATCTTTAAATATGAACCATCTGCATTCGTTATCATAGAAACATTAAACTCTGCAATGATTTTCATGCTTTGGTATAAGCCAAAGTATGATTATGTGAGTAGAAGGGTAATGATGGTTCTGGTATATTTTGTTTGTGTGGTATGAATACATTCAGGGGCAAGCAGACATTCAAGGGCTAATTATCACCCTCCCCCTCTGCTCAACCTATTGTTATGCTAATTGATTTATGACACCCTGGGGATAATCCACCCTTCTGATAAACCCCTGGTATTGAGGCTTATGCTGGCTTGCCTATATAGGTGTCTGTTTTAGTTTTCTCTGTTAATTTTTATTCATTAATTCGCCTATGTAGTTTATGGCAAAGATTAAAATGCAGTTTACCCACAGTAATCGATACTGCAGAGACAGCTAGAAAAAATAAAGAACATTATTTTTTTATGCTTTGTAAAAAGACTTATCGGATGTTTTATTAGTCTTGTACTGTTTGCCTTTTCCCATCTATGATAGGGAGTGGATGTGGATTTCTGTTTGGTTCACTAATGTGAAATATATTAATTCTTATGGTACAAAGTTAATATTGTGTATTAGTTCCTTATTTCACCTGATCTATCTGTGTGTGTCACTGGTACCTGTAATACTTCAGAAAGCAATCGACTGAAGCAGAGCAAGCTGGACACTGTCTATTGGTTTTAAAGAAGAAGAACTTAAGGGGGGACACTGTCACAAGTGATAAAATACCAGTGGTCACAGGTGTCAGAGGGATACCTTTTTTAGGATAGGCAAGGGGGAAAGAAAACAAGTTTTAAGAGAGATGGGCAGAAACACTCAGCTTGAGAAAACAGATGGACAGGAGTCAGATTTTAGCATACAGCCTCCATTTAAACAATGTCTAACAGAAAGTAATCAGAAACTGCCAGTTCATCTTCGCCAAAGCAGTTATAATCACATTAGTATGCAGTATCGGTTGTCTTTGTTACAGCAGATCATTCTGGGACTCAGAAATAAAGCTGATGAACTACTCATTTGTATTGATGAAATGAATTCATCTAACCAAATTGACATAATCTACCTCTCTGAACATCAAGTGACCACAGGTATAGATATGTTAGACATTTCAGGATTTAAGCTAGATTCCTACTCCTGCAGACTAGATATGGATGGAGGAGGAGTTGCCACATTCATTAAAAACTGGCATAAATTCAAGAACATTGACATTAATAAATTCTGTTTAGAGCAGCATCTAGAAGCACGTGCAACAGAAGTAGAGTTCCATAACAGATCCTATATAATAGCAACTATTTACTGAGCACCTGCAGGAAATTGTAATCTATTCATAAATCATCTAGAAGCTCTTTTGAGTTATTTAACAGGAAGAAACAAAGAAATTTTGATTGCTGGTGACTTTAATACAGATCTTCTAATGCAATCTTCCAGTAAACATTTACTGCAGTTAGTAATGTTGTCTTTCAATCTAACTCACACTGTGAACTTTCCAACTAGGGTCACTAAATCCTCAAGGACAGTCATTGATAACATTTTTATAGACAAATCAAAGGAACAAAATATATCATAAAACCTGTAATAAATGGACTGTCAGATCATGACATGCAGCTCCTTGTTTTAGATGTAAATTCTAAGCAGATTATCAAGACTGCTAAATCTGAGTACAGGAGAGTAGTCAGTCAACCAAAAATTGAGTGTTTTAGAAAACTGCTCAAAGATATGAACTGGAAAGATGTTTATAGTGATCATGACATGAATGAAAAATATAACACATTCATGAACAATGTCAGTACCATGTTTGAAAACTGTTCTTCTCTAAAAGTTACTCAAATTAAACAGAAGTCTATAATAAAACCATGGATTACACAAGGAATAAAGATTTCCTGTAAGACAAAAAGGAAAATCTACCTGTTGACCAAGAATAGCTCCAATGCTGATGATTTAGCTAAATACAAGGAATACTGTAAAATATTAAATAAAGTAATTCAGACATCTAAACAAATGCACTACGAGAAGAAGATAGCAATGTCAGGGAACAAAATAAAAACAATATGTGATATAGTGAAAGAGAAGACTGGTAGGAACAGGAGCAAATAGCATTAAGGGTAGATTACATATTAGGACTGATGGGCATAGTGTGGCAAATCTATTTAACAAGTACTTTATATCCGTTACTGATAGAATGGGATTGTCAGGATCAGTAAATAATGCCCTTGAATATCTGAAACTAGCCTTTACAAATAGCTTCAGGTACATGAATATGTCACTCACTTCACCAAAAGAAATAACTTCCATAATAAAATCTTTAAAAACAAAGCATTCTAGTGGTTACGATGAAATATCAACAAAGTTAAGTAAGGCATGTTCTTGTGAGTTTAGTGCAATTCTAAGTTATTTGTGTAACCAGTCAATTATTACTGGGGCATTTCCTGACTGGCTAAAATATTCAGATGTTAAGGGGATAAAGAGATACCATCAAACTACAGATCATTTTCACTTTTGCCAGCATTGTCAAAATTTTAGAAAAAGTTACGTACAGGCAGCTTCTCAACCATCTGACCACAAATAACATTATCAAGAACACAGTTCGGATTTCTGAAGGGTTCTGATATTGAGAAGGCTATTTACACCTACAGTGAAAATGTACTTAATTCATTAAATAACAAATTACAAGCAGCCGGTATTTTCTGTGATTTGTCAAAGGCATTTGATTGTGTGAACCACAACATCCTTTTAAATAAATTAGAATTCTATGGTGTCACGGGCAGTGTTGCAAAATGGTTCAAGTCATACCTTGCTAACAGGAAACAAAGGGCGTCAGTGCAAGGGACTAGTGAATTAAGTCATCAGCCATCATCAGAATGGGTAGAATTTACATGTGGTGCCCCACAAGGATCCATCTTAGGGCCATTGCTTTTTCTTGTGTACATTAATGATCTCTCATCAGTTACACTGCCAGAAGCAGAGTTCGTTTTGTTTGCAGATGACACAAGTATTGCAATAAATAGTATGTCGAGTGTAGTTCTATAAAGATCTGCTAATGATATTTTCATGGATATTAATAAATGGTTTAAAGCCAACTCACTGACATTAAACTTCGAAAAGACTCACTATATGCAATTGAGAACCTGTAAGAGGTTTCCACCCAGCATACGCATAAAGTATGAAGAAGAGCAGATAGAAGAGGTTGACAGTATTAAATTCCTGGGTTAAAACTTGATAATAAATTCAGTTGGGAGGAGCACACCACAGAACTGAAGAAGCACCTTAACAAATCTGTATTTGAAATTCGAGTGTTAGCTGACATAGGTGACATAAAAATGAAAAAGCTTGCATACTTTGCCTACTTCCATTCCATAATGTCATATGGCATAATATTTTGGGGTAACTCTTCAAGTCCAAAAGCGTGTAATACATATTATTTGTGGAGTAAATTTACGGACGTCCTGTAGAAACCTCTTCAAAGAACTGGGTATACTAACTACTGCCTCTCAGTATATTTACTCCTTAATGAAATTTGTCCCAAATAATATATCTCTTTTTCCAACAAACATCTCAGTTCATACATGCAATACCAGGAACAAAAATGATCTGCACAAGGGCTTAAAAACACTTACTTTAGTTCAAAAAGGGGTCCACTACTCAGGAACACTCATCTTCAATAATTTGCCAGCAAACATAAAAATTAGTTACAAATAAAGATCAGTTTAAAAGGAGCCTGAAAGACTTACTAGTGGCCAACTCCTTCTCCTCCATTGAGGAATTTTTTAATAGAAACAAATGATGTATTGTACATATTCATACTATTGGTATTGTTATTTCAGCTTAAAACAAAATATTGACATGTTCCACATCCATGAGGATCTCCTTAGCACGGATCATTGGAACGAAAAACTAATCTAATCTAGGAGGTAAATAACTTCAAGTCTTGCACAACTATCAACTAATAGTATATATAATTTTATATGTTACAGATTTTTCATGTGTACAAAAAATCATAAGCCTGACAGTCTGTAGTGTGTGTAACTGCACGCAAAGTAGCTGAGGCACACACTCCCGAGCAAACTCACTATTGTTGTGCCTCTTGTGTGGTGCTAGCAACTTTTCATCATAATTATTATTCATAAAATTATTAATTAAATCAGGAGAACTTGTGACCATTCCCTGCACAGTGCCAGACAGATTAAACAGGAGCAATAATTAAATGATATAAAAATATGATGTAGCATTCCACTGTACTAATTGTTTTTTATTTAACTTTGTTTTATGATTGAAATAACATTGCCAAGAGAAAACTGAGGGCAAATATCATATGGTAGGCATAAATTACAAATTATTAACCAGAGGAGTTGTACCAACAACATTTAAGGAGGTTGTCCATAAAGTAGGAAAGAAATCCAACTTATACCTCACATAACTGTGCTTGGTAACGCCTTGATCAAAAATTGGTATCAGTGCCTTACCCTTTCCTCATTAATCTGAAGCACTTTCTTAAAACCAATAGAGATTTGAGTTAAAAGTATGTGATTTTTTGAACTGTGGGTACAAAAATTGTAAATGGCAACACTAAGCTGCGATACTGACACAGAATACATCATGTACTGATAAGGAAAATTCTTGCAATACATTTTAAGGTTAAAACTCAACTTGACTTCATATTTATAACGTTAAAATTTTTTTAAAAATGGTACCATTTAAAAAGGTTGTGTGGACTAGTGTAAATAGTGTAGAGGTACAAGACATCACCACAGTGGATGTGACAACAGATGATAGTGACACCAAAAAGGTCAATAATATCAGTGGCAGCTGGAAATATTACACAGATTCAGTTTATGCTGATGACAACAATGTCTTACTTCAAGACGCTATCATACAGTAGATGAGATTAGTTCCAAAATGTCACAGAGAAGCATTTTCTCATGGAAAGGCAGTGAAAGTGACACTAGTGTGGAAACATAAATTCCATTACTCTCTTCTCATGAGAACTTGTTTCAAACGTAACAGAACAAGACATGGTAGGCACACAAGTTGATAATGCATCATCAATGTTTTCCATGCAGGATGTATGTAAAGACCTCATTGACCTAATGAAGAATTTATTTAATAATTTTTCTACACAACAAACCAAAAAACTTGAAAAATTTTGTGATTTTAAAAATGAACAAAAGCAAACATTTGTGATTTTAAGAATGACCTATCACAGAGGCTCAATAATTTAAATCAAAATCTATATGCTGACCTTTCTAATGATTTAACATGCAACTTGCAGATACGGGGAAGAAATTAAAGGTGGAATTATTTTCTGGTTTGTCTCAGGAGATAAACGACCTAGATCAAAAAGTGTCATCTATCAACGGGTCACAAGATGAGGTGGCAGGTAAAATGAAGATCATGAGTGATGTGCAGACTCAGATACAAGAGGTTCAGTCAGAAATTTGCAGAAATTTAGAAACTATGACAGGTGCTGTTAATGAGTTGCAATCTTTATGTAAAGACTTTCTGGAAGAAGTATGGTAGCTGTCAATAAAACTGAAGAATTTAGGATTAAGCACTAAGTTAATAAAGAAAGCACATGAAAAAAATCAAAAAGAAAGTGAAGAATTTAAAGGACAGGGCTGAAGCGGGCATGCTAGATAAGGATAAGACCAACGCACAGAAGGTGGTACAAGAGTATAAGTCCTATGTTGAAGCTGTTCAAAGATGTAGGAAGGAAAGGGAAAATGAACTAATCACTAGGATTCACCTAGGCTTAAAGGTAGCTGAAGTGAAGTTGCTGAGCGGTCTAATTAATGTTGTGGATGTCACAAGAGAGATGCCTATAGCGAGCATTCATGTGCACCCGGGCAGGATAGACAGTGGCAATACTAATCAGACTTTTGTTACCAGCTCTTCAGATGGAGAAGAAAGGAATTACAAAACGCAACAGGCACTGCCAATGTCAATACTAGTTGCACAAATATATCCACAGTGTAGTCAGGTACATCTGAACAATACCACATGGCAACAGACAATACTGCATGTTGATCTTCTTTATTAGTGGATGAGGGTCCACTCCATCATAGGCAATTTTTGATTTTTTCAATAGAGGTTAAGAGAATGAACCCCACAGTATTTATCAGAGCGTTTTGCACTGTGTTACCTCACAACTGGACATATGCACAGAATATCCAGTTCTTTCGGGGGGGGGGGGGGTACAGGCAGGGTGATGTTTTATTGTGGGCAAAAGATATGGTTGAGAGATGCCATACCTGTGAGCAATTTTAATGAGCTTTCTTGGACAAATATTGGTCCACAGCAGGCCAAGAGAGACTACATCAAGAGGTTTTCATCCCATCACCTTTCAACAGTAAACATTGGAGACTCAGGAAGTATTTTGTAAAATACTTAAACAAAATGTGATATAGGACAAACCCAGTATCCCACGTGGACATACTGAAAATACTGAAAAGTTGGCTGCCCACCCATGTCAGGGAAAAACTGATTACAACACCTGAAAGTGATACAGAGTATTGCTTATCTGTACTCGACAGATATATGACAAAATTTCATTCCTTTTTTTTCCCCTCATAACACGATACAATGTGATTCTAGAGATACAATTTGCTTGTTCAAATACAATTTAGTCTTGAGATGGAGTTTGGATATTTTTCAGATAATATTTTTCAATGCAGAGATATCTTTTTTTATTTACACACTATTACTAAAACGATTTGCTTGATGACTGGAAAAGTATCCCACAGTCAACCCATCAACAGCACTGGTTGAGCACTTACGACCTACAAGGCAGACAAGCACTAGCTAAAAAATATTTTCAATTTTTTCGATGGGTAGCACTGGTTGAAAATATTCACACTTTTTTTCCCAAAGGACTGGGGGTTAAATATATCTAACTAAAAACTAATCAGAGATTCTAAATCACCCACATTAAACTTTTGTTTGCATGGATCCATCATTTTAATGTGGTTGTACACCACACTCAGTGAGTCCATTATCATGAACATCAATTGGTCTCCTTGTTATTGTGCTATGTTTGGTTTGATTACAGTGTGCCAGTATTTGTAGGAGGATATCTGCCCATTTGTATGGAGCACGAAGATTAAAATGCATCCACATTTGACCTTTTATTGTTCTGTTCAGCCATTCCACGATACTCGCATCCAGGTGCATAAATGTTGAACGGTGGTGTATTCCATACTGCCCATCACAGTCTTGAAGTTCCTATTGTAAAACTCTCCACCATGATCAGCTAAAACGCTATCCAGACATAGATTCATACCTGTCAGCAACAAATGCTCAAACATATTTGTGACGTCTCTCCCCTTTTTTGTTTTCACATGTAATCCCCAAGCAAATTTAGAGTTTGTATCAATGACCAATAAAATATACTTGAAACTACTACTTACACATGAATACTCCCTCATATCTACAAGATCATCCTGCCACAAGTCATCCAAACATTTAATCATAACTGGTCTACAAGGGTACATTTAATGTGCTGGATTGAGTAGTCCTTGAACTACTGTCTCTCCTTCTAAATTCTGAAATTATTGCAAACACCTCATTCAAATGAACTTTATTACCACCACCAGCTGATCTCATGAGCAATCATAGCCAATCTTTTAGATCATTAGGATCATGATAATATATCACTGTATGAATCAATTATTCACTCTTTTATGCTGAATGTTAATACCATCACTGCTGCTATTTTCACCATCACCACCATATAATTTTCCCGAGAGCTGCTGTAGAGATTCAGTAATTGGCTTAAAGGTTTCTCTTAGTCTTTGATCCCACTCCAGATGTCCTAATCTTAGCAGCCAGATTTTCTCTTGAACAGCTTTAGTGACTTTATACTTAGTTGTCATCTCTCTATACATATACTAAGCAGCATTCTGTGTCAGGTGCACCTTATATAGCGTGAGCATTAATAAAACAACAAATCACAGGGGCGGATTAATGAGTAAAAATGGAGGAAAAAAATGTCCTGTGCTCTTGAAATACATCGTTTCCACGGTAGATGGCACTGATGAACAACAGATCCTCTGATCATGTGTCTTATGTTCCTTGTGTGTTGCAAGCTGTGTGACTGATGCAGTATACAGGAAGCAGCAGAATGGTCCAGTATTCATGTCAGGAACAAGCCGAAATGGCGTTTGTTTTCGCCTAAGTGGGTGGAAACAGTAGAGATGGAGCACAGCTGTACCAAAACATTCAGGGGCAAATTATTACACTCCCCACACTTCTCCTTAACCTGTTGTTATGCTAATTGATTTATGACCTCCCTGTGGATAATCTGCCCTTCTGAGAAACACTCACTACTCCTCATCCACCTGCTCTTAAGTTTAAGTAGTTTATGACTCCCTGTAGATATCTGTTGTTCTGTTAATTGGTTTATAAAACTCTGAGGGTAGCTTTATGACCCCCTGGTGTTAAACCCTCCATCTGAGAAACCTCAAATCCCTCCACATCCCCCATCTTCCCTACCCATATGGAGGAATGGGACATCCTTTGGTAGTAGCACTGTGAACTAGTTCAGTCGATACCAGAATGTCAAGGTGAGCACGCACACATAATTTTTGCAACAACACAACATCTCTAATCTGCAGTAGTGTAATCATGTAGTTAGAACATGTAGTTACATGACAAGGTAATACTTGCCTTCCAGTCCAACATCTCAGTTTAGACTCATAGTTTTCCAACATTTTTTCCAGATTTGGAGAGGCTGAGTTCTTACCACAAATTTCCAACAGTTTAGGACCCAAAATAAAAAAAACGAAACTACCCTATGTCCTTCCTCTGCAACAGCTCAGCACAGATTGAGTTTTTCCCACCAATTTCCAAATTGAAGAGAGGAGATGGGGTATGGAGGAGGGGTGGGAGGACTTGCGGTCTTCCCAGAGAGGAGGGGTTAATTAACTGATCAATTTAATTTAGTAGTCAATTAATTTGATCTCTAAAGCTTACATCTATCGATGACGGGTGGGGGGGGGCTGGTGATTTCCCAGAGGGATGGGGAAGGGGGAAGGGCATGGAGGGATGGAGGGTTTCTCTAGAGGAGAGATTATCCCCATGTGGTCATAAATCAAACTGCAGGTTTGTCATAAACCAATTAAGAGAACAAAATGTATCCCCCGGTTGTCATAAACCAAGGGGTCGTGGATGGGTAGAGGTCATTTATTACCAGGTAATCATAAATCAATTAGCATAACAATAGGTTCAGGACAGGGGGCGGGGGTAATTTGCTCCTGAATGTATGATTGCCCATGAATGCATAAAACCAGCACAAACAAAATGCAGCAGAACTACCATTGACTTCTTATGTGCATCCTGCGTGACAGAATCGGCTATCCCTCCCACCTGCAATCTCATGAAGCCACTTTCAATATCTGTTGTGACGTGGATGTGATGCAGCTCTTTACTGTGTTCCATGATGATTTGTTGTCATTGCATGTACACTGTCCATTTATAGACAAATGTTCATAGGACCTTTCTTCCTCCATTTCCAATTATGAATCCGTTCCTACAGCTTGTCATTTTTATTACTTTTCACGCTTATACACATTTCTTTCTATTGCACTGATCTTTACAGTTAAGTCACTTACTTTTTTTCAGTTACATTAACCCCATCATTTAATGTACTGATCAATCTCACAAGGGTCTGACAATATGTCAGTAGTTCCTTGTATACACTCACAACTTTATGTGCAGGAGCCTGAATTTTTCGACCTGTACACAAGCGAATGTACTGTTCTCGTATACTCATGCTTCATTTGCATGTGGAGTTGACCATGGTGTGTTGTGTACTGATGTAGCCAGCTCTTGTCATACCAGTATGTAAAGAAACTCTTCGAAATTTCGCCTGTACCTACCATAATTCAGTCTTCTTGTTTTATCAGTAACAAGAAACCCATACTGTCTGTGGTTACAGCAATCTTCACACATATATTCATGAATTCATTGGATGACATATCAGTTCCTATATCTGCTTGGTACATGTGCTTCAAATTGAAACTGTCTTGTTTGAAGGCTATAAAGAAGTTTGCATTATATCTCACCAGCTGCTTTGGGACTCTGAAATGTGTCAGACACAAATAAGATATGTCAACACATATATGCTGGCCAAAGCAAAAATATCTTAAAATTTGATGCAAATTTTCCACAGAAACATCATCGAATATGAACACAGTGTTTGGCTTTACTTTTAACAGTGGAGGGATACCACTACTTTTAATGAATGATTGACACATTACAGCATCTCCTGCAATAGTTGATATTTGGGCTGAAACAGCATTTCTGAAAATACACAGACACGCTCAATGACAACATTTGTCTTCTCGCAGGTGACTGGACCTACAATTATCACTCATATATTACTGGAAAGGAGTAGCCCATTCTTCTTCTGAACTTCCACACCATCACACGATCAATTGCTTACAAGAGAATCCGTACGTCGAGGATGATTCACCCACCCTGGCATGATATTGACTACATCAGGTATTGGAGTGCAACGTGTTTTTATAGAAAGAAAGTTCTAATAATAATAATAATGATGATGATGATGATGATGATGATGATGATGATGATGATGATGATCTCTTTAATCTAAGGATAGATGATCAATGCAGCTAGCCGCTATCTCTGTGTAATGTCTTGTCTGTACAGGCGTGTATCTGTTGTCTTTAAGATCCCTTCACCTTCACACATAAGTCTAAACAGTGAAGTAAGGCCCTCCCAGTTCTTGGCTGATCCGTGATATGACAGGCGAAATATTAGACTAATGGAGGATTATTAGTATTATCTCTATTTTCATTCGCTCTCTCTCTTTCTCCCCTTTATCTATGTATAGTTTTTGATATAAGATTTCATTACTTGATATAGTGAAAAAAAGAATCAGCCAAATAGAATCTTTGGTGGAGTCCTTCGTCTTGGTAATCAGCGGCTGGCTTGCTGTAAGAGATCTTTACGTTTGTTATTACTGTTAAACACTGCAGTCAGTTGGGAGAATCAATCGTTTGGACAATTTGTTCCTTTTACGAAAGATTGCGAATTCCAGATATGTACGAAGCCTTTTTGGACGATTTAACACAGACGCAATGATTGCAGGCGCTCTTCGCCACAGCTGAAACTTCCCCACTAATTATAGGGCCAACATGATCAACAAATAATTCAGAAAAAAACCCATTCGTTCATTCACTCCAGAACAAAAAAGTCACAAACCTTATTTATGGAGGAAATCATGTATTAAATCCATCTCCATTACATGCCCAGACCTCCGGTGATTCCATGCCTTAATTATTTTTCCTTTTACAATCTCTTTCTCTTCAAAACAAACTGCTAGCAGCACAAATGTTAATAGGCTCGCTTTAGCGAGAAGAAAAGCAGAATATATATCTCTCAGAAACACGTCAATCCCTCAACAGATACTCCAGAAGCTCTCCTAGTTACCATTCCAATAACCATGGAGAATGCATATAAGCATCTCTGTTATTTCAAAGAATAAATGCACTAGAAAATACTTTGGCGTCGGCGAGCTGTCGCCGCCTATATTACGAGAAAATCCGTTCAGATAACTTTTCCAAAGTGAATGAATGTGGATGGTTTGATTGAAAATGATTAATTGGTGCGTGGTAGAGGCTATTTGCTGTGGGGACATTACAATGCCCCTTGCAGCGAGCGAAGTTTGTGAGCCTAATTTTGATTTACCGAACACACTTCGCGAGCTATCTATTAGTGTGGGTAACCCGGAAGTGATGACTGAAAAAAAAAAATAATTATATATATAAGACAGACGAAGAAAAACATTGAAAACAGAATAAATGAAGAGACAGGTACCACGGCTGTATTGCTTTACCGTGCATCAAGGTGTTATGTCTGCTGTGCACAACCAAGGAAGATGATCTTTCATGAAACTATTATCAGGGTCTACACATTCGGGAACTTTCTTAAGCAGGGAAACCTTGGAAAACCTCTTAAGCCTAGACCCCCAGCCTACGGTACATAGAAGATAGGAAAGCCTACAGAAGAGAAAAAATAATTTTGAAATTGATCTCTAAAGGAAAGATAGGGACACATTTTTTTTTTTTTTTTTTTTTTTTTTTTTTTTCCAGTCTTCTACGTGGCCCACAATGGGAAGAGTAGAAGAGACAGGGATACCAGATTTTACATGCAACATTCATTCCAAAAGAATTAGCAATGACCGAAAGGGAAACTCTTCCTGTAAAAGAACTGGTTAGGTTGCACCGTCCAAGATTCTCCTTTTTGAAAACAAAATCCCTATGGCTTCATGCATCCTTTTTCTTACGATGTACTGCAAGGAATTTAGCCATTGGCTTAAGGTTTACATTTATCCATTGACTAATGCTGTTGCCGAAAACATCATAATATTTACTCTAGTTTGAATTTTCTTTTGCACTTCGCATATCACTTAATCACCACTTGTGCTTATTAAGTCCAAAAATTCTGACACATTTTCTGTCAATGATTTATTCTTTGTAATTTAAAGGATTCATGCAACTTGCAGTAGATTTTGGATTCAAATCATCGAATAATGGAAAGTGTGGTTCATTTTATACAAAGATATAATCCATCATTTCCTTGAAAAGTCATATAATTCATCTATACTCATAAAAACTTTTTATCCTAAATACATATATTTCTCCGCTTGATTGCTGTAATGTAGAAGTTATTAGTGGTAAGGAATGTGAATTCACTTCTTTCATTTATTCTCTGATTCATCCGTCATTCATACATGCACATATATGGAAATGGATTTTCAAACAAAATTCGAAAGTGAACAAGACCCATTAAATAACTACTAATTCCATGAATATTAACTTCTTTTGACATTCAACAATAAATCAAGAACTCTTAACCTCTAATTACGACATTTTTTTTAAGGTGAACGTCAATCAGTTTCCCCTCGCGTTTGATGCGAGTCTCTTACAAAGCATATCTGTGTCGTCTATATCGATTCTAACTCTCGCGCCGACGTCAATTGTTTTGTGCGGGAAATTATCTTTGCAGCGTTAAACGTCACTCATGATTCACTGCCTAAACGCATCACTTCACACGTTTACACAACTAAGCGTGCACTTGAAATTATATATGAACGTTCACTGGGAACCTCTTTTGCTTATGCAGCGTCATTTTCGGGAAATACTTCTTTCTTCTTGAAGATCATTCAGATCCTTTATAATGCTTGATGACATTAGCAATGCTAAAGTTCTATGTTTACCCAAACACAAGTGAAGCCTATCTCCACTATCTTCTTTACAGCACTCGATAGTTATAGTCATTCACTATTTCTTCAATCTGCGTCACTGATTCATTATTTCAGTTTAAAGTTTTCTAACACTAAACACACACAGTTTATTGTTATGTTTTTACGAGTGTCCATCTCTGTCACTCGCAACACCATTCATCCCTATCATCTAATCTTCATTAAATTTTTTCAAGTCGTTATGGGAAAATAACCCTTTAATTTTGATAGATCCCGAGTATGCTAACAGATAAGCCCCAGGGTTTGGAATTTGTAGAATGATGTATGGGCCAGTATATAATAACTCCCATTTCTTTATACTCATCTTTACTAAGGATGCTTTGGTATGTCTTTTGACTATTAGCTTCTCTCCGACGTGGTACGCCTGTACCCTCTTGATTAATTTGTCATATTGTTGTTTTCTCTGATCAGCCTTTTGCGTCATATTTATGATGGCTTGTCTTATTTTTTCTTCCCAAGGCATCTCAGTTTCCTGAGTTTTGGGCATATGTTCTGTCCAAAAGTTTTCTTCTTTTGCCTCGAACATCAATTCATGAGGTGTATAACCAGTGGAGGAGTGGGGCATGTTGTTGTATATTTGCTCAGATTCTTCCACATAATTTGCCCGTGCAGTCTGCTTATTATGGCAATAGGTCTTCATGAAGCGATTGAACTCTCTAAAAATTCTCTCAACCAAATTGCCTTGTGGGTGGTAAAATGATGTTAGTATGTGTTTCACACCGACTTGAGACGAAGTCTGTTTCCATCAGAGTCCCGTGAATATCTTAGCATTGTCTGTTATTATCGCCTTAGGTATACCAACATGTGGAAGATAATCCCTTGTCAATCTTATTACAATTACTTTGGCTGTAGCCACCTTTATCGGGTATAGCTTTACGTATTTCGTACACACATCAAGAAATGCCAACACATATCTAACACCTCCTCTTGAAGTAGGTAACGGTCCACACAGATCACTCGAAATTAATTCTTTTGGTTCTTGGACTAATATAGAGCATAATGGGTGCTTACTCCCTTTTGAATCCGACTTTGCTTTTTGACGGATTATGCATTTCTTCAAGACCTCATGCACTCTGCGCTTTATGTTGGGAAAATAACAGTACACACTTATCTTGTCTGCACATTTTGTCATACCGAAATGTCCCTAGGTTAAATGGGTGAACCATACGAGTTTCTCTATTTGCGCCTCAGGCATACATACACACCAATGGACTTTGTTTGGCCTTCCACAGCGGAAAAATAATACGCCATTTACCAGCTTGTAATAATTTGCCATCTGATCCGAAGGTTGCCGTTGTAACCTTTGAATGACACTTCCCCATTGAGCATCTCTTTTCTGTAACTGTGCCATATGCGCACACAAATTGACGTAGTACGTTTTATATGGATTTTCCTGCAGCAGCAATACAGGGAATTCTGAGTTATTATTTACTTCAATCTCTTTAGTCAAACCCTGTGGTGGCCTTGATAGAGCGTCAGCAATAATATTTTGCTGTCCTGAGACATGCACGATCTTAAATTGGTATTGTTGCAGAGCGCGAGTCCATCTAGCCAGTCTGGGGTGTAACAGTTTACACATTTGTAAAAACGTTAATGATTGATGGTCGCAATATACAACAGTCTTTGACCCATATAGATAATAATGAAATTTTTTAAATCCCCAGATGACCGCAAGAGTCTCTAATTCTGTCGTCGTGTAAGTTCGTTCACAGTTGCACAAAACACGACTAGCAAACGCAATAGGACAGAAGGTGAGTTGTCCATTTATCTTGCGTACTTGGAAAAGGCACGCTCCAGTACCCACATTTGAAGAATCTGTTGACAAGTAAAATTCTTCTTGCATGTCCAGATGGTACAAAAGCGGTGCATTTACTAATTGCTTCTTTATCTCTTCGAATGCTTCTCGACACTCTAATGTCCAGAGCCAGGGCACATCCTTCTTCAACAGACTATTTAGAGCTGCTGCGTTCATCGCCTGATTTGTTATGAATCTTCTACAAAATGAGGCAAGGCTTATAAATGCTTTTAATTGCCTCCTATCCCTGGGTGTTGGAAACTTACTGATTGCAATTAGCTTCTCCTTGGTTGGTAAAATTCCCTTTTGCGTCAATTATATGCCCCAGGAACTTGATTCTGTTTACTGCAAAATGGGATTTCTGAAGGTTAGCAGTTATTCCCGTGGTTTTGAACACGTCCAACACTCGGTTCAGTAAGGTAATATGCTCCTCCCAAGTTTTCGATGTAATAAGCAAATCATCAACAAAAACTATTATCCTGCTTCTGAGTTCTGGGCCTAGTGCATAATCTAGAGCTGCTATAAAGATTCCAGCACTAATGTTGTGTCCGAAAGGAACTACAGTGAACTGGTAACTTCTTCTGGAATAAATGAAAGCCGTATACTTCCTTGATGACTCATCCAGCTTGACTTGCCAATAAGAGCTCCGCAAATCAATGCTCGTCAAATATTTGACATCCTGGAACCATTGCGTAAGTTCGTCTATGTTTTCCGGATGTGTTCTCACTGGAATTATGATTTTATTTATTTCTCTGGTGTCGAGTACCAGCCTAACAGTCCCATTTGCTTTTTGCACGACTAACAATGGGGAGCAGTATGGGCTTGTAAAGGGTTCGATCAAACCTCATTTCAACATGCGATCTTTTTCCTTTTGAACTTGAGCCTTTAACCTCCAGGGAACAGGATAGAAAGTTCTACAATACATTTTGTGCAGCTTAACGTAGAGATGGCATATGTATCCCTTAATAACCCCTGGCATTTCATCAAATACGTTTTCATACGTTAATAATAATTCATTGAGCTGCTTCTTCTGATCTTCAATAATGCAGTCAGATTCATTTAGCTTTTCAAACACTAATTGACCGAAACCTTCTTTGACTTGGAACTCATTAATTACATGCTGTTTAGAATTTTGGGCCGTCCTGATTACTTGCACACTGATCCCACAATTATATTTTCTCGTAAGGCTTTTTTTTCTTTCAACAACTCCAACTCAATTTCTTGTTTATTAACATTCAACCAAATTTTTCCTGTTTTGAAATCTATTCTGCATCCGTATTGACGTAGGCTGTCGACTCCGACAATGCAATCTACCACCAAATTTTTCACAACAAGGAATATGCTTAATATTGCTACATTTTCGAATTCCACACCAAGTAGTGACTGCACCTTTACATTACCCGATCGAGCCCCAATGGCGCCTATTATTCTGCAATTTTGAACTGGAAAAACTGGTACTCATCTTATATTTCTGATCCTGTTGAATAGTGCCTCCGAAATAACATTTGTGGTTTCAGCTGTGTCTAAAATCGCCACTATAGGTACGGTCTCCATAATGACTTGCACTTCGGCTACTGCCACCTGTTCCTTATCCTCATCTTGTGGTTCTAAGTCCTTGGTCAGTGCATCTGCCAGTAATCGTCCATCATTATATGTTAGCATGGGTACACATATCCTGTTGCCCCTCAACCAATTGTTGACCGCTCCTCTGGGACACGAGTGGGTCCTTACGAGTTTGTTGGATTTTGATTTGTCTGCTGGTTGACATCATCCATCACCTCGGTAATTACTGGTTGATTCGGAGATGTCCCTCCCCACTGATGTTGGCTATTTGAATTCATTCCTCCTGGTTGATTCCACTTTCTATTATTGTTATTATTCCAGGCTTGGGGTCTGAAATTTCTTTCGTTCCCCCACACGGGGTTGTATCTTTTCCCGTTCCTGTTGTTCCTTGAATAGCCCCTCGCAAGACCATTGCGGGGATTACTATTGAGATTTTGAGGGGTTCCTCCATTATTTACCGAACTCTGTTCATTCATTCTAAGTGTCGATTGATCGCCATTGGTATAACCCATACTTCCACTTTGCCTACCGTTTGGCGGAGGTTCTATCGCCCTATATTGAAATCTGTTATTACAGGCTTCTGGTTGTTCTCTTCGATAATATCTATATGGTCTAACGTCGTGAGGAACGACTCCAAGTCTTTGTCGTTGCCGTAAATCAATTGATTCCGGATGCTAGTTGGTAATCTTGCCTTAAGTATGTTTATTATGTCTGGCAAGGGCATAGGTCCGTCCCAGTATCTCGTTTTATTTATATGTTTTTCTAAATACCTTCTAAGGCTTCCTTTCGAAAAGGAGAAAGGCTGTGGGTATAGCACCTCCTGCCTTAGGCGTTCCTGTACCCCTTCTGACCAGAATTTTGCTAAAAACGCTTTCTCAAAATCGTCATATGTCGGGCAAACAGAAGTCATGTCCGAGACCCAGATCGCCCCCGAACCTTGTATATATCCTGTAACAAAACTAATCTTCCGCCACTCCGACCAGTTTCTGGGTAGCACTCCTCTGAAACTTTGAATAAAAACAATTGGATGGACCCCCTTTTGTCAGGGTTAAAAATCTGGAATTGCCGATGCTTTATCATTTTTTCTTCGGCATGCCAAAGGCTTTCGTAATCTCCGGTAGATAAGAATTCACGCAAACAACCAGCTTGTGACAATTTAATGATTGAATTACTTGCACAAGTCGGTATTGTGTGCGAATGGGCAGTAACTGGCTCTATAGTCGTTGCCAACTTCTCCTGCTGCCCTGTATTCATTTGTTCTGAGCTTTGTTGTGAAGCACGCATCGACTCTTCTATTGTTTCCAATGCTCAAAATCAGCACCTAACTGCTGTCGTGCCTCCTCAAGTCCTTTCGCAAACAAATTCTCTTCGTGTTTGCCAGATAAATTCTGGAATGCCGCCTTAACATTTTGCTCAACGTTTTCACACATTAGCCTTTTGTTTTCTAATGTGATTTCAGATAATTTACCCGTTAATATGTTAATTTGGTGGTTTATAACGTCTTGGCGCTCTATCAGATGCTCAACGCTTTCGTTTAGGTTAGTCTGTGTACGTGCCAATTCAGGAAGTTGCGTAATTGCACGTGCCATGGCATCTTGCTTTTGTACTAATTGCGAATTCATTTCCACTTGTTCCCATACGGTATCTATCTTAATAGCCACATGCTCCTTCATTTCGACACGTACGCGCTGAGTAGATTCCTCACATTGTGCTTTCACCAATTCTATTTGTGCAGTTAATTTTCGTTCCGTCTCTTCGACCTGATCTTTGAGTTCCTTGATCTTCGCGTCTATCCGCTGCTCTAATTCGGAAAAACTGTCTTGTAACTGCTGCTTAATCTCAGTCTGGACTAATTTCATCTCTTCTTGAGTTTTAGTGACTGTCACTAATTTGTAGTTGACATGAAACAGCAACGTCCAAAAACGTGCCCTGTCACGGACTGGTCATTTTATCATTTTAATGTTCGGATAATAAGTTGCCGTCTCTTTAATCTAAGGATAGATGATCAATGCAGCTAGCCGCTATCTCTGTGTAATGTCTTGTCTGTATAGGCGTGTATCTGTTGTCTTTAAGATCCCTTCACCTTCACACATAAGTCTAAACAGTGAAGTAAGGCCCTCCCAGTTCTTGGCTGATCCGTGATAAGACAACGAAAAATTAGACTAATGGAGGGTTATTAGTATTATCTCTATTTTCATTCGCTCTCTCTCTTTCTCTCCTTTATCTATGTATAGTTTTTAATATAAGATTTCATTACTTGATATAGTGATAAAAAGAATCAGCCAAATAGAATCTTTGGTGGAGTCCTTCGTCTTGGTAATCAGCTGCTGGCTTGCTGTAAGAGATCTTTACGTTTATTATTACTGTTAAACACTGCAGTCAGTCGGGAGAATCAATCGTTTAGACAATTTGTTCCTTTTACGAAAGATTGCGAATTCCAGATATGTACGAAGCCTTTTTGGACGATTTAACACAGACGCAGTGATTGCAGGCGCTCTTCGCCACAGCTGTAACTTCCCCACTAATTACAGGGCCCACGTGATCAACAAATAGTTCAGAAAAAACCCATTCGTTCATTCACTCCAGAACAAAAAAGTCACAAACCTTATTTCTGGAGGAAATCGTGTATTAAATCCATCTCCATTACACGTCCAAATCTCTGGTGATTCCATGTCTTAATTATTTTTCCTTTTACAATCTCTTTCTCTTCAAAACAAACCGCTAGCGGCACAAATGTTAATTGGCTTGCTTTAGCGAGAAGAAAAGCAGAAACACGTCAATCCCTCAACAGACACTCCAGAAGCTCTCCTAGTTACCACTCCAAAAACCATGGAGAATGCATATATGCATCTCTGTTATCTCAAAGAATAAATGCACTAGAAAATACTTCGGCGTCGACGAGCTGTCGCCGCATATATTACGAGAAAATCCGTTCAGATAACTTTCCCAAAGTGAATGAATGTGGATGGTTTGATTGAAAATGATTAATTGATGCATGGTAGAGGGTATTTACTGAATGTCTTGTGCATTTCACCACTACAGTGCAATCACTTTACTGACTGTGCTACAGTGGCTACATTATAATGAGAGGGCTATGACGTAAGGAATAAAACACAATTTCGAATACTATATATACCTTCATGTCCAGAAAAACAGGAAACCTCGAACAACTAGAGACAGGTCATGTACAAATTCCAGGCCAACATTGATATGACAGCACAACAACACCTACCTGTAAAATGTGCCTGCAGATCTCGTTATTGCTGTAAACCGAAGGTAATGGATCAGTGTGACTTGAGCAGACATGCAGGGTGTCTTGCAGATGTATGAACAAACCATACTGTCAAATCAGTGAATTTGAAAGAGGCCACAATATTGGAATGAGAAAATGTGATTCATGCATCTGAGAAATTGCTGCTTGTGTGGGACAAAGTGTTTTGGTAGATCAACAGGTGTGTACAGAATGGTTCATGGAAAGCTGTAGTACATTGTACACTATCAGGGGTGACAGTCTGTCTCCATTTATTATGGCACGAGTTACGTGCACATCGTCCATCTCCACCTACCTTTGACGAATGTGAGGAAACATGCTGGACAGCAGTGGTGTATTGGACGATGTCACTGAGGACAGGACTGGCATCAGATAGTGTATTTGGATATATCCAGGTTCTGTTTCTTTAAGTTTCGGGTGTGCAGCCGCAAGAAACAGTCTTTGCGCCGCCAAAACCTGAAGATTCACATCAGGTTCTGTTTGTTTGAAAATTATGGCCACATTTTGGTTCAGCGCTGACAGGGGGAGAGGCATCACAGTGACTGTATTTGCACAAGACATTCAGCACCAAATCAGTGCATTGCATTGTGGGGTGCTATCAGAGTTTGTGTGTGTCCAGAGCACCATGACCTGTGTGACCAGTAGCCATACCCTTTCTGCATAGCACCCCAGACCCCATTTTTCAGCAAGACAATGCACAAACACATGTTGTTGCACAAACTGTAAAAGTCCAGGAGAGACAGAGATTGGTTATATTCTGTAGTCATCTGAGCACTGATGTAGGATATTGCACGACACAGATCTTCCCATTCGAGCTCATTAAACTGCACTATAACACTCTTCGTGGCGTTTTCGGTCTCCATCATCACACGGCACTCACTGTCTGCTGCTTCTATGCCTATATTTAGATGCTTTGTCCACTAGCAGTTAAATTATACGCGAAAGTGAACAACAGTGTTGCACAGGGAGCAACTGATAACTTCTCATCCACCACATTTACACTCTGTACTAGCAGTATCGCTGGAATGTTCTGTATTTCAATGGATGGTGTTGATGTTAAAATCCAGTTCTGACTTCCACCATGCTGCATGAGACCCCCAATGAACTTCTCTGAGTCAGGGATAGGTTGGGTGTCTTCACTGATGAGTGGAAGTGGCAATAGCAGTCCCTTGTCCTTCTCCAACATGCTAAATAGGTGCGCTACAGGATCCCATATGATGGCAATGACTGCAGATCCTGGCGTGCTGGAGGCCGCTGCTGATACAGGTCCTGACAAGCCAAAGTTTGCTGCCACTTGTGTGGGCCTGGACCTACTGGAGACTGCTGAATTAAGAAGAAGGAGAAACATTATGTGTGATAACAGTCATAATAATAGCAACTATGGGCAGACATAAACAGACACATGTGATGAGTACTTACTTATCTGCTTCTTCTTATTCTGCTGGGAAGCACTGCATGATCTTCGCTGCTGCTGTTGTTGACATCTCATGATCCTTCCACTGCCTCAGACTGGCAGGCCATCATGTTCACCTTATATGCCTGACATCATGACCACGTGGCTGGATACCATTGGTTCCCTCCAATTTTTTTCTCCCATGATGTCACAATTTCGAGCACACTCTGGTTGTGGTAATGTGAACTAGGTCAGTTGGGCTGAGATTGTTGAAGAGCACACATTTGTCTCTTAGGCATATTGAGTGGCCATTTCCAAAAACGTAGACAGTTCCAGCACAAGCAACTATCCGCATGAGTTTATAAATGCGTGTTCAAACCCTCCCACAGCATCACCATTATTTGCAGAAATGTATTCGTCTTCATACACTCCTCCATTATCTTTCCTTTCCAACCCACATGTAGGGCACTATGGACACAATCCTCAGCTGCATGCTTGAGTAAATGAAAACTGACCCAGAAACTCCCTTACTCCAATATTCACAAGGGTGCTTCACGCATGCTGCCATTATACTGACTACATGAGGTATTGGGATGCAATGGGCTTCTATAAAAATAATCATAACAATAATAACAATATGTGTAGTCACTGTAGTGCAATCAGTAATTAGCATGTTACTAACTGAACTACAGTGGCCATACATCTGTACATTTTAATGATAGGTTTATGAAGCAAGAAAGCACAAGATTTGCGATGGTATATTATTTTTTTATTTACACTTCAGCAGTGGTACATAGGATGCAGTACATCAACGAAATACACTGCTTCTTTTCTTTTTTTCACAGCAGCACAATATCTCCTGAATAACTGTTTCTTGTATGCACTAAATTCTGTCTTTTTTCCACCAAATTGATAGGAGGATCACAAAATTCTGGAACACAGTCTGTAAATTTAGTGTGAATGGGCTCCATGCCTATTAGAGCAATAATAGCTGAATTTGGCACTGCATTGATATGTAAAGTGAAGCACTGTTCTAAATCATTCACATGTGTACTATACACTTGAAGATAGTTTCACAAACTCATTGTACACAGCTTCAGCACACAGCAGCCAGCAGTATAGTCTCTCTGACACAAGAGATATCACCACCCCTAGTCGAAATAACTTCTTAACAGTAGAGTCCTGTAAATAAAAGGATAGGTCTCCAGATTTCACCCTGAGTTTTGTGTTATTGTACATTGACATGATGGATAGCATCAGATCAAAACACTAATGTTCAGGGAAAGAAGACATGAGTTATACTCTGTAGTCGTCTGAACGTTAATATAGATCGTTGAATTGCATACTTCATCCCATTCTGACAGAAGGAACTGCACACTTTAGTACCCTACATCACATTATCAATCTCCATCACCTGATGCTAGCCACCATCTATGTTCAGATGCTTTAACCTACTAATATTTAAATTATATGTACAACTGAATAGCAGCAGCACACTGGAGGCAATTGGTATCTCTCATCCACTATATCCGCACTCCATCCTTGCAGTATCACTTGAATGTTCCGTGGTTCAGTGGACGGTGCATGTGCTTCAGTCCAGCTATTTGGCACCCCCAGTGCACTTTGGCAAGTCGTGGACAGGTATATCTGTGCTCTGCTGTTGGGTGTTGTCATTACACAAATCAATGAGTGGTACAGACAATAGCAGACTCTTGTCCTGCTCCAACATGCTGACCTGTTCTGATACAGGATCCCATGTGCTGGAGGTCACTGCTGCTGCAGGTCCCAACAAGCTGGGCTGTTGTGCTGCTGCAGTCTCAGCAAGCTGGAGGGCATTGCCGCTGCAAGTCCTGGTTGTGCTACTTAACGTGTGATAATAATAACAGCAACCGAATGAAATGAAATGAAGTCCCATGCTTCTTTACAGAGCGTAGGGGAACGATGCGGGAGACCCGCACCGCCTTACTAGGCAAGGTCCTAATGGAGGTGGTTTGCCGTTGCCTTCCTCCAACCATAATGGGGATGAATGATGATGATGAAGACGACACAACAACACCCAGTCATCTCGAGGCAGGAAAAATCCCAGACCCCGCCGGGAATCGAACCCGGGACTCCGTGTTTGGGAAGCGAGAACACTACCGCGAGACCACGAGGGGCGGACAATAACAGCAACTACAGGCAGACAAATAATATTACTGAACAGTGGGTACTTACTCTTCTACTTCTTCCTATTCTGCTGAGGGGCTCCAAACAACCTCAGCTGCTGCTGTTAATGCTTCATAGTTCTTTCACTGACTGTCTGCAACTGAGACTGATGAGCTATCACACCCACCTTATATCCCCAACGTCATAATCACATGACCAGATGCAGTGGTGCCAGATTGGATTTCCTACCCTCTGTTGGTAGTATTGTGAACTACGTCAGTCTGTCTGAGGCTGTGGAAGAGGATGTAGTCATCTCTTGCTCTTTGGAAGAGGCAGACTGATTAGTCATTTGAAAAGCAGGTGGACAGTCCCAGCACAAGCAACCATCTGCGTAGCAGCAGCACACTGGGGGGCAATTGATATCTCTCATCCACTATATCCACACTCCATCCTTGCAGTATCACTTGAATGTTCCCTGGTTCAGTGGATGGTGCATGTGTTTCAGCCATCCCACTGCATTTGCTGAAAGTATTCTTCTTAACACTTCTCCATTATCATTTCTTTCCACTCCTCATTTACGAGGCTATGGACGCAATCCTCAGCTACATACTTACGGGTAATACAGTTCTTAAAGTACTCTCTGTCTGACACCAACATCTCATCAACGGAACACATTGTACTCACACAGCTGCTTCTACTGACGCTGACAAGCAACTAAACTTTTCCTGCTAATTCTCAAAGTGGAGGCAGGGGCCAGTTGAATGTTGGGACGGGGGGCAGTTGAAAGTGGAGATAGAGGGTGGCAGCTGCAGTTCAGATTACTGCCAATTCCCATTGTGGGGGCAGGGTGGGGAGATTTCTTTTCCTAGCACCCTGTGGTTGCAGTAGTGTGAAGTAGATCATACAAGAATATTCTTCCAACAGGAACACACCCGCACCTGCCCATCCCAAAGATGATGATGTGAGAGATCCTTCCACACCAACAGCTCATCATGGACTGAGCTTTTCCTGCCAATTTCCAGGTGGGGGAGGGCAGGAAGTTTTCCCAGAAAGATGACATCATCCATTGACATCGTATACAGTGTTGCCACATTGTACAGCAGCCGCCATCGTGAATAAATTTGTCAAAACTGCTGACTGTGCTCATAAGTTCTTTGTCCCACTATTCATAATACACTAAACTATCTCACCAAGCTTCCTTAAGCAGGGCACACTTCTAGCTTTATAAAATGTAGAAATTGTGAATATCTTGAATGTGTACCAGTGGCTGTTTATCATTTATTATTGTGTTATATGTTGTATTTTTATAACATACTAACTCTATATATCCTAGTTTCCATCTTTGTCTCGTTTACTTGTTTCAGTATACTGGAAAATCTGTTCTATGACAGAATCTGCCCATTGTTAAGCTTATGTAACGTTGTACCAGGGTATGACTTAAACTAATGTATACTCTGAAAAGTAGGGGAAAAAAATCGGAAGCCTGACGTCTCCAGTGTGGGCATGTTCTGAAGGACAATAATTTTTTAAAAAATGGCGAAACATGCTCCTGGATGTCGTATCGTGATGAATATAACGAAGATGCTGTGAAAGTGATCATTAAGGCATTGCACAGAACACACAGTACCACACATGGCGTTCTGTGTAACAAAACAATGCTTCATGACATGCTGCCTTTAGGAATTTTTTGGAAATTGTAACATGTAATTTGATTCTATCCTTCCTTTATAGTAAAGTGATCAATGCAACAGACCCTCACAAGGGGAAACCAGGCTCCATTCCCAGTACTACCAAGGATTTTTCCTTGGTCGGAGGACTGGACCAAGGTACACTCATCCTTGTGCTGTCAGGTGTGAAGCTACCTGATTGGGAGGTAGAGGCTCCAAGGCTGAATCATCGACAGTGGATGGCAGTGCAATGTGCTAACCCCTTGCTCCTCAGTAGCACATCCAAGGATAAATGACTGAGGGTGACATGATGATCAGTCGAGAATCATGTGGTTTTCAGGGTCTGATTACAGAGTTTCCTTTTTTCACAGTTGCAGTACACCTCGCAGGCAACTTCACAATAGTACTTCAAAGAAGCCTGTAAAGCAAGTCAGCATGGAGCGGAGAACAACTCACAAACGAATGAAGCCCATTCTCCATAATCAAGTTTATGGTTTTACACTTTCTAAAGAGAGGATGTTAACTGCTGTAGTACTGTCTCACTGGGATCAGCCACATAATGCTACAACTGGCTAAATAAGAGGTTTTGTGGAATTACTAGAAATCGCTTCTAGAAGTGTTTGAGAGTTCTGTAATTAATAAAAACTATGTATTCTACATTCCATGGGGAGGGGTGCGGGAGAAACAAGAGCTTGTCATGCCTTCCCTAGCAGACACCTATCAGGGGAAAGGGCTCGAAAGGCTGCAAACTTCTAGCAATGGGAGCGCTGGGTGTGCAGTTGTTCGGCAGCTATGGTATAAATTATAACACGGTTAAAACAAGACTTTGATAAAGCTCATTATACAGGTGCTTATGTTCAAATATGCCTTACGTTATTTCCTTCTCATTGACTCACATACCGCAGGACATAACCGTGCTACTAGGTTGCTGAGATTACTGGCAGTTGTAAACAAAAGTTGATATACATTGAGGTGACAAAAGTCAAGATATAGTGATATGCGCATGTGCAGACAGTAGTGGTATCCCTTATACAAGGTATAAAATGGCAGCGAATTGGCAGAGCTGTCATTTGTACTCAGGTGATTCAAGTGAAAACATCTCTGACGTGATTATGGCTGTACAATGGGAGCTAACAGGCTTTGAACGTGGAATGGTAGATGGAGCTAGATGCATGGGACATTCCATTAAGGAAATCGTTAGTGAATTCAATATTCTGAGATCCACAATGTCAAGAATGTGCTGAGAATACCAAATTACAGGCATTACCTCTCACCAAGGACAATGAAGTGCTGAGAATGCCAAATTACAAGTGTTACCGCTCACCACGGACAATGCAGTGGCTGATGGTCTTCACTTAACGATTGACAGCAGCAGCGTTTGCGTATAGAGTTGTCAGTGCTAAGAGACGAGCAACACTGCATGAAATAACTGCAGAAATCAATGTGAGATGTACAACAAATGAGTCCATTAGGACAACGCAGCGAAATTTGGCGTTCATGGGCTATGGCAGGAGAGGACCACCACAGAAGCCTTTGCTAACAGCACAGCATATCTGCAGCACCTCTCCTGTGCCAGTGTCTGGTCGGCTGGACCCTAGACGATTGGAAAACCATGGCCCGGTCAGATGAGTCCCCATTTCAGTGTGTATGAGCTGATGGTGGATTTAAAATGTGGCGTGGACCCTACAGAACCATGGACCAAATTGTCAACAACGCGCTGTGCAAGCTGGTGGTGGCTGCATAATGGTGCAACCTGTGTTTACATGGAATGAACTGGGTCCTCTGGTCCAGCTGAACTGATCCTTGACCGAAAATTTTTGTGTTTGGCTACTTGGAGACCAGTTGCAGCCAAACAATGATGGAATTCTTATTGATGACAATGTGTCATGTGACCGGGCCACAGTTGCTCTCTATTTGTTTGAAGAACATTCTGGTCAGTTTGAGCAAATGATTTGGCCACTCAAAATGCCCAACAATAATCCCATCAAACATTTATGGGACATAATTGAGAGGTCATTTCATGCAAAAAATTCTGCACTGGCTACAGTTTTCCAATTATAGACGTCTTCAGAGGCAGTATGGCTTAGTATTTCTGCAGGGGATTTTCACTGACTTATTGAGTCCATACCACGTCGAATGCTGCACTATGCTGGACAAAAGGAGATCCCACACGATACTGGAAGGTATCTCATGAGTTTTGTCACCATAGTATATATCAATCACGACTTTGGATTTAAGTTCAACTTATCTTGGTTACATTGTAGATCTCTGAGGTTGCAGGCAGTAATACACGAAAGACAGTCGACACAAAGGTTACCAATATGTTGGTTGGTTGTTTTGGGGGAGGGGACCAATGAGAGAGAATCGTCGGTCCCATCAGATTAAGGGAGGATGGGAAAGAAAGTTGTCCATGCCCTTTCAAAGTCATCCCGGCATTCGCCTGAAGTGATTTAGGTAAATCACGGAAAACCTAAATGAAAATGGCCGGACATGGTTTTGAACTGTCGTTCTCCTAAACGCGAGTCCAGTGTGCTAACCACTGTGCCACCTCGCTCTTTTACGATATGTAACTATAATAACTTTGGATGGCAAATAAAGTTACGTTGCGGTTCAGTACATGTGTATTATTCAAATCTCCAGTGCTGACTTGGGCAAGCAAGCTGTAATAAAATTTCCTGGGAGGTTCGATAACGCCGTTCTGGCCGAAATGAAGCCCTAGTATGAACAGAAAAAACAAACAATGAGGAAACAGACAAGTGGAGACAATACGACAGTTAAACAAAGTCCAATGACTATTCCAGAGAGAGAAAATATGGGACATAGTGAAGTGGAAAAGAAGAACCAACAGTCTGTTTGACGACAAGATGGATAGTGAAACTGCGCAGTGCGTATTACTGGGTAGCCACGAGGTCTAATTGGTCTGCAGAATTATGTGTGGGGTTGAGACGCCTAACGCAATTGCAAGTAGTTGTTACAGCTCTGCCTGATGTAGGGTGACCAAAAATCCAGTTTTTCATCACAACATACAGTGTCCCAAAAAAATTCGGTTTTTAAATACATTTTATGAAACTCTAAAAGTTTTTTTGAGGTTTCACTCAGTTAAACAGAATACGACACACTTATTTCTCTAACCTCCATTGGCCCACAATAATCTCTGTATCATAATATTGATACGTGAATCCGAAAACAGAAATACCAATTTTTAATATTAATTACACAAAGAGGCCAATAAACCTTATGTATTTCCAAAGGTACTTTGTCATAGTTGTCTTACACGATAGCAGATGTCAGGCACGATCCCTTATGGAAGTTTCATGTCAGTATATCTTTGTCTGTGGTCAAGCCGAGTGCACTGCGGCAATCCTGACGCTGATGGCGTGAAATTACAGTGTATTTTCGCGAGTTTGTGTCATTGAACCTACGATATGCAAGATGAAGTGGCCTTGCAGAGGCCAAGATTATCTATTATCTGGAGAGTGTTTTACAGACACATTCGAGTAACGGATCCAATAGTGAGATGAATGTGGAGGGGCACGACACTTTTGTTCCAGTGAAACTGCTGACTCAAGCGATTCAGACACATCAAATGAGCAGCAAGCAGAACCTGATCCGCCTGACAATGACCGACCTCTTGCACAACGTAAGCAGGAAGCATTGTACTTAAGCTTTTGAACAAATGATCGTGATGTCCCCTACACAGCTTTCTTTCTTCTATTCTTTAAGTGTAGGATGTACAGATTCTACTCAAGGGCGTGGTCATCCCTCGCAATGGTGAGCCAAACGTGTGTGCAATGCAGGACAGGCCTTCGACAAGGCTGAGGATGATGGGGTGGTGGAGTTATCAGTCAGCTACCTAATGGAGCAGGTAAGTCACTGATAAATAAATATTTATTCAAAACTCAAATGCAATATCACTGATCATCTAAAGTAAATGTGTATGTCAAATTGCGTCATGGCCATCTTCACCATCATTTCCTATCTATCACCAGTTACAAAGAACTTCGACATACAATTCAATTTGCAACTTCAGTGGCGATAATCCAGGTGGTGAGGACGACTCCATCACAAGACTGCAATGGAGTGACAATGGTCGGAGCAGTCAACTGAGCGGCGAGAAGTGGACATAGTCGGGGTACATTGGGTGCCAGATATAGTGCAGCAGCTTATGGTGAACAAGGAAGAGCAAGTGCTGAGCAGCATCCACTCTGTGGCGAGGAAGTGGAGAATTCAGATGGCACCCACTGGACATGGATTAAGCCAGGTAACATAGCTGATAGGCGCAGCACCTAGGATGTGTTGGAGCCGAGGGGACATGCAAAACGACATGTCGTAGATGACTCGTCAGACTCTGCATTGCAGCTATACATCAGTGAACTAACCCTGAAACTGATGAAAAAAAGTACACTGGGGAAAAGACTCATGGCACAGTTGGTAATAATTAATGGACCCTAATCCTGGAAGAACTAGATGCTTTTATTGGATTACTGTACATTCATGGAGCATATTTCATATAAAGACTTATGGAGAAATAAGTGTGGACCTCCTTACTTTCAAAGCACCATGTCAGGGAACAGATTCGCAAAAATATGCAGTCATCTTAGGTGTGATTCTATGTCATCAAGAAGACAATGTAAATAAACTGATAAATTTTGCATTGCTTCAGAATTACGGAATCTGTTTACTGACAACTGCATTGCATGCTACAAGCCAGCTGAAAATATGACTGTCAATGAGCGACTATATACTTGCAAGTGCAGGTGCCCATTCATATAGTACATGCCAAGTAAACCTGATAAGTACGGGACAAAATATTGGCTCTTGTGTGATGCTGGCAAGTGCTACATCATGAATGGATTCCCTTATCGTGGCAAAATGGTCATGGAGGATCGCTAATTGAAAGTGTGTGAAGTTGCTCACGCTTGCCAGGTGACATCTGAAATGGTATATCACATTTTAACAGAAGAATTAGAAATCAAAAAATTATCTGCAAGATGAGTGCCACGACTCTTGATGCTGGATAGCCTTATTCACCTGATATGGCTCCATCAGGCTTCCATCTCTTCCCAAAACTGAAAATTTTTCTTGGTGGACAAAGATTTACTTCAAACGAAGAACTGGTAGCTGGAGTTGACAACTATTTTGCAGGCCTGAAGGAAACTCATTTTCGAGATGGGATCAAGGCCGTGGAACATCGTTGGACCAAGTGCATTAATCTAAAAGGACGCTACACTGAAAAATTAAAAAAATGTTTCAGCATTGTAAGTACTTTTTTCCTATTCCGTTCTGAGAACATTTCAAACCACCCTCGTAGCACAAAAAATCTTAAATCTGCTATAATAAATAACTACACTGAAGAGCCAAAGAAACTGGTAAACCTGCCTAATATCGTGTAGGGCCCCTGTGAGCAGACAGAGGTGCCGCATGGACTTGACTAATATCTGAAGTAGTGCTGGAAGGAACTGACACCATGAATCCTGCATGGCTGTCCACAAATATATGCTCAATAATGTTCACGTCTGGGGAGTCTGGTGGCCTGTGGAAGTGTTTAAACTCAGAAGAGTGTTCCTAGAGTCACTCTGTAACAATTCGGCATGTGGGCCAGAGCCTCCACCACCTTCAAGCGTCCATGGATTCATGAGGTTGTCTCCATACCCATACACGTCCATCTGTTCGATACAGTTTGAAACGAGATTCGTGTGGCCAGGAAACATGTTTCAAGTCTTCAATAACCCAATGCCAGTGTTGACGGGCCCAGGCAAGGTGCAAAGCTTTGTGTCATGCAGTCATCAAGGGTACACGAGTGGGCCCTCGCCTCCGAAAGCCCATATCGATGATGTTTCGTTGAATGGTTCGCACCATGGCACTCGTTGATAGACCAGCTTTGAAATCTACTGCAACTTGCAGAGGGATTGGACTTCTGTCACATTGAACGATTCTTTTCAGTCGTCGTTGGTTCCGTTATTGCAGAATCTTTTTCCGTCTGCAGCTTTGTCAAAGATTTGATGTTTTACTGGATTCCTGGTATGCACAGTACATTCGTGAAATGGTCACACAGGAAAATCCCCACTTCATTGCTATCACTGAGATACTGTGTCCCATCGCTCGTGCGCCGACTTAACACCACGTTCACACTCACTTAAATCTTGATAATCTGCCATTGTAGTAGTAGTAATCGATCTAACAACTGTGTCAGACACTTGTTATATAGGTTTCGCCGACCGCAGCTCCGTATTCTGCCTGCTCACTTACCTCTGTTTTTGAATACGCAAGCCTATACCAGTCTCTTTGATGCTTCAATGTATCTTAGTGCTTTGCCAGACAGGGGAGAAATTTATAACAGCAATGACAAAATAATTTGTGATAGTGGATACAAATTGATAATTACTATGCAGTACAGTTTCTGACTTCTCTGTCTTTAAGTAATCACTGCCACAAAATTACATTTAAAAATTAATTGCATTGCTATTCTTATTAGAAATATAAATACGAAAGAATGATTAGTTAACGGAACCAGAATTTGTGTCAAATATTTATTTAATAATGCTGATGATTGCCAAGTTTTAACTAAAATCATACAAAATAAGCGAATTGTGATTATGTGTTTATATATGTTTTAGTTAGATGCTATTTTACCTTTTCAGTTTCAAAAAACATAATCCCCAATTATTTCTGCATTTGCCATTACCAATGGTAAATCACAAGGACAAACATTCGAAAAATTTGGGATTTTACTAAGACAACCACTTTTTACGCAAGGTTAGTTATTTGTTGCAAGGAGTAGTTAGAATTTTATGTTTGACAATATTAAATCAGAAATTTTATGTTTGTTAACATAGCAAGCAAGGATATTTATCGAATTATGAAAAATATTTACTAAAAATATTGCCTTTAGTGAAGTTCTGTATCGTTAAATTGTAGAATAAAGCAATTGGTTTCCTCATTAGTGTCTTTCATTCTTTCTTTCTCCCCGCCCTTCCTTATTCCTTTCCACATAGGGTTTAGGTAAGACCTAAAAAATCTGCATAATGTTCAGGTAAGAACTTAATATCTGCATACTAATAAATTCCGATTATTTATGTTAGAGTAATTGAGTTGTAACAGTTCCGGGAGCTGCAACTTGAGTTATGAAAACTGTCTGACTGTTGCCACCATTCCCGTTGTCAGAATAGAGCAGCTGTTGATGTTATGTCAAAGCAGCTGTACCGGTGGCTTCTCGTATTAGTCGCATTATTGGCGTTGAGTTGCAAAACGCAGTGCCGAAACATGCCTTCAAATTCAGTGACAGTTATTGTAATGAGTGGAATTTTATCAGGAAATGTCGATCTGATTATGAAGCAGAGTGTTTGGTATGTAACTGTTTTATTAATATCAGTCATGGTGGGTGTTCTGGCATAGTTGATCACATCACCTCAAAGGAACACATTGACATAATCAGCGCACCGAGCTGTTGTAAAGCTCTACAAAATTATTTTGTAAAACCTCAGTCAAATGAAGGTACGAACGTTCAGGCAGCTGAGATTATACTGGCGTACCACACAGTTAAATATTGCCAAACCTTTGGATCTATCGACTGTACTAATATCCTTCATAGTGTTATTTTTGATGAGTCTTCAATTGCAAAAAGGGTGTAGTTGCACAAGAACTGAAGCATCATTCTTAGAAAAAGGAGTTATTGTACCCAAGAGTTTAAAGGAAAGCCTTGAGAACGTCAAAAGCTTCTGTCTACAAAATATTCCATGGTGACAGCAGTCATAAAGCTGCTAAACTATTTTCGATTGTTGTTGAGTATTTCGATATTAATGAAGGCGTTCAGTTCAAACTTTTGGAGGTGATTTTCGTGTCTAATGAAACATCTGACGAAATTCCAACTGTTTGTACGAATAGTATCGACATTTTTTGGCCTCAAAATATAAATGTGTGGCGTTTCGTGAAGATAATATGTACATTGACTTTAGTGGTTTAACAATACAAGGCAAATGTAAGGTATTGACCAAATTAAAGACAACATTACACGAAAACTTTTATTGCATAAGACGCCCTGCACATTTTTTTATACAATTGCTTGTAGACCTTCTGATACTATGAGATGTGATGCTGGAACAATCATTGTGAGGGTATTTTCATACTTCCGTATATACACAGTTAGAAAAGAGAAGCTTGAGGAGTTTTACGATTATTTAGGAACTGAAGATATGAATGCAGTGTGTTACTTTAAAACCCACTGTTATCACCATTTCCAGCGGCTGAATGAGTCATCTGTCTGGTTGAACTTTTAAAAGATTTTTACGTAAATCACATTATTGGTTCAATTTTTCACTAATTCTTTAAGTAAAGCTTATTAACGGTTCATTCATAGCCAGCTTAGCACTTCGCAGCATGTAATAAATGTCCTGATAAATATCCTGGAAACTGTTACTAAGACAAAGGGCAGCAGTACATTTAAAAAAAAATTACATCTGTTCTTAAAAGAACAGGAGTGACACAATTAGCAGGAAATGAATTTAAAGAAAAAGTCGACAAAATTTATTACACTTGTATAGAATATCAGAGCAATTGGAGCATCTCATATTCATCATTATTGTCGGTGTTTGGTTGGAAGTTACTCAAAAGAGTGCCAAAACTGGGAAGTGTTGGAAAGAAAGATTTTTATTTGAAGAGAGAAAAAATTGAAAACAATGACTATTCTCTTTGATCAGTTCAGGATAATGACAGATTTCGTTGAAGAAAATATTCACAAGTGAAATGATGAAAATGAAGTACCACTGCAGTGAGTGAGTTCTTTTAAGAGCTGTGACCGTCTTCAGCAGTACTCCAAGATATTTGTTTCCAATACTAGTCCATAATGTCAATGCAGCAAGGATGTTTTTGTTCAAGAATATCCAAAATTATGATCAAATTAACAGAATGAAGGTGAACTCTCGTGAAGCACTCCTACAGCCCCTGTACAACTACAAAATCAAATGTGTACAAGTGAAATGATGAAAATGAAGTACCACTGCAGTGAGTGTGTCTCAAAGGACAAAGACATGATCAAGAAGTCTGGAAGCAGCGAAGAATACTCTTTTCTTCAAGTACAATCAATAGGGTGTGTCAAAAGCTGCGCTACAGCTTCAATGTGTTATGCCACCTAAACTAATTAAGATATTCATACCATGTGTGGCTTATGTGACAGACAAATTCATGAAGTTTTGAAACTTCCTAGCAGATTAAAACTGTGTGCCCGACCGAGACTCGAACTCAGGACCTTTGCCTTTCACGGGCAAGTGCTCTACCATCTGAGCTACCAAAGCACGACTCACGCCCGGTCTCACAGCTTTACTTCTGCCAGTATCTCGTCTCCTACCTTTCAAACTTTACAGAAGCTCTCCTGCGAACCTTGCAGAACTAGCACTCCTGAAAGAAAGCATATCGCGGAGACATGGCTTAGCCACAGCCTGGGGGATGTTTCCAGAATGAGATTTTCACTATCCAGCGGAGTGTGCGCTGATATGAAACTCCCTGTCAGATTAAAACTGTGTGCCCGACCGAGACTCGAACTCGGGACCTTTGCCTTTCGCGGGCAAGTGCTCTACCATCTGAGCTACTGAAGCACGACTCACACCCGGTCTCACAGCTTTACTTCTGCCAGTATCTCGTCTCCTACCTTCCAAACTTTACAGAAGCTCTCCTGCGAACCTTGCAGAACTAGCACTCCTGAAAGAAAGGATATTGCGGAGACATGGCTTAGCCACAGCCTGGAGGATGTTTCCAGAGTGAGATTTTCACTTTGAAGTGGAGTGTGCGCTGATATGAAAGCTGTGAGGCTGGGCGTGAGTCGTGCTTCGGTAGCTCAGATGGTAGAGCACTTGCCCGCGAAAGGCAAAGGTCCCGAGTTCGAGTCTCGGTGGGGCGCACAGTTTTAATCTGCCAGGAAGTTTCATATCAGCGCACACTCCGCTGCAGAGTGAAAATCTCATTCTGGAAACATCCCCCAGGCTGTGGCTAAGCCATGTCTCCGCAATATCCTTTCTTTCAGGAGTGCTAGTTCTGCAAGGTTTGCAGGAGAGCTTCTATAAAGTTTGGAAGGTAGAAGACGAGATACTGGCAGAAGTAAAGCTGTGAGACTGGGTGTGAGTCGTGCTTTGGTAGCTCAGATGGTAGAGCACTTGCCCGCGAAAGGCAAAGGTCCCGAGTTCGAGTCTCGGTCGGGCACATAGTTTTAATCTGCCAGGAAGTTTCATATCTTCGCTCACTCCGCTGCAGAGTGAAAATGTCATTTATGAAGTTTTGTTTGTCTGTGTTTAAGGTTTGCGTGACTGAAACATAAGCCGGCCGCGGTGGTCTAGCGGTTCTAGGTGCTCAGTCCGGAACCGCGCGACTGCTACGGTCGCAGGTTCGAATCCTGCCTTGGGCATGGATGTGTGTGATGCCCTTAGGATAGTTAGGTTTAAGTAGTTCTAAGTTCTAGGGGACTGATGATCACAGATGTTAGGTCCCATAGTGCTCAGAGCCATTTGAGCCACTGAAACATAATAACAATGATTCAATAAAAGGCCCAGTGTTTGGAATGTTTTATTTAGGTCAAATCTGATGTGCAGGTGCAAAGGAATTTCCAAGCACAGAAAAGAAAGCAACCACTCCCACGGATGTCAATGTACCAATGGTGCAGGAACTTTATGCAAACCGGAAGCTTCGCTGTGTGCAACCTGGAACAAGTGAAGCACACACAGAATGAATACAGCTGGTTCTCCGATATTCGTTGCAGAAGTCTGTGAGGGTTGGGAGGGAGGGGCGAGGGAGCAGGAGCATCATTTTCCTAAGGCGATCGTGTACCCAGTCCTTTGGAAACATTTACGGATGATCCATACCAACTGTAACTGTTGCACGCATTGAAACCAGACAATCCACAACATATGCAGTTTGCTGTACACGTTCTTCACCATCTAGAGGAACATGGAAATTTTCTACACAACATAGCATTTTCTGGCAAAGTAACATTCCACATGTGTGTTAAGATAAACACAATGTTCGCAACTGGGGCACAACCAAACCATATACTGTGACAGAAGAGTTACGTGACAGCCTGAAAGTGGGTATGATGTTGTTTGATGATTGATCGCATTGTGGGACCATTTTTCCAGAAAAACAGTCAATTCTAACAGTCACCTTGCGTACTGGAGCTGTTTGCGTTATCACAACCTGCTAACCACCTAGATACAATCGTTTTCCAAGAAGGTGGTACACTGCCTCCTTGGCCTCAGACTGTGTGAGATGTTCTGGACCAGCTGTTTCCTGGTCACTGGATTGGCAGGGTTGTCCAATTCCCCGGCCTCTTAGGCCGCTTGACATGACGCCAATGGACTTGTTTCTATAGGTGTATGTCAACGACAGAGTCTACCGAACGCTTGTCAGTCACATCAGTGATTTAAAGAACAGAATCTTTGCTGTCATTGATGTGGATATTGCGTCAAGTGTCGATAGATCTTAAATAGAAAATGGATATTGTACATGTCACATGTTGAAACTGATTGAATAGGATAAAAATTTTATGAGGTAGCGTGTGACATAAGCCAAACATAGCGTGAATATCTAAATTAGTTTGGATACTATTACACTGTGAGACATACAGTACCATTTGAGACATCCTGTATTTAAAGCTTATGTATATTTTATTTTATTAAAAATTCCGTGACTGTAATATTTAGAAAAATCATAATTTTTTTAATATTTATATTAAACTTCATTAATTAAACAGGTACTGTAGAAATAAATCAAACTAATTTTTTTTGTTCTTTATTTATTTATTTAATATAAAAAAACCTGGGTACATTTTGTGGGGGGAGGGGATGGGGATCTATTGCGTGTTGGTTGGTTATGTTCTGGTTTTCTCTGAAAATGATTCGGTCATCCAAGCCTAGTGGCCATGGTCCATTTCCATCCTCTCTGGCAAGCTTTCAAATTCACTGGGCCAGGATATCACACCCTCTTCATATCGATAGTTTTCTGGAATGTTCAGGGCTAAACACACCTCTCTCTTCAGGAGGCACAGTGTTGCTGTTCCATTCAGCAGTGCTCAAGGCCTACCACTTGCGCTCTTTTATTAGGGGAGCAGAAGTCGTCATTCAGGTTTCACACAGAACAGTCATATTCAGATATGTCACACTAGAAACTATGGATAGTTTGCAGATGTTCATAAAAATACGAGTATGGAAGTTTGCTGTGGAATGGTAGGGAAAAGTGAGAAATTAATTGATCTATCCACAGAGGATGTGAGTAAATCAGTGGATGAATCAGTATTTTCATTCTTAGTCTGGAGCATGAAAGGTAGCTACGTTGTCACATCATAACTCTACTAAGCAAGGTGGCACAGTGATTACCACAATGGACTCGCATTTGGGTGGACGACAGCTCAAGTCCATGTGCCATCATCCAGATGTAGGTTTTATGTAATTTCCCTAGATCACTTGATTAAATGCGAAGACTGTTCCTTTGAAATGGCATGCACATTTTCCTTCCCCATCCTCAAATCATTCTGGTCTTGTGCTCTGTCTCTAATGACCTTAATATCGATCGAACGTTTGACGTAATCTTCCTTCCATTTACATCGTAACTATAAATAAATCCAAATCCAAAAGCAGGGTCGACAAAGGAGTACAATGCTTGACATGTAAATGACGTTTATTACAAACATACCATTCAGCTGGACAGAACATAACTGACCCCTGGATGAAATGCGCCGCTGTTTATATGAACATCAAATATTTCGGAATATGCAACCATTACAAACATAAGCAAGTTCGAAAACCTTTCAGAAATGATAAATACTAAATAACAAATAATCGCCGGTGGTTAGGTTTGAACTGGCGACAAGCATATGCCAGCCAGTGACGCTGAACGCAATTCCACGTTGCATGCAAATAGCTGGAGGAATTGCTCCCTCCCCTGGATAAACAGTTACTCACTATTTCAGAGGTTCTCATTGGAGTCAACTACAGCACCCTGGACTTAGATGTTGTCAGTGATCCCCTCTATGGCAGCACTGACGGATCCTCGCGTTTTGGCCATATTGTCACTTCCTCTTCGTTGTAACCACCATTGAAGGAACCCCACCCCATCGATGCTTCACAAGCATCTAGTGGGTCTTCATTTTCCTTGAACAAGAGGCCACTGTCGTCAATTTGCGCCTCAGGGCTGCAGTAAGGATTCATACAAAGTTTATGGACAGTGTACCTGCACTTTTGTCTTCCTGATGAACAGTAATAATCCTCGACTCCATTATGAAATCCAGTAAGTTATGAAGGACACAATACAGCGCAAAGTAGGGCTTAGTAACTATTCTGACCATCCCACTTTCCACACAGTTTTAGAAATCCATATCTAATCTCTCCGGCTGTATCTCTCTGGCCAGTGCTTGGCATTGTACTGCTCTTGGTCTGTCTTCTGGGCATCCAGATCTGTATACAAGCCACCTGCCTTGATTCTTTGAGCCTGGTGATGAGGTGTTTCATGCAGCCAATCTGAATATAGTCGAGCTGAAACAGCAACAGTGTGACGGTTATCAATTTGCCCCCATGGCTCTGGACCAGGAAAAACGGCGTGAAATCTGTAGCATCTTGTTTCACTGTCATATGCAAATGCCACAATTGGCAATAATGTAGCTCACTTTCTTTGTTTGACATCAACATACATCGGTAACATACCTACCTACATCTTATTAAATCACTCTGTTAAACTACAGGATGAGTCGCTAACTATTGCCACCTAGAATAACTCCAAAAGTGTTGACAGCAGCTGAAAAGTTTGTGGGACAAATATTGCATGGGACAACAGGGGCCATAATATGACATTGGTTTTTTGTTGCTAGGTGGGGTCGCTTCACGGATATAAAGGTCAACTTTGTTTTTTTAAATGGGATGCTATAGTTTGGTACTTATTTTCTACCGAGCGAGGTGGCGCAGTGGTTAGCACACTGGACTCGCATTCGGGAGGACGACGGTTCAATCCCGTCTCCGGCCATCCTGATTTAGGTTTTCCGTGATTTCCCTAAATCGTTTCAGGCAAATGCCGGGATGGTTCCTTTGAAAGGGCACGGCCGATTTCCTTCCCAATCCTTCCCTAACCCGAGCTTGCGCTCCGTCTCTAATGACATCGTTGTCGACGGGACGTTAAACACTAACCACCACCACCACCACTTATTTTCTGATAGTAGCTATCGAGACGAATCCAGTGATGTCCAACAGTAAGATCTTTGAAGTTCAACGAAGATCACAAAGGTGGCATGAACGTCCATTTACAGAAGGTGTTTGCAGTGATGACCATTGGTCATTGCTGCAATCTTCTTATCATGGATTGAGTGGTATTCGTTATAACATCGGCATTTATCAAAGCACATGCTCTGAAAAATCCTCTCTCGCAGATCCTCAGGTGTAGTTGGAACATCTTCATAAACAATGTTTTTTACGAATCTCCATAAGAAAAAATCCAGAGGCGTCAAGTCTGGCGAACGAGCAAGCCACAACACATCTCCTCCGTGTCCAATCCAACGATTTGGGAATTGTCTCTGCAACTCATTTCTAGCCATCAGTGAAAAATGTGCCGGACACCCATCGTGTTGATGCCACACTCTGTTCCTTGTTCCTAAAGGTATTTCTTCCAATAACAGACCTAATGTTTCTTGCAGGAATGTGGTGTACTTCATACCATTAAGATTTCCTTCGTTGAAATAGGGGCCTAAATTCTGCCCTCCAGAATCCCACGCCATACATTCACTGCCCACGGTTTTTGGTGTGCAACTTGCTGCAACCAACACGGATTTTCAGTTGCCCAGTAATGCATGTTATGAAAATTAACATTTTGATGAGTCGTGAATGTAGCCTCGTCAGTAAATGAAATCAAATTAATAAATGTATCATTCCTCTGAATCTGAAGTTAAGCCCATCGGCAGTATTCAATATGACGCATACAAACCGTACCAGTTAATTCTTGATGGAGATTGATATGGTAACGATGATATTTATGGTGATGCTGAACACAAACAACATTACTCTGGCTCATACCAGATTCCCTTGCGATTTGATGCAAACTAACACAAGGATCTCGAACCACAGTGGCAAGAGTACCAGTTTCCGGTACCTCGCTAGAAACTTTCCTTTGCCGGATATGTGTCCAGTGCGTTAAAGATCCAGTTGTTCTCAATTTATCATAGACATATTTCAATGTATGACGTGAAGGGTGAGTACGTTGAGCATATCTTTTAGCGTGTAAGTCTCTAGCTCTCACTAAATTTCGTTGGCATTCTCTGTAAATGAGAACCATATTGACGTGTTCTTCAAAGGAACACATCATTCACATTCGCTTGATTCGACGATACTAGTCTTACCGTTCCTATTAGTGTTGTGTTGCAAAACCGTCGAATGGTGTTAACATGTCAACGGCACGTTAGATGGATACGCCAAATTCGGCGATTATTTACTATTTGCCCTATGTATGAGAGAGAATTGTCAGAGGAATTTTTAGATATAAATTAAGAAAAAAAAACAAAACAAAAATATTAAAAAATATAAAAAAATAAAAATAAAAAATAAAGAAAAAAACACAAAAAAATAAAGTTGTTATATTAACTTAAGTATGTTGTTAAATTAACCTAATTATGTCATGTATTGGAAAATTCGACTCGTTCCACATCATTACGAAATATCGTATTCATGATCCATGGAACTAGTATTAATCTAATCTAATCTAGAGCATGTGCTTTGATAAGTGCTGAAGTGATAAGGAATACCACTCAATCCATGATAATAACATTGCAGCACTGCAATGATACCAATGATCATCACTTCGAACACCTTCTATAAATGGATGTTCATGCCACCTTTGTGACCTTTGATGACCTTCAAGGACCTTACATCTCTATAGCCGCTATCAGAAAATAAGTACCAAACTGTAATATCCCATTTAAAAAAACAATGTTGACCTTCACATCTCTGACGCGACCCCACCTAGAAATAAAAAAACAAATGTCATATTATGGCCCCCATTGTCCCATGCAATATTTGTATTTGTCCCACAAACTTTTCATCTATTATCTCACTTTTGGAGTTATTCTAGGTGGCAGTTGTTAGTGACTCACCCTGTGTTCGCATGTAAGTGGTAGGGAGTTGCGTCCTGTGGATGATGTAGCAATGTGAAATTACCTCTGATACTAGTCGCGACTGGAAACTTCTTCCAATCCCAGAGATATCTTTTATAAAGAACTTCGCAGATTCCATAGTTCCGACAGTTGGCACACCTTTGATGATGGTATTGTGGTTGATGTAGTCAGTGCAGATTATTATCCATCGATTCCGACTTGTCACACTTTGGGAACTTTTCTAAGAGGTCGATTTCAATTCTATGAAATGGCGCTGCCAGAGGCGGGATTTGTACCAGACGTCCTGCACATAATTTCGACTCATACATCCACCTCTGCCTTTTCTTACAATGGCACATGTAGTGTCTAAGGGTCACTCGAGACCTGCCTAGTGATACCTGTCTCTCACTATGTGCACAGTCCTCATGAATCCCAAGTGATCAAATGTTGGAGTGTAGTGGAAAGACTCCTGGATCGCTAGCTGTAGATGACCTGGGATGACGAGCAACCCTTGCTATGGCATTGGATCATAGTTCGTCTCAAACAGTATTCTGTTTATTAATTAACATTTCCCTTTGATCAGATCCTCAAACTTCAAGACTTTAAGCAATGCTGGATTCTCACTCGGTTCAGTAGCAATTTCATTCAATGCAGTTTGTCCTTGCTGACATGTTCCACCATTGGACTCCTTGAAAGGCAGTTGTCATCCTTGTGTTTGCATTCGTTTTTATATTCCAATACAGCATCGTTTTCGTGAACCCTTATCGCCCATCTGGCCAGTCGATTCGATAGGTCCTTCAGACTACTCTTCCAGAAAAGAGAATGGCAGTATGTCACAACAGTGAGTTGCCTAGCTATTATCATATGTGTGAAATATGGTCTCGACATTCTCCTAATACTAGGACTAGAGATGATGTTAGCGCCTCCTTAAGGGCAAGCAGTATTCTTTCTCGCACCTCGTTCCCAGGAAATTTGGCGTCTTCCTGCTGTAGGTCTTGCCTTGGTAGATAAGTCATTTATAAAACGTTCGACAACCAAGTTCATTCTGAGAAAACTTCTTACATCACAAATGTGCTGAGAAATCGGAAGATCTGTGACTGTTCTTATTTTCTCTGGATTGGGACGGATTCCAGCGCACTTTACTTGCTGCATCAAGATTTTTTCTTTTCTTGAGTGGTGAAGACGTTCTTTTCAGATTCAGGCAGAGGCCTACAGTCTGAACATACTTCCACACAGTCGCCAAGAAGCTTAAATGTTCTTAAAATGTCTTCAACAAAACGACAGTATCATCCAGATAGTAAACACACATTGACCGTTTAAGGTGTCAAAACAAGTTGTCCATCACACACTCGAATATGACTGGAGCTCTACATAGTCTAAACTTCATAACTTGTTTCCTAGACGTCGTCAAGAATTATGAAGTCAGTCTTTTTACTACCACCCTCATAATCGCGATTTGCCAGTAGCCTCTCTACACGCTCATAGTTAAGAAATACTTCGCTCCTCAAAAGCATTCTAGTATATCATCAGTTCATGGCAATGGGTACACATGATCTTTTTCGTGATTTTGTTTAGTCGCCAGTCGTCGACGCAGAAACGTTATATGCCATCCTTCTTCTTCGCAGGGACCACAGAAAGTGACCAATAATTCTCGAAAGGGTTACTGATGTCATCTTGCGGCATCGTCTCCACTTGCTCCTGTATTATCAGTCCTTTACCTGACGATGATCTAACGACACTCTATATGAGTGCCGGCTGAGTGGTGGATAATCCCCATTGCTGATACGCTGTTTTACAAATGGCTGCTTAGTCTGTCTTTTCTCCACTCTGGATTTGAAAGCATCTGAAAATTGGCACAAAACAACTAACATTCACTGATATTGTACTTCGGTCAGGCCAGAGTCTATTGGGAGTTTGATAGTAACTTCCTCCCTGTATTGTCTGTACTGGTAGCGGAAGACAGTTCTTAGTCGATGGTACTAAGCTGCCCTTCTCGGACTGATTTGGTTGTCCCTACATACCAGTCATTAGGCATGAGCTGTAGCTGTGTGGCTGCTCTTGCCAGTTAGCGATCCAAAGTTCTCGTTGACCACCTATAATTTTAATGATCATTGCTGAATGTAGATAAGTTTGTGAGCCTGCGTACCTTTTTGCAGTCGACAAAAGTTTCACGCTCCAGATTGATGACTCGAACTCGTCTTGTTGGTGATGACAGGATAAAAATGTCTTCAATGACAGACGACTTCACAGGGCAATCTTTGTTATGTGTGCATGTTGAAATAGCTTCATCGGTCTTGAGCTCTGATCTTCCAAAGTCAGTGAATGCTTCTGACACTTGCATGAAGCCCCATCCTAGAATAACATTATGTGTACATTCTGATAAAACATCAAATTCGAAAGGCTGTGTTCTATCTCTGACAGCTATTACAGGATTATATGTTACCGTTGGCTGGACATACTTCCCATTTGTGACTTTCAGCAGAATCACTTTCTCTTCATGGAACAGAATTTTATTTTTATGACAACGATAAACATATGATGTTACAAAAGAGGAAGCTCCTGAGTCGACTAGCGCTTGAATAGGTTGACAATCAGGTATCCTGACATCTTGGTGACTGTTATCCATGGAGGATTTTCATCTATTGCAACCTCACGTCCACACATGGTCGCCTCGCTTAGTTTTCCTGAATTCAGCAGCTACGTGTGCAGCTGGTACCTCTGTGCGATGACAGGGAATGACTACAGCATGTTGGGAAGCAAACTTGGGCAAGGTGCAGCAGTGGGTTTCGTCCCACAAGTGGGCTATAGTCGTCTGTAGTTCACTGGTGTGAATTGAACTGTTTTTATTGTTAACCTGTGAGAGTGTAGTTGTTCTTGACAACTTGTCTTCTTTTTCTGGTAGAATAGAGCATGCACTGGACGTCCATAATGGAAACACACTGATGTGTTGTGCTCTGTCCAAATGTCTGATCACCTGCAGGGCATTATACTTGGTGAAGGAGTTGGTTGTACCTGTGTTGGTTGGGTGCTAGATTGTCATTTGATGGTTTAAGTCCGAGTTGACTGAGTCCATTCTCCCTGGCATGTTCAGCTGATTGTGGGGATTAGAGCTAAAAATCGATACACCTTTTCTTCAACATTCTCTACTGACTTTTGAGGTGGATATTCACATCTGCCGTTTTTTGCCTACTCGGTTCAACAGTTCTATGTGCCATAAAAGTAACACATATCTTCTCTTACAGCATGACGTATGAGAGAGGCGAGGTCATGGTGGTTTTCTACAACTCCCAAAGGTAGCATGTTCGGAACTCAGTAAAATCTCTTTCAGACATTTCTTCTCTGTTGGAACTTTCTTGATGCATTGGCACCCTGTGGCAGTGTAGTTGTCACTGAAACTTGTTTCCTTTTTCTAATCGTGTACGACGTGTCCAGGGTGTCCATAGTGTAAACACGCCGGTGTGTTGTCCTCTGTCCAACTGTGGGATCATCTTCAGAACATTATATCTGGCGCAGGAGATGGTTGTACCTGCGTTGGTCAGGTGCTGGATTGCCATTTGATAGCTTAAGTACGAGTTGGCTGAGTCAATTCTCACTGATGTATTCGATTGGTTGTGAGAATGAGTGTTAAATATTGATACACCTTTACTTCAACATTTTCTAGCACCTACTGACATATAGGGTCGATGTCCATGATTGCTATTTCTTTCCATCTCGGTTCAACAGCTCTATGTGCCACAAAAATGGCGTATATCTTCTCCTACAGCATGGTATATGCTCGTATGAGAGAGGCAAGACCATGGTCGTCTTCCACAAGTGTCATAGATACCATATTTGGAAATCGGTCAAACCTCTTTCAAACATTATTTTTCTGTTGCATTTTCTTGATGCGCTGGCATCAGTTGATAAATTCCTCTGTTACTGTAACACCCTTTACAAGAAGAGCTTGGTACACGAATTCCGCGACCCCTTTCAGTAAGAGCGAGATTTTTGCATTTCCATCATATTCGTAATCACAATGTGGCATACGGCCAAAATATTCAGCATGTGGAACTGTGTTATTTACCCATGGTATTGGGCCCTGTTTTTCAATTGTCCTTTTGCTAAACATACTTACTGCTAATTATCACCAAACGTTTTCTTCAGTTTGGAATAGAATTTGTCCTAGCTACTGAGCTTTTCTTCGTTGTTCTCTAACCACTGCTGGCCTGTGTCATAAAGTAAATGTACATATTACCCAAATTGACACGGAAAGCACATTTATTAAAAACACAAACAGAAAGGCAGATCAGAACATAACTGACTTCTGGATGGAGCATGCTTAAATTTATACAAACATTACAAACGTAAGAAATTATGAGGACCTTCCAGAAAAGGTAGTTACCAAAGGAAAAAAAACTGTTGGTGATTGGGTTTGAACAGGTTGCTTGCAGCATGTTAGCCAGTGACACTCTTTGCTACGCCACACAACATACAGCACACTTCATGGCAATGTTGTTACTTGAATAATTCCTGAGGCAACCACGAAATTTTGTAATGTGGTAGTTTAATTTGGAAAAACAATGCAGCAATGGCAAAATTTAGTGTGAAAGTGGAATTGAATTTAGCTGTTGTTATGAGCATGTTGGGTCAAGCCACTGTTAGGAAGTGTGCAGCTTATGAACTTATGAAATGAAGTAAATATTATGAATCGTTCTGCTTTGAAAACAGCCTTTTCACTTGAAGTGAAGATCTGATGACTTTAATATTCATAAAGAAAAGAGACGTGTCTTCGTTCAGACAGTAGGCCTACAGTCAGGTTTTACAATAAACCTGTTAACTATTCGCTTCCATGTCCAATCACCACTATGTAAACTGTTTAAGTTGAGAATCAACAAAAAATTTAGTAATGGGGGATTACAGTTGGAAACCATGATAGGGTCTATTACTTATATGCATATGACCTGCAGCTGTCTAGAACGAAATTAGAATTATTCTGATACCTTCAGCTGCTTACAGGTGTTGATACATATCAAAGGGACAGGTGAAAATGTGTGCCCTGACCGGGACACGAACTCGGGATCTCCTGCTTACATGGCAGACGCTCTATCCATCTGAGCCACGAAGGGCACAGAGGATAGTGCGACTACAGGGACTATCTCGCGCACGCCTCCCGCGAGACCCACATTCTAACCTTGTACGTCCACACACTACATTCGTAGTGTCCCACCCCAACTATTACTTATATGGATATGGTATCTGTTCTTTCGGACATGTCCAAAAGAACAGACACCGTATCCACGTAAGTAATAGTTCTGGCAATACCGGCCGTGACCTTCTTCTGTGCGGATGCACATATATTCCGCGAACTCTTATGGGACTTGATAAGAATGTCTTCCACGAGTAATGAGTGTGTTGGGGTGCGACAATACCAATGTAGTGTGTGGACAGACAAAGTGAGAATGTGGGTCTCGCGGGAGGCGTGCGCAAGATAGTCCCTGCAGTCGCGCTATCCTCTGTGCCGTCGGTGGCTCGTAATCATCAGTTGTTCAGTGGCACCCTCTGTAATAAAAAACTGAGTGGAAGGATCAACAAACGAACTTGAACGGACGTCATGTGATGTCTGCAACGACCAAACACAACACACACAAAAGAGAGAGAGAGGGAGAGAGAGAGAGAGAGAGAGAGAGAGAGAGAGATGGATAGAGCGTCTGTCATGTAAGCAGATCTCGGGTTCGAGTCCAGGTTGGGGCACACATTTTCACCTGTCCCCATTGATATGTATCAACGCCCGTAAGCAGCTGAAGGTATCAGTATAATACTAATTTCGTGATAGGATCTGTTTTTCAGTAAAGAATAGTCGCAGGGTGGCACTACAGACTTATGATTTACATTGCTTTGAAGCCAGTGTCGCCTGTTAATAGTCCCTAAACATCAGCATACTCTTGTTTACAACGGATTATTGATCTTAATTTCTGCCATGTCTGCACAACAGTTGTTTCAGATAGCTTTTGCCAATAACACATCGTCAGGAAGGTATTTTCAAAAATTTTCCCGGGCTTAAAGGCATATTTGATCCAGTAATAGGACACATTTGATTCTGATAATGTAACTTTCCTCTTGTTACACATTTCTAATAATCAAGAAGCGAAATATGTGATGTGAAAAAGCCGCTTTCTTAATTCAGTATTTTCCTTAACACAGAATGACAAAACTTATGTTCTGTCATCTACCTGAAAATGAACATATTCTGCTATGTCTGAGTGGTTTGCTACATTTCCTTCTCATAGTGCAGTACTGATAGGAAATCTAAAGTCAAATTACAGAAATAAAACCACTACAGTAAAAGTAACTTGCACAGCTAAAATTCATGTATATAAAAGAAAATATTGTTTGAATGTGTCCACTTACTAATGAAATATGATTCCTTCACACTTTAGAATATAATCAGAACGACTAGTTCACCTGTAAATGATGCAAGCTGTCATTTTTTATCAAAACGCTTCCACCACAAGCTAATGTTTGATGCTACTAACATGGTGAACATTGGCTTCAAGATTATGTTATCATGACAACTCTCCATATCATAACTCCATGGCAGTGCAGTTGCAACACTACATCACTGCATGCAAACCCAGAAAGAAAAGTTACAAAAATGCCAATTGTGCATAGTCTGACGATATTGCTGTAGCCTAAACTTTTGCACCCTGTAGCGTGTGGCCAAACTTTTGAGTAGAAAGACGGTGAGCCTTGTGTTTCTTGCTTAGGATTTTCAGTTACAAAATGTTGGTAGAAGTGCAAAAAACATGAGACAGTGTTGTGGGAGATAAAACACGATAGTACAGGCTTCAAGGATATGGATTTGGGGAAGTGGTTAAGGAAGCATCAATTTAAACAGAATTAACGACAGAGTTAGATGTAGGTCAGACCTCAGTGTTAGATACAAGAATGAGTAGAGCTAGAGATAACCCCATTTAATAGGAAAACCGAGACTAAGTCGTCCCCAGCCACCAGTCAGCTGGGTATATTGGCGCCACTGAACGCAATAAATTAATCTAAGGAAGAATTACAATCAGAAGTAAAGGACAGTCAAGCGAAAATCACAAAAGAATTAAAGGGAGACGAGAGAACCGTGAAGGAATTGAAGACGAGTCAAGAGAAAACTCCAGAGGAGAATCAGGAAAAGGCTGTGGTGGAAATTATACTGTCAAAAGAAAGTCAAGAGACATTAATCACAGACCTTAGGAAAAGGAACAAATAGCAACGTGGAGTTCAAACAGCAGCAGGAAAAGGAACACGTGGCTGTATGAGAAAAGGTAACTCAGATCGGTGAGATGAGAGCATGTCACATAAAAGCACACTATAAAACTAACCTCAAGGAAAATGCATACTAAATGGCAGGAATGGATAGTTCTGTAGATGGAGGAAATAAAAGGAATGCTAGATACGCTAAATGTAGTGATAAAGGAGGTGTAGCAGAATGTTGATAGCTAGGGGCACAAGGAGACCCAGAAACAGTATTTGTAAAAAAATTTAAATTTAGGAAATACAGTCTGAGACAAAAAATGTATCCAGTATTTTGCATACGCAATTCCTCAAATCTACTGCCAGAAGTGTGGAATGATGCGAATAAACTGGCTTGCATCATAAGTCAGATGGACGACGAAGTCTATAATTAGGGAACAGGGCTAGAAAGGGATACTTCTATTATACACAAAGTTTGAGGCAATTTTCCTTCCAAAATACAAGTCTAAAAGCAAACAATACGAGATTTTAAATTCCATTTGCAATCGTCCATACAACCTGAGATATGATGGAACATACTCCAATTTTTGGAAAAAGAACTGGAGAGAAATCAGAACCTGGAAAGTCGTAGTAAGAGTGGTACATTGTATGGTGGGTGGGTGGCACAACGTCTACCGCACCAAGTACAGAGTCACCTAACTGGCGCAGTAATAGAAATTGTAGAGCTTGGACATTAAATATTGATAAACAGAAAGAGGAGAAACAAGGGATGATCAGAGAACTTGCTTTCAGAAGAACTAAGTGAAGGCAAGATTACTACCACAAACATATGCACGCTAAATTTTTCTCATCTGATTACTGATAAGGACATGGAACAATATGGAATAAAAGCAGAGGGTATGGCAGAGGGCAACTATACCCTTGCAGGCCAGTACAATATGTAAGAGACAGAGCCAAAGGGATGTTATTCCATCTGAAGAAATGGTAAGGATGTCAGTCACAAATCACTGGAATTGGTGTAGGCCAGCAAGAAGACTGAGTGGTGCCCATAGAAGAAAAGAACTGTCAAAGTCTATGAACAGTGATTAGTATACTGTCTCTATTGTCCTGTTCATGTCATTATGTTATAAGTGTAGTTATAGCAGCAACACACTGTGAGAATTTTTCAATGCTGCACTCTTTTTTTGTTTATTTTTGGTTGTGGATATGGGCGATGAGGCATTCAGTCGTTTCTTTGCATGTACGCCAAATTTCAGAGGAGACAGAAGACTGAGGAGTATGTTACTACACAGTTCCTCCTGCACATTCCCATGTTCATTGCTATGGACTACTGCAACGACATAGCTTTAGCTTACATCTCTAAATGCCATCATCAGGTGGGGTAACAAAGAGCCAAGGTGCAGCAGGGTTGCACAGCTGTCCTGTTTTCACTTTCATCCGTTCATCAGGCAGCTAGGAGTTCAGTGACATCACTTGTGTGGGTGACTACCAAACAGCGCTGGCTACCACAGAGAGGCCACTTGCTGAGCCACAGTGGAGTACCTGCATCGACGCTCAGAGCATTCTCACCAGCCCAAACTACCTCAGTTAGCACAAGACATCAGAATCAGCTACTCCACCCATATGGTACTGGGTGTGCTTGTGGTTTGTAGTGCTGTGTGACAAAGAAATACTTCAGTGATGTTTGTGGCAGTACAATGCTTTCTTTCACTAGACATACTGCAGCATATCCACGTGCATCAACAACAATCCAGCAGTTCTCACATACGTTGGAGGACGAATGGAATGACCTGCCACCATGTGACCAGTATGGGAGCACATTGCAGAGCATGCAATGTGGTCCACATTGATCTGTTTCCTATTAAGACCCATATCCTCCGTTCTGTAATGTCTAGGAGACCATCATGAATCATGGTGACTTCAGTCCAATTATTGTCTTATTCAATGTGTAATTTTTGTTTGTCTCATTGTGTATTTCTTTGAGTTACATTCTGTGCTATACTGTAGCAGTTCTTTCTGTCTGATCCAAGTCTCATTGAGCTATGTTTCTTGGCAGTGGCACATCATGTGACAGTAACTTTCGTCCTTAAGTTTTGCATACAAGTGAATTAAGTGAAAGTTAACAATATAGGAAGGTAAGTTTAATGTATGCATGTTTCCTGAAGCTGTATATTAAGGGAACACCTAGCTTTCTAGACAAACCAAGACTTCCTTGTGCTATGTACTATGTGTCTAAGGTTAGCAAATTATACTTCAATAATAGCACCTGTAGAGTTGAAGCAGAGTTGATGAGATACCCACATTTAACAAATATGTAGCTATATCATACATGAATAAATGACATGATGTCATCATTTAAGCTTGGTTTAAAAATCATTACTAGGAAAGTAAAGATCGAAAAATGTTGAGCAGCATAGCAACTAGTAATTGTGGTAATTGGGGGAAATGTGGACATGATAGGTAGACAAGGATCAACCTGGTCGTATTGTACAAAAATGACCATTTTGCTGAAGCAGAAAAGTTTTCAAAGTAGTTCCAATGAACACAAGTAGTATTGCTGATGTAAGTCCAAAATTCGAGAGCCAATCGTGAGAACAACTTTTTTGATGTATTTGATGACTTTTATTGTAATTAATTAAATGTATATTATTTATTTTATTGCAGAAATATCACATTCATACACAAGTTAAACATTACAAATTGCACTTATTAGAAATATAATTATTTGTGAAGAAACTTATCCAAAACACTACAGCAGTGAAAATGCTTGAATTATGTTATTTTCACTGTGTGACTGATATAATGATTGTTACATAATTATGTCCATATTTCCATTATACATATTTTTATCATATCACTCTACATGTGTACTTTAAAATATAAATTTCTTCCAAGGATCTACAAATCTTATATCAAAATAAAGTTAATTAAATGAAGTAAAATATTTTACAAATACTAAATGTTTCTGCCTGCTGTCATGTAATTATCCAGCTTTATAAAACCTGAATCCCCATTATAGGTTTTATAAAGCTGCTCATCACTTTTACTTAACTTTATAACAGTGGCAAAGCAGCGCAAAGAGATGTTGGTAATCGCGATTTTTTCGTGAAAAGTTAATACATTATGTATGATCTACCTTTAAATGATATAAATTGTCTGCTACTACATATCAGAAAGGACACAAAGCATACATTCTTTATTACAAGATGACCCAGAACACCACCAACATACTTCATTACAAAGTTACTGCATTTCGTTTACTTTCGTGTCCTAATAACCTTTGATACTTTATTGGACGGAAAATATTGCACAGCAGAGCACATGTTCTGGTGCACAGTGTGTCATGTTTCCATTTGTTCACAGTACCTGCTGTTGAGAATCGTAGTACCCATTTTTCTCTTTGCCTTCTAGCCAACATTCATTACTGCTCATTTCTATCTAGGATTTGCTTTTCGAGTAGTGTTTGTTGTACATTAAGAGTGACACACAGCTGTATGGATAGGTTTACTAATTAAGACTTGGCTGATATGTACCTAGTGTATGAGTTCATCGAGTGCAGTGGAAGAGTGGCACAATGACACTATGCTGCGCGTTTCCCACAGCAATGGCAATCACTTCACAGTACAGTGTTTCATCTGAGGGTGTTGTATTACTCTGTGTTGTGAGTTGCATGGTTTGCTCATTGCATATTATAGGTTTCTTCAATGTTATGAAGATATTTTTACAGAAAGAAGGGTGACTGCATTAACAAACCAATTAAACCATAATTACATTATTACTTCATAAGTAGCCTCCATATCCCATGGCCCCCTATACCAAAGTACTCAGAAGATATCCCTAAACAAACTCTGAAAGTTTGTCTGAGTTCTATGTTGCCTTAGCCAGTTTGGCCATCTGAACATGTTCCAAAACAACTGAAATCTTCACTGTCACTGGTGTTATTACCAACTGCATCCTGTGAGAATACTTGGTTGTAGTGTTCAGAAGTAAAAGGAGGAACACATAACTGACAACGAAAATTTGAGTAGGGTCTGTAGGCTTCCTCAGAGAGTTTAAAGGTTAAAATGTATTTTTTACTAAATTCTGTCTTCTTAATTTCTGTCCACCTAAGGATATCACAATGTGTATGACATTCCTGTAAGACATATAATATTGCCCTTGTGTTGGTTGTATCACGCAGTGGCGCCACAGAGCAGTTAAGATAAAATACACTTACACTCTTAATCACACGCGCTTTATAAGATGAGTTTTTTTAACAATTTACTTAAGGACGTTATCAATAGTTGTAATAGGCCACCACAGCGTAAATATCCTTCCATTTAGAGGTGTGCTTTTAATTGAACTCAAAATTAACTCTAAAAAATATAGCATTCATTATAAATAAATGAAAATACACTGTGTGTGTGTGTGTGTGTGTGTGGAAGTATCGATATTACATGACAAGGGGAATGAAACTGAGATGGCCATCTTTCACATGAGGAAAAATGTCTCTGAGCACTATGGGACTTAACATCTGAGGTCATCAGTCCCCTAGAACTGAGAACTACTTAAACCTAACTAACCTAATGACATCACACACATCCATGCCCAAGGCAGGATTCGAACCTGCGACCGTAGCGGTCGCGCGGTTCCAGACTGAAGCGTCTAGAACCGCTCGGCCACAGCGGCCGGCTCACATGAGGACCATGGCATGCCAATATCATCTTATTTCTACATTAATCTTGTTCCAGAATTAATAGAGTTAATTACCGATTAGTGCTCTCCAATACCTAAATGATACACATGACAGGACTGAACTTTTACTGATTTTTGGATGGCAGTGAAATTCTATATTCTTGTTGTGTTTATCAGCGAATTGTTGAACATCTGTTCTTTCATTCCTATGTTAATCGTTGTGTAAGGCAGCCAGCTACTGACAAAAACTAGTAATTGAATTTAAACTTTTTGTTCTACAGCTTGAATCTCTCCACACCATGGGCTTAAGAGTATGTATGGTAATTGAAATGTTTTATAGTTTCAGGTTTAAAGTTTGCTAACAGTTCCATTGTACACCAACAATCACATGTCATTTAATTTTAAATTTATAGATACTTATGCTAATTGCTGGAACACAGGCTATATATTCAGCATTGCATAAAAGCAACTGTAAGCACTAAATAGATCACTTTAATATCCTTTACACATTTTTTCTATTATGTATACTGCTGTAGCAATTTTCGATTATTGTTATCGTTATTACTACTTCTTTCTTCATGGCTGGGTCATCAAGGGACCACATACAAATTTCAGTTCTTTATTCGTTGTTCTTTTCTTCCAGAAGTCTTTTGTTATTTCATAATGTTTTTTCTTCTTGTCTTATAACCACTTCTGATGAGTCTTTCTCACTCTCCTACCTTTGAATCCTTCCACATTCAATACTTTTTCCCTAAGCACTTCAGTTATACCCCAGAATAATATCCACTGGCGACGCTAGAGGCCAAGCTGTGTGAGTCAATGAATGGCAAACTGCCAGCTAGGTGGAAGCGCTGAGCAGGTCGAGGCGAAAGTAGAAGCAATTGCACCATGTGAGACTGGGCAAGGAATAAGTCCTATCTGGTAAGGATCCCACACCGCACAGCAGTATTCTAAGAGACGATGGACAAGCATAGTGTAGGCAGTCTCCTTAGTAGGTCTGTTACATTTTCTAAGTGTCCTACCAATAAAAAGCAGTCTTTGGTTAGCCTTCCCTACAACATTTTCTGTGCGTTCCTTCCAATTTAAGTTGTTCATAATTGTAATATTTAGGTATTTAGTTGACATTGTGTGCACAGCTCTGCTGTGAAGTCAACGACTATGGGCTTCAGTTCTCAATGATGTGGTGCAGTGAGTGACTTCTTTTGTCTTTTATAGTGACCATGTTGAATCATAGGGATCTCCACACTACGTTAAAAGTGTCGTTTATCACACTGCAAGAACACGCGGATTTGTCTTTGTTCAGTGGGAATACTAGAGAGGTTTACGTGCAACCAGTGAGACATCTATATTGTAATTTGCCGAGGTATGCCATGCCATATGTTTAGGCTGTCCCATTATAGCAGGGCCTATGTGCAGAACGTTTGACCACGAGGCATAGCACTACACCGACTTCTAGGGGCCATGATATGGCAAAAAGATTAAATGCACTTTTGTTCTTGTTTTTGTACTGGTTGTACTGTTTCTTTATTTTTTCTTGTATAACAGCAATACCAGGCACGTGCGCACCGACATTGGACGAAACGGTGGAAGCCCTGAAAGTTCAAATGACTGCTTTGTTGGAGACTACATCCCAACTCAAGCAAGACATCACGGGATTGCACAGGAGGATAGGGGAATGGGAAGCCACTGGTGATCAAGTACATTCTGACTCGCTGGAGACAAAAGCTGTGTTGAGCGTACCCACCCCATCCATTGATCCTGGAGCAGCTTACCTTATAGCACCATTTTCGGTAAAAGTAACTGAGGCTGTATTTTTTCGCATAGACATAAAATTTCAACAACGCCATGCCAACGCTGTAATTACACGCACTATTTGTTGTGGTACAGAAACCGCACACAAACCCAACAAAGTGTGATGTGGTATGGACACCACATCAAAGAAACACAAAAAACAACAAAGAAAAAAAATATATACGCTGAAAACAAAAAATGCAATCATGAGCCACTACTTAAAAACTAAACGTAGAACTACCAGTAAAAACTTGGGTATTAATCATTAAAAAAATTAAGTAAAAAAATTTTGAATGGTCGTACTGAGAATACTGCTTACTTATCAGCGATTCACAGGAAAGATCTGAGGCTAAGAGTCGCCATTTTATGCGAGGTGCTGGGGCTAGCAGTGTATTTAACATTAAATTCTTCTAGAATCTTCATATGGAAATGATGTTCTAAGCCCCCCCCCCCTCTTTTCTAACTCCGACTTTTCCTGTTGCACATGGATTAAGAAGAAACGCGAACTGACTGTAATCGACCCTGCAAGTGGAGTAGAAAAGAGTTTTGTCACCTGAAATAATTTAATTTGATATAAATTAATTTGATAAAGGAAAGATTCATTAACGTAGTGAGAAATGAAAGGGTTGCTTTATCGATCCACAGAATGAAAGTTCTGTCCAAAATAACAATTTGATTTATTATGACTAAACTCAAAATGATAAACAAAACACATGAAACATTTGCAATACGTCAAATTGGATACTCAAATAAATGCTGTGAAGGTGAAGTTGTCCATAAACTAGATTGTGACATTTATGACCAAGTGGTATGTGGAGCCAATTCCTTGCAACTCAAATCTTAAGAGAAACACCCAGCCAACCCAACATTAATTGCTGCTACAGTAGTGAGAACTCAGACAATGAACACCCAAGACAGAACCACGTTAGAAAAGACGGGAACAGGTGCGCTCTGCAGAACTCTGATTGTCACATAGCAAAATTCCCTGATTTGCCAGAGCTGTGGTCATACATTACCAAGCTGTCTTCTTAACTGCAAGGACACGATCTGGCATACCGGAGGCGACGGCTGGTTGCTTCGACGTCCCGTCGTGGTGATGATAATGTCGCGAGTATAGCCCAAAACAATTTCTCCTGATCTGGTTGTTCCAGACTAAAGACTTCCTAGCAACACAAATACGCCTCTGAGGGAGATGAAGAAGGGTCACTACACAATCACTGACGGTACAGTGAGTGATTTTAACAAGCCAAGTCACACAGCAACTCTGATATGGTCAACTTTAGCCAAAACTGCTCAAGACCGACAACATAGGCCGCTTTTACACAGAATGCTCAACTGCCAACTGTACTCGGAAAGTTATGTTGACGTTGAAACTTCAGCAACTTCGTCAAACAGTTACAATTAAATGAAAGTGTATTAGACAGCCAACGGAAGGCAGGCTGTCCAGAGCAGCGATAGCTCAGTCTTGTAACCTACTCTGACTGAAAGGCGAGAGGCGACTCTCTCAAGAGCACCCGTACAAGCCGAACACAGAACATTCCTGCCCCCACGACAGTGGCCGTGGTTAAACGTTCCAATCGGCAACTCGAAAACCGGCGGAAAATTCCACTCTATTGCCAACGCACTACTATTCCACCAATGGAGATACTTGGCGTCAATTTCTGCGCCGATTTTGCTACGTCACGGAGCTATCTCCTCAGTAAGCCAATCACAGTTACGATTTTGCAGAACACGCTGGAATTTGCCCGCCAATACTGCTTGGGAACACAAATCATTCCCACGCCTCGCTGGCAGCCCGCCACAAAGTGTTTTCACTAAGTTTCTGCGAAGTAACGGAATCTCTAGCCCAGCTGCTCCGTCAGGCCCCTGTAGGTGTGTCGCCCCCGTTCTTATGACAATGTCGGCGTCTGGAAAGCATCCACTCGACTCCTTCACACCCATCAGCTTAACGCTATCAAGATCAGCAGAACCCGCCTGTCACCGGACCACCTGGGTGATGAGAGACGCTATGTGGGAAGTCCGCGTGTGAAGGAATGGCAACTTTTCACCGCATGCAATTACAGAGGAAAATCGTACTACTCAGAGTAAGATAGAAATATGAGAGAGGGCTCATGCCACCTCTCATAGCCCCTACGCCATTTTATATTGTAATTGGTGAGTGGTTGGCTCACTTAGGAGCAACATAGTGAGTCAATCGCCCAAGAACAATCTTGCAAACTGACTCCACATGCTGTACTCTACAAAAAAAAGTCACTGCAACAGAAGATGCAGCTCATAGAGAGAGGATTATTTATGATGTAGCCATCTTCACCTTCTTGATATGGAAATCAAACACTCACATCACACACCTATACCCAGGGAGCCCCTTCCAAACATCGATTCATACAGACATTCACATTCTACATATGGCCCAGGCATGTGAGCCAAATCTGGATTAGTTTATTCTTTACAATCAGAGTTTGAGTGCTCCGCAATTAAACGCCCAAGATGTTACAACAATTTCAATCATTAAACTAGCCTGAACTCAATCACACATGATACTATTTAAGTTAACAATCTCTTTGTGAGTTTTCAGAATCTAATTACAACCCCAGATTTATTCTGTCTCCCTGCAGCAAGAATAACCTTTACTAAATGCTCCCTGAACTGATGGTCCATTCACAATGGCAGTGATGGTATCTGCTTCAGTTTATGGGGACTTCAGGCACACTGTTTGCATACACACAACAATAAATACGGTATACAAAAAAACATGGTGTAGAGAACAATACAGTAATTTGTGCGCCCTACTCAATTACTTACATAAGAATTACAATGCAAAACACAAACACATACAAGGTATAACATACATAATAAAAACAACACTAGAGAAAGAAACTTAAAAAAAAGAACAAGGTTCATGGGGTGTCAAGTTGTGCTAATCATTGCACAATGTTTATGACTGTGCTGAGAATGAGGCACTAAATCACATTTTTGAAATATTTGAAGCACTTCACAAATGGGAGTTGGTATGTTGAGTCATATGCATTGATGAACGTGGTTCCATGTCTTTGAGCATAGGAGGGGGCATTTGGAATGGGGCCACAGTACTGACATGACATAGTGCCAAATGTCGGGTGTTGTTGCTACGTTGTTGCAACAGCTATAGGGTGTGCTGGAGCATCTACAGTATTCTGTTGAGATTGCAGCAAAACCCATGCATATGATCACAGCAGTACGGTAGGAAGACATAGCAATAGGCTCTCCTGATGTCGATTAATTGTCTCTAAGGTCTACTAGTTGGGATGCATCACTAGTCCACATCTCTTCTGTCCTTGGACAGTACTTTACGTTTCCTAGAATTGAAATTCGACAAGGGATGATGGCACGTGGAGTGACTCCAAAAATTTGTGAGGTCATTCATTCAGGATCGAACTAGGAGCGACGATTGCTACAACTGCTCTCTAACAGAGAGGAGAAGTTAGAAATGATGCAATTCATTTGTTAGAGTTTGTGGTACAATACTGATTTGTGTATGCAGATTGGCCAATGCTAGTGAGTTGCAAAAACTAAAATATGTGAGTATACAGGGTGTTACAAAAAGGTACGGCCAAACTTTCAGAAAACATTCTTCACACACAAAGAAAGTAAATATGTTATGTGGACATGTGTCCGGAAACGCTTACTTTCCATGTTAGAGCTCATTTTATTACTTCTCTTCAAATCACATTAATCATGGAATGGAAACACACAGCAACAGAACGTACCAGTGTGACTTCAAACACTTTGTTACAGGAAATGTTCAAAATGTCCTCCGTTAGCGAGGATACATGCATCCACCCTCCATCGCATGGAATCCCTGATGCGCTTATGCAGCCCTGGAGAATGGCATATTGTATCACAGCTGTCCACAATATGAGCACGAAGAGTCTCTACACTTGGTACCGGGGTTGCGTAGACAAGAGCTTTCAAATGCCCCCACAAATGAAAGTCAAGAGGGTTGAGGTCAGGAGAGCATGGAGGCCATGGAATTGGTCCGCCTCTACCAATCCATTGGTCACCGAATCTGTTGTTGAGAAGCGTACGAACACTTTGACTGAAATGTGCAGAAGCTCCATCGTGCATGAACCACATGTTGTGTCGTACTTGTAAAGGCACATGTTCTATTGAGCGTAGGTGGAAGAACATGGGGCCCAATCGAGACATCACCAACAATGCCTGCCCTAACGTTCACAGAAAATCTGTGTTGATGACGTGATTGCACAATTGCATGCGGATTCTCGTCAGCTCACACATGTTGATTGTGAAAATTTACAATTTGATCATGTTGGAGTACATACTGACGAAACTAAAATGAGCTCTAACATGGAAATTAAGCATTTCCGGTCACATGTCCACATAACATCTTTTCTTTATTTGTGTGTGAGGAATGTTTCCTGAAAGTTTGGCTGTACCATTTTGTAACACCCTGTATAGCGTCCCTTTCTGTCCTGAGGCACATGAGGCGCAGATTCTGACACAGTATGTGATCTTCTTCGACAACGTGGTCTGCCACAGGGAGTCCCTCTCAAACGGCTGGAGAGCTAGCTGGCTATTTCGTGCTGGTCGTGTGTTAGTGTCAACAGCCAGCCTCACTTTCGCTTGTGGCCCGGCGAGGGTTGTCATCCGCCTAATCCCTCAGGTATACGGCCCGGTGACTGTCAGCTTGTAGGACCGGACGCTCCCGCGCCCTTCTCGTCAACTGATGCGCTGACGGTCCCCTTCTTGCAGGTAGCCAATGACCTCTTGTTTTTACTCTGGGTGGCCTCTGCATTGCCACGATACCCGTCATCTGCACAATTCTGACAAAAATCTTATGCCTAACTTTTTCCCATGACCTTCTATGTTATAATAAATTTACATAACGGTACGTTGATGGTCTGTCATTTCAGACACTCTTATTTTAAATTTATAGTTATTAATCTATAGCTATCGTTATAAAAAAAATCTTGGTATATCTAATCTAGACATGGAAATAATTTATCTTGATATTTGTGTAGAGACCGATCTCACTACTGTACATGGCGTGTGACAACTGATGCTATGTATTGGGTGAACAACTAAATGTGCGGGCCCACACTAATATTACTATTACTTATATAGAGCGACAGTAGACATGCTCAAGAGTTAACTACCATTTGCCAATGATCTACATTCTATGTCTTTTGAATAAATTATGTTATTATGCAGGTGGAAGTTTTACTGAGTTATAAAGAACATGCAACTATTCTATGTTCGCTCGCCCGTTGTCCCTCCATCTCGGGTCTGTGGTTTGGTGACCTGAAAAATAGCATCCCAACAGGCGCGCGCCAAACATTCCTACTTGTAGTAGAAAACCCCCACAATATTAAGGACCTAGTTATTGCTAAATCCTAAAGTTTAAGTTATCCTAATATATGGTCCTCTTTTTTATTCTTCTTTTTATCTTTTTTTTACCTTACACAATCCTATTACATAATTCCTCTTAACGCTGAGGTGTCTCGTTGCTCGCCTGTATTGGCGACGATAGTGATGTGCGCGCCGTACGACACAGCCTCCGAGTTTTCACTACACCTTACTGAAACTCCAGAGACTGGGTTAGCCATGGCTATACAAGACAATAAATTTATAATTGCAACTTCTTCTTCTATGTGATGCTGTTTTAGCGAGCAAAGTGCACCTTTCCAGAGGCAATGTAATATGACCGAGCCAGGACTAGTTCCTGTTAAGGATTCAGTCGATCACCACACGCCAACTACACGGTATGTCACGAATCTCTAAGTATAATTCCTTGGTTATTCATCTGTGACAGTCACGAGCAGCACTCTAAATCCCCAACCAGCACATTGGCATGGTAGGATTTATGCCCGCATTTCTACCGTCTAGGGCACCATTGGAGTCAAACGCTCACAGGTTCACCCCGATTTGCAAGACAACGATGCTGGCGCATCACTGTAAAAACTATACTGCCCATATTCATCCTCGTAAGCAATATACCACAATCTTGCAGTGTACTGACGCATGCCTGCAAGCACTGGTATGAACGTCTCACGAACTGGTTGTGACCACTATGGAGCGTATCACGACTTCTCAGAGTGATTCTAAGAGCACATTCTTGTATGTGCCCGTTTGTGCGACATCTCCTCACTCATCATTATCTCTCAACATGGACACCAGACAGTAGAGGACAAAAACATTGCTCATGGAATGGTAGTGCCTCCTACTCTATCGACATTGGAAGTCGTGAACATAAACCAAATAAAAAAATCTAGCAGCAGTAAATTCTTTTTACAAGACAGTGCAGCGTGTTAATTCTTTAGCAGTCTTAATCTATTAACGTAAGTATCATTGTTACCTGTAGCAAGATTCATGTATTTGCCCATTCTACTATGTACACCACTTACACTACTACTATTCCACGAACTCCTTTATATGAGAGATGTGTGGAGTCCTATGGACTTCTTTCTTTTCAGCGTCTCCAATTCATAAGCATTGTGGTGAGCTGCTCTCATACGAAAAAAATGGTTCAAATGGCTCTGAGCACTATGGGACTCAACTGCTGTGGTCATAAGTCCCCTAGAACTTAGAACTACTTAAACCTAACTAACCTAAGGACATCACACACATCCATGCCCGAGGCAGGATTCGAACCTGCGACCGTAGCGGTCGTGCGGTTCCAGACTGTAGCGCCTTTAACCGCTCGGCCACTCCGGCCGGCTTCTCCTTATACGGTATGGGCCGTTGTAAACAGAATAGAATTTTTTGGCATTTCATTTTTTGTTTGTTCGAGAGTCGGAAAGACTTCACGAACACCCTTTGTCCAATTTGGAAGTATCGTACACGAGCTCCCCTGTCGGCACGTCTCTTCCTGACCTCTGCTGCAGCCCGTATCCTCTTGAGAGCCAAATCCACTACGGCTCGGTGCTGCGTTCGCGCCCTTGGTGGGAAGTTTACTACCTCGGTTATCAAGTCCTTAGGAATCCGATTTTTCAGTACTGTAATGGGTGCCAATTTTGTTATCCCATGGGGTGCCTCATTGATCACCTCCTGGAAGTCTTTAATGAAAACGTCCCATATCGTGTGCTGTTTGTTATAGTACAATCGGCACAAGTTTCCAAGTTCCTTAATAACACGTTCTGCAGCATTCGAGTTCGGATGGTGTGATAATATAAAAATGGGATCAATTTTCATCGACGCAACGTCTCCTTCCATGTTTTTGACTTAAACTGTGCCCCATTATCAGAAATAATTCTACTCACATGACCAACCTGTGGTAGGAAATCCCGGTTTAGGACTCGTGATACAGTGCGTTCTGTCGCCTTCTTCAGTGCCGTAAAGGTAACGTATTTGGACGTTTGTTCAACAAAGACTAATATGTAAGTATATCCTCTTCTTGTTCTTGGCAAAGGCCCCATCAAATCTGTTACCGTTAATTGTCTTAATTTGGTCGGTACTATTGGGTATAATGGTGCCTGCATGCTCACAGTGGTGTGCTTAGCCTTTTGGCAGTCTTTACACACCGATAGTACCCTCCGAATTCGACGCTATATGTTTCGAAAGTACACATGGTCCTTAGCTTGAGATTGCACTTGCGTGGTCCGAAGTGTCCATAGCTGAGGTGAATATGCCATATAACCTTGTTTATTAGGTGTTCAGGGATGCATACCTCCCATGTAGTGTCATTGGCATAATTTCGGTGGAAGATTATGCCTTTCCGCAAGAGGTAGAACTGCCTGACGGTGGCGTGTCTCCTGTCTATCCATTTCTGTTTCAATAACACTAGGTCAGGGTCCTTGTCTTGCTCCTTCTTGATGTCCTGCATACTACAGGTAATAAAATTTTCAAAGGCTACTTTTTGCATATAGAAAAGGCAGTAGTGATTTTCCTCCAGATCTTCTTCCATGTTGTGGTCAAATCCGGTCGGTGACCGTGATCTGTAATTATGTTCTGACTGCTGGGGATATATTCTATCGAAAAATTGTACTGCTACAGGTATGATGCCCACCTAATAAGCCGCCTGTGATTAAGCTTTGCAGTCATCAGGAACTCGAGTGCCTTCTGGTCTGTGTAGACCCTCATCTTGCGACCAAACAGAAGGTACCTAAATTTTTCAAACGCCCATACAATAGCCAGCGTCTCTAACTCGGTTACCGAGTAATTCCTCTCACTCTTGGCTAGTACTCTACCACCAAATGCAGTTGTCTTGCACACCCTGTTTCCTTCATGTACATAGTCTTGGAACACCACGACACCCAGACCTGAGTATGAACTGTCCGTTACTATGCAAAGCACTTCTGCTAAATTAGGGTGTGAGAGGATGGGTGCTTGAATTAATGCGAATTTTAATGCTTTCCATTCAGACTCGGCCGCCTCATCCCATTCCCAAGGAATCCTCTTTCCTGTAAGTTGGTGCAACCCAGGACTGCTCTGAGTTTTGACATGTATGAAGCGGTTGTAAAAATTTATGATCCCTAAGAACCCCCTTAACTGCTTTTTTGTCGTAGGAATGGGAAACTTTTCAATCGCTTCGATCTTTTCGTGATTTGGCGCAGTGACCTCACCCGTGATGATATGTCCTAGAAATTTGACAGAGGACGTCCCAAAATTCGATTTTTCGATATTGATAGTCACTCTGTATTCCTTGGATGTCGCTAGGAGTTCACCGAGGACCGCATTGTGCTCTCCCCAAGATTTCTCCGCGATCAGCAAATCGTCCACATAGCTGGTGACATGACGTTTCAAATCATCGCTTAGTATGCCGTCAAGCCCCAGAATGAATGCAGCAGACGAAATGTTCAAACCAAATGGTAGACGACGAAACCGATAACATCTTCCAAATGCTAAAAAGGCTGTGTACTGTCTGCAATTTGGGTGGAGCTCAATTTGCCAGAAACTCGATTTTAGATCAACTGATGAGAAGATTGATATTCCTTGGAAGTTTCCGGTCTGTCTGTTTCGGGTTCTATTATGGTATTAATTTGTCGCGAGTCCAAGACTAAATGAATACTACCGTCTGCCTTCTCGACTACTCTTTACGGGTTTTTATAGGCTGAAGTCGTAGGTTCTATTATTCCTTCACTCAACATTCGCGTAATTTCAGCTGCTACTTTCTGTCGATATGCCAAGGGGATTGGGTAGGGTGGCACACGAAACTGTTTGTGCGAACGTACACGGAATTCATATTGGAAGTTCTTTATTGATCCTGTCTTGGGAATGAAAACATTCGCATGTTCTACGAGTAATTTATGAAGTTCTTTGCGCTGGTCGGACCTTATATTCTTTATTGCTTCCACTTTTTCTCCTATTTTCTCCTTTATTTCTCCCATTATTACGACTTCATTCTCATCCGTGTCCTCTCCCCTACCCTCAACGTCTATCTGTTCTTCCTTTCTGTCTTTCTGACACGCATAGTTTATCCGTACACAGTTAGACGGTGGTTGAGCTGGGATCAGCTGGTCGTCGAACTTGATGTGGACGGGATTCCCTTTCCTCAAAACCACTTCACCTCGTCCTAGATCAACTATCGCTTCATGCTCATGTAGGAAGTCCGTTCCTATTATCATATCGATCGCCATATTTGGCACGATCCAGAAGTTAGACTCTATTTTGTGTCCTTGACAGGAGAATTCCTGTCTTGTTTGTTGGGTGACCTCCGTACATTTACTCGCTAATGCCCCTTTTATTCTGGTTTTCTTAACCGATAGGACAGGCCAGTCCACCTTCTGAGAGCACTTCTTGTACGTTGCCTCAGATATTGCCGTTACGTAACTTCCACTATCTATGATCGCATTCATATTCTTTTCAGCTATTGCTACTGTGATAAAAGGCTGCCAATCCTGTCGAGGAGTTGTTTTATGTTCTTTGAGCAGAATTTCTGATAAATCTTCGCAATTTATCATCCATAGTTGGCCAGGTCCAGCGGCCTGATTTCGCACTAGTCTGGCGTCAATCCCTTGTTAAGCTCCCTCTCCTCTGACGTGCATTAGGATTTGCGGGTCTAGTTTCATTCTCCTGGCTCCACTGTTGTCCTTGGTTTCGCTCTCTCCAATTACAGTCGCTTTGCCGTTCGTTATTTCTCCAGTCACAGATTCCATGTCTAGCTTGACCCTGTTCCCTGATGTTCTGGTTTCCGTGTCTCTGGTTTCTATAACCTTGAATAGCGTGACCTTGATTTCCGTAACCCTGGTTTCCTAACTGACCAGTGCGATTATGCGATCTGTTGTCGTCCTCCCTTGCTGGCCCGTGGTATTTGTCACTCTGCCCCTTCTTCCTGTCCTTTGCGTCTTGTTTATCAAAGACTACTTCGAGTTCACGCAATAGACTCTTGAATCCTTCCATGTCAGATCCACACTTCCCGACAAGTGTCTGTTGGTACCTAACAGGCAATTTGGAAAAGCAAAATTTAATGATTTCTCCGTTGCTATATGGACTCTCTAAAAATTGATTCTTCTTGAGTAAATCATCAAAAAATGTGGTTCCGCTCCTTTGCCCGAACACTTCCAGTTCAGGACAAAATATTATTTCCTCTTTAATCCTGTCTTGCGTTTCCTTTGACCAGTAGGTCCGCAGGAATGCACCAACAAATTCCTGATAAGTTCGACACGTCGCTGCCACACCCCGCATCTTTTCCGCGGTTTGGCCTTTGATGTGTCCACACATGAATTCTAATTTTACCTGGATTGGCCATGTTGACGGTAATGAATTTGTAAACTGCATCACCCAGCTCTTGGGATGCATCGACCCTCCATTATCTTTGAACTTCTGGAATTTTAGTATCGACAAGAAGTGATTGTGATCAAAATCCTGTCCGATCCTCGCACTGGTGTTGTCACTCGTTTCCGATACTTGCACGTCTGCTGAGTGTCCTGATCTATCTTGATGATAACTGTGATGTGCTACTTCTGTATCACAGTGGAAGTGGCATTCAGAATTCACTCTCCTAATTGGGCTGCAATTATTGGAGCTATTACTCGCTGTTTCTGCGTATGCATTGTTAGTTCCACACTCTGTCACTGGGCTAGAGCAAGGCGGGCTATTCCTCAGAGACACAATTCTGTGTACTCCACCATTGGTATCCGAACGCGGAGTGCTCGTGTGCCCGTTTCGCTCTAGTTTTGCTATCCGACTTTCTACTTCTTACATTCGTTTCGTGGTGTTCGTAACCGCGATATTACCTTTATTACCTTGAGTTTTTATGAACGCTAGGGATTTTGAGTGGGCTTGTGTTGTACGTCGCAAGCACCCTGCGAGTTTAGAAGTTGCTTCCGCGACTTTCATTGCCCCTATTGCTGCCGTTTTGGCCAGGCCTGCTACTTTTTGTGCAGCCATTGACACTTGTTTTACTTCTCCACATTCTTTCTTTATTGTTAGTAATTCCCCACGAATTTCCCCTATATCCGAAATTATTGCCTCAGTGTTCTTCTTACGCTGTTCGTCAGCTTCTTCCTTCTCCTTCTTATGTTGTTCGTCAGCTTCTTCTTTCCTTGATCGTAGGAAGCTTAGTATTGGGTTAATGTCATCTTTTTGATCCTCGTCACACATGGGCGATGTAGCGCTGGACACCTGGGCGCTAGAGCTCGGACGTAACCGAGCTGGCCTCTGTCTGCTCTCGTTCGTTTGACTATAAACTTCTGCTACCGTCTCGACCTGTGTGCCTGTCTCTGTTTCATCCTCTAGCTCACTATCATAATCACGGCCGCGACGTTGCTCTAAGATCGCGTCCAAATCACCTTCCTCATCAATGACCCTGTCGTCCTGTTCTGGTAAAAATGTGCCCTTCTCATCTCTGAACCTATCCACGTCAATAACCTGCCCCTTATCTTTTATGCTATCCACTTTTGTTTTAGCTTCCCTCGCTAGTAGTCGTGCCTTACTTCTCGTGATCATTCATGAAAAACAAATTTATCTAAAATTCACAATAAAAATAATCAACTCTCGACCTGTGTCAACAACGCAGTTCCAACGCTGTAATTACATGCACTATTTGTTGTGGTACAGAAACCGCACACAAACCCAACAAAGTGTGATGTGATGGACACCACATCAAAGAAACACAAAAAACAACAAACAAAAAAAATATATATACTGAAAACAAAAACTGTAATCATGAGCCGCTACTTAAAAACTAAACGTGTAACTACCAGTAAAAACTTGGGTATTAATCATTTAAAAAAAATTAAGTAAAAATATTTTCAATGGTCGTACTGAGAATACTGCTTACTTATCAGCGATTCACAGGAAAGATCTGAGGCTAAGGGTCGCCATTTTATGCGAGGTGCTGGGACTAGCAGCGTATTTAACATCAAATTCTTCTAGAATCTTCATATGGAAATGATGCTCTAAGCCCCCCCTCTTTTCTAACTCCGACTTTTCCTGTTGCACATGGATTAAGAAGAAACGCGAACTGACTGTAATCGACCCTGCAAGTGGAGTAGAAAAGAGTCTGTCACCTGAAATAATTTTATTTTATAGAAATTAATTTGATAAAGGAAAGTTTCATTAACATAGTGAGAAATGAAAGGGTTGCTTTATTGATCCACAGAATGAAAGTTCTGTCCAAAATAACAATTTGATTTATTATGACTAAACTCAAAATGATAAACAAAACACATGAAACATTTGCAATACGTCAAATTGGATACTCAAATAAATGCTGTGAAGGTGAAGTTGTCCATAAACTAGATTGTGACATTTATGACCAAGTGGTATGTGGAGCCAATTCCTTGCAACTCAAATCTTAAGAGAAACACCCAGCCAACCCAACATTAATTGCTGCTACAGTAGTGAGAACTCAGACAATGAACACCCAAGACAGAACCACGTTAGAAAAGACGGGAACAGGTGCGCTCTGCTGAGCTCTGATTGTCACATAGCAAAATTCCCCGATTTGCCAGAGCTGTGGTCATACATTACCAAGCTGTCTTCTTAACTGCAAGGACACGATCTGGCATACCGGAGGCGATGGCTGGTTGCTTCGACGTCCCGTCGTGGTGATGATAATGTCGCAAGTATAGCCCGAAACAAATTCTCCTGGTCTGGTTGCTCCAGACTAAAGACTTCCTAGCAACACAAATACGCCTCTGAGGGAGATGAAGAAGGGTCGCTACACAATCACTGACGGTACAGTGAGTGATTTTAACAAGTGAAGTCACACAGTAACTCTGATATGGTCAACTTTAGCCAAAGCTGCTCAAGACCGACAACATAGGCCGCTTTTACACAGAACGCTCAATTGCCAACTGTACTCGGAAAGTTACGTTGACGTCGAAACTTCAGCAACTTCGTCAAACAGTTACAATTAAATGAAAGTATATTAGACAGCCAATGGAAGGCAGGCTGTCCAGAGCAGCGAGAGCTCAGTCTTGTAACCTACTATGACCGAAAGGCGAGAGGCGACTCTCTCAATAGCATCCGTACAAGCCGAACACAGAACATTCCCGCCCCCACGACAGTGGCCGTGGTTAAACGTTCCAATCGGCAACTCGAAAACCGGCGGAAAATTCCACTATATTGCCGACGCATTACTATTCCACCAATGGACATACTTGGCGCCAATTTCTGCGCCGATTTTGCTACGTCACGGAGCTGTCCCCTGAGTAAGTCAATCACAGTGATGATTTTGCAGAAAACGCTAGAATTTGCCCGCCAAGACTGCCTGGGAACACAAATCATTCCCATGCCTCGCTGGCAGCCCGGAAGAAAGTGTTTTCACTAAGTTTCCGCGAAGTAATGGAATCTCTAGCCCAGCCGCTCCGTCAGGCCCCTGTAGGTGTGTCGCCCCTGCTCTTATGACAATGTCGGCGTCTGGAAAGCATCCACTCGACTCCCTCACACCCGTTGGCTTAACCCTATCAAGATCAGCAGATCCCGCCTGTCACCGGACCACCCAGGTGACGAGAGACGCTGTGTGGGAAGTCCACGTGTGAAGGAATAGCAACTTTTCACCGCATGCAATTAGGGAGGAAAATCGAATTACTCAGAGTAAGATAGAAATATGAGAGGGGGCTCATGCCACCTCGCAAGTCTTGTCCAGCGTTACCATAAGCAGAATAGCATAAGGTTTTTCAGACAGAAACTCAGTGGGCGCTCCAGAAACACCGTGAACCAGTAGAGACTTTCTCTGACAGAATCAGGTAATTGAATGTACAAATGCGTGAGCTAGCATGCAATTTGGAGGCCAAGAGAGATGCCCTCCATGAGGCAGAGAATAGGGCTCTGGACGTTTAGGGGGGGGGGGGGTATTACTGCTGACATGTCAAGAACTGTCAGAATGGAGAACCAAAGTGATTTATCTGCTGCAATTGTGATTGCCATGCAACCAGAGGAAATTGACATTGCTACATGGAGGCGAAGTTATCACACTGTTTTCTCCTCTGAGATGAAATTTTGCAGATGTTGGTGTACAGGCCCCATCAGGGAGAAGTGTCATCAGTTAGAGTGTTATGAATGTAGGAAGGTGGGCCTTATGACAGTTTGCCTTTTAATCAGTTATTAAATGGGAACAGGGGTGCCTCATCCATGATCTAGTATTACCAGTAGAACAAGAGACTGCAAAAATATATGCTTAAAATGGAATGTAAAGTGAACACTAAGGAACATAAATTTCTAGTGGACACTGGAGCTCATGTGTCAGCTGTCAGTCTGGATTTCTTGGACAGAAAGAGATGAAGCGGGTGATAATGATGTGAGGCCATTTGGGACAACCCTGCTCAGTTTTAGCATGAGAACTTGGTGTTTTTTTGAGCATGAGGAAATGTTGCTGCAGGTTGGGGAAAGTTACTAAGCGACTCTGGGAGTGGAATTTTTTGCAAAATAGCATGCAAAAATTGATCATTCACAGTATACAATTGAAGTTGATGAGGTATTGTTTCTTCTAGGTGCAAAGCATGTTGCAAGGTCGTCCTGAAGTTGAAAATATATATTGCTGAAATAATGCAGCTTTTATTGTTTGACTGCATCCACAAAACATAATCAAATTAGTAATCACACAAAAATTCACAAAATAATTCCAGAAAAACCATGAAGTAGTCAAAAACAAAAATTAAGAATAATCGAGGAACCAAGTTGACTCAAACTGTCCCCCTCTATCCCTGGTTACATGTACAGGACATCCAAAACGCGCTATCCACACGCCCATGAAGGTCTTTGCTGTTGTTTCTGCTGAAATGTCCGCTATAGGAACAGCTTCTGCCCAGCGGGTATATCTATCTAGTTTGACCCGTGGTCTAGGGGTAGCGTCTTTGATTCATAATCAAAAACGTCTTCGGTCCCAGGTTCGATCCCCGCCACTGCCTAAACTTTGATAAATAATCAAGACTTCCGGCATAAGAAGTCAGCCTCATTCTGCCAACGGCCTTGTCAAAGAGGGCGGAGGAGCGGATAGAGGTTCAGGGCACTCTCTTGTCCTAGGGGTGGGAAATTGCCCCTAAAGGTGGAAGAATCAGCAATGATCAACGACATGAGGATGCAGAAGGCAATGGAAACCACTTCATTAAAGACACGTAACGTGTATCCACAGGACATATGGCCTGTATTTGAAGAAGTGTCATGATGGTCTCTCCATTGGCAAAAGATTCCAGAATAGTCCCCCATTCGGATCTCCGGGAGGGGACTGCCACGCAAAAGTAACACACTGACGCAAGACCGCGCCTATGGCTGCCTGACTTGCATCGACAACCATTGCCAAAGGTGCGGTCTGTTCCAGATGTGCTAGAAGCGTTGCGCCAACTACACTTTGTATCACTGCCTCGAATGAGCGTTGCATTTCCATAGACCACAGAACTCTGCGCTTACCTATATCGTTGGTACCTGCGAGTGCTCCTGTCAATGGCTCCGGTTTCTCCGCCGTCCCTGGTAAGTGCTGCCTGTAGAAATTTACCATTCCTAGAAATCTTTGTAATTCTTGGTATGTGGTTAGGAGTGATACTTGCTGTAACACTTGCACGTTCTCCGGCGTTGGAGTAATTCCTGCTGCGGCAACTAAATACCCTAAAAAAGTCACTTGGTTTTGACCTAGGACACACTTCTTGCGATTAATGGTCACGCCATAATCACTGAGACATTGAAAAACCTGCGTCAGATGATCCTTATGCTCGGCTGCAGTCTTAGAAAATATTAGAATGTTGTCAATGTAAGCGAAACAAAAATGAAGGCCACGAAAAATCTTGTCGATAAACCTTTGCCATGTCTGGGCTGCATTTTTAAGTCCAAAAGGCATATACATGTGTCCGGAAAGGCCAAATGGGGTAGTTATAGCTGTCTTTGGGACGTCTTCTGCCGCCACAGAAATTTGCATATAAGCTCTCGCACAATCCACTACACTGAACCCATGTGATTCTGCAAGCAAATTATTAAAATCCTGTAAATTCGGAACCGGGAACTTATCTGGTATTGTCCTTGCGTTTAGTGCCCGAAAATCGCCACAAGGTCTCCACGTTTTATCTTTCTTGGGAACTAAATGCAACGGCGAAGCTCACAGGCTGTCAGACGGACGGATCATGTTTTCCTTCAACAAATTCTCAAATTCTCATTTTGCTATTACTAGCCGGTAAGGTGGTAATTTCCGTGGCTGTGCAGACACTGGTGGACCTGGTGTGGTTTTTATGAAATGTTGCGTATTATTTTTCACTTCTTTCTTCTCGTAATGTGGTGTAACAATCTCGGGAAAGTGTTGAAACAGCTGCCTAAACTCATTTGTGACGAATGCTTCTCGCACCTGTTTCATGGAATAAGGTGCCTGGGTGCCTCTTGTACTGCAACCGGAAGTATTGTCGATTAGACTGTCATTCCTGACACCAGGCAGCAAGCTGAAATTCGCGAGGAAGTCTGCTCCTATTATTGGTTCTGTTACATCACTGCCACTGATATCTCTTCCCCAGTCCGAAATCTAACGGCAGAGTTATTTCACCAAATGTCTTAATCACTGGGTTGTTTGCTGCCGAAAACTGTAAAAGCGAGCTTCACACGAAAACGTAACATCTTGTGCGGGTATCAGAAAGCATCCGACCCTGTGTCTATGAGGAACTTGCACCGCGATAGTTTGTCTGCCACAAAGAGTCCGTGCGAGAATGAATTGTTTTGTTGGCGCTGTAAATAACTGCCGAAGCCGATCGCGCCTATTTCCGGCCGCTCGAGAAGTTTGGGTAATTGCTTGGTGGTGAGCACCGTGTTGCACGTTCACCAAAACGCTCGTAATACGAGGTGCATTCAAGTTCTAAGGCCTCCGATTTTTTTTCTAATTAACTACTCACCCGAAATCGATGAAACTGGCGTTTCTTCCCGACGTAATCGCCCTGCAGACGTACACATTTTTCACAACGCTGACGCCATGATTCCATGGCAGCCGTGAAGGTTTCTTTAGGAGTCTGTTTTGGCCATTGGAAAATCGCTGAGGCAATTGCAGCACGGCTGGTGAATGTGCGGCCACGGAGAGTGTCTTTCATTGTTGGAAAAAGCCAAAAGTCACTATGAGCCAGGTCAGGTGAGTAGGGAGCATGAGGAATCACTTCAAAGTTGTTATCACGAAGAAACTGTTGCGTAGCGTTAGCTCGATGTGCGGGTGTGTTGTCTTGGTGAAACAGCACACGCGCAGCCCTTCCCGGACGTTTTTGTTGCAGTGCAGGAAGGAATTTGTTCTTCAAAACATTTTCGTAGGATGCACCTGTTACCGTAGTGCCCTTTGGAACGCAATGGGTAAGGATTACGCCCTCGCTGTCCCAGAACCATCATTTTTTCAGCACTGGCGGTTACCCGAAATTTTTTTGGTGGCGGTGAATCTGTGTGCTTCCATTGAGCTGACTGGCGCTTAGTTTCTGGATTGAAAAATGGCATCCACGTCTCATCCATTGTCACAACCGACGAAAAGAAAGTCCCATTCATGCTGTCGTCGCGTGTCAACATTGCTTGGCAACATGCCACACGGGCAGCCATGTGGTCGTCCGTCAGCACTCATGGCACCCACCTGGATGACACTTTTCGCATTTTCAGGTCGTCATGCAGGATTGTGTGCACAGAACCCACAGAAATGCCAACTCTGGAGGCGATCTGTTCAACAGTCATTCGGTGATCCCCCAAAACAATTCTCTCCACTTTCTCGATCATGTCGTCAGACCGGCTTGTGCGAGCCCGAGGTTTTTTTGGTTTGTTATCACACGATGTTCTGCCTTCATTAAACTGTCGCACCCACGAACGCACTTTCGACACATCCAAAACTCCATCACCACATGTCTCCTTCAACTGTTGATGAATTTCAATTGGTTTCACACCAAGCAAATTCAGAAAACGAATGATTGCATGCTGTTCAAGTAAGGAAAACGTCGCCATTTTAAGTATTTAAAACAGTTCTCATTCTCGCCACTGGCGGTAAAATTCCGTCTGCCATACGGTGCTGCCATCTCTGGGACATATTGACAATGAACGCGGCCTCATTTTAAAACAATGCACATGTTTCTATCTGTTTCCAGACCGGAAAAAAAAAATCGGAGGCCTTAGAACTTGAATGCACCTCGTACCAACAAAATTGGCGACGATGTGGGTTTGGGCTATTGCTCCTAGCTGGTGACTGAAAAAACGTCTTCCGATGTCTCTGAATTTTTTTTCTCTTTATCGTCAACTTCCGTTTGCTCATGCTGCACTGTAACGTCTCTACTTGGCATGACAGTTGCTGTACTTCATTTGATAACTGTTGCAACTTGTCCTGTATATCGTATGGTACTTCTGCTGTGTTGTTGCGGTCATCTCTATTGACGCTGCTGTATAATGTCGTGGAAGCCCTGTGACTGGAGGTAGCAGAAGTGAAATTGTCTCCTGTACTCGGTCAGTCATCTCTGCCAGCTTATCTAAATTCGATTCCATGCGTGAATGTACGATGGTTTGCACTGATACAGGTAGGCGACTTGTCCACAGCACTTGCAGCATTGTGTCTGGCATTTCCGGGTAAGCTGCGAAGCTTCTCAGGCGTCAGAGAAATAGCGAAGGCGTCTTGTCTCCCATCTCTTCATGATGCAATAAATGTAGGATTTGTTGCTCAACCGACTTGGGAACCCGTTGTATTAACGCTGACTTCAGGTGTTGGTAACAGTTTTCAGATGGTGTGCTGACAATTATATCTCCCACCATAGATGCGTAGTTTTGCTCCAACTGGCTTACCGCAGAGGCGAAGTTTGTTTTCTCGTTTGATGATCCACTATACAGGAAATTTGCTTCTGCCTGTGGAAACCAAATTTTTGGGTTCTGTGGCCAAAACGGCGGTAAACGTAGAGCCACCCGCGAGAGTAAATCTATTTCTGATTCGCCGCTGTTACGAAACGGCACAGATGAATTTTCAATTGGAGGTGATTGAACTACGCTGCTTTCGTCTGCCTGCCATCCAATTTCTGTACGTGATCGAGTCCCTTCATTCTTGTGGTCTCTTTTTCTTCTGAGTTAATTTGTGTGTTCGTAATATCGGAGACACCGCTGAAGTTACTAATATATATTGCTGAAATAACGCAGAACTTCTTGAGAGTGTTACTTGGCTTTTATTGTTTGACTGCATCCACAGAACACAATCAAATTAGCAATCACACTTTTAGCGCGACCACTCGAAATCACTGTCGTTTGCCACATTCCAACCACGAAGGTGGTACCAAATAAACTGAAGACATAGGCGCTAAACACCAATTCACATGTTAAAATACCGTAAGGTATAGGGAAGCAGATCTAGGTTAGCATAGCCACAGATTTATGCATCATGTACTGTACTGTACTGTACTAACTAAGAATTTGGTAAGTCACACAGTTTTGTACTCAGAAGTATAGTATGAGTCAGTGACATGGGTGGATGTTATATGGTTGCAGTAAGTCTTGATAAGTTTAGCTTGGGTGAAGTGAGTCTACCAAAGAATGTGTTGATAACTAATGGGATGTTTAGAGGGAAATGACACAGATAGATCAAGTGAGAACCTCTACTGCATTATGTGAAAAAGTGAAAAATTTATGTGGAATAATAGGAAAACGATGGAAACCTTGTTACTGCAGCACATGGATTTATTTAATCTGAGTGGTCCATTGCCAACAACGCCAGTCACACAGCACAGGATACCAACAGGGAATAAGACTCCGTGTATAAGAAACCATACAGAATTCTGAATTGTATAAACTCATAATGGGAGAATTTATGGACCAACAGCTAGAAGATGGTATTAGTGAATGTAGTGATAGCCTATGGTGAGTGCATGGCATTTTGATCCCAAAGAAGTCGCCAGATGGCACTAGAAAATGCAGATTTTCCTGTCACTACCAATACGTTAATGCACAAAGCATCACTGATGCATACCTATCACTGAATATTATGGAGATTCTGGACAACATGAGTCAGCATAAATATTTGTCCGCTGTGGATTTAAAGATTGAGTGTCATCAACTGGAGTTAGCCCCAGAAGATCTATCGAAGAAAGATTTTACCATCCCCTGGGCCCATTTTCTGTACTGCTGATTGTCGTTCAGGGTTAAGAATGCAATTGCCACTTTCCAAACATTATCATTGAGGTACTTAGAGGACTGAATCTGAGACGTTGTATGCTCTATCTTGATAACATCACAATGTTTTCAAAGGACATGGAAGAACATGTACAACAGTTGGAGGAAGTTTTCGAAAGACTGAGGAGAGCATGACTAATGCTGAGCATTAATAAATGTCATTCTGCAGCAATGGGGGTAAATTATTTCGATACATGATTAATCAGGAAGGTTTGAGAACAGATTCGTGTTTAATCTGAGCAGTTTGGAACTTCTCAACACTGCAGACAGCTAAACAATTGCAGTCTCTTTTGGGACTCTATAATTATTATCATACATGTGTATAGAACTTTGCTGAAATTGCTGAATCTTTGAACCATCTGTTTCGCAAAAGAACAAAATGTGAATTGTCTAATGAATGTCTAACAGCATTTGATACTTTGAACAAGCGTTGTCATCAGATCCAGTGTTGATATCTCGAAACTTTGAAAAAAAAATACATTCAGTCCTAAGATGCAAGCAATATGCTGGTTGGTTGTGTTCTTAGTCAGAGTATAGATTATAAAGAACATCCTGTAGCATACATATTCCAACAGCTAAACAAAATGGAGTGAAACTGTTCCATGTCTGAGAAGGAAAAGTTGGCAGTTATTTCTTACTTACACTACTATTTATATGACCAAAAGTTTAAAAGTAGTGACAGATCGTATCACAATAAAATGGTTACTAGGACTGAAGGATTCTTCCAGTAGAGATACAAACTGGGCCCTATAACTGAAAGAATTTGATTGCAAAGTAGTGCACAAATTATGGATGAGGCATACCAATGCAGATTGTCTGTGTATGTAAATTGTAGTTCTACAAGCAATGGGAAGGAACACTGCTGAGTGGAAAAAGACCCAGGCAGCTGACACTGAGTGTCAGATAGTCAAGAACCAATCACAGTTTGTTAAGTGCAATTGCTTATTATGTAGAATGAGGAAGTTAGGACGACGAGTGGTACTAAGGAGACGAAGTTTTAAAATAAGCAAGCCTTGGTAGACGGAAAGCAACTGCTAAATGGGTTTTTAAGAAATTTTGGTGGGGTACCAGGACACGAAATGTCAAAAAATATATCAGGAACTATGTACCTTGTGAGCAATGGGCTGATCTTAGCCACCAAAAGACGCCATTACATAGGCTAGCAGAAGCATCTCAACCATTTAAAATGATAATGATGTATATTTTAGGCCAATTTAATAGGACTCCAGCAGAGAATAGGTACATATTCACAGTGCTAGAACATTTGTCACAATATATCATTATGATTACAATCACTGACCAACAACTGAGTACAGCTGCCCAAGCAATGGTGACTAACTGGTTGCTCATGCTTGGCATTCGAGATACTATAATCACAGATCAGGGCACTAATTTGATCTCAGGTCTGATGAATCACTTGTATCGACTGCTCCACATTTGTGAGCTGTGAACAAGCCATGTTCACCCTTAATCCAATAGGAGAGCTGATTGAGTTCATTTCGAAGATGTTGAGCTATTACATCAACAGTAATCATAGCAACTGGGTTATGTACCTAAATTATGTAACTGCTGCATACAGTTCCGAAATGCACTTGGCCACTGGCTTTCGCCGCGTGAGGCAATGTATGCGAGAAAAATGCCTCCACCTTTTGATGTGCTAAAACTAGAACTTGGAAGTGATGCTGAAACGACGAAAAATTCGTGAAGAGGTTGCAAGACGTTTGGCAACAAGTGAAATGTGCAAATACAAAAGCTTTAGAACACTAGGATTGGATAGTGCAATGTGTAGGAAAGTTCCTGGAATATAGGGTTGCGTAGTGGGTATTGGTAATAAATCCATACACAAACAAACGCAAAACAAATAAATTCCTAACTCAATACCATGGGCTGTACCAAGTGCTGGAAATGATATCATCTGTCAATGTTAAGATAGAGGTGCCAAAAAAACTTCCATTATTCATGTGGGGCACATTAAGCCATTTCAGGGAGCTGTGGATGCCTTGGTGCAAGTACTTTCACCATCCCCAATGTGTACTACTAAATCTAGGAAAGCAAAAAATGAACAGACGGCATGTGAATGAAGTGCATCCAATGTGCCTTATGTACTTCGACCACACCAGTAGATGGGATCGACATTTCTGTATGATTATATTGTACTGTGTTTGGTTTTATCTAAGTAACTTGGAGTACTGCAATGTTTTGTTTTATTTATAGTTTATTTTGACATGTTTGCTTACTTTCACTCTTCGTTCATAACTTATTTTAATGGATGGATTCTATATAACTTTTGTATGTGAGGGTTCTATCGTTTTGTTCGAGTACTGTCGTCTTATGGAGGAGCGAGGAAAAGCGATAAAGGTTCCTTTCTCTCAGGTGACATAACAGAATGGGGATCCTGGAGAAAAGTCATACCCTCCTAATCCTGCACATCACCAGAAGGAGAATTACAACTGAATGCATTACAGTCCCAGGCTCTAGAGCCTGGAGTACTGTTCTCCAGGCAACCAGACTTCCTACTGACAAACTGTCGCTGGATACTTGGATTGGCTTTCAATGCTTGGTAAGTTAGATATGATGTGTGTAAATAGTACAATGCATTTGTGAGGCTGCATCAAGAGGCACAAAAGGAAGGAGTACTAACAAAAGTATAAGGGCAACACGGATATTTACAATTCTCATATGGAAAACTAAGGGAACAGTTGACTCAAGTGATGGACCTGGTACAAAGAACTATAGTACATAAGAAGAAAGACAGATTAAATGCTGGTAGGAAGATATTGAAAACAGTGGTTGGCACAGCGGACACCAAAGACATCTGGAATTTCAACAATCTGCTACTCCTTGTATCTGCTGGACTAGTGCAAAATTTGCGCGATTCTTCACATGCTTTAAAGAGCGACTTAGAACCATTGCAAAATCGACTGAACAGATTGAACAGAAGAAAAGTTGTGGCCAGGTTGCTGCAAGCATTAACAGACTACTTAAATGATGCAAGGATGGGTGTGACTATCTTACAATAGGCAGTACACAACGCCAAAAAAAGTTGTATATTGTTGCCACCACAGTAATTCTTAACTGGACTACACAACGTGCGAAAGCGATTCGCAGCAGAGTTCGGAACGAAGTGGAACTAACTGAAGAAAATTTGGCATTATCCTACCACCACGTATCCACCATTGAAATGAGTGCTGACGGTGCAAGGTTACATGTGTTAATTCGATTGGCAGTAGGGAGCATGAATGCAAGGTGTCAGTGCTTTATGGTGCACCCTTGTCCACTGAAGTAGAAAACTACAAGGAAATGGGTACAGGTTCCAATGCTAATACTTTCTGAGGAAAGAGAAAGATAAAATGTTGTTGTAAGACCTATGGCGATATCAGAGGGAAAGTATTACAATCTGCCTGTGTAGGATGATAAAGACCAATGAGCTAAATGCGAGATACAGCTCTTCCTGGGACAAGCTGAAGCTAGTGAATGTCGAAGGCAAGTGTTAATGGCGGCCGGCCAGTGTGGCTGTGCGGTTGTAGGCGCTGCAGTCTGGAACCGCGTGACCGCTACGGTTGCAGGTTCGAATCCTGCCTCGGGCATGGATGTGTGTGATGTCCTTAGGTTAGTTAGGTTTAAGTAGTTTTAAGTTCTAGGGGACTGATGACCCATAGTGCTCAGAGCCATTTGAACCATTTGTTAACAGCGTATCCTCATTTCCAGGTAATAGGCATCCACTGCATCTGTTCAGTTTTTCCACCAGAAATAGTAATTGTTAATTGTTATGAACACAGGAAACTAAAGGGCAAGACTAGAATGGAATTTTAGAACAGCAGAATACTAGTAAATGTATGGCTTGTAACATTAAGGACAAGACATTTTGCCTGCCAGCTATAGCCACTGGGCAACCACACTGAAATGAACACAGCCAACGTTGTGCTGGTCAAAGCAGTCGCTAGAGGTGCTGCCTGCACAAAACGTAACCATACCAAACAATGCACTAAAGATGAACATCTTATGCTCACTCGATAAACTAGTAGCAACATGGAAAGGGAGAATCACAGCAGAGCAAATGCTCTGGCACGTGCAGAAATATGACGATAGGCCCACAGTATCACAGCTATAAGCATGACATCATCCAGTGCTGCAGTGGTTCTGACTGCGATTTGAGTAAGCTGCTTCTGTTTCAAACGAAAGTTAATACATCAATCTAGAATTACCTGTGCACCAAATGGCCTTCATTGATTTTTAAATATAATCAACGGATAATAGATAATGTTTAAACTATTAGAAGAACTTTTATTTGTATAGAAATATTGTACTAGCCAGTAAGAAATAGATTCGAAAAAAAAACAAGATGATTAACTCGACGTGTTGGATATAAAATCTAAGGCTTTAAAAGTAAGAGATAATTCAAGAAGTCATGTGATTCAGTTCCATTGGCATGGAAGGGTAGTAAAATTGAACAGTGTATGAAGATTAATGTAAAATATGTATGTGTTCTTCAAATATTCTAAGTTCAAAAGTTTGAGGCGAATTTTTTGAAAGGAGGGGGAGATGTTCCTCTCCAGAAAAATATCCCAGGCGAATACTAAAAATTTAGTGAAGTTCTTCACTGGCGACATCAGTAGCCAAGCCACCTGAGTCAACGACTGTCAGACTGGCAGCTAGGGGGAAAATGCAGTGAAGGTCAATGTGAAAGCAAAAGCGACTGTGATATGTGAGACTGGCTGAGCACCAGAGTCCACAACTGAAACACAATGACATCATGGCAACAAACAGATATCGTCATACTGGTGACAGAACAGAGTTCCACAAGAAGGTCCAGATCCAATGTGGCAGTAACGTTTCAGCCACTGAAACAGCGGAAAGAGCGTTTTAAGAGCAAAGTTACGAAAGTCTGAAGGCACCAAGATAGCTGGCAAGCGAGAAAACTAACAAACAAGATGCTTTCACTACCTCCACTGCAGCAAAGTGCATTAGATACTATACATTTCTTAATCAGTGATCTCAGTTGCGACTGTCTTGTGAAGGATAGAAGCTATGTCAGTCAATCCTCTGTGCACCTAATAATCTACTATCATCTCTGAAGCTGCAAGACTCACTGGAGAGACTCTGCCACTGCACGCTGTATTGCCACCATCTTGGACATCACTGCTGGGATGCAGGGACTGTCATCAATTTGCTGGCCTACTGTAGGCTTGACCAGTGGTGCCAAGAAGCAGTTAGCCACCTGCACTGTTAGGGGGAGCCATTATTGCTGCTCGTCCTATTTCTGGAGCAAACAATGATGCTGCTGGCCTCTGTCTCGTAACTGGAGTCTGTGGGTCGATTTCTAAATAGAACTGTGTGCTTCAGGCTGGACTGGAGGCGAATGTCCTGGGTGCACGTCTGTGATGTCAATTAGAGTGATTCAGGTATCAGCTTACAGAGCTACTGTCAATTGTTATCCAGCAAGGGCTGCATTGGCTGTGACTCTGTAGAGAGGGCACCAACTGGCTGTATCGTAACGACTGTCACACTGTCTGTCCATTACACAACAGTACTCCATGGAGACGAGTGCCTGCTATGCCTTCTATTGCACGTGAGGTTTGCACATCACTGGCCTGACAACTGCTAGTGCCCTGGGAAAACAATTCTGTATTTCTGAACCATAAAGATCTCACTGTGAATAATGTAGTCTTGGTGTTCTCTAGCGTAAACAGATCCTCATCACTGCACCACACTCAGCACCATCTTGATAACTGTAGGGGTCTTGGACCAGATGCCTATATTTCTCTGTCAGTTGTTTCTTCAGCTTTTATATTATTTTTTCTAAATCATTTTTTACTTCATCTTATACCACTGATATTTGAAGACCTTTTTGGTTATCTTCAGCAATACATTCGAAATAATTATCCCAAAATTATCAGTCTTCTTTTTCTCATCACTACCGCTATGGTTCCTATGTTTCTACAAAATTTCATCATTACCACATATTATCCAACCTGCCATAGTTTTCATGGGCCTAATATTTTTCTAATGATGTGCCTTTCTAGTATTTTTAATTTATCTAAATTACAGTTTACTGCTATACATTCACATTCATGTGGGTATTTTGTCTTCAGAATATTTTAACGTCTTAATTTTCCATTTTAGACAGGCACTTTTTGTTGTAAAAGGCTTCATTTTCGCCATATGTTCTTCCTGTTTATTGTATTTTTTCCTCTGTAGTAGCTTTTTCCAAGGCATTTTCTTCGATTATCTCCTCAAGATATTTAAATTTTCAACGTTTTCAAATTGGCCATTATCAGTTTTCAGAAATTTTTTGGTGGATTTTCAATCTTTGTAAAAAAAAATTGCAGAAATCTGTAGAAGCTCTTAAGGTAGTCCTAAAGGCTATTTCTTCTGGAAGATTAATTTGTGTTATAGTAGATGTGACATTTTCAGAAATTGTAGCAAAATCATCTGCAAACGCAGATCTCCATTCCAGTCATTTTATTTTAATATTTTTGCTTCCTCACTCCAACCTTATTTTTTATGTCTCATATTCATTCAGGTTTCCATTCCAAATTTTCACTGATTTTTCAAGAACACAATTAAAAAGGATTGGGAATACTTCATCACCCTGTCATAAACTTGTGTTTATTACAAAGGGCTAAGATATTTCTCCTCTACATTTCATTTTAGAAACTGTGTCCATGATTCACGAATTAGACTTGCTAATTTAGACTTTACACAAAGGTCTTGGTTTATTTTACCTATAGAATGTGTGTCAATAAAATCAAAGGCCTTTCTGAAATGAGCAGACATTACTACAATTATTATTATCACTATAAATGTAATATGTGATCACTGGGGATCATGTGTATATATAAATGTTTTTAATGTTTCAGCCTACATTTATTGCACTGAAGACAGCAGCGGTGCAATAAGCATCACTGCAACCCAATGCTGCACCCTTTACTACTTGAGATGTATTTTATCTAAGAAGCATCATTATCCTGCTGATACCTTGGAGGAACTTAAATATTTCTTAGAAATTCTAGTCCATAGTTGGTATAGTCAAATGACAAGAAAGAAAATGTACTGGAAGAGCATCAATAACATACATAATAAGTTGGTCTCTAATGCAGTGAGAAGGAATGTATTTGAAACTGTCTTTGTTTCATTCATTTTTTAAATAATGATAACTTTGATGCAAACAGTAGAGATAAATTGTGGAAAATCGCCCTCTTATTATTCATTGAAAGACACAATTTTCCAAATATTTTGAGCCTGAACAGAATTTGGCTTCTGAAGAAGAAAGAAGCATAGGTGAAAAGGGTATTATTCATTCTAGTATACAAAAAGGAAACAGTCTGTGTCTGTGTTAAGAATGTGACAACTCTGTTGCTACTGCAGCATCAAATACAACTGGTGCGGATCCAGTACCATTGAATAATGTTAAAAGATATTGCGTGTGGTCAAGAAAACGCACTGAAGTCCAACAGCTATCCATCCTGACAGAATACAACAAGCACAAGGGTGGAACTGATTAAATGGATCAAAACGTGAATCTTTACAGGATAAATATACAGAACAGAAAATGGTACTGGGCTCTTTGCAGTTGGTTACTGTATCTCGTTGTGTACAGTGTTGGGATACAGTGCCACAAAAATGGAAATACAATTTCTCATGTAAATTTTAAAAAAACTGTGCAGGTGTACTTGAGGAGGTATTCAACACCACTGAAGGGACCTGGACGAACCTCACACTCCAGTACTATACAAGACACAACTTCATGGAATGACCACTTGATTGTGAAAATACTAGAAGACTAAATGTTGGAATAAAATGTAAGACTCAGCATGTACATAGTGCAAGAAATGTAATGTCAGGCTGTGTTTGAATGTCTGCTATTTATCATACCAAATAAAGTGTTGTTTTTGTTTCTAATTTGTGACATGTACTCGTGTTTAATCTATTACCTTCAGTAAAAAGAAGTGTACCCTTTTCACATTAATGTTTGTTTTGCTCTCAATGGTGCATAGCATTACATATATGGTATGGGATATTATTTTAAAACTACAAAGGTTACATTTTCTTGTTCGTTTTTACACTAATAAATGCAAGAAAATAACAAGAAGTTCAGGCACTAGTGGTTCAATTTCATTTTCAGTGTATATCACTTATATTGTAGGTGTTGAAGTTTAATGGCGGCTTCATATTTTACATATGGTTGAATGCTTGAATGATTTATATGTCATTTATGTACAAACGCATTGAGATAACTAACTCATTATGAAATTCAGGGTGTCAGAGCTATAGCCATTCAAATAGGTAGGTTAACTTTTAAAAATATAAAAACCACAACACCCAAATGTTGTTTCTTCCTGAAATTTTACTTCATTCCAATTTTTATTTTCCCGCAAGACTTGTGGAAAATTAACGGTTTTTAATAAATGAAAACTAATTTAAGTCCACTCCACATAACTGCCATATAAAAAAATGTGTTGCATGGCATTAAGATTTCACTTAGTAATGAAAATACAAACATAATTTTTGAATCAATTTAATTCTAAGTATACCATTACAAATACTAGTATGTTGTCAACATGTCTTTTGTAACGCCATTATAGCATGTACATTTAATTGATGAAAAGTAGATCTTCATAGTTAAAATTATTCTTCCCTATTTGTTTACACAGTTCTATAATTCTGAATATAATTATACTGTAAAACACAATCGAATGTAAGGCTTTTGCTACTTACCGTGTTCTTAAAGTGTGTCCTGTTATCACGAAATTATTTACGCTGCTGGTTCTCATGATCAAAGCTTTGTTTATATGGAACCGCACTGGGAGAATCAATATATTTACACTTATTTATCACAATAAAATTGATATATTATTCAGCATTATACTGAATTGTTGTGTAAATAAATACTAACAAAAATAGCAACTTGAATATGGTTGACAAACATTGCTGCCTCTGACATTTGGCTATACTCTCAGCATTTGGATGCGTAGAAATATCTGTGTAAGGTATGTTGTTTGAGTGGGTTGGTGTTGACTGTAGTAAATGGCAATAGGGATCTTTGAAAATATGTGGGGATGAATTGTTTATATCGGTTTTTTTATTTAAGTTTGTATGATTTTGTTGTATGTTGCGCATTAAAGCGTAGAGACAATGGCTATTCCACTGTATTTAGTGGAATGCTTGCTCTCATTTATGGTTTCTATTGCTCTCGATCATTTTTTACCGCCATTTAGTACTTATTGATCATTCGTTTGTGTCAAGGTAATTGTATTACTATTTTATGCTACAATAAATTTAGTATTTGTAGTGTTAGCGTACATCTGGCTTACAGTTACATGAATTAGTTCCGTGTGAAGTACCTGTACATTGTGCGGTAACACTGGCGCATATTTTAAGTACTTGTAACGTTTTTGTTATGTGTGTTGAAAATAATCGGACGCAGAGTTTCACAAAATACTTGCGTGAAGATGTTCTACAAACTGGGCGATCTAAGGCTGTGCTCTCCCAATGATGCGTACTCGTATTTTCTAAGAAAGTACATTCCTCACTGTCACACGTGATACTTCGCTCCGTTGCACATTCCGCAGGAAATTGGAAACATCAACGTTTTACTGCTCTAAAACTGTTCTGTCCTTGTAGGCGGGAAAGAAGTCAGCTGCCCTAGGCATGAGAAAAACTTGTAATTCGCTTCAGTCAATGTCACCATTTGCTATGCAGAACACCTGTTAGCAGTTGACAAATCCGACTGTGTCGACGGTAATGTTAATCGTAATAGTATCAAAGTATAGTACAGGGTTACCATTAGATGATGCAGGAAAAGACTGAATCTTGCCTCCAAGAAAGTATCTGAACAGATTTACCAAATGCTTTTGTCAGAAACAGTTCATTAGTTACATGTTGCACAGAATATGTACAAAAGAATTTATTGCGCGAGCGACGTATTTGATACAGAAACTGAGATGAAACAGTCAAATGGAAAATCACTCTGTTCTATGGTTTGGCATTTTAACACATTAAGGCTAAAGGTTGGGGGGAGTTTATGTAGTGCCTAAAGGCATGTTGGAATCCCTTATGACAGTTAACCACGTGAACTGTTGAAGTACATCAGGTAATCTCTTGGATTTAGACTGTAGAACATATGGCTTTATTGTGGCAGTTCTGAATCTGTTACAATGCAGTGGGAAGCGATATTGGCATATTTTTCAAGATATCAGAGTTCTTTTAAGATCACACACGTAGGAAGTACTAAAAGTTTGTGAGAAAAGGTAGTATAGTCACTACCATTGGTCACTTAGAGCATTACATATATATTGGAAGGTTACAAGCTGCAAAATTCATATACGTTGATTATTACATGAAAAATTTATTGCTTAATTTTTTAAAAAATTGCAGTCCTGGATTAAGAAGAGCAGTTTTTTTTTTTTTTTTTTTTGTTAAATTTGGTAAAATGTTGACTACTAAATAATTACATGACATCCCAATTTATTTACTTGTGCCATCCTTACATTAGTCAAATAAAGGAATCAAGAGAATTAAATGAAGGTACTTTTAGCTTCACTTACACACTTTTAAAAATGTAATTATATATTTGTTTGGATCCCAGGGGAGTGTCATAGAAACACTGAAAATCTGAACTTGCAGACAGTTGAAGGGAGGTGCAAGTATCTCACAAATTTCTGCTTATGAAGCTTTAGTAATTAGACTTGAATGAGGAACCTAGGAATATAGTCTATTATGTATCACATCCATTAGACCAATTATAGTGCACGCGAAAGCATTCATGCAGTAATTCTTCCCATGCTTCAGTCACAATTGGAATGGAGAAAAACCAAGTATTTGGTGCAATGGGAAACATCTTTTCCATGTATTTCATAATGTTTTACATTGTATGGGTGCAGATAGAATCAGCTAGTGTGTGGTACTGGATGACCCCAGTGCCTCCCTCTCTGAAATTTTTTAAAATCCATAGACCGTTCAGTTCAACAGAAACTGACATATACTATAACCCAAGGCCTAGGTTAGGTTGGAAGGTGAAGCCAACAAAAGTGAAAACCAAATAAAGATTGTGGTAACAAATTGATTGGTAGCAAAGCCTAAAAGTACATTTACGCCACATTGAAAAATCTCAGGGGGGGTTGATGATTTTTACAAGTTTCCTGTCTTAGTATTGCAGCACTGCCTCCACCCCCCCCCCCCCCCCTCCTTTGGATTTCTTCTTCCATGTGTGTATTAAATGATGTAGAACTAACTATAAGCTTTGCAGAGTTACAGGTATTGATCAGAAGCAGTATGATACTACTGTGGATAAAATCAGGCTTCAATTCCAAGTATTTGGACTGAATGCCATTGAGATTACAGATTTTTTTCCTCTCACTTGCTTTGATTTTAACCCCTGTTATGTAAAAATGTCTTTCCTAAACCATTTTTGCGACATTAATTTTTGTGTTACACTTATGGCCATTATTCAAACGTAAGACTGTAATTCCCCCCTCTGCTCAGCACTGAGCTCTGTTGGGGACACTTTCAAAGAGGTGTCTGAATATCTGTGGAGGAATGGCAATGAATTCTTCCTTAGATGAAACCAGGGAAGGTAGTGATTTTGAATGTTGGGGCCAGAAGCTCTGGGCTGAGCTCTAACTCATCTCATAGGTATTCCAATTGGTCCAAGTCTGGATTCAGGGCAGGTCAGTCCATTTCAGGAATGTTATTCCTTACACAACATTGCCTCACGGATGGCACTTCGTGACAGGGTGCATTGTTATGCTGATACAGTTGATCATCTCTGAACTGTTGCTCTACCGTGCATTGTACACAGTGCTGGTAAAATGTGTTTATGCCATTATACATTTAACTTAGTGTTTTATTAAATGCAATAAGAGGACCACATCCTAACCATGAAGAACACTCCCATACTGTAACACCACCTCCTCCATACTTCGCTGTTGGCACTACACATGATGGAAGTTAACAGACTACAGGCATAAACTAAACTCAAACCCACCCATCAGATGCCTATGGTGTATAATATGATTATTCACTCTATATCACTTGTTTTGTCGTCCATTGCCCAATAGTGTTGCTCTTTACATCACCTCAAGTGTCACTTAGCATTGACTACAAAGATGTGTGGCTTGTGAGGTGCTCAGCCATTGTACCTCGTTCTTTTTAACTTCCTGTGCCTGGGGAACTCACTAGCAATTCCTTCCACAAATTTCATGCAATTTCTTACAATGCCCACTGCTGTTCTCAACACCCCCCAACCATCAGTACATGAGAACTGCCTGGTCGTGAGAATGAACTTTCCACCATGCAGCTGAGTGTGCTCCAATATGAAACTTCCTGGTAGATTAAAACTTTGCGCCATACAAAGACTAACCTGAGTGAAAGGTAAAAGTCCAGAGCTTGTCTTGATCCAGCGCACAGTTTTAGTCTGCCATAAAGTTTTGTTGCCTGATCTTGGTTTAGCTGTAGCCATTCCTCCACATTTCCACTTCACAATTACATCACCAGGAGTCAACTTGGGCAGCTTTAGAAGGGTATAAATCTCTCTGATGGGTTTGTCACTCAGGTAACATCCAATCTCTAATCAACATTGAAGTTGCTGAGCTCTCCTGCGTAACTCATTCTGCTATTACTGCTCCACTGACGATACAATACTCGTGGACTCATTTTATAGTCCAGATATGCCATGCATGACATTCAGTGGTCTATTTCTCATTACATAATGGTGGCTAGATATTTTTTCATCAGATGGTGTATTGGTCATTTTGGAGGCTCACATCTCCACCACATTAAGGAATCATTGGTTTATTAGCATGGGACCACATTGTTTGCTAATGTCAAACTTTGTATGACTAAATTGCTGCCACTTGCTGATAAGTATACACACAGTGTGTACTATATAATGTACACGTGGCTAATACATACAAATTATAAAAGTGAGTGTGTGAGTGACCCGCATGTACTCCTAAACAACATGATCGATTTCAACCAAACTTCATACATCTATCACTTACTGCCTGGACAGCACCCCTGCGGGGAGGGGGGGGGGGGGGGTGAGAACCAGGTACCTCTCAAGGGGGTTGGGGTGGGGACAAAAAAATATTGTACCTCACAACACAGAAAGATCCAGACTACATTCATCCTGTATTTCAGAATGAGAGCATTTAGTGACTTGCAGCCAATTTTACACATAATTTCAAACCTGTAAGAGACTTTTTCTTGATGATGTCCCCAGCAAAATGATGAAAGGGTGAGACTTCATCACTCACTGCAGTTTCACTGTTCATGTAGTAAAATTGGTGCGTCATGTTTGACCTTTCAATTTATTATTTCTTTACTGCTAACAATATTTGCTACATGTTTTGCAGGCAGTAACACGTATACAACTGCATGTGCTTGTGAAATTATATTGTTGTACTTCAAATAGTTCAGGAGATATGTCATAAACAGTGAGCTGCATGAAAACGAAACAGCAGGGTAAAATTTGCTAAAGATACAGGTGAAATAATTGTACAAATATGTGTATGTATGTTAAATATTTGTGGCACATGTATGGGGGCAAAGCTATGGATAAAAAGCTCCTTCTAAACCCCTGGATCATTTCAATCATACTAGCTGGAAAGAAATAGAATAGGCGTAAGAACCAACAACCTCCTGTTGAGGTGCAGGTGATAATATAGAGAGAGAACTGGGGAGGGGGAGATGGACACAGATATCGGGGTGGGGGTGGAGGGGAATGAACAGGGTGTGGGAGGGCAGGGAGAAATTAGTATTAGAGGGAGTGAAGAGGAGGTGGGCAGAGAGAGGGGAAAGGATGAGATGAACTAATACAAGACTGGAATAAATACACACCCAGTGGAATAAATATAAACCTATGCACCAGCAGGTACCCAGCTAGTATTCCATAAATAGTAGGTTATATTTAGCATGCAATAGTATGCGAAGGAGTTGTTTGGTTAACCTTCCTAATCTGCAAAGATATGGAAACAGCCATGCATTTTTGTAAAATGAAATGAGCCTTTCTTAATTGTACTCTGTGACCTCTCGGAAGTGTAGTGACATAGCATATATGATTATTTATAGTACAACTGTTCATAAAAATAGCAGATGACAGTCTCGTTTGAGAAACATGGCACTACATTAGGCACATTTGGGTCAAGTGTGATAGTGCATACGTCCACCCTCCAGAGTTTTCCATTGTTTGATGTGCAGTGCAGTCTGATGTCCAGGTTAATTATTGTAATACTTGCTCTGTACTTAATGTGCATACATTGTGCTCACAAGAAGAAAAACAAATTCTGAGAGGGGGGGCAGTAGAGATAGCAAACTCCACTCACTGACTCCAGGTACATGGGTTGCCAAGAGGTGGGGGGGGGGGGGCAATAAGGCATGCTAATGTCTCAGTGTTGGCAACACACGTGCATTCACATGCAGTTTGTCCTCCAAGCAGCACTGACAGTGCCATCTGTTAGCCACCACCATAACAGATGTCGACTGCCACATATCGTGCATCTACAGAAGTAAAAATTGAGACAGGTGTAATAAAAGTTTACAGGAATTGTGAAACTGAAATTAATAGTTTCAAGTTGATTGATGGTGCTTGTTACTACTAATTGCATATGAGTTCTGATGAACAGCTTGAAATTCAAAAGAATCAGTAGTATAACTTACATTGCAGCAATGAAAAGGAATGAATAAAATTTTGAACATTTATTCATGTAACGCTGCATTATTTGTACACCTAAATGACACCGTATCAGTCTTGTTCATTCTTCGTCTGCACATGATTCATTATTGTTGGTACTTTCGGATTCAGCATTATTGATGATTATTTCATCTATAGCATTTTTGACAACAGGCATGCCTCCAGTAATCTTCTTCAGTTGTTGGGCCTTCTTGCAGTACCCTCCAGTCATCAGCAGTGACTGACAGAAGGGATTCACTTGCAGTCTTGATCACACTGTTTTTGGACATTTCCCCTGAAATATTGCACTCTCTAAACAACTGTTTTACTTTTTCAGATGCTCATCCTTTTACATTCAAATCACAATTGTGGGCTGGCAAGTGGATGACTGTGTGGCCTTTTTTTTTTCCCCACATAAGTCATTTAGCAGGTCTATGTTTTTGAATTAAAGTGAACAGAGCCTACTTCTTCCTGTTCTCATTACAGGTAACACATTTGCAGGTATTGCAACATCCCCACTTTGGTATCACAGTGAGTGAGTGGGAGCTTTGTTCATCTGTTATGCGATGGAACATTACCTATCAAGGTGATTGACTTTGGAGGAAGATTTGGGAGAACCACATTTACAAACCACCTTTCAAAATTTCAGCATTCAGGTGACCATGGTAATCACCTTTTGTGGATTTAGCACAGAATTGTAATTGGGCCTCCTCGAGAAAGCACTTCCTCGATTCAACACTTTCAGTAATATGTCCGTAGAGAAGTTTCCCCCATCCCAAAATGTTAACATTATCCTCCATCTGTGAACATTTACCAACTGTCATATTACTGTCTGTCCAAGTTTAAACCAGAAAGAATATTTTTGTGACTGCTTTCCTAATATGTCTCATTTCTACAATGAAACACAACTGCCAGTCAATAATGCCCTAGCAGTAAAGATCTCATATTTTGCACTTTTTCCGTGGTGAATACCATGGATAACAAAATATTACACAGCAAATTTATATCCCAAATCGAGCCTTTTTTTCCCTTGAGCATTGGTCTATGTTTCCGCAGAGTGGGAGAAATCTTCTGCAACAAGTAGATTGTTTGTCTCAAGACAACCCTGTTGGAGCTATCCAAATGGATTTTACCAGCAGATCTTGGCTAAAGTGAAAGTTTTTTTAAAAAAGTTGGAAAATAGGAGTGCACTCTATGCAGAATGTGTCATTACAAGTAATAAGGAGAGATTGCCAGGGGAAGGATGTACTTTTTGAAACTACTTATACAGTAGTAGGTATGGTCTCAAGTACCACACTGTGCAGCCACAATTTATTGAATAAAAATAATGACAATCATTTCTGTTATGTAAAAAAAATTGACATGTGACAGATCTCGTGCTAACTACATGCGGCATAACAGCCAAGTATCTTGACCAACATGCTGCATGTATGTTACTAAAAAAAACTGCATTGTTATTGCAGCTTTAGCAGTCTACTGCATGACAAGAAATTCTTTTACACATACAAATAAAATTACCACTTTAAAATAATTCGGACAAACAGGAAGGCAGTTTCAAAGCGCTGAAAAACTTGAATTGAAAATTGTATCATTTTGGCCAGGGTTTATAGTGATTATTTTTCTTGCTCCACTTTGTGAAGTAATACACCTTGCACTTCTACACAGAGTAGATTAGCATAATGGAATTTGTTCAAGATGATAACCATTGACATCCCCATCTGGCCATCCAGATTTAGGTTTTTCGTGAGTTTCTTAAATATCTTCCAGCAAATACCAGTATGGTTTCTTTGAAAAGGGCGCGGCTGATTCCCTTACCTGTCCTCTTGTAATCCGAACTTGTGCTCTGTCTTTAATGTCTGTTCTGTCTGCAGGTCATTAAACTCTAATTTTCGTTCCTTCTGAGGTGTAACACCCGTCATGGACCAGGAATCACTTTGTTGCTCATCAGTGTCTTAGCTTACTACGCAGAATGGCTGCATACATGTAAGGTTCTGTATTAGATCACTGTGACTGGCAGCAGCTGGACACAAAAATCAACAAACCCAATCAACTGACTTCCACTGGCTTGTACTGATTAAGAACTAGGAAGGCCTTGTTCTCCTCTTTGTGAATAAACTGTAATAATGACTTTTGGATTCTGATTTATAGTTGGTTCAGCTGTTTCTAAGTTCATACAGAATCTGTGACCTCTTGAATCAAAATTCCTATAGTCCTTACTTAAAATCCAGTTCTTGAAATTGTGTAAGTGGCTTTCTCAGGATAGTTTCTGTCTGTCTTCAAGTGTTTGCCATTTCAGTTCCTTCAGTATCTGTGCTGTTCTCATGGGTCAGACAAATCTGTGACAACCCATGCTGCCCTTATCTGTATACATTCAGAATCCTCAGTTTATAAATAAATGGGGTAAACAAAAAATTGATACACCAATAGGTAGCAGGAAAAAATAAACAAAGATTTGGAAACATCCAAACTTTTAAAGTCAGTTTCATCGTCTGCTAGAAGGATTGTAGAGGAAGGAAGAAAGATGATGGAAAAGGGCTGGTGAGGTTAAGGAAACGGGGAGAGTTACATGGTAAAGTTGCTCACAACCTGGGTCAGGGGAGACTTACTGGATATTATGAGTAGGAAAACTGATTGTTGGGGATTTCTTTGGATAAGATTTGAAAACCTGAGGACTTGAAAAGTGGAGAAGTGTGCTACTAATTTGTTTTTTGGAGGGCTCAGCAATACCACAGTTGGATGTGATGGCCTGTAAGATCTGCTTTTGAACTAGGTTGATGGGATAATTATGTACAGTGAAGGCTGAGGTGAAAATGCTGGTGTATTGTTGTAAAGAGTCTGCCTGTTAACAAATATGTTTGCCTTGAATGCCAGGGCTGTATGGCAGGGAACATTTGACATGAAAAGATTGGCAACTGTCAGAATGTAAGTACTGTTTGTTTGTAGATGTAATGTGAAAAGAAGTATTTAAGGATGAGATCAACATCAAGGAAAGTGGCATGGGATTTGGAATAGAACCATGAGAAATTTAATTGGGAGGATGTATTTGAAGATTTCAAAAATTTTGAGAGGTCAACCTCACCATGAATCTGTTTCGCAAAAATACCATCAATGTATGTAAACCAAATTAGGGGCCAAAGGCTTAGGGATCCCAGGACAAGTGATCCATGTATAGGTTGGCATAGGAAGAGCCATACTGGTTCCTATGACTATGCCCCTGATCTATTTGTATGTGTGTTCCTCATCACGGGTAAAAATAGTTGTTCATGAGTATAAAGCTGATTATTGTTATCAGAAATGACATCATAGGATAATCAGGTGGTGATGATTGAGATAGATTTTCTCGTAGTCATCATTCTTGTAACTCCTAAGAATAATTGTAGTTCACAGGCTCCTGTGGCGGCAGTCTGGATCACTTGGGATGGGTATGTGGTGGCTTGTTGACCATCTTCATGGGGAATTGGTGCAGACAGAGATGGTGTCAGTGGTGACAAGCAAGGTGTTTGTTGAGAGTGGGACAGGCAAAGATTTCAGATGATACTGGGAATGGTTGATGTCTTCAATACAGGGTGGCAGTTTTGTGCTATAGGTTGTAATTGCTGACAAACCAGTGCAGAGATATGTTCTGGGTGCTTTGAAACTAGCAACTATTAAACTGTCATGGTGGGTGAGTTTGTGGATCTTAAGGAGAATGTAGAAAGAGGGAGCTGTGGCTTAGTTGGGGTAAGAAGTTCTTGTGAGAAGCCTGAGGTTTTAAGGAGGAACTGTTGGTCACTCTGTACCACAGGGACAGGGTCTTGATGGCAGATGCTGTCTGTAAAAGTATCATAAAGCTAGTACAGACCCTCATTTACATACTCTCGGCAGTCAAGTACCATACCGTTTGATCCTTTGCCTGCCGGGATAGTAATGATCGACTCACCAGGTTTTAGGGAATGAAGATCCTGTTCTGGAGAGGGCAGGTTAGTCATGTTGTAGTAACCTGAGAGAGGTGGAGAAGCAACTCTAGAGGTTAGGAATTCTTGGAAAGCTTGTAAGGGGTGATTTTGAGGTAATTTTAGTGGATCAAATTGGGATTGTGGCTGGAACGGTTAAAAGCAGGGTTTAGTGTGAGGTTTGCTGTTGGAAAGGTTTTGGGATTGGGTTGCAAAGTGATCTTACAGGTTGACATTACATGTGAAGGAAAGTAGGTTAGTAACTGAAGCAGCATGATTAAATTCTAATGTAGGGGTAAAGGTGAGACCCTTGGATCGTGTGGATAATTCAGGAGAGAAGCAAGCTTTCATTTGAGGTTGAGAACATTGTTGTGTTGTGGCTGGGTTCTTGTGATTGTGAGAAGTCATTGCTCTGTTAGTCCTATTGGGTCTGGGTCCCACAGACTTGAGCAGCATTGCAGGATGGGTCATACATGTGATCTGTAAGCAATCTCTCTTGTACACTGAATGCTTTTCCCAAGTATTCTAGTAATGAACTGTAGTTTTCCACCTGCCTTACCTATGTCTGCCTACCCCCATGAACCATGGACCTTGCCGTTGGTGGGGAGGCTTGCGTGCCTCAGCGATACAGATGGCCGTACCAAACGTGCAACAACAACGGAGGGGTATCTGTTGAGAGGCCAGACAAACATGTGGTTCCTGAAGAGGGGCAGCAGTTTTTTCAGTAGTTGCAGGGGCAACAGTCTGGATGATTGACTAATTTGGCCTTACAACACTAACCAAAAAGGCCTTGCTGTGCTGGTACTGCGAACGGCTGAAAGCGAGGGGAAACTACAGCCGTAATTTTTCCTGAGGGCATGCAGCTATACTGTATGGTTAAATAATGATGGCGTCCTCTTGGGTAAAATATTCCGGAGGTAAAATAGTCCTCCATTTGGATCTCCGGGCGGGGACTACTTAAGAGAACGTCGTTATCAGGAGAAAGAAAACTGGCGTTCTACAGATCGGAGCGTGGAATGTCAGATCCCTTAATCGGGCAGGTAGGTTAGAAAATCTAGAAAGGGAAATGGATAGGTTGAAGTTAGATATAGTGGGAATTAGTGAAGTTCGGTGGCAGGAGGAACAAGACTTTTGGTCAGGTGAATACAGGGTTATAAATACAAAATCAAATAGGGGTAATGCAGGAGTAGGTTTAATAATGAATAAAAAAATAGGAGTGCGGGTAAGCTACTACCAACAGCATAGTGAACGCATTATTGTGGCCAAGATAGACACGAAGCCCATGCCTACTACAGTAGTGCAAGTTTGTATGCCAACTAGCTCTGCAGATGATGAAGAAATTGATGAAATGTATGATGAGATAAAAGAAATTATTCAGGTAGTGAAGGGAGACGAAAATTTAATAGTCATGGGTGACTGGAATTCGATAGTAGGAAAAGGAAGAGAAGGAAACATAGTAGGTGAATATGGATTGGGGGGAAGGAATGAAAGAGGAAGCCGCCCTGTAGAATTTTGCACAGAGCATAACTTAATCATAGCTAACACTTGGTTCAAGAATCATAAAAGAAGGTTGTATACATGGAAGAATCCTGGAGATACTAGAAGGTATCAGATAGATTATATAATGGTAAGACAGATTTAGGAACCAGGTTTTAAATTGTAAGACATTTCCAGGGGCAGATGTGGACTCTGACCACAATCTATTGGTTATGAACTGCAGATTAAAGCTGAAGAAACTGCAAAAAGGTGGGGAAATTAAGGAGATGGGACCTGGATAAACTGACTAAACCAGGGGTTGTACAGAGTTTCAGGGAGAGTGTAAGGGAACAGTTGACAGGAATGGGGAAAGAAATACAGTAGAAGAAGAAAGGGTAGCTCTGAGGGATGAAGTAGTGAAGGCAGCATAGGATCAAGTAGGTAAAAAGACGAGGGCTAGTATAAATCCTTGGGTAACAGAAGAAATATTGAATTTAATTGATGAAAGGAGAAAATATAAAAATGCAGCAAATGAAGCAGGTAAAAAGGAATAGAAACGTCTCAAAAATGAGATTGACAGGAAGTGCAAAATGGCTAAGCAGGGATGGCTAGAGGACAAATGTAAGGATGTAGAGGCTTATCTCACTAGGGGTAAGATAGATACTGCCTACAGGAAAATTAAAGAGACCTTTGGAGAAAAGAGAGCCACTTGTATGAATATCAAGAGCTCAGATGGAAACCCAGTTCTAAGCAAAGAAGGGAAAGCAGAAAGGTGGAAGGAGTATACAGAGGGTCTATACAAGGGCGATGTACTTGAGGACAATATTATGGAAATGGAAGAGGATGTAGATGAAGATGAAATGGGAGATATGATACTGCGTGAAGAGTTTGACAGAGCACTGAAAGACCTGAGTCGAAACAAGGCCCCGGGAGTAGACAACATTCCATTAGAACTACTGAAGGTCTTGGGAGAGCCAGTCCTGACAAAACTCTACCATCTGATGAGCAAGATGTATGAGACAGGCAAAATACCCTCAGACTTCTAGAAGAATATAACAACTCCAATCCCAAAGAAAGCAAGTGTTGACAGATGTGAAAATTACCGAACTATCAGTTTAATAAGTCACAGCTGCAAAATACTAACGCGAATTCTGTACAGACGAATGGAAAAACTGGTAGAAGCGGACCTCGGCGAAGATCAGTTTGGATTCCGTAGAAATGTTGGAACACGTGAGGCAATACTGATCCTACGACTTATCTTAGAAAATAGATTAAGGGAAGGCAAACCTACATTTCTAGCATGTGTTGACTTAGAGAAAGCTTTTGACAATGTTGTCTGGAATACTCTCTTTCAAATTCTAAAGGTGGCAGGGGTAAAATACAGGGAGCGAAAGGCTATTTACATTTTGTACAGAAATCAGATGGCAGTTATAAGAGTCGAGGGGGCATGAAAGGGAAGCAGCGGTTGGGAAGGGAGTGAGACAGGGTTGTAGCCTGTCCCCGATGTTATTCAATCTGTATATTGAGCAAGCAGTGAAGGAAACAAAAGAAAAATTCGGAGAAGAAATAAAAACGTTGAGGTTTGCCAATGACATTGTAATTCTGTCAGAGACAGCAAAGGACTTGGAAGAGCAGTTGAACGGAATGGACAGTGTCTTGAAAGGAGGATATAAGATGAACATCAACAAAAGCAAAACGAGGATAATGGAATGTAGTCGAATTAAGTCGGGTGATGCTGAGGGAATTGATTAGGAAATGAGACACTTAAAGTAGTAAAGAAGTTTTGCTATTTGGGAAGCAAAATAACTGATGATGGTCGAAGTAGAGAGGATATAAAATGTAGACTGGCAATGGCAAGGAAAGCGTTTCTGAAGAAGGGAAATTTGTTAACATCGAGTATAGAGTTATGTGTCAGGAAGTCATTTCTGAAAGTATTTGTATGGAGTGTAGCCATTTATGGAAGTGAAACGTGGACGATAAATAGTTTGGACGAGAAGAGAATAGAAGCTTTCGAAATGTGGTGCTACAGAAGAATGCTGAAGATTAGATGGATAGATCACATAACTAATGAGGAGGTATTGAATAGAATTTGGGGGGAAGAGGAGTTTGTGGCACGACTTGACAAGAAGAAGGGACCGGTTGGTAGGACATGTTCTGAGGCATCAAGGGATCAGAAATTTAGCATTGGAGGGCAGCGTGGAGGGTAAAAATCGTAGAGGGAGACCAAGAGATGAGTACACTAAGCAGATCCAGAAGGATGTAGGTTGCAGTAAGTACTGGGAGATGATGAAGCTTGCACAGGATAGAGTAGCATGGAGAGCTGCATCAAACCAGTCTCAGGACTGAAGACAACAACAACAACAACAACAACCTATGTCTGAGCCAATGTGATCATTACATTTCACATCCGTACAAAGTACTACATCCAATTCTGAGAGCCATTGGTATTATGATCATAGGATATACATAATTTTACATTTCTGAAGTTTTAAAGCAAGATACCAGTGTTTGCACCACTCTGAAATATTATCATATTCTGACTGAATATTTGTGCAGATTTTCTCAGATAGTACTTCATTATGGATAACTGCATCATCTCCAAAAAGTCACGGGTTACTTTTAATATTGTCAACAATGTTATTAATATACAACATGAACAGCAAGGATCCCAACACACTTCTCTGGAGCACACCCAAAGTTGACATTCCACAAAAGATAACTTGCTGTATAATCACTACCAACAAATCCACAATCCAGTCACAAATTTCACTTGATACCTCATATGATAGTACTTTTGATGATTAGCATAGGTAGGGTGTTGAGAAAAATGCCTTTCGTAAATCCAGACTTACTGCATCTACGTGGCTGCCGTGATACAAAGCCTTCAATATGTTGTGCGAGTTTCACATGATTGATGTTTTGGAATCCATGCTGGTTGACATAGTGGAGCTCGGAATAGGTTCAAAGATTCTACAAGAAATTGATGTAAAGGGTATTGGGTGGAAAATTTGTGGATTACTTCTACTACTCTTCTTGTAGACAGGTGTGACCCATGCTTTCTTCAGCTACTAGGCATGATTTTTTGTTTGAGGAATGTGCAGTTGATTATAGTTAAAAAAAGAGACTAACTCAGATGCAAATTTAGTGTAGAATCAGACTTGTGGGACACATGAGTAGTTTTTGTCTGTTTGTTGACTGTGATGGATTGATTTGGTTTTTCAGAATTGATATTGTTGTTACTATTAGCACTAGCATTATTGATTTATGTTGATAATATAACTTCTTTTCCCCTTAGATAGTGAAACTGTAGAAACAGCAGTTCCAAAATGTCGAAACGACCAGCAGAGGATGCTGGTACGAGCAACCAGCCACCAATAAAGAAAGTCCAGTTTGAACCAATTCGTATAGGACCAATATCAACTTTGGAAGAAATGGACATGAAAGTTCTCCAGTTCCAGAACAAGAAGCTAGCACAGGTAACTTGTTGGATGGTACCTTAGTATGAATGACATTTATTAACTATTTTTCTTATGTAAAACAGGTATTTATACATCAGTTTCAATTATGTGTAAATGACATACATATTAATATAATAGAGGGAAACATTCCACGCGGGAAAAATATATTTAAAAACAAGGATGATGTGACTTACCATACGAAAGCGCTGGCAGATCGATAGAAACACAAACAGACACATACATACACACAAAATTCAAGCTTTCGCAACAAACTGTTGCCTCATCAGGAAAGAGGGAAGGAGAGGGAAAGACGAAAGGAAGTGGGTTTTAAGGGAGAGGGTAAGGAGTCATTCCAATCCCGGGAGCGGAAAGACTTACCTTAGGGGAAAAAAGGACGGGTATACACTGGCACACACACACACATATCCATCCAGACAAAAGCAGACATATTTCTGCTTGTGTCTGTATATGTGTGGATGGCTTACCCTCTCCCTTAAAACCCACTTCCTTTCGTCTTTCCCTCTCCTTCCCTCTTTCCTGATGAGGCAACAGTTTGTTGCGAAAGCTTGAATTTTGTGTGTATGTATGTGTCTGTCTGTGTTTCTATCGACCTGCCAGCGCTTTCGTATGGTAAGTCACATCATCTTTGTTTTTGACATACATATTAACTCTACATGACAAGCATTGTGCGTACATTCTCTCTGTCCCCCTTATAATATGAATATACTTACTTTCCTCTGCTCTACTGTTATTCAGCGTCTGGAGCAGCGCCACCGCATAGAAGCTGAACTACGGCAAAGGATAGAACAACTTGAAAAAAGGCAAACTCAAGATGACGCTGTGCTTAATGTTGTGAATCGTTATTGGAACCAGCTTAATGAAGACATCCGTGTTCTGTTGCAGCGGTTTGATGCAGAAACGGCTGATGAATCAGAAAATCGGAGTATGTCTTTTTAAATATGTATATATATATATATGTATAAAATTGTAAAGGAATCTTGAGGATTACTATATATATGGAATGGGTGCATTGTATGCAATGGGGATCCCAAAAATAAGTGGATTTGTAGAAAGTATTTACTTTATTGTTTTCCAAATGCAGCCTCAATCTTCTATAAGTACTCTCCATTAGTGTTAATGCATTTGTCCAAATGTTGATTTCAGTGTTGGAAGCACCTGTTGAATTCATCCTTTTTGATACCTGCTGGCACCTTCATGACATTGCATTTTATGTCTTCAACATTGGCAAAATGCTTCCCTTTAAACTCTTTTTCATCCTTGAGAGCAGGAAGAAAACCAAGGGTGCTAAATCTGACAAATAGGGTGTGTGAATCAAGGTAATCATCTACGTCGAGACCAAAAACTGACTCACGCAGAGAGCTGTGTGCACAGGAGTGTTGTTGTTATGTGGGAACTACTCGCCAGAATTCCACAAAGCCACATATTTTTGTGCCAAACTCCATTGTAGCCTTTTCACAACCTCCAAATTGAATTGTTGGTCTACTGACCGGTTTTGAGGAACAAATTCTGAGTGCACAATCTGTTAGATATAAAAAAACAGATCATAATCATCTTCACATTCGATTTCATGTGCTAAGCTTTATTTGTATGAAGTGAACCAGTTGATTTTTGTTTACTTTCTGGATCCTACCCATAGCACCATGATTTTTAATCTGTGGTTTTGTTGAAAGAATTTGGATTATCTTTGAATGTGTCCTACATTTCATGACATGCTTGAATGTGATGTTCCCTTTGATTCCTGCTGAGAAGTCTTGGTAAGAACTTTGATGCCACTCTTCACATCCCCAAATCAATAGTCAAAATGCTCTTAATTGAGCTCCAGGACAACCTGGATAAGTCCTGGTGTTGGTTGATTGTCCTGCCTTGATCATGTCATGGATTTTGCCCATGTTGCATTTGCTTTGAGCAGTTGGAGGGCGACTGGAATGGGGCTGCTCTTCAATGGCCATTTCTCCCTTTTTAAACTGAAAAATCTATTCATACACTTGAATTTTACTAAAAGCATGCTCTTTGTTAGCTGTTTGTATCACAACAGCAGTATATGCTGCATTCTTGTAAGTAAAAACAAAATTTTGCAGACACACGTTGTTCATAAGAAAGAGATATTTTCTTGTGTCATATCTGCACTGTATGCACACTTGTAGAACTGCCGGAGAAACCCCACTAGTCACTGTTGGCTGACACCACATAGCAGAGTGACTCAGGAGGAGTCCTACAACAGCCTTCCGGCGGCGCAAACTTGTATTACAAGTACATGATGTGCAGCTTTAAGATTCCAGTTATTTTTGTGTCCTCCTCATATATAAGGTAACATGTTACTTTCCGTTGAAAGAATTAACATAACAACAATTGACTGCGGTTGCATGATTACTTTCTTTGAATGCTAGTGTTTTTTTGATTCTGAGCATCAAGTTATCCTCTCAATGCTACTGTAATTTGACTTTCTGTTTTTGTATAATGACTAAACTTTTTTATACCTCATTGTGTCAAAAACATCAAGTACTGGAATAAAAGCTACAGAAAGTTCTGAAACAGAATTCTGAGGTAATGAAATAGATAGTAACTGTATAGTGTTGGTATCCTGCACCTTCCCCATGGAGTGGGAGGAGGGGTACCCTTGCCCCTTCTCCACAGGAAACTGAGAAGTGGACCAAAATTATGAAAATGGTGTTGCACTGAATCTGAAGTTCCCACAGTCACAAGTGTCGCACTCCATACTATTGTTCTATTGCTGCATGGAATACATATGTTACCTCTGAGGCAGTTCCCCAAATGAAAATGAACTCTGTGAGATAAGCAGTGAGCTCATCTACATCTTAACTATTTACTCATCCATATCGGCAACATTTCTGGTTTTGCCTCGGTTTTTCCCACTTCAACACTGGAGGCTGTTGTAACCACTGAACAGTTGTGAATATTACTAATAATGCTTACAAAAAGTTGATGTTATGAGTCAGGGTTTTTCTGCTTTTTATTTTACATGACATTGGTATTTTACAGCTATGTTAATCACTTATATTTCTTTTTCAGACCATCACAATTCCTTGAAGGATTACAAACCTGACAAGTAGTCATGTTATTTTATGCAAAGCTGCTAGGAAATACATGTATGCCTTACAGTGTGTTAATTAGACGTATGCTTTGTATTATTAGTACATAAACATCATTTTTCATATGCCTATATTTATAGTACTTTAATAAACCAAAAACATGTATAGATAATGTTTTCTGTTTAACATTAGCAGTTTTTAATGTGAGAGATAGTTGCAATATTTTATCCTCCAGTCTTTTATTTTCCACTAACAGTACAGTCAGAATGTAACTCACTATTTGTTCTGACAAAAATATCTCTGTCAACAATTCTGAGCAATTGACACCCACTGTCCTCTGTAAGTGCTGTAGGGGACATATCACCTCACAAGTCATCTCTTATAAGTTGTAAATATTCTATGACTTTTGCTGGATTCAGTATGTGTAGTTCCACTATTTCTTTTTGTATGTTTTCTAGTGAAGAGATTACTAGATTGGGTTTGCATTCTAGTTTGATGATTAATGATGTTAACAGGATCAGATTTCTATGTACTGTAATCTGCACAGCCAGTTGTTGTGTCCTTCAGTCTGTGCTGTTGGTGTAGCCCCTAACCTGTATAGCTTTTCCATCTCCTAAGATTATTCCTTTATTGGATGTTAGAGTAAGTACGGTTTACGTGAAACAGTTTAATGTCACTTTCATAGTTATTGTGGCCTTATTGACTTGAGCAATTCTCTCTGCTCTGTTTCTATATCTACAGGGTGTCCCACACAAAACTGGTACGCCTCACATCAGAGATTCAAGTAACAAAGAACTGACTAAAATGGATAGATAACAGTAAAGTTAAAAAAAAAAATCTAGTTACTTGAGTTTGAGTACTTTCTTCCATTTGTAGCTGTTCACACACTGATAAATTATTCTGTCACTCTTTATAGAACTAGTTAATAATTCAAATATTTAACAAGAAAACAAAAACCGTTTGACAATTTTGCAAAAATAATTTGCATTTCTGTTGTGAAGTACAACAAATAACTTTGATATTTCAGTAAACTGGATAGTAGATATGAAACTTCCAGGCAGAGTAAAACTGTGTGCCAGACCGAGACTCTAACTCGAGACCTTTGCCTTTCGCGGGCAAGTGCTCTAGAGCACTTGCCCGCGAAAGGCAAAGGTCCCGAGTCTTGGTCCGACACACAGTTTTAATCTGCAGGAAGTTTCATATCAGCACACACTCCTCTGCAGAGTGAAAATGTCATTCTGGAAACATTCCCAAGGCTGTGGCTAAGCCATGTCTCCGCAGTATCCTTCTTATCAGGAGTGCTAGTTCTACAAGGTTCTCAGGAGAGCTTCTGTAAAGTTTGGAAGGTAGGAGGTGAGGTACTGGCAGAAGTAAAGCTGTGAGTACGGGGCGTGAGTCTTGCTTGGGCAGCTCAGTTGGTAGAGCACTTGCCCGCGTAAGGCAAAGGTCCCGAGTTCGAGTCTCGGTCTGGCACACAGATTTAATCTTCCAGGAAGTTTCATATCAGTGCACACTCTGCTGCAGAGTGAAAATGTCAATCTGGGGCCTGTATTTCACATTTGCACAGCACCACCTTTACCACTACACTGTGAGCAGATACAGCACCAGAATAACTTTAGCACAAGACAACACTTCTTCCTGGTGCTTCATCTTGTGGCATTGTGAGTTCGTGCAGATAGTGAGACTTGGTCTCTGGAGTGACCGGTTTTAAGTCAGATGTGTGTACGAAGAAATATTCTCCAAATTAACTGTTAAAGATTTATCAGTTATGTAATATAACCGTTCCTCATTTTTACCATGAAAATACAGTAATTCAAAATATGAAGAGTGCTATAAATACAAGGTGTGTCTGAAAAGTTTGACGATTGATCCCAGAAAATAATGAAACAAGAATTACAAGCAAAATAACTTTATTGGCCTTCAAAGTAATCACTATTAGCTACAAAGCACCTTTGATATTGGTTGTAAAGCTGTTGGAAACTGACGGGAAATGCTTCTTGTGGAATCGCTTGCAGGGCCTTGGTCATGTGTTGTAGGATAGCTGGTATGCCTATGAATTTTTGTGAACAACAGTGCTTACACTGTCTTTGCTTATCTTCAACCCTTCTGCTCTCATTCTCAAAGACATTTGACAGTCATCTACAAGCATCCATCACACTCGTGTCATTGCAAAACTGGAGCAGTGTGTTAACATGAAGTTTTGCTTCAAATTAAGAAATTAGGGAAGGAGGTGATGGAGACTTACGGAACAGTGTTGAAGGTGTGTGTGTGTGTGTGTGTGGGGGGGGGGGGGTGGGGGCGGGGGGCTTAACCACTGTATAATAAATGCAGGTGCAAAAGAGAATAGGGTCTCATGAATTCTTCCATTTCAGTATGCTAACAGCGATGAGCTTGCATTCCTGATCTAGACATTGTCACCTCAAAATACACAATGTATACAGAGTGAGAATCAGGAATAGCATTAAAAAGAAGTAACACTGCCCTCCTGCTCTTGCAGTAATTTAAACTAAACTATTTGTCATAACCCAACTATCATCTGTGATTAAAAAACATGTTTTAAGTAATTTTCTACAAGATCTCATGGATTAACCTTGCTGTTTGCGTAATGTTACTGCACTTTTAACTAAACTACTTACCCACAGTAGTTTAATGTGGTCTATTTTGTTCCAACATAATCCTAGAAACCCTTAGAAAAGTGGAACTCTTGTCTCGCAGACCATAATTGTTTTTCTGCTGCTTGTGGTAATGTAATCTATCATGATTCAGTCCAAGCATTCCTTCAGAAAATTCTATTTAGAACAAATGCAGTGAACAAGTGTTGTGTTAACTCTGCAGGTAACAACTATCTGTGCTTAGCCAGCTAAAGACTTCGTGCTTTTGTGAATTTGAATGAGAACATATGAGAGTATGGATAAGGGTTCTGTAAGTTCACAGTCAGCCAACTAAATGTGTGTGCTGCAAATTGATTCTCTCATCAGTTCCTATTGTTGCTGCTAAAGGAGCTTTGGCAGCTGATGTAATCATCATTGGCTACACAAAATGAATGAAACATGTCATCTTGAATTAAGAGAATGCTGTGACAGCATACCAACATTTACCATCTGTTAGAGGAGAAATGTACGACTTCATTTTTAATTCCAAAAGTGTGAACTCACTGAAGCTTGTTGTCCAGTGCATGTAACAGCAAATTTATGATTGATCCCAAGAGGATAAGTGAATTTAGGACTCTTTTTTAACTCTTGTACCAGATACTTTTTGTTCCTTCACTACTGTTATAATGTGATGTATAGGCATACTGATAGATAGTCTTTTTCTTACTGGATATTGGAGATGAAATATCCCGGATGTCTTCTAATTTGGATTATGGCAAGCAACTGATATAATTCAAATTAATGACTAGGTTAAATGGTTAGGGCTTGATCTTTGCAACACATTGCACACACGTCAGGTGCCACAGACCTGTGTTCCTGTTACTGTGATTTCTTAGCATAGCCCAATGTGTTCAGTGCATTAAAGTGTAACAGCAAATCTAATGCAGCATTCATAATATGTTCCTTTCAACTTATTAACTGCGGACACAAAAGTCTCATAAATTGTTGTGTGTGATAGCTTTCATCATTTTTGATTAGCATAACTTCAAGTGTTGCATTATTCTGTAATACTTTTAGTATTTAACATAAAATACCAAAAAAGTAAGACATGTGGTGTAATATACTACTGATAGATATACTATTTATGTCCATACAGTGCATGTTTGTAGATGTAATCCACCCATAGAGCTGTGCAACACATTAACTGTAGCGAGAAGAAGAGGGAGAAGAAAAGTTTCACAAACTAAATTGAATAATGTTGAACTAAAAGAGTGAGAGAGGAGTTGTTTGCACCTGTACCAATCACCACTGTGTTACTCCTGTTACTAATTATTTATGAGATATTGCTGAGTGTGATCTTTATCTTCAGCTGTTATATAGTAGGTGCTTCATTTCCATCACGGTCTGCCATGCCTGCTAGAAATAAAGTATGAAGAAATGCATTTAGGCGCATACTTTGGCACAGCAAGTAGTTTTCATCAGCTGTGGGAGAAAAATAGCTTTCTCAAGTAATTATTAGCTGTTTTAACGTTTGCTCTTATAGTGTCTGGGAAAACACATGTGAAACTTAGAAGAAAAATCATGTATGGTGAGTCCCCATCTGCTATAAGAACAATCTTGAAATAAAGGACCAGTGTTTGTAAAACACTTTTTTCACCAATTAGTTGTGGTAACCACATCATGTGCCATCTTGTAGTATTCTTAACTTATATGTCTATGGTGACATACTGAACTGTTTACAACGGAGTATACTTATGACAACTGTTACTTACAGATGAGAATGAGGCCACAACTTCCTTCTTGATGCAGTTATCGACATGGGACAAAGAAGAATTGGATGAGAAGCTAGCAAATCGCGTTCAAGTTTCTAAGAGGGCAGTTGCGAAAGTGATCCAGGCCTTTGATCGACTCATGCAACGCAATGAAAAAATCACATTGGCTCTTAAAGGCGAACTCGATGGAGGTTATTGGAATCTTCTCCCATCTTGTGATCAGTGTATGCTTGCTTTTTTTCATTTTTAGTTTCTATACTTTAAATGCTTTATTTTTGGTCACTGTTAATATTATTTACTGCACATAACAGTAGTAAAATTATGTAATAGCTTATGAGTTTGTAAAACATGTGCACAACTTTGTAGTTTGACAAGGAAGTAGTACTGGATAAATTAAGTTGGAATCAGTAATATGTCACTTGGTGCACATAACAATTTTGATTGTAACAAATGGAATAGATAAATAGGTGCAAAAACATCTTACTTTAAGTGCTTCAATATTAAATACAGAGCTAGAAGCAGGAGACAAGTGTGTGTTTGTGGACTTGAGGTAGTCAAAGTTTTAGATGTATAAATTTCATTATATTTATCATCAGCAGAAGATGCTTTCTTAGCAGTTACGATAATCAGTGTATATTAGTACTTTCAGTTGATTTGCTTTCCCTTTTAAAAACTACAATTTATCTCCTAGCTTCTGGGTATCAGGGTATGAAGATTTACATTGGGCCATAGAGATTGAAATTAAAATGTCCAAATAGTTCTTCAGAGCTAAAATAATCATGAGCCAGTAATGCTTTGGATGGTGTCACCAAGATAACACTAATATTAACGACGCATTGGGTCAATCCAAAACACAAAATATGTGCATGATACACAAGAACCTTGTTGCGTGTGCTGTATTTTATCCTCTGTTCATTATATATTACGTACTTACTTTATCCTGTTGCTTACAGTGATCATTTGCAGTGTCACTGAATATAGATTAAGAAGTAGTGCACCACAGACTTAGAACTGAAAATGGAAATTGATGATTAAATGTGTGTTATCAATTTGAGCCTGACCCTTGTGCTCTGTGCTGAAATTTTCAGCTTTGCCAATGTTGTCTCACCTTCTTAGCCTTAACCAATGCCATTAAGTCAGAGTGAAAGTATTAATGATCACTTACTATTCAATCCACCCTCTTTCACTTGATCAGTAATAAAATTTTTGCAAAATATAAATCGATAAAAAATTTTGTTTTTATTTTTAGTTTAGTTTATTTGTTGTACTGACTTTGACTAAATGAACGAAACTATTTGACTTATGTGACAAGTACTCCATGCAGAGTTAAAATATTGTATCAGCAGAAATTTTTTTGATGGCGGCTGTGGTCGTCTAGCTGGTAGAGCACTAGACAATGGCCATGGGGCCTCCAGGATGACCCCAGGACCACTCAGGCTGCTATTACATTGAGTGTTGGTGAGCTTTCCCAGTGGCGAAAGATGGCCAGGGCAATGGGCTTACCACCCTCCCCCTCCTAGTACCATGGCAGTTGAATGGTGTTCTCTACATGCTGGAAAAATTTTGTTAGTTTAACTCTGGCAAGAAAAGCTGAGATGATGGACTTTGTTTCTATCAAAATTAGAGTCACCTTGTAACTGCAATTTAACCTCATTAAATTCAGTGGATCATTAAATTCAGTGAATAAATTTGTTAGATAAGCTGTGTGTGTTTTTCCCTTGATAAAATTTTCTTTCCAACTTGTATTTTTAGGATTCAGAGAGTTAAAAACAGTCTCAAAAAGTGAGATAAATCTTGTGAAGCATAGCCTTTTGACAGCCGTACTTCAGTATGAAGGACTAACCAATCAAAGTTATTGTCTTTTTCTTCGCATGACTATGTAAATAAACTAGAATTCAATGCATTGCTTAGAAATTTGTGTACATGAAAAAGTGAAAAAGGTTGCTGCACTCAACCATTTGGTTTAGCAACTAAATGTTGTTGATGAATGATGCTGTGTCTTATAAACACCCCAGGTACATTTTGTTTTAAATGGCTCGTAAATCTATGATAGCTCCCAAACATGACAGGTGCTCCATCTGCTGCCACTGATAATATATTTGATAAAGGCATCACATTTCCTATTCAATGATTTTCCAAAATATTAATTATTGAATCACCTTTAGTGTTGTTGTCGCACCTCTCATGCAGAGCAGTTCTTCATGGATTTCTGGGTCCATAACAAAATGTACATATGCCAATAATAATGCTTTATTACCAGGTAAAGTTGTCATGTCCAGTTACGTGGAGAACTAAATTACTTGCAAGGAACTACACAAGATGCTTTCAATATCATAACTCAATAGCATAACTTCTGTATCACAATTCATATCAATACATGGTGGAGGGTACCCTGTACCACTATTAGTCATTCCTTTTCCTGTTCCACTCACAAATAGAGCAAGGGAAAAAGACTGTCTGTATGCCTCTGTATGAGCCCTAATTTCTCGTATCTTATATCCATGGTCCCTATGCGAAATGTTTGTTGGCATCAGTAGGATCGTTTGGCGGTCACTATCAAGTTTCCTGTTCCACTCGCAAATAGAGCAAGGGAAAAAGACTTGTCTGCATGCCTCTGTATGAGCCCTAATTTCTCGTATCTTACATCCATGGTCCTTATGCGAAATGTTTGTTGGCATCAGTAGGATCGTTTGGTGGTCACTATCAAGTGCCTGTTCTCTAAATTTTGTCAGCAGTGTTCCTCAAAAAGAGTGTTGCCTTCCCATTTGAGTTCCCAAAGCACCTCTTAACACTTGCGTGTTATTCAAACCTACTCGCAACAAATCTTGCTGCCCCTTTCCAAATTGCTTTGATAAGTGCTCCTTTAATCTGTCCTGGTGCGGATCCCCAACATTTGATAAGTACTCAAGAATAGGTTACACGAGCATTTGATAGTAGTCTCCTTCACAGATAAACCACACTTTCCTAAAATTTTCCCAAGAAACCAAAGTAGACGATTTTCCTTCCCTATCACAATCCTCACATGCTTGTTCCATTTCATATTGCTTTGCAATGCTACACCTAGGTATTTAAATGATGTGACTCTGTTAAGCAGGACAATACTAATGCTGTATCTGAACATTATGGGCTTGATTTTCATACTCATCCACATAAACTTACATTTTCCTAAATTTAAAGCTAACTACTCATCCACATAAACTTACATTTTCCTAAATTTAAAGCTAACTGCCATTGATCGCACCAACTAGGAATTTTGTGCAAGTCGTTTTGTATCACCCTACAGTCACTCATCGTCCCAATCTTCCCGTACACAAAAGCATCATTAGCTAACAGTTGTAGATAGCTGCCCAACCTGTCTGCCAGATCATTTATGTACTTAGCAAATAGTAAAGTCACTGTGACGATACCCTATACCCTTGTCCATGACGAACACTCACCATCAAGGACAAGATACTGGGTCTTCGACTATTCGCATATCTGGGAACCTATTCCGTATGCTTGTACCTTCATTGAAAGTCTGCAGTGGTGTACTGTGCCAAATGATTTTCGGAAATCTAGAAATGTGGACTCTGCCTGTTGTCTTTAATCCATAGTTCACATTATATCATGTGAGAAAAGAGCAAGCTTAGTTTCATGTGAATGGTGTTTTTTAAAACCGTGCTGATTCACGGACATAAATTTGCGTGTCTGTTCTTTTACCCTGCGTACATCCAAGAGTCACCTGAATTTTTTTCCAGTTCCTTGGGACTTTGCACTGGGTGAGAGATTCACGATAAATGCAAGCTAAGTAAGGGATAAACTGAAAGAACCAGAGGTTGTACAGAGATTCAGGGAGAGCATAAGGGAGCAATTGACAGGAATGGGGGAAATAAATACAGTAGAAGAAGAATGGGTAGCTTTGAGGGACGAAGTAGTGAAGGCAGCAGAGGATCAAGTAGGTAAAAAGACGAGGGCTAGTAGAAATCCTTGGGTAACAGAAGAAATATTGAATTTAATTGATGAAAGGAGAAAATATAAAAATGCAGTAAGTGAAACAGGCAAAAAGGAATACAAACGTCTCAAAAATGAGATCGACAGGAAGTGCAAAATGGCTAAACAGGAATGGCTAGAGGACAAATGTAAGGATGTAGAGGCCTATCTCACTAGGGGTAAGATAGATACCGCCTACAGGAAAATTAAAGAGACCTTTGGAGATAAGAGAACGACTGGTATGAATATCAAGAGCTCAGATGGAAACCCAGTTCGAAGCAAAGAAGGGAAAGCAGAAAGGTGGAAGGAGTATATAGAGGGTCTATACAAGGGCGATGTACTTGAGGACAATATTATGGAAATGGAAGAGGATGTAGATGAAGATGAAATGGGAGATACGATACTGCGTGAAGAGTTTGACAGAGCGCTGAAAGACCTGAGTCGAAACAAGGCCCCCGGAGTAGACAATATTCCATTGGAACTACTGACAACCGTGGGAGAGCCAGTCCTGACAAAACTCTACCATCTGGTGAGCAAGATGTATGAAACAGGCGAAATACCCTCAGACTTCAAGAAGAATATAATAATTCCAATCCCAAAGAAAGCAGGTGTTGACAGATGTGAAAATTACCGAACTATCAGCTTAATAAGTCACAGCTGCAAAATACTAACACGAATTCTTTACAGACGAATGGAAAAACTAGTAGAAGCCAACCTCGGGGAAGATCAGTTTGGATTCCGTAGAAACACTGGAACACGTGAGGCAATACTGACCTTACGACTTATCTTAGAAGAAAGATTAAGGAAAGGCAAACCTACGTTTCTAGCATTTGTAGACTTAGAGAAAGCTTTTGACAATGTTGACTGGAATACTCTCTTTCAAATTCTAAAGGTGGCAGGGGTAAAATACAGGGAGCGAAAGGCTATTTACAACTTGTACAGAAACCAGACGGCAGTTATAAGAGTCGAGGGACATGAAAGGGAAGCAGTGGTTGGGAAGGGAGTAAGACAGGGTTGTAGCCTCTCCCCGATGTTGTTCAATCTGTATATTGAGCAAGCAGTAAAGGAAACAAAAGAAAAATTCGGAGTAGGTATTAAAATTCATGGAGAGGAAATAAAAACCTTGAGGTTCGCCGATGACATTGTAATTCTGTCAGAGACAGCAAAGGACTTGGAAGAGCAATTGAATGGAATGGACAGTGTCTTGAAAGGAGGATATAAGATGAACATCAACAAAAGCAAAACAAGGATAATGGAATGTAGTCTAATTAAGTCGGGTGATGCTGAGGGAATTAGATTAGGAAATGAGGCACTTAAAGTAGTAAAGGAGTTTTGCTATTTGGGGAGCAAAATAACTGATGATGGTAGAAGTAGAGAGGATATAAAATGTAGGCTGGCAATGGCAAGGAAAGCGTTTCTGAAGAAGAGAAATTTGTTAACATCCAGTATTGATTTAAGTGTCAGGAAGTCATTTCTGAAAGTATTCGTATGGAGTGTAGCCATGTATGGAAGTGAAACATGGACGATAAATAGTTTGGACAAGAAGAGAATAGAAGCTTTTGAAATGTGGTGCTACAGAAGAATGCTGAAGATTAGATGGGTAGATCACATAACTAATGAGGAAGTACTGAATAGGATTGGGGAGAAGAGGGGTTTGTGGCACAACTTGACCAGAAGAAGGGATCGGTTGGTAGGACATGTTCTGAGGCATCAAGGGATCACCAATTTAGTATTGGAGGGCAGCGTGGAGGGTAAAAATCGTAGAGGGAGACCAAGAGATGAATACACTAAGCAGATTCAGAAGGATGTAGGTTGCAGTAGGTACTGGGAGATGAAAAAGCTTGCACAGGATAGAGTGGCATGGAGAGCTGCATCAAACCAGTCTCAGGACTGAAGACCACAACAACAACAACAACAACAAGTAAGGGATCAGTGTTGTAGAGTACTCCTTGTAAAACAGTTGGGATTTCACTTATGTTTTCATTTCTTATATTTGTTTCTCTAGGCCAGAGATGCTTCTTACTGCCACATAGCCGAAAGCATAGTGCTCACAATACTAATTAAAATATCTATTTTTCGCTCTTTTCTAAGATACTGATCTCTGTTGACACTCACATGCTGACTTTGAATGTATCTGATCCACACAGCATTGTTTCTATCTTACTGCTCTCTTTTGATAATTAGCATCTTAAATTTTCTTTGTTGTGATTGGGGCCCTGCTTTTGTGCTTGTTTCTTTGCTACAAACAAGCAACATTGTAATATCATCTGTTGTGTGTGCAAAAGAAAGGTAGGTCTACTGTTGACATGTCATTAGTATTATTTGTTACCTGTCTGAAATTCATCCGACATTAAATACTGTGCTTGGTCTTACAAATGGTTATTTTTATAGAGAATGCAAATAACAATTTAATGATTTTGTAGCTAGCTGGATGAGACCTCTTGCATATAAATCTCATTTCACAATATTGAAGATGTTTTGTATTATCTAAAAAGCACATGTAGACAGGTACAGTGTATTCACAAAACTTTATTGGCAATACCTGTTCTCTGTTAGACACTGGACTCGCATTCGGAAGGACGACGGTTCGATCCCGCGTCCGGCCATCCTGATTTAGGTTTTCCGTGATTTCCCTAAATCACTCCAGGCAAATGCCGGGATGGTTCCTCTGAAAGGGCACGGCCGACTTCCTTCCCCATCCTCCCCTAATCTGATGAGACCAATGACCACGCTGTCTGGTCTCCTTCCCCAAAGCAACCAACCTATTCTCTGTTATCTCAACCAGGTGTAAATCTACGTTGCCCTTTAAGTATAGATTGTAGGATTTCAGTTTTTGTTGAACAGTTTGAAGCTTAACTTTACCAATGAAAAATATTTGGACAATGGTTCTGTAATCTGAACTTTGATCCTTACTTTCCTTACCCTTGTTGATGTACAAGGGAATATTTGCATAGGCAGAATGGCAGATGGGCCGAGCCCTACTATGAGCATAATGCTTTTTGAATACTTTTCCATAATATCAACAGGCCTGATCTAATTGATTTTGAGAGGTATAACTTGTGTGTCTTGTTGATAGGCTGCTATGACTATTTTTTATCATCATCAAAAAATATTTCTTTTCCATGAATAAATTTTGAGCAATCGATTTTTGTGGTTATATTTTGGCATCTTTGCCCAGATCACATGTAGAGGGTGTTGATTGTATACTGAATTGAAGTTAGGTTATCAGTGTGGCTCGCAGGAAGGGTTGGCATTCACAATAAACAATAAATGGGTGAAGTAAATCAGCCAGTGATATGCAATGTGAAGTTACCTGAAAATCCTTAGTTCAGGGTACTGTTCTGCTTTGAATGAATTTGCTTGGTGAAATATATCAAGAGCGCTGTCACATATTAAAAAAACATTTTAATGTTAATGTGTGATTCCAGCAATCAGAGTGAAAAATTAATTGCACATTCACATAATGGTGATGTTTTACATTTGATAGTCGAGGAAAAGCCTGAACTTTTATTGCAGAGGCAGTTAGAAATCTTTAATAACAATTTTGTCATGGATTACATGTGGAGAGGCTCGACCCCAATTAAGTGTAAACGAAAGCATTGTCTGTTTTGATCACTAAGTATTTGAATTCTGATATGGTCATCTTCAGTTTGTAATGAACAAAAATTACATTAGTCTCTCGGTTACAGAGGAGCAAGAATGACGTTTGATAGCAGCAAGCTTAATGGCTGGCAAATTGTTTTACCACTAGAGGGAAAAAAATTGCATTTGTGATACATGATAATAATGACTGCATGTGCTTGCCACTGTATGTGTGTCACTGTGTTTCACTTCTTGTCATAAATTAACAAACAACGGAGCTGATCCTCCTTGGTACACAAAACGGATCAGAACACTGTTGTAGAAACAACGAAACAAACATGCCAAATTTTAACAAATGCAAAATCCCCAAGATTGTCGCTCTATTATAGAAGCTCCAAATTTAGCACGGACTTCAATGCGAGATGCTTGTAACAGTTTCCACAAAAAACTGTCTCGAGACCTGGCAGAAAATCCAAAGAGATTCTGGCCATATGCGAAGTATGTTAGCTGCAAGGAAGAATCAGTGCCTTCTCTCCACAATAGCAATGGAGATACTATCGAAGACAGTGCTGCCAAAGCAGAGTTACTAAACACAACCTTCCAAAATGCCTTCACAAAGAAGACTAAGTAAATATTCCAGAATTCCAATCAAGAACAGCTGCCAACATGAGTAACATAGAAGTAAATATCCTCGGAGCAGTGAAACTACTTAAATCACTTAATAAAAGCAAGTCTTCTGGTCCAGGCTGTATACCAATTAGCTTCCTTTCAGAGTATGCTGATGTATTAACTCCATACTTAACAATCATATACAACCATTCGCTCAATGAAAGATCTGTACCCAAAGACTGGAAAGTAGCACAGGTCACACCAATATTCAAGAAAGGTAGTAGGAGTAATCCACTTAATTACAGGCCCATATCATTAACACTGATATGCAGCAGGTATCTGGAACCTATATTGTGTTCAAACATTATGAATTACCACAAAGAAAATGGTCTGTTGACACACAGTCAACATGGGTTTAGAAAAGATCGTTCTTCGAAAACACAACTGGCTCCTTATTCGCATGAAGTGTTGAGTGCTATTGAAAAGGGATTTCAGATCGATTCCATATTTCTGGATTTCTGGAAGGCTTTTGACACTGTACCAAGCAAGCAGCTTGTAGTGAAATTGTGTGCTTATGGAATATCGTCTCAGTTATGTAACTGAATTTTTGACTTCCTTTCAGAGGGGTCACAGTTTGTAGTAATTGACGTAAAGTCATAGAGTAAAACAGAAGTGATTTCTGGCGTTCCCCAAGGTAGTGTTATAGGCCATTTGCTGTTCCTTATCTATATAAATGATTTGGGAGACAATCTGAACAGCAGTCTCAGGTTGTTTGCAGATGATAATGTCGTTTATCGACTAATAGTCATGAGAAGACAAAAAAAAAAAAAAAAAATTGAAACAAATTGCAAAACAATTTAGAAAAGATATCTGAGTGGTGCAAAAATTTGCAGTTGACACTAAATAACAAAAAGTGTGAGGTCATCCACATGACTGCTACAAGGAATCCCTTAAACTTCAGCTGCACGATAAATCGGTTAAATCTGCAGGCTGTAAATTCAACTAAATACCTAGGAATTACAATTACGAACAACTGGAAGGAACAGATAGAAAATGTTCTGGTGAAGGCTAACTAAAGACTGCATTTTATTGGCAGGACACTTAGAAACTGTAACAGATCTACTAAGGAGACTGCCTACACGAGGCTTGTCCGTTCTCTTGTAGCATAGTGCTGCACAGTGTGGGATCCTTACCAGATAGGAATGACTGAGCACATCCAAAAAGTTCAAAGAAGGGCGGTGTGTTTTGTATTATTGGGAAATATGGGAGAGAGTTACTGAAATGATACAGGATTTGGGCTGGACACCATTAAAACAAATGCATTTTTCGCTGCGGAGGAATCTTCTCACGAAATTTCAGTCACCAGTTTTCTCCTCTGAATGTGAAAGTATTGTGTTGACACTGACCTACATAGAGAGAAACGATCACTGCAGTAAAATAATGGAAATCGGACTCATACGGAAAGATTTAGGTGTGTGTTTTTTCCGCACGCTATACGTGATTGGAATCTAAATCTACATCTACATCGATACTCTGCAAATCACATTTAAGTGCCTGGCAGAGGGTTCATCGAATAATAGAAAATTGTGGCGGTGGTTTGAGGAACCCTCTGCCAGGCACTTAAGAGTATCCATGTAGATGTAGATCTTCTACAAGACTAGCAGTATGTGCTATGTCTTCGTAAGATGTGAAAGATGGTGACAATCGTGTGCAGACACGAACAGCATGCAGCATTGCTTTAGTTTGTCACCTTCCGCTTGCTAGACTGCATACACCTGTTTTATTACCAGACTTAATGCTGGAAAAAATCATGTGTGCTCCTCACTAACTGCAAGGTGTTTTTTTTTTTTAACCAGGTTTTTGGTTTGAGCCATTAATACATGTAGTGGAATGATAAATAACTGGGATAAATTTTTGTTTTACATGTAATTTTACATCACCTACATTGATCAACAGTGTAATTGGATTAATGGTGCTAGCAGAACACTTTATTGTGTGATTTAAATGACATCTATCTGGTTTCAACTGGTGCCTATGTTGAACTGTGATTGGCAAAGTATTGTAAAAAGAGAGATGTGGAATAGAATTCACAATTTTAAAGCGCAACACTTTTAGCAACAGTTTTACTTTTACCAAATGTTCTTTTCTGTCTGATGTAAAGATGGCATGTCTTCACAAGAATTTTGCCCAATGAATGGCTTTAAAATTCACAAATCATTACATGTTTTATTATTGAATCTTAATTTCAAAAATGCTGATACAGATAAATAACATGTATGGGCCATATTAACGTTTTTTTTCTTAAAATGTTCTCGTTGGGGTGTGTGATAATTCCAGGAGATATGGCTGATTGTTTTACATACATTCATTGACTTAATCACTTGTAGTCCTTGTTTTACACCTGGTGGCACCCAGCACTGCATATTAGCTGCAGTCGCCTGTGTTTGTCAAAGTATGATACATCTCAATAGGATGAAGGCCTGGATTTTGTTTGCATGTCGTGCAGTGAAACACAAGTGTTTCACCACACTCCTCCCAAATAATCCTGGCATCTTTCCATTGCTGCATGAAACACAATCTTTCTGCTTTTTAACCTCCAAAGAAAATGAAAACAGCAGAAAAGTGATATTTCATATCTGCTATTCAATATGTATATATGATAAACAGTCATTTCATGATGTGTTGCTTCGAATTTCCCCGTCTGCAGCTCGTGATCTAGTGGCTAGTGTTGCTGCCTCTGAATCATGGGGTCTCTGGTTCGATTTCCGGCCGGGTTGGGAATTTTTTCTGCCCGGGGACTGGGTGTTTGTGTTGTCATCATCATTTGTGACAGTGGCTAGATAGGACTACGTAAAAATTGGGACTTGGTATGGGCACTGGTGACCACGTAGTTGAGCTCCCCACAAACCAATCATCATCATCATCATCATCGAATTTCCCAAAAAGGTTTTGCAGTTGAATGCTCTTTAGTTGTCTTGTTCTCTCAGCTTTTCTTACAAGTTTAAAACTGTTTACCACGGATATGTTAAGCAACCAGAAAAGAACTTTTCTGCGGTACTTCAGCAGTTTTGTGACAAAACTGTAACTGACAGTGTAATGATCAGCTCTGCCGACAGCATCCATTTTTGTAGTGTATGTTGTTATTACTGTAAGTTTTTCAGTGGTGTATTATCTGTTTCAGCTGTTAGTACTGTGGCATGCGTTCAGCATCAGCATGTGTGTACTTGTCGAGTCCCTTATCTTGCCGTGTTAATATGATTTTTCTGTCGTCATTTGGGAGAGGTCAAAGGCCACATTTTTGTTAAGCAGAGGAAGAAGACATTCCACTGTTATTGGGTGGTCATGGATGGGGTGGGTGGTACATAACACTGAGTCCTATAAAGGCCTTTCTCCACATGAGAATTGGGTTCAGCACTGTCTGAGGCTTGTGATACTCTTGCAGTGTTTGCCCAAAAAGTTCAAAATGTTTTGATGAAAAGAAAAGTGTTTCCGAAGTTTGTCCTGTACACCTTGACTTGTAAACAAAAACAATGAGGCATGGACACCAGCTGCAGCTTGATTGAAATGCAAAATAGGTCATTCCACGTCAAAACACAAAATAATTCAAGGATGTGTAAACCCTCTATCTCAGATTTTCACAAAATGTTGCACATTTGGTTATACTTAACATAGGAACTTCTGTGAAATTTTTTTGGTCTCAGTCTATAACTTTATTTTATACTGAATTTTAAATGTAGTGATGACTGGTCTCTGCAAGAATGTCAATGCAAAATGGTACTTATCTACATAAATGCCCATTACTCAGGAGTTTATTAAGCTTTTGATCTGGAATTTTTTTTCAGAAGTTATGTAAGGCATATAGTTAACAGACATCCAGTTATTGAAGCAGTAAAGTTACAAAGAAAATTAAAAAAAAAAGTCCATGTCATTTTTCAGGAAAATGTGAAAATGTGGAAAAATGCTTATACCACATTTCTCCAATCTTCTTGGAAGATGATTTTGGTCTTAAATAATACCCTAGATTGTAAGCTTCCTAATAAAATAAAATTTTTAATGGGTCTCCTGCTAATTGACAAACACATCTGAAACCAAAATACTTTTTGCTGTGAAGGAAAAGGGTCGTTTTAAGTAAGTTTGTTCACTCACTGTCTCACTGCCTCCGATGCAGGGGTACCAAATTAGCGTATTTAAGTATAACTCATTCTACACAGGCAAGTTAACATTAAGTATGAAAATTTATTTCCTTTCATTTGAAAATTCAGTAATTTTTAGACTATAATGTATATGGTTTATGTGTTCAGCCAATCACCTCCTCACCGTGTTCGCTCGCTAAATGGTCAGCGTGACAGATTGTCAATTCTCTGGGCCCGGGTTCGATTCCCGGGTGGGTCAGAGAATTTTCTCAGCCTAGGGACTGGGTGTTGTGCTATCCTCATCCTACCATCCTCATCAACTGCAGGTCGCCGAAGTGGCGTCAAATTGAAAGACCGGCACCCGGCAGATGGTCAGCCCGACAGGGGACCCTAGCCACACGATTAAATAAAACTTGCTCACAGTGATTAAAAAGCGTTCTTACAAGGGAACCTCCCCATCGCACCCCCCTCAGATTTAGTTATAAGTTGGCACAGTGGATAGGCCTTGAAAAACTGAACACAGATCAATCGAGAAAACAGGAAGAACTTGTGTGGAACTATGAAAAAAATAATCAAAATATACAAACTGAGTAGTCCATGCGCAAGATAGGCAAAATCAAGGATAGTGTGAGTACACGAGCGCCGTGGTCCCGTGGTTAGCGTAAGCAGCTGTGGAACGTTGGGTCCTTGGTTCAAGTCTTCCCTGGAGTAAAAATTTTATTTTCGCAAAGTTATGATCTGTCCGATCGTTCATTGACGTCTCTGTTCACTGTAATAAGTTTAGTGTCTGTGTTTTGCGACCGCACCGCAAAACCATGCGATTAGTAGACGAAAGGACGTTCCTCTCCAGTGGGAACTGAAAACATTTGATCGCAAGGCCATAGGTCAACCGATTCCTCCACAGGAAAACACGTCTGATATATTCTATACGACACTGGTGACGGCATGTGCGTCACATGACAGGAATATGTTGTCGACCCACCTAACTTGTACACTTGGCGAATGGGTAAAAGGATTCTTCTACCTTGCCTGATTTAGGTTTTCTTGTGGATGTGATAATCACTCCCAAAAAAGTGATGAAAACATAAGAGTTTGTCACATAAACTGAAAATAAAAAATTAAAATTTTCGCTCCAGGGAAGGCTTGAACCAAGGACCTTTCATTCCGCAGCTTCGCACGCTAAGCCTGAGACCACGGCGCTTCTTCGTTCTCTTTCCTTTATGTTGCCTATGTTACACATGGACTATTCAGTTTGTATATTTTGCTTATTTTTTTCATAGTTCCACACAACTTCTTCCTGTTTTCTCGACTGATCTGTGTTCAGTTTTTCAAGGCCTATCCACTGTGCCAACTTATAACTAAATCTGAGGGGGGTGCGATGGGGAGGTTCCCTTGTTAGACAGCAGTAGCTGGTCTGAAACATTTATAGGCATGAAGACAATGTAACAATTGCTGACATCCATAATTGAGAGTAACTGGCTTGCAACAAGTAGTCTGTTTGACCTCAGTTGCTCTTTGTTTTTCTGAGAGACTGCTCATATCTGTTTATGTTGCGACCCTATTAAGTGAATTAGTGTTCAGTTAATTACGTTGAAAATGTGAATTCATGCACTGTTGGAAAACTTCTAAAAACACCATGTCATTTGGTAACCTATACCTTACTAAAAATAGAACAGCTGAGTGAAGACCAACGAGATTTGATATTGCTGCGATTCAGTACAAGCTTTCCACAAAATCAAGAGAATGCTATTATGTGTGGACATCACAGACGTTATTACTTAAAAAGTTTTTGAAAGTCATCGACGAACTTGTTGTGATCCTTTCAAAAAACATAGACAAACAGTGTGATAATCTTTGCGGTCTACTTGTCTTCGCCTAAAACATTAACTGTTAAAAGAATCTCTGTAAAACCAGACCAAAAACTGTGTGCAACATGTAAGTTTTGGAACAGAAAACTGACATTAATGATACAAATGAAAGTGATGCAGATGATCCGGAGGTGGCATTTCATGAATCAGTACTAAAAAACTAGGCACTCATTCAGTGTGTATATGGTATCCACCTAAATGTAAAAGTGCTTGTTGATGTGGAACGCAGTGAAGAAACATACAAAGAACTTATAAAATTTCTTGTATGTAAATCTGAAAACTAAGACTGCATGCTTAATCACTGTCCCACTGATGACAAACTGTTAGAATTATTATAACAGAAAGTAGCGTACAAAGATGCTGAAGATGAAATTGATTTCAGCCAGATCATTGGGCAGAATTGGTAAAGCAGTCTGCAACTGTTGGTGAATGCATAGACCTGCTGGTAACAAATTTTCAGGCAGTTAAACCACACTCAATTATATCAAAGTGTCAGTCTAAATCATTGAAAAAACTGAAAGAAAATCTAACCCCGAAAGAAGCAATTCTGTTAATGGCCTTTGCTGAAACTGCAGTTTTGTAATTCAGAATGAAATTGAGAGTTACCACTGGACAAGAAGCAGCTGTACACTTCATCCCGCATGTGTTTATGTGGTAAATGAAGAAAGTAGGTAATAGTGAACTACTGCTTTATAAGTGATGATATGGAACATGGTGTAGGATTTGTAAATGCTGTCCAGAAAGAAATTACCCACAAGTGCATTATTTCACTGATGTGCTGCACAATATAAGAATAGAAAAAGCTTTAAAAATTTGTGTGAGCACAAAAATGATTTTTTTATTGATGCTGAGCATTCCTTTTGGTTACCAACCACAGTAAATCTGTGCATGTTGGTTTGGAAGAAACTGTAGAACATACAGGGTGTTACAAAAAGGTGCAGCCAAACTTTCAGGAAACATTCCTCACACACAAAGAAAGAAAATATGTTATGTGGACATGTGCCCGGAAACGCTTACTTTACATGTTAGAGCTCATTTTATTACTTCTCTTCAAATCACATTAATCATGGAATGGAAACACACAGCAACAGAACGTACCAGCGTGACTTCAAACACTTTGTTACAGGAAATGTTCAAAATGTCCTCCGTTAGCGAGGATACATGAACCCACCCTCCGTCGCATGGAATCCCTGATGCAGCCCTGGAGAATGGCGTATTGTATCACAGCCATCCACAATACGAGCACGAAGAGTGTCTACATTTGGTACCGGGGTTGTGTAGACAAGAGCTTTCAAATGCCCCCATAAATGAAAGTCAAGAGGGTTGAGGTCAGGAGAGCATGGAGGCCATGGAATTGGTCCGCCCCTACCAATCCATCGGTTACCGAATCTGTTGTTGAGAAGCGTACGAACACTTCAACTGAAATGTGCAGGAGCTCCATCGTGCATGAACCACATGTTGTGTCGTACTTGTAAAGGCACATGTTCTAGCAGCACAGGTAGAGTATCCCGTATGAAATCATGATAACGTGCTCCATTGAGCGTAGGTGGAAGAACATACTGACGAAACTAAAATGGAAATTAAGCGTTTCCGGGCACATGTCCACATAACATCTTTTCTTTATTTGTGTGTGAGGAATGTTTCCTGAAAGTTTGGTCGTACCTTTTTGTAACACCCTGTATATTGAGAAGAGCTAGTCTTCAACTAGTGGATGATGCACAAATAACAACTGCATCTGGTGTTTATTAATTCTGGAAAGCTGGTACTGACAAGTGCTTTTTTTCACTTCTTACAGAAAGTCAATGTAGATTTTCTACACAAGAACCTTGAGAAGAGATTTTTGATGAACCACACAATACCTAGTACCAGGAATTTTCACCATTACAAACCACTTTTTTGTGATTCTGTACAGATTAGAAGAAAAACTTCTAAAAAGCCTTTCTTGATTTTTTTTTCACTCAACAAAAATGCCCCACAATGAACATTCTCTTGTCCTCAACAAAATTCTTTTGTAGCAGCAGTATATGATGACAGGTGGTACTTTGTCAGAAAAGTCTGTAATGAAGTAGGGATGGTGAACTACTTTTTCTCCACCCACCTGGACTAGCAGTGTCTTTTTCATGGCTTGAGAAGGAAGACTCCTGTTTTGTGCCTTTGGAAAGCATTTTATGTGCTGTTGGTGTACCTAAATCAACATCGTTAGGCAGAATGTATTACTTTAATGAAAAAGATATGAAGTTAACAGAATATAATTTGTCACAGTAGGTTAAAAACAGAGATGTTCTTAAGAAGTTTCATTGATAGTTTCAAGGATCATCACTGCTGAACATGTACATTTTAAATTAATGTTAGTGTAGCTAGAATAATTGTTGTTGAAAGATGCTAATTTGACACCCTAAATAAAGTTAACCAGTGTATTGAAAATGTTTCAACGAAATTTATAACTTTTGGCTCTTTACTTTCATGAGGCAGCCTTACTACAGATTGTCAGATTATGTAATCTGATTTGAATGATCTTCTGAACAATTATGTGATATATGTTAAATGAACATCCAATATCTATCAAAACTCTGGTGCTCCTTCTTTTTTTCTTTTTAAACATCATCAGAGTTTCGGTAAAAATAAATCTTGTATGAGCTGTCAGAAAGTGTTTTACATATTTAAAAATCGTTGTTTGGACCACAGAAGCTTAAGTTGGTTTTTCTATATGCCTGTAAGTCAAGAATAGTTGTTAACTTTTTTCCAATAAAGATACATCCCTCCTGTGACATCTAGGGAAATATGACAGTGATGTGTTGAAAATACGAGGTGTGATTGGAAAGTTTTAAGGATGGATCTGCTGCTGCTTACTAGTTTGGTGGGTAGGTACACGGAGACACGGAGGGTGGGGAGAGAGTCATTGCCTCGTCCTTAAATGCTCTCTGACAGGAAACTGCTTTTCCTTTATTCAGTCCATTGTGGCAGGTGGTTGAGTGCGGATCGGTTAGGGCTTGTTGCCGGATTCTGTCAGCGTGAAAATGGAGCAACGAGTTTGTGTGAAATTTTGTTTTAAAACTGGGAAATCAGCTTCTGAGACTTACGAACTATTAAAAACAGCTTTTGGAGATAATTGTATGAGCCAGTCAAATGTTTTTGTCTGGTTCAACAGATTTAAAAAATGTCCGACAAAGTGTGGTCTGATTGTAGACTTACAATTAGGGAGGTTTCTGATGATCTTAATTTAAGTTTCTATGCAATTCAGTCAATTTTAACTGAAGATCTGAACATGCGTTGAGTGTCCGCAAAATTCATTCCAAAAGTGTTGTCAAGTGACCAGACACAATACCGGCTTGAAGTGTGCCAAAAACTTATTAATCGGGCTAAAAATGACCAATATTTGTTAAATAGGGTAATTACAGGTGGCGAATCATGGGTATTTGGATATGATCCTGAAACCAAAGTGTAGTCTTCGCAGTGGAGGACTCGAAGTTCACCATGACCGAAAAAAGCACTGCAAAGTCGGTCGAAGGTGAAGACAATGTTGGAGACTTCTTTTTCCGATTCACCGGTATTGTGCATCATGAATTTACTCCTGGAGGACAGACTATTAACCAGGAAAATGTGTCCTTGAGCGTTTGCACAAAAAGGTACAGAAGAAAAGGCCTGCATTGTAGAAAGACAGGAATTGGGTGCTACACCATGTCAATGGTCCGGCTCATCGTGCCTTCTCCATCATTGAATTTTTGGCCAAATTCAAAATTCCTGTGCTTCCACAACCACTGTATTCCCCTGATTTGGCCCCTGCAGACTTCTACCTGTTTCCTAAACTGAAATTTACACTGAAAGGGAAGCGATTTGACTCAATTGAAGACATCCAGGCAAATACGGAGAGCATCCAAAACACATTTCAGCAGAAAAATTGACAGGATTGTTTCCAAATGTGGAAACACCGTTGGAGTCAGTGTGTTCAGCCAGAAGGGGACTATTTTGAAGAAGATGCATCACAGTAGCATGTATCACCATTGTACAGTTACAAGCTCGTTCCTAAAACTTTCCAACCACACCTTGTAAGATACTGTCTGTTATTATTATTATTGTTGTTGTTGTTGTTATTATTATTATTATTATTATTATTATTACTTTTATCTGAGGTAATGCAATCCAGATGACAAACTTCAGTTGCTGCAATGTGTCTGGCTTTATCTGGAAATTGGAAAGTGAAACATATTAAATTTTTTGTATCATTTTTTGTAACTTTACTGCTTAAATAATTACATTTCTGTTAAGTATCTGCTTCTCTTAACTGATGAAAAAAAATTCCAAATCAAAAGCTTCATAAACACTGAGTTATGGGAATTTATGTAGATAAGTACCATTTTGCATTGACATTCTTGCAGTGCCCAGTTATCAGAATATTACTACATTTAGAATCCATTATAAAAAAGTTTTATCCTGAGAGCGAAAAGATTTTGTACAAGTTCTTATATTATAAGTATAAGCAAATGTGCAAAATTTCATAAAATCTGAGATGATGGGTGACACGACCTGTGATATGGTGTGGAATGACCGAAAGACCAACAATCCCTTTATGGAAAAATCACCAGGAATGTCAGGTCTTATTGTTATACAAACCATCTCAAGATTGCGATGTGCGGAAACTCACATGAAGTGTCAACACTTTGACGACCTAACAGACATTCAAACCAATGTGATGTGAGAGCTGAACGTCGACTCAAAGGAGGAAAGGAGGACTTTCTTGGTGGTTTCACATAGCTGTATGAATGTGGGGGGTGGGGGGGGGGGGGGAGAGAATCATTAAAAATCACCATGTTATCATTTCTCTGTTATTTATTAATCCAGTCTTAAAACTTTTGGACTGCTGGGAATTCAGTCACAACTGGTTTTAAGTACAATATGCTGTGGCAGTTGCAAAGAATTCAAGAGAAATTCTTTTAAAGCCTTTAAATAAAATATATCAGATTGGACAGTTTTACAATTCTTGAAGGGAGACAGTTGTGGTCTCCTTCCCCATATCAGGCAGGATGAAACTGTCTGCAGTAGTTACCAAACTGTTGTCTTGCCAGTAGTGCTTATTTTAGATTTTCTTTGTGTGTGTGTGTGTGTGTGTGTGTGTGTGTGTGTGTGTGTGTGTGTAATTTTTGATTTACTTATAATTTTAAAGCTCAAAAGATTGGTTAGGTTCCTGTGCCTCACATTTGATTCAGAGCTATTGTGCCTGTCACACCTGGAGGAGATAGGACAAGGACTGAACTGCCTTAGTCAGACCTCATGGGAAGCAGACAAGCTACATCTGATCCAAGTCTATAAAATATTGCATCCCGTAGCTAGATTATAGGTGTATGATTTATGGATCCATGTGACCTATATGCCTCATTACTATTGACACTACTTACCATGATGTTGATACCCAGTCTTTGTGAGGCTGGGGATCTGCCAGCTGCAGCTCCACATAGTGTATCAGTTGTAAAAGCTCTTCAATGTTGCTGAATCACTGGTGTAAAAAAAATCATTGTTCACGCTATTGTGAAAACAATATTGCCTAATTGTCTGTGAGCAGTGGAACAATTTGGTACCCATGCTAAGCACTACCTAGTGGCATTTTGTATGACACACATTCCAACTCCAACCTGGGGTGAGAGCCAACTGCCAATTTGCTATTGAAGAGGCCTGGATTAATTTTAAATTTAGTGATGTACAGGATTGACTGTGCTCTTGCATATTTTTTTAAATTTTATTTTTTATGAAATTTTATGAGATCACCATAACTACAGGGTTATTACAAATGATTGAAGCGATTTCACAGCTCTACAATAACTTTATTATTTCAGATATTTTCACAATGCTTTGCACACACATACAAAAACTCAAAAAGTTTTTTTAGGCATTCACAAATGTTCGATATGTGCCTCTTTAGTGATTCGGCAGACATCAAGCCGATAATCAAGTTCCTCCCACACTCGGCGCAGCATGTCCCCATCAATGAGTTCGAAAACATCGTTGATGCGAGCTCGCAGTTCTGGCACGTTTCTTGGTAGAGGAGGTTTAAACACTGAATCTTTCACATAACCCCACAGAAAGAAATCGCATGGAGTTAAGTCGGGAGAGCATGGAGGCCATGACATGAATTGCTGATCATGATCTCCACCACGACCGATCCATCGGTTTTCCAATCTCCTGTTTAAGAAATGCCGAACATCATGATGGAAGTGCTCTTCCATGAGCTGTTGCAACCGTGCCGAAAATTCAAAGCGTTTGACTTTGTCATTGGGTGTCAGGGCTTGTAGCAATTGTAAACGGTAAGGCTTCTGCTTTAGGCTTTTCCGTAAGATTTTCCAAACCGTCGGCTGTGGTACGTTTAGCTCCCTGCTTGCTTTATTCGTCGACTTCCGCGGGCTACGCGTGAAACTTGCCCGCACGCGTTCAACCGTTTCTTCGCTCACTGCAGGCCGACCCATTGATTTCCGCTTACAGAGGCATCCAGAAGCTTTAAACTGCGCATACCATCGCCGAATGGAGTTAGCAGTTGGTGGATCTTTGTTGAACTTCGTCCTGAAGTGTCGTTGCACTGTTATGACTGACTGATGTGAGTGCATTTCAAACACGACATACGCTTTCTCTGCTCCTGTCGGCATTTTGTCTCACTGCGCTCTTGAGCGCTCTGGCGGCAGAAACCTGAAGTGCGGCTTCAGCCGAACAAAACTTTGAGTTTTTCTACGTATCTGTAGTGTGTCGTGACCATATGTCAATGAATGGAGCTACAGTGAATTTATGAAATCGCTTCAATCATTTATAATAGCCCTGTATATAGATGTATTTGCAATTGGGTCTAAACAGGAGGACCCTCTTGGCTGCCTAGTGTTTTTTACCATATGTTTTTTCAAGATTTGTTCCCCAGATAATTTTATTGTATTTGACTTGAAATTACATGCAATCAGGATGGTACTGGAGCACATGTGATGTGTTTATGTTGAGATATTATTTTTTCATGGCACTGGAGCAGATGGGATGTATTTGTGTTGAGATATTCAACTGCCCTGATTACCTGAGTGCCCTTTATTTGTTCAATGCAAGTGCCAAGGACATCCTTCTCCATGTAGAGAGACTGGGAAGTGAGGCATCATTCTTTGGGATACCAGAACACATGGGGATTCTGGGAAGTTAAGAGGATGTGGCTACTAAGAAGACACATACTCAAAATCCCATGCTTCACTGTACAGTTGCCTACTTGCTAGATCCTCACTGGTGAGGGTCATGCACATGTGGGAAGAATAACAACTGGGAGTGATGGACAGTAAGCTGAGGAAAGACGAAATTTTTCTCAGCCAGCTAGGGCTATGGTACAGTCTCACTTCCTGCTTCGACAAGACAACCCTTCAACGTGTAGTATTTGCGGTGTACAGATTTCAGAACACCACATTTTAATTGAATGTATTTTATATTTAAATAAGAGGGCAGACATTAGTTTACCAGCCCATTTATCCTCTATTTTAGTAGATGATAAGATGAATGTATTGAAACTTTTAAAATTTTGTGCAATATCTAACTTGCTTCCTAAACTATTACAGAAAGTAAGTTTTGATGTGGTCAGGATGGCTGACGGGCTGTTTATTTTGTAAGTGATCAACAAGCTACACTTTCCGAATTTATTATTTTAGCTCTTTATTCGAGAGATCAATTCGGATTTTTACAACAAATTTCTATGTAGACAAAGTCAGCAGTTTAATATTTGCATGATTGAACTGTCTGGGTAAGTGAATGGGAGAGAGATTGTGATTTTGATTGATTTTGTATTTCATGAATTTGTTTTAACAGTGGTCACTTCAAACTAATTAACCAGTTGTGTTCATTACCTTGTTTAGTGCTCTCATGATTTGCATGAATCTGTGATGATGTGGAAACACATCCAAATAAAATTAAATGTAATCAGCTGAGAAAAATGAAAAAAATAGCTTTCAATTTGCTACCATATTCAGAAATATTCCTAGAAATGTTTCCAATTCCAGTTCAGTCTCATGATTGTTGTTTATTTATGGTAAGGAGCATGTAGTTTTGTTAAATCTGCAGTACTCTGTAGAAGTTCATTGTTAAATAACAGGTTTCAGACACGCAACAAAATGTCAAGATACCTTGAATGTGAACACAACTTCTCTGAACAGTAAATGTTTTTGCCTGTAACAACTAGGGACCTGAAAAATTTGCATGTTGCAAAAAAGATGTGAATAGAAATGCGAATTGTGCCTCAGAACGCAAAAACGCAAAATTATCTGACAAATGCTATTTCATAACAAATTGTATCTTGGCAAACTATTTGATCAGTGAAAGTTTGAAATAGCTTTGTTTTCTGCATATAAATATTGAAAAAGTAAGCAATTTTTGATTACTGGTATTGCCCATCATCTTGAGAAGCCCAACTCGGAAAGGTAATATCTGTAAGAATGTGTTTGCAAAATAAAATATTGACAGACAAATCAGTGCACCTGATGTTCTGATGCCATACCAACTACAGGCAGTTGAATGGTCTATATTAAATACACACCACATAATGCAACATATTGCTCAGCTATGGGACCATGCATCTCAGGACAAAGAAATGCTTAAGTTTGTCTGCTAGCCAAAGTCAAAATTTAAGTATAATGTGGACATTGTAATGTGGCAATTTTAAGTGGTGGGTGTTTGAAACAGCAGTTGTATCAAATACTGATAGAGATCAGGTCTGACCTTCCTTGTGTACAACACTGCTGACCTCAGCAAGTAATTGTGTAGTAGCTGTTGTTGAATGCATTTTGTTATGTGTTGCTAAGTTTTCTTTTTTAGTATGAAATGAGTGAAAGCATTAATCCTAGCCCATTATAGAGTTTGATTATTTCCCTCACAACACCAGAAGGGATTGGCACTCCCTGTAACCATGCATCAGTTCAGCCTTCGCAGAATTGGAGAACACCGGTGTAGGCTGGTGCCCTGTGAGGAGGAGGTGGGCCTTTTTTCCTCGTACCGCTCCTGTACCTTCTGATGCTCATAGTTCTAATTTGTTTACAATCACAGCAGACAACCAGTCTATAATGTGCATATTCTGCACTATAGCAACCAGAAAACAAACATTTCAGTGTATTTTGACTACACTCATGTTCTCCTCCCAAAGTATGAACAGATTCCCAATGTATGAACAGATTCATTTTTGTGCTAAATGCCTTGTTGGTTCTGTCTGTTGCACTTCAAGCGTGGATTGCATAGATGCAAATGACCACAAAGGGTCAAAATTAATATTATGGAGATTTTGTAATTATCAAATCGTGTGAGAAAAGAAAAATGTCAGGAAACACTTTACATCAGAGAAACCATCAGTTCTACAGTGGGGAAAAAGCAGCTGATTTTTTTAACAGAAATAATAATTTGTTGAAAACTTAAAATAGAACCAAAAAGAGAAAAGCCGACACCATTTTGAGGAAAAAAAGTGTTGGAAGATTTTTGCAAAAGCAAACATTCCTGTCAAAAAGCTTCCCTGTCACCAGAAAGTTATTTCTAATCATTAGGTCTTTGCCTTCAGGCACATAGTGTGACAACCTTTTAAATTTTTATGTTTAATAATTTATACAAAAACACAAATTTTGCCAAAAATAGAGGTTTGACTTTTCAGGTCTCTAGTAATGACATTCTTCTTGTGCCCTGCAGCTTTTCTCAGCCACCAGTTTGTCATCACTTCCTCCACCTCATTCACCACTCAATCTCAGTTTTGAGAAGGACCATCATCAGTTTTCTCCAAAATCAAATTCTTCACATTCTTTGTAATGCATTTCACACTTTGATTCATCACTCATATTTAGAAGTTTTTCAATTCATCTGACACTCAGTGCGCTTCAGCAGTAGTACCAGTTGTGCTTATGGCTGCTCTCCAGTCATTATAGAGTAGTGACAAGATTAATTGTTTCATGTTAAAACTTCAATGAAACATTGTGAAATGTTCAGATAACTTGGTTTAAAGAATGGCATACAAGGTGTCACAACATTAATGAATTGCTTGTACCATATAACAAACAATTTTGTAGAAGAAATTACATGACCCACAGGCTTAACTGTAGTACTGGAACTGGAAAATAACAACTTGTTAGTATTCCAAGCCTGCTATTCCTTGATTCATATCTATGATCTATGTACATTGACTTTCTACTTCTAGAATGATTATTTCAGGCACCAGATCAGTGCTTTAGAATTAAGAAAATTAATATGCATATTGTTGTGGCGTAGCAAGACAGCCATGCCACTCGAAAGTAGCCGAAAGGCACACGTTAAGCTCACGCAGGCTAGAGATAGGTCTGAAACAGGATACGTAATGAATGCTATAAAGAAAAGTACGTAGCTACTGGAATACTTAACTTTAATCCATCCTTGTTATACATCACTATTGACGATACAAGTGAGACTCTGTAGATACATGCAATGTTACTAATGGCGCCTTGCTAGGTCGTAGCCATTGACTTAGCTGAAGGCTATTCCAACTATCTGCTCTGCAAATGAGCGAGGCTTCGTCAGTGTGCATCGCTAGCTACGTCGTCCGTACAACTGGGGCGAGTGCTAGTAAGTCTCTCGAGACCTGCCGTGTGGTGGCGCTCGGTCTGCGATCACTGACAGTGGCGACACGCGGGTCCGACATGTACTAATGGACCGCGGCCGATTTAAAGCTACCACCTAGCAAGTGTGGTGTCTGGCAGTGACACCACACATATACTTCTATTCCTGCACATGTATTGTGCAATAAACTATGAAACAAATTGTAAGTTGTTAAATATTGAAAAAAATATTAATATGTTGCTTGTAGTATACAGAATTCTGCTGTAGTATTCCTGATGATTCCTGTAGGTTTTACGTACATTACTCCAAACACGTGACATGATTGAAGTTATTTATTTATTCACAATTATAGAAGCCTGAAGACATTCTATCTTCATTGAATAGTGGTAGATATGTTTTGCCTGCAAGGCAGAATAATCAGTCAGCATTGTAACTTTCTTACCCATTAGCTAGTTTGATTTCAGTCTTAATTTTCTTTTAAGTGCAGTTATTTTGGTTTGAGTGCTACATACAGTGTTATATAGACACCTCTTTGAACGTTGCTTGTTTGTGCTTGCAAATGGCTTATATGTAATGTTTATATGTATGCTAAAATTAGATTGTTGCATGAAGAGTCATTAAATATTTAAAAACTTGAGAAAGGTGTATTCTCTGATACTTTAGTGACACCCTTCTATTGTTACTTGGCCTCATTTTTCTAGTTCAGCGTTAATTGACTAGAGCTTAACACAATATGAGGTGCAGAATGTAACTAATTTGAAGTATAAATGTGGTTCATCATGAAACAGAAGATTAACATCTATTGTGGTATTTACTCACTGTTATCTTTGTTGCTAAGCAGTAGCTTTAATTGTTCTTTGTTTGGAGAAAAAGTGTAACTGCACCATTTTCAGCAAATAAATTCTATAACAGTAGTCTTTGAGGTTATGTCTGTCACTGATCATTGCGTTAAAATATTTGTGTGTTTTGTGTCTTTGTAGATGAAGCACCTAATATGGATGAAACAATTAGGCAAGCAAACATTGAAATCCAGGCTGAGAATCGTAATCTCCAAGCATTAAACACATCGTTGCATGAGAAGTACCACACTATTTCACTTAAGGTCAGTGCCATTTTAAATTTAAAAGATGCTATTGAAAACCTACTAATGTATCAAACTACGAAGCAGCATTTGGCAAAATAGTTTTTTTGATTCTTTTGAATCTTTGACTAAACTTTCCATCTCTGCTGTTACATTGTGCATGCATGAGTAAGTTGAAACCTTGTGTTTGAGTGAGTAGCCCCATAGCCGAATGGTTTGCATCACTGCCTTCAGAGTGGAAGGAGTTGCATTTGATTTCCACTACCTATCAAAAGTTTAAATTTAAAACAGACTTTAGCACATAATATAATTTAATTTGATTTTAAAAGATCTGTGTGAGATGATCTTCAGACCATTTACTCCATGATGACTGTTGGAGGTGGTGGCACTAAGCAGGAACCACTCTAGGAATGTGGGAAGATCAGCTGCAGTTGATCTCTCTTTCTCTCTCATTATTTCTGATTGTCAAAGACTGACTTATTTTCTTCGTATCATTGCAAGTCCTCTTAATGCACATCCCATGGCATTAATGATAAAAGCAGGAAAACTGAGAAATTCTCTGCATCAAGCACTCTGGGTAAAAGTCATATTCTTGGATATACGTGTTTTGTGCCCAATATGCAGTGAAAAAAAAGTGGCTTGTGTTCACGAAGACACTTTAACACATTAGATTATGTAAAAGACTATGGATTTTTATTGCGAAGACCCAATGATGCAATAGGAATCTATAATATTATCTATACTACCAGTTACAAAAAAGGTTGTTTTCCTCTCCTCTCTATGAGGCAAAATACATAGAATGTTGACTAATCAAACAATGGAAAAATCCAGGATGAAATGTAAAAATATTTTGAAAAGGAAAGTTGCTACTCACCATATAGCGAAGATTCTGAGTGACAGATAGCACTCCGTCTTCAGGCCGCGAGTGGCCTACCGGCACCATCCGACTGCCGTGTCATCCTTTGTGGAGGATGCGGATAGGAGGGGCGTGGGGTCAGCACATCGCTCTCCCGGTCGTAAGATGGTATTCTTGACCGAAGCCGCTACTATTCAGTCGAGTAGCTCCTCAATTGGCATCACGAGGCCTAGTGCACACTGAAAAATGGCTACAGTGCATGGCGGGCTGAATGGTCACCCATCCAAGTGTCGACCACGCCCGACAGCGCTTAACTTCGGTGATCTCACGGGAACTGGTGTATCCACTGCAGCAAGGCTGTTGCCTTGAGTGACAGATAGGCATAACAAAAAGACTGCCACAAATAATAGCTTTCAGCCAGTAAGGCCTTTGTCAAACTTAGACGACATGTACACGCTAACACAAACACAACTCACTCACACAACTGTAGGCTCAGGCAACTGAGGCCACACTGCAAGCAGCAGCACCCATGCATGATGGAAGTGGTGACTCAATGGGGTTGAGGAGGCCGCTGGGTCGAGGAGGGGGAGGGATAGTTGGGTAGGTGTGGCGGGCAGTGACATGCTGTTGGGGAGCACGGAGGAACAAGATGGAGAGAGGGTAGGGCAGCTATGTGCAGTCTGCAGGTTAGACGGAGGGAGCAGAGGGATGGGAAGGGGATAGTGGAAAAGGAGAGAAGTAAAAAGACAGGGTGTGATGGAAGAATTAGGGATGGGTAGTGCTGGAAAGGGAACAGAGAAGGGGCCGAATGGGAAAGGACAGCGACTGACGAAGGTTGAGGCCAAGATGGTTATGGGAGCATAGGATATATTGCAGGAAAGTTCCCACCTGCGCAGTTCAGAAAAACTGGTGTTGGTGGGAAGGATACATACAGCACAGGCTGTGAAGCAGTCATTGAAACGAGGGATGCCATGTTTGGCAGCATGCTCAGCAACAGGGTGGTCCAGTTGTTTCTTGGCCATAGTTTGTCAGTGGCAATTCATGCACGCAGTCAGCTTGTTGGTTGTGATGCCCACATATAATGCAGCACAATGGTTGCACCTCAGCTTGTAGATCACATGACTGGTTTCACAGATAGCCCTGTCTTTGATGGGATAGGTGATGTTTGTAACTGGACTGGAGTACATGGTGGTGGGAGGATGGATAGGAAAGGTCTTGCATGTAGGTCTATTTACAGGGGTATGAGCCAAGAGGTAAGAGGTTGGGAGCAGGGGTTGTGTAGGGTTAGACGAATGTGTTGTGTAGGTTCGGTGGATGATGGAATATCACTGTGGGAGGTGTGGGAAGGATAGTGCACAGGACATTTCTCATTTCAGGGCAGTAGAATATTGACTCCAGTTTAACAAACCATTTGGTCAGTGTTGAGTACAAAATCCGAATGAAATCTATTAATGACTGGTGCAATCTGCTTGTGGAAAAGTTGCTGTGCTTTGAGTATTTTGGTATGTTATGTTATCAGACAAGACATATTTTGTGTTGTGACAGCGCTGGATTCAGTATCTTTGGTTGAAACATTTCACACAAGACAGTAAGAAGGGAATTTGAAATCAATATCCTCTGTATACTGCAATAATTTACTTGCAGCCCACGGTTGTAACATTCTAGTTGTCATGTTCTGTTTGCGAGTCTCACTTCAACAAATCAATTGAATTCAGATTTGTCAGTAATGAACATATGCTGATTCATACCATCTCTTTCAGTTCTCATCTTTACAACTCTTGCGTATCAGGACACATTTGGATCTATTCTTCTACATTGTGTGAGGTTTCAGTTAAATGTTCATTCACTACAGTTATCACTTTTACTTTAACATAAAGAAGTGTATCTTAAAAAGTCTTCCTTGATATCTGGTGTGTAACTATCATTAGTAAGTGATGGAAGAGAGCTCCATTCTGTGACAGTAAAGTGACTATAGAAAAGGCATATCATTTTCAAATAATTCTTTATCATTGTTATGTTCTTTTTGGGCACAAACATTTTGTCACATGTTAAAACAATTTAAAAAGCTTTTCCCATCAGTTTTGAATACCAGAATACAGGTAATTATATCCAAAGTGATTGTATCTTCTCCAACACCTCGGTGAGAAAGAAACAGCGTTCATCATACTTAATTTTGTTTCTCTTGTGGTTTGACCATGAAGACACAGTTCATCTAACAGATTGTTATTTGAAGAGGACTGTCCTTGATCTGTGATTGAATCAACATACATGGTAACTGCAAGAGCAATACTTGTGGCTCTAAAAAAAGTGTGTTGCTGCAGCTGTGACAATAGACATAATTTGTTTGAAATTGTCTGACAGCCTACTACCCACTACACATACCAGACATAAAATGTATGTCTCACTATAACTCAATGTTGTGGTTTGCTAATCATTTGTAATTGAGCAGATTCCACTATATAATATGGTAGATCGAAAGGACACAAAAAAAGCTAATCTTCTTGGTTTACGAAAACAGGAACAACTATTCATCTGCGTGTATGTACTGAGTGTCCCAACTACAAGTTGTCAGGCATGTTTTCTCTGATGTTTCGGCAGATATTTGCTATTTTATCTTTGCAACGTGTAGTTGGAGTCAGGCCAAGCAAGTTCTGCTCATCATGTCTTTCATGCAACGTCCAGTGTCAGTGCAAAGCATTGGTTTGTTTCCAATTACAAACAAAATTATTTGTAAGTAAATTTTTGTGTGCCCATTCGATTTAGCAGTTACAGATTAGTGTACTGCAATATGTTTTTTGTGTATATGTATTAACAGAGACAGTAGAACATAAAGGATAACTGGGACTGCAGCGGCAACAGAGCAGTACTGCTGCATGGCGGTAGCAGTCAGAACGGTTGAGGGCTGTGCTGTTGCTGCTGGAGCACTGCTTATTCCTATTAATACATATTGCTAAAATTAATATCACACGAGTCTAATTTGGGACTGCTCTACCCCAAATGGGCACATAAAATTATGCTTTAAAAATAATTTCGTTTGAAATGAGAAACAAACCATCACTTTCCATCGACATTGGGCATCACATGAAAGACATGATAAGCAGTAATTGTTGGGGTTGACCCTAGCTATACACTGCAAATCTCTGCTGAAACATTAGAGAAAATGGCCTCGCTAGCTCTTAGGAGGGACACCTCGTATTTTCTGCAAGATGCTGTACTATGCAAGGTGGAGAGTATTATCTATTTTCACTCCTATAGCACAATAGAAACAGTGAACGGTCTAATGAGAAGTGGCAATAATGGTGTCAGGGGTTAAGTTGTCACGTGGTGGACTGCCAAATGGCAGTGTTCTGCTCACGGTGTTGGGCTGCCAAGCAGGTGAGCTGTGTTCTGAGGGAGCTCATGGTGTATGTGTTTTTTCCCCTCCGCTGTTGTATTCAAATTTGTATTTGTGTCATAGTGTAATGTCGGTTTGCAGCAGGTGTAAGGAAGGGGCCTATAATGCCAATTGATTCTGCACAGCTACTCTACTAGCAGCCAAAAGGAAGTGGCTTTCAAATGAGAACTGCAAACATTTGAGGACAAGGTGACAAGTCAGCTGAATCCTTCATCATAAAAACATCTGTTGTGTCATACATGACATTGTTGACAGTAAGTGTGTCTTAAGAGAATCTCTTACCGGTGCACCTAATTTATACACCTGGTTAGTGAGTGAGATATGCCTCCTTGTCCGGTGTAGGTGTTCATATGAATTTGAATATGATCACTCCCAAGGAAATGATGAAAACATAATAGTTTGTCACATAAGCTGCAACAAATGAATGCAACTGTTTCACAATCACAGGCAGTTTTGACTCTTGAATTCCTTTGCTGAATTCCTTTATTTGTTGTCATTTCTGTGAGACACCTATGTGGTATCTCACCTGCGCTCACTATTCATCACATTTACTTGCATTGGTAACGTATTCTGACCACATGACTCATATCCCATAACCAGTTCATAGTATGATGAACTGCCAAGACTACAGAAAGAGAACAAACATTTCAGTGACCGGACAGACAGTTAATTATATTGTAAAAAATAAATAAATAAAACTAAATGGCATGAGAGAGCTTTGAACATGGCTTGTCCACTTCACAGTCCAACACCGTGACCACTTAACCACGACGCTGCCATTGCTGATGTTCGCTCAATATTGCACTTATTAAACTTGGACTGTTCATTGTTTCTGTTTTGCTTTTTCTTCCACAGTTCAGTTCATTTTCTTCGTATTTTTATGCTTGCCACGTGTTCAGTTTTTGATGGGCTATCCACTGTACTATCTCATCACTAGATCTGTGATGTGATATACTAAAGAGGTTCACCACAGTTCTTGTAAAAGGGTAGTATAGGGTTCTTTCCCTTTGTTTTAGGAATTACCTTGCATTTATCTACACATACAGAAAGTTGTAATTCATGTCCTCAAATGGAAATTTTCTCCAAGTCGTTCTTAATTTCTTTAAGATCTTCAGCGATACTTTAAAGTAGACAAGACAATCATCTATGAATGCTACTGATCCTATCTAAGTCTTTTATGTATAGTTAGGGCATTAGAGGTCCTATTATGTGTCCTTGGGGAGCACCTGATTTTACTTTTTGTTTCTGCAGAACACTTTCCATCCAGTAGAATGTACTGGGTTCTGTAAGATAAATGTTCTTCGACATAATTACACATCTGCAAAGATACATGTTTTTAAGAAGCAGACAGTGTAGTATAATGTCGAACACCTTTCGGCAATCTGGAAAGATAGAACCTGCATCTATTGTTTCCAGAATGTGATGTATGAATAAAGCAAGCTGTGTTTCTAGACCTCGTGCATAATGACTCAATTTAACTACAGTAACCATGTGTGTACATGTAGATGTATATTGTCTGCAACATATGGTGTCAGCTGATTAAATTTCCTCAAGAGGGTATTATTTAAGTAAAAAATACCAGTTATGGTTCATTAATTGAAATCTGATAAAATTTATGTGACCACCTGTTCTGCTGTGACCAGGACACACATAATTTGCAGAAGGTAGAGATTCTGGCTTTAATTATGTGACACTTTTTGTTACTTTTTTGTCTTCATGTTCTCCGAAATTGAATAACGTATTTTGTAAAAAAAAGGGGGAAAGGGTAACAAGAAAAAAATATGGTCTTCCCTGAGCATCAAAACATCTCTCATCAAAGTTCACAGGCATGTAGGCTGATCTTTTTTCATTTTTCACAATAACTTTTATTTTGCTTAAAATAACAATACATAAATTTCATGACAGTTTTCTTTTTATTGCCAGAGACTAAAAAGTGTTGCAAGAAGTGTATTTTAAACATATACACATATATAGAGGTTCACTGTGATTTCAACACAGCACTCATAGTTCTTGACCTGGACCCCAGTAAGTGAAGGGCTTTCCCACATAAAGTATATATACAACAAAAAAATCACAAATTCATCTATTTCTTTGAAACTATTTGTTTATCTGATGTACCTGTACTAGTAATTTCCTTCCATGTTCCACTCACAAATTGAGCGAAGGAAAAATGAAGGTCTGTATGCCACTGTATGAGCCCTAATTTCTCTTACCTTCATGGCCCTTACATGAAACGTATATGTTAGCAGTAGTAGAAATTGTTTTTGCAAATATCAGTTCTCTAAATTTTTCCTATAGTGCCTTTAATCTGAACTGGTGGGGTCCACTACACGAGCTGTACTGGAGAATAGTTCACACTTGGGTTCTATACCCTGTCTCATTTGTAGTTGAGCTACACTTTCTTAAAATTCCCCCAATAAACCAAAGTATGCCATCCATCTAACCTGTTACCATCCTTACATGCTCATTCCATTTCATATTGCTCTGCAATGTTATGCCTAGATATTTAATTGACATCACGTGAGGAAGCGCAGTATTAATGCTGTATTCAAACAACATGGGATTGCTTCTCCTACTTGTCTGCATTAACATACATTTTTCTACATTTAGAGCAAGCTGCCACTCATCACACCAACTAGAAATTGTGCCCAAGCCATCTTGTGTTGTCCTGCAGTCACACAACAATGATACCTTCCTGTACACCACAGCATCATCAGCAGTCAGATTGCTGCTCATCCTGTCTGTTAGATCATTTATGTATATAGTGTGTAAGAGTGATCCTATCACAGTTCCCACTCGAGATGATACCCTTGTCTCTGGGGCATTCATGGTGATACCATTGTCACTGATGAATGCTCACCCTCGAGAACAACATAATGGAGTCTATTGCGCAAGAAGTCTTTGAGCCATGCACATGTCTGGGAACCTATTTGTATGCTTGAACCTTTGTTAACAGTCTGCAGTGGAGCACCTTGTCAAATGCTTTCCGGAAATCTAGGAATATGTAGTCTGCCTTTTGCCCTTCATCCATCTTTTACAGGCTGTCATACAAGAAAATGAGTGATGCTTTTGAAATTTGTGATGTATGGACAGAAGCCCTTTCATCTCGAGTGAATTTATTATATTTGATCTGTGAATATTGGCAACGGCCTTGCCGCAGTGGATACACTGATACCCGTGGTATCACCGAAGTTAAGCGCTGTCGAGCATGGTCGGCACTTGGATGGGTGACCATCCAGGCCGCCATGCGCTGTTGCCATTTTTTCGGGGTGCACTCAGCCTTGTGATGCCAATTGAGGAGCTACTCGACCAAATAGTAGCGGTTTCAGTCAAGAATACCATCATAACGACCGGGAGAACGGTGTGCTCACCCCATGCCCCTCCTATCCGCATCCTTCGCCGAGGATGACACGGCGGTTGGATGGTCCCGGTAGGCCACTCGTGGCCTGAAGACGGAGTGCTTTGAACTGTGAATATGTTAAAGAATTCTGCAGCATTCCAATATGTAGGATATTGGTTTGTAATTTTGTGTCCATTCTTTTATCCTTCTTATATAAGGGAATCGACTGTGCTTTTTTCCAGTCACTAGGGACTTCGCGTTGGACAAGATATATGCAATAAATGCAAACTAGTTATGGGGCCAATGCCGCAGCATACTCTCTGTAAAACTGAACAGGATTCCATCGATTATGAAGCAGATCTTGTGTCAAGAGTTGTAGATCCTGTGATATGATTTTGATCACCGTACTTCAATCCCCTTGCATCAATGGGTAATCTATGGTAATTCCTTGCCTGTCATAAGAGGCAACTGAAAGGAGTCTTATACCTAGTCAAGTTTTGCTCTTACGTTGATGACTCAGCTATTATTAGAATGCCCACCAGTTGTAGTTCATTTCACAATGTTTCCCATGACGTTTTTGGTTTAATTACCAGTGGTCCCCTATTAGGGCTTGACCTCCACTTTTCTAAACTTCACAGAAGTGCTGGCTGTTTGGGGATGTCTTACATGGTGCATGATCTATCCACTATGCTTCTGCACCTATTATTAGACTGGATTTATGTCCACCATCGATATCCAGCCTGGTAACCATTCCATCCTGTGGGAGGTCATCATGTACCCTCATCGTCGTCGTGCCCTGACAGTGCTGCTAATGCTCGAGTTGTAACCTCACCACGTATGTTGAGGAGTAGGTGCCTGTCCAATTCGCAGCACTGGGACTATGGTCAGTGGCCAAAATGTCATATAGCCGTTCACCATGGTGGGCTAATCACATGGGGAGAGCCTCCAGTCAAAGTGAGTGGCATCAAGACAGATGGTCAGCAGTGAAGCAGATCAAACTCACCCATACTGGTGGCTGTACCAACATCACTGTGCTGATAAAATGCAAGAATTTAATGCAGAGCCTTGTAACACCATGACTTTTCTGTCTTCGGCTACGTGATGAGATTCAGCCAAGGAGATGTATAGGTAGACATTTCTCCCAATTCTTGGTATGCTCCAGGATTGATAGAGTGTCTTTTGCAGCAACAAAGCCATAATTTTTATTGAAAATATTGAGGATGCTGCTGCAAGAAAGAACCTGTGAAATGGATCTCAGCTGATCAAAACTTTGGATGCTGACCAATCGCATGCCGTTCTGGCCTGTGACAAGTGCAAGGATATACTATTTACTGTCCCTCCTCACAAAAAATGCAGCAGACTTCCATGCTTTCTTTCATTAGAACCTAATGCTACAAACAGATGAACTATGCTCCAACTTTGAGTAGTGTGGAGTACATTTTGTATGTTACGTTCAGAGACATATGAACTTTCTTCCTAAGTCTTTGATGGCAGTGTTTTACCTGAGAAAGTTAAGTTCATGGTTTATAGGTGTGTTATCAAGTCCTATAATGCTCCTCCTAAGAGATGCTTCAGGTGCCAGAAGTTTGGACGCATGTCCTTCTGCTGTGCTAATGGCACCACTTGTGGAACATGTGGAAGGACAATGCATGAATACAGCCCATGTGAACAAACCTTTATGTTCGTAAACTGTGCAGAACACCATCCCCCTTCTACACTGACATGTTCAGTTTTCGGGAGAAAGAAGAGAATTCAGAAATATAAAACACTTGACCGCCTTTTTTAAGAAGATGCTAGGAAAAAGCTTGAATGATTCCACTCAGTCAATATGACATCAAAAATATTGTGTCAAAGTCCACACTTAGTGCGATAAAGGGTACCAAACAGCAATTTCTGGCCCTGGTCAGTTGTCAGTTACTGTTTTTCAGTTGAGGGAGGAGCATCAACTCCTTAAACCCCAAACCAGCACACCAGTAGCAACCACCCCATTGGTAGAGCTGGTGATGCCTCATCCTACTGTGTAACCACCAGGGAAGAGGATGCCTGCCAAGGTGGTGTCCCCTCCCTCTCCCACCCAAGACAAAACAGACCATCAGTCTACCACCAGCTAGTGGCTAAAGGAGCCACAGCCTGCTGATCGTAGAGTCCTCTTCTGCCCCAGAACTCAAGACAGGAAAGTCCTCACAGAAACCGAAATCTCACAGAGACAAGAAGGAAAAATCAAAAGTTAAACTGAATTCTACTGCTCTAGTCAATTTCCCCCCTCCCAAGCCAAGCATCTAAATACCACTTAAGAATCACACTTTCAATTGGAGCATGACATAACAGTTAACACAGAAAGACTCAGTTTTTACAGTTTCTAACACACAATTCAAGAAAACTTGAAGTTTTAGTTTCACAGAATGGGCATATGATTAGTGAAACTGAACAGTTCGAATTTCTAGGTGTTCAGATAGATAGTAAACAGTGGTGAAAAGCCAACGTTCAGGATCGTGTTCAAAGACTTAATGCTGCCATTTTTACTATTCGAACTGTATCTGAAGTGAGTGATCCTTCAACACGAAAATTAGTCTACTTTGCTTATTTTCATTCGCTTATGTCATATGGTATTATATTTTGGGATAACTCTTCCCATTCTAAAAGGATATTTTTGACTCAGAAACGCGCGGTTCAGGCAATAAGAGGTGTAAGTTCACAAACCTCTTGTCGACTCGTGTTCATGAGTCTTGGTATTGTGACATTGGCCTCTCAGTGTGTGTGTGTGTGTGTGTGTGTGTGTGTGTGTGTGTGTGTGTGTGTGTGTGTATATATATATAATAGAGGGAAACATTCCATGTGGGAAAAATATATCTAAAAAGAAAGATGATGAAACTTACCAAACAAAAGCGCTGGCAGGTCGATAGACACACAAACAAACACAAACATACACACAAAATTCTAGCTTTCGCAACCTATGGTTGCCTCGTCAGGAAAGAGGGAAGGAGAAGGAAAGACAAAAGGATATGGGTTTTAAGGGAGAGGGTAAGGAGTCATTCCAATCCCGGGAGCGGAAAGACTTACCTTAGGGGGAAAAAAGGACAGGTATACACTCGCGCACACACACACACATATCCATCCACACATACACAGACACAAGCAGACATTTGTAAAGGCCTTTACAAATGTCTGCTTGTGTCTGTGTATGTGTGGATGGATATGTGTGTGTGTGCGAGTGTATACCTGTCCTTTTTTCCCCCTAAGGTAAGTCTTTCCGCTCCCGGGATTGGAATGACTCCTTACCCTCTCCCTTAAAACCCATATCCTTTTGTCTTTCCTTCTCCTTCCCTCTTTCCTGACGAGGCAACCATAGGTTGCGAAAGCTAGAATTTTGTGTGTATGTTTTGTGTTTGTTTGTGTGTCTATCGACCTGCCAGCGCTTTTGTTTGGTAAGTTTCATCATCTTTCTTTTTATATATATATATATATATATATATATAAAATAAAGGGAAATACAAATGTCTGCTTGTGTCTGTGCATGTGTGGATGGATATGTGTGTGTGTGCGAGTGTATACCTGTCCTTTTTTCCCCCCTAAGGTAAGTCTTTCCGCTCCCGGGATTGGAATGACTCCTTACCCTCTCCCTTAAAACCCATATCCTTTTGTCTTTCCTTCTCCTTCCCTCTTTCCTGACGAGGCAACCATTGGTTGCGAAAGCTAGAATTTTGTGTGTATGTTTGTGTTTGTTTGTGTGTCTATCGACCTGCCAGCGCTTTTGTTTGGTAAGTTTCATCATCTTTCTTTTATATATATATATATATATATATATATATATATATATATATATATATATATATATATATATATTTATTTATTCCTTACTGTCATTTCTTGTTAACAGTATTAGCTTATTCCCAAGAATAAGCATCTTTCACTCAGTTAATACCCGGCAGAAATCAAACCTGCATTTGGATCAGACTTCATTAATCTTGTACAGAAAGATACTACTGCATTCATTTTCAATAAGCTACTGCTCGAATTCAAAAATCGTAGCAGTAATCCACACACTTTCAAATCGAAACTGAAGAGTTTCCTCATGGGTCACTCCTTCTACTATGTCAAGGAGTTCCTTGAAAAATTAAGCTGATTCTTGTTGTATTGTCGATTGCCTTTACTTAAACTTATGGATTGACTTTTTTCGGGTGCGTAAACATTTTATTTTTATCTGTTATTACTTCTTTGTTGTAATTTCCTGTATTGACATGTTCCATGACCTTGGAGATTTTCTCCTCAATTTGGTCCTACGAAACTTGACATGTAAATAAATAAATAAAGTAATTTGTACTCCTATTTCTCCTTTGCTGGTTTCTCAGACCTCAGTCTGATGTTCTTTCAGTGGACGTCTAATGGCTACCATTGCCATCTAGTCGAACTATGTCAGTCCGAATAGTCCAAGTATTTTATGTTTGATTGATTCTTATATGTACATATAACTTTCTGCCAAAGTTTGATGAAGAACTTACACCATTTACTTCAGGTTTGGTCATTAGTTTCTGCAGTCAACTTGGTCACCACTTCTCATTTTTTTCAGATGGCTGAACTGCAGGATAGTCTTACAGGGAAGGAAACCGAGGCAGCAGAGCTAAGAAATCAGATTGATGATTTACAGTATGAGCTGCTTAAAGTGCAGTCCCGTAATGACAAGCTGGAGAATCACTTAGCAGAAGCTTACGAGAAACTCAAAGCATACCAGCAAATTCATGGTGATGATAAGGGTGTTGTCAAACCTGTTGTCACCACAAGCGTTTCACAAAAGAAGGTAAGAAATAGCCTATAGAATGTTCTCTTATGTAATGGAAATTTCCTGTAATATCTTCACATGTGCTTGCTGTTTGTTGCCTGTGCCATTTACTTTTCTCTCATTTTTGTAATGATTTGTTTGGTGTGTGGTGTTTTTTTGTCCAGTGATTATGAAGTTGCATGTGTGTTATTACATGTGCCTGTTTTTGATAGACCTCCAGTGTCTTCCATTGGTAAGTTCCTAACACTGTTTGCTTGAAATTGTCACCTTTTCTTTAATAGCTGCTTTTTTATTTTACATTGGATGGTTTCTTTTCTTTCATTATCTTTGACATGCAACATCTTTTGCTGTTTGCATAAGTACCTTTGTTAAATAATTTCCCTTTTCATCATCATTTTTTCCCCTTAATTCAGCATCTGGCTAGCTGTGGATGTCTATGATATTTCTCCACTTCCTCTGTCTTCCCACCATTCGTCTTCTATAAATATTTTGCTGCAGTTCAGGTACCTTCTCCATAAACTCATCTTTATTGAGTAAATCTAGCTTTCTCTGTTTCCCTCTTGCTCTCAAACTTGGCCTCCATAATTGGTTTTGGTAGTCTTCCCTCCACCATTCTCTTTTCATGTCTAAACCATTTTACTCTGTTCTTAATTCTCTTAGTCAGCTTTTCAACTCCAATTTTGTTTGTAACATCTGCATTTCTACCCCCCCCCCCCCCATATCTCTCTCTCTCTCTCTCTCTCTCTCTCTCTCTCTCTCTCTCTCTCTCCCCCCCTCCCTCTCCTCATTTTCCCTTACATACTTCTTAGAAATTCCAGTTTACTGGCTGGGATTCTGCTCACCTCTCTTCTTGTCATTGTCTAGGTATCTGACGCATGTGTCATTGGGCATTGGGTGTAAAGTATGTCATGTACAGCATTTCTGTACATTTTATTGGCACCTCCATTCCCCAGACTGAGCTCCTCTCACACTGATAAAATGCATTGCTGTGTTGTACTTTTTCACTAACTTCTGCCTCTATTCTTGCATTTTCCATTATCACATTTCCTGGATATGTAAAGTTGCCCCCAATTTCAATATCCTATCATTTAATGTTAATTTATCCTTTGTCTTTTCTGTCTCCTCTAGTTGTTACCGTAGTCTTGCTTTTGTCCACACTGCATTTCATTACATCTCTGTCAATTTTTTTTTCATTTGAGGTGTTTATTTATTCTTGTTCCTCCTAACTGTTGCATCCCCACATCAGAGTAACAGTAACTTCATCTCCCTTCCTCTATGAGCTTCTTTTGTCTTTCTCATGGTTTCATCCATCGGCATTATAAATAATAGTGGTAGCACCACACTTCTTTGTCTCCATCTCGTAATATTCCTAAGTTTTTCCAACTTGGGTCTGAACACAATTGAAACTTTTGTCATACATTGCTGGTACAATTTCAGTTGTTTGTTTTCCAACTCCCTTTCTCTCAAAGATTTCCCATACCTTTTCTGTGGGAACAATATCATAAATTTTCACTCAGTCAAGAAATGTCATCAGATTTTTGCCATGCACCCGAAGCCTTTCCATCAACTATCTCATACTAAAGATTGGGTCCACTGTTCATCTACCATATCAAGAGTCATACTACTATTTTTCCAACTGACCTTCCACTTTTTCTGTCAATTTTCTTTCCAATATCCTCTCCATTATTTATGCTACTTGTGATAAGTGTGTGAGCCCTCAATAGTTGTCACATACTTATGTCTCCCTTCTGGAACACTGAACAAAATATTCCCTTTTCTCATTCTTCAGGCGCACATTTCTGAGTCCATATGCATCTTAGCAATCGATTTAACCATTATAGCCCAGAAAGTCCAGCTGCCTGTAACATCTTAACATTTGTTTCATCTGTCCCAGGTGCCTTTCCTGTTTTCATTCTTCTCAGGGCTGGTTCTTCTTCGGGCATTGTAATGTCGTTCTCTTCTTCCAGGCCCAGGTCCCCACGGTATTCTTCTGTTCCCTTTTCATCGGTGTTTTTCGCATTTAGTAATTTGTCAAAGTCTTCTTTCCATCCTCTCCTTATCTCCTCTGGTTGCATTATAAGCTCTCCATTTTCCCCTTTCGCTGCCTTTGTGTAAGTGCTTTCCTTCATCCTAATCCTTGTAATTCCATACAGCATCATTTAACCCCAGTACATCCTTTTCCAACTCGCATCTGAATTCCTCCCGTCTTTTCCTCTTTCCTCCAACTACCAATTTCTTACATTTCTTTTTATTTTCCTGGTATTTCCTTTTACTATGTTCCATTTTAACTTTTCCATTCATGCTTTCTTCTTTTCTTTTACTGCTTTCCTCACCAGCTCATTCCACCATGGTATCTCCTTTCCTCTGCCCTTGCATTCATTCTGCCACAGGTGTGCTCTGCAGAGCTTACAAATGGGTCTTTGAACATATTCAATTCCTCTTCAACACTTCCACAGTTAGTCTTTGGATTTTAAATTTAAGTAACTCCTGAACTTTCTTTGTACTGTCATGTCATTTGTTTCCACACTTTCACTTTCTTCTCCTTTCCTGCCTCTATTCATTTCAATTTACCCATTCTCACCTGTGTCACTGCTAGTCAATGGTCTCAATCAAAAGCTTCTAATGGGGGTGCAGTCACATCTGTCAACTGGCTAAGATTTTGCTTTTCCGAGAGAAAGTAGTAATTGACCATCTTGTCCTTTTTATCTTTTGACTGCTTTTCTCCCTGAAGCACGTGTTGCCAACAATCAAACCACTTCTTTCACAAAAATCAATTTCTTACCTTCCTCATTTTCCCCCTGTATCCATATGTACCATTTATCTCTTCATTCCAATTCTCTCTTTCCTTTCTTACCTGTGCATTTAAGTCAACCTCTCACGATCACTTCCACACCCATAATTTTTTTCTCCAATAACTGTAAAAATTCATCCGTCTACTTCTCATTATTTATCTCCCTTTTTATCAGTGTTTAATAGGCATTATCTAAAGTGCTGAACTTGTTGGTTAATGTAATCTGATATACCTGATGAATTTTGATATTTATTTATTTCATTTCATTCCGTTGTAGCCTGTCACCTACAATTCAGATATAGGCTGTACTGTTTCTTACAAACTACTCCTACTACCACAGCAGCTACTGTTATGAAAACTTCAGCTTTTGTCTGTCACATTCCACAACACTCTCCATTGTTCCCCTGTTCATAGGCGTGTCCTGCAGGTTCCTTGGGCACTTAGTGTGTTGTAGTTATTTCTCTCTCTTCCTGTGTTTCTGACTCTGGTTGCAGGGAAGGATTCCCCTGTGGCAAGAGTAAGCACAGCCACACGCCAGCCCATGTCATCCCAGTTCTTGTTCCTTGGGTGGCGAGACACGACCTATGGCTGTGTTTCTCTCTGAAGTTGTTAAGATGACTACTCATATGGCGTTGGCAGTTCTTCCGCTACTGCTGTTGACCTCAGCTGCCTTTGCTCCTAAACCTTCCTTGAAGTAGAGTCTGCAATATTGTCCAAGATATGCCATTCTGTTTCACAATGCAGTGTCTACTTGACATTGAATTTTCTGTTCTGATTCAGTTGCTTCCAATCGGTATGAGCTCTGTTGGCATGTAGCGGAAATCCCCAGATGGTGTGTTCTGGTATACCTTCTTCACCATAGGCACACTTGGAGGTCTGTCGTCGACCAATTCAATGCCAGTAGACAGCATAGGGCCAATGACCAGCTGAGATATGAGTCAGTTCTCTTGAGGGAATCAGGTGCTTCGTTCCCAGTCTCTCTTATATTTGACAAAAAACCATAGGTGTGCCTTGCTGTTTGGGCATCACCCCATCATTTCTGCCATAGGAGGACGACCTGTTTTTGAATTTGCTGCCTGCTTGTAATCCATATTCCTGTTAAATTTGGCACTTCATGATATTGTTGTCAGTATGATACATAGCCACCTTTTCTGTATCAGGAGATCGAGTGGATGCACTCCTGTCAGCCGAAGTAGTATTCCACGATACACCATGTTAACTATCCGTGCTGGTCTTATGAGCAAAAGTTTATAGGCTGAAGCACTCACACAATATCTCATAATCACAGTTAAGATAGCATTATGACACATTCTTATTGTTTGCATTGGCAGCATAAGATTGTAAGTGGTGAGACTAATAACTGTTTTCATCATATTCCTTGCTCTCATCTTCATTTCTTCAATATTTACACCATAATTTTGTTGTTCATCCAACAAGACACATCTGGTGACAGACTTTCTCTTTATGAACCTGTTACTTACTTTCATGATTGGGTCTCTTAGAAGATTCCTCTTTAACAGCATATACAGCATTAAACTTTCAAACTGCTGTAGAAATACCACCACTGGTCAGAATGACATCAAATTGAAATCAAATATTATTGGAGAAGGGGGAAAACGTATGACAAAAGAAATAAATAGTTACAAAATATAGCAATAGATGGTGCTGTAAGCATCATAATTTAATAGTGGTCAACTACAAATGACAAACGAATCATACAACAGTGCCTAAGCTGTATGTTTGACGTTAAACAAACTGTACTACTCAGTGTGGGTGTACAGGTGTGATATTGTTAGTTAAGTACGCCCATTCACCACAGCAAGGTCATATCACATTGGATGGGAAAAATCGGCTTTTAATTCTCCTGAGGCCAAAAACCGCATGGAAAAACATCAACCAAAATCAAAGTGGATTATTAATTTCAGTGTGACTGGCACAAAACATGTTCAGTATGCTGCCCACTGGTTTCTGCAACAAGTTGAAATAGAGAAACAGCATGTTCCACAACTGATCGAAGTGTTTCCGGGATCAAGTTCAGAATATGTTGCGCAATGCATGCCTTCAGTGCAGCTAAGTTTGCAGTCAGAACACTGAACACATCATCTTTCAGATAGCCCCACAGCCAGAAGTAACACGGATTAATATCAGGTGATCAGGACGGCCTGGCTGTAGGGACATGGTGGCTGATAATTGTAGCATTTCCAAAATGGCACTTAAGCAGCTGTTTAACTGGATTTACCATCTTGCATAAAAATGATCCTATCCACACTGTTGGAGAGCTGGAATGGCGTGGTTGCGCAGAAGACATTCGTAGCACTTACCAGTGATGGTATAGGTAACATGACCTGAAGCACCTGTCACTTGGAAAAAATATGGCCCTATGATAAATGATACCGTAAACCTGTACCTCACAGGATGAAGTGGTACTGGTTGATTTGTGTGTGGATTTTTCATTGCCAATATTCGACAATCCTGTGTATTGACGAGCAAGAAATTCTAAAGCAAAGGTCCCTCTTGCTGGCAGGTCAATAGGAAGCAATTTGTGCACATGGGTAATTTTGAATGGATGTTTCGAAGGATTTTACGCATCTTGACATGGTTATGCCCAATGTTTGGGCAATTCTCCGTGCACACCACTACTCATCTCCTCCTGCACTGCTGTGGGCACTGGTTCTTCTGACGTTGAATCGATTCGTTTCCTCGCTCTACCAGGTTGCACACCAAAATAACCCATCTTCCTGAATTTCCTAATCTTTTCTCAAGACCCACAGCAATCATCTGACCAACACCTTTCTGCAAACCCTTCAGTGTCCAGAACTTCTGCAGAGCGACATGTGCACAGTCATCATTCTTGTAATATAGCTTTACAAGCAGAGCGCGATACTGCATTGAGATAGTCGTGGTGAACGTCGCAGATGCGAAAGGAGGAAAAGCCTTGTACCCGGCATGTTTATACTAACTTCAGTGGGTCGTGTGCATGACAGGTGTTTTCATTTATGTATTCTGACACATACAGTGCCATCTATTGATCAAATTTCACACAAAGGAGAAACACGAATCAGCTTAGGGTTGTCATAAAAGTTTAAAATATGGTACATACTGGTTTGTTGTGAACAGTAGCGCTGTTAACAAGGTTGTTCTGTTGACACTGTGGCCTGGTATATACCATATTTTAAATATGTTTGATGATACTGATTTTGTATTTATCTTTTGGTAATCCCTCTATGGTTTCATTATAATAGGACATCTTTTAAAAGCAGACCTGAATATGGTCATTACTGACCGAAACTGTTAGTCTAAGAACCTAACAATTTTGTGATCATAGACAGAAATAAAAGAAATTTATTCCACACTTCCTGAATCACTGTTATTTTTGTGACCATGTCATGTGTTATGTTAACTTTTGTGTCTGTGTGTGGTGCATTTTTATTTCCAGCTGCTTTAAATGTTTAGTTTTTTCCCCGTGTATTTTTAGCAATTGTTAGGTTTTGCAAAAAGTATAAAAGTTAATCAAAGTCAAAATGTAATTATAAATTATTGCACACTATTTTCTAATAGTATAATTTTTGCCTGTGATCGCTCTCAAGCATGGCTCTTGGCACATGACCAAAGAAAAAATGCGGGGTACCCCACTCAAACCTCCCTGATTTCAGAGCCCCGGGGCGGGGGGGGGGGGGGGGGGGGGGGGGGGGGGCACAGTAGATACGACAACGAAAAATGCACCACATTGTAGAGCATCGAAAGAATTAATTTATTTATTTATCATCAATACACCTCTACATGTGAACCATTTGTAGCACGAAGAATATCAAGTCTGTAGTCAGTTTCTTGCCAAGTTCTTTGTAACGTTTCCTCTGTTATTGTTGCAGTCGCGTTAGTGATACAATGTTTCAGCATAGGAATATCATACACTTTGGTTGCATACACGTGGTCCTTCACGAATCCCCGCATGAAGAAATCAAGTGGCGTAATGTTGGGTGAACGTGGCGTCCAATCCGACGATTGGGAAATTTCTTATCCAGGAACTTGCGAACAGCCGTTGACCAATGCAGCGGAGCTCCATCTTGTTGAAAAAAGATTTTGGCTTGCAAGTCTTGTATCTGAGGGTACACAAACTGCTCCAACATGTCCAAATACACTGACCCATTCACTGTTTGTTCTGCAAAGAGGAGCGTTCCAACAATCGTGTTGCGCATTAGCCCGCACCAGATGTTTAGCTTAGGGCTAACACAAATATTTTAAATGACAATGTGCGGATTTTGTGAACCCCAAATCCGAACATTAGGCCTATTAATCCTTCCTGATAAATGAAAGGTTGCCTCATCTGAGAATAAACATCTTTCCATGAAGCTGGCATCCATATCAATACACCGGAGCATATCCGCAGCAAATTGTTGTTGGTGTAGTTTGTCATTCAGCATCAAATGTTGCAGAATTTGCACTTTGTAAGCTCACATACGAAGACGCTGGTGAACTACATGATTCACTGTTGATCGAGGTACATCAAGTTGCCTAGATGCTTGACAAATTGACTTATGTGGGCTTCTGAGAAACATTTGTCTGGTGTCCTCCTCTGTCTCTACTGAAACTCCATAACGTACACTACCAGAATGTTTCAGAACACTTCCTGTTGCCAGAAACTTCCTATACAACGTCTTAATTTTTTTCATATCAGGTGGATCACATTCATACACACAACGATAATTTCTTTGCACAGTAATCATTGATTTTGTTTCTGCAAACCACACTAATACTTGCGCACGCTGCTGTGGATTCGCCATTTTCACTTCATGTGACCATGCTGCACTCTGGCAACGATACTTGGCACTTCTGACACGGGAATATAAATTTTTTGAAATGCTCCACAATGTGGTGCATTTTTCACTGTCGTATCTACTATAGTTTTTCTCTCCTGGGTCCTTCAAAACAGGGAGGTTTGAGTGGGGCACCCTGTATTCTGACCATTAACATTTGTTTCAAAAAATGTTTTGTGGAATCAGAATGAGAAATACTCAATCGAAATTCATTACAATTCTTCTTGCATAGACTCAGGATCATTGTACATTCTAGCATCATTCTCAGTGTCAGTGTCAACAAAGTTCATGCAAAATTTTGTCATCAATAAGAAATTGTGAAGCCATGTATTTAATTTTTTTATGAACTGAATGAACAGCTGCTTCCCTCCAGCAACTTGATCACATACAACTAATGTGATTTGCTGGCTGATTGAGAAACTCCTTTTTGCAATCTGTTGGATGTTTTAGAAACTACACATCCCTTGCAACACAATGAAGAAACAGAACCAATTGTTTCTCTAGCATCCACCTTAATATATATTTAGCCAAACTTCATGCAGCAAGGTCTTCAGTGCTGAAGAAGGTGGGCATGACCCACGGGCTAAAGCCATTGTGTTAGTTTCCTGATTCCATTACCCCAAGTAATTCCCCCCCCCCTCCCCCCCCCCCCCCACCACCACACACACACACACACACACACACACACACACACACACACACACACACACACACACACACACAGATCAGATTACCACTGTCACAGAAAATTTTTATGTTGCCTTATAGCCTTCAATGACCACGCCTATAACACACTAGCCTTCCAGGACCCAAATAGTTCGGTGATATTCCATTAGGTATCGGAATTGCAGCCAGATAATGTTGAAATCTTGCAACTATTTTACTCCCACTGAAAGAAATTCTGCTCTTGTTGACTAGCACCTCCAACCAATTGCCCAAAACCTAGCTTCCCACATCAAAAATACTAGCCATTTCCTTCACCAAATTTTCACCATTCCCACTGAAATATGCTCACTATTTTTTATTTACTTAAATTTGGCACATTTCGTGACAGTACCTTTTCCGTGAAATGTTTACAAGGCGATATTTGTCTTGGCTTCAGTTGTATAGTGGAAGTATGATTCCACAATGCAGTTTCGTCAGCTGCAGAAATGACCTGGTTCAATGCGTTTGCCTCATTTTTGGTGCTTCAAATACCATTTCTTCGAATGTGGTTTCTTCTTAAAGTTTATATAGAAAAAGTAGTAACATAATTCATTTTTTCCTGTTCACTAGCAAATTATTCATAACAGCGACCTGCACATTGTTCTATCGTCAACACACACCACGAGTTCACTGCCGACTAACTACAGTCAAAGACGACTCCAGCGTCAAAGACATTTTACACAACACACAAGCTTCCACTTGTAATCAGTCTCTTTGATATTCTTCGTCACATTTACTAATAGTAATCAATATGCTGTCACTCTCAAAAATATAAGTAAATTAGCATATAATAAGGCAAATTACAATAAAAAAATTCTGACAAAAATATAAGAAAACATTTACAATTTGGTATCGACAAATCCGGTAGAAAATAACACATCTCCCAAATCCATTACAACTGCTCCCCAGGGCTTTTGTTGTTATGAACATATACAACAAAATCCCGACCACACTCAGTAATGGATCTGTATTACACGATTAGTACTCGTACATTAATGATGCAGTCTGATAACCTCTTCCAGATTTGGACTCTTTGAATCTGTGGACTTGTTACTGGCTGTTGTTGCAATGATCCTTCCCCATCAATCTCATACACAAAAAATTCAAGTAAAGAAATTATTTAACATGACAAATATACATGGTATAAAACATACATGAGAAACACTCTTAACATGCAGCATACAGATTGAAAATAATATTAAGGTAAAACTCATTTGCTAGAATAAGATATCTACAACCACTTCTTTGGTCACACTGTGCCAACTGGTTCTCATAATTAAAATTTTTTTTCATATTAATTTTATTTTGCTTACATATTATACAATAAAAAATGATACTGGACATATATAGAGTAGTGTGTTTTTTTTCTATATATTTGCCTTTTATATATTTTTTACTTCTGATTTTCTTTTTGAATTTTTTTACTCATTTTTTTTGTTTCGTATATTTTTTTGCTTATGATTTTCTTTTTAAATTTTTATATATATTTTTTACTCATGTTTTTATGTATTTTAATTTTTAATTTTTTTGTAATTGTTTGTGTACACTTGCCTCTCTACTACAATATTACTACAAGTCACATTCTTGTGAAAAGTACTTTCGCTCCCCACAACATCAGTATAAAGAATAATAAATTGCTCATATATCATGAGGCTTTATCTAAAATTGGTTTTGAAACTTATACCTTTGCATGCATGTCCTCACATGCATGCCTTCACCCACAGGGAAGACTTAGCTTCCAAAAATTAGAAAAAATTCATAAATGCTCACTATGGAGACTTTTTTTTCTTTTTTTTTCTTTTTTTTTGTAAAAAAGTAAAAATAAATCTTTCTCTCATTCTTTGTTGCAATAGTGTTTTTTCATCAGTTTCAATTAACATGTGACTTCAAATTATTAATTTATACATGCAAATATACATACTTGGTTGTACAGGTAATTTTGTTCCAGCAAGCATATTCCAGTGGAGGACTTTTGTTTTAGATGTTAATAGGTTATTTAAATTTTTGAAATTATGATTTCTGTTTATATAGTTTCAAAGAGACAACATTCCTGAGACCAAATAATTTCTTTGACTTAGGGTATACCAAACGATAAGCATTAGGGTGTGGTTTTCTATGACTTCAAAAGGCCCAATATAGATATCAAAGAATTTTTTAATTTCTGAAGTTAACATTTTTGATTTTTCATGAGATTTGACCAGAACAAGATCCCCAATTTTGAAAGTGGTTATTTCTACCCTATTGTTATGTCTTTTATTCCTCTTTTCCCCTTGTTTCCTCATATTTTCCCTGACAATATCTTCTCTCTCTTGCATAGTTAAAGGTGTACATTTAGGAAATTCAATAAGTTCTGATATAAGATTTGGAGGTCTAATATTAAACATAATCTCATACGGTGAAAATCCTGTGGAACTATGTTGTAGGCTATTCATAATATCTTCAAAATTTCGAATGTGCTCAAACCAGGTTGGATGTTTATGGCTACAATAGGTTCTACGAAGTCTCCCAATTTCCCTCATATATCTTCTGCAGGATTGGTGGATGGAGAATAAACAGATATAAGTATATGCCTCAATTTTGAACTTTCAATAAACTTTTTCCAGATTTTAGAGGTGAACTGTGAACCATTATCTGATAATATAGCTTTTGGTTTACCCACCTGTGCGAAATAATCTCTTTCAATTTTTATTATAATTTCATGGCTAGTAGCTTTTTTCACTGGATATAGTTTAATTAATTTTGAAAATACATCTACCATAACAAATATGTAACAGTGACCACCTTTACTCTTTGGTAACATTCCATATAAGCCCACAGCGATAAGATCTAAAGGTTTTTCCGGAATAATGTTTTGCATCTCTCCACCACATCTTTGATTGCTCACTTTAACTCTCTGACATTTGTCACAGGTTGCCAATTCTTTTCTTACCTTCTTTCCAATATTTTAAAAATAAATGTTTTTGAATGCACTTCTGTATCCCACAATGACCAAAACTTTCATGTATGTAAATGATCAGCTTTTCATCATCTGCCTCTGGCCAACACAGTTTCCAGTTATCAGACTCTACATCTGTTCTCCGAAATAAAATCCCCTTATGTAATTTGTAAAATTTATCGAGTTTCTCATACCCCTTCTTGCCTAAACATTCTTTGATTAATTTCCAACTTTGATCTAAATTTTGATTTTTTTCTAATTTTGTTACACATGGTTCTAATTGTTTTCTCATTTTCCACCCCTTTCAGGTATCTAATTTTAAATTGCTTTTCCTCCTCTTTTTCAAAAATCTGCTTTCCTCCCCCAGTTGGTAACCTTGAAAGTGAATCAGCTACTACATTCTCAGAACCTTTTATGCGCTTGATTTCAAAGTCAAACTGTTGCAGAAATATTGCCCATCTGGTCAATCTACTGTGGTGTAATTTGCACTCTTGTAAGTAACTCAAAGCTTTGTGATCCGAAAATACTATGGTTTTATGTCCAGTAAGGTAAATTCTAAATTTTGTAAAAGCCCAATGAATTGCCAAAAGTTCCTTCTCTGTGACTGTATAATTTTTTTCATGCTTGAGCAACATTCTGCTTGCAAATGCTATGGTACAGTGTATCTTAACTCCATTCTCTACTCTTTCTTGAAATAACTCTGCTCCAAGCCCATAATTACTGCTATCAGTGTTCAAACAAAATGGTAAATTAAAATCAGGTCTGTGTAATAAGTGTTGCTTCCTCAACTCTTTCTTAATTTTATCAAACTCTTCCTGACAACTTTTATCCCAAACCCAAACAGTGTTTTTCTTAAGTAACTGACTTAAACATGGTGCATTCAGACTCTGATCACTTATAACCCAAAGAACGACTTCGTTACGGTATATTGATAATTTTCACTTATGGACCGTCTGACAGCAACTGAATAAAACACAATTTTAGTGCCATACACGTTTCGCCTTTATTTTCTGCAAGGCATCATCAGTGGCAGGTTGCGTAGACAGTTTCTTACATATTACGCTCCTGTTGCATTTTTGGTGTTGTTCTTCTTCCTATGAGCGCCAATTTGCTGTTTTTTCCACATTCCACAGCACTATGCACTGAACGCTTGTTTTAATGCCAACAATTGCTGTCAGACGGTCCATAAGTGAAAATTATCAATATACCGTAGTATTACGCGCAACTGAGGACAGGACCACAAAAGTTGAACGACTTTGTTTTTTAGTCTTACGTATAGGAATTTCTGAAATTGCTTTAATTTTTTCTGGATCTGCCAAAATTCTCTTGTCTGTGACAACATGACCCAAAAATTTTAATTCAGAAACTGCAAATTTGCATTTCTCTAATTTCATTGTCATTCCCCCTTTTCTAAGTTTTTCACAAACTGACTTCAAAATCGAAAAATGTTCCTCCCAATTTTGCCCTGTAACCAAAATGTCATCTACATAAATTCAGTTTAGATGCAAGTTCTTGCCCAGTACATGATCCAAAGCTCTTATAAATTCGGAAACAGAAGAATTTAACCCAAATGGCACAACACAGTATTGGTAACTCTTACCATTCTACAAGAAAGCAGTATATTTTCTAGAATTAACCGAAAGTGGTACCTGATGAAAACCCGAAGTTAGATCCTAACGTGACATATATTTTATATCTGTAAATTTATAGAGTAACTCATCAATATTTTCGGGGTGGTCTGTCTGTCTGAACAAAATTTTGTTTAAGTGTCTAGAGTCCAAAACCAATCTTACTCCACCATCTTTTTTCGAAACTACTACTAGAGGATTATTATATGCACTGATACTCCTTTCTATTATATTACATCCTTCCATCTTTTTCAGCTCTTTCTCAACAGCAAGTCTTTTTGATATTGCAATACTGTATATGAAAAATGGTTCATAAGGTTTTACCTGAAGCTCACACTGATAACCATTTACCCTACCAGGTATGTCACTGAAAACATCACTGTATTCCCACAGCATATTTTCTAACTGTTGTTTTTGCTCCCCAGATAAATTTTGTGTTTCTGAAATTTTCAAATTTACTAAACTCCCAAATTCAACTTCATCAGTATCAAATCTATGAATTTCAATATTCTCCAATCTATTTTCTTTTAGTAAATTGATACTGTCAAAATTTCCATTACTCTGATCACCAAGTGTGTTCACAAAATTTGTCTGAATGTATTCCCTTTCACTAGTTTCTATCAAAAGTTTTCTTCCAACCCAATCAAATGCTGTATTTACTTTTACTATCCAATTCATACCCAAAAGAAAATCCTCTTTAAATTCCTGAATTACAAAACATCCATGTGTGAACAACTTGCCTTCAATTAAAAATGTCACTAAAGCCTGGCTTTTTACCAATTTACTGCTCTTCCCAGTAGCAGCTTTTATCTTTACCCCAACAACTGGCATTTCAACAAAATCTTTCCCCACTTTCAATTTCTTGCTTAACCTTTCAGATATTCCCGAGATCTCACTTCCTGTATCAATTAAACATTTACCAATCCATGACCCAATCTGAACTTTTATATAAGGACTGCAAAATTGATCACTTTTCTCAGAACCTGTATCCTCATGTAATAAATCACTTTCAATTTCCCCAAACCTACGTATACTTATCAGAATCATATGGTGTACCATTATATGTATTATTTGTCACAGTTATAAAATTTGCACAATGTACAAAATTGTCATTAGTACTCTCTATTATCTCAAATAGCCAAGAATTTTCATCCAAATCACATTGTATACTATTGGAGTACTTATCCTTCAGCTTTTCAAAAATAAAATCTCTCGTCTTTTTCCACCTCTCAGGACATACAGTTTCACATACATTAATAAACATCTTTCTAAACTTCTTGTCAAAAGAAATAGTTTCACTGTTCAGCCATAGATTCATAAGAAATGTGTGTGTGTGTCATTAGTATCTGTAAAAGTTTCACTTAGGCTAGAAGTTATACATGTGTCATCATTATTTGTGTAGTCAGATTCTTTACCAACAACATCAAAATTCACACTTTCACATACACCCAGCTTGTGAGCCTTATTCATCCTGGTAACATCCCTGGGATTTTCTATAATATTCTCACTATTTAATCCATTTTCAACCATGTGTATACCCAACTCCCTATTTAAACTAATGAAACACCTTTCCTCAACATCATCATCAATACCATTACCATCATTATCAACTATATCATCAACATCATTATCATTATACATATTCAGGTCATACACATTCAAATTATCCCCTAAAATATTATTTCCCCTTTCTAAAGTTACCAGATCCCTTTCACCAATATTTTCATTCTCACAGCATGCATTCTCTCTCTCATTCACACACATCTCTGAACTACTACAAATTACATCATCTGACAAAGTGTTGTTCTTTTCTGCCCAAGTGTAAAACTGTCAAATTAAATGAATCACAATTACTTTTATCTACTGTATGTTCTTGTTTACTGAAAATTTTATCTTTATCAATATCATCATTATTTTCCTCTTGAAATTTCTTCAATAAGTAACAACTAATGACCTCATGTGATAGCTTAGGTTTGGAACTGTCATGTTTGGGTTTATAATAGCCACATCCATTGGTCCTTTCATCATGCTCACCTTCTGCCTCAACCTTGCAGACCTTCAAGGGGGCGTCTACTCGTTTTTTATTTCCTGAATTACAACTGGTTCCTGTTTGAACTGCTGATTGTGGTTCTGCCAATGTCTCTGATCAACATTTTTGTTCCCATTCCTATGCCAAACATTACCTGGTTCTTGGTAGTTTGTTGTACTGATCTCTAGCAAAATTTCTGTGATTTTGATCCTTAAAGTGTTCTCTATTTTGTTGATTATTTCCGCGAAAATGTTGTTCTTGTTTTGGATGAAAATTATGGTCCTTCTTTTGAAAATTGTTATATCCCCCTGAATTTTGACTGACACCATGATAATTGTTTTGTTCCCTTTTTTGAAAGCTATCATTTCCCCAATTTTGACCATTACCTTTCTGGGTAAACCCACTGTGTGTTCTTGTTGTTACCCTATCCAACTTTTCAATATAATTGAGAAACTGCTCTACATTACTATCAGGACAATGAACTAAACTCGGCTGCATTGCTGATGGCAATCTTCTCTTTAAGGTATCAATTTTGATCAAGTCATCCAAAGGTTTTGTTAAATGAATAAGTTTTTGAAGTTCACTTTTGCAAAATTGTTTCATGTTCCCATCTGATTCTCTATAGTTTCTCCCATTCAAAAATTCACTTTTGATTCTAATTTGTTTAAGATCATCCCAAAAATTTTCCAGAAATTTTGATTCAAATTCTGAAAAGGTCATCCCCACAGTTACAATCTGGTTTGCCCAAGTCAAAGCTTCCCCTTCCAAGAATTTTTTCACAAATTTAATTTTCATATCATCTGGTGAGTGAGGTAAAAAACAATCCTTACAATACTGTATAAAATCAACGGGATGTAGGGGTCCATCTACCGAAAAGTGCTTCACTGGAATATTAGATGCAAGATTGCATGTGTTGACATTGTGATTTTTGCTTTGAAATTCAATGTCAAAACTTTCAATTTTTTCGCTAAATTCTTTGACAGATTTTTTGTTTTCTAAATCATTGCACTCTACTTTTTTTTCTAGAGTAACCAAACGATTGTCAGTTTCTCGTTGTACATTTTTTACTAAAACTTTTGTGTTCTCATCCAAAATTTTAATTTCCCCTTTTATCTCATTAAAATCAATTAAATTTCTTTCCCTATCTGCCAGTAACTCATTTTTTACAGTATTAATTTCATCGCTCAATTTAGCATCAATTTCATTTACTTTTGCTTCCACAGATTCAATTTTTTCCTCAACACTGCCAACTCTGTTCGAAAGATCACCCACTTGGGTATTGACTGCTTGGACTTGCAACAAAATGTTATCAATTTTTTCATCCCAGTAAGTCTTTATTGTTGTCAACTGATTGTTTAATTTCTTTCGTGAAATTTACAAGAAAACTTTTTAAATCAAATTGATCGGTTCTTTCTGTTTCATTTGACCTGTCCTGATTTTCAAAGTCTATTAAATTACTACTTTCTACTTTAGGCACAATACTCTCGAAAATCTCATAAGTCATTGTGAAGAAAAAAATTTATACACAACAATACAAAACAAGATAAAAAGATTGTTTTAACAAAATACGAGGGTTTCGTGACTTATCTGGAGCACTCTTCTACTGTTGCAAATCCACGTTTTCCATCCATGTGATTGTTGACCAAAATTCTTGAAATTACTTCTTCTCTCAAAAATTATACTTTTTGCAGAAACATTTCTAAACTTTTACTTCCCGATGAGCACAAATACTGTAACACACATTCTGAAAAAACTGGTATTAACACACAAAAATTTTCTTCCTCGTAGCACTGTTGAAGATCTCGTGAACACAATATCCCGGCTACAGTCCCCAGTTGAAATATGCTCACTATTTTTTATTTACTTAAATTTGGCATATTTCGTGACAGTACCTTTTCTGTGAAATGTTTACAAGGCGATATTTGTCTTGGCTTCAGTTGTATACTGGAAGTATGATTCCACAATGCAGTTTGGTCGGCTGCAGAAATGACCTGGTTCAATGCATTTGCCTCATTTTTGGTGCTTCAAATACCATTTCTTCGAATGTGGTTTCTTCTTAAAGTTTATATAGAAAAAGTAGTAACATAATTCATTTTTTCCTGTTCACTAGCAAATTATTTATAATGGCGACCTGCACATTGTTCTACCGTCAACACACACCACGAGTTCACTGCCGACTGACTACAGTCAAAGACGACTCCAGCGTCAAAGACATTTTACACAACACACAAGCTTCCACTTGTAATCAGTCTCTTTGATATTCTTCATCACATTTACTAATAGTAATCAATATGCTGTCACTCTCAAAAATATAAGTAAATTAGCATATAATAAGGCAAATTACAATAAAAAAATTCTGACAAAATATAAGAAAACATTTACAATTTGGTATCGACAAATCCGGTAGAAAATAACATATCTCCCTGATCCATTACACCACTCTTTTACCTCCTGGATCCCTACTTTTCACTGCTGATGCTACCTCCATATACACCAACATCCCTCATGCCCATGGCCTTGCCACTGTCGAACAGTACCTCTACCAACATCCCTCAGACTCCAAACCCACCACCTCATTCCTTTAACACCTTACCAACTTTATCCTAATCCACAACTACTTCTCAGTTGAAGGAAAGGTATACAAACAAATCCACAGCACAGTCATGGACACCCATGTGGTACCTTTCTGTACTGAACTGTTTTTGGACTATCTAGGGGAAGCCCTCCTAGCCTCCCAAGACTCTCAACCCCTAGTCTTGTTCAGTTTCATTGATGATATCTTCACGATATCTGCTCAGGGCCAAGACACCGTACACACATTCCTTCACAACCTCAACACCTTCTCTTTTATCCTCTGCACCTGGTCCTCCTCTACCCAGTACACCACCTTTCTGGATGTTGACCTCCACAAATCTGGTAGTTCCATCCACGTCTGTTCACATTAAACCCACGATATCTTCACGATATCTGCTCAGGGCCAAGACACCGTACACACATTCCTTCACAACCTCAACACCTTCTCTTTTATCCTCTGCACCTGGTCCTCCTCTACCCAGTACACCACCTTTCTGGATGTTGACCTCCACAAATCTGGTAGTTCCATCCACGTCTGTTCACATTAAACCCACTAGCCACCAACAGTACCTGCATTTCGACAACTGTTGTCGCATCCAAAAAAAAAAAAAAAATTACTCTCATACAGCTTAGCAGCCTTGTGGACAATGTATCTGTAATGATGGAACCCCTCAAACCTTGTCCAAAAACAGATTTCTCATACCATATCGTCATGCACTCTCAATCCTCCCACCACCCTCAAGAATCAGCTAAAAAGGAGAGCCCTTCACCAGGGTTTTGATTATTTGCCATCCTGCCCTAAAATGAGGGACATCATACCCAAGATCCTTCCTACCTCCCCTACAGTGGAGTCTTGTCACCCACTCAACCTACACATCATTCTAGTCCATCCACGTGCCACTTCCATTCCCAATCCCTAGCCACTGGGATAATATTCCTGTAGCAGGCCAAGGGGCAAGATGTACCCAATCCTCCCACCCGCACATTCTACTCCAGTCCTGTCACGGACTTATCCTCCGCTATCAGAGGCCAGGCCACACTACATGATAAGCAGCCATGGTACATACTATCTCCACAGCAAACACTTCACAGCTTTTTTTGCCAGTACAACTACCAGCCAACTGCCCTCTGGGCTGAGTCACCGCTGCCAAAGTGTTGCCAAGAACAAAGTTGACCACCCAGTGACACAAATGCAGCTGAACACAACGGTTCAATTTCAGTTGCTGCTTCTCAACATATACGCAATACAACTGGGCCATAATATGATTTTCTTGCTACAATTCATGGATACATGCCATGTTTACACTATGTGTTAATGCATCAGGATTGGCCAGGAGGGGAAAGCAGTAGGCACCTGTTGAGGTGAAGAATAAAACATAGTTTAGACTGTATGAAGTTTTATTGCCGTAAAGAAAGGCAGGCCTGGAGGAGCCGCCGAGACTGAATGGGCAGCCATCCAAGAGAGCAGGTGAGGAGGGCGTCTGATCGGTTTGGAAGCTGCCAGCAGAAGAGAGCGAACGGCATGTCCGCTCAGGCAGCCGGCCGTGGTTCCAGCCCCACTTGACCACCTCCAAGCCTCCCTGTTGGTCAGTCAGATCGTAAGACGCGTGGTTCGGTAGTGTTACCATGTCAGCAACATGTGAGTTTAGCTGCTGATGGTTCAACATGTGAGTTTCAGGGTGGTTCTATCCGGTTCTGGATAATGTGACTGAGACGCTGCAGCTTACCGCCAGGCAGAAGGCACTGATGAACACAAAGTGAAAAACTAAAAATCAAACTTTATACTAATAAATCCATCAGTATCGGCCCTCACTGTACACCCTTCTCCCATCCGCAGGAGTGAGGCATGGGGGGAGATGGTAGATACTACTAAGGAGCTCCTGCGAAGGATGGCCTTACATAATTTTAACAATACATCTTGATTATTCTTATTTTCGTGTTAGATTTGTATTAAAAAAAGACAATAATTATGTGATCAATGCTTGCTTGACAAAATTTGGATGACGGCGGATGGTGCGGGGTGGTGTGGAACGCTGCGAGTAGCACGCTGGTTCCGGCAATCAGCTGTTGGCGGTGGCAGCGGCGGAGGTCGCTGACCGTGGCAGGCAGCAGCGCACTGTGACGCACTACAACTCCGCCGAAGCGTATAAGTGAGGGTTTTGGAAGGGGCAATGCACAAATCAGAAGGGGATGGGAGAAGGGGTTAACACTGGTGGAGCACTTCACAAGCATATTTTGTTGCTTACATCTAAAGGAGGGCCATGCCTTTCCTTTTGGATAGATCTTACTTATTTCCTATTCTTTTCTACTCACCACTATCTCTTAACTGACTGCTACAGTATGGGGGCAGCAAGGAACACTCTTGCTCCCATTTCTTGCTTAAGCATGGTATTCCCCAGGAAGTTGCTGTTCAGGGACAGCAGGAGGGGGCAACCAAAGTCGCGCAAAAAGTCCTTTTCTGTACTCTACTCATAGTGATAAACCAATAAAGATAATATCTAAAGGAGTAATACAGAACTAGGACAAGCATGCAAACACCTCCTCAGCGGGGGTAGTGTTATCACAGGGAGAACTATTAAATAGTAAACTGCTGCCATTAAGTTGCTCAAAACTATTTGTAACATGCAATAGTGGCTGTTACTTAAAACTTGTACAAAAAATGACCGATAGTTCACATGAAAATTAGAACTGAATATGGCAGACAAGGCGAAGAATGGGGAGGAAGTGGTAGCGTTCGAGGCCGTGACTGGCTTATCACAAGAAGACAGCTGTGCCAGTCCACGTGTTTGCACCATGCTGTGCTCATAGCAAGTGTTCTCTGGTAGTATAACGTGCAATTTAAACGACTCCAAAACTTTATATCGATTGGAAAGTCGCTGCATGGTAAAGTGAATCATGGCTAACGGTTTTGCTCTGACCTTGGGGTGACAGCATAAAACAGACCACTTAGCATCATCTACAACAACACACACAGGAACTCTTGCCTGTACACAAATCAACTTACAGGGGTAAAAAAAATCAATTCTTTTTCATCATCAAAAAAACTTTGCTGCTCTCTGGGGGTTAACACCCGGAAGTCGTCATATCCTTTCTTATACACTTACAGGGTAAAACAGATCAATTCTGTTTCACAGTTTTGTGCATTGAGTTAACCAATCAAGGAACTACCACTTAAGAAAAACAGAAAGCATGGACAGAAAAAGAATAAATAGTCGGGAAAGATTCCAAAGGATTGCAGGGGTAGACGTTAGTAGCTACGGGGTAGTGAGGGAATGAGGGGGGTATGGTCGTGCTTACTCATCATCTAGCTCGGAAAGGTGCAACAATGAGGGGTTGCATTAATAAATGTCTGCATTCTATGTGTAGGTGGAATTCACTGTATGTAGGGGTTTCATAAGGGATTTGCTGAATCAGAAGCTTTAGTACTGGATGTTGGGGGTTTAGGAAGACAAGGGATTTTACCAATGAGAAAAATGATGTCGTGTTTAATGCGGAGTTTGTTCTGGGTATATTTGTGTACAGCAGTCCTTGATCACAACATCAGGGTAGCCCAACATATTGGCCATTCATGCCGAGCGGCCCACTCACGGCGAACCGGGAGGGTGCTCACGGTGAAGAATAAGGAATTGGGTATAATCGTGAACGAGTTCAGGTAACAAGTTTCAGTGTAAAAATTGATTCAGCAGAGATAACAGTGAAATTCCGACTGTAGTAGTCGTATTGGATTACAAAAGGCCTCCTTCCCCCTCCCCCCTGGGGGGAGGAAATGATGCACAGACGAAAGAGATAGGGAGGCGATCGGTTTATGAAAGCGAAAATTGAAAGAATAAACCGATCAGCTGGGTGCTCTGCGGGCGCTAACCGCAACGTGTAAGATACACGGCCCTGGAGGAGGATACTTGCCGCCTCATTTACGACACCGTGGCGAATAGGATGCATAAATTTTACATGGGGCGCGGTCTGGCAGCGTGACTTGCTCCTCGACCGTTTCCCGGCTGTCTCTGGGGTCTGGATGAATTGTCAGTGAATTGTTTTCTTCTCCTGGCTTTATGAGGGGCCCACGTTTCCCGAGTTCTGCTTCCAGTTTTTACTCATGTGCTCTATGATTCCGCACCGTAATAGCACTGCGCGTCAGCATGACCTGTCTTTCGGCAGCGTTGGCATGGCTGCTCGTATTTAAGAATTGGACACGGCTGGTTGTCCGGACGCTCCGAACTGGCAATAAAATGTGCTACCTCTTCTTGCATCATCGCGAGTCGTGCAACGAGCCGAGTGATGCTATTTTGACCTCCCCTCCAAAATATGGGTTGATTCCACATATAAATACATCAATCGAGTGGACTTTGGCCTGCTCAATTAACACTTCATTACGGATGGGATCTGAACCCAGCATGTAAGTACGGCAAGCCGCAGCGTTGATTCGGTCAGTGAATGTTTCTAAATCCTCCCCTTGCTTCTGGTGGAGGGTGGACAACTTTTCCCTGTAGTAGCGGGTGTCAAGTCTGTCCGAATATCTTTCTTTCAACCCAGCTTCTAACGTGGCGAAAGAGGTGGTGTCCCTAAGGGTGTGCACTGATTCAATATAGGTACAGGTGTCACCTGACAATTTAAGGCAGACTACAATTAACAGGAAATCGTCTGGCCAAGCGCAAAAGCGGCCTACATCTTGGACAGTTTGCAGGAAGAAGTTTATTTGCTCATTGGATTTCCCGGAAAATGTCAGGACAAAGTTAACTGCAGGGAAACCGTTAGCCAAAGCGGCAATGTGCTGCTGGGGTATTATGCTACTGGAGGTGCTTGCAGCCGTCATTTGCGGCGTAGCAGGCTGTGTTTCTGACGCACTTAAACTGGCAGACTGGGTTTGAGCCAATTTTTGACATTCTTCCATTAATTCTATCTTCTGTAATAGTAATTTGTCAATTTCTGCTTGGAAGGCAGCTACTGGGTCTGGTTTTCCCGTAGGTGGGGAGTTATCTTCGCCAGTGGCGGTACTATGGGTTTGAGGCATAGTTACAATGTTAGGGCACATAGTGCTCGCTGAAGACTTTTACAATCGGAGCACAGAAAGAAAAGAGAGGGCCTATATTGGACAGGATGATGGCATAGCTGACAGCATGGAGGCAGCGGCGTAGAAAAATAAAATGGTGGACGTAACAGAATCTGTGGCGGTGGTGCGTTGGGTGACGGTGGCTAGAAACGGCAGCGAAGGTGATTTCAGCGTTGTTGATGGCTGGGTGCTGTGTCTCAGCTAGCCGGCCAGAACATGCGCGTTTCCTTGATGGTGGTGCGCAGCCAGAACATGCCACTGCTACATCGGGGTGGCGCGGAGGGCGGCTAACCGCGGCATGACGTAGCACTGGACTGCCTGGAGTCAGCGGCGTGACTGGCTGAGTAGCGCAACGAAGCTCTTGGCCATGCAAGGGGCCTGGTGTTCGCTGCGGCAGCTGTTTGGAAAGAACACCGAAGTGGCAGCAGGCTGCATGGTGAGCCACAGTGCGTGCGCGTGTTATTGCACATTGCATCTGGCGCATCAAGTGCGAAGTACCTCTGGCAGCTTCATTGGGTATGGCAGTTAGATCAATAAGACGCACCTAACGGTGAGCCATCCAACTCCTGACACGTTGTTAATGCATCTGGATTGGCCAGGAGGGGAAAGCAGTAGGTACCTGTTGAGATGAAGAATAAGACGTAGTTTAGACTGTATAAAGTTTTAATGCTGTAAAGAAAGGCTGGCATGGAGAAGCTGCCGACACTGAATGGGTAGCCGCCCAAGAGAGATGGTGAGGAGGGCGTTTGATCGGTTTGGAAGCTGCCAGCCGAAGAGAGCGAACAGCATGTCCGCTCCAAGCAGCCGGCTGTGGTTCCACCCCCAGTTGACCACCTCCAAGCCTCCCTATTGCTCGATCAGATCATAAGATGAGTAGTTCGGTAGTGTTACCTCGTCAGCAACATGCGAGTTTAGCTGCTGATGGTTCAATACGTGAGTTTCAGGGTGGATCTCTCCAGTTCTGGGCAACCTGACTGAGATGCTGCAGCTTACCGCCAGACAGAAGGCACTGACGAACATAAAGTGAAAAAATGAAAATCAATCTTTATACTAATAAATCCATTCAGTATCTGGCCTCAATGTACTTATGCAACTTACCATATATTATGGTCCTGTGACATACGTAGTACAATCACCCATTGTTTGCGCAGTTGTGCCGTGTAAGCTGCATTGTGTAGTGTACCAGCGACGGATTGGTTAGCTGTGTAGTGTATGGTGTTAATTGTGTTCGTACAAGTGCTGCTAATAATGCCATATGTCTACAGTAGTGAGGAATATGCAGATGTGGTGTACGTTTATGGCTTCTGTGACGGTAGTGCTACTGCTGCAGGAGAACAATACCGCAGGCGCTTTCTGACTCAACAGTTACCTGATCGCAGGTTGTTTACCAAAGTGTTTATCACTTTGTGTGAAACAGGCTCTCTTCCAAGTAGACATTTTTCGTTCGAGTGTGCATGTTGACCAACTTTGTAAGAACAGGGAGAAATTATTGCAAGTGTTTAGCGAAGTCCCAGTACAAGCATATGAAGGATGTCCCTGTCTATGAATGTCCCACAGACTCGTGTATGGGAAACATTACGTGCGGAAAACCTGTATCCATTTCACATACAGCGAGTCCAAAATATCCATATTGGCGACAATGCCCAATGACTTCAATTCTGTCTCTGGGTAATTTAAAATAGTTGTTTGCTTCCATACATAGCATTCACTGATGAAGCCCCATTTACTTGACATGGAATGAACAACACACACAATAATCATCAATGATCTCGGGGAAAATACACACACTTCAGTGGATAGCAATTCCCAAGTTCAGTTTGCCATAATGTTTGGTGTGGCATGATCGGTAACCTTTTGATTGGTCCCTTTATTATCAATCAGCGATTGACGGGAGAGATTTACCCGAATTTTTTGGAAAATTCATTTGTGCAACTATTGGAAGACGTTCCTTTAGCCAAGCGAAGTGGAATGTACTTTCAACATGACAGTGCCCCTCCATGTGTTACCTTATGTGTGAGGGACCATATCAACCGTACCTACCCTAATCGCTGGATTCGTCGTGGTGGTGCTGTTAACTGGCCTCCGAGATCAGCTGACCTTACACCTCTTACACCTTTAGATTTCTGTTTGTGATGTTGGATGAAATCAGAGGTGCACAAAGTGTAGGTAAATACACAAGATAAACTGCTTCGTCGTATCATGGAACGCTGCTGAATTGATTAGGAACCAATCACAGGCAATTGAACAAGCAACACAACATGTTATCGCTAGAGCCCAAAAGTGCATTGATGTTCATGGTGGGATATCCGAACCTGTCCTGTGAGCTGTATAACATCTGTACGATAAGTGTTAAAGCAGTTTGTAAAAGACGTGGTACGTCTTTTTCAACATGATTACATGTAACATGCATGTTGTAACGCATTATGTTCTAAATGCAAAGTAAATAAACATTATGTAAAAATGTGTAACATAACTATGCTTCTCTGTAACATTGTTTTCAAGAAAATCGCGTTACAGTCCAGTTGTATTGTGTGTACGTTCACATTGTGCACATCAGTTTTGCAGAACTGAAGTTCCTTTCAATACCCTTACCTCCCGAACGAAGCATTTGCGGACCCATGTTTGTATAACATTTTTTTGTTCTGGATTACTAATTCCATCACTGTGTGAAATGTTGACCTTTCCTCCCCAAACACCCTGTATGATTAAGTTCTGTGACATATGTGTTGAATAGTAACGGAGTTAGTATAGATTACTGAAGCTAGCCTTCAGAAGTCCCCCCTGCGGGCTCGGGGGTAAGAATAGGCCCGCGGTATTCCTGCCTGTCGTACGAGGCGACTAAAAGGAGTCTCAAACGTTTCGGCCTTAATGTGATGGTCCCCTAAGGGGTTTGACCACTACCTTTCAAAATTTTCTGTTAGTGCGTACCATTTGAGGAAGGACGCCTTACGTGGTGTATTATATATCCATCTTGCACTAAGATCTGACACACCCGATATTGTCATGGAGTTGGACTTACATTGAACTTCCGGCCACATCCGCTGCATGTGTTCCGGGTAGCGTACATTCCCTCCATAGTGCACTTCCATCTTTGCCCTCATGATGTACATGGATATTTCGACACCCGACATCCAGCACGGTAGCCAGTCCGTTGTGGTGGGGTTGTCATGTACCCTCTTGGTGGTAGCCCCCGACTACACAGGGATCGCACTGCTGATGCCTGAGCTGCTACTTCCCCATGTATGCCGAGGAGTAGATGCCTATCCCTCTGGGGCATCGAGACTCCCAGCAAAGGCCATCCTGCCAGGTGGTCTTTGCTGTGGCTGGTTGGCACCCGTGGGGAGAGCCCCTGGTCGGAGTGGGTGGCATCAGGGCGGATGACCCGCAATGAAACGTGGTACATCATCTCTCGCTGGTGGGCCTCCACCAGCAGTCACTAAGCGATCGAGGTCTAACCTCAACGGGACGAAATACGATCCGAGATCATTTCCCTCCCTGCCCACTCCATGGGAGGAACGCATGGCTAAAGACAGCAGTGGAGATTATTCACCCCGGTACCTTGTCTGTACTCGGATTGATGGTGAATCTTTTATGCCAACCAAGCCTCAGTTTTTTTGTGGAGCATTTAGAGGACAAGTTCGGGGAGGTGGAGGGCTTGTCCAAAATGCACTCTGGGTCAGTTCTCATCAAAACAGCATCCTCTGCCCAGTCACGGAGGTTGCTCACTTGTGACAAGTTGGGGGATGTTTCCATCACCATCACTGCCCATAAAAGTTTAAACATGGTCCAGGGTATTATCTTCCACAGGGATCTTCTTCTACAGTCCGACGATGAACTACGCGCCAACCTAGAACGACGAGGTGTTCACTTTGTCCGGCGCGTCCATCGGGGTCCGAGGGATAATCAGGTCGCCACCGGTGCCTTCATCTTGGCCTTCGAGGGTGATGTCTTACCCAAAAAGGTCAAGGTGATGGTTTACCGCTGTGATGTGAGACCATATATCCCTCCTCCGATGCGGTGTTTTAAATGCTGGAAGTTCGGACACATGTCATCCCGCTGTACTTCCGGCATCACGTGTAGAGATTGTGGACGTCCTTCGCATCCCAATACTCCATGTGCCCCGCCTCCTATCTGTGTTAACTGCAGAGAACACCATTCCCCCTGCTCACCGGACCGTAGGATATTCCAGAAAGAAAGGAAGATAATGAATATAAGACCCTGGACCGCCTGACCTACCCCGAGGCTAGGCGGAAATATGAGTGGTTACATCCTGTGCCTATGCCAACAAGTTATGCCGCTGCTGCAACACCGGTACGATCCACTTCCGTGTCGTCACGTACAGTTGCCTCTCAGCTATGTCAGTCTTCACCAGCCCCCTTGGTTGTGGGGGGCACTTCACTCCCTGTTGCTCCTGCTCCATCTACTTCAGGAGCAACACCCCCCCCCCCCCCCCCAAACCATCGGGGACATCAGTTCCCCCTTCCCAGCCGGAGAAGCGTAAGACTTCTTCGGCTTCTCTCACCAGGAAGGGGTCCCTTGGGGACCTCCCTTCGCAAGTTCCGACCGGTTTAAAAGCGGACACCCGCAAATGGCTCAAACAACCACGGGGCGCTGGTCGTAGGGCCTCACGGTCGTCGTCCGTCCCTGAGACTGAACCAGGGAAGCCCTCCCAGCCTGAACCACCGAAGGCACAGAGAGAGACACAGAAAAAGAAAAAGGTTCGTAAAAATCACGACAGTGCGGTGGCACCCATCTCACTGCTTCCTACAAGCTCTGCGTCTGAGGACGAGGTGGAGATTCTGGCGTTCGCTGAGGACCTCGATCTCGCCGGTCCCTCAGACACCATGGATAGCACTAGCACAGGTGCTCAATCGGAGGCAGCAGGTGACCCAGTGGCGTAATCTGCCTTCCCAGTCCCGTCACGCCTTTCTCAGACATGGACAATACCATCCTCCAGTGGAACTGCAGCGGTTTCTTCCACCATCTAGCTGAGCTCCGCCAACTTATCAGCCTTCACCCTTTCTTCTGCATTGCTCTTCAGGAAACTTGGTTTCCAACAATGCGAACCCCCGCCCTCCGTGGCTATCGGGGTTGTTATAAGAACCGGGCAGCTTATGAAAGGGTGTCTGGTGGCGTCTGCATCTATGTCCTTAACTCTCTTCACAGCGAGTCTGTCCCTCTACAAACAGCTTTAGAGGCTGTCGCTGTTCGGGTGTGGACGCCACAGGCTGTTACCGTCTGCAGCCTTTACCTACCACCGGATGGTGATGTCACGCAGCATGTCGTGGCTGCGCTGCTAGCCCAGTTGCCGCCGCCTTTCTTGCTATTGGGCGACTTCAACGCCCATAACCCTCTGTGGGGTGGGTCAGTGGCAACAGGTCGAGGCGCCACCGTTGAGCATTTATTGTCGCAGCTCAGTCTCTCGATTTTAAATGATGGTGCCTTCACACACTTCAGTGTGGCGCATGGCACATACTCCGCCATTGACCTCTCGATCTGCATCCCTAGCCTCTTACCGTCTGTCCAATGGAATGTGCATGACGATATGTGTGGTAGTGACCACTTTCCTATCTTTCTGTCACTGCCACGGCGTCACTCTTCTGGGCGCCCCAGCAGATGGGCTATGAATAAGGCTGACTGGGACTTGTTTTCCTCCACTGCCGCTATTGAGCCTCTCTCTAATGCTGGCATTGATGCGGTGGTTCACTCCGTCACCACCATCATCGTTACTGCCGCAGAATCTTCCATTCCCCGTTCTTCTGGGTCGCCTCGGAGGAGGACTGTGCCTTGGTGGTCGCCTGAGATCGCTGAGGTGATTAAAGATCGCCAGCGGGTGCTACAGCATCACAAGCAACATCCCTGCATTGAACAACTCATCACCTTCAAATGGCTGCGTGCGCGGGCCCGCCACCTTATCCGCCAAAGCAAGCAGGAGTGCTGGGAGCGGTATGTGTCCACCATTGGCCTCCATGTCTCTCCATCGCAGGTGTGGGCCAAGATCCGTCGCCTCTATAGCTATCGGACCCCTGTCAGCGTCCCTGCACTCTCACTGAATGGAGCAGTTTGTACAGACTCCGACAAAATTGCCAACAGCTTGGCAGAGCATTTTGCTCTGAGTTCCGCTTCTTCCAATTACCCATTGGCCTTCCGTTCCATTAAAGAGCGGATGGAACGTCGGAGCCTATCTTTTCGCACCCACCATGCAGAATCTTACAATGTTCCATTCAGTGAGTGGGAATTTCAGTGCCCTCGCCGCTTGTCCTGATACCGCTCCTGGACCAGATAGCATCCACTGTCAGATGCTGAAACACCTTTCAGTGGACTGCCAGCGAAGGCTCCTCGACCTTTACAACCGCATTTGGGTCGAGGGTGAGTTTCCGTCGCAATGGCGGGAAAGTATTGTTATTCCCATTCTGAAACCTTTGGAGGTGGACAGCTACCGTCCCATTAGCCTCATCAACATTCTTTGCAAGTTGCTTGAACGGATGGTGAGCCGGCGGTTGATCTGGGTACTGGAGTCACGGGGCCTTCTAGCTCCGTCTCAGGGTGGGTTCCATAAAGGCCGCTCCGCCGCCGACAATCTGGTGAGCCTGGAGTCGGCCATCTGTACTGCCTTTGCCCGCCATCAGCACTTGGTCGCTGTCTTTTTCGACATGCGGAAGGCTTATGATACGACATGGCGTCATCACATCCTTTCTACGCTTCATGGATGGGGTCTTCGGGGCCCTCTGCTGATCTTTATCCGCAATTTCCTGTCGTATCGTACCTTCCGCGTGCAAGTCGCGGCCTCCCATAGTTCCATAGTTCCTCCCGAGTCCAGGAGAACGGGGTACCACAGGGATCTGTCCTCAGTGTCTGCCTGTTTTTAATTGCAATAAACGGGCTCGCTGCAGCGGTGGGAAATTCTGTCTCCGCATCCCTGTATGCTGATGACTTCTGCCTTTACTACACAGGTCTATTGGCATTGCAGCTGCTGAACGTCAGCTACAGGGCGCTATCCGTAAGGCGCAGTCTTGGGCTGTAGCTCATGGGTTCCAGTTTTTGGCAGCCAAGACCTGCGTTATGCATTTCTGCCAGCGATGCACTGTTCACCCGGAGCTGCGGCTTTATCTTGACAGCGAACTTCTTGTTGTGGTGGAGACACACAGGTTTTTGGGTGTAGTTTTTGATGCCCAGTTGACTTGGCTGCCTCATATTCGGCAGCTTAAACAGACGTGTTGGTGGCATCTAAATGCTCTGAGATGCTTGAGCCACACCAGCTGGGGCGCCGACCGATCTACCCTGTTACGGCTCTACCAGGCGTTAATCCAGTCCCGTCTGGATTATGGGAGCCTGGCTTATGGCTCAGCTTCCCCATCTGCGTTGCAGGTGCTGGACCCAATACTACACAGCGGGATACGACTTGCCACTGGTGCCTTCCGCACCAGCCCTGTGGACAGCATACTTGTGGAGGCAGGTGTCCCTCCACTGCGATTGAGGCGCCAACATTTACTGGCCGCTTATGCTGCCCATGTTTTTAGCTTGCCCGTGCATCCTAACTATCGTCTACTATTCCCAGAGTCGCACGTCCGTCTTCCAGAACGTCGGCCCAGGGCTGGATGTACAATCGCGGTCCGTGTCCGAGAGCTTCTCTGCGGGCTTGGGGCTTTACCTCTTCTGCCTCCTTTTAGGGCACCTCTGCGTACACCCCCGTGGTGTGTGCCTCGCCCTCGCCCTCACCTTCAGCTGGAATTGGCACAGGGCCTGTAGGACTCTGTCCCTCCGGAGGCCTTCCGCCGCCGCTTTCTTTCCCTCCTCGCAACGTATCAAGGCTCTGGCATTGTTTACACTGACGGCTCGATGGTTGCTGGCTGTGTCGGTTATGCGCTAACTCTAGGGGACCATTCTGAACAATGTTCATTGCCGGCTGGCTGCAGCGTTTACACTGCTGAGCTGGTTGCCATCTTTCGTACCCTAGAGTATATCCGCTCCTACTCAGGTGGGTCCTTCGTGATCTGTAGAGATTCCCTGAGCGGTTTACGAGCTCTCGACCAGTGTTTCCCTCGTTCTCGTCTGGTGATGGCTATCCAGGAGTCCCTGCATACTCTTGCCCGTTGCGGCCGCTCTGTGGTCTTTGTGTGGACCCCTGGTCATGTCGGTATCCCGGGCAATGAACATGTTGACTGCCTGGCGAAAGAGGCCACGAGTAAACCATCTGTGGACATTGGCCTTCCAGAGACTGATATGAGGGCAGTCTTACGCCACAAATTTTTTGCGCTATGGGACGTTGAATGGCATGAACTGACCACTCGTAATAAACTCCGTGCTGTCAAGGAGACGACAGCTGTGTGGCGGTCATCCCTGCGAGCCACTCGCAGGGACTCAGTAGTCCTTTGCCGGCTCCGCATTGGCCACTCCCGGCTGACACACAGTTATTTCTTGCAGTGGGAGGACCCTCCTCTATGTCGCTGCGGGGCGGCTTTGACGGTGGCCCACATTTTGTTGGCCTGCCCCCTTTTAGCTGTGGTCAGGGAGACATTTGCGCTGCCTGATACGCTCCCTGCCCTTTTATCTGATGACCCTGCCATGGCTGGCTTAGTTTTACGTTTTATTCGGGCAGGGGGTATTTATCATTTAATCTGAGTGTTTGTTATGTTGTTTTGTGTTGATTCTGGCCATTGGCCTACGATTTTAATCCGAGTTTTCAATGTGTTTCTCGGTGGTTGGCTTTTCCTTTTTTGTTTCTATGGTCGGCCAACCACCGTTACACTCTGTGTAATTTTAGTTCGTCTTGTCTGGTCTTTGTCTAAGTTTCTCTTGTTCTGTGTCGTCTGTGATCTATTCTGTTACTCTTTTTTATTCTCTGTGGGTGGTTTTAGTATTTGGAAAAAGGGACCGATGATCGTAGCAGTCTGGTCCCTTTAATCCCACAAACCAACCAACCAACCAACCATCAGAAGTAGTTGGCGGTCTAAAAACTATAACTGTGTCTAATAGACCCAACCTCTTAGGTATTAATGTCATCTGTCTTGTATGTAAGCTGTTTAGGATGCATTTTTCTGTGCCCTGTACTGTGCTTATATTGTGAATGGTCACCTTTTGTATTGCCTTTTAATTTCAGTTAAATAATGATTTACTTCAGTTTTGTAAAAAGCAGTTCTTTTTTTCTTATCAGTTGAAAATAATTTTTATTTATTAATATGAGGATATGTAATGTGCCAGTCATATACTAACTGGTAGGGCAAACTCTTTCAAAACAAAATTAGGAATGTAGGATTGTAAGAAACATCATTGAATCATTCGTTCTTCTTGTCCTCTCTTTGTTAATGGTTTTCTGAGTGTGAGTCCTCCGTGACTTGTAACCAAGTGCAATTCTTGTTACTCATCCCTTGGTTTGTGTCTTATTGTGTCTCCAACATCCAAGACCTACTGGAACATATCGTACAAACCACAGTACCAACTCTCCAAACAAAGTACATACTTTTTTACCCCAATTTTTTTTGTAACCTTTGTCCTACAGATTCCAGTTAGCTTCACTTTATTATATGAAGTAATAGTTCCAACACGTTGACATATTTTACTCCATCCTCGCTCACTCGCCCGCCCGCTCGCTCGCCCGCTCGCCCTTCCCGCTCACCCACCCGCTCGCCCGCTCGCTCCCTGTCTGTACTATCCCAATGTATTTTGCAAGGATGCGTTATTGTTCCCAAGTGCTGACAGTATGTTTTTGCTCTCAGGTTACCTTTAGCTTTATGGAATCCAAATTGCATATTTGAAAGTAGCTCATTTCTTAAGAAGACTTCTTAAATTTTTGTTCAATCTCGCTTTTGACTAATTTGCTTGGACATTGCAGCAATATTATCATTCAGTATGTCTGAATATTCTTTTTCAGTGTTTCAAAGGTATAATCGTGTTTCAAAGGTATAATCTATGCTGTTAACATATGAAAATTATTTCAATAACTTATCAGCAGTCATAAAAAGTTTGACTATGAGGGGCAGTCAAATGAAAACCGAACACCTACTACAATGGGACCATGGAATAGTTCCATTCAAAAGTAATCACCACACCCATTAAGACATTTCTCCAACTGGTAGACAAGACAATCAATTTCTGTTTCATAGAACGCAGTTGGATGTTGAGAGCTCCACAACTGCAACCACTCTTGCACTTCCTCATCCGACTGAAACCAGTATCCACATGCCTTCTTTCAGGACGCCATAGATGTGTAAATTACACAATGAAAGGTCCAGGCCATATGGGGGGATGTTGCAGTGTTTCCCAACCAAATTGCCGAAGCATAGCCTTTGTCTTATTGGCAGTGTAGAGGCAGCCGTTATCATGCAACAGGATGACTCTGTCCGATAGCATTCAGACACCTCAAGAGCATACGGCAAAGCCAGCAATGGAATGATCCCACATTTCCTCCACCAAAGAAATCCTAAGCTGTTCTCACAACCTCCTCCTTGAACAGCAGTGACCCTCTGCTTACAGAATTCCTTGAATGTAAAACAACAATCAAAGTGCAGCAACTGCGATGTGCCATAAAGTCGAAATGCCCAGGAATGCTGTTGTACGGAATCATCCTGTTGCACGACAATGCCTGCTCCCTACACTGCCAACTGAATGAAAGCTACACTTCACCAACTTGGTTGGGAAACACTGCAGCATCCTCTTGAGAGCTTGGATCTTTCATTGTGTGATTTTCACATCTTTAGCAACCTGAAGAAACGCGTGTGGACATGGGTTTCAGTCAGATGAGGAAGTGCACAAGTGGGTGCAGTTGTGGAGCTATCAGCAGCCAACTGCATTCTGTGACACATCATCTTGTTTCCTAGTGGGAAAAATGTCCTAATAAGTGTGGTGATCACTTTTCAATGGAACGATTCCATGATCCAGTTGTGGCGGGTGTTGGGTTTTCATTTGACTGCCCTTCTACTAACAAAATTCAGTTTAAGAGGAGCCTAGATATTTATTGGTGGCCAACTCTTTCTATACCATGGACAAATTTCATAGTGAGAGTGATTGATGTTTTAATATTGGACATAAAGATTGCACTAGTGGTGGCCATCCAAAGTTGTTTTCTGTCTGCGCACAACATTGCATAGAGTTTGTGTCGGTTGGCAAGTCCCTCTAGCAGTGCAGCTAGGAGAAGAGTGTGTGTGGGTTTTCCTCTTCCAATTGTTGGTTTCCGAAGCTTTCCAATTGCCAACCTTATTTTCGCACACAATTATTTGCTTACTGTTGGTTTTTCTCTCAGTTTGCCATTGTGGCTTTGTATGCATTTGGTGATTCTTGGCTTTCATATTTTGGACTACTCTGTCCTTATGTATTTGTGTACTGTTTTTGCCGTTGAACACTTGGTTCGTACAGCCATTCGCTGTTTCTTGGAAACTGACTCGTGGCACTTTCACACCTAGGTAGTGCATTACTTAAGTGCTACTAGGCTGATTCATGCACTTGAATATGCTCATATCAATGGATAAAAAGTTTCTGGAGTTTTCTTTGTAAGGCCGAGAACACTTTGAAGAGGAACTTTGCTCAGGGAGATCTTCAACTTCAAAAACCTATGAAAATGTAGAAAGTGTGCATTCTCTTATGAGGTCAGACTGACATTGAACAATAAGGACGATGGGTGACCAGTTAAAGACTTTCACTGTACATCAAATTTTGACCGAAGATTTGCACATTACAGAAAAGAGGATGCTGCATCATGACACGCCCCATATCACACGGCCACATCCATCACAGAATTTTTGACCTCAAAAGGCATGCCAGTTGCTCCACAGCCCCCCTATTCACCTGATCTGAGTTGTCGTGACTTCTTTCTTTCCCCAAAATTGAAAAAGTCTTTAAAGAATGTCATTTTGGGACTCTGGAGAACATTTAAAAGGCTGCGACTAACATGTTAAAGGCCTTATGAGTTGAAGCATTTCAGCAGTGCTACTGAGACTGGGAACAGCAACTCCGCTGGAATGTAGCTGCTGAAGGGAACTACTTTGAAGGGGCAATATTGTTGTTTGAAAAAATGAAAGCTTTGTTAGAGAAAAAAATAAGTCTCATTACTTTTATCACACACCTTGTAATTGAAAAAAAAAAATTACTTACTTCACAGGTGACAGTTCAGCTTTAGAATTTCTTTTCACCACAAAATTCACATACTTTGTCTATTTTTCAGTGATAACACTTACATGTTTGTTGCATTTATTGATGGATTAATAACTAAAAACCTAATTTTACAAGATGTAATTTTTTTGTAGGTTCTGTCTTAAAGGGCATTTACACTCATGTTTTGTTGTTCTTATGGTGTTTGCTGTTCAGTTATCATGTAAAAGTTTTGTTATCCTTCTTCTTTTCTTCTTTTAAGTTTTTTCACCTGTTTCTTTACATCTTTTTTAGCATTTCCTTGCTTGATTTTATTCCCTAACATTTTCACATGTTACGTCACCTTGGTTTGCTCTCATTGATGGTGTGGCCATTTCGAAATAATTGTCTTTCTCGTTCTTCTTGTTAGATTTCTTCATGCCACCATCTGTCTGTAGAGTCACTTGAGATTCTATATGTACATTAATGTATTCCTTCCTCAGACCACAGTCCAGTACGTTTCAGAGGAATGTGTAAAAACCTCTCTTATGCTTGGACATTGAAAAATCACTAATTCACTCACTGTTTACTTTGAGTTAGCAACAACCCAGATTAAATTCACCTTATTTTTTTTTAGAAAGCAAAACTTTTAGAAAATAGCATTGAGTATTTGTAGTAACACAACACTGAAGATCATTTGATAGCATTTAAGGCCATTCTAAAATCTAACATTTCCAATCCTAAATTTAAATCCTGTGACTTCAGCCATTTCTCACCCACATAGCTATGCAATTCAAACACAACTCACTGAAACTCCCTTATATACAATATAGAATAGCACTACACATTCTAAACTAATATTAATGTTCTTGTTCTTTTTTAAATGTGTATTTTAATACCACAGACTTGTAATGTATGATTATTCACATGTAACCCAACTAGCTTTTAATATGCTTTATTCATCATTAAAAGATGTGCTGTGAAATAAGTTTGAGGTTTTCTTTATTCCTCAATAGCATAGTGGCTCCTTCATATCTGTCGGGTCTGCCTGCTCCAGACTGTTGTCTAGTAACCCAGAATTGTTTAGCTGACTTAACCTTCACCAACTTTGTGCAAGTTGTGGCATCATTTTGATGACAATATTGTATATACATATTTCATTTCTTCTGGATTCAGTGTTTCCTAATGGATGATGACGATTTGGGCGCAGATTTTATGATACTATTGCAATTGGTTGTACTACGAAAGACAACATTGATAACAATCAGTACTGTTCTAACATATCATGTAACACCATGTTGCTAGTTCCTAGTGCTCATTATTGTATTTACCCAATTATAAGACAAGGTTTTTTTTCCCAAATTTGTCATTCGAAAAATGCTGGGTGGTTTTATATTCTCAGATTAAACTATTGGTGCTGAGGTAAACATTTTTACATTGTTTAAAAACAAAGATGATGTGACTTACCAAACGAAAGCGCTGGCACGTCGATAGACACACAAACAAACACAAACATACACACAAAATACTAGCTTTCGCAACCAACGGTTGCTTCGTCAGGAAAGAGGGAAGGAGAGGGAAAGACTTTCCCTCTCCTTCCCTCTTTCCTGACGAAGCAACAGTTGGTTGCGAAAGCTAGTATTTTGTGTGTATGTTTGTGTTTGTTTGTGTGTCTATCGACGTGCCAGCGCTTTCGTTTGGTAAGTCACGTCATCTTTGTTTTTAGATATATTTTTACATTGTTTAATAGATTAATATAGGGGTGTCTTAATTTACAAATGAAGTTTTGGCTGCTGAGATTTTGTACAAATTTATTTCGAAGAATTCTGAAGGGTTGGGTTTAGCAAACAATGCTTTTGTTTGAACAGGCTTGAGATTTTCCGATATGCTGAAGCACTTGATACAGTATTGACCTTGCTGAAACGATGACATGACATTTGACTTTGGGGTGCTAGTGCAAGGAACATGCAAGAAATTATGAACTAGCCACTACAACAACCTAATGCTCTGCTTAAAAAATAGACAATTTTGTGTGAGACACAGGAGAAAATAGCACTAAATTCTGTCAACTTATAAACTTTTGTTGTATTTGAACTAGTTTGCAGAAAATGTTCTGCTAAATTTATGTATACCATGTTAAAAAATTTTTGCTGGTTTTTAAGTAAAGGTAACTTTCAAAGGCGAAAATATTGTCCTTCAAAAACTGTTACTTGATTCTGAACCCAAGTCATTATTTTATTTGGTTATGAGAAACTGTAATGATTGTCACTGTTAACATAGTAGAATACTGGGGAAAAACGCCATCAGCTTTAGAACAAGACGGTGACATTCAGATGAAACAAGATAGAGAATTAGTCCAGAATTGAATGTCTAACAAATGAAATAAATTGCACTAGCTTACTGCAGTCGTTATCCCAAGAATGAATTGCAGAGGAAAGGCACGTTGTTAAGGTAGCACCAACAGATGCTACTAGACCCCTGGATGAGTGAAAGTTTGAGAATTGTACTGAATCGTGATTGCAATCTTTTATTTATGTACTAGTTGCTACTGTCATGTATGATCTGCACTCTAAAATATATTGCTTTCTGTATTTCACTATTGCTCAAGCACAGCACTACAGAAGGGTTGGAGAGGGAATGGTGACATCATCTTGGCCGAGAAGTACGAAGAGTGAGGGGAGGGGAGTGGTGTGTGGGCAGCAGATTTAGTGCTGCCAACCACGGGAATCTATACTGCGTACTTCGGCTTTTTATGAACATCTGTGTTTAAGCTTCAGTTTTGTACTGTGAATCAAACAGATCTTAAAATTTGACAAATAATCAGCAATAGCATACATTTCTGCAGGAGATGCTAAAAGTCCAGATTGGATCCAGTGGTGTACCTACGAACGTCAGTAGCGATGTTGTTGACACTCACTGTGAGGTATGATGGGAACAATAGGGAGTATGTTAGGTGCTGGTTCTACACAGCCAATGAGAGAGCAGCGGGCAGCCAATGTGTTTGGATCAAAGGACATTGTAACATTCTCTCATAATCCTAGAAGCAAAATCTGGTGTGCGTTCAGAAAAAAAAGTTGTGTTGTCAGGTCACACCATAACTGTAACCTCAGAAATAGCAACACACTCGCAAGAAGTAGCCAAATATTAGTGACAGTGGAGATGCAAGTTTCACAGCTGTCTTGTTAGGCTGATGTCAGTGATGATTAAAAATAGTGATATCACAGCCTAAAGGAACAAAAAAGGCAGTGAAGATAATGTAAACCATTTCTTTTTGCTTATTTTATTTCTCCTTGTATTCTAGGAATGTGGACAGTAAGTAATGGCATAAGTTTAGATTAGATGCATTGTTAACTTTTTAGCTGGGTACCTTACATCAATAAAAAATTGTAATTATGATCAGTCATATGTTAAAAAATTAATTTTTCTCAAGGAGACTTAAAGAAAAGGGGGTCGTCTTATATTCGGATCGTCTTATTCTTGGGTAAATATGGTATGTTGCTATTGCCATGCATTGCTTAATGTTTTCTAACTCTTTGCTGCCATCAGATGAGAATGGAGGGCATCTGATTTTGATGTGTAAGTGATTACCTACATTTTCTCCCTGCTAAAGTTTATCCTTGAGCCTCACCTATTAGTTGCGTTTGATTGATTCTGCAAAGAGGGCTTTCTTGGATGTGGGGAAAAAAGTAATTATAATTTAAGCGCAACACAATGAAATTAACATTATCAATATCATTATATTACATTGTTAATATTCATTAAAAATAAGCAACAACATTCCGAAAGTTTCTGTGAAAAAGATCTTCAATGTAGTATAAATAGTTGCCCAACAGAAAGTTACTTAATTCACTCTTAAACTCCACCACATTTCCCATGGAGCGTTTCATGTGCTCTGACATGTTATTGAATATACAGGGTGTTACAAAAAGGTACGGCCAAACTTTCAGGAACCATTCCTCACACACAAATAAAGAAAAGATGTTATGTGGACATGTGTCCGGAAACACTTAATTTCCATGTTAGAGCTCATTTTAGTGTCGTCAGTATGTACTGTACTTCCTCAATTCACCGCCAGTTGGCCCAATTGAAGGAAGGTAATGTTGACTTCGGTGCTTGTGTAAACATGCGACTCATTGCTCTACAGTACTAGCATCAAGTACATCAGTACGTAGCATCAACAGGTTAGTGTTCATCACAAACGTGGTTTTGCAGTCAGTGCAATGTTTACAAATGCGGAGTTGGCAGATGCCCATTTGATGTATGGATTAGCACGGGGCAATAGCCGCGGCGCGGCACGTTTGTATCGAGACAGATTTCCAGAACGAAGGTGTCCCGACAGGAAGACGTTCGAAGCAATTGATCGGCGTCTTAGGGAGTACGGAACATTCCAGCCTATGACTCGCGACTGGGAAAGACCTAGAACGACGAGGACACCTGCAATGGATGAGGCAATTCTTCGTGCAGTTGACGATAACCCTAATGTCAGCGTCAGAGAAGTTGCTGCTGTACAGGGTAACGTTGACCACGTCACTGTATGGAGAGTGCTACGGGAGAACCAGTTGTTTCCGTACCATGTACAGCGTGTGCAGGCACTATCAGCAGCTGATTGGCCTCCACGGGTACACTTGTGCGAATGGTTCATCCAACAATGTGTCAATCCTCATTTCAGTGCAAATGTTCTCTTTACGGATGAGGCTTCATTCCAACGTGATCAAATTGTAAATTTTCACACTCAACATGTGTGGGCTGACGAGAATCGGCACGCAATTGTGCAATCACGTCATCAACACAGGTTTTCTGTGAATGTTTGGGCAGGCATTGTTGGTGATGTCTTGATTGGGCCCCATGTTCTTCCACCTACGCTCAATGGAGCACGTTATGATTTCATACGGGATACTCTACCTGTGCTGCTAGAACATGTGCCTTTACAAGTAGAACACAACGTGTGGTTCAAGCACGATGGAGCTCCTGCACATTTCAGTCAAAGTGTTTGTACGCTTATCAACAACAGATTCGGTGACCAACGGATTGGTAGAGGCGGACCAATTCTATGGCCTCCACGCTATCCTGACTCAACCTCTTGACTTTCATTTATGGGGGCATTTGAAAGCTCTTGTCTACGCAACCCCGGTACCAAATTTAGAGACTTCCCGTGCTCGTATTGTGGACGGCTGTGATACAATACACCATTCTCCAGGGCTGCATCAGCGCATCGGGGATTCCATGCGACGGAGGGTGGGTGCATGTATTCTTGCTAACGGAGGACATTTTGAACATTTCCTGTAACAGTGTATGAAGTCACACTGGTACGTTCTGTTGCTGTGTGTTTCCATTCCATGATTAATGTGATTTGAAGAGAAGTAATAAAATGAGCTCTAACATGGAAAGTAAGCGTTTCTGGACACATGTCCACATAACATATTTTCTTTCTTTGTGTGTGAGGAATGTTTCCTGAAAGTTTGGCCGTACCTTTTTGTAACACCCTGTGTATGTACCCTTCAAATTGACTCCTTTTCTGCTTTTACCCAACATCTTGAAGGCTTTGTTGAGGTTTATGTTTCGGGTATTCTTAAAAGGTATGCCATTAAATGTTATTCTTTTGACGCTGTTGGTTGAATCTTAATATGTTGTAAGCATAACATAATTTTTAGTGTATCGTAAGTAACCAGGACATTAATTTGATATTTTCCTATATATTTCTTGTTTCATTGTAAGTTACTTGTGTGTAATTTCATTTCTTACAATCGGATAATCGCTAACGATGAAAAAGTTATTATTTCGAGTAAAAAAGATGGACAAATCTGCCGAAGAAAATGGCTTCTTTCAAGAAAATTGAAAAAGACTAACTAACTTTAATATGCATGCTGGAAAATAAGTTCAAAGTTTTTTTTTTATTTCTATAGCTTGTGCCACATCATTCCCTCCCCCCATCTTCTCCTTCTTTCACTATTTCTGTAGTCTACACTATAAATTCTTATTGAAATAATTTTCAGCTAGAAGACCTCCAGAAAGAGGTGGAGGAACAGCGGGAACTAGCCAACAATAGGTTACAAGAATTAGACAAACTGCATCAGCAACATCGAGAGGTGCTTAAAGAAGTTGAAAAGCTGAAGATGGATGTAAGTACTTACCAATTTTCCTAAGTCTTCATCCACTGTTTAAACATCATCTTTCAGAACACTGAGCACACTAAAGTGTTATGTACCATTTTCCATAGATGAGATAAGTTAAAAAAAAAAACCAACTAACTCATTTATACGAATACTGCAATTCTTTTCTTTTTCTAGCATAATATATGTTTTACAAGATGCACCCAAGTGACAAATACAGAAAAAAGCTTCCAAGATTCACAACCAAAATGTCGGTTACTTTTTATTTATTTATTTTCAGTCTTTGTTTATGGCATTTGCATCAAATAATAAATTCTGCCAAGTAAAGTTTGACATTGTTGACCCTTTCACTGTGCTCTTTATTGCACAGATAAGCAGCTGGTGGCAGGCTACGGTTGACACCTGCCTCATTGCTTATGAATGGAATTGTGCAGGCCTAGGATATATTGCTACCCACCATACAGTGGAAATGAGTTGCAGACAGGTACAACAAAAGATACTGAACAATTAAGCTTTCGGCCAAAAAGGCCTCCTCCTGAATTAGTCAAAATACACTATGTGTTCAAAAGTATCCAGATACCCTCAAAAACATGTTTTTCATATTAGGTGCATTGTGCTGCCATCTACTGCCAGGTACTCATATCAGTGACCCCAGTAGTCATTAGACATTATGTGAGTGCGGAACGGGGCACTCCGCGGAACTTGCGCACTTCGAACATGGTCAGATGATTGGGTGTCACTTGTATCATTTGTCTGTACACAAGATTTCCACACTCCTAAACATCCCTAGGTCCACTGTTTCTGATGTGATAGTGAAGTGGAAATGTGGAGGGACACATACAGCACAAAAGCATACAGGCTGACCTCGCCTGTTGACTGACAGAGACCAATGACAGTTGAAGAGGGGTTGTAATGTATAATAGGCAGACATCTATCCAGACCATCACAGAGGAAGTTCAAACTGCATCAGGATCCACTGCAAGTACTATGAAAGTTAGGCAGGAGGTGAGAAAACTTGGATTTTGTGGTCGAGCGGCTGCTCATAAGCCACACATCACGCTGGAAAATGCCAAACGATGCCTCGCTTGGTGCAAGGAGTGTAAACATTGAATGATTGAACAGTGGAAAAATGTTGTGTGGAGGGATGAATCACTGTACACTCTGTGGCAATCTGATGACAGGGTTTGGGTGCAGCAAATGCCCAGTGAACGTCAACTGCCAGCTTGTGTAGTGCCAACAGTAAAATTCGGAGGCGGTGGTAATATGGTGTGGTTGTGTTTTTCGTCGAGGGCCCTTACACCTCTTGTTTTGTGTGGCACTATCACAGCACAGGCCTACATTGATGTTTTAAACAACTTCTTGCTTCCCACTGTTGAAGAGCAATTTGGGGATGGTGATTGCATCTTTCAACATAATCGAGCACCTGTCAGTAATGGACTGGCCTGCACAGAGCCCTGGCCTGAATCCTATAGGACACTTTTGGGATGTTTTGGAATGCCATCTTCGTGACAGGCCTCACCGACCGACATAGATACCTCTCCTCAGTGCGGCACGCTGTGAAAAATAGGCTGCCATTCTCCAAAAAATCTTCCAGCACCTGATTGAACATAGGCCTGTGAGAGTGGAAGCTGTCATCAAGGCTAAGGGTGGATCAACACCATATTGAATTCCAGCATTACCAGTGGAGGGCCATGAACATGTACAGTAGTCATGTGTGAGAGGTGCATTTGTGTGTGTGTGTGTGTGTGTGTGTGTGTGTGTGTGTGTGTGTGTGTGTTTTTCATGATTCAGGAGGCAGCCTTTTGGCTGAAAGCTTACTTGTTCAGTGTCTTTTTGTAGTGCCCATCTGTGACTCAACATCTCCACTGTATGGTGAGCAGCATTATATCCTTTTCATAATACTTTTAAAATAATTTTTTATTTATTTTGATATTCTGGGGAAGGGTGTTATTGGTGGGACCAATGTATACACAGCTTTTTTGAACAAATTTCTCATAAATTAGTTTTGTATTGTTCATTTCAGAGCATGGTATTGCACTTAGTTCAGAGCATGGTATTGCACATAGTCGAGCACCACGCTCTTCACAAGCATGCATTTTTTTCTTACTTTTTCCCTGTTCTTTTGGCTGCAGCACAGTTTTTGTGTTGGCACATACTTGTTCTCAGTGTTTCAAAAAATGGCCCAGCAAACTTGTTGGGACTGATACTTGGCAAGGTTGTCCAGCTTTTCTATGCTGGGAGAATGAATTGATGTGTACACAGTATTATTCTAGCAAATTTCCAATGAGAGTAATTTGAAAGTCAGGTCTCCGAAACTTAACACCAGTTTCTCGTACAATAGGTACGAATTCAGAGCTGCTTATCCATGAAATGGCAAAATTGTTTCATATAATATTTTCAAAAACGTTTACTTGTGACTGAATGAATTGTCATCTAAATCAACACAACCCATTCTGTCACTGTATTTCAGTATTACTTCAGGTTTTTTTATTTTATTTATTTCCTTGGTTTGCTGTAGTTCGTCATTGCAAACAATGGAAAGGGTCTACACATCTTCCGTAACTCACCATTGCGTGCCATCAGTTTCCCTTTACGAAAGGTCTTAACATTGCCTTTCTCGACTTTTGCTTCCAACAAAGCTGCTGGCATTTCTATCCTGTTAATCATAACAGTTCTAATGTGGTCAGTGCTTCTTAGAATGAGAAAATCCAACAGCTGAGTAAGTTTTAAAACCTGTTGTTGTGTTTGTTGTTGTTGTTGTTGTTGTTGTGGTCTTCAGTCCTGAGACTGGTTTGATGCAGCTCTCCATGCTACTCTATCCTGTGCAAGCTGCTTAATCTCTCAGTACTTACTGCAATCTACATCCTTCTGAATCTGCTTAGTGTATTCATCTCCTGGTCTCCCTCTACGATTTTTATCCTCCACGCTGCCCTCCAATGCTAAATTTGTGATCCCCTGATGCCTCAGAACATGTCCTACCAACCGGTCCCTTCTTCTTGTCAAGTTGCACCACAAACTCCTCTTCTCCCCAATTCTATTCAACACCTCCTCATTAGTTATGTGATCTACGCATATAATCTTCAGCATTCTTCTGTAGCACCAATTTCAAAAGCTTCTATTCTCTTCTTGTCTAAACTATTTATCGTCCATGTTTCACTTCCATACATGGCTACACTCCATACAAATACTTTCAGAAACGACTTCCTGACACTTAAATCTATACTCGATGTTAACAAATTTCTCTTCTTAAGAAACGCTTTCCTTGCCATTGCCAGTCTACATTTTATATCCTCTCTACTTCGACCATCATCAGTAATTTTGCTCCCCAAATATCAAAACTCCTTTACTACTTTAAGTGTCTCATTTCCTAATCTAATTCCCTCAGCATCATCATCATTATTTAAGACTGATTAAGCCTTTCAGCATTCCGTCTGGAGCATAGTCCCCCTTATAAAATTCCTCCATGATCCCCTATTCAGTGCTAACATTGGTGCCTCTTCTGCCCTTAAGCCTATTACTTCAAAATCATTCTTAACCAAATCCAGGTACCTTCTCCTTGGTCTACCCAAACTCCTCCTACCTTCTACTGCTGAACCCATGAGTCTCTTGGGTAATCTTGCTTCTCCCGTGCGTGTAACATGACCCCACCATCTAAGCCTGTTCGCCCTGACGGCTACATCTATAGAGTTCATTCCCAGTTTTTCTTTGATTTCCTCATTGTGGACACCCTCCTGCCATTGTTCCCATCTACTAGTGCCTGCAATCATCGTAGTTCCTTTCATATCCGTAACCTCTACCTTATTGATAAGGTAACCTGAATCCACCCAGCTTTCGCTCACATACAACAAAGTTGGTTGAAAGATTGAATGGTGCGCAGATAACTTAGTTTTGGTACTGACTTCCTTGTTGCAGAAGAGAGTAGATCGTAGCTGAGCGCTCACTGCATTAGCTTTGCTACACCTTGCTTCCAGTTCTTTCACTATGTTGCCATCCTGTGAGAATATGCATTATAAGTACTTGAAACTGTCCACCTATTCTAACTTTGTTCCTCCTACTTGGTTCTCAATCTGTTTATATCTCTTTCCCACTGACATTACTTTCGTTTTGGAAATACTAATCTTCATACCGTAGTCCTTACATTTCTGATCTAGCTCTGAAATATTACTCTGCAAACTTTCTATCGAATCTGCCACCACAGCTAAGTCATCCGCATATGCGAGACTGCTTATTTTGTGTTCACATATCTTAATCTCACCCAGCCAGTCTATTATTTTCAACGTATGATCCATAAATAATATGAACAACAGTGGAGATAGGTTGCAGCCTTGTCTTACCCCTGAAACTACTCTAAACCATGAACTCAGTTTACCGTCAACTCCAACGGCTGCCTGGCTATCCATGTAAAGACCTTTAATTGCTTGCAAAAGTTTGCCTCCTATTCCATAATCTCGTGGAACAGACAATAACTTCCTCCTAGGAAACCGGTCATATGCCTTTTCTAGATCTATAAAGCATAGATACAATTCCTTGTTCCACTCGTAACACTTCTCCATTATTTGGCGTAAGCTAAAGATCTGGTCCTGACAACCTCTAAGAGGCCTAAACTCACACTGATTTTCATCCAATTTTTCCTCAACTAATACTCGCACTTTCCTTTCAACAATACCTGAGAAGATTTTACCCACAATGCTGATTAAAGAGATGTCTCTGTAGTTGTTACAATCTTTTCTGTTTCCATATTTAAAGGTTGGTGTGATTACTGCTTTCGTCCAGGCTGATGGAACCTGTCACAACTCCCACGCCGTTTCAATAATCCTGTGTAGCCATTTAAGGCCTGACATTCCACTGTATTTGATGAGTTCTGACTTAATTTCATCCACCCCAGGTGCTTTATTGCACTGCAATCTATTGACCATTTTCTCCACTTCCTCAAATGTGATCCTATTTCCATCATCATTCCTATCCCATTCTACCTCGAAATCTGAAGCATTACTGATCGCATTTTCACCTACATTGAGCAACTCTTCAAAATATTCCCTCCATCTGCCCAAGGCATCAACAGGATTCACTAGCAGTTTTCCTGACCTGTCCAAAATACTTGTCATTTCCTTCTTACCTCCCTTTCGAAGACTGCTAATTACACTCCAGAATGGTTTTCCAGCAGCTTGACCCAAAGTCTCCAACCTGTTTCCAAAGTCTTCTTGGATGCTGCAATTATATGTTTGGCTTTGTTTCTTTCTTCAACATAGCTTTCTCTGTCTACCTGAGTTCTAGTATGTAGCCATTTTTGATACGCCTTGTTTTTCCTTTTACAGGCTGTCTAGACTGTGTCATTCCACCAAGCTGTTTGCTTCATCCTACCTTTACACACTTCTTTTCAAAGACATTCTTTGGCCACTTCTAGTACTTTGTCCCTGTACCTTGTCCATTCCTTTTCCAATGACTGTAATTGACTACATTCAACTAACTGGTACCTTTCTGAGATCACTGTTATGTACTTGTGCCTGATTTCCTTATCCTGAAGTTTCTCCACTCTTATCCTCCTATATATGGACCTGACCTCCTGCACTTTCGGCCTCACAATACCAATTTCACTGCAGATTAAATAGTGATCAGTGTCATCAAAGAATCCTCTGAGTACACCTGTGTCCCTCACAACCTTCCTGAATTCCTGATCTGTTATTATGTAGTCAATGACAGATCTGGTTCCCCTGTCTTCCGAAGTATACCGGTGAATGACTGGTGAATGTTCTTATGTTTAAAAACGGAGTTTGTGATTATTTAGCCCATACTGGCACAGGAATCCAAGAGTTGTTTCCCGTTTCTGTTGGCCTCCATGTCCTCTCCAAATTTACCCATAACCTTTTCATACCCTTCTGTTCGATTTCCAATCCTGGCATTAAAATCACCCATGAGCAGAACACTGTCCTTGTCCTTTGCTCTAACAACTACATCACTGAGTGCGTCATAAAAACTATCCATCTTATCTAGATCTGTCCCTTCACGATGCGAATATACTGACACAATCCTAATTTTCTTGCTAGACACTGTCAAATCTATCCACATCAGTCATTCGTTTACATACCTTATTGCAACTACGCTGGGTTCCATTTCTTTCCTGATGTAAAGCCCTACACCCCCTTGTGCTATTCCTGCTTTGACTCTTGACAAGTAGACCTTGTATTCTCCCACTTCCTCTTCTTTCTCACCCCTTACCCGAATGTCACTAATGGCTAAAATGTCCAACCCCATCTTACCTGCAGCCTCTGCCAGCTCTGCATTCTTCCCAGAGTAGCCCCCATTGATATTAATAGCTCCCCATCTCGTTACCATTCGTTTGCCGAGTCGTATCTTAGGGGTCCCTGGTTTGTCATTTAGAGGTGGGACTCCGTCACCTCCAAAGGTCCGAGGCATTTTGCTGTGATTGTTGCCAGCATCACACCTAAAGTACCACAGAAGCAGGTTGCTAGCCTTACTTGCCCCGGGTCCCATTGAGTTTTACCCCTAATGGTTGAGGGACTAACCGGTGGATTTGGTAGTCTTTGCCATCTGAGCACAATGGTGACCACGACTCAGAATATGTCAGAGATGCCCAACCTTATTCCAAAGTAACTGGTATCCCGACTGTCAGCAGTAAAGGAAACAAAAGAAAAATGCGGAGTAGGTATTAAAATTCATGGAGAAGAAATAAAAACTTTGAGGTTCGCCGATGACATTGTAATTCTGTCAGAGACAGCAAAGGACTTGGAAGAGCAGTTGAATGGAATGGTCAGTGTCTTGAAAGGAGGATATAAGATGAACATCAACAAAAGCAAAACAAGGATAATGGAATGTAGTCTAATTAAGTCGGGTGATGCTGAGGGAATTAGATTAGGAAATGAGACACTTAAAGTAGTAAAGGAGTTTTGCTATTTGGGGAGCAAAATTACTGATGATGGTCGAAGTAGAGAGGATATAAAATGTAGACTGGCAATGGCAAGGAAAGCGTTTCTGAAGAAGAGTAATTTGTTAACATCCAGTATAGATTTAAGTGTCAGGAAGTCATTTCTGAAAGTATTCGTATGGAGTGTAGCCATGTATGGAAGTAAAACATGGACAATAAATAGTTTGGACAAGAAGAGAATAGAAGCTTTCAAAATGTGGTGCTACAGAAGAATGCTGAAGATTAGATGGGTAGATCACATAACTAATGAGGAAGTATTGAATAGGATTGGGGAGAAGAGAAGTTTGTGGCACAACTTGACCAGAAGAAGGGATCGGTTGGTAGGACATGTTCTGAGGCATCAAGGAATCACCAATTTAGTATTGGAGGGCAGCGTGGAGGGTAAAAATCTTAGAGGAAGACCAAGAGATGAATACACTAAGCAGATTCAGAAGGATGTAGGTTGCAGTAGGTACTGGGAGATGAAAAAGCTTGCACAGGATAGAGTAGCATGGAGAGCTGCATCAAACCAGTCTCAGGACTGAAGACCACAACAACAACAACAACAACAACAACACTGTAATCACCTGACCAAAAGTCTTGTTCCTCCTGCCACCGAACTTCGCTAATTCCCACTATATCTAACTTTAACCTATCCATTTCCCTTTTTAAATTTTCCAATCTACCTGCCCGATTAAGGGATCTGACATTCCACGCTCCGATCCGTAGAATGCCAGTTTTCTTTCTCCTGATAACAACGTCCTCTTGGGTAGTCCCCACCCGGAGATCCAAATGGGGGATTATTTTTCCTCCCTAATATTTTACCCAAGAGGACACCATCATCATTTAACCATACAGTAAAACTGCATGTCCTTGTGAAAAATTACAGCTGTAGTTTCCTCTTGCTTTCAGCCTTTCAAAGTACCAGCACAGCAAGGCCATTTTGGTTAGTGTTACAAGGCCAGATCAGTCAATCATCCAGACTGTTGCCCCCACAACTACTGAAAAGGCTGCTGCCCCTCTTCAGGAGCCACACGTTTGTCTGGCCTCCAACAGATACCCCTTCGTTGTTGCACCTACGGTACAGCCATCTGTATCGCTGAGGCATGCAAGCGTCTCCACCAACGGCAAGGTCCATGGTTCATTGGGTTGGGGGGGGGGGGGGGGGGAAGAGAGACCTGTTGATAAGCAAAGTATATTCCTCATTAAAATTTCCCTGTAACTGTAATGTACCTTTTGCATTTCTCTCTCTCTCTCTCTCTCTCTCTCTCTCTCTCTTAAGGGAAAGAGAAAAGGTGAAGCGATAGCCCAGCAAGCCCAGCATAGAGCCTGCGCCTACCGTCAAGTATTTTTTATTTCAAATGTTAAAAAACGTTAGACGTTTTTCCTGTTCCTGGGTAAGAGGAGGGACTCGCTTCCTGTTAATAAACGGAGGCAGACGCACGGTATTTTAGAGCGAAATTGGCGGTAGCCATTTTGATGGTAAGGATATGTAAAAAGTCTGTTTTTTGTGTGCATCAAAGAAAAGAATATAATATTATTTTACTAACTGAAAGATTGTATGACTCATTATTCCAAGTAGTTCTGCAATATATAAAAACCCAAGAAGCCCACCTATGTACTTCGGAGTTATCACGAAGATCCGATCACATCATCATGGACACGGTCAAGATTTTGTAGGTGGATTTGGCGATCAGACATAGTATTATTAATTGGCATAGCTCAACTTATTGTGCTTGTCAGACATGCCTAAACATTAATCTCATTATTTCTATATATCTTAACTTTAATTAATTTTTTTTATATTATGAAACCATTTTAGAAGCTAGAGGATATTCACTAAGTTGTGACTCAAATACAGTCTCATTCCCATTCTAAACTACAAAGCAGCATAATTGCCCACTATTTGCTTCACTAAAGCAAAGTGATTTAATACAAAAGTGAACACATTCTGTTGCTAAGATTACTTAATAGAGAGCCACCTTTTCCATAGTAAGTTATTTATCAGTGAATAATTCTCATTCAGGAGTATAAACCTCTTCAAATTTCTTCTTTAGATAGTCTGTGACAGGTTTTACTTTGTACAATTTTGTGGGAGTTCCAGTCTCTTAAATAATCATATTTGTCATTAAAATGAACTCCAAGAGAAGACTAAATCTACATTCTTGTGGAGATATTTCCATAGCAGTTTTAATTCCTTAACAAATATTTCTTCATAATTGAGAAGTGAAATACAAATTTTCATAAATTTAGTGTTAAAATTTTTTAGTGTCACAAAATATTTTCTAAACAATTTCCATTACCTATTGCACTCCTTTAGGGATTGAATTTCTGGAAACACGGAAACAAATATTTTTTTACTTACAACTGACAAGTCAATTATCATTTGTCGTAGATGTAGCCTTAAAATCCTTTCAGTAGTTTTTTTTTTTTTTTAGTAATTATTTATTTTCCAAATAACTTTCACCTACTACTTTTCCCACTTAGTGGTTGAATTTCGAAACATGCTGAAACACAATTTTAATTTTCTGACTGAGAAACCAAATATCAGTTTTTGTAGTTCTAGCTTGATAAAAACTTTCATCCCCTGATTCACCCAATTAGGGGCAGAGTTTTCAAAAACAGTGAAACACTTTTTTGATTTCTAATTGAGAAGCCAAATTTAAATTTTCATAGATTAAGCTTTAAAAATGCTTTCTTAATAAAATCCAGGATGGAATGTAACAATACGAGAGAAGGAAAGTTGCTACTCACCATATAGCAGAGATGCTGAGTCACGATAGGCACAGTAAAAAGATTCACACAATTATAACTTTTGGCCATTAAGGCCTTTGTCAGCAGTAGACACATACACAAAAGCACGTGCGCACACACACTCATGCAAGTGCAACTTGCACACACGTCTGCAGTCTCAGAGAGCTGAAACTACACTGCGAGCAGCAGCACCAGTGCATGATGGGAGTGGCGACTGGGTGTGGGTAAGGAGGATGCTGGGGCAGGGAGGGGCGAGTGATAGTATGGTGGGAGTGGCGGACAGTGAAGTTTTGCAGTTTAGATGGAGGGCAGGAGAGAAGATGTAGAGAGGGGAGGGGGAGGGGGGGTTATGTAGCGGAAAGGAGAGAAATAAAAATAAATTAAAAGACTGGGTTTGGCGGTGAAATGACTGCTGTGTACTGCTGGAATGGGAACAGGGAGGGGGCTGGATGGGTGAGGAGAATGACTAATGAAGGTTGAGGCCAGGAGGGTTACGGGAATGGGATGTATTGCAGGGAAAGTTCCCACCTGCGCAATTCAAAAAAGCTGGTGTTGGTGGGAAGGATCCATACGGCACAGGCTGTGAAGCTGTCATTGACATGAGGAGTATCATGTTTGGCAGCGTGTTCAGCTACAGGGTGGTGCACTTGTTTTTTTTGCCACAGTTTGTCGGTGGTTGTTCATGCGGAAAGACAGCTTGTTGGTTGTCATACCTATACAGAATGCAGCACAGTGGTTTCAGCTTAGCTTGTAAATCACATGACTGGTTTCACAGGTAGCCCTGCCTTTGGGATAGGTGATGTTAGTGACTGGACTGGAGTAGGTGGTGGTAGGAGGATATATGGGACACAGGTCTTGCATCTAGGTCTATTACAAGGGTATGAGCCATGAGGTAGGGCGTTGGGAGAAGGGGTTGTGTAAGGATGGATGAGTATATTGTGTAGGTTCGGTGGATGGCGAAATACCATGGTAGGAGGGGTGGGAATGATAGTGGGTAGGACATTTCTCATTTCAGGGCACGACGAGAGATAATTGGAACCCTGGCGGAGAATGTACAGCCTATCCTCCCGTGGTCGTCGCATCTGCAGTGACCCCCCTGCGGGTTCGGGGGTAAGAATAGGCCCGCGGTATTCCTGCCTGTCGTAAGAGGCGACTAAAAGGAGTCTCAAACGTTTCGGCCTTCTGTGATGGTCCCCTCTTGGGTGTGACCTCCTTTTTGTTTCCAAATTTCCGTTGTTAGTGCGTGCCATTTGGGGAAGGACACCTTACGTGGTGTTTTTCTATTGGTCCATCATGCTTCACCATCTTGCGTGTTACCTGTTGTCGTGTGGGCGGGACTACGCCCAACGTCTTCTGGGTTGTCTCCTTCTCGCCTTGTGCGCACTCTTCTTCTTAGCGCCTACGACAACTGTGGACCCTCTCAACACCTAAAATCCAGCACGGTAGCCAGTCCGTTGTGGTGGGGTCGTCATGTACCCTCTTGGTGGTAGCCCCCTGACCACGCAGGGATCGCACTACAGATGCCAGAGCTGTTTCCTCCCCATGCATGCCAAGGAGTATGTGCCCATCTTGTCTGGGGCACGGGGACTCCGGGCAATGGGGTATCGGCCAGGTACCCGTTGCTTTGGCTGGGTGGCGCCCTTGGGGAGAGCCCTCGTTCGGAGTAGGTGGCATCTGGGCGGATGTGGCGCAATGAAGCGCAATAAATCACACCAAGCTGGTGGTCGCACGGCCACCAGCGTCTCTAAGCGAGGTAGAGTCGACTTTGATGCTGCACAATATGACCCTCAGACGTTCCCCTCGTTGGCTGCGCCATGGGAGGGACGCCGATCTAGTGCCAAGCGGGAGCCTTACGTACCGCACTACCTTGTCTGCAGCAGGACTGATGGTGACTCCTTTCTTACGACGAAGCCTATGTTTTTTGTGGAACACCTGGAGGATAAGTTTGGGGAAGTGGCGGGGTTGTCAAAAATGAGGAATGGGTCCATCCTCCTCAAGACGTCCTCCCCAGCCCAGTCACGAGCGTTGCTCTTGTGTGATAAGCTGGGTGACGTCCCTGTTACCGTCACTCCCCACAGTAGCTTAAATATGGTCCAGGGGATTATTTACCATCGTGACCTCTTGTTGCAATCCGATGACGAGCTGAGAGCCGACTTGGAACGACGTGGTGTGCATTTTGTCCGTCGTGTACATAGAGGACCCAAGACAAACAGGGTGGCCACCGGTGCCTTTATCTTGGCCTTCGAGGGTGATGTCTTGCCCGAGAAGGTCAAGGTGATGGTTTACCGTTGCGACGTCAAGCCATACGTGCCTCCCCCGATGCGGTGCTTCCAGTGCTGGAAGTTTGGGCATATGTCCTCCCGTTGCCCATCCAGCGCTACATGTCGAGATTGCGGACGCCCCTCTCATCCTGATTCTCCATGTGCGCCTCCGCCTGTATGTGTCAACTGTGGGGAGCACCACTCTCCATGCTCGCCGGATTGCCCCGTTCTTCATAAGGAGCGGAAGATAATGGAATTTAAGACCCTGGACCGGCTTACTTATCGCGAGGCTAAACAGAAATATGAAAGGTTGTATCCTGCTTCCATTCGAACATCTTATGCTGCAGCCACGTTATCGTCGCCCACGCGAGCGACGGTTGTCGCCTCATCTGTGCCGCCTTCAGTGGGCCCTCGGGGCCGTGTATCTCTGTCTACCCCCCTCGTGCCTGGGGGCAAGCCTTCCTCTGTTGCCCCCTTAGCAGTTGGGGGCAAACCCTCTTCTGTCGCTCCCCCCCACGCTTACTTCGGGAGTGACATCTGCTCCACAACCGGGAGGCTCGATCCCTCCCCCTCCTTCTCCGCCGGCGTTGCCTCCGCCGGTTCCTCTCTCGCGGAAGGGGTCCCTCGGGGCTCTCCCTTCCTCCGTTTCTTCTCCTACCCAGCCGGATGTCAGCCAGTGGCTGAAGGTTCCGCCACCTGCTGGTCGTAGGGCTTCTGCGTCGTCGTCAGCCTCCGACGCTCCTTCAGAGAAGCTCTCCCAGCCCTCTCACCCTAAGGGCCGACGTGAGAAGAAGGAACGGCATGTGTCCAAGAAGAAGGACGTTCCGGCGGTTTCTGCACCGCCTGCTGTACCTAGTCCTGGCTCTGGGGATGAGGTGGTGATCCTCGCCTCTGCCGCGGATCTCGCCCTCACGGAACCCTTGGGGGCCTCTCCTATGGACTCAGCTGACTCTCCCCCGGTGGCGGCAGTTGGCTCTGAGGCGCTGTCTGCCTCTTAGTCGCATTCACGCCCTCCCAGTCCCTTCCTGCTTCCATTCTCCAATGGAACTGCAGTGGTTATTTCCGCCACCTGCCTGAGCTCCGGATGCTTCTGAGTGATTCCCCTGTTCTCTGCATTGCTCTGCAAGAAACTTGGTTTCCGGCACTGCGGACCCCCACCCTTCGCGGTTATCGGGGATACTATAAGAACCTCGCTGCCTGTCAACGGGCGTCAGGTGGGGTTTGTCTTTTTGTTCACCACTCTGCCTGTAGCTCGCCAGTACCCCTTCAGACGCCTTTAGAGGCAGTCGCTGTCAGGGTTGAGCTCTCGCCGGCTATTACTGTTTGCTCTGTTTACATTCCTCCGGACGGGGAGCTCCCCCGACATGTCTTGGCTGCACTGCTGGCTCAACTTCCGCCACCTTTGCTGCTTCTCGGCGATTTCAATGCCCACAACCCTCTATGGGGTGGGACTGTCTCCGATGACCGCGGTCGGGCCGTGGAGCATGTGTTGGCTCAGCTCGACCTTAGCCTCTTGAACACCGGTGCTCCCACGCATTTCAGTGTGGCCCATGGCTCGTTCTCGACCATCGATCTCTCTATTTGCAGCCCTGGCCTCGTCCCATCCCTCCACTGGAGAGTGCATCCAGACCTGTGTGGTAGTGACCATTTTCCCATCTATTTGTCACTGCCCCAGTGTCATTCTCCTGGGCGCTTGCCCCGCTGGGCTCTCCACAGGGCTGACTGGCCAGCTTTTACTTCCGCTGCAACCATTGAGTCTCCCCCACAGGGTGACATTGACGAGGTGGTCCGTGTTTTCACCACGTCCATCATTTCAGCAGCCGAGGCTGCCATCCCCCGTTCCTCTGGTCTCCCTCGGCGGAAGGCTGTCCCCTGGTGGTCGCCGGAGATTGCTGAGGCTATTCGCGACTGTAGGCGGGCTCTCCAGCATCATAGGCGGCACCCGTCTCTGGAGACCCTCATCGCCTTTAAGAGGCTCCGTGCCTTCGCCCGTCGTCTTATTGCACGGCGTAAGCAGGAGTGCTGGGAGAGGTACGTCTCCTCCATGGGCTCCCGTGTCTCCTCCTCACTCGTGTGGTCCCGGAATACGGCGGATTTATGGATCCCAGACCCGTATGGGTGTCCCTGGGCTCTCCTTGGACGGCGCTGTCTGCACGGACGCTGCCGCCATTGCTGAACGGCTAGCCGCGCACTTTGCTCAGAGCTCTGCGACTGCATCCTATCCCCCCGCCTTTCGCTCTGTAAAGGAGCGAGCCGAGCGGACGCCGTTCTCATTCCACACGCGTCATTCTGAAAAATACAATGCTCCTTTCAGCGAGAGGGGATTCCTCGCTGCCCTCGCCGATTGCTCTGATACAGCACCAGGACCGGACTGCATCCACGCACAGATGCTGAAGCATCTCTCCAGGGACTGCCAGAGACACATTCTCGCGATATTTAATCGCATTTGGAGCGAAGGCGTGTTCCCGTCGCAATGGCGAGAGGGTGTTATTGTCCCCATCTTGAAGCCCGGTGCGGACCCACTGGCGGTGGACAGCTATCGTCCCATTACCCTCACCAACGTTTTGTGCAAATTGCTCGAACGTATGGTGGGGCGGCGTTTATGTTGGGTCCTTGAGTCGCGTGGTCTCCTCGCTCCATCCCAGGGTGGCTTCCGTCGGGGCCGGTCTGCAGTGGACAATTTGGTGCGGCTGGAATCTGCTGTCCGTACGCCTTTGCCCGACGTCAGCATCTCGTTGCTGTATTTTTCGATCTGCGGAAGGCGTATGACACCACATGGAGGCATCACATCCTCGCCACGTTGCATGAGTGGGGTCTTCGTGGTCGGCTCCCGGCTTTTCTTCAAAGCTTTTTATTGCGCCGCTCTTTCCGGGTGCAAGTCGGTGCCACCTCTAGTTCCTCTTATATACAGGAAAATGGGGTCCCGCAGGGCTCGGTGTTGAGCGTCTCCTTATTTTTAGTGGCCATTAATGGTCTGGCTGCAGCTGTGGGGTCGTCGGTGTCTCCTTCTTTGTAGCCGACGACTTCTGCATCTCATTTAGCTCCACGACTACAGGAGTCGCCGAACGCAGGCTGCAAGTCGCCGTTCGCAAGGCAGCATCATGGGCTCTGACTCATGGTTTTCAGTTCTCTGCTGCCAAGACTCGAGTTATGCACTTCTGCAGGCGTCGGACGGTCCACCCTCATCCTGCACTTTACCTCGACAGCCACCTGCTTGAAGTGGTGGACACTTGCCGCTTCTTGGGACTCGTGTTTGATGCCCGGCTCACATGGGTTCCTCATATTACTCAGCTGAAGCAAAAATGCTGGCGGCACCTCAACGCTCTCGCTGCCTTAGCCACACGTCTTGGGGTGCGGATCGCTGCACGCTGCTGCGATTGTACAGAGCCCTTGTGCAGTCTCGGCTTGATTATGGGAGCCTGGCCTATCGGTCTGCATCACCCTTAGTGTTGAAGTTGTTAGACCCCATACACCACTGTGGGATTCGGCTTGCAACTGGCGCTTTTCGTACGAGCCCTGTGGATAGTCTACTGGTGGAGGCCGGGGTTCCCCCACTGCGGATTCGCCGCCATCGACTGCTCGCCGACTATGCTGTCCACGTGCATTGCTCGCCAGGCCATCCCAATCGTCGCCTGCTTTTCCCTGCCATGGTCCTCCATCTGCCCGAACGGCGACCTAGGTCTGGGCTTTCCGTCGCTGTCCGCGTTCAGTCCCTGCTGTCGGAATTGGGTTCATTCCCTCTTCCGCCTCCCTTCCGGGTCCGTGCACCTACGCCTCCCTGGTGTTTGTCCCGGCTGTCCGTCCGTCTGGACTTGGCACAGGGACCCAAGGACTCGGTTCCGCCTGTGGCCCTCCGTCGCCGTTTTCTTGCGCTCCTCGCCTCATTTCCGGGCTGTGAGCCTGTCTGCACTGATGGTTCCCTGGTTGATGGTCGCACTGTCTACGCTTTTGCTCACGCTGCCCATGTTGAACAGCGCTCCTTGCCAGCTGGCTGTAGTGTTTTTACTGCAGAGCTGGTGGCCATCTTGCGCGCTCTTGAGCATATGCGTTCCTGCTCAGGTGCGTCCATCGTCGTCTGCAGTGACTCCCTGAGCAGCCTCCAGGCCATCGACCGCTGCTATCCCTCTTCTCCTCTGGTGTCCTCTATTCGGGAGTCTGTTTCCACCATTACCCACTCTGGTCGTTCGGTGGTTTTTGTTTGGACGCCAGGTCACGTTGGCATCCCGGGGAACGAACGTGTTGACAGGCTGGCCAAAGGGGCGACAATGAAGGCCATCCTCCGCATTAACACTGCGAACACTTTTATGCCTGATATTTCCGATCTTGTAAGGAAAAGAAAATGTCAAGCTACAGAGGCCCAATAAATTTAGTATGCAATTTCTTGTAATGCAGATGTTTCTTATTTATTTCCTGAACATCGTATTTCCTGGTGTAGCATGTCACCACGTCTTAGCAGCTAAGAGTATGAGGTTGTCGATCTTGTAAGACGCAGCTGGCACATCAAAACGCTTGCCTTGCTGCCTGCCTCAGCCAGCCGTGCCACGTGCCAGCCCACTTGAATGGTCACAGCGAGCGACACGGCTCCCTGGAGCAGGGAGCGCTCCGCGGCTCACAACGGAGCCGACTAGCTGGAACAGCCTGCTCTAGCTCCTTACATGTTGACGGTGTAGTGACTGCAAAGATAAGATTAATGTGATTACAGCTTGCACAGTGGTATTTAAGGAGTCATTTTTCCTGCACTTCATAACTTAATATATTGTATAAAGGGAAGTACCCTTGCCTTGCACTTTGCAGTAGTTTGCAGAATAAGGATGTAGATGAAGAAGTAGAAGTAGATGTTGTTGTTGTTGTGGTCTTCAGTCCTGAGACTGGTTTGATGCAGCTCTCCATGCTACTCTATCCTGTGCAAGCTTCTTCATCTCCCAGTACCTACTGCAACTTACATCCTTCTGAATCTGCTTAGTGTATTGATCTCTTGGTCTCCCTCTACGATTTTTACCCTCCACGGTGCCCTCCAATGCTAAATTTGGGATCCCTTGATGCCTCAAAACATGTCGTACCAACCGATCCCTTCTTCTAGTCAAGTTGTGCCACAAACTCCTATTCAATACCTCCCCATTAGTTACGTGATCTACCCACCTTATCTTCAGCATTCTTCGGTAGCAACACATTTCGAAAGCTTCTATTCTCTTCTTGTCCAAACTAGTTACCGTCCATGTAGATGTACGCTGTATGAAAAACCAAACACCAAGGAACAGTCGAACACAGCACTGCTAGAGAGACTTTGAAACTCAATTTCCAAGTTAAGTGGTGGTGGTGGTGGTGGTGGTGGTGGTGGTGGTGGTGGTGGTGCAGAAAACAATCTAGTTCAATATCATCTCCTTGCTGAGGATTGTAGTAAGCTGTAGGGCAACCAGCTATGGTGGATGTTAGATGTGCTGGTAAGACTCTTGGACTCGTTTCATCAGGAGCAGGTCACACTGGTGAGCAGTGAGTTGGTGGCATAAACACATCAAAAGTAAAATAATCTGAAGAGAACGTTAGTTGTGTTTGAAATGGAATGTCATGTCGTCTCAGCTTCTGCCAGTTGAATTAAATTTTTATATTGATTCGTGTGACTGAGATTTTATAAAAAAGAGAACTGAAGAAAAATAATAACCTTGCTTCTGTTGATTGTATTCCAGCAGAATGAAAGATAGAACCTGTAGGAATAGTATAACTTATATAAAATTGCTAATATTGAAATATTATTTTATGATTTTTTTGGAAGTGAGGAAGTTAATTTGAAATATTGAGTTTAATATTAGCTGTAGAAGTTAATTTCTGATATCTTCTTTAAATATTCCTGGTTGAAATTAACTCCCCAAAAGATATTTACTGATTGTTAAACAGTTAGTAGTATTAGAAAACTTTTAATCTCGTCTGCTGGTGACAAAGTTTCTGAAATGGTGAAACAGTGCATAGAAAGTTTTTACTTGCTTATTAATTGATTTGCCTTCCACCACCCAGCACCAGATTCTCATTAGATTGACTAGAATGTTAACTGACAACATTGTTCGGAGGTCAGTGACTGATCTTAAAATTATGCAGTTTGCATATTTTCGTTACTGATAAGATTGGTAAAAGAAATCTCAAGAATACTGAAATAAAAGTTTGATAAAGTAAAGGCTGATTGAACACTAGTAGCATTCTGGTACTGCCAGCAAACAATTTGTCAGCAACTCTCCTTTGCTGCAGCCTGAAAAAGTTTGATAAAGTAAAGGCTGATTGAACACTAGTAGCGTTCTGGTACTGCCAGCAAACAATTTGTCAGCAACTCTCCTTTGCTGCAGCCTGAAAAAGTTCTAAAATGCAACATAATAAATAGAGATGTCACATTAATGGAAGAGGAAAGTAGGTTTCTTGATTCAAACATAGCTGTTACCATTAAATTAACGTAATTATTTAATCGATAATGACACATTTTATGAGACAGCATTCAAAATAACAAAGGGGGGGGGGGGGGGAGAGAGAGAGAGAGAGAGAGAGAGAGAGAGAGAGAGAGAAGAGAGAGAGAGGAGAAGAGTGCAGCTCCTGCATTTGTACAGTCAAAACAAATTACAGCGACTGCCTTCAACTTGCTTTACAGAGTGTCTTTATAAAGTTTCTATTCACCAAGCGAAGAAGTTTATAATTAGGTAAGCTTTCGGAGTCAGTGGCGTGGCTCCTTCATAGAGATGAGTTGAAGGGGAAGGAAGAGGGGTGAAGGAAAAGGACTGGAGAAGTCGAGGAAAAGGGGTAGATTTCGGGAAGGTCACCCAGAACCATGGGGTTAGGGGCGACTTACCGCACAGAATGGAAAGGAAAGACCAATTGTTGGGGACTGCACGAGATGAGATTTGAAAACATGAGAGCGAAAGTTGAAAGACAGGATATTATGCAAGGCAGAGATTACTGCTTAAGCATCATGCATGAGTTATTAAGAGTGAAAAGCTAAGTGCATTGAATGTAACAGAGATGGGAGGGGGACGGTGAAAAATAGACGGGTAAGACAATGAAAGATGTAGAAAACGAAAACAGAGAGAAGAAAGAGTAGTTACAGTGAAGAAATTCTGAGATGAATGAAGAAATGCTGAGACGGAAGAAGTTAACATAAATTAAGGCCAGGTGGGTGGTGAGAACCAAGGACTTCTTGTAGGGCTATTTCTCACCTGCAGAATTCAGAGAAACTGGTGTCTAGGGGAAGAATCCAGATGGTGCATGTGGTGAAACAGGCACAGAGGTCACGATTGTTATGCTGTCGAGCAAGCTCTGCAACAGGATATTGCGTGTTGCCAGTATACACCCTCTGCCTATGCCCAGTCATCCTAATTGATAATTTGGTGGTAGTCACACCAGTGTAAAAGGCCAAACAGTGTTAACATAACAGCTGGTATATGACGTGTTGTTTTACAGGTGGCTGTCCCTTTAATAGTATATGTTTTGCCAGTTACAGGGCCACTATAGGTGGTGCAGGAGAGTGCATAGGGCAAGTCTTGTATCAGGGACAGTCATAGGGGTAGGAGTCATAGGGTAGGGAGATGGGTACAGGAGCAGCATAGGGTCTGCCAAGAATATTGCGGTGATCGGGAGGTTGACGAAAAGGTATTCTCGGTGTGGTGGACAAAATTTCAGACAGAATGGATTTCAATTCATGGCATTATATTAGAAAGCCATTGCCCTGTCAAAGTAGCTGATTAATACATTCCAGACGAGGGTAATACTGAGTCACCATTGTTATGCTCCAAAGTTGTTTTTTGGAGGGATCAGCAGTACCAGGATTGGATATGATGGCCCGGGAAATCTGCTTATGAGCTAGGCTGGTGGGGTAATTACATGCAGTGAAGGTTGCGGGGGAGAATGGTGATGTATTGCTGTTAAGAGTCTGCATGCAAACAAGTCCATTTGCCTCAAATGCCAAGGCTGTATGGGCGGGGGAATATTTGAAATGGCAAAGATAACAACTGTTAAAATGTAGGTTGTTTGTTGGCAGGTTTAATGTGGACAGAAGTGTGTTTCTGGCCTTCGGTGAGGACGAGATCAACATCAAGGAAAGTGGCATGGAATTTGGAATAGGACTATGCGAAATTTAATTGGGAGAAGGTATTCAGAAATTCCAGGAATTTTAACAGATCGGCCTCACCGTGAGTCAATATGGTAAAGATATCATCAATGTATCTGAGCCAAACCAGGGGCTGAAGACATATGGATCCCAGGAAAGTCTAAAAGCCTCCTCCCCCCCCCCCCCCAATCCCCGCCCCCAGTGACCCATGAAAATGTTGGCATACGAAGGAGCCGTCCTGGGTTCTGGGTTCCCATTGCCATACCCCTGATCTGTATATATGTCTGCCCTCAAAGGTGAAATAGTTGTTGGTAAGCGTAAAGTTGATTAAGGTGAGGAGGAGGAGGAATTTCATAGGTTTGGAACCAGGTGCGTACTGACTGAGGAAATGTTCATCGGCAGACCGATCATGTACCTGGGGGATGTTGGTATAAAGGGAGGTTGGATGGGCACAGATTTAAGATGGTTTCAGATGATCTAGGAAATGTTTGGTATCTTTGTTATAGGAGGGGACTCTTTGTACTATGAGTTGAAGGTGCTGATTAACTAAGGCAGATACACATTCGGTAGGTATTTTGAAGCCAGCAACATATTTGTTCAGATGCAGACTCTTTACAGCAATACAGTACCACTCTCACCTCAGCCTTCACTGCATGTAATTACCCCACCAGCCTAATTCAAAAGCAGATTTCCCGGGCCATCACATCCAGTCCTGGTACTACTGATCGCTCCAAAAAACACAACTTCGGGACACACCACTGGTGACTCAGTATTATCCTGGCCTGGAATGTATTAATCAGCTATTTCAACAGGGCCATGACATCCTAAAATCATGCCCTGAAGTGAGATCCTTTCTACCTGAAACGTTTCCCACCACACCTAGAATAGGTTTTCGTTGCCCTCCCAACCTCCGCAATGTTCTTGTCAGACCCTATGCTCTTTCTGCACCCATCATTCTACCCTATGGCTCCTATCCCTGTGACCATCCCCACTGCAAGACTTCCCCTATGCACCCTCCTACCACCACCCATGGCAGCTCTGTAATTGGCAAAACATATGCTATCAAAAGGACAGCCATCTGTGACACGACACATGTTGTATACCAGCTGTTAAGTAAGCACTGTTCAACCTTTTACATCAGCATGACTACCACCAAATTATCAATTTGGATAAGTGGGCATAGGCAGAGGGTGTATACTGGCAACACACAATATCATGTTGCAGAGCATGCTCTACAACATGACAATTATGACCTTGGTGCCTGTTTCACCACACTCGCCATCTGGGTTCTTCCCCCAGACGCGAGTTTCTGAACTCCGCAGGTCTTCTAGTGCTACAACATGTCCTTGGTTCTTGCCATCCACCTGGCCTTAATTTACGTCTCAGTATTTCTTCACAGTAACTACTCTTTTCGTAACTTCGTTTTAGTTTTCTACATCTTTCATTGTCTTACCCATCTGTTTTTCACTGCCCCCGCCCATCTCTATTATGTACAATGCGCTTAGCCTTTCACTCTTATCAACTGATGCATGATGTTTAAGCAGTAATCTCTGTATTGTATATTACCCTGTCTTCCACATTTGAGTTTTCAGATTTTCAAATCTCGTCTGATGCAGTCTCCAACAATCAGTCTTTACTTCTCATCCCATGTGGTAATTCCCAAAGTTCTTGGTGACTTTCCTGAAATCTACCCCTTTTGCTAGACTTCTCCAGTCCTTTTCCTTCACTCCTCATCCTTCCCCTTCAATCCTTCTGTGTGAAGGAGGAGCCACTGGCTCAGAAAGCTTTCCTAATTATAACTTTCTTTGATGTGTGTGTTCTGCCACTGCTTGATGAGTAGATTTTTTTATCTATATAATGAAATTATTTTGTCAAAAATTGATTGTTTTCGTTGTTATTTAATTTTATAAAGTAGGTATAGAAACATTTCTTTTGGATAATCTTTATATGAACCGTAAGAATATCTTTTTATATTAAATTATAATCTTTTCTCCTTAATTTACAGATCTATTTACACCGAGAAAATATATTCATAATATCTTTTAGCATCAATTAAACATTTGTGGATATTTTATTAATTATTCAAAAAGCAACATTTCACTTATAAAGCTGTGTTAAAAAATTGCATTAATCATCATGAGTAGTAGTTTAAATTCCTTACAGTACGTTGTTTCTTTCTCTATTCTCATTCCCGTTACCTCATGCATTTAGTACAGCATTTATTAAATATTATGCACAATTTGAAAAGGCATCAGTTTTATAATGTTTAGAATCAAAAATTAAAAAAAGAAACAAAATGGTTTTGTTGATTGACTATGATGATTGATTTTACAGATCCGACAACTTCCAGAGTCTGTAATAGTTGAAACAACAGAATACAAATGCCTGCAGTCACAGTTCTCTGTCTTGTACAATGAGTCCATGCAGCTGAAGACTCAGTTGGATGAAGCTAGGACACAGTTACAGACCAGCAAGAATGCACACCTGAGACACATAGAAATGATGGAAGTAAGTTACACATGTTAATCTGTATTAGTTTCTCCAGTTTCTATTCAGATGGAAAATTTTATGCCCCCCTTTAGAAATCTTTACCATGTTTGAATTAAGATGACAGTTATTCGCTTAAGTTTTTCTCATGTATCACTAATGTTTGAATTATTTGACATTACTAGAAGTCTGATACTACTGTATTGGTGATACCTATCAACTTTTTGGAAAAAATAATGAGTTGGTGGGTTAGTTGTCTGCATTTCCTGTGGATTGCAATTATGATCTTTCACTATGAAGAAGGAAGGAAGGAAGGAAGGAAGGAAGGAAGGTTGGGTTAATGTCCTGTCGACTTGGAGGTTATTAGAGATGGAGCACAAGCTCGGAATGTGTCAACATTAGGAAAAGAAATCAGCCATGCACTTTCAAAGGAACCATCGTGGCATTTGCCTGAAGGGTAAAGGGAAATCATGCAAAACCAAGCTGTGCATGGCCAGACACAGGTTTGAACTGTCATCCTCCCGAATCTGAGTCCACTGTGCTAACCACTGTACCACCTCGCTTGATCTTTTGCTATGATGTGGAACAAGTTTATTTTACAATGTTAGTACATGCCCTCAATGGAAAGTGTGGCACCTTACAGAAATTTATATTTAACTGTGTTCAGCGTCAACACACCTCCCTCCCCCCTTACATGCGCGCGCTGCGCGCGCACACACACACACACACACACACACACACACACACACACACACACACACACACACGCGCGCATGCGAAAACACACATTATTACTGCTGCTACTACTACTACTACTACTACTACTACTACTACCACTACTACTGCAGCATTCACAAATTCTTCTGTGTAGATAGTGATGGTGATGTGTGGCCATATCAACTGATCTGACAGCTATGACGTATTTATCTTAAATTACAACAATATAGAGAGAGACTGATTGTTACTTACTGTAAAGAAGACGCCTCAAGTTGTAGATAGGCACAATTAAGATACTTACATAAAGCTTTCAGCCACAGCCTCCATCAGTAAAAGAGAGGCACATAAGATTCGCACACACAAGCATATGATGCCCTTCGGGCACGAAGATAGGCAATCAAAGCCTTGGAAAAGGATGTGGTTCAGTTATTCTAGTCCAGGGTGGTATTGGGTGATGAAGGGGACACTCCTTTTTGGCTGGTTCTTGGGGGTGGTTGGAGAATTGGGGGCGTGAGAGGAAATGGTACAGGAGATCTGTTTGCGGACTAGGTGTGGGGGATAGTGCCTGTCTATGATCAGCTTGGTGAGATGCTCAGCACACTGAGCAATGGAGTTTTTGTCACTGCGAATATACCACCCCGGTGACCAGGTTCTATGGGAGGGATTTTTTGGTGTGAAAGGGATAACAGCTGTCAAAACCCTCATACTTTTGTTGGTTGGTGGGTTTAATGTGGATAAAGATGCGGATGGAGCCATCAGAGAGGAGGTGGTCAACATGTGGGAAGGTGGCATGTTGGGTTGAGGAGGACCACGTGAAATGCATGGGAGAGAAGGTGTTAAGATTGTGAAGGAATGAAGATAAGATGTGTTGGCCCTGAGTCCCGATCATGGTGATATCATTGGTGAACCTGAGCCAGACTACGGGTTTGGCATTTTGGGAGGGTAGGAAGGTCTTCTGTAGATGGCCCATAAACAGGTAGGTATAGGAGAGTGCCATGCAGGTGCCCATGGCTGTGGTGCGGATTTGTTTATATACCTTCCCTTCAAATGAGTGGTAGTTGTGGGTTAGGATAAAGTTAGCAAGGTGTTTGAGGAATGAGGTAGTAGGCTTAGAGTCTGATGGAAACTGGGGAAGGTAGTATTCAGTAGTGGTAAGACCATGGGCATGAAGGATGTTGGCATGTAGTGAGGTGGCATGAACAGTGACAGGTAGGGAACCAGCGGGTAAAAGGGTGGGAATGGTGGAGAGTAAGTGAAGGAAGTGGTTGGTGTCTTTGGTATGAGACGCTAGATTAAGAGCAATTGGATAGAGGTGTTGGTCAATGAGGGCCGAAATTCTTTCAGTGGGGGCACAATAACCAGCCACAATGGAGCGTCCAGGATTATTGGGTTTTTGGATTGTGGGGGTTATGCAAAAGGAGGGTGTGCAGGGTGTCATAGGGGTGAGGAGGTAAATGGATTCAGGGGAGATGTTCTGTGAAGGACCTAAGGCTGGGAAGTACCTAGGGCTTTAAACAGGGATTGGTGTTTGTGTTGGACTTCTGGGATGGGGTCATTCCAGCAGAGTTTACAGGTGGCGGAGTCAGATAATTTTCGAACGCCTACCGCATAGTAGTCACTGCAATTCATAACAACAGTGGTGGAACCTTTGTCTGCAGGTAGGATGATTAGGTCAGGATTTGTTTTGAGGTTGTGTATGGCAGTTCTTTCTACTACTGAAGGTTGGTGTTCTGAGCAAGGGAATTGGAAAAGGATGGTGAGACTAAGTTGGAGGCAAGAAATTCCTGGAAGGTGACCAGCAGGTGATTAGGTGGGAGGATGTGGAGAATCACAGTTGGATAGTGATACGAATATGATAGTGTTGATATTATGGTGGTTTTGGTGGGAGGGATTCGTGGCAAAGAAGTGCTTCCATTGCAGGGATTGGAAGAAGGAGAGTAGGTCTTTGACAAGTCCAGCATTGTTAAATTTGGGATTAGGGCTAAAGGGGATGCATTTGGATAGGACTGAAAATTCGGTGGACCTGAGGGTTTTGTTGGAAAGGTTAACAACTGTGTACAGGAATATATTGGCTCTGGATATGCTGGAGAGTTGGTAGTGAGTTTTGGGGATTTGGCAAGTTGAAAAGGTCAGCTAGGCGGGGTTTAGCTGCTATGAGGGACAGACGAGGAGTAACACTGTGGCTGCGATAGGGGTTTGGATAGTTGTTCCCCACAGTGGCAGTAAGGGGTCAGGATGTTGGGTAACTTATGGAGGTGGTGTCTGGATTGTTCCTCCAGGAGCTGGAGAGTGAGGGATTCAATTTCAGAGATGTGATATATGTAGTAGAAATTGCAGAGTAGTAGTATCTTGTGGAGAGGTGATTCTAGAACGCCTGTGCCATGGAGATGTGTTTTTGCAGGACCAAGTTTGTGGGGGCCAGCGAATGGCAGAATCTGGAAAGGCATAGGCCATTGTGAAAGGAGGGGTGGGAGTCAGAAAAAGGAATTTTAATGGTTAAGTGGTTTGAGGAATTCCATGGTTTACACAGCATTTGAGAAGCAGGATGTGGGACTCTATTTAGGATTCTTTTCCGAGCTGGTTCAGAAAGATACAGCAATGGTCTATGATGGCAGGAATGGTGTAAAGGAAATGGGAACGATGCAGAAATGGGCAAAATAGTTTCTATTGTTTGATTTTTGCTGAACAGCTTTCTTAATCATATAACCCTGTGATGTATTACTTTGTTACTTTTTTCTATATCATTACTCTTTTCAGTGTCCATTCTTTCTCATCTTAACTGTGTTTATTCTCCAAATTCCAAACTGCATCTACTTGCGACCCACAGTGTATAAATGATCATCTTTTCAGATTGTTAATACTGCATCCAATGCCACAGATTCTTTCCTCGATAGTTATATTTATTCCATTGATCCCACTTCATCTCTCATCTTGATGTACTTCAGCATTTTGTTTTCTATGCCTGCCCATGGCACATGAACTTTGGATCCTTGACCTAACCTATCCCTCCTCCCACTCCCTTCACTTTCGGCAACACACACACACACACACACACACACACACACACACACACACACGTACCTCATTGTTCCTTTTCACCCCACATTTCAGTTTCTTATGTATTTGTCTATATTTTTTATGTGGTTTTTCAGGCTTTTGTGTGTTTGTGCATATTTTTGTGTATTTGCTTATATTTTTGTGTGTTTGTGGATATTTTTATGTATTTGTGCATATTTTTACATATCTGTGCATATTTTTACATATCTGTTCATGTTTCTGCTTGTCTTTTTTTATGTATCTTTTTGCTTATTCAACTCCTCTCACAACCATCAACACCTATTTTGCTCTTTTCTGTGTCATTCCCGCTAACCATCAACACCTATTTTGCCCATTTCTGTGTTGTTCCCGTTTCCTTTACATCACTCCTGCCACAATGGATCTTTGCTCCTGCTTTCTGTGCTGGTTCAGAAAAATATCCCTTTCCCGTTGCTAAAACCCAATACCACATCCTATTTTTCAAATGCTACCTAAACCACCCAATTCCTCCAAATGGCCTAACTGTAAAGATTCCTTTCTCTGGATCCCACCTCTCCTTTCACAATGACTTACGCCTTTCCAGATTCTGCCAATCCCTGGCCCTCACAAATGTAGTACATCAGAAACACACCTACATGGCACAGGCATCCCAGAACCACCTCTACTCCTTCCACAAGATATTACTACTCTGCAATCCATACTACAAGCATCATATCTCTGAAGCTGTATCCTTTTCTCTCCAGCACCTGGAGGAGCCTTCAGACACCACCTCCATAAGTTAACCAACTTGCTGACATCCTACCGCCGCCTCAGGCACCACTCTCCAACCCCTATTGCACCCACAGGGTTCCTTGTCGTCCACTCCTCATAGCAGCTAAACCCTGCCTAGCTGATCTTTTCAACTTGCTACATCCACCAAAACTCACTACCAGCTCTCCACCAAATCCAGAGCCAAAACATTCACATAACGCTGTTGTTAGCCTTTCCAACAAAACCCACAGCTCCACAGAAGTTTCAGTCCTATCCAAAGGCATTCCGTTTAGCCCTACACCCAAATTTAACCATGCTGAATTTGTCAAATACCTACTCTCCTTCTGTCGATATCTGCAGTGGAAGCACTTCTTTGCTGCCAAACTCTCTGTGTAGGAACTGATATAGTGTTTAAAATGCCGTAAAACACAAATTTATGATACTTTAAGAAACAGGGATAAGATATGGGATGAATGGATGAAAGGGGAAGGGCAAATGAAAAGAAAGGCAAAGACTAGAAATGAAGAGAGTAACGTGATAGTGTGGGAATGTTTGTATGTGCGCAGGCAGAAAACTTTTCTTTGTCTGGGAACATGTTGCAGTGTGAGGCTTTAAAAGTTACTAAAGAGCTTGGAAATACAGAGTTTGATGCCCACAGGATGGCTGGGCAGTTCCAAAGCTAGGCACAAAATCATGTGAAATAAAGTGTGTGGGGAAGCTAAGGATGTGCAGGAAAATGTAACAACAGAAAGGAAGACAATACTCATCTGCAATGCTAATGAAACAAGACTGTTTTATCGCACACTCCCTTCAAAATCTCTAGCTGTTTGAGGTGAAAAACGCATCGGTGGAAAAATGTCAAAGGATAGACTCACTGCACTGCTGTGTGGAACATGTTAGGTGAAATAGAGAAGCCAGTGGTGACTGGAAAGGTGCAAAACTGTGCTGTTTCAAAAACATGTATGTCAGTAAGCTTTGAGTCACATGGCGAAGCAATAAAACGGCATGGATGGTGAGTGGTCTTACGGAAGAATGGCTGGACTCTTTTAATACAAAAACCACCAAGCTCTCCTTTTATCAGACAATTCAACCTGCCACCTAAAAATTAGATTATCAAACATGAAATTGGCTTGTTCCCCCTAAGGTTCAACCAGCCTTATACAAACCATGGGCCAGGGTGTTATTCACACATTCAAGTCCCATTATAGGCCATTACTGATGCAGTCCGTTATTCTTAGTGATGAAGAACCCAAAAATGCATTTGCTCTTACACAGTTGGTTTCTGTGCTGGATGCAGTAAATGGGATTGGCTTGGCAGTAAGAAAAGTAAAGCGCAAAACTGTTATCGAGTGATTCAACAAAACATGGTTTGGAGTGGAGAATGTGTTGCAAGGATAACTCCCATTTGTGCAGTTCAGAAAAGCTGGTGCTATAGGGAAGGATCCAATTGGCACGAATAGTGTAGCAGCCACTGAAATCGAGTGCATTATGTTCAGCTGCATGTTGTGCCACAGGATGGTCTGCTTTGCTCTCGGCCACAGTTCGGAGGTGACCATTCATTCTGGTGGACAGCTGGTTGGCAGTCATTCCAATATAAAAAGCTGTGCAATGATTGCAGCAGAGCTGGTAAATAACATGACTGCTTCCATAGGTGGCCCGATCCTTGATGGGGTAGGATAAACCTGGCGTTTCATTTGATGTATCAACATTGTGCATAACTTGTTCATTGTTATGCAGAGTGGTGTGGCTTGATGTCCACACCCACAGCACCATGCTGTGCCAAACCTTTTTTTTCTTGGTTTTGCACTGCTTAACAGCATTGTCAAGTCTTCATATTAGAAGTAGCATATTTGTAGAGTCATGAATAACTAGTGGATATGTAATGTAGTAGTACTGTATAAGCTCTTTTCCACATTAAACAATGAATTTTAATAAAGATTTAAAGTTTGCATTCCCTTTCTGCATTAGGAATGTTTTGCTTTATACAAAAAAATTAGCATATAAAGGTGTGTTGAATGCATCGGGACTGAAATGTTTGTATGGTTTGGGCAGATTTCCCAATTATACACATTCCACTTTGATCAAGTTTTACTGTATTTCCAAAACATTTCATCCTTTCAAGAATTTGCCAACTTCCCTTCCAAAGGAACCTCTCTTATGCATCATCATCATCGTCTTGTCTGCATCCATTTTCACACTAATATACACTCCACACGTCATCTTTGCCCCATTATATCAAGGGTTCCCAGCAAATTATCTCCCTTTCCATAATAGTCTTCAACTTACACCACTAATTACCAAAAAACACAAAAACTGTCACAAAATGAGCTTTTGGCCAACAAGGTCCTTGTCATGGGTAAGGACAATGACTGATGAAGATTGAGGGGTCAGTCCATACCAAGTGGTCCAACAATAAAATAATTGGTTGCTTGACCACCTCAGAAAAATTTTATATTTGCTAGGTGAATTCTCCAATGTTTAGTAGTCACAAAAATATTTTTTAAAAAAATGTATTGTTTACTATTTTGAAATGGCAGCCATGTGTGTTCCAGGCTGCATGTGGTTTTTTTCCCCCTCCCGAAGCATCTACATTTTTTACAGTTATTCAGTAGTGGTTAGTCCTAAGCCTTTCAGATAAAATGCATTTAGTACAACACAGTCTGGTCTACAAATTAACATCATTATCACTTAGCTGAATGTATTCTTTAATATATTTTTAATAGTTCAAAGTTATAGCCGCAAATTAAAAAGGAACACAGCAGGAGAATGTTTGATTTCAGTTTATTGTTAAAATTTTAGGAAAGTATCTCATCTATAACTTATCTGACCCATTCTTCAACATTGCTCGACTGTTGTGATCACCATGGAGGTGGATTGAAGTATTATACCAAAGCAATTAAGAGCCAAGCTGTAGGTTCCGTCAGCCCACAGGTATTACGGAAATGCTTTGTGAACTCACAAGGCAATCCATGGAGGGAAGATGATGTTCTCTTTGTGAAACGCTGTCTGCAGAAAGATTCTACTGCTGCAAATGCTCATTTCTCATGAGGACGAGATAAGAAACTGGGATTTGCACAGTGACGCATAGATAAGTCATTTTCCCTCTCTCCATTTGCGAGTGAAACAGGAAAGGGATTGAGCAGTACTGGTATAAGTTACCCCCTTCGCCATGCACCATATAGTGTCTTGTGGAATGTGGAGGTATATATGTAGCAATTTTGTCACTCAGTCAGTTGCAGCTTAGATAATTTTATTACAGCTTATTAGTAATGCCCTGAGTTTGTTGACGGGTAATTTTTCTTTCGTTATGAGGTACACATTGTTCACTAGTACTAAAGTCCAAAATGTTCTGTCTATAGAAATGTAAATTTAATTTTGCATTTTTCAGCATATAGATACTTTGCTTTATTTAATTTTTCAAGGATGTCATCTTTAAGATTTTACTTCATTTTTTACACGTTTATGAAACAACAGTTCTTTTAATGTTGAAAGAAATGAACAATACATGTGGCTTTAGGAAATTCGCATCAGTTTTGCTCCATACATGGTGAAGATAAATTGATGGTTTATTTGCTTATTGTGATTGTCATGTCATCGTTGTATTTGTACCAGGCATAGCTACTGAAACAAAAGTACCGATGTACTCAATGTAATGCCCATTTATGAAATATCTGTACATGAGTGTCAATATTTTAGATTTGTTTGGAAACTAAAGCAAAATATAAAAGTGCATGTTTCAGTTGTTTCAGGAAATGTTGAAATATTTTCTAAATGTGAGCATGTGTTCTATTTCAACAGAAGTTCACTTGCCTTTGAGAATCTCTGCTGGGTCATACACTGCAATAGCCCTAAGATGGTTCAGACAAAAATTTTCCTTACACCTTCAAAGAATGAGATTTCTTAAAATGTCTTTTTAATTGATATTTTCAGTTGACTTTAGTGATAATTTTCCAGGTATTTTAGGTCGTAAAAATGAGTCCTTTTTCATACTCATAGATTAAATGAATTCTCACTCGGGGCAGCTGCCATCATTCTCACCCCACCTGCACACCCTTGCTGGTGCCCAGTGATCCAGAAATAAGGCAATTTCTTGAAAAGTATAAAGTATACTGACTTGAAAATTCTCAGCGTGTTGACATTAAGAAAGAGCTAGCATGGTACACCTCGTTCATATATCTGTTATATTAATGCATTTGCTTTTGAAGAAGAATATGCTGAATACATATACAATAAAACCATTTACGGACCTGGTGAAGCAATAAAAACAACTTTCTCATAATGGGTACATATGGTGCCACATATAAGTATACTGGTAAAGAACTTATATGCAAAGTTACTTCTCTGACATGTACTTTTCATGTAGTGTGGAAGAATTTAGATTTCCACGTCCTGTAGTGAATAATATAATATTCAAGATGAAGATGATGATCGTTGCATTGAATTGGCGGAAAAATTCAGCAAGTAGTACAAGAAGCAGCTCTGCATCCCAAACCAATAAGATAAGTAACTGAGTTTGAGGCTGTTTTGAACTACTGAGACTATTTGGAGATTGTAAAGGAGATCGTTTTCTCATGTGACAATCAAATATGCTATTAGCAAAGTCACATTGTACAAAGCTGATGTTTACTGTGATTTTAAAATTTATCAAAGGGAGTGGCAGAATTCAGTCCACAGCTGAGTGAAATTATGAACAATTTATTTCAAGTTTGTCATTGAGAGATGTGAGTATGATTCTTCATAATACAAAGCACAAAATTATCAGTAATGTAAACCAAGCCTGTATCTAATGGATTTCATTTACAGTTGGAGCAGGTAATGAGACTATACATATGTATAATCTTTCGTAATGATTTTCTTATGTAGGTTTTACTTATAGTGGACAGTCCACCTCCGTAGCATAGCAGTAGTGTTCTTGCCTACCACTCAGGGGCCCTAGGTTTGATTCCCAGCAGGGGACTGGGTGTTGTGTGTCCATCATCATCATTGACTCGCAAGTCGCCGATGTGGCCTCACCTAAAAAGGACTTGCAATACTGCGGCCGAACTTCCCGAATGGGGCCTCCCGGCCAACGATGTCACACGATCATTTCCATTTTTATAGTGAATGCGAAGCAATAGTGCAGAATTAGCATGCGGTAAGGAGAAGAGCCAAGAATTCATCAAATCAGTAACCTCATGTCTGCAATCAAATGACTGTGGGAAACAAGAGTTTGTTTAATGTCTGCTCAGTTTCCACTGAGCAGCGACTTGAGGATATTGAAAAGTCAATTTCTTTCTTTTATTTTATTTTTTTCCTCTCTCTCTCTCTCTCTCTCTCTCTCTCTCTCTCTCTCTCTCTCTCTCTCTTTTTAAGTTAACTGTTGAACAAGGAATGTGAGGTTGCATTTTATTTGTGATGTCAGTTGTGTTCTAGTGAGGAAGCCAAAGTAATGTCATATACGGGAAAACATTGTCAAACGTGGAAAATATTTTGTGTAAGGGGCATTCAAATGAAATCTGGTCACTATTGTAAAGTAACGGTAATGATTTTATTAACTCAAAAATGTAGTTGTACAAAGTACACATAATCAAAAATAGTCACCGAAATTGTTGGCACATTTATCCCATTACGACACCAGCCAGTTGATTCCATCCTTGAAGAAGCTAGTAGGCTACTATCGGATCCAGGCCTGGACCCAGTCACACACTTCGTTGTCCATTACAAATCAATATCCGTGAATAGCTTGTTTTAGAGGTCCAAACACATGAAAGTCACATGGAGAAATATTGGAACTATTCAGTGGATGTTACAGCAGTTGCTCACCAAAACTGCTGCAACATCGTCTTCAACGCATTGGCCGTATGTGGGTGGGCATTATCACGTGGGAGGATAATGCCATTGAACAACATGCCTTGGCGTATCGATTTGATGGCTCGTCTAAGGTTCTGTGAAGTGGTTTGATGACGTTGGGCATTGTGTTTCATCACCTGTGACAATATGCGACAGAAAGCCGTATTCCTCCTCGTGATGACATTGCACTTGACTCAAAGACAAGTTCATGTGTTGATGCATTATGGTGTGGGCAGTGCCCATGCTAATACCCAGTAACCGATGGATCTTGTCCATGATGATTCTGCGGTTGTCCAAAACTAAAGCATTCACTTCTGCAACCATTTCTGGTGTGATGACATGATGAGTGGTCCAGGATGAACATCATCTTCCAGTGTCTCGTGCCCCTCAAGGAATTGTTTGTGCGATTCCATAACACTTGAACAACTCAGACTGTGCTCACCGTACACAGCCTTCACGGCCTCCAACTCCCTCCACCACCAAAAATCGAAGCACTCCTCGTGACCACCTTCTCTTCAGCGTGAAACCACATTGGCGCTATGCAACATCAGATGGTGTGCATGCGTCAGTCTCTCTACCAATAGATGGCGCCACCATTCCCGCAATTATGTGGCGCCACCTTACGTGTAAGGAAAAGGTAGATGCACAGACCATATTTCATTTGAGTGAACCTCATAACAAAAGGAAAATGCACTCAAGGAAACTAGTAAATTTTGAGACAGAATTGTTAAGATTTAAATCTTTGTGGGCATTGTTTCAGTGACATTAAGTAGGATGGTCAGAAACAGTCAGAAAAGCTAGGTTTTCAGACTGTTTCTGATCACCCTGAATATCTAGATGTTTTCTTCTTTAAGTGTAAATAATCCTTGCTTATGCTAATTGTGACAGGCATCATGGTATAAAAAACGATTACTAATGTCACCATTCTGTCTGTTAAATCTTAACTCTGTGCTGAGTGGGCAGATGCAAAGGGTTGGGTTGTGTGGGAGGAAGAGACCAAACAGCGAGTCATCGGTCTCATTGGATTAGGGAAGGATGGGGAAGGAAGTCGAACTTGCCCTTTCAAAGGAACCATCTGGAGCGATTTAGGGAAATCACGGAAAACCTAAATCAGGATAGTCGGACGCGGGATTAACCGTCATCCTCCCGAATGCGAGTCCAATGTGCTAAGCACTGCACCATCTCGCTCGGTGGGATGCGAAGAACAGTGTCACTCCATATTATTCAATTCTCATTTTCCATATGTTGTACAAAATTTTCCATACGTTGTGCAAAACCAGTTATTCCTTTGCTTAATCAGCAGCATTTTTCTGTTGGGAAGTGTTGCACATACATCAGTTATAATTTATGTGACATAGCTGTTATGCAATTCTACAATGTCTTAATTTCTTATCGATACAGAGTGAGGAGTTAATGGCACAGAAGAAGCTGCGTACTGAAGTGATCCAGTTGGAGGATGTCCTAGCACAACTTCGAAAAGAATATGAGATGTTACGCATTGAATTTGAGCAAAATTTGGCAGCGAATGAACAGACTGGCCCGATAAATCGCGAGATGCGTCACCTAATTACTTCACTTCAAAACCACAATCAACAACTCAAAGGTGAAGTTCACCGTTACAAGCGCAAATACAAGGAAGCCAATGCAGAGATACCAAAGGCAAGTAGTCCCTCAAATGTCATGATATTGCAAGTAAATATAAACAAAACTAATGTCTATTTTTTAAAATAGTAAAAATTCATTTGTTTGAAAACGATTGTTAGTAGTGTAATTAAACAGCCTACTTCAGTTGTTAGATATAATTATATCCTGTCTTTTATCAGTTTGGCAATTTCTTGGCTGGGTAATCATCTAATTTTAAGAAGTTGAAGAGTTTTATGTGTTACATTATTTATTGTATTTGCATATGGTTACAATTGCACACCAGTAAATATGAAAGAAACGCTGCCCTAGTGGTATGGAGAAGAGTAACGCTTAGTAATGAAATGGTTTGTTTACAGTATTTGTCTTACCTTCTAAATATTGTGCTCATTGATAAAACAGGGTAGAAAATACTGTTAAAAATCTGTCTTCATTTTTATTTTTCCTTTTATTCCAACATGGCTATTACAGCTTTCATGTCATACCAAGAAATGTGTATCTGATTTTCTAGAAAACCATTTTCTACGATCCCATGTTGAATCAGTTGCATTTTCTGTGTTTTCAATGCCATATTTTGATTTAACAAGATACTGCTTTATTGTCTTGTCATTCTTACCACTGACATTCTCTCACTGACGTAAATCACTTAGTTAAAACTTGGTATTAATTTTTGTTATTGCATGTTGTATGCATCTTTCTCATAATTTTTGCCCACACATATTGTCAGCCATAGTTTAAAATACTGTATCACACAAATTTGTTTTTGCCTCACAAAGCTATGTTTTTAAGCTATTTCATTGCTGTACCCCTTGCAACTTTATGAAAATTTGATCAAGTTTCATAACATAGGAAATCCAAAACCAGATATAAAAGTTTCAGTAGCTGTCTGGTCTATAGTTTCACCATCTATACCATGACAGTGGTTTGCTTTTGCTGGAACACTCAGTTACAATTGTAAGACACCGAGGTTTGCCAGTAGTCTCTCTCCTTGCAGCACCACAGGAGAGTACATTGTTCATTTGTCAATTATTGTATGAGCTTCTTCCTTGAAGTGTCTTTTTTTTTGTCTACTTGTGTGCTTAGTTGTTTAATTATTATGTGTTTGTGTAGGTGTAGTCTTGCATTTGGGTAACTGTTTGGTGTGTAATTCTGCCAACTTTAGTACAGATACAGACTGTGATTTTTGTATTTGGATGTAAGCCAAGTTGGTGAACCTTCACTCCCATTTCCAGACGGTGCTGGAATCTGTGATGCAGCTTGAAGCTGGTACCAATGAGCAATGGGGGAGGGGAGGAGGGGCCGTTCCTTGACTTAGGGGTCCAAGGGACTTCCAGCCCATCACACGTGTCACCAGTCAGTCCGCTACTGTGGCCACCCTTGTTACTGCATGCACTGAGGTTTACCGCTCACCAGTGGTCAAGTAAGAGGTTGTCATAAGGTGTGGCAGGCAGCGAAGGACTTTCTGTGCGGCCAGTTGAAAGGTCTTCCTGGTTCAGCAGCACACACAATAACATGCTAGACCTCTTGACAACAGACGATCCTGAGCAAATAGGGAGCATCATGGCAGATTGGTGATCATGAGATTGTTGTAACGAGACTGGATACGGTAACATCCAAACCCACCAAAAATAAAATCGAAATATATCTACTTAAAAAAGCAGGTAAAAACTCTCTTGATGACTGCTTGAGAACTAAAAAGTACCCATTACATTTTGGTCAGACAGTAAATCATACAAATTCAAAGGCCATCAATTAGACTAAAAACCTGGTGATTACAATTATGAACAACTCGAATTTGAACATAGAAAATGTTGTGGGGAAGGATCACCAAAAACTGTGTTTTATTAGCAGGACATTTAGAAGACACTACTGGTCTACCAAAGAGACTGCATACACAACACTTGCCCATCCTCTGCTAGAGTATTGCCACGCTGTATGGCATCCTTACTAGACAGCATTGATGAAAGACAAACATTCAGTCCAAAAAAGAGTACTTCTTTCTGTATTATCACAAAATGGGAGAAATCGTTGCAGTACGGTATGAGAGTTGGGGTGGCAATCATTAAAACAAAGGTGTTACTCTTTGTGGCAAGATCTTTTCACAAAATTTCAATCACCCACTTTCTTCTCTGAATTCGAAAATAGTTTGTTGATGTTCATCTATAATCACAATAATAAGAGAAATCAGAACTCACACTGAAAGATTTAGATATTTGTTTTCCCCACAGCCTTGGAGAGTGGAACAGTTGAGAGTGCCAGTAAATTGCAAAGTAGTCATGTGAATGTACCGTATTTACTTGAATCTAAGCCGCACTTTTTTTCCGGTTTTTGTAATCCAAAAAACCGCCTGCGGCTTAGAATCGAGTGCAAAGTAAGTGGAAGTTCTGAAAAATGTTGGTAGGTGCCACCACAACTTAACTTCTGCAGTCGAATATATATAGCGCTACACAGGCATGCTTTGTAGGCACAAAGATAAATACTGGCGCCAAAACCAATGCGTCAGTAAATAAATTTTTTTTTAAAAAAGATGGAAGACGAGCTTTTTTTCTCCGCCCCGAGTTTCGACCACTGCATTTTCATACATTATCCAACGAAATAATACAAATTCCGTATTGTTCATCTTCGAATGTAGCAGTATTTCAATGTACTACGAAAATCCGACTGGCAAGACTGTTTGGGATGGTTGTCAATATGGCCAACTCTACGTTCTGAACTTTTTTGAACTTGTGAGAAGAGATGGTTGCTAATAGGAACCTGATGAAATGTGAATCACATGCAGTATTCTCTTCACTGTAAGAGTAATACGAATATAAACATTTTGCCATGTATTCTTTCGTGTTTCCTGCTATCTTATTTAAATCCTGTCTGCCTAATAAACTACGACTGCCTAATAAACTACGAAACTAGAGACAACAGCAAACGCGGAAGAATATACGTATCGTGTCATGTTTATATTCGTATTATTCTTGTGCCTAACAGTGATAGAGTCAGAAATGAAGCACGGCAACTGACTAGATTTTTAAATCTAAGACGACTCTAATTTCTGTGCAGAATTTGACGTTCTAAAGAAGCGGCCGCAAAGATTTTCAAACGGAGAAACATTTTCGCCTAACTCTCGTTCAGAACATGTCCTATTATAAGCAGTCTATTATTTGGTTCTTGTTGATCATTATCAAAGAAAGCAGCAGTGTAAGTAACAACAAATAGCAGTCTCTTGCCATTTTTTCGCTAACGAGATGATTCCTCTCTCTTGTTTTTTAATTGTAAGCGGCGGTAGCACGCACAAAAGCAAGCCATGCCGCGAGCGGAAACACGCCGTAAACACGCACTATCAGAATGCGACAAACAATGTATGACACAGCACAGTAATGCATTTTCAGCTTCGAGTGACGTAAACACCTATAACAAAGAAAACGGCACTTATCAGATCAAAGCAAAATAAGCAATCGATCCAAACCAGACGAAGCACGTGAAAAAGGAAGGGTACCCGTATAAATACGGACGGAGCGCCTGACACATAGCAATGGCTACCTGGTAAAGCTTAACTGCTAAGATTACGACTCGAACCAAACTACTGTAGCTGTATTGTCATTCATTATACCCAAATTGTGTGTCATATTAGAATGGACCAACTTTGTTTCGATTTGGAGGTGCGGCCTAAAACTTTTCTCTCCCCTTGAATTTCGAGTCTCAGATTTCAGGTGCGGCTTAGATTCGGGAATTTTTTTTTTCCTTTATTTCGAGTCTCATTTTTGAGGTGCGGCTTAGATTCGAGTAAATACGGTAGATGTTTTTTGTAACTCAATTAATAACAGAAATGAGAAAACTCATGATATATGAATAGTATATTGCATCAAAGTGTTGTTCTTGTGCCTTGAAATTTTCACTATGTGGCAGAATGGGCACTGATTTGAAACTTCAGGCACACAATTTGAATCTACCTGGAAGTTTCAAAGTTCCTTATGCCCTAAAAAGTTCTTTGCATCATTGTGCAACTGTGTTTGCTCATCCATTGAGGATTTAATAAATTTTTTGCTGCATCAGAATTACTTGTAATTGCAGTAATTGCATTGGATACTTGGTTGGTATTTCTGGATCCACGTAAATTCTTAGTGCAGGATAGAAAGAGCACAATCCTTTTCAGGTATCATATAACAAGTATGTTGTGAGTGAGTTCATTGCTCGCATCAAGTGTGCTATTTTTAAAAATATAGTGATCCACACACACACACACACACACACACACACACACACACACACACACACAGTTCCACCAGAACAGCCCAAAGTACTCTTCAAACTCATTCTGGAAGATTGTTGTGTGATTAAGCAGTATGCTAACCCTTTCATTGTGGGCACACATACAAATACTGCTATGCCATTCATCAGGTGTTGTGGATGTGTGTGTGCATGTTGCTTGGATTTTTTCTACAGTGCCATGGACATCTGAATGTGCCTTAGCCACCAGCTTCTCACTGCTGTGGATGAGTTACTGCCATATCACGGTGAATAAAGAAGTTTAGAGTATATTTATACAACGAAGTACCTCATTGTGTAGTATCATTTGCAGAAAACCTCATTTTGATATCGTGTTTATAAGATATAACAATTGTTATGACCATGTGATTCGTGATGCACAAGAATGTAAATGGGTGTATTGTGTGCGACTGTCCTTCAGATGTAAAACCCAATAACTCAAGAACAAAATGAGATATAGTCCTCCTCTCAATTTCTTAAACACAAATATTCCACACGTCCAGGGCCTCGCTGCGATGGAGCATTTCCTTTCACGCCGATCACCTGCCACCCTACCTAAAACCTCTTTCCTCATTACCTTAGCCAGCTTCATCCTGACCCACAACTTCTTCACTTTTGAAGGCCAGACATACCAACAATTAAAGGGAACAGCCATGGGTACCAGGATGGCCCCCTCGTATGCCAACCTATTCATGGGTCGCCTAGAGGAAGCCTTCTTGGTTACCCAGGCCTGCCAACCCAAAGTTTGGTACAGATTTATTGATGACATCTTCATGATCTGGACTCACAGTGAAGAAGAACTCCAGAATTTCCTCTCCAACCTCAACTCTTTTGGTTCCATCAGATTCACCTGGTCCTACTCCAAATCCCACGCCACTTTCCTTGACGTTGATCTCCATCTGTCCAATGGCCAGCTTCACACGTCCGTCCACATCAAACCGACCAACAAGTAACAGTACCTCCATTATGACAGCTGCCACCCATTCCACACCAAACGGTCCCTTCCCTACAGCCTAGGTCTTCATGGCAAACGAATCTGCTCCAGTCGGGAATCCCTGAACCATTACACCAACAACCAGACAACAGCTTTCGCATCCCGTAACTACCCTCCCGACCTGGTACAGAAGCAAATAACCAGAGCCACTTCCTCATCCCCTCACACCCAGAACCTCCCACAGAAGAACCACAAAAGTGCCCCACTTGTGACAGGATACTTTCCGGGACTGGACCAGACTCTGAATGTGGCTCTCCAGCAGGGATACGACTTCGTCAAATCCTGCCCTGAGATGAGATCCATCCTTCATGAAATTCTCCCCACTCCACCAAGAGTGTCTTTCCGCCGTCCACCTAACCTTCGTAACCTGTTAGTTCATCCCTATGAAATCCCCAAACCACCTTCCCTACCCTCTGGCTCCTACCCTTGTAACTGCCCCCGGTGTAAAACCTGTCCCATGCACCCTCCCACCACCACCTACTCCAGTCCTGTAACCAGGAAGGTGTACACGATCAAAGGCAGAGCCACGTGTGAAAGCACCCACGTGATTTACCAACTGACCTGCCTACACTGTGATGCATTCTATGTGGGAATGACCAGCAACAAACTGCCCATTCGCATGAATGGACACAGGCAGACAGTGTTTGTTGGTAATGAGGATCACCGTGTGGCTAAACATGTCTTGGTGCACGGCCAGCACATCTTGGCACAGTGTTGCACCGTCCGGGTTATCTGGATACTTCCCACTAACACCAACCTATCCGAACTCCAGAGATGGGAACTTGCCCTTCAATATATCCTCTCTTCCTGTTATCCACCAGGCATCAATCTCCGCTAATTTCAAGTTGCCGCCACTCATACCTCACCTGTCATTCAACTTCATCTTTGCCTCTGCACTTCCGCCTCGACTGACATCTCTGCCCAAACTCTTTGTCTTTAAATATGTCTGCTTGTGTCTGTATATGTGTGGATGGATATGTGTGTGTGTGCGAGTGTATACCCATCCTTTTTTCCCCCTAAGGTAAGTCTTTCCACTCCCGGGATTGGAGTGACTCCTTGCCCTCTCCCTTAAAATCCACATCCTTTCGTCTTTCCCTCTCCTTCCCTCTTTCCTGACGAAGCAACCGTTTGTTGCGAAAGCTAGAATTTTGTGTGTATGTTTGTGTTTGTTTGTGTGTCTATCGACCTGCGAGCGCTTTCGTTTGGTAAGTCACATCATCTTTGTTTTTTGAATAACAAAAAGAAATGCAATTCTTTGTGGAATAAAGGTATCAGGTTGTGAGATGTGGAAAAAGCAGATTTTTTCACATAATAGTTTTCTTAAAAATCAGATGGTATTTATTTCACATCAGCCAGTATGCCTTCCCTCGGCTCAGGCACCAGCATTTTGTGAGCAGTACAGCCATAACAAAAGCAGCATCAGCATGGAGTGCAAAGAGCTTGTTTGTAGCAGCAAAAAGCGTTAAAGGTACTAAATGTCACTTCAGTCAGAAATTTGTAACTTGTGGCAAATAGTCAATAAACTATGCAAAATATGTGTAGCATGATATTTATGAATTATTTTGCAAGTAGGTGGCATCAAGTGCTGTTGTGCAACAAACTGAAGTGCCATGTGCTACAAACTGAAAAAGGAAGAAAAGAAAAATGTGTTTTCATACATGATGGAAATGCATTAGTGCTGGGATTGTTGTTAGTGGTACAGTTTTGTAACTATTTTCATGTAATACACTGTAAAATATCTAGTTAAAATAGTTTGGTAGAGTGTCAGCTACATCTACATATGTGAAATATGTGATATGAAATGTGATTTATTCATCTCCTTACATAAAATTTTCATATCATTTGATTTGATGTATAGAAGACATGTCAGTTTTTATGAGAAGAACATTTTTGGGAGAATTATAAAAGTTGACAATATTTTGTATACATTTCTGAGGTACAGCAATGCACATAGTTATTATAGTTTTTAGTACACAAAAATAAAACACGTAATTCCCTTGTCCAAACTGTGAAAATGTCTCCAATGATTACAATAATAGCAGTTTTCCACCAAAAAAGTGAAGAACAATCTTTTCAGTGAGCCAAGTTCCATGTTAAATGTAGTACTACCTTTTATTGCCTTGTACATTTTTAACCCTGTGTATTCTGGGTTTCGGAAGTTTGAAATTCTCTCTGTCAAGTGTATGTAAGAAAATTAACACCTCATGGTTATATGTAAAGGGAAGGTGTGGATAGTATTTTTAAATTTTTTAGCAACGTTTGACAGAATACCTATTGTTTGGCAACAAAAGTGACCATAATTATTATCTTTTGTGATACTGGGAGCTCATGACATTTGCTGAATTTCCACAGAAGATTTATGCAACGGCAGTTGACTGACTTAGAGGAGCAGTGATCTTTCTGGTGTGTTACGTTTGTGGCACCTGACAAAATATGCATTGCAAATGCATTCTTTATTCTTATTTTACAGCTGAAAAAGGAAGTTGAGGATCTTACTGTGAAGTTGGGGCAACAAGCATCACAGGAAATGAAGGAAGGTTCCATCCTGGAGTCATCTTGTAAGGAAGAGGATACGGGCTGCATACAGAATGCTGTGCAGATCAAGGAAGAGCCAGGAATTACGACAGGGAAAGAGGGAGCAGAAGAAGAACCAGAGGTATGTTAATACATAATGTAATTAAGTGTCCCAGCTGTTAATTTGTACATTGCTCTGAAATTTGAGGAGTGAATTTTGTATTGTATTGACAAATAGTTAATTGTTCCTTTTTAGAAATGAATGATGTATTATTGCTTGTGAACTGATACAGTACTATGTTTATAAAAGTAGGGAATTTTATGTTGTTCGTGTTGGACGAAGTGTGTGCATTCGCTTATGGAATGTGGATCTTCTTACCAGGAGAGTGAGTCTTGAATAATTTTATGGAAAATACATAAAACAAAAACAAAACAAAACAAAAAGTTTAAGCAGGTAAAGTTGTGTAATAAACACATGGAATAAAGAAAGAACAATCTGATCTAACAAAGTTTTCTGAGTATGATACCACGTCACTATATTAAAAAACTATACTGGAGAAACCAACATTTTGGCCATGTTTGTAGTGGTCTTGTTCTGGGTTTAGACCCTTCTTTTATGTCAACTGCCTCTAGCAGTGGAAGACTACACAGTTATATGATCTAACAAAGTGCTCAATATTTTGGGAATAAATTGAAGATCTAGCCAGGAGTCTGAAATCTATTAATTGTTGAATATTGCAAAATAATGCAGACTGACAGAATTAGTGAACAAATTAAAATTCCAAAAGAATTTGATTTGTGGTGAAAACAAATTATATTTTAATGCTATTCTATGTGGTCTTCAGTTGTATATTGTGTCATCAATTAGTACCACAGGAAATAATCAGGGAAGGTATATTCTGAGAATGAGATGCTCTCATACATTAACATGAAGTGTAAAGATTTGTGATCTCCAATTTTACATGTCTAAGAAAAGCAAAAGTGTGACATACTTACAGTGTTTCCCTTTAACAACAACAACAACTGGATCAAGACGTGAATGCTATTGAAGTGTGCAAGGATTCTACACGGTCCACATTTTGCCTGTTACTATAGTCACTAAGATGAATATGTACCGTCTTACTCATCCGGAGATCATTGGTGCTGGATATTAAGGTTTTTGATAGTGTCAACCAGTTACTGAGTGTACATTATAACAAGGGAGGGATGAGCGATTTCCTGTTTCTTAACTTTTTCAGTTCGCTGATTGCACAGTGATAACCAACAACAGAGCTCCTTAGTGAAGAAAGACAGTGAAATGACTTACCTACTAGATGGAAAGAACACACAGGCAATACTGATCTGTATGGGCATGGGGAATATGCTAAATAAACATTGTATAGTTTTTTGCCCAACCGGTAGTGTAGGTTGAAACTGTCACTGTAATTTTAGGACTGCCAAATATTTCTCTAAGGAAGTTGTTCACTGACAAGATTCTCATTCATGTCAAATGAGAATCCGTGCAATGTGATTCATGTTCTGGTTGGAAAGGACACAAATCTGCTTACAATTAAGAGATTTAAGAGACTTCCGTGAGGACTCTGGTGTGATGAGAACTGCATGAACTGGCATTGTCAGTTCCAAATACACTTTGCTGTTACACTAACAACAGTGACAGGTTTCAACAGTGCTGTTTGTATGGAATATTAGGAATTTACAGTATTACTACAGAACTCCTGTACCTCTTCTTCATCATTTTTAGCCCTTGAGTGAAGGTAAGAGATAAACAAGCATTGCAGATTGTTGTACTCTAGACCAGGGGTTCCCAACAAAATTTTCTCGAGGACCCCCTTATTGAGCATGATTGGTACCTAGTAATATCACTGTATCAAGTACCTAAAAAAAGCTAAATTAAGAGTGTCGTTTTAACGAGCCACATTTTAATCAGCGGTCCATTTTTAACTACGCAAACTGTAGCTTGTGCGAAAAACAATGTTTCATAAACACTGTTGTTTTAATACAGAATATTGAATATGTAAAGAGCACGGTCTATGAAAGCACTGGCAATAAATTAACAATGGCTGATTGTCATCTAAAATGCGAGTTTCTGTGGAAAGTGACTGTGAGTTGTCAGCTGCAAAGAGGCAGTGCGCGCAGTCTAATGGCATACAGATTTGCACTAGAGTGTGCTAGTGTCAGTTGGCTCTAGGAAGACACTAGACGCAGAAGTTAGTGTTTGCTAAAGCTCTGCTCATGCAGGAAGCAGCCAAAACAAAAAAAAATCTGTTATCATACGAAATATAGTTAATATATTTTTTGTTCTAATAGCATCTTGCGGACCCCTGGGGGTCCGCGATTTCTGTTAAATTTGGTGCATCCAGTGATCCATGTGAGAGATGAAGACAGTTATGAAGGAAGTTCCAGGCTAGCTAAGTTTGGAAACCATGTGAAATTTGCACTTCTGTCTCAACGTACAGGAGTGTAATACTGTTTCTAATCCAGATACAGCAATGAAAGTTATATCATTGAAAAACTAAGGATGGGACCCTACATCGATATGCAACATGATGGGTTTCTAAGAGTATCTATTACTGGGAGAGTGTATGTCCATACAGTTTGTGTCACTAGAACCAGCCTTGTGAGAATGTTACATCTTCTGTAATACGTGTCTCATTTGGCTGGAAGCATTAATGATGCAGATAATCCTTGTTGGACAAAAGACTGACCTGTTCTACATTTGTTACCTCATAAGATCCTAGATGTATGCAACCACCAGTGCAGACAACAGATCCATGTATGTCTGTTAATATCATTTTATTCACCATAGCACCCAACCCTGCTCGCTAACGAAGTGAAATATGTCTTCAATAATGTGTGTTATACAATGAAGCTTAAGGTTATCTGGAATCTACTTTATATTCTTGCAGTGTTGCTTCAGCTTGACAGTGTCTTTATCATGTTGAAAAGCTGATGTGAACTGCAAGACACATGAAGGAATATTTCCTTTCCACTACTGAAACAACTGTCATGGTGTCGAAGTATGGTTTTCATGATGCCACTTGAGGCTAGCAAGCATAGCTAATCTCTTTACAGTCCATGCAACCATCTCACAACAACCATTCGAGGTGGCAGAGCAGTTGGCGTGCTGGACTCATATTCAGGAGGATGATTGTTTAAATCCTTACGCAGCCATCCAGATTTAGGTTTTCCAAGATTTCCTTAAATCATCTAGGCATATGCCGGGATGGCTCCTCATTCTTTCACAATCATGGTATGTGCTCTGTCTCTAGTGACTATGCTGTCATCAGGACTTTAATCCCTAATCCTCCTTTCTTTCTTCCTTGCATCACAAGGTCCTTTACCATGCGATTTAGCAAAAAAATGCCGTTGTTCCTGATGTTAGGGCAGATACATGAAATTCTTTCTACTTTTGGAATGCTTCCATGTGCATGGGGCATGCATGCATGTGTACGCCCCCCTCCCCCTTTTTTACACACACACACACACACACACACACACACACACACACACACACACACACACACAAGTTGTGTTGGAGGTAGTCAGATATCTCTACTTGTGACATTGTGTATTTCATTATTTGCTTCTCTGTAATAAATGATATTTATTTACTTTGAGTTCTTCGTTAGTGCTTTTAAAGAACTGTGACTTCTGATGTGTAATAAATGACTATGGTAGGAGCTGTTGGAAACTCAAGGCTTACATCTAAGTGAAATCATCTGTTGATTTTTAAATTTACAATCTTCAATCATTAACTGAATGTTTTGATGTGGCACACACATTCAGGCAGCATGGGCTCCACTGGCATTGGCAAGAGCACAGTGCTTTGCCCACAATTTACAAAATTTTGAGAATCCAATTTTTAAAGCTCGGTATGTGTCTTTGAAATATGCATACAACTCCTTGAGGTAGTGCAACACTAGCTGCTTCAGCTTATGTTCTCTTAACTCTGTTTTCTTTTCGTTCATAGACAGTCTCTTCTTCATGGCATCACAGGACTCATGTTGACAGTAACAATAATATACAGGTTAAACAGTTTCCTCACACATTGTTTTACCTGGGTTTGGATTTGGTGTTGCTAAATATCATGTTCTGCTTCTAACTGTTTTACTGTCGCAACTGTGTAGTCTGAAGTGAAAAATTCTTTCTTGATTTTCTTTAGTCTCCCGCTCTTCGTAAATACAGTCGAAACTTGTGGTACTTTTTCTCTCACTGAAGCCTCTGTTTTTCTTAGCAGGAGATTCACCTAAATACTGAAGGATAGTAGTTAAAGAATTCAATGTCAGATGTGATGCTATTTTTCTGTGAAGTATCGAGCACAGCTGAGGCTACACTTGCAAGGGTTGGTGGGTTGTGTCATATTTGCTTTCTACATTTTCTGCAAATGTTTCCAACTGGTAGTACATCAGGACGTTTATTTGCTGTCTACTCCTGAACATTCCTCCAATTCTTCTGTACTCTTGTGTTACCTTTTTTAAATGGATTGTAACAATATAATTTTGATTTGAATTTTTTTTTTACAACATACTACCAAATATTACTACACAGCACATATACAATGCAGTTTGAGTAAACAATCCCCATCCATGAAATAAGCTAATTGGTGGCAATAAAAGTCTCTCAGACTGATAAAGTGTTCAATGTAAGAAATATTCACCAATTGATCAGAATAATAGTGACTGCTGTTGACTGCTTTTTTTCAGCCTTTGTTTGAGTATGCAGTAGTCAAACTTGAGATCGCCAAATGTTTGATGTTACCATTAGAGGGTCAGTTCCAACTTGGGACTGACAGTAGTCCAAGAATCATGGGTAATGACAAAAAATTTTACACAACTATCTGGTTGTATGACATTTTTCTGGTGAGTACGTGAAATGAAAGTCGAGGAGAGATGGAAAAAAAGACTGTATTGTTGAGTCCCTGTGTTCTCCAGTTAAAGTTACTATACATCAGTGTTGTTTTCAAATCAAAGATAAATGCAACTGACATGAGAATTCAAGGAATCTTCATGGAAGCCATTAATTCAAAGCTATAGTTTCCCGAACACAACTTTGACGAACTAGTGATTCCGGAGGGATAATCATCCAAAATAAGCTGCCATGCGGAACTATAAGTGTAATGCCAGGACATTTTTAATACTACTTAGCACCATGCCCCACAATATTCTCCACGACTATTAGATACCCACACTCAGTCATAACCACAAGGCCATCTGCGATTATTTACCACAGCACTGAGCTTATACACAGTAAGATAACAAGTGTAGCCATACTTACAAGTGCCAATGTGAGACATGACACAATAGCATGATGTAGGGTTTGTTCATGAGATCTAACCATGTCTAAATGTGTGGTTGTTGCCACAGTTAAAATATAACTTTGAGCACCAGTCACTTCCTGCATGACTGACTGTGGTTATACTTCGCAGACATCAGATAAATTAACAGTTAACCTTACTGCACTGCCAAGTTTGAGCAGGACCAGCTGCAGGGTCTCACCTCCACCAAAAACCATCATTATCTGCCCAGAAAAAGGACGCTACCCCAATTTGTAACATTTTCTCGGCCTGTGATGTCAGACATGTCACATCTCCTAATATTCATAATTAATCTACTTTGTGTGTCACAACAGTAACCCGCACATATAAACACTTGAAACCGTTCTTCCGATAATTTAAAGTTCGATCTGTCTTGTACAATAGGTATTTTTCCAGGAGGACTGATTCTTTTCCCCCACACTGCAGCTGTATGGACAAGTCCATACTACTGTTGCCAAGGGGTGTCTTTCCCCTCAAACTACATCTTACTTTTTAGTTTTGACCCGGAAGTATATACCAAAATTCTGCAACATTCCTGGTGCCTGTTTCTCCACTCAGTGGAAATTGGCTTCCACCCACTGGAGCGGTCGTGCGTCCCCTCCTACTGTACCTCATCACGTTGCACAACAATGGTCAAACAGGGCTGCTGCTTGCCTCTCCAAATTCTGATGCTGTGCGTGATTAAAAATCACATAACACTTAACCAAATGTCAGATTTAGATTGGGTTAAATCAACAGATTGCAAATTACAGCCACATATTTTATGATTTGTTCTACAACTACTTCTACTTTTTCTGAACCTAAGGAGTAATATTTTGTTCAGAAATGAGTATGGACAAGGAAATCCATGTCATTGCAAATCTCAACCTTGTGTGTGAAAATTCTTTGAAACTTATCATATTGTATATCAGTGTGAAACTATAATCATTAACTTTTCAGTTTTATAACTTTCATTGCTGTGACTTGATTGGAACCATAATTATATTCATTTATGTGCATTTTTTATATTTTTAAATTTCACACAATTTCCAAACTTAGTTGGTCTGTAACTTTTTCACAAATATTGTCATATATCCCTGCAAATTGGTAGTAATCCAGCTCATATCTAGATAATTGCATGCATCAAATTTGAAAGAATCTTTATAGGTAGGTTAAGTAGTGCGTTGAAGTGACATGGATTGACTGCTCTTCTGTCTTAGTGGCTTGTGAACCTTATGGTAGTTGGGTATATGTGGAAGCTACCTAGATATGTTTATAAAAAGCCTCTGCCAGTGTCTTCTGCACATTATATATTTTTATTTGCTTGTGTGGTACTGTGGTTTATAGCAGTGGTCGTCAAACTGCGGTCTGAATCAAGTATTCATGTGGCCAAAGTTTCTCACAAGGGGACCACATAGCTGTCTGATTTTTGTAACTTCTTGTATTTATGGTACATGAAGTTTGTAACTCATATATAGCTCTATCAAAGCAGTTTGATGCAACTCTCAAAACTACTTGAGAAAATTAACTTTTGAAATTTTCTGACCATTTTTAATATACTAAACTAAGCTGGCGGTCTTTCGACAAGCAGAGTGGCTATGTGGTAGAATCCTCACTTGACACGTAGGGGTCCTGAGGCTGAATCCTGAAGGAATCAAATTTTTAAACAAAGGTGCTTGTTATGTAAATTGAAAGTGGATTGGAAGAAAGGAAAGTAAAGGGCAGGGACTGTCGATGTCAACTGCATTGGGACTTAACACACAGTCAGCAGCGATGAGTGAAAATGTGTGCTGGACCGGGATTCAAACCCAGGATCTTCTGCTTACTAGGCAGTTGCATTAACCACTGCACCACCCGGACACAGTGTTCATTGCAACTGTACATCTCGGCTGACCCACACTCCCACCTAGTGCCACCTATCCACAGTCCCCATCCATGTCCTCCATGCTCGCTAATTTTAGATTCCTGCAGGTGGTCAGAGGTAATTGTGCATCTGCACTGAAGAAGGTGGACTTCTTGCCCATAAAAGCAAATAAATTACGTGAATGCTTTATTTATGTTATTTTGGATTTATCTGTGGAACTGCCACAGTAGCCAGCATGGAGGACATAAACAAGGACTGCGGATAGGTGACGCCAGGTGGTAGTCTGGGTCGGATGAGAAATGTGCCAAGATAGTCTGCACAGTTGCAATAAACATTGTGTCTGGGTGGCATGTTGGTTAACACAACTGCCCAGTAAGCAGGAGATCCCAGGTTTTGTGCAGTAGTGTGGGTGTGACATTCAAAAGTGTAATGTGGCTAGATGAAACTTGAGTTAATTTAGCCATTCATTATTTAGAGGCTTGAGTGGTGGAACACCTGAGGAGACAGTGGCAGTGTCTGTGGAAAAAGGAGGATGAGTTACTGTTTTACATTCAGATACATCAAATGGTTTTGTACCAAATTGCCTGTTAATGTTTTGTTTAAAAAAAAGAGCAGCCTAGGTGATAGTCAAGAAGATATGAGCAGTGTATTTTACAGAAATGGATCAGGATGACAAGACTGTCAGTGATTGTTACATATAATGCCCAGTATCATTCAGTTGTACATGATGAGACGCCTGCTTTGGCAACAAGAAAACACAGCATTAGTCAGAGCTCAAAAGATAAGACATGGATCTCAGAGAAGATTTGAAGAAGGCTGAATTGCTCTAAATTATGACACAAAAATCACAATTTCCAATACACATAATTAATGAAATTGCTAAAAGCTCAGACATGAAATCATTTGGCTTCTTCCATATGACTGTTGTTTCAATGCCCTTGAAGGGATATGGACACAAATAAAAAATTACATTTCTGCAAACAACTACTTTGATATTTCAGCAAACTGGATAGTAGATATGAAACTTCCAGGCAGATTAATACAGTGTGTTGGACTGAGACTCGAATTTGGGACCTTCGCCTTTCGTGGGCAAGTGCTCTAGAGCACTTGCCCGCAAAAGGTTAAGGTCCCGAGTTCGAGTCTCGGTCCGGCACACAGTTTTAATCTGCCACAAAGTTTCATATCAGGGCACACTTCACTGCAGAGTGAAAATCTGATTCTGGATAGTAGATAGCTTTTCAATTTTTTGAGTTTGTATATTACAAGTAGTAACTGTAAATGAATTAATACAACCTACATGCTGTCACAGTTTTTGTGTTTACCACATCTAAATAGTAGAGACCAGGCTTGGGGTTTCACAAACCAAGCCTGGCAACATTGCCATCTGATTGCATGAACTGTCAGTATCATTCATTCATTTGATGGGTTATAGGTTTATGCAACTAATGTGAAACCCACACTATATCAATATGCCTTTCGTGTGTGTTCCTCTGTACCATGTTTTGGCATTACCTGTGAAAGCAGGCTGCAATTGCCACAATATACGTTCTTTATACTTCAATAGCAGGCTTTCCCTGTTACTTTCACACTATAAGATAGAGCAGCAAAGCCATCAGCACACGGACAGTACATCCAAATGTTAAGTGTGCCAAGTGGAATAGCATGTTGGGGAGTCTTTCCAAACATGCAGAGCAATATCTAGCATTTCAGATATTCTGAATGTGTGTCTGAATGTTGACCAATGAGATGGCAGAACGTCGCCTATGTCGCACGCACACAGTCTCCCTTCAGTACAGAGTTGTGAGGCACCATACGGGTATTCAGCTGAAGCTCATATGTATACATGCCATTTTCAAGTACCAGCAAATTGAGAATATCTCAAAAACCCATCATTAATTTATGATCTGTTGTAAAAAATGACAAACACCACATACGTACTAAAAGAATTGCTGTTACTCGCGTTTTATGAGAGTATGTCATTTGAAGGCAACAGCACAATGAAGGAAATGCATTGTTCTTGGTACAGTGTGTTATAATTAAATTTCTAGTAAGAGTGAACTTAGAGATTTGCTAAAACACGAGAATGCTGAAATAATTTTTATCTTCTGTGGAGAACTAATGTAAATTTGTATCGCACTATTTGTAACGGAAATTTTATAAGCCAATTTCCTTATTGACTGGGCATGATACTTTCCTTTTTGCCTTAAAACATGCCCATGGATACTGAAGTTCTTATTTATGTATACTATAGACAGAACAACTTGACTTGCACATGAATGGTGAAGGGAATGAACATTATAATGGAGCTAAAGTAGAAATTTTACACATGCCCATTTCATAAACAGTGTGATTTATGAAGTGGAAACATCCCACAACTGCCATTGGAGCCCATTGCGATCTTGTACTCCATGTCGGGCCCACATACCGGATGCACAAGCAGCATCATTTCCGAGCACTCAGCAGCACGTTGAACTCGGCATGCTCAGTATTGACGATGGAAAGCATGATCCATGTGCCATCGGGTTAAGAGAGAAATGTAGACTGCAGGCAGTTGTATAGTCAAAGAGAAAGAAGTTTCTCCGTGGGAAACTAAATATAAAGTAACGAAGCCATTAATTCAGTCTACCAATGGACATTACTCTGCCGTATTACACGGTGCAAATTCTTCCTCTTTCCCCCCTCCCCAAACAAAACAAAAAAACTAAATGATTATATAAGGACCTTTTGCCTCCAATTGCTTAACAAAAAGTAGTATTTGTATTCTATTATCTGTTAACATAATTGAGTTCAGTTTAAAATTGACAGACATTTATATTTATATTGCTGAAAATCCATCTAAAGGCTGCTTTACACATCTCTAAACTAAATCTTCAACACTTCTAATATTTGTTTATTATTTAACTCCAGTAAATCAAATAGTCAGCCACGCCTTAATGATCAGCGATTACATTTAACACTTAACTTCCTGCTAGAGAAGATGAAAACATTGTGGACACCTAATAGATACTTTAAGTTGCATAAATACATAAACTTTTCACCTTTCTGTTTTAAGAATCAATGAATAATAATGACAGTAACAGATTATATAAATCTCAGTAATTAACTAACGAAATAAACAAAAGTCTTTCTCGTTTGGACATGGATTATGAGAGTAACACTGCATAAGTAATGCTTCCTTGTGCATTCAGGTCACCTACCCTCCACCAGGGTTTGGATTGTAAATGAATGTTAATTCTTTGTCTCCCATCAGTGCATTAAACAATGCCACCCTCACTGTTAGATACAGTATACCTCCATGTAATGTAGGATGACTGATGCAATACAGAGTCATACATCAATAAATCTTACTCTCTCAATAAAACAGTGAATAACTTGATAATTTATGAAACGTGTATTTATAGCTTAATAATCAATCCATATACTTCTTGCAATAAAACTTTGAACTACATTCTGATTCAAATAACTTGATAATTGACACTTTACACATTGGAACTGATTTCCTTTATTGGAGTGCTCAGTGTTACGCCCAAACTGTTCATTGTTGCCTAACTGCTACAACAATTGGTCAGTTCACTTCCAGATCCTTGTCCTGCATGCTTTCTTGATGTGTTTGTTTTGTATTTCATCACAAATGACACACACACACACACACACACACACACACAATGATGCTAGTGAAATACACTCGTTTCATACACTAACTAAACTCTGCTTGATACTAACTAAACTCTGCTTGATACTCCGCACAAGATGTGATTCAGCACCACATATACAGTTTGCATCATTACCAAGATCGGCTTATATTAGATAAGCTTCCCACGAAATGAGGTGAAGCTGAATTTTTGGAGTGTTTTTTATTTCTATTCAAGACTTTGATTATTATTTTTGTTCAGTTAATTGGTTTAAATGTAATTTTTTTTCCTTTCTAATTCTTTGCCAAGTCATTTTCATCATAATATTTTTATTTGCTTTTATTTCTTGGTCTATCATTCATTTTTCATCTGGAATCTGCCTGTGTCACCTGTAATCTGCAACCAAGTATGAACAAGGACTGTACATCAGTTGGTAATGTGGCAGCTGGTGTAGGCAGTGTGCGGGTAGTTTCAGGCAACACTAGCCAATGATAACGAAAAATTAGTTTGTTTCTAGTGCTGAAGCTGATTTTTTTGTTTGTTGAGGTTAACTTTAATTGTCATAAAGAAAGTGATTGTGATTTTGGTTCTGCCACAGACTGTTGACCACCATTTTCTCAGATACGTAGCATATCATGAGGCTTTGGCTAGCTTAGGACATGAGTTGAAATGCAGGGCTACAAAATGCCACATCCACTGCAGTCCAGTCATTGATTGCTTAAAATCAGCTGTCGATAGAGCATCTTGCATTTCCAACATACCTCATGGCAGCCTTTTCCAACATTGCTCTGTGTGACACATTAACAGCATTTGTGAAGTGACCTACCATATTGAGTCTCATCTATAACAAAGCAATAGCTGACAGCCGTTGTGGCAACACTGTAGTGGCAAGTGACAGACGTCAAATATCGAGTAATTTTAATTTTACTACTAAGAGTGTATATTTGAGTGTGTCTACTCATAGCTCTACTTTCCAGAACTACACCATAGTCAAAACAGACGTCTTCCTTAGGGAAGTCATTAAGGCTTAAAGCTTCATTTAAATATTCATTTGTGCTCCCACACTTATTATCCTAAAGTTTAACAATAATGTACCTGTGAATATCTTTACTGGTAAGCTTACTTCCTTGTCATGTGGAGATATGAAAAATCACTTCTTTATTTATGTATTCACTGCAGCGTAAATATTTTTCATACTGAGGTTTACAGTAGTCGTATACTTCAGTTTACAGTATTTCCCGAAGAATAAGGTGTAGCAATGAAAAATTCAACTTTGCTGTACTTTCTGTTCAACTAAAGCATGTTGCTTTCCTCAAAACTAGCTAAAACATTTGGAGCACAAATTACTTCAGCGAATCTTTATTCGGCTCTGATATCTCTGATCAACCTTGCTTATCTGAGATTTCGATTAATTAATGTCTCAGGTTCATCATGTACCTTATTTAACTGCTCATTCATTTCATTTCTTATCATTCATTTCATTTATTATCAGAGTACATCGTTTATTTAGTTTAGACTGTAACTTCTTTGGTACCTTTGCTAAGGTAGCTTCCATACTAGAAATCTTGCCTATGTTCATAGTCCTCTCTTCGTCTTGTCTTTTTAGTGTGTTAATACTATTAGACTTCTATGTAATTTATTTAATTGCTCCACTAGAGCTTCACTACTATTCGATAACTCCTCCAGTTTTTTTCAGTTTTGTAGTCATACATGTGATTCCTTGAATGAGAGGTTCCTGTCCTTAAATACATACATCAATGAAAAGATGTTCATGACTGAGAGTAGTCGATAAATGGTGGACACCCCACTGTTGGGAGATGTGCTGATACTGTAGCTAACGATCCAGTGACTGTACAGTGAGAAGCAGTCAGACAACCTTACCTGGTGAGGTGGAGATTGAAGTTCCATGGAGTGAGTGGTGCTGAAAAAAGGGCTCCACGCAATATAAGAACGCGAAATGTCAGAGATAACTTGCCTTCTCGTAATATTGTTACAGATATAATAAATGTATTCTAATGGTTAATTATCAAGTTGAATACCATATCTGTTACGTATATAGTACAGAGAGGTAGTGTAAGATTTAGTAGCTGCCCTCAATTATCATGTATTGCATTGTCATTTTGAAGATAATATAAGAACGTGAATTGTATCTCATTTCTTATTTATGTGATGGAGTGAATGAGAATGAGAAGTTAATTTTCTGCACCTGTAGCTGCAGCCTTAAGAAGACATAGTGTGAGCCAAACTGGAGGAAAAAGGCACATGGATTCAAGGCACAGACTAGCTGGATCTTGATTAATAACACTTAAAGGTGACTGAATATTCAGTAGGCAACATTCATTGAACATAAAAGGAGCGTTCAAGTGGCAACTTCTTTAAGTGTTTGGTGTGAAGTATAACAAACCACCACGCAGTCCAAGCCAACCTGAAACACTTCAGTTTCTGACAGTCCATTATCCATTTTTTGAGTGGCGACTGGTATACAGTCATTATTACAGTAATATATACCCTTACAAAAAATGAAAGCTTATTTTCTTACACACCAAACTAACGAATCCGTGAAATATATATCACCCACACTTCATGATGGATTACTTTAAATAAATAAGTAAAAAATAATCGTGAGGCTGATAGGAGCTCACCTAATCAGGCACACTGCGTGCTGCCAGTGCACCATGCATGGGAGAAGTTATGTCTCGAGCAGCCACTGTGCAGTGGTAATGTTGTCGACTAATGGGCCACATCCCAGGGATATGAAGCTGTCATGCTGGTCGGCTACCACAGAGATGGTCTCATAGATTGTTGCTACACGCATAGACATGGAAGCAGCTTATCGAAATCTTCCATTTTGAAGATATAAACTTTATTCACATCAGAGTCAACAGTTATTTCAACATCTAACTACTTGTCATTGTTGACCTGGTTGTTGTTGTGGTTGTGGTTGTGGTTGTGGTCTTCAGCCCAGAGACTGGTTTGATGCAGCTCTCCATGCTACTCTATCCTGTGCAAGCATCTTCATCTCCAAGTAACTACTGCAACCTACATCCTTGTGAACCTGCTTACTATTCATCTCTTTATCTCCCTCTACGATTCTTACCCTCCAAATTGTCCTCCAGTACTAAATTGGTGATCCCTTAATGCCTCGGAACATGTCCTACCAACCGATCCCATCTTCTAGTCAGGTTGTGCCACAAATTCTTCTTCTCCCCAATTCTATTTAATACCACCTCATTAGTTACGTGATCTACCCATCTAATCTTCAGCATTCTTCTGTAGCACCACATTGCGAAAGCTTCTATTCTCTTCTTGTCTAAACTATTTATTGTTCATGTTTCATTTCCATACATGGCTACACTCCATACAAATACTTTCAGAAAAGACTTCCTGACACTTAAATAATCGATATTAACAAATTTCTCTCCTTCAGAAATGCCTTCCTTGCCCTAGCCAGTCTACATTTTATAACCTCTCTACTTCTACCATCATCAGTTATTTTGCTTTCCAAATGGCAATACTCATTTAATACTTTAATTGTTTCATTTCCTAATCTGATTCTCTCACCATCATCTGATTTAATTTGATTACATTCCATTGTCCTTGTTTTGCTTTTGTTGATGTTCATCTGATATCCTCCTTTCAAGACACTGCTCATTCTGTTCAGCTGCTCCTCCTGGTCATTCGCTGTCTCTGACAGAATTACAATGTCATTGACAAAACTCAAGGTTTTTATTTCTTCTCCATGGATTTTAATTCCTACTTCAAATTTTTCTTTTGTTTCCCTTACTGCTTGCCCAATAAACACATTGAATATTTTTGGGATAGGCTACAACTCTGTCTCACTCCCTTCTCAACCATTACTTCCATTTCATGCCCTCAATTCTTATAACTGCCATCTGGTTTCTGAACAAATTGTAAATAGCCTCTTGCTTCCTGTATTTTACCCCTGCTACCTTCAGAATTTTAAAAAGAGTGTTGCAGTCAACATTGTCAAAAGCTTTCTCCAAGTCTACAAATGCTAGAAACGTAGGTGTGCCTTTCCTCACTCTATCTTCTAAGATAAGTTGTACAGTCAGTATTGCCTCGCATGTTCCAACATTTCTACAGAACCCAAACTGATCTTCCCTGAGGTCATCTTCTACCAGATTTTCATTCATCAGTTCAGAATTTGTGTTAGTATTTTGCAACTCTGAGTTATTAAACTGATAGTTTGGTATTTTTCACACTTGTCAACACCTGCTTTCTTTGGGATTGGAATTAGATATTCTTCTTGAAGCCTGAGGGTATTTTGCCTGTCTCATACATCTTGCTCACCAAATGGAAGAGATTTGTCGCGGCTGGCTCTCTAAGGCTATCAGTAGTTCTAATGGAATGTTGTCTGTGCCCGAGGCCTTGTTTCGACTTAGGTCTTTCAGTGCTCTGTCAAATTCTTCACGCGGTGTCATATCTCTCATTTCATCTTCATCCTCTACAAGTTCCATAATATTGCCCTCAGATATATAATCATGTATAGACCTCTCTACAGGGAGAGTCACCTAACATTACTGCTGGATATATTTCGTAAACCACATCAAATACTGACGAACCGATTCCACAGACCGAACGTGAGGAGAGGGGCTAGTGTAATTGTTTAATACAAACCATACAAAAATGCAGGGAAGTATGTTTTTTAACACAAACCTAAGTTTTTTAAAATGGAACCACGTTAGTTTTGTTAGCACATCTGAACATATAAACAAATACGTAATCAGTGCCGTTTTTTGCATTGTAAAATGTTAATTACATCCGGATATATTGTAACCTAAAGTTGACGCTTGAGTACCACTCCTCCGCAATTAACACTAGGCTGACCCTTGACAGGATGTTCGACGGGCGTTTCGTAGGACGTGGAGGACGCATAAATTGGCCAGCCCGTTCTCCTGATCTTACACCTCTGGACTTCTTTCTGTGGGGTACATTAAAGGAGAATGTGTACCGTGATGTGCCTAAAACCCCAGAGGATATGAAACAGCGTATTGTGGCAGCCTGCGGCGACATTACACCAGATGTACTGCAGCGTGCACGACATTCATTATGCCAGAGATTGCAATTGTGTGCCCGAAACGATGGCCACCACATTGAACATTTATTGGCCTGACATGTCGGGACACACTCTATTCCACTCCGTAATTAAAAACGGAAACCACGTGTGTACGTGTACCTCTTCCCTCATGGTAATGTACATGTGCGTCAGTGAAAAAAACCAATAAAAAGGTGTTAGCATGTGGACGTAATGTACTGTTCCAGTCTCTTCTGTACCTAAGGTCCATCACCGTTCCCTTTGGATCCCTACGTAATTCAGTGCTCTCCGATACACACAATCGAACAGAGGAGGAGTGGTACTCAAGCGTGAACTTTAGGTTACAATATCTCCGAATGTAATTAACATTTTACAATGCAACAAACGGCACTGATTACGTATTTGTTTATATGTTCAGATGTGTCAACAAAACTAACGGGGTTCCATTTAAAAAAACGTAGGTTTGTGTTAAAAAACATACTTCCGTGCATTTTTTTATGGTTTGTATTAACCAATTACACTAGCCCCTCTCCTCACGTTCGGTCTGTGGAATCGGTTTGTCAGTATTTGATGTGGTTTACGAAATATATCCAGCGGTAACATTAGGTGACTCACCCTGTATACTCCTTCCACCTTTCTGCTTTCCCCTCTTTGCTTAGGACTGGTTTTCCACCTGAGCTCTTGATATTCACACATCCTTACATTTGTCCTCTAGCCACCCCTGCTTAGCCATTTTGCACTTCCTGTCGATCTCATTTTTGAGACGTTTGTATTCCTTTTCACCTGCTTCACTAACTGCATTTTTATATTTTCTCCTTTCATCAACTACCTAAATTTTTGCCTACTTGGTCCTCTGCTGCCTTGACTATTCCATCTCTCAAAGCTACCCATTCTTCTTCTACTGTATTTATTTCCCCTGTACTTGTTAATCATTCCCCAATACTCTCTCTGAAACACTCTGCCCTCTGGTTCTTTCAGTTTATCCAGGTCCCATCTCCTTAAATTCCTACCTTTTTTGCAGTTTCTTCAGTTTTAATTTACAGTTCATAACCAATAAACTGTGGTCAGAATCCACATATGCCCCTGAAAGTGTCTTACAATTTAAAAGCTGGTTCCTAAACTTCTGTCTTACCATTATATAATGTATCTGAAATCTTCCAGCGTTTCCAGTACTCTTACACGTGTACAACTTTCTTTCATGATTCTTAAACCAAGTGTTAGTGATGATTAAGTTATGCTGTGTGCAAAATTCTGCCAGTCAGCTTCCTCTTTCATTCTTTACCCTGGGTCCATACTCACCTACTATGTTTTTTTCTACCTAATATCGAATTCCAGTCCCCCATGGCTATTAAATTTTCGTCTCCCTTAGCTATCTGAATAATTTATTTTATTACATCATACATTTCTTCAATCTCTTTAGCATTTGTGGAATTATTTGGCATATAAACTTGGACTATTGTGGTATGCTTGGGTTTCATGTCTATCTTGGTTACAATAATTCATTCACTATGCTGTTTGCAGTAGCTTATCTGCACTCTTGTTTTTTAATTCATTATTAAACCTACTCCTGCATTACTCCTATTTCGTTTTATATTTATAACCCTCTATACACATGACCAGAAGCCATGTTCCTCTTGCCATTGAACTTCACTAATTCACACTATATCGAACTTTAATCTATCCATCTTCCTTTTTAAATTTTCTAACGTACCTTCTGGATTAAGGGATCTGACATTCCACACTGTGATCCATGGAATGCTGGTTTTATTTCTCCTTATAAGGACGTCCTCCTGAGTAGCTCACCCAGAGATCTGAATGGGAGACTATTTTACCACTGGAATATTTCACCCAAGAGGACACCATCATCATTTAACCATACAGTAAAGCTGCATGTCCTTGTGAAAAATTACAGCTGTAGTTTCCTCTTGCTTTCAGCCTTTCAAAGTACCAGCACAGCAAGACCGTTTTGGTTAATGTTACAAGGCCAGATCAGTCAATCATCCACACTGTTTGCCCCTGAAGCTACTGAAAAGGCTGCTGTCCCTCTTCAGTAGCCACACGTTTGTCTGGCCTCTCAACAGATACCTATCGGTATGGCTATCTGTATCGCTGAGGCATGCAAGCCTCCCCACCAAAAGCAAGGTCCATGGTTCATGTGGGGGATTTGGTTGCTATGGTCAATAGATCTTATTTATGCCTTCTGTTGTGCTAACTCACATTTGTTTGGTTCGTATCAAGTCATCAAATAACTTCATCTTAAATATAATGGTTACATTGGGTGACACTACAATGTGAGTTCACCTATATCTTCTTCGTTGTTTACTTCTGTTGCTGTAGGCAAAGCCATATATTTTTCCATTATTTCTTGAAAATCCCTTTTTATATCTCGAAACTAACTCCTCACTTTGATTGATCTGTCCCTAATCACCTTTACTTTATTTGAATTTGACAGTTGCAGTCTAATAGCTTTCTTGAGGCTGTGAACATGCTGTGCAGTGTCACTCCTGACAGTGTGCCTTCGTCTCCATCTGCTGAGGCTCGGGATGACTGTAAGAGGGCTCACACCAAAACCTCCAGATGCCAGACACTCAGTTCGGTACTAAATATTGTATGTCGATTGTGTATCAGCCAAAACTCTGATTTACTGTGTACTATGTGCTGTCGTCCAGCTGAACGGGCGTAAACGGTAATTAAAAGTAACACCAGAACTATGGAGCACAGAAAAGCATAACTGTGAGTAACTAATACATACAGCTTTCGTGGGGAAGCTGGTAGAGCATTAGATCGTTTTACCAGAGGTCCTGGGGTCGAACCCTATGACGCCATTTTTTTAATTGTCTTATGCATGATAGTGTTGTATGGGACAATATGTTTGACATGTAAAGGGGCTGTTTGGAGTTTACAGCAAAGTTCCCTTGGCTGTCTGCTTTTGCTTAATTTCTTTGAAGGTAGTAAACCTATAAAGTAAATCTGTAGTTTCATAGAACATACAATCAGAACAGAAAAATAAACAATTACATCACACGTGCAGAATTAGTAGTAGTAGTAGTAGTAGTAGTAGTAGTAGTAATAATACACAACAAAACTAATAGTAGTAATAATTAACAAAATAATAAAATTAGTGTACATAACATTCAAAAATCAATGAAAACACACACACTCTCCACTTTCCCTCTACTGTTTCCAGTCGTACAAGATGCATCATGCAAGACACCTACTGCAAGATTTGTTTTTCATTGCAGGCGTCATGTGATCTGCAAATGTTTGGGTTGCCTTTGTCTGCTTTTTGGCATTAAGCTAATCTTTGATAATTTTGATTTTCTAATTTTTCGAGTAAGACACTACACTTTTCTCCTTCTGCGGTATTTCATCATTTCCATTGCTTGAGAACCATTCTGGTGACGATATCGAAGACATCAACTATAATCCATTCAGCTGGTCACAAATGAGCAATTCCACTCCGTCTGGTGTGTGCTTGTTGATATCTAATGTTTCTCTTCAGTGATGTTCGATGCATTCCATTATCAATTATGTCCAGTAGGAATGTTGTACTTCTTCAGTCATTTTCATTGTTGTACGTACACAACAGTCACTATGCAACAGTTCGACAAGAATGTCAATAATTTTCCATGGATTCGTGTTGCACAACAGCAGTACAGTACCTGTAGCAAGCAGACTGGATAGCAACTGCATGTCTGTGTGCGCGCAAACATGAGACTCTAGCCTGAACACGCACATGTAATGTACGCAGCACTGCCATATGCAGCCTATTATTATTATTATTAATATTATTATTATTATTATTATTATTGTTGTTGTTGTTGTTGTTGTTACCATTAAAACTTCTGCATGTGTGATGCAATTGTTCCTTTATTATACTGTTTTAAACGTGTATGTTTATTCCATGAAACTACAAATGCACTAGCTACTTCATCTCGAGTGGTGTCTGTTCTGTTACACATGTCTGCAGAACTCCACACCTACCTCTGCAAATGCACTCTATAGCCTTCCTGTATTCAACTAATGAAGTGAAAGCAGACTGCCAAAAGAACATTGCTACAAACTCTGAAAGCTCCTGTTACATGTCAGGAAAATGTTCTCCCATGTAATAGTTTCACATGTAAACAGTTAAAAAAAGTCATCCGTGGGTTTGGACACAGGACCTATGGTACGACAACCTCACACTTCACCAACTCATCCATGCAAGATCTACAAAACAGTCAGTCACAGATATGCATTTCCTGTGTTCCGTAGTTCTTGTGTTACTTTTAATTGTCATTTATGCGTGTTCTAGTGGGTGACAGCACATAGCACAAACTAAATTGGTGTTTTGATTGATACTGTATTGACATACAGTGTTTGGTACCAATTTAAGTGTCTGACATTTGGAGGTTTGGGTATCAGATTTACATGAGCTGCGTACAAAATGATGCAAACTGTGTATGTTAACTTTTCTGTATTTTACTTTCACTTTTTCTCTAGACATAACTTCAATGACAATTTCGGTTGGACATACTTCAGGCAATTTCAACATACATATGTTTCCCTTTGACATTAGCTAACGATTGAGAGAGTTTTAATGACTATTCGTAATTTTTCTTTTTTGGCATTTTTGTGCCCCATTGTTTGCTCTATGCTCTCCAAGACATGGCGAAGCTCTGATGTCCCAAAGGACAAGCAGTCCGCCACAGCCAATAAAGCATTTTTTTTGCCATCGCACCTTGTTGATATCCAGAGTTGACATTATTTACACTTAATCTGCATAGACATAAAACAAGGGTGCATACAGTACAATACTCTACACTTAATTACCTAAAATACACTTTCCACGCTCACGAACATCTTTCTTCAGCCTAAGAGTATAATAGTGGAACATGTTACTCCGAAGAACCTCATGTTGTGGTACTACAGGTGACACATGGTAGACTCAAACAATAAAAGAATGATAGGAAGAAAAAATAAGAGTCAAATAAAAAAGTCAAACAGTGATGAAAGTGGTGTGCCAAAATATTATAAACAAACGATTACATTTAAACCAATTAATTGAATGAAAATAATAATCTTGTCCTTCGATTAGATTTAAAAATAAAAAATTCCAAATCTTGTGACGAGATTTGAATCCACCACCTTATACATGTCAGGAATGTATTTTAATTGCTAACCTACAGCACCATACTGCATTACACAGTTACATTTACAGCTTTCCAGAACCAGTCGCAGTAGTGATTTGCTGCCTTCAAAAAGTTCAGCCTCATATACAAAGCATATCTAATGTAGGCCGATATCTATGATGGTAATAACTGTGTATGTGGTGTCAAATCATATCTTGTGCTAAAGGATGTAGTAGTTTTTGGTTAGCGCCACATATGAAAGGTTGCATATTTTATTAGCATCATTGTGTGGGTTTAATCATGGCTGATGAAATGCAAAATAATGGGGCAGGCCCAAGACATGGATCCAAAATTCCAAATATATCAAAAAAGAAAGCCGGATCAGAAATTGGAAATAAACTGACCAATTGTTGTGTCAGTTTGACAGTGCAGAACAGTTCGGTTATGTCATTGAGTGCTTTGGATTGGAGGAAACCAGCTCTAATGCATGGAATATAAACCAACAAGTAATTTTAATCAGACTATAGTCTTCCATCGTAAGCAGTGGCGTAATATAAAAGTATCAATTAAAGATAAGATGGGGCATTCAATAAGATGTCACATTTTTCATCCAAAAAGCTAAAGATTGCATCAATATTAAACTAAATTCAGTGAAACATTTTCAGAATGGGCCACTACTTACAGAGACAGCAGTCAAACATGCTTGGCAGATACTTAAATGTAAAAATTTTGGGGGATATTCAGTTGTAATGGAGAAGCATATTGCTCCTAATGGTTGCAAAGATGAAGCCCCCTTGGAGTATGTTAGGCAGAGTTCCTCTGTCTGAAAGTGCAGATAAACATACCAAAATCATTGTGTTGTTTTAAGAGGCAACAGTATAGCCATATGGTACTCATATATGTAGTGGGCAAGCAGTGTGGGAAAGTAGCCCACAAAGCAGAAGTCACATGCTAGCTCTCAAAATCTTGCTTCAGACGCTTCAGCAATTATGCAGTATGGAGACAAATTGCTTAGTTTCCAGGAGGAAAATAACACTGAAAAGATAGTCACGAAGTAAGTGCTTTAGACTGGTGTGAAGAAGATGGTAAGCCCCTACATTGGCACAAAGTTCACCATGTCATTGACCTCTGTAGTTATGAAGCTTGTCCCCCAAAGTTGATATATCAACTCAGAAACAGATATGCATCATAAGTAAAAATGTGAGCAGTTGCAATTGTGAGGAAATCATTACTACCACACCAATAACAAGCAATACTGGGACTGCCAAAAAATGCAAACCATGTAACAAAGAGCAGTGTAAAATCCAAGAAGCAGTATGCTGAGGCGTTCATTACTACCATCAGCACTAAAAGAAAATGTCAAAAAGAAATAAATAGAAACATGATAAGATGATTTAAAAGCTATAGATCACTACACTTGTATTAGCAAAAGATATAGTGCAATATGAAATCTGTTGGAGGAACCCAACCAGTCCATAGTGTGAACCCTCAGCTGCCATATGTTTACCCAGTCTAATGAACAAGAAAAAATAGGGGTGGGGGAGTAGGGGGGTGAGAAGGCTGTGTGTGTGTGTGTGTGTGTGTGTGTGTGTGTGTGTGTGTGTGTGTGTGTGTGTGTGTGTGTGTGTGTGTGTGAGAGAGAGAGAGAGAGAGAGAGAGAGAGAGAGAGAATCCTACGGGTTTGGTTCACATAGCATATGGATTCAGGAAGAGGAGGGGTAGCTAAAGTTAACTAACACTAAAGTTTACTAACACAGGAGAGGCTGTACTCCTTGTGTGCCCAAGACTTCTTTACAAAATGTATCGCATCTCCTTTCTTTCTGCCACCCATAGCTTGCAAGCAGTAACAGCAAACATGCCATATTGCATAAATACGGTGTTTTTCACATGTGACAACATGGGCTGTGTCCGGCATTCCGCGGGAATCAGTATCATGGAGGCCTGCTCAAATTGATGCATATGCTCTTGTTTGTTTTGGAAGTTACTTTTGAAAAAATATTCATTGTTCTCAGTGAATTTTTCTACTAGACTTTATAATTATTTTACTTTTTCTTAAGTTAAACATAACAAAAAATTTAAGTCTATTTGAGATGGTCATAAAGTCTCTCCCCGCCTTCTTCCTTCACACTAGATGTGACTTTTTACAACAAATTTCATACACGATATTTTCATGCAGAGGCAGATACACTGACACTAGGTAGGTAACATGGAGACCTGCATAGAACCAATCATAGGGCTAAGGACAGCAGCAGCAGCAAGAACAGAATAGCTTTTATCTCTTGGATACCATTGTGCCTTTTGAACTGTAAAAATTTCCAGTTTTCTGTGTGACTTATGTTTCCAGTTATTATTGAATAGTCTGTCTCTTAAGTACCACTGACGGTATTTGAAATTAGTGTGTTTCTCTCATTGGCAACTCAACGTTGTTTCCTGAAGTGAACACATGCAGTAATCTGTTTATTCTTGTTCCTGGACAGTGAGCTAAAATGTTGTTGGGCTTTGTAGTTTGTATGCTAGACATATAATTGGAAAAACAAATAATTAAAACTACTTTGATTTTACTCATTTTTCTATCTAATGGAAGACTGTAATAAATAAATAGGTATTGCTGATTATCATCTTTGTGTGTGTGTGTGTGTGTGTGTGTGTGTGTGTGTGTGTGTGTGTGTGTGTGTGTGTGTAAGAAGTGTATTAGTGCCTACTGCTTTTTGCCATTTTTATCATTTGGGGGAAGGAATAATACACACACCAGCAGTGTCAAAATACCATTTGGAAACATTACCAGTGCTTTGCTTATGCCACGTTTTGACAAAGCTATCATTGAACTCGGTCCTCATTCTTTGTTACAAATTTCAGGACAAAATTACAAAATACTTGTAAGATACTACATTTGGGAAATTGTTAACACTATATAGGAACAAGTCTGAAATAGTGATAGATATTTTATGGAAAGTGTGTGCTGTGTTCTCAGTTGGTTATTAAATAAGTTAACTACACTTTACTTTATAAAGTAAACTACTGGCCGTTGAAATTGCTACACCAAAAAGAAATGCAGATGATAAACGGGTATTCATTGGACAAATATATTATACTGGAACTGACATGTGATTACATTTTCATGCAATTTTGGTGCATAGATCGTGAGAAATGAGTACCCAGAACAACCACCTCTGGCCGTAATAACGGCCTTGATACGCGTGGACATTGAGTCAAACCGAGCTTGGATGGCGTGTACACACACAGCTGCCCATGCAGCTTCAACACGATACCACAATTCATTAAGAGTAGTGACTGGTGTATTGTGACGAGCCAATTTCTCGGCCACCATTGACCAGACGTTTTCAGTTGGTGAGAAATCTGGAGAATGTGCTGCCCAGTCCAGCAGTCGAACATTTTCTGTATCCAGAAAGGCTCACACAGGACCTGCAACATGCGGTCTTGCGTTATCCTTCTGAAATGTAGGGTTTCGCAGGGATCAAATGAAGGGTAGAGCCACGGCTCGTAACACACCTGAAATATAGCGTCCAATGTTCAAAGTGCCGTCAATGCGAACAAAAGGTGACCGAGACGTGTAATCAATGGCACCCCATACCATCACACCGGATGATATGCCAGTACGGCGATGACGAATACACGCTTCCAATGTGCATTCACCGCGATATCGCCAAACATGGATGTGACCATCAGGATGCTATAAACAGAACCTGGATTCATCCAAAAAAATGACATTTTGCCTTTCGTGCACCCAGGTTCGTCGTTGAGTAGACCATCACAGGTGCTCCTGTCTGTGATGCGGCATCAAGGGTAACAGCAGCCATGGTCTCCGAGCTGATAGTCCATGCTGGTGCAAACGTCGTCGAACTGTTCATGCAGATGGTTGTTGTCTTGCATTCGTCCCCATCTGTTGACTCGGGGATCGAGACGTGGCTGCACGATCTATTACAGCCATGCGGATAAGATGCCTATCTCGACTGCTAGTGATATGAGGCAGTTGGGATCCAACATGGTGTTCCATATTACCCTCCTGAACCCACCAATTCCACATTCTGCTAACAGTCATTGGATCTCTACCAATGTGAGCAGCAATGTCGCGATAAGATAAACTACATTCTCGATAGGCTACAATCCGACCTTTATCAAAGTCGGAAATATGATGGTACACATTTCCCCTCCTTTCTCGAGGCATCACAACAACATTTCACCAAGCAACTCCGGTCAACTGCTGTTTGTGTAAGAGAAATCGAGTGGAAACTTTCCTCATGTCAGCACGTTGTAGGTGTCGCCACCAGCGCCAACCGTATGTGAATGCTCTGAAAAGCTAATCATTTGCATATCACAGCATCTTCTTCCTATTGGTTAAATTTCGCATCTGTAGCATGTCATCTTCGTGGTGTAGCAATTTTAATGGCCAGTAGTGTAAAATGTTTTGATATTAAATAAAATTTTTTGGCTGTTACTGTAACACAGGGAGAAGAGGCGGAACGAGAGTGTGGTGATAAGGAAAGACAGCTTACATCACCAACCATTAAGAAAGAGAAGGACATAAAACGAGAGAAGGGGGAGGTCAAAAAAGAAATCAAAACCGAAAAAGATCACCGTGAACAGCATCGGGGAAAAGATGCTAAAACAGCGGAATCAGAACTTGTACGAGATCTGAGGGCTCAGTTAAAGTGAGTTTTGAAGGACTAACTCTAATACATCATTGACATTGACTTTGATGTAGGATTTTACAACTTTATTAATGCTAGAGATTTCCTTCGGCTTTGGGCAATTTTCAGCCTTGTGCCATTTGTAAAAAAAAAATACGGACTGGCAGTTCTGTGCTTGTGCTGTAACTCCTGTTCTTGCATGAAATTCGTTTTTAACAACCCATCCCCTCCCCCGTCCACATACTCAAACACATCAGGAATAAGGACATTTAATTTTTTTGTTCTCTTCAGAGCATCACGGACTGTATTTTTGTTGTATAATCACAAACTGTATTTTTATTTTTACAGTAGTATTCTAGCAAACGTATATTACCTTACTAAGTACAATTACTGCATTTGGCACATTTTTATTATATAGCATTCGTATAATATTGTGAAAAAGTCATTTTGTGTACTCTGGAAATCACAATTTCTTTTAAAACCTAAGAGGAGGTCATTAAGGGAAAATATTATGTACACTGTATTTATTAATAATTTATCCTCTCCATTATACTACTCAGTGCATGTGTAAAGTAACTGTGCATGTTGTTCAGAAAGCTTTTCTTTTAACATCTGTGGTAGACAATTAACATTGTGTTACTGTTATTGTCTCCATCGCAATTGTAAGTATTCCTGTATTCATCATTCCTTCTTGTTGTGCATTTTGGCAACTACAAGATTTCTTCTGTGTGTAGTGCAACAAACTTCATAATGTTAACTGTGTGTTAAAAACCAATGTATAGGACAAAATAGAAAGAACAAGAGGAGAAGATAAAGAAAGGTGTTACAGTACCATCCATGTGAGGGGGGGATAGACAGGCAAGCAGATATTATTATTCCCCCATATGTTCTTTGTTTTTTCCATATGATGTTTGAAAATAAATATATATATATATATATATATATATATATATATATATATATATATATATATATATATATGTCAGCAACAATTATGTATTATGTTATTAACACTTTGGAGATTGGCCACTTAGAAAAATATTGGGCTTAGAAAACAGGTCATTTATGCTGTTATTTAAAGCATAAGTGGCACATGTATCTTCAAGAGTAGTACATACAAAACAAATACCAAACTTTAGGATTTATTTTTCATATTTCTTTAGTTCTTTGATAGATAACAAATTTTAAAGTAATGATGACAGAAAGTATAACTATCCTTATTTTTTAAAAATAAAAAAAAAGTGAGATGAGTTATTGAGCAATTTTTTCCTCTTGAGCTTCCAAAATTTCTTGCTAACTCAATAAACATGACATATTTCTAGCAGAATTGCAGCAAACTGAAACCTAATGAGTACATGCATGAAATTATGCCAATGTGATCAGATTTGCTCAGCCATTCGCAACAGCAGATGTTGTGTTTGCTACTTTTTTTATATACAATTTTAGGAATTGACAACAGGAGGCAATATTCAAGTGATAGGTGCCTTGTGCATCAAGAAAATTGTGGCCAGACCTATTATTGAGCATAAAGTTGTGGCCTCAAATGTGTTAAACATTACAGATTGGATTTATATTCACTATGTGATCAAAAGTATCTGGACACCTGGCTGAAAATGACTTAAAAGTTCGTGGCACCCTCCATCGGTAATGCTAGAATTCAATATGGTGTTGGCCCACCCCTTAGCCTTGATGAGAGCTTCCACTCTCGCAGGCATATGTTCAATCAGGTGCTGGAAGGTTTCTTGGGGAATGGCAGCCCACTCTTCACAGAGCGCTGCACCGAGGAGAGATGTTGATGTTGGTCGGTGAGGCCTACATGAAATCAGCGTTCCGAAATGTCCCAAAAGTGGTCTATAGGATTTAGGTCAGGACTCTGTGCAGGCCAATCCATTACAGGGATGTTATTATCAAGTATCCACTTTGCCACAGGCTGTGTATTATGAACAGGTGCTCGATCGTGTTGAAAGATGCAATCACCATCCCTGAATTGCTCTTCAACATTTGGAAGCAAGAAGGTGCCAAAAACATCAGTGTAGGCCTGTGCTGTGACAGTGCCACACAAAACAACAAGGGGTGCAAGTCCCCTCCATGAAAAACAAAACTACACCATAACACAGGGCTTCACAACATACGTGCTCGCGGAGCAAGCTGTTAGCAGCAAGGCGCGAGCACGGAGCAGCGCGAGCACGATACCCCCACTACCGGACCAGAGTGGAGAGTGGGGAGAATCACGTGGGGTACACAACAGCTGCCGCCAGTCAATGTAAATCCACGGCCACCTGCAGGGATATCACTCACGAATTATTACTGCCACAAATGAAACAAATAAAGGAGGATGTACACATGCCACATAATTTTATTAGCTTAGTGTATGCCTCTACATTCGTATTAATTTGTGATCTGTTACACAATAAAAGGTGTCACTGAAGTGTGGGATTCTCGGTTATGTTGTACTTTTTGCCCTTTACAATTGCGTCTAATGTTTGGAGTAATTAGATGAGATAAATACATTCAGGGGAATAAATAACGTGTGTTCCTGAATTGAAATAGCCTTCATGGAAATGTGATCTCGCATTCTTAGCAGATTTAACTAAGCATCTGAATGCTTTGAACTTTTCACTACAAGGTAAAGATCTGCTAATTACTCATTTTATAGATTGAATACGAGCTTTTAAAATGAAATTGACACTTTGGTTGAGTCAGCTGGAAACAGGAAATCTAGCTCATTTTCCTAAATTATCATCCATGCAAGATGTTCACAAAGACTGAACATTATTCACATAGTTTAGTTGCCCTTAAGGAAGAATTTGATCAACGCTTTCAAGATCCGACAGCACTAGACAGTGATTTTGATCTGTTCTCCTCTCCATATTCAGCGAATATTGAAGAGATTCTTGTGCATTGTAGACGCAGCGTGCAGTTTAAATGTCGATCAGACAATGCGTTTCTCAGGCGCGTCTTGTTACATTTCATTGCAGAGAACATTTGTTCACAAACATATGTGGAACCGAACATTGATATTATTGTAGCCACCAGTTTGTGCAAACAAGGAAATCTATCCTGAGGGAAGTGTCTGTAGAATTCCAAAATGTTTTTCTTGTTCTGAAATTTGTCTCTGTATTCTCTGTCACACTGGGTCAATAATTTCTAGTTGCAGCTCAGGACGAATCTCTTCAATATTCGCTGAATATGGAGAGGAGAACAGATCAAAATCACTGTCTAGTGCTGTCGGATCTTGAAAGCGTTGATCAAATTCTTCCTTAAGGCCAACTAAACTATGTGAATAACGTTCAGTCTTTGTGAACATCTTGCATTGATGATAATATAGGAAAATGAGCTAGATTTCATGTTTCCAGCTGACTCACCCAAAGTGTCAATTTCATTTTAAAAGCTCGTATTCAATCTATAAAATGAGTAATTAGCAGATCTTTACCTTGTAGTGAAATGTTCAAAGCATTCAGATGGCTAGTTAAATCTGCTAAGAACGCGAGATCACATTTCCATGAAGGCTATTTCAATTCAGGAACACACATGTTATTTATTTCCCTGAACATATTTATCTCATCTAATAGGCAAAAAAATCGATTTAATAATTCGCCACGACTAAGCCAGCGGACCTCTCTGTAATAAAGCAGGCTACCATACTGGCTTTCTACATCCTCAAGAAAGCTTTTTAATTGCCTATGTTGTAGCCCATGCTTCCTTATATAATTGGTTGTACGAACAACAACACTCATCACATTTTTTAGAGTGATACTCTTTGCACATAAGTTTTCCTGGTGGATCACACAGTGAACGCCCCTTACTTATTTCGGCATGGCCAGTTTTTGCATTTTCTTCTTAAACAGCACAAAGAAACCTGATTTCTTTCCCTGTCATCGCTGGTGCTTCGTCCGTAGACACTGAAACTAAAGAATTCCATGACAATCCTATATTATCAACACTTTCTTCAACACTACTTAAAATATCACCTCCGGTTGTAGTGTCCTTCATGGCTACTACATCGAGGAGCTCCTCCCTCACCTGAAGATCTCTATTAACACCTCTAATAAATATGGCAAGCTGCGCTGTTCCAGTGATATCAACACTTTCGTCCAGAGCTAGAGAATACGCCATAAAATCTTTACAGATGTTTGCAAGCTGGCTCTGGACGTTGTCTGCCATGTCCTGTATGCGACGCATAATGGTCGTGTTAGATAATGGCACACATCCGAAACTGTTCAACTTGAGATGGACACAAATGTTCCGCTGCAACTACCAAACATTCTTTTATTAAATCCCCATCAGTGAAGGGGTGCAGGGATTTTGCTAAAAGCAAAGCAGTTTTGTAACTCACTCTGAGAGTTGTAACTCACTCAGAGAGCTGCCTCAGTTGATTTTTGTTCGTCGTCCAGATCTTCTTTGGATAGCTTCCTTTTAAGTTTAATAACTTCCTGTGCATGATCTGGTCCATCACATTTTCCACTTCCGTAGTCTTTTGCATGGTACGACATATAATGTCGCTGCAAATTAAATTTCCTAAAAGAATTCAGCGTTTTGTGACATACTAAACATTTTGCAACACCATCTTTTTCTGTAAACAGATACGATTGCTCCTAATGGGGGTTGAACTGCGAAAGCATGGTTGTGGTTACACAACGGCGACTTGACATGATTCTTAACCAGCGAAGTGACTGTTAGAGCTGATCGTAGTACTTTAAAAGTTACACAGTCGGCGCGAATTCAATAGGCACGCTGTGGCCCTATTCAAACGTGCGCGCGCATTTCCCCTCCCTCCCTACTCTGCGACGTTGCACCTGCTTGCGTGCACGTGCCTGAGCAGACGCGAGTACTCGCGTTCAAAACCGGCCAGTTGTTAAGCCCTGCCATAATACCACCACCACCTCCAAATTTTACTGTTGGCACTACACATGCTGGCAGATGTTTACCGGGCATTTGCCATACCCACACCCTGCCATCGGATCGCCATATTGTGTACTGTGATTCATCACTCCAAACAACGTTTTTTCCACTGTTCAATTGTCTCATGTTTATACTCCTTACACAAAGTGAGGCTTCGTTTGGCATTTACCGGCATGATGTGTGGCTTATGAGCAGCCGCTCAATCATGAAATCCAAGTTTTCTCATCTCCCACCTAACTGTCGTAGTATTTGCAGTGGATCCTGATGCAGTTTGGATTTCCTGTGTGATGGTCTGGATAGATTTCTGCCGATTACATATTGCGACCCTCTTCAACTGTCGGCGGTCTCTGTCAGTCAACAGACAAAGTCAGCCTGTACACTTTTGTGCTGTATGTGTCCCTTCACATTTCCACTACACTCTCACATCGGAAACAGTGGACCTAGGGATGTTTAGCAGTTTGAAAATCTCCCGTACAGATGTATGACACAAGTGACACTCAATCACCTGACCACGATCGAAGTCCATGAGTTCCGTGGAGCACCCCATTCTGATCTCTCACAATGTCCGTTGACTACCATATTTACTCGAATCTAAGCCGCACCTGAAAAATGAGACTCGAAATCAAGGAAAAAAAAATTTCCTGGATCTAAGCCACACCTGAAATTTGAGACTCAAAATTCAAGGGAGAGAAAAGTTTTAGCCCGCACCTCCAAATGGAAACAAAGTTGGTCCATTGTAATATGAGACACAATTTAGGTCGAATGAATGACGATACAGCTACAGTAGTTTGGTTCGAGTCGTAAGCTTAGCAGTTCAGTTTTACCAGGGAGCCATTGCTATGCGTAAGGCGCTCCGTCCGTATTTATACGAGTACCCTTCCTTTTTCATGTGCTTCGTCTGGTTTGAGTCGATTGCTTATTTTTCTTTGATCTGATAAGTGTTGTTCTCTTTGTTATAGGTGTTTGTCACTCTAAGCTGAAAATGCATTATTGTACTGTGTCATGCATTGTTTGTTGCATTCTAATAATGTGTGTTTACGACCTGTCGCCGATCGCGGCATGGCTTGCTTTTGTGCGCGCTACTGCCGTTTACGATAAAAAAAAGAGGGGTATTGTCTCATTCACGAAACAATGGCAAGAGACTGCTATTTGTTGTTACTTACACTGCTGCATTGTTTGATAATGATCAACAGGAACCAAATAGTAGACTGCGTATGATAGAAGATGTTCTGAACGAGAGTTTAGCTAAAATTTTTCGCCGTTTGAAAATCTTTGCAGACGCCTCTTTTGTACATTACATTCTGCACAGAAATTAGAGTCATCTTAGATTTAAAAATCTAGTCAATTGCCATGCTTCATTTCTGACTGTATCACTATTAGGCATAAGAATAATACGAATATAAACATGACATGATATGTATATTCTTGCGCGTTTGCTGTTGTCTCACACTAGTTTCGTAGTTTATTAGGCAGACAGGATTTAAGTGAGATAGCAGCAAATACGAAAGAATACATGGCAAAATGTTTATTTTCATATTATTCTTATGGTGAAGAGAATACTGCATGTGAGTCACAATTCATAAAAGTTCCTATTAGCAACCATCTCTTCTCACAGATAGGAAAAAATTCAGAACGTAGAGTTGGCCATATTGACAAACATCCCAAACAGTCTTGCCAGTCGGATTTTCATAGTACATTGAAATGCTGCTACATTCGAAGATAAACAATACGGAATTTGTATTTACTTCGTTGGATAATGTATGAAAACGCAGTGGTCGAAACTCGGGGCAGAGGAAAAAAAAGCTCGTCTTCCACCTTTTTTTAAAAATTTATTTACTGACTCAGAGGTTTTGGTGCCAGTATTTATCTTTGTGCCTGCAAAGCATGCTTGTATAACGCTACATATATTTGATGGCAGAAGTTAGTTTTGGCGGCACCTACCAACATTTTTCAGAACTTCCGCTTACTTTGCACTCGATTCTAAGGCGCAGGCGGTTTTTTGGACTACAAAAACCGGAAAAAAAGTGCGGCTTAGATTCGAGTAAATACGGTACTGAGGTCGCTGGTGTGGGAGTACCTGGCAGTAGGTGGCAGCACACTGCACCTAATATGAAAAATATACTTTTGATCACATAGTGCACGTTATTGAAAAGAAAAAGAAAATTTTACGTTGATCCTATTAATCTAATCAATTCAAGAAAAAATAACTCAGCTATACACAGTTGAAATTGCTTAATAAGAAACCACTGTCCAAGAGGTTAAACTGCCCGTCCATCAAAACATCACTTTCTATGAAAGCAACCACTCGGAGTGTATACTGAAACAAAGATACCAAACTGCTTTCAACATAATGCAGCAATTTGTGGATTGTTGCCAGTGAACATTTGATAACCTTCACATTTTCTGCTTGCTTGAAAAGTTGCTGTTCCACTAAATTAATAATGGATGTTATGTATTACACTACTGCAACGTGCCTCTCCAGGTGTACGTGACATGGCTCTTTGCCAGCATTGATTGACTTCATCATTGTCGTAATCATCATCCTCTTTGCCAGCATTAACTGAATTCGTCGTCATCATCATCCTAGGGTTGAAGCAAGACCTTATGGCTGTGAACACAGACTTGCATGGACATGTTGCTGTAAGAGTAGTCAAGCCTTGTTAGCAGCAGCCCACTGCGTTAAAGAACACCTTCAGCTCTACCTGAAGTATTTCTCTCTTCATATTTTTCAAAATGTTGCTGGTTTCAACACAAAAATTCCATTCCAGTCATAATGAAGTCATCTTCAAGCTATTTTAATTTCAAATGTAGTCTGTGAGAATTAAGGTATTTGCAGACAGTTATATCATCATGCATTAGATAACGCCCACATGTTATCTCTGTGGAAGAACTCCACTATAGTTATTTTCAAAGAGTTGACATGTTTGTACATATTTCTATCACTGTCACTTGAAATGGTTTTTAGATTGTCATTCTGAATTTAATGGTCTTCAAGGTCACCCACTATTGCATGAGTACAGTGTGAAGAGCTTGCTGTGTCGAAAACCTGTATATTTTCTACATAAAGATCAACTGTCTTCAGTAGCACAGCAAAAATACCTCAGCTTCTTCTGTCACTAGTTTCTACAGCTAATGGTACTATAACAGACAGTCAGATGATAAGGAGATGGATGGATAAAAGTGAGTAAACTGTTTAACAATATTAGGAAAAGTGCCACAGCTATTAGTTCATTTATCCCTCTGTGAGTCAAGGCAGTCAGTGCCTTTATGGAAAAATGTTCGTGGTCATCAATGGATTTGTGTTAATACCCAGGCATGCATGTCATCATCCAGAGCAGATCAACAGCCATAAATGTATGTACAGGGTGTACATAAAGTCCAGGCACACTTTCAATTATTTTTTGCACAAGAATCAAACATTGTACAGATGTCATTTTGAAGAGAAACCCTGAAAGTCATTTATTATTATTATTATTATTATTATTATTATTATTATTATTATCTCTCTTTTTTTTATGTTTACCACCACAGCGTAGTTTGGGTAATTTGCTAATATAGTCGCAAACATGGCGAGTTCAGATGCAGAACGAGTTTTCTGTGTGTTGGAGTTGACAAAAACAAGTGTGCTACAGCTGTTCAGAGGATGTTTAGAACCAAGTATGATAAGAACCCACCAACAAGGAAGGCCATTTACCACTGGCACAACAAATTCATTACGACGGGTTGCTTGTGTCCGGCAAAGAGAAGCGGACGTCCCAGTGTGAGTTAAGTGAATGTGGTGCGTGTACGAGAGACATTCATAAGGAAGCCAAAGAAATCAGTGTGTGTGCATCCCCTGAACTCTAAATGGCTCCAGTGACAGCGTGGAAAGTCCTGCGACAGAAGCTGTCTATGAAACCATTCAAATTGGAGCTAGTCCAGAAGCTCAATGACGACGACAAACACAGGCGTCTTGAGTTTTGTTCGCAGTTGCAACAATTGAATGAGGATGGGGACGGCATTGTTGATCGCTTAATTTTTAGCAACGAAGCCACTTTTCACACTAATGGGAAAGTGAATGGGCATAATTGTCGAATCAGGGGTCAAAGTGTCCACAGGGAGTGTTGCTGCCCAAAGGTAAACAGTTTATCTTAGGTTGTTATGGTTATGGCTCTATTCAGTTAAAGTCTGGTTTCGAATCTGTTCTGTGATGTTGTGACAGGTGTTAAAGATAAGAACATAGTTTGAAGAACTATGCGAGTGAAAGAATTACTGTGTGGTGAGAAGTGTGACAAGGGTTAAGTTTGAATTCAAGAAAAAGAGCAAAATAAATTAGCAACAGTAAATAACTACTATTTAGTCATTCATGAACCACATCCCGGACTCCACGTTACTCAGTTTTTATAAATGATTTTTGTACCATGGACCACTGAAGCCCTCATCCTCATCATCATCATCCATCATCATCATCATCATCATCATCATCATCATATAAGACTGATTATGCCTTTCAGCATTCAGTCCGGAGCATAGCCCCCTTATAAAATTCCTCCATGATCCCCTATTCAGTGCTAACATTGGTGCCTCTTCTGATGTTAAACCTATTACTTCAAAATCATTCTTAACCGAATCCAGGTACCTTCTCCTTGGTCTGCCCCGACTCCTCCTACCCTCTACTGCTGAACCCATGAGTCTCTTGGGTAACTTTGCTTCTCCCATGCATGTAACATGACCCCACCATCTAAGCCTGTTCACCCTGACTGCTACATCTATAGAGTTCATTCCCAGTTTTTCTTTGATTTCCTCATTGTGGACACCCTCCTGCCATTGTTCCCATCTACTAGTACCTGCAATCATCCTAGCTACTTTCATATCCGTAACCTCAACCTTGTTGATAAGGTAACCTGAATCCACCCAGCTTTCACTCCCATACAACAAAGTTGGTCGAAAGATTGAACGGTGCACAGATAACTTAGTCTTGGTACTGACTTCCTTCTTGCAGAAGAGAGTAGATCGTAGCTGAGCGCTCACTGCATTAGCTTTGCTACACCTCACTTCCAGTTCTTTCACTATGTTGCCATCCTGTGAGAATATGCATCCTAAGTACTTGAAACCGTCCACCTGTTCTAACTTTGTTCCTCCTATTTGGCACTCAATCCGTTTATATTTCTTTCCCACTGACATTACTTTCGTTTTGGAGATGCTAATCTTCATACCACAGTCCTTACGTTTCTGATCTAGCTCTGAAATATTACTTTGCAAACTTTCAATCGAATCTGCCATCACAACTAAGTCATCCGCATATGCAAGACTGCTTATTTTGTGTTCACATATCTTAATCTCACCCAGCCAGTCTATTGTTTTCAACATATGATCCATATATAATATGAACAACAGTGGAGACAGGTTGCAGCCTTGTCTTACCCCTGAAACTACTCTGAACCATGAACTCAATTTACCGTCAACTCTAACGGCTGCCTGACTATCCATGTAAAGACCTTTAATTGCTTGCAAAAGTTTGCCTCCTATTCCATGATCTCGTAGAACAGACAATAACTTCCTCCTAGGAACCCGGTCATATGCCTTTTCTAGATCTATTAAGCATAGATACAATTCCCTGTTCCACTCATAACACTTCTCCATTATTTGCCGTAAGGTAAAGATCTGGTCCTGACAACCTCTAAGAGGCCTAAACCCACACTGATTTTCATCCATACCCACAACGCTGATTAAAGAGATACCTCTGTAGTTGTTACAATCTTTTCTGTTTCCATGTTTAAAGATTGGTGTGATTACTGCTTTTGTCCAGTCTGATGGAACCTGTCCCGACTCCCAGGCCATTTCAATAATCCTGTGTAGCCATTTAAGGCCTGACATTCCACTGTATTTGATGAGTTCTGACTTAATTTCATCCACCCCAGGTGCTTTATTGCACTGCAATCTATTGACCATTTTCTCCACTTCTCAAATGTGATCCTATTTCCATCATCATTCCTATCCCATTCTACCTCGAAATCTGAAGCATTACTGATCGCATTTTCACCTACATTGGGCAACTCTTCAAAATATTCTCTCCATCTGCCCAAGGTATCCACAGGATTCACCAGCAGTGTTCCTGACCTGTCCAAAATACTTGTCATTTCCTTCTTACCTCCCTTTCGAAGACTGCTTATTACACTCCAGAATGGTTTTCCAGCAGCTTGACCCAAAGTCTCCAACCTGTTTCCAAAGTCTTCTTGGATGCTGCAATTATATGTTTGGCTTTGTTTCTTTCTTCAACATAACTTTCTCTGTCTACCTGAGTTCTAGTATGTAGCCATTTTTGATACGCCTTGTTTTTCCTTTTACAGGCTGTCTTGACTGTGTGATTCCACCAAGCTGTTTGCTTCATCCTACCTTTACACACTTCTTTTCAAAGACATTCTTTAGCCACTTCTAGTACTGTGTCCCTGTACCTTGTCCATTAGTTTTCCAATGACTGTAATTGACTACATTCAACTAACTGGTACCTTTCTGAGATCACTGTTATGTACTTGTGCCTGATTTCCTTATCCTGAAGTTTCTCCACTCTTATCCTCCTATATATGGACCTGACCTCCTGCACTTTCGGCCTCACAATACCAATTTCACTGCAGATTAAATAGTGATCAGTGTCATCAAAGAATCCTCTGAGTACACCTGTGCCCCTCACAACCTTCCTTAATTCCTGATCTGTTATTATGTAGTCAATGACAGATCTGGTTCCCCTGTCTTCCGAAGTATACCGGTGAATGACCGGTGAATGTTCTTATGTTTAAAAACGGAGTTTGTGATTATTTAGCCCACACTGGCACAGGAATCCAAGAGTTGTTTCCCGTTTCTGTTGGCCTCCATGTCCTCTCCAAATTTACCCATAACCTTTTCATACCCTTCTGTTCGATTTCCAATCCTGGCATTAAAATCACCCATGAGCAGAACACTGTCCTTGTCCTTTGCTCTAACAACTACATCACTGAGTGCGTCATAAAAACTATCCATCTTATCTAGATCTGTCCCTTCACGATGCGAATATACTGACACAATCCTAATTTTCTTGCTAGACACTGTCAAATCTATCCACATCAGTCATTCGTTTACATACCTTATTGCACCTACGCTGGATTCCATTTCTTTCCTGATGTAAAGCCCTACACCCCATTGTGCTATTCCTGCTTTGACTCTTGACAAGTAGACCTTGTATTCTCCCACTTCCTCTTCTTTCTCACCCCTTACCCGAATGTCACTAACAGCTAAAACGTCCAGCCCCATCTTACTTGCAGCCTCTGCCAGCTCTGCCTTCTTAACAGCTCCCCATCTCATTACCATTTGTTTGCCAAGTCTTATCTTAGGAGTCCCTGGTTTGTCAGTTAGAGGTGGGACTCCGTCACCTCCAGAGGTCCGAGGCATTTTGCTCTGATTGTTGCCAGCATCATATTTAAAGTACCAGGGAAGCAGGTTGCTAGCCTTACTTGCCCCGAGTCCCATTGGGTTTTACCCCTAACGGCTGAGGGACTAACCGGTGGATTTCGTAGTCTTTGCCGTATGAGCACAAAGGTGACCACGACTCAGAATATGTCCGAGATGCCCAACCTTACTCCAAAGTAACTGGTATCCCGACTGTCGGGACCACTTACTTGCCCACTCATACGTTGCCCGTGGTTCATGAACTAGGACATGACTACAGGAACACACACCATGAACCACCCATCACTGAAGCCCTTAAAAAGATAATTGGACCAAGGTTTTATATAAGTACCTTTCAGTGGACTGATTTTATTGTGCAAGAAGGCAATGATTTGTCGAATTTGTGGGATGATTAAACTGCTGGGGGGGGGAATTAGTACCCCTTTTCACTCGAGATTTATTGTTGCAACAGTACATATGGAATACATGAAATAATTACATTTATAGATCAGTAGTACAAGCTGTTCTGAGGAACCAGGTATCGACCAATGCTGAAACTCCCATATTAGTACATGATGTAATCTCCAGGGGCAGCAATGCAGGTGCTGACTCTGGTGTCCGGTCGATCGTACAGTTGGTGAATACTGTCCTGGGGTACATTATGTCATCCCGCTTCATCTGTTCACATAGCTCTGTAAGGGTTGTTGGTTGACGATCGCCCGAGTCTCTTCTCATCCCATAATATCCCACATGTGCTCTATTGGGAATAGTCCGGAGATTGTGCTGGCAGGAGAAGTTGCTGCACATCTTGCAGAGCATATTTAGTTTCATGGGCAGTTTGTGGATGAGTATTATCCTGTTGGAACAATACGCCACCTTCCTGTTGCAAGAACGGCAGAACAACAGGTCCAGCAACTTTCTGCACATACTGAGTGCTGGTTAGTGTCCCCTCCATATACACCAAAAGTGAATGAGAGTTGTAACTTATCACACTGTAGACTGTAAGGCCTATGGTGGTGTCTATGTGTCTGGGATGAATGCACTCTACAAGACAGCACTCACCAGGTCTACGTCATACATGCAAATGATCATCATTGGCATGGAGGCAGAATCTGCTTTCATCAGTCAAGACCGCGGTGTGTCATTTCATGGAATACGGGCTAGAGGTGTGTGTGCTCGAAGTTCCACAGCTAATAGCCTGTCCACAATGGTTTGTATTGACACGAATGAGTCCAAAAGCCCTGTTATGTGTGCTGTGGTAGCTGTACGAACTGGCATTGCTGTCCTTACGACATGACAGTCTTGGTGGCCGTCTGTGCTGCTTGGATGTCCAGAACATTGTCTGTGAATGTGAGAATGTCCATGTGACCACTGATACCAGTGTCATTGCACAACCAACACAGCATATCCAACTTGTGTGGCAAGTCTCCAAAATGACCATCCCGCCAATTGGAAAACGACATGTTGACCCCTTTCTAACTCGCTCATTTGGCTGTAGGAAGCACAAATGCATCGCTATGGCATGGTTGCCTGCTTACTTCACAAATTAGCACCAACCGAGCCGTCTGGTTGTGAACTTTCTCCATTAAAGGGTAGACACAGATGGTGCTATCTGTTGATGTACAATGTTCAACCAATTATCAGTGTGTCTAATATTCCCCAAGTGGCATAAGCTGTCATCATAATCTTTCCAGGTGTACAAATCTCCCACTGCACCCCACCCCACCCCACCCCAACCCACCGCACCCCACCAGCAGTGTATTTTACAGACTACTGTTAGTAATACCATTGAGAGAGGTAGTTATAGCAGGCAACTGCATAACATTTTTTCATGAAGGCAATGGCTGCCTTGTCTCTCTGTGGAATAAATGTATTAACAGTTAATGGTGGTTACTTTTGAAACAATAAATAATTTAAATAATTTTTTGACTTTTTTCCATGTGTCTCATTTCATATGACTGCCCCTTGTAGATCATTGCAACTTAGTTGCTCCAACATTTTACTTTTCTCCATTTTTGTGTTGTAGGGACAACTACTTCATTTCCCCCCTCCCCACATACACCCTTTTGTATCTGAATTTTTTAAAATTTTGATTTGTTGCTGCACTGGAACTACAATACTAGTACTGCAAAATTTATTACTTAATTTATAGTTTTCCACGCTACAGAGTGAAAAGTTACTTTCAACAATATTTTTATGGTCCTTGAGTCAGATATTCATTGTCTGTTTTCTTCTTAGCCACTTCAGATGTGCTGCTAATCAAACTCTGCCACTTCATTGGCACATTGGAATGCTCCAGCTTCTGCCTTTGACTCTGTACATGTTTTAAAATACTATGTTTCCAACCCCATGAAATTCTGCTCTTGTAGTAGTAACAAAATATTGCTAGTATTTTGGGAGCATACAAACCATTGGGTTCAAAGTCACCTGCTCTGTTGTTGGCAGTAACTGCATGCTCCGGCATTTTCACGATAGTAGATACTACTTTAGTGAACTACTTCTAGTCCAGAGTAATTATGAGACTGTTATCATTAGAGATTTCTCAAGAAAAATTGACACTGCTTACTGTCTAGACCTTAGTCTGAAACAACCAAGGCCACGACCATGGCAGAACTATTTCACCAGATATGTAGGATATGAGAGAGGCCAAATAACCCTAGACTTCAAGACAAATGTAAAAATCCGAGTACCAAAGTAGACAGGTGCTGATAAAGGTTTGTATTACTGAATCATCAGTGTAATAAGTCAAGATGACAAGGTGTAACATTAGTTATCTACATAAGTATGAGGCAACTTGTAGAAGCCATACTGGGCTGGTTTGGTTTTAAGATAAATGTAGGACCACACGAGACAGTACTGACTGCACTAATTACAGAGACTGAAGAAAGTTGAGCCTACATTTATAGCATTTGTAGATAAATAAAATGCTTTTAACAATGCTTACTAGAGTATATTCTTTTAAGTTCCAGTATTATCGTGGATAAAATATGGAGAGTGATACTTTAACTAAAAGTTCTTCAGAAACTAAATTCTATTTATAAGAGTGAAAGGGCATGAGAGACTTGACAGTAGTTCAAAAGGGGTGGCGAGAGGAGGTGGTTGCGTTATGCCAATGTTAGTGTGTGTACACAGAGAGTTGTTCATAGAGGTAAAATAAAAGCTGTAAGATCTTTCAAAAATTTTGTCAGAGATGCAAAGAATTTGGAAGATCAATACATGGAGTGAGTAGTAACTTGAAAAGAGATCATATGGTGAACATCAATAAAAGTAAAACGAAGCATTGGATAATAATGATGGACAGGTACTGCATCAAATCAAGGAGGAAATAAACATACCGCACAATTTAACTAAAGACAGGATATGTTGATAATACGTGTTCTGAGACATGAAAAAATAATGAAATTGATAACAGAGAAGTGTGAGAGGTATACATTATAGAGAGAGATCAATGCTTGAATACAGTCAGTAGGTTCAAATGGATGTATTTTTGAGAATTGCAGAGATGAACAGACTTATACGTAGAGACCTGTATCAGTCCAGTCATTGAACTGAACACTACAACAGTAATAGCTACAAAAACAGACACATGCTGCAACAGTGTGCTTTCCCCCAAAGGAAATGTTGTGTTTTGAATGCATCCTTTTTGAAACTGTATGTCTCTCTTTGCACTGCTGAATGACAAAAATAACTAATTTCCTAACAAGTATTGGCTAAAAATGAGTTATTGTATGGTTCCTCAATCTTGGGATTAGAGCTAGAATGCTGTGCATACTTCAGAGTTGTTGATTTTTCATCACCAATCATAATTAATTTGATGATGTTACCTTCTTCAGCAAAAATAACTCACATTGCAGTGGGCATGGCATGTGTAATTTCCATGATTTGAAACGGGTCTTAATGATTATGTGGATAGTTGGTCTGTATTTAGTGATATCTGCAAGGATCTCAGTATCATGTATATATGGTGTCAGAGGAAGTAGTTTTGTAATGTGTGTTCTTTTACAAGAACATGGTATGCATATCAGCCACATAGAGAATATTTGCAAATTGTTCCAAATGTTGATGGCAAATTTGAAGACGACAATGTCTCTGGATATCCCTCACAGACTAAAGAACAGAGTACGGACTTTTACCACCTTGTGGTCATCATTCAACATTCTGTTGAGGGCTTCTGTACTTACTTGAGTGGCACAGCAAATCACCCACTAGGTCCTCAAACCTCTGTTTTGTACTTTGAGATTGTCACCAGCATCCAATGAGACAGCTTCATCAGTTTCCTTTAAAATGAAATCCACAGCGTATTAGGTGGGTCTGTCACACAAACTAAATTTAACATGGATTAGACTTTGCACTAACATGTAAGTCCTTGCTTTGTTCATCTAAAAATAAACCAGATGTAAACAAATACAAACGTATGATTGGTCAGCAGCCATAGGACATGTACAAAGGTAGTAGAAGAAAGTCCATTTTATGTATTAGATATCTTATTAATTTGTCATTGGACATGAAACTTTAAGATCTAATGTATTAACAGCCATCAAGGTTTTTCATCTTCATACTTTAGTTATTTAGTTTTTATTCCAAAAATTGTATACTGTCACAGTCTCTGTAAACATTAGTTGTGCTCTGATTGTTGCACTGTTAATACAGACCGAGAAAATGTCTGACACTGCTTCCTGCTTCGTAGTGAAGCACACACATGGAACACCATTAAAAATGATGAGAAACAAGTTGTTCTTAATGTTTTTCCACAAGATTACAGATAAAACTGGCTCTATAATTTTTCAAGCAACTTTTTTTAAGCGGAACACGTTATTGACTAAGTAGAACACATTTTTGATACAGGATGCATGGCTAAAGCTGTAGCATTGGAGTTTAATAATTGAGTATTGTGTGGGTGTCTGGTTTGAATCTCAGTGTTATAAAGGTGTGTTTTACTCTTTATTGGGACTATCTTCATTATTTTATACTGCAGATATGATCTCTCACGCAACAGAGTGATAAGCATCATAGAAATGTGGGAAACAAAAATTTTCACAATATCAAGCACACCTTTCAAATGCTGCATCTTTGAGGTTGCTTCCGTACCATTGCAATCTGGCCTCAGTAGAATTGATGTGAATCCAATTTAAGGGATTTATAGTGAGAAGTAACAAAACATTTAAGCTGCCAGGCATACCAGAATTAATGTTTGAAGCTTTGTCAAACACCACAGTCGAATGCTGGCAAAATGCAGAACAGCTCTTCACAGAAAGAGAAAATACGGTTTTTGGATTGCTTCATGGATGCTGTTGTTGATCGCCTTTTTATCAGGTTAGCAGATGACAGTTCCAGTACTCAAATCTAGTCCTCGGATTTGGATATAGAAGGGGTTCTGCTTTTTTAGAATATGTGGCTATTTTCAAAGCGGTGGTTTTGTTGGGAACTAATAGCAAAATGTAAACAATTAAAATACAGTCGTTATTGTTGCACACAAGTCGTCATTTTCCAAAGTGTTGGTTAGGATGCGACCTGACAGCCCAATTAAAATTAAATTGTACATTTCACTCTATATCATGTCCTACAAAATTAGATTTCATTATGCTGCCACATTTCTAAATACGCACGTGCATTTAGCTTCAGGAAGACATAGAATGCATTTCTGTCATTGGGTGCTCTACTCTATGTACTCAGTCAGTATCACCCATTGCCCAGCTGCTGTCATGTGTTTTGCATACTTTCCTAATAAATAATTTTAGCATACAATGAAACACTTTTTATAATTTGAAGTAAGATATACTTCTTGTCTTCTATGTCTTGAAATTGCTTTCAGACTATTACTATATTTTTTGTGTGTCTTTAGAAGATCATTCAAATGTATTAGTGAACTGGAATAGCAGAAGGAATTAAACTATAATTCTGTCCCCCCCCCCCCCACCACCACCACCACCACTACTACCACCACCACCAAAATGTATGAACTACCATTGTGTTCACGAACTTGTGCATTTGTGTGTAAAAGTAATTTTCTGCTCTTTACACTTTCCTGCAAAAGTGTAAAAGTGAGGTTTTACTATATTTTCATCTGCACATTGTTGTTGTTGGCCTTCAGTTACAGGGAACATAGGATGTTAGAAGAGACTCTGAAATACTTATTTTATACTTCTGAGTAATTCCTGTATTACATGAAAAAGGCCATGGTTGTGCAGCCCTCTTGGCCCTTGGATTAAAAGGCTTTTACAGTATATATTAAAAATAAACTTCATGTGGCACACACAACTGAATAGGAAAATTTAACAGTTCGTTAGTGTTTGTGAGCTGTAATACATCAGCTACGTTGGTGGCTTATGGGGGGACTGCAGTGTACACTTTGACTTGAGAGGTGAATCCAAATTAATTCAGCTGTGACATGTAACACACACTGATCAGCCACGACATTGTAACCATCTTCTTAATAGCAAATATGTCAATATTTGGCACAGATAACAGCGGCAATACACCATTGCATGGAAACATTGAGGCCTGGATTGATCAGTGGAAGGAGCTGGCATCACGTCTCCACACACAAAAGTCACTGAATTGCCACAAATTCCAGGGAGGGGGTGATGTGTTCTGACCCAATGTTCAGTCACATTCCAGATGTGTTTGATCGGGTTCAGATCTCGCAATTTGGGGAGCCAGCACATCAATTGGAACTCGCCACTGTGTTCCACAAACCACTCCATCACACTCCTGTCCTTGTGACACGGTGCATTAGCATCTTGAAAAATGCCATTGCCATTGGGAAACATGATCGACATGAAGGGGTGTACCACCCACTGTACAAAGCTCCTTGACCATCGTGGTGTCTTGCATGAGCTCCTCTGGACCCATGGATGGCCACATGAAATGTCCCCTAGAGCTTAATGGGAGTCGCTGCCAGCTTGTGTGCTTCCCTCAGTATAGTTGTCAAGGAACTGTTCCCCTGGAAGATGACAGATTTGCATCTGCCCATCAGCAGGTGAAGAAGCTATTGGAATTCATCAGACACTCTGCCACTATGTCAACATCCAGTGCCGATGGACAGGTGCCCATTTTAGCTGTAGTTGCTGATGTCATGGTGCTAATATTGGCACATGCATGAGTCATCGGTTGCGGGGGCCTTTCATTAGGAGTGTTAGCTGCACTTTGTGTTCACACACACGTTTACTGTGCCCGGCATTAAAGTCTGATGTTAGTTCCGCCACAGTTTGCCGCTTGTCCTGTTGTACCTGTCTGCCCAGCCTTTGGCGTCTGACATTTGTAGTTAGGTTAGCCACCCAACCCCATGACATCTGGATATGGTTTCTCCATATGTAGAAGACACTCACCACAGCACTCCTTGAACACCCAACAAGTAATGGAGTTTATGAAATGTTTGTGCCGAGCCTCTGGGCCATAACAATCCGCCGTCGGTCAAACTCAGATAGATGGCACCTCTATTCTGTACAAGGAGAACATTGCTGATACTACATGCACGGTGCATGTGTCTGACTAGCATTCATACCTCGCCAGGTGATGCTGTTATCGCCTGGACTGTTTTATATCGATAGGTATCTGTTTGATCAGTGTATAATGCGAACAATTTATTTGATCTTGCTTCCCACAAAAGTCTCGAGGGCACCTCAAAAATGAATACATTTATACCTCATTAGCTGTGGTATGTTTTTGAATGGTTTATTGTTCTTCACAATTACCAATTTTGAACATTTTGTTTTATCAGATAGCTTTGTCTACAGGATGGAGTAGTAGTCAGTGGTTGTATGTTTTGAGTGCTGTGCTGCTCTACGGCAGAAATGACTTTGAAGTTGACATATATTCAGATGTGTAAATGAAAATCAGCATCTGTTTATAGATATAGTGTAGTGCATGTGTTTGTATATCTGAGATCTTCTCCCAAACCCCTGGATCAATTTCAACCAAATTTGGCACAGAAACAGCAGGCCTCAAGAGTATGACCACTTTTTGGTTTCTAACTCCTTAGCATCAATATCAGTTGGAAAATGGGCAAAACATATTGTTATTGGGTTCCCCCTCCCCCTCCAGCTAGAGCCATACAGGTTGCCCTACACAGCTGGAATGTTCTTTAGTAATTGTACCATCCTGCCAATTCAGCTTGCTTTGCTGGGTAGCCTACTTGTCATGGACAAGAAACGGTTCTCCAGGCCCCGACATGTAGACTGCTTTGCATGACAGGCATGTTATGTTGGACTACTATTGACCTGCTTTATCATCCTACTTTGCATGGTGGCCTTTACATCTGGAGCAAATGAATGCTTTTCAGGTCCCTGATTTGTAGACTGCCCTGCATGACAGACATGTTGTAGTAGTAGTAGTAGTAGTAGTAGTAGTAGTATCAGTCTGCTTTATGCAACTGTGTTGCAGTTGCTGATGAGTGTGGGTGGGGACGAGATGGAGGGAGCTAGGTGGAGGAGGAAATGGAGAGAGGGGAGGGGGGGGGAGATAAATGAGGCAGGTGCAAGCTGTAGAGGGGTAGTGTGCAGATGGAAAAGGAAAAGGAAAAGGGAAAGGATGATGTGGTAAGAGAGAGGGGGTGGAGAAAATGGACAGAGAAAAGCGGAGGAGGATGTGTGTTCACTATAGGTGTTGAAGGCATCTATACAGGCCAAGCTGTGGGGGAAAAGGCTTGTAAATGTAAGCATGGTTTGTCCGTGTGTGCTGCTACAACTCTGCTACCCACCCCTGCAGCGCCTTGTCAGTTATGTGGTATTGTATCCTCAGTCCCCTATCTATGAAGATTTTGGTTTGCAACTGTAGGCATTAGGTTCAAAGACTGTCTGAGAATGTTGGAAAATGTTGTAGAAGCTTCCAGAATCTTATAGGAGCTTCCAGAAGGCTTGGGAATGTTCTAGAATTTTCCAGAGTGTTGTAATCTTTTGTCAGCATTCTATATGGAAATGAATAAGTGTGTGACCGAGTACTTTATTTCAAATGAGGGTGTTGCTGAATACTTAAGAGTGATTTTGAACATTAAAACTACCCCTCCCTCCTTTTCACCCCAATTACCTCAAAAAAGAAATTTACATAAAGACCAAACAAAGCAGATATTTCTCAGCTAGTTCAGAATAAATTCAAAGTAGGCCCTATGAAAGCGTGCTGCTGCCCCTCCCCCCCCCCCCCCCCCCCCCTCCCCCCCCACCCTCTCCCCTGCACCCCACTCCCTCTGTCCCCTTCTCATAGGAGACCACATGTTTCATGTAGTGCAAAATGTAGTCTCAATACATTTTTTGTTGCACTACATGTTTCTGTGAGAATAACCAATTTTGAATTAAAATGTTGTGTGAGCATTTAGACTTCGACACTAAGCAGCTTGAGCTCATGTGGGCACCATATGTTTTAACATGCACTGATACCACTACAAAGAAAAAAAAAAACATTTCTTACATTTTATTGCTTTTTATGTACATTCTTAATATTTCTATACTGATTTTTTTCCCCTACAGAATGAGAGAATATCATAATGTATACAGTATTTGTGGAGAGGCTGGACAAAACCTTGGATAACAAGGAGATACTGAATTTAATTAAGTGACAAAAGAAGAAAAAATAAAAATGCAGCTACTGATGTAGGAGAAAGTGAGTACATGTGTCTAAAAATGAGTTTAATAGAAAGTGCAAGATGGCGAAGCAGATATGGATAGAGGACAAATGCAAGACTGTAGAAACATGCATGACTGGCGGAACCACCTATAGCAAAATTTGAGAGACCTTTTGAGGAAACAGAAGCAATTGTAAGAATATCAAGGATTCAGATGTCAAGCAAATACTAAGCAAAGAAAGGAAAGCTGAGTGACACAACAGATGGATAACAAAGGGCTAATAAAGGGAAATGAATGTTGCAACAAGACCCATGGAGTGTATGACATTCCCTCATAATATTTGAGACCCCTGGGAGAGGCAGCAGTTATAAAACTACTCCACCTGGTACGCAAGGTGTATGAGACAGGCAGAGTACCCACAGACCTCTAAAGAATGTAATAATTCCAATTCCATAGAAGGCAAGTACTGCGAGGTATGAATGCTGTCAAACCATCAATTTACTAAGTCATTGTTGCAGAATACTGACACATTATTTACAGAAGAATGGAAAAAGTAAGAGAAGCCATCATTGTGGAAGATCAGTTTCGGTTATGGAACATGTGAGGCAAACTGACCCTGTGACTTACCCTGGAAAATTAGTTGAACAAAGGCAAACCTACATTTATAGTATTTATAGATGTAGAGAAAGTTTTTGACACTGTTGAGTGGAGTACACTCTGTGAAATATTGTAGGTTGCAGGAGGGAAGTATAGGGAGCGAAAGGTTATTCACAACATGTCCGGAAAGCAGATTTAGTTATAACGGTCGAAAGAAATGAAAAAGAAACTGTGATTGAGAAGGGGGTGAGACAGGATTGTAGTCTTATTCTCAGTGTTATTAAATCTATATATTGAATAAGCTGTAAAGGAAACCAAGGAGAAATTTGGAAAGTGGAGTAAAGCCCAGGAAGACCATGACAGATTCTCAGTTGGGGAGAGATCTGGTGACCTTGCTAATCACTAACCATCTGAGCTACCCAAGCACGACTCATGCCCCGTCCTCACAGGTTCGCAGGAGAGCTTCTGTAAAGTTTGGAAGGTAGGAGACGAGATACTGGCAGAAGTAAAGCTGTGAGGACGGGGCGTGAGTCGTGCTTGGGTATCTCAGATGGTAGAGCACTTGCCCGCGAAAGGCAGAGGTCCCAAGCTCGAGTCTCGGTCCGGCACACAGTTTTAATCTGACAAGAAGTTTCAATCCCATCATTGTTTATTCTTAGCTTGCTAGTTACTGAGGAAAAAACCAAGAGAGCTACAAATTAAGGCAATCACTTCATTATCATAACAAGTCACAAAGAAATCGTTGACCAGCCATTTACCAGACTAATCAAGACTCATAATAACTACAATCCTTTGGTGTTAAACTTTTCAGTGCACTGCCACCAGAATTGCATACTACCTCATTGAAAACATCCTGAATTGTTGCGAAAAATAAGTTTAAAAAGAAGGCTTCTTATCATAGACTGATTCTTTGAATGTGCAAAAGATCGTCTCAAATTTTAACTTATATTTGTATGTTTCTATGCAAATCCGTATGATTTGTTATCTTTATTACTATGTTATATTATTACTTATTATTATTATTATTATTATTATTATTATTATGTATCATTGTGTATTATTTAATTTGTAAAAATTCTGGACATAAGTAGCAGGCAAAATACTCGAAGATGGAAATAAATAAATAAATACCACCTCTCAAATATTTTTAATTTGTGTCTGCTGGCTGCTGCATGACATATTTGCTATTGTTGACAATATATAAGTATTACTGTCATCCCTGACAGAGATGGGAGCCTTTTATCTAGCACTTAATATAAACATTATTCATATTTTCATTGTAATACAAATTTTATATTTTACTGAATAACTTTTCTGAGATAGTACCATATTGGCCTGAACACTTTTCATCAAAATTCGGCCTTTAAAAAATTAGGTTGCAACTTATCCCTGTGTCCATACAATCATCAGGTAATTTGAATGTAATGCGAACTTCAACTGTACAGTTCGTTTCTTTTTCAGAATTAATCATTGGGTAACAGTTTAACCATGATTGGTTCCTGAAGTTTCATTTAGATAGTAACTGTTATTGTGTTCATATTTCTGTTATTTCACATAACAGGGCAGAAACAGTTTTCCTCTAACTGAAGGGAAGAATTTAAGTCTCTACCAGTGAGTCACAACATCAAAATGAAATGAAGATACTTTGGAACTAGGATAAGTGATGATGCAAATTTGAAATGTGCCAATTCAAAGAATACGTGTAATAGAGAAGGTAGCAATGAGTATGTTGTGGACGAATCTAATCTGCGACATTGAACTGCATTGAAGAATAAGCTCCAAATTTTCGTTTCTTCAAGGAAATCCTACAGGCAGCCAAAGCGGGTAAATATCCTGAACTTGATGCTAGGGTGCTTTTCATCGTACAAAATAAAAGGAAACATGTAATACGTCCCCCCCCCCCCCCCCCTCTCTCTCTCTCTCTCTCTCTCTGTCTTTCTCTCTCAACAAATGATCCAGTCAAAGACTTTGGAAGGAAATCTTGTACATTCCACAGACAAAATTTGTGGGATTATTGATGGTGCCACAGATTTGTGTAAGTGGCTCCTTTATCTGAAAAGTTCTTTGCTAGTACAGAAGCTGCCAGAAGATTTTACTAAGAAATTCTTCAACTGCCAAAAGCACGTAACCCAGTTGTGGAAGCAAGACTCTCACCTCTTACATTGGACTGGCAGGGCAGACAAGACGCCTGTCTTTTGGGACATGCCGAGCAGTATACCAGTGGAACGTAAAGGAGTGAAAAGTATCTCATTGAGAACAACTGCAAATACATAACAGAGAATTATCACAGTGTTAACAATTTCTGCAGTGGGAAAAAATCTTGCCCTTATGTTATTTGGAAGCATAAAACTTCACCAAAGCAAAAATTTCCCTAAGCCATTAACGATTTGTTTCCAAGAGAAAGGCTGATTAACAACAGAGTTAATGATTGTCTGGCTAACTACTGTGTGGAATCACAGGCCTTGTACACTGCTTATTAAGAGACCTGTGCTAGCGTTGGATGCCTTTAAAATCACCTCACTCCTGAAAAAAAGTTGAATTGCTGGTGCTTGATGTTGTACACAAGCCTTTTAAAGACTGTATCCAAAAATACTATTCCAATTAGCTTTTAGAAGAGGATGATGTACTTTCTCGATTTCACAAGATTAAAAGGCCATCAGTCAGTCTTATGTGTCAGTGGATTCTCTATTCCTGGCATACGAATCACCAGATTCTATCATCAGAGGGTTCAAGAAGTACTGAGTGTCCAGTAGTGTAATGATAATGAGGAGAACGTACTTTGGAAGGAGAGTGGCAAAATTGCTGTCAGTGGTGGAACAGCTACCAGTAGTAAAGTTTACTGTGAAACATATTGTAATGGAACTGAATGGGAAATGAGTGGAGCTCATGTCATAGTACGTGAAACCAGCAAGATTTCCATCCTGATTAACTGCTAATGAAAATATTTCTCTAATACTGTAACAAACATAATGATTCACACTCAAGACACATTTCTTGGAATCTAGCTTCACTTGTACACATCTTACGGGCTCATGTTCACGTGGCATGGTCCTGCATCGGATAATTAAATGATAATGCGATTCAAGCAAGAGAAGCCCGCAAGACCATGTATGAAGTCAAATACAGTTGCTCCCAGCATCCAAGTTGACATCTGCCAAACAATTCAAACAAGGATGGCTGCCACAAGACTGCCTCAGCTACATATGTGTGTCCTATAGTCTTATTTTAGAGCGTGCAATCCACCTATGCACATTTTCTATACCATATCCCTTCTGTTCTTGTTGCAGTAAGTCTTCCTGTATTGTGATTACACACTGTACCCTCCAGTGAAATATATTGCATGTTTGGTTACCTGTTAGTCTTATCTACTAATTTCATGATCATCATTTTCAAGGAAAGCACTGAATGACCAGAAGGAGATGAAATTGCTTCTGGATATGTATAAAGGTGTTAGTAAGGAACAAAGAGACAAGGTACAGCTTATGGCAGCAGAGAAGAAGGCCCGAGCTGAAGTCGAAGATCTCAGACAACAATTGAAAAAAATACAGGTTTGTTTATGCATCACAGAATTCATTTTGTTTATCCTGTTTCATTTTGCTTTGCCTTTTGTAACATTCAGGTATGCCCTCTGTGATTGTCCTCTGGCTCTTACTCCTGTCCATGCTGAAACATTTCTTCGTAACAGCATCCAAACAGCTGCTTTGTGTCCTTTAAGTTATTTGAACTTTCCTCGTCTGCCATACAGTAAGGGAACAATATTTCTCATAAGCATAGATGACACACATGACTGCAGTGTAGTACTGTTGGTTACAGTTACAAAATGAAAAACAAATATGCAAAATATCTAGTTTTTGTGGAGTGGTTTTCCCCCTGATGAATAAGTTTCCCAGGTGCCTTGGATTTTGTCATGATTCCACACATCAGCAATAATTTTATTGACCATTTTTCGTTCAGTTTGCCCTGAACTAAGTGCACAAGAGCTTTAACATTTGTCACTGCAAAAAAGTTACTCAGAACAGTGAATTTATAATTTGCAATAAAAAGGTACAAATATTCAGTGAGATGTTGAAAAAATGTTTCCTTCTCCATTATTATTTCATTAAGCTGATTAAACTTGTACTCACTGGAGATGTATTATTGAGGCTTATAAAATCTATACTTAATAGACCTTCTCCACAAGATATGCTTTAGGTTTGAAGTTATGTTCAGAAATATCTGTTTATAACATTTCCTTCTAGGTAGACATAGGATCTTGATAGTTATGGCATTTCATATTACCAAGAAAAGATTATGTATAAAAATTTCTCTCTGCAGGGTAATTCACAGCTATATTTTCTAGTTTCCGTGTGTTGAACCCATTCTGTCCTAAAAATTACATAGGAGTAACAGAAATAGAAAATATGAAAATGAAAGTCTTAGGGAGATAACAAGAAAATATGAAAATGAAAGTGTTAGGGAGATAACACACGAGGAACCCCTACAAGAGAATATCGTGGAAAAAAATTAAAATGATATAGGCATGTGAAGAGAATGGACGAGATGAGGATGCCTTGGGAGATGCACAACACGAAGATGGAGAGCAAGAGACTAAGGGTAAGGCCAAGGGACAGGTGGCTAAATGGTGGGGAAAAAAGCATTCTGAAATCCAAAATAGAAATTGTGGTAAGACAGAGAAGGTGGAGAGACTTGAGTACCAAGCAAACCCTGCCAGTGACTGAAAACTGCATGTTGGTGGTAGTGATTATTATTAACAAATTATCTGCTTTCACAGATTGCAAATACGCATATTAAAATTAACAGAAAACCTGCAACGTTGAAAAAGCTGTTGCTTTCTCAATGCTGCTAAGTTTCTGGTGTTTATGTGCTACTACTTGTTTATTATTTACATGACTAGACTGATAACTTTCAAAAAATACCCACTATGCTACATTACTTAAGAAATGAGTTCCATTAAAAAAATCAAATTTACTTTTTCCCTTGGTGCTAATAAAATATTGGAGTTCTTGCATATAGATAATTGTGTAGTTTTTAGGCTGATATGTTTAATTTTTATTCAGGATTGAAGCTGCATCTCTACAGATAGCTTATTAAAAAAAAGCTTCTACCACCTTGTGTAGGTCAGAGAAAGATTCTTGATATTAGTTTGTTTTGTATTTTAGTCTTTTGCAAATCACTATTAATTTGAAACTGACTTTTGTTATTAGCCACATATATCACTCAGAATTAAACATACAAGAAAGCTAGTGTAAGAATTCAAAGACTTTTGAGGAGGCTTCTGCAAGATGTAAGCTTTACGGAATTTTCTGTTGCTTCACATTTGCTGAAAAGTGTTTTATTTAGTCAGTCTAATGAACGAGGTGATGTTTCCATAAGACAGAAATTATTGAAACTATGTGGAATAAGGCCTTGCACAATAAAATATCCTTCTGGGTACAAAATTGTCGAACTGAGTTTGTTGTTTATTTATGTCGCTGTTACATTTTCTGCCACCATTATAGCGCAGACTGCATGACCATCTGCCATCACAGAAGACTTCATGCTCAAAGCAATGTAAAAGTTCAAGAAAACGGATGCTTTACTGTTTCATCCTTGTCTAATGAATTTCCTCGAGTTTCGAGAGGTGTATTTACAAATCATTGCAGATCATCTACATTACCAGAAGTCGTGCTTTCAAAACAGCTGTTCAAAAGTGATTGGCAAATCTAGTATCAGGATGGAATTCAGAAATTCGTTGTTGGCTGTGATAGTTGCCTTAATATTAATGAAAATTATCTTGAAATGTAGATTAAGGCAGAGGCATCCAAGTATAATAGCATAGTTTAATATACACGTTTGTTTGTTCTGTATAAAACAGTCCTCAAAAATGTCATGGTTGACTGGGTTGTATGGAAGGGACTTCTTGCTGTGGAATGGGTGGTAGCTATCGAAGTGGAAATATTGTTGGTGGTTGTTAAGTTTAATGTTGACAGATCTATTGATCTCTGAGGTGGTGGTCAATGTCAAGGTACCGTATTTACTCGAATCTAAGCCGCACTCGAATCTAAGCCGCACCTGAAAAATGAGACTCGAAATAAAGGGAAAAATAAATAATTCCCGAATGTAAGCCGCACCTGAAATTTGAGACTCAAAATTCAAGGGTGAGAAAAGTTTTAGGCCACACCTCCAAATCGAAACAAAGTTGGTCCATTGTAATACGAGACACAATTTACGTCGAATGAGTGACGATACAGCTACAGTAGTTCGGTTCAAGTCGTAAGCTTAGCAGTTAAGCTCTACCAGGTAGCCATTGCTATGCGTCAGGCGCTCCGTCTGTATTTATACGAGTACCCTTCCTTTTTCACGTGCTTCATCTGGTTTGAATCGATTGCTTATTTTGCTTTGATCTGATAAGTGCCGTTTTCTTTGTTATGGGTGTTTACGTCACTCTAAGCTGAAAATGCATTACTGTACTCAGTCATGCATCGTTTGTCGCATTCTGATAGTGCGTGTTTACGGCCTGTCGCCGCTCGCGGCATGGCTTGCTTTTGTGCGCGCTACCGCCGCTTACAATTAAAAGAGAGAGAGAGAGAGAGAGAGAGAGAGAGAGAGAGAGAGAGAGAGGAATCGTCTCACTAGCGAAACAGTGGCAAGAGACTGCTATTTGTTGTTACTTACACTGCTGCTTTCTTTGATAATGATCAACAAAAACCAAATAATGGACTGCATATGATAGAAAATGTTTTGAATGAGAATTTAGCGAAAATTTTTCTCCGTCTGAAAATCTTTGCAGATGCCTCTTTAGTACATTACATTCTGCGCGGAAATTAGAGTCATCTTAGATTTAAAAATCTAGTCAGTTGCCGTGCTTCATTTCTGGCTATCACTATTAGGCATAAGAATAATACGAATATAAACGTGACACGATATGTATATTCTTCCGCGTTTGCTGTTGTCTCACACTAGTTTCGTAGTTTATTAGGCAGACAGGATTTAAATGAGATAGCAGCAAACACGAAAGAATACATGGCACAATGTTTATATTCGTATTATTCTTATGGTGAAGAGAATACTGCATGTGATTCACATTTCATCAGGTTCCTATTAGCAACGATCTCTTCTCACAGGTAGGAAAAAATTCAGAACGTAGAGTTGGCCATATTGACAAACATCCCAAACAGTCTTGTCAATCGGATTTTTGTAGTACATTGAAATTCTGCTACATTCAAAGATGAACAATACGGAATTTGTATTTACTTCGTTGGATAATGTATGAAAATGCGGTGGTCGAATGGTCGAAACTCGGGGCGGAGAAAAAAAAAGCTCGTCTTCGACCTTTTTTTTTTAAATTTATTTACTGACGCAGAGGTTTTGGCGCCAGTATTTATCTTTGTGCCTACAAAGCATGCCTGTGTAGCGCTACATATATTCGACGGCAGAAGTTAGTTGTGGCGGCACCTACCAACATTTTTCAGAACTTCCGCTTGCTTTGCACTCGATTCTAAGCCGCAGGTGGTTTTTTGGATTACAAAAACCGGAAAAAAAGTGCGGCTTAGATTCAAGTAAATACGGTAGGTGGCTTAGTGGACTGAGGATGACCAGGTGAAATGAATGGGGGAGAAGGTGTTGAGATTCCACAGGAACATGGTTAGGGTGTTCTCACACTCAATCCAGATTATGAAGACACTATCAATGAATTTGAACCATGTGAGGGATTTGGGACTCTGGGGGTAGCTAGGAAAGATTCCTCTTCTAGTCCATGAATAGGTTAGCATAGGATGCTGCCATGTGGTTGCCAAGTGCTGTACCAAGGATTTGTTTGTAGGTGATGCATTCAAAGGAGAAATAATTGTGGGTGGGGATATGTACTTAGTCCTTTCCCCTTTTCTTCTTCGCTCTTCTCCATTTTTTTCTCCTCCCCCAACACAGTCTCCTAATGCTCCACCTAGCAGCCCTATTCGATCCCAACCATGTCCTTGCTTGCTGTCACAGGCAGCAATAGTACTCCCCCCACACTGCTACCCCTGCTTCACCCCATCCCCCACCCCTTCCACATCTCCACTACCTGCCCCAGCCAAGATTGCTGCTCATCTCAGATGCAGTCATAGCCGGCCCTTAATGGCTGGGACCAAGCGAGGTGGCGCAGTTGTTAGCACACTGGACAGTGGTTCACACCCACATCCAGCCATCCTGATTTAGGTTGCCTGTGATTTCCCTAGATCACTTCAGGCAAATCTTTTGAAAAGGCACAGCCAATTTCCTTCCCCAGCCTTCCCTAATCTGAGCTTATGCTCCGTCTCTAATGCCCTCAATGTAACATTAAACACCAATCTCCTTCTCTCACCTTAATGGCTGGAGATGGTAGTGGCCGTGTATGGGAGCTGTGCTTGTGTGAATTCTTTTTCATTGTGCTTGTCTGTGACTCGGTGCCTATTCTGTGTAGAGAGTAGCAATCTATCCTTTTCTTATTTCATAACATGAGAATTCATGAAATTAAGCTGTTTTCTGTTATCCATTGTAGGCCTGTTCTGCTGTCACCTGTGTGTTGTACAGCTGAGTTTTAATCCTGATTTTTATATGCTTTTGTCATGAGCAACCAATATAGTTGTTAACAGTCCTTTAAAGTCTTTGAAATTTCATAATTTCCAAATGGAAATGAGTGTTTAGCATCATTGGCCGGGAAGCCCCTTACGGGGCAGGTCCGGCCGCCTTGGTACAGGTCTTATTACATTCGATGCCACATTGGGCGACCTGCGCACCACATGGGGATGAAATGATGATGAAGACAACACAACACCCAGTCCCTGAGCGGAGAAAATCCCCGACCCAGCCGAGAGGCGAACCCGGGCCCCTTAGGACGGCAGTCCGTCACACTGACCATTCAGCTATGATTTCCAAATGTGGCCCCAGGTCAGCTGAACTAACATATTTACACAATCCTCAAAAATTTTGTAAGGATTAACAATTAGATTATACAAAGCTTGTTGCCAGATTAAAGAGTAGCCTTTTTGTAACTAATGAAAATTCATGATAATGTGATAAAGAAAATTTGTGGTGGAATGCAAATAATTGAAGGACTAGTGGTAACAACTAACCAACTAATAAAGGTACTGAGTCATCAAAAGGTGTATGAACGATACTGAGAACTTTGGTAACTTTCGGAAAAAAAATCCTATTTCAATCTCGTAGAGGACATTCATCTCATAGTTGGAGCTCTTATTTTGCTCATGTTTGCTTTCAGATATGTAGTTATGGAAATACGGTTCCGCCTTGAGCAGCCAAGATTTTCTTCTTTGACACTCATACATGTTTCTATGAAATGTCATCATCATCTCCTATTACTTTATTAAGATTACATGCTGATGTTCATGTAGCTGACTGGCACCTGCAGTACAACTGATATTCTGCTACATTTTGTCAACTGCAATTTTTGTTGTTTTCACTCTGTGATGCCTGTATGCAAAATATAATTGCTAACATGCACAATGTCACTGTTCACGTCATGAAGAGATGAATATTTCATGGACAGGGACACATTGCATTTTGGTGAGTACAGTTTGCATAGAGCTGTGACCATGTGGAAACTATAAAAATTGCAGATGACAGACTGTAGTAAAATATCAGCTACACTGCAGTTGATACGCTGCCAAATGAACATCAGCATGTAATATTAAAAAAATAAAATGAAGCCAGTGATTATGGTGAATTTTCACCAAAATGTGTATGAGCATTAAAGAAGAAAATTGTTTGCTCAAGGCAGAACTCTATTTCCATAACTATACAGTACACAATCTCACACACAGATTACTAGTTTACATGCCTTTAAATGCTTCACTATGTCTACTATTCTGTGACTCATTATGTTTACTCCTTAAATTATTTCGAAAGTCATATTTCACTCAATTACCTATATAAAACACCACCAACTTTTTAATTTTAAAGAATTTGTTTTATTTGTGGTAAAGTTTCTAAAAGCTTTACTCATAGATAGTTTGCATCATTATGATGTATTTTAAAATAATCAAACACTGGAAAATCTAGGATGGAATGTAACAGTATTAGAGAAGGGAAGTTGCTACTCACCATATAGCGGAGTCCACGATAGGCACAACAAAAAGATTCTCACAATTATAGCTTTTGGCCATTAAGGCCTTTGTCAGCAATAAACAAACACACCCACACACCCTCACGCAAACACAACTTGCACACACGTCTGCAGTCTCAGACAACTGAAACCGCACTGTGACCAGCAGCACCAGTGCATGATGGGAGTGGCAACTGGGTGGGGGTAAGGAGGAGGCTGTGGCGGGGAGGGGGAGGGTTAGTATGGTGGGAGTGGTGGACAGTGAAGTGTTGCTGCCCTCTGTCTAAACTGCAACACTTCACTATCCACCACTCCCACCATACTATCCCTCACCCTTCCCGCCGCAGCACAGCCTCCTCCTTACCCCCACCCAGTCGCCACTCCCATCGTGCACTGGTGCTGCAGTCTGCAGTGTGGTTTCAGCTCTCTGAGACTGCAGACGTGTGTGCAAGTTGCGTTTACGTGTGTGTGTGTGTGTGTGTGTGTGTGTGTGCGCGCGCGCGCGCATGTGTGTCTACTGCTGACAAAGGCCTTAATGGCGGAAAGCTTTAATTGTGTGAATCTTTTTGTTGTGCCTATCGCAACTCAGCGTCTCCAATGTATGATGAGTAGCAACTTTCCTTCTCTGGTATCTGTTTGACAATAGTATTTTTTGTGGTGCTCCTTCCTGTTCAACACATACGAGCCCACTGCTTTCACATTACATTCCCTTAGGTGACCAAGAACAGCAGGTAAACAACAACAACAACAACAATAATAATAATAATAATACATTTAAATAGTGAATTTTTTGTCAAAGAACTTTTGAAAGTCTCTTCAAGTTCAGAGCAGCAAACAGTACATATATAACATTTGAATGTTCCCTCAGAGCATTTGAAGGGACAATGGATGACCTTCACAACTTGTATGCAGAAGCTTCTGACTGGATTTGAAACCTAGACTTCACGTAGAAATATATATGCTTTTTGCAGATAGTTGGTCTTTTATTTTCTCCTGTCATCATATGATAAATAAATAACACCTAGTTGAAACTAGACATTACGGCACTTGGAGGGACTACAAAATATGCATTGCCGTATTTCCGGCATACGCCTTCATTTTCAATGCATAACCAAGAGAAATGTCACAAGCAAAAAAAGTCATTTACAATTCTCAAGTTTGTTTTTCATGCAGACATGAAACTTTATACATACTGTCAATCTGAAAGTACATCCGTCAACCATTAGGTTAACTTTTATGAAATGGGCATTGTCTAGTTATGCATTCATGTTTATCATGGAATACCTTAATTTAAGAGATAAAAATAAAAGAAAGTTAATAAGAGAAGCTGTTTGTTTCAGAATGTGATACAGATATAAGAATTTAGTCTTGTCTTTAAAAATCATTCAAGATACCTCACAGATCACAACATAAAAAGAAAAAGTACCCGAGACATATTGATCATTATTGCAAAAGATTGATTACTATGATTGCATTGAGGTGATCATATCTCTTTACAGAGGCAAGAAAAGGAATGTGTTTTTCAATTGGTACTCACTTATCTTTGTCCTTTACATCATGCACTTGTGGAGGACTAATGCAAATACCTGGAAATATGCTGTCTGTCATCATTTGCCAATTCTCCCAAATGCTGTTTGCGTCAAATTTAATTCCTCTTCTCATTTTTAGAAGCTGTGTACTGGTTTATTTCTTTTTATCAGTTATATAATCTCAGAAGGAAAAATAAACTAAAACAATGAAATGAACTTGTGGTATCAAGAGGTGCCGGCACTCCACAACATTATTCGGTGCAACCTCCACTGTTTTCCATTTTAGCTCAGGACCTGATGGCTTTGTATTTATCATTTTCCATTTATTAGGCACTGTTTGTAGTATTGATGTAGATGAATTTTAATTTTTAGGGTCCAGATCTTCATCAGCTATGTGTAAGTAATACTCTATTCTTTTGTAGTGATGAGTATTTCAGTATTGGAAAGTGTGTGTGTGTGTGTGTGTGTGTGTGTGTGTGTGTGTGTGTGTTTTATCAGGTTCTTCAAACTCCTCTTCCAAATCAGAGTAGCCATGTCTCTTATTCTCAATTCATCAAAAGGTTTTTCTAACATTTCCAGAATGATACTGACAGCATCTATAAAAAGGATATGAATAATACACTTTAGAAACACACACAGCAAGGCATCACAGCAGTGGCAGTAGAATCACGTAGTTTCCTTCAGTGATCACTTTCTAATACCCAAATGGTTTTTTTTTTCTTTCTTTTTTCCCCCCATCTCTGACTCTGGTGCCATCCCCTCATCGGTCACACCTGTAGGATAATTTTCCAAAGATTTGTATGTTGGATTTCTAGTTGTGACACTATCCATAATGAAAGTACTCATACACATACACAGTGTAAAAGTATACATGACAAACATTTAAAATCACAATTCATTATCCAGTAATGTCAAAAGAAGAGAGATGCCTCAGCTGCTTGTATCACACTTTTATGAACTGGGCATCATCTAATTATGCATTCATCTTTATCATAGAACAGCTTATATACAATATAAGATGAATATCAACAAAAGGAAAACAAGGATAATGGAATGAAGTCGAATTAAATCAGGTAATGCTAAGGGAACTAGAATAGGAAACGAGACAATTGAAGTAGTAGATGAGTTGTGCTATTTTGGCAGCAAAATAACTGAGATGGCCAAAGTAGAGGGGGTATAAAATGTAGACTGGTAGTGGCAAGAAAACATTTCCGAAGAAGAGAAATTTGTTAATATCAAATATAGATTTAGGTGTTGCTCTGGAGTGTAGCCACGTGTGGAAGTGAAACGTGGATAATAAACATTTAAGATAAAAATAGAGTAGAAGCTATTGAAATGTGGTACTACACAAGAATGCTGAAGATTAGATAGCTCAGTCATGTAACTAATGAGAAGGTACTGAATAGAATTGGGGAGACAAGAAATGTGTGGCAGACCAGAAGAAGGGATTGGTTGATAGGACACATCCTGAACATAAAGAGTTCACAAATTTAGTATTGAAGGAAAGTGGTGGTGGGGGTAAAACTTGTAGAGGGGCACTGAAAGATGAATACAGTAAGCAGATTCAGAAAGATTTAGGTTGTAGTAGATATTAGAGATGATGAAGCTTGCACAGGATAGAGTGGCATGGAGAGCTGCATCAAATAGGTCTTCGGACTGAAGACCGCAACAACAACAAACAGCAGCAACCACATCTTCCTTACTTAACTGGAGATATAAAAATGTAAGAGAATTAATAAGAGAAGCTGTCTGCTTCAATATATGATACAGATATAAAGATTTAACCTTGTCTTTAATTGTTATTCAAGATACCAGACAGTTCACAAAATATAATAAATAGAATTTGAAATTTTTTTAGTGATATTAAACAGTCTTGTATTCTATATGTTGGTTTCTTTCTGTTTAAAGTTTTACAAATCTATATACTCTGTTGGCATTTGTCTCATTGCTTCAATACTAATTATATTCCTTTTAATTAACCTTCATCTGCTCCTTCTTGGGGCAGGCGAGACTAATGATACCATTAAATTGTACAGGAAAACAAACGTGAAGAGCGCAAGAAGTTGTGTGATGAAGAAGCCATGCGAAAGATAAAGCAGTTGGAGGACCAAACATACCAGCTGCAAAAGCAGGTTGCATCGCAGAAACAGGTATTCGACATTGAGTTTTAAAGATTAGTGTCAGAGAGGTCGATAAATTTCTAATTGGTTCTTAGAAAAGATTCATGTAGGTGAAAAGAATTTATGAACATTCAGGAACTATGTGGCGTAGCGCATACTACATAGTAATAAACAATCATTATTTACATGTTCTTTATTGTTTATCTCTTTGTTTCAAGTATTGTTGCTTCTTGGGTTTTTTTTTTTTTTTTTTTTTTTTTTTTTTTTTTTTTTTTTTTGAAAATGATTGCTGGTCACTGTCAGCTTTGTAATGCCTAAATATTTCTTATAGAGTGGAACCTATCTTAGCTCAATTTCCAAATTATACACACATTTTCTGGGATTATTTGAATTTAAATACCGTAGCTCCTGGTAAATTTTCATTGTTTATGTATTCATTCCTAGCATACATTTCATGATATTGATAATGTTCTTATGTACTTCAACAGTTTTCTCAACTTTTATGATGCAGTTAACTGAAATGGTTTCTTCAATAGATATCCAGTGGCTGTTCTAGTCAGGAGTCATGATTTTTGCAATGTTTTATATAGTGATTTGCATAACATTCTGCAGAAAGGAAACTGACATCAAAAGTGAAAAAATTGTGGCTAGTAAAGCGAAATAAAAATTTGTCAGTAAATGTAGTCAGATTTTAATAGATTATTGCAAGTCATATTAAGGAAACATGTCTCTGATTAAAATATAGACCCTAAGATTACATTAATTATTGTTATATTAAATATTTTTGTGGTTTGATTCTTTTCAGCAGAATGGTTGGACTTTAAAACGAATTCAGCAGAATGGACTAGAGGAATATATTTGGCAGGTTAATACTATTTTACTCAAGATATTTATTCTGTTTGAAAACCTGTAAAAGTTGTGAAATTTTGAGGGACTTCTCCACACTGGAATGTCCCAATAAGACAGAATACTTTGGATTCTCGAAAATCAAATCCTTAAAATATTGTTGGTCCTTCAGTTTTGGATTTTGTATCACTGTTTTGCTAGCTAATAGTGAAGTTAGTTTCTTTGGAAAAGTGAGACAGACAGACATTGTATTATTTCATCTTATCTTCAGTGAAGGTTCTTCCAGCAGAATCAGAGACTGGTTTTATTTTATCAGCCAGCACTCACTATGGTAACTGTATCTGCTTTTCTTTCCTGTTCTCTTTGTATTTGCAGTTTTGAGTGCTCTTACTAAAAAGTCTCATTGGGTTACGTAGAGATTGTTGTGCTTGCTTCCAGTCTAGTCCTCTGGCATATAATATTATGAAGTACATTGCAAAGGTCGTTTTTACCTGAGGAAATTCAGCACAATGGGTGGCCTCATTTCCAGCATTCTGAGTGACAAGAGACAGCAACTTAACTGTGATTCAGTGAAATTACAAAACTGACAGAATTGTGTCGAAGTTTGTTTTTATTTAAATGGTGACCAGTTTCGGACCTTAGTCCATTGCCAAACCATCCTGTAGAACAAAGTATCATGTTACAGTTGAAATATACAATACATAAGGTCAATCAAAGTACAAGTACATTTGACAAGGTGCTTCCATATCATACTTTGTAGTGCAACAAATGGCTGATCAGTGTCACAAGTGAATGTAGTGTATATGATGATACACAGTTCAAATTAGTTAATCACATAAGCTAAAATGTCCAAGGCACTTAAGCTCCATTATATTTTTTGTTGACAACAAAACACATTGCACTGTGAGTTCTATCGTACAAACCTAAATTAATAAAAACATAATAGAACACATTTATTGTATCATCTGTTGCTTTATAACAATAAATTGTGTAACATCACACTTACAGAGTCCATTCATGCAGACCAGAGGCATCCTGCTAGTGTCAAAAATGAAATAGGTCAGACCATATATTAAAAATGAACAAAGAATTTCTTGGAATGGGGAGGGGGTGGGGGGAGCGATGGAGAGGTGGAAGATATGAGTACTACGTAAAGCTACATTGTAAACAGAATTTAAAAAATAAATTCAGTAGAGTCCTGTTAATCTAAACTAATTGGGACCAGACCTTGTTTGGATTACCGATTTGTCCGGATTAGCTGGAATTACAGTGACGAGTTTGTAGAATGAAGTATTCCAAGCAGATAAGTAGGTACACCATGGTAATAAATGGGAACAAGTGTGGTAACAGTGGCTCACTCTCACTCCCTGCCCTTGTTGTTGTGCATTGTTGAGGCCTTTGAAGTGTCTGAGGTTGGCTCACAAAACAGAAACATACAACGTTAACTCTCAAAGAAAAGCTGAATGCTTTGAAGTGGATAGACAATGGTGGGAATGTATCTAAACTGGCAACGGAACTGAGTGTTGATAAAGCAACCATTTGTGATTGGAAGAAGAACCGAGTGCAGCTTGGACAGTCCTGTGCAACATCTTCGGGAAAAACACCCTAAATCCGGTAGACTTTGAAGCAGTCCCATTTCGATAAAGTGGATGAAGCTCTTTTCCTTTGGTTTACGCAGGAAAGAGAAAGGGGAACTCCTTTGAGTAGAGCACTGGTTCAGGAGAAGGCTGTTTACCTGAACAAGTTAATGAATGGTGGTGAGTCTTTTAGTGCGAGTACGGCTTGTTTGGACAGATTCAAAAAACGACACTGGAATCCGTCAGCTAACAATTACTGAAGAGAAGCTTTCTTCTGACCATGATGCAGCTAAGGAATACTTGGGTGAGTTTGAAAAAAATGATAAAAGAGGGAAAGTATTCTCCCCAACAAATTTATAATGCTGCTGAGACTGGCCTTAATTTTAGGGCATTGCCAAAAAACAGCCTGGCATCAAAATTAGACCATGCTTCTGGTTTTAAAATGTGCAAAGATGGTGTGACTTTATTAGCATGCAGCAACGCTGCTGGTAATCATAAGCTGCCTTTAATGTTGATCGGCAAATCTGCTAGGCCCAGAGCTTTTAAAAACTGCAACATGAAGTCTCTGCCCATATATTATCGTAACCAGAAAAACGCATGGATGGATGGTAAGCTGTTCAAAGAATGGTCTCACAGCCAGTTTGTTCGCGCCGTTCGACAGTTTTCTAAGAAATATCGCTTGTCTCCCTAAGCAATCCTTTTGATTGATAACGCACCATCTCACCCCAGCACTGAGGAATTGTGGCGAAGGTTTTGCCGCCAAATGTTACACTTCTTCTACAGCTGATGGACCAGGGTGTACTGCAAACATTAAAACTGATTTACAGAAAACAATTTTTAAGAATGCTGATTCAAGATGATAGCATTCCTTTAGTGGACAAAATAAAATAGACCAATGTGAAGGATGTTGTTTATTGGGCCACTAAGGCATGGCAGAATATTTCAGAAAATACTCTGAGAAAACTGTGGACATCTCTTGAATTTCAGGACAACCCAGTTGAAAATGAAGAGGAAGATGTGCTACAAATGATACAGACAATCCCTGGATGTGAAGAAGGAGACATAGATGAGTGGATGGCAGCAGATGGGGCATGTGTGGAGAACCTTACTGTTGCTGATTTAGTTGCTGCTGTGATTCAAATCCAGGAAGAAGTGGACTGCTGTGACGGAAGTGACAATGAGCCTGAAAGTGGCAAAGGAGAGCTGGTGCCACACAGTGATGCAGCAGAAGCCCTTGACCTTGCGCTACATTATTTGGAGCAACAGCCCACTGCTACACCTGCTGATTTGATGTTCACAAGACAATGGCACAACTATGCGTCATATAACAGACTGTCTTCGTTACGCCAAATACAATGACTGAGTTTTTGTCATCTAAAAAGTAGGGATAAAATGTCCACTGTATTTTAGTAAGTTTTATAGCTTTTCTTTCATTGTTGTGCATTGTTTAAATCTAATAAATGTTTACTGTACTGTGTAAATTAAAATAGTGTGTATGTACAGCAGCTTACAGCACAGATTTCCGTACTTAGACTAACATTTTTCATGTTCGGATTAACCGAACATTCAGATTACCAGGGTTTGGATTAGCAGGACACTGCTGTACATTGAAAGTATTGGTCTAATTATTGTAAAAACTGGCTTTTCAATATAAGACAAAATCTGACTAATCAGTCTCCTAGATTAGACCATTTACAGCAGCAAATAAAGACACGTCCCATATAATAATTGCTTTATTTTTCTTTCTTTTTATTTCTTCATTAAACCATGTAAAATAATTTATATAAAACAAACTCAGCAATTATGCATAATGGCATAAATGAATATGTTCGCAAAGACGTCATTTACCAGTGTTGATATTTATTTTACAATCAAACCAACACGACAGAATGTGCATCTGGCAGAACTGTTAAAAGTGAGAGGGCTAGGAGGACAGTTGTCTTATTCCCCACCCCAGATTAACTTTCAGGTATGTTAGTTTGACGACAACAACAACAACAACACTGACATTGGTTAACGAAGTAGGGGGCTGGAGGACATATATATCTATGCAATTATGCATAATAGTTACCAGTAGGTTGTTTTATATACTTATTTTATGTTGTCTGAGTAAGAAGTGAAAGAAAGAAAGAAAGAATGTAATACTTATTATAGGGGAAGTGTCTTTATATGTTGCTGTAGATGGTCTAATCTAGGAGACCAATAAGTCAGATTTTGTCTTTTGTCTTATATTGAAAAGCCAGTTTGTACAATAATTAGACCAATTGTCTCAACGTATTTGTTTTCTAAATTTTGTATACAATGTCGCCTTGTATAGTATTCATATCTTCCTCCTCCCCATCACTTCCCCCCACCCCCCTCCCCATCCTGCTCTGTATTATATTACCCCCCTCCCCCCTTTATCTTTCCCCTCTCCTCTTTCCCAGGATGGTGTTTTACTTTTTTAGGTGTGAAAGCTGTGCCATGCCTTTAGAAGACAATAACTGATTTCACCCCTTTAATTGTTCATTTTGCACACCAGGCTGTGTTAGCAGTGGTATAGATCTGTTCACTGTGAATGGACTCCAAGGCAATCTTTGTACATTTTTAATATGTGGTCTGGCTTGTTTTATTTTTGACACTAACAGGATGGTTCTGGTCCATACAAATGGACTTTGTAAGCATGATAATATACGTTTTATTGCTATAATGCAATAGATGATGCAATAAATGTGTCCTGTTTTGTGTTTATTAATTTAGATTTGTATGGTAGTACTCACAGTGCCATGTGTTTTATTGTCAATAAAAATATAATGGAGCTTCATCATGCTCTTGCTTAAGTGTCTTAGACATTTTAGCTTATGTATTTTGTACATGCTCCCTTTGTATATTTTAATTTTAAAAAATTGAATTATTTACCATTATGTATGCTACAGTCATTTTAATGTTACGTTGACTGGCCACTGGCTGCACTACGAGGCATGATACTTGTGTGTCTGCAAGATTTCTTTTATAAGTGCACCTTTGTATTGTGACTGTGTTTTAACATCAAGCTAGAATGAGTGTTATGTATGGTTATATGCAACAGTTATTTTGTAACTTTGTAAAATAAAACAACTTCCCCTTGGCACATCCCCTTCAGTGCTCCTACCTCAGTTGCCTAACAATTTTCAGTAATCATAAAACATTGTTTTGCTGCATGCAGCATTGGAATGTCAAATAAATAATGCATTGCACTTAGCCACTCAAACAGGCGAGGTGGCCAGTATACACACATTACGGTAATGCTTATGTGGTATGTAATTATTTTATCATTTGTACTTGTACTTTGATTGACCTTATGTATCATATATGTTACATTATAACACTATATACTCTGTTCTACAAGTTGGTTTGATAATGGACTAAGATATGAAACCGGTCACTATTTAAATAAAAACAAACTTCTGTGCAACTTTCATTGACAATAGGTTTCTTTATTTTTTAACTGCAGTTTGCTACAAAAGTATCCAAGGCAAATTCTTGTCTACAAGGTGGTGCACTTGAAAGTGCAAAAATTGTCCAGTTGGAATCATGACCTGATTCAGTCTTTCCTTAATCCCATGCGTTTCTGGGTGATTTTCCCAAAATCTACCTAGATCTCTCCAGTCCTTTCCTTCACCCCTCTTCCTTCCCCTTCAACCCTTCTGCCTAAAGAAGGAGCCACTGGCTCCGTAAGCTTGCCACTTACAACCGACTTTTGTGTGTGTTCTACCACCGCTTGGTAAGCTTGCCACTTACAGCAAACTTTTGTGTGTGTTCTGCCACCGCTTGGTAAGTAGATTTTTTTAGCTATCCAATTAAATGATTTTGTCAATATCATGAAAAGGATAGATGCTACTCACCATGCTGCAGAATGCTGAGTCACAGGCACGCACAACAAAAAGACTATCACAAAATGAGCTTCTGGCCAACAAGGCTTTGTCGAAAGTACACGCACGCACACACACACACACACACACACACACACACACACACACACACACACACACACACACACACCACCACCACCACCACCATGACAGTCTCTAGCAGATGAAGCCAGACGACGAGCAGGAGCGCATGATGGGAGAGGCAACTGGATGTGGCAATTCAGAAAAGATGGTGTGGGTGGGAGGAATCCATCCCACCAATGCACCCAGTCTTTTCACTTCACTCCTTTTTTTCTACCCCCACTCTCTGCCCCGCCCTCCACCTAACCTCCCAACTGCACCCAGCTGACCTACCCTGTCTCCACCTCATCCCTGCACACTCCCACTAGCAGCATTTTTCTGTCCTCCACCTGTACTGCACTATCCCTCCCCCTCCCCATCACAGCCTCCTCCTCACCCGCACCCATTTGCCCCTCCCATCATGCACTCCTGCTCATAGTCTGGCTTTAGCTGCCAGAGACTGTGGTTTTGCGTGTGTGTGTGTGTGTGTGTGTGTGTGTGTGTGTGTGTGTGTGTGTACACGTTCGATAAAGGCCTTGCCGGCTGAAAGCTCATTTTGTGACAATCTTTTTGTTGTGCCTATCTGCGACTCATTATCTCCGCTATGTGGTGAATAGCCACTATCCTTTTCATAGTATTGTAAGTAAAAATAGGCACATTCTTGTGGACTAGCAGCAATGTGTTTGTCACCTACTCTGCTATATCACATAAAAAACATCCATCAAATATGAGAACGTACAGCTAATTTTCCCACACTAGACTTTAGCTATAAATCAGCAGTGGGAAGTGTGATAAAACTGACAGTAACTTAGAAGTTCAGATCGAAATATGTTTGCTCTTTGCCCACCCACATGGGATGGATTTGACTTCTTCAAGACCTAAAGATGATAATAATACATTAAAAATTAACGTATTTCATTGCAGTTAAAATCATGTTGTTCAGTCCATTACACCAGGAAAAGAAATATACAGGCTTCCTTATCATTTTGCTCTTACCATTTGCAGCTAGACTGAAGAAAAAGGGGAAAAAGTGGAAAAAGTATACTTCATTAATGAAAATGCACAGAACACTGGTGTAATATTCTGGAAACTGGTTTTCAGTGTGTGTGTGTGTGTGTGTGTGTGTGTGTGTGTGTGTGTGTGTGTGTGTGTGTTTGTTTTCGTTCATAATATATAAAATATTCTATCAAGAACACAAGAACGAATGGAACAGTCAATTAATGCAAAAAGTATACGGGCAAAATTTGTGTCGTACCTGAAGTGCTCAGTCAGTAAAGGTATTCCCAGTTCGAGTCCTGATCTGACACACAGTTTCCATTTGAGAAGTAGTTTCAAAACTGCAGGCACTCGACAGTTTACATTTGAGAGGAAGTTTCAAAAGTGCAGGCATTCTGCTACAGAGTGAAAGATTTACTCTAGAATGCAGATAGTTCAAAATGTGATAGGTAAAACAGGTTTAACTGGTTCATGTAATAACCTTGCTGTTATATATGTGTAAACACAGTGTCATATCCTCTATGAGGATTTGACATTTCATTAAGGTGACAAAGAAATACCAAATGAATTTTTGCAAATAATCTACTACCTAGTCTGAAAATAAAGTGAACAGTCAGCGTTTGCCAAACTTGCTCCACAGTGTTGCCACACAACTTGTTTTTAGGCAGGGTATCTTATGGCAGGTCTTAGAGATGTGATGCTGCTGAATGCCAAGTTGACAACAAAATAGAGCTCAGAGTTTTCTTTCCAGCACATGTGCAGTTTTATCATAATTTAATTTGTGTGATTCAAAGAAGAATTAGTGGGTTGCTGTTATTAGGAGTGTTCCACCTGTTTGCTCAATACAACTTAATCATAAACAGTAATTTTTATTTGAGTCGACCCACTGATGACGTACTTAATGAACTCTAAACTGCTGTTACAGCCACACTTCCGGGTCTTGGCAAGTTCTGTATTGACTTCATTTTCCCCTTTTCTTTTTATGTAAAGATACGTGTGTCATGAAGAGTCATATGTGAGAGTAGTATGTTCAGTGATAGGATTGAGCAGTTAGCTCTTTACCAGGGTTTCAGATGGATGCTGCCAGCAGTATCAGGCATCCCATTACATTTCAGAGTTTGAAAACTCTATGCATGCTCAATTCATTAAAAGTTTTCTATCACATATGAGGTGCAAATGACTTGTGTACTTGCACAGCAGCTCATTCATCAATGAATGGCTCAGGAAATCCTAATTTAAAGTCTTTTTTTTTCCATGTTGCTGAATATTTTCTCATATTGCTGTGAGTTGTGCTGTATGCAGTGCCCCATAGCAGTTATCATCACAAGGTGACATGCTGTAAGTCACCAGCTCAAACCCGAGGAACCACAGTTATTTGTCATGTAGTATTTATGAATTCTCAAAATTTGTGTTTTGTAACATTTGTATATATTTAATGTTTTATAAATAGCTGCAGTCTCCACCCAGAAGTTCATTTTGTTCTGGTATACATTGGTGTTTGTAAGAAACATGCTTTTAGTGCTAAGTGTTGTACTTAATTGATGATCCTGCTTTTGGATTGGGACACGATTCTGGTTATGATGTTACATTGTTTGATGGAAAGGCGACAGGTGCTTCAAAACATATACATCACTGTGGCTCTAGTTGTGCTATGTAAAAGCCATCACATACATGGATAGGAACTGGAATATCAAGCAGTACATAATTTCCATGGTCCATGTACTCATATTTAGGTGACCAATAAATTAGAAAACAGCAGTACATCAGATGCCCATCAGGCATTCATCAGTTAAAAAAAAATGTAGGTTAGAACCCAGTAGAATGGCTAAAAGGATTCAACAGTCACCAAACACTATGGGTGAGAAAGATGTGTGTTCAGCAAATGTGTGTCTTTACATGGATGGCCCAGCCCAGCAGTGGTTAAAGAACAACCAGGAGAAACTCAATAACCAGGATAAATTGCAGGTGGAAGTGAAGACAACATTTGGTGGCATTCTACAGCAATTACACACAGCAGAACTACAGTTGAAGAGCAGGACCCATTGTCATGGGGAAATGACACAGTCCTACACATACAAAATGTTTTAGACCTATTCCACATTGGGAATCCAAATATGACAGTAGTTAATAAAAACTCACGCTTGATGAAGACATGTACAGAGCTCTTCTGGTAAAAGATGCTACTACAACAGAGGAATTTATCAAATGGTGCCAGCACATCGAGAAGATACAACAGAAGAGTTGAATGAAAGAAGTATGACTTGACTCCCAAAAGTGGTCCATGTGGCAGTTGTGGAAAATGTCCATGACCTCACGTCTCACATACGTGGTTGTAGGAAGAGAGATACAGGATTTCATGGCAGCCAGAACTATTAGGCTGAGTAAGCAAGAGATACCTGCCACAAATGTTGACCCCCATACTGCAAGAAGTAATACAGAAAATTGAAGGAGGAGTTAGCACCAGTCTCCACCACTATTCCAACACTCCAGGAAGGATGGAGTAGGTCAACTCTGACGTACGCTGCAGCTGTCAAACAGTAACCCAGCACCCAGCCAACGCATGTACAACCAACTCCTCCACCAAATATAATGCCCCACAGACCAACAGACACAAAACAACCCACCAGTATGTTTCCTCTGTGGGTGCCATGGACACGTTTGTTACACTACAGTAGAGAAGGAAGGTTTTCAATTATGACTATTATGCTGACAGACATCAGCCACCATGACAGCTCTATTCAAACCAGTCAACTGCAGATGATTATATTTGACCTGTCTGACAAATTAGAATGCCATACCCAGGACGAGGTCGCTTCCCAGCATGCCATAGCTGTTCCCCTGTTACCATGCAGCAATACCAGCTGCTCACCTAGTCACCAATTTCAGGGAAACAGAGAAGTGACCATCTATGGAGTTGAGGCTGCCAGAGATGAAAATCAACATGGATGAGTCACCAAATGTAAAGATATCTCATTGATGGCCATCCTTTCTGGGTGATAGCTGGCTCAGGGGATTTCTTTTCTGTAATGTCGAATGCTTATCATCACAGACTGAAGAAGATTATGTTCCATGATGTAAAAGTGATTGTGCTGACAGTCTCAAATAGTAAATACATCCAGCAGACAGGAACATGTATTTGCAAGAGTAACTGTCGATGAAAACCCCAGTCCTTCAAATTCATTTAATCAGAATTTTGTTGTAATGTTATTCCTGGATGGGACTTCATGCAGACATCACAAGCAGTCATAGACTGTTGAAGATCAGAGCTCCAGATTGGTGAAGATATTTCAGTAAGCACACATAAGAAACATTGTCCTGAGCAGTTGTTAGCCTGACTAACAGCATCGGCGAGTGTTAGACATATTGTGCCAGTTTTCAAATGCTTTTGAAAGTGGAATGGGAAAAAGAGAGACCAAGCAGCTTACAGTAAAAAACCACATCCACACTGGGCAACCTCTAGTAATTAGCCAGTGCTCATTTAGAGTGCTGCTGGTTGAACGGCTGAAGAATCCAGAAAGAAGTGGGGAATATACTTCAAGGTGATGTCATTGAACCTCCAGACTGTTCTTTCTCCACTTCTGCGAACCTTGTGAATGAGAAGGATAGCATATTGCATTTCTGCGTCGACTAGCTAGATAATCACACTGTAGACTGCTTGAGAGGAGCAGAGTATTTCTTTCTATGGAGAGGGAAACAGACTACTGGCAAATCAAGGTTGAGAAGGCGGACTGCAAAAATAGTGCCTTCGTAACTCCTGATGACTTCTAAGAGTTCAAAGTTACACCATTTGGACTATGTAAATCTCCAGCCACCTTCAAATGTGTGGTGGGCAAGCTGCTTCTGTTGAGACTGCAGGCCTCCATCTGAATCCAAACAAAAATGCTTCATCCCCGTACAAGAAATAAAAATCATAGGGCCTGTAGTGAATGGTGATTGAGTCCATTTGTATCCAGAAGAAATAAGAGCAGTCACAGATTTTCCAAATCCTGAGCCCATTTATGATGTGAGATATTGTTTTGAATGTGCTCATATTACTGACAAATTCATAAAGGACTTATGTACCAAGGCACATCCTTTGCAAAAATTACTGTATGGAGACACCAAATTTTCATGGAACAAGGAAAGTTCTTTCGTTGTACTTAAGGAGGCACTAATGTCTTCTCCAGTCCTAGCATTGCAAGATGAGAATGACAAGGCAGAATTAACAACAGTGCTAGCAGTTACAGATAGGTGCAGTTCTGGTACAAATCCACAAAGGTGGTGAAAAGGTGACTGCTTATTCTTCCTGAGTACTCTCCAAATCCAAGAGGAACTACTCTAAAACTGACAAAGGATGCATTGTAGTTGTTAGGGCCATCAATAATTGTTATAAAATACTGCCCATTGTGACATTTGCGTACAATAAAGGGAAGCAAGACACTTAAGGTTTCAACACTGCTAATTCTACTCCACAGTTGTAAGGCTAAAACAACAGCCAATGACAGAAGCATGTGCTGCATTTACCTCCATGGCACCTGGTACCATTTCTACCTGCAGCAGCACCATTGCGTCAAATTGGAGTCAACCTTTTGGGGAGGCTCCCGAACTTTGCAAATAATTGTCAATAGATAATTGACTGCACTGAATACCTCACCTGCTATAATATTACCAAAGCTGTACCAACAGCCAAAGCTCCATGAATTGCCAGGTTACTTGTAGAAGACAGCATTTTGATTCACGGAGCACACTGTTTGATGATCTCTGATAGTTTCCCAGTGAAGACTAATATGAGAGGTAAGTACACGTTGTGACATCACCCCCAGGTGGTGATTGCCTACCACGCATAGACAAATAGTCTCACAGAACACTGTAATAAGATATGCTCTCAATATACATTGATATCAAATAGAGTGATTGTTATAAAATACTGCCCATTGTGACATTTGCGTACAATAAAGGGAAGCAAGACACTAAAGGTTTCAACACTGCTAATTCTACTCCACAGTTGTAAGGCTAAAACAACAGCGGCTACACTGTTCCAATTTCAACAGGACACGTCTCAGGATGACTACATGAAGCACCTCATCTGCTAGGACCGAAGAAGCAAGACAGTTGGCATGCGTACAGACCCTGGACGCCCAGGAAAAAGACCGAGAGCATTTTAGTGCCAAGTGCCAGCCAGTAATATACAGCCAGCAGATTCAATATGGATTTTTTGGTCCAGATAGATTGTGGGACTATCAGATAAATCACTAAAGCACTACTTTGGGCTGTATCATATCATTCTTTGCTTATTGGATGTCACATAGAGTGTTGAGGATTATGTACCTTCATCAAGAAGACAGAATGGCGTTCATGTCCCCTGTCGTTCATGTCCTCTATATGAAGCCCTCCTACAGTTCTGAGGTGCTCATAGATGATGAGCGCTTCTTGTTCAGGGAACTGAAGAACAGCACAACTATCGCAAAGCTTTCATTGGAGGAGCTACACTCAATGCTCATGGTAGTGAAGAGGATATAACAACATGAGCAACTGTTAGTGCTGCCACACGGACAAGATCCAGATACTGGGTTGTGTAATAGGCTCCTATGAGAACTCCTGAAACAGCAGGTAGCAGTTTCTCCAAGAGAGCGAAAGCTGCGAAGTTAGATCACTGGTTGGCGTTTTGCGGCTCATCAGTTCAAATCACACCATCAGTAATTACTTGTCATGATGTACCTATTAGTTCTCAAATGTTCCTGAACTTTCTTACGTTTGTATATTGTGGAATATGCAAGGTTTGTATAAATAGCAACCAGCCGGGGTGGCCGAGCGGTCCTTGGCGCTACAGTCTGGAGCCGCACGACTGCTATGGTCGCAGGTTCGAATCCTGCCGCAGGCATGGATGTGTGTGATGTCCTTAGGTTAGTTAGGTTTAAGTATTTCTAAGTTCTAGGGGACTTAAGAACTCAGAAGTTGAGTCCCATAGTGCTCAGAGCCATTTTAACTTTTTTTTAAAATAGCTGCACAATCCAACCAGGAGATCAGTTCTGTTCTGTGTTAGCAACATGCAGTCAGTGCTGAGTGTTGCTCTTCAATCATAAACCTGCTTTCAGAATTGGGACTTGATTCTGTTGATAGTATTATTTTTGACCAGAGAAAATTCCATTTTCTCGGGACTGGGAAAAGTATGATCCAAATACTTCTCGGCCCATCTGGATTTAGGTTTTCCAGGGCTTCCATAGATCACTTGATGTGAATGTCAAAATTATTCCTTTGAAAAGATGATGGCAGATTTTTTTTTTTTTTCTCCACCCTTGTGCTACCAGTACTTGCGTTCTTCTGTAAAGACCTGATTGTCAATGAGATATTAAATACCTGATTTTCATTCCTTGCTTCCTTCCTTCTTCTCTTCATACTACTTCATGCTAAGGTTTCTAGTTTGTTTAGGTAGAGATTTGCAGATATTTCAATGACTTACATCCACCGATTTCACTTGTTCTCTTGGAACTGTGAATAAGGACACATTGAATGGATAATCATAGAAATTTCACAGTTGGTTCTGAACCAAAATCATGGGCTATCTTTTTATTTTACAACATAGTGTTTTGTCAGTCATTTACATTAGTCCATATGAGCATGTCATGATGGCTCAGCACACTATTTGTTGTGTTGTTGGTCAAGGTTGACAGTGTCAAGATGCATTGGCCATGCTTCAGTATGTTAAGTCAAAAGTAACATGGCACTTCTTCAATTAAAGTAAAATGTAGGCCACAAAATTATGTTCACAAGCGTAAAAAAAAATTACTTGTTAGTGACAAATACCTATTATACACTCCTGGAAATGGAAAAAAGAACACATTGACCCCGGTGTGTCAGACCCACCATACTTGCTCCGGACACTGTGAGAGGGCTGTACAAGCAATGATCACACGCACGGCACAGCGGACACACCAGGAACCGCGGTGTTGGCCGTCGAATGGCGCTAGCTGCGCAGCATTTGTGCACCGCCGCCGTCAGTGTCAGCCAGTTTGCCGTGGCATACGGAGCTCAATCGCAGTCTTTAACACTGGTAGCATGCCGCGACAGCGTGGACGTGAACCGTATGTGCAGTTGACGGACTTTGAGCGAGGGCGTATAGTGGGCATGCGGGAGGCCGGGTGGACGTACCGCCGAATTGCTCAACACGTGGGGCGTGAGGTCTCCACAGTACATCGATGTTGTCGCCAGTGGTCGGCGGAAGGTGCACGTGCCCGTCGACCTGGGACCGGACTGCAGCGACGCACGGATGCACGCCAAGACCGTAGGATCCTACGCAGTGCCGTAGGGGACCGCACCGCCACTTCCCAGCAAATTAGGGACACTGTTGCTCCTGGGGTATCGGCGAGGACCATTCGCAACCGTCTCCATGAAGCTGGGCTACGGTTCCGCACACCGTTAGGCCGTCTTCCGCTCACGCCCCAACATCGTGCAGCCCGCCTCCAGTGGTGTCGCGACAGGCGTGAATGGAGGGACGAATGGAGACGTGTCGTCTTCAGCGATGAGAGTCGCTTCTGCCTTGGTGCCAATGATGGTCTATGCGTGTTTGGCGCCGTGCAGGTGAGCGCCACAATCAGGACTGCATACGACCGAGGCGCACAGGGCCAACACCCGGCATCATGGTGTGGGGAGCGATCTCCTTCACTGGCCGTACACCACTGGTGATCGTCGAGGGGACACTGAATAGTGCACGGTACATCCAAACCGTCATCGAACCCATCGTTCTACCATTCCTAGACCGGCAAGGGAACTTGCTGTTCCAACAGGACAATGCACGTCCGCATGTATCCCGTGCCACCCAACGTGCTCTAGAAGGTGTAAGTCAACTACCCTGGCCAGCAAGATCTCCGGATCTGTCCCCCATTGAGCATGTTTGGGACTGGATGAAGCGTCGTCTCACGCGGTCTGCACGTCCAGCACGAACGCTGGTCCAACTGAGGCGCCAGGTGGAAATGGCATGGCAAGCCGTTCCACAGGACTACATCCAGCATCTCTACGATCGTCTCCATGGGAGAATAGCAGCCTGCATTGCTGCGAAAGGTGGATATACACTGTACTAGTGCCGACATTGTGCATGCTCTGTTGCCTGTGTCTATGTGCCTGTGGTTCTGTCAGTGTGATCATGTGATGTATCTGACCCCAGGAATGTGTCAATAAAGTTTCCCCTTCCTGGGACAATGAATTCACGGTGTTCTTATTTCAATTTCCAGGAGTGTAATTTAGCTTAATAAATATCTTAAGTAATTTATAATCTAAAAAGTGTTTCAGTTAGAAATGAAAACAAACATGATAGAATCTTTTGTTTGTATGTGGATAGAAAAATTGGTAATGGAAGAAAGCACTTTTATGTCCAAGAAAAGATAGATTTGCTCTAGCCGCATTGCTTATATATACAGTTACACAAAAGCCGTGCAGTCGATCTTCTGATAGGCACACGTAGCTTTATGTTGGGCCATTTCAGTGCCTTTCCAACATTTACTGAACACCAGAAAAACTGTAAAATCACAGGCAAGCAAGAAGAAGTTTGGCAAGAATGTTGCCTGAAACATGTCATTCATCTCTCATAATGGACAACTGCTGAGCCTCTTATTTTTTCTCTGTTGCGTAGAAAAACTTTACAAATAATAATTTCAAATGCTTCACTCTGGCATCTTCGATTATCTCATATCTCTCTCCACCTTTATCCTGAAGGAACATCTGAGTTTATCATCATTTGACGTATGACTTCATTAAAGGAGGAGCGCAAGGTTGGATTGGAGAAGTATGAGAATAAAATTGACTTTGTTCTTTTCAAAAGATGCTCCATGATTACGTTCATTCTAACTCATGGTTTCTCACTCCATTTGAAATGCTATTTGATTGGTATCTTTGTTATGATGCCCTGATATAGAAGACCATTACTGTTAAATAGAATGGCTAAAAATTTAAAAAGTTTCCAATTTTCTTACAAAATAAACAGATTTGTGGAAGAATTTCATAAGAAGTAGCTTGAAAAGGAAAAGCCAACAAATGAAACATTAAAATAAAGATTTCTTTGGGTATCAGAGTATTTTAATCAAACTAGTTATTTTAAAGTTAATTTGAATCAGGCACATGGCCTGAACATTGTTTCATTAAAATTTTCAATTTAAATTTGTCAAAAGTGGTTCTGCACCATCTGCGTAACTGGGAATATTTGTAGTCTCTGATTTGAGGGCATATCACTTATGAAACTAAAAATATAAGCTTACTGTAAAATAATAGCAGCCTGTTCTAAAGAGCACACCCTTACAGTTTAGTGAAATCAAAATTTGCTGCTGAGTAGCATACAGTACTGTGTTTCTCCTACCTGTGCTTCGTAACAGGTGTGAATCATCCTTGGCTTGTTGTCCACAAGATGGTCAAAGAGTTGCTGCTTGAATTTATATCCTACCCTTTGATGACAGGCCTGCTGAGGTCATACAGTGTGCGATGATCATTCGTGCAACTGCAGTCTGCATTTTTTAACTGGTCCCAAGCATATGCAATGACATCAGATACTGCAGGGCATTCTGTTTGGTTGATTTCTGTCAGTGGGAGGAAGATGTTCTCTAGGTGACACTTGTACTCGTGCACTGTCATTTTGAAAGATGGATTCATTGTTGAAATGTAGATTGTAGGGTGTTCAAGAGTAGGTTGGAGGATCCATTACTGCATTAAATTACCTTAAATAATGATGAGAGATATCCAACATCCATAGATCATACTAATCCAAAAACATGTCTGACCCATCTCTCTGTTGAACCTGGGACTGAATGCCTGAGGTGTGCTTGGTACATGCTCCTCTACAGTGATCATAACACATCAGCCAGATATTGCACTTATGGTGAAGAGATCTCCTGCATCCATCCCAGGTGTTCCCTTACCCACTTTCACACACAATAATGTTGGAGAGTATGTATTGTTGTTCATCTAGAGACCTAGTTGATCGTATGCAGACAGCTGCATACTGTCTGGGACGACATAGCCCTCTAAATTGTCCGCAAAGAAGCAACAAGCAGTTCTGTTGCATTCTTCTTAGGGTACCGTAGATACACAATTTATTGGTAGTGGGTGATTACAGCTGATCTCTACAGCACAGAGCTCCGGTGTTTATACACTGATGAGCCGAAACATTGTGTGTTTGTCCACTTCTGGAACGCGATTCAACAGTGATGCTGCATGCTGTGGATTTGAAAAGTACTTGATAGATTTCCAGAGGTTTGTGGCACCAGATGCCTATGCACAGGGTCACACACTTCTTGCAATTTATGGATGGTTAGTTTGTGGGCGCAGAGCTGGTGCCCAATAGCGTCCCTGCTTTTGGATTCAGATAAGCCAAATTTGATGGCCGAGACATCAAAGTTAGTTCAATATCATTCTCCTCCTACCACTGCAACTTGATTCTAGCCTTGTTGCAGCAACAGTTATCCTACTGGAAGATACCATCGATATTGAGGAAGACATCAAGCATAAGGGGTCACAGGTGGTCCCAGATAATGTTCACATAGTCCACTGTTGTCATGGTACCTTCAATTATTACCAAAGGTCCCATGAAAGCCCAGGTGAATGTCCCCCAGAACATAATACTGCTCCCAGTGGCATGCATCCATGGCATGCTGCATGTTTCAAGCAGCCGTTCACCTGGGTGGTGGCATATATGGACACGGCCATTGACCTGCTTTAACAATAAACAGGATTCATCCAACCATGCGATGCAATTACATTGATCTGCGGTCCAATCTCAATGATCCCATGCCCACTGTAATCATCATTGTCGATGTTGTTGGGGCAACATGTGAAAACCTACATGCCCTCTGCTGCAGAACACCATGTTCAACACTGTTTACTGAATGGTGTTCTCCAAAACAGCCTGTGCTAGCGCTATACTCTGCCATCAGATCTGTCACAGCTTGCCGCTTGTTCTGTTTTAGAGAGCAGACAAGCCTCCAATTCCTATGTTCTGTCATGAAGGGTGGACGTCCATCTTTTTGTCTCCTACTCATGGTTTTAGCATTTTTCAGCCATTTTTCCATAGATACACATGACAGTAGCACATGAAAAGCCAGCCACCTTCACCGTTTCTGAGATGCTCTCTCTCAAGCACTGGGCCATAACAACTTGGCTTTTGTCAAAGTCACTTAAGTTGACAGATTTTTGCATTTGTGCCACTTATCATCATTAGAGTGATTCCCCATTCATCTCTGCTCCATTCATATACTCCTCGTACCATGTCATGTGCTCTCAGCACCACCAGGCAGTATACAGCCTCGCAATGGGCAGCGGTCATAATGTTTTGGCCCATCATTGTATCGTGAAGTAGCTGATATTGTTCACCAGTTTGGTGGGCAACTTCGGTTTGTGTTAACAGATGATACATAAAAAACAAGCTGAATTGTGTAATTCGCGATTGGAGACTGCAAAGAGAATATGCAGGTTTGCTTTCACCTCAATTACTCAGTTGGTTGTACATATTTATTTACTATAGCCAAATCAATATTGTTCAAGATCCTACCTGTTGAAAACAAACAAGCTATTAAAGTCAGTAGAATAGCACAAAACCTTTTTAGCAATTTATTACTTTCAGCTTAAATAATATATTGAAACACCATGCTATCTTAACATAATCACTCAAGTGACACAATTAACCAAATGGAAAGTCGTCATTGTGTGTTTTTGTAGGTCTACTATGCAGTGCCAATGCAAAATTCCTGCTGTAGCAGGAAAGAGGTAGCTGGTGGTCTTTGAAAATGAAATTACAAACTGGGATTATGGTTCCATGTTAGCTGTAGAGTATTTCAGAACAAATGAAAATTTGTGCCAGATTGGGACTCGAAACTGGATTTCCCACTTGTCATGATCAGTCACCTTAGCCAGTTTGGCACTTCCAGGAGCAGCCCAAATCTTAGTTTGTCCTCGTGCCTATCCTCCCTTGTGCTCGTACTTTATATTGTGACTACTGCACAGGGTGAGACACTGTTTCCTCTCGTCACTGGCTTGCTATGGCATGAGATATTGCAGTTCAGTGTCTGAAACATGTGGACAATCAAGTCCCGATCCTGCACAAATTTTCAGTTGTTCAGATATAGTCTATAGCTGATGCCGAACGATAATCACAATATGGAAATTCATTCTTAATTGAATGTGGCTGTTCATCATCAGAGCAGTCTCAGAAACTGCACTGCAGTAATTCATCCCATAATGATGAACTAAAACAGTCTCTCTCCCTGTGTGGGAATCATGGTAATATGGTACAAGTACAGTGGAGAGCAGACAGCAGGTGTGTGGGACTTATGGTAATATGGTGCAAGTACAATGGAGAGCAGACACCAGGACAAATGGGGATTTGGACCACTCCTGGAGGCATTCTCGGATAGCCTAAATGGGTAAGAGGACTGCTTGCAACAAGCGGGAAATCCAGGTTCAAGTCCTGGTCCAGTACAAATTTTCATTTGTTATAAAAAATTCTACAGCTGATGTGGACCCACAATTGCAGTTTGAGAATTCATTCTTAATTGGATATGGCTGTTGATCATCAGTGCAGTGTCTTAGATACTGTGCTCTGCAGTTGTGGTCTCTGCTTTAGACTCGGTGTGCACACCATCGCTCAGTGTAATTGCCATAAATGTGCAATGATTTCTGTTTGTTTATTTGTAAACATAATCAAAAAAAATTCATGAAGCAACAGAATCCAGTGTAACCAAGTCATTTTCAGTTAAAATACTGGAACTGATATGTAACTATTGTAGGATGTGCAAGGCAAAAATTTCTTGCTTATTGGCAATGACCATGGAATGCAATTTTGATAGTTGAGTAATGCAGGTGATCAGACTGGATGCTTACAGACGTGTCATCTGTCAGAGGCATATCTAGATGTATAAGGGATCCCATATCACTCCAACTGCACACGCCTCATACCATTAAAGAGCCTCCACCAGCTTGAACAGATCCCTAATGACAGGCTGGGTCCATGGATTCATGAGGTTGACTCCATACCCATACCCATCTGCGCAATACAATTTGAAACGAGACTCGTCCGACCAGGCAACATGTTTCCAGTCACCAACAGTTTAATGTCAGTGTTGATGAGCCCAGGCAACACACACAGCTTTGTGTCATGCAATCATCAAGAGTACACAAGTGAGCCTTCGTCTCCAAAAGCCCATATCGATGAAGTTTTGTTGAGTGGGTTGCGTACTGACACTTGTTAATGGCCCAGCATTGAATTCTACAGCAGTGTGCAGAAGGGTTGCACTTCTGTCACATTGCGTTATTCTCTTCAGTCGTCGTTGGTCCCGTCTTGCAGGATCTTTTTTCATCCGCAGCAATGTTGGAGATTTGATGTTCTACTGGAGTCCTGATATTCATGGTACACTCATGAAATGGTCGTATGGGAAAATCCACACTTCATTGTTACCTCGGAATGCTATGTTCCATCACTTGTGCGCTGACTGTAACACCACATTCAGACTCACTAATTTTGATAATCTGCCATTGTAGCAGCAGTAACTGATCTAACAACAGCACCAGACACTTGTCGTCTTATGTAGACATTGCCAACTGCAGCACCATATTCTTCTTGTTTACGTATCTCTGCATTTGAATACACATGCTTATACCAGTTTCTTTGGTGCTTCAGTGTAAGTACCTGCTTGGATGATGCCAAGCTGCATCACAAAATAATAATAATAATAATAATAATAATAATAATGGAAGCAATCACTGACGACACCAATTGGTTTTTGTTTATAATTTTGGAGCCTTGCAGCAGTGGAAAAATTATTGAAATAATGCAAACTGTTTAGAATTATTCCTGTGTTATAGATTGAGAAGCAAAAAGAATGTGAGATGGCGCAGTATTGCACATTTGCTAATTTGTGCATTTTTATGTTAATATCAACATTTGATGTCAACTATTAGTGATAAGTGCATATTTTGTTAGAAGTTTCATCAAAACTTGCTGAAAATGGCATTAGCAGCGTACAAGTTCTTTCACACACTCACAGTAGGTAGCTTAATGTAATACATATTGTATCATTTTCCATCAGTTTAAGTTCTTCACAAATGCGTCCATGTATCTAAAAAGCGACATGTGTCTGTATTTCTATCAAATGTGCAGCACACATTATCAATTCCCAAGAAAAATCATACAGCAGTAAAATAGTTTATACTCAAGAAAATAGAAATAAATATAGAGAAAGAAGATGAAGAGACGGTCACTGAAATGCAAAGACAGCACATTTTCTGTTGGAGGCCCCAGAGAAATCTGGAGCATGAGGTGTTCAGAGATAGTCAGCCAGAATTCTGATGTGAAAATATTTTTGACAAGAGCTGTTATTAGTAGCATGTCAAAAAGAGAACCTTAGTATGCTGCCATTGAACACATACTTTTAGCAAATAGAGATAATGTGGTATGACAAATATGAGAGGATGAGTGTCCTCTAACAGTGGTCTTGTGATTGCTGTAATACTGAATATATGGCATCATATTGCTTAAGTAGTATAAAACTCCCTCTGTGACATGTTGCTGCTTACATTGTTGGCAGCTTGTGCCGATTGTTGGAGTTGACAATTCTGACAGTTTACTGTCCTATTATGGATTTGTATTGGCAGCCTAGAAACACACAGTTTCAGGGATGGCTCTGAAGGCGCATGCTCGACTTCTGCAAAATGTAAGAATAATAATTATTGATGACCTACGGACTTCACTTTGTAGTTGCCATGCCAGTATTAGTAGTAATAAAGTAGTAGTAGCAGCAGGAATGTATTTTGTATGAAATGTCTTGGAAATTGTGCTTCAAATTGCCTGTTTACCAGTAGAAAATTGTTCATTTCTCTCGTGTTGTCAGTTTCCATTAGTAGAAAAGATTCTGTAGTTGGAATCAAATGGAATACACATGGCATAATATATTCTTCTTCTTTTAAATGATGATGACGGTGATAATCGTGATCACCACCACCACATGTTCTCTCTGTGAGAGAAACAGTGATTGTAAGTGCCTTATTTCAGAGCAGTTTTTAGTAACAGCCAACAATTACAGCAAAATGTTGTATTGCCATTGATGACTGTTACAAAAATTGTTCTCCAGCAATATAACCTTATTACTTGTACATCAAATTATAAAATACCAACTTTATAAGAAAGGGTTAAGTAAAATATGAACAGGGTGTTGCATATGACCCAAACCACAGAACTTGTTATTGTTAATAACTTCACCTGCTGTGTAAGTGTTTGGCAAAAGGTGTGTGAGCACACTAGCTTCTGAATTATCATTCTTGCAGAGAATGACACATGTGGAGAGATGAAATACTTAACTTCGTTACACAGTCAACTCGGCAAATCTGGAGTGTTATTCTTGTTGAATAGCATGGTTCATTAGACTTTACCCTATGTTTTGTGGCCTCACACTAGCAATCCAATGTAGTGAGTTATGTATATGCGTAAGTGAATCATTCACTCTATGGTAACCAATGACAGTACCTACACCACCTAACTTAAAATAGTCCAGTTGGTCCATTGCTGAGTGGCGTCTCATCATCAACAGACTATTTAGGGTCTAGTAGTGGCTCATGTGTAGGAGGAGATTTTTTTCTTGTATCAGGTAGCCAAGATTTAGTATTGTGTTCCTAAGAGTGCTGTGTAGTGGTCGGTAGGCATATGGGGATTGGACTTGAACATATTACAGCAGTGGCTATAAAGTATGGAATGGCAAACACTTGATGGCAAGATTATGTTTTAAATACAGTGTTGTTTAATGATAGTACTGTGTTTACCAGGTTGGTGCATACATTTCATTCCCAGATTTGGAAAGTAGAGAATCTGTGATGATCATTGACTCGACCAGTAAATGTTTTCCAAGGAAAATATCAGTTGTAACAAAAATCGTTATATTTTTTGATGAGTTGATACTTGACTCCATAAAGAATGGTCCAATATGAGTATACAGGCCAGAGTCGAATATGAATATTGAGACATTGTGTGTATATATACAATAATGCAGAGGTCAGTTGCTCTGAGGAACTTGATCTCTCTCTGTGGATTTGGGACACTTCACAGGATAGATAACCAGCTTGACGCTTTCTGCTATACTCATAAATGATATAAATCTTAGTACCATACATACAAATGATAGTACCGTGATTGGCACTTGCTGCTTTCCAGTTGCTGCCAATGTAGACTATTTTCATTAGCAGGAAACATTGAATTTAACAAACCATCTACTCTTGTGTGTGACTGAATTTAACAAACCATATACTCGTATGTGTGTCAGAGGACCTGGCAGGCAGAGGTAACAACCCTACTCTTGCTACACAGAACAAAACTTTCTACTGTGATGGTAACCCAGCCATTACCATGCTGTGCGGCATCATTGTTCGTAAGAGTAAAGTTCAGAACACGACCACAGAACACTGAGGGACCATGCAAAATCACCTGTGCACCTACATGATTTTCTGTATTAATTACAATATTATCGATGCTTTATAAACTGTAGGGTGGGTACACGTTCTCCTCCTATAATGACATGGCATCTTCTGTGTGAGCGGTCCAATGCTGTTTCTCGTGCAGCTGCATGAAGACTAACGCCTTCTTACCAAATTCATTACTTATATAGGCAAAACTGTTGTATCCTTGAGACCCTGGTTCTAGATGTACCCTTTCCAGTCAGTGGCTGACACAAAAAATTTATAAGTTCACAGCTGGAGCACAATCCCGTATGCATGCTGTAGTCTCTTTAGCAGCATGCGACTCCGCTGGTCATGTTTGTAAACATAGCATGATAAGCGGTTTTGGCAAGATGTCCGATAGACGATGATGTCATGACTGTTAAACGATTCAAGCCCTGGTACTTTTTATACTTTAGGACCACATACTAGAGTAACAGAAACCCAACCATTGCCATGCTGTGCTGCGTCATCATTAGTTAGGGTAAAGATCAGAACACCACCACAAAACACTGATGGTCCATCGAGAATTGCATAGGGAATAGTAAAGGGAAAGTTTATTTAATTTCTATAGTATTGTGTGAGATCACCAGCGACTTTAATTTTCTTGCAGTTATCAACACCTTTGACCCATACTGAGACAGATTTGGATTCATTTATTTTACGATAATTCCTGGCCCTGATACCCATTGGCATGGTGGACATATCAGATTTGTCTGGTGTACAACAGGGACATGGGTAAATCGTATTACATGTCCACCATGCCATTATCAGGACCATCCAGGACATCCATATAATTACAAAACTTTACAGAAACCATATTTAAAACCTTTATTCCACCAAGTAATTACATCACCTGCCCATCCTTCATGTGTATTATGATATGGTTTTAGGTAAATGTTAACTATCTGCTGATCCCAGTATTGCTTGTGAAAATGCTGTATATAACATTTCGATACAGGATAGTTGAAAACAAGGGTACATCTAGAACCGGAGGCTCAAGGATGCAACAGTTTTGTCTGTATAAGTAATGAATTTGGTAAGAAGGCATTAGTCTTCATGCAGCTGCACGAGCAACAGCATTGGACTACTCACACAGAAGATGCCACATTATTATAGGAGGAGAAGGCGTTCCTGCTCTGCAGTTTATAAAGTCATTGATAATATTGTAATTAATAGAAGGTAGTATGTGGGTGGACAGGTGATTTTGCATGGTCCCTCGGTGTTCTGTGGTGGTGATCTGAACGTTATGCTTACGAACAATGATTCCGCACCGCATGGTAATGGGTGGGTTACTGTCGCTATAGTACTTGGTCCTAAAGTAGAAAAAGTGTCAGGGTTTGAATCATTTAACAGTCACGATGTCATCACCTATCAGCATGAGGCCTGTCCCCAACCCAATAAACTTTTGTGCCTAGGATATGGCAAAAAATATCAAATGTATTGCTCATCCCATAAATTACATTGCTCTCAGAGTGCAAATTATCGTTGAAGTAAAAGACCTTTCAATCCAGTAGTGAGATAAATTTCCTGTACCACATCATAAGGATGGAAACCTCTTCACTCTGTTATTTTCATGTTCTCTTGAACAAAAAATTCATCTGATGTATGATTCAAAGCAAACAAATTGATATATATTAGTCTTGCAGTCTGTCAGCTTTACCAATGAGCTACCAAGACATTTTACTTGGGGCTCCAACACAAAGCTGTTTCTCACAGCTATTGCATCCTTTGATTCTGTCATCACATTAAGTACCTTTCCCATTTCTGCAAATGTAGAAATCGTATGGTTTGGGTTTTCTTATGTGTATTTAGAGAATGTGTCCTTGAGCTGTGCATCAGGAAGTTAGAACTGCTGTTTGGCCATGATAAGTTGACGCTTTGTGCAGGGGCTATTGGGAAGAGCAGGAGGCAAGCATTGCCTCAACATTTGGATTGCTGATGGAGAGAAGCAGTGAAAGGAGTGTAGCACTGCCTTGTTGCCATAGTGCTGCCACCATTTCTTGTGTTTTGTGCATTTATGGAACGAGAGGTGACACACACAGGAATATTGGCTGCACTTGAAGACAAATGAATACAGTGTAACCCCGCTTTAATGTTCCCAGAATTAAATTTTTCTCACCATTTACGACATTTTTATACATTTTTTTTTTATCATTCTCATCCAAAATGTGAATCTGCACCCGATTTTGTATCAATATAATTATAATTTTCCCGTGATTTATGCAATACAGAAAAATGTTCATGGAGAAAAAAATTATGCTGGCATGATGTTGGCCATTCAGTAGTGTTTACAGATATTACGAAGCTAAGTTTCTTGACACCAGGGCATGCTACTCAGTGGATTTGAACCAGTAAACATGTAAAAGTTGGAACAACTCGTGCCATTTCTCTCGTCCATGTCAAGCCCTAATTAGCGTTGTGGCTCATTGGAGTAACTAGGTTCATTCGAATAAAGATATCATGGCCAATCACAGCCATCGTGACACCTTTGTCGAAGCAAATTTAGTGTGTTTCAGCGTTTGGCTACTTGTAGCGCTAGTCATTCACTTTGCGTTGCTCAAATGTTTTTAGTTTAAAGTTTAAACACCGTGCTGGTTTTGTATTTTTTTCATGCTGAGCAAAATGTGTTTTGCAGATTTATTCTTGCTGTGAAGTGCATTATTCATTTGTACATTTTTTGTGATGTTACAGAAACAAACAATGTGAGTGATAGTTTGTGTGTGTATGGTCCTCGATGTAATTAAGGAGGCACAGTACCTAATAACCTCAAAAAGATAACTACAGTGCAAGAGATGCAGAACAACACATATTCAAACACCACACAAAATACATATGTACATAATTGCAGTTGACAATGAGAAAAAATTCTTGAAACACATCACGTTAAGCATGAAAAAATATGTAACTAATGCAGTATTTCATTATTTAAATAATGAATGACAGCTCAAGCTTTCAAAAACATTGATTATGACTGAAATTGAGCCAAACATTCCTACTTCCCAGACAATTATCAGTTTCAGTTACATCAGCGATTTTTATCGAAGAATAAACCTTTATTAGATAATAAATAAGTCCCTGACAAGTCTTTTGATGCCTGTTATGTACACATGTATCATACATAAAGTGTGAAAATGCAATGGGGTATCCTATACATGACTTTTATAGCATAAAACAGTATTTCCCACATTTTACACCATTTTTTTGAAGTCCCTTGAAAAGTGTAAAAAGCAGAGTTCACTGTACATTCTGAAAGTGCTGATCTCTTCTGCTATTGGCAGTACTAGTAAAGAGAATCAGCATATCTTGGCCAAAGACACTGATGAGCCAAAACATTATGACCACTTGCGTAATAGCTTGTTTGTCCATCTTTGGAACGATATTCATCACTGATTCTGCATATCAGGGATCTGACAGGTTGTTGGTAGGTCTATGGAGGTATGTGGCATGAAATGTCTACATATTGATCATGTAATTACATAAATAACAGGCTGCTGATTTGCGTGTGTGGTGATAGCACCCAATAGCAAGCCAGATGAGTTCCATTACGATTTACATCAGGTGAATTTGGTTACCGAGACATCAATGTGAGTTCACTATAATGCTCCTGAAACCACTGTAGCACAGTACTGCCTCCGAGACACAGACAGTTATACTGCTGAAAGATGACATCAAGATTGGGGAAGACATTAAGCAAGAAGGGATGCAGGTGGTTCGCAGCTGTCAGTGTGTCTTTGGTTACTACCACAGGTTCCTTGCAAGCACAGTCGAATGTCTCCCATAGCATAATACTGCTCCTCACAGCCTGCACCCATGGTGCTGCACATTTCAATTTGCCATTCACCTCAATGGCGGTGTTTTTGGAGACAACCATTGACCTAGTGTAGCAAAAATGTGATACACTCAAAGAGCCAATGTGTTTCCGTAGATCAACGTTCGAATCCCAATGGTGCCATGCCTACTGCAATCCTAATTGACAATGTCGTTGGGTAAACCTGTGGACACGTAGGGGCGGTCTGCGTGGAGCTCCTGTTCAACAGTGTATGATGAACAGTGTGCTCCGAAACACTTGTGCATGTACCAGTATTGTGGTCTTTCAGTAGAGGTGCCACAGATCACCATCAGTCTTACTTTACAGGGCAGACAAGCCTTTGAACCTCACATTCTGTAAAGTGTCATGTATGTCCAACAATGTAGCACCTAGTGGTAGTTTCACTGTCTTTCTACCTCTTTCTGTAGGTGCTTACAATAGTAGCATGTGAACATTTTACTAGTTTTTCCATTTTTGGGATATTAATTGACAGGCTCTGTGTAATAATAATGTGCCCTTTGTCAAAGTCATTTATCTCAATCAATTTCCCCATTTGCAGCCCGTATCTGCACTGTGTGGTTTTCACCTGGTTTGCTTCATCTGACAGCAATAGTAGTAAGTAAATTGACAATAACGTCATTAAAAGTAAGTCAGACACAAAAATTGAAGTTGTGTGTAGCTCGGTTATTCTGTTTTTAAATACAATTCTGTGGCTGGGAGCAGTGGTGTACTCCTGTAATCTAAGCAGCAGGGAGACCGTTGTGTGGGAGAGATCCGGAAACAACTACAGATTTGGCCGTTTCATGAGCTCAGGAATGACTGTGATGCCTTCAACGAGCTCTGTAGATCAAAAGATGGCAGTGCGGAATTTTTGGCAAGTGGTGGCTCATAGTTAAGAGAACCCCAAAAAAATGGGAAACCGAAGCACAGGACTCAACAAAAAGATTGCAGAATGTACTGCAAAAGCAAAACTTCAAGAAGACGAACTCTGAAGCCGTTGGTTGGTGCCTTAAGAATTATTCCGTGCAGCAACGATCATCTGGGAAGAGCGAGGCACAGGTGGCACTTGACCAAACAATTAATTTTTATAATGTGTTATTTATTCTAAATTTGTATTACCAGATCTTCACTAGAATACTGTGTGACATACACGTGGTTTGCTCCTTCCAAAAGAGATATTAATAAGTACATCAACTACAATGTGATTAAAAATAAGTCAGACGGGGGAAAATAAAAAAAACTGGCAAAATGTTCGACACGCAGCATTGCAAGAGGATGCCAGCCTGTCAGGATGATTGCTTTCGCTGACATCTTTGGCAATAATGACTGCATGAATTGGCGGTATGTCATACAGAAAGAAAGAGCAGCTGATGCTACTGAGGACTTGCCTGCAAGCATTTCTGATAACTTCTTGATCTCTTATTCGTGATGGTATTCAGACATTCAAAAGTGATGCTGATTCTTGCAGACGATTGCAAAATAACTGCATTGTGTGTTTCCACAAAGTGATTTTTATGCCAAAATGGTGATTGTCCTACAAGTTCATGTCAGCTCCACTTGCATGCTTTCATTACTGCATCACATGCCCACAACACCATTAGGCAGCATCCAACATTGCAACGGGCAGTGGTCATAATGTTTTGTCTTATCAGTGTGTTTGTCACACTCATAATTACCAAATGTTATAATTTTTATGAGCACTACTGCACACACATTTAGTTCAGATTTCAGCACCAACTTCTCCTTTCAGGTGTTCTCGAAGAGCAGTTTTTAACTCCGTATTAATTCTTTGTTCAAATTTATTGTGGTTCTCTGGCTACAAAACTGGCTTCTCAGTTTTTGTTCTAGTTTTATTTGATAGAAAGAAGACTTGATCAAACTTCTTTCTGAGTTCTCTGACCTACTGCTTATTCTTTCAAAACACAGTGGTGTCTCATTTATTTCATTCTTCCATGGATGCTACAATTATGTAGCTAAAGCTATCTCCTTCTAAATTAAGAACTGAAGGAATTTTCGGAGGTAGTAATGACTTTTCCATGTCAAATAGTAGATATCTGAAACAAGATTTGATAACTGGGATACTGTGATGGTTTCTTTATTGTTCACAGGCTTGATTCCAGCAGAAGAGTTGAGGGCTGACATCCTTGATCTAGCTTTTCCTTCCCTAAGCATTCCCCTAGCTCACAGTTATTATTGATTGGCATCACAATTTGTTAATTTCGCCATTTCTCTGATTGAAATAACAGAGAGAATTGTGTTGAAGCTGAAGTTCAGTAATATCTTCAGCTAAAAAATGCCATCCTGAAATTTAATATCTTCATCTAAAAGAAATGCCACTCTCAAACTAACACCAAGATTGTGCCACTGGATTTCAATAGATTTTCTGAGTTAAGCCATATTTAGCCCATTGTAACAAACCATAATATGTTGATGGCCTTGAAGATGATGGCAATCAGTGCAGTCAGTGAGAATTGAATTCTAGTGGTTTTTTTTTCTGTCAATACAACCTGATAGCCACTAATGTAACACAGAATTGAAACACTAGTGTTGTTGAAGAAGCTTGCTATTGAAACCATTCCTATCTTGTAATTCTTATTTTGTCTTGTATTTTCCTCTTTTATTATTGAAAACCACTTTACTGGTATAATTAATTCTTTCAAATTACAAGACAGGATTATGGGACATCACTGACATCCAGGAGGCAAAATTCCACGTGCTGCCAATAGACATACTTAAAAGTAATAGGAGTTAGCTTTCTTAAATATCTATTGACAGTACTTGAAATTTTGCATTCCAAATGGAATACAACATGAGACATCTAGCAGATTTTAGCTCTCCCTTCACTGTAATGACAGAAGTGACACATGGTGATGTTGACTCCTCAAGACGAGGAAACATTGAGGAGTCAGCCTGATCCATGACTGTTCAGTAGCCACCCACAACACACAGAGATTGTTTGGATCTGTGTTAGAGATTAAAATATCTTGGGACAGTTGTGTACCAAATATGTATGCTTTATGGAACTGGGATCAGATGATGTGGGGAACTAGACATGCATTGTAATAACTGAGGAGTGCTCATCAAATCTTTCTGACACAATTTAGGGTGATAGATTGATGCATCATCTTCCAGAAGTTACAGGTCATATGCTGAGTGCCAGAAGTGAACAGAGCTGCACATATCTTATAAACAGTACCTGTATGATTCGCCAGGGAGACACAGGGTCAAAGAAATTAGTAGCCCTGCTGGCCTGCCACATGAGTCTCCTCATGCAGTTCACTGATGCCCTACCATCAGTAGTGACTACTAAGACTCATCAATTCGGGCAACATGTTTCAGTGGTTAGTGCATCCATTGTTGTAGTCGTGTGCCCATCCTAATCTTTACGCCCTGTGATGTGTGTTGGGCAAAAGTACGGGTGTGGAGCATTGGCTTCTGCACCCTTTAGCCAGAGGTGATTCTGCATTATATGGCAATTCAAGTCATATTGGTCTCTCATGTTGCTTCATGGTGATACGCAAATGAAGCTTAAGTTGTGACCAAATTACTGAGTTAAGTGATGGGCACTTACCTGTAATCACCATTACTTCAAAAATTTACATTAAACATGCAGTAAATAAATGGAAAGTAATGTATAGCAACAGTCCATCTGAACAATAAAAAAAAGTAAAAATGCTTAGGTTTGTTGATGATGTACCAGTTTTTGCTGAATGTATTTGGTTGGTCCACAAGTCCGTAGCATGTTGCTATGGGTTTATTTGTTGATTGTCTTTTTTATATATAATTAATTGTTGCTGTTTGAGTTTACAAATTGTCATTTGGAGATAGTGAGTGGAGCTGTGTGCAGTAAAAGATGGAGTGCTAAGAGGAGAAATCAGAAAATTTCAGACATATTCTTCTGTTTGAATTCATTCTAGGGGTGACAGCAGTGCAGAGGCAGCCAGAAACTTTTGTGCTGTGTATGGGAATAATTCCATCGGACAAAGCATGCCACAAAAATAGTTTTCTCATTTTGAGGAAGATGGTTTTGATATTTAGTTACTGTCCAAACCTTTTAGATTTGATGAAAATCATTTAAATGCTTTAATCTGCTGTTATACACGTCATTGCACTCAAGAACTGGCAGGTGTGATGAACTGTGATCATTACACCATCATGGGTACCGCATGCTCTAAACCAAAAATCACAAAAATCAGCCATCCTAAGTGCGCCATTCTTCTGTTGACCATCTCGTCACTTTGTCAACCCATGTTGTGAACGGTTTTCTGCACAAATACCAGACTGTGGCTGTGTTTTTTGATTTGGAGAAAGCCTACAAAATCTGTGGATGACTGGTACTCTCTACACATGGATTTCCGAGGCCACTTTCCTTCAGGAATTTTTAAACAATAGAGTTTTCATGGTCCATGTGGGTTCTGCCTTGTTGGACACCTTTATCCAGGGAAATGGGATGCATCAGGGCTCCGTCCTGAGCATCATGGCCATTAACCCTATTATGGCCTATCTCCCATGAGGCATCTCTGGTGCTCTTTTTGTCGACAATTTTGTGATCTATTGCAGTTATCCACAGACTGGAGCGGTATCTTCAGCGATGTCTCGATCAGCTTTACTCATGGGGCATCAACAATTGCTTTAGCTTTTCCACTGGCAAAATGTTCGTATGAATTTCTGGCAGCGCAATGGGCTTCTTCCACCATCTTTACATCTGGGGCCTGTTGCTCTTCCATTTGCTGAAACTATAAAATTCCTCAGGCTCATGCTTAATAGGAAACTTCTTTGGTCCTCCCACGTGTCTTACCTGGCCGCCCGCTGTATGCGGTCCTTCAGTGTCCTACGTGTCCTACGTGTCCTAAACAGTAGTCCCTGGAGAGCAGATCAGGCCACCCTCCTTCGTTTGTACCACCTAGACTATGAGTGTTTCATTTATGTGTCTGCAAGTCCATCCTTCTGACGCCATCTAAATACAGTCCACCATCGTGGAATCCATTTGGCCACTCGTGTCTTTCACACTAGCCCAGTTGAGAGTCTCTACGCAGAAGATGCTGAACTACCGCTGTCAGACCGGCATGTGTTTCTACTTGGCAGATTCGCATGCTGTTTGTTTGAAGTTCACTTTTGGCTATTGCTCCAGCAGCTTAACTTCATGCTCCCTGCCACTTCCCTGGTGGGTGTGAACCCTTCACCACCTTGACTTAGTATGGCGGCCCATGTTCACCTTGGACTTTATTCACTTACTAAGGAAACTACTCCAGATTTGATGTATCACTGTAAGTTTTTCAACCTTTGCACGGCACTTAGCAATAGTACCTTTGTGTACACTTATGGCTCTTGGACTGTCTGTGGTGGTAGATGTGTGTGTTCATCATTGGCACTGACGATTTTTGGTATCAACGTCTGGAACACTGCTCAGTATTTACAACAGAGCTCTTCACCCTGTATTAGGTCATGCAGTACATATGGCAACACAGGCTTCTCAATTGTGTCATCAGATCTGATTTTCTCAGTGACCTTTGTAGCCTGTGTGTGCTGTACACAGTTCATCCCTTACTGCAACAAATCCAAGAAAGCTTCCACTTGCTCACCCTTGAAGGAGCCACCTTCTTTTTCACTAGTTCTTCCATTCCTTCCGCTGATCTCCTTGTTGCCATCTGTCAGCAGGTGGTGTCTTTTTGGCATCAACACTGGTCTTCCCTTAACAGGAGCAAGCTCCGGGGAATTAAGCCTCTCCCAGCAGCTTGGCTGACCACCTCTCGGCCCTCTCACCTCAAGGAGATCATTTTAGCCAGGTTGCGTATTGGGTACAGTTGTTTTAGCCATCACCATTTGCTAAGTGGTGATCCCCCACAAGCTTCTGCTCATTGTCATCACCTTTGACTGCTTGCCATTTCCTTACTGTATGCCCTTTATGTAACCACTTACATTCTTATGTATATTTGCCATCTTGAGTGATCACCCATTTTAACAAATGATGGACGGACTGTGATCCGCATTTTACTTTTTATCCATCGTAGCAATATGATGAAGAACATTTAATCTTTAGTTCGGAACCTGTGTTGTCTCTACGGTGTATTTTGTGGACCTTTGACCAAGAGGATGGCCTTGATCTTAGCCCTCTTTTCTACCATTGATTGAGCTTTACATGTAGTAGCTTTTAACTACTTTTTTGCCTTAGTGTTCTAAGTTTCTGACATGGTCACATGTGACCTTAGTCTTTTTGCACCCTAAAATGAAACAGAACAAAAATCAGCATGAGGCCATATGTGCATCTCTGCGTGTTCATCATCAATTGGCTCATGAACAACATTGACCATTCCTGTCCTGTATCATTATTGGTGATGAGAGATGGTGTCTTTATGCTAACATAAGAAAAGAAAGTAATGGTTGAGCGCAAAGAAAACAGCAACTCCACTACAAAGTCATGTCTGCATCCTCAAAAGATGTTATGCATTTTGTGGAACAGCGGCAGTGTGGTGTAGTACAAATTGCTTCCCCGAGGTGTAACCATCACCGCTTACGTTTGTTGTCAACAACTGAGACATCTTGCTGACACAATCCTAGAACAATGACCAGGGAGATTGCATGATGTGGTGCCACTCCATGAAAATACCCATCCGCATTGTGCTAGACTGACAAAAAGCACTATATAGGTGTTGGATTGGGACGTCATTCTGCACCCACTTTATTCATCTGATCTTCTGCTCTCAGATTTTCACCTTTTTCCATCTGTATCAAACAACCTTCAAGGAACTTCCTTCCCAGATGAAAATGTGCTCTGAACATGGCTCAATAAGTTCTTCACCTCAAAGCCACATGATTTCTACAGTAGCAGAATCGGAAAGTTACCCCAGCATTGACAGACTGTTGTAAACAGTATTGATGACTAAACTTTCTATTATGTATATCTGTTGCGTTTATCAAAGATATGGAAAACACTATGAACTTATGCACCAGCTCAAGAAATCGTGGATCTTGTGTTTCAGAAAAATCCAGCAAAACTCCAAATCTGATGGAACTTTCATTGTCCCTAATTGTTTCCACCAATGATTTCAAAAACACTACTACCAGATGTTCTCCTGTAGGGTATATGGGAATAGAACCACTGTGGGAACTAAGTCAGTGGAGGACCGTGGCTTATCATGCTACATGGGATATTTATCATTTTAGTGTTGCTCAAATCAAATGAATGAATGATGAGAGTGAATTAAGTGAGCTTGAAATGAAATTAGGACCAACCTGTTAGAAATACTGAACTGAGAATGAAGTGAATGTTTCAATACTAATGAAAATTTATATCAGACCAGGACTGGAATTTTCCGCTTTTCGCAAACAGGAGACATCAGTGAGTATGAAAGTTTAAGTCAGGCTTCGAAATGAACGTGTATATTGCTAAAAGTGGGAAATAGGCTTTTAATCGTGATCCAGCAAATAATTTTCATTAGTCACAACATACTCGTACTTAACATTGCATGAACTGATAGAATGACGAGTTGAGAAGTCTTCGGTAAAAGAGAAAGAATCATATGGATTTTTATCAGGGAATATAGGATCATAAAATTGCACATTGCTCTTCCATAGTAAATGTAATAGGTAAAAAATGACAGAAAATAGTACAGGAAGAAGATTAATATTTCGGTATTTTTGACAAAGTAGGTAAGACAGAGAATGGCAAGAAATACTGACTAATGGAGAACTTGAATTGTTGTCAGCCATTCGTAAGATAGAGAAATTACGAGGGTGGCTTGAAAAGTTCTCGGAACAGAATAGAAAAAAGTACTTACATCACTGAAACTTTTTATTTTTCAATGTAGTCTCCTTGCAAATTACTGCACTTGGTCCAATGATGTTCCAGTGCCTTGATCCCATCTCGAAAATGAGTTTCCTCCAGGCCTGCAAAATAGTTGTCAACTCTGGCTATCAGTTCTTTGTTTGAAGTGAATCTTCATCCACCAAGAAAAATTTTCAGCTTCGGGAAGAGAAGGAAGTCTGACGGAGCCATACCAGGTGAATAAGGCAGATGTGGCAACAATTCATACCTTTGTTTGTGTACTTTTCCTATGGCAATGACACATGTGTACAGGAGCTTGTTGTCTTGATGGAAGATGACTTTCTTCCTTGCTAAACCTGGCCTTTTTTTGCATATCTTTTGTTGCAATTTGTCCAGGAGGTTAGCATAGCATTCTCCAGTAATTATTTGCCCAGTGGGGAGGTAATCTACAAACAGAACCCCATCAAATCCCAGAACACTGATGCCATGACCTTTCCCGCCGAAGGAATTGTCTTTGCTTTCTTTGGTGGCGGAGAATCAGCATGTTTCCACTGCTTTGACTGTTGTTTTGCCTCTGGGGTATAGTAATGCACACAAGTTTCATCTGTGGTCACAAACCGGCGCAAAAAATCTTGTTTGTTTCTCCTAAAACGGGCCTAACATTGTTCTCGTGCATTTTTGATCCAGCATCCAGAGCTGCAGCACCCATCTTGCAGATAATTTTTTCATTTTTAATTCTTCAGTTAAAATGTGATATACCCTTTCAGATGACATCTGGAAAGCATGAGCAATTTCAAGCACTTTCGATTGCTGATCCTCCATGACCATTTTGTGCACTTTTGCAATGATTTCTGGAATAGTGACACATCTTGGCTGACCACTGCGCGGATCATCATCTAAGCTCTCCCAACCAAATTTAAATTAGTTTTTCCACTTGGAAACAGTTGACTATGAAGGAGCGGAGTTCCTCAGTGTATTCTGGAAATCGGCATTAATGCCCTTTGCTTTCATTCCTTTCTTGATAAAGTACTTAATCACTGCTCAAACCCTCCCCCCCCCCCCCCCCCCCCCCGCCCCCCTGCCCTCCATCTTTGCGAATCACTACGTGGGAACAACAACAGAGCCACATCACCATCACAGCTCTCTTCCAAGGGCACTGATGTGGCTTGTGTTTTCAGGCAACAGTCCAATGAATATCATGTGAACAACTCGTTGTGCTAGTGCTGACCTCTTGTGGCGATTCTGAGAACTTTCCAAACCACTCTCAGAAGAAGAAGAAGGAGGAGGAGGAGGAGGAGGAGGAGGAGGAGGAGGAGGAGGAGGTGGTGTAGTAGCAGCAGCAGCAGCAGCAGTAGTAGTAGTAGTGTCCTCGGCGTCTTTTGCCATGGCATATCTGAATAAAGTCTTCTCAGTTTTCAGGCCATGTTTATTTGAATAAATTACTCAAGCTTTCCATGGCAGTCTCTGCCATCGTCGTCAGGAGTAAAAACCACTAACTGCCAGAGCTGGCACAGTTTGCTGCTTATATAGGCATGATTGCAGCATCAAGCAGCAGTCAGAGAGGGCCAAATTGAAGTGTGAATGGAAGATGAGTTTTGCAGCTGATAGCAGCTCTGGTCTGCCACGGAACTGAGTGACAAGTGGCACGAGGGGTTGACGCCATGTTTTGAATTGTCGCTCCCACCTCTCTACACGCATCAAGCATCCGTCTCTGGTTTCTTTCGATATCTAAAGCCTGCCCCCAGGTGCTACTCATTGTGTACACCCTAGTCTCTGTCGCTGTTTTTTCTGATCTCAGCTACCTCCTATACAACAGAGTAACAGTACAGTGATGCAAGAGCCGAGACTCTCATCTTCTTAAACTGTATTTTGTGTCCATTTTCCAGGCAATACGTGGTGACGGCCAATTTTTCAAGCTGCCTTTTTTCAATATTCTGCTTGTGCTCTGTACAACGCTCCACACCTGTGTGAGTTGTTTGACCTGTATAGATGCTGCTGCATTTGCAAGGGACGTCATTCACATTTGGCACACAAAGAGCTATGTCATCATTAGCAGTGCGCAGCATATCTCATATCTTGGGAGCAGACTGTAACACTGGTGTCAGTCCAGTCACTGCACCACACATCCTAACTTATTGCTCTTTGCCCCATAGTTCGGCAGGAAAGCAGCTGGCTTTGCCTCTTCTGCTGATTTACAATTCATCCTTCATTGGTGGCATCTGAAAGTCTGTGCAACGTCTCTCATGCTATAACCATTCTCTCTGAACAAGTCTCAGACTCTGCAGTACACACTGTAGATGGTCTTCATCAGAAATAATCTTCGCTCTGTGTACTGATGTGCTCAGATCCACTTTTTTTTGTGTACAGGGTGGTGCAAACTATCGGTGTTCAAGTACCAGTCAGTGTGCATTGGTTCCCTGTACACTAAATGACCAAGCTGGCCTCTTGCCTTCCTCTCAACTAAAACAGCCATGAATGGTAGCTTGCTATCCACCTCGATCTCAGTAGTAAGTTTAATTTTGAGATGGACACCGTTCATGTGAGCGACAAACTGCTGCAGTGCATTTTCACCGTGAGGCCATATCAGGAAGGGGTCTTGAAGCTTCGGAAGTAAGATGGATGCAACACTGCAGACTTCAGAGCCTACTCCATAAAGAATTTTATGAGTGCTGGAGACAGTGGTGATTCCATCGTTGTATTATCCATCCTGTCATAATATTCGCTGTGGTACAAAAAGTACATTGTCAAAACATGACAGAGCAACTTTCCAATTCCAGGTGGAAACTGTTGGACTAAAAGATCCAACAAGTCTTATACTGGCACATTATTAAAAACATTACAAACATCTAGACTAACCATTGTGTCTTCTCAAGCTATTTGCATTTTCTTAAGTGTTTCAACAAGTATCTGCAGCTTTACAAACTGGAGTTCACAGTGTTCCAGTTTTGGTGCTAATAACCCTACTAGTTGCTTTGCCAGTCTGCAGATGGACAAACTGATTGCACTAACTGGGCCTAAGAGAGACATTTTGCTTATGTGTCTTCGGCAGTCCATAAAGCCTGGGAGATCTGGGGGCACGAGGCATCAGTTTCTTCACCATTTCATCTGGTAAACCAGAGTCCTTTAATAACTTCCCTCTCGTTCTGATGATTGCGTATATTGGGTTGCGATTAACATTCCAATATGTGTCATCTTCTAATAAATGCAGCTCCTTCAGGTGGTAGTCTTCAGTGTTAAGAACCTAGGTGGCATTTCCTTTGTCAGCTGGCAAAACAACCCAGTCCTCGTTCTCACGTAAGAATCATATGGCGCATCATTCTGCCTAGTTAATACTAGATTTCAGTGGCTTATCTTTTGGGGGCTGGTAGTTAGCCTGACATCCTCAGCTGCATTGTGCAATAGATGCTGAATGCATCTCTCTCTTCTGCTAACAATATCCAAAAATTGATGACTCTCAAATGGGTTTCTGACAACAAGATCTAGCTCCTTGTCAGTCACGTCAGCTGTCTCACTATGCCATGATTAGTTGTCTTCAAAAGTTAGTACACTGCAGCAATTTTAATCTGGCACTTAACTATAGCGAAGCAAAAATTACCTCCTTGTCCTTGCAACGTGAACTGAGAACAATGTTCAAGCCCACCCCTAAGGTATGAGATGCTGAACTCTGTTAAAGACAACATAGTTCTTCATGTGCCTGATGCATATGGTACCCCTCACAAACGTGACAGCGTCTTTATAGGTCAAGCAGTTCACACAGTTGTGAAGTATTGTGCTGAGCACAAGTGGAATATTGAACAAAGGGAATTTGACAAGCCGGCCATAGCTGAGTATTGGAAAATGGACACAAAATACAATTTGAAAAGATCAAAGTCGTGGCTCATGCATCAACATATTGGAATTCCATTATACAGTAGATGGCTGAGATTAGAATAAACAGCAACAGTTTTAACAAAGACCAGGGTCACACACCTGGTAGTGTGTGCGGACAGGCTTTGGATGTCAAAAAAAGGAAAGACGGGTGCTTGACGCTTGTAGGGAGGTGGCAGTGGCAGTTTCAAATGTGGCATTGACCTCTCGCACCTCTTGACATCATTCACCTTCTGTACATTTCATTTCAGCCTTATATGATTTTTGCCATATGCTGTGATTGTGCCTGTGTGTGTGTAACAATGTGCCAGTCCTGTCAGCCAGTGGTTATATGACTATGGCAGAGATAGCTAGAGTATTTTATACAAATTGATGCAGCTTGACAACTAAGAAGATTTTATTCAGTAGTAGTAGTAGTAGTAGTAGTAGTAGTAGTAGAAGTTGTTGTTGTTTTAGCCTGTGCTTATAAACAAATAGAGAAATGGTACTTCAATGTTAATGATTAAAAATTATCAAATTTAAAGTGAGTATATTAATAAGTGGAGTAGTTAGTTGAAGCTCGTCATTGCGTTCGATTTTTCAGTGACTGAATGGCCAAATGGCTGTTTCTTCATAACAAGGCCGCTTGTTCCATATAAATGTTCCAAGTTCAGAAACAGTTTCTGATTAAAGTTAGCACACACATCAAATGACTCAGTACACTAATTTCATGTGAAAGAAAATTTTTAAAGTTGAAGTAAAAGAAGATCTCAATGGAAGTAGTGAAGATGGACCCATTTGAAGAGGTGATTCAGGACTACTTTACTGTGTAGATACCTGCTGCACAACTTCATGATAAATACTATCTTTACCATGAGAACAAAAAAATTATTAAAATTAGTGTTTCTTATAGACCTCGTTGATGTATGAATAAAAAAATACGAACAGTGAACAAGTTTCCTCTTTTCTACATGGTGGGATTTTGTTGACTGTTGTTACACCTGAGCCTCATTTATCATCTGACTTTTGGATATTCTGTGAGGCTATAAATAAGGCATTAACAGACTGTAGTTGATTTCCTTCCCAGTGTGAATAAGTTTGTACTTCAGAAATACAGAACACTTTTAAACACCTACTTTGCCTACTATTTACTGCACTGCTGTTCATCAGTGAAATCCCTTCTTTAAGTTATGACTTTCATATTATGCATTTCATTTTTAAAGGCATCTGTTTTAATTTTTTTTTTTTATTTTTGTACAGTTTGTGCTGTGTGATATCGTCCTTTCTAATAGGTGAGGTAGGATTTAATGTTGGGAGATATAAAAAGGAAATTATGAGTTGTTGATAGAATGCAAAAATGGCTTTGTATGACTGAGGAAACTGAAATGAAGACTCAGTTAGGGTGGAAGTGATGTTGTATTTTTTGCTAGAGGAAATGGAGAGGGATAGTAACAATATATGCTCTCAAGCATTCTGACAAATTTACTTCATCTCAGTTTCTCACAACATTCCACAAGCAATATCTGTATAATTACCTTCCATAGTGATGTGTTTGTCAATCTGTTTAGTGCCGTTTGAGTTGCAGATAACAGTCCTGGCTCTACTTAAATCCATGCAGACAGATATATTTACAATTTCGGTGATTACCATACCATAGGTTGTTTCTGATGTAGAGTTTCTGAGTTTGATTCATAGTAACTTCCTCACATTTTCTTGTGGTTAAAATATCTGATCATAATGTCAACTGAGTAGCTGCCTGAATCCGCAAAACACTGCCATGGTGTCAAGCATAAGGCTTACACCATGTTGGGAGGGACGTCTCCAGATGGTGTGGCAGCAAGTGGAGGATAAAATAGTTGTTTCCTTCTAAAATTTTATTGATAAATTAAGAGACAGAATTGCCAGTCAGTACTAGATTTCAGGAGCTGAAATGTGCAGTAGTGCCAACAAACACAGAAAAATAAAAGTGACACACTATCCTAGCTTTTGGAACTAATAATTACTTACTTGGGATAGAGAGAGGGATAGGTTGGGGAAGGCTGAAAAGGAAGGTCATATGACTCTGATCATTGATGAGAAGGAACCATCTTTTGTGTGACTACATATTTTGCTTCTTGAAGATATGTGCTGGCTGGAAATTCTGTCTCCTAATTTATTAGTTTTCTTGATTAAATCTTTCAGTGATATAATTGTACAAGTGGAAGAAATGGGAGAAGACTGGCTCATAATGTGTTTGATTACTGGTAGGCCAGGGCTGAGTCAGTTTTTAGCAGACTAGAAGTAGGTGATTCATTCTTCTACTTCTGACATGGAAGATTCTTAAAATAGCCATAATTAGGGGAGAATTTCAACTGAACAAAGGTCCATACAAAATTGTCATAGTCATTGGCATCTATATCTGAATCACATGTGTCTTATGAACTCAGAATTGAAACCCATGTTATAACCAGTATTCACAATAATTAAATGTTCACTGACGCTATGGGTTCAGCACTGTTCCTCCCTCTCTATTGTTATTTTTTTCATAAAAATTATGTGTAATAGGTTCTTTTTGCAATTGTTCTGGCATCATTCATTTATTTATTGTAGCACTGTTTAAAACCAAATCCAATATATAGAACAGTTTCCTATTACACTTGTTTGCTATCCATGAAGTCTATCTCATTGTGACAAAAGCAGTGAAATTTTCTTGAAACTGGTGTTTCCTTGTAGCTTTCATAATATCAGAGAAACTAATGTTAACAACACACACATCCATATCAGCAGTTGAATATTTATTATGTGCAATTTGCCTCCTTTCCTCTCTCTCTCTCTCTCTCTCTCTCTCTCTCTCTCTCTCTCTCTCTCTCTCTCCCCCTCCCCCTCCCTCCCTCCCCTCTCTCAGGTTTTTGCACTCACCTCAGAATCTTGAATTTGCATACCATTGATTCTTGACTTCTGCTGTTGCATTCCATCTCCTACATTGCCACTGGCATACCTTTTTTCTTATCATTGCCATTAAGTAATGGCATGCTATTGTGTCTGTCCATGAACACTTTTTTATGGTCACTGTGTCTTCATTGTGATGCAAGGACCACCTATTGAACTGAAATTATTGTCATATCTAGTTGTGGGCAAGATAGTTCACACTACAACTGAGCCTACAGTTTAAATTGTCAAATAATAGTTTGTGTATGAGATTTGCTCAATACCATTTTCATGGTGTATTTGTGCACATTATGAGGTGGGGGTGAATAAAACTCATCCTAACATTGTAATTCATCACAACACAAAATTAAAAGCTTAATTCATGGCTGCCATTTTAGATGCCCAAACGCCTGCTGCTACTACTTGTATTTTCAATATAAATTGTTTTATGACACATTTTTCCAGTAAGTACAAAATGATCTGAATTAGCTTCTGCTTTGTATTACAGGAAGAAGAAGCACTGTTGAATGAGATGGAAGTGACAGGCCAGGCATTTGAAGATATGCAGGAGCAAAATTCAAGACTGATACAACAGTTGAGGGAGAAGGATGATGCTAACTTCAAACTCATGACAGAGCGTATAAAATCCAACCAGCTTCATAAACTGGCCCGAGAGGAGAAAGATGTGCTTAAGGAACAGGTATGCATTGGAATGTGAAGTGTTGGTTGTATTGTATTGTATGCTGTCTATACAGATGTGAGATTAAAAATATTTAAGTAAAAGATGAGAAAATAAAGTCAATTGCAAAATACAGTAGGAAGATCTTGTTTTATGAAAGTACAACACTCATTCAGGAAAGCTTTTGAGTGTGTCAAATATTTTCCAGTGAAATATTTCCTGGTCAATGAAATGAAACCCAGGTTTTCATTTGGGTTTTTATACAAGTATATTATTTAGGTTCTTCTATGTTTTGTTGGTATGTGTAATCAGTATTATCAGTGAACAGTGGGTTTATGTAGCCATTAGTTTTTTTTTTAACTTGCTTATAGTGTGTTGTTTGGTGTACAAGGGCCTCTCTTTTCCAACAAGATGCTGTTCACATTGATAGCTCCTCAAAATAAAGAAACCGTAATATTATAATTGCCCGCTTCAAACAGAATTGAGAAATATTAAAGCAGGTACCATGTAAATATTTGGTCATTGAGTAATTAATCTGTTCCTGTCTGCAGTGTCATTTGTGCTTCATTATTAAACTGATTACAGATCATCCCAGTATTACAAAGCATATATTTCTACACATACTGTGGATGACAATTAAGTACATTTCATTTCATACTACACACAAACTTTTTCAGTTATGATTACTGTTTGCAGTAGCCACAACATATTCATACTAAATATCTCTTGAACTGATTGAACAATGAGTTGAGAAGTCTTCAGTAACAGAGGAAGAACCACTTGGAGGATGATCATTACATTGCTCATTACTCATTGATAGCAAATGTAATTGGTGAAAAGAAAAGAAATAGTACAGTATGAAGATTAAGCCTTCTTTCCACATAACTGCATTGCTGAGGAAGGATAATGGTAGACATTTTTCTTCTCAGTTTCTTCATTTAGCTTAGTGCAAGATAAAACATCAGTTCAAGGTCTTCCATTCTCATAAACAACCACAGTTTGTTCTAGTTGGCACTTTTAACACATTGCGGGAGATCATTGGTAGGCCCAGCTTTGCTTTATTTCTCATTATTTCTTATCTGTTACCATTCTGAGGCTTAAAAGAGATCCTCAGGTCACTACAAGGGACAATATGCCATAACAATCCTCTCCTTTTTCCTCAAGATGTTAAAAGTGTTTAACAGTTCACAAGCTGAACATACTTTTTGCCCTTGATACAAAGTGCTCTGTAATGACTACTTTCATTAATGTACTCTTTGACCACTGAAATTGTCACATACAACCAATCAGTATCTTTCAGAGTTAATCATCAGTCAGTCACTGTGGGAGATTATTGACAAAAATTTCACTTTGTACTTAAAAAGTTTCATTAGGTGACAGCGAATGGGACTGGAATCCAGATGTGCCTTGCAGGTAAGGTACGTTGCCAGTTTAGCTATTTGTACATCTCTTTGAATCCAGCACATTACTTTGTGTAAACTGAAATCTGGGGGAGGTAAATGGGGGAGTCTACAAAGAATAGTGTATGGTGTTGGATATGGACACAGCTTATACGTCTAAATCCATCTACATTTTTAAAATAATATAGCCTCAGTTCCATTCCAGTAAATAGAGCCCTGTTGTCTGTACCTTATTTACATCTGAGACCTACATGAATAACGTGTGAATATTTCTCTGTAGTAGTGTCTTCTCCGACCACTCCCTACCTTCCTGCAAACCCCTCTCCTGCAGGTCCGGGGATTAGAATAAGCCCAAGGTATTCTTGCCTGTCATAAGAGGCAACCAAAAGGAGTCTCACACATTTCGGTTGGGCCTTTATGTGATGGTCCCCTGTAGGGTTTGACCTCCATTTATCAAAATTTTCCTGAAGAGCGAGCCAATTGGGGAAGAGAGCCTTACATGGTGCACAGAGTCCATGATGTGCTGAAACCTCTCGCATCTTTCATCGACGTGGACCTGCACTTTGTCTCATTTCCAGCTGTTAACTGAGGTCACCCTCCTGAGTGCGTTTTCCGCCATCCTCTGTGCAGTATCACTTTCTGCACTGTCGATGATAATGGCCTACTTAGCTCATTTGCACTTGATATGTGGCATGGTAACTAGTCTATTGTGGTGGGGCCGCCATGTACCATATTGATTGTAGCCCCCTGACCACACAGGGATCACCCTGCTGATGCCTGCGCCATTAACTCCCCACATTTGCCAAGCAGTAGATGCCTGTCACCCTGAGGCATCGGGACTCCCAGCAATGGTGGCCTTTGCTGCGGTTGGGTAGTGCCCGTGGTGAGGGGCCCTGGTTGGAGTGGGTGGCATCAGGGCTAACGACACGCCACGAAGCGTAGTATGTCATCGCTTGCTGGTGGTCAAACACCATCAGTCAGTAAGCGGTGAAGTCTAACAACTTCAGTGCTAACAAATAAGACCCCAAATCATTCCACCCCCACCCCCCCCATCTGGTCACATCATGAGAGGAACGCCAGGCTAAGGATGGCAGCAAAGCTTATTCACCCCAGCACTTTATATGTACAAGAGTTAATAGGGAATCTTTCTTGTCAATAAAACCTCAGTTTTTTGTGGAGCATTTAGAGGACAAGTTTGGGGAGATGGAGGGCTTGTCCAAAATGCGGTCAGGGTTGATCTTGATCTAAACAGCACCCTCTGCCCAGTCACAGGCACTACTCACCTGTGCAAGCTGGCGGATGTTTCTGTTTCCATCGCGCCCCATAAGAGCTGAAATATGGTTCACGGTATCGTATTCCACAAGGACCTTCTTTTGCAGTCTGACATTGAGCTGCACGCCAATTTAGAGTGGTGAGGTGTCACTTTGGTCCGGCGTGACCACCGTGGTGTGAGGGATAATCAGGTTGCCAGCGGTGCCTTCATCTTGGCCTTCGAGGGTGACACATTATTCAGGAATGTCAAGGTGATGGTCTACCGCTGTGATGTAAAGCCATATATCCCTCCCCCGATGCGGTGCTTTAAGTGCTGGAAGTTCGGCCATATGTCTTCTCACTGTACTTCCAGCGTCACCTGTTGGGATTGTGGATGTCCTTCACATCCCAATACTCCCTGTGCCCCACCTCCCATCTGTGTCAACTGCAGAGAGTGCCATTCACCTTGCTTGCCAGACTGCAGGATTCTCCAAAAAGAAAGAAAAATAATGGAATACAAGACCCTGGACTGACTGACCTACACTGAGGCTAAGAGAAAATATGAGAGGCTACATCCTTTGCATATGACGTCAACCTGCACCGCCGCTATGACAACAGTTCTACGATCTTCCGTTGCATACAGTTGGCTCTCAGAGCCGTGAGACTCCACCTGCCTCCTTGATGATGGGGGGCACTTCCCTCCCTGTTGCTCCTGCACAACCTACTTCAGGAGCAACACCCCCCCCCCCTCCCCCCCCCCCCCCCCCCCACACACACACACACACACACACACACACACACACACACACACACACACACACACCAACCATTGGGGACATCAATTCCCACTTCTCAGCCAGAGAAGTGTAAGTCATCTTCGCCTCCTCTCATCAGGAAGGGATCCCTTGTGTCACTCCCTTCCCAGGTTCCTACTAGTGGCAAAGCTGACACCCACCAGTGGCTGAAGCAACCACAGGTAGCTGATCATAGGGCCTCACAGTCCTCCTCAGTCCCTGAGACTGAATCAGTGAAGCTCTCCCAGCCAAACAAACCTAAGGAGCAGCGAGAGAGACCTAAAATGAAAAAGACCCCCAAGAACCAATGCACTGTGGTGGCACCCACACCACCACTATCTAGAAGCTCTGTCTCTGCGGATGAGGTGGAGATTCTGGCGTCCGCTGAAGACCTAGACTTTGTTGAGCCCTCAGACACAATGGATGTCGGTCACACAGGTACTCATCTGGTGGCAGCAGGTGATCCTGAGTCGTAGAGTGCCTCATTGAGTATTTGAGGCCTTCCCAGTCTCACTATCACGTAATACTCCAGTGGAATTGTGGCGGTTTTTTCCACCACCTGGCTGAGCTGTGGCAAGTATTAAGCTTTACATATGCTTTCTGCATTGCCCTCCAGGAAACCTGGTTCCCAGCAATGCAGATCCCTGCCCTCTGCGGCTATAAGGGATATTACAGGAACTGTACTGACTATAATAGAATGTCAGGTGGAGTTTGCATCTATGTGCTCAACTCAGTGTTTAGTGAACCTGTGCCCCTTCAAACCCCTCTTGAAGCTGTGACTGTCAGGATAAGGACAACACAGGAATTAACTGTCTGGGGTGGCACCATAGTTACTGGCTGAAGTAGGGAGGTCAAAAATTTGTCATAACTCGACCTCTGCCTATTAAATACACACATTTCAGAGAGGCACATATTCAGCCATTCATCTCTCGGTTTGCATTCCCATCTGTCTCCCATCTATCCACCGGAGAGCACATGACGACCTGTGTGGTAGTGACCACTTCACCATCTTCTTGTCACTCCCCCGGCATCATGCCCACAGACACCTACCCAGATAGGCTGTAAACAAGGCAGAATGGGTGCTTTCACCTCTGATGTCACCGCTGAATCTTCCCACATGGTGCTCTCGATGTTGCAGTTGAGCAGGTCACTACAACGATAATTTCTGCGACGGAAAACGTGATCCCTCATTCTTTAGGGTGCCCAATGCGAAAGACAGTCCCATGCTGGTCGCCAGAAGGCGCTGAAGAAAATAAATAGCTTCCACGAGCTCTACAGCGATATTAGAGACACCCTTCCCTAGAGCATCTAATAGCCTTTAAGCAGCTCCGTGTCTGCATTCACCAGCTTATAAAACGAATGGAAAGAGGAGTGTTGGGAGAGACGAGTGTCGACGATTGGGTGCCATAAGTCACCGTCCAAAGTCTGGACAAGGATCTGACGTCATTTTGGGTAGCAGACCCCAACAGGAGTTCCTGGCATTAACATCAGTGGTGTGTTATCTACTGACACAAATGTGATTGTGGAGCACTTTGCTGAACACCGTGCTTGAGCCTCTGCGTCAGAGAACTACACCCCAGCCTTTCACATCCTCAAATGGTGGATGGGAAGATAAGTCCTCTTGTTCACTAGACCCCACAGTGGCCCCTATAACGCCTCATTTACAGAGTGGGAACTCCTCAGCGCCATTACACATTGCCCCGCCACAGCTCCTGGGCCAGATGGGATCCAGTCAGATGATTAACCATCTCTCATCTGACTACCAGCAATGTCTCCTAGTAATCTTCAACTGGATCTGGTGTGATGGCGTCTTTCCATCACAATGGTGGGAGAGCACCATTATTCCAGTGCTCAAACCCGATCAAAACCTGATGTGGAATGTGGATAGCTACTGGCCCATTGGCCTCACCAACTTTCTTTGTAAGCTGCTGAAACATATGGTGTGTCGGCAGTTGGGTCCTGCAGTCATGTGGCCTACTGGATCCAAGTCAGGGCGGCTTCCGCCAGGGTCGCTCTACCACTGGTAATCTTGTGTCCCTGAAGTCTGCCATCCGAACATTGTTTTCCAGACGCCAACATCTGGTGAGCGGTGTCTCCAGGGCTCGCTCCTGATTTTCATCCAAAACTTCGTGCCGCTCCGTACTTTCCATTTCCAAGTGAGTGCCTCCCATAATTCCCCCCGTATTCAGGAGACTGTCATTCCGCAGGGCTCTGTATTGAGTGTCTCTCTCTTTTTAGTGGCTATTAATGGTCTAGCAGCAGCTGTAGGGCCGTCAGTTTCACCTTCTTTGTATGCAGATGACTTCTGCATTTTGTGCTGCTCCTCCAGTACTGGTGTTGCTGAGCAGTGCCTACAGGGAGCCATTCACAAGGTGTAGTCTTGAGCTCTACCCAAGGCTTCCAGTTTTAGGTGCGAAGTCGTGTGTCGTGCATTTCTGTTGGCATCACACCATTCATCGAGAACCAGAACTTTACCCTAATGACGATCCACTCACTGTAGTGGAGACGTATCGATTATTAGGACTGTTTTTAACACCCAGTTGACTTGGCTACCTCACCTTCACGAGCATAAGCGGAAGCGCTGGCAGCATCTCAATGCCCTCCACTGCCTGAGCAACACCAACTGGGATGCAGATCACTCTACACTCCTGCAGCTCTACAAAGCCCTTTTTCAATCTTGCCGCGACTATGGGGTCTGGTATATGGTTCAGCGGCACCCTCAGCATTGCGTTTACTCGACCTAGTGCACCACTGTGGCATTCGCCTGTGACAGGAGCTTTTAGAACAAGTCTGGTGACCAGTCTCCTGGTGGAGGCTGGAGGCTTTCCATTGAAGGTTAGGTGTGCACAACTGCTCGCCAGTTATGTTGCACATGTTCTTCTTTGCATCCAAATTACCGTCTCCTTTTCCCAACCATGGCAGTTCATCTCCCGCATCAGCGGCCCAGTCAGGGCTTAGGATCGCGGTTCGCGTCCCTCCCTTGTGTCTGAACTGGAGTCCTTCCCATTACCACCTTTCCTCGAGGTCCAAATCCATGCACACCTCCATGGTATACACCTAGGCTGCAGATTCTTCTAGACCTTTCACATGGCCCTAAGGAGTTCGTTAATCCTGTGGCTCTCAGCTATCACTTCCTCTTGATTTTTGACATGTAGAGTGGCCATGAAATGGTTCACACCGATGGCTCAATGGCTGATGGTCATGTAGGCTTTGCATATGTCCATGGAGGACATATTGAACAGCACTCCTTGCCAGATGGCTGCAGTATTTTCACTGCAGAGCTGGCGGCCACATCTCGTGCTTGTGACCACATCCACTCATGTCCTGGGAGATCATTTCTCCTGTGTACTGACTCCTTAAGCAGTTTACAAGCTATTGACCAGTGCTACGCTTGCCATCCTTTGATAGCATCCATTCAGCCCTGGAACGGTCCCGTCGTTCAGCGGTATTTGTGTGGTCCCCAGGACACATTGGAATCCCAGGTAATGAACTTGCCAACAGGCTACGCAGAAACTGCTTCTAGAGATGGGCAAGTCTGAAACTGACCTGCATTTTGTCTTATGCTGCAGGGTTTTTTGCTTTGGGAGGCAGAATGGCATAACAGTACGCACAACAAACTGTCATTAAGGAGACTATGAATGTGTGGAAGTCTTCGAAGCGGTCCTCTCTCAGGGAATCAGTTGTCCTCTGGCCGGCTCTGCATTGGCCATACGTGGCTAACACATGATTATGTCCTGCTTCGCGAGGACCTACCTCGGTGTCGCTTTGGCTCAGAAATGACAGTCGTCCACCTCTTGCTGGACTGCCCACTTTTAGCCACTCTGCAGCAGACTTTTAACTTTTCCAGCACCCTATCATTGGTGTTGGGCAACAATGCCTCAACAGCAGCTTTAGTTTTATGTTTTATTTGTGAGGGTGGATTTTGTGTCCTCCACCCAAGTGCTTAGAGGGTGGAGGTTTTAATGTGTTGCAGAGTGGCTGGCTTCTCCTTTTTATTCTCATGGTCAGCCGCCATGATAATCTGCTCTCTTGTTTTGATGTCTTCTACCTGTTTCTTGCATGTCTCTGTGGTTTTCTTGTCTGATTTTCTCCATTTTAGTGTTTGTTGCCCTTCTGTCATTCTTATGGTTTTCTCCTTTCATCCAGCTGTTTTTTGTATGTCTCGATTATTGTACTCCCACCCTGGAATTATTTTAATCGGAACGAGGGTCCAATGACATAGCAGTTTGGCCCCTCCCTCCCTCTTTTAAACCAACCAATCTCTTCCTGCCTACCTAACCACCCCCCCCCCCCCCCCCCCACCCCCTCTCCCCATGACTAATTTGATTTTGGCCACCTCAATTTCCAAGTCACTCTTCATCCAACATCCTTGATTTTTTGTTGGATATATTCCAATCTCTGTCTTCTCTATTTTTGCCCCATTTGTGGAAGCTACCTTCTGAAGTGTTAACATGTGTCCTGTGATATTGTCCCTTGGCCTACTCTGCGATAAAAATTTAAAGGGTAATTTTATTGACTCCCCGTCATTTTTATTCATTACATGCAGAAGTTTGAATTTTGGCTCAGAGGTGCTAATAGCCTTCTTCCATAATGGTGCAGAAGCTTGAGTCCCAGTGATGTCACCCTCAGGCTCTGCAAAGCTTCAGACAGCAAGGTGTTGACACGAGTGAGAAAAAAAGTCAGAGCTCAGATGTTCATGTGAGGTTTAAGATAATAAGGTCACATTGCCACTAAGTTTCAGAACAATTCTGCCCAACATGTCACACGGTGGGAAACTTAAAATTGTTCCCCTGCCCTGCCACCCTTTTCACACTCGCCCCTTTGCTGACTCCTCTGTGATGTAGGTCAGGTTAGTGTCGAAACTGACCTAACATTAAAATGCTGCAGTTTTCTGATGGATGACCAAGGAAATTGTTTCAGATACACTGCCGTTCCGAATCTGGAGTATTCATTTACATGCATTGTGTGGTCGGAAACAACAGTTTGCAATTTGATATGCAACAGAACAAAGTTCTTGACAATCTTTGATGCTGCTGACTCACCTAGGGTGATTTAACTCTTCTCTAAGGACATCATGGGACTGCAACCACATTGAAAATTATCTGACCCCATTGTAGTATAGTGCAACTGCATTTTTTTCTCTAGTATACAAGTTGGAACTTCTAGAGATCATACAAAACCGTTTGACAAAATATGAATGTGATCTGAAGCAGGAAAGAGAGTTCAAACAATGTAAAATCCAGGATGGAATGTAACAATATTATGAAAGGATAGTTGCTACTCACCAATTAGCAGAGACACTGAGTCGCAGATAGGAACAACGAAAAGCCTGTCACAAAATGAGCTTTCGGCCAACAAGGCTTTTGTCAGAAATAGACAGCGCGCCCCCCCCCCCCCCCCCCCCCACACACACACACACACACACACACCTCTCTCACATATGACCACAGCCTTTGGCTGCCGATGCCAGAAAGTAAGTCTATGCTTTTTTAGCATAATACCCCAAGGGAAGAGGTGGTTTCATTGACATCCTTTATGCCAACCCCTGATGCCTTTTTGTGTAAGTTCCCAGGGATGGAATGTCTGAACTGTTTTCCTCGGCCATCCATAAGAAACCCTGCATGATTTAAGTGTTCAGTGCTTGGTGTTGGAATTCTGACCTCCATCGCAGAGGCATCAAGAGAATGTGTGAGGCATAATTAAGGAGCTGATGTGACGACCTTCCCTTGTGTGACACAACCACAGTGGCATTGGGCTGAATAGTGGTGAAATTTGGTCGAATCTGACCTCATTAAGCATTACTGAGCATGAGGGTGACTTGCAGTGCACCATGCATTTGTACCATTGCAGAGGAAGGTTGTAGGCACCTTTAAGCCACATTTAACACTTCTGCATTGAAATCAGGGTGGTATCGAGAAAGTGACCCTTTAATTATTTTGCACAGTGAGTTAGTGATTTCCACATTCTCCTTTCCTGACTAATCTCTGGAGTCCTCATTCCTTATCAGTCCACCTAGTGTTTAGCGTTCTTTTGTAACAACACATCTCAAATGCTTCAGTTGTCTTCTTTTCCAATTTTCCCACAGCCTGAAGTTCACTTCCACACAAGGCCATACTTTGAATGTACAGTCTCAGAAATATCTTCAAGTTAAGGCTTAATTAATGTATTGTTACTGATTATAATAATATTATGAAAAGGATAGTTGCTACTCATCATATACCAGGTGTAGATGGTGCTAGCCGTTAGTGTAGGACCTTTGCAGTGCATCTACTTCCTGTAATGGCTGACAACGAATGTCGACACACAGTAACCCAAGTTCCATACATCGGTATCTGTTTCAAAACCGTAAACATGTCGAGTTTTGTGCCTACAAATTATGATTTGTGGACAGCATTGTATTTCTGTTATCATTTGAAGAAAATTGCTGCAGGATCACACTGAATGCTCATCGAAGCTTTCGGTGAACATGCTCCTGAGAAAATGCAGTATTTCAAGTGATTCAAAAAATTCAAAAGTGGTGATTTTGACATGAGAAATGACGAGCACGGTAAACCACCAAAAAAGTTCAAACACAACAAATGGGAGGCCTTATTGGATGAAGATGATACTCAAACTCAACAGGAAGCCATGAAACAATTTAATGTGTTGCAGAAAGCCGTTTCTGTTTGGTTGAAATCTATGGGATGGTGAAGCAAGTGGAAAAATGAGTACTGCATGAACTGAAAGAAAGACAGCAAGCAAATCTAAATACTACTTTGTAATCTTGCTCGCAAGATACAAAAGAAAGTTGTTTCTGCATCAAATAGTGAGAGGTGATGAAAAATGGGTATATTTTGAGAATCCTAAGTGTCGTAAATCATAAGTGAATCCAGACATCCACTGCAAGATCTAATTGCTTTGGAAAAAAGACAACACTCCATGTTTAGTGGGATTGGAAGGGTGTCCTCTATTATGAGACACTAAAACCTGGTGAAGCTGTTAACACTGATCACTACCAATAGCAGATGATCAATTTAAATCAAGCATTACATGAAAAACGACCAGAATATGGAAAAAGGCAACACAGTCATATTGCTCCATGATAACGCCCTATCACACGCAGCAAAACAGGTCAGGGAAGCAATCGAGGTGTTCAGTTGGGAAATACTAGGCATGTGGCTTATTCTCAAGTCTTGGCTCCATCTGATTATCTATTTGCATCACTGGTACGTCCTCTCATTGAACAATGCCTCAGTTTGTATGAAAATGTACGAAAATGGCTAGCTTACGGGTTTGTTTCAAAAGAAGAACTGTTTCTTTGGCATGACGCTCCTACTATGCCGGAGATGTGGAGAAATGTATAAATAGTAATGGGAATTATTTTGAATAAAATATTGTTCATCAGTTTCAAAAACAGAGGTGTAATTATTGCAACTAATTTCCAGTTTCATACTGCTACACTTTGTAGATGCTGAGTTTAGATAGACACAACAGAAAGACTGTCACAAAATGAGTTTTTGGCCAACAAGGTCTTTGTCGAAAATAGACAACAGATGGACGCGCCCCCCCCCCCCCCCACACACACACACACACACACACACACACACACACACACACAGACTGGTCTGGCTTCTGCAGCCAGAGAATATGGTCTCCTGTGTGTGTGTGTGTGTGTGTGTGTGTGTGTGTGTGTGTGTGCCCGCGTGCGGGTGTGAGTAGCAACTATCCTTTTCATAATAATATTGTTACATTCCATCCTGGATTTTCCGTTGTTTGATACTTGATGATAAATGAGCCCTGTTTGTCTGCCATCTTTGTTTTAGACACGAAACTAAGTATTCACATGTTACAGATCATCTTAAAGGTCTAACCTCTGTAACATTTGTGTTACTGATGATAGAGTTTGAAGATGGAAATGTGAAAACGTTTACATACTTTTTATATTTTCATTCACTACTGTCTTGTGACATATGCTGGGGTGACTCATCATTCAAGAAGAAAGTATTTATTACACAGAAATATGTAATAATGCTAATATGTGGTGTCCATTACAGCTCTTACTGAAAGCTCTTTATACAGTTCAGCATACTGACAACAGACTACATTTACTCCATCATGAAGTTAATTGTTATCAGTCATTGACAGTTAAAAAGTATCAGTACCATTCATAAATATAATACTGCAAGGAGAAATTGCTTACACTGTTCTTCACTTAGGCGTAATGTGGCAGAGGAAGCAGTGAGTTATTCAATCATTAAAATCTTTATCTGTTTACCTAATGAAGTAAAAAATTTATAAATTATGTTGTCAACACATCCATTGGGCTCTCATCGTGGTAAGAAATTTGGCGCCTGTTACTGTCTGTAGCAGACAGTCATACACAAAACTCACAGCACAATATATAGTTGCAACAATAATTCATCTCCTGTTCTTTAGACAATTCTTTTGCCTCAGTATCTGCGCATGTAGATGAAGGCTCTGAAGCGGAGCCACCCCAAAATATATATTTTAAAAAAAATCTCAGTAATATGTTACATAATTTAAATTATCAGAAAAAATTTTGCATATTCCCCACACGGATTTAATTAATGGTGATCAACATTTGTGGAACTGTTGATCAAGTGATGTTTCTTGAACAGTTAGTAGCTATTCTTAATGGTGCATCTTGATATGCTGCATAGATGTATGTGGCAGAGGTTTTGGGGTGTGGCTTCCTCAGTACAGCCCTTATGGGCATCCCAAAGGCTCCGGTGCTTCAGCCTAAACCTGCACACAATTTTCATGTTCCATTGCTTACATCAAAAGGGAATGAACAGAGTTGCTGAAACTTCCTTTATTGAATCCTTGTCTCTGTAAATCTGTATTATGCTTAATTGGGTCATTAATTGCTGTTTAGTATTATTGTTTCTGTAGAGTTTTACACAGTTTTTTTCTTTCTGTCATTGGCTATTCTGTCCACCGTTGCAATAAGTTTGCAGATATCTCATCAGAGATGTGCGGTAACGTAAGTATCACCAGCTAACGAGAGTTTCACGAATGATTGGAGGAAAAAAAGGCCTGAAATGTGTCCTGTTACTTTAGTTTCCTTGCTTGCTGATTGCGGGAAATGTGCATTATTAGCAAGTTTCCTTTTGTGGATGTATGATACATGGGTTTAGTGAGTTTTACATTCCTGTCAATAACAGCAACATACTATGGGTTTGGAAACAGCACAATGCGAGTTCATTGTGCAATTTATCAGCTAAAATTTTGGAACACACGATGAGGATGAAAGTAAAGAAACATGGTGCTTACAGACTCAATGTAAACATGAATAAAGAACAAAACTGTGTAAATCCATGCAAGGATATACATGCAGTTTTAACAGAGAAGTGTACATTTACATCTACATCTACATCTACATCTACATAGATACTCCGCAAGCCACCATGCAGTGCATGGCAGAGGGTACCTTGTACCACTACTTATTCCCTTTTGTGCTCCCCTTGCAAATAGAGTGAGGGAAAAACAACGATCAGTATGCCCCCGTATCAGCCCTAATTTCTCATATCTTATCTTCATGGTTCTTACATGCAATGTATGTTGGTGACAGTAGAATCGTTCGGCAGTCAGCATCAAATGCTGGTTCTCTAAATTTCCTCATAGTGATTCTCGAAAAGAATGTAGCCTTCATTCCAGTGATTCCCATTTGAGTTTCCAAAGTGCCTCCGTAACACTTACATGTTTTTCGAAACTACCATTAACAAATCTAGAAGCCAGTCTCTGAATTGCTTTGATGTCTTCCTTCAATCTGACCTGGCACAGATCCCAAACACTCAAGCAGTACTCAAGAATAGGTCGCACTAGTGTCCTATATGCGGTCTCCTTTGCAGGTGACCCATTCTTTCCTAAAATTCTCCCAGTAAACCGAAGATGACCATTCCCCTTCCCAACCACAGTTCTCACACACTCATTCCATCTCGTATCGCTTTGCAACATTATGCCCTGATATTTAAATGATGTCACTGTGTCAAGCAGGGCACTAGTAATACTGTATTCAAACATCACAGGTTTGATATACTCAATCCAGCTGGGTGATTGTGTGCGCCTTATCACTTAAAATGCATATTTCTGTTACGTGGAAATATACTTGACAAATATGGTGTGTAAATTACCATGGCGGTTGTTTGGCTTGCTCATGTCAGTCAGTCACAGCAAAAGATTGGTGACATCATGGAAACATCACTGTTTTGTCATCCAAACTCATAAACACTGTGGTTTGAGCACACAGAACATTAACCGTATGAAAATATAAAAAATATTAAGCGTACTGCAAAGCTAACATATGCAGCGTTAGAGAGCTCTCCAAAATGTGTCTTTTAGTAAGATTTGTTGCAGTAAACTGTCGGAAAATGTGAAGTAGTGGGATAAATAAGCTACCTATAGATTTTATCTTGCAGTTAGCTTTTGATGTTATTTAATAGTTGATTATGAAACAGTAGGAGGATATGGTATGTAAACGTTTGGCTAGAGTGTGGAGTGTGATATTGCCACTGCACCCCCCCCCCCCCCCCCCTCCGCCCCCCTCAAATCTTGGTTGTGGTGACAGACTGATCTGCAGCATAGCCTGAGGTGTAGAGGTGTAGGCTAGTTCCAACCAATAAATGTCGTAGTCTTCACCCAGTATGGAAGGCATGAGCCGCACCTGTGTGGTAGATAGGTACTGTTTCAATGCAACCTGCAGACTTCATTTGCTAAATGGAACTTACGGCTTTGAAGGTTTCTAGCCTTGTTCTATACGTGAGTGAGTATTTCTCTTTGATTATAAAGTTGTTTCATTGATTCCAGACATAGCTTTCCAAGAATACATTAACATTTTCCTGTTTTATTCTGCCACCCATTGTTTACTGTTAAAGAAATGATGTTAATATAATTTGTGTGGTTGAACTGTATTCATCCAGAATATTTGTAAGGAAGTAAGAGTGATTGCATAAAATTGTGCAGGTTGCAACACTGACATCACAGGTGGAAGCTACTAATGTCGTGGTACGGAAGTTAGAAGACAAGGAACGCATCTTACAGAACTCGCTTGCTACTGTTGAGAAAGAATTAGCTCTTCGTCAGCAGGCCATGGAAATGCATAAGCGTAAGGCTATTGAAAGTGCGCAATCAGCAGCTGACCTGAAGTTGCATCTTGGTGAGTTAATAAGTGATTAATTTTTGTGGTAACATGACTTGAAGGGCGATTCTTTGTTATTTCCATATAGACTAATCAGATTCTTGTATGTATGACGTGCAGTTTAGTTGGGAAGGTTTATAAAATGGTAGTTATTTGGAAATGCATTTTCATTAATCAAAACTTTAAATCACTAATGTTAAATTCTTCGCTCTGAAGAATAAAATAAATAAAAATAAGCAACCCCCCCCCCCCTCCACACACACACACACACACACACACACACACACACACACACACACACAACCTCCCTACACAAACTCGTGCAGTGTGTCGTATGTTATTTGTTGAGGTCATATAGATTCTTGCTCCAAGTTGATGCAACTACTGGAAAACTATTAGAAAAATATAAACTTAGTACTACTTCTGTATGTGTGTTTGTTAGCAAGGACTAATGTAATCTGAAATTCACAATTCTCTCTTTCTGGTCAGCTGTCAGTGTTTGCTGATAAGCAATTTATTTCTACCCCAGTGCCCCACAGCTTGCTAATTAGTAATGGTCCTTGTAATTTAAGTTTGAAGCTATAAACCGTCACACTAACGGAGAGTGAGTAGTATTTAAGACAATGCACTTGCGCATCCATCACATAGACCAGGGGTTTTCAGACTGTGTGCTGTGGCTCCCAACCTTAAGGTATACAGTAGGGGCATCACAGTAGTTTCTTAAAAGTAATAATTTGGTTTATTTGCTTTCTGAGTGAAGGAATGAGTGCACTAGTAGTGAAATCAAATAGTGGATAAGCTGAGTTACAGACAGACACAACAAACAGACTGCAGGATAGTGAGCTTTACACACACACACACACACACGCACACACACGCGTGCGCGCGCGCGCGCGACCACAGTCTCTGACAGCTGGAGTCAGACCCAGCTGCCTGAGACTGTTGTGTGTGTGTGTGTGTGTCGTCATGTTTCGGTTTCAATTGATACCAAAATTGCTAAGTTAATTTCAGATTTCACTTCCAAACCATTATCAGCTTCACCATACACAGATGTAAAAACATGTCTTACCTCAGAATTTGAAGAATCAGAGCCACCCAAAGTAAAAAAGTTGCTAACCGAAGTAGAACTAGGAGACACAAAGCCTTCTGCTCTGCTCAGCGAGATGCTCGCACTTGCTGGCACACAAGTAATCAACAATTTTTAAGAACTATATTTCTTTAACAACTACCAACCAATAAACATTCTATAGTAGTAGTTGGACAACATATGAATCTCAAAGCAATTGCTTCTGTAGCTGGTGATTTCATAGAGATTACCGCACCCAGTCAGTCTGTTTAATCTCCATCTCTGGATGGTAGATTTTCCCGTCTGGAAAGACAGCTTTCAAAACTAATGGCATAGATTCAGAAATTTTAAATTGAGACACAACCAAGAAGCAGATCAAAATCATGGTGGCATGCACAGAAACATTCTGTGTGCTAATATGATTATAAATTCCAACAGAATGTGAATAAATGCTCAATGCCGTGTTTATTTATTCCTTGACAGCCTGCTAACACTCAGGCAACTTCATGCTGCAAATTGTTCCACAATACACACATGTGGTGATTGACTGCTGAACTGCAAAATAGGCCTTTGAAAAAGATTTCTGTGGCCATTCCTTCTTTCATATGTCTGCCAGGCAATTATTAATGTTGATTTCAAGCTATTATGTTCTGTTACTTGATGTTGAGTAAAAAAAAAATAATTAATCAAGCAAAAAGCTTTAATTGCTTGTACAGGCTCTGCAGATGTATCTATTGACAGTTTAGTGCTTTTAAATGACCCACAGCATAAATATGGAGACCTGCTAAAGAGATAACCTAACATTCTCATGGAGAAAGCTAATTTGATCCTCCTGAAGTTAATGTGCAACACGCAATCACAACAACAGGACCTCCAGTGCATGCACAAGCCAGGTGCTTTCCACCACAAAAAATAGCTTAAGCAAAACCTGAATTTCAGGAGATCATCAACCTTGACATATGTCATTGTAAAAGCTGCTGGTCTAGTACTCCCCATCTTGTTCTAAAGAACCTGTGGAGATTGTAGAGTCTTAAATGCTGTCACTGTGCCAGACTGCTACCCAGTGCTGCATCTACAAGATTTCAACTACCAAGTCTCCAACAGAAAAATACTCTCTAAAACTGGCCTTAGCTGAGCTTATCACCACATTCCTGTTGTACCAGAATTTGAGCCTAAAACAGCTGTTCCAAAATTTTAAAGGGGTCATTTGGTCTGTGCAGTGCAGTGCAGCATCAAATGAATATCAGATAATTCTTCTGCAAGAGCTTCTTTAACGGCTGGATAAATATAATCTTAACATTAATGTGGGGAAAATGCATTTTTGGAGAGAAAGTGATATCATTCTTGAATCATTGTGGGTCACGTCAAGGAATTTCACTCTTACAAGAAAAGTGAAAATAAGAACTGGTAAACTTCCACATACTATAGAAATCTAACAACCTTTGTTTAACTCGAACTTTGTTTAACTTGTTCAAGAACACCAAGAGGAAGGATAATCACCTGTTACATGGACTGATAAAACAGACAAATTGCTAAAAAAATTAAAAGAAAAACTATATAATGCAACTCAGTTTGCTCATCTCTCAACAGATTTTCCCTTAACTTTGGTAGCTGATGCTTCAGACTATGCTACGGGTGCTTCTTTACACCAGTTACGAGAAGTAACACCTGAATCACTAGCATTTTTTTCCAGGTCTCCCACCAACACACGACGTTAACTATAGTACCTACAACCATGAGTTATTGGCAGCATATTCGGCAATCAAACGTTTGTATTATCTTTTGGAAGGCAGAGAATTCACAATATTTACAGGTCTCAAGCCATTAACATTTGCCTTTAAACAGCACCCGAAAAGGCAACACAAAGTAACTGTGCCATCCAGAATTTCTCAATCAGTTCCACACAAATACCTGATACCTTCCTGGAGGAGAGAATATTCCTTCTGGTACTTGTTCCAGAGTTGCAAAAATCATGTTGCCAACTAGCATTCTATATGAGTAGAACAAGTTGCAAAAATCATGTTGCCAACTAGCATTCTGTATGAGTTAATTGCAAAGGCACAAAGCAGTGGCCCAGAAATGCCCAAAGTGAAAAATTCAGACACTTTTTCCTTAGTGTTTGTAACAATAATATTACCTGGTCTTAGATCACAGTTACTTTGTCAGTTCTACTGGTAAACTCAGACCATATGTTCCTCCATCCTACTATCAGCAAGTCTTCCATGCACTACATGACTTGGCTCACCCAGGCAGCAAAGGCACAGAAGACTTGATTTGACAACACTTTATTTGACTTCCATTCAAACTAGATGTAAAGCTTTGGGCAAAAACACGTGTTTGCTGTCAACAAGCAAAAATTTCAAAACATTGAACCAGGAGCTTTCAGTGAAGTTAAATTGCTTGTTGCATATACTTTGATGTACTGGGACCACTACCTGGCTCACAAGCCTTCACCTTTCTTTTAAAATTTCATCTTGCTGTTTTCTTTCAGTTAATATACATAAAGGACTAAAAGAAAATAACAACTAAATGAATAAATAAGTAGTTAAATAATTAAAATCTCTTAACAATGATCAGCAGGTTTACACATTGGCCAGAAGGAGTTCTACTGAAGGATATCTTTGCAGAAAGTGCTACCAGCATTGTCTTATTATCATGGATTGCACGTTTTTGAGTCCCAAAAATCACCACTACCAACAGAGGATGGCAGTTTTATTAAAATGTTCACACACATGACAAAGACCCTATGGACACTGGCCAGTCAAAACATTATAACCACTACCCACCACAATGTTGGATGCCACCTGCTGGCACAGCTCGCAAATCATGCGGTAATGACAGTTTGTAAGCAGAGCAGATATGAATGGGGGGTCACCCTAGTGAAGATATTGGCTGCAAGTGGAGAAATCGATTGAGGCAAGTGACTTTGACAAAGGCCAGGCTATTATTTCGCAGAGCCTGTGAATGAGTATCTCAAAAACGATGAAGCTGGTTGAATGTTCACGTGCTACTGTCATGTGAACCTACACAAAAACATAGAAGGATGGTGAAACTACCACTAGGTGCTAAATGGTTGGATGTCCACAACTTGTTGCAGAATATGGGGTTTGGAGGCCTGTCTGCTCTGTAAGGTAGGGTAGATGGTGTTCTGTGCCATCTCTGCAGAAACAGCACAAATACTGGTGCATGCACAAGTGTTTCAGAGCACACCGTTCGTTGTACATTGTTGGAAATAGAGTTCTGCAGCAGACCAGCCCTACATGTTGACACGACATCATCATCAATTAGGATTGCAGTGGGCATGGGGCCGTTGGCATTTGACCGTTGATCAATGGAAACATGTCAGGGCTCTGTGGGTAAAGCATATTTTCGCTACACAGTAGTTCAATGGTCCTCTCCACAAACGCCACCATTGAGGTGAATGGCAGCTCGAAGTGTGCAATGCACCACGAATGCAGATTGGTGGGAGCAGTATTATGCTGTGGGAGGCATTCTCCTGTGCTTGCATGGGACCTGTGGTAGTAATCTATGACACACTAATAGCTGTGAACCATCTGCATCCCTTCATGCTTGAAGTCTTCCCAGACAGTGATGTCCTCTTTCACCAGCCTCTGTGTCTCAGAGCCAGAACTGTGCTACAGTGGTTTGAGGAGCATTGTAATGAACTCTTGTTGATGTCTTGGCAACCAAATTCACCGGATGTAAATTCTATGGAACACATCTGGGTCGCTATTGGGCACCATCACTGCATACGCAAATTAGCGGCCCATTATTTATGTGAATTACATGACCTGTGTTTATATATCTAATACCACATATCTTCACAAACTTACCAACAATCTCTCGGATCCCTGATACACAGAATCAGTTATGTATTTCATTCCAAAGATGGACAAACAAGCTATTAGGTAGGTGGTCATAATGTTTTGGTTCATAGGTGTATACCCCACATAAAAACAACTGCTTACCATCCAACTTCAAATGGCCCACTTGAACAGTGCATTGCAGCTTCAAGACAGCATTAAGAGCCCGACTTTCAGACAACTGGATTGACAGCTTACCAACAGTTTTAATGGGCATCTATTATTTATAAGTCAATATAAATATCTGTTAGCCTGAATAGAGTCAGGGGTTGCCAATAATTGGAATCTAAGAAAATAACATCTAATCTGTAAGACATTCACATGGGAGGTTATACCTTTATATGCTTACAATTTTAACCACCAATAGTGAAGTAATTATTTGTCAGACTGTTATTGGTAAGAGTTAAGAGGAATGATTACTTGACTCACAGTTGGGAATCACAGGTGAAGATGTGCTTGGAGACAGACAAGTTGTGTACATGACGAGTGTTGATCTTAAGCAATGTGGTATTAGCAGTGAACTTGGATAGTGTTGTTATTAGTGAGATAAGAATTGGCTGAAGAAATAGCTAATGCCTTGGATGACTTAATAAGTGGTATGAGTGATGTATGTTTGAATTACATTGTGATCATACTGAAACTAACAGATTAGAAAGTAATGATATGAATATAATAGGGGAAACATTCCACGTGGGAAAAATATATCTAAAAAGAAAGATGATGAAACTTACCAAACAAAAGCGCTGGCAGGTCGATAGACACACAAACAAACACAAACATACACACAAAATTCTAGCTTTCGCAACCAATGGTTGCCTCGTCAGGAAAGAGGGAAGGAGAAGGAAAGACAAAAGGATATGGGTTTTAAGGGAGAGGGTAAGGAGTCATTCCAATCCCGGGAGCGGAAAGACTTACCTTAGGGGGAAAAAAGGACAGGTATACACTCGCACACACACACATATCCATCCGTGTGGATGGATATGTGTGTGTGTGCGAGTGTATACCCCTTAAAACCCATATCCTTTTGTCTTTCCTTCTCCTTCCCTCTTTCCTGACGAGGCAACCATTGGTTGCGAAAGCTAGAATTTTGTGTGTATGTTTGTGTTGGTTTGTGTGTCTATCGACCTGCCAGCGCTTTTGTTTGGTAAGTTTCATCATCTTTCTTTTTAGATATAGATTAGAAAGTAACATTTATAAATGTGATTTCTCCCATGTACAAGGTAGTGTGCCTTCATAGTTTTTCACCTTAAGCAAATCTTTCATGTAGACAGCAGGGTGGTTTTGACACCCACAGAGAATGCTATAAGTGACTGCAGTAAAGCCAGTCGATGACATGTCTGCTTTTATATTTTCTGTAACCTTTCTTTGGATAGGAAATGCTTGTGACAGGTAGTTTTTAGGTGTATGCTACAGATCTTGCACATTGTTCATCCAACTGTCTTGATCATAATGAGAAGTAGTTGAAATTGTGGCAATGCATATATGCGAGTTTCTGTTGCCATTAAATGTTAGTATTATTAACAGTTTAAGGTGTGATAGTATTTTTACAATAATTTGTTCTTATTGCAATTTGCAGAAAAATATCATGCACAGATGAAGGAAGCTCAGCAAGTTGTTGCTGAGAAAACAAGTTCTTTGGAAGCGGAGGCATACAAAACAAAAAGACTCCAGGTCAGTACAGTCCTATGTTATAATTGCTCAGACATAATTTCCAGTATTTCACAGATGATTTTTGCATTGTACATTTGTGACAATGAGTACTGTACCCACAAGTAATTTTTCAAGTTTGATATTTATGTCATATTTTTGTCTTTGGTGATGAACGTCATCTAATACTGAAGACATAAGAGCAGAGAAGATACAGAGAGGCATGAAATAGTTCATTTGCTCCAATTCTTTAAGCAGTGCAGCCTGTACGACACACACATCTAGTAAATATGGACGTAGAAAACAATCTGCCAGCTACAGCAATAAGGAAAGGTAGAGCATTCTGTTGAGTCCGTGATCATGTGGGAATCTTATGGAATTAACGAGCTGATACTGGGGAAGCAAGCTTTGGTTACGCTATGCTTACAAGGCCCCAGTAGAAGATTATATTCTGTCAGAACTACTGATGACCTGAAGACAGGTTAAGGAAAGGCAAACCTACATTTATAGCATTTGTAGACTTAGAGAAAGCTTTTGATAATGTTGACTGGAATACTCTCTTTGCAGGGGTAAAATGCAGGGAGCGGAAGGCTATTTACAGCTTGCACAGAAAACAGGCGACAGTTGTAGGAGTTGAGGGGCATGAAAGGGAGACTGGTTGAAAAAGGAGTGAGATGAGGTTGTATCCTATACTCAATGTTATTCAGTATGTACATTGAGCAAGCAGTAAAAGAAACCAAAGAAGAACTTGGAGTAGGGATTAAAGTTTGGGGAGAAGAAATAAAAACTTTAAGGTTTGCCAATGACATGGTAATTCTGTCAGAGACAACAAAAGACTTGACAGTGTCTTGGAAGGAGGATATAAGGTTAACATCAGCAGAAGCAAAACAAGGATAATGAAGTTTAGTCAAATTAAATCAGGTGATGCCAAAGGAATCAGACTACGAAATGAGACATTTAAAGTAGTTAGGTGAGTTTTGCTATGTGGGCAGCAAAATAACTGATGATAGCTGAAGTAGAGAGGATATAAAATGTAGATTGGCAATGGCAAGAAAAGCATTTCTGAAGAAGAGAAATTTATTAACATCAAATATAGATTTAAATGTTAACAAGTATTTTCTGAATGTATTTGTCTGGAGTGTAACCATGTATGGAACTGAAACATGGACGATAAATAGTTGAGAGAAAAAGAGAATAAAAGCTTTTGAAATATGGGGCTACAGAAGAATGCTGAAGATTAGATGGGTCAGTCATGTAACCAATGAGGAAGTACTGAATAGAATTGAGGAGACAAGAAATTTGTGGCACTACTTGACCAAAAGAAGGGATCAGTTTATAGGACACCTGCTAAGACATTAAGAGAACACCAATTTAGTATTGGAGGATAGTGTGGGAGGTAAAAATCGTAGAGGGAGACCACAAATACGTAAGCAGATTCAGAAGGATGTAGATTGCAGTAGTTAGCTAAAGTGATTGTAGAACCACCTAAAAACCACATCCAGACTGCTTGGCACACTGGTCCCAGTCATTAATCCGTGAGGCGGATTCAATCATGGCAATCCTGAACTGTTGGGTGCCTTCTATATTATCAGTGAATCTGTATGTGTACCATTATGCTTTTCACAGAGATCTGTGTATTTGCATATCCTCCTTCACATCTCATACAAGCTGGGAAGTTGTCATGATACCTGTTCAGCCCATATTTCTTTAAAAGATTTGCAAGTGGAAATTCTAATCTGATATACCTTAGCTTGAAGACAAGGGACTCAAGACTGATGTTGTTACAACGGGATAGATCTGCAGGACACTTTGCTATTCAGATTTGCAAGCTGCTTGATGAACAATTCGACTATAGTTTTTTACCAGTGTGGAGTCACATGGAACATCATTACACCCCATAATGTGTTGCCTGGTGTGGCAAAGTCTGGACTTCATGATGGACATTTCAAAAGGGTTGGATATGGTTTTGAACCCTAACCAGTCCAGTGGCCTTGAAATTGTTCATCAAGGAGCTTGCAACTCTGAATAGCAACATGTCCTGCACCTCTATCCTGCTGTAACAACATGAGTCTTGAGTCCCTTGTCTTCAAGCTAAGGTATATCAGATAAGAATTTCCACTTGCAAATCTTTTAAAGAAATATGGGCTGAACAGGTATCATGACAACTTCCCAGCCTGTATGAATTCCTTTCCAACTCTTGCACATTATGAAGTTTTTGCTTAGCTCAGAAAACCACATTCCACCAGTATAAACTTTAATATATAACATGTTCATCAGAAATGAACCCTCTTGATTGACAGAAAACATTTAGATGCCATCAAAGCAAGAGCAGGCGGCAACATGCTGTTACGTGTTTATGCCTGATAATTTATTTGCAAATGTTATTTATTTATTTAAAATGTGTCCAAGTGTGGTTGACCATGATACTTGAAGTTCAGCTGCTCCATTGCAAATGGATTTCATTGGCAACAATGGTAAAAGTTTCTCCTCGCATTTTCTTATGTCCACTACATGATCTGTCCTTGACCCTGCCTGAACATAGACATTATTTGCCCTATCTATGGATGGTCATGTACCAACACACATGCCACATATCACTTCACACTTCATCAGCAGTGTAACTGTGTCTGCTCCCATCAGCCATGGCTTTATAATTAAAAACAATGCAGTACTGAAACAAAACATGACAGGACTAACAACAGTATTTTTTGTCATATTCAAAGCAGGTATACCAATTATTTATTTTCCCAATTGTACAAAGTCAAGAGGGCTGCAGGGACTCCTCAGACATGATGTGTTTTACTACTTGACTTCATCATGTATAGCTATAAATTTTATACTTTTGGTGTGAAATGTGTAAACTGGTATGAGCTTGAAAGCCATGTGCACATACAATGATTTTATAACATGGCACTGTTAGAAACTGGTGAATTAAAGCACTTTGTTGTGTTTTTTTCATTATTAAGTTGTGTTAAAGTTGTACAAACGGTTGACGGTGTGGATCGGTGAACTCGCTTAAAGTAGAGATTGCATTGAAGGAAAGACATTGGGCCACAAGTGTCAGTAAGTGATTTGAATATTACTGATGTGATATTTCAGGTTTTAACAGATTGATTGATGACAAACCAACCTCTGGGCATGCAACAGTATTTCAGATTCAGATATGGCATACTATTTCTACAGATGTGTTGATCATCTTCAAGAGGGATTAGGAACAGTAATCTGTGATGTGCTTGCTGTCTAGATGGAAATCAGACTGTGCAGTGTTTTCAATAACACATTACCTGTTAATGGTAATCAAAGTTATCATGCAGCAAATTACACATATCCTTTTCTAGGGATTCTCGGTTATCAGTGCTAATCATACATATCTTTTTTACATCATCATTAATATTTTTGAATCCAGCATTTGAAGGGGAGAAAATTGTTAAACAGAAGCATATATTAAAAAAACAGAATAACATTGCTGTGGGCGGAGCTTGTGTAGTAAGGGTTTTTGCCGGTAAGTGTGTATAGCACAACTCATTGCCACTTCAGTGCTGCCTGTGTTGTCAACCAGGCTTGTTCTGTTCATCTGTAGTGATTGTTTTTGATAGAGCTGTTTTGTTCTTGTTTCATTTTCTATTATGGCAAGTTTAAGTAAACAACATGCAGCTGTGAAATCTGGTTTTCCACTCAGTAAAAATGCTGCCAAAATTAATGTTGAAAACACCTTACCAAGATGACACTATGGAAAAAACAAAAGTATATGAGTCGTTTGCTCGATTTAAAAATGGTGACATGTCGATTGATGATAGATCTCGCTCTAGACGTCCGTCAACTGCCTGAATTGACGAAAATATTGAAAAAACTTCAAGACCTTATGCTCAAAGACCATCAACAGACAGTTGATCAACTGTCAGAGATTAGTGGATTATCTTGGAGCTTGGTTCAGAAAATTTTAACACAAGATTTGTGGCATACGGGAGACTGGTTCTTCCAACGTGATAATGCACCCGCACACACAGCCATCTCTGTTAGACAGTTTTTGTCTAAAAATGGCATGGTTCTGCTGCCAGATGCACCTGACATGCCTGACCTTGCTTCACGCAACTTTTTCTTATTTCCAAGCAAGAAAGGACACTGATTGACAACATTGAAGAAGTCAAGAAAAAAATGAGGGAGGAGCTGTCAGCCATTTCTTAAGATGACTACAAAAAATGTTTCGAACCATAGAAGCACTGGTGGGACAAATGCATTAGTTGTAATGGAGACTATTTTTAAGGGGATAAGGGTGTATTGTAAACAATTTGAAAATCTATAGCCTCTAAAAAATAATTCCATTTTAACCCCCTTAACTTTTAACCTGCATTCTCTCTCTCTCTCTCTCTCTCTCTCTCTCTCTCTCTCTCTCTCTCAAGAAATATTTTGCATAATAAATCTGGAATGCCCATGGCAGTATCAATTAATTCCTGTACATTTGTTTCATCTGATTGAAAAGTTTTATTGCATACTACACATATAAATACACATTTTCTAGGAATAGTAAAAAATTATTGATACTTGAAGAAAAATTAGGTCTGTCAACAAATACAATGTGATAACAAATTACAAGCTTTTGGAACTATAAAATGTAACTTCCTTAAAAGAAAAAGCTGATGGGAAACAAGTGAAATATACCTGGATGAAGAAAACAAGAAAAAATACTCAGTTCTAAATATGGTGTCTAGGTATTTGAGTTTGCAAGAAAAAATTTCGTAACAGCTAATGCAGTCTTACCTTACATTTGTATTAGACACAAAGCTCTGTCGCTGCAATAACTTTTCCTTTCCTGCAGCCAATATGTTGCCACCAATCTACATTACCATTGCTCATTGATTTATGAATATGTTATCCTTATGTGTAATAAATAATTACTAAGATAAGCATATTTGTTCAGTTTTCAGTAGCTTAGAGCTCTGACAATTATCTTCTTTGCAGGAAGAAATAGCACAACTTCGTAGGAAAGCAGAACGAATGAAGAAAATTGAGTTGGCAGGCACATTGGATGAAGTAATGATGGAGGAAATACGAGAATACAAAGAAACACTAACTTGTCCATCATGCAAAGTTAAACGAAAAGATGCTGTTCTCAGTAAATGTTTCCATGTGTTTTGCTGGGACTGCCTTCGCACTCGGTATGAAACTCGACAACGGAAATGTCCCAAGTGCAATGCTGCCTTCGGTGCCAATGACTATCACCGCCTATATCTTTCTACATAGATTTTTGAATCACATAGCTTTTCATCTGGGAGGATCCATTCCGTGCACAAGGTTTTTCATTGAGAACACTCCTGAGCTATTTGTTTTAAGATTTTGTTAAAGATACACATAAGATTGTATAGTTTGTCTGGTGACTGGTTTCAATAGGATTAGCGGAGCAACAGTTAAAGACTTATATCTTTGAAAGATAAATGTAATACTTTATTACCTTGCTTTGACACTATGTTTGACCAGTTGCTTGATACAGAATCTAATGTAATGGAGATAATTGTACTCGTTCCTGTGAAACAGTAGACATTTACTGTAATTACTGTTAGACAAATTTCAAATTATGCCAAGTATTTCTTTAATGGCTTAGCAGTTACTTGCATTTCACTGATTTGATTGACTGACTGACTCAGAGAGAAATACACTGTGATAAAGCAGCTGGAAGAGCGACAGCAAGAATTATTGTTAGCACACTGGTTGCATATGTACATATATCCAGCATCTTTATGAAATTACATTTGAAACATTCATTCCACATACACAGTCATTTGTTATTGAAGTCTGTTTTATTTAATACCAAAAGAGTATTAATTTATCAATGTATATATAAAACAAAATAAAGTAGCAGTTCTGTCAGTGGGCATGCCTGCTTCATAGTTCTCATGTATTATTTTTTGAACATATTTTATTCCTTTACCGGATGTGATGTTGAATTTTTAGGAAAGGCAAAAAAGAACAGAAACAGTAACAGGCATGAGATCGTATAGAAGTTTGTTTATTTAATATAAAATACAAAATTTCTGTGGTCTTCCACTTTGCAATGACTCAGTTTCAGAGATGAGATGAGATCTGAGGCCATGTATTATGATGCAGTGAACTTCTCAAATATGTCTGTATACACCAAAACCCAGTGTATCAGAAGCAGTGAATATACTGTGTGAGATTTGTCATTGGTCACAAATAATTCTATCAAAACTCCATTTTGTATGAAAAAATGTGAAACAATATGATAACAATGGGTACTATGGATTTATTCTCTGTTAAAATAGTATCTCCTCACTCTAAAGGTACAGTAAATTTGTAAATATACTCCCTGTAGCTACATAACATATATTTAAATGACAATGAAGAATCAATTCATCAAGTTGATATTGCAGTGGTAAAGAAGCAGTGAAACGAAATATTGTTTTATGTTCTCACGGAAACACTTTGCAGAACACCAGGCAAACTTCTAAACTGACCTCATCTTTCTTTCAAAAACCCCTCCCTAGTGAGTCCAGTATCACACCCAAGGAACATACAGCTATCTGTAACCTGAAAGCCATTCCAGACATTATCATTCTTCTCGCAGAAAAAGGCTCCACCACAGTGGTTATGAATCATACTGACTATGTAGCTGAGGGTCTCCGCCAACTTTCCGACACCTCTGCATACAAACCTCATTACCATGATCCCATCCCAGAAATCCAACAAGTTCTCCAGCAGTTCCTGTAGACCTTAGCTCCACCTCCAAAACCTGGCACCTATATCCATCTCCCCCTCCACCCTCTGCACTCTTACCTTTTACCTACTCCCCAATTCCACAAACCCAACTGCAGAGGTTGTCCCACTGCAGCTGGGTACAATGCTCCCACTCCGCGAAACTCTGCCTTTGTTGACCAACACCTCCAAACACTTGTCCATAGCCTCAAGACACTGCTCACTTTCTTCACTGTCTTTCCACAGCTCCTCCCATTACAAGAATCCTTGTTGGTTACTGTGTATGCAACATCTTTACACACCAACATCCTCACACCTTGCTGCCCCAGGAAACTACCTTTCCCTTTGTCATCCTGACATCAAACGCATCATCTGTTTCCTAATCCTCCTATACAAACCACATTCTGACCCACAATTAGTTCACTTTCAAAGGTCATATCTATAAACAAATCCATGAAACTGCCACAGGTACTTACATGACACCTTCCTATGCAAATTTATTTATGGGACATCTGGAGGAATCATTTTTAGTCAACACCTACAATCCCATGTCTGATTCAGATTCACTGATGACATTTTCGTGATCTGGACTTATGGCAAATAAACTCTATGCTCGTTCCTCCATAAGCTTAACCCTTATTCCCAAACTGCCCTCTCCTGGTTCTTGTCAACACAACGAGCCACCTTCCTAGATATTGACCTCCATCTCAGATGGATGCACAAATTTATCCATTCATATCAAGCACACCAACCACCAACTGTTCCTCCATTTTTACATCTTTCACCCATTCCATGTCAAAAGCTCTCTTCCATACAGCCATGCCACTGGTGGACACCACATCTGCAGTGATAAACAAGAGTTGTCAAAATATACCGATAAACTTACCAGGGCCTTTACTGATGGACAATGTTCTATCTGGCTCATTCATCAACAGATCCCCCTGCCATCTCCTTCTCTGACACCAGTAATCTTGTTAACCATCCACTGACCAGCACTTTATCACCCAGTATCATCCTAGCCTTCGAAAGCTCAACCATATCCTTCACCAGGACTTTGACTACCTCTCAACATGCTCTGAAATGAGGGATATCCTATCCATATCATCCAGTGTAGTGTTTTGCCCCTCTCCTAATCTTCAGAATATCCTTGTACAGCCATACTCTAAACCTGCATTCCATAGGTCACTCCCTTGTGGCAGACACAGGTGGAAGACCTGTCCCATACATCACCACCTACTGCAACACAGTCACAGGCATCTCCTAACCAATAAAAGTCATGGTCATGTGTGAAAGCAACCACGTTGTATATCAGCTATGATTCAATTACTGTACATGTTCTGTGTGGTCATGACATTTAACCAACTGTACACTTGCATGAATGACCACCAGTCAACTGTGACAAACCACAAACTTGACCATCCACTTGCCAAACGAGGCTACACACTACAAAAATAATGACTTCAATAGCTGCTTCACTACATGGGCCATTTGGGTACTCCCAGAACAAGTTTCATTGAACTACGTAGATGGGAATTGTCATTCCAGCTAATCCTGGGCTCTCGCAATCCCCCTGGCCTAAACCTCTGCTAAATTGTTTCCCACTGCCACACCCTACCTTTTCTCTTCTGTCAATGCCACTTCTTTCCAATTCATATTGTGTATTGTCTTCGCCCACCACTTTTCCTCCTTGCCCTCCCTCCTCTGCCCCCACATGGTTGGTCTCTCTCTCTCTCTCTCTCTCTCTCTCTCTCTCTCTCTCTCTCTCTCTCTCTCTCTCTCCCCCCCCCCTCCCCCTCCCTCCCTCCCCCTCCCCCTCCCCACCCCACCCCCGCCCCCCCCTCCCTCCCCATCGTGTGTCCTTCCCTACCCCTTCCCCACCTCCATTTACCTGTCAACTACTTTTGACAATCAATACCCACAAATCAATTTTGCTACTACTGTGAGAGTGTATCTTAGGGTGCCTGTGTGCAATCCAGCTAGAAAAGAGCAAGAGCTGGAAAGCTAGTGGCAACTGTTTTCTGTTGCATATTCTGCACAGCACACACAATCCTCTATAGGTAAGTGGTTGCCTTACCCTTCTTACCCTTGTTTTAGATATTTTTCCACCCAGGGATTTCCATCATTGTTATAAAATTTACTTTTTGTTTCTGTTGTATGCACACTTGCTGCTTTATGGCACTGTCAGCATACTGTGGAGAAAACAGTTTTTGCCATCATTAGTTACATAACATTTCACACATGCTTTTGAAAGGTGAATGAGGCAAAGAAGCAGCTGAGTGCCTCATACTGTGTTTATGCTGTTGCTTGGGCATCAGCTGACTTGTGCACTACAAAACTGGGTCTACTTCAAGCTATCTGATGTAAAACGCTAAAGTCAAGTTTAGTGAAGTTTTGAGGTTCCTGAGCTTAAATCACTACAAGCACATCACTGAGACCAGAGCCACAATGCTTTAGAAACTCAGCCCATATTCTGTTATCAGTAATGTTTAGAATAATGACATAGTGAAGTATTTTGTCTTGAAATGAGGTTCCACAGGAGTAGTTACATTCAGAAATCCATTCCTTGTAAGGTTGTACGAAAAAACCTGAAATTGGCAGCACCTACATGAATCTGTGCTTTGAAGAAGTCTTTCAGTTTGCTAATAACATCTTCATAGGGTAGAGTTTGTGGCTCTAAATGAGGGAAGAACTAGCGACACAATGAGAAATTATGCACTCAAACCCACAGATAAAAGAAATAGCATTGTGGTTCTCTCAAAATGTTGTAAGCAGCAAAATGTCGCTCTAGCATCAAAAGAGCACAAGAATGGAGGAGGTGGCACCTGGCCGCTGGCATTCTGTGCTTCAGTCTTTGTCGTCGTCGTCTGGGTTTTGTTGTGTATCCCTCAATCAACCAACAGCAGTGAGCAATAAAGAAAATCTGTTGGGTCTGAAACTGAATAAGTGCAGTGAGGGATTGCTCTCAAGAAGTTGCTATTGCTAATACAAATTAAATACAACTGAAACAGACGTGTGTTCCACACACAAATTATGAAAAAATTTGTGATTTCCAATCACTGTCACATACAGGAACAAGATACATCACCAATGGGAGAAAACAACCAGAATCTTTGCCCCTGGATGTCTGTGTGTCAGTAGCTGAGGTAACGAATGAAGAAAATCAGAAATTGACAACGTTGTTGCTAGCAGCTTGTACATCAGGTAATTTTCTGTGAAACTTACTTTTGCAGAGTCAAATGGTTCAAATGGCTCTGAGCACTATGGGACTCAACTGCTGAGGTCATTAGTCCACTTGAACTTAGAACTAGTGAAACCTAACTAACCTAAGGACATCACACACATCCATGCCCGAGGCAGGATTCGAACCTGCGACCGTAGCGGTCTCGCGGTTCCAGACTGCAGTGCCAGAACCACGCAGCCACTTCGGCCAGCTTTTGCAGAGTCAGTGACGAATCAATAGCCTCCAATCTGCAAGCCTCTTTCTCTCTCTTGCTGATACCCAGAAACTCAATAAAAGTTAATTGTGCATAATTCAGGTTGTACACTCTCTTATCCTGTGTCTTTTATGGGACAATGAAACTTAAAATGTTACATTCAAGTTACACACAATCATAATATATTCTCATCTTGTTATATCACTATAGTGAATAGACTCCTTAGAACATTTCACTCTAACTGGAATTAGCCTCTGGAGAAATTAATATGATGAGAATACTTGTTTTATGTAAGAAAATAATGTTAAAGAATTTAATGTTATATCCAAATGTATGTCACGTGATCCTGAGGTTGGTTGGGTTGTTTGGGGGAAGAGACCAAACAGCGAGGTCATCGGCCTCATCGGATTAGGAGAGGATGAGGAAGGAAGTCGTCTGCCCTTTCAAGGGAACCACCCCGGCATTTGCCTGGAGTGATTTAGGGAAATCATGGAAAACCTAAATCAGGATGGCCGGACGCGGGATTGAACCGTCATCCTCCCGAATGTTGAGTCCAGTGTGCTAACCACTGCGCCACCTCGCTCGGTCAAGTGATCCTGAACATCAGACAGTTTTGTTTCATATGGTCACTACTGCTGAAACACAGATTTGAGGCTTGGTAACTTCTGTACTACCAAATTTAAACTAATATGCCGATTCACCAGGAATTTCTATTGTCATATTTATATCTTAAACATGTCGTGATCTATGCTTGTGATCACAAAATAATCATGACAGTATACTGAAAGGTAAAAATGTCTTTACTGTCTATAATAATGGTACACATAAAACTTCCATAGATATATGCATAACAACAGGTTACGCCACTCATGCTGTGTGACTATGCTTGGCTATGTATCACACATATTGTAAATGCAAAGTTGTGGAAATATAGATGGAAGTTCCTTCACGCTACCTACTGTTGAGTTATATATCCGCTAACGCTCACTTTATTCCAATAGCTGAAACATTGTGCTTGTGGACATTGCTGACTTTCTCTCAAAGGGGACATAAAGTGGTATTTGGAAACTACAGAAAGCTAATCAATGTTAAGTCTAGTTTACACGACGACATTGGGATGTGCCACTCGTTGCGTGGAATGAGTTGCACGCACATGGTTTCATATTTGACTGTATACACGACGAAACCAGTATATACTTCAGTTTCCTCGTTTTGTGAGTTCCTGAGTCATGTCTGAAATGAAAGTTTTGGCAGCTGCATGTTGCAAGAGTTGTGAGTTAAAGCTTGTTGCGTGGAATCGCTGCATAAGAAACGTGTTTTGATTCGTGACTGGACGAAGAAAAGACATCAGCTCGGTTGCTCAGCATCCTTGCTGAAATAATTTGTAATGGAAGACCCAACAAGTTCTTTTAATTATCTTAAAATGTCACCAGAACTGTTAACGTTTCTTCTAAATAGAGTTAATTATGCGATAAGGAATAAAGCATTGTCGCCAGAACTGAAATTACATATCACATTGCATGCATTACAATCGAGAACACTCAGCATGCTATAAGATGCAGTTTTAGTTGATGATGATGCTTTTTCATTAACACCAATAATTATTAACATTAGCAACAATAATTACTTGAAGCAGGCCGCATTAAGAAGAGAATGATTTGCAAACTACTCTCTTGAAGAGAGATCTTTACAGTGGCAATATTTCAAAATTCTAACATTTGTGAATGGGGAGCACTGCAGTGACATTTTAAAAAGATGAATATTGAAAAAAAGGATTCTGCTTCTTGAATTTGTATAGCCTTACCTCCTGTCAACAATATTCCTCAACGAACAGTTGGCCAACTCCAATGATGGGATTTTAGTCTTGTAGACGAGAGCATTTCCACAGCTAGAATTACACTTACTTGTATATTTCTTGATCCAGTTGTATATGTGCTCCTAACTCAATAAATTTTGCTTTGCAGCTCAGATATTGTCAAACCATCTATGTTATAATTGCACATGACGGTCTCAGCAGCAGCAGTATGTTGCTTATTTTTGTAATCAGCATCACTGAAATCCCACAAACACCTATGTAAGGCATAGATATCCAAAAAGCGAACATTATTCTCCGTTCCCCACTTCATATTTCAGTTTGTCTACACTCGACGAACACACATAACCTCAAAACTCATGCAACTAGTGTCGCCAAAGTTGGAACACACCAAAAGTGTTTAGTTTCACCAACGAGTTGCGCAAACGCGTGGCGCGCATGAATGGGGAGCACTGCAGTGACATTTTAAAAAGATGAATATTGAATAAAGGATGCTGCTTCTTGAATTTGTATAGCCTTACCTCCTGTCAACAATATTCCTCAGCTACATAGTACGATTCATAACCACTGTGGTGGAGCCTTTTTCTGCGAGAAGAATGATAATGTCTGGAATGGTTTTCAGGTTACAGATAGCTGTATGTTCCTTGGGTGTGATACTGGACTCACTAGGGAGGGGTTTCTGAAAGAAATGAGAATTCCAGAAAGATAACCAGTGAATGATTGGGTGGAAGGTGAGAAGTATCACACTTGGAGGGAGGTTGGAAATGCGTGGGATTTTGGCTGGCTGTTGTCAGTGGAATGCATGGCAAAGAAATGTAGTCACTACAGAGAATAGTTAAAAGGAAGAAGGTCCTTTACAATTCCAGCATGACTGAATTTGAGTTTTGGGGTAAAAGTGAGGCCTTTAGAAAGCACTAAGACTTCAGCAGAGGTCAGAGATTTGGTAGAAAGGTTGGTAACAGTGTTAAGAGATGTGTGTTTAGGAGTAGTGTGTTTCATGGAGAGTGAAGGAAGTTTTTGGGGATATGGAAGGTGGATTAAGTCAACAAGACATGGTCGGATTGCTGTTAATGGGTTGGCAGGGGAGGGGCGGGGGGGGGGGGGGGGGGGGGGGTTGGATTAGAGTGGTTTCATGTCGTGCATAGGAAGTCCCACGTGGGCATAGGACAGCAATAGATGGGACAGCTTACTCAGATGGTGATGGGAAGGCTGTACCAACTGTTGAAGGGCAAGGGCTGCTATTGCACTAATAAAAGGATTTTGTGAAAAGAGTAGAGGTTGTCAAGTATGGTTTGAGCTTGGCCTGTACAATCATGGAGGACCAGGTTGGTGAAGGTGATGGACTGATGGAACTGGAAAAGGTAAAGGTTCTCCCACTTGCTTCTGTCTTTTGCTTAGAAGGTTTGCTGCAAACAGTTGTTTTGGACAATGGTCCACAGTTTTCTTCATAAAAATTTCAATAATTTTGCAAACAAAATCGAACTCAGCATATTAAAATGGCACCACTGTCTCTTCAGTCGAACGGTGAAGTCAAATGTTTTGTTCGCACTTTCAAGGCTCAGATGTCCTCACTTCATGCTTAACATTTGAGGGAAAATGTCTTGTTGTTTCTGAACACTGATCGCACCATGCCTGCTCCTAACGCTTTGCAGCAGAGCTCTTACATGGTCATTGGCACCACATTCTGCTGCATTCTTTTCACCCTTGCATCTCTGTTTCGGATTCTAACTTTGTAATGAAGTTCTGCACGGAGGATGAAGTTTCTTATCGTGGGTATAATGAGCCTCACGCCAGGGAGACAAGCATTGTCACCCAGACATCTGGCCGTGCTCATTATACCGTTCATGACATATAGGGCACTCGTGAGTGGCACCAAAACCAACTTTGTTTCCATGATTATAGTGATCCTGCTGTTGCTGACTGATGTACTTAGGTTTTTACACCTCACACACACTAATAAAACAAATTAAAAAATTGTATAGCCTATGCCTATCAAAATGTTTTATTAGTGTGTTGTGTAAAAATCTCCTTTATGTAGTACATAGATATTTATTTACCATTTGTATTTTAAAAACCTGTAGTCAGTGTCTGAATAGTTAAACAACAAATTGTCATTTTACATACACACAACACACCAGACATTAAATTTCCATGTCTAGACTGTCAAAGCATTTATAGTTACATTTTTCGTCCTTTTCTGTGGCAAAAGTTAAGTTTGTTAAAGGGTGACCCAGATATTTTTTCTTCTATTGTTGTACTTGTGAATATATCTTTTACTCCCAGACTTACATGGATTATACAGAGATACCTACAAAATGTAAGTGTGTGAACTCCTCACACAATTCTAATTACTTTCTTTTGTGCAAAGAATACTGTTTGCCTATGCAAGCAGTTAATCAGAATATTATTGCATAGTACATCAATAAATGATGAAAATATGTGAAGTATCTTGATTTACTGACTTCCGTATACCCAAAGTTGGCAATTATTCATGTGGCAAGAGTAGATATACCTAAACTTTTAGCAGATCTACTGTATGGTTTTTCCACCTTGCATTTTCATCAATATGTACACGTAAGAAGTTAGAATTTTATACCCCTGTAATTACTTCTTGTTTGTGTACTATGTTAATAGGGAATGAGATAATTTTGAAAGTACGAAACAATGAACATTTTAAAGTTTAAAGCTAGCCCAAAAACCATTCAGTAATGGACGCTAAAACATAATTTGCTATTTTCTCTGATGATGCTTCTCTGCCCAGCTTCACAACAGCACTTGTATCATCCTGAAACACAATTAATTCTGCATCATCATCATCATTGTTTTTCAACTGCAGTTTCCTGGGTGTGGTGGCATATACATGCTGTGAGGGTGGGTAACCACAACATCAGTAGGTTGGTGTGAAAAGGTGGCTAAGTTCAGGCAGGGACCCAGCTTGATGGGGTATAATGTGGAACCTTTGCCCAGGGTTATGGGCGAAGACCTTAACAGTGCCTTCGGCAGAGAAGGAGACCTTCAGAATGGCAGAGATAGATGAGGCAACCCATCCTCCCTGGGGATAATTAGCAGAGAACACCACTGTCTTGGGGAGAAGAGGGATCTTCAAAGGCTAAGGGAGTAAACCCCGAAAGAAAATCCTCACCTGTGTTAGGCCTAGCAAGTCAGCAGCTGAGCAAATATATATTGCTTTCAGATCGAAACCAAGCCTTGGATGGAAGACTGAATAATTCTACTTCCTGATTCAAATAAAACAGTAGATCATTAACATAAATTAAGTGCAGCAGTGATGAGTAGAGATCCAGGAAGTAAAGGAGTGGGGATGGTGGAGAGCTAGTGAAGGAAGTGCTTGGTACCTTTGATGTGGGAGGCTAGTTTTCTGGCAATTGGTTGACAGTGTTTGTCTGTGAAGGCTGAAATTCTTTCATTTGGGGCAAAATAACCAGCTACAATGGGACATCCAGAACTGTTGGGTTTGTTGATTTTGGGGAGAATGTAGAATGGGCATGTGAGAAGGGAAATAGATTTAGGGGAGATGTTCTGGGAAGAACCTATGGTTTTAAGCAAGAATTGGAGGCTATGTTGAATTTTTGCAATGGGATCACTCTGTCAGTGTTAATAGGTGGAGTTGTCAGGTAATTGGCAGAGACCTTTCTCCAGATAGTCACTGTGGTTCATGACAGGAATAGTGGAACCTTTGTCTGCAAGTAGAATGATCAGGTTAGATGTTGTGTATGACTGTCCTTCCTTCTGATGAAATGTTGGTGTTCTTTTCATGGGACATGGGGAAGGATGGTGAGGCCAAGTTGGAGGTATGGAATTCCTGGAAGGTAATCAAGGGGTAGTTAAGTGAGAGGGAGGAGGATCAGAGTTGAGTGGTTGTATGAACTGGGAGAGGCAGGGTTCAGTGTTAGGATTTGGTTGGTTTTGGTTGGAGGGATTGGTGCCAATAAGTGTTTCCACTGCAGGGATCAGGAAAAGTAGATTAGTTCTTCAACAAGTCCAACATGGTTAAATTTGGGTGTAGGGCTAAAGGTAAGGCCTTTGGATAGGATTGAAACTTCTGTGGGGCTGAGGATTTTGGTGGAAATCTTAAAAACTGTGTTCCAGGAATGTTTTGGCTCTGGATTTAGTGAAATGTTGGGAGGGAGTTTTGGGGGATTGGCAAGTCGCAGGTTGGAAAGTTCACCACACCAAGGCAGGGTCTGTATGCCACCCAGCACTTCCTAGTCCAGTCCTGTCACAGGGTTATCCTGCCACATCAGAAGCTGAGCCACCTGTGAAAGTAACCATATCATATACCAGCTCTGCAGCAATTATTGCATAGCTCATTGTATTGGTGTGACTGCCAACCAGCTGTCCACCAGGATGAAAGGCCATTGCCAAACTTTGGCCAAGAGCTTGGTAGACCACCCTGTGGCACAACATGCAGCTAAACATAACATGCTTGATGTCAACGGCAGCTTCACAACTGGGCCATCTGGATCCTTCCCTCAACCACCAGCTCTTCTGAACTGTATAGATGGGAGTTATCCTTACAACACATTCTAAGCTCCAGGGATTATCCTGGTTTCAACGTACAGTAACCTACCATCTCCACACACTCTACCCAACAGTTTCCACCCCCTCTTCCTTTGTTACTATTATCTAAAGTAATACTTCCTCTGACCCTAGCAACGCTGTATCGGTTATATTAAACGTCAACAAAACGTGCCCAGATGACCACATGGATTGTTGGTACAGCAACCCATGCTCCAAATTCTTCCCACCAATAACTATAATTATTCACATTGATCACATTTCCACCCTCATGCTCAAGTATTTTCACGTCTTACCTTTGACACCTACTCATGCCACACAACCTCTTGATCTTTGACCTAGCCAATCCCCTTTCTCTCTCTCCTCCTTTATCCCAACATGCCCATACTCCAATAACTCACCCATTCCTTTTCTCCCACATTTTTTATGTATTTTTACATAGCTTCATGTATCTTTATGTGCATATTTTTATATGCTGGTAAGTATACATCTTTTCTATTGTCTAGCTCCACTCACAACCACTTAACACACTCATTTCTCCATTTCTGTGTCATTCTCGTTTCCCCAACATCATCCCTGCCCCAGTTCAAGGATGTATCCCTTTCCCTGGCTAAAACTCAATCCCATGCTCTATTTTTTAAATGCTGCCTAACTCCCCCAATGGCATACCATACAGATTCCTTTCTTTGGATCCCATCCCTCCATTCATAATAACCTTCATCTTTTCAGATTCCACCAGTCCCTGACCATCACAAACCTGGTATTCTATAAACATCTCCATGGCACAGGCATCCCAGAACCAGCTCTGTTCCCTCTGCAATAAACTGCCACTGTGCATTGCCCTCTACATACAATATATCTCTGAAATTGAATCCCATGCTCTCCAGCTCCTGAAGGAGCATTCCAGACACTGCCTCCATAAGTTATCCAACATGCTTAAGTCCTACTGTTGCCTTGAGACACCATTTTCCAACCCCCTAAACTACATACAGTGTTCATTTTCATCAGCCTCTCATGGCTCCCAGACACTGCCTAGGTGACCTTTTCAACTTGCCAATTCCCATGAAACTCCCTACCAACACTCCACTAAATTTAGAGCCAAAACGTTCCTGGAACACTATTGTTAACCTTTCCACCAAAATCTGCAGTCCCACCAAAGTTTCAGTCCTATCCAAAGACCTTCCCTTTAGCCCTGCACCCAATTTAGCCATATTTGACTTCTCAGAGATGTACTTATCCCGACCCCTGCAATGGAGACACTTCTTTGCCATCATCCCCTCCAACCAAAGCCAATTCAGTCCCAACATTGAACCCTGCATCTCCCAGTTTATGCAACCATCCGAATGTGATCCTTCTCCCCACCCCTCCTCCTCTCGCCTAACTTCCCTCAGTCACCTTTTCCCCTGCCAGTCCAGGGGTAAGAATAGGCCCTAGGTATTCCTGCCTGTCGTAAGATACGACTAAAAGGTGTCACACGTTTCAGCCTTTATATGATAGTCCCCTGTAGGATTTGACCTCCATTCTTCAAAATTTTCCCGAAGAGTGCGCCAGTTGGGGAAGGGTGCCTTACATGGTGCATTGTATCCATTGCGCATTGGTATCTTTAGCCCACTTTCTCTTCGTTGCATTGCAGTCCCGCCCATTCTCCATCTCTTGGGCGAAGACAGTTTCCTGGGTGCGTTTTCCACTACACACTATGCAGTGTCACTTTCTGTGCCGATGATGACCATGGGCTTCTTTGTACCTTATATCCAGCGCAGTAGCCAGTCGTTGTCGTGGGGCCGCCATGTACCCTGTTGGTTGTAGCCCCCTGACAACACAGTGATTGCTCTGCTGATGCCTGCACCGTTAACTCCCCACGTATGCCAAGGAGAAGGCGCCCATCACCCTGGGGCATCGGGACCCCCGGCAATGGCCATCCTGCCAGGTGGCGCCCTTGGGGAGGCCCCCTGGTCAGAGTGGGTGGAATCAGGATGGATGACACACTACGAAGCATAGTACATCATCTCTTGCTGGTGGTCCGCCGCCAGCAGTCTCTAAGCAGGTGAAAGTCTAACTTTAATGTTAAGAAATATGATCTTAACTCATTCCCCTTCGTGGCCACACCATGGTAGGAATGCCAGGCTAAGGATGGCAGTGAAGTTTATTCGCCCCGGTACCTCGTATGTACGATAGTTGATGGGGAATCTTTCATGTCCATGAAGCCTCAGTTTTTTATGGAGCATTTGGAGGACAAGTTTGGGAAGGTGGAGGACTTGTCCAAAATGTGCTCTGGGTCAGTTTTGATAAAAACAGCATCCTCTGTCCAGTCACGGGCTTTACTCACTTGTGGCAAGTTGGGGGTGTTTCTGATACAATCATGCCTCATAAGAGCTTCAATATGGTCCAGGGTATTATATTCCACAGGGACCTTCTTTTGCAGTCTGATGATGAACTGCCTGCCAGTTTAGAGCGGCAAGGTGTTCATTACATGTGACGCATCCAATGGGGGCCCGAGGGATAACCAAGTTGCCACCGGTGCCTTCATCTTGGCCTTCGAGGGTGAGACATTGCCCAAGAAGGTCAAGGTGACAGTTTGCCGCAGTGACGTCAAGCCCTCCCCCGATGCGGTGCTTTAAGTGCTGGAAGTTTGACCATATGTCTTCCCGCTGTACTTCCAGCCCCACCTTTCGAGATTGTGGGCGTCCATTGCATCCCAATACTCCATGCGCCCTGCCTCCCATCTGTGTCAACTGCGGAGAGCAACATTCACCTTGCTTGCCGGACTGCAAGATTTTACAGAAAGAGTGGAAAATCATGGCATATAAGACCCTGGACTGACTGACCTACACTGAGGCTAAGAAGAAATTTGAACGCCTACATCCTGTGGCTATGACCTCCTTATACAACACCACTATGAGTGTAGTTCTCACCCCACCAGTTTCTTGAATTCCTGTCATCTCTCAGAACCAGGAGACTACACTTGCCCCCTGTTACTCCCGCACCACCTACTTCGGGAGCAACACGCCCCCCCCCCCCCCCCCCCCCAACGATTGGGGATTTCAGTATTCACCTCTGAGTACCTCTTGCTAGGAAGCAGTCCCTAGGGTCACTCCCATACCAGGTTTCTGCTAGTGGGAAAGATGACACATGCCAGTGGCTGAAGAGCCCAAAAGCAGGACTTCACACTCATCCTCAGTCCCGGAGACTGATTCAGTGTAGTACTCCCAGCCAGGGAAACCCAAGGAACAGTGCGAGAAATCGAAAAAGAAGGCCCCTAAGAACAAGGAACTTGCGGTGCCTAAACTCCCGTAACCGCTTCTGGGGTGACACCGTGCTTACTGTCTCAGTTTGACCTCTGCCTTTTAGGTACTGGGGCCACCACACATTTCAGTGTGGGTTAAGGTAGTTACTTGGCTATTGATTTAACAATTTGCAGCCCTTTCTCCCATCCATCCTACTGGCTCCATGTCAGGATAGTTTCCACCAGGGTCACTCTACCACCGATAATCTTGTGTCCCTTGAGTCTGTCATTTGAACAGCCTTTTCCAGACGCCAGCACCCTGTTGCTGTCTTTGTTGATCTGTGCAAAGCGTATGACACCACTTGGAGACATCATATCCTTGCCACATTATATGGATAGAGTATCCAAGGCCCATTCCCGTTTTATTCAAAATTTCCTGTCACTTCATACTTTCTGTGTCCAAGTTGGTGCCTACCATAGTTCCCCCCATATCCAGGAGAATGGGGTCCCGCAGGGCTCTGTATTGAGTGTATCTCTATTTTTAGTGGCCATTAATGGTCTAGCAGCAGCTGTAGGGCCATCCGTCTCACTCTCTCTATATGCAGGCGACTTCTGCATTTTGTACTGCTCCACCAGCACTGGTGTTGCTGAGCAATGCCTACGGGGAGCCATCCACATGGTGTACTCATGAGCTCTCGCCCATGGCTTCCAGTCTTCGGCTGCTAAGTCGTGTGTCATGCGCTTCTGTCGGCATCATTGCAGTCATCTGAAACCAGAACTTTACCTTCATGATGATCCACTCACTGTAGTGGAGACATATCGATTCTTAAGACTGGTTTTTGACACCCGATTGACTTAGCTACCTCACCTTCATCAGCTTAAAGTGGAAGTGCTGGCAGCACCTCAATGCCCTCCGCTGCCTCAGCAGCACCAACTGGGGTGCAGATCACTCTACTCTGCTGCAGCTCTACAAAGCCCTTGTTCAATTCCGCTTTGACTATGGGAGTGTGATTTATGGTTCAGCGACACCCTCAGCATTGGGTGTACTTGACCCAGTGGTGCACTGGGGCGTTCGCCTAGCGACGGGAGCTTTTAGAACAAGTCCGGTGACCAGTGGTCTGGTGGAGGCCCGAGTCCCTCCATCTCAGATCCGACATGGACAACTGCTCACCAGTTATGTTGCACACATTCGTAGTTCTCCTGCGCATCCAAATTACTGTCTCATTTTTCCACTGGCAGTTCATCTCCCACATTGGCGGCCCAGGTCAGGGCTAACGATTGCAGTTCGCGTGTGATCCCTTCTGTCTGAACTGGGGTCCTTCGGTTTATCACCTCCCATCCAGTTCCATCTGCATACACCTCCATGGTGTACACCTAGGCCGCAAATTCATCTAGACCTTTCACATGACCCTAAGGACTCAGTAACTCCTGTCGCTTTCTGCTGTCACTTCCTCTCAATTCTTGATTTTTTCCGGGGCTCTAAAGTGGTTTACACCTATGGCTCGATGGCTGATGGTCATGTTGGCTTCACCTGCGTCTGCAGAGGCCATTTTGAACATTATTCCTTGCCTGGTGGTTGCAGTGTATTCACTGCAGAGCTGGTAGCCATCTCTTGTGCACGTCAGTATATTCATTCATACCCTGGGGAATCGTTTCGTCTGTGTACTGACTCCCTAAACAGCCTACAAGTTATCGACCAGTGCTACCCTTGCCATTCTTTGGTAGCGTCCATCCAGGAGTCCATCTATGCCCTGGACTGGTCCCGTCATTCAGTGGTGTTTGTGTGGACCCCAGGACATGTCGGAATCCCAGGCAACAAACTTGTCGACAGGCTGGCCAAACAGGCTACGCGGAAATCACTTCTGGAGATGGGCATCTCTGAACCTGACCTGCATACTGACTTACAGTGTAGGGTTACTCAGTTTTGGGAGAGAAGACGGAATGACATAACAGTACACACAACAAACTGCGTGTCATTAAGGGGACTACAAATATGTGGAAGTCTTCCTCTCGCAGGGAATCAGTTGTCTTCTGCCAGCTCCGCATTGGCCACACTTGGGCAACCCACACTTAACTCCTGCACTATGAAGACCCATCTTAGTGTCAGTGTAGTGCCCACTTGACAGTGGCCCATATTCTGGTGCACTGTCCCACCTTGGCTGCTCAGCGACGAAATCTTGGTTTACTGGACTCATTGCCGCTAATTTTATCTGACAACTCCTCATTGGCTGATTTAGTTTTACGTTGTATTTGTGAGGATGGGTTTTATCATTTGATCTAAGTTTTAGAGCATGTCCTCTGTCCCTCTGGGTCCTCCACCCTAGTGCTTCTATGGTGGAAGTTTTAATGTGTTGCTGAGTGGTTGACTTCTCCTTTTTTATTCTCATGATCAGCCAGCCTTGGTAATCTGCTCTGTTGTTTTAATCTATTCATCCTGTTTCTTGCGTTTCTGTGGTTTTCTTGTCCCCTTTTCTCCATTTGCGTGTTTGTTGCCCTTCATCAATCTTGTGATATTTCCTTTCGTTCCATTTTGAGTTGTCAGTCTCGTTTGTTTTATTCTCACACTTGTGCCATTGTTTAATTCGGAAGAAGGGACTGATGACCTCATAGTTTGGTCCCTTTTGCTCTCTTTTAATCCAACCAACCAATCAGTCACCCTTAACGAATTTCTTACCTCCAGCTTAGCCTCGCTTTCCTTTGTCAGGTTCCATTGTAAGAACAACAGCCTTTCAGCAAAAGAAAGGGCAGCTGCACACAACCTCCAAACAATCCTGACCTAATCATTCTACCAGCATACAGAGGTTCCAACACACTCATTATGAATGACAGTGACTACCTGACAGAAGGCCTCTGTCAATTATCTGATTCCTCCACTTACAAACTCTGCCAGAGTGATCCCAGTGCAGAGTTCCAATGTAATCTGCAATCCCTGCTTGAAACCTTAAGCCTTTCACAGAAGGTGTCCTCCCAGGGGACACCGCCTTATAGTAGGCACCTTCAGTGCCGGGCGGGAGGGTTTGCGTGCTTCGGTGAAGTCGAGAGCTATGCCGGCGGTAGCATAGCTACTGGCAGGGTCTCCCAAGCCAGACTGGTCTCGACAGAGGAGCCAGACAAAGTGTGTCCCACAACATAGGGCAGGGAGGGCTCTAGAGGCGTAGTGAAGCCAGCTTCCCTAGAGGAGTAAACCTCTTACAAATCCTGGTCCTCCAGGTTGGGGGTTGGGCATGGAGCTAATAACCCCATACTGTAAAATAAAGAATATTATGGAAATTCAACAGAAGCCTTGGAAACTGGATGGAAAGCATGTGTCATGACACCGGTAAAGGAAACGGATAAAGGATCTAACAGTAGCATCACGGAATGTGAGGACAATGCTTCAGCCTGGAAAAATGAAAGAAATAGCCAATGAAATTTTAAAATTCAAATATGATATTGTAGGGCTACAGGAAATAAGATGGCAGGGGAATGGGCAGACAGATAAACCTGAGCACTCATTGTTATATAGTGGACCAGAAGAAAGAACACGCCAGCTTGGAACAGGGTTTATAATAACTACGAAAGTTAGGAAAATCCTTCTAGAATTTGAACCCATAAATGAAAGGATGTGCAGACTCAAACTAAAAGGTAAATTTAGGAATATATCAATAGTTAATGCACATGCACCAACAGAGGAAAAAGAGGATATAATTAAAGAACAGTTCTACGAAGACTTGGAAAAAGTATACTGTGCAGTACCTAAATATGACCTGATGCTAGTAATAGGAGATTTTAATGCAAAAATAGGGAGGAATGAACATCTGTTTGGAGTTTCTGGAAAATTTTCACTACATGAAGAAAACAATGAGAATGGAGACTTACTATGCCAATTCGCAGCAAGGAATAATATGATTATTAAAAGTACCTGCTTTCCACATAAAAGAATCCATCTGGGTACTTGGAAGTCTGCAGCCAATGGAGTAGTCAATCAGATTGACCATATTTTAGTGATTGCACGCCACTCCACGTCAGTAACAGATGTACGAAGCTGCAGAGGACCAAACTGTGATTCAGACCACTTTTTGATAAAATCAGTCTTGAGAGAGAAACTGTCACTAACAAATGGCAAGAGAATGGGAAAGATGATGAAATGGAATACAGACAAACTGAACATCCCTGATGAAGTAAAAAAATACCAAGTAACACTAAGCAGAAAGTTGAGCAATGAAGAGACCACAGTAGGAGTAGATGAAAGGTGGAACAGGTTTGAAAAAGCCATTAAGGATGCTGCAGAAGAAATAATAGGTATAAGAAGGAACAGAAGAACCCAGGAGTGGTTTGATGAAGATTGCAGGCCAGCAACAGAGGGAAAGAACAGGGCAAGAACAAAAGTGCTACAGAGAGAAACCAGAAATAATGTGGAACAATATAGAGAATTAATGAGAAGAGCTAACAGACTGTGCAAGAGAAAGAAAAGAGAGTGGAATAAGAAGAAATTTCAAGAACTAAAGGAACAGAGTGAAATAAGAAAGTTCAAAAATGAAGAATAGATTCCAACCAAAAACAATGGCCTGTTCCAGTAAAGATGGGAAAATGATAAGGGAGGAAGAACAGATAGTGGGAAGTTGGGCAGAGTATTTCAAAAGATACACTAAGCACCAGTCTAGAAGATGAAGAGACAGCTGCACAGGAGGGAAGAGTGGAGCTGGAAGTAGACAATGAAACCAATGAGGCAAGAAAGCCAACACTACAAGAGGTCTCCCAGGCTGTGCACACGTCAAAAAACAATCGAGCCCCTGGGGAAGACAGCATAATTGCTGAATTAATAAAAACTGGTGGTGAGGCTGTAATAAAGGAACTGCACACATTAATATCAGATATATGGGAAACAGAAACTATGCCAGATAATTGGAAAATTGGTATAATAGTCCCCATTTATAAGAAAGGGGACAGAACAGCATGTGAAAACTATAGAGGTGTAACACTCCTAAGTACAGCTTATAAGATCTTCACAAGTATATTAAACAAAAGGATATGGAAGTGTGCAGAAGGCATACTAGGGGAATGTCAGTGTGGCTTTCAACCGGGCAGAGGAACAACTGATCAAATATTTGTGATAAGGAAAATGATGGAAAAGTTCTATGAATATGATATAGATCTGCATTTCTTATTCATCGATTTCAAACAAGCCTTTGACAGCATGAATCGGCAAGAACTATACAGAGTACTGAAAGAAGTTGGTATATGTGCTAAATAATTAAGACTAATCAGAATGACAATGACAGAGACAAGAGCAAAAGTAAAGGTCCTTAGCAGAACAAGTGAAAGCTTTGACTTTAATAAAGGTGTGAAGCAAGGGGATAGTATCTCCACTGTCCTATTCAACATAACTCTGCATAGTGCAGTAAACAAAATCAACAAAAGAGGTACCATATTTATGAAAACTAGCCAGATATGTGCATATGCTGATGACATTGCTATAGTAGGAAGAAATACCAATACACTCCTAGAAACATACCGGGCAATGGAAACAGAAGCCTTAAAAATTGGCCTCATAGTAAATGAAAACAAAACAAAATATATGGTAATGTCACAATCTGAGGCTAGAAGAACCCTAAAAACCTAAACATCAATGGGAAATGCTTCAATGGAGTGTCCTCTTAACTACTTGGGAGCCCTAATAACAAATGATAACAGTATTGGAAAGGCTATAAGGGAAAGAATACAAGCAGGAAATAGAACTTACTTTGCAAATATACAGCTTTTCAAAAGTAGCCTTGTTACAAGAAAAACTAAATTGCTAATTTATAATTCCCTAGTCCGCCCAGTTATCACATACGGCTCAGAGGTATGGACGTTGACAGAACATGATAAAAATGCTCTAAGAAGCATTGAGCAGAAAATACTATGCAAAATCTATGGGCCAATAAGGGAGGAAGAATGCTGGAGAATACGCTACAATGCTGAATTACAAGAGTTAATACAAGGCAGGGACATAGTAAAATTTGTGAAATCACAGCGAATACGATGGCTAGGACACTTGGAGAGAATGGCAGAGGATAGAATTCCAAAGAAAATGATGAAATAGTATGATCCATTCAGTCAGGCGAAAAGGGAGACCTAGAAGAAGATGGATCGATGAGGTAATAATGGATATCAGCAATATGGGAGTCTGGGGGTGGAAAAGAGCGGCAAATAACCGAGAAGTGTGGAGGAAGATTGTTGAAGAAGCCAAAGCTCACCAAGGGCTGTAGAGCTACTGAAGAAGTAGAACCAATCAGTCACCCTTAACGAATTTCTTAGCTCCAGCTTAGCCTCGCTTTCCTTTGTCAGGTTCCATTGTAAGAACAACAGCCTTTCAGCAAAAGAAAGGGCAGCTGCACACAACCTCCAAACAATCCTGACCTAATCATTCTACCTGCATACAGAGGTTCCAACACACTCATTATGAATGACAGTGACTACCTGACAGAAGGCCTCTGTCAATTATCTGATTCCTCCACCTATAAACTCTGCCAGAGTGATCCGCGTGCAGAGTTCCAATGTAATCTCCAATCCCTGCTTAAAACCTGAAGCCTTTCACAGAAGCTGTCCTCTGAATCACCGCTATGACAGCCCACACACTCGCCTTCTACATGCTTCCCAAACTCCATAAACCCAATTATCCTGGATACCCCATTGTAGCTTCTTATTGTGCCCCCAGAGCAAGAATTTTGCCCCTCAGTGATCAACATCTCCAACCAATTGCCAGAAATCAAGCCTCCCAAATCAAAGATAGCAACCACTTCCTTCAACAGCTCTCCTCTATACTCACTCCTTGACTTCCTAGATCCCTACTAATCACTACTGATGCCACTGCCCTATTCATCAACATCCATTTTGTCCATGGTCGTGCTGCTATTGAACACTACCTTCCCAACATTCTTCAGGTTCCGAACCAACTACCCCATTCCTCATACACTGTACCATCTTTACCCTAACACACAATTACTTCTGTGACAGGATTATATACAAACACATCTACAGCACAGCCATGGGCAATCTCAAGGCACCCTCCTAGAACAACCCGTTTATGGGCCATCTAGAGGAAATCTAGCCTCTCACAACATCAAATGCCTGGACTGGTTCGGATACATTAATGACATCTTCATGATCTGAACTCTGGTCCAAGACACCCTATCCACATTACTTCACAATCCCAACACCTTCTCTCCCATCTGCATCACCTTGTCCTCCTCAACACAGCAGGCCACCTTCCTGAATGTGACCTCCTTCTCTCAGATGGCTCCATCCACTACTCTGTCCATGCTAAACCTACCAACTCAACAGGACCTGCCTTTTGACAGCTACCATCGCTTCCCCACCAAAAAAATCCCTACCATACAGTCTAGCCACCAGACTAGAACTCCATTGCCCAGTATGCTGAAGGTCTCACCAACGCTTCATAGACAGGCACTAACACCCAGACCCAGTATGTAAACAGATCTCCCACACCATTTCCCCACACACCCCAATCCTCCCACTACCCCATGACCTGGCTACAAACAAGTGCCCCCTTTGTCTTCCAGTACCAACCCAGACTGGAACAGCTGAGCCACATCCTTTGCCAGGGCTTCTGTCATCATACCCTGAAATGAGAGACCTCCTAATCGAGGTCCTTCCCACCCCTCCTAAAGTAGTGGTCCATTGTCCATCCAACCTCTATCCCTGTAACGTGCAAAATCCCAGTGCCTTGCCACGGGGATCATATCCCTGTGGAAGCCCCAGGTGCAAGACATGTCCAAACCACCCACCCAGCACTTACTATTCCAGTCCTGTCAGAAGCCTGGCTACCCGTGAAAGCATCTGCCATATACCAGCTATGCTGCAGTCATTGCACAGCTTTTTGTATTAAAATGGTTACCAACCAGCTGTCCTCCAGGATGAACAGTCAGTGCCAAACTGTGGCCAAGAGCATTGTAGACCACCCTGTGGCACAACATGCAATGAAACATAACACACTTGATTTCAGTGGCTGCCTCGATACCTCCACTACCAGCATTTCTGAACTATGCAGATGGGACTTGGCTTACAACAAGTTCTCTGCTCTGAAAATTATCCTGGCCTCAACCCATGGTAACTTACTGAACCTGTACCCTACACCGTACAGTGTCTGCTGCCTCTGTCCTGTCGCCTCCTTCCTGTTCACATTCTGTCACCATCGTGATGTGCTACCCTCTGCAATTGTACCCACCCATCTTTCCCTTCACTGCCGTCACTAAGAGCACTACATGTAGTGGTTCAGAAGGTTTCGTCTTCAGGTCCTTACTGTTTATTGTGCATGTTAATGACCTATCATCGATATTGACATATGGCAAGTTTGTTTTGTCTGCAAATGGCACAGACATTGCAATAAATTGTATACTGTTAGAAACAGCAATTAATGAAATTTTCAAGGGCATGGTTCCTGGACAATACTCATTGCCACAAAACTTCAAAAGCACACAGTAGATACAGTGCAGAACTTGTAAGAGAGGTTTCCTCCCAGTGTGTGTCTAAAATTTTTTAGGTCAGGTAGAAGTTCTAACAGCATTTAATTCTTGGAATTATGTATTCTTTTTTTATAGCATTGTCTGCGTCCTTCAGGATCTCCTCATAATGTATGAATGGAACAACAACCCATTGTGGTGGCTTTCTTTCATAGAAATGAGGCTTTGGAATTAATTACGTGATATTCGAGACTGCCTCCAAAATTTTGCTTAAATGAACTATCACAATAAGAGGCCTAAAATAAAAATTCTTTGGAAAGTATAAGTAATCATTACCACAGCCATAATTGGGGCCTTAAAATTTATATCTCACTGCATTACAAAATGTTCTGCTGCCACAGGACCAGATAACAAGCATTGAATATTAAAACAAAGTTTAAATAACTGTCTCACCTTCACAAAGCAGTTTAGGGGAAAAAAGACAGCCCACATTGCACCAAATTACTAAGAATATAATGAAAATGCTGAGGAATTCACAGACTACTGATACCACAGTGAAGTGTGCAGCTGCACTCAGTGGGGTAAGTGGTAATGGTGATGGGCCAGAATGCCTAGTGGAAACACTGCTGACAGTAAAGAATTCTTTATTTTATTCGTGGCTGCAGATGTTCACTGTGGCAGTGTGTGGAGACTGCTGTGCACAGGATTTGACCCACTGTCCTCTGGCAAGAGTCAGACAGTGGATGGCATTGAGACACTAGGTCCCATGAGGAACTCAGTTCTAACAGTGGCAGGCACAGCCTGGACTCAAAACCATAAATGCTGCTGGCAATACCCCATTGTTTCACTGCCCACTATGGTCCTGTCGTCTTGTTGGTGCTGCTGGACTTCGGTAAAAAGAATGCGTCTGCCTCAAAATTCAGACGGACTCGTATTTATAACACTCTGAGGTGCATTTGTTTCACTAAACCCTGGCACCTAGTCGTGTCACCCATAATAAGCAACTTGCCCTGGTATGACAACAACCCACCTGCTACGGTTATTACCACTGTGAAGTGCAGTTTTCCACTGAGTGCCGCCATCTTTGTCTCGCAATCCCCTTACATGCATGTTATTCTGTCCCACATGTCACCACACTGTAGCCACTGGGTGCTAATGCCGTACATCACAGCAGCTATCTTACTACTACTTATTACTTTCGCTAAAAGATTAGGTAGTGACACTATACTGCCCCCACTATGGAGATGTCTCAGCCCTTTGGATTCTCCTTTGGCCCAATTCTCTATTGAAATTACCTCCACCCTTAATCTGTAAAACAAGTACATGCTACTAGTTTGGCTATTCTTAATTACCATATAATTTCTACATTAATCTTCAACTTCAAAATCTATTTTTCATCTCTCACTTGGGGAATCCAGTCTGCAAGAACTCAAATTACCCCTGGCTTGGGTTTCTGCATGGATTGTGTTTTAGATACATAAAACCGAGACAGAGCAAAATCAGTCAATATGATGCTAGGAACTGTGACACTCAAGGTCATGGTTACCTGATATCTAACATCCTGACACTGTGATCCGCTCCTCCTGTGTGGCTGTCTTCTCATTTAGTGACTGGTCCAGACTTGGTTCTCGGGTGTCATTTAAGAAAGTAAGTTTTTGTTTTGAAAACATGTCTAGAGCTTCATGTGGCCAAGACAGCTGCAGCTGTGTTACATTCAGCACAGCAGCTCAGGTCCTGTCATTGTAGCATGTAAATGAAATTTAAGTCCTTTGAAATTACACACAGTCCCATTGATCTGCTGCCCACTGCCTTGTAATTCCAAGCATCTTGCTCTCTTGAGCTTTCCTTGCTCATAGCAACTTGCAACCACTATTGTGCCATCATATAATGAATACACCTTTTGGCATAGGCGAGCCTCTGTTTACCCCTGAAAAACTGTATATACATGTGCTTCTATCCATCATGATGTCACAAAATGGGCATATGGTGACCACTATGCTCTGACATTGCTGATGCTCACATTTGGTCACCACCATGTATTGATTCCCATTCTCTGCCACTTGTAATAATACCTCTTCTCTTACTTGAATGAATCTCCCAATTGCCGTGAGCTTCACTGGATAGGTGTGCACTGTGTAACATTCAAACAATGCATACTTGTTCACTAACAGAGTCGTCAGTGATATGTACAACCATGGATCACCTGTTGTCACCCCCACAGTTGCTCCATGGTATAGAACAGCACATTCTGCCTGCTCAGCTTCACTGCCACTGTAATTTCAGCAGTAATTCTCCTTACACCTTCTAAAACCCTTTAGATACTGCTGAGGTGACAGCAAGACTGGAGTTAACCGTCCATGTACTGCCTGATCAATGACTTCTTGCTTGTTCGTCAACTCCATTCTTGTGTCCCAGATACTATCCCCCAGTGACTGTAATTTTCTTATCAGTGTTATTCTTGGAGCTGACACTTGCAGCCATGCTTGAACTGACACCAAATACTGGTCTTGAGTGCTAGTTGAGGCTCTGGCACAATCCATAACTTCCTTATTAAGCTGTCAAAGCATGCATGTGTTGTTCAGCACCTTGCTCTCCAAGTTCAACAAGTTCAAAATCTGCATGGCATGCCACTCTTGTTTATCTCCACTAACCTCCTTTCCATTCTCCTCTCATCCTGCATCTGCACCTTTAACCACGCATGTGCCCTGCGCAACTTCCAGGTGCTCCTTCAGTAGCTTCCAAAGCAGTCCATTACTATTCGCTAATTGTTTCAACCCTGAAAACACCACATCCAGCTAGCCTCCTTATCTTGTTTTGCAATTCCACACATTTAAATTCTAAACCCAATGACCATCCGTGGGTGGATAATACTGTGTCCTTCATCCAGGTGATGATTTTTGGTGTGTTCCCACTCTCCAGTGAAGAGGAACAGCACTCCCAAAACTAGCATTCTTCTTCTTTCACCTCTCTATATAAGGCAGCCTGAGAACAGGGTTAATTACCACCTCTCTTACCCTCAGAATCCTGCCGTATCCAAACAGCATATCTTATTGCACGAAAGATACACTATGTGATCAAAAGTGTCATGGTGCCCTCCATTGGTAATGCTGGAATTCAATATGTTGTTGACCCATCCTTAGCCTTAATGACAGCTTCCACTCTCACAGGCATACGTTCAATCAGATGATGGAAGATTTCTTGGTGAATGGCAACCCGTTCTTCACGGTGTGCTCCACTGAGAAGAAGTATTGGTGTCTGTTGGTGAGGCCTGGCATGAAGTCAGCGTTCCAAAACATCCCAAAGGTGGTCTATAGGATTCAGGTCAGGATTCTGTGCAGCCCAGTGCATTACAGGGATGTTATTGTTGTGTAACCACCTCACCACAGGCCGTGCATTATGAACAGGAGCTCGATCGTGCTGAAAGATGCAATCGCCATCCCCAAATTGCTCTCAACAGTGGGAAGCAAGAAGGTGCTTAAAACATCATGTAGGCCTGTGCTGTGATAGTGCCGTGCAAAACAACAAGGGGTGCAAGCCCCCTCCATGGTAAACACAACCACACTATGACCCCACTGCCTCCAAATTTTACTGTTGGCACTATACACGCTGTCAGATAATGTTCACCGACCCTGCCATCAGATTGCCACATTGTGTAGTGTGATTTGTTACTCCGTACAACATTTTTCCGCTGTTCAATCGTCCAATGTTTATGGTCCTTACACCAAGTGAGGTGTCGTTTGGCATTTACCGGCGTGATGTGTGGCTTATGAGCAGCCGCTTGACCGTGAAATCCAATTTTTCTCACCTCCTGCCTAACTGTCATATTACTTGCAGTGGATCCTGATGCAGTTTAGAATTCTTGTGTGATGATCTGGATAGATGTCTACCTGTTACACATTATGACCTCCTTCAACTGTTGGCGGTCTTGTGTCAGTCAACAGACGAGGTCGGCCTGTATGCTTTTGTAGTGTACGTGTCCCTTCACATTTCCACTTCACGATCACATCGGAAACAGTGGACCTAGAGATGTTTAGGAGTGTGGAAATCTCACATACAGACGTATGACACAAGTGACACCCAATTTCCTGGCCATGTTCAAAGTCCGTGAGTTCCGGGGATGGTCTCTTCTGCTCTCTCACAATGTCTTATGACTACTTAGGTTGCTGATATGGAGTACCTGGCAGTAGGTGGCACCACAATGCACCTAACATATGTTTTTGAGGGTGTCCAGATACTTTTGATCACATGTCCTACCTTACTATAATATTCATTACTTCAATAACATATACAACACACCAAAAGAAAATTACACAGCTACACAATAAATATCATCTGCTTCCTTGGCCTTAATATACAGTTATACCAAGCCTGAGGTATGTGGATCTCCTGTTCTCATTGCTTGTCTTCAGGCTTCCTCTGCCTTGCCTTCTTCCTCAACTTCATTAATACCCCTCACGGAATTGCTTCTGGCGACACCTGAATGGTTGGAGACACCCAGTATGCGCAGTCCTTGATCATGTGTGCAATTGCAGCCTTACATTTACTGGTGATGTGGTTTCAGTTGCTTGGTATGGGCCTTGCTACTGTGTTACAAACTTTTTCGTTTCCCACTTTGGCATATATGGAACTGCCAACATCACCCACTGGCTACTTTGTACAGAGGTAATGTTCCCACATGCTTCACTACCTCTTCCTGTCTTCTCCAATGCCTTAGTATTTGCTTGCTCACTTCCCTCACCATTCTTGCAAATTCTCGAACTGACACTCTGTTCCTGCTTCCTCTATGTCTAATCATGTCGAATGGTAATGGCAACTTTTTACCACACACCAATGCAAAAGGCAACATCCCTGTGCTAGTGTGCACTTAAATACACTCACTATGAAGGATCTATATGTGTCCAAATGCAAATAGTGTGCATTCATGTTATAATTAAGCATTGTCCCAATTTTCCAATGAACTTGTTCCATCCTTCCATTAGCTTGAGGATGAAGTGGACTGGTTCTTAACTTCTATACTTTTATTAACTGACACAACTGTTTCACCAGGTCTGACACAACTGTGGCTGCCTGTTGGTCTGGCATCGGTACCATCTCCATGTTACGAGATAAATGGTTTGTTATGGTCAGCACAAAACAGTTACCTACTGGTGTTCGAGACAGTGGTCCTAATACATCCACACCAATGAAATGAAACAGTTCTGTACCATCTTGCAACCTCTGCACTATTACCTGCTCCTGATTCAAATCTGCAGGCTGTGCACATTTCGTGCAATGTATGACACACTGATAACATCATTCTTCCTTCTCTTCCACCAATAGTTTTCTGTCACACTCTTTTTTATCACCCTGCATCACTCATAGTCTGAAAAGACATAATCATGAATTTCACATAGTACTTCTTGCTCATCCCCCCTTGGGCTACATTTGTTTCTCCACACAATAATCGGTCATGCATGCTAACCTGCTGTTGCATGCTGTACGCCATCCAACAAACTCCTGACCCAGTGCTTGTACTACCGCTATATTCCTGCTTAACCAGTCCACGTTTCTGTTCTTTTTCTCTAGTTTGTGGATTACTTCATACTGAGTTTCAAAGCCATCTTGTCAGTCTACTGGATAGGTCTTTCAAACGTAGTAACCACTTCAAAGCAGCATGGTCTGTCACTGCCATGAACATCCTTCCATACTGGTAACACCAGAAATACGTTACTCTGTGCATCTCCCCCCCTCCCTCTCTCCCCTGCCCCCTGCCCCTCTCTCTCCCCCCTGCCCCTCTCTCTCCCCCCTGCCCCTCTCTCTCTCCCCTGCCCCTCTCTCTCCCCCCTCCCCCCCCCCCCTGCGGGTCCGGGGACATTTCTGCCTGTCTTAAGAGATGACTAAAATGAGTCTCACATGTTTCGACCTTAATGTGATGGTCCCTTGTAGGGTTTTACCTCCTGGCCGAGGTCACCCTCCTGGGTGCGTTTTCCTCTGTGGAGCAGAGGATGGAGCAGTCTCTATGTGGTCAAGGTCTAACTTCAATGCTACGAAATACGACTCCAAATTCCCCCCCCCCTCCCCCTCCCCCGGTCACACCATGGGAGGAACGCTAGGCTGAGTATGGCAGCGAAGCTTATTCACGCTGGTACCTCGTATGTACGAGAGTTGATGGGGAATCTTTCCTGTCAATGAAACTTCACTTTTTTGTGGAGCATTTACAGGACAAGCTTGGGGAGGTGGAGGGATTGTTTCTGTTTCCATCACGCTCCATAAGAGCTTAAGTACTTAAGTATGGTCTAGGGTATCGTATTTCACAGGGACTTTCTTTTGCAGTCTGACAATGAACTGCACACCAATTTAGAGTGGTGAGGCGTCCATTTCGACCGGCGCAACCACCGTGGTCCGAGGGATAATCAGGTTGCCAGCGGTGCCTTCATTTGCCCTCTGAGGGTGACGCATTACCCAAGAAGGTCAAGGTGATGGTCTACTGCTGTGATGTAAAGCCATATAGCCCTCCCCTGATGCACTGGAAGTTTGGCCCTGTGTCTGTCTTCCTGCTGTACTTCCAGCATCACCTGTCGGATTTGAGGATTTCCTTCACATCCCAATACTCCCTGTGCCCCACCTCCCATCTGTGTCAACTGTCGGAGAGCACCATTTGCCTTGCTCACCTGACTGCAGGATTCTCCAGAAAGAAAGAAAAATAATGGAATACAAGACCCTGGATCGAATGAGCTACACTGAGGCTAAGAGAAAATATAAGAGGCTACATCCTGTGCATTTGATGTCAACCTACGCTGCCGCTATGACAATGGTTCTACCGTTTTTTGTTCCACTGCATACACTTGGCTGTTAGAGATGAGAGACTCCACCTGTCCCATTCGTGGTGGGCGTCATTTCCCTCCCTGTCGCTCCTGCACAACCTACTTCAGGAGCACCCCCCCCCCCCCTCCCCAACCATCGAGGATGTCAGTCCCCACTTCTCAGCCAGAGAAGTGTAACTCTTCTTCAGCTCCTCTCATCAGGAACGGATCCCTTGTGTCACTCCCTTCCCAGGTTCCTACTAGTGGCAAAGCTGACACCCGCCAGTGGCTGAAGCAACCACAGGTAGCAGGTCGTAGGGCTTCAAGGTCCTCGTCAGTCCCTGAGACTGAATCAGTGAAGCCCTACCAGCCAGACAAACCTAAGGAGCAGCGAGATAAACCTAAAAAGAAAAAGACCCCCAACAACCAAGGCACTGCAGTGGCACCCACACCACCACTACCTACAACAAGCTCTGTGACTGAAGATGAGGTGGAGATTCTAGCGTCCACTGAGGAACTAGATCTCGCTGGGCCCTCAGACACAATGGATGTCGATCGCACAGGTACTCATCTGGTGCCAGCAGGTGACCCTGAGTCGTAGACTGCCTCATTGAGTGTTTCAGGCCTTCCCAGTCTCACTATCACGTAATACCCCTGAGGAATTGCGGCGGTTTTTTCCACAACATGGATGAGCTATGGCAACAGTTAAGCTTTACACATGCTTTCTGCATTGCCCTCCAGGAAACCTGGTTCCCGGCAATGTGGACCCCTGCCCTCCACAGCTGTAAGAGATATTACAGGAACCGTACCAACTATAATAGTGTGTCAGGTGGAATTTGCGTCTGTGTCCTGAACTCAGTATGTAGTGAACCTGTGCCCTTTCAAACCGCTCTTGAAGCTGTGGCTGTCAAGATAAGGATGATGCAGGAAATAATTGTCTACAGTGTAACTCTTCCTCCAGATGGTGCACTACCTTTGAACGTATTGGCTGTACTGACTGGTCAACTCCTTAAACCTTTCCTACTTTTGGGAGACTTTAACACGCATAACCCCTTGTGGGGTGGCACCATGCTTACTGGTTGAGATAGGGAGGTCGAGAATTTACTGTCACGACTCAACCTCAACCTCTGCCTCTTAAATACAGCTGCCCCCACACATTTCTGTGTGGCACCTGGTACATATTCGGTCATTGATCTCTCTATTTGCAGTCCTGTCCTTCTCCCATCTATCCACTGGAGAGTACATGATGACTTGTGTGGCAGTGACCATTTCCCCATCCTCCTGTCACTCCCACAGTGTCAAGCCCACAGATGCCTACCCAGAAGGGCTTTAAACAAGGCAGACTAGGAAGCCTTCACCTCTGCTGTCACTGCTGAATATCCCCCACATGGTGCCCTCGATGTTGTTGTTGAGCGGGTCACTACAACAATTGTTCCTGTGGCGGAAAATGTGATCCCTCATTCTTTACTGTGCCCCCAGCGAAAGACAGTCCCTTGGTGGTCGCCAGAAGTCACTGAGGCAATTAAAGTGTGTCGGCAAGCTCTAAAGCAACATAAGCCAGCACTCTTCAGTAGAGCACCTAATACCCTTTAAGTGGCTCCGTGCCCACGTTTGCCAGCTTATAAAACAACGAAAACAGGACTTTTGGGAGAGGTAAGTGTCAACCATTGGGTGCCATACGTCACCTTCCCAAGTCTGGACGAAAATCAGACGTCTTTTTGGGTAGCAGACCCCAACAGATGTCCCTGGCATTAACATAAGTGGCGTGTTATCTACCGACGCAAACGTGATTGTGGAGCACTTTGCTGAGCACTATGCTTGAGCCTCTGCATCGGAAAACTACCCCCAGCCTTTCGGACCCTCAAACGGCTGATGGAAAGAAAAGTCCTCTCGTTCACTACACGGCACAGTGCCCCCTATAAGCCCCATTTACAGAGTGGGAGCTCCTCAGCACCCTTGCACATTACCCTGACACAGCTCCTGGGCCAGATCGGATCCACAGTCAGATGATTAAACATCTCTCGTCTGACTACAAGCGCCATCTCATCATTCTCAACCGGATCTGGTGTGATGGAGTCTTTCCATCACAAAAGGTGGGAGAGCACCATTATTCCAGTGCTCAAACCCGGTCAAAACCTGATGTGGAATGTGAATAGCTACTGACCCATCAGCCTCATCAACTTTCTTTGTAAGCTGCTAGAACATATGGTGTGTCGGCTGTTCGGTCCTGGGGTCACGTGGCATACTGGCTCCTTGTCAGGGCAGCCTCCGCCAGGGTTGCTCTACCACTGATAATCTTAGTCCCTTGAGTCTGCCATCCGAACAGCCTTTTCCAGATGCCAACATCCGATTGCCATCTTTTTTGACTTACGTAAAGCATACGACACAACATGGTGACATCATATCCTTGCCACATTGAATGAGTGGGGTCTAAGGGGCCCACTTCCGATTTTTATCCAAAACTTCTTGTCACTCCATACTTTCTGTGTCCAAGTCAGTGCCTCCCATAGTTCCCCTCGTATTCAGGAGAATGGCGTTCCGCAGGGCTCTGTATTGGGTGTGTCTCTATTTTTAGTGACTGTTAACGGTCTAGCAGCAGCTGTAGGTCTGTCAGCCTCATCTTCTTTGTATGCAGATGATTTCTGCATTTCGTACTGTTCCTCCAGTACTGGTGTTGCTGAGCAGCACCTACAGGGAGCCATTCACAAGGTGCAGTCATGAGCTCTAGCCCACAGTTTCCAGTTTTCAGCCACGAAGTCATGTGTCATGCATTTCTGTCAGCGTCATAGCATTCATCCGGAACCAGAACTTTACCTTAATGACGATCCACTCACTGTAGTGGATACATATCGATTCTTAGGGATGGTTTTCGATGCCTGATTGACTTGGCTACCTCACCTTCATCAGCATAAGTGTAAGTGCTGGCAGCACCTCAATGCCCCCTGCTGCCTGAGCAACAGCAACTGTGGTGCAGATCACTCTAAGCTGCTGCAGCTCTACAGAGCCCTTGTTCATCCCACTTTGACTATGGGAGTTTGGTTTACAGTTTGGCAGCGCCCTCAGCATTGCTTTTACTCAACCCAGTGCATTTCTGTGGCGTTAGCCTATCAACAGGAGCTCTCAGAACGAGTCCTGGTGGAGGCTGGAGTCCCTCCATTCAAGATTAGGCGTTCATAACTGCTTGCCAGTTATGTTGCACACATCCGAATTACCGTCTCCTTTTCCCAACCATGCGGTTCATCTCCCGCATTGGTGGCCCAGGTCAGGGCTTAAGATTATGGTTTGAGTCCATTCCCTTCTGTCTGAAATGGAGTCCTTCCCATAACCACCTTTCCTCGAGGTCCATTTACTTACACCTCCATGGTGTACACCTAGGCTGCAGATTCTTCTGGACCTTTCGCATGGCCCTGAGGACTCAATTAACCCTGTGGCTCTCCACCATCACTTCCTCTCAATTCTCGAGATGTACCAGGGCCATGAAGTGGTTCACAAAGATGGCTCGATGGCTGATGGTCATGTAGGCTATGCATATGTCCATGGAGGACATATTGAACAGCACTCCTTGCCAGATGGCTGCAGTATTTTCACTGCAGAGGTGGTGGCCATATCTCGTGCTCTTGACCACATCTGCTCATGCCCTGATGAGTCATTTCTCCTGTGTACTGACTCCTTGAGCAGCCTACAAGCTATCAACCAGTGCTACCCTCGCCATCCTTTGGTAGAGTCCATTCAGGACTCCATCTATGCCATGGAACAGTCCCATCGTTCAGTGGTGTTTGTGTGGACCCCAGGACACGTCAGGATCCCAGGCAACGAACTTGACGACAGGCTGGCCATACAGGGTACGCAAAAACTGCTTCTGGAGATCGGCATCTCCGAAACTGACCTGCATTATGTCTTATGCCACAGGGTTTTTCAGCTTTTGGAGGCGGCATGGTATTACAGTATGCACAACAAACTCAGTGTCATTAAGGAGACTACAAATGTTTGGAAGTGTTCTGTGCGGTACTGTGCAGGGAATCAGTTGCACTCTCCCGGCTCTGCTTTGGTCACATGTGGCTAATGCATGGTTACCACCTCTGTCGCGAGGACCGACCTTGGTGTTGCTGTGGCTTACAAATGACGGTCGTCGTCCTCTTGGTGGACTGCCCACTTTTAGTCACTTCGCAGTGAACTTTTAACTTTCCCAGCACCCTACCTTTGGTGGCAAGTTTTAGCACATGTCCTTTGTCCCTCTTGTGTCCTCCATCCTAGTGCTTTTAGGGTGGAGGTTTTAATGTGTTAGAGAGTGGCTGGCTTCTCCTTTTTATTCTCATGGCCAACCAGCTATGGTAATCTGCTCTCTTGTTTTGATCTCTTCTACGTGTTTCTTGCATCTCTCTGTGGTTTTCTTGTCCGGTTTTGTCCATTTTAGTGTTTGTTGCCCTTCTGTCATTCTTGTGGTTCTATCCTTTTTCTAGCTGTGTTTTGTATGTCTCGATTATTTTACTCCCACCTTTGTGGAATTGTTTTAATTGGAACGAGGAACCGATGGCCTAGCAGTTTGGTCCCTTTCCCCCCTCTTTTAAACCAACCAATCTCTCATTCTCTAACCTGTTCAACTGTCTTGATGCAAGGGCAATAGAATGTTCTTCACTATCATCATCCTGGCTCAAAATGCACCCAAGAGCATGGTTTGATGCATCACACGACAATATAAACTACTTCTGAAAGGCTGGAAACTGGAAACACCAATAATGGACTCAGTGTTAACACATTCCTTAAATCATCAAACGTGCCCTGACTTTCCTCCAGTGGTGATGTTGGCTCACCTGACACTACTCTGAACAGTGTAGTTGCACTTATGGGGTAAGTGGTGCTGGTGGTCCAGTGGAGACACTGCTAACACTAAAGAATGCTTTATTCAAGTTTGGTAAATGCTTTGTTATGACTCAGTGAAACAAAGCTTGCCTTACACTGTTGACCCTGGCTGGTGTCGATATACAGGCAGTGGCTTCTGACCTGGTGAGAAGATGATGTGTAGGTGCCCTGCATTGATAACGGCAGGCCCATGGATGGCTAGTGGCCTCTGTAGGACATGGCCATGATGTCAGCAATGTGCCACTTCTCCGTCAGTGATGACACATGGAGCTGCCCCCACACACCTTCACCATGGTGGAGCTCAGGGACTGCTGTCTGCAGAATTTAACCCACTGCATCTGGCAGGGGTCAGATGGCAGCTGGCATTGAGGCAGTAAGTTCCTTGAGGAACTTGGCACTGACAGCAACAGATGTGGATGGCAGGTTGGCAGTGCTGTGGCAGTAAGTCCTATGAGGAAATCAATGCTGACAGTGACAGGTGTAGCTCAGTCTCAAACTCACGGCTGCTGCCAGCAGTGCCCCTTCATCTTACTGTCTGGCATGGTCCTGGCATCATGGTGGTGTTACTGGCAAAAAGAATGCCTCTGCCTCAAGATTCAGACATATTCCAAGGCACATTCGTTTCACTAAAACCAGACACCTAGTCATGTCCCCTATAACAAGATATGTGCCTTGTTGTGGTGACAGCAACCCACCTACTGCAGATAATACCACTGCATGGTGCAATTTTCCACTGAGTGCAACTGATCTTGTCTCTCAGTCCCATTACGTGCACATTATTCTGACCAACATGTTGCCACAATGCAGCCACTACCTTGTGACTGATGATTCAATACTTCATGGCAGCTTCCTCACTACTACTTACTGCTTTTGCTAAAAGAAGAGGCAGCAAGACTACATACTATAATTGTTCACTACATAAATAAAGAATTGACCATGGAACCAAATCCACAATATACTCTTTAAATAATGTTAAAAGCATTTAATTATTTATTTCTACAGTCTTTGAAAATTACCAATGCTGACTGCTATAACTCTGGCACAAATTATTACAATCTGAGATTGGCCTTCCATTTTTCATGATAAAAGCTGGTTGTGGACATCACACTCCAATCATAATTGTTCCGCACTTCCACTGCGTTCACAGGAACTGGAAGCTGGGTGGTGGCACTAATGTTCTTTGCTGATTACATGAAGCAAATTTTTTTTTCAAAGTTACTAAGAATTTTTTCTGCTTGTTGTCTTTTTCCCATCACACAGCAACAGTTGGATATTCATAAACCTATCGTTACATATGAGATTAGAATTTTAATGGGGAATAAAAAATAGAAAAAAAGTAATTGTACCATTACAACTGTCCCCACCCAGGCTAAAGGGAAATGAGTTGAATTTGCTGAGTCAGTGGGACATGCTAATTTTTAGTGATTATATTTGGTTGGTGCATAAGTTTGTAGCATGTTTGTTTTACATGTTAGTTTTCCAGTAGTTATCGGTTTATTTACCAACTTTTATTTTTTATTTGTATTTCACTGTTTCTATCTGAGTTTACATATTGTCATTTGGAGGTAGTGAGTGGAGCTGAGGATGCTAGAAAATGGAGTGCTAAGTTGAGAAATTGGAACATTTCCGACAAATTTTTCTGTCAGAGTTCAATAGAGGAGCGGCAGCCACAAACATTTGCACCATGTATGGGGATAATGTCACTGGACAGAGCACAGAGAGCAATTGGTTTTCTTGTTTTAAGAAAGATTGTTTTGATAGTAGTGACACCCCAAATTGAGGAACCCCTTCGGTGTTTGATGAAGATCATTTAAATGCATTAATCCACAATGATAAATATTGACAACTGAAAAATACAATGAACTTGGATCATTCCACCGTTGTGCAACATTTGCCAACAATGGGGAATGCTCAAAAATCAGGTGAATGGGTACCACATGTTCTAACCCAAAATTGTAAAAATTTGTGAGTGGCCATATGTGCATCTTTGCTTACTCATCATCAATTGGCTCATGAACAACACAGGCCGTTCCTATCTTGTATCATTTCTGGTGATGAGAAAATGGTTTCTTTATGCTAACATAAGGAAAAGAAAGAAACTATTGAACCCAAACAAATCAGGAACTCCCCTGCATGCATTCACTAAAGATAATGTTATGCATCAGGTAGAACAGTAATGGTGTGGTGTAGTACAAATTGCTTCTCCTGAGGTGTAGCCATCACTGCTGACATTTATTGCCAACAACTGGGACATCTTGCAGACACAATCTAACAACAGTGGCCAGGAAGACTGCACAAAATGATGCCACTCCAAGATAGCACTCGCCCACATTTTGATAGACTAACAAAAAGCACTATACAGGAGTTGGGTTGAGAAGTCATTCTGCACCCACTTTCTTTACTTGATCTTGCACCCTCAGCTTTTCACCTTTTCCATGCTCTATTGAACAACCTTCAGAGAACTTTCTTTCCAGATGAAAATGTGCTCTAGACATGGCTTGATGAATTCTTCACCTCAAAATCACATGATTTCTACAGTCACAGAATGAAAAAGTTACCCGACCGTAGGCAGACTGTTGAAGTCTAAAGCCTCTGTTGTGTGTATCTTTTGTGTTTATTAACACTTTCGCTGCGGCATCGGTGCAGGCGTGCAACTCTCCAGTGCGACCCGGCAACGTGCGAGTGCGGGCCGGTAACACTCCGAAACGGCAAGTACCGCTCGTAACCGACGCTCCTAAGCACACCTGAGCTACAAGCTGACGTCAAGACCTTGTAAGATCTGTAGGATCATGTTCTATACCGGCTCAATGATGACACCTTAGATGCATTACTTCAAATAAGCTTCGACTGTATTGCGGTCATGTTTTAAAGTCTGTTTGCTGTCCGACACCTATAGGGGTCTCACAGGCGTCATTCAAATGTTCATTAGCCTCCATTGCAAACAATATACGTTCGATAACTGACCACACAAAATAAAAGTTTACACGCTGTGATGCTAGCTTAGACACTGCAACTAGACTGAGTAATCCGACAGTGAGCGCGGACGCTTATAAGCGTCAGCCGCACTGGCTCATGGCTTGTTGTGACGCTTATAAGCGTCAGCCGCAGCGAAAGTGTTAAATAATGGGAAAATGCTACAAACTTATGCACCAACCTAATAAAATATGCTCTTTGGTGCAAGAAGCTCTGAGCTTGCAGTAGAACAATTGCATATGTCCACGTCTGTAGGCTCAACTTCTTTCTCAGGGCCACAACTGTGCAATACTAAACACCCTAAACATTACATTAGTTTACGTGGGAATCATTGATTGTCCGATCATATTATCTCATTACATTCTGCTAAAGATTGAAAACTTCCCTTAGGTATGTAGGTAGTATTATATAATAATTACAATCAATTGATCCCTATTATTATTAATTTTATGGCCTTCTTTGGACCAGTCTTGTCAATTAAACAAAGGTTCATACCAGAACTTGTTGTTATTCAGTAATAAAATTCAGCAACATAGTGATTATACAAAGTATTATTGTAGAAAGGTTTTTCTTCTCTTCTGTCTGCCCAGTACTTCTTCATTCTTCCAGACATTTGTTTTTTTCTTTCTAAGTATGAGATCACCCTTCCTCCAGTCCTTTTATTGATCTTCATTCATGGTCTCGTTTGTGTACCTAGCAATGTTTTGGTTTTGTCTTTTTTTTGTCATCTACTGTAATTTGGAGTTCTCTTATATCTACCTTTAATTCTGTAACCCATTTTATGTTGCTCTTGTTGTTCCACATTTTTCTATTACTCTTATACTAATTCTGTTTTCTGCTGTTCAATTAGATTCCCAAAGAATGAGACTTTTATCTTTCTGATTGTGCTCCTTACCAGTTCTATTTTCCTGTATACTGTTTCATTTAAAGCTATTTTCCAATTCCCATTTACTTGATACTGTTTATTTATTCTTCTATCTATCTTGAGTGGTCTGTCAGTTTCTGCTGTATTAATAGTTTTGAAGATGGTTTCAGTTGTATATGTTATTCCTAGTTTTGTAATGTTTTAATTTTGTAGCTATTGATGTGTTTTCTTTCTTTCTTTCTTTTTTAAAATGTTTTTGGTAATGTAATTTACTTTGATCAGTTTTATATTCTAGTTTGCTATGTTGGTGTCTTATTTAAGTTGTATGTTGTTATTTCACATGACTATTTAAATTTGTCAACAATCTTGATTTCTTGTTGTTCTATTGGTATTTTGTTCACAAGTGGATCCATATTTGACTTTCAAAGGTAATTAACCTTAATCATCTTGAGGTTGAAGTTCCTTTGTCTGTGTTTGCTTGTTTCACAGCAGTTGCAGCATCATCAGTGGGCTTTTATTTGTCTAGATTAAGTTGTATATGGTTGCAGAGAACAAACTGTGAAAGAAAACAGGCACAATAAAAACATAATATCATGAAAACCACACCATGTGGCAAAAAGATATGAATACAAAATTTTGTGTGTTCTTGGGGGAAAAAAATTGTAATTACGATTTTAAAAGCCAATATTTACATGTGTCACATGTTTAACAGCAATAAAATAAAGCTCACTGATGATTCTGCAACTACAGTGAAACATGCTTGGGTTAAAAGACAAAACTGTGTTCTGATAAAGGTAGACCCCATCCAAAAACATATGTAATTAACAGTATTTGGAGCAAGCTCCAATTTAGGACTACAATTGTTAATTGCAGAGGTTGTGGTTGGTCTGTGAGCGTAATTGTACTTCACAAGTCTGCACCTAAGCTGGTTAGAACACACTATCCAGCATGGGGGACACACCATACAGGAATATCCCATCTCCTCCTGCTGCGACAGGAAGCTCATGGTGTGGGTAATTCTACTATTATACTGTAATACAGTTCATCAAAAAATCATGTTATTCTTAGTTACTGCCTATGGACAGTGTAACAAATAAAATGTCACAATTCAGCTAAACGTGGCTGTGAGAAACACACTCAGTGCCTTAGATTTTAAATATTTTCTCTGTTGTGCTCGAATCTTGGTAATATTGAGACATGCTAAACTTGCTACTGGAGTTACAACATTTAACTCTTCTAACAATAATCATCACATATAATTAACCATAACATTAATATTTTTTAAGCAAATAATGAAAGGGCAACTTTATGAAACAGTATAAAAAATATTGGCAAAAATCAAACAATGGAAATCGAACAAAGACCTTAATGGCCGAAAGCTGAATGTGTGAATGTTTTTATTGTGCCTATTGCAACTCAGCATCTCCGCTATATGGTGAGTAGCAACTTTCCTTCTCTAGTATTGTTAAATATTGGCAAATAGCTTTCAAAGGAATTAAAAAATCTTTTCCATTCTTGTCACTTGTTATTTTTATGGACAAACCATACATAATGTTACTTGATGTCTTCTGTATGAATATTACTGCTTCCATTCAGGTCCGGGCAATATACAAATGTACTGACTCTCCCTCCATAATTGTCTCCAATGAACCTGCTTTTTACCAATCCTTCTAGTAGTAGTTTAGCAAATCTTGCATGGCAGTTAGACAGACCTCTGTCAGTAGCCATCTCTCTCACTGAATACAACATTCAGCATATCAAAATATGTACAACATATTTAGAACTTAGGAAATCATCAAAATATTTGTCCAAATTCACATCTCTTTCAAAATAAGATCTGAGATCATCATATTTATTAGTACACTGCATTCACCTGGATCCCAAATTTCTAAACTTAATTTGTTGTGAGCTCCTTCCAACTGCAATCGATTTTTAAAAGGAACAAATTTGATTTTCGATTTGTCGGAGTAACCTTTAAGCAGCACACCTTCAAACAATTTTAGAAGTATAAATGTGTCGAAACTTCCTGGCAGATTAAAACTGTGTGCCCGACCGAGACTCGAACTCGGGACCTTTGCCTTTCATAGGCAAGTGCTGTACCATCTGAGCTACTGAAGCACGACTCACGCCTAGTACTCACAGCTTTACTTCTGCCAGTATCTCGTCTCCTACCTTCCAAACTTTACAGAAGCTCTCCTGCGAACCTTGCAGAACTAGCACTCCTGAAAGAAAGGATATTGCGGAGACATGGCTTAGCCACAGCCTGGGGGATGTTTCCAGAATGAGATTTTCACTCTGCAGCAGAGGAGACAAGATACTGGCAGAAGTAAAGCTGTGAGTACCGGGCATGAGTCGTGCTTTGGTAGCTCAGATGGTAGAGCACTTGCCCGCGAAAGGCAAAGGTCCCGAGTTCGAGTCTCGGTCGGGCACACGGTTTTAATCTGCCAGGAAGTTTCATATCAGCGCACACTCCGCTGCAGAGTGAAAATCTCATTCTATAAATGTGTTGTGTGCCTAGTGGTCACAGGGAGACATCAAACCTATCAGTTATATACATCAGCCTGGAATAGCACATGACTTCTGTAGATTCGATTTGTTTGCTAATATTCTCTAGATACCACAGTGCCTATAAAATTATCTTGTAGAGCTGGTCCTGCTATTCAGTTGCAGCTAATAATCTTCTTCATCTTGTTCAGATCATCTTCCCTGAAGATTTCATGAATTAAGTGAAAAAAGCGCACATTTCTTTCCTTAAGTAATGTAAAGCATTCATAACCAGAGTTCCATCCTTTCAATTCTATACTGTCAAATTGAGTATTAATACAGTATACTTTACAATGAGCTCCAGGCTGCTCTTACTACACTCTGGTCCAACTACAGTAGAGTAAGTCAGTTACATTATGTTCATTGCTAATGCGTGCTCTTTTGTTATTCCTTGGTGGTCCACCATAATACCTTCCATCAGTGGCTGCACAGAATGACACATGCACCTCACCAAGTGATGACTTCTGTTCACTAGTTCAAGATAAGTTTTTCTTCTCCTTCTCCGCCCCCCGCCCCCTTACATTCACATGAATACCTTCCATTTCTCGAAGGGCCTAAAAGTGTATCGTGGCATTTCATTAAGAAATGTCATGTTATACTACAACTGGATGAAAATCAGCTGGGTTATAAGAAGCAAAATTGTGTCGCCATTCTCTTTCTTATAATAAGGCTTGAATGTATTTAAAACTATTTAAACTTCAGTAATAATTTTGATTGGGCGAACCACCACAATGAGAAGCTAAAATGAAAATTCCCTGAAACATTTAAGTTCTAGGTATCATAACTGGAGCCCTAAAATTCTCCTTCGATTACGTCAAAAAATGTTCCACTACTACATGCTCCGCTAACAATCATGGAATCCAAATTTCAAGAAAAGTGTAAATAACTGGCTTCACAGGGCAATTTTAAAAGAAGTGTATATTGCATGAAATTCCTGAGAATAATATGAGAATACTATCATATCGGTTCATTATGTAAACTAAACCATTGATGATTGAAATAAAATCACAATATGGTCTTCAAATAATGCTATTGGCACTGGGCATCATACAAATAATTTCCTAAAACTCTTTGAAAATTATTAATACTAACTGCAGTAGACCTGGTGCAAATACATACTGGTCAGTCCAGAAGTACTACAATACTATGAGTGATTACTGTATGCTCTTAAATTAGTCTTCCTTTGTTTTTATGCCTCTTAGGTCATTGTTCTGCACTTCCAATCCATTCACATCAGTCTCCTGGTTACTGCATTCACAAAACTCGAAGCTGGTTGGCAGCAGAGTACATGAACCCATTTTTTCCCCTCACTTTTCATCATTCTCCCACCACTCAGGAAAAGTTTGATATTCATAAAACTGTCTTTACATTTTGGGTTAGTTATTTAGCAGGAATTAAAATAGTATGTAACTGGATTGTTACATTGTAGAGAAAGGATGGGTAAGGAAACCAGCCAGCCATTTGTCTTCTTCAGTTTAGGGAAGCCACAAAACATATAACTCTTAATAGCAAGACACCTCTTCTGAATATTAATTAATCCAGTGACTTATGACTGGCTGATCCAACACAGTAGTTAAGTCACTGGGCTAATTAATATGTAGAAGAAGTGTCTTGCAATTAAGAGGAATCCATAAGAATTAAAAAGTTATGCAAGAAAGTTATTGCAAGAAAAATACACCTATTATTACAAATTTCAGTGGTTCATCTCAAAAACCAGTAATAGTACACTTTTGCTATCACAAAAGTAGAATAAATGTGTTGTTGAGACAGGAACTGTTGCTTCCCAAATTAATACTAGAAGTTGCAGTATGTGCGCTCCGTATTTTAAATGGAATGTGAGTTAAGCCTTTTGCACTTAGTGGTTATTCCTAAGATCTCATACAGCAAGTTGAAAGGGCCATTGCAGGAACAAATGCAACAAGCTGTGGATTGTTGAGCATCTTGGAACAATGCGTGTTGTCTGGGTTGTGAAGTAATACTGGTACAATTCTAGAGACCGACACAGAAAGTTAAGAAAACCAGCTTTGCTCATGAATATCCAATTAAGCTAACAATCTGTAGTATTGACCCCTGCACTCAACATGACCTCATGGCTCTGAGTCAAGAGGAATACTTGAACCAGTGATTTCAAACTCCAACAGCCTAGCAGTTCTGTCGTCAAAATTGCGTGCTGAAGCTAAACGTTACAGTTTCTGTTGGTAGCACTGAGCACTGATTACGTCAGCATTTCGCCTCACACGTCTCCGCCTATGCAATGGCCAATCTTGTCATTTAGATTTTTGTTCATCATTTTCAACAACTGTTTTTGAAGAGTGTTGGTGTGAAGAACTAGCACACTACTTGCATTAAAAATTATCTTTTTTTTAATGCAACTGGTGGGCTGTTTTCTCACATCAGATATCTTGTTATTCCATTCACACCGCCAACCCTCAGTGCAGAGTTCTGTGCCTTCTCCCAAATGGCTCAAGTTATCATTTCCCTCGATATATCATTATAAAAACGGCAATATCTAGTGCTGATATTTTTATTTTGCATTAGTTTTTTTTTCACGATTTTCGAATAATATTTGTTGTTCTTTTGAAATTGTAGTAGGACATAATTTTACTTACACTGTGTGAAGGAGTCTTACTACTGTTGGAGCTTTCATCACATGCAATCTTTCTCTTTGACTGTGAGAAGCAATTATATGTGGCACAAAAGAACAACTCCGATTGCACTGGGGGAGGATGGCGGTATGAATGGAATAACAGGATTTCCGACGTGAAAAAACAGCCCACCAGTTGCGTTAAATAAAAAAAGAAACAATTAAACAATTTTTAAGCAACTAGTGTGCTATTTTTTCACACCAACACTTCAAAAACAGTTGTTGAAAATGACGAACAAAAATCTAAATGACGAGATTGGTCATTGCTTAGGTGGGGAAATGCTGACGTAATCAGTGCTCGGCGCTACCAACAGAAACTGTAATGTCTAGCTACACCAGACAATTTTGACAACACAACTGCTACGTCGCTAGTGTTTGAAAAAGAAAAAAAAAAAAACAGGGAAGTCGACACAAGGTATTCCGGACAAATCCGATATGTGGCAAAACCGAAGGATGGACCCACAGACACCTTTTATATTGCCACTTACGATCAGTTACCATTGTTAGAAAAGTGTTTATCGCCAAGTGTGAACGTGCATCGTTTTCTTTTCAGTTCCTCCTCTACGGGGGATAGGCAGACTGCCAGCTTGCTGATTTACAGAATACCTAATAATAGATCAGTACAATAATGTACAGCTCTAAAACCGGCAGTATATTTACAGTGTGCAGTACATATTTTGTAAGTCTATATATCGACACTTTTTTTGATATATCTAGAGCAGGTGATATTTTTTAAATATGAATATATCGGATACCCGACATTTGTAAAAATATCAACAGTCCTAGTGGGAAGCATCGACTTGTGCCAAAGACCAAAAGGTTGTTCTTTGCCGTATCATACTGATCTAACTTCGCGTAACATCGGCTTTGAATATTGTATCTCAAAAATAAAACGAAAATATTTTTTATTGCTTTAGTAGATAGAAAACCTTGTATCTCATTTATTAAGCCAATAAGAGGTAATGTCCTATGTGGTGCGCGCTAATGAGGGGGTGGAAAAAAACCACTATATGGTTAGGCAACCATATTAATTGCACAGTCCATTCATAACTTTTTCTGAGACACAAGGTTTTTGTTATAAGCCGACAATAAGTTTGTTTTGTTTTAGTTTTTTGGTGGTTTCAAATTCTGAAAATAAAATCAGTTTATCCAGTTACTGTGTGTATTATGGAAAAACCAGTGGTCCCTGCAATACAAAGGAACATAGAAACCCCAGTTGGTGAAAAAAGTTCAACAATGATGATGTCGCATGATAACTTCAAATGGGTTCAAATGAAATACAACTGCTATGATAACAAGATATGAAAAAATAGATTAGTGACCTCCAAACTAGCTTGCAACAGCACTGCCCCCCCACCCCCATAGAGATAAGCCTTCGTCGGCCAAATGTGTAAATCGGTGGAACCAACACATGAAACAATTATTACATTTTGAACCTGTCAGTGATAGAACACTGTTGGAATTCTGGCGCCACCTGAGAAACACTGTCAATAAAAAAGCAATTACAGATGCAATGCTATGTCACATTTGCTAACACAAGTACCTTACCAGTAAAAATAACTGTGACGACATGTAAGAACATGATATTAATTCTTTACTATTAGTCGCAAAGTTCATGCATAGATGGAACAAGCGATCACTTAGGTGGTGACGCACGCAAGAAACAATATCTGAATGGGTCAGACAGTTGTTGTACAATGTGAACAGCAACCAAACATTAATGAATAGCCTTGGAAGTCTACAACTTCACAAGGGCACACTTCAAAAGCAATTATTAACACTGACAATAAACAACCATATCCACAGCACACAAAATAAAGAAGATAGTTACTCATTCCAAAGGGAGAACCAAAAGGCACAAGGAAAACATCATCACCCAGTGTGCTGCTAATACAGGCATTTTGGCGATCAGGTAACATGTCCATTGTGTCCACGTGTGTTCCAAAATGGCCTCAGCAGCCTGCAGTAGGCGCAACAGGCTGCCTTGTTCCACAAAGGCACCAAATCATAACAAAAGGAGCCATCACTAGTCCCACAAGCACCGCCAACCATCTAACCAAGACACTGACACTCAAAATTGGCCCAATTATCAGTGGCATTCTGACCATGGCCCCATAAGCAATGAATCAAGTATGTTTGTTTATTCTATCTTCAGTGGCAGCTCACGAGTATATGTTCTGGGTGTTCACAAATTTTCAGATTCACAAAAATTTGAGTGTACTGGTAATAATAATAATGATAATAATAATAATAATAATAATCAGTGCTGTTTTTCTGGGGGAACACTGGGGGATGCATAACCCTAAACTTTTTCGTCGACAAAGTAATTTTTTCATAATGTTGAGAACTTGTGCCGAAGATTTATTTCACGGACATAAATTTTTTATTTCTTTTTTTCATGTTGGTAGTTGCAATACAAACGATACCAGTCCAGGTTTTGGTGGGAAAAGCGATGCCATTGACTGTTTCAAGACTTTTGAAGCTGCAGCAATCGTTGTCGACAACTGAATCACTGGCAGCCAGTTCAACAAACATGTAGTGCCCTCGCTCGCTAATAGTGGGCGATGGTAGTGCTAAACGGATATGCGTATGTTCAAACGCCGAGCTACCAAGAGATGTCTCTATGGTCCCACTAGCATGAACCTTTACGATTCATTGCCATATTTCTTTTGTTGTTCTTTATTCGTTTGCATTTGCTGTTCCGTTCTTGTCGGTTGGGCGAAATTTACAGTGTGTACTGTCTTTCGTTGCAACTTGTAAGTTAAGTTGGAGGTGAGAGATGAGCAGAAAACTAACAAACTATTTTACTTGTTCTCCCGCATCTAAAAAACCAAAAGCTGACAATAATCTGTGTGTGAGTGAAAAGGCAGAAAGTTCAACATCAGTGGATGACGAAAGTGAAGCTGTAAACTTGAACACTTAACCTACATGTGAAAATGCAGTGAATGAACGTGTGCATGATAAAAAATTAAATGATCGTCCAGAATGTTGGACTTTGGAACAAGAAATTGCATTTTGTGAGAAAAATGACTGGTTGATCTTTTCAAACAAAAAACTTGGCTGCAGAATTTGCAAAGAAGTACGAAGCTTAGGCATAGAAAGAAATAAACAAGGCGTGAACACTGCACAGCATTGGGCTACAGTATCTGTGCCATCTTCAGGTGGTTCCAGAAAAGAAGGAATGTTTTATAGTTAAATAAATTTTCAGCTGTATTAAAAACTGGGTCAGTTGAAGCACGGGATAACACCCATCATCTATGCATTTTGGGAGCCAAACAAGGTTACAAAAGATTTTTGTAGTGTAGTTTCTATTGTTCTTGATGATAGGTGCGGATGCTTTTTGTTGTGTTGTGACTTTTAGTGGTGTTTTATAGGTTAAAATATGTGTTCAGTAATATTTCCTTGTATTGTTTTGTATGTCGGAGGGTTGATTGGACTCATCTGTTTCATTTGAGATCTATTATAGGTCAATTGAAGTGTACGATACCATTTTCTGTTTTTATTGTTCAGGGGTTGATGGGAATCACATGCTTGATTTGAGGTGATGTAAACTGAAGTGTTCGATATCATATTCTCTTGTATGTTTGGGTGTTTCTCGGTATCGCCTGCTTCATTTGAGTTGTAGTAAAGTTAACTGAAGAGTCCGATTCCATTGTTATTATTATTATTATTATTATTATTATTTCTTTCTTGTCTCAGATGTTATGTCTGGTTAAAAATGGAAGGTGACGTGGACCTTGATCAAGCTCCTTTTAACTGTATGGTATATGTTACATTGCATTTAGGAACTTTCGGGTAATTGAACAAGTGTCAATAATTACAGATTTCTGTAGTTGTATATATAAGTTTGGATGTAGCTGTATTGCATTGATGTACTGGTGGATATTATGTGGTATTACTCCTGTAGTTGATAGTATAATTGGTATGATGTCAACTTTATCCTGATGCCACATGTCTTTGACTTCCTCAACCAGTTGGATGTATTTTTCAATTTTTTCTCCTGTTTTCTTTTGTATATTTGTTTTATTGGGTATGGATATTTCGATTAGTTGTGTTAATTTCTTCTTTTTATTGGTGAGTATGATGTCAGGTTTGTTATGTGGTGTTGTTTTATCTGTTATAATGGTTCTGTTCCAGTATAATTTGTATTCATCATTCTCCAGTACATTTTGTGGTGCATACTTGTACGTGGGAACTTGTTGTTTTATAGTTTTATGTTGTAAGGCAAGTTGTTGATGTATTATTTTTGCTACATTGTCATGTCTTCTGGGGTATTCTGTATTTGCTAGTATTGTACATCCGCTTGTGATGTGATCTACTGTTTCTGTTTGTTGTTTGCAAAGTCTGCATTTATCTGTTGTGGTATTGGGATCTTTAATAATATGCTTGCTGTAATATCTGGTGTTTATTGTTTGATCCTGTATTGCAATCATGAATCCTTCCGTCTCACTGTATATATTGCCTTTTCTTAGCCATGTGTTGGATGCGTCTTGATCGATGTGTGGCTGTGTTAGATGATACGGGTGCTTGCCATGTAGTGTTTTCTTTTTCCAATTTACTTTCTTCATATCTGTTGATGTTATGTGATCTAAAGGGTTGTAGAAGTGGTTATGAAATTGCAGTGGTGTAGCCGATGTATTTATATGAGTGATTGCTTTGTGTATTTTGCTAGTTTCTGCTCGTTCTATAAAGAAGTTTCTTAAATTGTCTACCTGTCCATAATGTAGGTTTTTTATGTAGATTATGTCGATGTCCTTTCTGCTTAATGTGAATCTTTCAGTTGCTGAATGTATGTGATGTATTCTATATTTGTGGCATTGTGATCGTGTAAGTGTATTGAGTGCTTCTAGGTCTGTGTTACTCCATTTCACTACTCCAAATGAGTAGGTCAATATTGGTATAGCATAAGTATCTATAGCTTTTGTCTTGTTTCTTGCTGTCAATTCTGTTTTCAGTATTTTTGTTGATCTTTGTCTATATTTTTCTTTTAGTTCTTCTTTAATATTTGTATTATCTATTCCTATTTTTTGTCTGTATCCTAGATATTTATAGGCATCTGTTTTTTCCATCACTTCTATGCAGTCGCTGTGGTTATCCAATATGTAATCTTCTTGTTTAGTGTGTTTTCCCTTGACAATGCTATTTTTCTTACATTTGTCTGTTCCAAAAGCATAATTATATCATTGCTGAATACTTCTGTTATCTTTAGTAATTGGTTGAGTTGTTGATTTGTTGCTGCCAGTAGTTTTAGATCATCCATGTATAGCAGATGTGTGATTTTGTGTGGGTATGTTCCAGTAATATTGCATCCATAATTTGTATTATTTAGCATATTGGATAGTGGGTTCAGAGCAAGGCAGAACCAGAAAGGACTTAATGAATCTCCTTGGTATATTCCACGCTTAACCCAGATAACCCTGACGTCCTTCTGGAAGGACGACGTAAGTCACTTTTGAAATTATTTATTTTTGTGAATATCGCATTGTTGCAACAGAATGTGGCACGTTGTTATATGAAGTAGGCAGAGTCAGTTGCGCACTGTGACATTCAGTTTGACGCTGTCGTGCATAGTGAGTGAGAAACTGTGTCTTGAAAATAGGGCCGATTTTACCATGGACGAACTGACTGACCTTGTCATCGATGGGTATGTATATTTTCTATCATATTGCGTCAATAATTCTGAAACTAGTCATATAATATCTTAAAGAATTAACCTATATTATTTATGGGTTCATATTATGACTGAAAGTTTTCGTCAGTTGTAATTCAATAATGTTTTCAACCGTCCTTCCAGAAGGACGGCAGGGTAATATGTTGTCATTTTGTACTCTCAGAAAACGATGTACACTTATGGAACTTTTGGACATGCTAGAATCAAAAGATGAGGAAATACCTAATACTGGTGTGAATGTAACATTACACCTCCTCTAAATTCAACTGATGACGTAACAGATGAAGATCCGGGTGCTGAAGAAAATCTAAGTGTAGATAAATTACCAACAAGTCAGCTCAATGCTACTGTGCTACATGACCTAAAAGAGAGGGGCGTGGAAGCAACAGGAGCAATAAGAGGAATCAGAGTTAAGAATTGTACTCTATCATCTGTAGATAAAATGATAAACGAAAATAGAGGATCATATGAAATTTGTTCTTGCTCAGCATCCGGGATTTCCATTGTACGGTGGAATGACAACAATGTTGTTACCGTAGCCACCAACTTTGACAGAGTGCGACCACTATGCTCTGTAGCAAGATTTTCCAGGGAACAAAAGAAAAAGATTAGCGTGCTTCAGCCTAACTTATTACACCCCTACAATACTCATATGGGAGGCATAGATCGAGCTGACCAAAATGTATCCCTATATGGATGCTGCATAAGAGTGAAAAAGTGGTATTTCCCGATCATTGCACATTTTATAGACATTGCAGAGCAAAATGCCTGGGATCTTTACAAGCACAACGAATAACCCATAGATCATCTGACATTTCGTCGTCGATTTGTCACTGCAAATCTTGAAAGTAACAAAAGAGTCACTACCATCAGAGGACGTCCTAGAAAGAGGGCAAAACTAGTTTCTAGATTTGATGGAAGAAAACATTATGTTGCTGAATTACCAATGGACGAGATAACAAAAAAGAATAAGCAGCTGAAATGTCGAAGTTGCCACAAAAAAACTACTACTATGTGCGTAAAATGTGGCGAACCACTTCATGTTTGTTGCTTTTTGTCTTATCATACTAGTGCATAAAAATGTGTATAGGTTATTTTCTTTGTTTTTTGTATTTATTAGCTGTTGTAGCCCATAATTCAAATATATTGATGTTTATTTGAAAGTATAACAACCAAAACAAGCTAATTGTGCAATGTCATATACTTTAAAAACATGTTACCTTATTGTCCTGACATCCTTCTGGAAGGATGTCCATTTTTGGAAATACTAAATAAAAAAAAATACTCAAAATTGTTTTTACTTTCTTCCTTACAACCTTGTGAATGAATGTAGGTAAGATATAAATCAATTTTGAAAAACAAATAATTCAGGACTATCTGGGTTTGTCTGTATTGGCTGTGATGTGATATTATTTGAATTTGTTTGGATATTAAGTGTGGTTTTCCAATTTTTCATTACTATGTTTAGGAACTGTATCAATTTAGGATCTACTTTGTACATTTCCAATATTTGTAGTAACCATGAGTGGGGTACACTATCAAAAGCTTTTTGGTAATCAATGTATGCGTAGTGCAGCGACCTTTGTTTAGTTTTAGCTTGATATGTCACCTCTGTATCTATTATCAGTTGCTCTTTACATCCTCGTGCTCCTTTGCAGCAGCCTTTTTGTTCTTCATTTATAATTTTGTTCTGTGTTGTATGTGTCATTAATTTCTGTGTAATGACTGAAGTTAATATTTTGTATATTGTTGGTAGGCATGTTATGGGGCGATATTTAGCTGGGTTTGCTGTGTCTGCTTGATCTTTAGGTTTCAGATAAGTTATTCCATGTGTAAGTGTATCAGGGAATGTGTATGGGTCTACAAAGTAACTATTAAATAATTTGTATCTAAAAACAAAGATGATGTGACTTACCAAATGAAAGTGCTGGCAGGTCGACAGACACACAAACAACCGCAAACATACACACAAAATTCAAGCTTTCGCAACAAACTGTTGCCTCATCAGGAAAGAGGGAAGGAGGGGGAAAGACGAAAGGAAGTGGGTTTTAAGGGAGAGGGTAAGGAGTCACTCCAATCCCGGGAGCGGAAAGACTTACCTTAGGGGGAAAAAAGGACGGGACACACACACACACACACACACACACACACACACACACACACACACACACACACACACACACAGATATATATATATATATATATATATATATACAGACACAAGCAGACATATTTAAAGACCAAATTAAATTAAATAATTTGGTTAGATGTGAATGTGTTGAGGTGAATTTCTTTAGCCAGAAATTTGCTATTTTATCTTTTCCAGGGGCTTTCTAATTGTGAGTAGAATTAATTGTTTGGGTGACTTTATGTTGCAAAATTATCACTTCAGGCATTTGTGGTATCATCTTGTATGTATCTGTATCTGCTTGTATCAACCGTGTATTCCTGTTATGTTGTACCGGGTTTGACCATATGTTGCTCCAGAAGTGTTCCATGTCTGTTATATTTGGTGGATTGTCTGTTTTAATGTGTGTGTTATCTATTGTCTGGTAAAATTTCTTTTGGTTTGTGTTGAATGTTTGGTTTTGTTTCCTTCTATTTTCACTTTTTTTGTATCTTCTAAGTCGTTTGGCCAATGCTTGTAATTTCTGCTTCTTTTCATCTAATTGCTCTATCACTTCTTGTTGTGAGATTTTACCTAACCTTTTTCGTTTTTTTTCTGACATTTCATTTCTTATAAATTGTGTTAGCTGTCCGATGTCTTTTCTCAGTTTTTCTATTCTGATCTGTAGCCTGTGTTGCCATGCTGGTTTTGTGGGTTTCTTCTGTGTGTTTGTTGGTTCTGATCTCTGCCTAGTGTGTATATTTAGTGTAGTGAGTAACTCTTCCATAGTTGTGTTTTCATTTATTTTGTTGTGTATGATTGTGTTGATAGTTTTTATTGTTGTTTCGATTTGTGGGTTATTTGGCGGTCTATGCAAGAATGGTCTAATGGTTGTATTTGTGTCTTTGTATTCTATATATGTCAGCTGAAATTTTTCTTCTATATCTAACATGTGTGTCACTTTGTGTTCTATTTGTGCTTGTTCTGGTGGCTGTCTTAAGATTTCATTTTCCTCTGACTGTTTAATTGATGCGTGTTGTCCTTTGTTTGTTTGCTCTGGGATGTTTGAGACCCTTACTGTATTTTCTTCTTCTTCTGATTGCACATTATTTTGTTCCAGTATTTGTTGTACTTGTTGTTTGATGTTTTCTAATTCTGACTGGAGTATCCTGTTATTTTTTATTATTACACAGATCTGATCAGCTAGTCGTTGTTCTGTTAAAAATTTTAATTCTGGGTATCTGGTAATAAATGTTGTGTATACTTGTGATCTGTATCCAGTTGTGTTGGTTCCTAGGTTTGTTGATTGGTAATAACAGAACATGAGGTGTCGATTAACTTCATCTGACCATCTCATCCTCCGTCTTTGTTTTCCTTCTAGGGTGGTTGCAGGAAGCATATCCTGCAAAACACCTCTATTTGGATTTGAATCATTTTCTAGTTGGCTAGCAGTGTCGTTACCATAGTGGGCGGGCATAGGGTTCAAGTGTCGTCCCCAACCATGACGGCGCTTGTTCGAGGCTTCTTTAGTTCTGTCCTGAACCAACTAATCACACTAAAAAGGGGGTTAGCCCTATTAGTGGTTTGTTCTTTTCGTCGCCTTTTACGACTGGCGGAACATACCGGAGGCCTATTCTTTTCCCGGGCCCAAGTGGCAGCCAGGCGAAGCTCGCTCAAGGTCACCCGCCCTACGCAGCGTTATGCAATCGATACACACAGCCGTGGCAAATACCCACCCACCTCCCCAGGGGTCGTAACCCCTGCAACCCATAGAAGATAGAGATGCTTCAGTAGCTGGTTTTTTTTTAAGGAAAGGATCTTTATTATGAATGATAATACAAAGTAATATCACCTTGTACAACAATATACTTGGTTAATACTCCACTAATCTTACACCATACATTTAGCCTCACATTGGCATTAATTTTTCTCTTATTCCTTGTATACAATGAAAATGGTTTGTCTGTAGTTACAACACATGTACCATAATTCCAGTTAGGTAATACTCCAATTGCAAATGTACGAAAGGATATAATATCCCTCTCGTTGTAGCTCTCAAGTCCTCCAAGTGGTGAATCACCTCCTCTTAATATAGCAATTGTTAACCAAGAATTACCACTAACAACCTCGTTGGTCGTACATGAGAATTGTATCTTGCAACCAACAAAAGTAATTGGTCCTTATTATTATTATTATTCTAGTTCGACATGTTGATGAGGTCATGACAGATGGGTGGTATCCCATACTTCAGTTATAAGTAATTTTCGCTGCACTATATCCAATGTCGGTGTACCCTCAAACTTTTTTCTCCAGAAAAAAAGCACTGATAATAATAATAATAATAATAATAATAATAAATCCCGTGGAGGCCCGGGAAAAGAATAGGCCTCCGGGACGTTCTGCCAGTCGTAAAAGCCGACGAAAAGAACAAACCACTAATAGGGCTAACCCCCCTTTTAGTGTGATGAGTTGGTTCAGGACAGAACTAATGAAGCCTCAGACAAGCGCCGTCATGGTCAGGGATGACGCTTGAACCCTATGCCCGCCCACAATGGTAACGACACTGCTAGCCAACTGGAAAATGATTTAAATCCAAATAGAGGGGTTTTGCAGGATATGCTTCCTGCAACCACCCTAAAAGGAAAACAAAGACAGAGGATGAGATGGTCAGATGAAGTTAATCGACACCTCATGTACTGTTATTACCAAGCAACAAACCTAGGAACCAACACAACTGGATACAGATCACAAGTATACACAACATTTATTACCAGATACCCAGAATTAAAATTTTTAACAGAACAACGACTAGCTGATCAGATCCGTGTAATAATCAAAAATAACAGGATACTCCAGTCAGAATTAGAAAACATCAAACAACAAGTACAACAAATACTGGAACAAAATAATGTGCAATCAGAAGAAGAAGAAAATGCAGTAATGGACTCAAACATCCCAGAGCAAACAAACAAAGGACAACACGCATCAATTAAACAATCAGAGGAAAACAAAATCTTAAGACAGCCACCAGAACAAGCACAAATAGAACACGAAGTGACGCAAATGTTAGATATAGAAGAAAAATTTCAGCTGACATATATAGAATACAAAGACACAAATACAGACATTAGACCATTCTTGCATAGACTGCCAAATAACCCACAAGTCGAAACAACAATAAAAACTATCAACTCAATCATACACAACAAAATAAATGAAAACACAATTATGGAAGAGTTACAACTATTAGTTTATATAGGAGCACTCACTACACTAAATATACAAACTAGGCAGAGATCAGAACCAACCAACACACAGAAGAAACCCACAAAACCAGCATGACAACACAGGCTACAGATCAGAATAGAAAAACTGAGAAAAGACATAACACAATTTATAAGAAATGAAATGTCAGAAAAAAAAAAAACGAAAAAGGTTAGGTAAAATCTCACAACAAGAAGCGATAGAGCAATTAGATGAAAAGAAGCAGAAATTACAAGCATTGGCCAAACGACTTAGAAGATAAAAAAAAGTGAAAATAGAAGGAAACAAAAACCAAATATTCAACACAGACCAAAAGAAATTTTACCAGACAATAGATAACACACACATTAAAATAGACAACCCACCAAACATAACAGACATGGAACACTTCTGGAGCAACATATGGTCAAACCCGGTACAACATAACAGGCATGCATGGTGGATACAAGCAGAAACAGACACATACAAGATGATACCACAAATGCCTGAAGTGATAATTTTGCAACATGAAGTCACCCAAGCAATTAATTCTACTCACAATTGGAAAGCCCCTGGAAAAGATAAAATAGCAAATTTCTAGCTAAAGAAGTTCACCTCAACACATTCACATCTAACTAAATTATTTAACATATCTAAAAACAAAGATGATGTGGCTTACCGAACGAAAGCGCTCGCAGGTCGATAGACACACAAACAAACACAAACATACACACAAAATTCTAGCTTTTGCAACAAACAGTTGCTTCGTCAGGAAAGAGGGAAGGAGAGGGAAAGACGAAAGGAAGTGGGTTTTAAGGGAGAGGGTAAGGAGTCATTCCAATCCCGGGAGCGGAAAGACTTACCTTAGGGGGAAAAAAGGACAGGTATACACTCGCGCACACACACACATATTTAAAGACAAAGAGTTTGGGCAGAGATGTCAGTCGAGGCGGAAGTGCAGAGGCAAAGATGATGTTGAATGACAGGTGAGGTATGAGTGGCGGCAACTTGAAATTAGCGGAGACTGAGGCCTGGTGGGTAACGGGAAGAGAGGATATATTGAAGAGCAAGTTCCCATCTCCAGAGTTCGGATAGGTTGGTGTTGGTGGGAAGTACCCAGATAACCCAGACGGTGTAACACTGTGCCAAGATGTGCTGGCCGTGCACCAAGGCATGTTTAGCCACAGGGTCATCCTCATTACCAACAAACACTGTCTGCCTGTGTCCATTCATGCGAATGGACAGTTTGTTGCTGGTCATTCCCACATAGAATGCATCACAGTGTAGGCAGGTCAGTTGGTAAATCACGTGGGTGCTTTCACATGTGGCTCTGCCTTTGATCGTGTACACCTTCCGGGTTACAGGACCGGAGTAGGTGGTGGTGGGACGGTGCATGGGACAGGTTTTACGTCGGGGGCGGTTACAAGGATAGGAGCCAGAGGGTAGGGAAGGTGGTTTGGGGATTTCATAGGGATCAACTAACAGGTTACGAAGGTTAGGTGGACGGCGGAAAGACACTCTTGGTGGAGTGGGGAGGATTTCATGAAGGATGGATCTCATTTCAGGGCAGGATTTGAGGAAGTCGTATCCCTGCTGGAGAGCCACATTCAGAGTCTGGTCCAGTCCCAGAAAGTATCCTGTCACAAGTGGGGCACTTTTGTGGTTCTTCTGTGGGGGATTCTGGGTTTGAGGGGATGAGGAAGCGGCTCTGGTTATTTGCTTCTGTACCAGATCGGCAGGGTAGTTGCGGGATGCGAAAGCTGTTGTCAGGTTGTTGGTGTAATGGTTCAGGGATTCCGGACTGGAGCAGATTCGTTTGCCAGCTGCAGTGTGGCAGCTGCCACCCATTCCACATCAAACGGTCCCTTCCCTACAGCCTAGGTCTTCGTGGCAAACGAATCTGCTCCAGTCTGGAATCCCTGAACCATTACACAAACGTCCACCCGGTCTCCCGCATGCCCACTATACGCCCTCGCTCAAAGTCCGTCGCTGCACATACGGTTCACGTCCACGCTGTCGCGGTATGCTACCAGTGTTAAAGACTGCGATGGAACTCCGTATGCCACGGCAAACTGGCTGACACTGACGGCGGCGGTGCACAAATGCTGCGCAGCTAGCGCCATTCGACGGCCAACACCGCGGTTCCTGGTGTGTCCGCTGTGCCGTGCGTGTGATCATTGCTTCTACAGCCCTCTCGCAGTGTCCGGAGCAAGTATGGTGGGTCTGACACACCAGTGTCAATGTGTTCTTTTTTCCATTTCCAGGAGTGTAGAATGAGCAGAAACTAGCAAAATACACAAAGCAATCACTCATATAAATACATCGGCTACACCACTGCAATTTCATAACCACTTCTACAACCCTTTAGATCACATAACATCAACAGATATGAAGAAAGTAAATTGGAAAAAGAAAACACTACATGGCAAGCACTCGTATCATCTAACACAGCCACACATCGATCAAGACGCATCCAACACATGGCTAAGAAAAGGCAATATATACAGTGAGACGGAAGGATTCATGATTGCAATACAGGATCAAACAATAAACACCAGATATTACAGCAAGCATATTATTAAAGATCCCAATACCACAACAGATAAATGCAGACTTTGCAAACAACAAATAGAAACAGTAGATCACATCACAAGCGGATGTACAATACTAGCAAATACAGAATACCCCAGAAGACATGACAATGTAGCAAAAATAATACATCAACAACTTGCCTTACAACATAAAACTATAAAACAACAAGTTCCCACGTACAAGTATGCACCACAAAATGTACTGGAGAATGATGAATACAAATTATACTGGAACAGAACCATTATAACAGATAAAACAACACCACATAACAAACCTGACATCATACTCACCAATAAAAAGAAAAAATTAACACAACTAATCGAAATATCCATACCCAATACAACAAATATACAAAAGAAAACAGGAGAAAAAATTGAAAAATACATCCAACTGGCTGAGGAAGTCAAGGACATGTGGCATCAGGATAAAGTTGACATTATACCAATTATACTATCAACTACAGGAGTAATACCACATAATATCCACCAGTACATCAATGCAATACAGCTACATCCAAACATGTATACAACTACAGAAATCCATAATTATTGATACATGTTCAATTACCCGAATGTTCCTAAATGCAATTTAACATATACCATACAGTTAAAAGGAAGTCACGTTTGATCAAAGTCCGCGTCACTTTCCATTTTTGACCAGACATAACGTCTGAGAAAAGAAAGAAATAATAATAATAAGTACAACTTATCTGACAAAAAAATTCTTTTTGTGGAATTTTGTTGTTTTGTACATAATTAACTGCATTAAAGAAATAATGTGTAACCTTACGCACATTTCCATTTCACATTTTTGTATAAGTGGGAGTTTCCATACTTTTCCATTTTTTCAGACAAACGTATAAGATCCTTAACAGATTTATTAGTTCATGAATTAACTTCTGGGCCAAAAATTAGATATTCTTACACTGTACCCACACGACGACTTGTGCTAACTGTACACTTCCTTATTCATTGTTTGCTTGCAGTCATGTTTATTTGATTTCATCACTCAGTCAAAGGATCTGTTTTCAGAGGTCCTGGTTCCTTTGCAGCTAACTTTTTCTAGTGATTTGCCTTTCTGTTCCCAGAATGAGATTTCCACTCTGCAGTGGAGTGGGCATTGATATGAAACTTCCTGACACGTTAAAGCTGTGTGCCGCATCAAGACTCAAACTCAGGACTGTTACCTTTAACAAGCAAGTGCTCTATCGACTGAGATACCCAAGCATGTCCCATGACCCCTCCTCTCAACTTTACTTTTCTGTTAGTAGTTAAAACAGGTTCAACATGGTTCATGTTTAGATTGCACATGAAAGCCAATTCTTGCACAGTGAACAACCAACTCCAAACACAGTGTTTGTAAAAATGTTTAAATTCAAATAGTGGTGTCTACCAACATGGTCACATGACTAAAATACAAATGAGGTGCTGAGATCCGTAAGGGCCTAAAGCACACCACTGTCGATCCCACATTTAAGTGAATATCAGAGAAACCAGGGAAAAACGAACACCTAAACCTTTCTGTTCGAGTTCTGATTTCTCTTATTTTATTTTGATGATCATTCCTACCTATGTAGGTTGGGCTCAACAAAATATTTTCGCATTCGGAAGAGAAAGTTGGTGACTGAAATTTAGTAAATAGATCTCGCCGCGACGAAAAACGTCTTTGCTTTAATGACTTCCATCCCAATTCGCGTATCATATCTGCCACACTCTCTCTCCTATTACGTGATAATACAAAACAAGCTGCCCTTATTTGCACCCTTTCGATGTCTTCCGTCAATCCCACCTGGTAAGGATCTCACACCACGCAGCAATATTCTAACAGAGGACAAATGAGTGTAGTGTAAGCTGTGTCTTTGCTTTAATGACTTCCATCCCAATTCGCGTATCATATCTGCCACACTCTCTCTCCTATTACATGATAATACAAAACAAGCTGCCCTTATTTGCACCCTTTCGATGTCTTCCGTCAATCCCACCTGGTAAGGATCTCACACCACGCAGCAATATTCTAACAGAGGACAAATGAGTGTAGTGTAAGCTGTCTCTTTAGTGGACTTGTTGCATCTTCTAAGTGTCCTGCCAATGAAACGCAACCTTTGGCTCGCCTTTCCCACAATATTATCTATGTGGTCTTTCCAGCTGAAGTTGTTCATAATTTTAACACCCTTGAGAATTGTACTATTTATCGAGTAACCGAATTCCAACGGATTTCCTTTGGAACTCATGTGGATCACACTTTTCGTTATTTAGCATCAACTGCCACCTGCCACACCATACAGCAATCTTTTCTAAATCGCTTTGCAACTGATACTGGTCTTCGGATGACCTTACTAGACGGTAAATTACAGCATCATCTGCGAACAACCTAAGAGAACTGCTCAGATTGTCACCCAGGTCATTTATATAGACCAGGAACAGCAGAGGCCTCAGGACACTTCCCTGGGGAGCACCTGATATCACTTCAGTTTTACTCGATGATTTGCCGTCTATTACTATGAACTGCAACCTTCCTGACAGGAAATCACGAATCCAGTCGCACTACTGAGACGATACCCCATAGGCCCGCAGCTTGATTAGAAGTCGCTTGTGAGGAACGGTGTCAAAAGCTTTCCGGAAATCTAGAAATATGGAATCAACTTGAGATCCCCTGTCGATAGCGGCCATTACTTCGTGCGAATAAAGAGCTAGCTGTGTTGCACAAGAATGATGTTTTCTGAAACCATGCTGATTACGTATCAATAGATCGTTCCCTTCGAGGTGATTCATAATGTTTGAATACAGTATGTGCTCCAAAATTCTACTGCAAACCGACGTCAATGATATAGGTCTGTAGTTCGATGGATTACTCCTACTACCCTTCTTAAACACTGGTGCGACCTGTGCAATTTTCCAACCTGTAGGTACAGATCTATCGGTGCGCGAGCGGTTGTATATGATTGCTAAGTAGGGAGCTATTGTATCTGCGTAATCTGAAAGGAACCTAATCGGTATACAATCTGGACCTGAAGACTTGCCCGTATCAAGCAACCCATAAGGTATCTACTTCTAAGAAATTCATGCTAGCAGCTGTTCGTGTTTCAAATTCTGGAATATTCCATTCGTCTTCCCTGGTGAAGGAATTTCAGAAAACTGCGTTCAATAACTCCGCTTTAGCGGCACAGTCGTCGGTAACAGTAACATCGGCACTGCGCAGCGAAGGTATTGACTGCGTCTTGCCACTTGTGTACTTTACATACGACCAGAATTTCTTTGGATTTTCTACCAAATTTCGAGACAATGTTTCGTTGTGGAACCTATTAAAAGCATCTCGCATTGAAGTCCATGCCATATTTTGCGCGTCTGTAAATTTTAGCCAATCTTCGGGATTTTGCGTTCTTCTGAACTTCCCATGCTTTTTCCGTTGCTTCTGCAACAGCGTTCGGACCTGTTTTGTGTAACACGAGGGATCAGTTCCATCTCTTACAAATTTATGAGGTATGAATCTCTCAATTGGTGTTGCTACTATATCTTTGAATTTGAGCCACATCCCATCTACATTTGCTTAGTAAGTTCGGAAGGAATGGAGATTGTCTCTTAGGAAGGCTTCTAGTGACACTTTATCCGCTTTTTTAAGTAAAATTATTTTGCGTTTGTTTCTGGTGGATTTGGAAGAAACAGTATTGAGCCTAGCTACAACTACCTTGTGATCACTAATCTCTGTATCAGTCATGATGCTCTCTATCAGCTCTGGATTGTTTGTGGCTAAGAGGTCAAGTGTGTTTTCACAACCATTTACAATTCGCGTGGGTTCGTGGACTAACTGCTCGAAATAATTTTCGGAGAAAGCATTTAGGACAATCTCGGAAGATGTTTTCTGCCTACCACCGGTTTTGAACAAGTATTTTTGCCAACATATCGAGGGAGGTTGAAGTCCCCACGAACTATAACCGTATGAGTGGGGTATTTATTTCTTACGTCATCGGAGTCTGGGGGTCGGTAGAAGGAGCCAATTATTAACTTAGTTCGGCTGTTAAGTATAACCTCCACCCATACCAATTCGCATGGAGTATCTACTTCGACTTCACTACTGACCTCTACTGACAGACACAAACACTCCACCACCAGTTCTGCCTAATCTATCTTTCCTGAACACTGTCTAAGACTTCGTAAAAATTTCTGCAGAACTTATTTCAGGCTTTAGCCAGCTTTCTGTACCTATAACGATTTCAGCTTCTGTGCTTTCTATTAGCGCTCGAAGCTCAGGGACCTTCCCAGCACAACTACAACAGTTTACAACTACAATTCCAACTGTTCCTTGATCCAAGCACGTCCTGTATTTGCCATGCACCCTTTGAGATTGCAGCCCACCCCGTACTTTCCCGAGGCTTTCTAACCTAAAAAACTGCCCAGTCCACGCCACACAGCCTCCGCTACCCATGTAGTCGCCAGCTGAGTGTAGTGACCTCCTGACCTATTCAGCGGAACCCGAAACCCCACCACCCTATGGCACAAGTCAAGGAATCTGCAGCCAACACGGTCGCAAAACCGTCTGAGCCTCTGATTCAGACCCTCTACCCGGCTCTGCACCAAAGGTCCACAGTCAGTTCTGTCAACGATGCTGCAGATGGTGAGCTCTGCCTTCATCTCATAAGCAAGACCGGCAGCCTTCACCAAATCAGATAGCCGCTGGAATCCAGAGAGAATTTCATCAGATCCAAAGCGACACACGTCATTAGTGCCGACATGTGCCACCACCTGCAGCTGGCTGCACCCTGTGCTCTTCATGGCATCTGGAAGGCCCTTTCCACATCAGGAATGACTCCACCCGGAATGCACACTGGATTTCTTCCCCTCCTTAGCCGCCATATCCCTAAGGGGCCCCATTACGCGCCTAACATTGGAGCTCCCAACTACCAATACGCCCATCCTCTGCGATTGCCCGGACCTTGAAGGCTGAGAATCATCCTCTGAAACAGGGCAGGCAGCTGCATCTGGCTCAGCCAGAGACAGTACCTGAAACCTGTTTGTCAGACGCACCAGGGAGGCTTTCTGATCAGCCTCCGGGAACGTCTTTCGCTGCCTGGAACGACCTCCCAATCAACCACAGGCGAGGGCTCAGCCCCACTGCGGGCAGCAACTGGGGCAACCACAGCAGAAGACCGATCTGGGGACAGACGGGACGAGGTTGACATCCCCGTGATACCCAAGTCCGGCTCCCCACAGTGGTGCCCATTGGCAACAGCCTCAAGCTGCGCGACCGAAGTCAGCGCCGCTTGCAGCTGTGAGCGAAGGGATGCCAACTCAGCCCTCATCCGAACACAGCAGTCACAGTCCCTGTCCATTCTAATCGATGTTGAACAACAGTTACTGAAACACGAGTCTGTGCCTAGATAACGCAAGGGAAACACACAAAGAATGTATTAACTAACCTGTATAAATGCCTAACGACTACGCTACAATCTGCCTGAATTTACGATTACAGTAACTAAATCTCGAAATTACACCTCCTATACGAAACTCACACGCAATTTAAGTAAGAATCTACGAAGTAAACACTAAAGCGCGACGCTACAACTCTCAAATACTATAATACGCCCGAAATTTATGAATTAAACAATGGAAGTACCCAAAAACACGCAAAGAAATTAAGAATTACACTATGTAACAAATAAGTAAGCTAGGGGTATATGACTTACTGCTGCAGCTGCTCATCCAACGGTGGCAGGGAGCACACTGGCTGTGACCAACCGACACTGGCCGTTCAAAACAAAAACAGAAGACAGATGACTACGCGAATTTACACTATTCAGGTACTAAAGCGCGATGCTACAACTCTCAAATACTATAATACGCACGAAATTTATGAATTAAACAATGCAAGTACCTAAAAACGTGCAAAGAAATTAAGAAGTAAACTATGTAACAAATAAGCAAGCTAGGGGTATACAACTTGCTGCTGCAGCTGCTTATCCAACGGCGACAGGGAGCAATGGCAGTTATGACCAAATGGAATGAGCAATCAAACCCGCAATTGCAGTCCCACAATAACATCTGTATTATGTTAGAGAGAGTCTATACGTGATACAGTTGCAGACATGGAGGAAAAGATTCAGTATTATTTCTCTGATTTTCAATAATGATTTTAATTATGCCTTTTTTTAGCACAGGTAGCATTAAACTATGCCATTTAATGGATTGTGTATTAAATGTGCAAACAATGGAAGCAACTGCATATGGCAAATGCCTGTATGTTCACTCCCAGCAGCCACCGCTCCGAGTGTCAGCTTTGGTTGTGGATACAGCACACACCTTTCACTCCCTAAGATGCTGGTGTAATCACAATTAAAATTCATAACATAGTTTCTCATACATTTGCATTTTGCTTTTGTTGTCTAGGCCTCAGCCGATGTGCCATACAAATCCCAGTCATGCCAAGACGGTACATTTGCTCGTGATGTTTTAATAGCAATGGCCTCAACACTGTGACAACTACAGACCAAGATAACCAGCAGCTAAGCATGTAAACTGCTCCTATGGTCTAGTTCTAGCACCATTCACTCCATACTTTAATAGGTATTTCTTGAATGTGAAATATGTGGAAGGAACCCTTCCCTTATTTTCAAATAGTGGGTGTGAAAAAACCTACGCACACACACATTTTTACAGTTATTAGAAGAGATAAAAATGAACACTTTTGCTATGTGACACAAATGTCACAGCTTTCCCAACTAGGGATTCTTGAAATGTCCGACGCTGAGCTTCTTTTGGCCAATTTCCACAACTGTTTTGACTGCTGTGATGCAACACACTGACATCATACTCAGAAATGCAACAAAATTGCATCTTATTGCTAGGAAGGGTAGGTTTTCATTACTGATACCAGCATCCACATCCCTGTATAAACAGTTACATTATTATCATTTATGTTGCATTTACATGAAAGTTTCTACTGAAGTATACAGGTTCCTGATGGCTACTCGTGAGGTGTATCACAATTTCTATTATGGTTTAGGGAAGGAATTTACTAAATAAAGTTTTATGAGGAACCTATGTCCAGAAATGTACCATTTGGGTGTAAAATAAGTTTAAAACTTGGATCACTTCACAGTATGCACTAAAACTAAGAAGAGGGTGGTATCATCACTCCCTTTTGTAATTACGATATCACATACTATTTTTGTCCAGCTACAACAACACTGGTGCTCAAGTTATATGTTCACTACTAGGAGTGTTGATTGTGGTACTCCTCAGATGCATAGCTCTCTTGACTTTGAAGTGAACGTCCTTCATCAAGTGGGTGAGAATCTGAAGAAGAGCACTCAAAACACTGCCCACGCTTTGGGCTCCTGTAAAGCATGTGGATCAGAGATTATTGTCTCTGCTGTGCGCATACTGTGAAATGGGAGATTGGAAAGTGATCCAATATCCAAATGGTATATGTCTGGACATCGGTCCCTTATAAAAACTTTATCTACTCAGCCCTCTACATTCCGGGTGGGAAGGTGTGCCGGTGCCCAGCAGATTAGTGTTGAGGCTCGATGTGCCAGCCAGTCTGTGGATGGTTTTTAAGGCGGTTTTCCATCTGCCTCGGCAAATGCAGGCTGGTTCCACTTATTCCGCTTCAGTTACACTATGTCGGCGATCGCTGCGCAAACACTTTCTCCACGAAAGTGTACACCATAATTACTCTACCACGCAAACATTGGGGTTACTCTCTTCTGGTGTAAAATGTTCTGGGGGTCCAAACTGCACAATAACCCTGGATTTGGTGTGGGGCGGTGGTGGGATGAGTGGACTGCTGTGGGGTTGTGTACTACTTCGGGCTACAGCGTTTCTAGGTCCCCAGTTCCATACAATACAATACAAGCTCTCTACAATCCCTAGAAGCCTCTTATAGGACTTGTGAAACACATTGTCTATTTCTAAATGGCTTGTGATGTTCCGCTGCTTTTTTATCACAATATTGATTGGGGATGTACACTTCCTATTATTATTCATTAGCTCACCTTATTTCTTCACCCTCGCCAGTATCTCCTGATTGGACTTTGTTTCTCAAATTGCTGCAGTTATTACCAGAAGTTAAGGGTACAACCCTGTATCCAAAATCCTGAAATAAATACGATGCTTCTCAAAAACATGTCATATATTGCACTTTTATCTACAGTGACTGTGCGTAACAAAATTCATTCATTATTTGAAATATCACAAATACATTACTGACTGTATCCAAAACGGTCTGTCTTAGTTAACAAATTCCAACTGAATACATAAATAACTTTTTTCCTTGTCCTTGTGAAATCATTGGCATTGTCACGGCCACTTTTCTTCAATGGCTCAGATTTTATCTTCAAGGCAGGACTGGAAGATATGGAATAAGCCACTCAACCAGTGGTACTGCAAACTTGGTAAGATTTCTATTGTCATTCGAGCTTGCAGATACGCTGCTTCCATCCACTCCAGAATGCATGCACATAAATGACACACATTTGAACTGTACTAATTCTCTGCTCAAACAAATCTTTTATGGTGGCAATCCTCATTTCTTGGTTCAGTAAATGCTTGTGCAACACCTTTCTTTACCAAAGTGATACATTATAATACAGATTCCTCCACATAACCAGATTTCACCACTACTGTATTTCACCAAAAAACAATGAACATTTAAAATTTCAAAACTAGTTTTAACATTCTTAATTAAATTTTCTGACAGCCTGTGTTGGGTTTCTTTGAGGCATAATCACAGATATGAATGAGTATTTTTATTACAAATGTGGTGCAGTTATGTTTGTTATGTATGGAATACTCCACAGTGAATTCACATATCATCAATCACAGGCATGTATTTACCTTAACTTCACTTTGATTAGCTGTCTTTACCAGGCTATCATTCTCTTGCTATGAATATGGAACCTCTAACAAGAAACTGCTCTTCTCAACATGTATCATTAAACAATTTTACAATACCTCTTTACTTTATCTCATGAGTTTCTCATTACTACAACCTGCAGTCCAATAGCTCTTTTAGTCTAATTATCCATATTTCATTTAACCAACTATATTTCTTTGAGAAATCAGACTTTACAAGCCATACTCTTAACACTTTCGGTAATCACTGGACATATGCTATGCCTCTGGCAAACCTGTGAATTCAGATTTTAATAAATGGATATGAGAAGGATTTCGCAATGGAGACTATTGAATATGGAAGAAGAGAGAGCATTGCATACAAATCTCGGACGCTTGCTTCGTCTTTAAGTTAGCATATGGAACAGATTAATAATCTCGTGTAAATTGCTACTTTTGAGGAACCTTGAAACTGACTGTACCTACTTGTGTAGTAACTGTCAATATACATCTCTTTCTGCAGAAACATTATCTCTATGCAGTCATTTACCTCTCTACAGTGATAGTATCTCTATTTATGTATCCTCCTCTCTTTCTCAGGTGTAGTAACTGTCAACATACGTCTCTTTCCGCAGAAACATTATCTCTACGCAGTCATTTACCTCTCTACAGTGATAGTATCTCTATTTATGTATCCTACTCTCTTTCTCAGATATAGGTTATCCTTCTCCTCTATGTTAATCTATTCATTCCAACATACCATACACACATACATACAGATTTAGGGGTCAATATTCCATTAACATCATTTACAACTATACCTTCTCTTTCTATGCATATATATCAAGGTAACATATTCCTACTGTATCCCATATTCATATCTGGTTTCTAATCTCCCACCTGTGCAGTATCCATTGTACTCCTCTGTACATAATTATTTGTTGTATACTTATATAACTATTATGACTCTGAATATCCTATGTTTCAGCCATCACATCTGCACATTAGCCCATCATATTTACACTTTATAGCCAAGGATATATCCCTCTTGATTCCCCTGCCAAAACTGACTGAGCTAACCGACAGTACCATTCAGAACACATAAATCATCTAGGTTCTGCAGCCCATTTGTTGGTGAAAGTTTGCTAATTTCTGTTGATTACCAAATATGAATGTAACCATACTTTATTTGTTACACACACGGTGTTACAAAACAATACTGACAAACTTTGAGGGGTTTAGGGGGTGTTGTGAGAATCAAATTGAGGATAGGACCCTGTCTGAAAACACCATCTAATGCCACTACAGAGCATCGAAATTATAGGCACTGGTGCCTGCCAATAGGCCACCCCTCCGGCAACAAACGGCTTTGTATGCTGACTGACCACAGGTGGAATGTCTCACAGTGTTGTATGTTTTTCCGTGATTGCAACTGGTTGCCATGATCAGCAGTGGAGAAGATGGAGCTACCTGCTGTAAAGACACGCCTTGTCTCCTATGAATACTTTACTCTGTTGTGTCAATGGATGATGGTTTTCGATGCAGGTTTCCGTCCACAGTTTATTTTTCTCATAGAACCCTCCAAAATTTCCAGTGCTTTTGGTATACAAGAGAAAAATAAACTGCAGATCAAAATCTGTGTCTAAAGCCATCATCCACTGAGGCAACAGAGCCAAGTATTCACAGGGACAAGCCTGTCTATGCAGCAGCTAGCTCCGTCTTCTCTTTTGACGGCAATCGTGGCAGTCAGTCTCAATCACTGGACAACAAACATTGTGAGACATCCTGCCTGTGGTCTGTCATTTTACAAAGCCACATTTGCTGCTCAATGTGTGGCCTAGCGGCAGATGCCAGTGCTATATCTTCGAAGCTCTGCAGTGTCAATGGATGATGTTTCCTGACACACGTTCCTATACTCAATGTGTTCCTCACAATATCCTCTACAAGCCCTCAGAGTTTGTAGGTACTGTTTTGTAACATCCTGTATAATTATCTCATTGTGTATGCATTAGTCGTTCTATCCCGTTGCTCCGAAAGTGTAGGAAGTTAAAAGTTTAAAGAGGAAACAGCAAAATCACTAAATGTAAACATGGATTACGTGGAGACCCCCCCCCCCCCCTCCGCACTGCTCTGTGCAATAGCCCTGGATCTACAATATTTCGAACCAGGGCAATACTAGAGGGTGGCCGTCCACACTTCTGCCCGCCTCCCTAGAACGTTTGAGATAATACGTCAAAAATTAAAAAAAATGACTTTTCAAAAATATGTTCATTTTGTAGCGCACATCTTTCTGAACAGTCTGATGCATAAAACATATAACCTGCCAGGAGGAAATGTAAGAAGTGTTATTTGGTCTTAAATGTGACAAAGTGCAATGCTGCGCCCCTTCACACAGCATTCTTCTACCGCACGTCACTGTATTTTACACTGTGGAACTCAAATGTGTATATTTTGTAAAGGATGCCATCAAACTATATTCAGGACAGTGGAAATTAAAACGTCATTTGGTGCCTCTCCTTCTCCCAGTTGGCCAGTTTGACATCCTGTCCCTCTTTAATAAAACACCCTCGCAATTAATACTGGATGGGATTATTTGAAACCGGAAGAACTCTTCAGAAAATTTGGACTCTTTATTGCCTTTTAGCTAATAACTTGCAGTTCTGTGTTACAAAATTACATGTAGGATACATAAAACCAGTACAGACACGACACAAGCAAAACAACACACATTTATTCAGTCCTTAGCTCCTAGGATTTTTTTCTGTCTAATCTTGCTACAGCTTTACATGGCGTGCTTTCCTTACTGCGAAAGAATCTATTACCCCATCAAAATTCATCAAACGTTTTGCTATACGAAAAATCGAAATATTGTTAGCTAATACTCAAAAAGCTATTAATACAAATAGTATTTGTGGCGTGGTTTCTTGATCTAATTACGTCTATTTTGTCACTGTCTACTAGATAAAAGAAAATAGGCCATTCTAATATTGCAGCAATTGTAACACACACCAAATACGTGAGACTGTTTTGGCAATAATAGTCATTTTTATAATACGACAGAATATAATTAGCAAAGTACCAATATGAAATGCCTATTCATCCTACTACAAGCAAAAAGGTTTATGTTAGGAAATAGTCTCACATTTCATTCATATACCCCAGTTTCTTAAGCATGAGATCGAAAAGTAGTAGTATGAAATATTTGAATAAATTTGGAATCGCCATTTTCTTCCATAATTTGTATGATGTCCCCGTTTTTTCTCCTTCCTCGTTCTATCAATCAATCTTCTCATCACTAATTGTGTAACTGTTCCTACCACTGACAAAACTCATTCTACAATTAACTCTACTGTCACCAATTTAGTTATCCAGAGATTATTCTCCGGTTAGGCGTTATTATGAGTTCGTACAACGCGTTTTCCGTGCTATTCCCAGAATAGAACTTAAGTGGCTGCTAGCCGGGGACTGTACTGCTTTCCCTTTCTAGGTATCGATCTGGCCAAAAATTTTCTGTCAAAATTTCATTTTCTTGCATGCACCAAGAAGATAATACGTAATCTTTCTTACCTGTTATTACTGTTAGTCGTTTATTTCCACTCTGGTAGCCTGAATCTATGGACTTCGCTAGTCATTATAAAAACGCTGATCAATCACGTGAGCAAACAGCAGTTGGCATTAACCCATTCGGCTTCATTCCGCTAAGCTCGTATAGCCCCGTCCCCTTTTGTCTGCAGGAAAGATTATTTCTAGATGGATTCCCCTGGCAGAGACATCACGTACACTATGCATGCATTCAAATATCAACTTATAATTCATTCAGAAATCAACTTGGAATTGTGTTCAAAAACCAATAGGAATGAGTTTCAAAATCATCTAAATCATCAATAGACCAACGAGCGGTAGATGCTAGACGCTTTGTGAAACAAGGTTTTTTTCCTCAAGAGTATGAAATTGCCGCCTGGTTCAGATACCCGATTTGCAGCTTACACAGTCAACAGTGACATTTCTGTAGCCAGAAGCGGGAGAAGGTACTACTCATACGCGACTCAACTGCGCATGCGCATGAGCCTCCTCGTAACTGCTTAAATGTATCTAATGTAGACAGTTGTGATGTCACGCTCATCGAAGATAATTTGTTGTTAAGGAGCATTGCATAGTCTTCCTAAAGCCTTTCACACACTTTGCTGTTGGCAGACACTTGTACGAGCTCTGTGTGTATTTATGTGGCACACTTCCTTCGAAATTTAAGTTTTATTCTCTCGTTCATGTTTTGTTGCTGCAGTATCATTCTGCAGTAGCGGGATACAGAAATAGACATTGTTAGAGTATCGATCCTTACCAGTCAAAATAACAAAAAATTAACTGAAAAGTAAATCAATGAAAAATTCCTGGAATTCTAAAAAATTCCCAGGGTTTTTCCCGAGTCGTATAGACCCTGTAGCTTACATACAATGTATTCATAACTTAACTGTTAAGCAGAACACTCGTTCAAGTACATACAGCTGTTATAGCAATGCTTAAAATCAATATAAGTCTCAGAATAACCACTATTAACCATAATTTCCAAACTTCCTTTACGCACAATGTCTTCATTAGAGTTCAAATATTTCTCCTAATCAGGTTTTTGATCACCACGCATTCTTATACACCTGCTGCAACATACAAATTCATTTGTAGCTATGTCAATAGTACCGCAAACTACTTTCAATATATTATGTTAACTTTCTCGTATCTTTTATATGACAACTGTAAATCATTTAACTCCTTAATTATTTTATTCATACTTAGATTCTGTAATTCATTTCCCATTCTCTCTGTTTCTCTATTAGAATGAGGTGTATATGCAGACACTTCAGTCTTTTCACATACTAGATCAGCTGCAATTGGGACAAATATTTTAAATCAAAATCAATAGATCTGCAAGGTATTTCTTTGCATGACTGTTCATCACTCACTCTCTCTAGAATTCTAGAGAGATCTTGAGCAAGAGCTAGAGCAAATTACGAGGGTGGTTTGAAAAGCTCTCGCAACAGAATAGAAAAAAAAGTACTTACATCACTGAAACTTTTTTTTTATTTTTCAATGTAGTCTCCATGTAGATTAATGCACTTGGTCTAACAATGTTCCAGTGCCTTGATCCCATGTCGAAACCAAGTTTCCTCCAGGCCTGCAAAATAGTTGTCAACTCCAGCTATCAGTTCTTTGTTTGAAGTCAATCTTCCTCTGACAGAGCCATATCAGGTGAATAAGGCAGGTGTCGTAGCAACAATTCCTACCTTAGTTCGTGTAATTTTGCCATGGCGACAGCACATGTGCGGGTGCGCATTTCTTTATGGAAGATGGCTTTCTTCCTTGCTAAACCTGGCCATTTTTCGTGTACCTTTTGTTGCAATTTGTCCAGGAGATTAGCATAGTAGTCTCCAGTAATTGTTTGCCCAGTGGGGAGATTATCTACAAACAGGACCCCCTTCGCATCCCAGAACACTGATGCCATGACCTTTCCAGCTGAAGGAAGTGTCTTTGCTTTCTTTGGTGGTAGAGAATCAGCATGTTTCCACTGCTGTTTTGCCTCTGGGGTATAGTGGTACACCCTAGTTTCACCTGAGGTCACAAACCGGCACAAAAAATCTTGTTCATTTCTCCTAAACATTCTCACACGTTTTTGATCCAGTGTCAAGAGTAGTGGCACCCATCTTGCAGATAATTTTTTCATGTCTAATTCTTCAGTTAAAATGTGATATACCCTTTCAGATGACATGTGGCAAGTGTGAGCAATTTCACACACTTTCAATCAGCAATCCTCCATGACCATTTTGTACACTTTTGCAATGATTTCTGGAGTAGTGATACATCTTGGCCGACCACTTCACGGATCATCATCTAAGCTCTCATGACTCAGAAGGGATCAACATGTAAGGGACCTAAACCAACAACGCATGACACTGCATGCCACAACACGGTCACAATCATAAAACAAACAGCAGCACCACATACTAAGACTAGTAATAAGGTAATGTTGCTTGGGAGGAGAAGGCTCAAAGAACTTTTATTCCGAGGCTCCTCCTCCCCAATGACATCCTGCATAGTGTTTAAAGTATACTGCACACAAGCAGTAATGTATTGCTCATCTTATTGCGTGCAGACAGAGGTATATTCTCTTCTCTATTCAAAGCTGTAATCAATGAATTTTATATATCAGAAATGTATTAAGTTGTTTAAGGAATAATGCATTCAAGTAGCAATGAATGTCCGCCACTCGTGGTCTCGCGGTAGCGTTCTCGCTTCCCGAGCACGGGGTCCCGGGTTCGATTCCCGGCGGGGTCAGGGATTTTCACCTGCCTCGAGATGACTGGGTGTTTGTGTTGTCTTCATCATTTCATCATCATCCAGGAAAGTGGCGACATTGGACTGAGCAAAGATTGGGTAATTGTACGGGCGCTGATAACCACGCAGTTGAGCGCCCCACAAACCAAACATCATCATCATCAAGTAGCAATGAACTATATTCTATTTCAACTAACAAGTTACAAATATAAGTGTATTTATTATGTGAAGCTAAAATTCATGTATTCCATGTATGAAGTGCTCAATCAGCATTTAATCTTCATAATCTGTGTAAATATAAATTAGCACAAACCATTTCAGATGAGAATACCTCGAGGTTGTACCGAGACCTTCTCCTCTGAAATAGGTAGAAATAGGCCATTATCAACCAACATGCTACTTATACTGTATTACTCGTCCAAATACAGCATATCACTTCCCTCTATATACTATAAATTATTCTTAACCACGATCATTGTGTTACTTTTTTTTTCCCTTCTTTGACATTTGCATTATATAAATTATATTCTCATCAACTAGGTAGTAACAAATTATATGGAACCATTTTAACAATTGTTAAGCATTCAATTCGATGTAACCTCAGAGAAATCTCTATATATTATATTCTTTATATTATTTTAAAAAAAGCATTAACAACTGAATACCAATAAGAATGTAACAATGAGAAGTCTTTGCTATTAGATTCATAAGCATCCGACCCACCTTACATTTCAAGGCGGTGGGTTACTCTGTACTGTTAATGAAATAAATAAGTTCTCCCAACCAAATTTAAATTCATTTGTCCACTTGGCAACAGTTGAGTATGAAGTAGCAGAGTCCCTCAGTGTATTCTGGGAATCGGCATCAATGTCCTTTGCTTTCATACCTTTCTTTACAAGTGCGCAAATCTCGATGTTTTCCATCTTCACAAATCACTACGTGGGAACAACAGAGCCATGCCACCACCACAGCTCTCTTCCAAGGACGCTGACGGGGCATGTGTTTACAGGCAATGGTCCAATGAATACCACATGAACAACTTGTTGCACTCTGACCTATTGTGGTGATTCCGAGAACTTTTCAAAGCACCCTCATACATATCAACTTTTTCCACTATCATTCCAAAGTTGCTATATCATCATTACCACCAAGTTGAATTGCTGTTGGTGTGGATGTATGTGTTCAGCTGTCTGTACGTGGGATAGTCTATGCACTTACACTGGAAAAAAAGGTATACTGTAATCTGTTGCATGTGCCATACATCATTTGTCTGTAGGAAAGAAGTTACATTTTCTAATTATTGTTAACTTTTCCCATCATGGGCTTTCCATCACTATATTAAGTAATGATCTTACAAGCCTAGCATTAGACCTGTACCAATTATTTAAATGAGTAATGAAACAACACATATTTTTAGAAGCCACAAGCAACAGTAAGAAATGGGTGCAGCAATAATGTCATGATATTGCACAATCCCTATATAGGATTCAAATACTACAATCTTGAACATTTCCATTCAAACTGATTGACCAGATAAGAGGTCGGCAATCTCGCTGTTGTCAGTAGGCTGGGTGGCGAAAAAATGCTTACCTGGAATGTAATTAGCTCTTTGACAAGTCTAGTGCAGTTGGATCTATGTTTGGGATTAAAGGTGAGACATTTTGGAAGGCCTTTTACTTCCAAAGTCATGTTTTTGGAAGACAGGTTGAGGAATCTGCAGAGTATTTGGGAGTAGTGTTTTTAAAGGATGTGCAACTAATGGAGTATATCAGCTATGTGGCACTGATGGACAGGTTGGACGAAAGTGACGGGCTCTTTGGTGGGCAATAGTCTTATCTGGTGGGCGTAGGAAGTCAGTAGTTTGGAAAGCTTCCTCCTCAGATGGTACTGGGAGTGGTTACAGCTCTTCCACTGCAATTTTATCAATTTTAGAGATAATATGTATATTGTTACTGCACAGTAAAAGTATTTTGCAAAAGAAGGAAGATTAGCATTCAATGTCCCATTGATAGCATAGTCATAAGAGATGTAGCAGATGCTCAGACAACAAAAGGTTGCGGGAGGGAAATCAGATGTGTGTTTCCCCCAAATGAATCATCCCAGTATTTGCATAGAGTGTTTTAGGGAAATCGCGGAAAACCTCAATCTGGAGGGCTGGATAGGGATTCCAGTTGTCATCCTCCTGTATGAGAGTCAAGTGTACAAACCTCTGCATCACCCCACTTGGTAAGTGTTTTGAGAAAGGAGCAGAAATAGATGCATAAACTTTGCGCTTGGATGGTGTAGATTCACAGAAGTGTGGAAATGGGAGGGAAATAATGTCATGATGAGTGGCAGAAGGAAACTGAAAACTCTTATCACCAGAGGTTTTGTTATTGCAGGTGTATTACAATTGTGATTAGGTTATAACAGTTACTGATAAAACATCACCAGTCACTCAGTGTTTATTATCCAATGTGGTTTGGATATGTAGCTTCATTTACAAGGAATACAATATTAGTTTTTAATTTACATATTCTACAATTTTTTCACACACAGGCTACTTAAAGTAGTACAACCATTCCTTTTTTATTATAGAAAAATAATTTAGTGTGAGTGATAAATGAAAACCCAACTCTGGGAGTATTATCTTCTTTATGCTTCATAAATTAGTTATTAATACACTGAAACATATAAGCACATGTATTCACACCCACCATTCGGTCTCCTGTCCAAGTACAGAACTTAACTCTAATGACAGAGTTACTCTGTTTAATCAGGTAGATCAAATTTGAGCTATAACACTCAACAGTAATAACGAATGTTCCACTCAGACCAGCAATATGTTCAAGATGGCTCTAGTAATGCTATGTCAGAAGCTGCACTGTCAAGTGTGGGTATTACTAATGTACTCTGATCCAGTGCATTGCCAGGGCAACGGAGAACTCCCTTAGTGTTCTTCACTTTCCAGTTGTTGTTTGAGAAAGGATCTCTTGCGAGAGCAAATTTCTGAAACATAAAATAACACAAATTTTAAAGTAAAATTTTTAAAACAAAAAAGCATTTCAAAATAGGAAGTCAGATGTTTCAATGCCCATAATTAAATTAGAAAGTGAACCATCTAATAACAACAAATGCCTACACTGCTGCTGATGAATACTGACATACCCGTAAGAGTTGACTTCCAAATAGGTTTTACACATCACATATTACACTTTTGCTTCTACACATTGAAAGATTAAAGCTACTTGTGTCACAATGACTTCTGAACTATTTACTTTAGTGTATAAATAAGTGCTCATAGCAGAAACTGAAAGAAGTGGCAAGTCAGCTACCAGAATGTGAGACAACAAAGTCACACAATGCCTGTTGCCGAGTTTGGTCACATTGGCAACTTTGAATATAATGCAATTTTTCAACCAGTTGATTTGTCCAACTTACATGTGCACTACCGGCCCATTAAAATTGCAACAGTGAGAATGACAGCAAATAACAAAATATTACTTATTGTATTTGTACAGAAACCAGATAGCAGTTATAAGAGTTGAGGGGCACGAAAGGGAAGCAGTGGTTGAGAAGGGAGTGAGACAGGGTTGGAGCCTATCCCTGATGTTATTCAATCTATACAGGGTGAGTCACCTAACGTTACTGCTGGATATATTTCGTAAACCACATCAAATACTGACTAACCGATTCCACAGACCGAACGTGAGGAGAGGGGCTAGTGTAATTGTTTAATACAAACCATACAAAAATGCACGGAAGTATGTGTAACACAAACCTACTTTTTTTTAATGGAACCACGTTAGTTTTGTTAGCACATCTGAACATATAAACAAATACGTAATCAGTGCCGTTTGTTGCATTGTAAAATGTTGATTACGCCCAGAGATATTGTAAACTAAAGTTGACGCTTGAAACCTCCGACGTTCAGTTGCGTGTTGTAACAAACACGGGCCACTGTCAGCGAGCAGCATCTGCAGGGACATGTTTACGATGACGACCGTGTTTACGAGTGTGGCTGTGGTGCACTGTTGTGGTTTGGTCTAGCTGTCGCAGTGTCCGCATGTAGAGCTTGCTGCTATTGTTATTCTGCATTAGTCTCCGCACACAGACCAACTATAGTACACCATGTTACCGGACGCCTGTGATAGTGTAGTGTTGTAGGAACTGTGACCATGGTGTATTCGAACTCTGAAAAGGCAGAGATGATACTCATCTCTAGCAAGTGTCGACAAAATGCAACTGAAGCCTGCAGGGTGTATGCAGAACGGTACCTGGACAGAGAGAATCCAACATGCCGCACATTGCAAAACATCTACCGCCAACTGTATGCAACAGGTATCGTCGTAGCACGCAAACAGGTCCGTAACAGGCCCGTCACAGGAGAAGCGGGTGCAGTAGGTGTGTTAGCTGCTGTTGCCATGAACCCACACACGAGTACACGGGACATTGCGAGAGCCGGTGGACTGAGTCAAAGTAGTGTCATGCGCATACTGCATCGTCACCGCTTTCACCTGTCTCATGTGTCGCTACATCAGCAATTACATGGTGATGACTTTAATCATTGAGTGCAATTCTGTCAATGGGCATTAACACAGAATGCGTTGCAGTTCTACCTGTTTACCGATGAAGCGGGTTTCACAAACCACGGGGCAGTGAATCTACGGAACATGCATTACTGGTCCGTGGACAATCCTCGCTGGCTCAGACAGGTAGAGCGACAGCGACCGTGGACTGTAAATGTATGGTGTGGAATCATTGGCGACCACCTCATTGGTCCTCACTTCATTGCAGGGGCCCAAACAGCGGCAACATACATCACATTTCTACAGAATGATCTGCCAACGTTGCTCGAAAATGTCCCACTGGAAACGCGTCGACGTATGTGGTATCAGCATGATGGTGCACCTGCAGATTCCGCAATTAACACTAGGCTGACCCTTGACAGGATGTTCAACGGGTGTTTCATATGACGTGGAGGATGCATAAATTGGTCAGCCCATTCTCCTGATCTTACACCTCTGGACTTCTTTCTGCGGGGTACGTTAAAGGAGAATGTGTACCGTGATGTGTCTACAACCCCAGAGGATATGAAACAACGTATTGTGGCAGCCTGCGGCGACATTACACCAGATGTACTGCGGCATGTACGAAATCCATTACGCCAGAGATTGCAATTGTGTGCAGAAAATGATGGCCACCACATTGAACATCTACTGGCCTGACATGTCGGGACACACTCTATTCCACTCAGTAATTGAAAACGGAAACCACGTGTGTACGTGTACCTCATCCCTCATGGTAATGTACATGTGCGTCAGTGAAAAAGACCAATAAAAAGGTGTTAGCATGTGGACGTAATGTGCTGTTCCAGTCTCTTCTGTACCTAAGGTCCATCACTGTTCCCTTTGGATCCTTACGTAATTCAGTGCTCTCCGATACACACGATCAAACAGCGGAGGAGTGGTACTCAAGTGTGAACTTTAGGTTACAATATCTCCGGATGTAATTAGCATTTTACAATGCAACAAACGGCACTGATTACGTATTTGTTTATATGTTCAGATGTGCTAACAAAACTAACGGGGTTCCATTTAAAAAACGTAGGTTTGTTGTAAAAAACATACTTCCATGCATTTTTTTATGGTTTGTATTAACCAATTAGACTAGCCCCTCTCCTCACGTTCAGTCTGTGGAATCGATTCGTCAGTTGATGTGGTTTACGAAATATATCCAGCGGTAATGTTAGGTGACTCACCCTGTATACTGAGCAAGCAGCAAAGGAAACGGAAGAAAAATTTGGAGTAGGAATTAAAACCCATGGAGAAGAAATAAAAACACTGAGGTATGCAGATGACATTGCTGTCTCTGACAGACTTACAAAGGACCTGGAAGAGCAGTTTAACGGAATGGTCAGTGTCTTGAAAGGTGGATATAAGATGAACATCAACAAAAGCAAAACAAGGATAATGGAATGTAGTTGAACTAAATCAGATGATGCTGAGGGAATAAGATTAAGAAATGAGACAAATTAGTAGATGAGTTTTGCTATTTGGGGAGCAAAACAACTGATGATGGTCGAAGTAGAGAGGATATAAAATGCAAGGAAAGTGTTTCTGAAGAAGAGAAGTTTGTTAACATTGGGTATAGATTTAAGTGTCAGGAAGTCTTTTCAGAAAGTATTTGTATGGAGTGTAGCTGTGTACGGAAGTGAAACATGGACGATAAATAGTTTAGACAAGAAGAGAATAGAAGTTTTCCAAATGTGTGCTACAGATGAATGCTAGAGATTAGATGGGTAGATCACGTAACTAATGAGGTACTGAACAGAATTGGGGAGAAGAGGAATTTGGGGCACAACTTGACTAGAAGATGGGATTAGTTGGTAGGACATGTTCTGAGGCATCAAGGGATCACCAATTTAATATTAGAGGGCAGTGTGGAGGGCAAGAATCAGAGGGAGACCAAGGGATGAATACACTAAGCAGGTACACAAGGATATAGGTTGCAGTAGGTACTTGGATATGAAGAAGCTTGCACAGGATAGAGTAGCAGGGAAAGCTGCAAAAAACCAGTCTCTGGATTAAAGACCGCAACAACAACATTATACAATATAGCAGGAAAAATACAGGAATAGATGGTGTAGGTGATCTGGGGTGAAATTTAGTACACAAGACTGCCATTTCTGGCAACAACAATGGTTCTAACCCACCTTGGCACTGAGCAAAAAGGAGTTTGGATGAGAGGTACAGGTCTGTCATCCCGCGCTCCTTCAACTCTATGCAAATGACTGGCAAGTGATGGCATGCCAGGGCCCTCTTTATCAAGCTCACAATATTCACCATTGTTAATCTATACATCTACACAGTATTGCTTTATGTCAAAAGGAATTTAAATGAGTTCAACATCAGAGAGACATTCACTCTCACAATAACCGAGGCAAAATGGAGTTCGGTATTTGGAGCCAGACTCAGAGAGACTGTAAACTCATGTAAAATAACAAGCTTAAAGCTCTTTAATAAACTTCTAATATCTGCTCAGTCACTGCCATATAATATTTTAAAAGTTAACAAGTGTGACTGGTGACTCAAATACCCATTTTACAAGATAGCAGAATCTTCTAACATAAAATTTATCGACATTACGGTAGTTTTTAAAAATACAGTAAAACCAAGTTTTTACATTCCTGCTTTTTATGTTCATTTTTGTCAGTCCCAACAGAGGACCTATTCTCTCAATACAATGATTTCCCATCAATAGTGATTCCATGTTACTACATTTGCTGCATTTTATTTTTTTGTTTGTTTGTGGTTTTAGGGCGCAAAACTTCTATGGTCATTAGCGCCCAGCCCGTGACGTAGAAAAAAAGGAAAAAAACGAAATTTAAAATCAGCAGCAATGGGAACAAAGTCATAAAATTTGAGAAACAAAAGGCAGAAGGAATGCTTAAAAATCCACTATAGAAAGGGGTTGGTTGTCCCCCAAAAAAAAGGCTTCAAATGACTGACGTCATTTCACTGTCACTAATAAACTGTAGAACGCGGTCAGCTGAGCGCGTGTCATCTGCTAAAATCGACGACAGATCAGGCGATAGCTGTAGACGGGAGCGTAACGGATTAAAATAGGGGCATTCAATTAAAAGGTGTCTGACCGTCCACGGCTGAGAGCAGTGGGGACAGAGTGGGGGAGGATCACCGCTTAAAAGATGTCGATGACTAAAAAGACAGTGCCCTATCCGGAGTCTAGCTAAAATTACCTCCTCCCGACGACGCGATCGGGAGGAAGAGGTCCATGCGCAAGGAAGGGCTTTCACTTCCCGCAATTTATTATGGGGAAGTGTTGACCAATGCGCATGCCATAAATGAGCAACTTGGCGACATAAACCGCTCCGTAGATCGGTAAACGGAAGAGACTGAATAGCTGGCCGAGGAAGAGAGACTGCTGCCTTGGCCGCTATATCGGCCGCCTCATTTCCACAGATACCAGCGTGTCCTGGGAGCCAGAGGAACGCCACTGAGACGCCCCCCAGGTGGAGCAAGCGCAGACAGTCCTGAATCCGGTGGACCAGAGGGTGCACAGGGTAAAGAGCTTGGAGACTTAGGAGAGAGCTGAGAGAATCTGAGCAGATTACGTACTGTATCCGCTGATGGCGGCGGATGTAGTGGACAGCCTGGAGAATAGCGTAAAGCTCCGCAGTATAAACCGAACACTGGTCGGGAAGCCGAAAGTGATTTGGGGTGTCGCCAACAATATAGGCACTCCCTACACCTAACGATGTTTTCGAGCCATCGGTGTAAATAAATGTGGCTTCCGTCATTTGTGCACATAGAGCAGCAAATGCCAGACAGTAAACAAGTGTAGGGGTACCATCCTTGGGAAATTGACATAGGTCTCTGAGCAAGTCGATCCGGGGACGGAGCCAAGGCGGTGCTGTACCCCAAGTTGTCAAGAAGGTTTTAGGAAAGCGGAAGGAAAGAGAATGGAGCAGTTGACGGAAGCGGACTCCCGGGGGTAGTAGGGAGGAGGAGCGGCCTGCATACCCGACATCAAGGGAGCTGCATTTTATGTCTTCTCTGATGTTATCATGACCTTTAACATCGATTTTTATACAGATTTCTGCAAAACAAACATCATAATCCTGCTCAAAGTCAGCCTTAGAACAAAGCAGAAAACGCAGATTATACGCAAAGTTACTGATCATGTAACATAGCATTAGCACACTAAGCAAGATGTTCATTGTTGGTGTGTTGGGTCACAGCAACCTGTTTGGAAGGGTTGGAAACGCTGCTAAGTCACTACCGTAATGATAACATGATCTGATGATAATGAGTCTTAACAGCAACCTTCCTTCCGCTCAGTGCTTTGCATTTCACAGCCATTTACACAAATAAACACCACTTTTGAAGATGGCCATCTCTATAATGGGCTTTCACGGATCACTGTTACTTTGACTTGAAATGCACTAATTACTACTAGGCACACAGTCTTCGGTTGGTTCAATCTGATGTCAGACGTAAACATTTCTCCTCAAGATGCTTCATAACATACAGACAATTTCTGAACTCTTTCTCAAGCAGGACAACTCCCTGAGCTGAGTCACCTCCTTGTTGGGAATAAACTCTAGATTTCATGCCTATTTTTCTCTTTTTATGAAGACTGCCAACTTTAATATTTTAACAAAGACTAAATTTGAAGTTTTGTTTACCATAATTTTATAATGATTATCAATAATAAGTCTCTCATTAGAACATAAATATCTTTTTAATGTGATTTCACAAAAGTCTTTTGTTGCCACATTTTATTTACACTGTCGGACACGATCAGAATGAAGAGAGAAAACCGCGCATGTGGTTTTGTGTGTCAGCACTTGGCCACTGCCTTTGTGATTGATGCTTTGTACACCGTGGAGAGAAAATTAAAGCTAACTGCTGTTAGAAAGAAACAAAAACCATTAATTATTTCTGGTATTTTAAAAAGGCAAATTTAAATTGTTTTAATTTCATATTTTGTACACTATAAAGAGAATGAAAGTAAGAGTAATTTATTCATTTTCACTAGTGTTTCCTATGCTTTCCTGTATTTTACACTTTCCTGCATTTTACTTTTCTAGGCCACACTGCTGAGAAGTGTGAAAAGGGGGTTTTACTATATTTCTAAAAGCAGTGGAATTAAGCTGAAAAACTTCACCATAAAAATTATTGTTAATATTATTGAATATTTAATCCTCAAATTATTCCACTGTAAGTGGTGAATAAAATGAAAGTCTCTCAATAACCCATTACTAGGGGTTTCCGTTGAGTCTGAGATCTGAAAAACGTGCTGATCAGAGCAACCATCAAACAGCCTCTGAATTAAGGTAGGTCAGGACAGAACAGGCAACATGCATTCATGTGTTATCCAGCTGAAATATAACATCATGAAAACCTCAAAGATAGAGGACAGCTACCAGCTGCAAAAGTGTAATGGCTGCTGTTGGTATTACTTACTGAGAACTGGAGCTGACTCTGTGGTGTATACAGTGGCAACCCATACCATCACACCAGATGCTGGGCACTTATGACAATGATGAGTGCAAACTGGCAACATTTGTTTCCTTAGGAGCCTTCACACAGAGGTCCGTTTTGATGCTATCAAAACCACTTCAAATACTTTTATTGCATGTATGGACTCCACCCCATTACTATTTTCTCAGTTTTCAATAGTGCATAAAATATTGTGTGCCTTCTGTAGTCCAAACAATACACTTTATTCCTTAGGCTACATTACTTGTGTACTGCAATTTTACAAGCAGGAATGTAAGATTTGTACTTGTAAACATAATTCTCACAAATTTATCACAGGTCTTACTGCTACAAATTCTAAAATTGTTGGCTGGCACATTTCATAAATGCTGTTGTATTAACATACGCAATTCTATTTATATAACTGGAGAAGAAATGCTCGTAGTATGAAGGACATTCAACACAAAATAGATAGCTAACAGCAAAAGACAAATAATGCAACTGCTGTGACAGTATAGCCCAATAAATGGGATCGTAAGTAAATATTTTTACTGCGCAGAGGAAGTTACAAAATAAAAGCCATGGCAGGTTCTAAAAGAGAGTACTTGTTGGCTTGAGGTGAATGATATACAGCTACAACCATGTAACATCTGGCCTTATAAATCTCAAGACGCTTTAAGAAAAGTAAGTTAGCTACGTGTTCTATAGTTCATTAACATGACTTTTATCCAAATGGTACAGAACAAGTCAGTTTGCAGATTGAATACATGATATTTCTGTGGTTACAGCTAAATGCTGGCCATTTAACAGTTGTGTACTAACAAGGGGAGAGTGTGGGATGGCCACAGCTATTTCACTCAAACTGAATTAGTCAAAGAAGGCAGAAGTCTGATTCAGTCAGCATGCGTGGCACCCATCTTGCGCACACCTTCCGGTAGTTCAATGTTTCCATTAAAATTCTGTGAGCGGTGCTTCAGGAAACCTCACGAACCAACGTGCAGACATCATTCAGGGTGATCCGCCAATCTTCACGCATGTTTTGCCCAACCTTCAACACTGTCTCCTCAGAAATTGACAGTCTCCCGCTCCTTTGTTCGTCGTGACTTTCGGTCCGACCAGCTGCAAACTCTCTACACCACTTACGAACATTTTTGACATCCACGCATGACTCACCATACACTTCCGTCAATTGGCAATGGATTTCAATAGGCGCAGTGCCCTTTGCCTTCAAAAATCAAATAACTGCGTGCAATTCGCACTTGGCAGTAACATCCAAAGGGAGCTCCATTCTCAATGACTGCCAAGCCAAGACGGAGTGCCTCAGCGTGGTGTGCAGATGCTTGCATACAGCACGTGAAGCACTGTTCATAACACTGTGACCAACTGCCACACAGAGTTCTGTACTTATAACAAAATAGGAGACCTTACTTTTGGAATTACCCCCATACTTTATTAGGCACGAGATACAACACAAAATTATTGACTTTTTCTTCACATTGGGTACCACAGCAATGAATTTGTTAGAAGATGGTGTCATTTTCCACAAAATTACACGGTAAGGCATTAATAAGTGGGAATATGCCAAATATGTTTAGATGGTGATTGGTTTGTTTCCAAAACTAGCATTCAAGCAGAGAGCAAAGGTTGTTGACTGGTTGGTTGGTTTAAGGAGGGGAGGGGGGGGATTTGGGACCAAACTGCTAGGTCATCGGTCCCTCGTTCCGATTAAAATAATTCCACAAGGGTGGGAGTAAAATTATTGAGAGGGAAAAAAAAAGAAAGAAAATGGCTGGAAGAAAGGAGAAAACCACAAGAATGACAGAAGGGCAACAAACACTAAAATGGACAAAATCGGACAAGAAAACCACAGAGAAACACAAGAAACACGTAGAAGGGATCAAAACAAGAGAGCTGGCTGACCATGAGAATAAAAAGGAGAAGCCAGTCACTCCGCAACACATTAAAAGCTCCACCCTAAAAGCACCAGGGTGGAGGACACAAAGGGACAAAGGACATGCACTAAACCTTAGATCAAAAATTAAAACCCACTCTCACAAATAAAACATAAAACTAAAGCTGCTGTTGAGGCATTGTCGCCCAACACCGAAGGTAGGGTGCCGGAAAAGTTAGAAGTTTGCTGCAGAGCTGCTGAAAGTGGACAGTCCAGCAAGAGGTGGACGACCGTCATTTGTAAGCCACCGCTACACGAAGGTAGGTCCTCGCGATGGAGGAGGTAACCATGCATTAGCCACGTATGGCCAATGAGGAGCCAGCAGAGGACAACTGATATCCTGCAAGAGGACCACATGGAAGACTTCCACACATTCGTAGTCTCCTTAATGACACACAGTTTGTTGTGCGTACTGTTATGCCATTCCGTATCCCAAAGCCGAAAAACCCTGCGGTGTAAGAAAGAATGCAGGTCAGTTTCGGAGATGCCCATCTCCAGAAGTGGTTTCTGTGTAGCCTATTTGGCCAGCCTGTTGGCAAGTTTGTTGCCTGGGATTCCGACGTGTCCTGGGGTACACACAAACAACAATGAACGACGGGACCGTTCCAGGCCTTAGATGGACTCCTGAACGGATGCTACCAAAGGACGGTGAGGGTAGCACTGGTTGATGCTTGTAGGCTGATCAAGGAGTCAGTACACAGGAGAAATGACTCACCAGGGCATGTGTGGATGTGCTCAAGAGCATGAGATATGGCTGCCAGGTCTGCAGTGAAAACACTGCAGAAAGCTTATTGAACTTAAAGGTTTGAACAACTCAGTAATATGTTTGTTTCAGTTCTAATTGTCATCAATATGCACACTCAAATTTGGAACATCGTAGCTTATAATCACGGATGAACACAGTGATCAGTTGCATATCAATCTTAATTTTGTTGCAGATCTAGCTAGATTTCAGTTACAGTATAGTCACCATCAGTGTGTTTAATAGTGAATGAACTGAGCTATGCACAGTTGAACGCTATTTTAGCAGTATGTGCTTATACAAGCTTTCTGGGTCTATATGGCTCACTACGAAACTCAATGACGATGGCTATGATGTAACTGATATCTATCAAGATCTGCAATAACATGCAGATGGATTCCTGAGCATTTCTGTGTTTGTCCCTGATTATAACCATTTCACAATCACTGGGCACAACAATTCCTAATGGAACCCAACCAGATGATATTCTATCTTATTTACTGACTCTTACTGGTGTGCAATATTAATTGTTAGTGTTATTCCATTTGCAGTACAGGATTGATTATACTGCCCAACATGCACACATGAGAGTCCATTTTCAGAGAATTGCTTAACTTACTTAATAATCCCTTGAAAAACATTGACAATTTCTTCAGTTGCTTTCTCTCTAAACAAGCTTAATTTCAACACCTGTATCAAATGCAAAACTCTGCTTGATACATATTATGTGGGAGGTCATTTACACACTTAAGTAATAGTAGCAGCCCTAAAATTTAACACTTTAGGACTCCATGATTCTCCCTAGTTATTTTCTTTCTTTCCAACAATGTTTGAATCAGTACTATATTTTGCATTTATCTAGTGAAAATGATTCAAACCATTTGTTTGTAAAACTACGAATTTTGGAAAACTTAAGCGTTTCTGGAGCAAGATCACACAATCATATACCTTGGATAAATAATTAAAAATACCATCTGGTGAAAATTTGTTGTAAAAAGGCATGTAATATTTTATGAGTACATATATATAAATGCCCCCCCCCATGAACCATGGACCTTGCCGTTGGTGGGGAGGCTTGCGTGCCTAAGCGATACAGATAGCCGTACCGTAGGTGCAACCACAACGGAGGGGTATCTGTTGAGAGGCCAGACAAACGTGTGGTTACTGAAGAGGGGCAGCAGCCTTTTCAGTAGTTGCAAGGGCAACAGTCTGGATGATTGACTGATCTGGCCTTGTAACAATAACCAAAACGGCCTTGCTGTGCTGGTACTGCGAACGGCTGAAAGCAAGGGGAAACTACAGCCGTAATTTTTCCCGAGGGCATGCAGCTTTACTGTATGATTACATGATGATGGCGTCCTCTTGGGTAAAATATTCCGGAGGTAAAATAGTCCCCCATTCGGATCTCCGGGCGGGGACTACTCAAGAGGATGTCGTTATCAGGAGAAAGAAAACTGGCGTTCTACGGATCGGAGCGTGGAATGTCAGATCCCTTAATCGGGCAGGTAGGTTAGAAAATTTAAAAAGGGAAATGGATAGGTTGAAGTTAGATATAGTGGGAATTAGTGAAGTTCGGTGGCAGGAGGAACAAGACTTCTGGTCAGGTGACTACAGGGTTATAAACACAAAATCAAATAGGGGTAATGCAGGAGTAGGTTTAATAATGAATAAAAAATAGGAGTGCGGCTAAGCTACTACAAACAGCATAGTGAACGCATTATTGTGGCCAAGATAGATACGAAGCCCACACCTACTACAGTAGTACAAGTTTATATGCCAACTAGCTCTGCAGATGACGAAGAAATTGAAGAAATGTATGATGAAATAAAAGAAATTATTCAGATTGTGAAGGGAGACGAAAATTTAATAGTCATGGGTGACTGGAATTCGAGTGTAGGAAAAGGGAGAGAAGGAAACATAGTAGGTGAATATGGATTGGGGGACAGAAATGAAAGAGGAAGCCGCCTGGTAGAATTTTGCACAGAGCACAACATAATCATAACTAACACTTGGTTTAAGAATCATGAAAGAAGGTTGTATACATGGAAGAACCCTGGAGATACTAAAAGGTATCAGATAGATTATATAATGATAAGACAGATTTAGGAACCAGGTTTTAAATTGTAAGACATTTCCAGGGGCAGATGTGGACTCTGACCACAATGTATTGGTTATGACCTGTAGATTAAAACTGAAGAAACTGCAAAAAGGTGGGAATTTAAGGAGATGGGACCTGGATAAACTAAAAGAACCAGAGGTTGTACAGAGATTCAGGGAGAGCATAAGGGAGCAATTGACAGGAATGGGGGAAATAAATACAGTAGAAGAAGAATGGGTAGCTTTGAGGGATGAAGTAGTGAAGGCAGCAGAGGATCAAGTAGGTAAAAAGACGAGGGCTAGTAGAAATCCTTGGGTAACAGAAGAAATATTGAATTTAATTGATGAAAGGAGAAAATATAAAAATGCAGTAAGTGAAACAGGCAAAAAGGAATACAAACGTCTCAAAAATGAGATCGACAGGAAGTGCAAAATGGCTAAGCAGGGATGGCTAGAGGACAAATGTAAGGATGTAGAGGCCTATCTCACTAGAGGTAAGATAGATACCGCCTACAGGAAAATTAAAGAGACCTTTGGAGATAAGAGAACGACTTGTATGAATATCAAGAGCTCAGATGGAAACCCAGTTCTAAGCAAAGAAGGGAAAGCAGAAAGGTGGAAGGAGTATATAGAGGGTCTATACAAGGGCGATGTACTTGAGGACAATATTATGGAAATGGAAGAGGATGTAGATGAAGATGAAATGGGAGATATGATACTGCGTGAAGAGTTTGACAGAGCACTGAAAGACCTGAGTCGAAACAAGGCCCCCGGAGTAGACAATATTCCATTGGAACTACTGACGGCCGTGGGAGAGCCAGTCCTGACAAAACTCTACCATCTGGTGAGCAAGATGTATGAAACAGGCGAAATACCCTCAGACTTCAAGAAGAATATAATAATTCCAATCCCTAAGAAAGCAGGTGTTGACAGATGTGAAAATTACCGAACTATCAGTTTAATAAGTCACAGCTGCAAAATACTAACACGAATTCTTTACAGACGAATGGAAAAACTAGTAGAAGCCAACCTCGGGGAAGATCAGTTTGGATTCCGTAGAAACACTGGAACACGTGAGGCAATACTGACCTTACGACTTATCTTAGAAGAAAGATTAAGGAAAGGCAAACCTACGTTCCTACTATTTGTAGACTTAGAGAAAGCTTTTGACAATGTTGACTGGAATACTCTCTTTCAAATTCTAAAGGTGGCAGGGGTAAAATACAGGGAGCGAAAGGCTATTTACAATTTGTACAAAAAGGAGATGGCAGTTATAAGAGTCGAGGGACATGAAAGGGAAGCAGTGGTTGGGAAGGGAGTAAGACAGGGTTGTAGCCTGTCCCCGATGTTGTTCAATCTGTATATTGAGCAAGCAGTAAAGGAAACAAAAGAAAAATTCGGAGTAGGTATTAAAATTCATGGAGAAGAAATACAAACTTTGAGGTTCGCCGATGACATTGTAATTCTGTCAGAGACAGCAAAGGACTTGGAAGAGCAGTTGAATGGAATGGACAGTGTCTTGAAAGGAGGATATAAGATGAACATCAACAAAAGCAAAACAAGGATAATGGAATGTAGTCTAATTAAGTCGGGTGATGCTGAGGGAATTAGATTAGGAAATGAGGCACTTAAAGTAGTAAAGGAGTTTTGCTATTTGGGGAGCAAAATAACTGATGATGGTCGAAGTAGAGAGGATATAAAATGTAGGCTGGCAATGGCAAGGAAAGCGTTTCTGAAGAAGAGAAATTTGTTAACATCCAGTATTGATTTAAGTGTCAGGAAGTCGTTTCTGAAAGTATTTGTATGGAGTGTAGCCATGTATGGAAGTGAAACATGGACGATAAATAGTTTGGACAAGAAGAGAATAGAAGCTTTTGAAATGTGGTGCTACAGAAGAATGCTGAAGATTAGATGGGTAGATCACATAACTAATGAGGAAGTACTGAATAGGATTGGGGAGAAGAGGGGTTTGTGGCACAATTTGACCAGAAGAAGGGATCAGTTGGTAGGACATGTTCTGAGGCATCAAGGGATCACCAATTTAGTATTGGAGTGCAGCGTGGAGGGTAAAAATCGTAGAGGGAGACCAAGAGATGAATACACTAAGCAGATTCAGAAGGATGTAGGTTGCAGTAGGTACTGGGAGATGAAAAAGCTTGCACAGGATAGAGTAGCATGGAGAGCTGCGTCAAACCAGTCTCAGGACTGAAGACCACAACAACAACAACATATATAAATGGAATTCTCGAAAAGTAATCTTCCTGGAATCCAAACCATGACACGCTAAGTAAAATGTTTCTATTTAGGTGTGATACTGCTCACATTTTTTCGTATTTCTAGAGAATACTGCTGGGAGACTTCTGGGGGAAGAAAACATATCTGTCTACAAAAAAAAAAAAAAAAAGGCTCTTTCTTAAAATAGTGTTTTCTCTAAGCTACTTGTACAACAAAAGCAGTCCCAATACTGTTCAGTGTTTCCTTGTTAGCAGACCTCATCAGTAGAAAACAGATAGCAAAAGTATAATGTGGTCCTGATGACTGATACAATATATTACATACAGCATAAAGACACTTTACATATCATAATAATGCTAAAGACAGTTTGGAAAGCATATCTACAGTTTTGAGATTTAGAATGATCAAGTTTGAAAAGATGCAGTTATGCTTGTTAACTTCCCAGCATTGTATTTTCATAACTTAAATGAATGGAGGGTGGGAGGGGGAGGGGGGAATCACCAAGTTATTTATTTTTAGGCAAGTAAACTTATGATTACAACAATACAGTGCACCGAGAAAGATATACCTGAGTAAAGACACCAACACACCGATCTGGAGTGTGTAGCGTTCCACATGCAACAATTGTTATAAGTCCGTGTGGATCAAACCTACCACGGACACCTTCTCTTGTCACATTAGGATTAAAAGCAAGACCCAACTGGTTTCTAACCCAGTCAAGCAACTGGGAAACACCACTGGCTGCACTACCTTGGCTGACCTGAAACAATTTACACAACTGTTCATTACTTTCGTAAATTCATGTATTCCAAATAAAGCACCCTGTTTACATGCGAAAATGTGAAAGACTTAATGGAGTACACAACAGTTATTGCTGTTGCTGTTTAAAAACAGTACAAGACAAACAAACCACCAACTTTACAAACAGGTGACCAAAAAGTGATCTTTCGCATCTTTGTGGTGTCAGCTAATTGCAACTGGTTGCCAGATCCTGAAGACTCAGCCAGGGAAGATTACTAAATACCCAAGGGATTTTCCCTGTTTCGACTGTCAAAACATTTTCTGCTCAATCATGTACAAACTGACACTCACATATGAAGTACTTTCTTAACTACAATAAATAAAATTTAAAACAATTCCGGTCCTGTTGCAAAACCAAGATGATGATTTACTTCAACTTTAGTGTAAAACAGTCATGGAATGTATGTGTAAGTCCAGCTAGCAAGACAAAATGCCAGAAGTGGTACCTCATACGCCCTCTGTGAGTCAGTGTCTCAAGTGGTTTTTGTGCTAGGTGGTCATGTTTAGTTTTTATGGGCATTTCTCATTGTCATGTGTTGTGTCTCTTGTGAAACTGATGACAGGTGTCTGGGAGTGATGCCTGTACATAAACTGCAGAAACATATATGTTGAAGCAAGCATTTCGAGTAGACGCAGTAGGTCACAGTCAAAATTATGACCAGGTCCAACATTTTCAAGATTACAGAACATCATTTGAAGATGACCCCCCACTCGGGATGGCCACCATCTAGCATAACTCCTAAAAATGTTGGAGCTGTTTCGAATATGGTGCTGGTACATTGTAGTCAGACCATTCAGGACATATACAATATAGAGGAGCTGTCTTACAAGAAGTGTCTGAGGATATTGTCCAGCAAACTGGAGATGCGATGGATTGCTGCAAAGTTTGTGTCGCAAATTCTCAGCGACGGGCATGAACAGAATTACATCTTTCAATGGTTATTGTTGGTGATGAAATCTAGGGTTATGGGTATGAACCCAAAACCAAGCAGCTATCACAATGGAAAAACCCATTCTACTCTCCCCCTCCCCCAAAAGAAAGTCCGGCATGTGAAGAATAATGTGAAATCCATGGCCACCTGTTTCTACAACATGGTAGGAACTGTCTGTAAGGAGTTCATCCCTCCTTATCAATCCATCAATGAAGTGTTCTTGTTCTGGGGGAGGATGTAACAAGACAATGTCTGGGAAAGTGATGCATGGTCAACTGGTTCCTCCATCATAACAATATGATGTCACACACTGCACTGATCATCCGTGAGTTTCAAATGGTGGTTCAAAGGGTTTTGGTGGGGGGGGGGGGGCACTGCTGTTTTTCAGCAGTAGTGGCACTGAGTTAATTTTTTTATTTCACAAGATGAACCTCCAGCTAACACGCCAAAAATTTCACACAACTGAGGAGATTCAAGCAGAAAGTTGTATTAAACTGCCTGATATAAGAAGCATTCCAGGGAGCTTACAGTTCATGGAGAAACCATTGAGAGCAGTGTATGCACTCCCAAAGGGACTACTTTGAAGATAATGGTGGTGAATAACATCCAGTTAAAGCATAATTTTATTTATTGGCGTATTATGGGAAATTGTGGATAGCACCTTGTATTTACCATACTCAGTTCTAAACTATGGTTCTTTGACTGGATACCAAAAGGCCACAGCACTCATCAACAATTACTGGAAAACAACTCTGAACAGGTGGCCAACAATATGGCTTGTAGGGATATGTGCTTTGGAGGAGCATGGGTGCCAGCTATGTAAACTTCTGATCAAACGTGTGGCTTTGAATGTTAAATTTTAATTCAGGAAGATTAAAAGTGCAATACTAACAGTTCAAACACCAGACTCCGATTTTTCTGTTTAAAACTTAATTCCAGTTTTAGTAAATATTTGTTCAGCTTTCTAACAGTCATCTGCCACTGACAACTATTTGCTACAAGACTGACAACACAACATCTGGTAGATGAATCCCATTTGGGAAATGGTCACTGGACTGCAATTCATCAACCACTTCCCACTGAGTAGTGTATGCAAACGTCAGAGAGGTTATGAACAGATCAATGGCAGAGAACAATCCCAGAAAATGAACTAAAAATTGAAAAGTTGTCCACCAATAAAGAGCACTGGATAGAGATTTATACTGTGAATGTAATATTATAAGTAGCTATTATCACCCTTAAAAATCAACCTTGAGTGGCACCAGTGTCTTGTTCACTGCCTGACCAAAAAAGTGAAGCACCCAGAAGGCATGGTCGAATGTTAAGGCAACTTTGCAACTTTGAACATGTACACACCATTGGCGTGCATATGAATGACTGGAGTTGCAATTCTCTGTGACAGTGGCCACAAGAGTGAATTGGTGTTTTTACCATGATTGGTAGGATATATAAAGAGCAGCATGGATGGTCTCAAATGTTGAGTGATCATTGTGAAGGACACAGAGAAGCTGTGCACTCATGTGAGGCTGTGCTATCAGCACCTAAGACAGTTTGGAAGGAGCCTCGTTGTGGAGTCTAATTAGATATCGTGATGACAGGATCTTTGGTAAATATAAACAATATGGGCAAGTGGTGCAAAATGGATAGACTTAAAGTTATCTGTTTAAAGTTATTTTAGTGAAAGTGGATCTGTAGCGCTAATTGTGTTTTTAATGTTAAATTGTCTGTTAGATACTAAACTTTGGGCTTCCTGTTTCAAGCAGAAGGACACATCTGACTGAGAGGGAAGACATATTTGCCCTCAAGGTCCCAGTCAACCATGTCTTATCAGCACAAGGGTGAATATCTATTGTGCACCAAGCAAATCTTAACTCATTCACATCTGCACCTGCAACTCGAGAAAAAGTAATTCTGTGACATTCCACACCACTGGTCGTTCAGTATTGTGGTGCCAGTTTTCAACAGCACAACGCACATCCACTAATGGCACACGTCTTTATGAACTGTCTGTGTTACGTTGAGGTACTCTGGCGGCAACAAAATCACCTGATCACTAACCAATAGGAAATGTGTGGGTCCAGCTCGGATGTCAACTCCATCTCAGTGGCAGTAAAAGGACATCAAGGACCAGTTACAACAGTTGTGGGCCAGCTTGCATCAGAAGAGGATACAATGGCTTTAACACACTCTTCCCACCTGAGTCAGTGCATGCATCCAGGTCAGCGGTGGGTGCAATGTCAAACTGATAAGTGAGCCTATACTGCCAAGTTTAAAGTAAATCTGACTCAACACTGTAATCACTGAAATAGCATCTCAAATTCTCTCAGCCTATTAAGTTTCTCTTCTCCTTCTTGATGTCAGGCAGTGTAAAAATTATCTAACTGGATGTCCGAGTCAATATCTAACATAATATGCGGAGAGAAAAGACAAAAATTAAAATAAATAAATGAAAAGAATAATACATAAATGAAAAGAATAATACCTAAATAAAAAAAACACATGGATGTCTCTAGAAGCTCCATGTGAGGAGGTGTATATGAACAATATGCTTTTAACTATTATCAGGCCTTTCCAAATCTGAAAGAGATGCCTAATAGGTGTTGCTTGCTTAGGAAATCCTGTTTTATGGAAGCCTCTAGCAGAATAAGGTTATCAAAGATGAAGTGGTACCTCTTGAAACAACACAAAGTGACAAGTAATTGTGGTTGACCATCCACTTCTCAATCTATCCCTTGCAGATGGCGATGGCAACACTATGATAGCTGCTTAGGCACATCTTGTGTCTCCCTGATTTAAGGATGGGAATTAAAATAGCTTCCTTCCATGAATTAGGCAACTGTCCTGTCTGCCAAATTAAGTTAAAAAAATTATGAAGACTTCCTTAGTAATAACAGTGCAAGTCCAAAAAAAATATGAAGGATTTTGTCAAGCCATAGATCTGTGTTATCTGCAGCAGACAATGTCAAATCCAACTCAAACACAGAAAATGAAAAATTGTAAACCTCACAACTACCTTTGTCAACAGTCATTCACCGGTGAGGGAAAGCCAGATCCTGCTGGTGGTGGTTTGAATAAAATGCTCTGCCACAGTCTGCACTATTTCTCTCTTGCTGCTCAGAAAGCAACCATTCTTCATTACTGCATTAAACATGAATCTCCTATTTTTCTCTTCAAACTTCTCCTTGTGGCTTCCTATATATCCACTGGTTTTGTGAAATTGTTGATAAGGCTCAGAAACTTTTGCCAGCATCTCTTTTTGCTCTGGTATACTATACAACTACATTTTGCTTTAGTCACCTGAATGGCTGAGATATTTTCACTAGTTGGCCTGCACACGAACCTCAACACAGTCATGAATGGAGAATGCCATTAAGCAATAGGCTGGGCTCACAGGTTTCCAGAAGACTTTGGCACAGATGCATTAGCAGTGTGGTTGACTGTATTGGTAATATGATGGACTCATTCCTGGATGGTGTCACTATTTTCAACCAACCAATATGCAGTGCACCATTCAGTTTGCCTTTCTGAGCAACCAGCTTGGAAGCTCACTTTCAGATGCTCCTTGGTTTGATCGATGCATCCCATTTTGGAAGTGATCATATGACTGCAGTACATCGACCACATCTCACTGAGAAGTGTGTGCAAGGACTGGAGGCGGAACAGTTCAATGGCTAGGAACAATCCTACAGCAATGAAGCAATACATGTTCTGCTCCTTGTTAACAAAACATGAATCTATCAACAAGACACTCTTGATAGTGCGACCCCAGGTGAAGATTGTAGTGGAGCCCTACACAGCATGATATTGCATTAAAATACTCATGAAAGAGGAATGAGCAGTGGTGAGTCTCTTTGTCCAGAGTGTGAGATACAACTCACCAATGGGTCCCAGTGAGATCAGATTTTCCTGATCCATGGCATGTGAGGATTTTGGGGATAAACTGCCACCACCCTTGGTCAATAATCACAAGAATGTGCTGAAAAGTTTCATTAATATTAAAACTACCTAATGTATCTTTCAAATTATAGTTCTAAATATTGTTTAAGGAAGATCAGTCTTTATTAAGAGTAGATGTATTGGTACATTATATTAGCTATTCCTTGCATAGCTATAAGTGTTGCAAAACAGTAGTGGAATAAAAAAGGGAGAGAGCTCAAGAATTCATGCAAGTCTTCTCACTGGATGAAGAAGATTTGATGTTCAGCGTTGCAAACCTAGTTCATCCATTTTGGCATACATACTGTGCTATGTCTATTAAATATTCGTATGAAAGGTGTGTTCATAACACAAAACTCATCAGACACCATAGAAGGAGACATGGCTAAACTTCATTCACAGGTGATTAGAACACGTGAGTTCACGTTACTGTTTTCCTTTTCTTTGTTTATACTCATTACAGTGTGCATAAAGGCTGAGTATTATTTTCGAATTTATCACTTAAGTATTTTCTATGATTATGGCTAAGCTACTATTCAGCTACTACATTTAATGTTCTGTACAAAGCTTGACCATACTGAAGAATGCATTTAATGCTTTATTATGGAAAATTCAGTGACGGATGTAGCTCTAACTACTCACACTTAGGAGGGTGGTGGTTTTAAAAGCCCATCTGGCAACCCATATTTAGTTTTTCTGTGGTCATGACAACATTTGACACACAAGTGCAATAATGAATCTACACATTTTGACAGGTTAACAAAATGCTTACGAGTTCCAGCCATGGCAAATTGCTATGGGAGTAAGGGGGATAAAAATAAAAACCACACAAATATCTGAAGAATTTAATTGTTAGTGCCAAATTATTTCCATGCTGCTCATTTTTTTTTTTTTTTAAAAAAATGTGTTGGAACATTTGCAAGTGAATTTCTGCCGGACAGTGCTGTACATGTACAGGGAAACACAAAAGGGACACTATACTAGCTACCTGATGAGTGTATTGTGTATATGTGAAATTACTCTGTGCAGAGGATTTGCAACAACTATAAGCCAGATATAATTATGTGTATATTTACCATTATTAAATGTGTATTATTCAATTTACAAATCAAAGTAACAAAGTTTAGTGCTACCTTTAATATTTAAGTCTGCACAATTTAACTACATGTATCATATTTGGGTATTAACTGAGTACTTTCACAGATCCACTGTCCTACAGAAAAATCTACATGTTGTAAGTTCAGGCAAATTAAAATCTACCATTGAACCTACTATTCATGTTGGATAAGCAAATAGTATTTTGCCATGCTGACAACTGTAATTGAACTACATATAAAAGATGCTAACCAGGCTCCCTTAAAGCAATAATTTATGTTAACAATGAAGAGTTCACTCTTAGAGGCTACATCAAACACAGAGTGGGCTATCCACAAGCACAGAATGCGCCACGGCTTGTAGCAGTTGGTGGTGATCAAAAAGACCCACCACATGACACAGCACGTCAGTTGCTGACTGGCACCCATTCTGAAAGTGTCAGCTGCTATACAGTAGACATTAGTTCCAATGAGGACATCTCTTACTCCTATCTGCACTTATTTCAAGAAGTGAAAGCACTGGGTACATAGTCAATAGCCCTGACTGCAATAAGAAATGATCGTCACCCACTGTCTGTTCAATAATTGTAAGGATTATAACTGAAACAGCAGCAACCAGCCCCAAACTTGGTAGAAATTATTTTCTTTCTTCTTAAACCATAACCTGTTCGGAATTGTAAAAAAACCTATCAGATGGTTCATGCAACAATTCTTGGTAGAATCCTGTTTTGTAGTTACCGATTTTGAGGTACTCTAAAATCACCAGGAAAGTATTTCTATTTAAAATAGAGTAAACATGAATTACAAATGGAGTTTGGGGAGAGAGATAGCAGATGCCATTAAAGTCAAATAATATGCAATCTGGTGAAACTTTTGTTGCCCCCGAGTGACATTCATCAACTGTTTCTGAGTAACATTTCAGAGTACAGTGTGTTGTACTTGCATTTTGTGTGTATTGGACAATTATTAAGAACAGATAATTAACCTTAAGCTTAAGGGAATCGCAAAATGTTGCATAATCTGAATACAGTTATGATTAGATAAAAAAGAGTCTACCATAATAATCCTTGTTATTATGTTAAAGCCAAGATTATCATAATGTGTTTTTGACAAACAAGCATTTCCCATAATTATTTGCAAGAAATTATTGTAAATTTTCATAAAATAATTTACATAAATTTTAAAAATTAATTTATTTCATTAGAGTCATTTGTTCCTGCAATGGCACAGATGATTCCTTTTTTTTATCATTTTCCATTTTACAAGACAACCCATGTCAGATACAAAGAAAAGGTGTGACAGTATCATGTCCAGTATTAGAAATATGGTTTTTACTGAGGTACCCTTAAACAAGAAATTAACAATGACCATGATTTGCCACTGTGTTTTCTCAAATGAAGCCATATGAATTTTTTGGTTACTAAAGTGTTTTCTTTAAACCTACTTTACCAAGTAATGCGTCTGCTGCTTCTACATCCTCATTTCATAAAACATGAGAAAGCTTCACAAAAACCATTCTTTGCAAAAAGTTTAGAACTTGATACTCCAGGAATGGATGGGAGAGCGCATGGACCAATTTAATATTTCAAAAAGGCAGTTCCTGAAGTAGTTGCCATACATAGTATAACTCACCAATAACATTTGGTTGCAAGAAAGGTTAGTGGACTTTTACTGTTCACTAAAGAATGAAATTAGAACAATTAAGTCAGATGCAATGCTCTCAATAATAGACTGTTTCAAAATTTTTGTGATGAAAATGACAAAGGTTACAATTGTTTACTTTTGCACTTACAAGTTTGTTCGGTATCAAAGAGTACCTGGCTAAAAACATTTTATGATCTCTAAAACTGTATTATGACAGTTTTTCAAAACAAAGATGATGCCTTAAGAACAAATTTATTTAAGTTTCAAAATGATACAGTTTATTTAACTGATTTATATACTAAATTTTAATATTACCGTACAACAAATTTAATGAAATGAATCTACAGCTTCAAGGAAAAGATTTGAGCTGATGAAAGTAAAAGTAACTTATTTCTATATTCATGCCAGAATTTGTCTTGTACAAACAAAATTTAGGTCAAAGACAATTCTATCACTTTCCAAATCTTATCTCTGTGATATAACTAAAGTTGGCATTGTGATATATTGCCAACATTTGGAAGCCCTTAAAACAAACTTTAAAAATAGATTTCATGATGTCCTTTGTGTGATCATTCCAGATTGGATATTACCTATCTCAAACCAACAGACACCAGATTCATCATCACCACAGAAAGACTTGATGGAATTGTTCACCAGTGAAGAGCTAAAATTGAAATTGAAAATTAAATATCAAGAATTCTGGCTTCAAAGGCAAATTCCTGTATTATATCTAGTTTTATGGATTAGAGAAAACATGTTTTCATTGCATTCCCATCATATTAAGCCGAAACCGGATATCTTTTAGTGTACTAAGACGTAACAAGTCTACCTGGCACTTCAAATTTTTTATTTTAGTTCTAATTTTTCACTTTAGTATTCCTATACAATGTTCAGCTACAATTCATTGTGGCTTATGTGCAGAGCAGATTTGCTGCTTCAGCAAAAATAGATTGTTCCTATGGAACATCATTTGCTGAAAACAACTGTGGAAACTGTGCCTGCATTACATACCACATTCCCGTAGTCCTCGTCTTCAACCTTCGCTTGTCCATGTCCTTCACCCACCTACCCCCTTCCCTGCTCCCACCCGAGCACTGCCTTCTATTCCATCACAGCTTGGATGTCAACATCTTTTGAACATCATCTCAGGTGAAATTTCAGCACACATTAACAGTAATGTAATGTAAGCCACATGTAACAGAATGAATGCTAATACTGCAGACAAAATATCTTAGGTTCTCATTGCTTTGAGCACAATCTATGCCGTAAATACAAAACATCTCTACTCTGGTAGCTACGGTATTTATATTTCTAAATACATGTGTATTTTGCAAGAGACGTGGAGGTCACCTCTTGTATCACTGTCACTTGTGCCCTTCCCTGTTACAGATTCTGCAACTTAAATGAACTATCTAAATGGATGAATCAAAAGATAGCTAACTTGCATTAGTGTGGAATAAATCAATTAGAAGATTCAGAGCAATACACATTTTACAAACAAAAGAAGCATTTACACTTCTGTGGTAAGAGTTACATATATTGATGCATGCAGATATCATATTCGCATATATTTTAGAACATTACCTGCTCTCCTGGCAATAACAACATTTCTGCTGCTGCATCTGCCCAAAAGTGTTCTTCCCCAACACCACCAGCATTCAGAAGTTTATAGAACCAGGTCACAAACTGCTGACTGAATTCGGTGATAGGAAAGTTTGCCTGAACAGCTATTCTATTATCTCCACTCATATGGCACACTGCATCAGTAGTTACTGTGGGATCCTGGTATGTACCTCTACCTCTATCCTGCACAATATTTGGAACACCTGTAGAGTCTGACAGTGGATTTGAATTGTGAAGCTCCAAACCATAGTGATGACTGTCTCCACCTCTTCCGTCACAGTCTTCTGAGCCTGAGACATCAGAACCAGCTCCAGAATCATCAGATCTGTTCTCACAGTTATAATTACCAGTTTCAAACCTCACAGTAGTTCTTTTTTTACTTATACCCAAGAGTTGCAAAATGCGTTTTCTAAGCTTATCCTTAGGCTCACTCAAAGAAACACATTGCTGTCTATCATGCAAGTATTTAAACAGTACTTCTTTGGTTAATTTTTTCCTGCTAAGCAGAACATCAATTGTCTCTGTGTGCAGCAAAATTGCTGCAGTTGCATCTGAAATGTACAATAGCATATAACAATTAGAAAATATAAAACAACATTCATATTACCAAACAGCAACACTCTGAAAAGCATTTACTTAATCTTCTGTTATACACAAAATAAATACCGCGTATAATAATGTAATGTACAGTGCCTAATAATGTAACTCGAAAGAAAGCTCCAAGTACACAATTCTATATATATGCACAGATTGCTCACATTAATCATCTGCATTTCAAACTGGGATACAAGTCCGTTCAGCATAACAGCAGAAATAAATACTTTGATTTGTTTTTATGACAACTTAATTTCATCTGCTTTGAATCAGAGACATAGCAGATAACATTTATTTTATGTCATAAAGAAATGTAAGGCACAAATACGCTATTCGACTAAGCTATCAATGGCCAATCACTGAATTCAGTCAGGAGTACCTACATGCAATGATTTGAAGGGAAATGACAACAAACTTTCTTGTGTAAAACAGATAGCAGGTTAAAAGGCATCAGCAAAATCCTAAAGAGACAAGTCATCCACAAAAGGATGTTGTTTATAAACATCCATCTGACCAATCAGAGTGTGTCTTTCAATCTAGGATTCTCTCCTATATTAGTGGATGAGAAAGAAGATTCACCTGCTATTTTCATTTAATACTTCAAACAAAGCATTTGTGTAGCATTACACAGACCTCAATCAGCTATTTACACATTGGCAAAATCACTTTTAAACAATACAAATATTAGATTAAAGCAGAATTTACCTTCTTGAGTCCAAGTATTCTCATGTATTGTAGAAGTGGCTGATGAGGTGTAATTACTTTGTTTTCAAATATTTGAGCTTTTGGTCAAGAGACCTTCTGTAGTAGAAGGGTAAGAAGGCTGGGGCAGTGAGGGTGTGGGATAGCTGGGTAATGGTGGGGGAAGGTGTAGTGCTGGACCTTACAAGAACGTGGTGAAAACAGGATAGGGTCACTAGGTGCAGTTGGAAGGTTTGGGGAGAGGGAAGGGGCATTGAGAAGTAGAGAAGGGAAAGAGAGGCTAGTGGATGCATTGGTGGAATAGAAGGCAGTGCTCAGGTGGGAGCAGGGAAGGAGGTAGGTGGGCGAAGGACATGGACAAGAAAAGGTTGAGGACGAGGATTACGGGAATGTGGTATGTAATGCAGGCACAGTTTCCACCTGCGCAGTTCAGAAAAGGTGAGTTTGATAGGGAGGACCCAGATGGAATGTCTCTTCACCACAGTTTGGTTGTGGTCATGCATGTGGACAGAGAGCTTGTTAGTAATCAAGCTGACATACAAAGTGTGACAGCGGCTGCAGCTCAGTTTGTAGGTCACATGACTGCTTTCACAGGCAGCCCTGCCTTTGATAGGATACCTGTGAATGGGTTAGTGGTGGTGGTGGTGGTGGTGGTGGTGTATGAGGTAGATACTGTTTTTATTTCTATTGCAGGAATTTGAGCCTTGAGGTAAGGGTTTGGGAGCAGGGGTGGAGTAAGGATGAACAAGAATATTGCAGAATACCACTTTCAGAGGGGTGGGAAGGATAGTGGATAGGATATTCCTTACATCAGGGCATGACGGGAGGTGGTCAAGACCCTGGTGGAGAATGTGATTCAGATGCTCTAGTCTTGGGTGGTGCAGAGTTGTGAGGGGAGTGCTCCATTGTGGCCGAGGTGAGTGTGGGGGAGGTGATAGGTGACTGGAAAGACAAGGCATGGGAGATTTGCTTCTGTACAAGGTTTGCAGCGGGAGGGGGGGGGGGGGGGGGGAGGGGGAATGAAGTAACTGTGGTCCGTGGTGAAGACCTCAGTGAGACCCTTGGTATATTTAGAGGTGGGACTGCTCATCAGCACAAATGCAGCGAATACAGTGGCTAGGCAGTATGGAAGGGTCTTCTTGGTGTGGAACGGGTGGCAGCTGTCAGAGTGGAGATACTGCTCATGGCTGGGAGATTTGATATGGATGGAGCTACTAATGTAGCCATCCATGGGGTGTCTGTCTACATTGATGAAGGTGGCTTGTTCGGTTGAGGCGGACTACATGAAGCGAATGGAGGAGATGTTGAGGTTCTGGAAGTGTGTGACAGGGTGTCACCCTCAGTCCAAATCACGAAGATTTCATCAGTGAATCAGAACCAAGTGAGATGTTTGGGGTTCTGGGTGATTAGGGACGATTCCTCTAGATGACACATGAATAGGTTGGCATAGCATGGTCTCATGTGGGTGCCCATTGATGTACCATGGATTTGTTTGAAGGTGATGCCTTAGAAAGAGAAGTAACCGTGGGTGAGGATGTAGCTGGTCATGGTTACCAGGAAGGGTGTTTTAGGTTTGGAGTCAGTCAGGCATTGAGGAAGTTAGTGTTGGACCTAAGGAGTTGAGGGATTGTATATACTGTTATGTTTGTGGACTGGAGTCACTGTGGCAGAATCTGACAGCTGGCGGAGTTCCTCTGCTAGGTTCGAATCAAAGAGGTCGAGCCTTTGTCGGCAGGTTAAGATTATACAGTCAGGATGAGTTTTTAAGTGGTGTTCTGGGGTTCTTTCTGCAGATGTAAGGTTAGTATCCATGTAGAGGGCTTTGGGGAATTACGGTGAGGCAAAGTATAACGTTAAGAAATTCTGGAATAAAACAATCTGGAAGATTAAAACTACACACAGGTGATCTACCAACTTAGCTACCTAAGAACAACTCACGACCTGTCCTGATAGCTTTACTTCTGCCAGTACCTCATCTCCTACCTATTACAGAAGAAATCCTGTGAAACTTGCAGGGATAATACTCCTCGAACTAAGAGCATACCAAATATCAGACCAGCTGTGTGGCTGGATTGAAGAGTTTTTAGCAAACAGAACACAGCACGTTGTTCTCAATGGAGAGACGTCTACAGATGTTAAAGTAACCTCTGGCATGCCACAGGCGAGTGTTATGGGACCATTGCTTTTCACAATATATATATAAATGACCTAGTAGATAGTGCTGTAAGTTCCATGTGGTTTTTCGCGGATGATGCTGTAGTAGACAAAGAAGCTGCAGCATTAGAAAACTGCAGCAAAATGCAGGGAGATCTGCAGCAGATAGGCACTTGGTGCAGGGAGTGGCAACTGACCCTTAACATAGACAAATGTAATGTATTGTGAATACATAGAAAGAAGGATCCTTTATTGTATGATTATATAATAGCGGAACAAACACTGGTAGCAGTTACTTCTGTAAAATATCTGGGAGTATGTGTACGGAACGATTTGAAGTGGAATGATCATATAAAATTAATTGTTGGTAAGGCGGGTGCCAGGTTGAGATTCATTGGGAGAGTCCTTATAAAATGAAGTCCATCAACAAAGGAGGTGGCTTACAAAACACTCTTTCGACCTATACTTGAGTATTGCTCATCAGTGTGGAATACGTACCAGGTCGGGTTGACAGAGGAGATAGAGAAGATCCAAAGAAGAGCGGCGTGTTTTGTCACAGAGTTATTTGGTAAGCGTGATAGCGTTACGGAGATGTTTAGCAAACTCAAGTGGCAGACTCTGCAAGAGAGGCATTCAGCATCACGGTGTAGCATGCCGTCCAGGTTTCAAGAGGGTGTGTTTCTGGATGAGGTATCTAATATATTGCTTCCCCCTACTTATACCTCCCGAGGAGATCACGAATGTAAAATTAGAGAGGCTTTGCGGCAGTTGTTCTTCCCGCAAACCATACGCGACTGGAACAGGAAAGGGAGGTAATGACAGTGGCACGTAAAGTGCCCTCCACCACACACCACTGGGTGGCTTGAAGAGTATAAATGTAGATGTAGATACTGTGAAGAAAAGGATATTGCGAAGACGTGGCTTAGCCACAGCCTGAGGGATGTTTCGAGAGTGAATTTTCCAATTTACACCAGAGTGTGCAGTTTTTATACGCCAGGAAATTTCGTATCAGTGCACTCTTTGCTGCATAGTGACAATTTTATTCTGAAAACAATCCCCCAGGCTGTGGCTGAACTATGTCTCCACAATGTCCCTTCTTCAACGATTGCTAGTCCTGCATGTTTCGCAGGAGAACTTCTCTAAAGTTTTGTAGGTAGGAGATGAAGTACTGGTGGAATTAAGCTGTGAGGACAGGTTGTGAGTCACATTTGGGTAGCTCAGGAGGTAAAGCACTTGACTGTGAAAGGCAAAGGCCCAAAGTTTGAGTTTTGGTCCTTTCAATCTGCCAGGAAGTTTTACTTCAGAGCCTACACTTCTGCAAAGTGAAAAATTCATTCTGGACATTCTGTAATGTTAAAAGGAGGCGATTTGTAGGCAGTGGAGGTGGACCATGGATGGATGGATGGATGGATGAAATGAGTCAGGCATGGTTCAAATTGCTTTTGAATTGATTCTGATAGGTAGGGTTGATGGTGAAAAAGTGTTTCCACTATAGGGGCAGGAGGAGAGAAGGGGTATTCATCTACATCTACATACATACTCCGCAATCCACCATACAGTGCGTGGTGGAGGGTACCTCGTACCACAGCTAGCATCTTCTCTCCCTGTTCCACTCCCAAACAGAACAAGGGAAAAATGACTGCCTATATGCCTCTGTACGAGCCCTAATCTCTCTTATCTTTGTGGTCTTTCTGCGAAATGTAAGTTGGCCGCAGTAAAATCGTACTGCAGTCAGCCTCAAATGCTGGTTCTCTAAATTTCCTCAGTAGCGATTCATGAAAAGAACGCCTCCTTTCCTCCAGAGACTCCCACCCGAGTTCCTGAAGCATTTCCATAACACTCGTGTGATGATCAAACCTACCAGTAACAAATCTAGCAGCCCACCTCTGAACTGCTTCTATGTCCTCCCTCAATCCGACCTGATAGGGATCCCAAATGCTTGAGCAGTACTCAAGAATAGGTCGTATTAGCGTTTTATAAGCGGTCTCCTTTACAGATGAACCACGTCTACCCAAAATTCTACCAATGAACCGAAGATGACTATCCGCCTTCCCCACAACTGCCATTACGTGCTTGTCCCACTTCATATAGCTCTGCAATGTTACGCCCAAATATTTAATCGACGTGACTGTGTCAAGCACTACACTACTAATGGAGAATTCAAACATTACAGGATTCTTTTTCCTATTCATCTGCATTAATTTACATTTATCTATATTTAGAGTTAGCTGCCATTCTTTACACCAATCACAAATCCTGTCCAAGTCATCTTGTATCCTCCTACAGTCACTCAACGACGACACCTTCCCATACACCACAGCATCATCAGCAAACAGCCGCACATTGCTATCCACCCTATCCAAAAGATCATTTATGTAGATAGAAAACAACAGCGGACCTACCACACTTCCCTGGGGCACTCCAGATGATACTCTCACCTCCGATGAACACTAACCATCGAGGACAACGTACTGGCTTCTATTACTTAAGAAGTCTCCAAGCCACTCACATACTTGGGAACCAATCCCATATGCTCGTACCTTAGTTAGGAGTCTGCAGTGGGACACCGAGTCAAACGCTTTCCGGAAGCCAAGGAATATGGCATCCATCTGATACCCTTCATCCATGGTTCGCAAGATATTGTAAAAAACGGGCGAGTTGCTTTTCGCAGGAGCGATGCTTTCTAAAGCCGTGCTGATGCATGGACAGCGACGTTGGGCAAGAGATTTGCGGTAAATGCAAGCTAAGTAAGGAGCCAATGCAGTAGAGTACTCTCTCTAAAACCGAATTGGAATCCCATCAGGACCTGGCGATTTATTTACTTTCAACTCATTCAGCTGCTTCACAACCCCAGGGATGTCTATCACTATGTCCTCCATACAGGAATCTGTACGATACTCAAACGGCGGTATGTTAGTACGATCCTCCTGCATGAAAGATTTCTCAAATGCTAAACTTAAAATTTCAGCTGTCTTCTGTTGCCAGGCCAGATTGGTCAGTGAGTGACTGGATGGAAGCCTTCGACCCGCTTACTGATTTTACGTAAGACCAGAATTTCCTTGGGTTTTCAGCAAGATCTTTTGCTAAGGTATGACGGTGGTAATGGTTGAATGCTTTGCGCATTGCTCTTTTTACAGCAGCACGAATCTCTACTAACTTTTGCCTGTCCTCATTCTCCCGATCTTTCTTGTACCGTGAGTGCAACTGCCTTTGCTTCCTGAGCATTCTCCGAATTGTGCTGTTAAACCACAGTGGGTCTTTTCCATCCGTAACCCACTTTTTCAGCACATACTTGTCCAATGCGTGATTTAAAGTTTGTTTAAAATTTGCCCATAATTCTTCCACACCCATCGTACCGGAAGTAAATGAAGTCGATTCATTTACTAAGTGGGATGCTAACAACTGCTTATCTGCTCTTTCTAGTAAGAATACTCTCCTAGCCTTCTTGACCGACTTTTTAACTTTCGTAACCATAGTTGTAATGACATCATCATGATCACTAATCCCTGTCTCAACACTGACACCGTCGATGAGGCCTAGTCTGTTTGTGGCTACCAGATCTAAAATATTTCCATTACGCATTGGCTGTCGATTTAGCTGCTCAAGACAGTTTTCGGATAATGTGTTCAAAAGTAATTCACACGACGGCTTGTCTGTACCACCTGTAATGAATCCATAGACATCTCAGTCTATACTAGGTAGGTTGAAGTCGCCTCCAACTAATATAGCATGATCCGGGTACTTCTGCGATACAGAATGTAGACTCCCTTTGAATGATTCTAGAACTGTCACGGTGGAACCTGGTGGCCGGTAATAACGTCCAACAATTAACTTTATTTCCCCTAGCCCTGTTAAATGTGTCCAGATAACTTCACAATCACACTCTACTTCGAACTCAGTAGATACAATATTTTTGTCAACTGCAATGAAGACACCACCTCCTACGGTGTCTAATCCTAATTTATCAAGTCCAGTATGATTGAATTTCGGAGTGGGGCAAGAGGTATGGCCTCTGGAAAGGACTGATACTTCTGCAGGGCTTAGGCTTTCGGAGGAAAGTTTCATGAAAGTGTTTTGGGTCTGTTTAGGTTCTGGATTCTGTATGGTGGAAGGAGGCTGTTTCTAGGAGTGTGGTAAATGTAGTAAATCTGAGAGGCATGGTTTATCAGCTATAAGGGGTTTTGGAGATGGCTTGGAGACTCTTGTAGAGGTGGTGAATAAAGGCAGTCCAAGGTGGGAATAGAAGGTGAACAGGTTTGATAGTTCTTTGAGATGGCATTGTGCATGCTAGTCTAGTTTCTGGATGGCAAGAGTTTCAGGGTGAGAGACAGGATGCAGGAATTCGGGATTGCACAGCATGAGAATTCCCTCTCCCCATCCCCAACACTCCCTACACTCCTACCTTCTACATGCTTCTGGAAGTCCATAAACCCAACCACCCTGGGCAGCCTAGTGGTTGCTGTGCCCTCACTGAGAGAATCCCTGTGATCATGACCAACACCTTCAGCCCATAACCCATAACCTACCATCCTATATGAAAAGACACCAACTACATCCTCCAATGTTCCTGCTCCTTTACCACAAAGCATCCTTCCTCTGAACTAACCATCCTCAAGGCCCATGGCCTTGCCACTATTGAACACTAACTTTCTCAACGCCTGCCTGACTCCAAACCTCCAACCGCCTTCCTGGTAACCACAGCCAACTATATCCTCATGCACAGTTAGGTTTCCTTCTAAGGCATCACCTACAAACATACCCATGGTGCAGCAATGGGCATCCATATGACACCATTCCATGCCAACCATTTAGAAGAATCCTTCCTACCCAGAATCGCAAACCCGTCACCTGGTTCAGATTCATTGACGACATCTTTGTGACCTGGACCGAGGGTGACACACTATCCACATTCCTATGGAATCTCAACACCTTCTTCCCATTCGTTTCACCTGCACCTCCTCAACCAAGCAGGCTGCCTTCATCGATGCTGACCTCCACCTCAAAGATGGCTACAACAGTACCTCCGTCCAATAACCAATTAACCACCAACGATACCGCCACTATTTTGACAGCAGCCATCCGTTCCATACCAAGAAGTCCTTTACAGATTAGCCACACATATGTGTCATTTCTGTGGTGAAGAGCAGTCACCCTCCACATATACCAATGGTCTCACTATAGTCTTCACAGACCGCACTTACCCTCCCAACCTTGTACAGAAACAGATTTCCTGTGCCGTCTCTCGTCACCTACCACCTCCCACACACACACAATCTGGCCCACAAAGGGACACTCCCCATGTGACTGATCACCCACCTACTAGGACTCAAGCAACTAAATAACATTCTCCACCAGGGTTTCGACTACCTCTCTTCGTGCCCTAAAGTGACAAATATCCTACCCATTATAATTCTTACTCCTCCCACAATTGTACTCTGCCACACACCAAACCTCTGCAACAATGCTGTCCATCCCTACTCCACCCAGCTCTTGCCTCACAGCTCAAATTCCCACAAAAGATCTAGATGCAAGACCTGTCCCATACATCCTCCTCCTCCACCACCACCACCACCACCACCACCACCAATTGAACTAGTCTCCAGGGTCCCAATGGAATCCCTATCAGCTTCTATACTGAATTTGTGGCTGAGTTAGTCCCTCTGTTAACTAAAATCCATTGCAGTTCCCTCAAACAAAAGACCATGCTCAGTAGTTGGAAGAAAGAACAGGTCACACTCAGGTAGTACAGGTGAGCCACAAAAGTTCTGTCCAATATCCTCAATGTCAATTTCTTGTAGAATCTTTGAACATATTTTGAGCTCAGACATAATGAAGTATCTCTACCAGAATGACCACCTCCATGCCAACCAGTGTGGATCTTGAAAACGTCAATCATGTGAAACACAAGTCACGCTTTTCTCACATGACATACTGAAAGCTTTGGATCACAGCAGTCAGCTAGCTGCAATATTTCTTTATTCCTGAAAAGCGTTTGACTTGGTACCACTTATAAGCATCCTGTCAAAAGTATGAGCATATGGGGTGCCAAGCAAAATTTGTGACTAGATTGAGGAATTTTTGGTAGGCAGGATTCAGCAGCATGTTATCTTGGATGTAGAGCAGGGCTTAACAACTGGCCGGTTTTGAGCGTAAGTACTCGCATCTGCTCAGGCACACGCTCGCGAGCAGGTGCAAGGTGGAGGAGTAGGGAGGGAGGGGAAATGCGCGCGCACGTTTGAATAGGGCCGCAGCATGCCTATTGAATTCGCGCCGACTGTGTAACGTTTAAAGTACTACGATCAGCTCTAACAGTCACTTCACTTCACTGATTAAGAATCATGTCAAGTCACCGTTGTGTAACCCCAACCATGGTTTCGCAGTTCAACCCCGACTGGGAGGAATTGTATCTGTTTACAGAAAAAGATGGTGTTGCAAAATGTTTAGTATGTCACAAAACGCTGAATTCTTTTAGGAAAATTAATTTGCAGCGACATTATATGTTGTACCACGCGAAAGACTACGGAAGTGGAAAATGTGATGGACCAGATCGTCCACAGGAAGTTATTAAACTTAAAAGGAAGCTATCCGAAGAAGATCTGGATGACGAAGAAAAATCAACTGAAGCAGCTCTCAGAGTGAGTTACAAAATTGCTTTGCTTTTAGCAAAATCCCTGCGCCCCTTCACTGATGGCGATTTAATAAAAGAATGTTTGGTAGTTGCAGCGGAAATTTGTGTCCATCTCAAGTTGAACAGTTTCGGATGTGTGCCATTATCTAACATGACCATTATGCGTCGCATACAGGACATGGCAGACGACGTCCAGAGCCAGATTGCAAATATCTGTAAAGATTTTATAGCGTATTCTCTAGCTCTGGACGAAAGTGTTGATAACACTGGAACAGCGCAGCTTGCCATATTTATTAGAGGTGTTAACAGAGATCTTCAGGTGAGGGAAGAGCTCCTCAATATAGTAGTTATGAAGAACACTACAACCGGCGGTGATATTTTAAGTAGTGTTGAAGAAAGTGTTGACAATATAGGATTGTCGTGGAATTCTTTAGTTTCAGTGTCTATGGACGAAGCACCAGCGATGACAGGGAAAGAAATTGGGTTTCTTTGCGCTGTTGAAGAAGAAAATGCAAAAACTGGCCGTGCCGAAATAAATAAGGGGCGTTCACTGTGTGATCCACCAGGAAAACTTATGTGCAAAGAGTATCACTCTAAAAAATGTGATGAGTGTTGTTGTTCGTACAACCAATTATATAAGGAAGCATGAGCTACAACACAGGTAATTTAAAAGCTTTCTTGAGGATGTAGAAAGCCAGTATGGTAGCCTGCCTTATTACAGCGAGGTCCGCTGGCTTAGTTGTGCCAAATTATTAAATCGATTTTTTGCCTATTAGATGAGATAAATATGTTCATGGAAATAAATAACGTGTGTTCCTGAATTGAAAGAGCCTTCATGGAAATGTGATCTCGCATTCTTAGCAGATTTAACTAGCCATCTGAATGCTTTGAACATTTCACTACAAGGTAAATATCTGCTAATTACTCATTTTATAGATTGAATACGAGCTTTTAAAATGAAATTGACACTTTGGGTGAGTCAGCTGGAAACAGGAAATCTAGCTCATTTTCCTAAATTATCATCCATGCAAGATGTTCACAAAGACTGTGAACGTTATTCACATAGTTTAGTTGCCCTTAAGGAAGAATTTGATCAACGCTTTCAAGATCTGACAGCACTAGACAGTGATTTTGATCTGTTCTCCTCTCCATATTCAGCGAATATTGAAGAGATTCATCCTGAGCTGCAACTAGAAATTATTGACCTGCAGTGTGACAGAGAATACAGAGACAAATTTCAGAACAAGAAAAACATTTTGGAAATCTACAGACACTTCCCTCAGGATAGATTTCCTCGTTTGCACAAACTAGCGGCTACAATAATATCAATGTTCGGTTCCACGTATGTTTGTGAACAACTGTTCTCTGCAATTAAATGTAACAAGACGCGCCTGAGAAACCCATTGTCTGATCGAAATTTAAGCTGCATGCTGCGCCTACAATGCACAAGAACAATTACTCCAAACATAGACGCAATTGTAAAGGGCAAAAAGTACAAGATAACCGAGAATCCCACACTTCAGTGACACCTTTTATTGTGTAACAGCTCACAAATTAATATGAATGTAGATGCATACACTAAGCTAATAAAATTATGTGGCACGTGAACATTCTCCTTTATTTGTTTCATTTGTCGCAGTAATAATTCATGAGTGATATCCCTGCAGGTGCCCGCGGATTTACATTGACTGGCGGCAGCTGTTGTGTGCCCCACGTTACTCTCCCCACTCTCCGCTCTGGTCCGGTAGTGGGGGGTAGCGTGCTCGCGCTGCTCCGTGCTCGCGCCTTGCTGCTCACAGCTTGCTCCGCGAGCACGTATGTTGTGAAGCCCTGATCTAGAGTCATTGGCAGATATAGAAGTAACTTCGAAATGAAGTACTGCCTGGAAGAAGATGCATAAATGTTCAGTCAGACTTTGACAAGATTTTGAAGTGGTGCAAAGATTGGCACCTTGCTTTATGTTCATAAATATAAACTGTGCACTTCACAAAATGAAAAAGATTAGTGTCCTCTGACTATAATATAAATGAGTCACAGCTGGAATCAGTCAACTCCTACAAATACCTTGATGTAACACTTTGTAGAGATATGAAAAGGAATGATTACAGAGGCTCAATCATGGGAAAGCAGGTGGCATACTTTGGTTTATTGGTAGAATACTGGAAAAATGCAGTCAGTCTACAAACAGGATAGCTTAAAAAGCACTCATGCGACACTTTCTGGAAAACTGCTCAAGTGTGTGGGACCCGTTCCAAATAGGACTGATAGGGAATACTGAAAGTATAAAGATAAAAGCAGCACGAATTGTCACACATTTGTTTGAATCGTGGGAGAGCGTCAAAGAGATGAACCGGGAGACTCTTTAAGACAGACATAAACTATCCCCAGAAAGGCCTACTTACAAAGATGTAAAAACTGGCTTTAAATGATGACTGTAGGAATATACTATAACACACTACTTATTGCCCACATAGGGGTTGTGAGGACAAGATTAGATTAATTGCAGCACACACAGATGCATTTCAACGTTCATTCATCAGGTGCTCCATAAGTGAATGGAATGGGAAGAAAACTGATAACTGATACAAAGAGACATACCCTCTCCAATGCACTCTGCAGTTGTTTGCACAGTATAGAAGTAGATACAATCTACAAACAAAGCTGCAACCACTGTGCTGCTTTCTACATGGGCATGACAACAATCTGTCAGCATGACAAACTGTGGTCGCGAGAGAGCTCGAACACCCTGTTACTGAACATGCTGCCCAACATGACATGCTTCCTTCCAATGACTGCTTCACAGCCTGTGTCATCTAGTTCCTTCCAACCAACACCAGCTTTTTTAAATTGTGCAGGTGGGAATCTGCTTGGAATATATCCCACATTCCTGTAACCTCCCTTGCCTCAACCTTTGCTAGTCCTTGCCTTTGACCTGCATAATCCCGTTCTTGCTCCCACTCCGGTACTACACAGCCTTCTATTCCACCAATGCACCCACTATTCTACTCCCCCCCACTAACCTTCCAGCTGCATCTAGTGTCCTTACCCTCTCCCTACATGTTCCCAGAAGTAGCACTACCCCTACACCACCCCTACCATGCTATCCTTCCTCCTCCTCCTCCTCCTCAACCTACCATCCCTGTCAGATTGCTTTTCCCATCACACACTGTTGCTGTCTGCAGTCTGGCTACAGTGGGCAGAGACAGTGTGGGTGTGGGTGTGTATGTGGGGGGGGGGGGGGGGGGGGGGGAGGAGGCGTATGCGCTACTTCAGAAGGCCTTTTGGCCAAAAGCTGAAGTATAGCAGTCTTTTCGTTGTGCTTGTCTGTGACGCAGCATCTCTTCTACACACTGAGTAACGATCTATCTTCTCCAAAATATTCTCATCATTCTACCGTGGTGTTTGCATTGTTCAATATTCTTATTGCATACATAAGTAGAATAAATACCTTTTTTACTTCAGCTGCTATGCCCCAGAAGATATGCCGCAGGACAGAACTAAGTTAAGCTAAGTAAAGTGTGCTACCAATCCTGACAGCAGATCACCACAGTGAAAGAGATTTGAGAGTGCAAAGCAGGCAGACCTGAGCGTTATGGTTAGTTTAGCCACAGGCTGGTGCTAACTCAGTTTATTAACCCTGTCAGCTGCGAACCAGCTGTAAGCCTGTTCCATTATTCCTCTAGTTGTGTTAGGGTCTTTTGTCAACATCCTTGTGTCACCAGCAAACAGTTTCTGAGAAGTCTCGCGATGTCCCAGGTAGATCTTATTTGTAGAAGAGGAGCAAGAGAGTCAAGCACCAAACCTTGTAGAGTAATGTTTCCCCACATGGATGTAATCTTATTCCTACTGAAAAATCTGCTACTGTGACCCTCTGTTTTCTATTCTTAAGATATGACTCCATCCATGCAATGGGAAGACACTTAAAGCCGTACTACTTTAGTTTCTCTAGAACAATTTTACAATCTACAAATTAAATGCCTTGGCATCATCACAGAAAATGCCAACAGGATAGCTTTACTGTTTAATTCTACTGTATTTGAGTCTGAGATGATGTATATTGCCTACTGCATTTATGGAAGCAAAACTGAGCTGCTGTTAAGAGATTTATCTCAGAAACATGGACCAGGATTCTGTTGCAAGCTACGTACTCGAAAATTTGAGAAAACATGGTAAGAAGGGAGATCAGTCTACAATTTGGTGTCACTTGCTTGTTTTGACTTTTATATATTGATCCTGCTTGATTTATCAGTTGGTTATGAAGATAACTCATAGGTGGCACTTCCAAATAAACACAGCATTTTAGTACAGTACCTGAGATACCATCGCACCCAGAAGAGTTACAACTTTTTAGTAACCAAACGATCTTTGTGATTACCTAACAGATGAGTTGTAAAAAGTGATGTCTGGTATGGCGTATGCACTGCCTGTCTCAGTAAGTTTCTTGGACTGGTTTTAGATGGATCATTTTTTTTGCCTGCATGTTAGAAAGAACGCCTTGAATTTAGTAACCAAATCGAATAAGAAAAAAATACAGTGTGCTGAAAAAAAGAATCATCTGATTTCATAATACTGAGGATATAAACTTCCAGTAAGTTTGAAGTTACTTGTCGAAACTTAAAGTTTACCTTGGCACCAGCTCTGAGTTGCAAATTCATGAGGCTACCAGTAAGATGTGTCTCTGGCACAACTAGCTTGCTTGTTCATGACCTAATGTTCACCAAGTCAAGGTGGCAATAACATACCTACAAATAAAGAGTTTTGCATTCCCCTTTTCAACAGACAATTCAATTACAACTGTGCAAGGGGATTTTTGTCAAGAGTATGTCAGTGCACCTCCTACAGTGTAAGGGGTATATGGATCTTGCATTGCACTAATGGCCTCCAGGTTGCTTGAGCTCATTAGTTTGTTTTATTATTATTATTATTATTATTATTATTTGAGCATTTGTCAAAGATTGTGTATTTGCCTCCCTTCCTACAATTTTGGGTGAACTGTGACACTGCACAGCAACAGCAGTGAATGCAGTAACTTCAGACATGCTTGAATCAGTAGGGGATGAGTCTGGTTGTCACATGGATGTTTGTCATGGATCCAATACAGGACACATGCAACATTTATGGCAAGTAAATGAAACTTTGACCTTAAATGCACATGTAAAAAGTACCCCAAGATTGTATGTGCTTGCTTGTAAAAGACATCCTTGTAAAATCAGGTGGTTCTTTTGAAAATAACAAATTTGTCATCCTACCAGCATATTTAAGTTAAAATTCACCCCATATTTCTATCTTCATTGAAGTAGAAGAAACTGTCTTGTGAATCTGGGCGAATTTTTTGAAACAATTCATACTTATGGAGAAAATATGAAGATTTACATGTGATGTGATACTGCAGTTGCACCAGCACATTCTTGCTACTGGCACCTGATAACCTCTTAACACTGCTTTAGTTATCAACATTCCTTATGAAACCTGCATTTTTATTAACAGTCTATCTGCTTGCTCTGCAGAACTGAATGTGCTTAAACAGTTGACTGGTCTGTTTTTAAACCACCACCTGATGTTGCAGAGGAGCCTAGGAGGGAGGCATGTTGTGTGATGTTCTGCCCCTGCATTGCCCGAATAATCAGCAGTAAACTGTAGCAGTTTTACAAAAACAGAATTCCGTCATTTACTCCTCCTCCACATCTGCGAGTATGAAACTACACTAGTTTACCAGAAAATGTCTTTACTGCAGGCTACATATGAATTTTTTATTTCATTTATACAATCACAAGAGTTTCTTATCTTTTTAACATGGCATCCTCAGTGTATGTCTTGGAATATTACACAATTCACTATCTGAAAATAATACAGTTCCCTGTTATCCAACAGGGCTTTGACTTAGCTTAAATCTATTGTAACACAAACTGTACTTCCTTAGCAACTTTTCAAAATGGCTACTGATCCACAGCAGGTCTTTCTCGTATTTCAACAACCCTACTAAGCACACACACAACTATTAACATTTTTCTTAACATCTGAATTAATTAAGTCTGTAACAGCATTATAGTCCTTAACTGCCAAACACCCATCCAGACTCTCAGTTTTACGCAACCAGAAATATTACCAACACATTCAACACCTCCGACACGAGAGGAAATCACAAACATAATCAAAAATCTCAAAAACAGGAAAGCATGTGGAGAGGACACAATTACAGCAGAAATGCTCAAGCTTGGGGGAGAAACATCAGTAGAAGCACTACACAAAGAACTTGAACAAGTATGGGAAACCAAGAAAATCCCAGGTCACTGGAAAACTGCCCTAATTCACCCTTTGTTTAAAAAAGGTGACAAAAGGGATGTTAACAACTATCGTGGAATATCGCTTCTCCCAGTCCCATACAAAATTCTATCAAAAGCCCTGCTCAATCGTGTATCACCAATTATAGAGGGGAAAACTTGGAGAATATCAAGCTGGCTTCAGATCAGGAAGATCCTGCACCGAACAAATTTTTAACCTCAAAACAACAATGAACTATTTATCTACAAGGAGCAAGAACTATTTCATAACATTCATTGATTTCAAAAAAGCTTATGACTCAATCGATAGGGACACACTCATCAAAACACTTAGAGAATATGAAATAGATGAAACAACAATCACCATAATCAAAGAAACATTAACAAATACAACATCAAAAGTAAAATTCCAAGGAGAAATTTCACGGCATTTCGAGGTCAAAACCGGCGTCAGACAAGGAGATGCGCTGTCCCCGGTACTCTTCAACTGTGTTCTGGATAAAGTCATAGCAGAATGGAGAAAACTCGCGCAAAAACATGGAGTTGAGAAAGTCCAAATTGGAGGGAAGTGCTACAAAGCCATTGAAACCAACTGTTTTGCCTTCGCTGACGATCTCGCCTGTTTAGCTTACACACAAAAAGACACAATAAAACAAATAGAATTACTTAAAGAAACTGCTGAAAAAGCAGGCTTGCAAATTTCATTTGAAAAGACAGAAATCATTACAAATATCAAAAATACACCAAAGAAAATAACTACGAAATACGGGAAAATACAGGTATCTAAACATTTTAAATATCTTGGTGAACTAATTCAGCCTGTGGCAAAAGGTCATACAGCCTGCAGGGCTAGAATACAAAAACTAGAGACAGCAACTCACTACTGCAGACAAATGTATTCAAAAAAATGTATATCCAAAAACATTAAACTCAGACACTACCAGACTGTCCTTAGACTGCAGATACTATATGCATCAGAAACACTGGCAAATTTTACATACGCAGAACAGATAGAAAATCGTGAAAGAAGAATTGTGAGGACAATTCTTGGACACAGGAAAATAACAGATGATCAAGGCAAGCCTGTATACAGACTAAAAGGCAACAAAGAAGTGTATACGAAGTGCAGCAAAATTACAGACGAAATTAGAAAAAGAAGATGCTCCTTTCATGCTCACATCATGAGGATGAACCCGAATAGGCTTACAAAACAAATATTTTCGTACATCGCAAATCTAAAAAATAAAAATTTATGGTTTATCAACACAGAAAGAGATCTAAAAGAAATGGACATAGATCAGGAAACAATATTTAACAGAAACCTTTTTAGAAAAAAACTGAATTCATTCACGGGTTTCGGTGTGAAAATTAAGAAGACTTGTGGAACTAAATGGTCTGAAGAGAGAAAAGCCACCTACAGCGCAAGAATGAAGGAAGTGTGGACTGAGAGAAAGAAGACTTCCCAGAAGCGCAAGAAATAACTGTTTTCACGGTCTTTAACGGCCAAATTTGTATAATAATAATAATAATAATAATAATAATAATAATAATAATAATAATAATAATAATAATAATAATAATAGTCACTGGTTTCATCCTTTACATTCATTGGCCGAAAAATTTTGGATCTGCTACTTAGTACAAGGTCTACACTGGTGTCCCCATGAGTTAATCTACAACTAACTTTTTTATTTATTAATTTCCAAAAAAGACATTTAAATCAATCGCAGATATTTCAGTCCCACACATGAGTTTTACTTAACTGTGTGGTTATTCCTTTCTATGTTCAAATAACTTACAGGAATGTAGCTGGGTGACATTGTCAATGACATCACCCAGCTGGATTCCCATAAGTTACTGAACTTTGTGTACACGAGGAGAAACTAAGGTCCCACACTGTTACCTCTTCAGATAGGAAATGTATCACTGCTCACAGAGGTTGAGTGAACTTTGCAGCAGTAGAGTAAGATTGCAATGTGCATTGTCATTTTTGTTCAGGGGTTGTGATGAAAATAGTGTTCCGACGTTTGCCGAAGTAGTGCATATATTCTCCTGCCACCAATTGCATCTAGCAATGTGCTTGTTCGTAAAAGGATCCATTACATCTGTCAACAAATATTATTTCTAAGGAACTGCTTTGGCTTCATTTAATGAATGCTCCAAAAACTTCGGATTTTTCTTGGGATCCACTGGACAGTGCTTCACAGTTGCAACCTGACCGGGAATATCATTCTGTAACTGCCAGTCATCAAACGAACATATAGAAATAATGTGGGAACAATGTAAGACTGCAATCCTCAAGGCCGCTGGGGAGGTTTTGGGACATGTAACAGGCTCAAAGGAAGGCAGTTTGGTTTGATAATGAATGTATGAGAAGAACTGAGGAGTGTAACATAGCTCAAATGAAATTATTTCATAGAAGAACTAGAGCAAATCTGAATGAATATAATGAGTAATGCTGTGTAGCTAAGAGGGTTTGCAGAAAGAAGAAAAGAGCACTAGAAAAGAAAAACGTGGAAAAAATTGAACAGCTAGGAGAAGAGAAGCAAGTACGTGAAATGTACCAAAAGATTAAAGAAGGAAAGGCTGGGTTTCAAGGTAGAACAAATATATGTAGAAATAAAGAAGAGGATTTGATAGGGGAGAGTAATAAAATACTCGACAGATGGGCAGAATACTTCCAAGAGTTACTGCTTCCAGAAGTAGAGGGATTAGGACAAGAACAACTGGTGGAAATAACTTATTATGGACCAGAGATCTTAACACCAGAACCCACACTGGGGGGAAGCGATCAAGCCATCAAGACCTTAAAAAATAATAGGGCACCTGGAGAAGATCAGATCCAAGCGGAACTGCTCAAATATGGTGAGGAAGCATTGTGGAAAGCAATACATAAAGTAATACTGAACATCTGGCAGGAGGAGAGCATGCCAATGGAGTGGAAAACTGTTACTGTGTGTCCCATACATAAAAAAGGAGATAAATTAAACTGCCAGAATTACTGAGGAATGTCCCTGCTGAATACTACATATAAAGTGTTCTCCAAGATCCTAACTAGAAGGCTTACTCCCTATGTGGAAGAGAAAACTGGAGACTACAGGAGTGGCTTTAGAAGAAATAGGTCAACAACTGACCAAATATTCGCACTGCGCATACTACTTGAAAATGTTATGCAGCTTTATATAAATTTTAAACAAGCCTATGATAGCGTCTCAATGCCATCTGACATTGTGGAATGTGATGGAAGAGGCAGGAATACCTAAGAAACTCGTTAAACTTACTATGATGACTTTCAGTGAAACCAACTGTAAGGTAAAAATACAGGGCGAAATCTCCAGAGAAGTGGAAGTGAACAAGGGACTGAGACAGAGTGACAATATCTCCTCACTGCTATTCAACCTCTGCCTAGAAAATGTCTTAAGTCAGATAGAGAGAAATAGGGGAGGAACCATTTTTAATCAGTCACTGCAGTACCTGGTCTACGCAGATGATGTGGCATTACTCGCACAAAACATCACTGTGTTGGCTGAAGCCTATCAACAACTGGAGAGAGCTGCAAGGGAACTTGGCCTGGTAGTCAATGTCGAAAAGACCAAATATATGGCAATGACCAACCAGCAAAACCTACCAAATCTCAGGATAGCTGACAAGGAGTTTGAAAGAGTGAGAGACTTCAAGTACCTTGGACTAACTATCACAGAGACAATGACATCTGCAGCGAGGTGATAGGTAGAATAGCAGCAGGCGACAGATGCTACTTTGTCACACTACCCATACTTACGAGCTCACTTCTATCACGAAAATCTAAAATCCTCATTTACAAAACAATTATAAGACCAGTTGTTATGTATGGTGCTGAGACATGGACCATGATTGCAAATGAGGAAAGGATCCTTAGCATTTGGGAGAGAAAGGTTCTGCGTAAAATATACGGCCCAATACACGATCAAGAAGGCTGGCGCATCCGTACGAATGCAGAATTAGAACAACATTTTGAAGAACCTGACACTGTCACTACCATTAAAATAAGAAGACTGCGATGGGCAGGGCACGTGGTCAGAAAGGAGGAAGACAGAACATTTAAGAAGATTTTTGATGGCAAGGCCGGAAGCAGACGGCAGAAGGGACATCCCAGAAAGAAACGGGTGGACGGAATTCAAGAATGGCAGAGGATGGAGACAGAAAGCCATGAACCAGATAGAATGGCAGGATATTGTGATGTAGGCCAAGGCCCTCCAAGGGCTGTAGGGCCTAGTAGTAGTAGTAGTAGTAGTAGTAGTAGTAGTAGTAACTGCCCGGCAATTGGCGAAACTTTAATGTTTCCGTGGTTTGGAGTCTAATACGAATTTTTTAAGTTCTGAGAAGAATTTCACAGAGAAAGCTTTTGATGACACAGCTTTACTCATTCTATGGGAAGGTTTAAATTTTGCCATGATTCCAAAGTATTTGCCAGTGGCTGATTTTATCAAGATTTTATTACAGTGACTGACAGGTTTGCTTTATGTTCACCAAGAGTTGATCCAGATATTGTTATTTTACCTGCAGACATGGGCAATGCTACTGTTGGTTGCTTACACTCTGATTCAATGTATTGCAGGATTGGTGCTGACACACAATAAGTGTTGAGAGAAAGACAAGTGTTGAGAGAAAGACTAACAGCCTCCAGAAGAAAAGTACCTTATTGCGGGAGACCACTGTGCTGTTCCCCCTAGGTTGTATGGGAGTATAGTGTGTCAAAACACATTGCTAATCTGTTGATCCCTACAGTAGGTCGATTTTTTTTTTTTTTTTTTTTTTTTTTTTTTTTTTTAGGGCGCAAAACTTCTATGGTCATTAGCGCCCAGCCCGTGACGTAGGAAACAGGAAAAAACGAAATTTAAAATCAGCAGCAAGGGGAACAAAGTCATAAAATTTGAGAAACTAAAGGCAGAAGGAATGCTTAAAAATCCACTATAGAAAGGGGTTGGTTGTCCCCAAAAAAAAAAAAAATCAAATGACTGACGTCATTTCACTGTCACTAATAAACTGTAGAACGCGGTCAGCTGAGCGCGTGTCATCTGCTAAAATCAACAATAGATCAGGTGATAGCTGTAGACGGGAGCGTAACGGATTAAAATAGGGGCATTCAATTAAAAGGTGTCTGACCGTCCACAGCTGAGAGCAGTGGGGACAGAGTGGGGGAGGATCACCGCTTAAAAGATGTCGATGGCTAAAAAGACAGTGCCCTATCCGGAGTCTAGCTAAAATTACCTCCTCCCGACGACGCGTTCGGGAGGAAGAGGTCCAAGCGCAAGGAAGGGCTTTCACTTCCCGCAATTTATTATGGGGAAGTGTTGACCAATGCGCATGCCATAAATGAGCAACTTGGCGACATAAACCGCTCCGTAGATCGGTAAACGGAAGAGACTGAATAGCTGGCCGAGGAAGAGAGACTGCAGTCTTGGCCGCTATATCAGCCGCCTCATTCCCATAGATACCAGCGTGTCCCGGGAGCCAGAGGAACGCCACTCAGACGCCCCCCAGGTGGAGCAAGCGCAGACAGTCCTGAATCCGGTGGACCAGAGGGTGCACAGGGTAAAGAGCTTGGAGACTTAGGAGAGAGCTGAGAGAATCTGAGCAGATTACGTACTGTATCCGCTGATGGCGGCGGATGTAGTGGACAGCCTGGAGAACAGCGTAAAGCTCCGCAGTATAAACCGAACACTGGTCGGGAAGCCGAAAGTGATTTGGGGTGTCGCCAACAATATAGGCACTCCCTACACCTAACGATGTTTTCGAGCCGTCGGTGTAAATAAATGTGGCTTCCGTCATTTGTGCACATAGAGCAGCAAATGCCCGACGGTAGACAAGTGTAGGGGTACCATCCTTGGGAAATTGACATAGGTCTCTGAGCAAGTCGATCCGGGGACGTAGCCAAGGCGGTGCTGTACCCCAAGTTGTCAAGAAGGTTTTAGGAAAGCGGAAGGAAAGAGAAGGGAGCAGTTGACGGAAGCGGACTCCCGGGGGTAGTAGGGAGGAGGAGCGGCCTGCATACCCGACATCAAAGGAGGTGTCGAAAAAAAGGTCATGGGCTGGATTAGCAGGCATGGAAGACAGATGGCTAGCATAACGACTCAGAAGGACTGCCCGCCGATTGGACAGCGGAGGTTCAGCAGTCTCAGCATAAAGGCTTTCCACAGGGCTGGTGTAAAAAGCTCCAGACACTAAACGTAATCCACGGTGGTGGATAGAGTCGAGACGCCGAAGAATAGACGGCCGAGCAGAGGAGTAGACTATGCTTCCATAATCCAATTTCGAGCGCACTAAGGCGCGATAGAGGCGGAGAAGGACCACTCGGTCCGCTCCCCAGGAGGTACCATTCAGGACACGGAGGGTGTTAAGGGAACGCAGACAGCGAGCCGAAAGATAGGAAACGTGGGAGGACCAGCACAGTTTTCTGTCAAACATAAGACCCAAGAATTTAGCGACGTCGGAAAACGGAAGGTTGACAGGACCTAGAAGTAAGGAGGGCGGAAGAAACTCCTTACGTCGCCAAAAATTAACACAAACGGTCTTACTGGGTGAGAAACGGAAGCCGGTTTCGATGCTCCACGAGTGGAGGCGATCGAGACATCCTTGAAGACGTCTTTCAAGCAGGCTGGTCCGTTGAGAGCTGTAGTAGATCGCAAAATCGTCCACAAAGAGGGAGCCCGAGACATCAGGAAGGAGACAATCCATAATTGGATTAATGGCGATGGCAAACAGTACAACACTCAGCACAGAGCCCTGGGGTACCCCGTTTTCTTGGGAGAAAGTACGGGAGAGAGTAGTGTTCACCCGCACCCTAAATGTGCGCTCTGCCATAAATTCGCGAAGAAAAAGGGGCAGCCGGCCTCAAAAGCCCCAAGAGAACAGTGTGCGGAGGATGCCTGTCCTCCAACAGGTATCGTATGCTCTCTCCAGATCAAAAAATATTGCTACCGTTTGGCGTTTCCAGAGAAAATTGTTCATGATATAAGTGGAGAGAGCAACAAGATGGTCAACGGCAGAACGATGCTTTCGGAATCCGCATTGGGCTGGTGTTAAAAGACTGCGGGATTCCAGCCACCAAGCTAAACGGTAATTCACCATACGCTCCAAAACCTTACAGACGCTACTCGTGAGAGAAATGGGGCGATAGCTAGAGGGGAGATGTTTGTCCTTTCCAGGTTTCGGAACGGGAACGACAATAGCTTCCCGCCATCGCCTGGGAAAGGTACTGTCGGTCCAAATTCGATTGTAAAGGCGAAGGAGGTAACGCAGGCTATGGGTTGATAAATGCAACAACATTTGGACATGGATACCATCCGGTCCTGGGGCGGAGGAGCGAGAAGAAGAGAGGTCATGTTGGAGTTCCCGCATGGAGAAAACAGTATTGTAGCTTTCGCGATTTTGAGAGGAGAAAGCAAGATGTCGCACTTCCGCTGCACGTTTCTTCGGGAGAAACGCTGGCGGGTAATTTGAAGAGCTCGAAATCTCAGCAAAGTGCTGACCCAATGAGTTAGAAATTGCGACGGGGTCCACTAAGGTATCATGCGCGACAGTGAGCCCAGAGACCGGGGAGAAACTAGGCGCGCCTGAGAACCGTCGAAGCCGACTCCAAACTTCCGAGGAGGGAGTGAAGGTGTTAAATGAGCTAATAAAGAATTTCCAGCTTGCCTTCTTGCTATCGCGGATGACGCGACGGCATCGCGCACGGAGCTGCTTGTATCGGATACAGTTTGCCAAAGTTGGATGGTGACGGAAAATGCGAAGAGCACGTCGCCGCTCACGTATTGCGTCACGGCATGCCTCGTTCCACCAAGGAACTGGGGGGCGCCGGGGCAATTCGGAGGTGCGTGGTATTGAACGTTCCGCAGCTGTGAGAATAACGTCGGTAATATGTGTGACCTCATCGTCGACGCTGGGAAAGCGACGGTCATCGAATGTCGCTAGAGACGAAAAAAGTGTCCAATCGGCTTGGGCAAACTTCCAGCATCGCGAGCGCATATATGGCAGTTGAGGCTGCAGTCTAAGAACACATGGAAAGTGGTCACTCGAGTGTGTATCATCAAGGGCGAACCATTCGAAGCGCCGAGCTAGCGGAACAGTACCGACCGCAAGGTCCAAATGAGATAAATTTGTCGTGGAGGCAGACAAAAATGTGGGGACCCCAGTGTTGAGGCAGACTAGATCCGCTTGGTGGAAGACGTCTAGCAATAGTGAGCCACGTGGACAAGGATGTGGAGATCCCCAAAGCGGGTGGTGGGCATTGAAGTCCCCAACCAGCAAATAGGGGGGGTGGAAGCTGACCAAGAAGATGAAGGAGATCAGCTCGTGCCATTGGTGTGGACGATGGAATGTATACCGTACAAAGAGAGAACGTGTATCCAGAAAGGGAAAGACGGACGGCGACAGCTTGGAAGGAACTGTTTAAGGGGATTTGGTGATAATGGAGAGTATCGTGGAGCAGAATCATGAGTCCTCCATGGGCTGGAGTGCCTTCAACAGAGGGGAGGTCATATTGGACGGACTGAAAATGAGGGAGAACAAGGCGGTCATGGGGACGCAGCTTTGTTTCCTGAAGACAGAAAATGACCGGCGAGTAGGATCGTAAGAGGATCGACAATTCATCCCGATTGGCTCGAATGCCGCGGATATTCCAGTGGATAATGGACATAGGGTGAACAGAAAATGGAGGAACGTGACCAAGGGTGCTGTCAACTCAACGACTGCTCAGAGCTTGCGACCGACAGCATGGAATGGCATTCAGTCGAAGGCAGAAGATCCTGATCCATAGGTTGGTCAGGAGCAGCTCCTGCCACCAACGATCGGCCAGTTGACCGGCCACCAGCAGTGCGCCTCGGCGACACAGAAGACGGCCGAGGGCGATTTCCGCCAGGTGGTGCTGTAGATGGGACACGCCTTGGCGGAGAAGGAGAGGAACTGTGTTTCTTCGTAGCCTTCTTGGAAGTATGATGTTTAGATGAAGGAGAAACAATGGTTGTGAAGTTGCGGTACGTAAAAACTCTTCACGAGAATGCTCTTTTTTCGAAGACTTGGCGTCTGACTTTTGGGCTCGAGATTTAGCAGAACCCGACGAAGGGTGAGCCATTGAGTGGGCAGGCGAAAGTGGTGAGGTTGAACGGGCGATCTTTGCGCTGGCCGATCTGACGACCGTGGTACTAAAGGTGAGGTCGCAAGTCTGCATGGCCGCCTCCTTTGTTGGCCGAGGAGAAGCAAGGACAGTGCTGTATTTTCCTTTCTCAGGCACAGTGGGCTGTCGACTGGCGAGTAACTTTCGAGCAGCAAAGGTCGACACCTTTTCCTTCACTCTTATTTCCTGGATGAGTTTTTCGTCCTTAAAAACGGGGCAATCTCGAGAGGAAGCAGCGTGGTCACCCATACAGTTGATGCAGCGAGGGGATGGAGGTGGACAAGCACCCTCATGGGCATCCTTGCCACACGTAACACATTTGGCCGGATTGGAACAGGACTGGCTGGTGTGATTGAACCGCTGACATCGATAGCAACGCGTAGGGTTTGGGACATAAGGGCGAACGGAAATTATCTCATAGCCTGCTTTGATTTTTGATGGGAGTTGAACTTTGTCAAATGTCAAGAAGACAGTGCGGGTTGGAATGATGTTCGAGTCAACCCTTTTCATAACCCGATGAACAGCTGTGACGCCCTGGTCAGACAGGTAGTGCTGAATTTCTTCGTCAGACAATCCATCGAGGGAGCGTGTATGAACGACTCCACGCGAGGAATTTAAGGTACGGTGCGGTTCCACCCGGACAGGGAAGGTGTGGAGCAGAGAAGTACGCAGCAATTTTTGAGCCTGGAGGGCACTGTGTGTTTCCAACAACAGGGTGCCATTCCGTAATCTGGAACAAGGCTTTACAGGACCCGCAATTGCGTCGACACCTTTCTGAATAATGAAAGGGTTGACCGTGGAAAAGTCGTGACCTTCGTCAGACCGAGAAACAACAAGGAACTGTGGCAACGATGGAAGAACCGTCTGCGGCTGAGACTCAGTGAACTTACGCTTATGAGCAGACATAGTGGAAGGTGAGGAAACCATTGCGGAAGAATCCCCCATGATTACCGGCGTCTCCGATGGCGCGCTCCTTCCTTGTGGGGGCTCTCACCGAGGGCACACCCGCCTTAGGTGATTGTTCACACCTCAGGTCACACCTCCCGACAAACGGACCGAGGGACCAATCGGCACCTTCGGAAGGTATCAGCTCGGGTAATCACCCCTCCCTGGGCCTGGCCGTTACCAGGGGGTACGTACGTGTCCTACCTGTCTACCCGGGGCGGGGAATTACGCGTTACCCCGTCACCGGCTACGCATGGAAGTGCGTGGGTCGGCCTTCAGACACGCACAGGGAGGAAGAAAGAGACAGGGAAAGGAAAGAAGAGAGGTCTCAAACGCCGCAGCGGAGAAAAGGGTAAAGAGAAGAGGTAAAGAGAAGAGGTAAGGAAAAGAGAAGGACGAAGAAAGATGAAGACATACAAGCAAGGAAGGCGAAGAGTGCAGTACATTTACAAGCGTCCGTCTCCGGATGTAGGCACAAACCATACTCCCATAGGGGGAGAAAGGGAAGGAAAGATCCAGAGGTGAGGGGGGGGGGGGGGGGCGAAGATGGGGGATGGGGGAGGATACGGAAAGGGGGGGTATGCAGCCCGGAAAAGAAGGAAGGCCACATTAGCTCGGGGTCCCGTGCTCGCTACACACGTATCCACAAAAGAGTTGTGGATCCCCTGGGGGGAGTAGGTCGATGTGAGCACCACATTAAGGACTAGGCTGATTTCTTATGTCACAGGGAATGCATGTGAATGACTATTCTGGTAAGTTTTGATGCAGTCTCTCTCTTCACTCGTGTTTGTTATGGTTACTTGAATTTAGGTTTGATGCTGAATTAACGAACCTATTTCAACATGTGTTGACTTCCACTTACTTTTTATTCAATGACCAGTACTACAAGCAGACAAATGGAGCTGTGATGGGGAGCCTGTTGTCACATGTTATTGCCCCATTCATAAATGGAAGATTTCGAGGAACATGTTTTGGAGTTGGCAACTTCACAACCTGCATGTTTGCTCAGGTATGTAGATGATACTTTTGTTGTTTGGCCTCATGGCAGTGACAATTTAATGACTTAAGAAAGCCAGATTCAAATGATACAAATATTCATTTCACAATGGAGGTGGAAATGGATGGCTGTTTTCCTTTTCTTGATGTGTTGGTCAGGAGGAAGGTGGATGGTACGCTGAATCATGCTGTGTGCATGAAGCCTACTCACACTGATTTGTATCTGCAGGCTGACAGTTGTCACCATCCGGATCAATGTGAAGGGGTACTTCACATCTTGGTTCACAGGGGCCATGTCATCTCCGACAGAGTGTCAGCTGAATTACTTCAGCTCAAAGCTACCTTTCATCAGAGTGAGACAGATTAGATGTGCATTGCTCTAGGACCAACTGCGCGCCAATGATGATAATACCAAGGTGGTACCAAAATCTACAGCCTTTTAGCCTTATGCAAAGAGCATTTTGAACAGGATTGTTTGTATATTGCGGAAATATGATGTAAAGTGTGTTTCTCGAGCAGATCAAGATCAGGGTCCTATTAGGTTCTGCAAAGGAAGATCTTGGTTTGCATAAGGCAGGTGTCTACCATATTCCTTGCAGTTGTGGCATGTCATATACTGGTCGAACTATCAAGACTGGAGGACCGACATATGGAGCATAACCAGCACACAAGCTTACAACACCTGGGCAAATCTGCCATTGCAGAGCATTGTCTAGCACTGGTCATCCTATGGTATACAATAACACTGAGATTCTGGCATGTGTTTCCAGCTATGGGGATAGTATTATTAAGGAAGCTGCTGAAATTAAATTAGTAAGTAACCTTATAAATAGAGGCAGTGGTTTTTGTTTGAATTCTGCTCTCTCACCTGTCAAAAAAACAGAGACAGAGGAACAGACCTTATGCTACCTCACCTGGTGATTATAAATTTCACTATCGATAACTTCTGACATCAGTTATCTTTGGTTTGTGATGGCACTATTGTGCACTATTGCACTGAAAAACTTGTCTAAACAAGTATATTTATGGCCAATCTGGGTGCACTTTTCTCATTAACAAAAAAAGTAAAAAAGGTACTATTTACCCGTGTGTGTGTGTGTGTGTGTGTGTGTGTGTGGAGTTTCTTCTGTGAAAACTGATGTTTTAAATTCACTTGTACAGTGCTTACTTGCTGCAGTTTTGCCTTGAAAATGGCAGGGTGTGCTCCTGTTGAAATATCAGCAGCTGTCAACATTGCCACCCGGCTGCAGTCCCGTAAGTTATTTGAACATCATATTCACCAGGAGAAACTCAGGTTTCACACATTCCATTCTGTAGTCGACAAACAGATGTCTCTCTCTGTATCTGTGTGGATATCAACCTCAGCTACTATGGGAGAACCTCACTGACAAGGCAGAGACATAGGTCTTTGGCAAACCTGAAGAGGTAGTGTGTTCTAGATGATATTTTATGGACATGTTAGAGATAGCTCATGCTAATAAAATGTAATGTGCTTCTAGCATGTAGCAAGTTTACTTGGCATTCAAAATGTTGGAAGAGGGTGGTTGGAACTATTTTCATTTTCTGCTGGAACTTTACACTTAATATGTGATGGTATGATCAGCAAATACAAAGACAGGTAATCAGGAATAGAGCAATAAAAACATGGAAGTCACAACTAAAAATAAATGAATAAAAAAGAAAAACAAATACAAAAAACGTATATGCAAAAGTGGAATGGGAAACAGTGAAAGTTAATGGAAAAATGGGTAAATAGTACCTTTTTTACTTTTTTTGTTAATGAGAAAAGTGCACCCAGATTGGCCATAAATATACATGTTTAGACAAGTTTTTCAGTTTTTCTATGGTCTATTACAGTTTTCATTCTACTTGTATGTTTTAATTAATATTTTTCAGAGTAAAAATACAAATATAGCACTTGTTATTGACACCATCACTATGTTTTTTTATGTGGAAACATTAAAGACAACTTACCACTTCTTGAAGTCGGTACAATGACATCATTTGTTGTTGTTTTTGTCAAAGATATTAGGTCATTTGTGTCCAAGTATGCCAACAGCTGTTTTGCAAATTCTATTTCTTTAGCGGTTAACATTTCAACCACCTACAAAAAGAAGAAAACAAAACATAAACATTGACTCAGAACCCAATGAACTTATTTGAATGGCAGAAGATTAGGGTTTAATATTCCATTAACAACAAATTCTTTACAGATGGAACAAAATCACAAGTTTGGGATGGCAGGGGAACAGTAACAGCTGTGTCTTCCTCACCTATTAATCTTCCTATAGAAATTTTGGGAAACCACAGAAATTCTCAATCCACACTAGCTTGGTATGAATTATTTGGCTTGTTATATTACTTATTACAATTGTGTTCAAGCCTTACACAAGTAGTGGATGAATGTGCATCATTTGTGAGCACAGCCTAGTTGCACACTTTGCAGGGTGAGGAGCTTTGGTGGTACTTGAAAAAGGTGACAAAATATTTTAGAAAGGTGGTCAAAAAGTGTCATCATTTCAAGAAGCAGATATGGCATAAATGAATTGTTTATATTCTTGATAATTCCCAAACCAAAAAGACTGGTTAAGGCCATAATAAATTTCTCTATTATTATTATCATCATCATCATCATCATCATCATCGTCATCCTGGATGGGGTATGGCCATTTTTCTCCTTCATACAAACTTATTAATACATGCAGGTCTGTTGGTAATTTGATATTGAAAATTCGATATTGGTAGTTCACAAACAAAATTTACATCACATTTTTACAACTAATGATATTCTACACTCCAATTCTCTGTCTGGGGACTGGGTGTTTGTGTCATCCTAATCATTTCATTATCATTCACGAAAAAGTGGCGAGATTGGACTGTGTTCAGATTGGGAATGTGTACGGGTGCTGATGACTGCGCAGTTGAGTGCCCCACAAACCAACCAACCAACCACCACCACCACCACCACCACCACCTATAAAACTCGAAAAAGATCTACAAAACATTTCTGGATTACTGTTTCCCGGGGAATCTTAAAATAAAATGATGTTCTCATACTAGATTTCTTTCCTTATGATTTTTCTGAATGGTTTCCACCTCCCTTTGTTTCACTCTTTCCTCTGCCTTGATGATTTGTGCACCTCAGCTGATTCTGCTGTCTTTAAATTATTTTTTTTCAAGTGCTTTGATCAATTTAGCTGAAGCTTGAGAGAAATCCTTCTTGCACCTACTTATACTGTTGGTGTTCTCAGAGTTGATTGTTTTTTTCATATTATTCATCTTTTTAATCTCTTCAAGATGCCTTTGCTTTTGTTCCTATTTTTGCTTTTCTTCTAATTCAAGGTTTTTTTCCCCACATTCTTCCTTATAAGCATATAAGTTGCATGTGTTTGCTATCCACACCTAATGAGCTGTGAGTTAGTAAGTGCAAAAAGAAAATGGGGGTATTATCCCAAAATAGTCAAAACACAGTTTAAAAATATTTTTGGTCATTGCTGCCTTATCTTCCCCTACTGTGGGACATACAGAGAAGATATTCCATTTGAAATTCTGAAACACTTGGGTAACTCTATGGAAAAAAAAGAGTCTCTTTCTGAAATGTATTGCTGCCAGTAATTCTCAGTACCTTTATCTCCTAAAGCTGGGTCATCTTTTTCAAATAAGTAATCTTGCTGGACATCAAACAGCATCATTTTTGCAACATTTAACACAACAGTGCAGCTTCTGCTCTTTATTCTTTCTTCAGTATCTAAAAAAAGCTCAAAACTTTTCAGTGGTGTACTTATAAGCATGCCCTTCCCATTACACATTTGCAAGCTGTGTTGTAACGTTGGACATTCTTTAAAAACCACAGCTTCTCATCTTCTTCCAGTTTACTAAGTGCTTCAGTTACTTACCCGCTAACAACTAGATGTTCAAATGTTCAAGAGGAAGCAGATTATCCAATGTAAAGAGCTCATTATCAAGAACTTCAGAAATAAAATTTTTCTCGAAGTATTGTGTTGTTGTTGTTGTTACTGTTACTGCATCTGAAGTGCACTCAACATTGCGGTCATCAGCACCCGTACGTGAGAGGAATGGGGCTATAGCACACAAAATGAGGATAGCCTAAAATGCAACGTAAGACACACACATTTCCTTGTACCTTATTTGCATGAACATACACGACTCCTCTGAATGGTACAATGCAGGAAGTGAGTCAAGGCAGACCATTACAAACAATTATATCTGATTTGGACAGTCACCAAGATGCAAGTCCAGAAAAATAAGACTGGCAGATCATAAAAATAGTAACTAGATGAGCCAATCGTTGTCTAACATATTAAAAGTGTCAACCTAGGAGCTTAAGTAGAAGTGTAGACAAAAGACAAAATTGTAAAATATGTGCCATATTCAGTTCATCACCACCTAGAATTGAGGGCAGGTCTGTCAGCTTGAACCTTCTCGTCATTACATAAATTACAGTTGGTTCAAATGTGGCGAACCATAATCAGCACACTACATGCATCACAAAAACAGGCAGTTCTTCATGTCTAAAAAAGCCATGGGTCAGGGGGCTGTGTCCTATACGAAGTCACATTAAACAGACTTCATCAATTCTAACTGGCCAAGAAGAACTGGACTGTCTACAGCACACTAAGTAGGTCAGAACATATGAAGAATTTGGATCAAGATTCACATTTCATCGGATTGTTTGATGTAAAAGATAGTATGCACACAAGGCAGATGGAACCTAAAGACAGGCAGGAAAAATGACAGAACAACTGACAGCGTCTCCCTCTTTGGACCCATCTTTGCAAACCACATTAGAGTTCTGGTACTCATTTAAAACAGTAATAAATTTATTCTTAAAAACATAGTCTGGAGTTAACATTTTGTTGCACTCTGTCAAATCTAAATTTATTCATTCTAGGTTTCAGTAACAACCAGGGCAGGGCAGGGCAGAGCAGAGCTTTGCAACCCCCCCCCCCCCCCTTCCCCTCCGTATGTTTGACAGACAAACTCCCTGATCCAATAAAAGTTCCTTTCCCTGTATACCGATCAATTATGGCCTTGTGGATGTGGCAATAGGGTCATTCTAAGGATTTGCAGATATTAATAGCTGCAGGGAAAGCCAGCGAAATCAGAAACGACTGGAGCTTGAGTGCCTGTTTAGTCACAAGGAACTGCCACTGAGCAGCCAATAGTGGCTCCCCTGTCTCTGCACAAAAGCTCGATATAGGGCTCATCCTATAGGCCAATCTGACGCTCTCGTGGTGTACAGAGTACATTATCTTTTAATATGTTGGTCATGACAAGCCATAATAAAGATGTGATCACACGAAACCCTTACAGAACTGCTGCAAGCAGGATCTATATGCACCCCAGTTCTTCCCACTCAAGCACTACATAGTATCCAGCACTTTCAGGCCTCGTGTTTTCAGCTCCTTGAGATGTGGCAGCCAAGTCAGTTTGCTATCAAATAAGATACCTAAAAATCACACTGTCTCCTTAAAATGTAAAAAGTATACCACAGCCTTAGTTCCAGAGGTGTAAAAAGAGAATGTGTGCTTTGTTTTGCTTTAGGACGCAAAAAACAACTGAGGTCATACACGCCCAAGACAAAACTTTGGAACATGAAGGCAGAAAGGAATTAAATGACATTAGAGAAGACAGCTAAAAACAGGGACATGGAGAAATGGCTAAAAAAAAGACACCATACAGAAATGGAGGCCCAAAGCTAAAAATTAAATGGCCTTTGCCATATTGCTTTGGCAGATAAACAGTAAAACGCGATCAACTGCCCGTGCGTCATTTGCTAAAACGGCCGATAACTCAGACGGCAAACGGTTAAAAAGTGGTGGACAGTTAAAACTTGGGCACAATACGTACAAAGTGGTGGGGTACTACCACTTATCAAATGATGATGACTAAAAAGGCAGTGCCCAATACATAGCCTAGTTAAAATGACCACCTCCTGGCAGGAGGGCCGAGAGGAGAACATCAAAGCCGCTGGGAGAGGCTTAATAAGCCGGAGCTTGTTCCCAAGAAGGGAGGACCATTGGTGGTGCCAAAGGGATACCATCTCTTGACAGACGGCAACACAGAAATCTCAGAAGGAGTATAGGAACAAGTGGGCTTAGGTATGAGGACTGCGGCCTGGGCAGCAGTGTCAGCAGCCTCATTTCCTGGCAGACCAGCATGACCAGGAACCCACATGAACATCACTGTGACTCTACCAAGAGTGAGCAAGTGACTGGACCCACTGCACTAAGGGATGGGACAGCTGAAAAGTCTGTGTCACCGGATGTACTCTGTGGCCTGATACAGGGCGAAGAGTTCGACTGTAAATACCAGCAATGTGCTGGAAATCGATATTGAAAGACACAGTCACCAATGATGAAGGTACACCCGACTCCATGCTCAGTTGAGTACCATCAGTGTTCTCAAAGATACTATTGTGAATTTCCATGCGAAGATTGAGAAACTGAAGGCAATAGAGTGAGGCTGGAGTAGTGTCCTCAGGAAGCGAATGAAGGACAAGGTTAACATGGGTCGCTTGACGAAGCCAAAGTGGTGAAGGATTCACACCCACTGGGAAAGTTGCCGGTAGTGTGGAGTTAAGCCGCCATAGCAAGTGCTGAACGCGGACTCCAAGAGGTAACAGAGAAGAGGGACGTGCCCCATACTGGCGATCAAGAAGGATTGGGTGGCCACGCATGATAGACAAATGGCGTGCATACCTGCTGAGGAGAGAGTCACGGCAGTGGTAGTTCAGCAGCTTCAGCATGCAGACTCTCAACTGGGCTAGTGTAAAAGGCACCAGTGGCCAAACAGATGCCACGATGGTGGATAGTATTGAGATGGTGTAAGAGGGATGGGCGTGCAGAGACACAAACAAAGCACCCATAGCCGAGTTTCGAACAGACAAGGGACCGCTACAAACGGAGGAGGGGGTTCGATCTGCACTCCAGGAAGTACCATTGAGGAACATGTACAACACTAAGGAACTGCTTACAGCGCGCTGCCAGGTAAGACACATGGGAGGACCAGGAGTGTTTCCTATCAAGCACAAGTTGAGGAATTTCATAGTTTCAAAGGATGGAAGGGCAACAGGACCAAGATGTAAAGATAGTGGGAGAAACCAACTGCACCATCAGAAATTCATACAGGCAGTTTGTCAGTAGAAAAATGACGCCCACTGTCTATGCTCCAAGAGTAAAGACGATAAAGACATCACTGAAGATGACACTCAGTGAGACAGGTCCATGGAGAACTGCAATAGATGGCAAAATCATCAACAAAAAGGGAGACGGAGATGCCCGGCAGGAGACAGGCCATTATAGGCTTAATGGCAATAGCAAAGAGGACGACGCTCAGGATGGAACCCTGAGGCACACTGTTTTCCTGGATAAAACTGTCCAACAAGGCAGAAGCCACACACACCTTGAAAACTTGGTCTTTTAAAAATTCCTGAAGGAAACAGTGCAGGCAGCCACGGAAGCCCCGCGTGTAAAGAGTACGGAGGATACTATTTCTCCAGCAAGTGTCATAGCCCTTCTCCAAATCGAAAAACATGGCCACAGTCTGGGATTTCTGCAGAAAACCATTCATGACATGGGTGGACCAAGTAATGAGATGGTCAACTGCAGTATGCCGTGCTTGAAATCCACATTGCGCATTCGTTAGTAAATTGCGCGACTTGAGCCACCATACCAGCCAGGCATGAATCGTACATTCCACCACCTTGCAAACACAGCTGGTGAGAGAGATGGGGTAGTAGCTAAAAGGAAGGTTTGTGTCCTTACCATGCTTAGGTATGGGTATGACGGCGGCTTCACGTCAAAGTCTGGGAAATGTGTCCTCTGCCCAGATGTGATTGTATGTGTTAAGCAGAAAGTGCTTGCCCGCAAGAGAAAGGTACTGCAACATCTAAATGTGGACAGCATCTGGCTCTGGGGCGGAGGATCAGGATGAACTGAGAGAATGATCTAGCTCCCTCATAGTAAAGGCGGCATTGTAGCACTCACGATTCTGAAAAGCTTTTTTGCTATCCCGAAGAAAACAGCGACACTTTGCACGCATCTGTTCATAATGAATGCAGTTAAAAAAGTGGAGAGCATGTCCCCGTGCACAAATTGCATCGCAGCACGCATCAGTCCACCAAGGGACTGGGACACGGTGTTGTAAAGAGGAAGTGTGAGGAATGGAATGTTCCGCAGCAGTAAGGATAACATTTGTGAGATATTAGACCTGGTCATCACAACTGGTGAAATCTTGTGCTTTAAAGGCCGCCAGGGAGGAGTAAATCCATCAGTCACCCTTAGTGAACTCCCATTTGGGTCTGGATGTAGGTGGAGCAGGACACAGCAAACGGATAGCACATTGGCAATGGTCGCTCGAGTAGGTGTCAGAAACAAGCTGAGCAGTACAGAAGGAGAGGTCCTACTGAGAATAGGTGTGCGAGGAGTCAGAAAGGAAAATGGGTGCTCCAGTGTTAAGGTAGAAGAGGTTAAGTTCATTAACACTATGCTGTCCGGCAACACCACAGTGGTGTCGTGCATGAAACAGCGGTCAACGGCTGGCGACACCACAGTGCATACTATCACTCAGTGGCCCGTGACAGCACTTTATCTTTTGCATTCTGTTGGTGTTTTGTTTAGGTAACAATAAGTTACACACGTCAACAAGTATGTGTCCTTTCATCACGGGAGACGATAAGATTATTTACAATGAATGCGCGGACGTCTTGTCTGACGTTTCAAACGACTTGACCGAGTGGAAAGAAGACACATGATATAAAAAAAAAATGAAAGTGAAGCAGAATTGTCGGAAGATAGTGAAGTACGTCCAAGAAGTATTCGGCGAACACTATGGTTGCCAACTGATTCGGATGAATCAGAAGAAGGTGACAGTACACAGCGGTCAGACTGATTTACCGAGGACCAATAATAAATTTGAAGGATTTCCTGGTCCAAACATATTTCCCGAAGATAAACAGAGCATCAAGGATATCGTAGAATTGTATATTAGGAACGATCTATTTGAATATATTAGCAACGAAACCAACAAGTACTACAGTCAAAATTGCAACAGAAGAAACTGGATTTAAAAAATGCCAAATTTGTCGACGATATGGGACCCGAACTTAAAAAATGGTTTGGACTTAGAAAATGGTTTGGCTTTGCAAAACAATGTCCCGCAACCGATTCAGACAAATATTATAATTGCTTTTCAAAGTGCAAATCGTAATTGATTATTTTTCCAAAACGGTTAAAGAAATGTTTAATCCAAGACAAAACATCTCAATTGATGAAAGAATGAAACTGTGGCATGTACAGTTAAATTTTAAAGTTTACAATCTGTCGAAAATTATGAAATATGGCATACTCATTCGGATGCTGTGTGATTCGAGTAAGGGATACATCTCCTCATTCAAGATATATAGCGGCGCTGGACAGCCTTTAGCAAAAACAGTTATGGAACTATTGACACCTTCTTATAGAAAGTGGCATCACTTTTACATGGATGATTATTATAACAGTGTAGAACTTGCAGAGAAGTTACTTGAAAAGAAAATTCGAGTTTGTGGAACGATACGGCAAAGTATAGGATTTCCAGAAAAATTAAAGTGCGAAAAAGTCAATGTGTTTGAAGCTGGTCATCAACAGAAAGGTGAAGTACTCGCACAGGTATGGCGGGCTTTGAAAACTAAAACGATACGAATTATCTCTACAACACATAATGCCACTTTGACTGACACTCAAAGAAAATGTAGAAAAACCAATCACACAATAAAAAAAAACATGAAAGTTTATTAGATTACAAAAAATACATGAAAGGAGTGGATCGAGCAGACCAATATTTGAATTATCACCCCATATACAGAAAAACTATAAAATCGTCAAAAAAAAAAAAGGTTCGCATGTGCCTCTTTAATGGCGCATTATTTTATGCATTCCATACATGGCAATATTTCAATACAGACCACAAGAGTCTCTGATTTCACGATTTTTTATAGAAAGTGTCCGATTCATGGATAAAATGCTACCTTGACATTGGGCGATTTTACAACCTCAGAGCTGAATTGGAGGTCGGATGTCTGCATGACCACGTCTTTCATGGAGCGCGAGGGGTAACAAGAACAGAACTATAGGTACCAGAGGGGGGAACAGAGGAGGCGGCAGGGCTGCCATTGCAGTTGATACAGTGGGGAGAAGAAGGCGGACAACCACCCTCAGGAGCATCTCTACCACAGGTTACACATTTGGCTGGATGTCACCAAGATGTTCTAGTGTGGTTGAAATAATGACACTGGTAGCAACGCATCGGGTTTGGAATGTATGGCTGGACTGCGATAATTTCATAGCCTGCTTTGATCATGGACATTAACACCACTCTATCCAAGGTGAGAAAAAGTGCGGGTGGGCACCAAAGAGGAACCTACCTTTATCATTACCCATTGGACGGCAATGACACCTTGATCAGAGAGGTAAGATTGGATTTCGGCCTCAGTTAGATCGTCGAGCAGCCGGGTGGAAATTACACCACGGGAAGCAAAGTACCATTCTGTAAATGAGAGCAGGATTTCAAAGGGCCAGCAATTGCATCAACACCTATCTGGATAATAAACGAATTTACCATGGCGAAGGACTGACCGTCTCTGGTATGTGAGACCACAAGGAACCATGGTGCAGTGGTAAGAGTCTTTGAATCGTCAGCCCCACTATGTTTACATTTCACAGACATTGATTGTGATGATGATTGACTCATTTTGAGAAAACCCCCCATGACTGATAGAGTCTCCGATGGCACTCTCCTTCCAACTGGGCATACCTGCCTTAGGTGACTGTTCACACCTCAGGTCACATCCCCTGAACACCTGACAAGGGACCTATCGGCAATTTGGAAAGGTTGCAGTTCAGGCAATCATTATTTGCTGGGCCTGGCCTGCACCAAGGGGTACATGCAAACCCTACCTGTCGACCCGGAGCTGAGAATTACACGTTACTCAGTCACCTGTTACACATCAGACGTATGAACCGGCTTTTAGAAGCGCAGAGTGAGGAAGAAGAAAAATGAGGAACGTCAAACACCGAAGTGGAGGAATGAGACGAGAAGGGAAACAGAGAATGGAAAAGGGAGCGAAAAACAATGGTGAGACTGTTCTTACATTATCGACGGACAATGCAGACCATTACCAATAACACCCCAGACATGTTCCCCAAGGAAGAGTAAAAGGAATAACAAGAGGATAGACAAAAAGCACGGAAGTGAAAAAATGCTGCAAATGCTGGGGCCCCGTGGTAGCCAAGCACGAGCCCATCAAAGAGTGGCGAGCCCCCTGGGGGTGTAAAAAGAGAATGATCACGATTAAAATCAGTACATACTGTTTTCTTTGGGGAGAAGTTAAAACCTGTACGAGCAGACCAGTCTTCCATTTGCTTAAGTGTCAACTATAACCGACAAGAGGAAGATATGGAACTAGAAGTGGAACACAAAATAGAAAAATCATCCACAAACAATGAGCACTGCACAGGAATCCCCACTGCAGACGATATGCCACTGATGACAACTGCGAACAAAGTCACACTTAAAATGCTCCCCTGTAGGATACCATGAATTCGAGAAAGGACTGCAGGAAAATGGGGACGTGGCTACAAAAGCCCCATTCGTATAGCTGACAAAGTATATTGTGTCTCCACATAGTGTCACATGCCTTTTCAATGTGAAAAAAAGATGAACATTAAATGCTGTTTCTGTAGGAAAGCCTCCCATATAGCGGCCTCCAGTAGGGTGAGGTCATCAAGAGTGGAACGATATCTTCTAAAGCCACACTGGAAATGACTGAGGAGATTTTGAGATTCCAGTCCAGACTAGGTGAGAACTGATCATCCATTCTTTCCTACACAGCTGGGAAGAGTGACACTCCGACAGCTGACTGGGAGGGTGCGGTGCTTCCCTGGTTTAAGAATGGGGACTTATTGACTCCCTCCAAGGGGCAGGATATACCCCATCTCTCCATACCTTATTAAAGAGATCACGTAAGAGTTCTTTAGATTCAGGATAAGGTTGCCACAGCATACCATAACATAGAAAGTTTGGTCCAGGAGCAGTCTCGTGAGCACAACTAATGCTGTCTCTAATTCCCACATGTAGAACGGGAGATTATTGGCCTTGTCATTCTTGGAGAATGACTTCCCAATAGGTGTGGAAACCTGGAACTGGACTCATGGGCAATGTTACATCGTGAAAGTACCACTATATCTGCGAGCGTTACTTTCAGGACTCCATTGTCCTTTACAGCACCTAATGGACAGGACATACTTTTCCCACACATCTTCCTTATGGATTCCCTTACTGCAGTGGCAGAAGTTGACTAACTAATAAGACTTCAAAAACTCGTGCCATGATTGCTTCTTGCTCTCCTTTACTGTCCGTTGGGCTCTGGCTACTTGCTAACCACAAGACAAGAAGGTTCTCTGCTGTCGGACTATGCATGAACCTGCACAGCACTGTCTGCCTGCCACGTACAGCACAATGATACTGATTGTTCCACCAAAGAACAGGTTGCCTTCTGCAACAGCCTGACAATGTAGGTATAGATGCATCAGCGGCAGCATGGATTACATTGGTAATGTGCAGCATGGATTACATTGGTAATGTGACCTACCAAATACTGGATGCTGTCCTTGTGCTCAAGCATGGGCAGCTGGCTATAAAGCGTTTGGTTTGCTTTAGATAGCAGATACTTGGGTGGTGTTCTCACATTCCACACCTGGTATGTGAGCTGCTTAAACACAGTTCCCAGAGGTAGCATGACCATTACATGCAACAGTTGTATGACCAAATCTTTTGACACTTGAAACGCCGCATGGGATTTGGAAAAAAAGAGGGCGAACCAGTAAGTGACAGAAACCTGTCCTAATGAGGCTGGGCAAGTCTTGCGTACTGAAAATTAGAATGAATGTAGGTGTCAGTTCAAACTGCCCATTCACTCTCTTCTTCACATTTTTAACATTCATAACACCATCATCTGCCCATTCCCATTGTAAGACAGTGATGTCCTTGTCCATGAGTTTGTCACAAGTTACCACCCCACAGCTGGAATTATATGTTTTATGCAGTTAAACAGCAATAGGATATTCACCAAATGCTATGGCTTTCTGAAGCCTCTATACTTGCCCTGAAATGGCCGATTCAATCAACAGTGTACCCTTACGAAGCCTTTTTATTGTCTTCAGACCACTCTTAATATCATCTAAACCTTTCTGGATGCAGAATGGGGGCACCTTAGCAAAGGTGCCCTTGGCTCGTAACTATCACAAAAACATTTTGATGAGTATGGTCAGGAGATGTATCCTCACGCCGCCTCTTGTTGGGATGGGTAATAGTGCTCACCTGATCCACTGGGACTGGTTTTGAAGAATTAAGAGGCTCCATGTTTGTCTCACGAGCAGCTAGGGAACAGATGTCCACCCACACACACAGCCCTGCTTGCCTGGGTAAGCCTTGTACAACAGAGGTGCGGCAGGTCCCCAGATGTTGCCTGCTTATGACTTTTCTGCCTCAACAGTCACGCACCCCATCAGCGCACAGCAGGCCTTAGGATTGAGGTTTTTTTTTTAATTTTTTTTTTAAGAAGTTTTTACCATCCTCGCAATCCGAGCAGTTAAGCCAAGATCCCCATTCCCTGTGACCCACAACATTCCAGTCGCAGAAGCATGCCCAGAACTTATGGTGACAGAGAACTGGTGGCGCTTACCAGTCCCCAGCTCAGGAACCCCGGGATCACCAAGCCCATACTCAGCAAACTAATGTTATCTCGAAACAGAAACCTTCAAAACATGAGCCAAAAATACTTTAAGTATGTTTTCTGTTTCAGTACACAATTTGTGAATCACAGGTGTTGGTTTTAAGACACTGTATCATATTACTAAATAAATTATGAAGGTCTGTTTTCAGTTAAGTTTTTTTAAAGCATTCACACTGACACTGTGGACTTTTGGCTGACCACTAGCAGAATTCTTTTGCAAGAATGTGTCCTTATGATAGTAATATTGAATACCATCACACTATTACAAAATCCTGTTGGCTGAAGGTTCTAAAGTAAGCCACTTTATGGTTGTGTGTCTCCGAAACTTGTGATGAGGGAATGGCAAACTTAACAATGAGTGCCTTCAAATTCTTCCCAGTGAACAGGCCAACCATCAAAATAATGGTACATACTGACCAGTAATTTGGATGTTTCTTCACCTAAACCCTCCAAAGCCTTTACATAGGTATTATGTACTGTGTGAATGTTGTAGATTCCATTGTTTATAAGTAGTCTGCCTTTGGTCTCTTGGACATGGCTATCTAAAAGCCTCAATTTTTTACTGATGTTGTCAGGTACATATGATCCCAACATAAGGCATCTATTTCGGGACAAGCTGTCTTTAGAAAGAGCTCCACATAATTTCTGATGTAATGTTTCATCATCTGCCTTGCTGATACAACACAAAGTTCTTAGGTGGCATGTTGTTATGCAACATTTACTCTCTGACCAATAGGTAATGATTGCTTTTAATTCTTTTTATATCTTTAACATTGCTAGTTTCATCAGACTCTGATGTGTAATGTGATGACAACACTGATTCTAGCATATGTTCCTGGAAACATGGTGCCAGTCCATCAGTTATTAGATATCACATTTTCTTAAACTACAGTGAAAAATGTTCAAGAACAATATCAGAGAACTTAAAGACATTACAAATATCATTTGACAAAGTCACAGAGTAATTGGAAATAAATGATTTCATTGTCCAGATCAATTCATCGGTGGTGGAACTGTCCTCAGTACTTAACATCCATATCATCGGTGCACATACTGAATTTGAAGGTTGTGTCTGATCTGAAAGTTCTAAATGTAACTGATGTAGTCAACATTTAATTTCATAGCTACACTTATGTTTTGCTGAAAGTGTCTGGTTAAAACCTGCCTGAAAGTTTTTTTTGCATCAAAATTCATACAGCAGTAACACACACTGCAAAATATTTCACTTTTACTAACTTCGTTTCCTCCATGCAGAGAATTTTACTTTTCAAACTATCTGCTCTTTCAGCCCAGTCACTATAGAACTTGCAGTTTTCCATCTTGAAAAGTTTATTTTCAAAATTGAACAGAGTGTCACAGGAGTGATTTTGTTACTAGGGCAAAATTAGAATTTGGAACAAAAATAGAAGCAGTTGTAATGATAAATATTTTAAACTAATGACAATATGCAAAAATGTTAAAACACCCACACAAAAATCAAAAAGGAACTATCTGATGTCAAGGTAACAACCAACGAGCTAAAGAGAAACGATTTATTACATAAAAGGGGAACAGATTATGAACTTCTCCATCTAATTTGAGTTTACAGTATTGAATAAATTTGACCTGAATTAGGAGGGGAACAGCCTTATCCAGATGCAGGTCACGGTATGGCATAGCAGACTTCTAGTAGGTCTGTATCAAAGGAGAGGAAGCAAGCAGTAACCATGTGAGGGGTACAGGCCAGATGACAAAGGACAAACTAGGAACAGAGTATCACAACTATTCTGATACCAAGTGCTAGTCTTCGTCAAGCGACAGAAGGCATAGGGAATTTGTGCAAAGATCAGATTACTGTGGTAGTTGGAGCCAGAAACAGCCTGGCTATGGATGAGAATTACAGCATTAGAGGTCATCTGGATGGACACACACAAAAGTGAGTTTTGTGGAGGCCCTACAGTGACATGACCAGCCCTGTGTTGACACTGCTGTGAGCTTTGTGAGCACCAAGTGGAGCAGACTGCTGCGGATTGCAATGAAATCTCATATGAGTGCTGTGCCTGTTGCTACAATTGGGAGATAAGGATATACTAGACATGGCCTACACCTGAAAAGGAGAGGGAAAGATAGGGGTCAACCGATGTGTCCGATCCCACCCGTCAGCTTTGACCCGCGACTTAAGGCTGTTGTGGTGTGTGACGTCATGACGGCGCGGAATTTAGTTTGTGAGAGTGGCGTGTTTGTAGGTGTCATTTTGATGTGATCAGTGGTGCTCTCTGGTGGTGGTGGTGGTGGTGGTGGTGGTGTGTGTGTGTGTGTGTGTGTGTGTGTGTGTGTGTGTGTGTGTGTGTGTGTGTGTGTGTGTGTGTTTATAGGTGGTGTATTGTTGCGGACGGTGGTTCTTTCTGGCGGTGTGTTTATGGATAGCGTGTTTCATGGCATATGGGGTTCATTTGTGTGATAGCATTGCATGTATGTGGTATCGGGAATGTGCTTTCAGCGGAATATTGTTCAGTGAGTTAACGATTTTAGTTTTGTTATTTCAACATTATTGTAGTTTTTTTCTGTTCGTCGTGTGTGAATTTTGGTAAATTGCTTTTTTTATGTCTTCGGTAGGTATGGATATGACTGACAAGGTCAACAGTTTTCAGTTGTCAGCAATGATGGGGGACAGTGCGTGGTCTCTAATAACATTTCTTCAACTATTCGGATTTTTGGATGAAGTTGTGAAGTGTTCAGTATGTCGTGAAGAAATGAGGCTTACTAAAGTTCTGGCGTCTCGGACCAGGGACGGCTGTATATGGAGATGTTGTAAGGATAACAGGTCAAGGGAAGTGTTCGAGTCCAATTTTGTTGGTTTGTTGTCTTTTTTGAGGTAGTGATGATTGTGGACATGGTTGTAGTTTTGAGTTTTATGATTTGGTATCTGTAGTTTCTGTTGGCCTATATAGGTCAAGGGAAGTGTCCGATTCCAGAGGATATTGTGTTTAGTGGAATTTGGGGAGTTTTGTGTTGTCTTTTTTTTTTCGTCGTTTTGTGTGGTTTGGTATGGTGGTGTGTTTCTAAATTTGTTTGTATTTACTTTGTCCCCACCCAAAAACCCCCAATTTTCCACACTTGTCCCGTTAGTTTCATTAGGTTCTTTGTGAAAGTGTGTGTGTGTGTGTGTGTGTGTGTGTGTGTGTGTGTGTGTGTTGGTTTTTCCAATGTATTTTCGTGTTTGTTGTCATGTTTACGTGGTGACGTCATAGGCGCCATATTGGAGTCGTAGTGTATGGTCGTTTCCACCATATTTGTGACATCATGGGTCAAAGCAGACGGGTGGAATCGGACGCTTCTGTATTTCCAAAGATAGGTTGGCCGAACTTCTTGCAGAAAATATATGGGAGACCACCATCACACAAAGCAAAATTACTGTGGTTAATGGTGTCCAAGAGGTAACTTTTCTGTATTCCTGAATTCTTTCATTGATCAATTGAAGTATTTCTTCTGTTATTCATAGTTTCTTCACAGTTATCTTGTTTGTACCTATGTTTTTGTTTCCAATTTCTGTGATTGCCTGTTTCAGAGATGTCCATATCTTTACAACTGAACTGCCCATTGAGTTATTTCTTACCGCTGTATCTATAGCCTCAAAGAACGTCAAGCTTATATTTTCATTCCTTAGTACCTCCATATCTAACTTCTTTCCGTGTTCATTCTTCGTGACTAGCATCTTAAACTTCAGCCTGCTCTTCATCATTACTAAATTGTGATCTGAGTCTATATCTGCTCCTGCGTATGCCTTAAAGTCCAATATCTGATTTCAGAATCTGTGCCAGAGCATGATGTAATCGAGCTGAAGTGTTCCTGTACCTCCCAGCCTTTTCCAAGTATATCTCCTCCTCTTGTGATTCTTTAACATAGTATTTGCTGCTACTATAGCTAAAATTTATTGCAGAACTCCGTACTTCTCCTCTCTCATTCCTGGTATCAACCCCATATTCTCCTGTAACTCTCTTCTATTCCTTCCCTTCGGCCACATTCCCATCCCCCTGTGACTATTACATTTTCATATCCCTTTATGTGCTGAACTACCCATTCAGTATCCTCATATACTTTCTCTCCATCTTCAACTTGCAATGTTGGGATGTATACCTGAACTTTTGTTGTGAGTGTCAGTTTGCTGTCGATTGCGATGAGAGTATCCCTATCACTGAACTGTTCACAGCAGCTCACTCTTTGTCCTACTTTCCTATTCATAATGAATTCAACTCCCATTATACTATTTTCCGCTGCTGCTGAAAATCTGTCTTTTTCCACCTCACTTCACTGATCCCACTATATCAAAATGGGGTCTTAGCATATCCCTTTTGAGATTGTCTAGATTCCTTACCACATTCAGACTTCCGACATTTCATGCCATGACTTTTGGAACATTATCCTTTCACTGATTATTCAGTCTCTTTCGCAAGTGCCCCTCCCCCTTGGCAATCCCCTCCCAGAGATCCAAATGGGGAGCTAGCCCAGAATTTGTTCAAATGGCTCTAAGCACTATGTGACTTAACATCCGAGGTCATTAGTCCCCTAGAGTTAGAACTACTTAAACCTAACTAACCTAAGGACATCACACACATCCATGCCTGAGGCAGGATTCGAAACTGTGACCGTAGCAGCATCGTGGTTCCGGACTGAAGCGCCTGGAATCTGTCAATATCATCATGACACTTTTTCAATTAACAAGCCAAATGTCCTGTGGATACACATTATATGTATTTAATACAATGGCATCCAACTTCCGCACCCTCATGCCATTGTTCATTGCTAATCCTGTTGCCATTAGGGGCAGTTTTCCACCACAATGACAAGAATGTGTGCTGGACCTCTCTCCACTCTTCCGCAGTCTTTGACAAGACTGTTGGCTGAATGCTGGGTACTTCTTATGCTGAAGATCTTCAGCCACTACAGCCGATGATGTTTTATACAAAATTTAAAGTGTGGTGGGGTTTGGACTCGGTACGGAGGACATTTTCGATTGCTAATCAAAGATGCTACCACTAGACTATGGGTGTAGTCATAGAGATTATCAAACATAAATATGCAAAATATGTCAACTTACTGATCTGTCTCACCCCATGATTATGTTGTCTTAGAAGTTCCAAAATGTGGTTTTTCTAGTTTAAATTCTCATCAATGTTCAAACCCTAAGAACTTTGAAGTTTCTGTCCTACTTATTACTTTGGTGCCCACAATTAAAGCAAAAATGGAAATTTTGCAAGGTTGCATTTATTTTGCCATGAACCAGTATAAAAAGGTGATAGTAAAGTAGAAACAATGTAAAGAATACAGAAAATATATAGTTGCTACAGGCATAACGGTTGATGAATATGTTCTTCAGTTTTTCCAACTTAATGGATTTGCACACACATTCCGACAACTGGTTAATGTGCTCAGTATGGGGTACGGGGTGAGTCCACCTCTGGCAGCAATGATGGAGCATGCTGTGAATGATGTCCTCAATCTCAAGTTGAGGCAATAATACCCATTCTTCCTTCAGAGGTGCTTGCATGTTTTGGAGAGTGATTGTTGGATGCTGATGTGGTACAACCTGTCACCCTTGCATGTTTTGGAAAAGGCTGGGAGATACAGGAACACTTCAGCTCGATTACATCATGCTCTGGCGCAGATTCTGAAATCAGATACTGGACTTTAAGGCATACGCAGGAGCAGATATAGACTCAGATCACAATTTAGTAATGATGAAGAACAGGCTGAAGTTTAAGAGGCTAGTCATGAAGAATCAGCATGGAAAGAAGTTAGATATGGAAGCACTAAGGAATGAAGATATAAGCTTGACACTCTCTGAGGCTATAGATACAGCGGTAAGGAATAACTCAATGGGAAGTTCAGTTGTAAAGATATGGACATCTCTGAAACAGGCAATCACAGAAATTGGAAACAAAAACATAGGTACAAAGAAGATAACTGTGAAGAAACTATGAATAACAGAAGAACTACTTCAGTTGATCAATGAAAGAATTTAGGTATACAGAAACAAAAGTCACTTAAGAATGAAATAAATAATAAAATAAATGGGGGAGTGTAGGGAAGCTGAGGGAAAATGGCTGCTTGAAAACTGAAGAAATCGAAAAAGAAACGGTGGTCAGAAGAGCTAACTCGGCATACAGAAAAGTCAAAACAACCTTAGATGAAATTAAACATTAAGAGTGCAATGGGAATTCTACTGTTAAATGCAGAGGAGAGGGCGGGTAGGTGAAAACACTATATTGAAGGGTTCTATCAAGGGGGAAGACTTGTCTAACGATGTAAAAGGAAAATAAACAGGAGTCCATACAGAGGAGATAGGAGATCCAGTATTAGAATCAGAATTTAAAAGAGCTTTGGAAGACTTAAGATCAAATAAGGCAGAAGGGTTAAATAACATTCTAAAAGTGGGGGAAGTGGCAACAAAACAACTATTTACTTCAGTGCGTAGAATGTATGAGTCTGGCTACTTACCATCTGATTTTCGGAAAAATATCACTCATACAATACCACATGTTAAACTCAACATATAAACATCCACCACCAGAGGGCACCATAAAATATACCAAAATGGCATCTACAAACAAGAACTACATCAAAAACACTGTGCCACAGTGATGTCACCCACACCACACCACCATTACCTCAATGATCAAAACAGACGACCCCACACATCAATAAAACCTTTATGTTTATCCAATCTTATGAGGATCATTCACAAATTAAAACAGAAATACATAAGCTGAGAAGACAACATCTGATGCAGGAACTGTCATTTGTAAACCTTACAAAGAGTATTAGTGATTCGTTTGATTAATATTTACATTAACACTTTGTCTAAAGTCTTTATTGCAATGGTGTGTCCACCTGAAGAAAGTACTTCTGAAGATTGGTGTTCTGTGATCCAACTTTTAGTTTTGGAAAGTATACAAGTATCAAATATTCTCTCAGATGAACAAATGACATGCAAGTACCTACATGAAACATGCAAACTTTTAGGCACACGTGAAAAGTTTGAAAGTGACTGCTAAAGTGTAACCAATGCTCTGTGTACAGATTCACTTATCCACAAAGACTGACAACTCACAGTTGAACAAATAGCTGAAAAAGTCAAGCAACTACTGGCACCAACCATTTTATCATTATAAAAAATTGAACTATCTTCCAAGACTTATGCAAGGTGGGATTCCACTGAGTTTACCGTTCATCATACAGAACAGATACTTCACATGTGCACAGAGCTTGGAAAATGATTTCAATAGATACAGTATTTTGAGCCAGAGACTTAGCTTCAAAACATGTAGTGGAAACACCCTGAATCACCTGACTATACGAAATACAAATTGCAGCCATTGGAGAGTACAGTCATGTTAATCATCTTTTGAAGTGAATGTGGTTTGATTTCCCATGATTCTGTTGAGTTAGGTACTATCAACAATCCAGACTACTCATGTTTACAGAGAACGAAGTTCAGCCTATGGGGAAAGGGAATGTTAGAAATGGCACAAGAAAGATGTGTTGCATTTTCATGACAACACTTCACCACCCTCCTTATGGCCCGTACCTGTTCCTTCGGATTTTTATCTATTTAGTCTGATGAAAGAAGCAGCAATAATGAAGTAAAGAAACAAGTACAAAACTGGTTTTGAGATACAGATAAAAAATTGTTCACAGATCAGAAAATGGGAAAAGTGCAGAAAAGGTGAAAAAACAGAAAAAAGTACTGAGTTAATACCCGCAAACCAATTTTGCTACAAATCTAGCTAGGCCCATCTGTTTAACTGAATCACAATCACATTTTTTATGCACAAAAATCCCTACAGAAACTTAAAAGCCATTTGAAAGTCCTCTCAGTCAGCAGCCACGAGAAGGAAAAATTAAAGATTACAGTTAAATGGCCCATCAACGATGACCATGTTACTGACAGAATATAAGCTCGAATAGGAAAGGATTCAGAAGTAAATCTGCCACGTCCTTTTGAAAGGAACCTCAGTCAGCAAAGAGAGGCAATCAAAAATCAACCCATTAAATGTCATCACAAGAGAGGATGAGGGCAAATTGCTTAACGTGGTAAAGACACACGTGATATGCAATTGACATTTTGCCAACACAGCTTAATAACAGGTGTGTGTCAGGAATTAATATAACAACTGTAATGCTCTGCTTACAAAGATATGTGACAGTTAACCAACATGATACCAGAAAATTGTTACTGGGTGTGCAAATCTTTCACTATGGGGTATCTTCTAGTTAACGCTGTAAAGCTCACTTGTTTCACCATGAGATATTCCACGCCCACGCAAGGCATTGGAAATATCTGTGGACAACTGGTCAATCTCGACATTACTCGGCAAGTAATTCTGAGTGATTTACTGTAAAACTAATAACACATTCTACCTGTAATTCCCAATACGGTCAAAGATTATTTTCTGAGGCTTTCAGGTGATACTGGTTCTTCCCAGCGATTATTTTCTGGTGCTTTGCGGTGGTATTGGTTCTTCCGTTCCAAAGCAACAACGGAAACTGAGTAAAGCTTCCTGCAAGGCGCGATTCAAACACAATAGCGAATCAAACAAAATAAACGTTTACTAACGTGTGACTACCTGACAACCTCAACTAATATCGTGTTGTCAACGTTTTAACTACAACTGGAGCTCTTAGGCTATAAAACAACAATTACACGTGTTATTTTCCATTCATAATTTGATTTCACTGGCAAACACTTCTTATCAACAAATGCCCACACATCACGAACTACACTCTACAGGTTTAGACCACTAACAAAACCAAATGTTTTATCCCTTCCCTCCAGCCAAACCTTTCAATATATCGACAATCGAGCTTGGACATCGATTGCATAAAGTCAAAGTTAGTATTTAAAGGTCATTTTTATTCCTTTGGCCACAGGAGCGTGATTTTCAATCGTGTTTGTGCGGCAATTCACGCTGACAATATAGACCACTCTTTGTTGAATGGGACTGGCCACACAACGTGTTTTCCCCCGTAGTAGACGAGGTCGGTGATGTCCATATTAGTATAGAGATCACTGGCTGAGGTGCATTTTTTTTTTTACGGTGGGGAAATGCGCCACGTTTTTATGAGCTATCTGTGGGGGGGTCGCCCTCCTGGTACAGAATCTATCTGCGTATCTGTGATTTACCTAAATTCTGGTCGTGTGCGTTTGTCGCGTTATTTACATTAGTTACTAATTTCTGTATTTCGTACAGTGTAAAGCGATTAGTGGAAAATTAACACTTTACAAACGTGCCTGCCTTATGTGTCGCCACTGACTTGACAAACGCACTACGGAAGATCATTCGGAAGTGGTGCTGCATATGGCAAGTTCAAAGTTTACTGGTAATTTTTTTATCTAATTCGGTTGCTTTGAATATATTACCGTCTTCTTGATGGCCAAATACCTCTACGTTTATGAATATAAAACATAATCGCTGTCTACTAGGGCCACTAGTACAGTAGGAAAGTACGTTTTGTAATTCTAATATTCGCTGATTGATCTCCATGATTTAAAGATTATTACGTGTTTTCCATCTGTGGATCCCACTTAGTGAAGGACATTTGCTGTCTACTCATACAAGTCACTGATATCCTTCCTCTCTTCCGTAGTCGGAGAACGCATTTAATTCCCAATCTCAAGACATGTGTAAAATTTGATTTTATGCATAAGGGATAGTTGTTGAAAGCCGGATTTTCTTTTTATTTGTATTTTGCGTGAAGCGTTTTGGGAAAAGATTCCCATTTCCAAGTGCATTTTCTTTGTGATATGCCATTTATTCGAGACGTTTACCATGGCTGAGGTGTTTCACTGTTCTGTTGTTTGTAATGTGTGAAAAGACACAAAATTTTTAATTAGTAGTCAATCTTTTTATACACTCAATGACGAAATTCTGTATAAAGATTGATCAAGAATTAAAAATAGCGTATGTTTTTATACACTACAGTACAGAGAGCAGAATAATGCAGCACTCACATGTGGATAACATCAATAACAACTGGCAAAGCACACAGAAAAGGCATCTGAAAATGGGAACCTTTTCCTGAAATGTAGAGTGCAAAATATAAAGAAAATCATGACTGTTAGTAAATAAGTTATATACCGTATTTAAAATTGTTTTGTTTTAAGTAGAAACTGTTAAATAAGCAGCAGGTAATTACATAAATCTGTAACACTGTCGTCCATGTTCTTTTAGAGATCCAAGTACAGAAAATATGGAAAAGTATAAAAGTGTCATACATGAAATAAGTGAAAAACCGGTGGAAAAGTGGTAATTCTACTACATCGAGTAGATCACATGTATTTTACAACCTGATGTCTTCCTTTGATGTAGAGTTTCAATGAAGGATGTAAATGAGAATTATCTATTACTGCCTGTGGATGTATCAATTCACTGGTTTAATATGAAATAGTTATTTCGTTAAATTATATACAAACGTATCAGTTCACTGGTTTGATATGAAATAATTATATAAAAGCGTTGCTATTTTCAAAACTAGTATGAACTTTGTCAAAAATGATGAGGATACTGGGAGTGCACCTCCATCTGAGCCCCAATCCACAGAAAGTATGCTGAGACCAAAATCAAAGAAGAAGAACCCAGGTTCGTTCCAGGAGGAAACTGTGAACATGTTAAAATGGACCTCTGGCGCAATCTGCATCTCACATGCCTGACACTGATGAGGTGTTCCTCATCTCCCAACTTCCTGTGATTAGGACACTAAAAATGCAGGGTAAACACGTTCTTGATTAACTTTATTCAACTTTTAAAATCACATACAAATCTCACATCTTCATCTTCACCATCTTCAATAAGTGGCAGCATAGTTAGTCATCTGCATAGGCACTACGAAAGTAGTAAACAGAGTGCAAAACATTTTGTCATACTTATTGATTTGTAATCATAAATTTTGTAAATTGTTTCAGTTCAAAGAATTTTAGCGTTGGTAAAAACTAAAGCCATAATCTTACATGACATTGTAACAAAAGAATTAGTTCCTGTTTGTTGTAAAAAAGAGTGCAGTCAGAATATTGTGTTAAACTGCTAATGGAAGATCTTGCAACAGTGCTTTCAGAGACATAGTGAGTATTACACTTGTTTTACTTCCTAATATAATATGTGGTTCACAACAAGAGTGATTTAGAGGTGAACTGTAGAATTCACCTCCACAATGCTAGAAGAAAAACTTTCCAATGGACTGTTCATCCCTGTCTATAGTTTAGAATAAAGTTTTGTATTCTGGTGCAAGGTTGCTGGTAGACTTCAGGTAGGCAACTGAAAATCTCAACTCAGAAACGTACTGAACTATATCTCTTTGGTCACATACGTATTATGTAAGAAAATACTGTGTTTCAAACATATCTGAAACTGTGGAGGTTATATAAGGGGAGATGGTGCTATGGATTCTATTCTTTCCTTATGATCACTGTCAAACTCATGATATATAATAGTTAAAGTGCAGTTTAGACATATTACATTGATGTCACATCAAGACAGAGCTGGCAAGACTCAGATATCAGAATTGAAGTAAGAAGTACACATAAATGAAAATTTTGGAAAAGAGGAGGTTAATGTAAACTCTGTGCATCAAAATACTAGAGGGTTAAGAAAGAAAATCAATGACTTTTTGATATGTATAGATGAACAGTAGCCTCCAAATCATGTAGATGTAATACGCACATCAACATAAGTTTTGCATTACCATGGCATCTCGTGCAGGTGTGTTGCCATTGTGACTGTTCCTGTACTGATCAGAACGTCAACCTTGACATTGTTTGTAAACAAATATACAGTTAGTGTGAACGCTATCTTGATGTAATACTGTACTTGAATGGACTACAATATTTATGTTGAAATCAAAGCAACATTCGGATGCATTAGAGGTGTCTGTGCAACAGTAGAGGGGAATATCCATTACGACATAAAGGACAGTTACGCCCAGTGACTGCTTGTCAACCAGAGAAGTTGTTTATGTGTGCAATGGAGTCAACATTATGTGGTGTGGACATGGAACCTACTTCAATTGAGAAGTAGTGTTGGGGACTTACACCATGCAGATCATCCATGTTTATTTCTTTTTTTTTATTTTTTTCATTTCATGTGAAGCTCATTTCAGCAGATACACCACCCACATTCGACAGGTGCGTAGGTTAATCGACATTTTCGACTTCTGAGTCAAAGAAACCGAGGGATGAGCACTCCACAAGACGTCAGGTATTGTATCAAACTGTTATGAGACGACTGCGTGATGCGAATTCCACTCTCGTCGAGCATGGCAAGCACCATGCTATACACCACAACTCCATGGGCTCCGCTACAGATGGTTAAGAAATCATGCAGAATGGTCGCCACAGGATTGGAGCTGGGCATTGTTTACAGACTGATAATCACAGACATTGTATTCGGAAACAAACCAGTAATATCGAACGCCTCCACATGTACAACAGAATGGTGGTGGAATGAAGTTCTGGGGGGGGGGGGGGGGGGGAGTATTACTTGGGTTGTTAATAAAATAATACATAATTATTGTCAATGACAAAAATCCCTTTCATAGGGGTACAAAATTACACATTACAAGACAGTGATTAAGCCAGAAGCACTGTATGCAGCAGAAACACTTAACATGAATTTCAAAGGCCAAATGGAGAAACTTGAGCTAAAGGAAAGAAAAATTTTAAGAAAAATCATTGGGCCAAAATTTCAAGACAATAAGATTATATACATCAAAAATGAAACTCTCTACGAGAAAATTGAAAAACTTTCAGATTCTATGCGAGAAAGGAGAATAAATTTTTATGGTCATCTTCTCAGAATGAATTCTAACAGATTAACTAAACAAACCTTTGACTACTTCCGTAACCGCAAAACGAAACCCAACTGGTTTAAAAAAACTGACAAAGACCTAGTAGAACTAAAGATTACAGAAAATTCACTTATTGATCGAACAGCTAAATTAATTACTAAAGATGAAAACATAAAGTTCTAAGACAAATCTACACAAAAGTCCAAACCCTTCAACTTGGAAGAAGAGAGGAGAAGCAGATAAGAAAGAATGAAGAAACACTGGGCCCTAAGAAAAGAAGAATGCACAAAGAAATGATTGATCCAGTGTACCCCAAAGAGGGTGAAACGAAAGAAGAAGAAGACATAATTTAATATTTAAAAAAATTATATCTCAGACACTACGCATGGAAAAAGATAATGAAAATCTCAATCTTTTGTTATCCGTGATTCCTCTACAAAATCCTTCATCTGTTGTACTGATAACACAGAGGTCTGTAAAAAACTGTATTATGTTGCTAATTTAGTATTTGAAAAATAGAGTTCATGTGTCACTGAAATGAATCTACTTTGTTTGGAGATTTATTTCATTGTTCTATATAAATGTTAAGTTTTCTGCTCAGCTAGAAAAGAGTGCACCATTAGCGCCATTGATCTACAGTGTGGTTTATTGGTAAATGCCAAATGATAAGTGATTAACGTTGAGAAATATTTTCAAGTGTTAATGCATATAGTGAAGGTACAAAAAGATTTAATATATATTATTTGTTAATAGCAAAATAGGACCTGAAGCAGAATCGATAAGTGATTGTCTTTTGTTAGCTGTCATCTTAGTATAATATTGCAAAGCCAGTTTTAAATTGATTTTCTTAACAGACATAAATGTTGTTGGTTATAATTGCGATAATAATTGTGTATTGGTGGCCCAGAACCCACTCTGAGGTAATAAATTCCAGTTAGACTGCAAAGATAGTGAACTTCTATAAATGCAGACAGCATCTTACATCATATAAATCCTTATCTGCTGATGTATGAAGCCTGGTTATTTCGTAACAATTTTTAAGAAATATTTTGTCAGGAAAAATACGTTGTTGATGTTGTGTGTATCTGGTATTGTGTGACAAAACTGTTCATTTTGCTTAAAGGAAAGTGTTGCCACCTCGAATAACAGTGGTGTTAAATTCGCTAAACGATCTGCAACTAGTAAAGAGGCTATTATAAAACAGCACTGCAAATTACTAAAAATCATTACTCCTTTTCAGTTCAGATTACTTATCATACATTTAGCTAGTTTGCTGGTAATATGTGATTACTTTTGTGCATGAACTTAGTGCCATTTACACTGCTTGACAGACAACATTACTACACGTTCCCGGATCGAGATTTCTTTAACAATATAACGATCATTAGCTGGGAAAAGCAGCGATTAAATAAAACCTCATGTTACATTAATAAGTAACTAGTTTTATTGTAATATTGCTGAAACTGTATAACACACAATCAGACAATATTATTCCAGATTGGCGCCTGGCGTGAGGCAATGATACACGACATTTATTGTAATATTGTATTTATTGTAATAGTTTACAGGTGTAGTGTACCATAATAAAATATTAATATGTGTGTTATTCTTTTTTCATGTATGAATCTGACACGAGAGAGGTTAGTGTATACATATATATCTCATCTGAAGTGTTGCAAGAAGTAGCTAAGAACAATTGAGCTGCACTATCCACCGACAGTCGGAATAAAGTTAGGAACAGATGATCATGTTCATATTCCAGGCTTACACACATGCACGCACTTGGCATTAGGTAGTGTGTACTGTTAAAAATAGCAACAGTTCAGTTAACGTGACAGCAGCCTTAAATATCAGTGCTTCAGTATTCCAGCTGTGAGTGTAATATTTTCAAATATAAATTTTCTGGTAGATATTTTGTGTACACATCTCACCCATTTAGCTATGTTATTTGTGTATGTGTTAGTTGTAAGATATTTTGTGGGATTTATTGTTATTGTCTGTGAAATATTTTTGTGCAATATTAGTGTCAAACATGGCTAGACTAAAGAAGCAAGTAAAGTCAGATGAGCATGCTGATGCATAAATGACATCATACCCTCAAATAGATCAACCCTCACACACTTCAGTGAAAGTCCTTGATAATGTATATAAAGATGATAACGATTTATTACCTGATGTTGCGAGCGAAAATGAAACTGATGAGTTGTCAACACAGATGGACATACCTGCAGTTGAACCTTAAGAAGTGAATGGTAATATTTCTACTGGGTGAGGTGCAGAAATTAGCAATTCTCAAGCTATGCCACTACCGGATAGTAAAATGCTTGCATTATTATTTGAAAAGTTCAATATCGTGGAACAGGAAAAGGAAAAGCATAGGCAAGAAAAGGCAATAAAAGAACAACAATGCGAGCTCAAGCAGCAGCAAGAAAAGGTTATAGAAGAACTGCAATGCGAGCTCAGGGAGCAGGAGCGTGATAGGAAATTAATGGAACAAATAAACAATATTTTTATGGAACGAGACAAGGAAATTGTCCAGAGAATTAATCAGATGTTATTCGATCGCGATACAACAATTACGACTCATTTCAACAAAGAAATCAATGCAATAAAGACTAGTATTAAACCGATGGAAAACATACAAACTCAAGTGAATAATCTTCAGACCGAAGTAGATAAGTTAGAAACAGAGTTCAAAGCTTTGACTACTAATGTGGAGTCAATACAGATGATATCCCCACAGAAGTACAGAAACAAGTCCGAACAGAAGTAGCCAAGGCATTGAACAATGAAAATCACAATCTTGAAACAATGTCAGCACACAGCTACGAGGACGCTGGTACTGACAGGCAAAATAACATTCAAAATTTGCTGACAACCTCTACTGCAGTGTATAATAGACCAAGATTTGGTAATCAATTTGTATTGCCCCAGCAGTTTGTTTCACCAAGAAACAAGAATTATGAAGCAGAGTGTACTTGCAATAAAGTCAGTACACCGCCTGCTAATGACAACTCCATGCACTTAAGTACCTTAATGCACGAAGAGAGCTTGATTAAACACTGCCAATTCCAAATATTCAACAAGGAGACTAAAAAGAATATTCATCTCATAGTTTTTATTAGAAACTTTAGAAGTGTTCTTCCATAGTCTTGGACAGAGGAACAGAAAATCCAGTTTGTGGTTTCACACATTTCCGGTAACGCATCGCTCTGGGTGTTGAACGCAACAGAAACATGCAAAACATTTAACGAATTTGAGAAGGCGTTTCTCGATCAGTTCTGTTCAGCATCGTCTCAAGAACGACTAAAGAAGATTGTATAGAATGCAGAAATATATAACCTGAAGACAGACTCTTTGAAAAAATACTTTGAAAAATATATCATTATGACAGTGTACTGGGATGAACCAGTAACCACACGAGACCTGTTACGAGTATTGAAGGCTAGATTGCCAATAGATATTGGAGAGAAACTGTTTAACATCACAGATACTGATCTTAAGGAATTTTTATCTGTGACAGACTCATTAGACTTAGTCTAAGAAGACACCACAAAGAACTCTGATGGAATAAATAGTGCCAACTGTTCTAATGGAAAATGTTTTTGGTACAGAACCAATGGAAACAGGGGCAAAGGAAGTCCAAAGAAAAACAAAAACAAAACCCATGGCAATGGAAAGTGTAGTAAAAGTAAAAATCTTTACAACGAAAATACCAGGAAATCAATAACTACCAGCATCTGAATGGTAATCAGAGGCAATATAGTAGTGAAAATTCCAATAATAATAATAATTCTAATGGTAAAAGATGAGATAAAAATAAATCAGACAGCCTGCGCAAGGATAAACCAAAAATCATGTGTGGTGACAATGAACATTGGCAACAACCAGGCCCAAGTCACTGGCAGCCACAACAAAATTGTGTGAATTTGGGTCAGCCAGTAATTTACGTACAGGCTTACCCATGCCAAATAACCAGTATCCCCAATGGTGGGGCCTCAGTAGACAACCTCCAACTGTACAATCACAAAATATGAAAATAGTGGAGGTTTCTTTGGAGCTGAAACAGAATAAACCAAAGGCAACAAACCAATCTCAGGCCGTGTAGACCTTCGTTAGGAGACTGAGATTAAGATTGAAGGCAATAGGTCTATGCAAGAGAACGTCAACATGATGGTAAAAAATTGAAGATGAACTCTATCAAGAATCTGCTGTCGCTGATAGGAAAAAAAAGGAAAGTATTCAGGCAAGTGTCAATGGAACCATTAATGGTGTAGCAACCATTATCCTCCTCGACACAGGTGTGAGTGTATCGGTGATGAACATACAATTTTTCAGGAAGGTAATGCAAATAAAAAGATTGCCGATTTTGCCTGTCACGAACTGCAAAGTTACAGGAGTGCAGGGAAAGAAGGCACAAATTATAAAGTACCAGACACAAGTTCGGGTTTCCTTTGAAAATGATAGCGTTATATGCACTTTCCTATTAATGGAAAACTTATCAATACCGATGTTACTGGGCCTTGACTTATACAGGACAAAGAGGCTATAATAGATCTCGCCCAGGGAACATGTGTACTTAAGTACTGGCAGCGACCAATAACATTGAAGCTGAATTGGGAGTTTGGTGCGAGCCTTCAGCTGACAAGAGGATTACACGTATCTGTCAGCAAACATAAGTTGTTGGTGTTAGAGTATGATCATCAACAAAAGTTTTATACTAACCGAAACAATGATGCACCCAATACCGTGAGTGACATCGGCGCAACAATAGAGGGGAAGGTGAAAGAGACATCTTGCATTGACACTTCACAGGCCGGACAATTAATAAAATTGCTATCCAGATACCTTGAAGTATTTATAATCGTCCAGGTCTCCCCATATGACCTATTGCAGAGCTTCATACTCGGTCGCCTGGACACAGAAAAATTAAGTAATGAAGGGAATCCGAAAAATGCTGACCTGGGGAATTATTGAAACATCAATTCACCATACAGTATCCCCTTGCTGGCCATAACCAAAGCAGTTAAAAGTATATATTTACTTCTCGACCCATGAGACACCAACAAGATTCTTGTGCCAGTTCAAATGATACCTGAAAACCTTGATGAACAAATTCAGAAGTTCTTTGGTAAGAAATATCTGACTGCACTTGATTTGCATTCTTCGTTTTGACAGATCCTATTATCTAAGGAATTTAGACAATATACTGCTTTTGCGTTTGGGGGCCGAAGCCATAAATTCTGTGTTCTTCCCTTTGGCTTGAATATTAGTGCTGCTGTGTTCATAACAGCCTTAGACAATGTACTAGGACCCCAGCTATTAGATCAGGTTACAGCATACGTGGATGACCTTATGCTACTGACAGACACTCGGGAAGAACACCTTGAATTAATACAGAATGTGCTAGACAAGTTTTAAAAAAAAATCCATTTTTACTCGACAAGAAATAAAATTCTTATGTCACATAATATCGCCTCAAGGGATAAGACTAGATCCAAGCAAAATGGAGGCAACTGCGAATTTTCTGTACCAACAGACGAAAATACAACTCAAAAGTTTCATTGGGCTAGCATCTTTTTTTCCACGATTTCTGACGACTCAGCAGCTTAACAGCGAAGTGTTACTGAGCCTGTTAAAGAAAAATACACAGTGGTGCTGGACATCGCAGTGCAGGGAATACTTTGACAATATCAATGAGGCGCTCATTAAAGCACTGATTCTCAATCAGCATGATATGTCAAAGGATTTCTTCATTGCATCAGACGCCTCAAATTATGAAATCGGAGCATGCATGTTTCAAACTGAACAGATAGATGATAAACTGGATGTCAAAATGATCGGATTTACCAGTAGAATACTAACTAAATGTGAACGCTCCTACACAGTGACCGAACTTGAGGCACTCGCTGTAGTATTTGCTTTTAAAAAATTCCGTTACTATTTATATGGGAAGCATGTTAATGTGCTGTGTGATCATCAGGCTTTGAGCTTTATGTTAATTTGCAAGTTACTGCATTGGATGTTTAGTTCGATGGACTCTAGCTCTACAAGAATATGACTTTGAAATCAGGCACGTTCATGGACCTGATAATGTAGTTGTCAACGCACTATCCAGGCTACCGCAAGACTTACCAGAGTTTGCAGCCTTAGTTGAAAACTCCACAGAACATAAGATCTTGCTTGTAAAGGACAAAGCTTACAGAAAAAGTATCTAGCGTTGTAGAAAAAACTGAAGCAATGCCAAGAAAGTGATCCAGTGTGAAAGAACGTCAAAGACACATTGCGACAGCAAAGTGACAGTGCATTCCACCAGTATTAACAGTTAAGCAACGATATTCTGTTTTACAAATCAGACAATCCGAACAGTAATTGGCGAACATCAATTGTAAGGACATCAAAGACACATTGCGTCAGCAAAGTGACAGTGCTTTCCACCAGTATTATCAGTTAAGCAACCATATTCCGTTTTACAAAGCAGACAATGCTAACAGTAATTGGCGAGTGTGTATGCCATCAGACCAACTTGAGGAGCTAATCTGGTTAATACATCGAGCATGGGGGCATTTCAGCAATATCAAATGCACAATGAAGATTAATCAGGATATTTAAAAAAAAAACATACAAGAACTTATAAGAACCCATAAGATATGCCAGAAAGTGAAACAGAGCAATGTATGTAGGGACACTGGATTACATCCCATTATTGCACGACGCCGGCAACAAATCGCAGCTGTTGACACTGCAGGACCCATACCAACTGCTAGAGGGGGCCTGAAATATATCCTAGCAATGTACGATTTGTTTACAAAATATATAAAAATGTATCCACTCTGAACCTCAATTGCCAGCAGTATTGGGAAAAGATAAACAAATGATTACATCAAGTTTGTCTGATGCTACATATTTCACTGGAGAGAGGTGGTAGGATATTATGGAAGAACATAACATCAAAAAGTCTTGATTTCACGGTTTTCTCCCAGCAGTAATCCGGTCATGATAACTTTTAGAGAGCTAAACTGGTTCATCCGAACTTACACCCACAATAAGCACACTAATTGGGTAGGATACCGTAAATAGTTTTATGGAAATCTACAATAATTTACCGCACATATCAACCGGTTTTACACTGTGTGAACAAATGAACGAACAGAAGAATGAAGTAAATGAATGGGCTAATCTCATACAAAAGATCCAAGAAAAAAAAACACATTAGGAGAAACTGGATATGGCATTACAGAATATACGTCGCCAAGCAGAACTGCACAAGGCGAAATTTGATAAAAGACTTACTAACAAAGAGGAATACTGTGTCGATGAATTGGTATTGCTAAGAATGCACCCCAAGGAATCACTAATCAAGAGGAAGAATAGAAAATGGCAATTATTGTACGAATGACCATTTAAAATAATCTCAATCCCACAAGATGGATGTTATGTACTAGAAGATGTCAGTACAGGGAACCTAAAAGGACTGTATTGTCATAGAGACATTAAGAAATATTTGCAGTAGGAAAGCACTTTTGTGTCTCTGTAAAGAGAATAATACGTTCAGTGCAAATGCACAATAGCACAAATGTAAATATGTAAACAGTGCTTATAGTGAAAATGTTATCATAAGTAATTTCATGAATTTATTTGTACTAGCCTGTAAGCTCACATGTCAGTGGTTACAATGCAGTATTCATGAAGCATATACCATAAGTGGAAAATAATGTTTTATGATAAAAGTTTTAATTATTCTGAAAGTCATTTAATCGATAGAAGTCAGTGTAAATGTTGTTTTCAGTAAACATAATTTTCTTATCTTTTCTATGTAGGTTATAGAAATTGACGATGAATATACTGTGTTTACTCATTGGTGAGGGTAAATGAATGTTTCTATGAAACTCACCTATGTAATCATGCACGTGACGGATGTTAATTGCGTGTGAGGTAGCGTGTTTGTCTGTATCCGTATTTGCTCTTTATGGAATATTTTCCTGTTGTGTACGGTTTTGGGTACGTTTTTCCTTACACCGTTATCTTTGCCATTTCCTCTCATGAGCTTTTCTTTTGTTAGGTGAACCAAACATGAACATGTGTCCCATTATCTGGTAATAATTCTCACAAGAATATGAATGAATGAGTATAAGTGAACATAAATAAAATGTGTGTCATTAAATATGGAAATGTACTGGTATCTACACAGTTCAGTGATGATCCTATCATCAGAACGATGTAGAGAATTCTAACAGTCATCTTGTCATTTTTTTGACAGTATATGATCTTCGTTATCATGTTATTACAATATGGAACAATGTGAACATGAACAAAAATAATTACTTTGTAAAGGGCCAATTGTACAGAAGAGTGTCTGTTACGTGGTTTATGAAACACTAGCAGCAATTGGGACAGTGAAGTGTGTCTCGCAAGAACTATGAAAGTCTAGTGGACGCGTGAAAAACTGTATTTTCTTTTAAGGAAAGTGATGAACAGTGATTATAGCTGTGATCAATGAACATATGAACGGTCATAGAGTGTTAATGTTAGAAGTAATGACATGGATGTTGAAAAACTGTTACCAGTATTAAAATTAATATAAAATTTCAGACCTCAAATAAAGCTGTTACAAGTCATCTTCGCGTGCCAAATCTTATGAGACAGACTGAACAGCCAACCGCATGGCAACAATATAATTCAATGCTGGCTACGCAGTGCCTCGCGGAAATGTCTGTGTACCACAAAAAATAAACAGAACGTACGACGGACACCAGAACGAAAAATGGTGTAGTGTCGTACATGTGCACAGCTAATTAAAGTTGACAATGAATCACTACATTCAAATGGACAGTGTTAAGACGCAGAATATCGTCCCAAAACAAATTGTATGAATCCGTGTGAATGAAAGTGAGCTTGAAATTAACACTACTTTCACAGGATGAATATAAAAATTACCTTGTTACTGATACCCCTTTTCGACATTTCATTTACCCACCTTTTACGAGAGGTACGCGGAAAGAGGGAAGCAGGACCTGCTGCAGTAATACTTCCAGACAGCAACAGATCCAGACGAGGGCAGCTGACGCTCCATCCATGCGGTCGGGGGTGTTCCAGCAGTGGTCGCCACCTGCCTTCGATCCAGCAGCTCGACGCAGGGGCGGCTACACGACGTCATGGAACCGTTATATGAACTTTTGTTATTTTGAACTACATGAACTTTTAATTTTCATGTTAAACCTCGGTGAAAGAATCTCTTGACCTCCGATACAACTAAACACAAATATAAATACTCATGTTCAAAACATTATCTTTTATAATCATGTCAAGCCTAACACATAAGAGTAGGTAGCTGTATTTTCTTGAAGTCCCTTGGACAGCTTTGTTCGCGGTTTTCGGCGTCCAGTGAACCGATATGGGGAGGGGGGGGATAAGTTAATCTGGGAAGTCTCTGCAGCATTTTTCAAGATTTTACAGTTGCTGAAGTCACTTACACAATCACATCAACACTAATTGTGTCATGAGTTACTCAATGTTATATCCAAACATTTGCATGATGAGAACAGTGTGTTAATGAAGTGAAAGTGAACAATAAGTAATGGCGATATGGTGGTCTGATAAAAAATACAATAGATAAACTACTTTTTTTCTCAACCCAAGGAGCAATGTAATATCCACGTCTATATTTTATTCAGAATGATGTTCACAACAGCATTGTGTGTGGAATGTGAATAACACTAATCATATACTCGATATATTAATAAAAAGGACTTCATTATTAATAAACTAATAAATAATTATTGTCAATGACATAATTTAATATGTTGTAAAAAATTATATCTCAGACAGTACACATGGAAAAAGATAATGAAAATCTCAATCTCTTGTTATTCATGGTCCTTCTAGAAAAATCCTTCTTCTTGTTCGAACTGTGGTACTGATAGGATGTGATTGATGTCTCGTAACACAGAGGTCTGTAAAAAAAACTGTATTATGTTGCTAATTTAATATTTGAAAAACAGAGTTTATGTGTCATTGAAATGAATCTACTTTGTTTGGAGTTATATTTCACTGTCCTACATAAATGTTACGTTTTTTGCTCAGCTACAAAAGAGCGCAGCCATTAGTGCTATTGATCTACGGTGCAGTTTATTGGTAAATGCTGAATAATAAGCAATTAACATGGAGAAATGTTTTCAAATGTTAATGCATAAAGTGAAGGTACAAAAAGATTTAATATATACATAATTTGTTAGTAGTAATACAGAACCCGAAGCAGAATCGATAAGTGATTGTCTTATGTTAGCCGCCATCTTAGTGTAATATTGCAGTGCCAGTTTTAAATTGATGTTCTATACAGACATAGATGTTGTTGGTCACAATTGCAATAATAATTGTGTATTGGTGGCCCAGAACCCACTCTGAGGTAATAAATTCCAGTTAGACTGTGAAGATAGTGAGCTTCTATGAATGCAAATAGCATCTTACATCAAATAAATTCTTATCTGCTGCTGAATGAAGCCTGGTTATTTCGTAACAACTTTTATGAAATATTTTGGCAGGAAAAAATACATTGTTGTTGTGTGTGTGTGTTTGGTATCATGCGACAAAACTGTTCATTTTACTTAAAGAAAAGTGTAGCCATCTTGAATAACATTAGTGTTAAATTCGATAAACGATCTACAACTAGTAAAGAGACTATTATAAAACAGCACTGCAAATTACTAAAATTCATTACTATTTTTTAGTTCAGATTATCAGACACTTAGCTAGTTCGCTGGTTGTAGGTGATGCTTACTTTACCAGTGTGGTATTTAATTTTGTAATTAAACTTTTTACTGCTGTGCAGAGTAGTCATTACTCTGTGACTGTGCCAATACAAACATGTTGTATTTACACAGTATTTTAATTAATGTCTAGAGTGCCTTTAAATCTCTAAAGGCAAAAATAAATTTTGTGTTCCCATTCCCCATAATATTTACACTCAATGACTATAACAAAAAATATTATAATTATTCTCAGATAAAAGATGCATTTACAATCTTGACTGTAGTGCTGTAATATGGACCAATGCAAGTCCACAGTCTCAGTTACAATATTTTTCGAATCCATATATCACTTCAAGCAACTCTCTTATTTCATTGAAAACAAGTACCTATTAGCAATTACTGAGTGCTAGAACGAGATTCCTATTTGATGGTTTAAAAAATAATGTCACTATACAAAGTATTTGTTTACTTAATTGAAAACTAAGCCTATTACTTTGTCATGATGCTAGCTATTCGCTCAGAAATAAAAATTAATCAAGACACGTACAGTCCCACAAAAAAGAGCAGAATGAGAGCAGCTCCATCTAGTGGCAGTTGCTGAAGATCATAGGCAATGGTGGGGGAAATGACAATGTGTAAGGAAATTAAATGGCTTTCAACTTTCCTAACTTATGCTTGAGTTGGCTTGAGGCTGTGCAAGTAGACTGTTTCCACATGCAAGCTGACTTACGCGCATATTGGTGGGGCCATTCATGTGTAAGTAATTGACACATATGAAAACTTGGCTTATTGTAGTCATGATAGTGTTTCCATTTGTCAGATATTTCAGAATTAAAGAGACCTTTGGAGAAAAGAGAACCACTTGTACGAATATCAAGAGCTCAGATGGAAACCCAGTTCTAAGCAAAGAAGGGAAAGCAGAGAGGTGGAAGGAGTATATAGAGGGTCTATACAAGGACGATGTACTTGAAGACAATATTATGGAAATGGAAGAGGATGTAGATGAAGATGAAATGGGAGATATGATACTGCATGAAGTTTGACAGAGCACTGAAAGACCTGAGTCGAAACGAGGCCCCGGGAGTAGACAACATTCTATTAGAACTACTGACAGCCTTGGGAGAGCCAGTCCTGACAAAACTCTACCATCTGGTGAGTAAGATATATGAGACAGGCGAAATACCCTCAGACTTCAAGAAGAATATAATAATTCCAAAACCAAAGAAAGCAGGTGTTGACAGATGTGAGAATTACCGAACTATCAGTTTAATAAGTCACGGCTGCAAAATACTAACGCGAATTCTTTACAGATAAATGGAAAAACTAGTAGAAGCCGACCTCGGGGAAGATCAGTTTGGATTCCGTAGAAATATTGGAACACGTGAGGCAATACTGACCCTACGACTTATCTTAGAAGCTAGATTAAGGAAAGGCATACCTACGTTTCTAGCATTTGTAGACATAGAGAAAGCTTTTGACAATGTTGACTGGAATACTCTCTTTCAAATTCTGAAGGTGGCAGGGGTAAAATACAGGGAGCGAATGGCTATTTACAATTTGTACAGAAACCAGATGGCAGTTATAAGAGTCGAGAGACACGAAAGGGAAGTAGTGATTGGGAAGGGAGTGAGACAGGGTTGTAGCCTCTCCCCAATGTTATTCAATCTGTATATTGAGCAAGCAGTGAAGGAAACAAAAGAAAAATTCGGAGTAGGTATTAAAATCCATGTAGAAGAAATAAAAACTTTGAGGTTTGCCGATGACATTGTAATTCTGTCAGAGACAGCAAAGGACTTGGAAGAGCAGTTGGACGGAATGGATAGTGTCCTGAAAGGAGTATATAAGATGAACATCAACAAAAGCAAAACGAGGATAATGGAATGTAGTCGAATTAAGTCGGTTGATGCTGAGGGAATTAGGTTAGGAAATGAGACACTTAAAGTAGTAAATGAGTTTTGCTATTTGGGGAGCAAAATAACTGATGATGGTCGAAGTAGAGAGGATATAAAATGTAGACTGGCAATGGCAAAGAATGCGTTTCTGAAGAAGATAAATTTGTTAACATCGAGTATAGATTTAAGTGTCAGGAAGTCGTTTCTGAAAGTATTTGTATGGAGTGTAGCCATGTATGGAAGTGAAACATGGACGATAAATAGTTTGGACAAGAAGAGAATTGAAGCTTTTGAAATGTGGTGCTACAGAAGAATGCTGAAGATTAGATGGGTAGATCACATAACTAATGAGGAGGTATTGAATAGGATTTGGGAGAAGAGAAATTTGTGGCACAACTTGACTAGAAGAAGGGATCGATTGGTAGGACATGTTCTGAGGCATCAAGGGATCACCAATTTTGTATTGGAGGGCAGTGTGAAGGGTAAAAATCGTAGAGGGAGACCAAGAGATGAATACACTAAGCAGATTCAGAAGGATGTAGGTTGCAGTAGTTACTGGGAGATGAAGAAGCTTGCACAGGGTAGAATAGCATGGAGAGCTGCATCAAACCAGTCTCAGGACTGAAGACCACAACAACAACAACAATTTACGACAACACCAGTCGAACATCTACGTGTCACTCACAACAGTCTCATGTGCCCACAACAAAAGTGGGTAATAGCAACAGTAACTCACCAACACAGTACCATACAAGGCTAAACTATGTTCTTTGAAACAGGAACCTTTTCTAATAGATCTTCAAACATTATCTCAGTGACACTTTCACATGTAGAGGTCCTTGGCCTGAGAAGAAGGAACTCTTACACAACTTCATAAGCTATGCACATTGGCAGCATCTAAACAAATTCAGTGAGTAAACCAGGCAACAGTAGAAATTTAATAACGCCAGCCATATCTTTCACCATATCAGCATCCCAAGTGTTAAATTTCGCAGCTGGATCCGTATCTACAAACAAAGGATAAGCACACAAAATTCAACTTAACAAGCAAACAAATGGCCAACGGCGAACTACCAGCACAAAAACTGAAAAAATCGATAGCCTATAACCATTACAATTAAAAATTACTCATAAATAAGCCAACAAACAACCTCCAAAACAGTACCATACAGCAACGAAAAAATCCAATACGACACAGTCGTAAACACCACCGCAAAAATCCAATATACTAATACCATGACTAACATCAACAAAATTTGCAAATAATTAAGTTTTCGACTGCAATGTAATGGAATTTTTTGTTGCTGAGCGATGCTGTTTTGGTTGCTTTTGTTCATTTATTTCAGCAATACGATACGACTGTACCATTACTATGAACGAATTAGAAACATGAATATCAAACGCTAGAATGTGTCACCACTTACTAAAATATGACAATATGCTCTCTGCAAGCATGATCCATTTCAATCATGAAACATCTCCTTTACGTCACACAACACAGTCTTGTCACAAGTCAAAACAACAAGTGTAATTGCTCTTGTAGCTATCACATCAGAATATAGGATGAGATAAATTGGAGGAAATTTTTTTCCATTCCATGCAGATACAACCAATTTTAACTGCTCTTCTGAAGAATTCCTGTTCAGAGATATAACGTATCCTTCTTCCTCCCCCCTGCCCCCAGGATGCACATACTGTATAACTGATAGGCAATGTAGTGCACACTTTTTCCAGTTTTACTTTTCATGTTTTTTGTTTACTTTTGATTTGTTTCATGTATTTGCTACAAAAAAAAAACAAATGTCATCACAATAAACAGATGGAATAGAGCAATTTATCATAAAAATATAAGATAGACCTGACCATTCTTGTGGCTTAAATTCAAGGTAAATGTGTCAGTATCACAGTTTTGCTATTATTTTACGAAATTTAAATACAGACACAGAAGAAGTAAAATGGGTTTTGGTCTGATAATGATGAGTCTTACCCTCAAACTGTAAAGCACAATTTATCCCATAGCCTATGGACTGATCTTATGTATGTTATTACATTACATTATTAATTTTTATTGACCATATATCTCTCACATATATCTTAATAAAATCCATGAATGTTTAACATATAATACTACATACTTCATTAATTATTTTGTAAACAAATACAGTTGATAGGTATTTGGGGTTAGTGTAACTGTCACCTGTTGCTAAGAATCACAGCATTAGTGCTGACCTCCCTTCTGTTTGTATGGCTCTGTAGTAAACCAAAACTGATCCTGGAGCAGTTTTGATATCTAATTGATGCACTGATTAATTAAACTGATCAATTAAATCACCCATCCTGGTCCCATTATCCTATTGGTCTGCTAAGTTGGTTACAACAGCTTGATGGTTGATTTATGATCCCCTGAGCATAATCAGTCCTTCTGAGAAACCCCCCTCCCACCTTCCCCCTCCTGACGCCCTCTGGCAAAAGGGCTGCCAATCCTGGCGCACTTTTGATATACAATTGACTAATTAATTAAAATGATCAGTTAACTACCCCCTCTGAGAAATCCCCAGTCCATCAGTCCTCCCCACACCCCTATTCACAGTAATTTCACAAATCGATGGGAAATTCAAAATTGTGTGGTAAATTCGACTTCTGGCAGCAAATTCAAATGCTAATTACACTGTATTCCAGAGGATATAACAATAAATAATAACAATATATTATTTATTTACAGAAATTCGATTTGAATATCTCTAATGTGGAGGGATGTAGGGTACTCTCTTTATTTCATCATCTTTGGAATACTGACACACACTATGAAATCACAATCCAAGATGGGTCACTCAGAATACTGGTGTAGTGTAACTCCTCTGCTTCTATTAGAGGGAAATCTAAATATATTTCCTTTGACTGTGAAGCAGAGAGCATTAGTCAGTAGCTCTATCCATTTCATCAATAGCTGCTGTATGTAGAGAGGCTATTTTCGCTATTAGCCTAGCACTAGAGTTGCTTCAGGTGGACTAGACAATAGCTTTACATGGAAATGATGGGTAATAATAATAGGACAGTAAGCTATCTTTGAAATGTAGGGGGAGTAACCCCTTGCCAATCTACAAGAGAACAATTGCTGGGAGGGACATATCGATGGGTAATAATATAAAGTAGTATAAAGTGCAGCTTTTTTTATTCCTTTATTGTCATTTCACCCCCCTCACCCCCTGTGGGTCGGGGATGGACTGTCAGTGGATACAAGTCACCACTATCAGCCATGTGAGAGCAAAAATTTAAAACACAGTATAAAATTGGGCATGACAGTTGAATGTTTGTCATAATAAAAAATTATAAATTCATGTACATAATTTAAAACATAAAGGTGGATTAGCTGATTAATTAAAAGAGGGAAAAGATGAAATGGTACATGAAAGATAAAAGACAGAAGCACAGGTGCACAAGTTAAAAGATGTAAAATGCCACTCGTTGAATGATTAAAATAGATACAAAAGTGAGTGAAATGATGAGTGGGCCTAGGCTGTCAGAAAGAGGGTAGCATGGAGGTCTAGCAGTTGAGGTAGTGTCTGAGAGGGTGTCTGTGTGGGCAGATGTTTAGAGGAGAAATTTGGGAAACTGAAGATGGAGACGTTGCTGTCCAAGGCTTAGGATATGAGAGAAGTTGAGAGCAAGGGACCTCTGTTTGGGGGAGATGGGATGGGTTCTTTTAGATCTGGTAGGATGGGGATATATCATGGCAGATTTTATGGTCAGGGATGGGACAGCGATTAAAATTTCATTGGGAGACGTTGTGAAGAGTTTGGAGGTGTAATGTCAGGGAAATGTGGTAGAAGAGATGCGACAGAGTACCAGTAGCAGTCAGCAAGGGGGAAACTAAAGAGTGTGTAAAGTAGAGTTTACAGGTAGTGTAGGATATTTGGAGATGCTCAGGATGGAATAGGAGAGAGGGAAATTTTATAAGTTGGTAAAACGATGTGGGTGGGGGAGGATAAGTGGATTCGAAAGGCTAGGCAGAGTGCATGGTAGTTGAGGATCTGTAAGGCATGATAAAAGGAGGGAGGAGCAGAAGTCCACGCCACATTTGAATAGCAGAGGATAGGATGGATCAGGGATTCATAGGTGTGGAGGATAGTGAAAGGGTACAATCACCATGCTTGGCTGATAAGTAGTTTTCGTAATTTTAGTCTATTGTGGGCCTTCTGTTGAATGGGTAGTAGATGGGGTTTCCCTTATACTCAGCAATCAAGTTGCAAGTTGTTTGTCCTGATTTGATAGCTAATACAAGGGTTAAATTGAAATTACTATTGTGAAGAGCATGTCTGATGCACACATTTACATAAAAACAAAACTAACTGGTGTTCACTATGCAGGAAATTAAATCAAAACTGTTGCTCAAAAACCACTACCACAATCAAACTGTGCACTGCCCAAGAAAATTGAAACACTGACATTATATAGTAACACTATGAAACACACACTGTTCACTGGGTCATTAAAAATCTGAATTACAAAGAGAATGCTCAGAATTTGCGCTATGGAAACGTGAGATGAGAAACGAAAGAACCAACAAAATTTGAAAAAAAATCTCACCTGAAAAATCACAGCATAATCTGCAACAACAGCACAGCATATAGAAATCTCGCCAGCTAAAGTGTGCTAAAGTAAAACTAAACTACTTGGAGAAAGATTGGTGTGATTTTATTATACTAACAAAAGACTTCTTCTTGAAATGAAAATACTAATCCGTTCATTGTAATGACAATACTGTATTTTAAACTCTTATCCCACAAGATTCCAAAAGGTACAGACAACCAAAAACTTTACTTTCTTTACAAAAGTTTCAAAATGCAATACTTTTACGATTATGCAAATTGAAATGAATTAAACTGACATGACAAACTGACATGGGGAGGTGGAATGTTTTGCTGCAAGAATCTCTAATATTATCAGTACATGCCAGTATAATTTTCGTTAAAACACGACCATAATACATATCTGCACTCTCTGTTCCATAAATGCAGCGTCTGTGAGTCCTTCCATTAGATTAATAATTACTGAAGATTTTCTTCTGCAAAATCCTACTCCTGTATACACTAGGCTAAAAGCCATGCCTGCTTACTACATGTCCAACACTTGACGACTTTCCACTCTACAACTGAGCCAAAGGTACACAAGTTCAGAGATACTTTTGCCATAAAGTCTACTATTCCACAGATGTGACACAAAACTGCTTCCCTCCTTAACGTCAAATTTCCAATCATTCTGAAAGTACCTGCAAATAAATATCCACTCCATCTACATACATCAACCTTTCAAAGTGGTAGTCCGAGTAATTTTTGCATGTTAGTTAACTAGATAGAACAATTGTAAATTGCAAGTTAAAAGTCTTGGGGATGGTAGCTGTGGGTGGTTCAGCCCATAATTATTGCCTGGGTTTGGTATGCTTGATTTTAAGGAGCCACAGGTTGCACCAGGAAGTGAACTTATTGAGATGGAGCTGGAGGGATCATTGAGATTTCTGAAGGGTAGGGTAGAGGGCAAGGAAGGGAATGTCATTGGTATACTGGAGGAGATGAACAGGAGGATGGGGCTTGTGCATATAGGCAGCGTAGAGGACATACAGGAGAGGTGAGAGGACAGAACTTTGGGGCACACCTGCAGTGGGATGAAAGATACAGGAGTTGGTGTTGTTGCTGAAGACATAAGGCATGTGGTTACAGAGAAAGGAGGCAATGAGGTGGAGACATTTTATGAGAAGTGGATAGGTCTCTAGCTTAAAGAGGAGCCTGGTATGCCATACACAGTATAAGCTTTCTCAAGGTTTAGGGAGATAAAAATGGCAGATTTGCTGTTGTTGATTTGGTAGGAAAAGACATGAGTAGGCTACAGGAGCTGCTCATTAGAGGCAAAGTTGGGATGGAAGCCACGTTCATGGACAGGAATGTGTAGGAGTTGTTGTTGATGTTTATGGACACATTGGGACAGAATAGGCTGAAGGACCCTGCTGAACACAGAGGTGAGACTGATGGGATGGTAGGAGGAGGTGTCAGTGGCAGGTTTGTTGGGTTTGAGGAAGAGGAGGATTTGAGAGGTTTCCCACAGCTCAGAATAGAAACCCATGTGAAGCATTATATTATAAAGGACGGATAGGACATCTAGGAAGGGGAGGGGACATTCTTTCAGGTGCCTATAGGTGATACAGTCGTGACCTGAAGCTTTGTTGTGTTTGTGACGAAGCGGATGTTGAATGTCTTGTGTTGTTATTGGAGTGTTGAATCCTCTCTGTTGGTTGTTTTCGAGGTATTGGAAGCTAGGAGTGAGGGATGGGAGGGAAGTATTAGTATGCTTGTGGACTGTCGGGAATTAGGAGTAATCGAAGTGGGGGTCATCTGGGATGGTAAAGGTGTCAGAGAGGTAGAACATAAAGGGTTGGCTTTGCTTAAGTTGTCAGGGAGAGAATGATTATCACGCAGAAGGGGCTGGGAGGAATCAGAGTTGTTACCAGTAAGGTGGTGAAATGTCTTCCAGTACTTGGAAGAGCATACAGACAGTGTGACGCTGAGGTTTGTGCACGTTTGGCACCAAACACAGAGTTTCTTTTCATTCAGCAGATTCTGGATGTGTTGTGTGGTTGTCAGCAGCATGTAAGTGTGTCTCAGTCGTGGGTCTGTGAGAAGGATTGGTAAAGATTATGGGATTCACGGAGGACTAGCAGAGCACATGGAGGAAGTGTAGGGCCAATGTGGATAGATGGGTTTCGTCGGAATGTGCTGAATTTTGGCGTTTGACAAGGTCTACTGTAGGATGATGGCAGCATGGTGGAAGGATAAGGAATGGCATCTGAGTGCAGCAGCAATGAATTCGCTGTAGGTAGCTCAGTTGGTACAGGAATAGTCTTGCATGTGTTGGAAGAGGCAGGAGGAGTAGGTGCATGGGTAGGGTGTGCAGTGTAGGGGATGGTGAGTAGGACAGCGAGAGCGTTGCTTCCAATGGGGTCGAGGACTGCTGCAGTAATGCGCGCAAGAAGATTAGAAGAGGTGAGTATATCATCAGGAGTGGAACTGCTATCAGGGCGGCTATGTAGAGGGAGAGGGACTATATCATGGAGGGGGTCAGCAAGGGACCGCCTATGGTTGTTAAAGTCAGTGGCAATAATATAGGTTGAAAATGTATTATTTATGTGCGTGAGGAAATCATATGGAATGTGATGATATGGACAGATGCAGATAGTGGCTCAGGTAACACTTATGGTTTTGAGAAAGAGAGTGAGATCAAGGTCTTCAATAGGAGTGTTGCGAAGTGACTGTGGCCAAATGGGTAGGTTCTTGTGGTGAACGATAGCAACTCCTCCTCAAGCAATAGGGAGCGGATTATCTGTTCTGTGGGGCATGTATGGCGAAGTGTGGATTGTATGGTTGGAGGAAGTTTTCGTTCAGGATGAAGGCATGAACGTGGTGCTGGAAGAGGTTATGCATGAAGAGGCGTTCATTGGCTGAAAAGAAGTGGATATTGTGGAATAGGATATTATACTGCTGTTGCGCCATGATTAAGAGAGAGAAGGGGTGGTGGGGATGGGTGGCTCAGGTACATTTAAACTAGGGTGTCGATAGAGGTGAAAAGAAAGTGGACCTGGTTGCTGGAATATGTGGCTCATGTGTTGAGGTAGAAGACAGAGAAGGCAGCAAGGGAAATTTGGTGTATATGTGACCTCTGGAAATGGTGAATGTTTTGAAGAACTATGGTCATAAAGCTAATGATGTCTTCAACTGTGGGACATGAACAAAGGAAGTTGTTTTGGTGAAGGGGATTGTCAAAAGGTTTGATGCGGACAGTCAGCCCAGGTTTGGAAGGTGGAGGTTGAGCCTTGCACTTGGAAGAACAGGTCATGTCAGATAGATTACAGGTATTACATGAGGCAAGGAAAGTGAGGTTAGGACATTGCTTGAGGAAATGGTGAGATTTCCAATAGGAGCAGGTGGGAGGGTTTTTGCAATCAGTGGTTAGGTGGTCATTGTACATTATGCATCTTTTGCAGCATTAGGATTGAGGACTGGATATGGATGGCTCAGTGGAGCATCATCATTTGTAGATCTGGGCACCTTGGTAGAGAAGATGGTCCATTGTGGATGGGGATTCAGTGAAGATTACTTTGAAGGCTGAGCCAGAATCGTCAAAGTGAAGCGCCTTTTGAACTTTGAGGTCAGGATAGGTGTTGAGCTCAGACTACACCTCCTCCATTGTGGACTCCAGATCGATCCCTTTGATCATGGCGGTGAGGGTGGGGGAACAGCGAGAAGGTTGTGGTTGCTTGGCCCAGGTGGTAGTGGGAAAGGGTGTGAGGTTTTCACAGGGACCAAAAGTGACATGAGAAATTTTCTGGAGATGTTTGGTATGAAATTATGGATCAGGAGATTTGTTGAGGATGGTGTCTCTTCTAGGGATGATCTGAGTGATGGGTAAGGAGGGGATATATTTTCTGATTTCGAGGAGGAGAAAGTTGGAGTTAGGACAGGAGAGGAGGAAGTCATGCAGTTCTGTAGATATAGTGGCAGATGAGATGGCCTGGGATGAAATCTGGGCTTTCCATTTGTTTAGGTGTTTTTATTTTGGGATTAGGAGTGATGACAGCATCAGTGCTGAGGCGTTTGGCAGTCTTCGTGATTGGTATAGGTAAGGAGGGTGTGGTAGGTACAGCTGGGGACAACAGATGACAGGAATTTTTGGAATAAGGTTTGGATGAAGAGGGTGCCATAGTCCAGGAACCGGTTGCGAAAATATTTGGCTGAGTCGATGGTGGTGGCGCAGGTGGACCGACGTATATTGGTGACAATTGTGGTGATGTTGCTTTACTGGACGATGCTGGTCCTATGCTGATTCTGTAGAGGGTGCTACTGAGGATGATATGACTGGAGAAGAGAGTACTAGGAAAGGGGGATAGACTGCTGGAAGGTCGAAGTGCTCCAAGCAATGTTAGAGGGGGATTGGGAGGGGCAGGTGTAAACAACCTCAGCGGTAGAAGAAGGCATGGTGGCAGTTAAGCTAACAGTTAGTGGATGGATGATGAAGTTGGCATCAGTGATGGCGTCAGCAATGAACATGGCAGCAGCACCAGCAGGAGCAGCAGTGGCAGTGGTAGGCAGTGACGAGACAGTGGTGAGATGGAGATGGCGACAGTGAAGATGAGCAGGCACACACAGAGAAGAAGTCTCGAAGGCAGAATAAGCTAACAATGAAAATGCACACACATGGAAGAAGTCTTGAGGGCACAATAAACTATGCAAACATACAGACACAAAGCAGAATTGCTCTGCCAGTCTATGGCAGAAAACAGCAGAAGCATGAAAACTAGTTTTAGTAGTTACATTAGCCAATTGATAGTAGCCAAAGGATGAATAGGACTATATTCTTTCTATATTGTTGTTTCATTCACCCTTCCTCACGTAGGTGGGGGTGGAAGGCTGGCAGCGATACAAATAGCCCACTCTTCAGCCAGTAGAACGTAATACTAACAGAGATGCAAAAAACAAAAACAGTAAAAACAAGGAACACATGTACTATGAATTCAACAATAACTGAAAAGGTGATGTGAACAGGAGAAATATAAATAATAAAATGCTGTCTTCAGGAATCGTTTTAAAAACAGTGATAAAAACAATACAGAAAGTACAGTTAAAAACACTTGAGAAAAGCTTGAAAGCAATTGAAAAAAATGCTGGGAAAACACTGAACATGACAGAAGGGACACTGACCGTTAGATATGGAGCAACGTGCACATCCACTATAACTGGAAAAGGACCTGTGCTAGGATAGTAGATTGTAGAGGAAAAGAAGGGGGTGGTATGAATGGATATAGGAGAGTGGTGGTGATGATGATGGCAAACTGGGAAGAGGTGGCGACAACAGAGGTGGCTGTGAGGAACAATTAGAGAGGTGCAACTGCTATTGGCAGCTGTAGATTGGAGAGTGAAAAGGAGTGAGAGGCGGCAGGGAAAGGTTGACGTGTAGTAGAGGGAGAGGGGGAGGAGGAAGTCCTGGAGGGAGTCAGGTTCGATAGGATAGGATGGATTTAAAGTCGGTAGGACAGGTATATGTCAGGGCGGAGTTCGTAGTCCAGGAGACGGAGATGCCTGAAATTTCTCTGGGACAGAATGTGGAGGGTGTGCACGTGAAGAGTTGGTGGGATGTCTCGGTAGAAATGCGGCAGCACACTAGGATTGGAAAGGAGAGGGGACACAATAGGATTGTCAGAGTTGAGTTTATGGATGGTGTAGGTTATTCAGAAGTGTTAATTGTGAGTGATGAGAGATGAGGAATTTGATGAGTTGGTACAGGATCCTCATGGGGGAAGGTACAGGCATACAGAAATTGAGGCAAAGAACATGAAGTTCGAGGATCTGAACGGACTTTTTAGGAGGGGAGAAGGTTCATGCAACATTTGTATAGTAGAGAAGAATGCAGCTATAAAACCGTGCCCCTATATACAGGACTCCTGTAGTAACATATCTGGGGAATGAAGCACACTTATACCTAGTCAACTAAAACATAAGAAATAAATCATATGATATTTTTATGCATGTAATGTTCGTTATATTATTTGATTGAACACGACAAAACTGATCACTCACCTCCAGTGTAGTTCAGCGCCATCTACCGAGTATATTGTGCACCTGAAGAGCTGGTCAGTCAGAACTTTTCTTTCTAACTGCCGTTTGCGACAGGCTTTTGGTCGCTGACCTCTAGTGATCACTCCTGGCACTGGCTGTGGCACAATGCGAGACTTGGACATGTAGTTCTAACTGCAATTCCTTCTCCTCCTCCTCCTCCTCCTCCTCTTCCCTCCTCCTACCGCCGACGTCGAATCCCCAGTTTAAGAAATCAACTTTACTCAATCTGAAACAGGGATGTTGTTTTGTCAATATACCTCAAATTTCTCATGCAGAATGTAGATTCCTTCCTTTTCTACGACTGATTTTCGAAGACAGAAGAAATCGGACCATACACGCGTTTTCACATGGCGTTACTTGTAAAAATCCTGTGCAACACTATGGCACAGGCTGTTTCCTCTAAGTAATCTCTCATCAGGTAGAAAAAAAATGTGTTCTCGTCAGCATAATATCTGCCAAATCCTGCAGCAAAGGACTAAAATATTAAATTCATTTTTGTCTCATGACAGAGTGCTGAGAGCATGCTCTACCTCTGTTGAAGGATACCTTCTTACCTACAAACTCTCTTAAAGTAACCAAATGCCTCATCACCAATGTAGTCTCTTAAGGTTGCAGCATAGAGGAATTGTAAACATCAGGTTTATACTACTTATCACTTTATAAATTCGGTAATATATCTGATTTCATTAGAATGGTCATCTCCCCTTGTGTAGGTGGAAGACTGAAATTTCATTAAAAGATCTCGCTTCGATGAAAAACCACCCGATTACCGCTCCAACTCGTGAATCATATGATTGGTACTCTCACCCTAATTTTCACCCAACCAGCGACACGCCATGAATATCAAACTGTTTGACTAATGAATTAAGTTGATCATGATACTCACTTTGAATGGTCTCTCAGTTGCCTTGTCATGCTGGTGGAAGAATTCTGATATACTGCTCCGGAACTAATCCTGCTGAGACCTGTCAGTCTATGGGGGCAGTAAGATGTTCCACTCTCTTCGCCAGCCCGTGATGGGGCTGTCCCAGTCTTTCTGATGCCATCAGTTCGCATCTGAACAGGTTCCACAACCGCCATGGGGTAGCGAACCACCACCAACCTCTCAGGAGGCCTGCATGCCGGGGAAAAAGCCAGGATGTTGAACAATATGCTTCCCCTCATCCCTTCTGCAGACCAAAACGTTCCGAGATGTGTTTTCGAAATATCCCAGAAAGGCTGACCCAGTGAGCAATAGCAAAATATCTGTGTGGCTGACGGCCCCATCCCAAATGAGTCTGCAGACTAGGTTCGCCTCAGAATACAGCCCTGCAGAATCGTTCGTATTGGCTCCCACAAAATTAGTAGGCGGTTGTTATGAGTGCTCATATAGGAATTCCTGGAGGGAATGTGATGTTCTTTTCGAGGAACACTTTGAGAACTGACATCTGAAGCTGAATGCAGAAGGATTATACTGCTGGCAACATATATTGCAGTCACTTCATGAGGTGTAATGTGAGAGGTCGTAATATGTTTGCCCACAATACTTAGAAGAAATAGTAATAGAGCTCACCCCCCAACTCACCTTTCGTCAGAGTATCACTGACCTGCTGATTCTCACAAATCCTCCAGCCTTCGATATTTGGCAACTGAATCCACCTGACTTCGATGAGTAAGAGATCTCCCCCGCCAAGCCACAGACACCAGCTAATTATCTCGAAATCCCATAATGTTCTGACAGCACTTTCCATTATTTAGGAGGCTGCCTAGTCCTCCACCCATCACTGACTAGGTTGAGAGTTATCACAAGGAGAGAAATAGCTCACTAGCATACAGGAGGAAATTCACAACCATGCAGAGTATATGTGGACTGCACAAAGAAATTCAGAAGCATAACAGTTCAGATCACTGATATCGAATGGTTATCTGTAAATATGCCCCTGTAATACGCCCCTATACATGTCTTAATCTCCTTTATCGTATTCCTATTATTACTACGCTTGAAATGCGACAGTGTAATGGTGTCAGTGTCTTTATTGGCCCCGTTAAACATACACACATTAAACATATACTCGAATGGAACAGGTGGCGAGTGATCGAAGTCGTTCCCACAGATACCTGTGTAAAGTTTTAGCACTGGACGAAGACCATATCACCCAGATTATTAATCGAATGGACAGTTCTTGTGTTGTTTTTTCATAAGCAGTTTGAGACACTGTTTTTCTGCTGTAACCGATCCATGCAGTGTATGACTACAGCTTTGTATGCTGCTACACATTTTGTTTTTCTACCATGACTTCGAGGTCTGTGTGAGGTGATAAACTGATTTTATCAAGTTTCGATCCATTGGATCTCACAGGAAGCTGGACATTACATGGTGTAAGGTAAGCTGCTCCCACAACACACAGGATGGCTGAAATAAAAGACAGATGCGGTATTCCTTATTGACCAAAACGTAGACGACATCACAACATATGGAAACTGGAAGAGTTTGTGGCATTGTGGAGCGTTTTCAGACAGCTGTTCGAAGGTGATGACTTCATCTTACATGGTGATGGGGTGGCAGATGTTCTGGTGATCCGTTTCCGAAGAGACCAAGTGCATTGATTCCTCATGTTGGTGGTGTATATTACACCCAGAGTATTAGGACAAAGGGGGCATCAGGCCATTTTGTTAGTGCAGACTGCCTACATCAGGGGGAACAATACATTCAGGGGCAAACCTGTTGTTCTCTTTTGATTGACAGGTCCTTAACCTGTTGTTCAGCTAAGCGGATTATGGCCCTTCACAATACAGGCACACTTTTGATATGAATTTGATTGGCTTATGAATTAATTCAATCAATTAATGAACCCCTCCCTCTCTGGGAAACCCGCTGCCCTTGCTGGTGGGAAAAATACTCAGTTGATTGGCCATTTGGCGGGGAATCGATTGCAGTGTGTGGAATATTGTTTAAACAGTTTCTGGTAGACAAGGCAGTGCGTGGAATATCGTTTATTTAAACAGTTTATGGGATAGAAGGACATGTTTTGAATGTATTTTATTTAATTAGTTGAAGAATTGTCAGGAAACTGACTAAAGTGTATGGAATACTGTTTATTTAAAAACATTGTGGGTGACAAGGCAATATGGAATACTTAAACAAATGCGGCACCTTTGTGATTCTGATCACACATGGAAATGCTGAGTGGGCTTTATTTATATTTATTGCTGGAGTCAGGGATATTAAGGCACTTATTTTTTATTTTCGTCACCTTTCAAAGTGCACTGGTGTCTAAGCATAGAGTCGGAAATCAGAACAATTACATATCTAAAAGTTCATGATACATTTCGAAACCATTAACAGATCATGGAGAAAAACACGAACAGATTTCGAATCATTGTCCTACAGACAAGAAAAATGGCTGGAATTATTGACGAATTTTCGCTGTCCTACAAATGCTGCTCTAGAGATGCTGTTAAGCCACAATGGCGGTTTGGGGAGGGGGGGGGGGGCAGAATCCCACCTGTCGAAACCAGATGAGGCTGGTCTGCTTGGATTTGTCTCTGAACACTCAAACAAAGAAGACATCATGTGAATCTCTGACGTCATCGAACATTCTGTAGATAAATTTCTCTGCCCCCATCTTGATCTAACCAGCCTACACAGGATGTCTTATGACTCTCTCACGCCATGGAACTTCTTGTGAATTGAGCATTCTTATTGGTTCTTACTGAATTTGCCCGCCAAATTACTGATGCTGGTGTGGGAGCACTCTCTGCCACTTTCTATGGATGCACAAGTTACAAGAATTTCAGCGGCAAACTATTTTGAACAGTGCAGTCAAATTGCACTGACAATTAAATCCTGCAAAAGAGGTCAACAGATCATGAATGGAATGAAGTGCGATATAGTAACCACCTTTTGGAGTCTCCCGCGTGTGTGTCTGGCGTCAGGGCGCCGCCACAAAGCTCAAAACAGCCCATTGTCCTTGTTACATATCACTTCACTAAATACCACCGGCCACGGACCAGATATCGGCCTCCTTCGATCCTGTGGTCCCCAAATAAAATGTCAAGGGGCGGCATTCTGTTGATCGGGAAATCCATGACTCGCTTTCAGTCAACCTCTCTCTCAAGAGGTCACTCTCTGTTGGTCTGCATGAACCAACGCCTCGAAACATGCAGACAGAGGTTTTCATCTCTCTTCAGAATACTGTGTTCCTATTGGTTAATGCTGGAGACAATGGGACAGATGATGCAATGTCGATCTCAAAAACAGAGTGAAATAATCCATTTGTACTACCCTATCAAACTGATTGTTTAACAATTTACAGGAATCGAACAGATCGCTTGAAACACTCACCTCCACCCTAGGATGATCCTTCTTACTAATGAAACATATTTTCAACGTTTGAGTTTTTACACAATAACATTATGTAAATCAAATAATAAAATTTGCGCCACAAACAGATCGGAGCGCTAAATATTTCTGAAGTCTTGCATGCACCAACGTTTTAGAGCACAAACACCCTCCTCCACCACAACGTTTCCACTAAACATATCAGGTGAAAACATCGAACCGATCATATAAACTCGCAGTACCAAAGATTGCTTCATCTGCCGAGAGCCAGGAGCTGGGGTTGCACCATACCCCGTTGGCAGGGACATCGCACCATCTAGTGAGCGCCAGTGAAGAGAGACCGGAACACATGTTGGCTATGCCGGCAACTGCAAGCCCATGTGACGGTATCCACACAACCACCATACTGAACGCTCAGAGGTCTGAGAGAGACTGTCAACGAGCAGTCAACCCATCAACTTACATGGATGGAATAATCATCTAGCGAAAACATCCATTATTTTGAACCTTCTCATGCAACACATGTCTGTGTTTAAAACTGCTCACCCAGCAAACCAGATTAGATTAGATTAGATTAATACTAGTTCCATGGATCATGAATACGATATTTCGTAATGATGTGGAACGAGTCGAATTTTCTAATACATGACATAATTAGGTTAATTTAACAACATACTTAAGTTAATATAACAACTTTATTTTTTGTGTTTTTTGTTTTTCTTTATTTTTATTTTTATTTTTTTTATTTTTTAAATATTTTTTTTCTTTTCTTTCTTAATTTATATCTAAAAATTCCTCTATGCAGTAGAAGGAGTTGTCATTCAGAAATTCTTTTAATTTCTTCTTAAATACTTGTTGGTTATCTGTCAGACTTTTGATACTATTTGGTAAGTGACCAAAGACTTTAGTGCCAGTATAATTCACCCCTTTCTGTGCCAAAGTTAGATTTAATCTTGAATAGTGAAGATCATCCTTTCTCCTAGTATTGTAGTTATGCATACTGCTATTACTTTTGAATTGGGTTTGGTTGTTAATAACAAATTTCATAAGAGAGTATATATACTGAGAAGCTACTGTGAATATCCCTAGATCCTTAAATAAATGTCTGCAGGATGATCTTGGGTGGACTCCAGCTATTATTCTGATTACACGCTTTTGCGCAAAAAATACTTTATTCCTCAGTGATGAATTCCCCCAAAATATGATGCCATATGAAAGCAATGAGTGAAAATAGGCGTAGTAAGCTAATTTACTAAGATGTTTATCACCAAAATTTGCAATGACCCTTATTGCATAAGTAGCTGAACTCAAACGTTTCAGCAGATCATCAATGTGTTTCTTCCAATTTAATCTCTCATCAATGGACACACCTAAAAATTTGGAATATTCTACCTTAGCTATATGCTTCTGATTAAGGTCTATATTTATTAATGGCGTCATACCATTCCCTGTACGGAACTGTATGTACTGTGTCTTATCAAAATTCAGTGAGAGTCCGTTTACAAGGAACCACTTAGTAATTTTCTGAAAGACAGTATTGACAATTTCATCAGTTAATTCTTGTTTGTCAGGTGTGATTACTATACTTGTACCATCAGCAAAGAGAACTAACTTTGCCTCTTCATGAATATAGAATGGCAAGTCATTAATATATAATAAGAACAACAAAGGACCCAAGACTGACCCTTGTGGAACCCCGTTCTTGATAGTTCCCCAGTTTGAGGAATGTGCTGATCTTTGCATATTACGAGAACTACTTATTTCAACTTTCTGCACTCTTCCAGTTAGGTACGAATTAAACCATTTGTGCACTGTCCCACTCATGCCACAATACTTGAGCTTGTCTAGCAGAATTTCATGATTTACACAATCAAAAGCCTTTGAGAGATCACAAAAAACCCCAATGGGTGGTGTTCGGTTATTCAGATCATTCAAAATTTGACTGGTGAATGCATATATGGCATTTTCTGTTGAAAAACCTTTCTGGAAACCAAACTGACATTTTGTTAGTACTTCATTTTTACAGATATGTGAAGCTACTCTTGAATACATTACTTTCTCAAAAATTTTGGATAAAGCTGTTAGAAGGGAGATTGGACGGTAATTGTTGACATCAGATCTATCCCCCTTTTTATGCAAAGGTATAACAATAGCATATTTCAGTCTATCAGGGAAAATGCCCTGTTCCAGAGAGCTATTACACAGGTGGCTGAGAATCTTACTTATCTGTTGAGAACAAGCTTTTAGTATTTTGCTGGAAATGCCATCAATTCCATGTGAGTTTTTGCTTTTAAGCAAGTTTATTATTTTCCTAATTTCAGAGGGAGAAGTGGGTGAGATTTCAATTGTATCAAATTGCATAGGTATGGCCTCTTCCATTAACAGCCTAGCATCTTCTAATGAACACCTGGATCCTACTATATCCACAACATTTAGAAAATGATTATTAAAAATATTTTCAACTTCTGACTTTTTGTTCGTAAAGTTTTCATTCAATTTGATGGTAATACTGTCTTCCTCTGCTCTTGGTTGACCTGTTTCTCTTTTAATAATATTCCAAATTGTTTTAATTTTATTATCAGAGTTGCTGATTTCAGACATGATACACATACTCCTGGATTTTTTAATAACTTTTCTTAATATAATACAGTAGTTTTTATAATTTTTGATAGTTTCTGGGTCACTACTCTTTCTTGCTGTCAGATACATTTCCCTTTTCCGGTTACAAGATATTTTTATACCCTTAGTAAGCCATGGTTTGTTACAAGGTTTCTTACGAGTATATTTAACTATTTTCTTGGGGAAGCAGTTTTCAAATGCATTTACAAAAATGTCATGAAATAAATTATATTTTAAATTGGCATCAGGTTCACGGTACACCTCATCCCAGTCTAACTACTGTAGGCTTTCCCTGAAATTTGCAATTGTTAAATCGTTGACTGAACGTACTACTTTGGAGGACTGTTTAGTATTGCTGAATGAAGCTATGTCATATATTGTAACTAGCTGTGCACCATGATCAGAAAGACCATTCTCAACAGGCTGAGCATTTATCTGGTTAAATTTATCTTGGTCTATAAAGAAGTTATCTATCAGTGAGCTGCTATCCTTTACCACCCGAGTAGGAAAATCAATAACGGGTGTCAAATTGAAAGAACCGAGTAATACTTCAAGGTCATTTTTCCTATTACCCTCTTGGCTAGCCCTCACTGCCACACTTAAGAGCAGACAGGTCAGCACATTCTTTGTACCTAAACGCCAATCAGAGGCTGAGCTAATCCGTTACTTCTGCTCGTGACCAGCCCTGCCACCATCTGTGGTGACTGAAAAACAGACACCTGCAGGTTAGGTGTATATGGTAGTTCTAACCAATTCCACCCTGACATACAGACCCCAATTTAAAAACTACACTCTACCCAATTCGAGAAAGGGATGTCGTTGATTCTACCTTTCGCATTTCTCGCACGAAATGTAGATTTCTCCCTATGATGCAAATTATTTTCGAAGACAGTAGAAATCGGGGCATAACCGCATTTTCACATTGTTAAAGTATCGTTAGTTGTCGTGAAAATTGTGTAACAGTATGGCATAGGCTACATTTCGTCTAAGTATTTTCTCATCAGGTAGAAAAAAATTGTTCTAATCAGCTTAATATCTGTTACATCATGCATCACAGGACTAGAATATTAAACTTATTTTTGGCTCATGATGTCACAGGGTGCCTCCTCACTTTTGAACTTCCTTAAAGCAACCAGATGCTTCACCATATACGAAGTCCCTTAAGGTAACAGCACAGAGAAGTTGTAAATATCCAGGTTTATACTAAGTACCACTATATAAATTCGGTAATACATCTGATTTTATTACGATGGTCATCAGGTCACTGATATCAAATTGACAGGCTAATTAATTAAGTAGATCATGAGAATCACTTAGCGTGGCGAGTATTTTTTTCAACTCTCGGAGTACACTCACCATGTAGCTCAAATGAGAATCCGTGGAGGGAAGACGATGCTCTTTTCGAAGGACACTACTGAGAACCATTATTTGAAGTTGACCGCACACGGATTTTACCGCCGGCAACATACATTTCGCATAAGGACGCCACTTTTAAAAACATGATCACAATGACTATTTTACTGTCATTCCGCATAAAAAGCGATATTGATTCTACAGGCACACAAAAGCATCGCTGACACTGTTATCCTTTCTGGTGGAAATGCTGTTTGCAATATGGAATCAAGTCTATGCATTCAACCACATATTTGCTTTGGATAGTATGGAGAAGTTTTTTAATGATTACAGCCACTGGTGAATCATATTCGTGGCATTCTCATATCTCGAAACGAGTCACCTTTTTCGAACCTATTTGCTAAGGATCCCACACAGCAAAACTCCAGTGTGGGGCTTTAGACAGTCCTTCTGCATCTTGTAACTGTTCCTCAGTCGCTACACCGCCCTCCTTCCAGTTTTGTTCATGTGATCGTGCCACCATAAGTTGGAACATAACGGATGTTGGAGAGCGCTATATCTAAGGCCTTCTGCATCCCGTGGGGAAACAGGGTGAGCTGAGTTAATGCAACAGGACTATGTTTTGACCACTTGGTACAAATGACAAAATGTTATTGTAGCTCTGCCAACTGTGCACAATGTGTAAGGCCAGTACCAAATGAAGATTTCTCCTGCAACCCAAGGCAGCAGAAAAGATGGTACGAGGAATTACGGTGGTGTTTCTTATTGGGAAAATTAGGAAGACTCCATATCATGCAGGAACTGGAAAAAGGATGAGGATTTTGCTGCTGCATTGCGGTCCGTCTCCAAACTACATACAAGTACTGCAGACTGAAGGAGATCTGCATCCCTCAGGTTGCATTCATTTCTGTCACCAAAACATTCTCTCCCTCCACATTATTTTGTATCATCCAACAGAGAAAAACTATGAACTGTAAAACTCTGCTACCATCAGCTGGTAGAGAACTCGATGATATATTACTATGTCCATGTCTTCTGATATATCGAAAACAAATACCGTCTGCATGCTGGCATCAAGCACATGTGATGATCCTATTAAATATAGAGGGACTGGTCCATTGGAGCAGGTGGCCTGTGATCAAAGTCTCTTCCACAGATCAGTGTAAAGTATCGTCACCTGTATTGGAGGAGGACCACATTGCATAGACTATCAATCGCAAGAGAGGGTCCCTGTGTTGTTCCTTTATGAGCACTTAGATGCTTTTTTTTTTTTTTTTTTTTTTTTTTTTTTTTTTTTTTTTTTTTGCTGTAACGCATCCAAGCAGTGTATGGCTACAGTTTTGTATACAGCCATCATTTTGTTTTTCCACCACGGCTTCAAGGTCTTTGTCAGGTTCTAAACTGACATTAACACGTTTTTAGCCATCGGCTGGACATCACTTGGTGTAAACTATGCTGCTGCCCCAAAACACGCAGAGTGTTTGAAATATAAAACAGAGGCGGTGTTTCTTATTCGCAAAAATGTAGAAGATATGGCGACATATGGAAACTGGAAGAGTTTGCAGCATTGTAGGGCGTTTCCAAACGGTTCCCCAAAGGTGACTGATGACATCTACATTTAAACTCATCTTCCACAGTGATGTGGTAGCAGATGTCTAGGTATCCCATTTCGATTGATAACTCATACTGCAGTTACATACATGATCACTGTTTTGTGTAGGCCATCCTCGGAAGGTGCAGTTCCCACCAAGGCTGTCTCCATCTCATACAAGTGGTATCAGTCAATCATTATATGGTAATCAACAGTGTACCAGTGGACAGACAGAATGGAAAAGACACCATAGATAAGGGACAATGTACCATAGGAAGTACCATAGTTGATTTTATCAGTTTTTCTGTAATTACTGTACTGATCCAATAACATGACAGCATGCTTCTCAGTTTCTGTATCTCACTAAACCCCTCTCCATCACTTTGCGAATACTATATACTAGATTAAGAAAGTAGATAGGTGACTGTGCAATATGACCATTCATAGTTAATTCTCGAATGTATATAGCAAAGTATACCAGACGGTACCCTACACCTATGCAGTTAGGTTATCTGCATATTTTTAGCACTTCGATCATGGTGTGTAATTTACAACTACTCATCTTTCCCTATGTGGATGGGAGTCAGAGAGCATTCTCGCGTTCTTAGGATAAAGTGAGAGATTGAAAGATGTCCTAGCATTGTCCTCTACCAACCCTCCCTACAACACTGTCTTCGATTTAATTTGCAGTTGATCAGAAGCAGGAAGTACTATATTTACACCCTTCTTACTCATGGCACCCATCCGAGTGCACATGATCTATCCAGAGTTCAGCACCCCTTATAGGTGTGTAGTAGATATGAGAGTGTTATTATCATATAACGGTTAAGAAGAAACCTGTGGTTTATGAATCAATTGTGCTATCAGTTCTGAAGTATTGTTCCTGTGTTTGGTGTCCATACTGACAAAATATGAGAAAGAGACATATGACCGTGGAACATAAAAACACATGAGAAGGGGAGGCTGGCTAAGCTTATAGGTGACAGTGTAGTAGGTGGTGGTGGTGGTATCACTCATGGAAAAACTCCTGTAGTAGTTGGTGTTAGAGCTGCACCTTTTTTAGACTGAAGTCAGCTGGTAGGTATACCTGCTTAAAGGAAGTGCCTCTAACTAAGGGCTCACCTCCAGAGGATGTAATGGTTCCAAGTAGAGAAGGAATTAGCATATTTCATAAAAATATAAGAGGTATTAGAGATAAAGTTAATGAACTGCTAATAGATGTTAACTCTGAAATTATTGGTATATCAGAGCACCACTTAAATAATTTGATAATTCAGAGGCTTCATTTACCAGGCTACAGATTAGCTGGCTGTTTCTCAAGGAGTTCCTTGCAGGGTGGGGGAGTGGCTCTGTACGTAAAAAACAGTATTTCATTTGAGTCCATAGACGTATCACGACACTTCACTGAACAGATATTTGAAAGTTGTGCAGAATTAGTTGAATTTAGTGAAACTAAACTTCTAATTGCTGTTGTTTATAGGTCCCCTAACTCTGACTTCAGAGCATTTTTGCTTAAGCTAGAGAGGGTTCTTGGCTCACTTTGTAGGAAGTACCAGAAAGTAGTTATATGTGGTGACTTCAATATTAATTTTGTACATGACTGTGCAAGAAAAAGGATGTTGGTAGATCTCCTAAATTCGTATGACCTGATGCAAACTGTGTTTTTTCCAGCTAGGGTGCAGGGGAACAGTAGCACAGTCATAGACAATATTTTTATTCATTCTTCATTACTAGATGGGCATTCTGTTAGTAAAAGGGTGAATGGCCTTTCAGACCATGATGCACAAATTTTAACACTAAAAGGTTTTTGTACTCAAACCAATGTCGTATTTAATTACAAACTACGTAGGAAAGTTGATCCAACAGCAATGGAGAGTTTTTCAAAACTTGTCAAGGAACAAGAGTGGCAAGATGTTTATAGTGCCGATAATATAGATGATAAATACAATGCTTTCCATAACACATTTCTCATGCTCTTTGAGAGTTGCTTTCCATTACAATATTCTAAATGGGGTACTAGCAGTAATGGAGAGCCCGGTTGGCTGACTAGTGGGATAAGGATATCATGTAGAACAAAGCGGGAATTATATCAAAATGTTAGAAGTGGTCACAATCAAGCTACAGTAGCCCATTACAAACAGTATTGTAAGGTGCTTAAAAATGTTATTAGCAAGGCAAAAAGTATATGGTATGCAAATAGAGTAGCTAATTCACAGGATAAAATTAAAGCCATATGGTCAGTTGTGAAGGAAGTGTCTGGTCAGCAGCACAAGGTTGATGATATAAAGTCAGTTCGCAGTAATAATATTTCTGTTACTGACAAATCAGATATATGTACAGTATTTAACAACCATTTTCTGAGCATTGCTGGTGAATTAAATAAAAATTTAGTTTCTACAGGAAATCATATAAATATCTTAGCAAATGCCTTTCCGAGATTGACGTCTGAAATACTCCTCTGTGATACAGACAAGAGGGAGATTGAGTCAATAATTAAATCACTGAAGACTAAGGACTCTCATGGTTATGATGGAGTGTCTAGTAGAATATTAAAGTACTGTGCTGCACATGTTAGCCCTGTATTTAGCCATATTTGTAATTTTTCCTTTAGGAATGGTCAGTTTTCTGAGCGATTAAAGTACTCAGTAGTAAAGCCGCTTTATAAAAAGTGAGAAAGGGATAATGTACGTAGATAATTTTAGAGCTATTTCCATGCCATCAGTGTTTGCAAAAGTTATCGAAAAGGCTGCGTATGTAAGGTTAATTGATCATTTTATATCACACGATTTGCTATCAAATGTACAGTTCGGCTTTAGAAGTCATTTGACAACTGAAAATACTATATTCTCTTTTCTCTGTGAGGTAATGGATGGGCTAAACAAAAAGTTTCGAACGCTTGGTGTATTTTTTGATTTAACAAAGGCATTTGACTGTGTTGATCTCACAATATTGCTCCAGAAGTTGGACCATTACTGAATAAAGGGAGTAGCTCACAATTGGTTCACCTCTTACTTTAGCAACAGGCAGCAAAAGGTCATTATTCACAATGTTGATAACGGCTGTGATGTGGGATCTGAGTGGGGTACTGTCAAGTGGGGGGTGCCCCAGGGATCAGTGTTGGGGCTGCTCCTGTTCCTTATTTATATAAATGATATGCCCTCTAGTATTATGGGTAACTCTAAAATATTTCTGCTTGTTGATGACACTAGCTTGGTAGTAAAGGATGTTGTGTGCAACATTGACTCGGCTTCAGGTAGTGCAGTACATGACCTCAGTTCATGGCTTGTAGAAAATAAACTAATGTTAAATCATAGTAAGACTCAATTTTTACAGTTTCTAACACACAACTCAACAAAACCTGACGCTTGAATCTCACAGAACGGGCATATGATTAGTGAAACTGAACATTTCAAATTCCTAGGTGTTCAGATAGATAGTAAGCTGTCGTGGAAAGCCCACGTTCAGGATCTTGTTCAAAGACTTAATACTGCCATTTTCACTATTCGAACGGTATCGAAAGTGAGTGATACTTCGACACGTAAATTAGTCTACTTTGCTTATTTTCATTCACTTATGTCATATGGTATTATGTTTTGGGGTAACTCTTCCCATTCTAGAAAGATATTTTTGGCTCAGAAACGGGCGGTTCGGGCAATAAGTGGAACCTCTTGTCGACCTCTGTTCACGAGTCTGGGTATTTGGCATTGGCCTCTCAATATGTAAATTCCTTATTGTCGTTTCTTGTTACCAATATTAGTTTATTTCCAACAATAAGCAGCTTTCACTCGGTTAATACTCCATTTGGATCAGACTTCCTTAACTCTTGTGCAAAAAGGTGTGCAGTATAATGCTGCATCCATTTTCAATAAGTTGTTGTTGTTGTTGTTGTTGTTGTTGTGGTCTTCAGTCCTGAGACTGGTTTGATGCAGCTCTCCATGCTACTCTATCCTGTGCAAGCTTCTTCATCTCCCAGTAACTATTGCAACCTACATCCTTCTGAATCTGCTTAGTGTATTCATCTCTTGGTCTCCCTCTACGATTTTTACCCTCCACGCTGCCCTCCAATACTAAATTGGTGATCCCTTGATGCCTCAAAACATGTCCTACCAACCGATCCCTTCTTCTAGTCAAGTTGTGCCACAAATTTCTCTTCTCCCCAATCCTATTCAGTACCTCCTCATTAGTTATGTGATCTACCCATCTAATCTTCAGCATTCTTCTGTAGCACCACATTTCAAAAGCTTCTATCTCTTCTTGTCCAAACTATTTATCGTCCACGTTTTACTTCCATACATGGCTACACTCCATACAAATACTTTCAGGAACGACTTCCTGACACTTAAATCTATACTCGATGTTAACAGATTTCTCTTCTTCAGAAATGCATTCTTTGCCATTGCCAGTCTACATTTTATATCCTCTCTACTTCGACCATTATCAGTTATTTTGCTCCCCAAATAGCAAAACTCATTTACTACTTCAAGTGTCTCATTTCCTAATCTAATTCCCTCAGCATCACCAGACTTAATTCGACTACATTCCATTATCCTCGTTTTGCTTTTGTTGATGTTCATCTTATATACTCCTTTCAGGACACTATCCATTCCGCCCAACTGCTCTTCCAAGTCCTTTGCTGTCTCTGACAGAATTACAATGTCATCGGCAAACCTCAAAGTTTTTATTTCTTCTCCGTGGATTTTAATACCTACTCCAAATTTTTCTTTTGTTTCCTTCACTGCTTGCTCAATATACAGATTGAATAACATCGGGGACAGGCTAAAACCCTGTCTCACTCCCTTCCCAATCATTGCTTCTCTTTCGTGTCCCTCGACTCTTGTAACTGCCATCTGGTTTCTGTACAAATTGTAAATAGCCATTCGCTCCCTGTATTTTACCCCTGCCACCTTCAGAATTTGAAAGAGAGTATTCCAGTCAACATTGTCAAAAGCTTTCTCTAAGTCTACAAATGCTAGAAACGTAGGTATGCCTTTCCTTAATCTAGCTTCTAAGATAAGTCGTAGGGTCAGTATTGCCTCACGTGTTCCAACATTTCTGCGGAATCCAAACTGATCTTCCCCGAGGTCGGCTTCTACCAGTTTTACCATTAGTCTGTAAAGAATTCGTGTTAGTATTTCGCAGCCATGACTTATTAAACTGATAGTTCGGTAATTCTCACATCTGTCAGCACCTGCTTTCTTTGGGATTGGAATTATTATATTCTTCTTGAAGTCTGAGGGCATTTCGCCTGTCTCATATACCTTGCTCACCAGATGGTAGAGTTTTGTCAGGACTGGCTCTCCCAAGGCTGTCAGTAGTTCTAATAGAATGTTGTCTACTCCCGGGGCCTCGTTTCGACTCAGGTCTTTCAGTGCTCTGTCAAACTCTTCACGCAGTATCATATCTCCCATTTCATCTTCATCTACATCCTCTTCCATTTCCATAATATTGTCTTCAAGTACATCTCCCTTGTATAGACCCTCTATATACTCCTTCCACTTTTCTGCTATCCCTTCTTTGCTTAGAACTGGGTTTCCATCTGAGCTCTTGATATTCATGAAAGTGGTTCTCTTTAATTTTCCTGTAGGCAGTATCTATCTTACCCCTAGTGAGATAAGCCTCTACATCCTTACATTTGTCCTCTAGCCATCCCTGCTTAGCCATTTTACATTTCCTGTCAATCTCATTTTTGAGACGTTTGTATTCCTATTTGCCTGCTTCATTTACTGCATTTTTGTATTTTGTCCTTTCATCAATTAAATTCAACATTTCTTCTGTTACCCAAGGATTTCTACAAGCCCTCGTCTTTTTACCTACTTGATCCTCTGCTGCCTTCACTACTTCACCCCTCAAAGCTACCCATTCTTCTTCTACTGTATTTCTTTCCCCCATTCCTGTCAATTGTTCCCTATGCTCTCCTTGAAACTCTGTACAACCTCTGGTTCTTTCAGTTTATCCAGGTCCCATCTCCTTAAATTCCCAACTTTTTGCAGGTTCTTCAGTTTTAATCTACAGTTCATAACCAATAGATTGTGGTCAGAGTCCACATCTGCCCTGGAAATGTCTTACAATTTAAAACCTGGTTCCTAAATCTCTGTCTTACCATTATATAATCTATCTGATATCTTCTAGTATCTCCAGGCTTCTTCCATGTATACAACCTTCTTTTATGTTTCCAAGTATTAGCTATGATTAAGTTGTTCTCTGTGCAAAATTCTACCATGCGGGTTCTTCTCTCATTTCTTCCCCCAAATCCATATTCACCTACTACGTTTCCTTCTTTCCCTTTTCCTACTACCGAATTCCAGTCACCCATGACTATTAAATTTTCGTCCCCCTTCACTATCTCAATAATTTCTTTTATTTCATCATACATTTCTTCAATTTCTTCGTCATCTGCAGAGCTAGTTGACATATAAAGTTGTACTACTGTGGTAGGGGTGGACTTCGTGTCTATCTTGGCCACAATAATGCGTTCACTATGCTGTTTGTAGTAGCTTAGCCGCACTCCTATTTTTTATTCATTATTAAACCTACTCCTGCATAACCCCTATTTGATTTTGTATTTATAACCATGTATTCACCTGTCCAAAAGTCTTGCTCCTCCTGCCACCGAACTTCACTAATTCCCACTATATCTAACTTTAACCTATCCATTTCCCTTTTTAAATTTTCTAACCTACCTGCCCGAATAAGGGATCTGACATTCCACGCTCCGATCCGTAGAACGCCAGTTTTCTTTCTCCTGATAACGACATCCTCCTGAGTAGACCCCGCCTGGAGATCCGAATGGGGGACTATTTTACCTCCGGAATATTTTACCCAAGAGGACGCTGTCATCATTTAACCATACAGTAAAGCTGCATGCCCTCGGGAAAAATTACGGCTGTAGTTTCCCCTTGATTTCAGCCGTACGCAGTACCAGCACAGCAAGGCTGTTTTGGTTAGTGTTACAAGGCCAGATCAGTCAATCATCCAGACTGTTGCCCCTGCAATTACTGAAAAGGCTGCTGCCCCTCTTCAGGAACCACACGTTTGCCTGGCCTCTCAACAGATACCCCTCCGTTGTGGTTGCACCTGCGGTACAGCTATCTGTATCACTGAGGCACGCAAGCCTCCCCACCGACGGCAAGGTCCATGGTTCAATAAGCTGCCACTCGAATTCAAAAATCTTAGCAGTAATCCACGCGCTTTCAAATCGAAACTTAAGAGTTTCCTCATGGGTCACTCCTTCTATTCTGTCGAGGAGTTCCTTGAAAAATTAAGCTGATTCTCATTGTATTGCTGATAGCGTTTGCTTAAACTTATGGAATGAATTTCTTTTAGGTTCATGAACATTTATTTTTATCTGTTATTACTTTTATGTTGTAAGTTCATGCACTGACACGTTCCATGACCTTGGAGATTTGCTCCTCAATTTGGTTCTACGGAACTTTACATGTAAATAAATATATAAATAAATAACATTCCAAAGACTACAGGGTTCTGCACTTTAACAAATATAACGCTGGAGCGGTGCGGTTCCCGACCTATTATTGTTTGTAATGCAAGGCTGTTAATATTCTAATGTAAGAAATATATTTCCAGTGCATGACATACATTCTCCGTGCAAGTTTCTCTATGATAGACTATGGTGGCAAACTGTAAAGTGATAAAACTACTTCCGTGTACACCAAAGAAAACATCGATTCTTTGTAACACAAACATTACATAGGTTTTCAGAGATGTATGGCGCCTGCTGTTTATGAATTTCAAGTCCGATTATCGTTCGGAAATTATGACGTGCTCACAACAGTCCTATAAAAGGATCTTCGGCAGCCGAAAATGCGTATGAAGAAACAGTGACATCTTACAAGGAAATAAACACCATGATCAATAGCCAGAGGAGATGCAACAGTCTTATCGCAGTTTACCACTGTCCCTGGTGAACTTCCTCTTACACACAGAATTCATGATCCGATGTTAAGTCGTATTGCTCATGCGCAAGATAATATTGCTATTTCACCTTGATGACACATCTCTAGAATGCCTCCTCTTTCCCCTATTAAGATGTGTATGCAGGGTGTTACAAAAAGGTACGGCCAAACTTTCAGGAAACATTCCTCACACACAAATAAAGAAAAGATGTGCTGTGGACATGTGTCCGGAAATGCTTACTTTCCATGTTAGAGCTCATTTTAGTTTCGTCAGTATGTACTGTACTTCCTCGATTCACCGCCAGTTGGCCCAATTGCAGGAAGGTAATGTTGACTTCGGTGCTTGTGTTGACATGCGACTCATTGCTCTACAGTACTAGCATCAAGCACGTCAGTACGTAGCATCAGCAGGTTAGTGTTCATCACGAACGTGGTTTTGCAGTCAGCGCAATGTTTACAAATGCGGAGTTGGCAGATGCCCATTTGATGTATGGATTAGCACGGGGCAATAGCCGTGGCGCGGTACGTTTGTATCGAGACAGATTTCCAGAACGAAGGTGTCCCGACAGGAAGACGTTCAAAGCAATTGATCGGCATCTTAGGGAACACGGAACATTCCAGCTTATGACTCGCGACTGGGGAAGACCTAGAACGACGAGGACACCTGCAATGGACGAGGCAATTCTTCGTGCAGTTGACGATAACCCTAATGTCAGCGTCAGAGAAGCTGCTGCTGTACAAGGTAACGTTGACCACATCACTGTATGGAGAGTGCTACGGGAGAACCAGTTGTTTCCGTACCATGTACAGCGTGTGCAGGCACTATAAGCAGCTGATTGGCCTCCACGGGTACACTTCTGCGAATGGTTCATCCAACAATGTGTCAATCCTCATTTCAGTGCAAATGTTCTCTTTACGGATGAGGCTTCATTCCAACGAGATCAAATTGTAAATCTTCACAATCAACATATGTGGGCTGACGAGAATCGGCACGCAATTGTGCAATCACGTCATCAACACAGATTTTCTGTGAACGTTTGGGCAGGCATTGTTGGTGATGTCTTGATTGGGCCCCATGTTCTTCCACCTACGCCCAATGGAGCACGTTATCATGATTTCATACGGGATACTCTACCTGTGCTGCTAGAACATGTGCCTTTACAAGTACGACACAACATGTGGTTCATGCACGATGGAGCTCCTGCACATTTCAGTCGAAGTGTTCGTACGCTTCTCAACAACAGATTCGGTGACCGATGGATTGGTAGAGGCGGACCAATTCCATGGCCTCCACGCTCTCCTGACCTCAACCCTCTTGACTTTCATTTATGGGGGCATTTGAAAGCTCTTGTCTACGCAACCCCGGTACCAAATGTAGAGACTCTTCGTGCTCGTATTGTGGACGGCTGTGATACAATACGCCATTCTCCAGGGCTGCATCAGCGCATCAGGGATTCCATGCTACGGAGGGTGGATGCATGTATCCTCGCTAACGGAGGACATTTTGAACATTTCCTGTAACAAAATGTTTGAAGTCACGCTGGTACGTTCTGTTGCTGTGTGTTTCCATTCCATGATTAATGTTATTTGAAGAGAAGTAATAAAATGAGCTCTAACATGGAAAGTAAGCGTTTCCGGACACATGTCCACATAATATATTTTCTTTCTTTGTGTGTGAGGAATGTTTCCTGAATGTTTGGCCGTACCTTTTTGTAATACCCTGTATGTAACATCAGTCTATTTTCATCCTCCACAACACGCAGTTTTATTGATTTTTCATTAATTCTATCTATTTTCAGTCAATTTCCGTAATTTTACTACGTTATCGCGATTTTACGTATTTCATCGTATTGTAGCGATGCAAGGGGTGCCAAATTTGTTATAAAAGTTTGTAAATTACTCAACGGAAAGTATTTTTCAGTAAAGGTATTGCGTTCATTCCAAGCACGTATCGATTCGTGACGTCATCGTCTAGACACGAGTTGACTGTAATCTGATCCGTTTTAGTAAACTAATAGTTTCTTTCAGGCGATAAAATTTTATTGCTTATGAAATACAAGTTCTTGAAGTTTATTGGCTCAAATGGCTCTGAGCACTATGGGACTTAATTTCTGAGGTCATCAGTACCCTAGAACTGAGAACTAATTAAACCTAACTAACCTAAGGACATCACACACATCCATGCCCGAGGCAGGATTCGAACCTGCGATCGTAGCGGCCGCGTGTCTCTAGACTGTAGCGCCTAGAACCGCTCGGCCACACTGGCTGGCCTGAAGTTTATTCAGGATGGGAAATGTTGATTAGTAATTGCAGGCCATAATTTATCTGTTTAATATAACGGTGTTTTTAATTTTGTGTGCATGAAAAAGATTGAATTTATGTGCGGCTTTCACTCTGAAACGAGTTATCGCTTAGAGTGCTAAAATTGCGCGTGTCCAGCTTGCTGACCTGCGTGGTGAATTTTATCTTTTGTTATTTTGACCCGAATGGAAACAAATCCAGTTTCATTTAGACTTCACGTGAGATAGACACATCATGTTATTACAAAAGAGTCGTTTAGCCCATTACGGAAAACTGAAACCTGCGCGCTCGATTTGAAATACGTTACACGCTAGTGCGTGATCGAGCTGTCCAGTGAATCGTGTACAATAGTTGCAAACGCGCTTGGACTTAATGCACGAAGTTGGAAATTAATTTTGAGACAAGTGCTGATTTTGACAAAAATGAACCGAAAGTTTATTCACAATATCGAGGTTCTGTTCTAATTGTTTCACATATCACTTTGTTGATCACATTGCTTAGCAACACTGTAATGCAGATTAATTAATTCATTACAACGGTTTGCGACGTAATAAGTCCCATTACACATACAAACACATTTGCTGACCGCATGAGAGTTTGAGAGTGATTTTATTTCCAGAAATGTCAATAAACCAGCGGTTTCAAAAGTTAAATTACTAACTTGTGTAACTTCATTGATTGTCTCACGCCACTACTGAACGTGTTGTAGTGTTGTATCATGTCTCTTCACAAGAGATCTCAAGAAGCTGGGATAAACAAGAAGAAGACTAAAGAAGAGGCATCGTTATAGTGTTTCCCTCAATTTTTACCTATTTCACATCAACTTTTCGTGATTATACTAGGTTTTCCTCGAATTTTACCGATTTTATGTCATTTTTCATATTTTTCCGTAGTTTTCCTTATATATACGGTCATATTTATGACATACATATATGACATTTGATATTCTACAAGAATATTTGCACATCTTATACAACAACGTCTAAAAAAACCAAAGACTTGCCCTCTCCTCAGTGATCCACTTGCATACATTTTGGATAGGGCGAACTTGAAAAGTGTAGTAACATTCGCTTCGTACCTATATGAAACTGAAGACTCCATTTATGTCCAAGATGTGACAGTGAAATAGAGTACTTCACATTCATCTTCGTTCGTCTAGAGGAGGGCGTCGAAGTAGACTTTCCATCAATGAACATATTCCAATGAACATGATTCATCATACATACGTTGGAAGCCCTCTGATGACAGTGGTGTGGAGACGTTTTCCGTTAACGATTGCAAGTAGATAGTGCTCTAAGTCACACACAGAACACACAACTGTGCACAAGTCGATAGCAAGTTATACCACACATCTGATGCACCCCAAGAGAACAATGGAAGAACATGGTTCAATGCATGATAGATAACTCGCAACAGCATCTCCCAGTCTTTGGAATACATCATTAGTCTACCTTTTAATCATGCCTCGTTACAACCTCTCTCAACTGCTCACTCCATCTACTTTCTATCAACCTTTATCACAGATCCATGTCAATTTAGAGGCAGATGGTTCTCTTTTCCAGAAAAGCTTCCAAGAAAGCAGTCAACTTGCATGTATCACTATTACCTCAATAGACATACAGTAGAATGTTGTTAAAAAACTGTGCAGCAACAGTTGTGTAAGGTGTTTGTTAGCTGACACCGCACGGTTGTGATTAGTGGAGAGTACAGAGAAGCCCATTGTAAATACTGATTATTAGGGTTTATAGCATCAAAAGTCTTGCACAGAGTCAAACAAGCGATCCATTTTGTAGCTGTGTACTGCAGTCACCCCAGCTGATAACACACCGCTCTTTAGTTATGCACACTTTATAAAAAGTTACAATGCAGTTGCCGATAACTTTGGCGCCGCACCTGGGTTTGTGATCTGACATATATAAATTTACTATTCTACGCTTGATGGTCATCCACGTTATACATTCTTTTCCAACCGTCTTATCGCTGTTGTCGAAAAGTGACTGTTTGCCTGGTTCCCGCAGCTTCCATGTCAACTTTTTCTCGTAATCCTCTTGCTGTCGCATACTCATTCACATGCACAAGAATTTTCCTGCACCAAGCGAAAGACATGCACTTACTCCCTTATTTCCCACAATTTCCCCCGCATTTTGGCATATTTTCCCTCAATTTATACGTATTTTCCGTCATTTTTCGTAATTTTATCGATTTTATGTCACTTCTGCTCATGCGATCATGACATCTCTTCTCGTCCCATACTATAAAATTGCCTGTAAATGTAGTATAGTTGGTAACATCTAGCGAAAATGCACCATTTTTCTGGTCAGATGATATAATATAACACTGTACTCGAATGCATCCAGTCACTTCCAACCACATACTCAGCTGTAGTGCATTTGCTTTGTTTTCTGTATGTCTGTGTCTGTGAATGTGTTACAGATGGCTTCCATGACTCAGAGTAGAGGCAAGTGAGTGTTCCAGTGTGGACCCGCGATGTGTTATCTCTGGAGCGATGTTCAGATGTGGATTCACAATATGCCATTTCTGTCATAGGGTTCGAAGATCGATTTGCCACGTGTTATATCCTGAGTGATGTTCAGAGGTAGATCTACAAAACGCTATGTCCAGGATATGTAGCATAAACCTGATATTTACAATCTCTCTATGCTGCTACCTTCAGAGACATTGTAGGTTATGAGACATTTGCTTACTTTAAGGAAGTCTGAATGTGAGGAGGCACCCTGAGACAGAGGTAGAGGATGTTCATAGCACTGCCTCATGAGCCAAAAATAAATTTAATATTCTAGCCCTGAGATACAGGACATGGGGCAGACATTAAGCTGATAAGAACACATATTTTTACCTGATGAGAGAATACTTGGAGGAAATATAGCCTATGCCATAGTGTTCTATAGGATTTTCACAATAAGTAACGATACTTCAGCAATGTGAAAACGCGTGTATGGTCCGATTTCATCTGTCTTCGAAAATAACTCGTATAAAAGGGAGGAATCTGCACTCTGCGGGAGAAATTTGAGGTGTATTGAGAAAAGAACAACCCTCTTTTGAATCTGGTAAAGTGAATTTTATAAACTTGGGAGGGGGGCTATGTTGGGGAAGAGGGGGGAGGGGAGACATACGTCCAAGTCGTTGCACCTGCTTGTCTCGCATTGTGCCACAGCCAGTGGCAGGAGTGCTCACGAGGGCTTGGCGACCAGAAGCCGCAGCTTCACCCTATCGCGAGCAACAGTTTCAGGGAAAAGTTCTGACTGGCTGGCTCTTAGGTACACAATACATTCGGTAGATGGTGCTGGAGTAGACTGAAGGTGACTGGTCAGTTTCTTCATGTTAATATGCTGTGTTCAAGTGAGATAATGAGCACTTCATTCATAAAAAAAATATCGTACGATGTATTTCCCACGTTTCTGTTGGTTGGAATGTGACTTGTGACTAGAAAATAGGTATAAGTGTGTTTCATTCTCCATGAAGCTACATGAGACCTGTATATGCAGGAAGGGATGTGGTGATGCATCGACATTTCCTCCTTTTCCTTAAACATGTCTGTATTCTCTACACCAACTGCTGCCTCGATCGCCCTCAACCCCTGGTTTCTCCTCTTCTTACCACTTGCCCACCTCCCCACCTGCTGCCGCACCTCTACCAATGTGTCCCATATCCACACCCTCCACCTCTTCTCCCAAAGAAACTTCCAGCATCTCCCCATTCCAGATGATCTGCTTTGCTCTGATATTTCTCCTTCCTCCCAACTTTGACCTTCCTCTTCCTCTCCCCTCCTCCCTTGGGCTCCCTCTCCTTCCCCTGCCCCTCTGCGGTTTCCTCCCTCCTACTGCCTGTCCCTCTCAATTTTCTTTCCCCAGTACTTGTACTACTCCCTGGGTTTCTCTCTCCCCACCCTCCCTGTCTCCTGCCCCTTGGTGTGCTACCAGCTCCCCCCTCCCCCCTCACATTGTGCCCCTTCCTGCCCCACCTCTGCCAACCCTTCAACTCTTTATCTCTTTCCTCTCTCCCTCCTCTCCCTTGGCAGGTCATTCCAATTTTAATTCAGTTACTCTCTGTCGTGTTTTGGTGTTCATTGTGTATGTTCCATAGGTGCAGTGTGTGTGTTCAGTGTTGCTGTCCCATACTGTTAGCGCCGTTTTTAATTGTGCTATTCATTCCATCAGTATTTACATGATAAATCTTCATCTAATGTAATTTTAATTATATGTGGACTTTATGTAAACATGCCTTGTCAAACTACCTCTTTTTTGTATATTTTAACTCCAATTGTTTTCCCCCCTCATGTGTAAACTTCATCTTTTATCCCCATATTTTATGTATGTACCAACCTCCTGTGGTATGTTATATGGTCTCTTTGCTGAAGAATGGCGAACTGTGCCACTGTCCACAGAGGCAGCGGTATGAAATAACAATAAGGAAAAAAATAAAGACATTGGGACAGTGGGTCACTGTTATAATATTATTAATCGTCGTTATATCCCTCGCAACAAGTATTCACTTGTAGACCAGCAGGAAGCCACTCTCCTGCACTTCAGTGACAGCTTGCTGTGCTATTCTTAAGACCCATCCTTTCCACATAGTGCTATTGGCTATACTGAATGGAGCAACTTTCTAGTGCTAGGTTAACAGTGAAAATATCCTCTCCAAAGCCAGCAGTTATTGACGAAACTGGACAGAACCACAGTCTAGTGCTTGAAGAATGGCAACTCCTATGCTTCACAACCAGATGACAAGATTCTGGACTTCCAGCCAGTAGGAGGAGGGGAGATTACAAGTATTCTGGGTCAACCATCTTGAGTTTTGATGTCATTTGCTGCATCAATATTCCAAGGTTGATGAAATAAAGAGAGTACCCTACATCCTTCCACACCAGTAACATGCAAAATGAATTTTTATAAATAAAGAATATATTGCTTTCACCAACAATTATTATTATGTCCTCTGAACACACAGTTATTAGCTTTTGAATTTGCCAACAAAATTCGAATTTAGCACAAAACTTTGAATTTCCCTCCGATTTGTGAATTTCCTGGCAACAGAGGGTTGAGGAGGGGAGAGGATGGACTCCCTATAGGCTGGGGATTTCTCTGAGGGAGTAATTAACTGATCAGTTTAATTAATTAGTCAATTAATTTGACATCAAACGTGCACTGCAATTGGCATCCGTTTTCCCAGAGTGTGTGGGGTTTGTCAGAAGGACTTGTTATCTGCAGGGGGCTGTAAACGACTTAGCAGAACAATATGTTAAGCAGAAGAGAATTGGGAAAGCTGATTTAATTGATCAACCTAATTAATTAGCATATCAATTTGATATCAAAAGTGCACCAGGACAGGCTTAGCCCTGCTATGTGGCTCATCCAGGTGCATAATATTAGGCCCTGCAGGGATTGCAATGCAGGTGGCCACATTGCTTTAGGAGCCACCAGAAAAGCAAATAAAATAATACTGTTATTATTATTAAGATCAAAACTGAAAAAGAGTTAAAATGTATAGAGATATAAATACAGAAATGTGAATAACGTAAATACTGCACAGAAATGAGCAGATCACAACATACTTTTGTAATCTTTTAATTTTTGTCACACCTTTCTTTGACAACAATTTCAATTATCCAATAAGACGTTGTGGTGTAGTAATGACCAGGCAACTTCCAATTCAATTTCAGACGAGCTCTCTTCATGAAAAATTAATAATCGGTGTATCATTAAGCAGTGTGATAATTTTCAAACTTTATTTGAATTGTTCGTTTTTTATATTTGTCTGTGTACTTTTACAGAAAAATGAAACCTTATAAGTCAGATACAAACATCTAAGTGTTGAACAACAAAAGAAAGAGGAAGCAAGAAGAATTAGAAAGAAGAATGAACAGAACAGTGTAAATAAGTAAATGTTTTTCTCTTTCTAGTGGTAGAGCTAGTTCAATAGTTAGATAAGTTCGCAATGTCACAAGTGTAAAATTCTTGGAAATTTGTGGTAAGTCCATATGGGACTAAACTGCTGAGGTCATCAGTCCCTAGGCTTACGCACTATGTTATCTAACTTAAACTAACTTACGCAAATGACAACACACACATCCATGCCCGAGGGAGGACTCAAACCTCCAATAGGGGGAGTCTTGCGAACCATAGCAAGATGCCTCAGATTGCACAGCTACCTCATGCAATGTCACAGGTCTCTGTGCTTCTGAAGTAAAAAGCGATAAGAGCAATTATGAAAGTGAAAAAGAATATTTTAACGAAGCAGCCATAAATACAGGTAGACATATTAATACTTAGACTATTCAAAGTATCATGCAGATTATCAGTTAGATGTAGATGCTAGACATAAAAAGGTATTTGTTAAGTACAATCCTTATCAGCCAGTAGTCCATTCGCCAAAGGCACTAAGCAGGAAAACAGATCCTTCTCCACTAAATACTACAAAAAGGTCACATTGAAAGCAAAAGAATTAGGAGAGAATGGTTATGTTGCTCACCTAAAAATGACCTTGTTGGAGGGCAGAAATCGTGATCAACTTGGAGGAAAGGGGTTCAAAATTGAAGGGGCATAACTGAAAGTGTAGGGGGACTTAAACTAGCTACGCACGTTTGAAACCATGCATTGTTTTCAATTTGTGGCATAAGAAAACACATGTGATGCAGGTATGGATTCAGAAATTACCGGAAAGTGATAACATATGAAAACAGGCCATGAAGTGTATTGTGAATGTGACATTAGCACCAGCATCCTATAATATAGCTTTCTGGGGTACATAAAGAGGAAATTGGAAAATTAAACAATGGAAGCTTTTCAGGAGTTATCAAACTTCCCCCAAGTACAGTCTAGTAGTACACAATCTAATAAATAAACCAAAATGTACATGAAAGTGCCTTAGTCAATCAGTTCTTAATGAGTTAACAAGTACCCAAACTATGCAGTTGATAAAGAAATTATTAATGACTTTACAAGCAATTTACACCAGCCATCATATCACATCAAAACATTCTGCATTGCATTTCAAATGCCAGCATTCACACAGGCCATCAACTGAGCATTGCGTCACATCAATTCAAGGTATCTCAGGAAGTAAGTTTTGATGGTGACGTCATCTGCTGACATCAGAAGTTAACGTATAACGTATTTATGCTACACTTACTCATATTATAATTATGAATCTAGTGCTTTTGAGTCTTCTTACTCTTTATTTTATTATTGTCCTTTGTTTTTGTGGCAAATTACAAATGTCCCTTGATGGCTTGGATATTCTCCCATTGAGTGTTGTGCCACAAGCGATGTTAATACCTGAAAGTGAAAAATTGCTGAGGTTTTACAATAACATAACAGAACAGATACCCTCACAGCATACAAATAATAACATATGTTGATGGACCAATTTCAATTAAATAACATTTTAAGTGAAAAAGACAGCTGTAATGCAGGAGAAAAAACAACTGTTTATGAAGTTATTCGTTATGTAAGGAAAAATACGCAATGGAGAAGGAGAGCAGGTACTGTCTATTTGCTTATAAGTATTTTTTGATGTTTTTTTATGAATATGTTTCTATTAGCAAATAAACCTCGATATTTTAAAATGTTGTTGCCCTTCACAGTACTTTACCACATTAAAAATGACCAACAACATACATTATGAAAATTGGTTTGGCGTTTATAAAATATATCATGGTTAATTTCTCAATTCCAGTACTATACTGCGACTTTTTGTATCATGGACAGTAACTCATAATCTCACTTTCGCCATTCAGTACTGTTCTAAGCAAATTGATGAGACGTGATGTGATGGAGAGTGTGAATACACAGTATGAATACAAAGCAATGCGATGGTGCCATGACGTGGCGTGATGGACAGTGTAAATTGGCCTTAAAGTCGCCCCATTCTTTTCTGTTATCACAGATACAACACAGAACATTACAAAAAGAAATCAATTAACTCAGATATTTAGATATATTACAGTTCCACATTATGTGACTGGAAAGCATTGTGATGCGTAGGTAAATGAAAGCTGAAACTTCCTGGTAGATTAAAACTGTGTGCCAGACTGAGGCTAGAGCTCCAGACGTTCGCCTTTTGGGGACAAGTGCTCTACTGACTGAGCTACCCAAGCTACTATGACCCGTTCTCAAAGCTTTACTTCTGCCAGTAGCGCATCTCCTACCTTTCGAACAGTTTTAATCCGCCAGGAAGTTTTATATCAGCACACTCTATGCTGGAAAGCGAAAATTTCATTCTGTAAATGAAATCTTTTTTGGTTTCTGTGAAATAGAAGATGGAAGTTAATCAGGAATAGAAAAGGAAATAATAAGTGTAGTAGATGAAAAGGGTCCCTTGTTAACTAAATGCTGTGATTAGGGTTATGATAGTTGTGGCAATATGTCAGTCATATACAAAGGTTTAGAACAAAAATTCAACAAAGAAAAAGAAGTGCAAAATATGTGCATTGTGCAGCACATAATTTAAATCTAGTACTTAACGATGTTACAAGTCGAATTCAAGAAGACAGATCTTTTAATGAGGCAGCAGAAATGTTGCATCTTTTCTTCAGTTATAATTTTTAAAAAAGATGCAAACTTTTGGTATTTTCTTGTTCTATAAAAAAGCTTTTCTGAATATGTTAGTTTTCGAGATAACAGTACGTTAAAGCCCTTTATAAGGCTGTGTCAAAAATAATATTGATATGTAAGATGAGAGAAGAAGGAGAACAAGCTGTTATTTTGAAAAAACGGTTAAAGGTATCTTCATTCATTTTTAAGGTACAACCGGAATTAAAGAATCTAGAATGTACTAATTTAACACCTCAAATTATGCAATCAGAAAATTTAGAGCTTCATAAAACATGTTCTCGAGTTCAGAAAGCACCTGATATTTTATTTCGCCATTAAAACAATGTCGAAGAAACAATGTCATCAGCTACATATTTGGCAAATAAATGGAGCACTTGAAAGCAATTTGAAAATTAAAGAATTTGATAGGTAGAAAACGTTTTGATTAATTGTGTCAGGACAAGCAAGACATATGAGACAGGCGAAATACCTTCAGACTTCAAGAAGAATGTAAGAATTAAAACTCCAAAGAGAGATTTTGCTGACATGTGTGAAAATAGCCGAGCTATAAGTTTAATAAGTGATGGTTGCAAAATACTAACTCCAATTCTTTACAGAAGTATGGAAAAACTTGTAGAAGCCGACCTTGGCGAAGATCAATTTGGATTCTGGAGAAACGTAGGAATGTGTGAGGCAATACTGATTCTATGTCTTCTTTTAGTAGAGAGGTTAAGGAAAGGGAAACCTATCTTTATAACATTTGTATGGTTAAGGAAAGCTTTCACAATGTTAACTAGAATAATCTCTTTCAAAATCTAAAGATAGTAGGGATAAAATACAGGAAGCGAAAGGATATTTGTAACTTGTACAGAAACCAAATGGCAGTTACAAGAGTCAAGGGCCATGAAAGGGAAGTAGTGGTTGACAAGGGAGTGAGACAGGATTGTAACCTATCACTGATGTTATTCAAGCTGTAAACCGAGCAAAGCAGTAAAGGAAACCAAAGAAAAATTTGGAGTATGACTTAAAGTTCATGAAGAAAATATAAAAACTTTGAAGTTTGCCAGTGAGATTGTAATTCTGTGAGAGACATCAGAGGACTTTGAAGAGCAGTTGAACGGTATGGACAGTGTCTTGAAAGGAGAATGTAAGATAAACATCAACAAAAACAAAGGTAATGGTGTTCAGTCGAATAACATCAGGTGATGCTTTGGGCAGTAAAATAACTCATGATGGCTGAAATAGAGAGGACATAAAATGTAGACTGAGAATGGCAAGAAAAGTATTTCTGAATAAGAGAAATTTGTTGCCATCGAATATGGATCTAAGAATCAGGAAGTCTTTTTTTTGAAAGTGTGTGGAGTATGGAAGTGAAACACAGACGATAAACAGTTTAGACAAAAAGAGAATAGAAGCTTTTGAAATGTGGTGGTACAGAAGAATGCTGAAAATTAGATGGGTAGATCACGATACTAACGAGCAGGTATTGAAGAGAATTGGGGAGAAAAGAGATTTATAGCAGAACTTGACTGAAAGAAGGGTTGGTTGATAGGACACATTCTGAGACATCGAGGGACCACCTATCTAGTATTGGAGGGAAGTGTGGAGGGTAAAAATCGTAAAGCGAGATCAGCAGATGAATACTCTAAGCAGACTCAGAAAGATGTACGTTGCAGTAGTTATTCGGATATGAAGAGTCTTGCACAGGATAGAATAGCTTGGCGAGCTAGAGCAAAGCAGTCTTTGGACTGAAGACCACACCAACAACAAGCAGCTACTGCATCAAAATATGTATGTCATAAGCACTTTTGTAACGGCTGTTCAGACATTGTTGTAGCCTAGTTAAAAAGCACATTTGAAGATATGCATAACATCAACCATTTCTTCAAAATTATTCTCCCACAATTTCTAATTTCTGATTTCGGTGAAGAGATTTGCAATGTATTGGCAATTCTTCAGGAAGAATTTATGCCAAAAATTACCAGAGCAGTAATTGGTTGCAAAAACATTCTGACAAAGTAGCCTCATTAATTTCTGTAGTTGTCTTAACAAACCTACACTCCTGGAAATGGAAAAAAGAACACATTGACACCGGTGTGTCAGACCCACCATACTTGCTCCGGACACTGCGAGAGGGCTGTACAAGCAATGATCACACGCACGGCACAGCGGACACACCAGGAACCGCGGTGTTGGCCGTCGAATGGCGCTAGCTGCGCAGCATTTGTGCACCGCCGCCGTCAGTGTCAGCCAGTTTGCCGTGGCATACGGAGCTCCATCGCAGTCTTTAACACTGGTAGCATGCCGCGACAGCGTGGACGTGAACCGTATGTGCAGTTGACGGACTTTGAGCGAGGGTGTATAGTGGGCATGCGGGAGGCCGGGTGGACGTACCGCCGAATTGCTCAACACGTGGGGCGTGAGGTCTCCACAGTACATCGATGTTGTCGCCAGTGGTCGGCGGAAGGTGCACGTGCCCGTCGACCTGGGACCGGACCGCAGCGACGCACGGATGCACGCCAAGACCGTAGGATCCTACGCAGTGCCGTAGGGGACCGCACCGCCACTTCCCAGCAAATTAGGGACACTGTTGCTCCTGGGGTATCGGCGAGGACCATTCGCAACCGTCTCCATGAAGCTGGGCTACGGTCCCGCACACCGTTAGGCCGTTTTCCGCTCACGCCCCAACATCGTGCAGCCCGCCTCCAGTGGTGTCGCGACAGGCGTGAATGGAGGGACGAATGGAGACGTGTCGTCTTCATCGATGAGAGTCGCTTCTGCCTTGGTGCCAATGATGGTCGTATGCGTGTTTGGCGCCGTGCAGGTGAGCGCCACAATCAGGACTGCATACGACCGAGGCACACAGGGCCAACACCCGGCATCATGGTGTGGGGAGCGATCTCCTACACTGGCTGTACACCACTGGTGATCGTCGAGGGGACACTGAATAGTGCACGGTACATCCAAACCGTCATCGAACCCATCGTTGTACCATTCCTAGACCGGCAAGGGAACTTGCTGTTCCAACAGGACAATGCACGTCCGCATGTATCCCGTGCCACCCAACGTGCTCTAGAAGGTGTAAGTCAACTACCCTGGCCAGCAAGATCTCCGGATCTGTCCCCCATTGAGCATGTTTGGGACTGGATGAGCGTCGTCTCACGCGGTCTGCACGTCCAGCACGAACGCTGGTCCAACTGAGGCGCCAGGTGGAAATGGCATGGCAAGCCGTTCCACAGGACTACATCCAGCATCTCTACGATCGTCTCCATGGGAGAATAGCAGCCTGCATTGCTGCGAAAGGTGGATATACACTGTACTAGTGCCGACATTGTGCATGCTCTGTTGCCTGTGTCTATGTGCCTGTGGTTCTGTCAGTGTGATCATGTGATGTATCTGACCCCAGGAATGTGTCAATAAAGTTTCCCCTTCCTGGGACAATGAATTCACGGTGTTCTTTTTTCCATTTCCAGGAGTGTATAAGTATTAAAAATTCAGTCACAGCTGCTAGCATTGCAATTTACACATAGCTTTTAACTACTCCTCTTACTGTTCCTTTGGGTGTACATTCATTTTTGAAGTTCAAACTTATAAAAGACTATCTGCAGAATTCTGTGACCCTAGACAGACTTAGCGATCTCAATCTACTGTGTATCGAAAGTGAAAGAGCTAGATCCATTGATGTCAGTGAAATCATCGATACCTTCACAGCACAGAAAGCATGCAACTAGCTCCAGTTTCACTACAGATCAGTAAGTACACTGAAGTTTCATGAGTACAAATACATCAAACAACAAATAGAGGTATATGCCTATACTTACTAAATGTCATTCACCATAATGTACCTAATTTTTAATAAAATTGACCAGTATTAATAATTTTGTTTGATACTTTGGAAATCGTGAATGAATAATGCCTTTGTTCATATTACACAGTGTTATAGAGCACATTGCAGTAAATTTCTATGTCTACATTCTAAAATTAAAGTCATTTTAGGTACTGATGGGTTAAAAATTTTATTTTAGGGGTCGAGGATTTTTATTTTTGCAGGTGGGCCCGTATCACATACATTTCACTTCTGGATTCATCGATATTTTTTAACTCTTTGGTTCAGTTGAGCTAGAAGAAGGCGAAAATCCTCTATCGATATACAGATGAAATTCTGGAGCAAAGCATACAATTGTTGCAGCAGAAAATGCTAATCAGAGTCAAACTACCACTTCTTCCTCACCTGCGCAAAAACTCAAACTCATATTTTTCTACCTACGCCATTTATCTTTCATGACCAACAGCACATTCGCTACACAAAATAAACCAAGTTGTACGTTTCTGTACTTCATCGTACTGTAAAGAATATAAACCTAGCAACTTCACTGCAACAACGTTTAGCAGCAAAACACACTGTATGTCTTGTCTTCCATTCACTCCAGTGTACGAGGGTTGCCCAGGAAGTAACGCACCGCATTTTTTTTCTCAGCCGAAAACCATGCTTCGAATGTGAAACGTTACGTATGTATTATTTAAAGTCTCACTTCCGACTGCTAGAGTAGCTGCAGGAGATTTTCAAAATGACGTTTGTGGGTGATGTACGTTACAAGCAACGTACCATCATTGAATTTCTCACTGCAGAGAAAGAAACTGTGGGGAATATTCATACATATTTGTGCAAAGCCTATGGGGCATCTGCTATCGACGGAAGTACAGTTAGTTACTGGGCAGAGACGGTGAGGTCATCAGAAGGTGGTTCGGCGGAGCTCCACGATTTGCAGCGGTCGAGGAGACCATCCATGGCTGTAACACCAGACATGTTGCAGCGAGTTGATGTTGTCATTTGCGAGGACAGACGCATTACGACTCGGCAGTTGGCGCTGCATCTGTCAATCAGTAAAAGAAGTATGGATGCAATTAACCGCAAAACAGTATTGGACAGTGTTACACCATCCACCCTACAGCCCTGACCTAGCGCCTTCAGACATCCACTTGTTTGGGCCATTTACGGATGCCATTCGTGGAAGACATTTTGAGGAAAATGAGGAGGGGATTCACACGGTGAAACACTGGTTCTGCCACCAGGACTAGGATTGGTACCGACAGGGCATACACGCCCTTGTTTCACTCTGAAGGAAAGCCATAGAATGGGACTAAGATTAAGTGAAAAAAAGAGTGTGTAGGTAAAACACCATTCTTTCGTGTGTGTAATTCTCATTATGTTCAATAAAGAATTACTGAAGAAAAAAATGCGGTATATTGCTTTCTGGGCAACCCTCATAGATGCTTATTCGAAGATACCAGTCAATGATGGTGTACTCAAGCGAATCCTCTACCCATTGCTTGTGAATAAACATTCACTTGTGTTTGCTTCAGTATACAAGGGGCTTTTACGCTTCAGTATGCAAGGGGCATTAACTCCTATACAGGGAGAAGCTGGTTTCACCCGAAGCTTACTAGCAAGCTTTGGGTGACGCTAACTCCTCCCTGTGAATAACTTCACTTGTCGCCATCTTGAAAGTCGCATAAGAAGTGTTTTCAAATCTTAGCATGTGGAAACACTAAATTTCGTGTAAGGGCAATGGTGGTCGTGGGAGAGGGGGGGGGGGGGGGGAGAGCACGCGTAAATAATTTATGCCTTTGGAGACCAGGCTGATGTCTGTGCAACTTATGCAGAATCGCCATAGAAAAGGGGCCCAGCGAAACAGATCACCTTGTAGTTACACTACTGTCCCCTACATACATTTACTCCCTCCAATACTAATCTGATGATTCCTCTGTATCTCAGAATCTGCCCTATCTACTGATCTCTTCTTTTAGCCAAGTAGTGCCACAAATTTATTTACTGCCCAGTTCGATTCAGTAACTCCTCATTAGTTACACAATCTATCCTCTAATTTTCAGCATTTTTCTGTAGGGTCACATTTCAGAAACTTCTATTCTCTTCTTGGCTGAACAATAAAATAATCATATATACAATAGTACTGTATATAATTATGTTTTAACTGAACTATGCCTGTACAAAACAGTGTAAATAATCTATACTGATACGATACTGTCACAGGCATATTAGTGAAATACATAATGTTCATTGCATATTTTCTGTGTGTTGGTGTTAAAAACTCATGAATTGAGTAGTATGATGTACATAAGAACTACACTTCTATGATATGCTTAATTATTCAGGGTGATTGCTTATCGAATATCAAACTCAGATACTTATGGCACATGTGTGTTAATATAAGAATGATTTAAGTTACTATTATTTCTGTTATTATGGATATTCTCTTTAGATCTTAAGACTAAATTCTTCATGTTTTCTTTAACGTGTATTAAACAATAATAGACATAGTAATACATACTAGGCAGTGTCAAGATATTAAGTTATTTAAAGTGGTTTTTGCAGATTTTTCTTAGTCCTAGACTTAATTACATCGACTGGTTTCTTCTGCCACGTGAAGAACGCACTGAGTTCTCCATGTTTTATAAGTAAATGAAACAATGTAAAGTATGTGAAAATTAAAATGGTTCTACTGATAAAGTATCTCAGCCTGTGTAGTAGGATGAGAATACACGCAAGGTTGCCACATAAGTAATTTGTATATTTCTCCAATGTAAGTTTTTGATCTACATGGAATTCTAGGAATAGGACACTTTTCACATTTTGTTTAAATGACTTCAAGGTGAAACATATTTTTTCTGTCTGTTTTTGTTTTTTTATTTACAGATAAATGACTGTCCCTGCAGCAGTCACTGCTCATTTGACTTACTATTTCGTTATTTTGTAAGACGTAGTGTAGATTTTCTTCAACCAGCATGCTGTACATAGGCACATTCATGTAATTTAGGGAGTCAGTGATGTACATCATAAACAGGAAGGGTCTAAGCACTGAGACTTGTGGTATTCCTTTCTTTATTTGTCAAAGTGTTGTCTTTTGGTTATTTGTATTTACTGATTGTTATTGCTCAAGTACCACCAAAATAATTGCAGCATGATATCTACAGTGCCATAATGCTTCAGCTCTTATACCATTATGACATGTGATAGAGTATGAAGGAAAGAGGAGTGACAATGTAAATCATTAATACGTATAGATTTTGCAATGATCAACATTTTGAAGCATATGCTGCAGAAGTAGATTTTCATAGAGGGTTAATGGTAATAGTGACAATATATAGGCTTCATGCGGTAACTTTTAATTATTTATGGAGCAACTCGATACATTATTAAACTTCTTGACTTCCAAGTGGAATGGAGTAATATAAATGGGAGATTTTGATTCAGATTTTTTACAGCATACCATTCTAGAGCTGTACAATAGTCTGTTGACACTTCATTTAATGTAGCATACCTCACATAATTGCAACAAGAGTTGTGGGAATCAGCAACATTGGTATTGACTTTTTTATAGATGCATCGAGACTGCAAAGTAATAGTGTAATTTCCATAGATAATAGCCTCTCAAATCACGAATGTCAACTGCTGATGTTTAACATCAGACCACATGACATAAGTAAAAATAACTGAAAAATTAGAAGAATAATAATGGAAAAATAATTCTTGAATTCAAGACGTGCTTGAAAAATACAGACTGGAGAGATGTGCACAAGACTCCTGGTGTTAGTGAAAAATATAATGTATTCTGATCCAAGCCATAGGTTATTTTTAAAACAGCAAAGCCTGAAAAATAAAATTATCACAGGTGAAATATAGATGGGAAAAGCAGAAGCATATAAAAATGCCGAGATTGTGAGACAAAATATGTGGGTCACAGAATAAAAAAGTTTAAAATAAAGTTCAAAGAAAATAATAACAAAGAGAATGATTCATCAGCAGTAGGAAAACACCTTCAGAATTAGCATCGCTCGTTAGGTAGGTATGGGAAAAATGTTGATTACTGTCAGATTTAGAAGACATATAAATATTTAATGCTTTAACAAATGAAGAAGTCAACATGCTAAACGAAAAGACAGAAGTGTCCAATGGACGTTTCTAGGCCCACTTTAGCACTTTAGTGATGTTCTTGTGAAGTGTAGCAAGCGTCTTAATCTCCTTAGCACTAATTAAGTTTTAATTTTTTCAGTTTGAAATGTAAGTAGTGAGCACGCTTTCGGAATCTGAATCACATGTTTGTCATTAGCAGGGCCCGTATTTTTAGGTATTTATAATATTGACTTTAGCCTTTTATTTTCTTGTATTAGCACATTTTATTTTTAACGAACTATTTTAACCTTTTTGGAATCTTTTAATAAAGAATACAACGAACCCTAATATTAACAAAGAAAATTTTATTGTAATTTCGATATATTTAACCTAGTTCTTTGTAGGAAATAAACAGTTAATTTTTTCTTGTATCAGCACTCGAAAAAAGTACGTGAACAACCGAGATATTTATCCATGGAACAACAAATTTTTTTTCTTTTTATAATATTTTAATGAAAAGTCTTTTACTGAAAAATTCTTTTCATGTGTCACTCTTATAAAAACACACACTTGAGATGCGTACCTATCCATGACCACAATCTGTGGCTTAATGATACTACCAACAAGAAATTTTGTTTTACACTTTGGTATTGCAGTACACAGTTAACCACATTTCTAAGTTTCGTAGAGCGACACTTTTCTTTTGTCTCTCAGTACCTTTCTGTAGACAGAAAAGGATCACTCTACAACAGAAGCGAAGTGGTGCATATTACATCAATGCAATTGCTCTTTGCCTCCAGTAAAATCCTCCTTTGAACTTTCCCCCGTGAATACCGGCGAATTATCTTCATATCCGAGATACCTCAGGAGACTATTTCTTTATTTAATGACGCATGTTCTAAACACTGAACCAGGTATTTTCTCCAGATACATTTGCGTCTTGGAGATTACGTCTAGAACATTTTTCGGTGATAGAGATGTGGACACCTGGTGTCAAATTTCAGCAGGTAGATGTTGGAAGTGAGGTCTTAAAAATGGCAAGGACGCAATATTCTTATTATTCTTAAGGGCTATCTTGACATTTTCAATAAAAGCTGAGTCACTAGAGTCGAGTGTGTGCACTATCTCTTTGACTTTTTGGTAGTGACTGTGTGTGGGATGTAAACAAGATTTTTTTTTAGGTTAGGCGACTCTCCATCCTGCCTAGATAACAATAGCTGTAGGAAATGAAATAGAAATGAGCGGTGGGCGTCATTTGCTGGGAGGCGCCGTATGGGGCAGGTCCGACCACCGTGGTGCAGGTCTTATTACATTCGACGCCACATTGGGCGACCTACGCGCCGTATGGTGATGAAATGATGATGAAGACAACACAACATCAAGTCCCTGAGCGGAGAAAATCCCTGACGCAGCTGGGAATCGAACCCGGGCCCCTTAGGACAGCAGTCCGTCAGGCTGACCATTCAGCTTTGGGAGGCGGACGCTGTAGAAAATCCAGAAGTATCAATGTAAGACCCAAAAAATGCCTCTCACCGTTAGTAATATTCAAATGCTAGTGGTTAACTGTCGAAGGATTCACTACAAAATGCCAATGTTTGAAGCTCACGTAATATTAGGCACATGAAGCTGGTTAAAACCTAAAGTTGACAGTACTCAGTTTTATGGGAAAAATTAGAGCGTACATCGAAAGGCTAGGAAAGTGACCCATGAGGAAACTCTTCAGTTTCCATTTGAAAGTGAGTGGATTACTGCTATTTTTTTTGAATTCTTGTGGTAGCTTATTGAAAATAGATGCAGCGGTATACTGCACACCTTTCTGCACAAGAGTTACGTTTTGTTTTTGGGTTTGGTCATCTAAATAAAGTTTTGAACTATCGTTCCTTTAGCTGCATTCTCCAGTTGTTATTCGCCTCATGTTGTACGACAGTGCCTGTAATAATGAGGCTGAAACATTAACAATAAATCTTGTACCACAGCAGAATATTAGCCGATACAACGGATGCTGTAAGAAGCCACAGGATCGATACAGCGGTATAAAAATAATGACACTGGAAACGAGACTGACTCCACAACCAGAGCCACAGCGGGCAGCGGGTGTAGGAAGAATGCTCCGGACAGTAAGACAGACAAAACTACCGCCCGCATTCCAGTGTTGGCGGAGGCGTTATTTCTGGAGCATTTAAGTCCCTGGAATCAGGAGGCGGAAAGGGCCTCCAGCAGAAGCAGGCTGCGTTTGGAGACCATACGCCCATAGAGGCTGGTTTGGCAATAATAAAATGAAGGAAGAAGGAGAAAATGATAAATTTATTTCAGGACTTTTTTGGGTAATATGTCATACAAGATTAGGCGCTACTTAACTAAAAATCGCTGTAAAGCCACATTCTCCACCAATTACAGTTTAAAGAAAAATTTTACACGCTTGGGATAAAAGAAGATTCTTTTACCAACTCAGGTGTTTACAACATGTCGTGTGGTGATTGTCCGAGATATTATATATGACAAACTGGAAGAGCATTCAAAGAGCAATTACTGGGCAAACCAGGTAATAACGTTTATAGTTCCACTTACGCAAAGCATTTCTTAAATTCTGGACACCCTCCACCCCGAAAAACTAGAAAAAACTTTCACGTCGGCTAAGACAAATGTCCAAGGAAGGTGGTCTGCCTATGTAAGCTCTGTTGGGCAGAAAAGGGATGGGAACTCTATGGCCAAGCTGCATTAATCCAGTGCTGCCCTTGACATAAACGTAGAAGTATTAGCATGTATAAATTAGCATGTACGAAGTTACGTACTCAATGTAATGGAGCAAATTCGACGGCAAAAGATGGCACATCCCCCTCCATGCAATGAAATCTCAAGTCGAGTGGGGGGAAGCGAGAACTATATCGTTTAATGTGTAACAGCAACCATATCTAACAACTTGATATGGTTACAGCTACTATGGGCAAAACTTATACATCTGCCTGAACTGTACAATAGCCTTGTTCTTTCCGACCTCGTATTCTTTCTCGAATACCACCTCCACTTTAGACACAGTTCACAGGATTCGTAGAACACGAAAAGTATCCCATTCACATTTGAAACCACGTGACACAGGGGCTATCAACCTTGCAGCCAACTTAGGCCCTGTGACTACTTCATTCTCATAGGTCTGCGGTTCGTTTGTCGAACCTGTGAAATGCAGGGACTAGATCGGCCACAGTAAATCATGTGAAAATCCTGTTGGGAAGGAACCATACGAATAGTGTAAGAGTCATCGGTTACATACCGCCAATATATTATTAGCGTAATCGTTGGCTAGGAAGGGAGGGGGGGTGGGGTGCAGACAAATATCCGATCATACGTAAGGGCGCAGCTCACTGCCTCAAGTCTAGGACGATACGCGTTACAAGTAGTTTCGCTATGTTATGCACGCATATGCAACAAACAGCTCCAGTTCAAATAGTACTAAAGCACAAACTAGACCTGCCTGTATAGCCTCAAACGCTAACTCTCTGCTTCGTGGATTCGGGAGATACACGCCGGCCCAGTATTGAATCCGCCCAGCGGGTTAACGATGAGGGCCGGTGAACCGAGCTCACTGTACGTGGCTTTTGCTTTGTTTTCACATCCGACTACTTAAATACCCGGCTGGTACCAAACATCCTGCTTCAGTAACACCATTCGCAAATACTTAGAAAACGTTCGCACGATTTAACGTGGGATGACACTAGACGCAGTCAGTTGGTATACATACACTGACGGAGAAAAATTGCACCACCAAAATAAAATTAATATAGAGTAATGAAATTTCGGGAATACATTTGTCGAAGAAACATATGTAAGTGATTAACGTTGCAAGACCATAGATTAATGCAAGTGTGAGATGCGCCATTGCAAATGTAAACGCTGGTACATTAATAACCGGTACAGCCGTCATAATGTTGAATGCAAGCATGCAAACGTGTATGCAAGGTGTTTCACGGGTGCCGGATGTCAGTTTGTGGGATGGAGTTCCATGCCTGTTGCACTTGGTCGGTCAATAAAGGGACGGTTAATGCTGTTTGTTGATGAATTTGTAGTTGTCGACCAATCATGTCCCATATGTGTTCGGTTGGAGACAGATCTGGCGATCGAGCCAGCGTTTTCCTGTTGGAAAACAGCCTTTGGAGTACTGGACATGAATGGCAGCACTACAGGTCGAATCATCAGATTGATGCACAGATCTGCACTCAGGACGCGTAGGATAACCACGAGAGTGATCCTGCTGTCATACGAAATCGCACCCCAGACCATAACTCCAGCTGTAAGTAGTCTTTACGTACAACCATAATTTCTTTGGGTTTTTGAGAGATCTTTAGACAATATTCTGCTGTAGTAGTCACTGAAGGCTTCACACATTGCTCTCTTGACAGCCAAATGCGTTATGCAGTAGCCTCTGTTTCTTTAGAAGTTTTTTTTTACAGTGACTATATGCCATGGAGGCTCTTCCCCATCATGAACTATTCATTGGTACATATCTATCCAGTGCATGGTCAACTATTCTTTTAAACTTGAGCCATAGTTCCTCTACATGCTCTTGTCCTGAGCTATAAGTTTCAAGTTCCTCATTGAGATTTGAAACTACTATTTCCCTGTCCATTTTGCTGAACATATAAATCTTTCTGCTTGTTTTAGTGGCCCTTTGTACTTCGGTATTCATTGCTGCTATAACTGCCTTATAGTCACTAATACAAGTTTCGATGTGGAGTTTCTCGAAAAGGTAGGTTTGTTTGTTATCAATACATCTAATATATGTCCATCATGAGTGGGGTTCTGAGCTATCTATTCTACATTGTTTTCAAAGAAGGCATTTAGTAACTTTTCACATGATGTCTTCCCATGCTCACCACTAACTAAACTATAGTTATCCCGATTGATTGTTGGATGATTAAAGTCTCCTCTAATGATTGCAGTATGATTAGGGAACTTATGTAAAACTAACTGAGATTTTCTCTAAAATTTTCGGTAACATCAGGAGGTGAGTTTAGTGGTGACTAGAAAGGCCCTTTATAATCCTTGATACTGAGTCTTGCCCATACAATCTCACATGCAGCTTCAGTTTCTATCTTGGTGGATCTAAGTTTCATGTCTAAAAAGTGCTAGTTGGCTCAAGCTCACTGCACGTTGGATTGGCAACTGTTAAGGTTATAAGATAGGCTCTTCTGTAAACATATAAATTATTATATGCAATTTAAGTGAAGATATCTGTTGGAAGAAATCATCACAGTGCATGTTACACCTCACATAAAATGTTGTACTATTATGATGTGGGCCTAAAAGGTTCGAATAATTTTCACTGAAGATGGTCACAAAGTGACTAAAACCGGTTTGTAAAATAAAGCTGATTCTTATGTTGTATTGTTGATTGCCTTTACTTAAACTTATGGCTTGACTTTTTTTGGGATCATAAACATTTTATTTTTATCTGTTATTACTTTTATGTTGTAATTTCATGTACTGACACGTTCCATGATCTTGGAGATTTGCTCCTCAATTTGGTCCTGCGGAACTTGACGTTTAAATAAATAAATAAATAAATGAGATAGACTTGCAGCTATTGTTCAGTTTGTACCTGGCCCTGCGTTGCAAAATGTCTTCTGATATGACCAGGCTTACATGATGTTGGTTATCGGAAAGTTACGTCCGGGACAATGCATACAGCATTCTGTTGTTCCTCGGACATTAAATGTTAGCTAGGCCACATGATGAGAAGCCTATCTCTTTAAAAGCTTAACAGCCCTCCAAGGATAGAGCAGTGGCCGAAGACTTCCGCTTAAACACTTTGATCAGTGGTACCTAAGCAGAATCATGTGTGCTAACAGCTAACAGTGTCAACAATATCCATATCAAATAGGAGATGTTTTGATAGGATCGGTGGCAATGTTTAAAGGGAGAGTGGATAACCAGATTTGATGCACACTGGCACAATATTGGCAGGTCGATCAAATTTATTAGATCCATGACAATAATAATAAATTAACGTGTTTATGTAATTAAAGATGTCACCCAGCATGAACTGATGGAAGATCAGGACTTACATCCCGTAGAGGGCGAGGATATTAGAGAAGCAGAAGCTCTCATAATAGAAAGCGGCGGAAGAAAACAACTGCGTCACTTTCAGAGTGCCTGCCGACACATAAGCGTGAATTCATGACATAAATGATGTAACAATCCGCTTTTTTTCCATGAAATTTTCTTCCACTTCTTTTGCTGTAAAAAAAGATTTTCTCTGTCTCTTCGACCATCAGATTATCACCTCACAGAATGGCATTTCCTATCATACACACTATGTGACCAGAAGTATCCGGACACACTCAAAAGCATACGTTTTTCATATTAGGTGCATTGTGCTCGTACCTACTGCCAGGTACTCCGTATCAGAGACCTCAGTAGTCATTAGACATTGTAAGAGAGCAGAATGGGGCGCTCCGCAGAACTCACGGGCCTCGAACATGGTCAGGTGATTGGGTGTCACTCGTGTTATACGTCTGTACGCGAGATTTCCACTTTTCTAAACATCCCTAAGTCCACTGTTTCCGATGCAATAGTGAAATGGAAACGTGAAGGGACACGTACATAACAAAAACGTACAGGCCGAACTCGTCCGTTGACTGACAGAGACTGTCAACAGCTGAAGAGGGCCGTAGTGTGTAATAAGCAGACATCTATCCAGGACCATCACACAGGAATTCCAAACTGCATCAGGACCCACTGCAGGTACTATGATAGTTAGGCGGGGGTGTGAAAACTAGGATTTCATGGTCGAGTGGCTGTTCATAAGCCACACATCACGCCGATAAATGCCAAACGACGCCTCGCTTGTGTAAGGAGCGTAAACACTGTACGGTTGAACTGTGGGAAAACGTTGTGTGGAGTGACGAATCACGGTACACAATGTGTCGATCAGATGGTAGGGCGTGGGTACGGCGAATGCCCGGTGAATGTCATCTGTCAGCATGTATAGTACCGACAGTAAAATTCAGAGGCGGTTGTGTAATGTTGTGGTTTTGTTTTTCATGGAGGGGGCTTGCACCCCTTGTTGTTTTGCGTGGCATTATCACAGCACAGGCCTACATTAATGTTTTAGGCACATTCTTGCTTCCCACTGTTGAAGAGCAAATCGGGGATGGCGATTGGACCTTTCAACACGATCGGGCACCTGCCCCACAATGCACGGCCTGTGGCGAAGTGGTTACACGACAATAACATCCCTGTAATGGACTGACCTGCACAGAGTCTTGACTTGAATCCTGTAAAACTCCTTTGGAATGTTTTGGAACGCCGATTTAGTGCCGGGCCTCGTCGACCGACATCGATACCTCTCCTCAGTGCAGCACTCCGTGAAGAATGGGCTGCAATTCCCCAAGAAACCTTCTAGCACCTCATTGAACGTATGCTCGCTAGAGTGGAAGCTGTCATCAAGGCTAAGGTGGGCCAACGCCGTATTGAATTCCAGTACTACTGATGGAGGACACCATGAACTTGTAAGTTATTTTCAGCCAGGTGTTCGGATACTTTTGATCACATAGTGTATCTGTTCAGTTGTTGTCGTCTCCAGTCTGAAGACTGCTTTGATGCAGCTCTCCACGCTACTCCATCCTGTACAAGCCTCTTCATCTTTGGACAACTGCAGCAACCATGTCTATTTGAACCAGCTTACTATACTCGGTACTCGTCTCTTGGCCTCACTCTACAACGTTTAGCCTCCAATACTAAACTGATGATGTATTGAAGCCTCAGAATGTGTTTTATCAACCAATCTCTTCTTCTAGTCAAGTTATGCCACACATTCTTCTTCTCCTGAATTCTGTTCTGTACCTCCTCGTTAGTTTCATGAACTACTCACCTAATCGTTAACATTCTTCTGTAGCACCACATTTCATAAGCTTCTATTCTCTTCTTGTCTGATCTGCTTCTCGTCAACATTTCACTTCAGTACAAGGCTACACTCCAGACAAAAACCTTCAGGAAAAACTTCATAATACTTAAATTTGTATTCGACGTTAACAAGTTTCTTTTCTCCAGAAACATATTTCTTGCCTTTGCCAGTCTACATTTCATATCCTCTCTATTTCGGCTATCATTAATTATTTTATTGCCCAATGACTATACTCATATACTACTTTCAGTAACTCATCTCCTAATGTAACTCTTTCGGCATCACCTGAGTTAATTCGAATGCATTCCATTACCGTTGATTTGTTATTAAAGTTCAATTATTATCCTCCTTGTAAGACACTGTCCATTCCGTTCAACAGCTCTCCCAGTCTTCTGCTACTCTCAGAGACTTACTACGTCATCAGCAAAAGTCAATGTTTTTAATTCTTCTCCCTTGACTTTAATTCCTTCTCCAAATTTTTCTTTGGCTTCCTTTACTATTTGCTCAGTGTACAGATTGATTAACATCTGGGAGAGGCTACAATCCTCTCTCACTTCCTTCTCAACTACTGCTCCCATTTCACTCCCCTCAAATCTTATAACTGCCGTCTCGTTTCTGTAGAAGTTGTATATAACCTTACGCTCCTTATTTTGCCCCTGCTACCTTCAGAATTCCAAAAACGTATTCCTGTTAAATTTGTCAACTACTTTCTCTAAGTCTACAAAAGCAATAAGCGTCGGTTTGCCATTTCTTAATCTATCTTCTAACAGAAGTCGTAGGCTCAGTATTGCCTCGCGTGTTCCTACACTTCTTCTGAACTCAAATTGATCTTCCCCCGAGGTCGGATTCTACTAGTTTTTCCATTCGTTGTAAATAATTCACGCCAGTATTTCGCAACCGTGACATATTTGACTTTTAGTTCGGTTACATTCAGACCAGTAAGCATCTGCACTCTTTGGTATTGGACTCATTACATTCTTCTTGAAGTCTACGGGTATTTCGCCTGTCTCATATACCTAACACACCAGACGGAATAGTTTTGTCATGGCTGGCTCTCCCAAGGATGTCAGCAGTTCTGAGGGAATGTCGTCTACTTCAGGGGCCTTGACGCGACTTGGGTTTTACAGTGCTCTGTCAAATTTTCTCACAATATCATATCTCTCATCTCAGCTTCATCCACTTCTTATTTCCTTTCAATAATATTGCCTTTAAGTTCATTTCCCTTACATAGCTCCTCTATTTATTCGTTCCACCTTTTACATTACCTTCTTTGCCAAGCAAAGCTGGTTTTCCATCTGGGTTCTTGACATTGTTACTGTAGATTCTCTTTTCTCGAAAGGCCTCTTTAATTCTCCAATAGTTTTTATCTATCTTTTACCTAGTTGTACATGCTTCTGCAGATTTGCATTTGTCATCTAGCCATTTCTGCCTAGCCATTTTGCACTTTCTGTCGGTTGCACTTTTTAGGCGTTCGTATTCCTTTTCGCCTGCTTCTTTTATTGCATTTTTATATTTTCTCCTTTCACCAGTCAGATTCAATATCACCTGTCATATCCAAGAATTTCTTCTATTTTAACTATTTAATCCTTTCCTGTCTTCACTATTTCATCTCTCAGAGCTACCAGATCCTTTTCTGATGTTTGTTTCCCCTGTTTCAGTCAATCGTTGCCTAATGCTCCCATTCAAACTCTGAACGGCCTCTGGTTCCTTCAAGTTATCCAGATCCCATTTTCTAAATTCCCTACCTGTTTTCAGGTTCTTCTGTTATAGTCTTCAGTTTATGACCAATGAATTGTAGTAGTAGTAGTAGTAGCTTTATTCATCTGTAGATCTCTTTTTACAATGGTCAAAGTATTCACAAGCTTAGACCAATTTAAAATAAGTTAATTCGTATACACATATATTTACAGACTTCTAGTTAGAGACAATCATTAATTTACTCCTGGCACACTTTTTTTTACAAACTACTAATTAAATAACGTAATGCCACACTGTTCACTCATATCTCATCAGTCACTGCACACACTATACACACATTATTTCATAGCACTTCACTCTCTACACACACACACACACACACACACACACACACACACACACACACACACACTGGTGATCTCTGGGCCAGTGTCCACACTAATATCTGTTCTACAGAAATTAAACTGAAAATACTCATGACAACATCTCATTCTGTCAACTGTGTTGAGGATTCATCATAAGAACGATTATATCAAGTCTTGAATGGGATTGTAGGTGCTTTCTCCTACCGAATTATGACGTCGCCATGCTCTTTCAATTCATATTATGTCTCGATACCAGAAATGTATACAATTCTTTGTATGAAAGCTTAAAATTGATTCATATCCTATTTCTAACTGATTTATTTGCCATTTCGATGCTACATCTTAATCTCTCGAAGATTATATTTTTATACTACGGTATGTTGATGATTTTCACTTATGGACCGTCTGACAGCAACTGAAGAAAACACAATTTTAGTGCCATACGCGTTTCGCCTTTATTTTCTGCAAGGCATCATCAGTGGCCTGTAATATGTACATATGTTAGCTATTTTATTTACATTTTTTGTCACTGTGCCTATAGGTTATAAACAGTTCTGGTGGTTGGTATTTCCTATTAAGTAGTAATGTTTTGAACTGTACTTACAGGTTGCGTAGACAGTTTCTTACATATTACGCTCCTGTTGCATTTTTGGTCTTGTTCTTCTTCCTATGAGCGCCAATTTGCTGTTTTTTCTGCATTCCACAGCACTATGCACTGAACGCTTTTTTTAATGCAATGTTTTGGTTTCTGTTGCCGACTGTCAAATGTTTTTGCCAAAGATCGAATATTACTGCCAAACTTATGAGTGTAACTATCGAAGTATCAGTGGTCTGTTCGTGTATGCATTTGTGTGTGCGCTTGTGTGTGTGTGTGTGTGTGTGTGTGTGTGTGTGTGTGTGTGTGTGTGTGTGTTTTTTTGGTGTCATATTATTTTATTTTATTGTATTTAATTATTTATTTTTGTTTATGTCCTGTATATGTGTGTGTGTGTGTTTTGGTTTGATATATATATATATATATATATATATATATATATATATATATATATATATATATATATATATATATATATATATATATTTGTGCTGTGTATGTGTGTCTGTCTGTATTTTGGTGTTATGCAATTTTTTTTTTTTTTGGGAGGGTGTGTGTTGTGTGTGTGTGTGTGTGTATTTTGGTGTTATATACTTTTTTTATGTTATCATTTCCTTTATTAAGTGTAGTAAGGAGCCTGTGCTGATGTGTGTTTGTTCATTTATCACATGTTTGTTTTCTGCTATGGCTTTCTGGATGTGGAAGTTCTCTTGCATTTGTATAAGATGTTTGTCATGGTTGCTTATTCTCATTATTTTCATTTCTTGTTCCATGTTTGTAGGATGATGGTTGTAGTGTTTTAAATGCTCTGCAAATGTGGAATGGTTTGTTTCATACTTCCAACATTTGATATGTTCTTTGTATCTTGTTTCAAAATTCCAGCATGTCATGCCTATGTATACTGCATCACAACTTTGACATTCAAGTTTATATATTCCTGATTGTTGGAATTTGTCCCTCTTGGTAGCTGGCTGGCTTAGGTGTGATTGAAGGGTTTGCCCAGGCTTATATGCTATTTTGAAGCCCTGTCTCTTTAGGATGTTTGCAACTCTGTGTGTTAGTTTATGTGTGTAGGTCATGGTGTACCATCTGGTTCTTTTCTGTGTGGTGTTATCATTGTGTGTGTTTGTTGAGTGTGTTTGTAAGTTTTCAGCTTGTGAGTTCTTTTGTATTGTGGAAATGTTGTGTTTGTTTTTTATTTGTGTTTTTATTTTTTGATTGAGCCTGTGTACCACATGTGTGTCATACCCGTTGTTCCTAGCTATTTGTATGATCGTGTTCATTTCTTGTTCATAGTTTCTCTTACTGAGTGGGATTCTGTTTAATCTATGTAACATGTGCCTTAGTGCTGCAAATTTCTGGCTTTGGGGGTGGTTGGATGTGGAATGTATTATTGTGTCCGTGGCTGTTGGTTTTCTAAAGATGTTAAATGTATGTTTTCCATTTTCTTTTTTAATTGTAATGTCAAGAAAATTTATTTGATTTTCTTTTTCTTTTTCAAGTGTGAATTTTATGTTCTTATGAGCTTTGTTTATTTCTGAATGGAGTTCATCTATTTTTTCACTTGGCTCGTCTACCAAACAAATAATGTCATCCACGTATCTGTACCAATATATGATTTTGAAACTTTCATTTGTGGTTATCAAATATCAGATTTTCAAGGTGACTGATGAAAATGTTTGCTAGTGTTCCTGATATTGGGGATCCCATGGGCAGTCCATCAGTTTGTAGATAATATTCTTCCTCAAACTGAAAGTAGTTTTGTTCAGTTGTCAGTCTGAGCATATCTGTTATTTCTTTTATTGCGTCTGTGGTGAGGTTGCTGTGGGATGAGAGATTTTGTTCTATGATTTCTATTGTTTCTGTGATAGGGATGGAGGTATACATATTTTCTATATCGAATGAAATCAGTGATGCTGTGTGTGGTACCTGTATGTTCTGTATATTTTCTATTAGGTTTCCTGTGTTTATCACTGTTCTGTTGTTTTCTACTTTATAGTGTTTTGTAACTAACTTTTGGAGGTGTTTGGCTATGTGGTATGTTGGGGCTTTCTTGAAGTTGATAACAGGTCTCATTGGCATTCCGTCTTTATGTACTTTCGGTTGACTGCGGAGTGTTGGTGCTTGTGGGTTTTTCTGTGTTAAGTAGTATTTTTGTTTGTCTGTGAGTGTGTGTTCAATGTTTTTCAGTGTTCGTTTCACATTTGCCTGGAATCGTGTGGTTGGATCTGACTTCAGTTTTTGTATTGCGTTGGTGTTTATGTATTCCTTGGTTTTTGTGATGTATTGCTCTTTATCCATGAGTACTGTTACATTGCCCTTGTCTGCTCTTGTTATTAATACGTTGTTGTTTGTTAACTTTTGTTTTAACCTTTTCATAGTAGCTGCTTCTGTTTGGTTGCTCTTATTGTGTGTCTGCTGTGTTTGTTTTATTATGCCTTTTATTTCTTCTTTTACTAGTTCTCTTGTCAGTCCTATGTTTATTTCGCAATTATTTTGTTGTTCTTCACGTGTAAGGATGTGTTCGGTTTCTACTATGAGATTTTCTATGTATTGATTGTTCACCTTGCTATTGGTGCAGTGTTTCAAACCTTTTTCCAAGAGCATTTTTTCGTTTTCGTGTAGTTCTGTCTCTGTTAGGTTAACTAAGCGTGGATGGAATGAGTGTTGGTGTTCATGTGGTTTCACATTTAAACTGTAAATGTATTTTTGCGTCTTTTTTACTGTTAGTTTCATTATCTTGTGTTTATGTTTGTTTTGTAAATGTTTCATTGCTATGTATGTGTTGTGCTCAGTTTTTTCTACTAGTGCCATGAAAACTGCGGCGTTTCCTACGTTTTTTGCCAATTCTAGATGAGTCTCATAGAGCATCATGTTTAGGTGCTGTTTTTTCGAATAGAGCATCTAAATTTCATGTAGTAACCAATATCGTTCTGCAAATGATTTCGACTTTTGTGCCACTGTAGAACTGTTTTTAACCTTTACATTAATGTAGCTTGGAATTAAATCGTTCTTTTTGCATGTTCTGTTGAATTTTATATGCTGTATCGTCTTATGGAGTCTCAGATGTATTTTCTTGAACCTGTTGTACACGTTGACAGGGAATGCTTGACATAGCTGTATTGACATCTTCAATTTTTTGGTCCTGTCCTCCTCAGTTGCGCGTAATACTACGGTATGTTGATGATTTTCACTTATGGACCGTCTGACGGCAACTGAATAAAACACAATTTTAGTGCCATACGCGTTTCGCCTTTATTTTCTGCAAGGCATCATCAGTGGCCTGTAATATGTACATATGTTAGCTATTTTATTTACATTTTTTGTCACTGTGCCTATAGGTTATAAACAGTTCTGGTGGTTGGTATTTCCTATTAAGTAGTAATGTTTTGAACTGTACTTACAGGTTGCGTAAACAGTTTCTTACATATTACGCTCCTGTTGCATTTTTGGTCTTGTTCTTCTTCCTATGAGCGCCAATTTGCTGTTTTTTCTGCATTCCACAGCACTATGCACTGAACGCTTTTTTTAATGCAATGTTTTGGTTTCTGTTGCCGACTGTCAAATGTTTTTGCCAAAGATCGAATATTACTGCCAAACTTATGAGTGTAACTATCGAAGTATCAGTGGTCTGTTTGTGTATGCATTTGTGTGTGCGCTTGTGTGTGTGTGTGTGTGTGTGTGTGTGTGTGTGTGTGTGTGTGTGTTTTTTGGTGTCATATTATTTTATTTTATTGTATTTAATTATTTACTTTTGTTTATGTCCTGTGTATGTGTGTGTTTTGGTGTGATATATATATATATATATATATATATATATATATATATATATATATATATATATTTGTGCTGTGTATGTGTGTCTGTCTGTATTTTGGTGTTATGCAATTTTTTTTTTTTTTTTGGGAGGGTGTGTGTGTGTGTGTGTGTGTGTGTGTGTGTGTGTGTGTGTGTGTGTGTGTATTTTGGTGTTATATACTTTTTTTTATGTTATCATTTCCTTTATTAAGTGTAGTAAGGAGCCTGTGCTGATGTGTGTTTGTTCATTTATCACATGTTTGTTTTCTGCTATGGCTTTCTGGATGTGGAAGTTCTCTTGCATTTGTATAAGATGTTTGTCATGGTTGCTTATTCTCATTATTTTCATTTCTTGTTCCATGTTTGTAGGATGATGGTTGTAGTGTTTTAAATGCTCTGCAAATGTGAAATGGTTTGTTTCATACTTCCAACATCTGAGACAGGGCTTCAAAATAGCATATAAGCCTGGGCAAACCCTTCAATCACACCTAAGCCAGCCAGCTACCAAGAGGGACAAATTCCAACAATCAGGAATATATAAACTTGAATGTCAAAGTTTTGATGCAGTATACATAGGCATGACATGCAGGAATTTTGAAACAAGATACAAAGAACATATCATATATATATATATATATATATATATATATATATATCACACCAAAACACACACACACATACACAGGACATAAACAAAAATAAATAATTAAATACAATAAAATAAAATAATATGACACCAAAAACACACACACACACACACACACACACACACACACACACACACACAAGCGCACACACAAATGCATACACGAACAGACCACTGATACTTCGATAGTTACGCTCATAAGTTTGGCAGTAATATTCGATCTTTGGCAAAAACATTTGACAGTCGGCAACAGAAACCAAAACATTGCATTAAAAAAAGCGTTCAGTGCATAGTGCTGTGGAATGCAGAAAAAACAGCAAATTGGCGCTCATAGGAAGAAGAACAAGACCAAAAATGCAACAGGAGCGTAATATGTAAGAAACTGTCTACGCAACCTGTAAGTACAGTTCAAAACATTACTACTTAATAGGAAATACCAACCACCAGAACTGTTTATAACCTATAGGCACAGTGACAAAAAATGTAAATAAAATAGCTAACATATGTACATATTACAGGCCACTGATGATGCCTTGCAGAAAATAAAGGCGAAACGCGTATGGCACTAAAATTGTGTTTTCTTCAGTTGCTGTCAGACGGTCCATAAGTGAAAATCATCAACATACCGTAGTATTACGCGCAACTGAGGAGGACAGGACCAAAAAATTGAAGATGTTTATATTTTTATCTTTGTAGGGCCGTGGTCGGAATATCAGCTTCTTCGAGAGTACAGCTACATGTTTTATGTCTGCCATCGACTTTAAAGATGTATTTTCACCAATATATCGAGAGTAGATTGAAGAGTATGAGTCGGGTACCTATTTGAAATGAGACTCTAATTTTCCTTGCAGATTTCAGCAACTATGTCATCTGTGTCGGGGTTTCGGTAAAGGAACCAGTTATTAATTTATTACGGTTGTCGAGTGTCTTATAATTTGCTTCTTCTGTGCTGCATTTTCAATGACTTGTCCTCAGACCGGGCGTTAGTGATTATTTTGAAGTGAGTTGCATCGAAAGACAAAACCTCGTGTGGAAATATGAAGTTTTACTTAGCTGATTATCTGGATGTTGGCTTCGTTGTCTTATTTAGAGGCATGATAACGTCTGCTGGTTTTCTACTAATATGGAGAAAATTAACTGATGAAAAGATTGTGCAAATCGGGTAATTCTCGAAACATTAAATAAAGTAAAGTATCTGATTCAAAAAAATGGCTCTGAGCACTATGGGACTTAACATCTATGGTCATCAGTCCCCTAGAACTTAGAACTACTTAAACCTAACTAACCTAAGGACATCACACAACACCAAGTCATCACGTAAAGTATCTGAACCGTTAAACATTTGTATTCTGCAACATACGGCATACTATGGGGCACATCTTTGCACAAACATAACAAATAATACACTCTCTTTCTGCAGCCTCACAAAACAGTTCGACCTCCATTTAAAACCGCTTCTCGCCAAGTCTCCACACAGCGAAGAAGAACAGAAGCAAGGCAATGAGTATACGTCTTTGTCAGAAAAAATCGCTGATAGAAAATTAATGAAATTAATACAAGTGTAGTAAAAAAATGTTACTTCATGAATATTTTAAATACATGGAACATAAATATTTAGGCGTGAAAAAATTGATTTTTGTGAACACAGGTTTTTATTTGAATTTCTCTCTATTTAAATGAAGATATCTACACTGAGTGGTATAGTAGGAGTCCTGATGTATAACTGGCTGGATTACATTACAACCTCTACCTGTACTAACACGCAGCAAGTTTGTACTTCAGTGTCACTATAAGACTACTACTAACAGCCACAAGCACGCCGCCACCAAGTGTATTTAATCTATCCTCTCTCAACACCGTTTGGTCCTTGGTAAAAACTTCGGGTGAACACATCTCCGGCTTTCGCCAGCTTTCAGTGCCTACAAGAATTTCTATTTCAGTGCTTTCCATGAGCACTTCGAGCACTAGTGTTTGCCCAACACAACTACAACAATTTACAACTATAATACCGATATTCCCTAGGTCTACCTTTGTTCTGTGTTTGACCTGGACCGCCTGAGACAGAACCCCTGTTTTTACGCTTCTGGAACACTCCTATCCAGTGGTCGTCAAACTACGCCTCGAGAGCCGTATGCAGCCCGAATCAAGTATTTGTGCTGCCCGCGGTTCTCAGCCGTATTTTCTAATAATATGCGTCTAGCAACCAACATCGGAATTCATAAACGTCAAGTAACATTAGGAACTTCTTAAGAGTGAAGTTTTCATTCTCAGTAAGAAGCAAAAATACTCACAGAGACAGTAAGATTTGAGGATGCGCGTAACTTCTACTGACTTTGGTTCATTCGACCGCGAACTGAGTAAATTTGGCCTCTTATAGCAGTGTAGAGGGGTATGTTGCACAGTTGTTGAGGCGTTAGAGAGTGTCTGAGAGGGAATGTTTTGTTTTTCTTCCAATACTGACAACTCAAGGGCGTGCGCGAACTTACCAAACAGCCGCTTTGATATAAATTTTGAGATCGAAGTAAAATCATTTCGTGAATGCGCATTATAGAGACGATCATCTTCAAATGCGGCTCATATTTGTAGCAAAGAATACGAAATTAAACTGAGACTGTTGTAATAAAATGCAATGAGTAGAACAATAACATTCAAAACATGGTGATTGTGTCCCATATAGCATTTTAGCACTTAACTATGGTACTGCCGGCCGGTGTGGCCGAGCGGTTCTAGGCGCTACAGTCTGGAACCGCGCCACCGCTACGGTCGCAGGTTCGAATTCTGCCTCGGGCATGGATGTGTGTGATGTCCTTAGTTAGGCTTAAGTAGTTCTAAGTTCTAGGGGAATGATGACCTCAGAAGTTGAGTCCCATAGTGCTCAGAGCCATTTTTGAACTATGGTACAGTTACTGTTATTACTCAGTTAATCGTTCGCTCACGCAAACAGCACAACACTTCATCAGAGTGACAACTCTGGGGTCGCTGAAGGTAGCAGCAGTAATAAATAGAGAACAGTCGACACGAAGTGTTCCGAATGGTTACGACTTTTAACGATCAGTATTAACGGGTTGGCGGCCAACTTACTGAGTCCTTAATGTAAATAGTTAATGGGGCCCTTTAGTTTAGTTTATGCATGTTACTAATTAATAACAAGATCGGTGCATATGTGGCCGAAGGTGCTGGCCCACAATGTCAGTATTGGCTCCTCAACAAAAATGTTGACGACCACTGTTCTAACCTATTAAAGTCGCCCAGTCGACTCCCCACAGTACTACCTGCCTAGCGGCCTCCTGTGTGTAATGGATCCTTGAACTATTAAGCAGTGTACCAAGGCACACATAGAACTGGGTGCGGCAGCTTCTATCACACAGGCGGCTGTGTTAGTTCAGGCAATACGACAAACTCCATAAGTGGGTAGCAGCATCTTGAATAGAGACATCTACCTTACCCAAAATTACTGACACATGTCCGCCCCCGGTAGCTGAATGGTCAGCGCGACAGATTGTCAATCCTAAGGGCCCGGGTTCGATTCCCAGCTGGGTCGGAGATTTTCTGCGCTCGGGACTGGGTGTTGTGTAGTCCTAATCATCATTATTTCATCCCCATCGACGCGCAAGTCACCGAAGTGGCGTCAAATCGAAAGACTTGTACCCGGCGAACGGTCTACCCGACGGGAGGCCCTAGTCACACGTCATATGCACTCACATAATTCATAACTGGGTGCTGCAGCGACTTGCTAAAGACAACTATATTTCGTGAGACTAACGCTCCATATTCCGAATCTGGCCACCGCTGAGTTTTATATAAAACGGTTGTGCTGCCTACGAGTATTGCCCCACACTCCAGATCTGGGGTCAGCAATGTCTTGTATAGACTTGAAGGCTCTACTCTGGATTACTGTCATATATTCGACAAGTGGAACAGCAGAGTCTTGAATATCTTTATTTAACATCCTATTGTGCCAGAGTAGCCGCAAACACTACACAGGACGTCGCTGGACCTAGATCTGGCGTGTGGGTCAATACTGACTTATACAACACAACCGTCTCATACAGGACGCAGCAGCGGCCAGTTCCGCAATACAGCTGTCTTTAGCAAGTCGCTGCAGCACCCGGTTATGAATTACATTTTCATTACTCCAGATTACGCCCACCTGCTCTGGACTTATCCACTACAGCGTCCTGTTCAGGCACAGCTGTGTGACCAAAGGCTACGGCCCCATACTCCAAAATTGGGCTCAGCATCATCTTATATAGAGATAGTCGCATTGTGTCCCATTACTGCTGCATATTCTGGAACTGGACACTGCGGCTCTGTCCTGTACAGATACGTGTATAGAGTTCTGCCACGTACTCCAGAAATGGGCGCTGCAGTGTCCTGCATAGAGACTGTGGCGTTACTTTAGACTACTGCTTCATGTCCCAGGACATTGCACGGTCGTATCTTTATAGTGAACTCTGGGTTATACCAGATTGTTGCAACAAAATTCAGAATTAGGAGAAGCATCGACCTGTTCAAATCAAACGGCTCTGAGCACTATAGGACTTAACATCTGAGGTCATGAGTCCCATAGAACTTAGAACTACTTAAACCTAACTAACCTAAGGACATCACACACATCCATGCCCGAGGCAGGATTCGAACCTGCGACGTAGCAGTCGCGCGGTTCTGGACTGAAGCGCCTAGAACCACTCGGCCACAACGGCCGGCCAGCGTCCTGTACAGAGCTGACAGTGTAACCCGTAGGGTTCCGTGAGAACAAGTCGCTTTCCGGTCAATGATTCCTATGCAAGTAGTATTTTATGCAGGCAGTGTTAAATAGCATTTCAGATATTTTTGAAATTTTAATATACAACAGAGAAAAGCGCTATTTCCTTATTGTATTGATAGGTTTCAGTCTACACCCAGACCATCTTCAGCGTTTCTGGCGGACTAAACCCGTCGGAGGCCGTTTAGAAATTAACCTGTACTGACGGAAAAAAATCCCAACACCAAGAAGGAGGGGCATGTTTCTACATCTGAAAGACGATGTCTATTCAGATTTCACACCAGTCGCATAATAATGGCGCTAGTAGAGCCACTATGAGGTTGCAAATCAGATTTGCTTTGAAACAAGCGCTTTAACGGTCGTGAACATTAGTCACCTTTGAGAATTGACGTAGTGAGTTGATGTTAGTCAAGAATACCTTTTGCGATGACGAAGGCGCCATCATCAACAGCTCACAGAGTTTGAACGAGGTCGTGTAATAGGGCTACGAGATGCTGGATGCTCATTCTGCGGTATTGCAGAAAGACGTGGCAGGGACGTTGACACTTTACATGATTGATGGCAACTGTGGTCACGAGAACGTACGGTCGCAAGAAGACCGATCACCGGGCCACTGCATTTGACTTTGGCGCATCGTACTGCATCTGCATCAGCAGTATGAGCAGCAGTTGGCACCACAGTGGCACAACGAACTCTTACAAATCTGTCACTTCAATGACAGCTCCAAGACCCGCGCCCTGTAGTGCCCATTCCACTGACCCGAAACTACCGCCATTTGCGATTTCAGTGGTGTCAAGTGAGAGCGCATTGGAGGACAGGTTTTAGGTCTGTTGATATCTGTAATGAAAGCTGGTTCTGCCTCGGTGCCAGTGATGACCATGTGTTGGCCAGAAGAAGGCCAGTTGAGGGTCTGCAATCAGCCTGTCTATGTTCTAGATACAGTGCACCTACACATGGAGTTTGTTGACTTGGAGAAAGCTTTTGACAATGTTGACTGGAATACTCTCTTTCAAATTCTGAAGGTGGCAGGGGTAAAATACAGGGAACGAAAGGCTATTTACAATGTGTACAGAAACCAGATGCAGTTATAAGAGTCGAGGGGCACAAAAGGGAAGCAGTGGTTGGGAAGGGAGTGAGACAGGGTTGTAGCCTCTCCCAGATGTTATTCAATTTGTATATTGAGCAAGCATTAAAGGAAACAAAAGAAAAATTTGGTGGTGGAGAAGAAATAAAAACTTTGAGGTTCGCCGATGACATTGTAATTCTGTCAGAGACAGCAAAGGACTTGAAAGAGCAGTTGAACGGAATGGACAGTGTCTTGAAAGGAGGATATAAGATGAACATCAACAAAAGCAAAACGAAGGTAATGAAATGTAGTCGAATTAAGTCGGGTGATGCTGAGGGAATTAGATTAGGAAATGAGGCACTTAAAGTAGTAAAGGAGTTTTGCTATTTGGGGAGCAAAATAACTGATGATGGTCGAAGTAGAGAGGATATAAAATGTAGACTGGCAATGGCAAGGAAAGTGTTTCTGAAGAAGAGAAATTTGTTAACGTATGGTATTGATTTAAGTGTGAGGAAGTCGTTGCTGAAAGTATTTGTATGGAGTGTAGCCATGTATGGAAGTGAAACATGGACGATAAATAGTTTAGACAAGAAGACAATAGAAGCGTTCGAAATGTGGTGCTACAGAAGAATGCTGAAGATTAGATGGGTAGATCACATAACGAATGAGGAGGTATTGAACAGAATTGGGGAGAAGGGGAGTTTGTGGCACAACTTGAGCAGAAGAAGGGATCGATTGGTAGGACATGTTCTGAGGCATCAAGGGATCATCAATTTAGTACTGGAGGGCAGTGTGGAGGGTAAAAATCGTAGAGGGAGACCAAGAGACGAATACACTAAGCAGATTCAGAAGGATGTAGGATGCAGTAAGTACTGGGAGATGAAGAAGCTTGCACAGGATAGAGGAGCATGGAGAGCTGCATCAAACCAGTCTCAGGACTGAAGACCACAACAACAACACATGGAGTTACGATCTGGGGAGCGATTTCGTATGACAGCAGAAGCACTCTCATGGTTATTCCACTGACTGCAAAATCGTACATCAGTCTGGTCATTCGAATTGTTGTGCTGCCATTCATTAACAGCATTCCACTGGTTGTTTTCAACAGGATAACATAGGCTCAAATGCCGCAATTGTAACCCAACATACTCTATAGATTGTCGACATGTTGTCTTTGTAAGGTGTCAGAATAAATAGTCAGTTTTGCATCTTACATAAGAAATTTATACATCGCAATCGGAAGGTGAATATGACACCTAACTTAATTCGGTGGTAGTGAGCAAATTTGCCTATCAGTATGTAATGCAAAAAGGGATGACGCTGAATCGGCGGTACTAACACACCGATCCTATGTAATGCATGTCTATGAGCAGAAGGTGGAACAAACAGTGAGAGGAAACGTTTTGGTTTGGAAGCAAGAGAGGGCACAGGCGAATGCCGCACTACAAGGGGCACCATGGAAACCACTTAAAGTGTGTCCCAGGTGACTCAGACAGGAGAGAGAGTAACGGGCCGTGCCACCAGGAGGAGGACAGCAAAAGCTTTAGAATACTGGCGTTTCAGAATTTCAAATGGATACGAACAAAACCAGTGAAGCATTCGATCATGTGAACTGCATGTGGTACACACACGATAGACACATGTAACTTTTTAGGCGTCTGTAGCGGGCACAAAACGTCTGATTGGTGGAAATGAACTAGGAAGGAGTAAAGTGCCGCGACGCATTTTAATGGTAGGACCCTTTTGGTTGGTAGAGAGTTTCCACAAAAAAAGAGGAACCCTCCTATTGGTCGAAAAAAGCCGTGACGTGGAGAATGAAAGAACCCAGGTGGGGAGACAGTTCGGCTATGATAAAGATAAGACGAAAATGTTGAGGGACTCTTCTCTGAACTGGCGTCTCGCGTAATGCCCTGTACGAACCAGAGGAGAAATTTGTGTGAACACTGCGTTCACAGCGGCTGACATCCAGCTAGAAATTAGCTGTAGCGTCGTTGGGTTCCAACTGTGGAGAAACAAACCAGCCAGTTAGTTAATCGTTCTTGCGAGAACTGAGAGGGCATTATAATATGCACACTGCTCCAGTCATGTGCGTCTGTATCACCATAGTCTGAGACTAGGGATGAGTTCATGTTTTCTCGCATATCGAGAAACATAGTGAGACTTTCTGCTCAACTTGTCACAAAACTAACCATCTTCCGAAGACTTGATTGTCATCTTAAAAATAGTGCCGAACTTTGGACCAGAATCGAATGATTTATCATAGTACTGGCCAACATCATAACGTAATCGTAAGAATAACTTAGTAAAGAAACATCTAGTTAAAATTTAATATTGTTGCGTTTAGGATTACTTAACTTTCTGAGTGTTAAAATTTAAGACTGTTGTGTTTAGGATTAGTTCATTTTCAGAGGACGAGATGCGTCATTTTGACAACTATCTCAACATTGTCACATTGCAAACTGTGTAAAAGTGTGTATTTCCATGACAAGATGGCAATATTAAACAATGTCATTTCTGCTTACACAGTATTGGTATTGAGGAGGAAGCACTGGTTTTCACATCTTTGCACATTGTCTTACCTCGCCATTGCTGCGCAGACCATTCAGAATTACCGGTACTGTTAGAGACGACTAAATTTTCTGCTTGCACAACACGAGAATAACGGGTGTCCAACTTACACGGATGTATTTCGTATTTCGCGTGCAATTTTTTCACTTCATCCTGCAAGAGTCCAATAATTATAATATACGAAAGGTTTTCCTTTTTGATACCGTTGATCGTCCTTGCTGCCTCACAAGTACACGTTTCTTGTACTTAACGGACGCTGCTTTTTGTTTACAGTCTACACAGTTCCACATGGTCGCGTAGTAATCGTCACTTCTCACTGAGGGGTCAATCTTTCCGCAGCGAAAATGAAATTTTTAATTACACTGGACACAGATGAAGCCACTTCTGACAATTTTCGCGCACTTTTTGCAATATTGACGCTTCATAACATTATTTTCGCGGACCTCTACATTCAAAACTTCCACAGCTGACGCCATCTTGAACTCATTTCACTGTTTTAAATTACTTACAATTGTTGTCTAGAAAAAAATAGACATTTTGAAATAAAAAATTAAAGTACGGAGAAACCAAACATTTTAAAGGCACACTCTTAAGCTTCTTTTCTACATAATCGCCATTTAAATTGAGGCATTTTCAGACTGTGGCAAAAGTTTTCAAATACCATCTGCCGTCTGCAACTGCAAACCCTGGTTTATACCGGCACCCATATCGGTGTCAGTGTCAAAGCCTTGTGTACGAGCCATGTCTTCATTGCTGGGAAGAGGACATAGTCGATCGGCGCCAAATCCGGAAACATGTCACCAGTTCATCAGTCACAAGGCTAGGCCTACCACTGCGGTCGTCAACGTGAACACTGGTATGGCCAGTTTTAAAATCAGTGCACCACTGCCTCAATCATCTTTCACTCATTATTCCTTTTCTGTACGCATCACAAATAAATCTCAATTGGTTTGCAGTTTTTTGCCAACAAAACCAAATCACAGAAACCACTTCACAAGTGGCGGGATTTTCTATTGCAGCGCACGTTTCAACATGTCACAGAAAGCAAAGTAGTGCAGACACAGACCACACCCTGGATGCGTACTGAATGTAGGAACGCTGTGGCACCAAGATGGCGGCTGTAGCCCTACCCACCTCCGCGAAACCAAAAACATCTGTTATTTTCTGGATATCCCTCCTACCACGCCGCAACAAAATTCAAAGAAAAAACTACATTAATCACGTAATATTTCTAATCGAGCTTTTTGAAGAATAAAATGAAATTAAATTAATGCTAACTCCAACGTATTATGGAGCGCATGCACAAGCTGACTGCTTGGTTTTTCCTCATTCTTGCAGCTGTTCCCCGAGAGTTTCAAACGGAAATCAAAGCACCCTCAGTAGGCACTATCTCCATTTGGCCTCCTAACAAGTTATAACGTAATTTTACGACAATAAGGTTCAAACTGATTGATCCCTGTGCGGTTCACAGGGTATGTTGCCGTTTTACTCCAGAAATCGTCTCCGTTGATCGAATTTATTATTTGTGTTTAGTGCCAAAGCCATCGTGGAGTGAGCGAAGTGCGCTCCCTTCAGATTAGATTACATTAGATTAGTACTTGTTCCATAGATCATGAATACGACACTTCGTAATGATGTGGAATGTGTCAGGTTAATAAAAGATGTCTGTACAAGATATTACATTACACAAAATATTGCATGACACTAATGTTTAAGGCTCTTTTTTCCCTTAATTTATATCTAAAAATTCAGCCAATGAGTAGAAGGAGTTGTCATCTAGAAATTCTTTTAATTTATTTTTAAATGTTAGTTGGCTATCTGTCAGGCTTTTGATGCTGTTTGGTAGGTGACCAAAGACTTTTGTGGCAGCATAATTTACCCCTTTCTGTGCCAAAGTCAGATTTAACCCTGCATAGTGAAGATCATCCATTCTCCTGGCGTTATAGCTATGCACACTGCTATTACTTTTGAACTGGGTTGGATTATTAACAACGAATTTCATAAGTGAATATATATACTGTGAGGTTACTGTGAGGATCCCTAGATCCTTAAATAGATGTCTCCAGGACGACCGTGGGTGGGCTCCAGCAATTACTCTGATTACACCTTTTTGAATAATGAATACTTTTCTACTCAACGATGAATTACCCCAGACATGATGCCATACGAAAGCAGTGAATGAAAGTAGGCATAGTAAGCTAATTTACTGAGATTCTTATCACCAAAATTTGCAATAACCCTAATAACATACATAGCTGAACTCAGACGTTTCAGCAGACCATCAATGTGTTGCTTCCAGTTTAACCTCTCATCAGTGGACACACCTAGAATTTTTGAAAATTCTATCTTAGCTGCAGACTTCTGTTCAAAGTCTATATTTATTACTGGAGTTGTGTCATTTACTGTACGGAACTGTATATACTGTGTTTTATCAAAATTTAAAGAGAGTCTGTTTGCTGAGAACCACTTAATAATTTTGTGAAAAACATCATTTACAACTACATCATTTAGTTCTTGGTTTTTGGATGTTATTACTGTACTTGTATCATCAGCAAAAAGAACTAACTTTGCATCTTCATCAATGTGGAATGGTAAGTCATTAATGTATATCAAGAACAGTAAAGGACCTAAGACCGAACCCTGTGGGACCCCATACTTGATAGCACCCCAGTTTGAGGAATCAGTTGTTGTTTTAACATTTCATGAACCACTTATTTCAACTTTCTGCATTCTTCCAGTTAAGTATGAATTAAACCATTTGTGCACTGCCCCACTCAAACCATAATGATTTAGCTTATCTAAAAGAATTCCATGATTTACACAATCAAAGGCCTTTGAGAGATCACAAAAAATACCAATGGGTGATGTCCGGTTATTCAGAGCATTTAATATTTGATCAGTGAAAGTGTATATAGCATTTTCTGTTGAAAAGCCTTTCTGAAAACCAAACTGACATTTTGTTAGTACTTTATTTTTATAAATACGGGACACTACTCTTGAATACATTACTTTCTCAAAAATTTTTAATGGAGCTGTCAGAAGAGAGATTGGGCGGTAGTTGCTGACATCCGAAGTATCACCCTTTTTATGCAATGGTTTTACAATGGCATATTTCAGTCTATTGGGGGAAACACCCTGCTCCAAAGACCTATTACATACGTGGCTGAGAATCCTACTTATCTGTGGGGAACAAGCTTTAAGTACCTTGCTGGAAATGCCATCAATTCTGTAAGAGCTTTTACTTTTCAGTGAGTTCATTACTTTACTGATTTCAGAGGGAGAGGTTGGTGGAATTACAGTTGTTTCAAACTGCACAGGTATGACCTCTTCTATTAGTAGCCTTGCCTCTTCTAGTGAAGATCTAGATCCTATTTTCTCCACAACATTTAAAAAATGATTATTGAAAATATTTTCAATTTCTGATTGTTTGTTAGTACACTTTTCATTCAGTTTTATGGCACTGAAGTCTTCCTGTGCTCTTGGTTGCCTTGCTTCCCTTTCAATAATTTCCAAATTGCTTTAATTTTATTATCAGAGTTACTGATCTCAGACATGATACACATGCTTCTGGAGTTTTTAATAACTTTTCTTAGTACCGCACAATAGGTTTCATAATATTGAACAATCTGGGGGTCAGTACTCCCTCTTGCTGTTAGATATAGTTCTCTTTTACGATTGCAAGATATTCTTATTCCTTTAGTTAGGCAAGGTTTTTTATATGTTTTCTTAGTACTCCCTCTTGCTGTTAGATACAGTTCTCTTTTACGATTGCAAGATATTCTTATTCCTTTAGTTAGGCAAGGTTTTTTATATGTTTTCTTGGAATTATGTTTAACTATTTTCTTGGGAAAACAATTTTCAAATACCCTTAAAAATGTATCGTGAAATAAGTTATATTTCAAGTTTGCATCCCAGTCTAGCTGCTGTAGGCTTTCCCTAAAGTTTGCAATATTTATATTGTTAATTGAACGCACTGCTTTGAAAGTCTGATTTGATATACTGCATGGAGTTATGTCAGCTACTGTAACTAGCTGTGCACCATGATCTGAAAGACCATTCTCAACAGGAAAAGCATTTATGTCCTTAAACGTATATTGGTCTACAAAAAAGTTATCTATCAATGTACAGCTGTTCTTTGTTATCTGAGTAGGAAAATCAATGATGGAGCTCAAATTGAAAGAAATGAGTAATACTACAAGGTCATTCTTCCTATTACACTCTTTTGGGGAATCAACATTGAAATCCCCACAAATGATAATTTGCTTCCCCTTGTCTGACAGATAGCACAACAAAGCATCCAAGTTTTCTAGAAATAGCTGGAAATTCCCTGAGAGGGACCTATACAGTGTTACAATTATGAAAGTGCCATCATTTAGTTTAAGTTCAGTGGCACATGCTTCCATATGTTGCTCTACACAAAATTTTTTAGTTTCTAAATTTTTTACACTGTGGAAGTTTTTGACATATATGGCAACTCCTCCTCTCATCATATTATCTCTACTTACATGTGCAGCTAATTTGTACCCATCGATGCTAACCTTTTACATATCAGTGACAATGTGATGCTCACAGAGGCATAGTACATCTTTTACATTCTTAGTTCCTATATCTTCTAAACAAAGCAGAATCTCATTAATTTTATTCTTCAATCCCCCGATATGTTGATGAAATATACTAACATTATTTTTCACTTTACTTTTGTGAGTATCTTGAACTTTTTAAAAATCTTTAGTACTTGCCTGGCTGAGTTTCCCACTGGACACTGATCTTACACTAAAAAAGAGTTTCCACCATGAGGTGTAGTTCCCCCCCCCCCCCCCCCTTTAAATTTCCTGCTATCAGCGCAGCCAGTTTACCCTTCCCTTTCTTGTTGAGGTGTAGGCCATGTCTAGTATAGTCCCACCTACAGAGTGAATCAAAAGGAACCACACCAATGTGTGACACTGCACCAGATCCAAGTAGCCATTCCAATTCCAAATTAACTCTCCTGACAGAAGAGCTCAAATGTAGTCAGTCGTGGCACTCCAGAAACGACACAAACCCAACACTGGTATGACTCGATGTTGATGCACTCCAGAACCGACACAAACCCAACCCTAGTATGACTCGATGTTGATGCAATCTTTGCCAGGTCACACTCTATGCTGTACCCCGGATTGTATGATTACATGATAGCAGAACAAACACTGGTAGCAGTTACTTCTGTAAAATATCTGGGAGTATGCGTGCGGAACGATTTGAAGTGGAATGATCATATAAAATTAATTGTTGTTAAGGCTGGTACCAGGTTGAGATTCATTGGGAGAGTCCTTGGAAAATGTAGTCCATCAACAAAGGAGGTGGCTTACAAAATACCTGTTCGACGTATACTTGAGTATTGCTCATCAGTGTGGGATCCGTACCAGATCAGGTTGACGGAAGAGATAGAGAAGATCCAAAGAAGAGCGGCGCGTTTCGACACAGGGTTATTTGGTAACCGTGATAGCGTTACGGAGATGTTTAGCAAACTCAAGTGGCAGACTCTGCAAGAGAGGCGCACTTCATTGCGGTGTAACTTGCTCGCCAGGTTTCGAGAGGGTGCGTTTCTGGATGAGGTATCGAATATATTGCTTCCACCTACTTATACCTCCCGAGGAGATCACGAATGTAAAATTAGAGAGATTCGAGAGTGCACGGAGGCTTTGCAGCAGTCGTTCTTCCCGCAAACCATACGTGACTGGAACAGAAAAGGGAGATAATGACAGTGGCACGTAAAGTGCCCTCCGCCACACACCGTTGGCTGGCTTGCGGAGTATAAATGTAGATGTAGATGTAGATCTCTGTCAATACTGTTGCCCGGCCCACCCACAATAGCCACGGTATCTTCCTTAGTAAAGCCTCTACATAGTGAACCTGAATCCTCTGTAACCTGCCCCAGTACAGCACTAGGTTCGAAAAAACTTGTGACATGGTATTCTGAGCCTAATTCATCCTGCAGAAGTTGGCCCACACTCCTAGCATGCGAACTACCTAGCAACAAGACTTTCTTTCTCTTTGCAGACTTCCCTACATTCTTATTCAATTTGCTACTGAAAGCTTGTTGAGCCCTGTCTACATCTACTTCTGTGAGAGGCTCATCAGTTTCTGACTGAGGCAACAGGTCAGGCACTGAGTATAATTAAATAATGACTTATGCGATGTTTACAGTTGGTAAAGACCATTGCTTAAATCTAGATGACTCTGCTCTAGTTCATCGAGTTGGATCTTTATATTCATAAAATATGTTGTATAATAATTATGTATAACCTCCGAAAAACTAATTTCTTGAACTTAATATTTTAGTTAAAAAATTAATTAATCACTAGTAAACTCTTCATCTAACAAACAACTGGTTCTCATTGTACAGTCTTTAAATTTCAAGCCACATTATACAAGAATTTGATTAAAAATGGTGTGTCCTGGGAGGTCTCCAAACCTCGATATTTGCCCCCCCCCCCAAGATCCAGAAACAGTCGCCCACAGCGCGCTCTCTTACCCCCCCCCCCCCCCCCCCCCGCCCAGTCTGCTGCTGATCAGAGGAAACTTGGAAGACTGGCCGAGGGCCAAGTGTAGGAGTATAGGCAGAAATTGATTGTTACAACTGTGTGTTACATAATGCAGTGCTAAAAATTCTTAATACCTGTTCAACAACACCTACAGAAAATACCATTTAACTGGCAATTGTAATGGGCGAGTTGTGGCGCCCCGAAAAAGTTCAGAGTTGGCTTGGCCACATGGGCCGGTCGGCAAGCCGAGGCTCATCAGCAACTGCGTGGTGCTGAACGTTAGCCCGAGCAAGAGGGGCAGCCCCAGTGCGTGATGCAGGCCAACCACGTGTCTGGGAATTCCATGTTGATGCTGTGTCAAGGTCTGTGCTTTGTGTCAATGAAGGAGATTTATATGCCGGCAGTGCCAAAGATGGTTGACTTTGTGAAACCATTGTTGTTGTTGTGGTCTTCAGTCCTGAGACTGGTTTGATGCAGCTCTCCATGCTACTCTATCCTGTGCAAGCTTCTTCATCTCCCAGTACCTACTGCAGCCTACATCCTTCTGAATCTGCTTGGTGTATTCATCTCTTGGTCTCCCTCTACGATTTTTACCCTCCACACTGCCCTCCAATACTAAATTGGTGATCCCTTGATGCCTCAGAACATGTCCTACCAATCGATCCATCCTTCCAGTCAAGTTGTGCCACAAACTTCTCTTCTCCCCAATCCTATTCAGTACCTCCTCATTAGTTATGTGATCTGCCCATCTAATCTTCAGCATTCTTCTGTAGCACCACATTTCGAAAGCTTCTATTCTCTTCTTGTCTAAACTATTTCTCGTCCACGTTTCATTTCCATACATGGCTACACTCCATACAAATACTTTCAGAAACGACTTCCTGACACTTAAATCTATACTCGATGTTAACAAATTTCTCTTCTTCAGAAACGCTTTCCTTGCCATTGCCAGTCTACATTTTATTTCCTCTCTACTTCGACCATCATCAGTTATTTTGCTCCCCAAATAGCAAAACTCTTCTACTACTTTAAGCGTCTCATTTCCTAATCTAATTCCCTCAGCATCACCCGACTTAACTCGACTACATTCCATTATCCTCTTTTTGCTTTTGTTGATGTTCATCTTATATCCTCCCTTCAAGACACTATCCATTCCGTTCAACTGCTCTTCCAAGTCCTTTGCTGTCTCTGACAGAATTACAATGTCATCGGCGAACCTTAAAGTTTTTATTTCTTCTCCATGGATTTTAATTCGTACTCCGAATTTTCTTTTGTTTCCTTCATTGCTTACTCAATATACAGATTGAATAACATCGGGGAGAGGCTACAACCCTGTCTCACTACCTCCCCAACCACTGTTTCCCTTTCATGCCCCTCAACTCTTCTAACTGCCATTTGGTTTCTATACAAATTGTAAATAGCCTTTCGCTCCCTGTATTTTACCCCTGCCACCTTTAGAATTTGAAAGAGAGTATTCCAGTCAACATTGTCAAAAGCTTTCTCTAAGTCTACAAATGCTAGAAACGTAGGTATGCCTTTCCTTAATCTAGCTTCTAAGATAAGTCGTAGGGTCAGTGTTGCCTCACGTGTTCCAATATTTCTACGGAATCCAAACTGATCTTCCCCGAGGTCAGCTTTTACCAGTTTATTCACTCGTCTGTAAAGAATTCGCGTTAGTATTTTGCAGCTGTGACTTATTAAACTGATAGTTCGGTAATTTTCACATCTGTCAACACTTGCTTTCTTTGGGATTTGAATTATTATATTCTTCTTGAAGTCTGAGGGTATTTCGCCTGTCTCATACATCTTGCTCACTAAATGGAAGAGTTTTGTCAGGACTGGCTCTCCCAAGGTTGTCAGTAGTTCTAATGGAATGTTATCTACTCCCGGGGCCTTGTTTCGACTTAGGCCTTTCAGTGCTCTGTCAAACTCTTCACGCAGTATCATATCTCCCATTTCATCTTCATCTACATCCTCTTCCATTTCCATAATATTGTCCTCAAGTACATCGCCCTTGTATGGACCCTCTACATACTCCTTCCACCTTTCTGCTATCCCTTCTTTGCTTAGAACTGGGTTTCCACCTGAGCTCTTGATATTCATGAAAGTGGTTCTCTTTTCTCCAAAGGTCTCTTTAATTTTCCTGTAGGCAGTATCTGTCTTACCCCTAGTGAGATAAACCTCTACATCCTTACATTTGTCCTCTAGCCATCCCTGCTTAGCCATTTTGCATTTCCTGTCGATCTCATTTTTGAGACGTTTGTATTCCTTTTTGTCTGCTTCATTTACTGCATTTTTATATTTTGTCCTTTCATCAACTAAATTCAATATTTCTTCTGTTACCCAGGGATTTCTACTAGACGTCGTCTTTTTACCTACTTGATCCTCTGCTGCTTTAACTACTTCATCCCTCAAAGCTGCCTCTCCTTCTTCTACTGTATTTCTTTCCCCCATTCCTGTCAATTGTTCCCTTATGCTCTCCCTGAAACTCTGTACAACCTCTGGTTTAGTCAGTTTATCCAGGTCCCATCTCCTTAGATTTCCACCTTTTTGCAGTTTCTTCAGTTTTAATTTGCAGTTCATAACCAATAGATTGTGGTCAGAGTTCACATCTGCCCCTGGAAATGTCTTACAATTTAAAACATGGTTCCTAAATCTCTGTATTACCATTATATAATCTATCTGATATCTTCTAGTATCTCCAGGCTACTTCCATGTATACAACCTTCTTTTATGTTTCCATAATGGCAGACATTTCACAGTTCATGCAGAAATTAATAATAGCCAGAGGAGTCATGATTCCTGAAAAAGAAACGTGTACATTACCTTATTTGCACGACGATTCTGATGGTGTAATCAGATTTTCAATATCTTTATTAGTTTTAAGTTTAGTACCTGACTGTAAAATATACAAGTAACACCGAGCAATGAATTTCCAAAATCTAAACGGTTCATCTGATTTTGTCGATCGACATGTCTTTTGAAAGCTATTAGTGTAAACCTAAATTGGTATTAATTACAGGCATGTAACTTGAATAGTACATGAGTTATTGGAGGTCAAAGTGGCCGATTACTATCGATCACGTCAGGCCATAAGTACTCCACAGTTACAAGAAAAAGTAGCATGCTTATAAGTATATTTATTCGTCAATGTCTTTGTTTATATCCGATATATACTATTCATGAAGAAATTGGTCAAATATTTACTGTGGTTTAGAAAGCACAGAGACATTAAGCTACTGGCCTACTTTTGTTTCTATTCCTTTGATATATGTTTATTTGATTTGTTTCTGTATTTAATAATGTGTGTTAGAGCGTGTTTATGGTCCAGCCGTAGGAATATTTACTGAATTTCAAGTTATTTAATTGTAAATCGAGTATTTAATATGTGTTTCAATATGTTTGTGAGAATGTGTTGGCTTGGAGACATGGCAGGAACTCTCTAGCCAATCACAGCGCTCATTACTACGGTAGGCGACTACCAAAGTCAAAGGAGAGACTGGATGGAAGTGGGGGAGGGGCATTGAGTCGCACGGAACAGGGGAGTTCTGGACAGGAAGGCGCGACGGATGGTCGCAGGAAATACTTGGAGAGTGTTGAGCAGTTTGCATATGGTCGCGGGAGATAGAAATAGTTCATAGTGCCGACTGGTGCACTTGTGAGATGACCGTGGCGTCTGGAGTGAAGACATAGTGTGCGTTTAGAAGTGAATATCTCGAGAGCTATATTGTTGTTCGCATCTCATTACGTGAAGTAGGAAGCTATAGTTTCCCTGTTATTCAACTTATATTTTCTTTCACTGCTGCACCATCGTCACCAATAAGTGTTTTGCAGAAATAAACGGCATTCTTAAAACTACTTCTGCTATCGTACTCATCATTTAAAGTCGTTAAAATAGGACCTGCAGATTTTATTTAATTGCAATATTTATTTAAAAATTTCTATGTTATGTCCAAAATTCGCAATTTCCGAGTGATAGGAACCTTCGACCATTCTAATCATGTGTGTATTCATCTTGTATATTGTAGACTCAGCAGTGTTTGGCATGCAATGTGGCAACTACGTATCCCACCCCCTAGACAGCGAGACCAGGCAAAACTTTTAATATGTCATCTCTGAGTCTGTGGGTACGTAGTTGAGGGTAACGTTTTTTAATTGAAAACCCGCAATTGGAGGTTTCTCGTCTGGGATTTGTGTTCTGCAAAGTGTTAATTCCTTTGATCTCTGTCAGTCAGCATACAATGCGAAGTGTAAAAATCTTTGCAAAACCAATAGAGATTTTTGTAGAGTGAACCTCCCACAAAACACAGTATGAGATCGGGTTTTTTATTTCTTTATTTTTTTTTTTTTTTTTTTTGCAATAAGTTTTCTGGAAATAGTGAAATTTCGCAGTAATTTTCACAACTAATACATGCTATCGGTAGAGGTCCTAATCTATCTCGTTAAAGGCAATTTGCGTGGGGGCTCATAGTCTAAATAAGTTGAGTGCAGGGAACGGTGGCGGTTAGCGTGCTTAACAGACAGCAGTATTGGAGACAGTTGGAACACGCGGTCATCGGCAGCAGTTACAGTTACATCCAGCTGCTCCTCCAGTGGCTGATGCATATCAACAACAGTACGACGGCAGCGTCTTCGAGTACTTCAGGGCACGCTTCAATGTCGACTTTCACTGGAACCGACGGCATCATCATGGCAGAGGGAACTATCTCAGATCAGATAAGTACCTGCCCAAATAGGTAGTGTTCAACTCTGAAGTTAAAGCTCAACTTATAGATCTGGCGAATATAAAACATTCACCTAGAGTGTGTAATTCTGAAAACAGAAGTGAGCCGGTTAGTCCGAAATCAGAGCTCGAAAGTGTAACTAGTAGGAATTCAGGCAAGGGGAATGAATGTGGGGAAGATATGATGTCTCAGCTAATGCAAATGATCCAGGGATTGGGGAATAATATGAATACAATGGCAAATAATATCAGTACTATTTGAACAGATATGGGTACATTGCGTACAGATATGAGACACATTGCAAACAGTTACCTATACAAATCGGACTGATATGGGTACAATGCGAACTGAAATAGGTTCCGCTATGACAAAGGAAGTTGACAAAATTATGGGTAATCTTGAAAACGCAAGATGATAAATTAAAATGTGTCTGAGGGACTAAATTACAGATGAAGTTGTAATAGTAAAATCTAAAATCGAATCAGTGGAAAAAGATCTTGGGGAAAAAATGGATAAGATACAGACGGAACTTGGGGGCAAGGTAAGCGACTGTATAAAAGCGCAAGATGCTCATAAAAGCGATATAAATTTAGCAATTAGTGACATTGTCAATCGTGTAGGTGAGGGGGAGAAAGAAGTGGTCAAAATTAAAAATAAAATAGAGTCCAGTATCACTAGTGAAAATGAATTTAAAAAACAAATGCAACAGATAAAAAGTGATTTAAATTCGTTAGCCTCTCAACAGGCCATGCCAGTTATACATATCCCTTGGGCAAATATCAGATCTGTGAAACGTTACACAGATGAGAGAAGATATCACCCAGTAAATTTCTTGGCTGCGTGTAGGGACGCTTTTTCTCACGGCATGTCAGACGAAGCGAAAATAAAATACGTTAAACTGTATTTGGAGGGAGACCCACAGTCATGGGCAAATGTTAAATGTAGTTCGTGCGAATCGTTCGAAGAGTTCGAAAAGTGTTTTTTGAATAAATTTTGGACTGAGGCGAAACAGATACGGATCCAAAATGAGTTTTTAAACGGGCCGAGATACAGATACGGTAATGGGACGATGAGAGATTTTTGCAAGCGCGAACTTGGCAACCTTATGCATGTGAAACATCGGTTGGGAGTTTTTACGGAAATCACCATGTTAAAAAGGCGATTACCCGAAAATTTTCAGTGGGATCTGTTCCATAGCCCATGTGATTCCGTGGACGAATTTCTAGAATCTGTAGAAAAATTAGAGAGGGCTTTGAAGTTCAAACCTCAGAGCGAACTGGTTGGTAGTTATCAAAATGGGAATCCATATAATTATCACCAAAATAATAATCGTGAGAGAAATCAAAGGAATTCTCAGGGATATAGTGGCTGGAATGAGCAGAATGGTCGGAGAACGAACGGGAGTGATAACTTCCGTGAACGGGACCCAAGTAAAGAACGCAGATTTGAAGGGGGAAATTCGCGCTAAGTGCAATCGCGTAACAACTTGTCTGGAAACTGATGTTGTTCACATCTCAGGTCCGGGGATGGCGATCTGAACAGGCGATGAAAAGGACTGGAGATAATGGTAACGGTAGAAATGTTGATACGTTTGGAGAAGGGCAACAAATATGTTATATGGAGTATGTCAAAGAGGACGGCTATATAGGTGTCTCTTTCAATAAAAGCAGGCGCGAACTGTGGAAGCATAGATTTGTGAGAGATTGAAGTAAATGTAATGGGAATAAATTTGCGGGGAATGATGTAAGTTATGAATGTGTAATGAATGAGTGTGTGAATGGAGATGAATGGAAAGATTCAGTGGTTCAAAAAGAAGTTAAAGAGAAGATGAATTTTATGAAAGCAAATTGTGTGGGGAGTTCTGAAGAGGTATTAGCAGACAGTAGTAACTGCAGTAAGGAAGGTGTTGTAGTAGCAAGTATTTGTGAGTTGGCGCAAAGCGTCGATGTCAGTGAAGGTCTCGCCAGCTGCAGGTGACGGTGCCTGTGTTTCGGCGGAAAACGTAAATGCTACTAAGGGAGGCTTAGCATTGGTCTCGCCAGCAGTTGAAGTTAAAAATGTATCGGAGGAGGTAGATGATTTCTGTTTAAAGGAACAGAGTAATGGTAATTTATGTAATGATATAAAAGCTAGTGGTATTGATACTTTGGAGGAAGGAATTTAGGCGTTTCTAGTCACAAACGATGAATTGATGAATGTGTGGATCTAAAACGTTTGTCAGAGTATGAATGTGAGAATGTATGTATAGTAGGATCGGGGGTTAATCTGGATGAAAAGTGTGTAGAAATGGCAGTGTGTGCTGATTTTTGTCCGATCACAGTGGAATGTAGCAAGTCTGGAAGTCCCAAAATTGTACGACAATGTATCAGCAATTAGTGTAATGTAGTGGCGGAGGATAAAGTTGTGTACAATTCACGTAAAGTTAATTTGTCGACGGAGGAAAGTAAGGTTTCTGGTGTGAATTTATCAAGTGATTTAAATGGTGTATCAGCAGATAAGGTTGGTGAGATGAATATTTATGGTGATGATGGCTTAGGCATCGATATATTATTTCAGGAAGATAAAGTGTTTAACAGTGAACTGATGTGTAATTTTGTTGAAGCTGCAAGTGACGATATTTTGGAGGGGAAAAACAGTAAAGTTGTGCATGCTGTGGGTAGTGAGTCGGCGAAAGGTGTGGTAGAACTAACAGAACACTTAGAGAGGGCTAAAGCAAAAAGTGTGGATGGTGGTAGTTTGTGTAATGAAGTTCGCACGAATTGGTATATGAAGGAGGAGTGCGATTTTAGTGTGAATGATTGGCGTTGGTACGGTAGAACGTTACGGTCGTTACTGCCGCATATGTGGAAACGAGAGAAGCTTAAAATTGCTAGAGGTTTAGAAAAGGGAAGGAATGAATTTGGGGCGAAGGAAATATTTAAAATTTTTGGGAATGAACATGAGATTGAGGCACGGGTAGATCAGGATGTGTGTACGCTAGAAATGGAAGAGAAGGGACGAGACGTAGAAAATGATTTATTAAGGGAGAAATATTTATAACGAAAGGAAATGGTAAATGTGCAGCCAATTATTGAAATTAAAGTTGGCAAAGAAATGGTAGATGCACTTCTAGATTAGGTAGTAATGTATCAGCGGTGTCGGAAAGTTTTATGAACATGATCGAAAATACGAAACTAGTAATCTTCCCAGTCACTAGCGTTCAGATTAAAAAGGCAGTTGGTGGTATGAGTAAGCCGATAAGACAAAAAATACTTTTAGAATTTAAATGTGAAGAAATTAAATTCGAGATATAATATTTTGTAGTGGGTGGTCTAGTAAAGAGATAATTTTAGGAACTGACTTACTGTGCAAATACAATACTTCGCTTAATTGTGTAGGGAAATGCCTAGAATTCGAATTTCAGAATGAAAAAAGGCAAGTAAAATTTAAAAGCCTTTTAACAGGCGAAAATCAGATTGCTCGTGCCATAGTTACTGAGGGTTGGAGTGAAGAAGTCGATATGCATAACAGAATTAAGGAAGTAATTGATGCAGTCAAGGGTATGTCAGAAGGGAAAAAGAAACAGTTATGTGGGTTGTTGTACCGCTACGAGGACATATTCTCGGATCGACTTGGTAAAGTTACCGATTTCGAGTCCTCTATAAAAGTGAAACCTCACGAACCAATGAAGTACAAACCGTATATGTAATACCTATAGCTGATCGGGATGCCGTCAGAGTTCGATTGAAACAAATGTTGGATTGGGGTATAGTCGAACAATGTAGGAGCGATTACTGCAGTCCTATCGTTATTATTAAAAAAACGTGATAACTCGGTCAGAATAGTATTAGATGCGAGCAAAATAAGTAAAGCAATTGTAATGGAATTAGACCGCCTGGCAATATAGAGGAACTGCTGCAGAATTTTAATAATATCAATTTAGTGTCCGGTGTTGATCTGACCTCGTGATTTTGGCAGATCCCGTTGGCAGAGGAAAACAGACGGTACACTTCATTCCTTTTGAAGGGCAAAGCTACCGGTTTAGGGTAGTACCACTCGGAAATACAATTTGTGTGGCAGTTTTTGTAAGAGCGTTGAGTCATGTCCTGGGGGAGAGTCTAATGAGCAAAATCGTAATATACGTAGATGATATATTGATCGCTACAGAAACGTGGAATGAGCATTGTCGAGTTTTGGAGGAGGTACTCATGGCATTGAGAAGGAGTGGAATGACTTTAAAGCTAACAAAATATGAGTTTGTTCGAGCAGAAATTCAATTCTTGGGGCATATCCTTACTTCGGAAGGAATTTTACGTAGTTCCGAAAAATTAAGTCCATTGCCGAATGTAATAGACCCAAAAGTAGGGAACAACTGAGGTCAAACTTGGGCTTGTGTGGTTTCTACAGAAAATTTTTGGGGGAGGGAGGAATGAATATTCCGAATTTAGGCAAATTGTTGAAGAAAAATACAGCTTGGAGGTGGACCGAGGAATGTGAGACGGAATTCCAGGTTATAAAGGATAAATTGTGCAATAAAAAGAAGTCTTACTACCCAGATATGAATCTCCCTTTCTGTTTAGCGTCGGACAGTTCGGACTATAGAATAGGTTGTGAGCTGTTTCAGGAAAAGCTAGTCGATGGAAAAATTGAACACCTTAGTGTGGCATTCTCCAGTCGTATGCTAAATACGCACGAATGGGGATACAGCACATCGGAGAAGGAGATGCTCTCGATAGTGCACGTATTTAAGAAATTCCGCATGTACTTACAAGGGAACGTCCCCATCGCACCCCGCTCAGATTTAGTTATAAGTTGGCACAGTGGATAGGCCTTGAAAAACTGAACACAAATCAATCGAGAAAACAGGAAGAAGTTGTATAGAACTATGAAAAAATAAGCAAAATATACAAACTGAGTTGTCTATTCGTTAAGATAGGTAACATCTAGGGAACTCTGAGTTCTTGAGCGCCGTGGTCCCGTGGTTAGCGTGAGCAGCTGCGGACCGAAAGGTCAGCGGTTCTAGTCCGCCCTCGAGCTAATACTTTAATTTCTTATTTTCGCAAAGTTATGATCTGTCCGTTCGTTCATTGAAAGCTCTGTTCACCGTAATAAGTTTAGTGTCTGTGTTTTGCGACCGTACCGCAAAACCGTGCGATTAGTAGACGAAAGGACGTGCATCTCCAATGGGAACCGAAAACATTTGATCGCAAGGTCATAGGCCAACCGATTCCTCCACAGGAAAACATGTCTGATATATTCTATACGACACTGGTGAAGGCATGTGCGTCACATGACAGGAATATGTTGTCGACCCACCTAACTTGTACACTTGGCAAATGGGTAAAAAGATTCTTCTACCTTGCCCGATTTAGGTTTTCTTGTGGATGTGATAATCAGTCCCAAAAAAGTGATGAAAACATAAGAGTTTGTCTCATAAACTGAAAATAAAATATTAAACTTTTCACTGGAGGTGAAACATAGACACTAAACGTATTAGAGTGAACAGAGACGTCAATGAACGAATGGACAGATCATAGCTTTGCGAAAATAAAGAAAATAAACTTTTCACTCGAGGCAGAACTTGAACCAAGGATCTCTCGCTTCGCAGTTGCTCACGCTAACCACGATACCACTACGCTCCTGCGATCCTGCCCTCCTTGATGTTGCTTATCTTGCGTATGGACTACTCAAACTGTATATTTTACTTATTTTTTCATAGTTCCACACAACTTCTTCCTGTTTTCTCGATTGATCTGTGTTCAGTTTTTCAAGGCCTATCCACTGTGCCAACTTATAACTGAATCTGAGGGGGGTGCGATGGGGAGGTTCCCTTGTTAGAGGGCAGAAGAGTGACAGTGTTGTTGGACCACAAGGCGCTGAGTTATCTGCAGGACTGCAGGATACTGAACGACCACTTAATGCTTTGGGAAATGTTTATGCAGCAATTCGAATACTAAATTCGCTACATCAAGGGTAAAGAAAATGGTGTTGCTGATGCTCTGTCCAGATTACCAGTTGGAGCGGAAGACGATGGATGGGAGGAGCCGAACGAATTTAAGCTACTGTATATGAAAGGGTAGCGGGGGAGAAAGAAATACGTGCGGTGTGCAAAGACATGCGGCGAGCACAAAACGACGATCCTGAACTGAAACACATTAAGGTGAATTTCGGCAGCAAGGGATACGAGAAAGTTCCTAAATTTTTTAAGAGACCCAAGGCGGAAATATGAAGATACGGACAAATGGAGACTGTGTTTTCCCAATAGGTATGTGGAACAATTAATAGACTACGTCCATTTAAGTGAAGGACATTACGGGGCCGAAAAGTGCACCGAAATCATCGAGGAATACACCCGCGTAAATAACCTGGCCTGACGGGTCCGCGGTCAGCTGGCGGCGTTTGACCGTTGCCAACGGCTGAAATACTGTACGACCACGCAACAGGGGGAAATGCAAAGCATTATACCTACTAAAGTGGGCGAGTTACTGGCTGTGGAGTATTTTGGCCCACTACTCACAGGACACGGCGGCATGAAGTACATCTTTGTTGTGGTGGACGTGTTCTCTAAGTTCTTTAAACTGTATCTGATATGGAAAGCGAATACTAAAACTCTGATCGCCAAACTGTAGAAGGATTTTTTTCAAGGATATTATAAAACCAGTAAGCCTTTGTCTGACAACGGATCACAGTTTACTTCGAACGATTGGAACATGTTCATGAACGACCAGGGTGTGCAACATATCCAAATATCCGTTTACCATCCAGCAAGCAACCAGTGTGAACGGTATATGCAGGAAGTAGGACGTTTATGTAGGATGTATGGCAGCAATCGTCATTCCAAATGGGTGGAGTACATGAGCGCGTATGAGGATATACTCAACAGCGTAAAAAGTAAGACCATGGGGTACTCACCTTTGGAAGTCATGACTCGAGTGAAACCAAAGTTCCTGCTCAGAGAAACAGAAGAATTCCCGCCGCGGAAAGCTGAATCAGCTGCTGAAAGAGAGCAGGCAGTAACGGCCCGCATGAGAAAGTTAGCTGCTGAAAGGAAAAGGTGACACTAAGGCGATATAAACCGATGAAGAAAAAAGGGGTTGACAAAGTGCTTGTGTGCACCAAAGAGAGTTCCAGCGAAGTGGACGAGGAGATTAGGAAATTATTCGAGTTATACTATAGACCATTTGTTGTGTGCAGAGTGCCTCACCTAAATGCATACTGTTTAAAATACCCTGTCTCAGGAAAACCTTTGGGTCTAAGAAATGTGATGGAGTTGAGGCTGTATATAGAGAAAGGGGAGAAATGAAAAGCTGTTCCAATTTGTAATTAGTGGTAGTAGCTTTGGATGTACGTGTGCAAGAGGGGGAAGTTTAGGCACCGAGGGTGCGTGCAGATCAGTGATCTCGTGCATTAAGTAAAATATGTACTGATTTATGCTTGGTATAAGAGGCTGGCAATGAGTTTAGTAGTCAGTTTGAAGGGTATTAAAATTGTAATCGTATGTGCACGCATTTTTTTGTGCATGGAGGTAGGAAGAATTTATTAACGTCAATTAAATAGAACTTGTGGGAATCTGAGCTTACTGTGATTCAGTCGTTTGCCTTGTGACTTTCATCATAAGGTATCCTTTTCCGCTGGAAGGAATCTTTAGCGAGGATCTTGGTTGGATTTGGGAAATGGTTTGTTGATGGGTTTCTACTTTTGGTTTTCGTTGTAGACAGATTTGTCACGTTAAACGGTGGAGCTCTGAATTCAGAGGCAGATACGATTTCTGCGAGGCACTTGGTCAAAAGACTGATGTGAGTTGATCAATAAGCGCTGAGTGAGTGGCACAAGAAGTGCTTACAAAAATCACACATAAGAGAAAGTACATTTAAAAATTTTCTTTTAAAAAAAAATTGCTTTTACCCAACTGAAATTCAGGCATTTATTTAATATGCCGTTTCGTCCATAATTTGTGTTATTTTAAGTTTATTTCAGAATTCGTGCTGCTCCCACAGCACTACAAAAATTTTGTAAACACTATTGGCCTGGCGTTTTAATCACTTAATTCTGTTATTTGAAATTTGTTTTATATGTACTAGTATGAACTGAAGGGTGCTACTTCAGAACATTCTGGCAAGCCGGAATGTTGATAAGGGGAAGTTCGTGTGGTAATCGGCGAGTTGAGGCGCCCTGAAAATATTCTAAGTTCGGAGTTGGGGCGGCCGCGCGGGCCACTCGGCCAGCCGGGCCCGGCAGCAAAGACGTGGTGCCGAACGTTGGCCGGACGGGAGGGGTAGCCCCAGTGCATGGGCAAGCACCATGGCTGGGAATTCCATTGTGACGCTGTATCGATGAAGGAGACACGCTGAGAGTGCCAAAGATGGCGGACTTTGTGAAACCTTAACGGCAGACATTTCACAGTTCATATAGAAAGTAATAGTAGCCAGATGAATCATGATACCTAAAAAAGAAACATGTACATTACTATTATTTGCACGACGATTCTGGTGGTGTAATCAGATTTTCAATATCTTTATTAGTTTTAAGTTTAGTACCTGACTGTAAAATATACAAGTAACACCGAGCAATGAATTTCCAAAATCTAAACGGTTCATCTGATTTTGTCGATCGACATGTGTTTTGAAAGCTATTAGTGTAAACCTAAAGTGGTATTAATTACAGGCATGTAACTTGAATAGTACATGAGTTATTGGAGGTCAAAGTGGCCGATTACTATCGATCACGTCAGGCCATAAGTACTCCACAGTTACAAGAAAAAGTAGCATGCTTATAAGTATATTTATTCGTCAATGTCTTTGTTTATATCCGATATATACTATTCATGAAGAAATTGGTCAAATATTTACTGTGGTTTAGAAAGCACAGAGACATTAAGCTACTGGCCTACTTTTGTTTCTATTCCTTTGATATATGTTTATTTGATTTGTTTCTGTATTTAATAATGTGTGTTAGAGCGTGTTTATGGTCCAGCCGTAGGAATATTTACTTAATTTCAAGTTATTTAATTGTAAATCGAGTATTTAATATGTGTTGCAATATGTTTGTGAGAATGTGTTGGCTTGGAGACATGGCAGGAACTCTCTAGCCAATCACAGCGCTCATTACTACGGTAGGCGACTACCAAAGTCAAAGGAGAGACTGGATGGAAGTGGGGGAGGGGCATTGAGTCGCACGGAACAGGGGAGTTCCGGACAGGAAGGCGCGACGGATGGTCGCAGGAAATACTTGGAGAGTGTTGAGCAGTTTGCATATGGTCGCGGGAGATAGAAATAGTTCATAGTGCCGACTGGTGCACTTGTGAGATGACCGTGGCGTCTGGAGTGAAGACATAGTATGCGTTTAGAAGTGAATATCTCGAGAGCTATATTGTTGTTCGCAACTCATTACGTGAAGTAGGAAGCTATAGTTTCCCTGTTATTCAACTTATATTTTCTTTCACTGCTGCACCATCGTCACCAATAAGTGTTTTGCAGAAATAAACGGCATTCTTAAAACTACTTCTGCTATCGTACTCATCATTTAAAGTCGTTAAAATAGGACATGCAGATGTTATTTAAATGCAATCTTTCATTTATAAATTTCTATGTTACGTTCAAAATTCGCAATTGCCGAGTGATAGGAACCCTTGATCATTCGATTCGTGTGTGTACTGTAGACTCAGCAGTATTTGGCATGTCATGCGGCAACTACGTATCCCACCGCGTAGAATCAAAAAAACCAGCCATAACTTTTAATATTTCAACTCTGAGTCTGAGGGTACGTGGTTGAGGGTCACATTTTTTATTCGAAAGCCTGCACAATCATTGGTACATGGGTGGCATATTGTCACAGAAACTTATGGATATCTCTAGTAATAATGTATTCAAAAAAAAAAAAAAAAAAAAAGGAAAGACCGACAGTTTAGTAGCACACGCCGTCCACCCCGTGTACCGAGACGTGTAGACAGTGATTGCTTCCTGCCTCAGTAAGCCGATCGAATAGAGCAAACAATCGCTGCTATTGGTAAAAGAGTCCTCCGCTCTCCTTCACATGTAGGATACTTTCAGCTATTACTCAAGCAGAAAATGCCTCTGGAAGAAACACGAGTTGAGTCAAGAGAAGACGTCACGCAGAATCCGAAGGCCTGGCTGGTCACCATTCCAAACGAAGCGTACCAGAAGTGTTTCGACAAATAGTGGTCGCGGTGGGAGCAGTGTGTACAATACAAGGCCGCTTCTTTGGCGAAGATTAGGGTTCTGTAGCTCCAAATCAGTAAATATATTTCTGAAACCAAAAGTTCGATACTTTCTTAACACTCCTCGCACATGTGAATATAGTGCCTTCAACACTAATTACCTCTATATCACGAGAAGTTAGGTTTTAACTGCACAACATAGAGAATAAACCGCTCTAAGAGATCTACTGGCACAAAGTGCTCATAATATTTTTTATGTTGTGATCACTGTGGTCTAAACTGGAATCAGTCTCTCCTAACACGTCGTGCGACATCATTTCTGTCCCTGTACATGTTCTGTTACAGCCGGCCGAAGTGGCCGTGCGGTTAAAGGCGCTGCAGTCTGGAACCGCAAGACCGCTACGGTCGCAGGTTCGAATCCTGCCTCGGGCATGGATGTTTGTGATGTCCTTAGGTTAGTTAGGTTTAACTAGTTCTAAGTTCTAGGGGACTAATGACCTCAGCAGTCGAGTCCCATAGTGCTCAGAGCCATTTGAACCATTTGTTCTGTTACAGTGTGGGCACAAACTTTTGGATGCTGCCGTTGCTCTATACGGTGGTGCATGATGTCAGCGATGCTGATTAGAAGTCAACCAAGTCAGAGTGGCTGTGTTGTGACACAAGGCCCCTAGCGGACAACGTGTTCCATTACGGGCTCTGCTGTCCAGACTTGCTATAAATAGTGACCCTTCAGCGGCACCTTGCTACTGCCCGCCGACGGCTGAGCCAAACAGGACGCTACAGCATTCATCAGTCCACAGCGCTACAAAACACATGTCGTAAAGGAAACCCAAATATACCTCGCTAGTGCAACACCGCCTGAGGCAGAATGGAATCGCAAACTGCGCGTGGCACCTTTAGACGATCATACCCAGCTCCAAATAATTTACTGAATATACTTTTTGTTCAGCCATAATATGCATAAAAATGCTTTCAGATCCAGTAATAAAAATACCAACATTATAATACGACGAAGAATGTCTATAAGACTCGTCTACACGTCGCGGTGTCTGCAAGACTTGTCTACAAGTCGCGGTAATTATGACTAAAATGTGAGCACCAATGTAATCGGCCCGAGAAATTTCGTATTTTTTATTTTTGAATGTAGCTGGATGTTTCTTTCCAGAAGGGAGACGTAGTAACGTTTACTCGCTTTTGTTACGTAAAACTTATTCCAAATTTCATGAGAAAAGAAATTCAGAATGGCTTCGAGCACTATGGGACTTAACTTCTGAGGTCATCAGTCCCCTAGAACTCAGAACTACTTAAACCTAACTAACCTAAGGACATCACACACATCCATGCCCGAGGCAGGATTCGAACCTGCGACCGTTGCGGTCGCGCGGTTCCACACTGTAGCGCCTAGAATGAAAATAAATAATATGCAATAATTTATAAGTTAAACTATGAAAATTAGCGGAATATTGTGGTTCTAACTTGGCCATTGCTAGTCCAAAGTCCGGATTCAAAAGATAATTGGGGAATAGGTACTTTATTTTGTCGCGTCTCGTGTCATTCATCTGCTCAGCACACATGGTGTACGGCGGAGCTCGATCGCACGGATGATTTCATAACATTGAGACCACACCGCGCTGCTGTCGGCGTTTCATAGAGGGGGCACTGAGGAAGGTCCCATATCACTGTCCGCCAGTAACAGAGTAATACTGGTCTACTACATCTACATCTACATGGATACTCTGCAAATCACATTTAAGTGCCTGGCAGAGGGTTCATCGAACCACCTTCACAATTCTCTATTATTCCAATCTCGTATTGCGCGCGGAAGGAACGAACACCTATATCTTTCCGTACGAGCTCTGATTTCCCTTATTTTATGGTGGTGATCGTTTCTTCCTATGTAGGTCGGTGTCAACAAAATATTTTCGCATTCGGAGGAGAAATTTGGTGATACGAATTTCGCGAGGAGATTCCGTCGCAACGAAAAACGCCTTTCTTTTAATGGTGTCCAGCCCAAATCCTGTATCATTTCTGTGACACTCTCTCCCATATTTCGCTATAATACAAAACGTGCTGCCCTTCTTTGAACCTTTTCGATGTACTCCGTCAATCCCATCTGGTAAAGATCCAGTCTTTGGGAACGGATCTTTCGTCGAGCGAACGGTTGTATATGATTGTTATGTACGGAGCTAATGCGTCGGCATACTCTGAAAGGAACCTAATTGGTATACACTCTGGACCAGAAGACTTGCTTTTATTAAGTGATTTAAGTTGCTCCGAGGATATTTACTTCTACGTTACTCATGTTGGCGGCTGCTCTCGATTCGAATTCTGGAATATTTTCTTCGTCTTCTTTTGTGAAGGCATTCGGGAGGCTGTGTATAGTAACTCTGCTTTGGCAGCACTGTCTTCGATAGTATCCCCATTGCTTTCGCGCAGACAAGGCATTGATTGTGTCTTGCCGCTAACATACTTCATATACGACTAGAATCTCTTTGGATTTGCTGCCAAGTTTCGAGGCAAAGTTTCGTTGTGGAAACTGTTACAAGCATCTCGCATTGACGTCCGCACTAAATTTAAAGCTTCTGTAAAAGATTGCCAATCTTGAGGATTTTGCGTCTGTTTAAATTTGGAATGTTTGTTTCGTTCTTTCTGCAACAGTGTTCTGACCCGTTTTGTGTTCCAAGGAGGATCAGCTTCGTCGTTTGTTAATTTATTTGGTATAAATCTCTCAATTGCTGCCGATACTATTTTTTTGAATTCAAGCCACATCTGGTCTACACTTATACACTCATGGAAATTGAAATAAGAACACCGTGAATTCATTGTCCCAGGAAGGGGAAACTTTATTGACACATTCCTGGGGTCAGATACATCACATGATCACACTGACAGAACCACAGGCACATAGACACAGGCAACAGAGCATGCACAATGTCGGCACTAGTACAGTGTATATCCACCTTTCGCAGCAATGCAGGCTGCTATTCTCCCATGGAGACGATCGTAGAGATGCTGGATGTAGTCCTGTGGAACGGCTTGCCATGCCATTTCCACCTGGCGCCTCAGTTGGACCAGCGTTCGTGCTGGACGTGCAGACCGCGTGAGACGACGCTTCATCCAGTCCCAAACATGCTCAATGGGGGACAGATCCGGAGATCTTGCTGGCCAGGGTAGTTGACTTACACCTTCTAGAGCACGTTGGGTGGCACGGGATACATGCGGACGTGCATTGTCCTGTTGGAACAGCAAGTTCCCTTGCCGGTCTAGGAATGGTAGAACGATGGGTTCGATGACGGTTTGGATGTACCGTGCACTATTCAGTGTCCCCTCGACGATCACCAGTGGTGTACGGCCAGTGTAGGAGATCGCTCCCCACACCATGATGCCGGGTGTTGGCCCTGTGTGCCTCGGTCGTATGCAGTCCTGATTGTGGCGCTCACCTGCACGGCGCCAAACACGCATACGACCATCATTGGCACCAAGGCAGAAGCGACTCTCATCGCTGAAGACGACACGTCTCCATTCGTCCCTCCATTCACGCCTGTCGCGACACCACTGGAGACGGGCTGCACGATGTTGGGGCGTGAGCGGAAGACGGCCTAACGGTGTGCGGGACCGTAGCCCAGCTTCATGGAGACGGTTGCGAACGGTCCTCGCCGATACCCCAGGAGCAACAGTGTCCCTAATTTGCTGGGAAGTGGCGGTGCGGTCCCCTACGGCACTGCGTAGGATCCTACGGTCTTGGCGTGCATCCGTGCGTCGCTGCGGTCCGGTCCCAGGTCGACGGGCACGTGCACCTTCCGCCGACCACTGGCGACAACATCGATGTACTGTGGAGACCTCACGCCCCACGTGTTGAGCAATTCGGCGGTACGTCCACCCGGCCTCCCACATGCCCACTATACGCCCTCGCTCAAAGTCCGTCAACTGCACATACGGTTCACGTCCACGCTGTCGCGGCATGCTACCAGTGTTAAAGACTGCGATGGAGCTCCGTATGCCACGGCAAACTGGCTGACATTGACGGCGGCGGTGCACAAATGCTGCGCAGCTAGCGCCATTCGACGGCCAACACCGCGGTTCCTGGTGTGTCCGCTGTGCCGTGCGTGTGATCATTGCTTGTACAGCCCTCTCGCAGTGTCCGGAGCAAGTATGGTGGGTCTGACACACCGGTGTCAATGTGTTCTTTTTTCCATTTCCAGGAGTGTATTATTAATTTGGAATGACTGGAGATTGTGTCTCAGGAAGGCGTCAAGTGAATTTTTATCTGCTTTTTTGAGTAGGTATATTTTTCGCTTATTTTTGGAGGATTTTGGGGATTACAATATTCAATCTCGCTACGACAACCCTACTACATATAAAAACCATTTCATGATTTTCCACTAGCATATTAAGGGCGTTTTACGGATGGAGGAGTGAGACAAAGACGCCACGTTGTAGCAGCATTGATTCGGTGGTATAAGCTACGCTGTAAATAATTGGTGGCTTCATTTAAGGTGGTGAAGGTTACTAAACTCTGTACCGTTTTAGTAATTTATCAAACTGTCTGCGTAACAGGTCCCCAACGTATTTTTTAACTGAATCCCTAAAGCTAGTGGGGCGAACAGGTGCCTTGGTGCCGCTGTGATCCTTGGCACATATCTTCGGAGATCTTACAGACAAGCGTAGCCGCTTATTTAGAGCGTGCAGCATAGTGAAAGCTTTTTATTTTTGTCATTAAGTGCCACTGGAGTAAACACAACTGTGCCAAGTGTGTGTGGAATATGTAACTGATATCGATTTCCCTTAGGGTGAATCTGCAACACAGACCAACTATCAGAAAATTAGCGAATGTGAGAAAGCTTGAGTCTGCTGTTGCAGTGAATCCCCGTTTCTGCGTGTTCATTGTCCATGACTGACACCCGGAGTCCCCTTTTCGATTTCCAGTATTACCAAGAATTTTTCCTTGGTAGGAGGACTTTAAATGGATTGAAGTTAGCCTCTTGCAGCAGACTGCACTGAGTAGCTGCTTCAATGGAAAGTTGTTGATCTGTGTCGTGACAGCCTACATATACAAGGTTATTGAAAATTATCTAGACACATTCAAGAGACTATAAATAATTTCTTCTGAGTTGAGGTATTATACGATTATGAAATAACAACTCAAGAAGAAAGCTTGCACACAGCGCAACCAAAAAGAGGGGAGTTATTCGGACGTGACAAAACCGAATACTGTACTCGTACTTGAACTGCCGACCTATGCTACATGGACTGAGAGTACAGTAAATCGCACTATAGAGTTGCGATTTGTGAAAGGGCAAGTACTGTTTGTTGTCTAAAGTACCTAATAACCCGGAAACATTAAGCTAGTGTGGTGAATGTGACTACGTCGTCTCTGCAGTAGCATACCCCAGAGAACTGCATCAGCTTCAACGTACCTGGACTGATGGATACGAGAGCAGCAATGTGATAGCTCTTCAACTGCATAGACTTAAAATTGTACAGCTAAGAATTAAAGCATGAAAGAAGGTGGTAAAAGCAGATGATGAAATTAAAAACTTACGATCTTTATGTGGTGATGATGACTTCGATGGAGATTGATGTGGCGCTCTTGTTTTCTTGTTGGCAATGATGGCTGGTGTTCGTGAGTTATGACTGCGACGCTGCTCAGAGACTTGACAACCAGCTCCGCGTAAATCATGAGAATGGAGGGGGTTATGAGGAGGAATATGGAACTGAGTTGGATGAGAAGTGGTTTCAGGGGTGTTGTTTGGAGAGGAAGAGTTTATAAGTGGTTCTTTGAGTGTTCGGAAGAAAGACAGCATCGTTCTGCTTAGGAGGAGACTGACGGTAGTAAGATGGAATGTAATGCTCAGCGGAAAAGAACCTACTATCTAGTTAGTTCTTCTTTTGTTTGACAACAGAACTGTCGTGTCAATGAAAACGACTATAAAATAGCGTGAGGTGAGTTAAATTACTGCAGTGACAAGTACTCTTTGATTATGGCACGAAGAAAGAATACGTTTGTTATTAACTAGCGTAAGTGGCGTGTGTTAATAGATACGTGTTCTTTAATATGAGGTAAAATGTATTAAAAATCCAGCCATGACTTTTGTACATGAGAAGGTCATAATTACTTACAACTATAAAACCGCTCCTTTGCTTTAGTCGTGTTCCCTGATATCAATATGCTTGTCATAAACGAAAAGCATTAAATCCTTATCAGTATGAGTAGATATACAATGAGATTTCTCCCACAATTTCCAAAAACTCGAAATTTCAGCCAAATGGCCGAAAAAACTGACGAAAACCCATGAAAGTTCTATCGAAATAAGGATTTTTACAGATAAGATGAACCATCATGAACGATGGAAAAACAAAGAACTTTCACAGAAGGAAAGTGAAAAACGAGTTCCACTCAACGTTCTGGACCACTTTTTTCCCAGCCCATCAAATTAGTCAAATTCAAACGTGATTTTAGATATTATCTTGAACCATTTATCCATTAAGTCGAACCGTGTATCTTACTCATTATGAAACATTTCTAAGGCTTTATCTACCATCATCTTCTCATCATCTACCATCATCTTCTCATTGTCTACCATCAACTTCTCTGGGCTCATTTATAAACAAAAAAATTTCTATAGAATATTTTTTCCTTACTCATACAGCTATCGTGTCATTCATCGAAACCCAACCATTTCACGTAGACTTTCACTTCTCAACACTTTTTGAACGAGATAGACATCAGGATAGTGAGTTTTCTGTTGTTCGTGTTCGTAAAAGATTCCTTTCCCTCCTTCACCATCCATGGCTTCCAACGATCAACAACAAAAATTTCTGTTGACCAATGGGCTGTGTAAGCTTTCTCAAAAATTCCCTTAAGTGTGCTGATTCTTACCTTATCGTTTACCTTGTACTTAGGCTTGACATCTTCACTGTAAACCATCTTACACAAGTCTTTTTCGTTCTCCTTAGTCACGTCCTTTGGCCTCATCTTTATCGTTGAGTGGTTTGTGTTGTTGTACTCATCAACCAAGTTTTCACCAGTTCAGTCCGTTTGCAGTTACCTTGAAGAACAAACTTTTTCCACATTTTTTCGTCAATTTCCTGTTAAATCTTTTACCAACTGATTTCTTCATCTCACTAAATGTTGAATAATGGTTGATGCCATGTTTCTTCCTCAGTTCACGAAATTCTTTATTGAACAACTCTTTACCATCGTCTTTCTGTAAATCTGATGGAATTCTCTTATGCAGAAGTTTTTCAAAGGTACCAATCACATTTTTTCCTGCTTTGTCCTTAATTGATATTGCCTATGCAAACTTCAAGAACACATCGATGACAGTCAACAACCGTTTGTGCCCTTTGTTCATCTTCGAGATGCCTTTCAGTTTGCCTAAGTCCATTTCTACTAGATCAGTTTGCCATATATCGTCCACACCAAGTGAGACAACGTTCCTTCTTTAAAAAAAAATTCTCATCGATTTGTGTAGTTCGCTACTGATTTCTTCACAAACATTAGTGAGCTCATCAGCACCTACAATATTTTTAACACACTCATTCTTCTTGGTCTTGCATAGTGTGCAAAGACCTCCAAGTCTCTGTCTTCCATTTCTTGATTTCATTCGTTGGGTTTCAGTAAACTTTTTGCACTTCAAGCACCAGATGTAACCGTCCTGAAGGAGTGAATCGACCATCTATACGGAAAAAAACTCACCTGTAATGTAATTTTCCCAAGGATGTGTGGATGCCTGAAAGAAGACAATTTACCTTCGTCTCTAGCGCACTAATCTTATCTAACGCATGCTTCATCTTTTTCTGGTAATCTTCCATAAACCGTCACTTCTTTAAATCAATGAGAATTCTCATATACTCAGCCTTTGTAACAAAATTTTTTAGTTCTTCTTTGTAGACATAGCTATCGAATTGTGTGAAAATACTTGGGTACTCAGCTTTCACGAAAGGATTATTTAATTCTTCTACCAAATACTGTTTGTTCACGAAATCTTTTTTATCGCTTGAATTAGGCACAGTCACTATTCTTCTACCATTAAAACTAACGTAAATCTTGTTGATAGCAAAAATTTCATCCCATTCCTTATGATATTGCTTGATCAAACCTTTTATTTACGAGTTCACCTTCTCTTGCAGTGATTACAAATCTTCGATTTTTGACTGAAAATCTTCAGTTTTTGATCAAACATCTTTGATTTTTAAAGATCTCTTAATTCTTGATTCAAAAGATCGAAAAATCTTCCAACTGCTTGGAAGACAGCAGCTTACTGCCAAAAATGTTCAGTTATACGGTTTAAAATTTCATTTAACTTACGACTGTCCGGCAAGAGCTTCAGCACTAGTCTACGCAAGTCACGACGGATGATTTTATGAATGTTTTGTAATCTCTCGACGTTGTAGAATGGTTCATCTTCTTCCAAGTAGTCAACTAGTTGTTTCGGTATGGTCCCACCCATTAAGTGTAAGACTATTTTCTTGTCCTTGTCTTTATACACTGAAGCGCCAAAGAAACTGGTATATGTATGCTTATTCAAATACAGAGGTATGTAAACAGGCAGAATATAGGACATCAAGTATCTGGCTCAGTTGTTAGATCGGCTACTGCTGCTTCAATGGCAGGTTATCAAGGTTTAAGTGAGTTTGAACGAGGTGCTGTTGTCGGCGTACGAGCGATGGGCCACGGAATCTCCAAGGTAGCGATGAAGTGGGGATTTTCCCGTACGACCATTTCACGAGCGTACCGTGAATGTCAGAAAAGCGGTAAAACATCAAATATCCGACATCGCTGCGGCTGAAAAAAGATCCTGCAAGAATGAGACCAACGACGACTGAAGAGAATCGTTCAACGTCAAAGAAGTGCAGCCCTTCCTCAAATTGCAGATTTCAATGCTGGGCCACCAACAAGTGTCAGCGTGAGAAACATGCAACCAAACATTATCGATGTGGGCTTTTGGAGCCGAAGGCCCACTCGTGTACCCTTGATGACTGCACGACTCAAAGCTTTACGCCTCGCCTGATCCCATCAACACCGTCATTGGACTATTGGTGACTGGACACATGTTGCCTGGTCGGACGAGTCTCGTTTCAAATTGTATCGAGCGTATGGACGTGTACGTGTATGGAGACAACCTCATGAATCCATACACCCCATTTGTCAGCAGGGGGCTGTTCAATCTGGAGGCTCTGTAACGGTGTGAGGCGTGTGTAGCTGGAGTGATATGGGATCCCTGATACGTCTAGATAACACTCTGACAGGTGACACGTACGTAAGCATCCTGTCTGATCACCTGCATTCATTCATGTCTATTGTGCATTCCGACTGACTTGGGCGATTTCAGCGACGCCCCACACGTTCAGAATTGCTACAGAGTGGCTCCAGGAACACTCTTCTGAGTTTAAACACCGCTGGCCACCAGACTCCCCTGACATGAACATTATTGAGCGTATCTGGGATGCCTGGCAATGTGCTGTTCAGAAGAGATCTCCACCCCACGTACTCTTACGGATTTATGGACACCCCTGCAGAATTCATGGTGTCAGTTCGCTCGAGCACTATTTCAGACAATAGTCGAGTCTATGCCACGTCGTGTTGCGGCACTTCTGCGTTCTCGCGGGGTTCCCACGCGATATTAGATAGGTGTACCTGTTACTTTGGCTCTTCAGCGTCGTGACATGACCAGTGTACCAACGTTGTCACAGATGTCTAAATTTACTACTCCACTTTCGATATTTTTTGGTTTCTTAGATAGTTCACCAATCATGAAAACGTTAGGAAAGAGTCTGATGGTCAACTGTTTTGTCAACTTTTCTAGATCAAAAATTGAAATAGGTTTGTCATATTTTCTAGTTATTTCTTCAAAATATTTTTCACTTTTTTCAACCCCCCTCCCCTTCTTTCCCTTCTTCTGCAGTGCCAAGTTGTGTCTCTTCTGTTCTTCCAAATCTTTATCGCATTCCTTCTTATTTGTGCCAGCATTTCGAACAACAGCTGCCCCACAGGCCTATGAAATGACAGCAGCAAAACACGGTAATACAGCCAATGGAAGAAACCCTCCTTCACGTTGACTCAGTCCTGAACCTTCCTTCTTCTTCACGAGATACTCAACAGTTTTTTCCACATCGGATGTATCCGAAGTTTTGAGCAAACTTCCACCAGTTTTTTGTTTGCCTCTCTTTCATTTGTGAGCACCAGTCAAAAAATTGTCGATGCACTGTAGTTGATCATTGTTGAGTTTAGTTTTGATTGATTTTGCCTATTGTTCGTACTAAGCAGCACAGTGTAGTCGACCGTAAAAATGTTCATTTACGTAAAAACAAGTTTTATAAACCCCAAATACTGCCATCAGTGTTGATATCCATACCTAGTTTTCTTGTTCCATACAATATACGTCTTACTGCGGTTGCAGCCAATTTTTCACCAAATGAGGTATCTCCAACAAGCAGTCGGTTTTTTGCAGTCAGCTGAAGTTCTTTATCAGCTTCATGTCTTTTTCTAAATCTTTGTGTTCTTTGTAGGCAATGTCATGCCTTTTGCACGCTTCATCCAATGGATTTATTCTTTGGTCTCCTCGAGCTAGTCTTTCATTCAGTTTTGTTCCACGAACACAATTATAACCTGGCAGATGCGTTTCGAACGGAAGTCAGTTGATCAACGTGTTCACCAAGCTTTCCCCATGTTTTTCACACTTCCAGAAAATATGAGGAATATTGTTCAAAAATATGATCAGATGTTGTATACCATTTGGTTTGTTGATGAAGTCACTGAACTTATTCGTTAACCTTCTATGTTATGTCACCTGTCTCATCGTGAAAATTTTTGTTGCCAGCCGTCTCTTCACCACGAATAACCATTAATAACGTACATCATTCATCCAGACTACTCAGTGGGTTTTTCTGTATACTTTTTTATCATGCATTCACCTAGTTTCTCATCTGCAGAAGTCGCCAGAGATACGGGGATGCTGGAATGGAGGTTGTGGGGCGCCTTTTCAAGTCACGTACAGACACACATTAGGTTAGCGCCATTATTCTGGTTTCTATGGCGGTTTGCGGCAAGGATTTCACGCAATTCCGTTGAGCACGCCGTTCCGGCAACGTTTTCGAGCATGTCGACCTTACATACTTTGCCCGCGCCTGACTTACAGGTACGGCTACAATCCACTGCCTCAAATTTACACTAAATCAACCTTATGCAGTGACACCGCTTTAGAAGAATTGACACCCTCCAGTTGATCCCTTCTTTGTCTCAAACTCGGAAAAAAGTCATCAACAATTTCTCTTATCAAATTATTCTACTTGATGCTTTTACTTGACTTGATTTTGTTGGGATTTTTATCAGAATACAATGCTCCCGAATGCAATAAAATATCTGCATGCTTTGATAGATCATCAACAGTAAATTTCGTGTTCGTGTCATTCATAATGATGTGCTTTTTAGTTGAAAGATTTATCAATCCACCTGTTTCTTCGTATGTCCCTCCACCGACTGTTAACTGATCTCCAAGGAATTCTACTGATAGGTTACCAACATACTTGAACGTACCGACAGGTCTCGAACCAAGCACTGTATCTTCACTGTGCTTGACGTACTCCACCATTCTTTCACTGATTTTTATCTTTTTCATGGGTTGACATTTTATTCCCGTGCAGTCTCTTTCTTTCTACATTTAACAGTTGTTCAAAAAATCGTGTATTTCTGACTCACTCACAGTGAAGACGTGTTGTGGGCTTTCCTGATGTTTAATCGGTGGTATCCCATGAAATTCTTCCAAATGACGACTCTGGTAAAAGGCCATTTGCTTCTCAACTTCTCTGTTTTCTTAGAATGCCTTCAGTATGTTGTCACCTAAGCCTTTGGCTCCTTGTTCGACTAGTTGAATGGCACGTATGAATCGTTGGTTCTCTTTTTTGTGCTTTTTGTACTCCTTTCGCAATTATTTCTTCCATGTTCAGAAGTCTTCCTTCAACTCTTATTTTTTCTTTCTGTTTCGTTTAGCTATTTTGATAACTTTATCATCGTAATCTGACAACTTTTTTTATTTTTTTTATTTCATCGGTCTTCTGACTGGTTTTATGCGGCCTGCTACGAAGTCCTCTCCTGTGCCAAACTCTTCATCTCACAGTAGACTTGCAACCTACTTCCTCAGTTACTTGCTGGGTGTATTCTAATATCTGTCTTTCTCTACAGTTTTTGGCCTCTACAGCTTCCTCTACTACCATGGAAGTTATTCCCAATGTCTTAAGAGTTGTCCTATCATCCTGTCCCTTCTTCTTGTCAGTGCTGTCCATATATTCCTTTCGTCTCCGCTTCTGAGCAGAACCTCGTCATTCCTTACCTTATCAGGCCGCCTTATTTTAAACATTCGTCTGTAGCACCACATTAAGCTCTACTTTTGGTACTAGTAGAATTCTCTTGGCTGGGAATGCTCTTTCTGCCAAGGCAAGTCTCCTTTTCATGTCCCTCTTGCTCTGTCCATCATTGGTTATTTTGCTGCCTTGGTAGCAGAATTCCTTAACTTCATCTAAACTGTGACCATCAATCCTGATGTTAAGTTTCTCGCTGTGCTCATTTCTGCAACTTCTCATTACTTTTTTCGATTTACTCTCAATCCATATTCTCTACTCGATAGACTGTTCATTCCATTCACACGGATCCTGTAATTCTTTTTCACTTTCACAGATGCCAGCAATGTAAAACCGATTCTTCTTGTTGATATCCTTCCATCTTGAATTTTAATGCCACTCTCAAACTTTTCTTGTACTTCTATATTAGCTTCTTCGATGTATAGATTGAACAGTAGGGGTGAAAGCCTACATCCCTGTCTTACACCCTTTTTAATCCGAGCGCTGAGTTCTTGGTCTTCTACTCTTATTATTCGCTCTTGACTCTTGTACATGGTGTATATTACCCGCATCTTCCTATAGCTTACCCCAATTTCCTCAGAATTTTGAAAATCTTGCGCCATCTGACATTTTCGAAAACTTTTCGAGATCGACAGATCCTATAAACGTGTCTATTCTTCTTTAGTTTTGCTTCCATTATCAACAACAGTGTCAGAACTGCCTATCTGGCGCCTCTATCTTTTCTCTAGTCAAACTGACTTTCGTCTAATACATCTACAATTATCTATTCCATTCTTCTGTGTATTATTCTTGTCAGCACCTTGGATTCATGAGCTGTTAAGTTTATTGTGCGATAATTCTCTCACTTGTCGTTGAATCGGCTGTACTGCTGGTGGTCTGCGTTTATTTAACACAATATTCCGACGTCGTACCTCGATGTCTTCATCAGGTGCTTCCTGTGACTGAACGACAGGCTGACCGTGTCTCGTATTTATGCCTGGACAGTGTCTGGCTTTGCCTACGCCGTCCGCTCCCACTGCGACCGTGTCGGTTGGTCGCCAGATGTTCCGTCTTCTGTCCACGCCCGCTTCCTCTGTTTCCCTCAGTGGCGGCCGTTTCATGGTGTTCCCTACTAGGTCCGCGCCCGCCAGGCGCGTTCCTCTCACTGTCGACAGGCTGCGTTTGCTGTTGGTGACCGTTCCCACTTTCTCCAGCGCCCCTGTCATTCTCCTGGTCTTGTGTTTTCTTTTGTTGTTTTTGTGATAGGTCCACGCCATGCTAAGTTGGTGTCCAGCTTCCCGGTTTATCAAGTTCTCTGGCATCTTGATTTTGATAGATTCAGTGATGACGCTTTCCCAAAATTTGGGGGGTCTGAGATAAGATCCTGGTTTTATGATAATTTATGGTGTGCTCGAGTTCCTAGCAATGTTCTGCTATTGCCGATTTAGTGTCTTGTCGTAGCCTGGTATGCCTTTGGTGCTCTTTACATCTTATATTAATTGTCCTGAAGGTATGGCCGATGTAAGGCATACCACATTCACATGGTGTATGGTAGATACCAGGTTATCTCAATCCCAAATCATCCTTGACCCTTCCAAGAAGCGCCCTGATCTTGTTTGGTGGGCAGAACACACACTTGATATTGTGCTTTTTCAGTATTCTGCTGATCTTAGCTGATATAGACAGTAGAAAGGCTACCCTCCTGGTCTCTTCTTCCCGTTCTTCTCCCTCAGTATCAGGTCGTCTGGATGGGTGTAGTGCCTTGCGGATGTCGCTTCTTGAGTATCCGTTGTCTGCGAACACTTGCTGTAGGTGTTCTAACTCTGCTGCCAAGCTGTCTGAGTCGGACAGTGTTTTTGCTCGGTGGACAAGTGTTCTCAGCATCCCATTCTTCTGTGCCGGATGGTGGCAGCTGTCAGCCTCTTGGTATAAGTCGGTGTGTGTAGGTTTTCTATACACACTATGGCCTAGTGTGCCGTCTGTCTTCCTTTTCACCAGGACATCCAGGAAAGGAAGTTGACCATTATTTTCTAGTTCCATTGTGAACTTAATGCTGAGGTGTCTCGAGTTCAAATGGTCAAGAAACTTGTGCTGTTTTTTCCGACCATGTGGCCAGATGACAAACGTGTCATCAACGCACCTATAGAGTCCCGCTGGAGAAAGTCGGAACGGTCACCAACAGCAAACGCAGCCTGTCGACAGTGAGAGGAACGCGCCTGGCGGGCGCGGACCTAGTAGGGAACACCATGAAACGGCCGCCACTGAGGGAAACAGAGGAAGCGAGCGCGGGCAGAAGACGGAACATCTGGCGACCAACCGACACGGTCGCAGCAGGAGCGGACGGCGTAGGGAACGCCAGACATTGTCCAGGCATAAATACGAGACACGGTCAGCCTGTCGTTCAGTCACAGGAAGCACCTGATGAAGACACCGAGGTACGACGTCGGAATATTGTGTTATATAAACGCAGACCACCGGCAGTACACACGATTCAACGAGATGTCACAAAATCGCCAGGAAAGTCGAAGAAATTACATTGTCTCACTTGTCTGCTCTTGCAGTCTCCGGAACTGTGTGGACAGTATTTGTTTCGAAAGTCAGGCGGTATAGCACCAGACTCATACATTCTACACACCATCGTGGATAGTCGTTTTGTTCCCACTTCCTCCAATGATTTTAGAAATTCTAATGGAATGTTATCAATCCCTACTGCGTTATCTGATCTTATGTCTTCTAAAGCTCTTTCAAAATCTGATTCTAATACTGGATCCTCTGTCTCTTCTTTACAGATTCCTGTTTCTCCTTCTATCACATCACACAAGCCTTCCCCCTCATAGACGCCTTCAATCTACTCTTTCCATCTATCCGCTCTTTCCTCTGCATTCAACAGTAGAATTCCCATTGTACTCTTAATGTTACCACCCTTGTTCTTAATTTTACCGAATGGTGTTTTGACTTTCCTATACGCTGAGTCATTCCCTCTGACAATCACCTCTTTTTCGATTTCTTCACATTTTCATGCAGCCATTTCACCCTTGCTGCCTTCATGTAGCCATTTCACCTTAGTTTCCCCTGAATTTCCTATTTACTTCTGTTATGGCGTAAAGTCAAGCGCCGGCACGCCAGTCGGGAACGATAGAAAAGAGATGGCTGTGAGAAGATGTCAGCCAATCGCACACTGACCGACCCCTTTCCAGGATGACAATGCGACAGCAGCGGTCCATATGTGAAGAGGACATAAGCGCTGCGACCGACTGGTGACGACCCAGTTCAATAGCAGCTTCAAGACTAACAACTTGGATAGAAGCGGCAACGCTTTTTACTTCACTTGTGCACTCTATGTAGCGCAGACTTGGAATTGTTTATACTAAGAAGATTATTTTGTATGTCACCCTTAGCTTGCAACACGTCTGTGTAATTGCGAAGTTTAGTATTGTACCTTTCCATTTTGCAATAAAACACTTTAATACGATTTGTTTGAATTGTTTGTCTAGCGAACCGAGTATTTAGGATTCCTAGACTCCACGTCCTCCCCCCCATGAACCATGGACCTTGCCGTTGGTGGGGAGGCTTGCGTGAGGATATAAGATGAACATCAACAAAAGCAAAACAAGGATAATGGAATGTAGTCTCATTAAGTCGGATGATGCTGAGGGAATTAGATAAGGAAATGAGGCACTGAAAGTAGTAAAGGAGTTTTGCTATTTGGGGAGCAAAATAACTGATGATGGTCGAAGTAGAGAGGATATAAAATGTAGGCTGGCAATGGCAAGGAAAGCGTTTCTGAAGAAGAGAAATTTGTTAACATCCAGTATTGATTTAAGTGTCAGGAAGTCATTTCTGAAAGTATTCTTATGGAGTGTAGCCATGTATGGAAGTGAAACATGGACGATAAATAGTTTGGACAAGAAGAGAATAGAAGCTTTCGAAATGTGGTGCTACAGAAGAATGCTGAAGATTAGATGGGTAGATCACATAACTAATGAGGAAGTATTGAATAGGATTGGGGAGAAGAGAAGTTTGTGGCACAACTTGACCAGAAGAAGGGATCGGTTGGTAGGACATGTTCTGAGGCATCAAGGGATCACCAATTTAGTATTGGAGGGCAGCGTGGAGGGTAAAAATCGTAGAGGGAGACCAAGAGATGAATACACTAAGCAGATTCAGAAGGATGTAGGTTGCAGTAGGTACTGGGAGATGAAAAAGCTTGCACAGGATAGAGTAGCGTGGAGAGCTGCATCAACCCAGTCTCAGGACTGAAGACCACAACAACAACAACAGACTCCACGTATTTGATGACGAGCATGGAGACATAATATTTGCCGATGAGCACGGAGACATAACATTTGACAACGATAAGATGAATGAACACCAACACGACAACCTGTTAACCTGGTTCCCACAGTTTTGTTCTGTTGTGAGCTGTTGTATTTTGCTGGTACCTTAATTCTACTTCGTCTTTTCTTTGCGGGGGTGTGTTTACGTGTACGAGGGTGAGTCAAATGAAAACCTTAAATATTTTTTAAAATATTATTTATTGTGCAGAAATGGTACAAAGCTGTATCACTTTTCAACATAATCTCATCCACGCTCAATGCAAGTGCTCCAGCGTTTACAAAGTGCATAAATTCCTTTAGAAAAGAAGGTGGTGGAAGTGAACCCAGGTTTCGTCCCCAGTAACGATTCTTGCAAGTAAGTCATCACCTCGTTCAAAGTGCCGAAGAAGTTCTTCACAAGCATCAACACGTCGTTCTCTCATTTCAGGAGTCAGCTGCTGTGGCACCCATCTTTCAGACTCTTTGTGAAACTGGAGCACATCATGCACAATGTGGTGTGCTGACCCATGACTAATCTGTAAACATGCTGCAACGTCATTCAGTGGCACTCGGCGATTTTCCTTCACAATGGCTTCAACTGCTGCAATGTTCTGTGGAGTCACAACTCGTTGTGCCTGACCTGGACGAGGAGCATCTTCCACTGAAGTCACACCATTTGCGAACTTCTTACTCCATTTGTAGACTTGCTGCTGTGACAAACATGCTTTACCGTACTGAACCTTGATTCGTCGATGAATTTCAATAGGTTTCACACCTTCACTACAAAAGCGGAATAACAGAATGCTGTTCTTCCCTGGTGCAAGTTGCAAGTGGGTCGGCCATCTTTATGCTGATACTGCGACGGTATGTGTACATCTGCACTATGCTGCCACCTACAGGCCATTCTGCACGCTGTTTGTAGCACACTTACCAACTTACAGGATAACGGCGCGAAATTTCGATTTGTTATTACAGATCTAAGGTTTTCATTTGACTCACCTCGTATTAACAGTGTCTCATATAATGTTTTTTCTATTCAGTGTTTTCGGGTGGGCGTTGCAGAAATTTTCTTTGCTTGTGCGTTTATTTTTATTGCTTACATTGTCTGTTTATCGCATTTGCCTATTCCACAATGAGCAACCCACTTCTCCCACCCCCGGGTAAGTCACCTCAAAAAAATGATTCAAATGGCTCTGAGCACTATGGGACTTAACATCTCTGGTCATCAGTCCCCTAGAACTTAGAACTACTTAAACCTAACTAACCTAAGGACATCACACACATCCATGCCCGAGGCAGGATTCGAACCTGCGACCGTAGCAGTCCCGCAGTTCCGGACTGAGCGCCTGAACCGCTAGACCACCGCGGCCGGCTAAGTCACCTCAGCTGCATGTGATAGATGCCAACGCAGCTAACACAAATGTTTCAATTTCAGACACACCAGATCTCAACCCTACTAAACACAGTACATCAGGTACTAACCAATCAAGAGACCAGCTTAGTGCAAAATACAACAGATGTAGCTCCGAGTGCCATACCGCCCTTTCGCCAGTTTAATGAAAGAGAAGAGGAATGGTTCGAATTGTTGCAACAGTGTGAAGCCCACATCGTTGTTCACAAAATGTCAGGTACTGTGCAACTATATTACTCTTCGTCAACAGTAGGAAGTGCAGTCTTCCGCCTCATTCAGAAGTTGTTCTCCAACGCTATTCCGAGTGTTCTTTCCCATGATCAGGTTGTAGATTCTCTAACTATTATGACCATCAAGTGAATGTGGTGGCAGCCAGTTACCAATTCTTTCATTGCAAGTAAAGGTCGTAGCAAACTTATCGAGGGTGGATAGCAGATTTGCAGGGTATGAAGAGGAAATGCAAATTCAGATGTGCTTCTGGTGCTTTATATTCAGATGTTATGTTGTGTGATGCGATCGTGTACAGTGTAACTGATGTCGGACTTAAAGGACAGATCTGTAAACAGTCAGATCCATGATTTCAGCATGTACTTCAAATTCTAGATCAGTATGATTCCCCCCAGGAACCATGGACCTTGCCGTTGATGGAGAGGCTTGCGTGCCTCAGCGATACAGATGGCCGTACCATAGGTGCAACCACAAAAGAGGGGTACCTGCTGAGAGGCCAGACAAGCGTGTGGGTCCTGAAGAGGGGCAGCAGCCTTTTCAGTAGTAGCAGGGGCAACAGTCTGGATGATTGACTGATCTGGCCTTGTAACACTAACCAAAACGGCCTTGCTGTGCTGGTACTGCGAACGGCTGAAAGCAAGGGGAAACTAATGCCGTAATTTTTCCCGAGGGCATGCAGCTTTACTGTATGATTAAATGATGATGGCGTCCTCTTGGGTAAAATATTCCGGAGGTAAAATAGTCCCCCATTCGGATCTCCGGACGGGGACTACTCAAGAGGACGTCGTTATCAGGAGAAAGAAAACTGGCGTTCTACAGATCGGAGCGTGGAATGTCAGATCCCTAAAACGGGCAGGTAGGTTAGAAAATTTAAAAAGGGAAATGGATAGGTTAAAGTTACATATAGTGGGAATTAGTGAAGTTCGGTGGCAGGAGGAACAAGACTTCATGTGAATACAGGGTTATAAATAGAAAATCAAATAGGGGTAATTCAGGAGTAGGTTTAATAATGAATAAAAAAATAGGAGTGCGGATAAGCTACCACAAACAGCATAGTGAACGCATTATTGTGGCCAAGATAGACACGAACCCCCGCCTACTACTGTAGTACAAGTTTATATGCCAACTAGCTCTGCAGATGACGAAGAAATTGAAGAAATGTATGAGGAGATAAAAGAAATTATTCAGGTAGTGAAGGGAGACGAAAATTTAATAGTCATGGGTGACTGGAATTCGGTAGTAGGAAAAGGAAGAGAAGGAAACGTAGTAGGTGATAATGGATTAGGGGGAAGAGATGAAAGAGGAAGCCGTCTGGTAGAATTTTGCACAGAGCATAACTTAATTATAGCTAACACCTGGTTCAAGAGTCACAAAACAAAGTTGTATACATGGAAGAAGCCTGGAGATACTGACAGGTTTCAGATAAATTATATAATGGTAAGACAGAGATTTAGGAACCAGGTTTTAAATTGTAAGACATTTCCAGGGGCAGATGTGGACTCTGACCACAATCTATTGGTTATGAACTGTAGATTAAAACTGAAGAAACTGCAAAAAGGTGGGAATTTAAGGAGATGGGACCTGGATAAACTGACCAAACCAGAGGTTATACAAAGTTTCAGTGAGAGTACAATGGAAAAATTGACAGGAATGGGGGAAAGAAATACAGTAGAAGAAGAATGGGTAGCTTTGAGGGATGAAATAGTGAAGGCAGCAGAAGATCAAGAAGGTAAAAAGACGAGGGCTAGTAGATATCCTTGGGTAACAGAAGAGATACTGAATTTAATTGATGAAAGGAGAAAATATAAAAATGCAATAAACGAAGCAGGCAAAAAGGAATACAAACGTCTTAAAAAAGGAGATCGACAGGAAGTGCAAAATGGCTAAGCAGGGATGGCTAGAGGACAAATGTAAGGATGTAGAGGCTTATTTCACTAGGGGCAAAATAGATACTGCCTACAGGAAAATTAAAGAGACCTTTGGAGAAAAGAGAACCACTTGTATGAATATCAAGAGCTCATATGGAAACCCAGTTCTAAGCAAAGAAGGGATAGCAGAAAGGTGGAAGGAGTATATAGAGGGTCTATACAAGGGTAATGTACTTGAGGACAGTATTATAGAAATGGAAGACGATGTAGATAAAGTTGAAATGGGAGATATGATACTGCGTGAAGAGTTTGACAGAGCGCTGAAAGACCTGAGTCGAAACAAGGCCTCGGGAGTACAGAACACTCCATTAGAACTACCAACAGCCTTGGGAGAGCCAGTCCTGACAAAACTCTACCGTCTGGTGAGCAAGATGTATGAGACTGGCGAAATACCCTCAGACCTCAAGAAGAATATAATAATTCCAATCCCAAAGAAAGCAGGTGTTGACAGATGTGAAAATTACCGAACTATCAGTTTAATAAGTCACAGCTGCAAAATACTAATGTGAATTCTTTACAGACGAAAGGAAAAACTGGTAGAAGTGGACCTCGGGGAACATCAGTTTGGATTCCGTAGAAATATTGGAACACGTGAGGCAATACTGACCTTACGAATCACCTTAGAAGAACGATTAAGGAAAGGCAAACCTACGTTCCTACTATTTGTAGACTTAGAGAAAGCTTTTGACAATGTTGACTGGAATACTCTCTTTCAAATTCTAAAGGTGGCAGGGGTAAAATACAGGGAGCGAAAGGCTATTTACCATTTGTACAGAAACCAGATGGCAGTTATAAGAGTCGAGCGGCATGAAAGGGAAGCAGTGGTTGGGAAAGGAGTGAGACAGGGTTGTAGCCTCTCCCCGATGTTATTCGATCTGTATATTGAGCAAGCAGTGAAGGAAAGAAGAGAAAAATTCGGAGTAGGTATTAAAATTCATGGAGAAGAAATAAAAACTTTGAGGGATCGCCGATGACATTGTAATTCTGTCAGAGACAGCAAAGGACTTGGAAGAGCAGTTGAACGGAATGGACAGAGTCTTGAAGGAAGGATATGAACATCAACGAAAGCAAAACGAGGATAATGGAATGTAGTCGAATTAAGTCTGGTGATTCTGAGGGAATTAGATTAGGAAATGAGACACTTAAAATAGTAAAGGAGTTTTGCTATTTGGGGGGCAAAATAACTGATGATGATCGAAGTAGAGAGAATATAAAATGTAGACTGGCAATGGCAAGGAAAGCGTTTCTGAAGAAGAGAAATTTGTTAACATTGAGTATAGATTTAAGTGTCAGGAAGCCGTTTCTGAAAGTATTTAAGGTATTTGTATGGAGTGTAGCCATGTATGGAAGTGAAACATGGACGATAAATAGTTTAGACAAGAAGAGAATAGAAACGTTCGAAATGTGGTGTTACAGAAGAATGCTGAAGATTAGATGGGCAGATCACATAACTAATGAGGAGGTATTGAATAGGATTGGGGAGAAGAGGAGTTTGTGGCAAAACTTGACTAGAAGAAGGGATTGGTTGGTAGGACATGTTCTGAGGCATCAAGGGATCACCAATTTAGTATTGGAGGGCAGCGTGGAGGGTAAAAATCGTAGAGGAAGACCAAGAGATGAATACACTAAGCGGATTCAGAAGGATGTAGGTTGCAGTAGGTACTGAGAGATGAAGAAGCTTGCACAGGATAGAGTAGCATGGAGAGCTGCATCAAACCAGTCTCGGGACTGAAGACGAGAACAACAACATGATTCAGGTGCCATAGCGGCCAATAAATATGAGCAGCCACCAGTTTTTCAGGTTGAGTCATGTCTTGCTCACGACCAGCCCATTACGCAGCAACAGCATGCACGCACCAAGCCGCGGTAGCAGTTCTGTAAACAGGCAAACAGAATTAAGTCATGCCTTCGATGCTATTCACAACTCAACCGCCAAGACTGCCCTTTCAGACAAGCATAGTGTTATGCCTGTGGCAAGAAAGGTCACATAAGTTTGCTACGGAACAAATATAAGAATTCTGCCCACTCACAAAAATCTAGTCACTTGGCCCATGTCATCAATGCAGTGTACTGAAAGCCTGCTGCAGGCATTAGCAAAAGTAGCAAGCGAACAGGTTCTTCATTGCTACGCCAATCCAACGAACGTTTTGTTCTTTTGCATAGTAGTGGAAAACGTGTGAAATTTCAGTTGGACATGGGTGCCTCTGACACATTGCTGAATCGTAATACATATGAACTGTTAGGCTCCTCACGCCTGTCTAAATCTAGCACGCACCTGGTGGCTTATAATGGCCAAGACATTCCTGTTCTCGGAAAATGTACTTTGCCTGCCATGTATTGCTCGCATACGCGAACTGTGACTTTCTCTGTGTTACTATCATGCTATTCTGAGAATACATTTGGCCTTGATTTGTTTGATTTCTGTGTCTTTCACATTCAGGACAATGTGTTGTCAGTGATGCATTCAATGCCAAAGACAGTGTAGCTAGCTTGCTGAAAGAATTCCCTGTACTATTTTCTGAAGGTTTAGGCAAGGCTAACAATTTAGTTGCACATGTTACTGTGAAAGACAACACTCAGCCGAAATTTTTCCAGGCCAGAAGTGATCCCATTGCATTATGGGACAAAGTCGCCTCTGAACTTAAAGAATTACAGGATGCGGAGTCGTTGCGCCCATACAAGCTAGACAGTAGGCAAGTCCACTGGTTTTGCTCCCCAAACCTTCAGGTCACATTCCCCTCTGTGTTGACTTTAAATCTACAGTCAACCCACAAACTGGCCCTCAGTTCACGTCAAATGAATTTGAAAATTTCTGTAAACGCAATGGCATACAGCATCTAACTAGTGCACCGTTCCATCCACAGTCAAACGGTGAAGCGGAACGTTTTGTCAGAACATTCTAGCCGTAGATGGCCAGACTTCGCACTGCACATACCAGGGATCAAACATTGTAACTGCTTCTCGCTCCTATCGTTCGCATCCACGAGATGGACCATCGCCGGCGGAACTGCTTCACGGCCGCCGCCATCGGACACTGCTCCACCTGCTCCACCCTCCTCAGCACCCAGCGCCGAAGAAAAGCCGCAAGTGTAGCTTCGCGCTGCATAATATTTATTTTTCAGGGTTTCAGCTGCAGCAGACGGTGGGCGCGAGGCGAGACCCTTCGTCGACTTGGCACATCGATGTATCTCATTTCAGGCTCCGACGGTTTGCAGTGTTGACATCACAATCAAATTCGCCATCTTCATGTGCACAGTGATCCTTCTGTATCACTTTCCCCAGATTCACGGATCCCGGGGACATCGCGGGCACACCAGCCGCCAGAGGGTGTCATCACGACACCGTGGCATGACCCCATGGTGTCAGAGCCTTCACCTCTTCCGTCTCCTCTCGTCCTACCGATGGAGCTGGATCCGCCCACGCCGCAGCAGCCGACGCCTTCTATATCCCCGTATGGGCCTCCGGAGGTGGACAGGTACCCTTCTGGGTGTTTTCCAGGGGACGTTTCCGCCAGAGCGAAAGCCGGATGGCAGAGTCGACTGGAAGTCTGACGTCCCCTCCAGTCCATCACAGCGTCCACACTTCTGCCTCCGCCGCTGTTGTCGCGCTCCATATACGACGATGGTCCGTCGCTTTATGGGGGGGGAGAGAGGAATGTTATGGCGTAAAGTCAAGCGCCGGCACGCCAGTCGGGAACAATAGAGAAGAGGTGGCTCTGAGAAGACGTCAGCCAATCGCACGCTGACCGATCCCTCTCTAGGGGTTGACAACGCAACAGCAGCGGCCCCTATGTGAAGAGGACGTAAGCGTTACGACCGACCGGTGACGGCCCAGTTCAGTAGCAGCTTCAAGACTAACAACTTGGATAGAAGTGTCAACGCTCTTCGCTTGTACACACTATGTAGCGCAGACTTGGAATTGTTTGTACTAAGAAGATAATTTGGTATGCCGCCCTTTGCTTGTGACACTTATGTGTAATTGCGAAGTTAAGTATTGTATCTCTTCATTTTGTAATAAAACACATTAATACGTTTTGTTTGTTTGAATTGTTTGTCCAGCGAACCAAGTATTTAGCATTCATAGACTCTACATATTTGATGACGACCATGGAGACACTAATTTCTTTTCTGAGTGACTTCTCTTTCTGTATTCCTGAATTTCCTTGATCATTTTTGTACTTCCATCTTTCGTTGATCAACTGAAGTATTTCTACTGTTACCCATAGTTTTTTCGCAGTTACCTTCTTTGTACCTATGTTTTTCTTTCCTAGTTCTGTGATTGCCCTTTTTTGAGATGTCCATTCCTCTTCAACTGAACTGCCTACTGAGCTATTCCTTATCCCAATATCTATAACCTTAGAAAATTTCAAGCATATCTCTACGTTCCTAAGCGCTTCCGTATCCCACTTCCTAGCGTATTGATTCTTCCTGACCAATCTCTTAACTTGAGCCTAAGTTGTGATCTCAGTCTGTATCTACTCCTGGGTACGCCTTACAATCCAATATCTGATTGCGGAATTTCTGACCGACCGTGATGTAATCCAACTGAAATCTCCCCTTATCTCCCAGCCTTTTCCAAGTATACCGCCTCGTCTTGTGATTCTTGAACAGAGTATTCACTTTTAGTAGCCTATATTCTTCTGAGGATGTACGTCTGGAGTACAGCATTGTATGGTAGTGAAACATGGACTGTGGGAAAACCGGAACAGAAGAGAATCGAAGCATCTGAGATGTGGTGCTATAGACGAATGTTGAAAATTAGGTGGACTGATAAGGTAAGGAATGAGGAGGTTCTACGCAGAATCGGACAGGAAAGGAATATGTGGAAAACACTGATAAGGAGAAGGAGCAGGATGATAGGACATCTGCTAAGACATGAGGGAATGACTTCCATGGTACTAGAGGGAGCTGTAGAGGGCAAAAACTGTAGAGGAAGACAGAGATTGGAATACGTCAAGCAAATAATTGAGGACGTAGGTTGCAAGTGCTACTCTGAGATGAAGAGGTTAGCACAGGAAAGGAATTCGTGGCGGGCCGCATCAAACCAGTCAGTAGACTGACGACAAAAAAAAAAAAAAAATTCTCCTTTAATCCTTTTGTCTACTCCTTCTCCTACAACCGCATTCTAGTCCTCCATGACTATTAGATTTTCATCTCCCTTTACGCAATGAATCACCCATTGAATATCCTCATATAAAATCACTCACTCCGTCTTCAGGCCACGAGTGGCCTACCGGGACCATCCGACCGCCGAGTCGTCCTCAGAGGAGGATGCGGATAGGAGGGGCGTGGGGTCAGCACACCGCTCTGCCGGCCGTTACGATTGTATTCTTGACCGAAGCCGCTACTATTCGGTCGAGTACTCCTCAATTGGCATCACGAGGCTGAGTGCATCCCGAAAAATAGCAACAGCACATGGTGGCTGGATGGTCACCCATCCAAGTGCCGGCCACGCCCAACAGCGCTTAACTTCGGTGATCTCACGGGAACCGGTGTATCTACTGCGGCAAGGCCGTTGCCAATATCCTCATATACTTCCTCTGTATCTACATCTTCAACTTGTGACGTCGGTATGTGTACCTGAACTATCGTTGTCGGTGTTGGTTTGCTGTCGTTTCTGGTGATAACAGCACTCACTATCATCACTGAACAGTTCGCAGTAAATCACTCTCCGCCCTACCTTACTATTCGTAACGAATCGCAGTCCCGTGACACCATTTTTCTCTGCTGTCCCTACCACCTTCAAACTTATGACATTCCACGCTCCAACTCGTAGAACGCTGTCCTTTTGTTGGTTATTGAATCTCATGGTCACCTTCCGTTAGGCAGCTCCTCCCGGAAATCCCAATAGGGGTCTATCATGGTATCTTTAGCCAATGGAGCGATCATCATGACACGTTTTCAATTATAGGCTACATGTCCTGTGGATACACATTGTGTGTCTTTAATCCAGTGATTTACATTGCCCTCTGCATCCTCATACCGTCGATCATAGCTGATTCTTCCACCTTCAGGGGCAGTTTCCCACCCAAGGGCAAGAGTGTGCCCTGATACTCTGTCCGCTCCTCCCCACACTTTGATAACGCCTTTGGCAGAATGAGGGTGACTTCTTATGCTGAAAGTCTTCAGCCGCCAATGCTGATGATTTTTATTCAAAATTTAAGCGGTTTGAAACCGGGACCAAGGACGTTTTGATTACTAATCAAAGACGCAAACCTTAGAACACGGCTACTAAAGAAAAAAAAGAACATATATTTTTTGTTAAACGTCTGTGTTCAACGTGTTCAAAGTGTTCAACGTGTTGTCACAGAATGTTTCATCGCGTTCCTGTACTTCCCTTCGTTGGACATCCTAGTCATGTCTATCGTCAAAAACCGAAGTGATCTTCATTCCGACATTCCCTACACATGTCTTTAAACTTGTTAAAATTCATGTAGTCACCAACAAACCCACGGTAGATACGTTATAAATTCCCGTGATCCTGCCTGATGTTATTCAAAACATTTAGTTTGTCTCTCACGAGTTGCTTTGGTAACTTTGTGTACATTTCATCCAAGTGAAATTAATCTAGTCCAATGTGTCTTCCTTTAGCGGAATATTCTGCACCGACGTTCTGATTTTCAAGAATGAAGTCATCAAACACGACGAGTGAGTGTCTTCACACTCATACAGTGGTATTATTTGATTTTTATTTTCAACAAATGTGGCAATTTTTTCATCGTGTTCTTCTTCGACTTTCTCACACATTTTAATGAATTCTTTGTACTTTGGTTGATCCAAACTCTTCGAGTAGACTTACTAATGACTGATTAATTACTTTTTTCCAGTTCAACCATCCTAGATCCAATATGTAGTTATCGACCATTAACGTTGTTCCCACACATCCATTCTGTCCTAGGATTGCACATCGAATGGAGTTAGGTAAGAACTTTCCATGGTTGTTTTTAGATTTTTTCTCACCTTTGGTTTCCAGTCCGTCTTCTTCATTTAACGAACGACATTTCTCGTAGTAAATGAGTTGATTGTTTCAGCTGAGTGGAAAGTCTTCAGTGCTGAAGAAAAGATTAACAGCAGCTGTGAATGATGGTTCTCATCACGTATTGGTGGGTTTCCACACAACATTCTTAACTCCAAATGGCTCTGAGCACTATGGGACTTAACATCTGAGGTTATCAGTCCACTAGAAATTAGAACTACTTAAACCTAACTAACCTAAGGACATCACACACATCCATGCCCGAGGCAGGATTCGAACCTGTGACCGTAACGGTCGCGCGGTGTGAGACTAAAGCGCCTAGAACCGCTCGGCCACTCCGGCCGGCTCTTAACTCCAAACAATACATCAAAAAGTAATAAACTGTACTGTTATGGAGAAACAATAGTCAGTAGGCGTTGAACAGCTTAGAAAAATTTATTCCCACAAGGAAACCTCGCATACACATCGAAGCAAATGAATGCTTCAACAGAGTCGCCATCGAGAGTGATGTCGGCTGGCTCTCAGCACTATGGGACGTAACAGCTGTGGTCATCAGTCCCCTAGAACTTAGAACTACTTAAACCTAACTAACCTAAGGACATCACACACATCCATGGCCGAGGCAGGATTCGAACCTGCGACCGTAGCAGCCGCGCGGTTCCGGACTGCGCGCCTAGAACCGCGAGACCACCGCGGCCGGCGAGAGTGATGTTACGTTGTACATATACAAGGCGGTGTTCGCAATGTATTAAGATTTGTTTATCAGACAGTTCGAGCTGGCGAGAAGACCGTTGCTCACGACGTTCCAAAAATTATTCCATTCGAGTTAATCGTCATTAACCTCAATCGGCTATGTCATGTACTTGAAGGATGATGACCACTCTCGTCAAGAAACAAGTATTATTGTTTCTTTCGAGCCACATGCTCCGTTCTGAGGATCAATAATTTTTTAACCACACCATACTTAGTATCAATCCGTGGGAAGGTTTAAGACGTAAAAGCCACCGTTAGCAACGAAGATGATGTGTTGATTGACTTCAACGGCGCACGTGTGACAGTTGGTGTTAGAGTTAGTCTAACTAAATATTTTTCTTCATTAATAAACAGGATCGCGAGCTATCAGTTCTACTCGCGCCCAGTGAACGAGAGGACGAAAAATAACCTAAATCTTCCCAACAGAGACACAGAAATTAACATCAACATCGGTGATGGTTGAGTCCATCCTAACCATGCACAACTGAACATGAGTTTTACTCTTATTCATGCTGATGGCATAGATTATACACCATACGATGGAAAATTTAACAGTAAGCTGATTGACAACTACGTGATGAAGTTGTTCGATATTATTACGACCAACAAAGGATCAACGTTTCCTCAAGCATGAAGCAGCCATTCGTTTCTTCATCAGTCTTGTTACGTTTGACGTCGTCTCTTGCCCATGAGATAAGCGTGGAAAGTTATATCCTCAACAATGGGAAGATAAAATGTAACAGAAATGAAGCTCTTTCTCCACTAAACGTGCTTGGCGGGGCCTTCAATCATAGTAAAGAAGTGATGTGAGAGAGTAATCTAACCGGTAGTTTCACATGGAGTTCAAGTGCAAACGATACCATTTTTCGTTGAGCTGACATAAACAATGGTAATGTGGACCAACATTCGCTCCTAAAGGAAGCCAAAATGTTGTACAAAACGTGGAAATCCGTGTTCCTGTCGTTAGGTATGAAGAAGAATATTCTCTCAAACTAGAACAACAAAGATTGAAAAATTCCATAGTTTTCTTCGATTGTCAAACCATCAAGATGGCAGGCCTTAATAACAAGAGAAATTTCGAATTAGACACCACCAGCTATTACAGTTCAGCAGAATTTGACATGTCTTACTTTATCTTCGTTGTATTCCAGACGAACCGAAAAGATAATCAGTTGGTTGACTCTTCCTTGTTTGATCACGTCAAACTACCTAAAATCTACTTAACGAACGGAAGAAACGAAGTTTTTCCGCAAGAAAAGTGGAACCTCAATCCACCAGCGAACGTTTTGAAGGCATACGATGCTTTTCTTGATTTTAAATGTGTTACTTAACTGAAGGGTAGGTCAACGTAAGTCCATTCAGTTTCGTAGAAAATTATCTCACCTACATCATAAACATGTCACGAAGGATGAACGTGTTGGCACATTACAATGAAGTTGTGTGCAATGTTCATTAATAAAATTCCGAAGGACTCACTTGTTCACATAACAGCAAGAAAACTTTGACGTACGAAGCTCAACACAGAATTTTAAGTGTAATTTTTGAAGAAATTTCTGGACGAAGTCCTAAGTCTGCTTCCCTGATGCTTGCCTTTCCATTAATTTGTGTGTTTGGACGTCAGTTGATGTCTATTCATGTTACATTTACACCATTCTGTACCACAGGCACACGTCACCTTAGTGTTTGTGTTACTCTCACGTTGTTGAGAACAATCTTAGATCTGGTTGCATATTTGTATCCAACCAAAGGATTCAGAAAAATAAACAGGCAGTTTCTTTTATTCCTTGGCGTTTGTGCATCTTTTCGTTGGGTTTTCTGTTTCGTCATCCTTCGTGAATGACGTGAGTTTTTTAAAGGTGGAGATCTATTTTTTCATAATTTCTAACACATTCTTTGCATCTGTTACGATGTTTGTCCATCGTGTGCACATGTGCATAATAATCACTGAGTAGTTTCTCCTTATGACAGTGTATGCATCTTCTTGTGACCACCTGCATTTATACAGAAAAAAATCTTGATCAGTTTAAAGTCGTTTGGCTTCATTCGTCAAATTCTTGTCTCTATAAATGTGTTCAGTACAGATAAAAAAGCTGCTCTTTCTTTCTTTCATTCATTCTAATCATCTATTATTCCGCTGATGCTCATCTTCTGTCGACATTCATAAATTAGTTGACTGATGGCACAGTGAATTATTTATTTGATGTTAAAGGTGACGAATTATGCAAATTTTATGTATGCTACAAGCAAGCCCTTCACCTGTCTTAAAGTAATTAATACCCATACGGTAGTGAGTCTGTTTTACTTTCCAAGACACATGTCTTGAGGTCATGAGGAGTCAATGCTTTCTTATTCATTCCGATTCAGTAGACTTCACTTCTAACGCTTCAGATGAAGTCCATCGTTCTATATTCTTCAACACCGTTGAACAGGCAGTCATTGTAGTATTGAAGGCAAATTTTATCCTTGATGACACGCTTCTTGACTCCTTTCGATTTTTTTCTCTTGCTTACAATCAACCTTGCATGCATACATTTTTGGCTTCAAACCACAAAATTCTTCCAACTGCATCTTTCCTACAACTTTCTTCTTCCACTCGTGGGATGTTGCGGGTATTCTCTGTTGGGTAGTCGCTTCTGTCAAATTTTTCGATCACCGTCTTCATGTCTTCGTAGAAATCTTCAGTCTGTATTACAGATGAAGTTAACCGTGTTTTGATGACAAAGTTCAGTTTTTTCACCATATTTTCGTTTCATCTCGTTGAAGTGGGAATCATACGTCAGTTCTTTAGAAAGATCGAGTATACTCATGCCAACGTAGACCGGTTTGTTGAATGTGACTTTTACGATGTTTATGTTACTGGCAACGATATTTTCTTTAAAAATTGTCCTTCCAGTGAAGTTTGGTTTTACAATGAGCTTTTCTCTCTGCTCAACATTCGAGATCAACTTCATGTATACTCTGTTTCTTATAATTTCCATCGTCTTGCCGAAGGCTGAGTTATTTATCAACTTGCAGAAATATTCCTCGAGGTAATTCGTTGCCTTCGTCCTCATCTCTGTGTTGTAGTCTACGAACTTCTTCAATCAATCGTATTGCTTGAATTTCAAGACTTGGTGTACTATTGTCACTTTCATCCCAAGAGACAGGCATTGTTTGAGATTTCTGTAGCGTACAACATACTCACGTATAGCTACTTAAAACAGAGTTATAAAATTCGTTGAAAAACAAAACATCCTGAATGAAGCACAGCATGGATTTAGGAAAGAGAAGTCTACAAAAAAAGTCATAGAAAGTTTCGTGTCAGATGGAATCAGAGCTTTGGAAGAAAAAAAGGAAGTTTGTAGCATCTTTCTTGATCTCTCAAAGGCCATCGACTGTATATGTCATACATCTCTGTTAAATAAACTGCATAGATATGGTACCAGAGGGAATGCAGAAAGTCTAATAAAATCATTTACAAAGTGTAGAACTGCGATTCAATGTCAACAATAAGATGGAGTCCTTTCACTCTGATTTTCAAGTGATAAGGTATGGGGCAGCACAAGGCTCAATACTCAGTCCATTAATGTTTATATCGTAATTAAAGGACACACCAGCGTCAGCAAGAAAATGTATTCAAATATGCAGATGATACATCCCTCATTGTAAGTAGTATGTCAATAAATGATTTAGAACCAAGAACTCTCATGGACATTGAAAGAGCAAATGAATATTTAAGTGAAAAAATCTGTTTATAAAAGAAAAGAAAACAACCTACATGGAAATACAAAGAGAACAACAAGTGAATAGAAACTGAATATAAGATTTATGGCTCATTGCCAACAGAAGTTTACAGTTGCAAGTTCCTGGGTTTGACAATAAACAAACTTATGACGTGGGAAAATCATGTAGAAAAGATCAGTTCAAAACTAAGCAGCAGCATATTTTTAATGTAGAAAATGTCTCACTCAGTTGATGTAGATACACTGTTAAAGATGTACTATGGACTAATTCATCCACATCCATCATACTGTATAATAATATGGGGTATAGCAGCAAATTTGCACATGAACAGACGCTGAAAATGCAAAAAAAAAAGCAATCAGATGTATTGGAAGGCTATCTCCAAGAGAGTGCTCTAAAAGCAAATTCAAAGAATATAAAATTATGACCGCACATGTATATATTTGAAAAATATGGTGTCATATTTTGGGGTAACTCCACAAACCGAGAAAAAATTCTTAAGAGTACAGAAGCATATAATAAGAGTAATGCGTAGTGTAAATCCAAGAACATCATGTCGAAATCTATTCAAAGAATTGGGCATACTAACCACAGCTTCTCAGTATATTTATTCCTTAATGAAGTTTGTTGTAAATAATACATCTCTTTTTCCAACTAACTGCTTAGTACAGAGTATCAGTAGTAGGAATAAGATCAATATACATAAAGATTTAAAATCACTTACTCTTGCCCAGAAAGGAGTCCAGTATTAAGCAATGCATATTTTCAATAAATCACCAGCAACCATTAAGAGTTTAGTTTCAGACATGGCACAATTTAAACATAATTTAAAAGAAGTTTTGGTGGCCAACTCCTTCTATTCCATCCATGAATTTCTCAACAAGTGCAGTAGTCCATTTAAATAAAAATTTATTATACTTTAATTTTTGACAATACTTGGTTGTAACAGCCAAGTAACTACCTACTGTGAGAACCATGGATGTTTGGAAAGCAGATGTGATGAAGATTGTGTGGTTGTTTAGTCATTTCAACATTGCATTCTAAGATGATTTTGGGGCTGTGTAATACCATGAAGGCTCAAGATCATAAGCTTTCAAGCAATTTTTCTGAAATTTTCGTAGATATCAACCATCAGTATGACATCAGTTTAAGGTAAAGATCGTAGTATTCACCAAGATTTTCTACATTAAATTTTTCCAAATCAACTGTATATGCTCACAATCTCCGTCACTTACGGCTCGGTCGTTCATCTTGTTGCGAAATTCTTCCTTCGGTGGAAGTAATGTTCCTTCAGATTTGTTCCGAGGGTCCTCGTAATCATAAGGATAAACGCCTTTTTTCATAATTAGGTCGACTAAGTTCTCTGGAAAAATTTTATAACGTTCGTCATCTTCTCTTTCTTCAGATTTGTTGTAAGTTTGTCTACACATGATGCCATAAATCTAAACGTGTCAATAGATCTCACTTTCGGATTTTCTGTCTTCTTCATTGTTGGGAATTAAATTTATATCTTTTTCACCGTAACCAAGCTTATTCACGACAGACTACTTAAGTGTCACATAAATTGCAGCAGACGAAGGAAGCTTCAGTTGTAGATTACATTGATTTCACAGAGGAGCACTGCATTTTCCAATCAAATGATCGCGATGACGAACTTGCTTCTCCTTTCGTGTCTTCGACAGAGTGGATGTTTTCTGGATTTATCGTGTAATGACTGTTCTTCTCGTGGGAGTGATCTCATTTCTATCTCATTTCTTCAGTTTCAGAGTAAATTCTCCTGATGTCTTCAATCTCTCTCTTCATACACTCCATCTGCATTTTTTTTGTCATCAGTCTTCTGACTGGTTTGATGCGGCCCGCCACGAATTCCTCTCCTGTGCTAACCTCTTCACCTCAGAGTTGCACTTGCAACCTACGTCCTTAATTATTTTCTGGATGTATTCCAATCTCTGTCTTCCTCTACAGTTTTTGCCCTCTACAGCTCCCTCTAGTACCATGGAAGTCATTCCCTCATGTCTTAACAGATGTCCTATCATCCTGCTCCTTCTCCTTATCAGTGTTTTCCACATATTCCTTGCCTCTCTGTTTCTGCATGGAGCCTCCTCATTCCTTACCTTATCAGTCCACATAATTCTCAACATTCGTCTGTAGCACCACATCTCAAATGCTTCGATTCTCTTCTGTTCCGGTTTTCCCACAATCCATATTTCACTACAATACAAAGCTGTACTCCAGACGTACATTCTCAGAACTTTCTTCCTCAAATTAAGACCGATATTTGATATTAGTAGACTTCTCTTGGCCAGGAATGCCTTTTTTGCCATAGCTAGTCTGCTTTTGATGTCCTCCTTGCTCCGTCCGTCATTGGCTATTTTATTGTCTAGGTAAAAGACTTCCTAAACTTGATCTACTTCGTGACCATCAATGGTGATGTTAAGTTTCTAGCTGTTCTCATTTCTACTACTTCTGATTACCTTAGTCTTACTTCGATTTACTCTCAGTCCATACTTTGTACTTATTAGATTGTTCATTCCGCTCAGCAGATCCTATAATTCTTCTTCACTTTCACTCAAGACAGCAAAGTCATCAGCGAATCGTATCATTGATATCCTTTCACCTTGAATTTTAATTCCACTTCTGAATCTTTCTTTTATTTCCATCATTGCTTCCTCGATGTACAGATTGAACAGTAGGGGCGAAAGGCTACATCCTTGTTTTACATCCTTTTTAATACGAGCACTTCGTTCTTGGTCGTCCATTCGTATTTTTCTCTCTTGGCTGTTGTACATATTGTATACGACCCGTCTCTTGCGATAACTTACCCCCACCTTTTTCAGAATTTCGAATTTCTTGCACTATTTTATATTGTCGAACGCTTTTTCCAGGTCGACAAATCCTATGAATGTGTCTTGATTTTTCTTTAGTCTTGCTTCCATTATTAACAGCAACGTCAGACTTGCCTCTCTCGTGCCTTTACTTTTCCTAAACCCAAACTGATTCTCATCTAGCGCATCCTCAATTTTCTTTCCATTGTTCTGTATATTATTCTTGTAAGCAACTTGGATGCATGAGCTGTTAAGCTGATTGTGCGATAATTCTCGCACTTGTCAGCTCTTGCCGTCTTCGGAATTGTGTGGATAATGCTTTTCCGAAAGTCAGATGGTATGTCGCCAGACTCAGACATTCAACACACCAACGTGAGTAGTCGTTTTGTTGCCACTTCCCCCAATGATTTTAGAAATTCTGTTGGAATGTTATCTATTCCTTCTGCCTTATTTGACCTTAAGTCCTCCAAAGCTCTTTTGCATTCTGATTCTGATACTGGATCCCCTATCTCTTCTAAATCGACTCCTGTTTATTCTTTTATCACATCAGAAAAATCTTCCCCCTCATATAGGACTTCAATGTACTCTTTTCACCTATCCGCTCTCTCACCTGCATTTAACAGTGGAATTCTCGTTGCAGTCTTGATGTTACCACCCTTGCTTTTAATGTCATGGTTGTTTTTACTTTCCCGTATGCTGAGTCTGTCCTTCCGACAATAATTTCTTTTTAGATGTCTTCACATTTTTCCTGCAGCCATTTCATCTTAGCTTCCCTGAACTTTTCATTTATTTCTCTCCTGAGCGACTTGTATTTCTGTATTCCTGAGTTTCCCGGAACGTTTTTGTGGTTCGTCCTTTCATCAATCAGCTGAAGTATTTCTTCTGTTAGCCATGGTTTCTTCGCAGTTACCTTCTTAGTGCCTATGTTTTCCTTCCCAACGTCTGTGATGGCCTTTTTTTAAAGATGTCCGTTCCTCAACTGTACTGCCTACTGAGATATTCCTTATTGCTGTATCTATAGCCTTAGAGAACTTCAAGCGATCTCGTCATTCCTTAATATTTCCATATCTCATTTTTTTGCGTATTGATTGTTCCTGAATAATGTCTTAAACTTCAGCCTACTCTTCATCACTATTATATTGTGATCTGAGTCTATATCTGCTCCTGGGTACGCCTTACAATCCAATGTCTGATTTCGAAAGCTCTGTCTGACCATGATGTAATCTAACTCAAATCTTTCCGTATCACCGTGCCTTTTTCAAGTATAGCCCCTCCTCTTGTGATTCTTGAACAGGGTATTCGCTTCTACTAGCTGAAACTTGCTACAGAACTCAATTAGTCTTTCTCTTCTTTCATTCCTTGTCCCTTGTCTCCTGTAACGGTTTCTTCTACTCCTTCCCCTACAACTGCATTCCAGTTCCCCACGACTATTACATTTTCATCCCCCTTTACATACTGTATTACCCTTTCAATATCCTCATACACTTTCTCTATCTCTTCACCTTGAGCTTGCGACGTCAGCATGTATACCTGAGCTATCTTTGTCGGTGTTGGTCTGCTGTCGATTCTGAGAAGAACGACCCTGTCTCTGAACAGTTCACAGCAACACACTCCCCGCTCTACCTTCCTATTCATAACGAATCCTACTTCTGTTACACCATTTTCTGCTGCTGTTGATATTACCCTGCACTCATCTGACCAGAAATCCTTGTCTTCTTTCCACTTCACTTAAGTGACCCCTACTATGTCTAGCACTCCCCTCCCGGAGATCCGAATGGGGGACTATTCCGGAATCTTCTGTCAATGGAGAGATCATCATGACACATCTTCAATTACAGGCTACATGTCCTGTGGATACACATCGCGTGTCTTTAATGTAGTTGTTTCCATTACCTTCTGCATCCTCATACCGTTGATCATTGCTGATTCATCCGCCTTTAGGGGCAATTTCCCACCCCTAGGACAAGAGAGTGCCCTGAACCTCTATCTGTTCCTCCGCCCTCTTTGACAAGGCCGTTCGCAGAATGAGAGTGACTTCTTATGCCGGAAGTCTTCGGCCGCCAATTCTAATTATTAATCAAAATTTAAGCAGCGCCGGGATTCGAACCCGGGACCGAAGACGTTTTGATTATGAATCAAAGAAGCTACCCCTGCATAGATAACGAAATGAACCTTCGTTGTGTGCTGATTGTTTGTGGAGACAGTTTGTGTTGACGTTTCATGGGTAATTCAACGGTTAGTGGTTTATTAACTAGACATTTTGGTGTATGTTCGTCCAGCTCTTCCTTACTATTGAAGTGAAGTGGACATATGTCCCAGATAAATTTTGATTCTGTATGGTTTGAGATTTGTGTAGAAACAAGTCGTGATAGGTCCTTTATCCAATAGTAATGGGAGTTCACAATTTTGAAAAATATGTAAATTCCCGTGTTTTTCTCTCTTATTCTTCGTCATTTTTAGTGGGGGCACGTGGTATTTTTCATGAAAGATTAAACATTGATGAACGCGTTGATTTTTCCCTCAGTCTTCCGAAAGTCATCAACAACAACGGGAAATGAGATATTGGGCATCTTTTCTTCAAGTTCTTCAACAAATTTCTTGTATTTATCCATTCTGTCAGGATTTTTGCATTTTTTATCCACTTTTGTGTGTTAATTCCAAAGGGACGAAACTGCTGAGGTTATCGGTCCCTAGACTTACACACCAGTAAAACTAACTTACACTAAATTATGCTAAGAACAACATACACCTGTGCCCGAGGGAGGACTCGAACCTCCGGCGGGAGGGGCCGCGCAGTCCGTGACATGGTGCCTCGAACCACGCGGCTACTGCGTGCGACTTTATCCACTGGATTTAATGCTGAAGTCTCAGCCCTCAGAAAACATTTTTGATAATTATTTCTCACGTTGATTCATGCTTGCTTAGCTGTTATTTTTTCTGGTAATTCAGTGAAGGATGATCCGATCAGTGAAACATATCGAGTAACTTCCATTCGAAGACTAATAACTTTGTTTAACGTCCAGTCTGATGCACTTGCTTGGAAGTTGATTATTTTTGTTAAAATCTTTCTTTTTGAGCTTCTGTAGAACTTCATTGTCAACGGCCTCGCCGCAGTGGTAACACCGGTTCCCGTCAGATCACCGAAGTTAAGCGCTGTCGGATTGGGCTAGCACGTGGTTGGGTGACCACCCGGTCTGGCGAGCGCTGTCGGCACGCGCGGATGCACTCTGGCCTTGTGAGGCAAACTGAGGAGCTACTTGACTGAGAAGTAGCGGCTCCGGTCTCGTAAACTGACGTACGGCCGGGAGAGTGTGCTGACCACATGCCCCTCCATATCCACGTCCAGCGACGCCTGTGGGCTCAGAATGACACGGTGGCCGGTCGGAACCGTTGGGCCTTCCAAGGCCTGTTCGGACGGAATTTAGTTTATAGAACTTTATTAAATCTCTCTCAATGGCGACCATGTAGTTTTGTATTTGGAAAACAGATTCCACAAATATCTCACTTCCTTGCATTCTGAACTCACAGAGAAGGAAAATATTGACCTTCAACCTGTTATGAATTTTTAGTTGATTTTTGACGATTTTCTTTATTTTCGAGCTTGATGCATTGAAGAAAAATTTTGGTTCCAGAAAGGCTAGGTTGATCTCGAAATTTGTCGTCTGTAGTCTTTTGGCAAAGGATTTTTTGACTATGTGTTTTTTATCAGTTTTTCTTCATCGTTGTTTCCCGAAGATACTACTATAAAATGGGAAGATTTAATCATTTCTGGTGATTTTTTCCGGTTTTATGGGTTTCTCACTTTTTAAGACTCATCACTCTCAGGTTTGGTGTGGGACAGTTGTCTGCGAAGATTTCTTTGAATTTTTCTTTGATCATCCTCATGCTTACGAATGAATGCAAATAATACATTTTTCGTAGTCTCCTGTACCTTGTAAGTTCTTCATCCTTAAACTTGGCACGAAGTAGAGTTACTGTGAATTCTTCCACTTGGTCAGTCTGCACACACCAGCAGATAAAGGGAAATCAGGGAGGAACTTCCTCTTCCGTGTGTAGATATGACAAGGCCGCCACTCGTGCTTATCGAAACCATATATTCCTGTCTCGTCCATGCAGAAACACACCAATAAGTAGTTCGTAAAGTCTTCATAATTGTCTCTGTCGGGACAAACGAATTTTTAACACGGGAGTGTGTATACTCTTACACAGAAATTATTCTTTTTTTACGGAAATTTGTGTGCTCAAATTCACATTTACGTGTTGTTCACACTTCCTCTCTTCTTAAGAATACACAAAAATTTGAAGGAAATCTTGTGTTTGCATCAAATAAATTGATGATAGTGGTTCAGTTTGAATGAAGTTTTTACAGATCCTTCGTCAAACTCTACACAAAAACGTTCACTGAAGGGAATGGTCATGACCGACGCAGTATTATACACGGTGAGAGAAAATTAAAGTGGCATGGAGAACAGAGTTCCAGGGTACAGAGAAACACAGTAGAGAAAACGAAATACAGTACTAGCCTGAATATAGCAGAAGTTGAAAGTGACCACCATTCATATCTTGCCACTTTTGGGCGCTGGGCAGCAAATTGCTGGAAGCGGATCGAAGCTGGATCGCTGGAATTGCAGCAGTCTCATCCGAAATGTTCTGCTGCAGTTCTTGAAGACTATGGGGGTTGCTGTGATACATCTTAGACCTGAGGGCTCCCCACACAAAGCAATCGCACACTGACAGACCAGGTGATATTGGTGGCCAGCTAGGGCAGCTAACAGACTGAACTCTGCTAACAAGCCTTTCAGATGTGAAGACTGTGCAGTTGTGTTCCAAGGTTCGGCCGGCTATATAGGCAGTTGCTCCATCCCGTTTGAAGTGAGTTGGTGCAATTATACGCATATATTCACGTCCAGTCGTATCTACTGGTCCGTCGAATTTTATTTGTCCCACCCTGTACAACGTTACGTGTGTTTTTCTTTCGTTAACCGAGGTTCACGACGTTAAAAAAGCGCTCTTTTCATAGACCTTTCGTGGGCTTTCACCCGTTTTTTCACCTACTTGGCGGAAATTTTCGTGTTGGGAAAAGCAGTGCAGAAACCTCAATATGAACATGAAAAGGATTTGCCGCGGATGGCTACCGTTACAAGATGTATTTTATATAATCAGGCAACAACTGTATCTGGTGAACGGTGTTTCAGTACCGTTTACAACTCGGCACTGCCAGTTCAACCCACACTGCGACAGTGATTGTCTGCTGATAAACAGTAACTATACGTTTTCTTCGCTTGAAAAGCGTGCACAGTTACAGCTGTGAACATGTAACATTCTCCGTATTTTTTCCTTATACAGTCATCTCCTACATTAGAGGGAAAGTGTTTATTTAATGTGTACGTCGTTTTCTATCATTGACAAGCAAAGTAAATCTGTGTTGGGTGGTGTGAGTCCCTTTCTGTGCTTGTACTGCACATTATTTTTTGCACGCTATATGATGTTCACTGTGTCACGCATTCGTTCTTGGAAAAAAGAGAGAGAGGGAAGAGAGAGAGAGAGAGAGAGAGAGAGAGAGAGAGAGAGACAGACAGACAGAAAGAAAAAAATGAAGAGAGAGAGACGTTGGATCTTGAGTGTGGCGAGGCGAGGCGAGCCGAGGAGAGACGTCAACCAAGACCAGTCAGTCATGCTAAGTGATTCGCGTATCCGGAGTGCAGGCAACAACCATGGAGCAAGTATGCGACCGAGCAGAGTCCTGTGGCGCCAGACAAGACCGGCTCGGTCCTCCCTTGAGCAGACGAGTCGTAACATAGAGCGTTACGGCACTCTAAGAGCAAAAAACGCAGGTGATGAACTTAGTGAAACAGGTCTCCCCACTGTGGTGTTGTTTAAATAAGGACGAAATTGTTTCTATCCTATTCCTATGAAACATGATAGTGACAACCATTCAGGCTGCATCAGTGGGCTACTCAGTTTTAAAAATACACAAAGTGCTCCAGTTCTGATGCCAGCACGCTTCTCATTATTTTAAACTTGGGATAAGTGGATTTCCTTACAATTTTGAACTTAGGGTAGTTTGTGTGAAGGGGAAATTGTTTAAACTGTGGCGTCAGAAGGGCAGACTGGTTACTTCACTTTGTACTGGTATCTTGGATTCTGACATCATGGAGACTGTGCCATTATACCAGGGAACTGTGCAAACATTCTTTGTCTCAAGGAGAAAACGCAGAGAATCTGGCAACAGTGCACGGTGCGTTCCTATTCCAGGTCAGCCATTTTGGATTCTGCCGTCATAGAGTTGCACCAATATTCCAGAATGATCTTGAATTTTATGCCTAGCATAACTGATCTGCTTCCATCAGCATGACAATGTGTCATCTCGGATTTTTTAAAATTTCCTGTCGGTTTACAATTAGGGCAACAGCCCTACTTTCACAGTGACATCATAGTATGGGGAAAACTTTTTAGCACAACTGAGACCATCTTGAATTTCCCGTCATTTTTTGAAAGTGGTAAATGACTACTGAACACCATCTATAAACTTCTTGAAACTTCCTGGCAGATTAAAACTGTGTGCCGGACCGAGACTCGAACTCGGGATCTTTGCCTTTCGCGGGCAAGTGCGAGCACTTGAACCATTTTTCAGTCCCTAATCCCGTACCTATAAACAAAAAACAAGCGGTGCAGAATTCCTGCTCAATTGGACAATAGTTAGGCGACGTCCAAAAGCCTTGAAGATGGAGCACTGCATACAGGGTGAGTCACCTAACATTACCGCTGGGTATATTTCGTAAACCACATCAAATACTGACGAAGCGATTCCACAGACCGAACGTGAGGAGAAGGGCTAGTGTAATTGGTTAATACAAACCATAAAAAAAATGCACGGAAGTATGTTTTTTAACACAAACCTACGTTTTTTTAAATGGAACCACGTTAGTTTTGTTAGCACATCTGAACATATAAACAAATACGTAATCAGTGCCGTTCGTTGCATTGTAAAATAGTAATTACATCCGGAGATATTGTAACCTAAAGTTGACGCTTGAACCCTCCGACGTTCAGTTGCGTGTTGTAACAAACACGGGCCACGGTCGGCGAGCAGCACCTGCAGAGACATGTTTACTATGACGACCGTTTTCACGAGTGTGGCTGTAGTGCACTGTTGTGGTTTGGTCTAGCTGTCGCAGTGTCCGCATGTAGCGCTTGCTGCTATTGTTATTCTTCATTCGTCTCCGCACGCAGACCAACTGTAGTACACCGTGTTACCAGACGTCTGTGATAGTGTAGTGTTGTAGGAACTGTGACCATGGTGTATTCGAACTCTGAAAAGGCGGAGATGATACTCATCTATGGCGAGTGTCGACGAAATGCAGCTGAAGCCTGCAGGGTGTATGCAGAACGGTACCCGGACAGAGAGCATCCAACGTGCCGCACATTGCAAAACATCTACCGCCAACTGTATGCAACAGGTATGGTGGTAGCACGCAAACGGGTCCGTAACAGGCCCGTCACAGGAGAAGCGGGTGCAGTTGGTGTGTTAGCTGCTGTTGCCATGAACCCACACATGAGTACACGGGACATTGCGAGAGCCGGTGGACTGAGTCAAAGTATTGTCATGCGCATACTGCATCGTCACCGCTTTCACCCGTTTCATGTGTCGCTACATCAGCAACTACATGGTGATGACTTTAATCATCGAGTGCAATTCTGTCAATGGGCATTAACAGAGAATGCGTTGCAGTTCTACCTGTTTACCGATGAAGCGGGTTTCACAAACCACGGGGCAGTGAATCTACGGAACATACATTACCGGTCCGTGGGCAATCCTCGCTGGCTCAGACAGGTAGAGCGACAGCGACCGTGGACTGTAAATGTATGGTGCGAAATCATTGGCGACCACCTCATTGGTCCTCACTTCATTGCAGGGGCCCAAACAGCTGCTACATACATCGCGTTTCTACAGAATGATCTGCCAACGTTGCTCGAAAATGTCCCACCGGAAACGCGTCGACGTATGTGGTATCAGCATGATGGTGCACCTGCAGATTCCGCAATTAACACTAGGCTGACCCTTGACAGGATGTTCGACGGGCGTTTCATAGGACGTGGAGGACGCGTAAATTGGCCAGCCCGTTCTCCTGATCTTACACCTCTGGACTTCTTTCTGTGGGGTACGTTGAAGGAGAATGTGTACCGTGATGTGCCTACAACCCCAGAGGATATGAAACAACGTATTGTGACAGCCTTCGGCGACATTACACCAGATGTACTGCGGCGTGTACGACATTCATTACGCCAGAGATTGCAATTGTGTGCAGCAAGTATTGGCCACCACATTGAACATCTATTGGCCTCACATGTCGGGACACACACTATTCCACTCCGTAATTGAAAACGGAAACCACGTGTGTACGTGTACCTCACCCCTCATGGTAACGTACATGCGCGTCAGTGAAAAAGACGAATAAAAAGGTGTTAGCATGTGGACGTAATGTGCTGTTCTAGTCTCTTCTGTACCTAAGGTCCATCACCGTTCCCTTTGGATCTCTACGTAATTCAGTGCTCTCCGATACACACGATCGAACAGCGGAGGAGTGGTACTCAAGCGTCAACTTTAAGTTACAATATCTCCGGATGTAATTAACATTTTACAATGCAACAAACGGCACTGATTACGTATTTGTTTATATGTTCAGATGTGCTAACAAAACTAACGGGGTTCCATTTAAAAAAACGTAGGTTTGTGTTAAAAAACATCTTCCGTGCATTTTTTTATGGTTTGTATTAACCAATTACACTAGCCGCTCTCCTCACGTTCGATCTGTGGAATCGATTCGTCAGTATCTGACGTGGTTTACGTAATATATCCAGCGGTAACGTTAGGTGACTCACCCTGTATACAATGGTTAATTCCGTACGAAAATGATATCTGTTGCTATTACTGCCCCTTTATTTTTTATTCTAGGAGAAATTTTGAGGGCTCATACACTCCAATCTATCATGTGTTTCAAACATTCTGAACCAAAAATTTCTGATAAAACGTTAAGAAAGTGAGAAAAATTGGGTTTTTTAAATAATGAAGACAACTTTTTTAAGAGAAACGTATCTTTATTTATATCTTACGGTAAATCAGAACAATATGTGAGTACACAAACATTAAACATTATTTCACCGTTAGATAAGTTTTGCTAACGAATGGATTTTCTTACGCTCTTCAGCAGTTACTTGTAATTTTTTTTCCTTGTGGTTCGTCTTTTGAGAGATTGTTGTTGCAGTCTTGAATGCGTTTTGTGTCTCTTTCTGCAATTTCGTTCACAACAATATTCATTTGAGCGTTTTGATTGCTACATTTGTAACCAGTTTCACCCTTCCATTATGGTAAACCTTTCACGAATTAGATAATTAAAGAAAATTTCCTGAGGAACGTTTGTGTACCCGGAATTACAAAAGAACAGAATCGGTTGTTTGTAAAGGAAGAAATACTACTTTGAGACAGAATGTGACTCTTTAGTCGTTTTCTCATTCCACTTGTTCCCCTTGATCTGCTTGCACCTTAAGTTGTACCACATTTGCCTTAACTGCTGTTGGAGTATTATCAGATAAGAATAGAGACGTAGTTCCAGGAACTTTGTAGAAGAGCGTGTTTACATCGGAACACTTTTCGGACTCTCACCTCGCAGCCCCATAATAGAGGTTTAATATGTTTCCTTATTCCATATTGAAATGGTAGCATTCACTTTACGTGTGCTGCAATCTTTCTCTGAAATTAGAAAAGTTACTCCGAAAAAGTAAGGTTTTTTGAAATGAGAAAAACGGTCCTAAGGTACAACATAATCATATACTTACTAAACTAAACTCCGCCCGAACAGGCCATGAAGCCCCAACGGTTCCGACCGGCCGCCGTGTCATCCTCAACCACAGGCGTCACTGGATGCGGATATGGAGGGCCACGTGGTCAGCATACCGCCCTCTCGGGTTGGGAACAAAATATTGTATTCAATTTTAGAAGTGCCTCAGTCGACAAAACGTGTCAGTACTGTGAAGCGCCACTCCTCTTCCCCCCCCCCCCCCCCCCTTAGGAGGGCATGATAACACTAAATGGGTGACGCGAGCTTACTGAAAACTACCAACAATATTTTGGAGGCTGTTGAGGGATTTTTTCTGAGTATTTCGGTGTAAGGGACCCTTTGTCTCCGGTGTCTCGTACAAAACAATTCAGTTGAATTGGCTTGTTACCCCCATTTACCTCTGTATCTGTACAGCACAACAAATATCTGCACCAAAGTATCTGCATCTTGGCGGTATGCGCTGTTTGTCTCGTTCAGGAACGAACTTGTTTCAGTCACTCATGGTACTTCCTGTTGGAAAAGCAATGCCCACTTTACTCTCTACCCTCAAGTATGTATTCAGTACTGCTCGTTTATATCTCGGGTTTGTTTGTGCGGCAGTGTTACTTGTTCGTTAACCGGGTTTACTGGAGAAGAGCTGGCCGTTATGCACTTCCTTGTATGGGTTCTCTGAATGCAATGCAACAGCAGCTTAATGACACAATGCTGAGCTGTTCGCTAAACGACAGCAGCTGCGTCACGGTATTTCTTTATTTGAGAGTTGTTGCACTATTTTGTGTTTTGTGCTGCACACTTTGATAATCGTATATTACATGTTTTTCACTGCTGGATAGTCTTTTCACAGGTACGAAGGTATAACTGAGGCAGCGAAAGGAATAAAGCAGAAATATGTTATTATTGAGCAACTAGCCATCGAAAGCCACGAATCCTTTATATCAGTGGTCGAAAATTCGTTGCTCACGAGCCAATACTAAAATTGTGAGACAGCACATGAGGCCACATATGAACCGATCTTATTATTAATTGTTAACCAATACAAATTAAATGTTACGAGATCCCAATAGAGTAGCTATACTAAGGGCGCGATAAGTTAGCCGCCAGTCTCGAAATACTGATCGTTAAAAGTAGGCAGCATTCAGAACCCTTCGCGTCGATTGTTCACTGTTTCAATTTGCCGCCACCTTCAACGACCCAAAAACTGCGACACTGTAATTGCCTGTCGAAGTATTTTTGTATTGTATGTGTAACCGGATGATTATTTGATTAATAATAGTGATTTTACTTAACATTCAGATGCATTGTGCAATATGAGACATGATCACAAATATTTACTAAATGTTTTGAATACCATTTTTCTTCTACTCATCGCTTTGGATTACAACAGCTTTAATATTAAATGTCATGTTCCTTGCTACAGATGCGTTCCGCATTTGAAGATGATCGACTCGTTAATGCAAATTCGTGAATCCATGTTACTTTCGTTTGACATTTATATCATAGCAGCTGATCATTACGAGGCAAGCACTCCCACGAGTTGTCAGCACTGGAAGACAAACAATAATACATCCAAGAAATGAATTCGCAATTGCGAATATTATCGGACTCCAGCTGCAGGATATACTGGTGACAGGACCAGGACTCGAACCCGGTATTTCCCAGTTTAGGTGAGCAGTGGCGTTAGCCGCCTTGGGCACTCGGACGTGTATCCAGGACGGCCCCAAACTTGCGCATGTCACCGTGCGTCTGCGTCCTGTACTCGCACAATTGTTGTGATTCCTGCAGACGGAGAGACTTGTGTTTATTGTTGCCGCCTTGTCGAGTACGTTGGAAAAATGAGAGCACTGCATTATAGTGTAGTACAATAAAACATTCCCCCTCTCACATCTTCTAACCCCGCAGTAGCCGCGCCGCATACCCTTCTTCCCCTGACATTAGCAGGCAACTTTAGTTACGGCGGAATTTACCAACGTCAATTAAAATAAAGCCATCTTAAATTATTAGCATCTCTGTAAGTATTTTTGTTCATTACCGAAAGAAAATGCTCTTAACGTCAGTTGGCAATGTTTGTATTCAGCTGTCAGTTGCTAGATGCATGTTATTAAAAAATACGGCTCATATTGTTATAAAACATGCCGACAACTGCGGGCCGCACGAATACTTGGTTCCGGCCGCATGCGGTCCACTGGCCGCGGTTTGACGGCCACTACCTTATACCAAAATACTGAGATAATTTCCGTAAACGACCACGGAAATTTTGTCAGTGAGGTTTGGTTCCTCCCTGTGTGCTTCACCTTTTGAGTACACAGTTAATCAGCATAACGGACGTCATCTCCGTCGTTTTAAAGCCTCTGCTTTCATATCATTGTTTCTAACAAGGAGAACACGGAAAGTTTCCCAGAAACTTTGCTCAGTGGAAGAGGAGTCAAAATGAGCGAGCACGTGTCTCGGCTTATCCGTAGATACTCTGCCGTTTCTAAGAAGAAGGCGACCAACCTTTCCGACGTGACTTAGTGCCTTTTAGCGCTCGTTAATCTGACGTCAACTGGTGGTACGATTATTAGCGCCGCAGCCTCTCAGTTTTGCGACTCTTCTTCGAAACCCGATTACTGTTCTTATTTATTTTTTCCAGTTTTCTACGTGTGTCCATCGAAGGTTACCGCGCAAATGTTTCTTATCAAATTGGGGGATACAAGGGCGCTACATTAATTGTAAAACTGCAACTGTATTTCACATTAAGTGTCTTACATTTTTCACATGACGTATGTGTGTATGGTATTTTCAGTGGTTACAATCTCTTTAAATTCTCATATGAGTTCTTGGACTTCATTCTTACTTTTATTCTTCAGGAAGATTTTGTGCGTGCCCTTGAGTGATACCGATCGTCGAGACACCCGAAACAGAAATTCCGAACACCACCAGTATTGCGCGAAGGCAGTTTTGCCACGAGCGACATTCCTTCATAGGAATTTCATTCGGGAAAGAAACGTCGCTAATATTGTTGAAGATTTCACGCGTTGGCAATAATTTCGCGGCAAATCGTGCATAACGGACCTCTTTACCGAAAACTGGCGCTTGCAATTGATAACGAATCAAGATATACTGCAGGAATTTCACCGAAAACAATTTCAAATATTTTTCTCATTCATTTATTGTTCCTCATTCTTTTCTTAATTCATTCGCCAGACATACAATTAGCAGTCGAATAAGCACAACGTTATTTCAATGTGCTTTGGGAAACATTCGTGGAGTAGTCATTACGTAAACGGGTAGATAACGGAAAAACAAAAATAAAAATAATAATCGAGTTTGGAAACGTGTCGAAAACTGTGAAGCCGCAACGCTAGCCACTGTGCCACAGCTTTATCTTAACTTTTTTGTCGCTAAAAGACACATAAAATACATCGAAAACCTTGACCGCCGTTTTCTCAGAAACGGTAGAGTACGTACGTACAAGCAGAGATAAGTGTTAGTTTATTTTCACCCCTCTTCCGCTGAGCGAAGTTTCTGAAAAATCGGATTATGGCGCTTGAAGTATTCTGCTCGTAAGAAGAATGCTAGTACTGTGTCGTAGGAGTGATTGCCGGACGACCAGATGCGATGAGGAACACGGAGGCAGCGATTGCTGTGGCCGCCGCTGCCGTTATCGCTGCTGGCACGGGCAGCCGCAGCGCCGCCGTGGCAGGGCGGCCAGGCGCGGTGTCGGCTACGGGAATAGCGCCTTTTATCCACTGCGGTCGCGCGGAGCGTACAGATAGTGGTGCGCTCGCTGCGACCCCGAAGCAGTGCCAAGCGGCCGAGAGAACGACTCTCTTCCGCTAGCTGGACAAGTCAGTACCGACGAGAGCACGGTGACACTGTACCTAGAACACTTAAGTCTCGTTCGGCAGGAGCAAGTTTCAAATCTAACCCCGGCCGTCCGCGTTTCCGTGGGGCTTTCGCGGACGCGTCATGTGTAAACCAAGAGTCGTGGGTTCATCCTGGTGCCGCATCGAGTGTTCACATCTCAAATAAAACGTTTTTGAGTTTCAGTCAGATCAAAGACAGCTGCATGTTGTATGAAGAAAAGTCGTTCTATCACATTGCAAGGGGGTGAAACTGTACAATTTCTCGAATTGTATGCATGCTAGTGAAAAAGTGTTGTGTGAACCCAGCATCAAATAATACAGGGACAGAGATTTGGAAAAGGCAGCGGCTGAGAGAGTTTCTTGTGCGCTGAAAGTTCTGGATTTGGACCAAAAGAAGTATCTTCAAGATTTAGAAACATGAGTTCATGCTGTCAACAGTTTTCTGACATGACGATCCAGAGACGTAACGATGGTTTCTAGTCTCGTTATGAATTAAAACTACTGAGATGTATGTGCAATTCATTTTCCTCGGACATTTGCCCTACATGCAATCGGCCAGAACAAATTTTTTTCAAAGATTGTAGTTTCTAAGGCATCGGCTTTTCAAAAACTCTGAATTTACTCACAAAAAGGCGGAAAGTGTCTGCTCCTATACTTCAGGTCCTTGAAAATGTTGATCCTATCTTCTTGGGACATGTTACGCCCACTGTCGGGTTCATCAGATTCATTTTTTTAAAATAAAAATGCCTGTTCTAAAGTAAGAAAATCATTTGACGTTGCAAAGCAATTTACGCTAAAGCGTTATACAGAGAGTTTCTTAAAAATATACGTCCGTCACATCTCGTCCTCTAGCGTCAGTGTCAACATACAGAAAGCACTACTCGAAGTCAGCAAAAATGATTAACGCAATACTGAAACTATTTCTGTGATTCTACAAATTGGATTCTGTAGTTTGGTGCAGAGTGTATGATCATGTATTTACCACCAGGAATTTCCATACAACCGCAAAATTCCGTAGCGCTCTAAATCCGTATTCACAGCTTTTAGATTCATGTGAAGTTGTAAACATCCTGAAAAGCATTAACAAAGAGATGATTAGAAGCGTGGATTGTCCTGTCTCCAATTGAGTAGTAGAAATTTTAGCTAGTGGAGAGCTCTTCTGAACAGCACGCTGCAAGACATCCCAGATATGGTTAATAATGTTCATGTCTGGGGAATTTGATAGCCAGCGGAAATGTTTAAACTCAGAAAAGTGTTCCTGGTGCCACTCTGTAGCAATTCTAGACGTGTGGGATGTCGCATTGTCCTGCTGGAATCGCCCAAGTCCGTTGGCATGCACAATGGACACGAATGAATGCGGATGACCAGACAGGATGCTTACGTACGTGTCAGGGGTTCCATATCACCCCAACTGCACACACCCCACACCATTATAGATCCTCCACCAGCTTTAACAGCCCTCTGCTGACAAGCGGGGTCCATGGATTCATGAGCTTGTCTCGATATACGTACACATCCATCCGTTCGATACAATTTGAACCGTGACCCTTCCGACAGGCAACATGCTTCCAGTCATCAACAGTCCAATGACGGTGTTGCGGGCCCAGGTGAGACGTAAAGCTTTGTGTCGTGCAGTCATCAAGGGTAGACGAGTGGGCCTTCGGCTCCGAAAACCCATATCGAAGATGTTTCGTTGAATGGTTCTCACGCTGACACCTGTTGATGACCCAGCATTGAAATCTGCAGCAATCTGCGGAAGTGTTGCACTTCCGTCACGTTGAACGATTCTCTTCAGTCGTCGTTGGTCCGGTACTTGCAGGATCTTTTTACGGCCGCAGCGATGTCGGAAAGTTGATGTTTTACCGGATTCCTGACATTCAGGGTACACTCGTGAAATAATCGTACGGGAAACTCCCCACTTCATCGCTACTCGGAGATGCTGTGTCCCATCGCTCGTGAGCCGACTGTATCACAACATTGAAACTCGCATAAATCTTGAAAACCTGTCATTGTAGCAGCAGTAACAGATCCGACAATTGTGTCAGATACTTGTTGCCTTACATAGGTGTTGCCCATCGCAGCGCCGTATTCTGCCTGTTTACATATGTCTGTATTTGAATACACGCGCCTATACCAGTTTCTTTGGCACTTCAGTGCATTATAGTGACATTTTCTCAGCTATACTGCGTTACTGTTCGTAGAAGTCCAATTTCCGTCTCTCCCTCAAGCTGGAGCCGCCAGGAAAAGACCACTAGACGCTCCAGTTCCACCTACTTGAAACCTTGGAAATCAGTCCAAGCTAGTCAAAGTCACGATATGTTACAGAATTGTCGTTAACACTAGAACGGCGTAGTTTCTGACATTCCTAAAATGGCGGAAAGAGGTCATTTTGTTCCCAAATAAATGTTTCACTTTTGACTTTAACAAGTACTTTATTTTAGTGTTCGTTATTTCATACCTTCTTTCCAGTAATCACAACAATTATTTAATACGATAATTAATAGTTACTAATTACATTCATTAAATAAACATCTTATAAATTTACTGTTGTTAATACTAACAAGTTTCCTAAGCTGTATATTTTCACTTATTAGCTATTTGTACAATCTTCTAGACACATTTAGTATATTTTATCCATATTATTCTCTCATGTATTCTACACACGGTTTTGCATTACTTTTCACTCAAGTCAGTGGAATCTTCTATACGCACTCGGCACAGGTGATTTCTGTTTTACACGCACATTTTCCGCGCACGGTTTTGTGGCACTTTGTACAGTTTTCGCTGGTCTTGTAGCCTTTGCAGAGGCTGATTTGCCACTTTTTCCGCCTTCTAGGTGATTTCAGTCCAGTATCTTTTTCCTTTGCTTAATGTTCTTGTTCTTTCGTTCCCTTGAGCTAATTCGCCAGCTGAAGTATGAACTTCTTCCTTTCCATTTTCTTATTCGTTACTATGTTATAGATGACGCATGCATTTACTGTCGCCATGTCGATTATGTTGTAGAAGACACACATTGGCCATCTCCTGCATGTAACCTTTGTAATATATTTACGGGTTTTTTTGTCAACCACGTCCACCACATACTTTGTTCCATTGTAGAATGTTACGATTTCTGGTATCTTCTTTCCTTCCTTGCTTATTGCTACTTCAGCATGCAGTGTACTCATTAGAAAAACAGTCTTATTCTTCTATTTTTGGTATTCAGTCGTGGTGTAGTCTGTGTTGCCATCATAGTGCAGGGTGGTGGTGAAGCGTGTTTCAGCACTGGGCTTCCTTACTTCATCCGGGATTTCACGACAGATCTTGTTCCTTGTACCAACTGATGAAGTTTTCTTTTCTCTGAGTTTCTTAGCAAGTTGAAGAGATATAAAGAAGTTGTCCGTCGTTACATTTCTTCCTTGATTTACAAATGGCTCCATGAAATTCAAAAATGGCTCTGAGCACTATGGGACTTAACAGATGTGGTCGTCAGTCCCCTAGAACTTAGAACTACTCGTACTTAAACCTAACTAACCTAAGGACATCACACACATCCATGACCGAGGCAGGATTCGAACCTGCGACCGTAGTGGTCGCGCGGTTCCAGACTGTAGCGCCTAGAACCGCTCGGCCACTCCGGCCTGATCCATGAAATTCAGAACGATGTATTGTGTATGTGATTTCTTCTTTCTATGAATGTCCTCTTTACTGAGGTATGGGAAACATAACTTGTATGAGAACATCGCATATATACTTTGTCGTTATGTCAACAACCAGTCAGAATTCGACACCATATTTATCTGGTTTGTTGGACGTGAACTGAGTGAATCAACATCTTGTTTTGCTTAGTAATAGTTGCTCCTCAGTGGTTATATTTTCTCCAGGGCGGTAAGAATGAACATTATTTTGAATGAATTTTCGTGAAACTTCAGATACAATCGCTGACAGGCGTAAGAATTGGGACCTCCTCTCTCCTCCAGTAAGTTCATGCCGAACTTCTTCCAGAAGATGAAAAATTGGCGGTCTCCCACGCGGTTCCATCCCCTGCAACCACCTTTGCAGACGCTTCCAACTGTAGCCTACCTGCTGTAATGAAAGACGTAATGACTGACGTAGCTCAGTATGTGAATCCTCTTCCACTAATCGCTTTTCGTTCAAAATGTCTTCAACTTCACCTGTTTCAGGTACATGATCATTATCTTCATCAGTGAAGTCAATTTCCATTTCAACTTGGGAATTCTATAAGAGATGTAACATGTTTTCGCCAGAAAGTCAGAAACGTGTTTCGCGGACAAAAACTATAACCTGAATGACATGATGAAAACTGTGATAAATTGGAATTTACACGTGCCGAGTTGCAATACTGATCAGCAAATGCTCTGTAAGACTGCTGACTGTTGCCGCTTCATTGTTGGATAATTTACATGTGATTGACGCCTTCCGTCGTTCTACGTACATCGAATGAAATATGGAGGAAAATATAAATATTTTGTAAATCCTAATACATCATCGTAAAGAGAAGAAAAAATTAGGAAAAGTTATATGATTCGATTAACGAAATAAATAAATAGGATATGACAACGAAGGAAAAAAAGTATGACAGCAGTCATTTTGACCAATTCCGCCGGTCTAGTGTTAAATGACCATCATCAACAAACATCATACAACGTATCAAAATAAGCAGCTTCTCACGCTCACTATTCTGCCACCTTCTAAATCATTCTAACACAAATATTATTGCAATTATCAATAAAAAAAGCCATGAACTACGGACCGTGCCTAGGTGAAGTGGTTTGCAAACCTCGACGATTCTGGAGAATCATCAGAGATTAGCGCTTGAAGGGATCGTGGTAATAAAGTACTTGGCGCGTGGTTACTCTAATTTCATTAGTGGTCGGCGGCCTTGTGTGCGCTTTCTGCCTCGACATAAGGCTCGTATTCACTCTGGCAGCAACTACATCGATCGTTCAAAACGATGCGATGAGTGACAGATTCGTAAAAAACCCGTGACGCAAGTCGTGTACAAGCAGACAAGATCCATGCGTCACTGGCTAAACATCTTACTGCAGAGCAAGAAGAATTAGCAGGCAATACAAAGACCAGAATCATAAATATTGACGGTTCCTCATATCAGGGCTTCAGGAATGCTGAATGTCGGGCAGAGGAAATAGAAATGATCTGTGTTCTGCCACTACTAGGCATCCATCAGAGCTTTAGCTTTGACCTGTGATGGAACTTGTAAACAAACTCGAAGATGACGCACCCTGCCGGTTTTACCAAAAGCCCAGGCAACAGTGACGAATGACTGGAGCTGATTTTCGTCTTCTCGCGAAGCTGATCTCTTCTCGGCATCTGATGATTTCGTGTAAAGGTACCCAACACTGATCTTCTCAAAACTATAGGATGCAATTAATCATGATAGTGCCCCTGTCTTCATATCACAAAGAAGTTTTATACTTTTTCTGCGATTTAATGTACACAGTATGAAGCATTAATGGCAGTTATCTATGTGAACTGACAACACTATAAATAATTATGAATTAAAAACACAATTAAAATTTATAGCGGCACTCTATTACTATCGATGTACATTTTAATGTATGACTTTGTTCCCTTCAATAAGGTATCGTATTACAAGAGGAATTTTAAAGTCAAACATCCTGCAATTTTTTCTTCTAAAGACTAAGCCTTTTAGTCTACATTTTTCCACAGTTTTTTCATCTCCCCTCCTCTCACTTGTTCTGCGGAGGTGCTCCGTTATATAGCAGATTGTATGTTGAAAGTACCCTAATAGTACCCAAACTCTTTCTGATGACATTCGTATTCGGAGTATGTTCACTGCTGGATGTCAGATGAAACATCAATCCCTTTGTAATTTTCTTTGTCCTTAGATTTCAAATGCGTCACTGTTCTGTCAGTCATTTACACATCTGCTGATAACAGTATCTTTAAATGATAAAATATCACCTATTGAGATCTTTTGTAACTTATCGAAGGGGTTTGATTGTGTCAATCATAACGTTCTAGTAAGAAGTAAGGTGTTTATGGAGTACTTAATTTAGCACATGCCAAGTTTAGCTATTATTTAAGACACAGAATGCAGAAAATTATCTTGGGCTGTTCGAGTAATACAAAGAGGGATGCCACATCATTTGCACGAGCAGAAATTACAATCGCAGTTTCACAGGACTGGATTATTGGCCCACTACTATTCTTGCTCTATGTTAATGATTTGCCATTTTATTTGAATCATGAGGCAAAATTAGGCCTTTTTGCAGATGATATAAGCATTGCAGTGAATTTGAGTAAAGAAGTATCAACAGAGGAAATAGTAAATGATGTTTTTATGAAAGCTGTTGTCTAGTTTTGCGCAGATGGAATAAATATACTACACCACAGTAAACTAGCATACCAGCAAGAAAGAAATAAAAAAATAGTAGGAAGTTGTAAGTTCTTAAATGTGCATATTGATGGAAATTTAAACTAGGAAAATCATATAGTAGACCTACTAAAACGTTTAGCTTTGGTTACTTTTGCTATAAGGCTAACTGCCAACTTTGGAGATACAGACGTCAGTAAATTAACATATTTTGCATACTTCCATTTACTGATGTCTTACGGGATAGTATTCTAATATAATTCCTCATTTGGGCAAAACTATCCATCACACAAAAGAAAGTATTTCCAATAATGTGTAAGTTCATGTACATCTTGCAGGAATACCTTTACACAGCTGGGAATATTAACAACAACTTTACAGCACATTTATTGACTTATGAAATTTGCAATCAACAATCTATCTGAGTTGGGAAGCATCAGACAAGAAAGGAGGAAAAATTATCTGAATTATACTTTAATGATTGTAACTCTGGCACAGAAAGAGGTCACGTATACAGCTTTAAAGCTCTTTGACTACCTTACCATGGAAATACAGGGTCTGACATACATTAGAAGTACTTTAAATTTGTTTCTCCTTAATAACTTCTTCTAAATTATACAGGAATGCTTGAATAGAAATAATTAGTCGTTTTTACAGAAAAGCAAGCATGTAACCATATTTTTTTCGTGTCCCAGGAGGAATGGTCAATATTGAGGGGTACGACAGGAACGACCATTCGAAGCAAAAAGTCTAGTTAACATGGGTTCTAAGATACATACATGTCTTAAGAGCTTTAAGTACTTCTTCATACTGGATACTGTGAAACAAATTTCTTCCACCGCAAACTCTTTGCCTTCCATATTTTGAAAGGTGATTGTACAAACCAAAACAACAACAAAAATGTCCAGTGCACATGGGCGCTAAAGTCCGTATCTCAAGAGCTATGAGCACTTCCTAAGGTATGAATTTTAGAGCCCATTTTTACTGGACATTTTTGCTTGTTTTGGTCCATACTATCACCTCTCAAAATATGGAAAGTAAAACCTTGCAGCAGAAGAGATTCGTTTCACAGTATCGAAGATGAAATGCTCATAGCTCTTAAGATATGCGTTTTAGAGTTCATGTTTGCAAGACATTTTTGCTTCGAGTGATCGTTCCTGTCATCCATTCCTACTGGGACACCCTGTATCTGAGACGCCTTGTGTATATAGGCTGTACATCGCAAGAATCGTCAGGCGCATTTTCTCTGATGGTTCGGCAGGTATCTGCAATTTCGTTTTTGAAATGAGTACCGAAGTGAGCCCAAACAAACACTGCTCATCACGTCTTTCATGCGACACACAACGTAGCCGGAAAGCGTCGGTTTTCCTTCAGTTTCAAACAAAATTATTTTTACAGCAGAATTTTGCGTTCCCCCTTCGATAGAGCAGTCTCAAATTAGTTCAGTACGATATTCGTTTTATCGATATGTACTAAGAGGGACAAGAAAACAAGAAGAATAACCAATACTCCAGCAGCAACACCACTGCTACCGTCATGTAGCAGCGCTGCTCAGTCGCTACTGGGGTTTTACTTCCATAAAAGTAACGCCCAAACAGCAAAACTCATCTACAACCTCTAGTGCCTCACTTTCTAATACAATTACCTCAGCATCGCCTGATTTAATTGGACTACATTCCACTACACTTGTTTTACTTTCGTTGATGTTCGATTTATAGCCTTGTAATGCAGCAAGTTATTACGAGGTAACATTCTTTGCAGTAAGGCACGCAACCGTCTAGTATGGTGGCTGCGGGATGGCTATGTTTCTTTCGCTCTGCTCTCAGCACAGCTGACGCTGCCTGCCGTGAGAACTGCATAGCGCAACATTCAGTCATTACGAAGATTCATACCCTCTACGAATCTAAATAATCCATATTAGTTATTATCCGATTTTGTTCAAATTTGGTTCACATCATTTTGTTATTAATGGAATGATGCTGTCAAAATTTCAGACTTTTATTTATTATAATTCCGGAGATAAAGAGAATGACCTAAAAGCGCTAAAGCCTACGCTTGGTTTTTTAAAACCATGTTGGGAACAATAACAGATTGACTTTCATTATCATTTGAGGCCATTACAAAGTTGTCAGTGCATAAAAATGAATTAATTAGAATTTTTTTTTAAAACTTTAGTCACTTTGCAGTGCGTAAAACAACCGTAAAAATTATTATTTGATTATAGTTTGTTGTGTGAGTGCGTGAGAATGATTGAGAGAGTGTATGTGGGACATACTTTAAAATTTGCTATTTCATTTACGTAAAATCTTGTATAAGCGAACTGCGGGAAAGTTATGTTGCAACCACGATTCAGGAGACGTATGCGCATGCTTTTGTATAAAAACAGCCAGAATGGAAGTTAGAGGCGGAATAAGTTTATTTATCAATTTAAAGACTACTTCGCACTTCGCTTATTTTGATTAAACATAATGCAAGAAATTGAAGTTTTGCTGACATCAATTACTGTCAAATTAGTGACTGGATAACGCAAGATCTGCGATGAGAATGATCAGGAAGGAACGTTCTGATTGGTAGTTTAGATCAACAGCCAATCGGACTTAAGCTGTTCCCGTGCGAGTAGAGGAGTCAGCAAAGAGGAGACAACCTCGAGAGAGTCGCTTGCTAGCCGGCCTACGGATAACACGATGTTAGGTCGCTCCTTAAAAATACTCTGTAAGATGAGGAAATAGTGAAGTAATTTCGGTTCGAACATATCGTGACTGAAGCGACTGGTGTTACGAACATTTTAATGAAAGTTTGGTGTTTGTAAGTTAAAAAGTTTGAGAGATATGAGCGTGTGAACTTTCTGCTCGTAGTAACAACTCCGGTGGATTGTTTCGTGTTCTGTACGGAATATTTTGGCGAGCATTTCTTACGATGAGAACCACTGAAAGGACCGAATGTTTAGCTCGCGAATAGTTTCGGGCATGTGCCTGGTAGAACGTGAAAATTTAGTCGAGTCGGACTTGCTAAAATACTGGCTGCTTTTCGAGTGAATATTTGGTATACAGACAGTGAACTTTCAATGATACAGTTTCACCATATTAAATACGGACTTGAAAGCCATTTGTTGTGTTTCAATATAAATAAAAAAAACAGAGTTAATCTAATTTTAAACTCTTTTTTGCAAGTAGACTGAATATCCCGAACGCCCGATTTTTTAAATCACGAACTTTCAGGAAGTGACTTTCAACTAGAGCTACGCGGCCTCTGTGTGGTAGGTGTTAGGAAGTGGTTTCATCAACACTGCTTTACACTGCCTAGCCCGTATCTGTTACCACAGAGTGAAGGGACATCGGCAAGAATCCTATCGAGGTAAGTGGACTGAACGATAGTGTTATCAACACAGACGACAGACCCCACCCCTCCGCAACCTGTTTTCGAGATGTTATCCATGCGATTCAGCTGATTCTCCAAGGCCTTTGCTGTCTCTGACAATATTATAATGACATCGGCAAGCCTGAAAGTTTTTATTTCTTCTTCCTGAACTCTAAAATTCCCATTCCAAGTTTCTCCTTGCTTTTATTCACAGGTTGCTCAGTATATATCTTGAATAGATTACAACCCTGTCGCAACCCCTTCTCAGTCACCGCTTCCGTTTATAACTGCAGTCTGGTTTTTGTGCAAGTTGCAGATAAGCTTTTAATGCCTGTATTTTGTCCTGCTACATTCGCAGTTTCAATCAGTGTATTCATCAGCATTGTCAAAAGCTTTCCCTAAATCTACAAGTAGAAATGCTATAAATATAGGTTTACCTTTCTCTAACCTGTCTTATAAGTTACGTAGCAAGGTCAATATTGCCTCGCCTGTTCCCATATTTTCTCGAAATCCCAACTGACTCTCCCCAAGGTCGGATTCTACCAATTTTTCCAGTCTACTGTAAATAATCTGTGTCAGTATTTTACAGCCATAACTAATTAAATCAATAATCCAGTAACATTCACACATTTCAACAGCTGTCTTATTTGGAATCGGACTTTTCACATTTTTCTTGAGGTCTGAGGATATGTCGCCTGTCTCACATACCTTTCACAACAGGTGGAATAGTTTCATCATGTCTGGCTCTCGTAAGGTCCTCAGTAATTTGAAAGGAATGCCGGCTACTAAAGAGACCTCATTCCGATTTAGGTGTTTCAGCACTCTGTCAATTTCATCACACAGCATCGCATCTGCCGTCTACCATTCATCACCTTTGTCCTTTCTGTAACACTGGCTTCAAGTCTGTTTCCCTTGACAGACCTAAACATCCTTTCCATCTTCTTTTGCTAAATAAGCCGTCTCCCATATTCAATTAATCTCTGAAATTATCCAAACTATCGTCAGAAGTAAAATGTCGGTTCTGAACCTTAACATTAGTACCTGTATTTCTTGAATTTTATCCCTTTTCTAATACTTTCTGCCACTTCTTTCACTGCTATTTCGACAAGTAAGTGAAATAACAGTGACCATAAGTTCACAAACCCTGCTTCGCCCTTTTTAACACTTGCCTCTCCCGGTTTTCGACTCATATTGCCTACTCTTTGTTTTCTGGATACTGTGAATTAATTTTCTCTCGTTTTACTAGTCAGGTTCTTGTTTTCATTTCTATCACCTTATTCTACCGTCTGCCCCCGGTAGCTGAATGGTGCCGGCATGGTAGCTCAGCGTGTCCAGTCAGAGGGTTAGCTGCCCTCTGTAACAAAAAAACTGAGTTAATCGATCAACGACGAACCTAAACGGGTGTCTCACGACGTCCGCCCCGAGCAGAGGCAACGAAGGAAAACGAACAAAATGAGATTAAGGGAAAAAAATTGTCATCGTGACGTATTGTCAGTCCTCTGGACCCGGGTTCGATTCCCGGCTGGGTCGGGGAATTATCTCCGCCCAGGGACTGGATGTTGTGCTGTCCTCATCATCACCCTATCATCCTCATCGACTGCAAGTCGCCGAAATGGCGTCAAATTGAAAGACCGGCACCCGGTGAATGATCTGTCCGACGGGGGGCCCTAGCCACACGATTAAATAAAAAACCTTATTCTACAAGCTACAGTTACATCAATGTGACCAACTGTCAAAAGCCTGAACAACCACCTTTTGCAGCGCAGACACGCAGGAAGAGGCGGCAGGGACGTGAAGCCATGCCGACTCCAGAGTCATGACTAGCTGCGCCAGGTTTCTCGGCTGATGATCCATGACGCGAACAGCCCGATCGAGATGATCCCACGGATTTTCGATTGGTCTTAAATCCGGGGAGTTTGGTGGCGACGATAGTACAGTAAACTCATCCTGGAGCTCTTCGGTCCACACACGTATATTGCGAGATGGGTGACACGCTGCATTGTTCTGCTAATAGATGTCATCGTGCTGGGGAAAAAATAAACTGCAAGTAGAGGTAGACATGGTCCTCAAGGAGTGACGAGATCACCCAAGGAATGCCACGAAACCATTCCCCAGAGCGTGACGCTCCGTTCTGCGGCATGGATGATGATGGCATTGAAACAGTGGATGACACGCGTAAAGCTGAAATACTAAACACCTTTTTCCAAAGCTGTTTCACAGAGAAAGATCGAACTGCAGTTCGTTCTCTAAATCCTCGCACAAACGAAAAAATGGCTGACAACGAAATAAGTGTCCAAGGAATAGAAAAGCAACTGGAATCACTCAACAGAGGAAAGTCCACTGGACCTGACGGGATACCAATTCGATTCTACACAGAGTACGCGAAAGAACTTGCTCCCCTTCTAACAGCCGTGTACCGCAAGTCTCTAGAGGAACGGAAGGTTCCAAATGATTGGAAAAGAGCACAGGTAGTCCACGTCTTCAAGAAGGGTCGTCGAGGAGATGCGCAAAACTGTAGACCTATATCTCTGAAGTCGATCTGTTGTACAATTTTAGAACATGTTTTTTGCTCGCGTATCATGTCGTTTCTGGAAACCCAGAATCTACTCCGTAAGAATCAAGATGGATTCCGGAAACAGAGATCGTGTGAGACCGAACTCGCTTTATTTGTTCATGAGACCCAGAAAATATTAGATACAGGCTCCCAGGTAGATGCTATTTTCCATGACTTCCGGAAGGCGTTCGATACAGTTCCGCACTGTCGCCTGATAAACAAAGTAAGAGCCTACGGAATATCAGACCAGCTGTGTGGCTGGATTGAAGAGTTTTTAGCAAACAGAACACAGCATGTTGTTATCAATGGAGAGACGTCTACAGACGTTAAAGTAACCTCTGGCGTGCCACAGGGGAGTGTTATGGGACCATTGCTTTTCACAGTATATATAAATGACCTAGTAGATAGTGTCGGAAGTTCCATGCGGCTTTTCGCAGATGATGCTGTAGTATACAGAGAAGTTGCAGCATTGGAAAATTGCAGCGAAATGCAGGAAGATCTGCAGCGGATAGGCACTTGGTGCAGGGAGTGGCAACTGACCCTTAACATAAACAAATGTAATGTATTGCGAATACATAGAAAGAAGGCTCCTTTATTGTATGATTATATGATAGCGGAACAAACACTGGTAGCGGTTTCTTCTGTAAAATATCTGGGAGCATGCGTGCGGAACGATTTGAAGTGGAATGATCATATAAAATTAATTGTTGCTAAGGCGGGTACCAGGTTGAGATTCATTGAGAGAGTCCTTAGAAAATGTAGTCCATCAACAAAGGAGGTGGCTCACAAAACACTCGTTCGACCTATACTTGAGTATTGCTCATCAGTGTGGGATCCGTAGCAGATCGGGTTGGCGGAGGAGATAGAGAAGATCCAAAGAAGAGCGGCGCGTTTCGTCACAGGGTTATTTGGTAACCGCGATAGCGTTACGGAGATGTTTAGCAAACTCAAGTGGCAGACTCTGCAAGAGAGGCGCTCTGCATCGCGGTGTAGCTTGCCGTCCAGGTTTCGAGAGGGTGCGTTCCTGGATGAGGTATCGAACATATTGCTTCCCCCTACTTATACCTCCCGAGGAGATCACGAATTTAAAATTAGAGAGATTCGAGCGCGCACGGAGACTTTCCGGCAGTCGTTCTTCCCGCGAACCATACGCGACTGGAACAGGAAAGGAGGTAATGACAGTGGCACGTAAAGTGCCCTCCGCCACACACCGTTGGGTGGCTTGCGGAGTTTAAATGTAGATGTAGATGTAGATGGACCCTTCCGGCGAGTGTTAGAGGACCGTACACGGCAACGGCCATATGTCCCATGGAGCATAAAATGTGATACATCAGAAAACTCAGTGGACGTCCAGTTGTGGTACTGGCGTGCAAATTCCAACCTTCGTTGCCGGTGAACGGCAGTCAGCACAGGTGCACGAACCAGACGCCTGCTCCGGAGGTCCATACGTAGCAACGTTCGCTGAATGGTCACTGTTGGTAGCCGCTTGTTTCATTTGGGTGGCCGGTTGCTCAAGAGTTGCACGTCTATTCGCCCATACGCATCTCTGCAGCCGTCGTTCACCTTTGTCATCTATTGCCCGTGATGCACCACAGTTGCCTCGTCGCCGGTTTTGGACAGCGCCATTTTGCCATGCGCAGTATATTTTAACCACGGCGGCATGCGAACAATTTACAGGCTTCGCCGTTTCAGAAATGCTTCCACTCTTGATCCGAGAGCCAATGACTATGCCCTTTTGGACGTCAGATAAATCGCTCTGTTTCCGCATTGCGACGACGACTGCCCTGTTTCCTGCATCCCCCGAAACTCCACTGTTAGTGTTGCCACCTGCAGTCTGTCACTGGTTACTGCACGCTGACGTCGAACACTAGCGGTGGTCACATTAATGTGTGTGGACCGTGTATCTCAAGTTACCGACACTTTTCTCTGCGTGCATAGTTATCTTTAGAGGCTTTCGTTTTTCTTCATTGCATTATTAATCACAAGGAAAAAGTAATCTGACGATACCAGAAATCGATGCCAATGGCCATACATTAAATAATAAATGATGTTGACGATATTTGGTTTGTGGGGCGCTCAACTGCGCAGTCATCAGCGCCCGTACAAAGTTCAAATTTTACCCAGTCCAATTTTTTTTCACAGTCCAATCTAGCTACTGTCACGAATTATGATGATGATGAAATATTGAGGACAGCACAAACACCCAGTCCCCAGACAGAGAAAATCCCCGACCCGGTCGGCAAGCGAACCCAGTACCCCGTGATCCAGAGGCATCAACGCTAGCCACTAGATCACGAGCTGCGGACTAAATAATAAGTGGACCTGTATGTAACATCCCTTGGGGCGCAATATTTCATTGTGCACTTATCTATTGGGGCAAGAGAGGTAACGTACATAAGTATTCGTTGCAAAGGTGAACGGTAAGAAGACAGTGTGAAGTAGATGGGAAGTACATCTTATGCATGACTTTTCTGATATTGAACACCTTACACGTGTTTCCAAGTACATGTACTCCTTAGTGATATTTGTCGCCAAGTAGATGATTTCCAACCAAATTTTAGCAAATATCGCAACTCAATTCTGCTTTGACAGAACTAACACGAACTGAATCTATTCGCGGGAAGACAATACACAATTACACTGTATTTTTTAGATTTTAAGACAGCCTCCAATAGTGATGAATTCAAAATTTTACTCGTTTTATTCTAATATTTTCTCCTACAGTGGTTTTACTTGTATTTGATGTCCAGCCAGCAGCGCGTAATATCAACACCTACATACTTACAAGGGAGAGTAAGTCGTCCCGCAGGATTCGATATTACGTCTGAAACCCTCCTCAAGGCAAGCTCCACTGCATAAAAAATGAACAGAACGTATATTGGAACTTCCTGGTCAGTTACACAGGAGCCAATCACACAACAGTGAGTGCAGTATTGCCCACAAAAGTAAAACACACTTGCAGTTGTGAGTATGACAAATAGGGCTACTTTCTTGACACTCAACACTCAAGTCCATTTCTGATAACACGCAAGGAAACGTGGATAATCTTATTAATGTTGTTACAGACCTTGAAAAGGCAATAACCATGGTGTATATAACAGTACAAAGGAATATCTCGATAGTGGAGACACCAGCATAAACTGTAAATAGCGCACTGTGTCAAACGGTCAGAAAAAGGATGTGTATTTTCTGTCCCCCTTTGGTGACTTGGTTATGTTACTGCTTTAGTATTTTGCACATGTAGAGAACGAGGTTTAAAAGGATAAGAAGGTTACAGTTATTATTAGAAGGTTTCAGATCCTTAAAAGTACAGAGCTTGTGGTTTCTTCACCACTCAATATCCCGTCCATAACGCCTCCGATTTCAATGGTCACCGGCAGGAAGCGAGAGGGGCAACAAATCATTTTCTGACACCTTCTCCTTGACAGCTACTGTAACGTTCCAAAGGTCATGTCGGGTTCTTGGTGCAGGGTCAGGCCAATTTTCTCGTGTCAACCGTTTTGTCTCCTTTCATACACTATCTATGGACGTAAGGTTTGGTGCAGAAGGAGCACAGTCCAAACAGTAATCTCGTTCTGTTCCGCAAACCACCCCTGCGCCAAAACTAACGAATGCGCTGGTAGCTGTTTCTGATGTAAACAGAGCACACCCTCTGACACTGATAAGATCATGATATCACTCATAACACGAACATCAAGCCGACTATCTATCGTGTAAAGCTTTTGAAGTCCACGGACGCAGATCTAGTCCTACACAGCTACAGACAGACATCCAGTTCGAAATGAGCGGCGAATATGTTTGAGATCTAAACGCACAAGTTGATGCGTGTAAACACGTAGCGGACCACCGTCTGCTGAAGCCAATACCATTTTGTAGGGAGCACATTGTGCTCATATGGGAGCGATCTAGATGCTTGTAATACAATAAACTGGTATCCAAGATCGCAGGAATTCTTTTTATTCCATGATTACCGGTTTCATCGAATCTAGGGAGGACAGAAAACACTATAAAAGTGGGCTTGGATTCCACTTATATAACATGTATACATATAATTTTAGTTACATATCTTAGGACACATACAGGCTACAACACCAAGGCAAACAATGGTGATATTAATAGTTGCCTATAACACGCAGGCCTTACAAAATGGTCGTAAGTAGCACATAGGCGTCCAAGAGAGTTGACAGTACAAATGTTAAGTGTCTCAATCACATACAAGCGCAAGCTACGTACTACCGCAACTCCGGCTCTGTTCTTACACTACAGGCCGAGTAGCGAGATGGCGCTAGCAGAAGAGGCGCCAATGAATGTCACTACATCTTTAGGGCTTGTACGTAATTTTAGAGATTACTGTATCACGTAAACATATACAAAACTTATGAAAGCTGCAGACCTACACAATTGCACATCTGCCTGGACATATATACGACATATCGAAAAGCAAATGCAAATTTCATGAGAACTACGGAATTATAAAAATGTACGAAAGGACCAGACAGATGTGCAAAGGTTATCAGTCGATCCTCAAACGAACACTGTTTGTTGGCTAAACCAGTTGCGACACTTCAGTCATTTTTAACAGCCCTGCGAAACAATAAGCAATATACAAAGAAACAGTCGTAACAAAACATTAACAAATTGAACGAACATCTAACTACTTTACTACATAAATGACAAGTGATACCATGTTACTTCGTAGCTGATGGCTGCGACAGAACACTGTTGGGGTGAGCCTCTCCTCAGGGCTGTTACTAGAGGACTGAGTGGATCTAGCTACACTCCCGGAAATGGAAAAAAGAACACATTGACACCGGTGTGTCAGACCCACCATACTTGCTCCGGACACTGCGAGAGGGCTGTACAAGCAATGATCACACGCGCGGCACAGCGGACACACAAGGAACCGCGGTGTTGGCCGTCGAATGGCGCTAGCTGCGCAGCATTTGTGCACCGCCGCCGTCAGTGTCAGCCAGTTTGCCGTGGCATACGGAGCTCCATCGCAGTCTTTAACACTGGTAGCATGCCGCGACAGCGTGGACGTGAACCGTATGTGCAGTTGACGGACTTTGAGCGAGGGCGTATAGTGGGCATGCGGGAGGCCGGGTGGACGTACCGCCGAATTGCTCAACACGTGGGGCGTGAGGTCTCCACAGTACATCGATGTTGTCGCCAGTGGTCGGCGGAAGGTGCACGTGCCCGTCGACCTGGGACCGGACCGCAGCGACGCACGGATGCACGCCAAGACCGTAGGATCCTACGCAGTGCCGTAGGGGACCGCACCGCCACTTCCCAGCAAATTAGGGACACTGTTGCTCCTGGGGTATCGGCGAGGACCATTCGCAACCGGCTCCATGAAGCTGGGCTACGGTCCCGCACACCGTTAGGCCGTCTTCCGCTCACGCCCCAACATCGTGCAGCCCGCCTCCAGTGGTGTCGCGACAGGCGTGAATGGAGGGACGAATGGAGACGTGTCGTCTTCAGCGATGAGAGTCGCTTCTGCCTTGGTGCCAATGATGGTCGTATGCGTGTTTGGCGCCGTGCAGGTGAGCGCCACAATCAGGCCTGCATACGACCGAGGCACACAGGGCCAACACCCGGCATCATGGTGTGGGGAGCGATCTCCTACACTGGCCGTACACCACTGGTGATCGTCGAGGGGACACTGAATAGTGCACGGTACATCCAAACCGTCATCGAACCCATCGTTCTACCATTCCTAGACCGGCAAGGGAACTTGCTGTTCCAGCAGGACAATGCACGTCCGCATGTATCCCGTGCCACCCAACGTGCTCTAGAAGGTGTAAGTCAACTACCCTGGCCAGCAAGATCTCCGAATCTGTCCCCCATTGAGCATGTTTGGGACTGGATGAAGCGTCGTCTCACGCGGTCTGCACGTCCAGCACGAACGCTGGTCCAACTGAGGCGCCAGGTGGAAATGGCATGGCAAGCCGTTCCACAGGACTACATCCAGCATCTCTACGATCGTCTCCATGGGAGAATAGCAGCCTGCATTGCTGCGAAAGGTGGATATACACTGTACTAGTGCCGACATTGTGCATGCTCTGTTGCCTGTGTCTATGTGCCTGTGGTTCTGTCAGTGTGATCATGTGATGTATCTGACCCCAGGAATGTGTCAATAAAGTTTCCCCTTCCTGGGACAATGAATTCACGGTGTTCTCATTTCAATTTCCAGGAGTGTAGTTCAAGTTCTTGTATGGTTAGACAAAGGTGTCTATAGACGCTAATATAATGGCTTGTATGCGTGATTAAAATTAAGTTGACGTAAAAAATACAGAAGAGTGCTATACATTATTAAAGAGCTGTCAAGAATTATTAAAAACTGTTTTAAAAATTGTTAAATAATTAAGTAGCGTCACGGTGTCTATGATAGCTGGCAGTCAATGGCGTATAATCAGGTGACGTAATTTGAAAGATGGACAGGTTGCAGAAGAAGTCAGCAATGTATTCTGTGAATTGTAATGAACATTGTCTGTTCGGAACTTTCACAGGTTAATCAAAATATTCTGTCCCGTATAAACTGTGGTCAGACTTGGGTTGATTTTGTTACTTAAATTATATATTCATCGTCCATTGTCAAGAAGCTATTTTTATGTTAATATATTTTTATTATTCATATCGGTCCACTTTGTAATAAAGATCTTGTACCATGAAAATTAGTATTCACATTGTCATCTTAAATGATCTAAAAACGAATTTACAGTAAACTTAATATTATTATTTTCAGTTTTCACACAGACAATAAATTCTTTCTTCATTTTTAAATTTTCTAATTTTATTGTCGGTAATGAAATGATTTTAGCAAATAATAGGAAGCTACTACTTTTCATATTGTCAAAATTTGCAAGCTTTTTCACTAACCATTAGGTCTGTAAATCTTCACGTAAATAATTATCTCCAGAAAACATTATATTAACGAAATATGAAAAACAATATCAATTAAAACTGTCACATTAATACCATTTTGGAGTACATCCTGTTCTAGAAAGCACTTCGTAACACATATACCGATTTTTTGGCGCCAAGCGTGTCAAAGTCGTTTTAGTAGCTATTGAGTTTGGTTCATGGTCTTCTCTGTTCTACTGTCTTCTATGTATAGCTCAACAAAGTTCCACAGTATACGAGGCCTGTCTAAAAGGTATCCGACCTTTGGACATCAAAAATGTTTCGAATACTTGATGGGGTTGGGACCCTAATCCCCTTCAAAGTAGGCCCATTGTGCTTGCACACGCTTAGCCCAATGATCCTTCCACTGCTGGGAACACCTCTGGAAGTCTTCTTCTGGAATGGTGTTCAGCTCCGTCGTCGTGTTCCACATTATCTCTTCTCTACTCTCAAAAACGGGTCCTTTCAGTGGCATCTTCAGTTTTGGAAACAAGCAGAAGTCGCAAGGAGTCATGTCTGGAGAGCTGGGAGGTTGCAAACGGCTGTAATTCCACGTTTGGCCAAGAAATTTTGGATCAAGTGGGATGAATGAGCGGGGGCGTTGTCGTGACTTAGTTGCCAGTTTTTCGCCGGACTGTGTCACGGAGTCGCCGGAGAACATCTTGATAGTACTCCTTTGTCACTGTTTGTCCTTCCGGTGCGTATTCGTGATGTACAGTTTCACGGACATCAAAGAAGACAGTCAGCATCACCTTGATGTTGCTTCGCACCCGCGCCTTAGAGACTCAGGATGCTTCCATCGTGACGACTGTCTTTTTGTTTCTGGGTCGTACCCGTACACCCATTACTCATCTCCTGTTATCACGGTGTTCAGAAACCCAGGATCAGTGTTGGTGGTGTCCAGAAGTTCCTGTGCAACGTCAAAACGGAGGTCTTTTTTGTTCCAGCGACAACAACTTGGGCCCGAATTTCGCAGCCACTCGGTGCATGTTCAAATCATCACGCAAGATTGCATGTGCAGAATCTTTACTCACTCCAACCTCTTGGATCTGCCATCACCAAATTTTGCACTCTCTCAACAACAGTTGCACTCGGAGCAGTTTAGGGCCTGCCAGAACGCTGGTCACTCTCCGCTGATGTGCAGCCATTTTTGAATCGGTCGAACCACTCCTTAATTTGTGTTACACCCATCGCATTGGCGCCGCGCTATCGTCTCTATTTTGCGCGGGGAAATCAAAGGTCGGATTCTTTGTATACAGACCTCGTACATGGGAAAAGTGTTGTTATAAAATGTGTGTCAAGAACGTATAAACAAATGAAGAGAAAGGTTAAAAGCAACATAATGTTCCAGCGACTTGTCATTTCAACAACCCTGGACAAAAATCTTCTAATGGGTTATATGGGAATAAAGCTTCCAGCCCAGACACTGAGACCCACTTTGCGAGAAAAGTACTATTTATCTGCAAGTATAATGTTTCTTTTCTTACCAAATTAGTAAGTACAGCGTAGTATTAGTAAGTACAACGTAGTAATTTTTGCTTCGTTACTGTTGGACAATAAGTAAGGGAGGGCGTTGTAAAATGCAGCTGGAACCAGTTGATGGCAACAGGCTCCACATCTATACTGGCCGGTCGAAATAGCATTGCTAAGCGAAGAAGACGTCAGCAGTGTCTTTTGATACTGTAGACAAGCCGGCGAAGTCCTCGTGCACAAGGGTAGCGTCCACTGCTATGCGACCACCGTTGTGTTGGGTTGCAGAACGTTGTCCGGAAACGACAGTATTGAGTTAACGGGTAAATACACTGCCTGACAAAGAAATGTGAACAACCCAGAAGGGTAGGAAGAAACGATACTTCACCGATCGAGAGTGTATGTTATGCTACTCGTATTTCAGTAAATACATTGCATCCACTCTGGCTAGGATGCATGTACCGAGTCGATTCGGAAGGGTTTCATAAAGCCATCGTTTTCTTTCCCGAAGCAGACTGGTCCTTAATATCTTGGATACTGGCATTGGAACGGGTTGGGTATACGAGCTGGTACCACACATATTCCACCGCGTACCGATCTGGAGATCTTGCTAGCCACAGGGGTACTTCAATATCATGCAGACAGTTCATAGAGACACGTGTCGTGAGTGGAAAAGCATTGTCCATTTGAAAAATAGCGCCACGATGCTGTCGCATGTGACACATGTGGACGCGGGATGTCCGTGACCTGCCATTGTGCTGTCACAGTTCCCTTACGCACTACCACCCGTGACCTAAAGTGATACCAGATGTCTGCTCACACCAAGGCGCGAAGTGGCACCGCTGTGCCTCTCCAAAACATTGAAAGAATGCAACAAATCCCCAGGTCGCGGCGGCCGACTCGCTACGACGGTCATATGGGGTATTGCAGAACCACGACGTATCGCCGAGACATTGCGACGCCATTCATAAGCAGTCCAGCATTCCAGGGCACGGCACAACTCCAAACAAAGTCGCTGGTATTGTGGTGTTAACTGCAGCTACGATGGGGATGGTAATTCCTCAGTCCAGATGTCCCACCAACGGTGCATTATGACACAGAATGTTGCAGGGAGTCCATGGTCTGTTCTCGGATGGCTGGTGCAAATGTGAAGAGGTTACGATGTGTCTGAGGCACAATGTGCGACCCTCCCTTGTGGTAGTCAGAAGTAGTACAGTGAAACCTTGACGACGAGTATGCCTGCTCTCACGATCCCATTCTGTAAGGTCACATCAGAAAACTCCACAGATCTGGTTTTGCACGATCCGACCACGTGGCCAAATCGAGAGCCACAATGAGGCCTCTTTCAGACTTCAGTCAGATGCTCATAACGCTGTCTCATCTGAGTATGCAGCATCTCCATGTCCTTCACAATAATCACTCAACATATGCCGATGTCCACGCCCCAAACATTTACGTACCCTCCGAATTGTTATGTGAAAATTACTACAGCCATTAAATAAAACAAACGTTATGAACGTTACATACAATCTAAGACAAAAATAAGTGTCGGCCGGTGTGGCCGAGCGGTTCTAGGCGCTACAGTTTGGAACCGAGAAACCGCTCCGTCGCAGGTTCGAATCCAGCCTCGGGCATGGATCTTTGTGATGTCCTTAGGTTAGTTAGGTTTAAGTAGTTCTACGTTCTAGGGGACTGATGACTTCAGATGTTAAGTCCCATAGTGCTCAGAGCCATTGGAACCATTTGAACAAAAATAAGTAAGTAGATAAATAAAACGATACACCACGAAGGAATTATCAAAGTGGGAAAGAAATAGTTAGCCGTGACGTACATGTACAGACAAATTAATGATTACAATTTCAGAAAGCTGGATGATTTATTCAAGAGAAAGAGCTTCGCAAACTGAGCAAGTCAATAACGCGTTGTCCACCTCTGGCTCTTATGCAAACAGTTATTCGAATTGACAGGAGTGTTAGATGTCCTCCTGAGCGATATCGCCCCAAATTCTGGTCATTGGGGCTCAATTCGAAGCGGGTCTCATCACTGAAGACAATTCTGCTCCAGTCAATCAATGAGATACCACGCCGAAGACACGTTTGGAGGCGCCTCAGACAGTGGAGGGATAGCAACCTGAACATCGCCTGCCATACAGCCCAACAATCAGGGTGATGGTCTGGGATGTTACTTCATTTTATAGCAGGATCCCTTTATTGTCATCTGCGGCACCCTTACACTGCAAAGGACGTCGATAATATACTACGCCCTGTTTTGTTGTCCTTCATGGCAAGCCAACCTGGGCTTACATTTTAGCAAAAAATTGCCCGTCTGTTTGTCTTCGTGCTTGCCAAACCCTACCTTGGACAGCAAGGTCGCCGGATGTCTCCCCAACAGAGAACTTTTGGAGTATTACGTGCAGGGGCCTCCAACCAGCTAGGAATTTTGACGATCTAAGGCACCAGTTGGACAGAATTTGGAACGACCTCCCCGATGAGGACATACAATAGCTTCAAAAATCAACGCCAAGCAGAATAGCTGTTAGCATAAGAGGGCCACGGTGGACCAGTGTGTTGTTAGCTTGCTCAATCTGCGACCTCTTTCTTTTGAATAAATAATCCAATTTTTATGTAATTCTAATCATTTTCTTGTCTTTACATGCCAATCACTACTAGCGATTTCCGTACCATTAGGATAATTCCATCGAGTGCGTCATTTTTTTCTTTTTGTTCAAAAATGGTTCAAATGGCTCTGATCACTATGGGACTTAACTTCTGAGGTCATCAGTCCCCTAGAACTTAGAACTACTTAAACCTAACTAACCTAAGGACATCACACACTTCCATGCCTGAGGCAAGATTCGAACCTGCGACCGTAGCGGTCGCGGGGTTCCAGACTGTAGCGCCTAGAACCTCTCGGTCACTCCGGCCGGCTTTCTTTTTGACTTAGAGTATATTTGCAGCCGTCTTCCGCTCGAGGGCTCCGAATTGTAGTGTGTAATAAGGCAGTCTGTAACGTAACTATGATGGGGCGTGAGAAACAGCGTAGTGTAATCAAGTTTCTAACCATCCACATATGGAGCATCTATCTCCTTCAGCATGACAATTCCAGACCACACACTAGCACTACGACATCAGCAACAATCCGACACGTTGGGCTCACTGTCAGCAGCCATCCTCCATACAGTCCCAACCTGGCCCCGTCCCATCCGCTTCCACAACGTAAAGAACAGCTTCGAGGACTCCACTTTCATTGTGAGGAAGCAGTGGGAGAAGAGGTGAGGTTGTGGCTCCGTCAACAAAGTCAAACATTCTACAGTGACAGTATCTTGTTGCTAGAAATGTGTTCGTCTCCAGGCTGACTATGATGAGAAGCAATTGTGTAGAATGAGATGTTAATTTTATTAAAGAGCTTTAGGCGTTCTCATACAAAAAATTTGGAGGCATTACTCATCAGCACGACCTCGTAATACACTCTAAGAGAAAAAATACGACACACCACGAAGGAATTATCGAAATGGGACAGAAATCGGTAGGTGTGATGTACTCATAATGTACAGACAAACAAACAAGTACAGTTTCAGAAAATTTGGATGATTTATTCAAGAGAAAGAGCTTCACAAACTGAGAAAGTCAATGAAGCGTTGGTCCACCTCTGCCTCTTATACAAGCTGGTATTCGGATTGACATTGATTGAGAGAGTAGTTGGATGTCCTCGTGAGGGATATCGTGCCAGATTCTTTCCAATTGACACGTTAGATCGTTAAAATCCCGAACTTGTTGGAGAGCCCTATTGACAACGCTCCAAAATTCGTAACTGTAGAGAGATCCAGTGACGCTGATGACATTGTTGTATAGCGCCTTCAGCCATAAATCATCACCATCGTTATCGTCATTGAGAAATCCGGCGACCTTGCTGACCATCGTCTTCGCTGGTCATTGGGGCTGAGTATCACCACTGAAAACAATTCTACTCCAATCAATGAGATTTCAGGCCGAAGTCGTGTCTGGAGACAACTTGGACAACGGTGGCATACCAACCTGTTTGTCGCACGCCATATGGAGCGACAACCAGGAATGATGGTCTAGGGTGCCATTTCATTTCATAGCAATACTCTTTTGGCTGTCGTCTACAGCATCCTAAAAGCACAGTAGTACGTCGACGATATGCTACGCCCCGTTATTTGCCCTTCGTGGAAAACCATCCTGGGCTTACATTTCAGTAAGATAATGCCAACCTGCACAAGGCGAGAGTTCCTCCTGCTTCTTTTTCTGCTTGCCAAACCGTACCTTGACCAGCAAGATCACCGGATCTCCCCCTAATTGAGAATGGGTGGGACATATGGAAAGGGCCCTCCAAAAACCTCGGGATTTTGGTGATCTAACGCGCCAATTGGATAGAATTTGGCGCGTTATCCCTGAGGAGAAAATCCAACAAGTCTGTCAATCAATGCCAAGCCGAATAACTGCTTACATAAGGGCCAGAGGTGGACATATGAGCGATTGACTTGCTGAATTTGTGAATCTCTTTTTGTTTAATAAATTATCCAATGTTTCTGAAATTGTAATCGTTTGTTTATAGTTTGCTGTAGTCGAGTTTCTAACCATTCAGAAAGATGGAGCACCCTTCTTCTTCAGCATGACAATGCCAGACCACAGATGAGCACTGTGACATCAGCAACAGTCAGACACCTTGGATTCGCTGTCAGCGATAATCCTACATATGTCTTCCAGAACTTCACTTTGATAGTGGTGAAGCTGTGCAAGGAGAGGTGAGGTTGTAACTCCGTCGGCAAAATCAAACTTTCCGCAGTAATGGTATCAACAAACTGGTTTCTCAGTGCTATAAATGTGTTCGACGGTAGGTTGACTACGTTGAGATACAAATATGAAGAATGCTAATAACGTTTGTCTTATTCACAATCTTTCAGACGTGTTGTTGTGGTCTTCAGTCCTGTGACTGGTTTGATGCAGCTCTCCATGCTGCTCTATCCTTTGCAAGCTTCTTCATCTCCCAGTACCTACTGCAACATATATCCTTCTGAATCTGCTTAGTGTATTCATCTCTTGGTCACCCTCTACGATTCTTAAGCTCCGCGCTGCCCTCCAATACTAAATTGGTGATCCCTTGGTGCCTCAGAATATGCCCCACCAACCGATCCCTTCTTCTAGTCAAGTTGTGCCACAAATTTATCTTCTCTCCAATTCTATTCAATGCCTCCTCATTAGTTATGTGATCTACCCATCTAATCTTCAGCATTCTTCTGTAGTACCACATTTCAAAAGCTTCTATTCTCTTCTTGTCTAAACTATTTATCGTCCACGTCTCACTTCCATACATGGCTACACTCCATACAAATACTTTCAGAAACGACTTCCTGACACTTAAATCTATACCCGATGTTAACAAATTTCTCTTCTTCAGAAACGCTTCCCGTGCCATTGCCAGTCTACATTTTATACACTCTCGACTTCGACCATCATCAGTTATTTTGCTCCCCAAATAGCAAAACTCATCTACTACTTTAAGCCTCTCATTTCCTAAACTAATTCCCGCAGCATCGCCCGATTTAATTCGACTACATTCCATTATCCTCGTTTTGCTTTTGTTGATGTTCATCTTACATCCTCCTTTCAAGACACTGTCCATTCCGTTCAACTGCTCTTCCAAGTCCTTTGCTGTCTCTGACAGAATTACAATGTCATTGGTGAACCTCAAAGTTTTTGTTTCTTCTCCATGGATTTTAATACCTACTCCGAATTTTTCTTTTGTTTCCTTTACTGCTTGCTCAATATACAAATTTTATAACATCGTGGATAGACTACAGCCCCATCTCACTCCTTTCCCAACCACTGCTTCCCTTTCATGCCCCTCGACTCTTATAAGTGCCACCTGGTTTCTGTACGAAATGTATATAGCATTTCGCTCCCTATATTTTACCCTTGCCAGCTTCAGAATTTGAAAGAGAGTATTTCAGTCAACATTGTCAAAAGCTTTCTCTAAGTCTACAAATGCTAGAAACGTAGGTTTGCCTTACTTTAATCTATTTTCTAAGATAAGTCGTTGGATCAGTATTGTCTCACGTGTTCCAACAATCCAAACTGATCTTCGCCGAGGTTGGCTTCTACCAGTTTTTCCATTTATCTGTAAAGAATTCGTGATAGTATTGTGCAGCCGTGGCTTATTATACTGATAGTTCGGTAATTTTCACATCTGTCAACATCTGCTTTCTTTGGAATTGGAATTATTATATTCTTCTTGAAGTCTGAGGGTATTTCGCCTGTCTCATGCATCTCCCTCACCAGATGGCAGAGTTTTGTCAGGACTGGCTCTCCCAAGGCTACTCCCAGGGACTTATTTCGACTTAGGTCTTCCATTGATCTCTCAAACTCTTCACACTGTATCATATCTCTCATTTCATCTTCGTCTACCCATTCCATTTCCATAATATTATCCTCAAGAACATTGCCCTTGTATAGACCCTCTATATACTCCTTCCACCTTTCTGTTTTCCCTTCTTTGCTTAGAACTGGGTTTCCATGTGAGTTCTTGATATTCATGCAACTGATTCTCTTTTCTCCAAAGGCCTCTTTAATTTTCCTGTAGGCAGTATCAATCTTACCCCTAGTGATAAACACCTCTACATCCTTACATTTGTCCTCTAGGCGTCCCTGCTTAGCCATTTTGCACTTCCAGTTGATCTCATTTTTGAGACGTTTGTATTTGTTTTTGCCTGCTTCATTTACTGCATTTTTATATTTTCTCCTTTCATCAATTAAATTCAATATCTCTTCTGTTATCCAAGGATTTCTACTAGCCCCCGTCTTTTTACCTACATGATCCTCTGCTACCTTCACTATTTCATCTCTCAAAGCTATCCATTCTTCCTCTACTGTATTTCTTTCCCCCATTCTTGTCAATCGTTCCGTAATGCTCTCCCTGAAGCCCTCTACAACCTCTGGTTCTTTCAGTTTATCCAGGTCCCATCGCCTCAAATTCCCACCTTCAGACTTATCACATAAAAAATTCGGAGGCATTCGGAGGCCTCGTAATGTTTTGTCCGGAGAAATTATTTCTTTGAGAGAGAATTCCCAGCAGCTTTATAAATGTATCCAAAGGTGTGCTGTAGTCTTTGAAGCATTCTTTAGATGACATATAAGTATTTTGTTTGTATGTCCCGATTTTGGCTTAATGACGTACTTCAGGGTTGTTTTGGCCACGGTGTGTGCAGTGGGACACGCGTCCCTGCAGAGAACAGCTGCCGACTGGCACTGCTCATGGGCGGACGCCACCTGCTGCAGCGACCAGACAATGGCAGCGGAGTGACCTGTGTGCTGCTGGTGGCTGGTGGCGCTATAAATACGACGTGGGCGCGCGCCGCCGAGGCAGTAGCTGAGGAACGGCTGGACGCTGCAGACTGCACGCCGCAGCCGAACACAGGTGGGTCGCTAGCTGGGGGCGCAACGCCTGCACCGCACTGCCTGCTGTAATGCAGGTACTGTCACCGCTCGCGTCACATTTCTGCTGCCATTGCTGACATTACAGCCTTCCCACACGTGCAGATCCTGTGCGAGTTATTCGTGATATTTTGTCTTAAGTGTGACTGCTCTCATGACGAACAATATCGTGGCTATGACCGTTTCTAGAACTGCGACATGTCCTTACTTCGACAAAAGGCTTCCTACTTTGTATCAGATCATAGCTATCAGTTGTTGCTTTAACATCTACATGACTACTCTGCAGTTCTCAATTAAGTGCCTGGCAGGGGGTTCATCTAACCATCTTCAAACTATATTGGAACAAATAAGCCCTCGGTCACAAATATCAAGTCAAAATTGACCTGGTTTCGACGCTACTATGAGCGTCGTCTTCAGAATCAGAGTCTTGTTGCAACCCTTGTTCACAGTACGAGCAGCCCTTAGCGGCTCGCCATTTCACAACTGTTTATGACCTCGCCTTTCCGGCTTAGATCTTTTTTAATATGTGACTTGTAAGTACTGCAACTTTTCGAGTCAGTACAAACTTTAATTTTATTAATATACTATATACCTAATATGTTTTAGTACGGTTGTCTAATTCTGAAGACGACGCTCATAGTAGCGTCGAAACCAGGTCAATTTTGACTTCATATTTGTGACCGAGAACTTATTTGTTCCAATATAATTCTGGCACGGTCACTGAACCTTAGCAGCTATGTTCAAAGTTTTACATCTTCAAACTTTCCGTGCCGTTCCACACTTGAAAAGCGCGCGAGGAAAACCAACACTTAAATCTTCCCGTGCAATCTCTGATTTCTATTATTTGTTTTATGATGATCATTCCTTCCTATGTCGGTGAGCGTCAAGGAAATATTTTCACACTCTGAGGAAAATGTTGGTGGTTGAAATTTCGTGAGAAGATTCTGTCGGAACGAAAACGCCTTTGTTTTAACGATTGCCACCCCAATTGACGTATAAAATCCGAGACGCTCTCTCCCAATTTCCCGACAATACATAACGAGCTGCCCTTCTCTGAATTTTTGTAATTTCCTCCGTCAATTTTATCTAATGCAGATCCTATAACGCACAGCAGTACTTGAGAAAAGGACGTACAGGCGTAGTGTAGGCAGGCACTGCAATAGATCTGTCGTATTTTCTGAGAGTTCTGTCTTTAAACCGCAGTCTCCACTTTGATTAACCCACAAATTTATCTCTACGATGTCTGCGGCTCGTGGTCTTGCGGTAGCGTTCTCGCTTCCCGCGCACGGGGTCACGGGTTCGATTCCCGGCGGAGTCAGAGATTTTCTCTGCCTTGAGACGACTGGGTGGTGTCTTTCATCATCGTTTCATCCTCATTCACTCGCAAGTCGCCGTAGTGGCGTTAAAGAACTTGTGGAGCGGCGGCTGAACCGCCCCGCGAGGGGTCTCCCGGCCACCAATGCCATACGCTCATTAGTATTGTCTATTCGATCGTTATTTGTAATTGTACTCCCTAAGTATTTCGTTTAATTTACAGCATTTAGATTTGCGTGCTGTATCGTGTAACTGAAATTTAGCGGATTCCTTTTAGTACTCATGTGGATGACTTAATATTTTTCATTACTTAAGGTCAATTTCGCACCATACAGATCTTGTCTAAATCGTTTTGCAATTTGTTTTGATTATGTGATGACGTTATAAGACAGTAAATGACAGCATAATCCGCAAACAATCTTAGGGGGCAACTCGAACTGTCTGCTAAATCGGTTATATAGATCAGGAACAGCGGAGGGCCTATATCACTGCCATAGGGAACGATAGGTATTATTTCTGATTTACTCGACGACTTTTTGTCAGTTACCGAACTGTGATCTTTCTGACAGGAAATCACGAATCCAGCCGCACAACTGAGACGATACTCCACAGCCGAAGGACAGACCGTACGCTTAATTTTGGCTTATAGTATCAGCTCTTATCGTCTACGCCAGTTAGGTGCTTTCCTGTAGACACCGCCGTGAGCTTTACAACTCATGCAGCACTGCTCTCGTACACAGCACTGAACTATCTGGTTGGACTGTTGTACGTGACGTGACTGCCTTGCTTGAAGTTGCTCTCTATTGTTCTCTCCGAACTTTTCAGTATATTTATATATGTACATCTCCCTGAGGTTCTGTTTGTCCTCCTCGAACATGTCAGTGTATTTATAAGCCTACGTCTCCCTAAAGAAGTCTGCTTAAGATTAGATGGCTAGACCGAATAAAAAATAAAGAGGCACTGAATAGATTCGGTTAGGGGAAGAGGGAGGGGAATAAATTCATAGCACAATTTAGAAAAAGGAGGGATATTTTGGCAGGAAACATCCTGAGGCATCAAGGAATTGTTATTTTTGTAATGGTGGGAGGAGAGGAGGGGGCGAATGTAGACGACGACCGTTTGGCTGCAGTAGGCGGGTTCAAATGACTGATGCATGGTGGAGACAGGAAGAGACTCGAGCATGACAGAATATCGTGGAGAACCGTATGAGACCCATCTTCGGACAAAGGCAACAAAAATTACATCTTGTAATCATAACTATACACGTACATACGATGTCGTGTGCTAATTTAATTTATCTGCCATACTTCAGTTAATAAACTGATGGAAAAAATCGCAACACTAAACAATAATTAACGTACAGTAATGAAATTTCGTGGATACATTTGTCTAAGTAATATATTTAAGTGATTAACATTGCAAGACCACATGTTAATGTAAGTACGAGATAAGCCATGGCAAATGTGAAATCCTGGTACATTAATACCCAATGTAACCAGCAGAACGTTGAATGCCTGGATGAAAACGTGCGTGCATTGTCGTAGAGGTGCCGGATGTCAGTTTGTGGCATGAGTTCCATACCGACTGCACTTGGAATGTACTGGAATGTTGTTCATGAATGGCAGCACAACAGGTCAAATCACCAGGCTGACGTACAGTTTTGCAATCAGGGTGCGTGGGATAACCAGGAGAGTGCTCCTGCTGTCACACGAACTCGCACCCCAGACCATAACTGCAGGTTGTAATGGTACTTGAATTACGTAACCATTAGGGCACCTCACCTAAATCTCTCGATACCAGCAGTATTCTACTTTGTTTCTGTAAAATAGTTAACATATTTCTGTGACAACATTCAGATTTGATTTCATTCATGTAGAGGTACTTCGATATATCGATATGTATACATTGCAATGATATTATTCTTGTGTGTATTCTTTCTTTTGTCACTATGGTCATTGACGTACTTGTAACAATGATTTTTGGGCGCGTAAGCGGTTATTAGAGAGTCAAGCTTTGGTCGTCATGTTAAAAAGACGCAAATTGTAGTCAGTTTATGAAATGTGAACTTTAACGGCGAGGAAGATATTTTCAAGTATGTTTTATATTGTGAAGTGGTGTTTTGGAACGAGTTACGTGAGATTGCAACAAAAGTAATAAAAAGGAAGTGTAACCTAAATTCGGAGTGGTGATTACTTATTTACATCTCCATTGTCCTAACTTGCAAAAGTTTAATCTTCAAGAATGGTTTATGAAACACATCTATAAAACTTTTGAATATCGCAGAAAAACACCTAGGCCTCTTTGCAGCCGAGCTTGGAATCATCACTACCTAGATTTTCGACGATTGAGCCATGAGTTCACAACGAGACCAGCGTGGGAAACACGAAAAGCTGAGTGCCTAGTTTATCCATTATTTCAAGAAATGACTTTATTAACTGTGCTCTAATGACACCTGCCACATAATATAACTTTGTTGTTGCCCGAAAATGCAATATTTAGCAGCGTGAGCAACACTACAATCATAATTAATTTTTGACCTTTGTTGTGGTAGGGTTGTTAGAAGGTGTAGGTCCAGTGTGTTTAGCACGCAGACAGATTGGTTGCAGTCCGTCAACTGGCCTTCTTGTGACCAACACACGGCCATTGCTGGCACCGAGGCAGAACCAGCTTTCATCAGAAAACAGAACAGACATCCACCCTTCCCCGCAATGAGCTCTCGCTTGATACCACTGAAGTCGCAAATGGCGGTGGTTGGGGTTCTTCTGTGTCTGTGGAACGCACGCTCCAGGACGTTTGGTTCGGATCTTTTTTGAAGTAACCGATTTGCAGCAGTTCTTGTGTCACTGAGGTGGCGACTGCTGCTCACGTTGCTGCTGCAGATGCAGTATGATGCACCAGAGCCATACGCTGAACACGATGGTCATCCCTCTGTGGAGTGCCACGTGGCTATCCACAGCCCGGTCATGTTGCGACCGTAGATGCCAGTGGCTATCGCTGCCAGCAGTCATGTACAGTGGCGACATTCCTGCCAAGTCTTTCTGCAGTGTCGCAGAAAGAACGTCCAGCTTCTTGTAGCCCTATTACACGACTTCGTTCAAACTCAGTGAGGTCTTAATAATAGCGACTATGTCGCCTTAAAGGAATTATCGACTAACACAACCCCCTATGTTCAATCTCAAAGGTAACTAACGCTCACGACCGCTGCAGCGTGTATTTAAAGCAAACCTGATTTGTATCTTCATAATGGGGCTACTAGTGCCAGCCCTAGATGACTGACGCGAAATCTGAATAGACATCACCTTTTACGCGTGGAAACATGACTACCAACTTTATTTTGCACAACTCCTTCTTGGTGTTACGATTTTTTTACCGTCAGTGCACTAACGAGAAGAAAGGGTATGACACGGTTTTGACAGTTTCAGTATGCGATAAAAAAACGATGGGGCTTATGGAGAGAGTATTTTTACCTACTACATAAAACCTAAGTGTTTGAGTTTCAGTACTGGAGTACAAAAATCATACAATACCAGTACAGAAAATGGAGAGTAAAGATCACATATTTTGTCTTACACAGATCGCCTAATCTCTAAATTTCATTATAACAAATCAATACCTCAAAAACAAAATAGTATGACGCTGGCTGTTGGTAGATCTTGTGAGATTGATTCAGCGGCCTGACTGGAAAAGAAACTATCGCTTCGCTTTTATTGACCTCTTCCGCGTGAGAAATGTAACTCTTGCTCCAAAAGAACACGATTGAAGCTCCTGGCGTGTCTGTGTTGTGGACTTTCGATGGCTTAGTGTGAACTCATCTCAAATATGCTCTACATTTACATCAAATGTGCATGGCTGCACAGTGCACCTCCCTTTGCATTTGCAAGCAACTTTCAAGAATTTTTTATGACAATCATAAAGCAGCTGGTGCATAAGCGGCTTCTTGGTGAATCGACGATGCACTCGAACAGTGAATTGACTCCACGCAAATTCCAAAGCATAAAATGATTTCTCTTTTGGAGTAGTCGCCATGTTGTTACAAACAAACAACAGCTCATCTGCGTTAAAACTTTGTGCCTCTCTCTACCCATTGACATGGGCAATGTGTTTCTATCTCTTATAGGGAGACTGTAATAAACTACTGAAATCTGTTTTTTCTTTCTTTTTTAATCGCCCGGTGCGTAGATACGGTAGAAATTGACCCAGTGCATTTTTCAAACCTTTGAAAATACGCACAGTTTTATGTCACCTAGCCATTATTTCCAGTGTTGCACAACCACGTGTACTGCTGTACAGTACTATCATTTTCATTACAAAACTGCTAACGGTAAATTTTCCCCCAAAATATTGTCCAGCGTGGCTGCGGGGTCCCTGAGACCGCGAGGTCTATAGCGTGTGCTGCATGCGCTACATGGACAAACCGTCTCTAACAAGGGAACCTCCTCATCGCACCCCCCTCAGATTTAATTATAAGTTGGCACAGTGGATAGGCCTTCAAAAACTAAACATAGACCAACAGAGAAAACAGGAAGAAGTTGTGTGGAACTATGAAAAAAAATGAACAAAATATATAAACTGAGTAGTCCATGCGCAAGATAGGCAACATCAATGACAGCATGAGCTGAGGAGCGCCGTGGTCCCGTGGTTAGCGTGAGCAGCTGCGGAAGGAGAGGTCCTTGGTTCAAGTCTTCCCTAGAGTGAAAAGTTTAATTTTTTATTTTCAGACAATTATTATCTGTCTGTCCGTCCGTCCGTCCGATGCGAGGTAAATGCGCCGTAGTATGGGAACGCTACACCTAAACGGAAAAAATTGAAAATGTTAAAAACATATGTTTTGACAGAGCACAGGGAAAACTGTGCGACTGTGAAACTGTTTCATTCATTTATTGCAGTTTATGTGACAAACTCTTATGTTTTCATCGCTTTTTTGGGAGTGATTATCACATCCACAAGAAAACCTAAATCGGGAAAGGTAGAAGAATCTTTTTACCCATTCGCCAAGTGTACAAGTTAGGTGGGTCGACAACATATTCCTGTCATGTGACGCATATGCCGTCACCAGTGTCGTATAGAGGAATCGGTTGACCTATGACCTTGCGATCAAATGATTTCGGTTCCCATTGGAGAGGCACGTACTTTCGTCTACTATCGCACGGTTTTGCGGTGCGGTCGCAAAACACAGACACTAAACTTATTACAGTGAACAGAGACGTCAATGAACGAACGGACAGAGCATAACTTTGCGAAAATAAAGAAAAATTTTTACTCGAGGGAAGGCTTGAACCAAGGACCTCTCGTTCGGCAACTGCTCACGCTAACCACGGGACCACGGCGCTCCTGAGCTCATTATCCTTGATGTTGCTTATCTTAGGCATGGACTGCTCAGTTTGTATATTTTGCTTATTTTTTTCATAGTTCCACACAACCTCTTCCTGTTTTCTCGATTGATCTGTGTTCAGTTTTTCAAGGCCTATCCACTGCGCCAACTTATGACTAAATCTGAGGGAGGTGCGATGGGGAGGTTCCCTTGTAAGCTAAATAGAAACATCTCGTGAGGCATGAAGGGAACACCCAGACATATAGCTCTCCATAACTCCCGTTGACCGTTGAATTACGATAAACATGGGTTATCCAATATAATTATTTTCGGGCTTGTCGTACATAAAAACAACGGTCGGGATCGTCGACACCAGTCTTTGTGACACGACCTGGTTAGTGGCGTGGCCTGTCTGACTATTTGACAGCGAGCACGCACCCCTGTGTAGCTCGCAACAGCTATGATTCTCCCTTCAGCTCCGAACTTTCGCCTAGATCGATATCCTCGTACGGTACAAAATGACCAGACAACAGCATAGTTAAGTCTGTGTGGAAAACCATCTCAATGAAAAGATACCATTGTATGAGCAACTTAAAATATTACAAACACAAGTAAACGACATATGAAGCTGTTTAGACCATACCTTCTACAATTTACAGGTCAAGATTTTAAAAGAGTCAAAAACTTGAGGCCCTCTGTTCAGCTCATTTTTTGTATTTAAAGTAATTTTCTCATTTCTTTAATTTTGTTTTGCCTTTTCCATTATTTATAGTGTGTAACAGGTAATCCATATCATCTTTCCAGACGACTTATTTGCCAAGGTACATAGATTTTAATGTTTCCATGACCTCATAGACAATTTTGCAGTATAATATATGATGCGATTTCATCCTGTATTCGTCGATTTTTCTTAGTATGCACAAAAGTTTTCTCCTTGATTCCATTGATATTTAAATGACATAAATAACAAAGAATTTAAGTCCTTGTAATGTAATGAACTGGGTATTTTTACAACACTAGTTTGAAAAATAGATACCGTCTACAGTGCAGTCTGTACCACATTTACCATTTACGCATGTTTTACTACGTATGCCAGCGCAAATAATTCTAGAATTCATCAGTTCCTTTTTTCATCTGTTGTTGTTGTTGTGGTCTTCAGTCCCGAGACTGGTTTGATGCAGCTCTCCATGCTACCCTATCCTGTGCAAGCTTCTTCATCTCCCAGTACTTACAGCAACCCACATCCTTCTGAATCTGATTAGTGTATTCATCTCTTGGTCTCCCTCTACGAGTTTTACCCTCCACGCTGCCCTCCAATACTAAATTTGTGATCGCTTGATGCCTCAGAACATGTCCTACCAACCGATCCCTTCTTCTGGTCAAGTTGTGCCACAAACTTCTCTTCTCCCCAATCCTATTCAATACTTTCTCATTAGTTATGTGATCTACCCATCTAATCTTCAGCATTCTTCTGTAGTACCACATTTCGAAAGCTTCTATTCTCCTCTTGTCCAAACTATTTATCGTCCATGTTTCACTTCCATACATGGCTACACTCCATTCAAATACTTTCAGAAACGACTTCCTGACACTTAAATCTATACTCGATGTTAACAAATTTCTCTTCTTCAGAAAAGCTTTCCTTGCCATTGCCAGTCTACATTTTATATCTTCTCTACTTCGACCACCATCAGTTATTTTGCTCCCCAAATAGCAAAACTCCTTTACTACTTTAAGTGCCTCATTTCCTAATCTAATTGCCTCAGCATCACCAGACTTAATTCGACTACATTCCATTATCCTCGTTTTGCTTTTGTTGATGTTCATCTTATATCCTCCTTTCAAGACACTGTCCATTCCGTTCAGCTGCTCTTCCAAGTCCTTTGCTGTCTCTGATAGAATTACAATGCCATCGGCGAACCTCAAAGTTTTTATTTCTTCTCCATGGATTTTAATACCTACTCCGAATTTTTCTTTTGTTTCCTTTACTGCTTGCTCAATATACAGATTGAATAACATCGGGGACAGGCTACAACCCTGTCTCACTCCCCTCCCAACCACTGCTTCCCTTTCATGCCCCTCGACTCTTATAAGTGCCATCTGGTTTCTGTACAAATTGTAAATAGCCTTTCGCTCCCTGTGTTTTACCCCTGCCACCTTTAGAATTTGAAAGAGAGCATTCCAGTCAACATTGTCAAAAGCTTTCTCTAAGTCTACAAATGCTAGAAACGTAGGTTTGCCTTTCCTTAATCTTTCTTCTAAGATAAGTCGTAAGGTCAGTAATGCCTCGCGTGTTCCAATATTTGTACGGAATCCAAACTGATCTTCCCCGAGGTCGGCTTCTACTAGCTTTTCCATTCGTCTGTAAAGAATTCGCGTTAGTATTTTGCAGCTGTGACTCATTAAACTGATAGTTCGGTAATTTTCACATCTGTCAACACCTGCTTTCTTTGGGATTGGAATTATTATATTCTTCTTGAAGTCTGAGGGTATTTCGCCTGTCTCATACATCTTGCTCACCAGATGGTAGAGTTTTGTCAGGACTGGCTCTCCCAAGGCCGTCAGTAGTTCTAATGGAATGTTGTATACTCCCGGGGCCTTGTTTCGACTCAGGTCTTTCAGTGCTCTGTCAAACTCTTCACGCAGTATCGTATCTCTCATTTCATCTTCATCTACATCCTCTTCCATTTCCATAATATTGTCCTCAAGTACATCGCCCTTGTATAGACCCTCTATAAACTCCTTCAACCTTTCTGCTTTCTCTTCTTTGCTTAGAACTGGGTTTCCATCTGAGCTCTTGATATTCATACAAGTGGTTCTCTTTTCTCCAAAGGTCTCTTTAATTTTCCTGTAGGCAGTATCTATCTTACCCCTAGTGTGATAAGCCTCTACATCCTTACATTTGTCCTCTAGCCATCACTGCTTAGCCATTTTGCACTTCCTGTCGATCTCATTTTTGAGACGTTTGTATTCCTTTTTGCCTGCTTCATTTACTTCATTTTTATATTTTCTCCTTTCATCAATTTAATTCAATATTTCTTCTGTTACCCAAGGATTTCTACTATCCCCCGTCTTTTTACCTACTTGATCGTCTGCTGCCTTCACTACTTCGTTCCTCAGAGCTACCCATTCTTCTTCTACTGTATTTCTTTCCCCCATTCCTGTCAATTGTTCCCTTATCCTCTCCCTGAAACTCTGTACAACCTCTGGTTCTTTCAGTTTATCCAGGTCCCATCTCCTTAAATTCCCACCTTTTTGCAGTTTCTTCAGTTTTAATCTACAGTTCACAACCAATAGATTGTGGTCAGAGTCCTCTTGAGTAGTCCCCGTCCGGAGATCCGTATGGGGGACTATTTTACCTCCGGAATATTTTACCCAAGAGGACGCCATCATCATTTAATCATACAGTAAAGCTGCATGCCCTCGGGAAAAATTACGGCCGTAGTCTCCCCTTGTTTTCAGCCGTTCGCAGTACCAGCACAGCAAGGCCGTTTTGGTTAATGTTGCAAGGCCAGGTCAGTCAATCATCCATTCTGTTGCCCCTGCAACTACTGAAAAGGCTGCTGCCCCTCTTCGGGAACCACACGTTTGTCTGGCCTCTGAACAGATACCCCTATGTTGTGGTTGCACCTACGGTACGGCCATCTGTATCGCTGAGGCACGCAAGCCTCCCCACCAACGGCAAGGTCCATGGTTCATGGGGATAGGTTACCGTACTGGTTTTGTTTCTCGTAGCTCTTTATGTCAGTATTGTGATACTAAAGACCTGTAGCTTGACATGTAAAAATGACTAGCAAGTAGATTGAAATTATTAGTCTGTAGCGTGGCTGTGTGTATAAAATGTTATCAATGACAGCCTTGCTAGTCACTATATCTCTCGTTGCAAACTGTGTAAAGGAAGTTACGTTGTATAAATGAGTCGGGACACTAGCATGCAACCATAATATATACACTCTAGAAAATTAAATCTTCACTTCATTGTATTAGAAGTTAAAAAACCCTAAAAAAGCGTCAAGCTGATTCATGAATAGCTCAGAATTGTCAGTTCATGCACTATATATCTTATTACAATTAGCTTTCCATTCATTTCAACTTATGCAGCTTTAACGTCAAAATGGTAATCACTGGGACGCATAAGAATGTGACAGGTTTATATCTGTATCCTTGCCTATTGTGAGAGGTTCCTCCACCTTCATTCTGAACTGATTTGCAGTAAAGGAATACGTAGCTCTATCTACTCACATTCAGCATTTCTACTTCAGAATTTCAATGGTGTTGAGAATGACATAGTTAGGTCTGCATTACTTTTTTTGGTTAAGTTTACAGTTGATGTAAGTAATTCAAAGTTGATTAACTTTATTTTTGGCCCTCCAATATTTTGTTGCAATAGATTTCCTTTAACCTCCTTTTCATCTTAGTAAGGTTTCAGGATTAAAACTTTGAGTTCTTGTAACGTCTTTTAACAGTTGTAAACTGAACCCCGAATGATCGATTAAAGGTGCTGCTCCGTTAAATTTCTCTCATCACTGTACCATCTGCAGGTAAGACTACATCCGTAAATCTCATCGACAGGAATCAATCCTCTAGATAACGGTTAACAAACAGAAACAGCCAGTCTAAATCTATAGTAACCCATCTCACAGAGCTATTCATCTAAGGTTGATCATGATGAGTCAAAAGGGAACAAATCCAACATTTACGTAGCTATTTTAGAAGGACAGTCTCAGTTATGTAAATCTGACACCTCTCCGTGCCACACCCACTCCGTCACAATGTGATTCTCAGCTGAAAGATAGTTTCACAAGGGTCTTAGGTACTCTGCACCTAGTTAAGACAGGCACTTGGATTGAAAAGGTTGTAACTTAGTAATTATTACTTAATTATTAACGTATCAGCTGATTACATCTCTTTCGTTACTGTTGCCAAGCAGCTAGATTTTCCTCACATCTCCTGCTTTGTCTGAAACAGTTAGTTTCCCAGAGCCATCACCGAGCGAGGTGGCGCAGTGGTTAGACACTGGACTCGCATTCGGGAGGACGACGGTTCAATCCCGCGTCCGACCATCCTGATTTAGGTTTTCCGTGATTTCCCTAAATCACCCCAGGCAAATGCCGGGATGGTTCCTCTGAAAGGGCACGGCCGACTTCCTTCCCTAATCCGATGAGACCGATGACCTCGCTGTCTGGTCTCCTTCCCCACACAACCCAACCCAACCCAGAGCCATCTGAGCCTTAGCTACGTCGACATCTGCTTGAGACTCTTCCATATACACACAGCAACAAAAATTTTGCATCATCCCGGTTCCCAGAACTCCCGAAGACAGACGTTGACTGTGGATATTGTACCATAGACACAGTCCCTTTGACTGTTCAGAGATATGCAACAGCAGCGCCTATTAGACGGAGGGGTCCGACAGCCGATCAGTTCCAGTCATTCCACCAGGAAGGAGGTACACGGCTCGTGTTGTCTGTAGGTCAACCATGCCTAGACTGTCAGTTCCGCGGTTCGATCGCGTTCGCATTGTTACTTTGTGCTTGGAAGGGCTCTCAACAAGGGAAGTGTCCAGGCGTCTCGGAGTGAACCAAAGCGATGTTTTTAGGGCATGGGGAGGAGATACAGAGAGACAGGAACTGTCGATGACATGCCTCGGTCAGGCCACCCAAGGGCTACAACTGCAATGGATGACTGCTACCTACGGATTATGGCTTGGAGGAACCCTGACAGCAACGTCACCATGTTGAATAATGCTTTTCGTGCAGTCGCAGGACGTCGTGTTACGACTCAGACTGTGCGCATCTTTACTCCCGATGTCCATGGCGAGGTCCATCTGCCCGACACCATGCAGTGCGGTACAGATGGGCCCAACAACATGCCGAATGGACCACTCAGTATTGGCATCACGTTCTCTTCACCGATGACTGTCGCATATGCCTTCAACCAGACAATTGTTGGACACTTGTTTGGAAGCTCTGTTCAACGAGTGCAGTAGCAGTTTGAGCAGCAGTTGGCACCACAGTGACACATCGAACTGTTACATATCGGTTACTTCAAGGACAGCGAGCCAGACGCCCTGTGCGTGCATTCCACTGACCCCAAACCACCGCCATTTGTGACTTCAGTGGTGTCATGCGAGAGCTCACTGGAGGGCAGGTTGGCAGTCTGTTGTGTTTTCTAATGAGAGCTAGTTCTCCTTCGGTGCTAGTGATGGCCAGGTGATGGTCAGAAGGAGGCTAGTTGAGGGCCTGCAACCAACCTATCTGCATGCTAGACACACTGGACCTACTTCTGGTGTCACGGTCTAGGGTGCGATTTCATATGACAATAGGAGACTCTCTTGGTTATCCCACTCATCCTGACTGCAAATATTTGTCAGTCCGGTGATTCGACCTGTTGTACTGCCATTAATGAACAATATTCCAGGGGGCGTTTTCGACAGGACAACGCTCGCTCTGCAGAGTATCGACAGGTTGCCTCGGGCTGTTCGATGACCAGATCTGTCTCCAGTCGAGAACGTATAGGACATTGTCGGACGACAGCACCAGCGTCATCCATAGGCAATATTATCTGTCCCTAAATTGACAGACAAAGTGCCCCAGGCATGGAATCCCATCCCACAAACCGTCATCCGGCACCTGAACAACACAATGCTTGCACGTTCGCATGCCTGCATTCAACGTTCTGACGGCTATACCTGTCATTAATGTACCAAACTTACGTACTTGCAACAGCTTATATCGTGCTTACATTAACCTGTGATCTTGCAATGTCAATCACTTAAATATGTTATCCAGGTAAATTTATTCCCAAAATTTAATTACTCAACATAAATTATTTTTTGCTGTTGCGATTTTTTCCCGTCAGTGTATAACAGATGTAGGCGGGAAAAATATTTATTGTTCCACATGGAAAACTGTGAAATATAGTTGTCTTTCTGTGGGCTCTATTTCTCTCTACCACTTCCCGTTTTTCATTGCTGACGCCATCCCTCTCCCTCACTTCCTTAACATTTTTACCGTCCACCGAGTACAATCCAGCTCATTCTTAATTACTCTAATTTTCCCTTCTGCTCAACTAGCTCAGCGTTCCGTCGATGTATCCTTCGATACCACGGAAGACTCGCTCTACTGCATTCCTACCTATAACAACATCTTCGTAAAACTTGCAGCCCACAAACCGCCATCTGGCACCTGAACAACACAATACTTGCACGTTTGCATGCTTGCATTCAACGTTCCGACGGCTATAGCTGTCATTAATGTACCAGACTTCAAGATTATGGTTGTTAACAAACAATACAAGAACTTAGGCCAAATAATAAACTTAAAATTTTATTTATCATCTACAACAAACGGATACTACGTTACATGCTGACACATTAAGCCTGAAATTGTCTTAAGTGACAGTTAAACGCAGATATATGGAAATATATTCATCTTTGAAGTGCAGAACACGATTTATAAATAGATAATAGAATTATATACGATGTTTTACCAAACGGAAATCATAAAATGAAGTTTTCACTTATTCAGACAGGAAAATATACAGGGTGTGCCAAAAAAGCACCGATAAGCCTTAGGGACAGGTTCCTTACACCAAAACAAGAAAAAGATGTCTAGTAAACAAGTGCTCTAAAATACATGCCTTAAGTGGTATGAGCACTCGTTCAGTAGAAGAGATGTATTCCACACAAGCAAAGATGAACAAGTGCTCATAGCTCTTAAAGTATGCGTTTTAGGCTCTTATGATTACGGCACATTTTTTTCTTGATTTTCTCCATGCTACATCCTTCCAAAATATAGAAAACAAAGTCCTTGCAGTAGAAGAAATCTGTTTCATAGTATCGAAGGTGGACAAGTGCTCATACCTCTTAAGATACACATTTTAAAGCCCATGTTTACTAGACATTTTTTCCTTGTTTTTGTGTAAGAAACCTGTCGCTTAAGCTTGTCGGTGCTTTTTTAGGGACACGCTGCACATTTGGTACTTACTATAACCAGCTCCCTTTACGCTCACGAAAATACAGCAGTCGGCCTGCCAGAAAATTGCTCGTCTGATGATGGTCCATCTGATCCATGTAAGGATCTGCAAAATTTTATGTGAACATTGCTTACTGGAGACCATTGCCCCTTCTTTAATCAAGCGATGAAACGCAGTGACTATGGTGCTGTATTCGGAGAAGTACAAGGACACTTCGGCGAACGCCAAGTCTGATCGTTTTCTTGATTTGCTGATCTATCTGTGATGACACTGATATTAAAAAGGCGTTAAATACTAACTTTTTTCCATCCTTTCTTGAGTCCTTATTCACATTGTGCCATTTGGAAAAATTGCATTAGGTCTGAATTTTGGACTCTGAAACAACTCTCCTTGCTTTAGTTCCTCAAAAAATAAATGCCAAAGATTTTGAGCGATTCTTAGAATGAATCATCCACTGTCTTGTGGGTTATTCGTTGTTTTGGTACTTCCAGTCCCTGGCACTCTAATCCGAAACATCGTGTTCCGCCAGGCGCACCCGTCGACTATTTGGAGATAGCTGTTTACAGCAGCTGCCCTAGTGAGTTAGAATTCAACGTTTTTACTTCTTGTGTGTCAGCTAACCGTAGAGTGATTTCCACGAACGGAAATGTTTGGTAGACCATAACTAGAGGCACCAGTTTTTCACAAAGCGCGAAATCGCGAAATTTTCACGAAATTTTCCACATTTTGCTGAAAACGCGAAACTATTTACTTTTAAGCCAAATCGCGAAATAATTGACGAAACTTTGCAAAATCTCGTCATTTGAACTTAACTGCGGAAATTCGATTGCAGTTATGGTAATACAATCTGGATATCGATTGTGCACCATTTCGATATACTGTATACAATATATCGAGTGAAACTTCCTGGCAGATTAAAACTGCGTGCCCGACCGAGGCTCGAACTCGGGACCTTTGCCTTTCGAGGGCAAGTGCTCTACCATTTTTTTTTTAAATCTCATTTTCTTCGCTTTTGTTCGTCGCATCTGCTCGGGGCGGACGTCGTAAGACACCCTTTCAAGTTCGTTGTTGTTCGATTAACTCAGTTTTTTATTACAGGGGGCAGCTACCCCGCTGACCGAGCACGCTGCGCTACCGTGCCGGCGTTCGTTTTCGTTCGTTGTATCTGCTCGGGGCGGACGTCTCGTGACACCTGTTTCAGTTCGTCGTTGAACCATTAACTCAGTTTTTTTTTTTTTTTTTTTTTTTTTTTATTACAGAGGGCAGCTAACCCTCCGACTGAACACGCTGAGCTACCGTGCCGGCATCATCTGAGCTACCGAAGCACAACTCAAGCCCGGTCTCACAGCTTTACTTCTGCCAGTATCTCGTCTCCTACCTTCCAAACTTTACAGAAGCTCTCCTGCGAACCTTGCAGAACTAGCACTCCTGAAAGAAAGGATACTGCGGAGACATGGCTTAGCCACAGCCTGGGGGATGTTTCCAGAATGAGATTTTCACTCTGCAGCAGAGGAGACAAGATGTGTTCTTATAAGTGAGCAGAATGCAGTACGCTGAGGCGGACGGAATTTAGTACATCTGTCCTCCAGCTAATCGTGCCTTACAGATGACTCACTATAACTTACAAGGGGAGGCCGCCAATTGTGAAATTCAGATTCGATTCAAACTGCGCATAATAAAAGCTCATGGGCAGAGGTGTAATGTGGCAAAGCACCAAGATGCACTTCTCAGCCGTTGTCGAGAAAATCGACAGTTAAAAGAAACCGTTGCGGTGAAATACTCTCTACGATTAATAGTTTTCTACAGCGTCGTGGCAAGGCGGTAAGGGCTCGAGTTCGTATTCCGAAGGTCGCCGGATCGAATCTCGCGCCATGCAACTTTTTATTATTATTTGTTTTTTTGTAATTCAAATGTATATATATATATATACACACACACACACACACGGCAATCAGTTGCAACAATTATGCATATAATAAGTTGTTGAAAGTCGTTTGTCGTGGAAAAATAAAACTTGAAATAAAACACAATATCACAAATAATATTCAAGTGGATACAATTTATTGATAAGTTCGGTATACACTCGCACATAATTAACAATTAGTGACCAGAAGTAGCTGGAGTATCGCACGAACCAGAGTGATAGTTATCATAGAAACATGGAGAGCAGAAAACAGCACGACATCGAGCACATCTGATATACGATGCATTTTTACAAGAACAATTGTTTTTTAAATTATCTGTTCGGAAACACACGTGATTGACATTCTGAAAAATTGTTCTATCGTTCGTCAGGTTTGATGCATACCACGCGTATCGTATCATATCGGCAAAAATCGGAGAAGACAATTGGTGGTGGACGATGGATTGATTTTATTTCGTGTGTGTGTATATACATTTGAATTACAAAAGAACAAATAATAAAAAAAAGCTGCACGGCGCGGGATTCGATGCGGCGACTTTCGGATTACGAATCCGAGCGCTTACCACTGCGCCACGACGCTGTAGAAAACTAATAAGCGTAGAGAGTATTTCACCGCAACGGTTTTTTTTAACTGTCGATTTTCTCGACAACGGCTGAGAAGTGCATCTTGGTGCTTTGCCACATTACACCTCTGGCCATGAGCTTTTATTATGCACAGTATGAATCGAATCTGAATTTCACAATTGGCGGCCTCCCCTTGTTAGTATACAAAACTCGGGTGTCACAGCGCTAAGACGATATTTTAAAACATCCTCTTTACTGTCTCACATTCTATGCTGCTTGCGAGACAACAACGTTTCAAACAATCGATGGAGTACGTTCCATAGCTCCCGTACATGTGCGTAACAAAGTTACTAACAGCTCGTCAAAATACATGTAAACTGTTTCTTCCAAAATTCTTTGGAAATCCGCAGCGTCTGACACTCGCGAATAATACAGCTCCCGAGGTTTCCATTCTTCAGGCAATTGACCAAGTTTTCTATTTATACTGACGTGTCTGCGGACGTGCAGAGGGACCGCCACGCGAGGCGGCTTTGTTGATATTGGCATTTTCTTCGAAAACAACAACGTCCTCAAATATATAGTTGTACGTCAGAGAGCTAGACGAACCGATAGGTAAATATTAAGCAAATCCCGGAACCATCAGCTCCGACCGCGACGTTGCCAAACAGTATTGCACCGAAGGGGAGGCATTGACGAAAGGCAGAATGAGGCAAACACACGTCAGGGCCTTCCCTGCGAAGGGTGGGCTCCAACCAGGCAGCTATCTTTAACCATTTTTTGACTACTCACGATCCTTCTACCTGGAAACACACTGACTGAGCGACCGCGCCTACGCGTCATCACAGATTTTGTCGAAATGTATGGTATATGGAAGGATTGGCCAGAAACAAAAGTGAGAGAAGTGGGAGATTCAGATGGCCAAGCGTTCGGGAAAAAAATAGCTCTTTTGGTGCGTGTCGGCTGAAGCATGAACTATTTATGTTATTTTTGTTTACAGGCAGCGTTTGGCGCAGCGCAAGGAGTAGAGAATGGTAACCAGAGGGTCGCGATTTCGAGTACATGTGTGGAATGTATTTTTTTTTTTTGTTTTTAATTCTTGCGCTACTTCCATTGCAAATAAACTGAAATAATGCTCAATGTATGGTATTTATTAAAATTTTCCTAAAAGGCACGAAAAGGAAAGGCAAAATATAGGAATATTGTCATTGCTTTATCAAAATCTGTGGAACTTACAACAGCTTTATAGAAAAACGTTTTGACTGATGTGATGAAGCAGGGGAACAAATTTCTTGGGTTAATTGACTCGTGGGTAGGACTAACAAATCCGCATTTATACGACGAGATTTTTCAGGATGAAGAAGGGTTGCCATCATACAATAATAAAGTGATTACTCCCATGTCCACTCCGGCAGTGCAAGCAAACCTGCGAAGTCTGTTTTCATCATCAGGTAAAGAATTTCATCAAAAAGCTTCAAAACTGGCTTTTCTCATCGAAAGACAAAAAGAGATCATATCCTGAGAAGACTGCATCAAAATACCTTCCACTGTACATCATCAGCTATCCTCGCCAATATTAGACGTTACGCATCGTTTGCTGCCAAACTGTGCGATCAGAGAGAGAGAGCCTTTTAGGAAGGTATGCCAAGTTTGCCATTCAGTGGAAACCTGCTTCCCCTGGCTTTACGGCGAATATGTCACAAGCACGTATAAACCAAGAACTGCAAAATAGCAAAAGCATCTCATTTTATACATGAAATTCTCATATATCGGTTACGATCCTACCCTGCAAATTTATGAAAATATTAAGAAATACTGTACAATATAGTCACCATTGTTTCGGTTTATTTTGCAGTATAAGTAACGTAAACATTGAAAATAAAAACAGTTCCGGTCTAGGGACTACACCGCACGAATCCTCGGGGTACCGTTGTGTAGTCTTTCCGCTGCGCCAGCTGGTGTCTGGAACTACGCTAACGTAAATAGCTCATCCCTCGCACGACCCGCGCCAAAAGTACTGTTTCTTTCTGCCCTTGCCATCTGGAGGTCCTACTTCTGCCACTTTTACCTCTGGCCAAACCCTGCACATACCACAGATTTGGATGAGACCTTCGTCTGGTTAGCAGTTATTGGCCCATCCGCCTCTTCCTAAATCTGTGGAAAATCTTCGAGAGATTTTACCTACTCATACTACTGCAACATATCGAAGCTGGTGTAATACCCGAGGAGCAGTTGGCGTTTCACCTGAGCAGCTACTCCTCACACTTGTGGAGCACGCCTTTAACGCTCTCATCCGGCCATCGAGGCTTAAATTTTCTGTGGTGTCCCTCAGTTTCTGAAGACAAAAAATGTCGGGATGCTTTCTCTAAAACGGACACGGCCAATTTACTATTCAGCTTCCTTCCTTCCTTCCGTCCTTCCTTCCTGTAGCCGATCAGGGTCTGTGCTTATACAGGGTGAGCACGAATTCCACTGACAATATTTAGGAATTGTCCTGAGATATTTTCTGTGGTATAAAGGACCACTCATGCTCTCCAGCGGCTCATTACAGAGTAACTGCATTAGTCTCTCTTCATACCCCAATTTATCTTGGTATCTGTATTTTACTAAAAATACCTGTACAACAGTGCAAATGTGTGCCCTTATGTCTTATTTTGAAACAAACTTTCCATATATTCACGTTAGGCCTACCTTCTGTTGACAACAGTGATGCCCACTTTAGTCTCCCCCGTCAAGCTTGAATTCAGTACTGTAGTGTCTCGCGTTTGTTTTTCCAGCAGTGCTAGTTCTGCGTTAACAGCAGTGTGGATAGGTTTACTGGCGAAGACTTGGCCGATGTGCACGTCGTGTATGGGTTTACTGAATGCAATGGAAGACCAGCAAAACGACGCTATTCTGAGCTGTGTCTGCACTAACGGAAGACACATCACAGTACCGTAGCGTTTGTGTCAGGGTTGCTGCATTACGCTGTTATGTGCTGTACTTTTGGTGATTGAATATTACAGGCTTTTTCGCTGTTTTGAAGAAAAATGAAGTCATAAACAAAATAAATAATAATTACCTTATTGCACTGTAGCGAGCTACCGGAAATCTCAGGTCTCGTACAGAAAAATAGTCAGGAAGAATCACTGAATTTGTGAAATAATGTGTCTGTCACCAATGGCACAAAATGTCTGTAATAAATCATTTGGTGTTGTGTTAACAGGCGAGTCAAATTGTGAATTACTTGTACGTAACAACTTGCTGTTTTAGTTCAAAATGGCTCTGAGCACTATGGGACTTAAGTTCTGAAGTCATCAGTCCCCTAGAACTTAGAACTACTTAAACCTGACTAACCTAAGGACATCACACACATCAATGCCCGAGGCAGGATTCGAACCTGCGACCGTAGCGGTCGCGCGGTTCCAGACTGTAGCGCCTAGAACCGTTCGGCCACCCAAGCCGGCGCTGTTTTAGTTTTACTCCGTTTAGAATACAGGTCGTTACCAATAAGACGCTAATCTGAGTTACACATTAGATCAGTCTTGCTATTGGTTAGTTCAGTTTATCACGGAGAGTTTTGAACGCGGATGTTATTTCGTCTTCTAATCCAACAAAATATTTTTTCTTAATTCTTGTTGTACTGGTTGTACTGCTGTTTGGCCTTTCTCAAATCGCCGCCACGGCAAGAAAAGTGAAACAAGTCAAAAAAGGTAATTTTTAGATTACGTCACTGATAAATACGTGTGAAGTGCCCCAGTGTACAGGAAAAACGCAACATCTCTATCTTGCAACATGTCCATTTGAGGACAGTTGTGTCGGTGTGTCGTAGGTCACTTCATGATTTGCCACTGCAGGAAAAGAGTCCCTTCAGCGTTGCTACTGGCGGGTGTTCATGTGTCATTCAAGAACAGCGACACATTCTGAGTTGTCATACTTTTCAAGAACAAAGTAAGTTGAATGTACTTTTTAATCTCACTGATTATTACGGTGTCTATGTTCATACAAGATGTGCACCTTACCTTACAATGTCCTTGAGACATGCATCCAAGTCCGAATGACATATATTAACCGCCCTACATGATAAAATCATTAGGACTTGCATGTATATCTGATGGATATTGCCACGTAACTAAGGTATAGACACTGTATCCAAATGAACACTGTAATGGTCGACGATATAGATGCTTTGACGAGCTAAAACGACGACAGTAAAAAAATGTTTGGCTCTGCCTGTGCGGGAATCTCTAGTGCGAGCGCAAGCGATATATACATCGTGACATAAAAGTAATCAAAGCGCAGAAGTGACCCAGGCAACAACGGAACATCTCTGCAATGCAGTGTGTTACAGTGTAGAAGAAAAAATGGTAATTTCTGCTATAAAGAAAGCTCACATCGAATCCCTTTTCTCAGAAAATGTGTTTCTCCATTGTATAAGCCCATTTATGATTCTGTGTTTTCGTAAATTGAGTTCCTTAAAATGTACATAATTTATGTTCCATATTAAATGGCATAACTTATAATTTTGCATTTTGCATTTTTGTAATAAAACAATTTCAGCTTGTTTTTCGTTTGTTACTCTAACTTAAGTACTGATTTTATCTGAAGGAGGTTCGAATGACGTATAGCATTACAGTAAATAAAAAAATATATCTATACATTATCTGGGGTGAAAAAGAAGCATACGTATCACATGAAGGGTCATAACAAAAACAAGAAAGTTTTTTAATAAAGCAAGAAAAGTGACACAACTGAAAGAACTAATTAATAATTACCTGAAAACATCTCACATTCGATGAGAACGGAACTACATGTCCATCTTACTGCTATGTAGCATATAATAGAATTTACTGCCAAAAATATTTGAAATTTAAAGGGAGCTTATGCTATTGAATTCTTCATTTTTGAATTGGAACTGTTCTTGCCGGGGTGCAGTATACATGTGCTGCGATGTGAGAGAACTGCGCATGCGATGTCTTGCCGCCTCGTGTTGTTCTTCCGAGCTCCGGATGTAATCCAGCCGGCATTCCCTGAGCTCCACTACTGCTGAGGCAGGTTATTAGTCCTCTGACAGCCTTTTGACGTCAAATAGAGAAGACTGCGTCGGCTGCTTTTATAAATAGGCCTCTCGACCCCTGGCTCCTGAAGCCGTTGTTAATTCCGTGTGTTCCTTCACGCACAACCGGCGGATGTTAGAGATATGTAAAACCGTTGCTGCTTTTCTTGGCCAAGGCTGTTAATCCATCACATGTTGCTCTCCATAAATTCTCTCTGACGCCGAGATTAACTGTTTTGGTACACAGTACAACGTATATTTTGATACATTCGTTGCTGCTTGTATTCAAAATTACTGGAGATAGTTGTGCAAAGGATTTTTGTCTAAAAGTCCACAGTGGCTTCTCAATACGTTGTATTATTGAAACAGAAGGAGAATTAGTTACGTGAATAAAAACATTAGTATTCCACAATAACGTTTATGTAATAACTCGTTGTGTAACGGCTTTAGGCTTCTTAGGCCATCGTCAGATAACTTACACTTCAGCGAGAATTCAAAGCTCTATAAAGATTTACTGTACAAAGATATGTGACATTTTATGACTACATCGATACAAAACACAAGCATAATGTACTCTGAACAAATTAAATCTTATATTACTGCATATTCAAATATCAAAACCATGCGAATGTATAAGCCAAAAATGTTCAAGTGAGCAATGGCACAGGCTGCTATATCATGTGGACAAAATGGTGAATGTGACGAAAAGACCGAATAAAGGGAGGGAGAGGAAGAAGTCTATGGAAAGTGGATGTGGAAGAGTTATAGCAAGTTTATTACCTAATGACGAGAGAAATAAAACCTGGCTGCTACTTTAATTAGGGGGCGTAATTGAACTGTGTTAGTAGCCGCTTGGTGATGATTTAAGCAATCAGTCTGCAACCCTTTCACAAGCTTTTTGCCTTTAAGCTATGATTTTGAAAAGATCCACTGCAGTGGTGATGATGTCTTAGAAAAGAATGGAATAGAGTGCGTAATAACAATTACTCTGAGATAAAAGTAATGGTCGTAACACTTGCGACGTTTCATTGCTGAGAGCATAAATGAAGAAGCGCCGATAAACAAACAGAGGGTGATGTGAGAAGCCGGACGGAGTGGACGAGCGGTTCTAGGCGCTTCAGTCTGGAGAATGCTTCAAGTGATAAATGGGAAGCAGTGGTTTAGATAATGATGGCCTGACTAGAGTTACCGTTTCAAAATATAGAGCAGTGTAACACTCGTTGACTGGATGCAAAATGACGCCAAATGCTTTTTGGTAACTGGTTAGCATTTTGGGTTCAGGTTTAGTGCGCAGTAACTGGCCAGAATACACAAACCGAAGACAGCAGCTGATCACGGATCAGCTGGGGGTCGCAGACGTCCCAATGTTCCCTAGCTTCTGCTGTTCAGAAAACTAATGACCTGGATGCACAGAGACTGAAGAAACTGCATCTGAGGTCGTTGCAAAGTTCACTACCTACCTCATTTGCGTTTGGAGTGTGTATAAGATGGTTCATTGAAAAGAAAGAAGTAGCCAAACACAACTGAGCTTCTGCTAACAGAGTCTTGATTATAAATCATTTTAGTAAACCATGGGTGGCGTTTATGCCAAGCTGCGGGCCGTGATTTATTATAACGTATCTAACTGCTTCCGCTACTGTAGCAGTGAGATTTGGTAGGGACGAGAGGTTACCCTTTCCATTAGTAACAGGTGGTCACACTACGTTGATAGGGAGTGTGGGAAAGCTGAGAGAGTGTGCAGTGTTGTCCTGGAGCGTTGATAGGTAGCATGGGATACCGTGACAGATATGGCGCAAAGACGAATAACTTCTATTGTCCGATTAAAATTACTTGATCGTTGACACTTCATGCATTGTAGCTACTTTCCTCCAGTCAGAGCGCTCAGCGTCACGACTGAACCATTCGCCGTTGCGAAACTGCCACAACTACTGGTCACTTCACTTCCAACTCCTTGTCCGGCTTTCTTTCTTGGATCCCGAATCCTCGGTCTGGCACTTTTATTCACACTCGTCGATGCTAACAAAATACACACCTTTCATATACAGCAGTAACCAAACACTACTGGATCCTTCGACACAAGACGCGATTCAGCGTCACATACACATTTATTATAATCACAGAGATTAGTGTACAATAGATAAGCTTCGCAACATACAGTGTGAAGCCGAAATTTTGAAGGCTGCAGTTCATCATTGCGACAGGGTCACCACAGTCAGAAATATAACAACGTAACTCAGGACTGAAGACCACAACAACAACAACAACTCAATGTAGTGGCATAGTGCAGCGATTAGCATACGAACGTGCTGTATAGAAGGTTGTAAGTTCAAATCACGTCGAAAACGTTGTCCTCTGTGAACTTCGCCTGCGGGAACCATCACGGCATTGGCTTTCATCGATTTAGGACCACAGAAGACAAGGTGGATGCAGTGGTTATAATCTGAAACCAGGAGCAAATACACTCAAGGAATCAGACGTATACAGTTGTAAGATTTACAAAAAGCGCAAAAGAAAAAAATTATGGGAAACATAGAAAGAAGCATTTTGACAGCTACGGACGAAGATATTGTTGGCAAAACAAAGACATTAATAACAAACCGCAAAAGCACAACTAACAGCAATGTTGTGCATGGTGCATCACTGGTAAAGCAAAGCTCTGTGTTCTGGCCGAGTCGGGCAGACCGACCGTCGTGTAATCCTCTGCCATTGGTATCACTCGGATGTGATACGGAGGAATGTGTAGTCAAAACACCTCTCTTTCGGTCTTTGTCGTCTTTCTTGACCTTGGAGTCGCTACTTTCCAATCAAGCATCTCCACAGAGGGCATCACGAGGCTGAGTGCGTCCCGTACCATTCCTCCCACCGAGGAAAAATCCCTGGCAGTACCGGGTATCGATGATCCCGGGTCCCCCGCAATGCATCATTAGTAAATGTTGTGCAACTTCAAAGTAAAAAAAATGTGGGCAATCTGGGAGGCTCTGAAATTCACGCACTTCTTGATGAACGATGTGAGGTTTTCTGGAAGACAGAGACGTCTCCTGGAAGCCATTTGTGGGTGAATCCTAACTTGATGCTAAACAACTGACTTGACCCCCAGATCGGGTGAAATTACAATCGCGAACTGGTATAAAATGGGTACATGCCTTAAAAAATTAGCCAGCTATACACATGTCTCGTAAAAGGTGCGGAGACACGTGTAATTAATAATCTCGTCACACGACATACCGATATTCCTTGTTGTGATGGCGCTAAACCGTGCACCACAGTTACAGTATGCGTCGTTTCCTTCCTTCTTTTTTTTTTATGGGACTCAACATCTATGGTCATCAGTCCCCTAGAACTTAGAACTACTTAAACCTAACTAACCTAAGGACATCACACACATCCATGCCCGAGGCAGGATTCGAACCTACGACCGTAGCAGTCGCGCGGCTCCGGACTGAGCGCCTAGAACCGCTAGACCACCGCGGCCGGCCGTCGTTTCCTCCTAGAGGTTGGTGCTGTTCCTCATATGTCATGCCCTAGCGCTCTCTCCTGACGTAGTAATTGGTAATGTTGTGTCAGATTCATTTCTCCTGCTGACTCACTTTGTAGTGGATGTGATACGGTGTTGTACACAATGGTTCCGTGAACGAAACGAGAGCTTGCCGAGATGGTGTTTACTTACGGAAAGGCAAATGGCAACGTGCGGCGGGCAGTAAGATTGTATCAGGATACCAATCCCCGCCGACAGCAAACACGGCATTCAATGTTTGCAACAGTCTTTCGCCGTTTGACTGAAATAGGTTCGTTTCAGGAAGCAGGAAACTGCGAAGGACGTACCCGGAATGTTCGGACACGAGACTTGGAGGAAAATGTGATTAACACTGTGTCAGTCCCAGGCAGTTGGCCTGCCAGTACAGGGTAAGCCAGACGACCGTGTGGAACATTCTCCATAATTGTTACTACCCTTATCACATAGAAGCGACAGACTTACCACATCGAGAGAAGTTTTGTCACTTGTTTCTTCACCAGGCAACCACGATTCCCGGATTTGTGTCATCCACCCTATTGAGAGATCAGGTCATCTTTATGCGAAATGGTATCTTCAGCTTTCATAACAGTCATCTGTGGGATAGTATGCAGAGCCCCCATGGTAGGGTGACAGCGAATCATCAGCATCGGTGCAGCCGGTATGTGTGAGCCGGGATAACTGGTGACCGTATTTTGGGACCAATCTTCCTTCCACGTCGCCTAACAGGTCGGAGCTATCGGCATTTCTTGCGGGTGAATTTACCTCCCCTGCTGGAAGAAGTTCCATTGATAATTCGAAGGGTTATGTGGATGCTACATAATGATGCTCCGGTCCACTTCGCCGTTAACGTCCAGACCCACTTCAATTATGTCTACCCTGGTCGGGGGGGGGGGGGGGGGGGTCTAGTTGCTTGGCCTGCTCGTTCACTGGATCTCAACCCTTTCTGGTCATGGGGCCATCTCAAAAGAATCGTGTATGCAGAGCCCATTCCAGATGTGGCGTATTTATGCTGCCTTTGACACTGTTCGGATGCAGCCTAGCCAATGTGAACGTGTGAGACAGAACAGGCTGCAGCGCGTACACGCGTGCGTTGAGGCACATGGAAACCATTTTCAAAACATGCTATAACTGTGGCTGCATGGTACAGCGCGTATTAGACCGCAGTCTCTGTAACAATGTATGATCGAACAAATGGTCTGTGTTATGGAAACCATGCATTTCCGGACATAAGTTCATTAGAACTTTTTTGTTCCGCATTCTCTGGTTGATCAATCCCTAGAGTTTGTACTCGATGGAAAAAATCACCCTATATAAAAGGCAGTGTCCTGACTTACTGACCTATCAAGTTGGAAACGATGCTGATCTTATACTGTAGCCGTGGTTTGAGGATGGGATTTTTCAAAATTCCACCCATAATGGGACGCAATAGGGTACGAAAGGCTTTTGAAAACACGTCACTATTACGGAAATTTTGAAACTAGACTTACGAAAATTGGTATTTGGTTTCTCGTTCAGAAGTGAACGAATATGTGTTTCATAATTTTTGGAGATGTAACCCCTATGGGGCTGAAATAGTGGCTGATAGTGTTCTTAACATAAATGATTGTTAAAGAACTACTAAAGTATTTTAAAAGTTACACCTATGAAAAGTGGTATTTGACTTCTTGATTAGAAATTAAAAAAAAGTTTCAATGATCTGGGAAATTCATTCTCCTCAGGGAGTGAAATATGGGATAAAATGTTTCATGAAACTACTTCATTATGAAATCATTTTTAAAGCTGAATCTTAGAAAACTGGTAATGGCTTCTCGGTTATATGAAAAAAATACATGTATCACTGTTTTTGGGAATTCAACCACTAAGGGGATGAAATAGGGCCAGGATGATTCACTGTCTCATCATCGCTCATACCAAACTGCCAAGGATAGAAACTTGAAATTTGGAGAGGATACGGATTTTATACTGTAGGCATCGTTTAAGAAGGGATTGTTCGAAATTCCACTCATAAGGGGGTGAAATATGAGATGAAAGGCTCCTTGGAAATACGTGGCTGTTAAGGCAACTTTGAAACTATAACTATTCGTATTTAGTTTCCCAGTCAGAAACAAGAAAATACGTGTTTCAGGATTTTTGGAAATTCAACCACTAAGGAGATATAATAGTGAATGAAAGGATTTTTGAAAATAAATCATTATTAAAGGACAACTAAAACATTTTTAAAGGTATGTAAAAAACACGTGTTTCAGTGTTTCAGGAAATTCAACCGCCTAAGGGAGTGAAATAGGGGATGAAAACTTGTATGAAATTATTTCGTTATGAGAGCATTTTCAAAGCTAAATCTCTGAAAATTTGTAGCTGGCTTCTCTGTTAGAAATAAGAAAAATTACTTGTTTCACCGTTTTTGGAAATTCAACCCCTAAGGAGGTGAAATAGAGGATGTAAATTGTTCAGAATATATTTCGTTATATTAAAAAAATTTAATGCTAAATCTATGAAAATTGGTATTTCACTTCTCGGTTGGATGTACTAATTTTGGTTGTGTTAAGGTGGGCCGGCGGAAGAAAAATCAGGCGGCGGCGTACAAGTAATCGCGTCTTATCGCGCACGGAGCCTCTCGCAAGTGAAATGGGTGACACGTTGCAATAATGATGTCTCAGATGTTACCGAAATTAATTTTGCAGTTTTCTTAGCAATTTTCTCGCTGGAAGTTTCTACAAAGTCCAACAAAACGCGACTTCATCAACGACGACATTTTTCGTTACCCTGGCGAAGCTGTTCACACCTCTCATGGTATTTTGTTTTTTATCTCGGTATATGTTTATGTTTTCACGATAAAATGTGTATCACATTCGTCTATAACCTTTCAGAATATTGATATTTTTTTCGGTCCAAATACGTCACTGGTTCTGTTTTATCAACGGGTTGAAGTAGAAAATTATTTTTCTTCAGAATTTATTGTAACATTAGCTTTTATTTTTTCGTAGCAGCTGGCAAGAATGTTCTTTTAGGAAGTATTGCATCACATTCTAGTCTAAAAATAGAGATGCCTAATATTTATTTCGGAATTTTTACTAACACTCGAAATTATCACTAACTGGCAATAATGTAAGACGGTGAGATGACCTTGAGATGCCTATTTTCGTAACGGCCGAATAGATAATCAAAGGGTGAACGCTACGGACGACCTTGGGATATCTCGTTTACATGGAAACTCCATGCGGGCGTCTTCTGCCAAAGCCGTCAGCCGACTAACACCGTAGCTGGCGATTTCTGCTGAGCTTTTGTAGTGATACAGTCCTCGTCGTATAGACTGGTAACGCTGTGATTCTAAGCCTAAGGCCCAGTTCACACTGAAATAGCGTGGCGCGGACAGGACGTGAACAGCTGTCAGAGAGGCGGGGGTCGGTCGCTCTACAAATGGACCTGAATATGTTGTCTTCATCAGACTAAGATACTGATGCACTGGATCTGCTGTCACTCGTATATGTCAAGCACAGAAGAAGACATTAGGTACATCCGTTTTGGTTGATAAAAGGTCATAAAAATCTCAGATTGGATGTAATGAAAGATGTGAACTTGTATCCCGCACGTTTTCAGCATTTTTAGAGAATGTCTCAAAAGCGTTTATATATTGTGTGAGACAGCGTGAAAAACAGCATTCAGAAAAACAACGAAACTGGAACGTTTTGATCATGAATCCTAATTTTCATAAAATTTTCATTTGAACGTAAGCCTAAACATTGCTGATTTCGTGCGAGTTGTCCTAAGTACTACGACGCTGTTCCAAAATCTGATCATCCGTAAACACTTCACTGCCGACCAGAAATTCCTCGTTATAGGGCATAGTTTCCTACTACGTGAGAAAAATTTTGGCCTTATGGAGAGGAACAAAGTATCCTTTCGCCCAAAAAACTGGATTCCTACCATTGCCAACACCAAAGGCGTGTGCGAATCCTAAAAGAGTGGTTTTTAATATTTTACGCGAAAAGTAAAAGGTTTATTAAGAAATTATCTGCCAACTATGTAAGCATAAAACAGTTAAACACGAATCGTCCAGAACACAGGATACTTCAGCTATATCAACAGCAAAAACCCCATTTCTCATTCATCGTTCGCTAGTGCGCGCACCATTTGTTCGACGAAATGTGAACGAAAATAGTTTCGCAATGTTTCGTGAACGAAACTGTTTGTGTAGACAAGAAAAAACTATATATACTGTACTTAACAAACTCCGCCGCTGGATGTGCAATTGTCTACGTCTAGTTTTAAAAAGAAAATAACTCTTAATGCAATTAAAAAAAATGATTGTAAGTGACTTCATAAACCAGACACGAAAGGGAAATACGAGCCACAAATAGCACACCGTGCGCGACGGTAAGATGGAGAGTTGTGCGCCGTAGCTCGTCGCGGCCAAACGTCAAAACATATCACTTATTTTCTCGGAACTGGAAAGAGGTATCGCTCTCCTTCCGCAGCTGAAAACAGTTTCGATATGTTAGCTGTATTTCGCGTGGAGCAATCTGTGTCCTAAAACCAACCAAATTTAAACTGACACGCGACTACATTCTTCACTCCAAACTTTCAAAACTATGCACGATGGTTTACTTATTTGGGAAGTATACAATACCAATAGGCAATAACGAAACTAAACCAGAACACTATCAAGCAGTGATGTCAGACTGTAAGTTGGCAAAAAATTAATTTACTTTGCAGAATAGTTTCCTAAAAATTGAATGACGAAAAGAGCATACCGGAGAACACGCGCGAATTCGAAAACAGTAGTTTTTAATTTTTTAGGCGAAAAGTAAAAGTGTGAATTGGGCCTAACGCAGAACTGTCTTTGGCTCATGAATACAACATTTCATACTTAATGGAATCTTTTAAGAATGAACGTGTCTCAAGTGCTATAAATTGTAAACTATTATTTACAATTTAAATACATCATTTGAAATCGAATTTGATACTAAATATGATACTAACAAAAAGTTTCCCCCCCATGAACCATGGACCTTGCCGCTGGTGGGGAGGCTTGCGTGCCTCAGCGATACAGATAGCCGTACCGTAGGTGCAACCACAACGGAGGGGTATCTGTTGAGAGGCCAGACAAACGTGTGGTTCCTGAAGAGGGGCAGCAGCCTTTTCAGTAGTTGCAAGGGCAACAGTCTGGATGATTGACTGATCTGGCCTTGTAACAATAACCAAAACGGCCTTGCTGTGCTGGTACTGCGAACGGCTGAAAGCAAGGGGAAACTACAGCCGTAATTTTTCCCGAGGGCATGCAGCTTTACTGTATGATTACATGATGATGGCGTCCTCTTGGGTAAAATATTCCGGAGGTAAAATAGTCCCCCATTCGGATCTCCGGGCGGGGACTACTCAAGAGGATGTCGTTATCAGGAGAAAGAAAACTGGCGTTCTACGGATCGGAGCGTGGAATGTCAGATCCCTTAATCGGGCAGGTAGGTTAGAAAATTTAAAAAGGGAAATGGATAGGTTGAAGTTAGATATAGTGGGAATTAGTGAAGTTCGGTGGCAGGAGGAACAAGACTTCTGGTCAGGTGACTACAGGGTTATAAACACAAAATCAAATAGGGGTAATGCAGGAGTAGGTTTAATAATGAATAGGAAAATAGGAATGCGGGTAAGCTACTACAAACAGCATAGTGAACGCATTATTGTGGCCAAGATAGATACGAAGCCCACACCTACTACTGTAGTACAAGTTTATATGCCAACTAGCTCTGCAGATGACGAAGAAATTGAAGAAATGTATGATGAAATAAAAGAAATTATTCAGATTGTGAAGGGAGACGAAAATTTAATAGTCATGGGTGACTGGAATTCGAGTGTAGGAAAAGGAAGAGAAGGAAACATAGTAGGTGAATATGGATTGGGGGACAGAAATGAAAGAGGAAGCCGCCTGGTAGAATTTTGCACAGAGCACAACATAATCATAACTAACACTTGGTTTAAGAATCATGAAAGAAGGTTGTATACATGGAAGAATCCTGGAGATACTAGAAGGTATCAGATAGATTATATAATGGTAAGACAGAGATTTAGGAACCAGGTTTTAAATTGTAAGACATTTCCAGGGGCAGATGTGGACTCTGACCACAATCTATTGGTTATGACCTGTAGATTAAAACTGAAGAAACTGCAAAAAGGTGGGAATTTAAGGAGATGGGACCTGGATAAACTAAAAGAACCAGAGGTTGTACACAGATTCAGGGAGAGCATAAGGGAGCAATTGACTGGAATGGGGGAAATAAATACAGTAGAAGAAGAATGGGTAGCTTTGAGGGATGAAGTAGTGAAGGCAGCAGAGGATCAAGTAGGTAAAAAGACGAGGGCTAGTAGAAATCCTTGGGTAACAGAAGAAATATTGAATTTAATTGATGAAAGGAGAAAATATAAAAATGCAGTAAGTGAAACAGGCAAAAAGGAATACAAACGTCTCAAAAATGAGATCGACAGGAAGTGCAAAATGGCTAAGCAGCGATGGCTAGAGGACAAATGTAAGGATGTTGAGGCCTATCTCACTAGGGGTAAGATAGATACCGCCTACAGGAAAATTAAAGAGACCTTTGGAGATAAGAGAACGACTTGTATGAATATCAGGAGCTCAGATGGAAACCCAGTTCTAAGCAAAGAAAGGAAAGCAGAAAGGTGGAAGGAGTATATAGAGGGTCTATACAAGGGCGATGTACTTGAGGACAATATTATGGAAATGGAAGAGGATGTAGATGAAGATGAAATGGGAGATACGATACTGCGTGAAGAGTTTGACAGAGCACTGAAAGACCTGAGTCAAAACAAGGCCCCCGGAGTAGACAATATTCCATTGGAACTACTGACGGCCGTGGGAGAGCCAGTCCTGACAAAACTCTACCATCTGGTGAGCAAGATGTATGAAACAGGCGAAATACCCTCGGACTTCAAGAAGAATATAATAATTCCAATCCCAAAGAAAGCAGGTGTTGACAGATGTGAAAATTACCGAACTATCAGCTTAATAAGTCACAGCTGCAAAATACTAACACGAATTCTTTACAGACGAATGGAAAAACTAGTAGAAGCCAACCTCGGGGAAGATCAGTTTGGATTCCGTAGAAACACTGGAACACGTGAGGCAATACTGACCTTACGACTTATCTTAGAAGAAAGATTAAGAAAAGGCAAACCTACGTTTCTAGCATTTGTAGACTTAGAGAAAGCTTTTGACAATGTTGACTGGAATACTCTCTTTCAAATTCTAAAGGTGGCAGGGGTAAAATACAGGGAGCGAAAGGCTATTTACAATTTGTATAGAAACCAGATAGCAGTTATAAGAGTCGAGGGACATGAAAGGGAAGCAGTGGTTGGGAAGGGAGTAAGACAGGGTTGTAGCCTCTCCCCGATGTTGTTCAATCTGTATATTGAGCAAGCAGTAAAGGAAACAAAAGAAAAATTCGGAGTAGGTATTAAAATTCATGGAGAAGAAATAAAAACTTTGAGGTTCGCCGATGACATTGTAATTCTGTCAGAGACAGCAAAGGACTTGGAAGAGCAGTTGAATGGAATGGACAGTGTCTTGAAAGGAGGATATAAGATGAACATCAACAAAAGCAAAACAAGGATAATGGAATGTAGTCTAATTAAGTCGGGTGATGCTGAGGGAATTAGATTAGGAAATGAGGCACTTAAAGTAGTAAAGGAGTTTTGCTATTTGGGGAGCAAAATAACTGATGATGGTCGAAGTAGAGAGGATATAAAATGTAGGCTGGCAATGGCAAGGAAAGCGTTTCTGAAGAAGAGAAATTTGTTAACATCCAGTATTGATTTAAGTGTCAGGAAGTCATTTCTGAAAGTATTCGTATGGAGTGTAGCCATGTATGGAAGTGAAACATGGACGATAAATAGTTTGGACAAGAAGAGAATAGAAGCTTTCGAAATGTGGTGCTACAGAAGAATGCAGAAGATTAGATGGGTAGATCACATAACTAATGAGGAAGTATTGAATAGGATTGGGGAGAAGAGAAGTTTGTGGCACAACTTGACCAGAAGAAGGGATCGGTTGGTAGGACATGTTCTGAGGCATCAAGGGATCACCAATTTAGTATTGGAGGGCAGCGTTGAGGGTAAAAATCGTAGAGGGAGACCAAGAGATGAATACACTAAGCAGATTCAGAAGGATGTAGGTTGCAGTAGGTACTGGGAGATGAAAAAGCTTGCACAGGATAGAGTAGCATGGAGAGCTGCATCAAACCAGTCTCAGGACTGAAGACCACAACAACAACAACAACAAAAAGTTCGACTATTTTCGTATATGTGACACCACTTATATTCACACCAGCTCTACAATCGCAGTACCAACAGATACAACAGAAAAGCACATGAATAAGAAAAAAAAAAGAAGAAATGTATTCCTAATAGTGGGTTGTACTATGGATACAACCTATATGATATAATGATTATCATACCTCTCACAATAACTAGCTTCTACTCATTCTTTATTTGGAATATCCAGTTTAATAATTTTATGATTTTCCTTTTTTCCTCACAATACGTGCTTTGCATGCTTCTCTTAAGTGAAACAGCGTGTGCGGAGGAAAGTTTTCTGTTGGTCCTTTTTAGACGGAACAATGATGTCTGGTGTACTGTGTTCGACAAACTTGTAACTGTACGCTCGGTACCATCTGAAAATATGTACTTTGAGGGCTAGAGGACGGTTTCCGTCTGTAGTACAGCGTCTTAATTTTTCTTTGCTCTGCAATTATCACCATTTTTTATACGCAATGTGGGCTATTTGACATTTTTAGAAATTTCAACGTACCGAAAATAGCTTGCTCACTATTTGATGAACCCTGTGGTGGGGGAGGGGAAAGGGGGGGGGGTGAGTTCCGGAGGAGTGAGCGATAACTGCCACAGTGTGGGGGAAATAATTTTCTCCAACGTGCTGAGTGCTGACCACACACATAGGGTTTTTGCGTCATGCCGATCAACTACAATGTACAATGGAAATGTGACACGCACAAGTAATAAGGTTTCGTGGATGCACTTTATTTAGAGTTGTTCATATTCACAAATGGTTCAAATGGCTCTGAGCACTATGCGACTTAACGTCTGAGGTCATCAGTCGCCTAGAACTTAGAAGTAATTAAACCTAACTAACATAAGGACATCACACACATCCATGCCCGAGGCAGGATTCGAACCTGCGACCGTCATATTCACACTCGAAACTGCGATCGTCATATTCACACGTGTTACTTATTTTTAGCGAATAATATTAAATTAAATTAAGTCGATTTTGATGCAAATATTCAATGAGTAAGAGAGGAATGACATCTAATATATTTATTGAACTTTTACATTACAAATAATATAAAACAGTTGTGCAAGAGAGTAATAAAGTGAACAAGGAGTGTAGTAATAAGAGTCCAAAACATAAAAAAAATCAAATCAATCTTTGACGGTAAATCGAACTTAAAATCAATAATTAATCAATCAGTAGCTAGTCAGTTTTCAAGTTTAGATTCCGATGAAAGAACATTGTTTCGGTTGAAACCATCTTGCTGTTTATTTTTAACTAGAGTTTCAATGTCTGGCTCGATTGAGCTCAATTTACTCCCGAATATTCTTTTGTATTTATCTTTAATGCACAGTAACTCAGAAAACGCACTTTCACAGTGTAAGTAATAACAAATGACACCAAAAATTGGACTGCTTGTTTGAAAAGAGAAGGGTATTCTGCCTTTGCTATCATCCGAAAATGAAGCAGCGTTTACGTTTTGAAAGCATTCTCCACTGAATTGTCGCTAGTTATGTAGATGAGTTCTTTCGTGATTACTTCTTCCGGTATTTTTCCTGAAAATGGATTTCTTATCCAGTCATATTTTGTGTAATCTTTGGGAAAGTACTTTTCGAAACTTTCTTAAAAGATCTATAAATGTGTAACAATATCTCGAAGTAAATATCGTCTTTCCAAAAAATAATCTAAGACTAGAGAATGCGAAAATGTTGTTGTTCAGTACTAGTGAACGAAAAAGATCCAACTTTCTTTTGAAAGGCTATATTCTGTTACCTGGTAGGAAAGCTGTTGTGAAGCCTGTCAATAGGCCAATCTCGATAGTCACAGATCATCGGCGAAAAAATTTTTCAAGTCATTGTTTTTATCAGTGAGAAACATGAAAACGTCGGCACAAAAACTTTCGAATGACCACCGATAAGACCCGATGAAAATATCGCCAACGTCGAAACAAGATGAATCATTCCCAGCCATGGCAGCGACGACTGATTAAGGGAGGGGTGGTAACAATCCAACCTTCTTGTACCCTGAGTACAGTCAGAAACAAACATTCTACGGTAAATTCATTTTCTTTAACATTATACAGATGCTACTTTTGTCAATCAGTTTTTTCACTATCGTTTTACTTTATTATATAAAGTAACGTAAAATAATAATTGAACTTATATCAGCACGTGTTTTGTTTGCTTAAATGTCGTTGCGTACGACCAGCGGTACGCGTATCATCGTCTGAGAAATTGTGCTGTAGATGATGAGTTAACTTTACACGCATTTCCTTCGAACCACATTGTTCTTCAGTTACAGCTTGTTTAGTTTCAAAGTTTCGCTTGTGTAATTCATCTACTGTGGTGACAAGTTGCATTCTGATGTGATTATGTTACCCCGATAAGGCCGATACAAAATGTTACGGAATATTGCAAGAGGAATGAAGGCAGAGGTTTGTCGTGCCGGCACCATAACTACTCGCCATAGTTTCCTGCATATGGCCGGTCACCAATGTTCATGTGCCCTACATAGCATCTTTCCTAGTTACGAAAATTCCTTGCTATACTTGCGCCTCAAGAATACAATAAACGGTTGCAGAAACTTATGAAAATGGTGGACTCGCCTTTTGGAAGACGAGAGAGTAAATCTCAGTTCATTAGTTAAATGTTTTACATTTATTATTGCTCTAAGATGGTGACGAGATGTTTCTTCTGAATAGGACGTGGCCGATTTCTCCATTTTTGTCTGCTTGAGCCGATATATCCAGTGAATTATTTAGTAAAATACATGACTAGTATGATGTCATGAGGATATGATTGATGATTATATGGTGATGACGAAACATCACTCTCAAAAAGTAAAAGAAGTGAGCACCCATTTTCAATTACTATAGTTTAGAATGAGTGCATTATCGCTGACACACCAATTCTTTGGATGCAGTTCGGTACCAAATTGTCGATTTTCGAAGTTATTCCGTCACGTATGTATAGAGTGCTTAGTAATCTTCACTGCTAACATCATACGTTAGACAGCAGGGCGGTCATGGTTCGTTATGTTACACACAGGCAAAAAAAGCACTAAAAGCCATGTTATTGCCAAATTCTTGTGGTTAACAAATTATATGTGAAGCAGCGGTGGCACGAGCGTGGAGTTGTGTCATCGTGTTTATTAGTTCTGCACAGGCTCGTAAACATCTGTCGTTTGGAAACACTCCACACGTTGTTAGTGCTCTTGGCGAAGCACAAATCTTTCGTCGCTCTTGAATTTCGATGCAGTAACTGTCAGGCCCTCCGGATGTCAGACGGAGGAAATTCTGAATATCTTGAAAGGAAGCGTCACTCATTCGTGGCATCTTTTACATGCTAACAGCGTTTAAAAAAGAGCGGAATATTAATACACGTCCGTAGTTTTGCTTGTAAATTGGCTTCTGGGGTTTCAACAAAATGTCGAATTTTTGTTACATCGTGTAGTAACAGATTTTCTCGTAAAATTGCGCATGTGTGACGACCACTCGATCGTTTTAAACTCTTGCAAAAATGTGGTCCAGTGGTTGTTAGTTGTATGCGTTTGAAATAAATTAATTATTCAAGCTCTGGAGGTGTGTATGTGCGTTTCTCGAGCGCTCTAGCTAACGTTGTAAAAGACTTTTCATACTGTTGCGAAGTTACTACGAAGTTATGTAAGCTTTTGCGTTGTGTTGGTGTAATGTAGAGAAACGCGATTAACGAGCAATTGCTAAGAATTTTTTACCGGGGGGGGGGGGGGGGAGGGAGGGTGGAGGGCAGTGGGGGGGAGTCTGACAAGTAAGCACGTTGGGAAACGATTATGCGAAGAATAACTAATTTGCTCACCATCATATTGTATGAATATCAAGAGCTCAGATGGAAACCCAGTTCTAAGCAAAGAAGGGAAAGCAGAAAGGTGGAAGGAGTATATAGAGGGTCTATATAAGGGCGATGTACTTGAGGACAATGTTATGGAAATGGAAGAGGATGTAGATGAAGATGAAATGGGAGACATGATACTGCGTGAAGAGTTTGACAGAGCACTGAAAGACCTGAGTCGAAACAAGGCCCCCGGAGTAGACAATATTCCATTGGAACTACTGACGGCCGTGGGAGAGCCAGTCCTGACAAAACTCTACCATCTGGTGAGCAAGATGTATGAAACAGGCGAAATACCCTCAGACTTCAAGAAGAATATAATAATTCCAATCCCAAAGAAAGCAGGTGTTGACAGATGTGAAAATTACCGAACTATCAGCTTAATAAGTCACAGCTGCAAAATACTAACACGAATTCTTTACAGACGAATGGAAAAACTAGTAGAAGCCAACCTCGGGGAAGATCAGTTTGGATTCCGTAGAAACACTGGAACACGTGAGGCAATACTGACCTTACGACTTATCTTAGAGGAAAGATTAAGGAAAGGCAAACCTACGTTTCTAGCATTTGTAGACTTAGAGAAAGCTTTTGACAATGTTGACTGGAATACTCTCTTTGAAATTCTGAAGGTGGCAGGGGTAAAATATAGGGAGCGAAAGGCTATTTACAATTTGTATACAAACCAAATGGCAGTTATAAGAGTTGAGGGGCATGAAAGGGAAGCAGTGGTTGGGAAGGGAGTAAGACAGGGTTGTAGCCTCTCCCCGATGTTGTTCAATCTGTATATTGAGCAAGCAGTAAAGGAAACAAAAGAAAAATTCGGAGTAGGTATTAAAATTCATGGAGAAGAAATAAAAACTTTGAGGTTCGCCGATGACATTGTAATTCTGTCAGAGACAGCAAAGGACTTGGTAGAGCAGTTGAATGGAATGGACAGTGTCTTGAAAGGAGGATATAAGATGAACATCAACAAAAGCAAAACAAGGACAATGTAATGTAGTCGAATTAAGTCGGGTGATGCTGAGGGAATTAGATTAGGAAATGAGGCACTTAAAGTAGTAAAGGAGTTTTGCTATTTGGGGAGCAAAATAACTGATGATGGTCGAAGTAGAGAGGATATAAAATGTAGGCTGGCAATGGCAAGGAAAGCGTTTCTGAAGAAGAGAAATTTGTTAACATCCAGTATTGATTTAAGTGTCAGGAAGTCATTTCTGAAAGTATTCGTATGGAGTGTAGCCATGTATGGAAGTGAAACATGGACGATAAATAGTTTGGACAAGAAGAGAATAGAAGCTTTCGAAATGTGGTGCTACAGAAGAATGCTGAAGATTAGATGGGTAGATCACATAACTAATGAGAAAGTATTGAATAGGATTGGGGAGAAGAGAAGTTTGTGGCACAACTTGACCAGAAGAAGGGATCGGTTGGTAGGACATGTTCTGAGGCGTCAAGGGATCACCAATTTGGTATTGGAGGGCAGCGTGGAGGGTAAAAATCGTAGAGGGAGACCAAGAGATGAATACACTAAGCAGATTCAGAAGGATGTAGGTTGCAGTAGGTACTGGGAGATGAAAAAGCTTGCACAGGATAGAGTAGCATGGAGAGCTGCATCAAACCAGTCTCAGGACTGAAGGCCACAACAACAACAACATATTGAAATCTATGAAAGTGTATTTTTTTTTTTTGGGTCATCAGTCTAACCTCTTCATCTCAGAGTAGCACTTGCAACCTACGTCCTCAATTATTTGCTTGACGTATTCCAACCTCTGTCTTCCTCTACAGTTTTTGCCCTCTACAGCTCCCTCTAGTACCATAGAAGTCATTCCCTCATGTCTTAGCAGATGTCCTATCATCCTGTCCCTTCTCCTTATCAGTGTTTTCCACATATTCCTTTCCTCTCCGATTCTGCGTAGAACCTCCTCATTCCTTACCTTATAAGTCCACCTAATTTTCAACATTCGTCTATAGCACCACATCTCAAATGCTTCGATTCTCTCCAGACGTACATCCTCAGAAATTTCTTCCTCAAATTAAGGCCGGTATTTGATATTAGTAGACTTCTCTTGGCCAGAAATGCCTTTTTTGCCATAGCGAGTCTGCTTTTGATGTCCTCCTTGCTCCGTCCGTCATTGGTTATTTTACTGCCTAGGTAGCAGAATTACTTAACTTCATTGACTTCGTGACCATCAATCCTGATGTTAAGTTTCTCGCTGTTCTCATTTCTACTACTTCTCATTACCTTCGTCTTTCTCCGATTTACTCTCAAACCATACTGTGTACTCATTAGACTGTTCATTCCGTTCAGCAGATCATTTAATTCTTCTTCAGTTTCACTCAGGATAGCAATGTCCTCAGCGAATCGTATCATTGATATCCTTTCGCCTTGTATTTTAATTCCACTCCTGAACCTTTCTTTTATTTCCATCATTGCTTCCTCGATGTACAGATTGAAGAGTAGAGGCGAAAGGCTACAGCCTTGTCTTACACCCTTCTTAATACGAGCACTTCGTTCTTGATCGTCCACTCTTATTATTCCCTCTTGGTTGTTGTATATATTGTATATGACCCGTCTCTCCCTATAGCTTACCCCTACTTTTTTCAGAATCTCGAACAGCTTGCACCATTTTATATTGTCGAACGCTTTTTCCAGGTCGACAAATCCTATGAAAGTGTCTTGATTTTTCTTTAGCCTTGCTTCCATTACTAGCCGTAACGTCAGAATTGCCTCTCTCGTCCCTTTACTTTTCCTAAAGCCAAACTGATCGTCACCTAGCGCATTCTCAATTTTCTTTTCCATTCTTCTGTATATTATTCTTGTAAGCAGCTTAGATGCATGAGCTGTTAAGCTGATTGTGCGATAATTCTCGCACTTGTCAGCTCTTGCCGTCTTCGGAATTGTGTGGATGATGCTTTTCCGAAAGTCAGATGGTATATCGCCAGACTCATATATTCTACACACCAACGTGAATAGTCGTTTTGTTGCCACTTCCCCCAATGATTTTAGAAATTCTGATGGAATGTTATCTATCCCTTCTGCATTATTTGACCGTAATTCCTCCAAAGCTCTTTTAAATTCCGATTCTAATACTGGATCCCCTATCTCTTCTAAATCGACTCCTGTTTCTTCTTCTATCACATCGGACAAATCTTCACCCTCACAGAGGCTTTCATTGTATTCTTTCCACCTATCTGCTCTCTCCTCTGCATTTAACAGTGGGATTCCCGTTGCACTCTTAATGTTACCACCGTTGCTTTCAATGTCGCCAAAGGTTGTTTTGACTTTCCTGTATGCTGAGTCTGTCCTTCCGACAATCATATCTTTTTCGATGTCTTCAGATTTTTCCTGCAGCCATTTCGTCTTAGCTTCCCTGCACTTCCTATTTATTTCATTCCTCAGCGACTTGTATTTCTGTATTCCCGATTTTCCCGGAACATGTTCGTACTTCCTCCTTTCATCAATCAACTGAAGTATTTCTTCTGTTACCCATGGTTTCTTCGCAGCTACCTTCTTTGTACCTATGTTTTCCTTCTCAACTTCTGTGATGGCCCTTTTTAGAGATGTTCATTCCTCTTCAGCTGTACTGCCTACTGCGCTATTCCTTATTGCTGTATCTATAGCGTTAGAGAACTACGAACGTATCTCGTCATTTCTTAGTACTTCCGTATCCCACTTCTTTGCGTATTGGTTCTTCCTGACTAATGTCTTGAACTTCAGCCTACTCTTCATCACTACTATATTGTGATCTGAGTCTATATCTGCTCCTGGGTACGCCTTACAATCCAGTATCTGATTTCGGGTTCTCTGTCTGATCATGATGTAATCTAATTGAAATCTTCCCGTATCTCCCGGCCTTTTCCAAGTATACCTCCTCCTCTTGTGATTCTTGAACAGGGTATTCGCTATTACTAGCTGAAACTTGTTACAGAACTCAATTTGTCTTTCTCATCTTTCATTCCTAGTCCCAAGCCCATATTCTCCTGTAACCTTTTCTTCTACTCCTTCCCCTACAACTGCATTCCAGTCGCCCATGAATATTAGATTTTCGTCCCCCGTTACATACTGCATTACCCTTTCAATATCCTCATACACATTCAGAATGAAATTTTCACTCTGCAGGGGAGTGTGCGGTGATATGAAACTTCCTGGCAAATTAAAACTGTGTGCCAGACTGGGACCTGAACTTGGAACCTTTGCCTTTCGCAGGCAAGTACTGTACCGACTGAGCTATCCAAGCACGACTCCCCACTCGTCCTCGCAGCTTCGATTGTGCCAGTATCTCGTCTCCTGCCTTCCAAACTTCACATAAGCTCTTCTGCGAACCTTGCAGAACTAGCACTCATGGAAGAAAGGATACTGCGGAGACATGGCTTAGCCACAGGCTGGATGATGCTTCCAGAATAAATTTTCACTCCGCAGCGCAGTGTGCGCTGATACGAAACTTCCTGACAGATTAAAACTGTGTGTTCAATCGGTAGAGCATTTGCCCGCGAAAGGCAAAGATGCCGAGTTCGTGTCTCCGTCCGGCAGACGGTCTTAATCTGCCAGGAAGTTTCATATGAAAGTGTTGCTGTTATTGCAGTAGAACGAATTATAGTGAATCCAAGTGTTTCCGCAGCGAGTGGGAGTAGGCTTTATCAGTCTGGCTGTAATGTGCAGGAATAATTTGTTCGCACCGTGAGACCTGAATTTCTTCCGGCGAATATGATGTTCAAATAACTTACGACGTCGTCGAAACCTCCGATATTTCGGCAGGTGGACACCTTGTCATTTTCAAGGCAAAAGAGCAGCAGGTAAATGCTGTGGAATGCTTGGTTTGCAGAGCAATTTCGGAAAGATAAAACACACACACACACACACACACACACACACACACACACACACACACACACACACACACACACACTGTAAATACAAGCGCCACCACACAACAAAAGATGACCGATATCATAAGTTATCCATTGCGAAAATTAATAACCAAAGGGTTAGGTAGCATTAACTCTGTCCTCCTGTTTCTTTGACAGGAAAGAGGCCCGAATTCCATGCAGAATTTAAGCAAAAACCTCCATCTCTATTCATAAGGTCATTTCCTAATTTAATTTCGACTGCTTTCTTAATAACACTATGACAGTAACTGGAAGTGTGTCCGCAGCTCGTGGTCGTGCGGTAGCGTTCTCGCTTCCCACGCCCGGGTTCCCGGGTTCGATTCCCGGCGGGGTCGGGGATTTTCTCTGCCTCGTGATGACTGGGTGTTTTGTGCTGTCCTTGGGTTAGTTAGGTTTAAGTAGTTCTAAGTTCTAGGGGACTGATGACCATAGTAGTTAAGTCCCGTAGTGCTCAGAGCCATTTGAACCATTTTAACTGGAAGTGCTTGCGAGATTCTCCATGTTGTTATAATCCATAGGTTGACCGGTGCCAAGACAATGTTCTGCAAGAGCAGATTTCCAAGGCTGTTGGAAGCGTATGTGACGCTTATGCTCAGAACACCGCTCCTTCAAAGTCCTAAAACTCTGACCAGCATATGATACGCCACAACTGCAAAGAATACGACAGACGCCTGCCTTAACGCAAGCCAAGATGATCCTCCACGGGACGTAAGATGGTGGTCGGAAAATAGTGTTCACATCCTACTTCCGCAAAATACGACGAATGCTGTTGGAAATGCTCCCAGCGTAAGGCAAAAAGGCCGTAGACTTTGGTGCCACCCCGGTATTATCACCACCCACCCGGTGCACGATTGGTCTCTACGCAATGCACGTCGAAACTGTCTTCCACTATAGCCATTCCGCCGAAAGGTGACCTCAGGATGGGTAACTCAGCTGAGACACTCTCAGGGTCTGAGATGATGTGATCACCTTTGGTCATGTGGTGGCGCTAGTTTCTACAGTGTGTGTGTGTGTGTGTGCATGTGTTACCTTTCCGGAATTGCACTCTTGCACTGCGCTTACGTGCTGCAGCTTTACCTTGGAAAGTTGCCAAAAAAGTTCCTGTTTGTAGAACACAAACAATTGATTTAAAAAGTCTAGCGGCATGTTTATGCATTTCCTAGGGTTGTTCCAGAAAAAGATAACAGTTCATATTGGGAGAATGTTTTTGGAGAAGGAGATACTGGACAGTACACTCGGATTAGACGTGGCTTGTGTAAACATTATGCGCAGTAGATCACGAGAATTCATTAAACAGGATGAAAACACAACGGTGTGCCTGCTCCACTCCCTCCCCCAACACAGGTGCACTTATATAAGCAATCGGTTCGTGTTATTTACAGCTGCGCGTCTCGACAACGAGAACGTGAGTCGCAAACACATTGGCATATACAGCCTGCGTGGTTGAGTCATTGTAATACGCCGAACGTAGACAGTCGTCAAGTTACCTGTGTAGACATTATTGCAACTCTGTTAAACGTTAGGATGGAAGGAAGATTTACTATCGTTGAACTACGCGATATTCATTTAATTTATAGCGAGGCAGAAGGTGTTGTGAGGGCAGCTGTACGAATTTATCGAGAATGCTTGCCACAACGAAGACTTCCTGCACGATCGACATTTGTTGCTGTTCACCAAAGGTTTGTATCATCATAATTCTTTACTTTAACTCGATTATTCTGCAACTCATTTGTAACGAAGCACAGTAGTTATCTTTAGCTTTTTGCATTTAATTCTGTATGCGAAACTGTTATCTGTTCTGATACACTTTCATTTCATTATTAAATAAATGACGACAGAATGGAACTTACAAGTAGGTATTTAGTTTGCATATGTTGAGAGATACTGGCTCTTTAGTGTCCCGCGCAGAAGGCAGAGGCCCACAACGCGAAGAATGTACTTTGGAAGCTGAGGAACAAATTCTGGACAGCATCCACGAAGATCCTACTCAGAGTACTAGAAGCATCGCCCGCTGAGTGGGTATACCACACACTGCCGTTCATCACACTTTAAAAGAGGAGCGTGTGCAGCCTTAACGCATTCACCGCTTGTAAGCGTCGGAAGAGGTTTTCCGCAATCCGCGCCAAGTGGTAGTAACACATTAACAACGCCACTTTTCCGTAAGCGTACGGGTGGGTATAATCGATGATTACTTTACAGGGTCTCATGTTTTACTTGAACAGTTGACCTATAACAATTACTGAATCTTTCTACAAGAAACATAACTACCAACTTTATTAGAAGATATTCCGTTAGCAGTGCGTCATAACATGTGGTACCTCCACGATGGTGCTCCACCCCACATTGGTGACAGAGTACGAAAATTTTTGAATAAACGATTTCCAAGTTGATGGATAGGACGTTTTGGTTCACGTCAATGGCAAGCACACAGTCCTGATTCAAATCCATCGGAGTTTTACTTTTGGGGCCATGTTGTAACGCAGCAAGTTATTACGAGTATGGTGGCTGCGGGATGGCTATGTTTTTGTTTTCGCTCTGCTCACAGCTGACGATGCCTGCCGTGAGAACTGCATAGCGTAACATTCAGTCGATACGAAGATTCATACCCTCTACGAATCTAAATAATCCATATTAGCTATTATCCGATTTTATTCAAATTTGGTACACAGCCTATTGTTATTAATGGAATGATGCTGTCAAAATGTGAGATTTTTATTTATTATAGTTCCGAAGATAAAGAGAATTACCTAAAAGTCCTAAGACCTACGCTTGTTTTTTCAAACCAAGTTAGGAACAATAAGAAATTGACTTTCATTATCATTTGAAGCCATTACAAAGTTGTCAGTACATAAAAATCAATTAATTAGAATTTTCTTTTTAAAACTTTGGTCACTTTGCATTGCGTAAAGAAAAAAATCGGTCAGTATTATTATTGGATTATATTTTGTTGTGTGACTGCGTGAGAATGATTGAGAGAGTGTATGTGGGCCATACATTACAATTTACTGTTTCATTTTACGTAAAACCTTGTACAAGCGAACTGCGGGAAAGTTACGTTGCAACCACGATTCAATTGACGTACGTGTGTGTGTGAACATGCTTTTGTATAAAAGCAGCCAGAATGGAAGTCAGAGGCGGAATAAGTTTATTTATTAATTTGAAGAATATTTCGCACGTTGCTTATTTTGATTAAACATAATACAAGAAATTGAAATTTTTCTGACATTAATTACTATCAAATTAGTGATTGGATAAGGCAAGATTTGCCGCGAGAATGATCAGGGAGGAACATTTTGATTGGTCGTTTAGATCAACAGCCAATCAGAATTAAGCTGTTCCAGTGCGAATAGAGGAGTCGGCAGAGAGGAGAGTACCTCGGGACAGTCGCTTGCTAGTCGGCCTATGGGTAACACGATGTTAGACCGCTCCTTAAAAATACTCTGTAAGATGAGGAAATAATGATCTAATTTCGGTTCAAACATATCGTGACTGAAGCGACTGGAGTTGCAACATTTTAATGGAAGTTTGGTGTTTCTAAGTTAAATAATTTGAGAGATACGAGCGTATAAACTTCCTGGTCGTAGCAACAACACCGCGTGGAGTGTTTCGTGCTCTGTACGAAATATTCTGGCGAGCACTTCTCACGAAGAAGACCACTGAAACGACCGAATGTAGTTGTGGGCCTGTGACTGACAGAACGTGAAAGTTAGTCGGGTCGGACTTGCTAAAATTCTGGCTGCTTTTCAGGTGAATATTTGTTATACAGACAGTGAACTTTCAATTATAGCGTTTCACCATATTAAATACGGACTTATAGCCATTTCATGTGTTTCAACATAAATAAAAAACATAGTTAATCTGATTTTAAATGCTTTTCTGCAAGTAGACTGAATATCCCGAAAGCCCGATTTTTTAATCATGAACATTCAGGAACTGACTTTCAGCTAGAGTTACGCGGCCTCCGTGTGGTAGGTGTTAGGTAGTGGTTTCATCCACGCTGCTTTCCACTGCCTAGCGCGTTTCTGCTACCACAGAGTGAAGGGACATCGGCAAGAATCCTATCGAGGTAGGTGGACTGAACGATAGCGTTAACAACAACACTGAGGACCGACCCCACCCGCAGTGTGAAGGAACTTATTGATGCTCACCAAGTAAATAACCTGGACGAATTTACACAGAGGATTTTCGATGCTGCCAGTACCATAAAAACAAATTTGCATGTGTGTGTGAACGAGTGCGACGAAATTAGGTTCGCAGTAATGAAGCTAGGGTCGAATCGAATCGCGGGCATTTTGAACACTGATATTAAAGCACAACGAATTACGTGGCAATTGGTTGATTTTGTACTAAGTTAAACATATTTTATTTGGTGTTAACTTTCCTTTACTACCACGACCTTCGTTATGGTAATGTTGTAAAGAGAACTCCGCCTGCTTAGCTGGGTGGTTCCGTGCTTGCCTCCCATGCAGCGTGCCCGGGTTCGATTCCCGGCTATGGGGATTTTCTCCGCTCGTGGACTGGATGTTGTGTTGTCCTCAGCATCATTTCATCCTCATCTCCGGCACGCAAGTCGCCCAATGTGGCGTCGATTGAGATAAGACTTGCACCAGGCGGCCGAGTTTCCCCAGATGGGGCCTCCCGGCCAACAATGCCATATGCTCATTTCCACCTTTTTTTAAAGAGAAAGCGTCTGGTTCTATTTAATTCATTGTTTGCATAAAACGAGTCACACGTTCTTGACTCGAACCCCCGACGGGGGGATTTATCGGTAAACTGTAAAAGGATACCATTAATATTTGTTTGACAAATGGCTGTTTACTCCAGTTATTTCATGCGAATCATTCCAGAATAAATTATTATTTCCAGTAAACGAGCTGAAGATAAAAACATTGAACATCCTATAAGTGAAAGACAACTGTGGGGGGGGGGGGGGGGTAGTATTGGTATTGGCTGACATTGCTTGTTTGGGTAGCACCTGACCGGCACGCCGAGTCGTTGTAGACATCCAGTACTTACATTACTATGATTCTTCGCCCATTACCTTCCTCTGATTGCCGAGTCGATGTCGGTAATACACGAGCAAGGTCGTGTACCGTCAGTTGACACTGTAAACAGAAGTGCGTCTACTATCAATCCTACAAATACCTTTTTAGGAATAAAAAGTAAGGAACACGATACAACGCTATTTCATGAGACTTTTTTTGCCAAGCATATCGAGACGCACCGTCTGTATAATTTTGGTAGCTTATACCGTTTACACCCTGTATAATATAGTGACTGCACCCCCAACACTATTACACACTCGTTACCTACTCTAGATCCGTTGTTCACTTCAATTTCCTAACCTGGAAACTTTATCATTTTATAGATCACATGCGTTGGGTGACATAATAGATCAGCGACCCTGAGACAATGATCCAACTAGCACGACCCCCCTCCCCCCCCCCCCCCCAAGTTGTCACATTCGCTGTAATAGAATGTACAATGTTTTTCACCTTCAGCTCGTTTACTGGAGATAATGATTTATTCTGGAATTATTCGCATGAAATAACTGGAATAAACTGTCATTTGTCAAACAAAAATTAATGATTTCCATTTACAGTTTACCGATAAATTCCTCCGTCGGAGGTTCGAGTCCCCCTCGGGGATGGGTGTGTGTGTTGTCCTTAGCGTTAAGTTAGCTTAAGTTAGATTAAGTAGTGTGTAAGCCTAGAGACCGATGATCTCAGCACTTTGATCCCCTAGGAACTTACCACCACCACCACCATTACCGATAGAAGACGCTGTGGTACCATTTCTGCGTCAGTCATTGGCATTGGGCGCATCACTCACGCACAGATCCTAGTTTCCACTCACGGAGGTCAGAGTTTGTAACTGTCTACTCCCTCCCCGCAGCCTGCTCTCCCTCAGATACAGAGTTACTCATGAGTATCTCCTCCAACGTTTAAGAAGACAACTGCACGAAAACTACAAGACATAAAGAAAATAAAAAGGTAAAGGAAAGTAAAGTCGTATGGCACGAATGGCGAGGAGATCTCGAAGGGCAGGTTCAGCCGCCTAAATGGAAAGGTTTCCCTCCAAACGCTGCTTGTACATCACAGGTGAAGTTCAGATGGAGTCCACGAAAAACATTTGGACCTCCAATCAATTGCTGTTTATTAAACTGCCCAGCCAAGTCAATAGCAATCGCCTTCAAACTGCGATACACAGGTACACTGCGCCGCCAGCGACGACGGTAACCACGTCGCAGAGGCATTGCTGTGGCACGTTAACACAAGCGAAATATGAGAGTAAGATCCAAAGAAAATAAAAAGACTGGTACATCGGCCTAAAATCGTGTAGGGCCCCCGCAACACGACGTGGCATGTCCGAAGTAGTGCTGGAGGGAACTGACACCATGAATCCTGCAGGGCTCTCTATAAATCCGTAAGAGTACGAGGGGTTGGAAATCTCTTCTGGATAGCACGTTGCAAGGCATCCCAGATATACTCAATAACGTTCATGTCTGGGGAGTCTGGTAGCCAGCGGATGTGTTTAAATTCAGGAGAGCGTTCCTGGAGCCACTCTATAGCAATTCTGGATGTGTGGGCTATCGCATAGTCCTGCTGCAATAGCCCAAGTCCGTCGGAATGCACAATGGACATGAATGGATGCGAGTAATCAGATGCTTACGTGCGTGTCACCTGTGAAAGTAGTATGTAGATGTAACAGGGGTCCCATATCACTCCAACTGCACAAACCCCCCACCATTACAGAGCCTCCACCAGCTTGAACAGTGCCCTGCTGACATGCAGGGTCCACGGATTCATGAGGTTGTCTCTATACCCGTACGCGTCCATCGATACAATTTGAAACGAGACTTCTCCGACCAGGCAACATGTTTCCAGACAACGATAGTGCAATGTCGGTGTTGACGGGCCCAGGCGAGGCGTAAAGCTTTGTGTTCGTCGAATGGTTCGCACGCTGACACCTGTTGATGATCCAGCATTGAAATCTGCAACAATCTGCGAAAGGGTTGCACTTCCGTCACGTTGAGCGATTGTCTTCAGTCGTTGTTAGTCCCGTTCCTGCAGGATCTTTTTCCGGCCCCAGCGATGTCGGAGATTCGACGTTTTATCGGATTCCCGATATTCATGGTACTCTCGTGAAACGGTCGTGCAGAAAAATCCCTATTTCATCGCTATCTCGGAGACGCTGTGTCCCATCGCTCGTGCGCCGGCTGTAGCACCACGTTCAAACTCACTTAAATCTTGATAACGTGCCATTGTAGCAGCAGTAACCTACCCAACAATTGCGCCAGACACTTGTCTTTTATAGGCGACCGCAGCGCCGTATTCTGCCTGTTAATATATCTCTGTATTTGAATACGCATGCCTATACCAGTTTCTTTGGTGCTTCAGTGTATGTGTAAGTGCATCTGTGAAGTGTAGACGACTCCAATAGTGTGTGTACAGTTTAGTGTCGTGTTCAAGATGATGCGAGAAGGAAGAGGGTGAAACCAGTTCCTGACAAGTAGCCAACTCCTCTCGAAGAGAACCAAGATGGACGCCCAGCTTAGCGTGCCCATTTGTCGGACAGGTAACCATCAACAGTGGCTCATGCTCCCACTTCATGAGACACTGTGGAGAAGTTTGGAATTTAATCCAGGACACCAGCGCAAAGGCTGGTCATCAGGGACTTCGCGCCACAACCCCTCCTGCACTTTGACCCATAAAGGCAAATGGATATTTGTCAACGGCACGCGGCATACTCGGATGGTCATCCATCCAACTGTAACTGCAATTGCGAATATGGACTACTATCAGCTGCGTAATGGAATGACGACCTTTTTTTTTTTTAGATCTAATTTTGTTCTATATTGTTCGTTGAATTTGTTCGGGGCGGACGTCCGTTCAGGTTCTTCGTTCGTTGATCCGTTCACTCAGTTTTTTATTAGAGAGAGTAGCTAGCCCTCTGACCGAGCATACTGAGCTACCGTGCCGGCATCATTTGGCTATACGAGCACAACTCACGTCTACGCTCAAACTTCCATATGTCGTCAACCGTGTGTCCATAACCTGTAATCGTACATCCATGTATGTATTATTCCCTTACAGGGGAGACATTTTACTTGAAAGTCGCTTGCCCGGTGTCGGCGGATAAATAAGCTGTTGCAGTGCATGCACGTCCGAAGGAAATTTGTTTCGTAATTTGGAATAAAACAGGCATTGTAATATCGTGTCGCATCCACGTACTGGTTACGTCCGACGTTACTTAAACCTTTGTCTACTATCGGAACGTATGTGTTCCATAATAGGATATCACATAACTTCTGCTTGTTATTGCTATTTATCAGTGTCCCACTAGTAAAGGGAAGCGTACTAATAGTTATCAGAATTCTTATAATTACAAATGGCACCTGTAGGTTGCGCACAAGCGAAGCCTGTATTGAGCACCAGTAGCGTAAAAACTTGGAGAGATGCCCTGTTCTCTGATGTCAGTCTGTTTTCAGTAGGTCTTGTAGTTTTTGCACAATCGTATTCTGAAACGCTGGAGGTACGTATGAATAATCCTGTTTGCTGGCCCTACCCCAACCGCGCTTGGACAACTAGAGAGCTTGAAACGTTGTTTTTATATAACTACTCGTTGTTTTTATATAGTTACTTCAGACTACGACATTAATTAAAATATCTATACTTTCATATTTTTGAATTCAAAGGGTTAGTTCTGATGATCTAACGGGACTGGTGTATTACCCTAGGCACGGCCGTAGACGTACAAAAACGACACACTCGTCAGTGAATAGTGCACCTCTCCAAGTTTTAACTTGCGCTACAGATGCTCAGTGTGGGCACAGTTTCCGACACTGCAAACGTCAATACGTTCGCTCACTAAATTCAAGTCGCTAGCACAAACTGTCCGGTATGATGCGACAAAAGCCGGCGTGGAAATCTCCAATGGGTTGCCTGTCTATAAGCACGAGGTACATTGAGGTGACAAAAGTCATGGGATAGTAATATGCAAATACACAGACGGCGGTAGTGTCGCATTCACGAGGTATAAAACGGCAGTGCCTTGCCAGAGCTGTCTTTTATATTCAACTGATTCATGTGGGAAGGTTTCCGACGCGATTACGGCGCACGTCAGGAATTAGCAAAGTTCGAACGCGGAACAGTAGTTGGAGCTAGCTGCATGGGACATTCCATTTCGGAAATCATTAGGGAATTCAATATTCCGAGATCCACAGAGTCAAGAGTGTACCGAGATTAACGACCGAGAGCAGCGGCGCTTGCGTAGAGTTGTCTGTGCAGACAGACGAGCAACACTCCGTGAAATAACTGCAGAAATCAGTGTGGGTCATACGTCGAACGTCTTCGCAGCTCCTCTCCTGGGCTCGTGACCATGTCGGTTGGACCCTAGATGACTGGAAAATCGTGGCCTGTTCAGTAGAGGCCGGATTTCAGTTTACCGAGCGAGGTGGCGCAGCGGTTAGCACACTGGACTCACATTCGGGAGGACGAAGGTTCAGTCCCGCGTCCGGCCATTCTCATTTAGGTTTCCCGTAATTTCACTAAATCGCTCCAGACAAATGCCGGGATGGTACCTTTGAAAGGGCACGGCCTACTTCCTTCCTCGTCATTCCCTAATCGCCGGCCGGGGTGGCCGAGCGGTTCTAGGCGCTTCAGTCTGGAATCGCGCGACCGCTACGGATTCGAATCCTGCCTTGGGCATGGGTGTGTGTGATGTCCTTAGGTTAGTTAGGTTTCAGTAATTCTGAGTTCTAGGGGACTGATGACCTCAGAAGTTAAGTCTCATAGTGCTCAGAGCTATCTGAACCATTCCCTAATCCAAATGAGACCGATGACCTCGCAGTTTGGCCTCTTTCCCGAAACAACCCCCCATCCCCTCAGTTAGTAAGAACTGATGGTAGGGTTCGAGTGTGGCGCAAACCCCACGAAGCCGTGGACCCAAGTTCTCAACAGGGCGCTGTGCAATCTGATGGTGGCCCGATAATGGTGTGAGCTGTTACTACATGAAATGGACTGTGTCCTCTGGTCCAACTGAACCTATCACTGACTGGAAATGGTTATGTTCGACTACTTTGAGACCACTTACAGCCATTCGTGGACCATATGTTCCCAAACAATGGAATATTTATGGATGACGATACGCTATGTAACAAGGCCACAACTGTTCGCGGGTGACTTGAAGAACATTCTGGTCAATTCAAGCGAATGATTTGGCCACCAGATCGCCCGTCATGTATCCCATCGAACATTCATGGGACATAATCGAGAAGTCAGTTTGTGCACAAAATCGTGCATCGGCAACACTTTCGCTGTTGTGGACGCCATATTTTTGCTCCATATTTTTGCAGGAACTTCCAACGACTTGTGCAGCCCATGCCACATCGAGTTGCTGCACTACGCCGAGCAAAAGGATGGGCGGCACGAATTAGGAGGTATCCCATGACTTTTGTCGCCTCAGCGTAATTCGATACTGCAAAACGGAGCGGATGATTTGCGTTCCTGTTTTGACACGCCTGCCACCTACTATGCCACGCCAACAATAACAAATCTAAACTCTATCCACTGATATACGTCATTTTTCTAAATGTATTGTAGTGATAGTGTAGTTGTCTTGTGAAACCGCAGAGGTACTTGAGACAAAGCCTGTAGAAATCGCTATCACCCTCGCTTTTATCACGCCCCTTATGTCTCCGATTTTAATAATAAAAATTCAGTATTTTAAACATAGCTGCACAACAGCAACGGTTCCACTTAATAAAATTATAAATATCCATTGCAACTGGTCGGCTGTTTATAATTTTATTAATAAAAATTCAAATTGTTTAATAACATTAAATTGTTCCGTTAGAATGAAGTCCTACCCCCATGAACCATGGGCCTTGCCGTTGGTGGGGAGGCTTGCGTGCCTCAGCGATACAGATGGCCGTACCGTAGGTGCAACCACAACAGAGAGGTATCTGTTGAGAAGCCAGACAAACGGGTGGTTCCTGAACAGGGGCAGCAGCCTTTTCAGTAGTTGCAGGGGCAACAGTCTGGATGATTGACTGATCTGGCCTTGCAACACTAACCAAAACGGCCTTGGTGTGCTGGTACTGCGAACGGCTGAAAGCAAGGGGAAACTACAGCCGTAATTTTTCCCGAGGGCATGCAGCTTTACTGTCTGGTTAAATGATGATGGCGTCCTCTTGGGTAAAATATTCCGGAGGTAAAATAGTCCCCCATTCGGATCTCCGGGCGGGGACTACTCAGGAGGACGTCGTTATCAGGAGAAAGGAAACTGGTGTTCTACGGATCGCAGCGTGGAATGTCAGATCCCTTAATCGGGCAGGTAGGTTAGAAAATTTAAAAAGGGAAATGGATAGGTCGAAGTTAGATATAGTGGGAATTAGTGAAGTTCGGTGGCAGGAGGAACAAGACTTTTGGTCAGGTGAATACAGGGTTATAAACACAAAATCAAATAGGGGTAATGCAGGAGTAGGTTTAATAATGAATAAAAAAATAGGAGTGCGGGTAAGCTACTACAAACAGCATAGTGAACACATTATTGTGGCCAAGATAGACACGAAGCCCATGCCTACTACAGTAGTACAAGTTTATATGCCAACTAGCTCTGCAGCTGATGAAGAAATTGATGAAATGTATGATGAGATAAAAGAAATTATTCAAGTAGTGAAGGGAGACGAAAATTTAATAGTCATGGGTGACTGGAATTCGAGAGTAGGAAAAGGGAGAGAAGGAAACACAGTGGGTGAATATGGATTGGGGGAGAGAAATGAAAGAGGATGCCGTCTGGTAGAATTTTGCACAGAGCGTAACTTAATCGAATCTAACACTTGGTTCAAGAATCATAAAAGAAGGTTGTATACGTGGAACAATCCTGGAGATACTAGAAGGTATCAGATAGATTATATAATGGTAAGACAGAGATTTAGGAACCAGGTTTTAAAATGTAAGACATTTCCAGGGGCAGATGTGGACTCTGACCACTATTTATTGGTTATGAACTGTAGATTAAAACTGAAGAAACTGCAAAAAGATGGGAATTTAAGGAGATGGGACCTGGATAAACTGAAAGAACCAGAGGTTGTACAGAGTTTCAGGGAGAGCATAAGGGAACAATTGACAGGAATGGGGGAAAGAAATACAGTAGAAGAAGAATGGGTAGCTCTGAGGGACGAAGTAGTGAAGGCAGCAGTGTATCAAGTAGGTAAAAAGACGGGGGATAGTAGAAATCCTTGGGTAACAGAAGAAATATTGAATTAAATTGATGAAAGGAGAAAATATAAAAATGAAGTAAATGAAGCAGACAAAAAGGAATACAAACGTCTCAAAAATGAGATCGACAGGAAGTGCAAAATGGCTAAGCAGTGATGGCTAGAGGACAAATGTAAGGATGTAGAGGCTTATCTCACTAGGGGTAAGATAGATACTGCCTACAGGAAAATTAAAGAGACCTTTGGAAAAAAGAGAGCCACTTGTATGAATATCAAGAACTCAGATGGCAACCCAGTTCTAAGCAAAGAAGGGAAAGCAGAAAGGTGGAAGGAGTATATAGAGGGTCTATACAAGGGCGATGTACTTGAGGACAGTATTATGGAAATGGAAGAGGATGTAGATGAAGATGAAATGGGAGATACGATACTGCGCGAAGAGTTTGACAGAGCACTGAAAGACCTGAGTCGAAACAAGGCCCCGGGAGTATACAACATTCCATTAGAACTACTGACGGCCTTGGGAGAGCCAGTCCTGACAAAACACTACCATCTGGTGAGCAAGATGTATGAGACAGGCGAAATACCCTCAGACTTCAAGAAGAATATAATAATTCCAATCTCAACGAAAGCAGGTGTTGACAGATGTGAAAATTACCGAATTATCAGTTTAATAAGTCACAGTTGCAAAATACTAACGCGAATTCTTTACAGATGAATGGGAAAACTGGTAGAAGCCGACCTCGGCGAAGATCAGTTTGGATTCCGCAGAAATGTTGGAACACGTGAGGCAATACTGACCCTACGACTTATCTTAGAAAATAGATTAAGGAAAGGCAAACCTACATTTCTAGCATTTGTAGACTTAGAGAAAGCTTTTGACAATGTTGACTGGAATACTCTCTTTCAAATTCTAAAGGTGGCAGGGGTAAAATAAAGGGAGCGAAAGGCTATTTACAATTTGTACAGAAACCAGATGGCAGTTATAAGAGTCGAGGGACATGAAAGGGAAGGAGTGGTTGGGAAGGGAGTGAGACAGGGTTGTAGCCTGTCCCCGATGTTATTCAATCTGTACATTGAGCAAGCAGTAAAGGAAACAAAAGAAAAATTCGGAGTAGGTATTAAAGTCCAGACAGCAAAGGACTTGGAAGTGCTGTTGAACGGAATGGACAGTGTCTTGAAAGGAGGATATAAGATGGACATCAACAAAAGCTAAACGAGGATAATGGAATGTAGTCGAATTAAGTCGGGTGATGCTGAGGGAATTAGATTAGGAATTGAGACACTTAAAGAAGTAAAGGAGTTTTGCTATTTGGGGAGCAAAATAACTGATGGTGGTCGAAGTAGAGAGGATATAAAATGTAGACTGGCAATGGCAAGGAAAGCGTTTCTGAAGAAGAGAAATTTGTTAACATCGAGTATAGATTTAAGTGTCAGGAAGTCGTTTCTGAAAGTATTTGAATGGAGTGTAGCCATGTATGGAAGTGAAACATGGACAATAAATGGTTTGGACAAGTAGAGAATAAAAGCTTTCGAAATGTGGTGCTACAGAAGAATGCTGAAGGTTAGATGGGTAGATCACATAACTAATGAGGAGATATTGAATAGAAATGGGGAGAAGAGGAGTTTGTGGCACAACTTGACAAGAAGAAGGGACCGGTTGTTAGGACATGTTCTGAGGCAGCAAGGGATCACAAATTTAGCATTGGAGGGCAGCGTGGAGGGTAAAAATCGTAGAGGGAGACCAAGAGATGAATACACTAAGCAGATTCAGAAGGATGTAGATTGCAGTAAGTACTGGGGGATGAAGAAGCTTGCACAGGATAGAGTAGCATGGAGAGCTGCATCAAACCAGTCTCAGGACTGAAGACAACAACAACAACAACAACATAGAATGAAGTATATTAACTGTTTTAATGTACACTGCTCAAAACAATTAGGGGATCAGATGAGATATCATACACAACAGATATATGGTAACGAATTTTATTCAGATATCGGTTACAGTTGTAATTTGTGTGTGGTACAGTACAATATTTTGCTGTCTCAATTTTCTACCTGAAGTTTACATGGCCTTTACGTAGAGCGAGGCCCCATGGGGCTATCATAATAGTGAAACACTCATAATAGTGAAACACTCATTTTCGTTTCCCTCTAATATGGCTTGTGACCACATCGGACGGCCATTACAGTTTCACACCTGCGTGTAATGGACAGTATGAGGTTATCAATCAGCTCTTGAGGGATATTTGGTCATTCTTCCGTGAGTGCAATATTCAGCTCTGCAACCGTGTGGGAGGTGCTGGTTTGGCTGCAATGCGTCTGAAAAGTGCATCCCAGAGTTGTTCAATCGAGTTTAATTCCGGTGAACAAGCTGGCCATTCCATTCGTTCAGTTCCCTCAACTTCAAGCATGTTGTCCACCAGTGCAACTCTTTGGGGACGAGCGTCATCGCCCACCAGGAACCCACGTCCTATGATACCAGCGTAGGGCATAACAAAAGGTCTATACCTCTGAGCAGTCAAAGCGCCGTTCTGAACCGTACGGAGGTCCGTACGTCCGCCAATACTGACTCCTGCCCACACCATTCGCCCACCACCATGATATGTTAATGTTTACTGCACATAAGCAGGATTGTTCCGAGTTCCACGTTCTCTCCAGATGAGGGAACGACGATTGTCCGCCTGAACACAAAATCTTGACTCATCTGTGAACAGCATCCGGCGCCATTCGTCACTACTCCAAGCCGGATGTTCCTCCGCCAAATTTCTGCGGGTTAAACGGTGTCGTAGTTTTAATGGGACACACACCATAGGGTTCCGTGCGTAGAGGCCACGTTCCCGAAGGTGATTTCGGACTGTTTGCGTTGATATTGCGCGTCCTGTTGCTGCATGGAGGGTGCGTTGCAGTGGACTAGCATTCAGTCTCTTGTGTCGACGGGCTGTTAACCGGAGATAACTGTCATCTCTTGCTGATGTTACCCGTGGACGTCCTTAGCCTTACCTTCTGTTAACGGTTCATGTTGTCTCAAATCGCGTCCAGGTCCTGGAAATTACAGTGGGGAACTCCAATAGTTGCAGCCACCTCCCTCGGTGTCTGTCCCGCTTCCAACCGTCCTATGGCTCTCCATGCCATAACTTCGGGTAAGTCACGTTGTTGTTACATTGCATTACCTGCTCTCTACACTATCTGAGCCCAACTGCCTGTGTAATTCATTTGGTAGAGTAAACCCAAGTCAACATCAACCCCCTCTGCGGCAACTTTCCGTTATTTCCACTATCTCAGTGACCGTAATGTTGTTGTCTCCACTCCGCAGAACCGACCGAAAGACGTCGATCCATTTTAGTTCAATCTGCCGATGACAATACTTCAGAACCTAGATATCTCAACTGATCTCCTAATTGTTAATTAATACTAATTAATAATAATTTGTTTGTATCAACGCTTAATACGTCACTTTTACATGGCTTTCAAGAAAATGCAGTTCAGAGCAATATAACATTTGATAACGATTCGTCTCAAAATTTGGGAAATTCCTTTTTCGTGAAATTCATTTAAGAACTTTAACGCAAAAGACTCTAAAATCTTTACACGATACACAATCATAGTGTGCATTCACCGTTATCGATGTTTCACGAAGCACTACGACTGTGAACACAGATCTGCGCACTGCGGCTGTGCGTGCGTGTGGATCAGGCGAACGATGTTCCCTCCAGGCGCATGTGCCGACTTTTAGGAAGTCAGCCATTCGGGTCTTTTTTCACAGTGAAGGATTTTTCCTTTGCGGCTCGCCTTCTCATCTTCCTGCGGCTTGCCAGCACTACCTGCCGTCTCCTGAATCGTGTCGGACGTTTTGTTGATAACATATAGAGTCAGACCTTTTCCTGGCTGGAATGTTCTAGCACGCGGCAAGGCCGTAAGACCGTCCATGTGAGCCGGCACTCACACAACAACTGAACGGTACCCTGTGATACATGTAGTTTGTAATTTAAGGAATTCTTTCGTATTTTGGAGACTCTTAGTTTTCATTCTACTGTATTCTCCGAAAGTTTACTAAGAAATTTGGAATTCATCTGTATGTAAGATACACTCGCTGAGCGACCGAATGGTGTAAATTGCCCTGAAGATGTCCCCATCGCGGCTTGAAACCGGTTGGCGGCAAAATAAATGATGCGATTGTGACTGTCATTCTGAATAATTGATTATAAGTACATTAATCGCTGTTTATCTCCATACAACTATGTTGTCTAAAAATTTATCACTCCTGGTTGTCGGGCCATATGCCAGGTGATATGCTGGTACTGCACTGCTGTCCGGTATGCCATAGAGGCCAGGAGTCTCATTGACTGGAGTCGAATTGTCTTCAGTGGTGAACGGCGAAGACATATCTGGAGCCGCCCTGGGCAGCCGTGAGATACCAACTTGATTGTCGCCCGCCATACAGCCTGACAACCGGGAGAGATTTGGTTGCCATCCGCGATTCCCGTACAGCACAGTGGTACGTCGACGATATTCTACGCCCGTTTTGTTGCCCTTCATGGCAAATCATCCTGGGCTTACATTTCAGCAAGATAACACCCTTCCGCGCGTTGCGAGAGTTTCTATTACCTTGTGCTTGCCAAACCCTCCCTTGGCCAGCAAGGTCGCCAGATCTCTCCACAATTGAAAACGTTTGGAGCATTATGGGCAGGGCCCTCCAACCACCTCGGTATTTTGACGATGTGACGCGCCAGCTGGATAGGATTTGGCACGATATCCCTCTGCAGGAGGACTCTGTCAGTTAATGCCATGGTGAAAAACTGCTCGTGTAAGGGCCAGAGGCGGACGAAATCATTATCGACTTCCTCAATTTGTGAAGCTATTTCTCTCGAATAAATCATCCAAATTCTCTGAAATTGTAATAATTTGTTTGTCCGTACATATGTCACATATATCGACTTCGTCCCACTTGGATAACTCGTTCGTGGTGAGTTGTTTTTTGTTTTAGAGTGTATAAACATTTACTAAAATGTCTTTTGGGATGAGTCATAAGCTGTGTGATCCCTCTTCTCTGTCCGAATACAAAAAACGTTATTTGAGACACATATCTCGTACCAGAAAATAATTTTTTTACTTCGTCACCACATTCTCCAGAAAGGGTCAGCGCTCTTTTATTTTCTTAGTCAATCACAGAAGAAAATTTTTAGAATTACTACCCAGTTTTTAAATTTTATATAAAAATATTAAAATACAGTAATGTGCATGCCGCTACTATGAAACATGAAGTGGCTGTTAGGCGTCTCTTACGAGGGATAAAGAGCCTAAACCAGGGCTTCATAGCAAAAGCGCTCCGCGAACAGACGTTGAACTCAAGCCTGCGAGCAGCAAGCACTGTACCCTTTCCATCGTCACAGGCAATAGGATGGAAACTTGCGCAGACGAGGATGTCGATCCTGAAGCAAATCCCTGGCGAAATCTACAATGGCTTGTATTGTACTGTATTGTATTGTATGTTAACCGAGGACCTAAAAACGACGGAGAGGCTCTGTCCCCGCCGCAGCCGCAGTGGTCCACAACCCCACGACGACTACCGCAGTCCACTTCACCCCCCGCCGCCCCACACCGAACCCAGGGTTATTGTGCTGTTCGGACCCCGGTGGACCCCCCAGGGAAAGTCTCGCACCAGACTAGTGTAACCCCTATGTTTGCGTGGTAGAGTAATGGTGGTGTACGCGTACGTGGAGAACTTGTATGCGCAGCAATCGCCGACATAGTGTAACTGAGGCGGAATAAGGAGAACCAGCCCGCATTCGCCGAGGCAGATGGAAAACCGCCTAAAAACCATCCACAGACTGGCCGGTTCACCGGACCTCAACACAAATCCGCCGGCGGATTCGTGCCGGGGACCAGGCGCTCCTTCCCGCCCGGAAAGCAGTGCGTTAAACCGCACGGCCAGTCGGGCGGGCTGAAATGGCTTTATGTTGCCTATCCTATTGCAGATACTTCAAACTGCATATCAGCGCGAACTGGGCACCCGAAGATTTTATTTTCCCATTCAGTTGCACTATGAATTCTGAGTTGTTTCCCAACATGACTGGCGCTCCATCTGTAGACACATAAACTAATATACTCCTTGTCAAACCTATATTTTCTTCACTTTCTTTAACACTTGTAAGATTGTCAAATTCAGCTATGTGTCTGTGATATCTACACGTCATAGAGCGCTAAAAAATTTGTAATAAAATCTTCACTAAGGTTTTGCAAGATGGCTCTGAACGTCGCCTGTCAAAATCTGTGTGGGACACATGACTGTCATGTTTGACAACGGTACCACCTGAAATTACTCTGCCGGAAGTGAACATAAATGCTCAGATGCTACTACCAACTATTCTTTTATTAAATCACCATCTGTGTAAGGGCGCAAAGACTTTACTGGAAGTAGTGCTGTTTTATAGCTCGTCCAGACGGCTTACTCGCTTCATTTTTGTCCCAATTCATTCTCCACTTCAGCTCCTGTTCAATTTTAAAACCTCTTGTACACTTTCAGATCATTCACATTCTCCGTTTCCGTATACTCTGAAGTGGTAAGAGATGTAGCCCCTTTTTAAATTCAACTTGCTGAAAGTATTCCATCTCTTATGATACACTAAACACCTTGAGAACCCATCTTTTATGTAACACGATAAGATTCCTCGCACTAGAGATTGAAAAGCCAAGACACTGTTGATGATGATGCGCTACTGCAGCTATTAGATGGCGTCACTGTCAAAAAGATCCCGTTCATGTGTGTGTGTGTGTGTGTGTGTGTGTGTGTGTGTGTGTGTGTGAATTCCTAAGGGACCAAACACCTGAGGTCATCGGTCCCTAGACTTCCGCACTACTTAAACAAAGTTAAGTTAAGAACAACACACACACCCATGCCCGAGGGAGGACTCGAACCTCCGGCGGGAGGGCAGCGCAATCCGTGACATGATGCCTCTAACCGCGCGGCCACTCCGCGCGGGCTCGTTCATGGTTGCTACTGTAGTAGGCCGAGGCTTTGATCTGCCAATGGTGCAAGTACTGTGCCATGCGTTCATGCAGATCTTTTCAAATCACCTTCGTGATTTGCGGCGCTGCCACTTCTTTCTAAGTTTCATTGTCGACGCTAATTATTTTCTTTTCTAGTACAACAGTATGTTGTTGTTCTTGTGGTCTTCAGTCCTGAGACTGGTTTGATGCAGCTCTCCATGCTACCCTATCCTGTGCAAGCTTCTTCATCTCCCAGTACTTACTGCAACCTACATCCTTCTGAATCTGCTTAGTTTATTCATCTCTTGGTCTCCCTCTACGAGTTTTACCCTCCACGCTGCCCTACAATGCTAAATTTGTGATCCCTTGATGCCTCAGAACATATCCTACCAACCGGTCCCTTCTTCTTGTCAAGTTGTGCCACAAACTCCTCTTCTCCCCAATTCTATTCAATACCTCCGCCTTAGTTATGTGATCCACCCATCTAATCTTCAGCATTCTTCTGTAGCACCACATTTCGAAAGCTTCTATTCTCTTCTTGTCCAAACTATTTATCGTCCATGTTTCACTTCCATACATGGCTACACTCCATTCAAATACTTTCAGAAACGACTTCCTGACACTTAAATCTATACTCGATGAGTACAACAGTAACCCTCCTATTATATAAAGAAACGAACTGCCATGTACACAACTTCTTCAATCGCTCTATTACTTTAGAATTGAAGTAATATGTTAACCATGTAAGCCAGGAAAAGTTTAGGAAATGTTTGTAATTTTCCTTTTCTTTTTTAAGTTGCTAAGTGCTCACATCATGAAACACAATATGAATATAATCTGTGGACAATCTGTGCTGCATTTCAGGCAAAAACTAGTCTTTGACGCATCTCAATGTTTATTACGCCATTTCTCCTGAACTATGGGTCGTACAATGATATAATTTCCTGGTGCATTCAATGATATGTATAGATACGTCTGCAACGTGTTCGAAGAGAGCGGGTAGTAAAGAAGAAATAAATTAAAACGTCATGGCTGATGCTGAAGTTTGACTACAAGAACATTTTATGAGGAGTGTCGGCGAGAAAGGGCTCGCGAAGGTTTGAAATTATGTGTAAAGTTTGTTGGAATTCGCTCTGTGCTCTCATTCTCCAGTACTGGACGAATAGAGTCTAGGTCTTCGGGCGCCGTCAGTTACGCTGCCTCAAATGCAGTTTATAACTGTAATAGTTGTCTTATTGTGTTAATCTTTCAATGCAAGATTATATCTCTTAACGAGCAGATTATGACAGCATTTTAATTTTTTAAATTACGCGAAATATTGAAAATCTAGTTTTTGTTGTCCTTGGAAGCCGTTAGATAGGCGACTTGCAACTGCTAATATTTTGGGGATAAAGGTTTAGTACTACACAGGGTATCCGGGCTGGATGTATACACAAACAAATGCTTATAACGAAAGAACGCAACGTTTTATAGTGCTGAGTAAATACTCATTCGATAGAGACACTCTCCAAGATACGATCCTCAGCATTTCATAAACAGCACTGAGTCGTATGGAGCATACGCACAAATGTTTACTGTGCAGTAGGCATATGTACCCCTGACTGCTGATATGTGGGCGCCACAACGAAAGGTGCAGTGTGTGCTGTGGTTACCACAGCTAAAATTTGCAACAGGTGTTCAGCGGCGTGCAAGAAGAAAATGACACGTGGATCCTTCCACACGTAAGTGCGCTTATAAGGGAGAGAGAAGTCTTCGAGAAATGGGAAGTTTGATTTCAAATGCCAGAAAACATCCTAAAATGCATTTGAATGAAGAGGCCGTGGAACGCCTGCGCGAAGCATTCGCTAGAAGCCCACGTGAATCCTTTAGACAAGGTAGTAGGGAACTAACACGACATTGTGCACAAACGTCTCCGGTTGCTTACTTACAAACTCCAACTTTTGCATCACATTATGCCTGAGGATCACCGCAGACGATGTGACTTTGCTGTTGAAATTTTGCATCGTATAGATAAAAAGGACTACGCAAATGCAGTGTGGTTGAGTGATGAATCCACCTTCCATACCTGTGGCAGAGTTAACCGACGTAACTGTCGAATATGATCTGGGGAAGTGAGATTCCAGGAGAAGTGAGTGCGAAAGGGGCATATCGAAATTTAATTTGGTTGGTATTACACAAATACTGTGCGATTGGTCCATTTTTTTATGGGGTCTGCAATGAAAGGGCACACCTGTCTCGATATGATGGCGAGCTATGCAGTTCCACAGATGCCTCAGCATTTTCCAACACGATGGTGCCCCTCCCCACTATCATGCGGATGTTGTCACATTTCTCCATTAGACGTTTCCTGAGCGTAGGATCGGAAGGGGACCCATTGCCTGGCCCCTTGGTCCCCCGATCTCACTCCGTTGGATTCCAATGCGAAGCGGTTTAACAAAGACAGTAGTGGCCCTAACACTTGTCATGCTTATGAACATGTAGCGTAAACTGGAGTACCGTTTCGATATCTGTAGAACTACAAACGGAGCCCATACTGACCAGTACCAACAGGCGTCAAAATGGGTGAGCTATTAAATGTTGCACTGCTTCCTGTATTCTCCTGAACTGGCTCCAACGGACGTATTTCGCTTTTTTTGGATGAAGAAATCATTGCGTGACAGTCATTTCAAGAATGACCACGAGGTGATTTTCGAGGTGAACAACTAAAATGCTGATTTCTGCAACAAATGACTTCTCCAAGTCATCCATGGTTGAGGAAAATGTATCGCATTGAGCACGCAAGGAGTGATTCAAAAAGAAAGAACGGATTTCAGTTGCTTATCATGGACAGACTATGAGAGATAAAAACAATTTTCGCATGCCTCTGGATAGGAGAGGGTTTAAAGTTTCATGTTTCGTACAGATGCTATAGCACACACTCGACACGAGCACCGTGCATTGCTAGAGAAACATCGAAACGGTAGTCCATTTCATTCCACACACGAATCAACAGGTCCTTGTTTATTGGATCGACTTCAACAATTCGATTTCTGACAACTTGAAGAGTAGCTGTCATAGGTCAGACAAAGACTCTGTATTTTATGTACCCCCACAGAAAAAAGTCGCAAGCTGTGAGTTCTGATGACCTGGGAGGCCAAAAGCAATAAACAATATTTTATTGTCTACCTCTCCCAATCCAGTGTTGCTGGATAGTATTGTTAAGATAACGCCGCACCTCAAGTAAAAGTGAGGCAGTGCGCCATCATGCATTGAAATGAAATCATTGGCATCTTCGTGAAGTTGAGGAAACACCCAATCGTGTAACATGTCCAGGTATGACATTCGTGTCACAGTTTCATTCCCATAAAAAGAAAGATAAATAAACTCTATGAACAGAAACGCCAGGAAACACATTCAGTTTGGGTGAGTCTGTTTCGTGTTCGACGACGACGCCAGGATTTTGTGACCCCCAAATTCTTACATTATGGCGGTTTACTTTACCCGATACATGAAACGTCGATTCGTCCGACAAGATGAGTCATTCGGAAAAAGTATCCTCTGCCACTTCCTTGAGAAATGAAAGGCAAAATTCGTACCTTATGTTATGATGGCCGGGACGCGATTGGTGCACTAACAGTAACTTGTAAGGCATCATACGCAGGCGTAGCTTCAGAACACGCCACACCGTTGTCCGTGGAAGCTGAAGTTCCTGGCCTGCCGATCTTGAAGACTTCCTAGGGCTCCGTGTGGACGCATCTCGGATACGCTCCACATTTTGATCAGACGTGGTCCCTCGCATACGTAACCAACTTCCAAGAAAGTTGTACGCCAGTTATAATTGTGCTGGCGCAGAAGTGGCTTCCTGCTGAATCGATGGCAGAACGCATGTTACACTTGAACAATGGATTGATTTCGCGCAAATTCCAACACACAAATATGATTTCTTTAGTGCTGAAGTCACCATGTTACTATAAAAAAACAACAGCGCAGGTGTATCAAGACTTCGAACCTTCATCTACCCAGTGACGTGTGCAGTGATTTTCTATCGTTTATAGCTTGTTTGTAAATAAAAAAACCGCTTTTTATTTTTGAATCGCCTGGTAGAGAAGGGCTAACACCGTCATCAAGTTTCAAGATCGTAGCTTGATCTTTTCGAGCCGCTGATTAATATTTTATGACTACTCCTGATAGAATCTAAACAAATCACCCACTCAAAGCACAACTTTTTATGGTAAAAGCAGCCAGAGACGCGATAGTATAGGAGGCAAGACTGTGCTGTGTTACGTAGAGGCGTGTAGACACGTGTCGCACGACGTGGCCGCGCGTGGGGTGTGTCTGCAGGGCAGCCGAGTGCTCAACCTCACGCGAGTCCCAGGAGCAATAAGCGGAATGGCCCGATGGCCGCGTTTAAACCCACGCAACTGCGCGGCTGGGACTGCGCTGCCTCTGCGGAAATCAGCCCGAGCTCCCAGCCTGCACCCGCCTCACTTAACCGCTTCATTGCAGCCAAAGGTTCCTGCTCTACTGTGATCATCCTGAATTCAATCGCTTATATGGGAAGAAATGGTCGTGAAACTTGGTGCAGCATCCAAAGGTTCCTGCTCTTCCGTGATCATCCTGAACTCTATCGCTTATACAGGAAGAAATGGTCGCGAAACTTGCTGCAGCATGAGAGAAGCGTACCGCCATCTCAACGAAGTTGTTGAACTGGTTACTTCCCCAAGGTAGTGTTATAGAGGCTATGCTGTTCTTTATCTATGTAAACGATTTAGGAGGCAATCTGAGCAGCTGTCTTTGGTGCTTGCAGAGCCGCTCTCGTTTAGCGTCTAGTAAAGTCATCAGAAGACCCAAACCAATTGCAAAACCATTTAGATAAGATATATGTATGGTGCGAAAATTGGCAATTGACCCTAAATAATGAAAAGTATGAGGTCATCCACATAAATTCTAAAAGTAATCCGTTAAACTTCGGGCCAACCGAAGTGGCCGAGCGGTTCTGGGCGCTTCAGTGCGGAACCGCGCTGCTACTACGGTCTCAGGCTCGAATCCTGCCTCGGGCATGGTTGTGTGTGATGTCCTTAGGTTAATTAGGTTTAAGTAGTTCTAAGTCTAGGGGACTGATGACCTCAGATGTTAAGTCCCATAGTGCTTGTTACAGCCATTTGAACCATTTGATTAGCTGGAACTTTAGTAACCAAGACAGCCAGCTTACTGAGTGTTTCAAGACCAACTGTTTCAACAGTCATGACAGCCTACACAAAACATGGAAAGACAGCATCGCGTAACCGTAATAGTGGGAGCAAATTAAAACTAATGACAGAGATCGTCGTACGCCAACACGAATTGTGTCAAAACAACACAAAACTACGGCGGCTGTAGTGACTGCAGAGCTCAATAGCCATCTTCGAGACCCCGTATCTATCGACAAAGTCCGCCGAGAGCTCCATAAAGCGAATATTTACGGACGAACTGCTATACTGAATCCATTAGTGACAACAACCAACGCAAAGAAGCGTAAAACGTGGTACCAGGAGCATAAATCCTGGACGGCTGATCAGTGGAAACACGTCATATGGTCCGAGGAGTCAACTTTTTCGTTATTTCCAACATCAGGCCGGGTTTACGTCCGGGCAACGCCAAAAGACGCCTACAATCCTAATTGCTTGATTCCAACGGTTAAGCATGGAGGTGGAAGTGTGATGGTATGGGGAGCCATATCATGATATTCCACTGCTCCCATCATTATTCTCAAAGGCAGCGTTACTGCCAACGATTATGTGAACATTTTAGGTGTTCAGGTGCACCCCGTGATTCAAATGTTGTTCTTCAACAATTACGCCATATTTTGGACGATAATGCACCCTTTCACATTTGTTAACTTCGGTTACACGATAAATCAACGTAATCTAAAGGCCGTAAATTCAACTAAGTACCTAGAAATTACAATCACGAACAACAAATTGGAAAAAACCCTAGGAAATGGTGTGGGGAAGGCGAACAAAGACTGCGTTTTCATTGGCAGAACAACTCAGAAGATACAACATATCTACTAAAGAGACTGCCTACATTACGCCTCTCCGTCCTCAATTGGAGTACTGCTGCGCATTGTGGCATTTTTACCAGATAGGATTACTGGGGAACTTGCAAAAAGTTCAGAAACGGGCGGCACGTTTTGTGTTATCGAGGAATAGGAGAGTGTTACGGACATGATATAGGATTTGCGGTGTACATAATTAAAACAAAAGCGTTTCTTGTTGCTGTGGGAACTTCTCACAAAATTTCAGTCACCAACACATATGAATATTTTAAAGTGTTCTTTTTTTGTGTGTTGTTCGAGAGTGGAATGATAGAGAATTATTGTGAAGGTGGTTCGATGAACCCACTTCCAGGCACTTTAGTGTGATTTGCAGAGTATCCATGTGGATATGGCTGCGGATACAGATTGGTGATTGTGCAGATCTCTGGATCAAAGGGCATCGGTTCGATCCTCATGTGAGGGTCTGATAGTAATACGACAGGTGTGATCAAAAAATAAGGGTAATTTTTCTTAAAAAATCTTTATTCGTCACCATCAACTTCAGCTTCAAAGTAATCCCCTTCATATACAATATACTTGTACCAACACCTTTTCCAATCTGAGAGCACTTCTCGAACTGACTTGAGGTTATGGTGTTCAGCGATTCTGTTTTTATCTCATCAGTGGTGACAAAACGACGTCCTTTCAATGTTGTTTTCGGCCTCGGGAATAGAATGAAGTCGCAGGGGGCAATATCCGGCGAATACCGTGGCTGAGGTCACATAACGGTTTTGTTTTTTGTCAAAAGATCATGAATAAGCATTGAGGTGTGAGCGGGAACATTATCGAGATGTAATTTTAACAAGTGGTTTTGCCATAGTTCTGATCGTTTTCTTCGGACGACTTCATGCAAACGGCTCTTAACTTACAGGTAGTATTCCCTATTGACTGAATGACCATAAGGCAAGAACTCATGATGCTCCACCGCATTACAATCGGAAAAACAGCGAAAAAAACATTCACATGTGATAGAACTTGTCGATCTCTTTTTTCGGTGTTGGCTCTTCAGGTAATTACCATTTGGACGCTTGGGTCTTGGTTTCGACGTCATACCCGTATATCCAGGTTTCGTCACCTGTTGTAACCTTCTTTAGAAGCTCTGCATCGTTGTCGACTTGATTCAACAATTCCTGCTTGATGTCTACGAGACGTTTTTAGGCAAAATTCAACAATTTCGGAACAAACTTTGCTGCCACATTTTTCATGCCCAGAACGTCCGAAAAAATTGCTCGGCGTGGGCCAAAGCATTTGCCGACTTAATAAGCAACCTCTCTGAAGGTGATTCGGCGATTTTGCGAAACTATTTTCTTTACTCCTTCTACATTATCGTTAATAACTGATGCGCTAGGGCGTCCAGGGTAGTCGTATTCAGTCTTCTCGACCTTATTTGAAACGTTTATACAACTAGTAAACTCTTTTCTTACTCATAGCAGATTTGCCAAAAGCCACAGTCAACATTTCGAATGTCGTGCTGCACTTTATTCCATTTTTCAAGCAAAATTTAATGCAAATTCTTTGATCCATCTTTTTCGAAAGTAAAAATTGGCCGAGCACTCGAAAACTCGTAGAACCTTTTAACGGTCAACACTCACTCCGTCTTGAGGCCACGAGTGGCCTACCGGGACCATCGACTGCCGTGTCATCCTCAGTGGAGGATGCGGATAGGAGGGGCGTGGGGTCCGCACACCGCTCTCCCGGTCGTTACGATGGTATTCTTGAACGAAGCCGCTACTATTCGGTCGAGTAGCTCCTCAACTGGCACCCCGAAAAATGGCAACAGCACATGACGGCCTGGATGGTCACCCATCCAAGTGCCGGCCACGCCCGACAGCGGCAAACTTCAGGGATCTCACGGGAACCAGTGTATCCACTGCGGCAAGGCCGTTGCCCTTAACGGTCAACAGTATACTAAATATTTAAAACAGCTTAAAATGCATACGTACATCAGGAACATGCGTACCAACAAGAATTTTTTTTAAATCGGGTGTATAAAGCCCGCAAAATAAAAAAAAATCCCATTACTTTTTGATCACACATGGTACACTGGTGTGCTAAACTTAAGGACGAAAGTAACGTTTGCCTGATGTATCACTGCCAATCGATAAACATCGCTGGAACTTGGATCATATGTAGAAAGAACTGCTATAATTCATTACAGAAGATACAGTAACTGGAAGAAATACCCACAGAAGTTAACTGTAAGAAATATCCAATTAGACGAACAGAAATGACACTTCCATTCAAGGACAATAACTGCCGGAAGTCACAGTGATTTATGATGGTGCCCTGCTCATTACAAGCAGCGGGACATGGTTTTTAATAGGATGTGTGATCACCACGGACAGCAGTGCGTGCTCTGCAAAGTGCTCCGTTGATACGGAGTTGTTGTGGTAGGGTGTTCAATTCCTCTACCAGTGCGGATGGTCGTTGGCGCATGGGGACGTGCTGCTGTACGTCTCCCCACTGCGTCCAACAGGTGCTCCATGGGATTTAAGTCGAGAGAATGGGCAATCCAGTCCATTCTGCCAATATCCTCTCCTCCCGAGAGCTCCCCCACCTGATGAATCGGTCGCACATTGCCATCCATAAAAATGAAGTCAGGGCCGAAAGCACACCTCAAAAGACACATGTGGGGAAGGAGTACAGTGTCTCAATAACGTTGGCCGGTGAGTGAACACTGTTCAAAGATTTGGAGGTCTGGCCATGCAACATTATGCCTCTCTGCATAATAACACTTGAACCGTCATAACGATAATGTTCGACCTTGTTCCTATGTGCATTACGTATCATCACATATCCCATATGACGGAACGTCCATCAGTGTCGAACATGTCCGTTTTGGTGGTCGTCATATCGTGGGAAGCCATTATGTTGCATCGGCGCACTCAGGTGCAGATCTTTGAACACGGTTCACTTGCTGATCAACATCATTGTGACACTGCACTCCTTCAGCATGTGCTTCTCTTGAAGTGTTTGTTAACATTTATAATTATTATAATTTATAGATATTACAAGAACAAAAACTTACAAATGGCACTTGTGTTATGTCAGATTAAAACTGATGATACCATCAACTGTGAATACAAGTTACTTTTACTGTTGAACAAATGTTTTAATACTGTAATTATAAACAATTTCATATACTTCTATGCAAACAGTACCATAACTATGAATTAAGTCATATGAACTACTTTATAAAATCAGTCCATATGCAATTAAGTCATATGAACTACTTTATAAAATCAGTCCATATGCAATAAATTTTTATATTTACGGAGGTTGGAACTTAAATAGCAGCAGCTATTTATTCACAACCGATACAAAAGTGTTACATGTTTGCACCTGTTACTGTCCTTCGTGTAGAACCAGTTGCCAGCGATGTGGAAGGCGTAGTATACCGTTAGCAGAGCCTGTTCTGCTGATGGTGCGAATGGAGCGGTCTACTGCCTGTCGAATCTCAAATGGTTCAAATGGCTCTGAGCACTATGAGACTTAACAGCTGTGGTCATCAGTCCCCTAGAACTTAGAACTACTTAAACCTAACTAACCTAAGGACATCACACACATACATGCCCGAGGCAGGATTCGAACCTGCGATCGTAGCCGTCGCGCGGTTCCGGACTGCGCGCCTAGAACCGTGAGATCAGCGCGGCCGGCCTGTCGAATCTCTGGAACATTTCTGAAGCGAATGCCACGAAGTGGTTCCTTCATCTTCGGAATCAAATGCACAGTATTAATGTTCGTTTTTGGAGCATCACCTGCAACCAGCTTTGTGAAAGAAGCGGCGACACTTTCTGCACAACCCACCCATCATTTTGCACGACAATGCGCGGGCGCATACAGCGCAAGCTGTGGCTGCTCTCTTCGGTCGATGGGACTGGGCAGTACTGTACCATCCACCATACTCCCCGGACTTAAGTCTTTGTGACTTTGATTTGATTCCGAAGATGAAGGAACCACTTCGTGACATTCACTTCAGAACTGTTCCAAGCCGGCCGGAGTGGCCATGCGGTTCTAGGCGCTATAGTCTGGAGCCGAGTGACCGCTCCGGTCGCAGGTTCGAATCCTGCCTCGGGCATGGATGTGTGTGATGTCCTTAGGTTAGTTAGGTTTAATTAGTTCTAAGTTATAGGCGACTGATGACCACAGAAGTTAAGTCGCATAGTACTCAGAGCCATTTTCGAACTGTTCCAGAGATTCAACAGGCAGTAGACCTCTCCACTCGCACCATTAACAGAACAGGCTCTGCTAACGGTGTACTAAGCCTTCCACATCGCTGGCAACAGCTTCTACACAACGCTGGTGACTACTTTGAAGGACAGTAACAGGTGCAATGAGTAAATACACTATTTAAGTTCCAAACCTCGTAGTTAAAGCTATCCGATGTTCATAATGTATTTGAAATAATAGTAACTAACTAGGAACGCGTTAATGCACCGGATGTGGCGAAGTAGTCCTAAACGCATTCGCACACACTGAAAGTAAAGTAACAACACTTTGAGATCGCAAAAGACGATGAAGATGTATTTTATATGTATATGTGCAAGGTTTGGGTAAAAATATGGAAACACCAGAAACGCAACACATTGCTATTAATAGGCCCATTGGCACTCAGAACAGCTTCCATCCATCTCAGAATGGATAAATGCAGGTCCTGTATGCTTTTCAGTGGAATTACACCATTCTTCCTGAAACACAGTGACAACTTCAGGCAAAGCTGATAGAGGTGGATACCAATCACGCACCTTCCTCTCTAAAGTAGACCACAAAGGCTCAGTAACATTCAGAAATGGCACTGTGGTGGCCAGCGCAGATGGGACAGTTCGTCGTCGTGCTCATAAAACCAGCCCTGGACGGTGTGGTCTGTGTGAATAGGAATCCACTCGTCTTGAAATGCAGCGTCAACATTGAGGAACATATTGTGTCATGGGATGGACTTGATCAGCCAAAATGCTCCCACAATCGTTGGCAGCAATGAGATCTTGCAGAGTAGCCATGGGACCCAAGGAATACCAGGATACTGCTGCTCAAATCATCACTGAATCCCCGTCGTGTTTCACTCTTGGGACATAAATTCGGACCTATCAGACCTAATGACTCCCTTCCATTGGTCCGTAGTAGGGTTTTATGGCTTCGCCGCCACGTTTTCCTGTTATGGGCATTTGAACAACTGATGAGTGATTTTGTCATTCCAATTTGCCCTGCAATTCCCTGCTTATGGAGCTGGTTTTTTTTCTGCTGATAGGGTTCTCGAATGCGAGATTCAGTTCTGCAATGACTATTGCAGCTGTCGTCCTATAATTTTTTGTCGCAGACTTCTTCAGTGACGACCACTGAAAACACTTTCGTCCGCGTTGTGACTTAGCGGATGATATTTTTCCACTTTCCATCATGCGGTATAAATGTTTGACACGGTTCCTCTTGAAACACCACACACCATACGAGCACCAATAATTTGTCGCCGTTCGAATTCATTTATCTCTGACAGAAGGCACTCACAACTGCATAGAACACTGTTCTGACCAAGAATAACTCTTGCAACATACAGAGTACATCGCACAGGTTTCATTCATGGCCAAATACAATTCCGCAAGCTGCAATTTTGGCTAGTATCTGCATTTATGTTCCAGCAAACATTTATTGCGGTTCCTTATTTTGTGTCCCAACTCTCTCTCTCTCTCTCTCTCTCTCTCTCTCTATATATATATATATATATATATATATATATATATATATATATATATATATATATATATATGTGTGTGTGTGTGTGTTTGTAACTAATCTGTAAAATTGGAATGGTAGGCATTTTAAGTACTCGTATTTATCCCACGTTGAATAGTATTGAATTGTATTGTATGTGAGTTAACCGGGGGCCTAGAAACGACGGAGAGGTTCCGTCCCCGCCGCAACCGCAGTGGTCCGCAACCCCACAACGACTACCGCAGTCCACTTCACCCCTCCGCCACCCCACACCGAACCCAGGGTTATTGTGCGGTTCCGCCCGCGGTGGACCCCCCCAGGGAACGTCTCACACCAGACGAGTGTGACCCCTATGTTTGCCTGGTAGAGTAATGGTGGTGTACGCGTACGTGCAAAGCTTGTTTGCGCAGCAATCGCCGACATAATTTAGCTGAGGCAGAATAAGGGGAAACACCCCCATTCGCCGAGGCAGATGGAAAACCGCCTAAAACCATCCACAGACTGGCCGGCTCACCGGACCTCGACACAAGTCCTCCGGGTGGATTCGTGCCGGGGACCGGCACCGGGTGGGCAAGTTGAATAGTTGTCACACGCCCTAGTCTTTAAAGCAACGTGCACAGTGGAGCTCGTGGTCTTTCGTCCAGTTTCCTTCCATTGATGTGGATCCTTTCGTCGATGTTCGCTCCCAGGGGCTCAGCATTCATTTGCTGAGTATGGGCTTGGCGACCCCGGGGTCCTGAGCTGGGGACTGGTCAGCGCCGCCAGTCTCCTGTCACCGTAACCTCCGGACATGCTTCAGCGACCACCGTATGGTGCGGCGGTGGAATGTTGTGTGCTGCGGGGAATGGCAATCTTGGCTTGACCGCCTGGATTGCGAGGAAGGTAAACCTCTATAAAAACTCCTCAATCTTACGGTGTGCTGCGCGCCTATAAGATGCATGGCTGTTGGGGTGGAACAGTCGCAAGTGGGCAACCTCTGGGGCACCTGCCGCACCCCAGTTGTATAAGGCTTACCTAGGCACGTGGGGCTCTGTCTAGGTGGACTTCTAGTTCCCTAGCTGCTCGTGGGACCGAGATGTATCCTTCGAAATCCTCATTTCCTCCTCCCAGCGGAAAGGGTGGGCCGCTGGAAGGTTCTAACACCCAGTCTCTGAACAGGGTTCGTGCAGTCAGTACCCCTGACTACAGCACATCTTTGACCGGTCAAGTCTTTAGTAACAGAATGCATTCTGGTAATCAGAACGTGTTTCTCCTTGTAAAACGGAAGGAGGCTAGTTTTGAGAAGGTTTCGCCCTTCTATATACAAAAGGGTTTGGAGGGCATCTGTGGCTCCTTAAAATCAGTGAAGCGTTTGCGTAATGGGACCTTGCTCGTGGAAACTTCCACTTCCCAGCAAGCAACTAACCTCCAAGCTGCTAAATGCCTTGGGAAGTATGCCATAGACACTGAAGTGCACAGCACCTTGAATTATAGCAAAGGTGTTGTGACATGCCAGGATCTAGTCGACATTCCCAAAGACGAACTGCAACGTGAGTGGGCTCCGGAAGGTATCATTGATGTCCAACATATCATGAAGAGGATTGATGGCAATCTTGTGAAATCCGACTCCTTTATTCTGGCCTTCAGTAGCACGAAACTTCCAGAAGATATTAAAGCTGGCTTCCTTCGCCTTAGTGTGCGGCCTTATTTCCCGTCCCCAATGCGCTGTTTTAAATGCCAGCGTTTTGGGCATACCACCTTAGGGTGCAAAGGGGAAGCGACTTGTGACAACTGTGGTAAGGCTGCTCATGAAGGAGTTGGTTGCTCGTCTCCAGCCAGATGTATCAATTGCTCTGGAAACTATCCTGTTTGGAGTAGGGACTGCCGAATATTTTTAGAGGAACGCAAAGTCCAGGAAATAAAAACAACCCAGCGTATCCCATATGGTGAGGCCAAGAAGATCTATAAGTCGATGCAACCTCCCACATTTGCTACATCTTTTGCATCCCTGGTTCAAAAGCCTTCTCCAAACGCCGATGCCTCAACGCAGACAGAGGTGGTGAGTATTGGTACTAATACTTGCAGCTGTCAGTGCACTTGCAATGCAGCCAGTGTTTCAGAGCCGGTAGCCCCTACTCGAACGGCAGACAAGGGTACAGTGGCGAACTTGGGCCAGCCCCTGGCACCTCCAATAGCTGAGGCGGTTCTGAGACCCAGTGCGGCCATTACCACTGCCACATCGGCTCCCCCAAAGCCCACCAAACCACAGAAAGCTCCAGTACAGCAGCAACACTGGCCCAAATCCCCTGGTAAACCGTCTGACGATGCGGATGTTGTTTTACATGAGGCTTCATCTGACTCTTCCCCAGAGTTGATGGAATAAGATGTATGTGTGGGGAAATCATCTCGGCCCACGCCTGCCCCTCCACCTGCTGCGGTCTCCCCACCCCATTGGAGAGACAGGATGAAGCTGCTGCCCCCATCATAGATGGCTCCCATACTTCAGTGGAACTTGCAAGGGTTCAGAACGCATGTGGAGGAACTTTGTCTACTCTCTCAGGGTAGACCACTGTCTCCAGGAGACTTATTTCCATCCCTCATACTCCCCTGAGCTACGAGGCTATACACTCCACAAAAAGGACGACCTGCGTGGAGAGAGAGCTAGAGGAGGCGTAGGTATCTTCGTCAGGACGAACTACTACTCCTCACCTCTCTCGCTTACGACGACTTTACAGGCCGTCGCTGTGTCCGTGCACGTGTGTCATCCATTGACTGTCTGTTCACTTTACTTGCCCCCACATGACACACTTGATGAAGTGGCCCTCACCGACCTTCTTACACAGCTCCCCCAGCCATTCATTATTTGTGGTGATTTTAATGCCCACAATGTGCTTTGGGGCTCTGCACTTACCTGTCCCAGGGGTAGAGCAATTGAGAGGCTTCTCCTGTCATCCTGTGCCTACTAGCTCAATGGCGGACAGAGTACTCATTTCTGCACAGCGACTGGGTCGTTCTCTGCCATTGATCTCTTGGTTTGCTCTCCAGCTCTTGCTGCCAATGCTCACTGGGAAGTGGTTGCTGACTTGCATGGCAGTGATCATTTCCCAATCTGGATTCACCTGCCAGATGGCGTGGGCCCCAAAAGGAGACCACCACGATGGGTGCTCAGTGGAGCTGACTGGACACTTTATAGCCAGTTGGCCCAATTCGAACACTGTGCGAATGTTGAGGTGTGGGTGGATCATATTACCAAAACGGTCCACCACGCCGCTGCAGCATCCATTCCACAGTCCACAGGCCACCGGAAGAGGCCACCTGTGCCTTGGTGGAGTGCTGAATGCCACTCTGCAATCAGGACCAGGCGTGCAGCTCTGCGTCGGTTCAAGTGTCGGCCAACTGCTGAAAATCTTGCAGCCTTTCGGGTGGCGAGGGCAAGATGTCGCCACATTATTCGTGAGAGCAAGAAGAGGTCATGGCAACAGTTCCTGAACACCATTAATCGTTCCACCAAAAGTTCCATTGGGAGACCATCAGGAGAATTTCTGGCAGAGGGGGGAGGTGCCCCATGGCTGCTGTAATGAATAACGGCTCTCTCCACACGGATCCGCGAGACATTGCCCAGACTATGGCAGCGTATTTTGCGACAGTTACTGCAACAACCAGTCAGGATCCAGGTTTCCAGCGCCATAGAGCCATTGCTGAGAGATGTAGTCTGGACTTCCAGTCCACCTCTCATGAAGTTTACAACTGCCAATTTTCTATGTGGGAGCTGGATTCTGCATTGTCTGGAGCTCGTGACACATCCCCTGGTCACGACAGGATCCATTACAGTATGCTATGGCACCTCACAATGCGCAACAAAGAAATCCTCCACGCACTTTTTAATGTCATTTGGGCGTCAGGTCACTTTCCTGACGCGTGGCGTGAGGCCGTTGTAATTCCTTTTTTAAAACCTGGGAAAGACCGCACGAGCCCGAGTGGCTACCGTGGTGTTGCCCTCACTAGTTGCATGGGGAAGACCTTGGAGCGGATGGTCAACCGCCGCCTTGTCTGGATGTTGGAATCCCGGCAACTCCTTAGTCGTTTTCAGTGTGGGTTCAGGAGGTTTCGTTCCACCTTCGATAACCTTGCCCTCCTGGAGGCGGCTATACAATAAGCTTTCCTACGCCGTCATCATCTTCTAGGTGTATTTTTCGACATCGAGAAGGCCTACGATACCACTTGGAGGCGTCTCATCCTGGAGCAGCTTCACGAATGGGGTTTTCGTGGTTGTCTTCCTCTTTTTATTCAATCTTTCCTCTCGCCATGATATTTTAGATACCGAATTGGTGACGTCCTGTCTGATCGCTTTGAGCAGGAGAACGGTGTCCCTCAGGGTAGCGTTTTAAGTGTGACTCTCTTTGCCATCGCTATTAATAGCATTACGTCCATAGTGAAAAGTCCTGTCCAGTGTTCCTTGTTTGTGGATGATTTCTCTTTGTTTTGCTCGTCTTCAAGCCTTGCAACGACAACGCGTCAGTTGCAACTTACTATTAGACGTTTGGATGACTGGGCGCAGAAGAGTGGTTTTAGGTTTTCCACCGAGAAGTCTGTCTGTGTTCTTTTTCACAGTTCTCGTTCGATTTTAACCTTCCCTGAGTTGAGGATGAGGGACGCTATTCTTACTTTTAAAGACACGGTAAGATTTCTGGGGCTCATTTTTGACTCGCAGCTTACGTGGTTACCTCATCTTAAAAGACCTGAAACAGCGGTCACTTACGGCTTTAAGTATTTTAAAATGTCTTAGCCACAGTACATGGGGAGCTGACAGGACTTGTCTGCTCCAGTTTTACAGGGCGTTTGTGCGATCTCGGCTCGATTATGGGTGCACGGTGTATGGGTCTGCGAGGCCTTCTTACTTAAAGATGTTGGACGTTGTGCACCATGAAGGGCTTCGGTTGGCCACTGGGGCATTCCGAACTAGCCCCATACCAAGCCTCTGTGCAGAGGCTGGTGAACCGCCACTTCATATGCGGCGACGGCTACTTACAGTACGCCAGGCACATAAAACTTTGTCCACACCATACACCCCTGCATACCATACCGTTGCTCAGCCTCATCTGGCACGATTATTTCATAACCGGCAACGTGCGACGCAGCCCTATGGGATTCGCGCACAGGATTGCCTCGCTGCGATGTCTATGGCTGGTCTTCGTGTTTTACGTCGCGGTTGGAGCAGATCTCCACCTTGGCTCCTCCGGAGACCCAACCTTATTTTAGATTTGACTTATTTTAAGAAAGATGGCACACCAGATTTTACATTCCAATCTCTGTTTTTTAACATTTTAGATGTGCATCACGGTTTCACTGTCGTTTACACTGATGGCTCCCAACAGGAGAATTTCCTTGGCTGTTCTGTGATGTTCCCTGATCATGTTACCCGGATTCGCCTCCCTGCTGAATATACCGTTTTTGCAGCGGAGCTCCACACGATCCTGAAGGCACTGGAGCAGATGCATCGTGTTCGGGGCGATCGATTTCTTTTCTGCTCCGATTTTCTTAGTGCCTTACAATCACTGCAGAACCTATACCCGACTGAGGAGATGGTCCAGCTGATATATGACCAACTGTACTTGCTCCAACGGCGGGGTAAAGAGGTATCCTTCTGCTGGGTGCCTGGTCATGTCGGAATATGGGACAATGAACAGGCCGATCGGGCTGCCAAGGAGGCCTGCAGAGAGCAGGATGTGGTCCAGTGTCCTATCCCTTTGCAGTCAGTCATTGCTGCACTCCACAGGAAGTGCATGGAGTTGTGGGAGGACGAATGGCTGGCGGTGACGGCCAATAAACTGCGGTTGGTAAAGTCAACCACTCGGCCGTGGCGTTCCTCCTGCCGGTTGCTCAGGCGGGAAGAGGTGGCCCTCACACGTCTTCGGATCGGGCACTGTCCTCTCACACATAGCTTTTTATTACGGCGGGAGGATCCTTGTGGTGTGCACATCTCTGTCCGGCACATTTTAACAGACTGCATTTTATACCGTAATGCAAGGGCAGAAGCACAAGTTGATGGGGATCTGCCTTCTGTTTTAGCTAATGATGAGACGTGTGTGTCGAGGGTTTTTAAGTTTTTTTATGTGTCTGGACTCTAGCCTAAACTTTTAGGCTGGAGGTTTTAGTGTGTTGCAGAGTGGCTGTCTCCTCCCCTTTTTTCCTTGCGGTCAGCCAGCCACTTCCATCTGCTACATTGTTTTAGCTCCCTCTACCATTTTCTTCCTGTGTTGTTCATGTTTTGCTGCTGACACCCTGCTTCATCCCACGCTTCGGTGTGGGTGAGCACATATTTTTCAACGATTGTTCCCCGTGTTTTATGTTCCGTTTTATATTCCTGTTCTGGGATTTTTCTTGACACCTGTCTCACTATGTTACTGAACGGGCGCTGAAGACCTTGCTGTCGTGCGCCCAGAAAAAACCCTCTCTCTTCGTCGGTGTCCGTCACTGTGGTAAGATCGGTGAGGTTTGGGCGGCCAGAGAGCCAAGGGACCTTAGACTGTGATCGTTGAACGCAGAATGTTTATTTAGTCGCTAGTCTAAATACTTGGAAAATATTTCAGGATTTGTAATTCGGTTGGGACGTAAAATTACAATTTGCTTTCAGTAACTGATACCTTTGTGACCATATGTTCTACAGCAAACTAACATAATTTGAATCTATAGCTTGTTTGTCAGGGCTACTTGGATGAAACTTTCTCTAAATCTATGAAACCGAGACGAAGCAGTAATTCGTACCTCTTGTTCTGTTCTTTAGATTCGTGAACGCTTAACAAATGGTCGACTGTATTGTATCTGCTTCTAAATTCAGCTAATTTCTTATTCGTATGCTTCAATATGGTTCAAATGGCTCTGAGCACGATGGAACTTCACTGCTGAGGTCGTCAGTCCCCTAGAACTTAAACTAACCTAAGGACATCACACACATCCATGCCCGAGGCAGGATTCGAACCTGCGACCGTTTAAACAGTAAATTTTAAAGTTGACATTGAAATCTCCAAGTACAACAATGCTTTCTGTAGAATGTCTTAACTCACTAAAAAGACTTTCAACACTGTCCAAAAAATTCCATAAAGTTGCCTGATGGGGAACGGTATACACACACAATAATTATTTTAAGGTCTATAAGTTTGCAAACGCAATATTCAAATACTTTTTCAATGTTTTTTATCTTACTGACCTTGATTTCTTTACATTCAATTCCTTGTCTCACATAAATGCATATTCCTCCCCCTTTAAAAGTTTCTCTACAGAAGCTACTAACCATTTCAGATCCTCTCTACTTCGACCACCATCAGTTATTTTGCTCCCCAAATAGCAAAACTCCTTTACTACTTTAAGTGTCTCATTTCCTAATCTAATTCCCTCAGCATCACCCGACTTAATTCGACTACATTCCATTATCCTCGTTTTGATTTTGTTGATGTTCATCTAATACCCTCCTTTCAAGACACTGTCCATTCCGTTCAACTGCTCTTCCAAGTCCTCTGCTGTCTCTGGCATAATTACAATGTCATCGGCGAACCTCAAAGTTTTTATTTCTTCTCCATGGAGTTTAATACCTACTCCGAACTTTTCTTTTGTTTCCTTTACTGCTTGCTCAATATACAGATTGAATAGCATCGGGGAGAGGTACAACCCTGTCTCACTCCCTTCCCAACCACTGCTTCCCTTCCATGTCCCTCGACTCTTATAACTGCCATCTGCTTTCTGTACAAATTGTAAATAGCCTTTCGCTCCCTGTATTTTACCCCTGCCGCCTTCAGAATTTGAAAGAGAGTATCCCAGTCAACACTGTCAAAAGCTTTCTCTAAGTCTACAAATGCTAGAAACGTAGGTTTGCCTTTCCTTAATCTTTCTTCTAAGATAAGTCGTAGGGTCAGTATTGCTTCACATGATCCAACATTTTTACGGAATCCAAAATGATCTTCCCCGAGGTCGGAAACCAGTTTTTCCATTCGTCTGTAAGGAATTCGCGTTAGTATTTTGCAGCTGTGACTTATTAAACTGATAGTTCGGTAATTTTCACATCTGTCAACACCTGCTTTCTTTGGGATTTGAATTATTATATTCTTCTTGAAGTATGAGGGAATTTAGCCTGTCTCATACATCTTGCTTACCAGATGGTAGAGTTTTGTCAGGGCTGGCTCTCCCAAGGCTGTCAGTAGTTCTAATGGAATGTTATCTACTCCCGGGGCCTTGTTTCGACTTAGGTCTTTCAGTGCTCTGTCAAATACTTCACACAGTATCATATCTCCCATTTCATCTTCATCTACATCCTCTTCCATTTCCGTAATATTGTCCTCAAGAACATTGCCCCTGTATAGACCCTCTATATACTCCTTCCACCTTTCTGCTTTCCCTTCTTTGCTTAGAACTGGGTTTCCGCTTAGAACTGGGTTTCCATCTGAGTTCTTGATATTCATGCAAGTGGTTCTCTTTTCTCCAAAGGTCTGTTTAATTTTCCTGTAGGCAGTATCTATCTTACCCCTAGTGAGATAAGCCTCTACATCCTTACATTTATCCTCTAACCATCCCTGCTTAGCCATTTTGCACTTCCTGTCGATTTCATTTTTGAGACGTTTGTATTCCTTTTTGCCTGTTTCACTTCCTGCATTTTTGTATTTTCTACTTTCATCAATTAAATTCAGTATCTCTTCTGTTACCCAAGGATATCTACTAGCTCTCGTCTTTTTACCTACTTGATCCTCTGCTGCCTTTACTATTTCATCCCTCAAAGCTACCCATTCTTCTTCTACTGTATTTCTATCCCCCATTCCTGTCAATTGTTCCCTTATGCTCTCCCTGAAACTCTGTACAACCTCTGGTTTAGTCAGTTTATCCAGGTCCCACCTCCTTAAATGCCCACCTTTTTGCAGTTTCTTTAGTTTTAATCTACAGTTCATAACCAATAGATTGTGGTCAGAGTCCACATCTGGCCCTGGAAATGTCTTACAATTCAAAATCTGGTTCCTAAATCTCTGTCTTACCATAATATAATCTATCTGAAACCTTGTAGTATCTCTACTCTACTCTACTCTACAGAAGAAAATTTTGGTTCTATTTAAAGGCTGTTATTCTCAACATACTTTTCAGCTTTCTTTAACGTTTTTGGCGATCTGCAGAGTGGATGTTTAGATCAAGAGAACGAGCTCAGTTCTCTCCCGAACTTATGAAGCGTATTATTCCTTAGCTTATCATCATCTAGTCGAAGATAGCGTTGGGACGGCAGCGTCAGCTTTGGCCTGGGAGCGTTAGGAGCGAATTATTTCTTGGATGTATAGCAAGAGGACTTTCAACGCACACGCAGCACGGGTAGCGAAGTTTTAGCGACTAACACAACCATCTAATTTTAGCATGGTTGGTGGGTCAATATAGGTAGTTCAGACTGTAACGTCGGCAACAATTGACATGTCTGCAAGCTGCTGCAACTGCTCATGACGCGGGGATAGTAAGTTAAATGGAACACCGTCTTAACACTTATAAACTGTTGCGGGATTGGGCTAACCAAGGCCGCAGCCACCGCAGTTGGCGTTGCGCTGTTGTGGTGTCAGCTGTTTGAGGGACGGCTCCTTCACGTTTACTGCATGCGCGGCCCATTTCTTTGGACGCCCATAAAACTGGGAATTAGCTACGTAGAAAGGGTCCCCCGCCTTTGATGTGGCATCTGGCGGACTTCCAGCCAAGCCGTAAGTGTTACACCCCAGTGGACCTCGCCGTTGGCTGCGTGGTCTGTCTCCTTTCTTGCTACTTAAGTGGTTCGTCTGTACAGGTAGACATATATGGAGTTTAAAACGAACTACGTATACAAATTCGTGGATAATTAGAAGAGATAAAAATATACATTTTTGTTGTGTAGCACAAATATCACTGGGTCACCTTTTCTCACTAACAGCTCTTGAAGGTTTTGTCGTTGGATTTCCCATAGGCCGAAGTTCACATTTGTCTTGACTGCTTCATATGCAACACGTTGATAATAAAAACTGATTTACAATATAACAAATTACTTCTAGAAAGGATAAGTTTTCATTATTGCTAAAGGTGTCCACGTCCCTGCATGAACAATTACATTACTATATTTTATGTAATCATTTAGAAGCATTTTTCACTAGGGAAAAGATAGATGCTGCCTACAGGAAAATTAAAGAGGCATTTGGAGAAAAGAGAAGCAGCTGAACGAATATCAAGAGGATAGACGGAAAACCAGTCCTAACCAAAGTAGGAAAATCTCAAAGGTGGAAGGATTATATATAGAGGGTCTATATAAGGAAGATGATCTTAAAGGCACGTTATAGAAAGAAAAGAGGACGTAGATGAGAATGAGATGAAAGATATGATAGTGTGAGAAGAATTTGACGGAACACTGAAAGAACTGAGTCGACACAAGGCCCCAGGAGTAGGCGACATTCCTTCAGAAGTATTGATAGCTTTCTGGGAGCCAGCCATGACAAAATAATTCCGTATCATAGACATGTGAGACAGGCGGAATACCCTCAGACTTAAAAAAAGAATGTAAAACTACAGTTCCAAAGAAAGCAGGTGCTAATAGGTGTGAAAATTACCGAACTCTCAGTTTAATTAGTCATAGTTGCAAAATACTATCACTAATCCTTTACAGAAGAGTGGAAAAACTGGTACAATCCGACTTCGAGGAAGGTCAATCTGGATTTCGGAGAAATGTAGGAACACGGGAAGCAATACAGCCCATACGACCTACTTTAGAGGATAGGTTAAACAAACGCACGCTTGAGTCGATGGGCATGAAAGAGCGGCAGTGGTTGTGAAGGGAGTGATAGGGGGTTGTAGCCTATCGTCCATTTTATTCAATCTGTACACTGAGAAAGCAGTAAAGAGAGCCAAAGGAAATTTTCAGGCACAAGAAACAGAAACTATGACTTTTCCGATGACATTTTAATTCTGTCAGAGACAGCAAAGGACTTGGAAGAGCAGTTAAACAGATATAAGATGACCTTCAACAAAAGCAAGACAAGGATAACTGAATGTAATTGAATTAAATCACCTGTACTAAGAGATTTGGATTAGGAAATAAGACACTTAAAGCAGCAGATGAGTTTTGCCATTTGGACAGAAAAATAACTGATGATAGCCGAAGTCGAAAGGATATAAAATGTAGACTGTCAATGGCAAGAAAAGCGTTTCTGAAGAAGAGAAATTTCTTAACATCGAATATAGATTTAAGTGTTAGGAACTCTTTTCTGAAGATAATTGTCTGGAGTGTAGCCATGTATGGAAGTGAAACGTGGACGATAAACAGTTTAGACAAGAAGAGAATAGAAGCTTTTGAAATGTGGTGCTACAGAGGATTCTGAAAATTAGTTGGGTGGTTCACGTAACTAATGAGGGGGTACTGAATGGAACTGATGAGAAAATAAATCTGTGGCACAACATGACTAGAAGATGGGGTCGGTTGATACGACACATTCTCAGACGTTAAGGGATCACGAATTTAGTAATGGAGGGAAGTGTGGGCAGTAAAAACCGCAGAGGAAGCCGAAGAGATGAATACTTTAGCAGATTCAGAAGGATGTACGTTGCAGAAGTTATTCTGAGATGAAGAGGATTGCGCGGGATAGAGTAGCATGGAGAGCTGCATCGAACCAGCCTGAGGACTGAAAACCACCACCACAACAACAACATGTTATGTTGTGTTTACATGGAAGTTTCTGCTGATGTTTACAGGTTCTTGATGGCAATTAAAGTCTAACCGAGATAGTGACATGTATCTTATTTATGGGGAGGCACAATGCAAAAGTCAAGCAGCAAGGTATTCAGAACAAAATACAGGCAGGAGGTTAACAAATAACTCCAGCACTCACATACAATCCATAGCCAAAGAAAAGGAATACCCTTCAAGTAGCAGAAGGAACAACGCATATTAGCTGACGGCTTTCCCAGCACGTGGATTTCTGCCAAACAGTAAATATCGCTGACTTTCAGCTGAGTGTTTTGTTTACTGAGGCAGACTTCACAAGGGAAAGAATATTCAACAGCCACAATAGTGGTGCCTGGGAGCTAGTAAAATCCTAAGACAACTCTTGCGTTTCACAATAAAAAGAGATTTGGTAAAATGCTAAGACAGCTCTTGCGTTTCACAATAAAAAGAGATTTTGGTAAAATCCTAAGACAACTCTTGCGTTTCACAATAAAAAGAGATTTACCATGAATGGGTGTGTTGATATAGTTCACGATCATCTGACTGGGCCATATCTCCTAACTCATACGTTCGGTGGAGTAAATTCTCCATGAGCTAGTAGCATGCTTGGCTGAAGCTCCAGTCAGATCACCGAAGTTAAGCACCTTCAGGCGTGACCAGTACTATGATAACTGTCTGGATACGCTGTGTGCGGTTGACAAATTACCCTTTGTCTTTACGACAGAGGGGAAATGAGAAACAATGGAACAAAGTCGCTGGTCACTAGTCTTTGTGCCAATGTCCTGTATTAAATTCCAAACCTCTCTGCAGTCTCTCAGGAAATATGGATGTGCAACAATGTTGATGGCGATCCGTTCGTCTGATGGGGACGTTAAGCACGACAGCACCCTTGATGCTCTTCGAGAGGAGTGGGCTGTGTGCCGGGCCGGCGCTGGGTTTCACACGCTCCCTTCTCTCATCTCCAACACGAACACGGCACTACACATACACACATTACAGTCGCCTACACTTTATAGATGCAATTACACACACAGCTCTCATACTTGGCGAAGGAAAGGTAACTGCATTCGCGAAGGATACGGAAAATCTTTCCAATTAGGCGGCTGAACCAGCCCTTCGGCGTCTTCCAGCCATTCATGCTATACGACTTCACTTACTTATTAGAATGCAGATGCTAGCTGTGGATTAATGTAAGCGGGTTATATTTTCAGCAATATCTCTAAAACAATATTTATCACACAGCAGTTTGAACACCGTTTCTGATCATTACTATCTTCAATACCTTCTCGGGCCCCTAGAGGGGAAATCGTGCACAGACTGGACAGATTCCTTTGACATCACTGCACGCACTGTGAAGGCCAAATGTTAGTTTCAAAATATAGTAACTCGAAGTGAATTAATAATATTTGCAACTTATTTGCAGCCTCTTTTCCAGCAAGTCCATGTAAATACACGTCTGTGCTGGCAACAGTTGACCACTGCCAAGTGCAACGGGAAATAGTCTGTTGGGTATCAGAATGGAATGATTGTAATAATGATGATTTAATCCAAAAGAAAAGAAACTGAAATAGGGAGTGCACAGTCTATGAAGCCCCAGTGTAATACAGATCTGCGTATAAGAAATCCTCCGTGCCCTGCATACGTTTGTGCAAACTGATACTCTATAACAACTCTGAGTAATACGTCAGAACAAGAAGAATTATCTTTGAATACAAAACGAAATGACATACTTGGCGCGGCTGGGAATATTAAGATATCTTCCTTGACTAAAGCAATGAGTTGCAGAAGCGGATGAAGCCAGCCGATCAAGTAACGCCGTAGTACCGACACAGAAGAAGATGGTGCGACCACGGCACAGGTGGCCTGATTACCTCAAACCCTGGCTGAAGGTCTGTTATGACTTGAGTGCAAGAAACCAGTGCTGCAGCAGAACAAACACTGGCCAGCCGATATAAATATCCCTATTTTTAATTGGAGTTATCCCAGTTCGCTGGCGTCGAACTATGAGGAGGAACCTGAGACAGTCCACAGTCCTCGCAACTGACCTGCGAGTTGTGTAGGTCTAAACTTCTTGTCCTATGGACTTAGCAGCTGCTAGTTGCATTGCTGTGCTCTTGCAGTCTCCAGTCTTGGAGATTTGGCACTCAGCAACCTGCTGTTCATGATTAGGGTCGTGAAGCTGGTTGTTCGCTCCTACTCGTTTGAGTGAACTTCCCATTGTGTGGGCATACTCTGCTGCTGGTGGGACCTTCTTCTGCACGCAGTCTACATGGGACAATGCTCACCCTGGGCGCGTAGATAGCGGCCTCGCAGTGTGGGTGGCACTGACGTCACTGCTTCCCTTGCCACAACCCGTCTGCTACTGCGAGCACGTGCTGGTCAGCACCCATCTCAGTAGGCATCTATTACTGGTGCCCCGTGACAGTTGGCTATCTAGAGGAACGTCATAACTATTGATGTTTGCTGGACAATACGTATACACCTGATATCGTGTTGGACCTCCTTTTGCCCGGCATAATGCAGCAGCCCGACGTGGCATGGACTCAACAATTCGCTGGAAGTCTCCTGCAGAAATGCTGTGCCATCTTGCTTCTATAGCTGGTGCAGTATTTTGTTCACGAACCGATCTCTCGATTATGTTCCATAAATGTTCGATGGGATTCACGTCGGGTGATCTGTGTGGCCACATCATTCGCTCGAATTGTCTGGAATATTCTTTAAACCAGTCACCAAAAAATGTGGCTGACGACATGACTTCGTTGTTTGGGAACATAAAGTCCACGGATTGCTAAAAATGGTCTCCAAGAGACGAACATTAGCATTTCCAGAGGACATGGTCCACTTCATGTAAACACAGCGTGCACCAAAATAGAGGCACCACAAGCTTGCACAATACCTCGTTGACAGCATGGGTCCGTGGCTTCATGGGATCTGCGCCACACTCGAACCCTACCATCAGCTCTTACCAACTGTAATCGGGGCTCATCTGACTAGGCCACGGCTTTCCAGTGGTCTAGGGTCCAACTGATGCAGTCACGATCCCAGGAGAGTCGCTGCAGGCGATGTCGTGCTGTTAGCAAGGGCACCCGCGTACGTTGTCTGCAGCCATAGCCCCTTAACGCCACATTTCGCCGCACTGCCCTAACGGATACGCTCGTCGTACGTCTCACATTGATTTTTGCATTTATTTCACGCAGTGTTGCTTGTCTGTTAAATCTGACAACTCTATGCCGGCACCGCTGCTGTCGGCCGTTAAGTGAAGGCCATCGAACACTGCGTTTCCGCGGTGAGAGGCAAGACCTGAAATTTGGTATTCTCGGCAGGCTCTTGACACTATGGACCTCTGAATATTGAATTACCTAACAATTTCCGAAATGTAACTACCATTCCGTGTTCAAAGTCTGTTAATTTCCGTCGTGCGGCCATAACCACGTCGGAAACCGTTTCATGTGCATCATCTGAGTTCAAATTGCAGGTCTGCCAAAGTACTGCCCTTTTATACCTTGTGTATGGAATCCTACCACCATATGTACATTTTCATATCGCTGTCCCGTTACTTTTGTCTCCTCAGTGTACGGTTTGTTGAGACTGTTTCACTGGGGCCGGCCGCAGTGGCCGAGCGGTTCTAGGCCCTTCAGTCTGGAACAGCGCGACTGCTACGGTCTCAGCTTCGAATCCTGCCTCGGGCATGGATGTGTGTGATGTCCTTAGGTTGGTTAGGTTTAAGTAGTTCTAAGTTCTAGGGGACTGATGACCTCAGATGTTAAGTTCCATAGTGTTCAGAGCCATTTGAACCATTTGTTTCACTGGAGACTCATCGGGCATGTAGTAGACACGCACTCACCTCAGAACCGCTCACCCACGCCGTGGGCTAGTGGTTTGCCGACATTTAGACCTCGACTTAACACCACCACCATCCATTATAACGGCCCGTCAACCGCTGGAGTCAGCGCAAACAGCTGCTACAAACAAAATGATTTTTAAAGCGGGAATTTATGTGCCCATTCAGTAGAAACGTCCCAAATTAGTCTAATGCGATATTCGTTTAATCGAAATGTATTAACTGGGGCACTTCAGCAGCGAATGAGCAGCGCTGCTGCGTGGCGGCAGCAGTCGGCGAGGGTCGCTACTGGAGCTCTGGTTATTCTTAGTGTCTTACTGTTCCTCTTCAAACACACCGACAAAACGAATATTGCAGTAGCCTAATATAGGACCACACCATCCAATGGGCACGTCAAATTATACTTTAAAAATCATTTTGTTTGTGTTAGGAAACAAACCGACGCCTTTGTTTGAGCTGACTCCAGATACACGTTGCGAAAACGAAATTGCAAATGTCTGCCGAAACACCAGAGAAAATGCGCCTAGCGATTTTGACGAGAGAAAGTTGTACAATAACATGTGTAACATTGGGAAATCTGAAGAATATTTCTGAGTGGCGGTTCAGTTAAACAGGCCATGGTATCATAGTATGGCTCGTTGCGCACTGATCTTACATAAATAAGCATATGGTTGAGAGGTAAACAAAGGAAGTTTGAAGTACTACCATACACCAGGTTTGCTAATAACTTGCTCCAGTAGAAAAACCATTCCTTTTACAGGGTAAGCAGATGTACCGTTGATCAACACTGAAATCCAAACTAAGTACAAAAAAGTAGGTTGCTTCGCAGAACACGTAAATAATGGTGTCAAAAGTCTGACTGATTTGGTACTGAATGAGCTTGGATGCTGATAGAACGCATGTATACCCCAATCCTCGTAGGCACATCACTCAAACCCATCCACAAAGAAATAAGTTCGCTTTTCAGACAGAATTCCAAGAGAATGTGAAAGATTTACAGTACGTAACCACAGCATCGATGAATGCAGCCGATTGTACTGCCACTGCGTAGCTTAAGCCAGAAGTATGTAGCAGTCATAGTAGTAGTAGTAGTAGTAGTAGCTTTATTCATCTGTGGCTCTCTTTTCACAAGGATATCGGACATTTCAAAGTATTTACAAATTTAGATCAATTTAAAAGAAACCAATTCGTATACACATATATTTACAGACTTCTAGTTAGAGACAGTCATTATATTTACTACTGGTATACAATACTTTTTTTTTTACAAATAACTAATTAAATAATGTAATGCCACATTGTACACTCATGTCTCACTATCATTCACTGCACACACATTGTTTGATAACACTTCACTCACTACACACACACACACACACACACACACACACACACACACACACTGGTGATCTCTGGGCCATTTTCTGTACCGCAACTTCCCATTTGCTATCCTGAAAAACTGAGTTAGCATCCCTCCATGAGTGATATGTTAAGCTCCGAAAGAGGACGAGGTGTTAGTATTGTGCCATGCATAGCTTGGGGGTAAGTATTTCTAGAAAGGAAAAAAAAGAAGGAAAGAAACATAAAGTGAAGGTGTTATGTGGAATGTTGGATATTTTATAATCATTATTATTATTATTATTTATTTGTATAACATTTTTTATCAAGCCCCTACTCTGTTTTAGCTAAGTAATCCTTCAATGTATAAAATGTATTGCATAACAGGTACTTTTTAGCTGCCTTTTTAAATAAGTATATTTTTGCAATTTCTTTAATCTCTTTTGGTAATTTATTGTACAGTTTTATTCCTTGGTAGAAAATTCTATTTAGAGTTTTATATTTATTTTTTCATGGTAAATGTAAGTTGAGTCTATTTCATGTTGCATGGTCATGGACAAAGCTGTTTGTGCAATAATTACCAATGTTATTTTTGATGTCTCACCAACAGATTTCCAGCGCTATAAAGTGAACGCATCACAACGATCAGCAACTGACTACAAGTGACCAATCAGAACTAAGACAAAAAAAAGAGTACAATATTGCAGTGCCTGCGTTGTTCAGCAAGACGATACAATGTTCCTTCGGACATGTATTCGCAGTTTCGAATATGGACAACCACTAGCAACATAGTGGAATGACGACATTCAGGCCTGTCCGAGGGAACACTGCATCGTGCTTCTGAACAAGACAGCCACTGCAATATCGTATTTATTTTTTAATGACCATATCTCCTTCGCATTTGCCTTTGTAACATTCACGAGTGTTTCACATATGGCGTTACATACTTAAGAAATTATTTGCGGAACAAATGCGGTTGATATATGAAATAGGTATTTAAGGCTAACGTAACTGTCACTTGTTGCAAAGAATAGAAGCGTTAGTGCAAGCCTCTCTTCTGCTGATATGGTTCTTCGATGATTAGTGTATTACTTTGAAATCTTCTTTTCAGTTGCAGCTAGATAATGAAAATCATCCATCGACCAGCTGGTATTGTTTTGGAATAAAGCAGGCGATGGTTGCAGCTGCAAATCACTAATCAGAGCCAAACTAACACTTCTTTCACGCATGCACAAATAGTCATACATATTTATCTGTGTCTACGCCGTTCTGCTTTCATGACCGTACCCTTTCTTTTTGGTCCGCCCGAGTGTAAACGCTGATTCGCAGGTGCAAGTCAATGATGGCGCGCGCAGACGAACCTCCTGTGCATTGCTTGGGAATGCGCTTTTGCTTACGTTCGCTCGTGTTCGCTTCGGTGTGAAGGGTGCTTGATGCTCTCTTTACAGGACGTTGATGGTGAAACAAGAGAAAAAAGATTGTATAATGGAATTGTGCTCGTCTCAGTACAGAGATCCTAAGGAGAAAATTTGGCATGCTGTATGTAGGCACTATATGTCAACTTGGATTTAACAATTCGAATTTAGTAGCTGTTTACAACAGAGAAAAAAATTCTTCTTCCACTACCTTCGAACGAAACAATGAAAGAACTTTGAGCTCCTTATGACAGGAACCTACAAAGCTGGAACTGTGGACAAAGAGGATACTTGGGTTAAAACAACCCTAGATGCATTCCGAGAAATCATCACGAAGGTAAAAAACGCTACCCCAGCTGAATATAGGTGCTGCAGTCGTTTTGCAACTTGACTGTTAGGTAGAAGGAAAAGGAACCAAATCACTGCCAAAGGTCCTGATTATGTTTTTCCGTAGTTTCTGCAATTCCTGTCAAGCGAAAGCTAGTAGTATTTATTCAAGGAGACCAATTCTTTTTCCACCGTTGTTCGGCTGAACTATCGGTGCTTTATCTCTTGGTAATTATTTCTTATGTTTTTTATGTATCGTATGGCAACCAAGGCAAACTGGCGTCACAAATATGTAAGTGTGTCAGATGTACAAAAAGAAACATAAAAGTGTACGAAGCTGCAAACCGGATCATAAACACCAAAAAGTAAAATAACCTTCTAAATTATTCATTAACTGATGTCAAGTTAGAGAGTCCAGTTCAAAACTACTGGTATATCTTCTGAAACGTCATTACATTCTTCTTGATATTCTCGAAGTGCATACCCGCTCACAATATTGTTGACAGTTCTATGGGAGAGCCGAAGTTATCTTAAGGTGCCTGAATATAGTCCCATTTATTAATAGAATCCGTGAATTTTCCGTCAGTTCAAATTGCGTTCAGTCTAACCCAATTCTTGCTCGGTAGTTCGACACTCGTATTAGAGTTTCTCCTGTAAATGTACCTTGCAGACGGGGTTCTGCAAGCTGTTCACATCAAACATTTACTGAACTGTTTAAGATATCGTAATTCAACCAGGTTAACTGTGAGGGAATGCTCACTGAGCAACGTTAATCTCTTTTCGTCCGTATATTAATTACAGAGATATCGGTATGAACTTCGATCGTTCAGATGAAACAATAGTAATTTCTTCTGCGAGTATTGTAATTCTAAAAAAAGAGATAAATTCAAAGGCGTTCACTCTTCAAAATCCGGTAACTTAATTCGGAGTAATTACAATATTTAGAACTTACGATTTGCCACTTTTGAACATGACACCTAGTGTTGTCTTATATGGTTGTACTTGATTTTCAAATAAGAAAATACATCACGTCGGCTAAGAAGAAACAGTGTGTTGCACCGCCACGATACGTAGATTTCATTCGGTCTATGTCATTTACATGTGTGCAGGTGCCGTGCTGGTTAATTTGAAAAAATTAATGTCTTTCATAAACCTGGGGAAACTGATATGTTACTTCTTGACTTAGCATGTAAAAAGAAAGCGAAAGGAACATGTCTATGTACACACAAAGGGTGTCTTTACAGACTGTGTCCAAGAAGAATGACAATTCCGCGAATGCGCAAAAGATTGTTATTGTAACTGCATTGGAGTACTAAACGTGTTGTTAAGGGATAAGCCTGAAACAAGCAGAGCGAAACAAATAGGCGATGTGGCACTTGTAGTTCATAACCCACATGTTATTTCCAGAGAAACTGCTAGTGAATCCCATTAAGTGAACCAAGCGTTGTTCGTGTTTTGCTTGCTAACAGCTTCCATCGGTAGAATGTCTCACTACACCAGCAGAGTAACCAACGGAATTGCTTGGTTGGTCAGAACATTGTTCCAAAAGCAACGAAATGCATACCAAATTTAAAAGAACGTAAAATCTCCCAGATAGCCGAAGTTTAACAGAAGCTGGAAATTTAGCGCGACCTTCAATGCGAGGTGCTTTTAGCAGTTTTCACAACGAAATTATGACTCGATATCTGGCAGAAAACCGAAAGAGATTCATGTCGTATTTAAAGTACAATAGCGGCAAGACGCAATCAATACCTTCATGAACGGTATCAATGGTAATGTTACTGGGTAAATATTCCAGAATTCGAATCAAGAACAACTGCCAACATGAGTGACTTAGAAGTCGATGTTTCCGGTGTAACGAAGCAGCTTAAACCACATAATAAAGGCAAGGCTTCGGGTCCAGATTGCATAACAATTAGGTTACTTTTAGAGTATACTGATACAACAGCTCCAGTTTAGCAGTCAGATACAACTGCTCGCTAGTCGAAAGATCCGTTCCTGAAGACTGGAAAGTTTCACACGTCACACCAGTACTGAAGAAAGGAAATAGGAGTAATCCGCTGAATTACAGACCCATATCACAAACGTCGATTTGCAGTAGGATTTTGGAACATATTCTGTGTTAGAACATTATGAATTACCTCCAAGAAAACAATTTGTTAATAAGTAGCCAACACGGGTTCGCAAAATATTGTTCTTATTCTCACGAAGTAATGAGTGCTGTGGACAGGGGATGTCAAATTGATTCCATATTTGTAGTTTTCCAGAAGGTTTATGTCACTGTTTCTCACAATCTAATCAAATAGCGTGCCTACGGAATATCCTCTCAATTGAGCGACTGGATTCGTTAGTTTCTATAAAAGCGGTCACAGTAATCAAGTAAAACAGAAGTAATATCTGGGCTCCCTAAGCAAATGTTATAGGTCGTCTGCTGTTCCTGATCTATATAAATATTTTGGAGACAATCTGAGCGGACGTCTTAGATTGTTTGCAGATGATACTGTTATTTACCGTCTTATAAAGTCATCATACAATCGAAACCGATTGTAAAATCGTTTTCACAAAATTTCTGTACGGTGCTAAAAGTGGCAATTAACTCCAAATAATGAAAAATGTGAAATCATTCACATGAGTGTTAAAAGGAATCCCCCAAGCTTCGGTTACATGATAAATCACACAAGACCAAAGGATGTGAATTCAACTAAGTTCTTAGTGACCACAATAACTTAAACTGGAAAGAATACCTATAATGTCCTGTAGAGGAAGGTAAACCAAACACTGCATTTTATTGGCAGAACGCTTAGAAATTGCAACACGTCTATTAAGGAGACTACCTACACTACGTTTGCCCATCTTCTGGAGTACTGTTGCGATATGTAAGATACGCATCAGGCATGATCGACACAGGACGTGGAAAAAGTTCGAAGAAGGGCGACTCGTTTTTTATTATTGCAAAATAGGGGAGAGATGGTATGAATTTTTCCCGAGGGCATGCAGCTTTACTGTATGATTACATGATGATGGCGTCCTCTTGGGTAAAATATTCCGGAGGTAAAATAGTCCCCCATTCGGATCTCCGGGCGGGGACTACTCAAGAGGATGTCATTATCAGGAGAAAGAAAACTGGCGTTCTACGGATCGGAGCGTGGAATGTCAGATCCCTTAATCGGGCAGGTAGGTTAGAAAATTTAAAAAGGGAAATGGATAGGTTGAAGTTAGATATAGTGGGAATTAGTGAAGTTCGGTGGCAGGAGGAACAAGACTTCTGGTCAGGTGACTACAGGGTTATAAACACAAAATCAAATAGGGGTAATGCAGGAGTAGGTTTAATAATGAATAGGAAAATAGGAATGCGGGTAAGCTACTACAAACAGCATAGTGAACGCATTATTGTGGCCAAGATAGATACGAAGCCCACGCCTACTACAGTAGTACAAGTTTATATGCCAACTAGCTCTGCAGATGACGAAGAAATTGAAGAAATGTATGATGAAATAAAAGAAATTATTCAGATTGTGAAGGGAGACGAAAATTTAATAGTCATGGGTGACTGGAATTCGAGTGTAGGAAAAGGGAGAGAAGGAAACATAGTAGGTGAATATGGATTGGGGGACAGAAATGAAAGAGGAAGCCGCCTGGTCGAATTTTGCACAGAGCACAACCTAATCATAACTAACACTTGGTTTAAGAATCATGAAAGAAGGTTGTATACATGGAAGAACCCTGGAGATACTAAAAGGTATCAGATAGATTATATAATGGTAAGACAGAGATTTAGGAACCAGGTTTTAAATTGTAAGACATTTCCAGGGGCAGATGTGGACTCTGACCACAATCTATTGGTTATGACCTGTAGATTAAAACTGAAGAAACTGCAAAAAGGTGGGAATTTAAGGAGATGGGACCTGGATAAATTAAAAGAACCAGAGGTTGTACAGAGATTCAGGGAGAGCATAAGGGAGCAATTGACAGGAATGGGGGAAATAAATACAGTAGAAGAAGAATGGGTAGCTTTGAGGGATGAAGTAGTGAAGGCAGCAGAGGATCAAGTAGGTAAAAAGACGAGGGCTAGTAGAAATCCTTGGGTAACAGAAGAAATATTGAGTTTAATTGATGAAAGGAGAAAATATAAAAATGCAGTAAGTGAAACAGGCAAAAAGGAATACAAGCGTCTCAAAAATGAGATCGACAGGAAGTGCAAAATGGCTAAGCAGGGATGGCTAGAGGACAAATGTAAAGGTGTAGAGGCCTATCTCACTAGGGGTAAGATAGATACCGCCTACAGGAAAATTAAAGAGACCTTTGGAGATAAGAGAACCACTTGTATGAACATCAAGAGCTCAGATGGAAACCCAGTTCTAAGCAAAGAAGGGAAAGCAGAAAGGTGGAAGGAGTATATAGAGGATCTATACAAGGGCGATGTACTTGAGGACAATATTATGGAAATGGAAGAGGATGTAGATGAAGATGAAATGGGAGATATGATACTGCGTGAAGAGTTCGACAGAGCACTGAAAGACCTGAGTCGAAACAAGGCCCCCGGAGTAGACAATATTCCATTGGAACTACTGACGGCCATGGGAGAGCCAGTCCTGACAAAACTCTACCATCTGGTGAGCAAGATGTATGAAACAGGCGAAATACCCTCAGACTTCAAGAAGAATATAATAATTCCAATCCCAAAGAAAGCAGGTGTTGACAGATGTGAAAATTACCGAACTATCAGCTTAATAAGTCACAGCTGCAAAATACTAACACGAATTCTTTACAGACGAATGGAAAAACTAGTAGAAGCCAACCTCGGGGAAGATCAGTTTGGATTCCGTAGAAACACTGGAACACGTGAGGCAATCCTGACCTTACGGCTTATCTTAGAAGAAAGATTAAGGAAAGGCAAACCTACGTTTCTAGCATTTGTAGACTTAGAGAAAGCTTTTGACAATGTTGACTGGAATACTCTCCTTCAAATTCTAAAGGTGGCAGGGGTAAAATACAGGGAGCGAAAGGCTATTTACAATTTGTACAGAAACCAGATGGCAGTTATAAGAGTCGAGGGACATGAAATGGAAGCAGTGGTTGGGAAGGGAGTAAGACAGGGTTGTAGCCTCTCCCCGATGTTGTTCAATCTGTATATTGAGCAAGCAGTAAAGGAAACAAAAGAAAAATTCGGAGTAGGTATTAAAATTCATGGAGAAGAAATAAAAACTTTGAGGTTCGCCGATGACATTGTAATTCTGTCAGAGACAGCGAAGGACTTGCAAGAGCAGTTGAATGGAATGGACAGTGTCTTGAAAGGAGGATATAAGATGAACATCAACAAAAGCAAAACAAGGATAATGGAATGTAGTCTAATTAAGTCGGGTGATGCTGAGAGAATTAGATTAGGAAATGAGGCACTTAAAGTAGTAAAAGAGTTTTGCTACTTGGGGAGCAAAATAACTGATGATGGTCGAAGTAGAGAGGATATAAAATGTAGGCTGGCAATGGCAAGGAAAGCGTTTCTGAAGAAGAGAAATTTGTTAACATCCAGTATTGATTTAAGTGTCAGAAAGTCATTTCTGAAAGTATTCGTATGGAGTGTAGCCATGTATGGAAGTGAAACATGGACGATAAATAGTTTGGACAAGAAGAGAATAGAAGCTTTCGAAATGTGGTGCTACAGAAGAATGCTGAAGATTAGATGGGTAGATCACATAACTAATGAGGAAGTATTGAATAGGATTGGGGAGAAGAGAAGTTTGTGGCACAACTTGACCAGAAGAAGGGATCGGTTGGTAGGACATGTTCTGAGGCATCAAGGGATCACCAATTTAGTATTGGAGGGCAGCGTGGAGGGTAAAAATCGTAGAGGGAGACCAAGAGATGAATACGCTAAGCAGATTCAGAAGGATGTAGGTTGCAGTAGGTACTGGGAGATGAAAAAGCTTGCACAGGATAGAGTAGCATGGAGAGCTGCATCAAACCAGTCTCAGGACTGAAGACCACAACAACAACAACATGGTATGATACGCGAGTTGGGGTGGCAGTCATTGAAACAAAGATGGTGTCAATTGCGGCAGGATCTCCTCATGAAATTTCAGTCACCAACTTTCTCCTCCGAAGGCGAAAATATTTTGTTGGCACCCACTTACATCGTCATAATAAAATAAGAGAAATCGGACTTCACACGGAAAGATCCAAGTGTTTGTTTCTCTCGTTCGCTGTTCGGGAGTGGAACGGTTCAGTGATACCTTGAAGGTGGTTCATGAGACCTCTGCCAGGCACTGAATTGTGAATTACAGAGTAATGATGTAGTTGTAGGTGTAGAAGGCACATGGAATTCTGTCGCTCGGTTCCGATGAAAAATCAGGGCAAGGTTCTGTCTTCAATTAGTTCTCATTAACGATGATACTACCTTTCCAAATCATGGAAGACTAAATATAAGAATACGCTGTGGCTGAGGCAGTTTGGACATCAGAGAGAGTGTGGTGTGAGCTTTCGGTGCAGGTTACTGATGACACCTGATTGGCTCGTATTCTACAGAAGAACCCTTAACGGGTAAAAGATACATACGATTTCTTACCGAAGTGCTACCAGCACACCTAGAAGAAGTACCACTTGAAATATTAAGATGTATGTGGCACCAGGGCGATGGGTTCCTGGCTCACTACTAGCCTATTGCTAAGAAAACGTTCGCCCAGTTCTCTCCTGGTCGCTGGATAGGACGTGAAGGTCTTATCGTTTTGCCTTTGCGTTCACCTGACTTGGCGCAACTGGGCCCTTTTTTAGGGATGAAGCCAAAAGCCGCGTCCACATCGAAGCGCCGCGCCACGCCACGCTGCATTGCACACAAACGCTACTCGCCGAGCACCGCAGGAAAGCGTAGAATGGAGCAGAATGTTCGGAGGTGCGTAGCAATATTCCAGCGCGCACGCGTTAATAAGATAGAAAATGAAAAAACGCCGTCCAATAAGAGCCGCGCACGAACTAACTGTTTCCTTTTATGTGCCGTCTACCCCCAGAACTTATTTATTGTTGCTCAAAATGGAAACTTCCCATCGCACCTCCCTTAGATTTTGTGGTAAAGAGAGCCTAGTGGACAGCTCGTCAAAAACATATCAAGCATATCAAAGACATATCAAGCACGAAAACAGGAAGAAGGTGTACTGAACTGTGAAAAACATAAAGCAAAATAGAAATAGTGAACGTTGTAAGTACAAGAAGTGCTCGCTGGCAGTGAAGTCGCATCGTGGTTAAGCGGGAACGGTGATGGACTGGTAAGCGGGCGAGCCGTATTTAAGGCAGACTCATTCCAAATTTTCAAGCTTTTTTCCGCTGCATTCATATTTGTGCAAGTGTAGTGGGGTAACATCCGTCTGCAACAGCGAGGTGTAAGGAAGGGACCTATAATGAAAGTTGAAGCTATACAAATACTCTATTAGCAACCGAAAGGAAGTGGGTTTTGAGTAGGAATCCCAAAAGTTTGATGACAAGACGACAAGTCAACCGAATCCTCCAACGGAAAACACGTCTGATGTGTCGTACATGGCATTAGTCACGGTACGTCTGTCATATGGTGGAATCTCTTATTGACGCACCTAATTTGTACGCCTGGTGAGTGAGATATGACTCCTTGCTCGATTTAGGTGTTCGTATTAATGCGAATGTGATCATTCCCAGGGAAGCGATGAAAAATAATAGTTTGTCACATAAGCTACAACAAATGAACGCAGCTGTTTCACAATCACTCAGTTTCTCTGTGCTCTGTCAAAGCACGTGTTTTTAAAGTTATTGAAGTTGCGTTCTGTTTTGGAAGTTTTGACTCTTGTATTCCGTTGTCGTAATATAGTTCATACCCACTTATTTGTTGTTTTTATTTCTGTGAGACGTCTATGTAGTATCTCACTTGCTCTCACTCACTATTCATCACATTTACTTGCGACGGTAATGTGTTCGTACTACATGTCTCACATTTTACAACCGATGTATTGTATGACAACTGCCAAGACTACAGAAGAGAACAAACATTTCAATGACCGGACGGGCAGTTGTTGCGAAAATTTCAGTGTTCAATGTTCATAACGTCGGGAAAAAATAAAAATGAAAAATAGTTAGCACGAGGGTGTTTTAAACACGTTTAGTGTACATGGCAGTCCAACACTGTAATCACTTTTTTTTCCGCTTTTGTAAGTAGACTTAGCTGTGTCAGGTTGGAGAGCCCCATCAGCCTGACGAGACACTTCCTTACAACACCATGAAATTCCCCATAAGACATGTTCAAAAACAGATAAATCTTATGTTCGAAGTACTGTAATTTCTCTGAAACCACTAATCGAATTTTGATGAGTGAACCGCCTTAGAATTCGTCCCTTTTAGAGCTATGATATTAGCAACAGAAACTACAATAGGTCTATTTGAAATACTGAAGTTGATCCTATATCTCCATAATTAATATAGGTATCAAACGAGCCTATGCGTTATTTACTGAGGACTTTCTCACAATTAACTTGCCTGAAAACAGAATTACGATATTTTAAATGGTTCAGGATATATTTGAGATGTATCACCCTGTATGTGTTGATGTGCGCTGTTGGCAGCTAAAACTGTAACATGATGAAGGCGGTTTGCAACAGACTTCCATTTGTTATGAAGTGCTACATCCCTGGATACGTAAATGATCAGTATTTCAGCGCAACTGCAAATAGTAAGTAGGAGTAGAGTCTCTACTCTGAGTTCTGAATACAAGGAGGTTGGCTGTTATTGATACAAACGAAATGAGCCGTTAGAGAACAATGAAACAAGCAAATACTCCTAATGAACATAGGTCCAGAAACCAAGGGTCCAAACTAGAGATGTGCACTTGTGGACAAACACATTACAACGGTCCCACATGGCCACTGTTCATGTGAGGGCAGGCGGCACCATTTCTTGTCTTCAATATCTGTACATGTTCAAAAATCGAGGCATGCTTCGAATGAACTGACAACCACCCCCAATGGGGTCTCAGAGTTCATTGATACTATCAACAGGACTGGAATACACCAAATCTTTTAAATATTCCCGCACAAAAAACTCCAATGGGTTCAAGTTGGTGTTGGCGAGCTACGCCCCATACACTTATTGTCAAGGATTTGTGTTACATATTCCCGAACAGCCAGATGAAAGAGTGCTGGTGTGCTATCATGCATGTACCACATATGGTTCCTTGCACCAAGGGAGCATAATCCAAATAAAGATTAGCCTGTGTGGCAGGAAATAAAGAACACACGACCAGTAAGTTGATCAGGTAGGAAATGTGGCCCCGTCAATCGATCGTGAATTACATGTGCCAAGATGTAAATGGAAAATCTCCGCTGATGTGCCATCTCAGTGGTAAGGTGGATTCTCATAAGCCCAAACGTTTGTATTGTGAATGTTCATAAAACCATATGAGGTAATGCATGTTTCGTCTGGAAATGACACATGCCTGAGGAACTGTAAATCATTCCCACATTATGTAAGGATCCACTGGCTGAAGGCAACTCGGACAGGAAAGTCAAGTGTGGCCAGGTCTTGCACATTTTGTACATGATACAACTGTCCCTCGTGTAATATCCATTATATGGTGGAGGGCGAAAAGCATTCTGCTGCAGCACTCCTTCCAGAACTTGTGTGCGACACTACGTCTGCTTGTTGTATTAGCCACTCCTCCATACGTGGTGTAGACACTGCTATTGGCCTGCCTGCATGATGCATGTTGGATCTAAATGGACCGCTCTCACATTGGCGCTGATGGGACCTGGTGAACACTCTGCTGTCTGGCTGTCGTCACTGAGAATAAGCTTCGTGATACATGCATTGCCGTTAGTACACCTATATCTTAAGTGGATGTCAACCATTTCTTCATTTGAAAATGTGTTTAAGCCATGGCAACCGTTACAAAGCCTGTAAGGGACTATCAAAAAGTTTCTATTCGAAGTCTGTACAGTCCGGAATCGGTATTCCAGTCACGTAAAACTGTCATGAGCACTGAGTCAATCATTCCACTGACGCACCCGGTTGAAGATACCCACTGCTAAAACACTGTGTCCTACTGTGTGAAGAAATCCGTTAAGTGACTGCTGCAAATTATCGTCCGACAGGATTCGTCGACTCTTCAGGCCTTTTTTAAGGGACTGAAAATGCTGTTATCGTATGAGGAGAGATCAGGACTATAGGGTGGGTGCTCGAATGAATGAGGCTGGCCTCCCAGATCGACTGGCATCTTGTGTCGAATCACGACCAGCATGAAACTTTCTGCACCATTGCACGAGGGTGGTTTTCGACAGTCATGCAGCCTTATAGACATTCTCTGATGGATGTCTACCGGTGTTGGTCCTTCAGCAGCCAAGAAAAGAATAGCAGCATCTTGGCCCTGTTTGGACACATTTGGTAATAACGTCGCCATAGTTTGTAACGAACCCACCCTTTAATTTTCCACAATTATTCTTCATTACAACATCGGTACATAACGTTTCTCACCTGGTGGCGATTCTATCCTTGGTTAAAAATAGGTTTAATTATTGCAATAAGAACTGGTATTTGTCTTTTCAAGATGGCTTCAATGTCTGGGTCTCTTCTCCTGCTGCGTAATTTTCTGTAAAAGAAGGTACTGCGTTTGTACCTATATATTAACTATATTTGAAGAATTAGCATCTTCATTTCCCAACAACAGTTTATTTTAATCTCCTTACTTGAACAAAGCAAAACATACCAAATGTACCTTGAAACTTCCTGGCAGATTAAAACTGTGTGCCGGACCGAGACTCGAACTCGGGACCTTTGCCTTTCGCGGGCAAGTGCTCTACCAACTGAGCTGCCCAAGCACGACTCAGGCCCCGTCCTCACGGCTTCACTTCTGCCAGTATCTCGTCTCCTAGACGAGAAGTGACAGAAGTGAAGTTGTGAGGACGGGGCGTGAGTCGTGCTTGGGTAGCTCATATGGTAGAGCACTTGCTCGCGAAAGGCAAAGGTCCCGATTTCGAGTCTCGGTCCGGCACACAGTTTTAATCTGCCAGGAAGTTTCATATCAGCGCACACTCCGCTGCAGAGTGAAAATCTCATTCTCAAATGTACCTTGTTCCTACTGTCCAAGACTTTCGCCAAAAAAAAAAAGTCCGAACCCAGCTCCAAAAATGCTAGTTCCACTTGATGAAGTCTAATATAATCCTGACGGGCTCGGCGCCAAAAAATACTTCATACACTACGAATCCAACTTCCAGTACTTTCTAGAACAGTTAGTAAATCAAGTGAGCATTAAGGTAACTATTGTTATTGAAATTGTTAACCATTTTTAATTTATGTATTGTTTTCTGAAAATAAGACTTATGGGTCTAATTGTTGATAACAAAGTTTTGCAAATTTTGGAAATATGAAAAATAGAAACATCCATTATTTTATAAAATCGATTTCACTATCGATGATAAAATTAATAAAATTATAAATGGAGAGAGATATTTTGTTTCAACATAACACTGAAGAATAAAAACTATCTTACTTAATGCAGACTTCTTTTCAGATAACATACTTTTATTGTAAAATTGTGAATAATAATTTTAATGGTTTGATATCGATAGCTGATAGCATACCGAAATACAAATAGAAAAATAAATTTACGGAAAAAGTGAGTTTAGCAGTCGTAAATCTCTATGAACATCCACATATAAGAAGTATGTAATTTACGTAAGCAGATTTGCTTAGGACTATGGTTTTTTTTTATTTTTTTATTTGGCCTTTGAGTGTGTACTCAATTTAGCCATCGGCAACACAGTGACAATGTACACATAATTGAATAAACAAATACAGAAATGCATATTTACAAGAATAAAAAGCTTAACTGTTACAGTTTTGTACTTAATTTTTTAAAAATTTGAATTGAATTGAAAAATAATTAAAAGTGTCTTGGCTTACAATTCACACCAATTCTGAAATATCTTCATCAGCAAGACATATTTATAATTGACGTACACCATTAAAACCTACAGATCGTGACCAGTACTCTTGATGAAGTTAACGATCACTTTATATAGTCGAACGTCTTTAGTACAGAAGAGAGAAGAAGCTGATTGAGAAAGATGGTAGCCCATACTCAGCAATATCTTCAAAAAGACCAACCGTTCACGGTCAAATTTGGGGCACATAAATAAGATGTGGTTGACATCAGCTTCCGACTCAGGATCACACTCACATGCTGGTGAACTGTAAACGTTGATCCGATGTAGATGCTGTGGGAAAGAGGCATGATTGAAGCGGAGTCTTATGATGGTAGAAATCGTGGATCGGTCCAGATGTGTCCTCATGAACCACGGCTGTGAAGGAATCCGAGGTTGTAGCACTGCGTAATAACCGCCTTTTGTCTGTTGAGAAACGTTCCACATTTCCTGCCATTGTTGTCTTGCGTGATCCTTGACTGCACGTAAGTAGTCTGTATAAGGAAGCTGCAGATCCAGGACGGTGCCTGACGTTGCCGCTTGTTTGGCTAATGCATCGACTTCATCATTATAAACGATACCAGAGTGGGAAGGTACCCACAACAAATGGATCGTCCGGCCCGTGCGTGCGCTGCGAATATATTCAGATATCACATCCACGATATAACTGTTGGTCGTTTTGTTCCATCGACTGTACTGAATGTTTTTAAGAACGCTTTGCGAGTCAGATACTATCAATATCTTGGGGAAGGAAGTGCTAGAGACAAACTTAAGTGCTTCCAAAACTGCCACTGTCTCCGCCGTAAAAATAGAAGTGCTCGTAGGCAGTTTGAAGGTTTTGCGGATCTGGATCTTAGGGCAGAAAAAAGCGCATCCTGTACACTCTTCTTGCGGAATTTTGGAGCCATCAGTATATACACAGAGAAAACCCGGCCATTGTGCTTGAACGAGACGACTGAAGCCAACGTTGACATTAGTACTGTCCAGCCAGGTCGTACTTAAATAATGGACTGGGATCTGAGAGCAGAGCGTTTGAAGATCATATTCAAAAACAGGTAGATGCGCTGAACGCCGTATAGAATGTATGACAGGTGACCAAGTGTCAAAGCTGGCACAAACGGCTGGCACTTTATTCCTTCTGTGGGATGCAATCCACAGTCGATAAATGCAGTCTCTACTTAGATAGACGGAACTGTCCATAATGGCCATGCCTTGAATGTAGAATTTGTCCGATAACATTTGGCGCCTAATGCTCAAGGGCATCTCCCCTGCTTCTATTAAAAGGGCGTTGGTGGGCGTCGATCGCATGGCTCCAAGACAGGTACGAATGGCTCTATATTGAAGAGTATCTAATTTGGAGAGATGAATCTTTGACGCAGTGTGGTAGAATTGACAGCCATAGTCTAATCGAGATCGAATTATCCCTCGGTACATGGTGAGTAAAACACTCTGGTGCGCTCCCCACCAGACACGAGTGAGTGATCTGATTACATTTAAACCTTCTTCACACTTGGTAACGGTGGATCGGATGTGGGGCGCCCAGCTTAACCGAGAGTCAAAAATCATCCCCAGATATCGAACGTGAGATTTTATTTGGAAGGTGTACTTGCCACAGGTAATGTGATCTTCAGTGCGAGCTGTCGTCGACTTGGAGAAGGGAACGACTGCTGATTTCTCAGCCGAGACCTCCAGCCCATTGATAGAGAGCCACTCATCGATGTATGCGATGGTTGTGGTTAATGCCGTTTTGGCCTGAAGATATGAAGCAGCAGTAGAATAAACACATATATCATCAGCATATTGTAGGATTTTTGTGGGGGGAGTAAGTATGCGTTCTAGGTCGTGCGTATATAGAGTATACAGGAGAGGACTTAAAATTGCACCTTGCGGCAAGCCTTGGGAGACATAAAAAGGTCCGATCATGGTACCTTTGAAACGGACGTAGATCGTTCTTTGAGTAATCAGGGTACTGATACCGTAGATCATCCGTGAAGGAATTCCGAATCCTGCCAGCTTGTCCAAGAGTATCGGTATTTGTACGTGATCATATGCACCCTTAACGTCAAGAAAAGCTGCCACTACTGTCTCTTTCGTTTGAAAGGCTGACGTGATATCCATATTAAGCAAAAGCAGGTTATCTATCCATGGTCCCTTTGCCTTTTCTGAAGCCGTATTGACTCCGAGGCAACAAATTACTTTTTTCAAGCCACCATTCTAGTCTCCTTTTTACCATTCGTTCCAGTGTTTTTGCAACGCACGACGACAAGGCAATAGGTCTATAATTAGTACCGACATTTGGATCTTTACCACGTTTGAGAATTGGAATTATTACTTGCGTCGTCCATGTTGATATGAGGTCTTTCTTCATCCAGTACTGATTAAAAATGTTCAAGAGAAAGTCTTTCGCTTCTATAGGCAGGTGTGCAAGCATAGAGTAATGTATGTGATCAGTGCCAGGGCAACTGTCGCTCGATACTTTAATAGCTTCGTTGAGTTCTTCTATAGAGAAAGGACGAAGGAGAACATGGTAGCGGTCTTCTTCAGCAGGGAACCGATGATTTAAAAATGGCACCGTGGGAGGAGCGATTGTATCTATGAATTCCTCTAACCAGGCCGTGGTAGCAGGAGGGGAGGAAGACAGTCTTCTTGTTCTAAAAGCTTTTATTTTATGCCAGATGCTTGCCATACTGGTTACATTATTTAGGGACAGGCAAAATTGTTTCCAACTGTCCTTCTTGGTTTTCTTCAGGAATTTGGTAACTCGCGCATTCACTTTTTGTACAGCCAAGAAGTTGTCCAATGAAGGATTCTGACGATAGGTTTTCAAGGCGAGTCGTCGCTTCGCAACTTCCCGAGAGCATTCCGAATTCTACCAAGGAGGAGAACGGTGCTTCATTACTGTAAATTCTTTTTTCTTAGGGATGCTGATGCCAGCTGCGACTTTCATAGCATTGAGTAAAACTGGGTATGCATCGTCGTCCCGTAAGTCACGTCTCGTATTTGCGAGTGCCCGGCGAACCGTTTCCTTATAAGAGGCCCAATTGGCTTCCTTGATTTTCCACGTACTATTAGAGTAACAGATGTGCGTAGTATCGACGTTGATGTTAATGTGAAACTCTATTGGGAGATGATCGGATCCCATTGAATCCTTTTTAACGCACCAATTAGATATTTCAGTAAAGCAGGGGGTGCAAAGAGTTACATCAACTGCGGAGGGTCTACGGAGAGGTGAAGTTATCATAGTAGGAGAGCCATCGTTGAGTATCACTAGGTTATTATCTTCGATAACGCTTATCAAGGTCCTGCCGTTCCTGTCTGTCACGTCTCCTCCCCACGCTACATGGTGGGCATTCACGTCTCCAGCTACGATAAAGGGAGGACGAAGCTGACTTATTGTCAGCAGTCATCTTCCACGATACTGTGGTGGGGAGCGTTATACAACGAGACAACTGTAAAGGTTTTGTGGGCAGTTCGTATCTCCACAGCAACTAATTCAAGGTTGGTGACAGGTACGTGTAACGGGTGTGGTCGATGCGGCAGCGAAGTTTTTACCAGTATAGCTACGCCGCCCCACCCATCGAGACGGTCTTCCCTTACTATAGAATAATTTTGAAAGCGAACAGTTCGTTCGAATTTTAACCAAGTTTCACATAACAGAACGATATCAGGCTGACTTACGAACAGTTCTCGTTGCAAGCTTTCTCTATTAGAATTAGCCGATCTCGCATTCCACTGCAATACTTTTAAAGCCGCCAAAATTTAGGGAGAGAGAGATTGAAATATGCCAGTAACGAGGTGCCGGATATCGGAATTGTTCATAGCACTATTTTGTCTCATGTTTTGCATGACAATATCAATCACATTTATTATCTTATCTATAAGTTCAGCATGACCTTGAGGCTGTCGTTGATTCGGCGCTTGTGGGGTTGCTAATCTGTGAGCAGCAGGCTGGTATGGATTTTGGCTGATAGGAGTGAATGAATGTTGCATGGGATATAACAGGCTGCGGTACTGAGACCACTCACGAACGTTACTTGGGTTGTTTACTTGCGCCAGCCGCCGGGGAGGCCGGTAAGCGACGTGTGTCTGATGGGGCACAGTTGCACACTGAGTTGCGTCCCCACTTCCGCGTTGTTGACTCTGCATGCTTGCGGCGGGCAGCGGCGGGAAGAGTTGTGGGTTTTGAAAGTCCGGAGAGCACAAATTTGTTGGAGCAGAAATGATCGGAGCCGGCAAGTGATGTTGTTGAACCCAGGTGACGGATGCATAGGTTGGCATACGAGCAATAGACAGCGCATCCCTGAAGTCAATGTTATTGAACGTAGCTAATTCTTGAGCTCGTCGCCGTATATGGTATTCCGGGCAGGAATGGTCCGTGGATGCGTGTTGTCCCCCGCAATGAGCGCAAATAGTGATAGGTGAGCCACAGGATTCAACATTATGTGGACCACTACATTTAATGCATCTCATCTGAGATCGACATTGTTTGCTGATGTGCCCGTAACGAAGACAATTAAAGTACTGCCTGACAGTTGGTACTTAAAGGTCTACGGGACATCTTGTTCCGTGAATAGACACGGCTTCCGGTAAGGTTTGAGAGTCGAAGGTTAACAAACAGATCTGCAATTTAACGATTTGGTCTTTACCATGTCTCTTCGTAAACCTCCGAACGCCTACAACAGGGAAGGGAGATTGTACGACTTCCAAAATCTCCGCTTCTTCAAGGTTGGTGTCTACTTTCCTGATTACTCCCAGCTTATGGACAACAAAGGAAGGAATGTAAACTTCTATATTTTTTGACTTTAATACCTCACTGGTAACTAGGAAATTAGCCTTGTCTGGGGTTTTCAGTTCCACCTTAACTTTTGTTTTTCCTGCTGAAGAGATGTTAAGGATAGAATTCTTCACTTCTGGCAAGGAAATATGCAATAATTTCCCTAGTGCCATAGGGTGCAAGCGGCCTAAGCTTTTGTCCAAACATTCCATGTAAACTACGAATGGTCCCCTATCTGTACGTTTGTAAAAGTTGAGAGACCTCGGAGTAGGTGCAGGTCTCACAGGAGGGGTGTTAGTTGCAGCATGTTGGTTAGGAGTGAGCCCAGAAGCAGTTGCTACAGGGGGTCAGCTACATTTGAATCGTCAGTTACAGGTAAGAGTTGATTAGCGTCTGCTATGAAGGTTTTGGAATTTCTTAAATCAAGACTGACCTCACTTTGTCGCTTGTTTCTCGTAGCGGAGAAGCTGGAGGAATCCTGTTCCGATAAATCCATATGCTCTTCTGCCGGCTGTATTCCAGATTCTCCCCGAACGACTGCTAACGAGTGGCTGATCACAGCCGTCGTGTTGTCCAATGTAGTTCCTGGAGGAGCTGGTAAGGGTGCTGCATCTGGATGTAGCCACTGGGCAGGTGGTTGTTGTTGATGTTGTCCCATAGGGGCGTCGAAGTCACCACCCCCTTCTCCATACACCCCACCATACATGGCGGGGCTTGCCGTCACCGATAGTAATGTCAGGTGTTAATGTGCCTAACAGAAAACCGTACCAAACGAAAGCTGTTACGCGCGTGCACTAGTAGGTAAACACAAGCGTCACACGGAAGAGCGACCGCGTAGCACGTCTTAACACTTCCGCTTCTGCAAGCGAACTGAGGACTATGGTTTAGATGGCATTGGGCAGAGGATCCGATGGGGCTGTGTTCATTACAAGTTCACGTTTCGGCATTTATCGCATGCACCTCGGAAAGACACAAATACCACACTACTACTTTTGCCTACATGTCGGTGCTTATACACCCGCGTTGGAGTCGCGCTGCATTCCAATTACTCTGTAGCAGTGCCCTCAAATGGAAACTTTCCGGTGGCCCCTATACATTTGCACCACGTTTGGTGTTCACTGTGTGAATTGATACTTGGAACAGGCTCTAGACGAACAGCGCCCGACAGGACTTATTGTTCGGCCATAAGCCACGCCAAACATTCAAAATGGGCGAAATTCTGAAAGAAAAAAAAAGAAAATGTACTTTCGTGTGTTTCCCCCTTCTAAGCATGTTTGTCTAAGGGTCTGTAGCGTGAAGGGGGAGAGGTAAGTTAGCAGTGTTTGCCAACTGGATGGCGTGCTGAAAAAAGGGAGAGTCAGAGTCCTCAGCGTCAATTACGGACTCTCGTGTTTGTTTTTGCGGACGCTGTTGCTGGCTTCGAAGCGAGGCCAGCACTCACCTGTTACCGCCTGCCCGAGGCACAGCGAGAGGAGGGGACAGCCGGGCTTCTTCCCCTGAAATATGGACTACTTACTATTTATTGCTGCTAAAAATTAAACCTACAGTCTTCTTGCTTTATGCAGATTGTGATAAATATTAAAACAGAGCGTCCATAAAACCATTATGCACGGTGTTAAATTGTTTGCCACAACTTTTGAAATGATCCCAGATGGTAAACTCCAGAGGACTGAGGTCAGGTGCCTTGGAGGCCAAAGTACAGGCCCTACTCGACCTGTCCACTTTACACCATACTGGCAAGTCAGAACATCAGTAACAGTATGTTCCAGTGCCCCATCACGCTTGTACCGCATCCTCCAATGTTGCGCAAGGTATCGCAGACTGTATGTGACATTGGAGCGCAATTAGCTGAGGAATTAATCGAGTTTACATTTCATGGTTGGTTGGTTGTTTTGGGGAAGGAGACCAGACAGCGAGGTCATCGGTCTCAGCCGATTAGGGAAGGACGGGGAAGGAAGTCGGCCGTGCCTTTTGAAAGGAACCATCCCGGCATTTGCCTGGAGCAATTTAGGGAAATCACGGAAAACCTAAATCAGGATGGCCGGACGCGGGATTGAACCGTCGTCCTCCCGAATGCGAGTCCAGTGTCTAACCACTGTGCCACCTCGCTCGGTTTACATTTCATAAACATTTATACTACTCAGAAGAAAACTTCACTCTGAAGACAGTGGCAGTTCATAAAAACACACTCAGAGTTATCTCGCAAATTGCTCGTTCGTGGACTCGTGTTAGCTGGAACGTTTTAGCTTCTGTTATCGTGTACTTTCATGCGCGTCATTTTTCTCTTAATTATGACCCACCCCATGTATATACAAAACTTTTATTATAATCTTAATAGAAAAATTAATCTCGTGTGGCTCACATTTTAGTGCAAATATTTTCATCTGGCTCTACCACCGGTGAGCATGTAAGTTTAAAATTGGTGCTGCTTTCTGTAATTGAACCCCGTCCCAGTGCCGGAAAAGTGTGAATGTTACGTTTCGCCTGCTACATGGTGGAACAATTACATTTACGACATTGGTAAACAAAGATCAGCTACAGAGTGGAATACGTATATTTACGACATTGGTAAAGAGAGCCGGTTTAAGGCCCAAATGAAACAGCCTGACATTTGGGGCGGCAAACTGGACGGGATGTCAGAAACGTCAGAAACTCCATGTCTGTAACATTTCCGTACAGGACGTGTCACGGTTTACAGTGGCCGCTTGGGGTACCAAGCTGAGAGGGACGCCAGTGTCGCCCAAGCACAAGATTTGCATAGAGCATAAATCACAAATGGTAGTTAAAACTGACACAGTTGGAATGTATGAGGGGAAAGAGTGCGGGAGGGGGGCAAGGAGGAGGACACCATGTAAGTCGCTTGTGTGGCGAATAGAACCAGTTCTGCTGGTAAAATGAGTAAAAGCCCAAGCAAGATGAGTAATTCCTGAGGTGGGGGAAGAATATGGGATTGTCTTTCAAAAAAGCTTTCAAATGGTTCATGGCAGAGGATACCACGTACCACCTTTAGTGACTTCCTCTCCTGTTCCACTCGCAAATGGAGCGAGGGAAGAACGACGGTCTAAAGGCCTCTGTACGAGCCCTAATTCCTCGCATCTTATCTTTGTAGTCCTTAAGCGAAATGTATGTTGACGTTAGTGGAATCGTTCTGCTGTCAGGCTCAAATACCAGTTCTCAAAATTTCTACGATAGTGCCCCACGAAAAAAACGGCACCTTCCCTTCAAGGATTCCCATTTGTGTTCGTGAAGCATGTCCGTAATACTTGACTGCTGATCGAACCTGATGGTAACAAACCTAGCAGCACACCTCTGAGTTGCCTCAATGTCCTCCTTTAATCCAACCTGGTGGGGATCCCAAACACCAGAAAAGTGCTCAAGAATGGGAGGCACTACCATTCTGTATGTCATTCCCTTTATGGATGAGCTACATTTTCCCAAAATTCTCCCAATAAAACGAAGTCTAGTATCCACATTCACCACTATCATCCTTACATGCTCATTTCATATCGCTTTGCAGCATTACTAAACTAAACTACACCCTGACAGGCCGCGAAGGCCCAATGGTACCCACAGGCATCAATGGATGCAGATATGGAGGGGCATGTGGTCAGCACACCACTCTCCCGGCTGTGTGTCAGTTTACGAGACCAGAGCCGCTACTTCTCAGTCAAGTAGCTCCTCAGTTTGCCTCACAAGGCCTGTGTGCACCCCGATTGCAGCATTATACCCAGATGTTTAATTGATGTGACTGTGTCAAGCAGCACACTACTAACGCTGTATTCCAATGTTACAGGACTGCTTTTCCTTCTCACCTGCAAGTCCTCCCAGAATAACACAAGCTCTGTATTTTCCTGTCTCAGTTTATCTTTTACAGAATTTTTCAAATGACTACTAAACTGATGTAGCACAAGAAGAGAACCCTTCTTCAATAAAGCACCAATCCTTCTTTTCCACACTCTGTTAATCTATAATTTCATACCAACCCCATCCATCCAGCCCTTGTCACGTACACGAAAAACAACACCTGGTGGTATTTCAGAAGGTTTTGGCATTTTTTATTATTGAAAGTGTTCATTGGATTAAGTTTAGTACCATCAGCACAACAAAAAAGGACAACAGTGTAGTGCAATTTTTTTCATGTCCACTTACTTTTATAGTTACAGTTTTAACACCTTCCATGGCAACAGTTCTATTACTCGGCACATAAAATGTCAGAGGAGTTTCATCCATATTCACTATTTGGCTTAGTTACACACTGGTTCTCTTTTCATGTTAAATAGTATTTTCCATTCATGCTCTAGTGGAATTTTCTAAGATATTTTGGTTTTGGTTCACATGATAAGTCCATGAACGTTCATAAACCTGTAGAACCAACCAACTATGTCGTTAAATTCTGTAAGTTCCACTGTAGTGCTAGCTAATAAATGTGTATTTGAATCATTTTTGTATTGATTCCAATGGCGTTTTGACAGTGTCCCTGTATCCATTTCAATATGTCATCTTCTAGTTTTGACCATTTAGCATTCAGTCCTCTACTTGCAGATTTAGTCTTCCTCATTTTTTCCAGGCCCTTTTTAGTACCCTATCAATTGAAATTGGTTTTTTCTGTTGTTGGAGGGCCAAAATGCCACTCAGCTGCTCTATTTCCATGTTATTCTCCATATGCTATTACTTTCAATTTATGGCCTGCATCATATGAATACCTTTTATATTTTTCCATTACGAAATTTGATACAGTGCTTAAAAATATTGTAATATTACTGACAACATGAAATGCTTCCAATTCAAGTTCACTGGCATCATAGAATTCAATGATGCATCATAGGCTAGACAGTGTTCTGGATTTGTGATCGCGGGCTGGGAGGGGACAGTGTCAGCAACCTTGTGAATACCTGCAAATCATGTTCGTCACAGTGATGCACTGCTGCTACCAGGTAAAACCAATGTTACCAGGTACAGACTGGTTTACTGTGGCATTGAATATATGGCCATTTTTAAAAATGGCAAGAATTTTTTATCAAACTCTGGACATTTTTATATTAATTTTGAGTATGATGCACCTGAATTTTGGAGGCAATTTTTTAAAGAAAAAAGTGTGTCTCATAGCCCATAAAATACAGTATCAACTGACTATTGAATGTAAGTGAAGTAGGGTCCTTGTATAGATTTTGACATGTTGTTGTTGTTGTGGTCTTCAGTCCTGAGACTGGTTTGATGCAGCTCTCCATGCTACTCTATCCTGTGCAAGCTTCTTCATCTCCCAGTACCTACTGCAACCTACATCCTTCTGAATCTGCTTAGTGTATTCATCTCTTGGTCTCCCTCTACGATTTTTACCCTCCACGCTGCCCTCCAATGCTAAATTTGTGATCCCTTGATGCCTCAAAACATGTCCTACCAACCGATCCCTTCTTCTTGTCAAGTTGTGCCACAAACTTCTCTTCTCCCCAATCCTATTCAATACCTCCTCATTACTTACGTGATCTACCCACCTTATCTTCAGCATTCTTCTGTAGCACCACATTTCAAAAGCTTCTATTCTCTTCTTGTCCAAACTAGTTATCGTCCATGTTTCACTTCCATACATGGCTACACTCCATACAAATACTTTCAGAAACGACTTCCTGACACTTAAATCTATACTCGATGTTAACAAATTTCTCTTCTTCAGAAAAGCTTTCCTTGCCATTGCCAGTATACATTTTATTTCCTCTCTACTTCAACCATCATCAGTTATTTTACTCCCTAAATAGCAAAACACCTTTACTACTTTAAGTGTCTCATTCCCTAATCTAATTCTCTCAGCATCACCCGATTTAATTTGACTACATTCCATTATCCTTGTTTTGCTTTTGTTGATGTCCATCTTATATCCTCCTTTCAAGACACTGTTCATTCCGTTCAACTGCTCTTCCAAGTCCTTTGCTGTCTCTGACAGAATTACAATGTCATCGGCAAACCTCAAAGTTTTTACTTCTTCTCCATGATTTTTAATACCTACTCCGAATTTTTCTTTTGTTTCCTTTACTGCTTGCTCAATATACAGATTGAATAACATCGGGGACAGGCTACAACCCTGTCTCACTCCCTTCCCAACCACTGCTTCCCTTTCATGCCCCTCGACTCTTATAACTGCCATCTGGTTTCTGTACAAATTGTAAATAGCCTTTCGCTCCCTGTATTTTACCCCTGCCACCTTCAGAATTTGAAAGAGAGTATTCCAGTTAACATTGTCAAAAGCTTTCTCTAAGTCTACAAATGCTAGAAACGTAGGTTTGCCTTTTCTTAATCTTTCTTCTAAGATAAGTCGTAAGGTTAGTATTGCCTCACGTGTTCCAACATTTCTACGGAATCGAAACTGATCTTCCCCGAGGTCCGCTTCTACCAGTATTTCCATTCGCCTGTAAAGAATTCGCGTTAGTATTTTGCAGCTGTGACTTATTAAACTGATAGTTCGGTAATTTTCACATCTGTCAACACCTGCTTTCTTTGGGATTGGAATTATTATATTCTTCTTGAAGTCTGAGGGTATTTCGCCTGTCTCATACATCTTGCTCACCAGATGGTACAGTTTTGTCATGACTGGCTCTCCCAAGGCCATCAGTAGTTATAATGGAATGTTGTCTATTCCCGGGGCCTTGTTTCGACTCAGGTCTTTCAGTGCTCTGTCAAACTCTTCACGCAGTATCTTATCTCCCATTTCGTCTTCATCTACATCCTCTTCCATTTCCATAATATTGTCCTCAAGTACATCGCCCTTGTATAAACCCTCTAATACTCCTTCCACCTTTCTGCCTTCCCTTCTTTGCTTAGAACTGGGTTGCCATCTGAGCTCTTGATATTCATACAAGTGGTTCTCTTCTCTCCAAAGGTCTCTTTAATTTTCCTGTAGGCAGTATCTATCTTACCTCTAGTGACACAAGCCTCTACATCCTCACATTTGTCCTCTAGCCATCCCTGCTTGGCCATTTTGCACTTCCTGTCCATCTCATTTTTGAGATGTTTGTATTCCTTTTTGCCTGCTTCATTTACTGCATTTTTATATTTTCTCCTTTCATCAATTAAATTCAATATTTCTTCTGCTACCCAAGGATTTCTATTAGCCCTCGTCTTTTTACCTACTTGATCGTCTGCTGCCTTCACTACTTCATCCCTCAGAGCTACCCATTCTTCTTCTACTGTATTTCTTTCCCCCATTCCTGTCAATTGTTCCCTTATGCTCTCCCTCAAACTCTCTACAACCTCTGGTTCTTTCAGTTTATCCAGGTCCCATCTCCTTAAATTCCCACCTTTTTGCAGTTTCTTCAGTTTCAATCTGCAGTTCATAACCAATAGATTGTGGTCAGAATCCACATCTGCCCCTGGAAATGTCTTACAATTTAAAACCTGGTTCCTAAATCTCTGTCTTACCATTATATAATCTATCTGATACCTTTTAGTATCTCCAGGATTCTTCCAGGTATACAACCTTCTTTTATGATTCTTGAACCAAGTGTTAGCTATGATTAAGTTATGCTCTGTGCAAAATTCTACAAGGCGGCTTCCTCTTTCACTTCTTCCCCCCAATCCATATTCACCTACTATGTTTCCTTCTCTCCCTTTTCCTACTCTCGAATTCCAGTCACCCATGACTATTAAATTTTCTTCTCCCTTCACTACATGAATAATTTCTTTTATCTCGTCATACATTTCACCAATTTCTTCATCATCTGCAGAGCTAGTTGGCATATAAACTTGTACTACTGTAGTAGGCATGGGCTTTGTGTCTATCTTGGCCACAATAATGCGTTCACTATGCTGTTTTTAGTAGCTTACCCGCGCTCCTATTTTTTTATTCATTATTAAACCTACTCCTGCATTACCCCTATTTGATTTTGTATTTATAACCCTGTAATCACCTGACCAAAAGTCCTGTTCCTCCTGCCACCGAACTTCACTAATTCCCACTATATCTAACTTTAACCTATCCATTTCCCTTTTTAAATTTTCTAACCTACCTGCCCGATTAAGGGATCTGACATTCCACGCTCCGATCCATAGAACGCCAGTTTCCTTTCTCCTGATAACGACGTCCTCTTGAGTAGTCCCCGCCCGGAGATCCGAATGGGGGACTATTTTACCTCCGGAATATTTTACCCAAGAGGACGCCATCATCATTTAATCATACAGTAAAGCTGCGTGTCCTCAGGAAAAATTATGGCTGTAGTTTCCCTTTGCTTTCAGCCATTCGCAGTACCAGCACAGCAAGGCCGTTTTGGTTAATGTTACAAGGCCAGATCAGTCAATCATCCAGACTGTTGCCCCTGCAACTACTGAAAAGGCTGCTGCCCCTCTTCAGGAACCACACGTTTGTCTGGCCTCTCAACAGATACCCCTCCGTTGTGGTTGCACCTACGGTACGGCCATCTGTATCGCTGAGGCACGCAAGCCTCCCCACCAACGGCAAGGTCCATGGCTCATGGGGGGAGATTTTGACATATACTGCGTAAACAGGATGTGTACAACTAGATTTAGGTTTAAATTAAGGGGAAAAAATATCTTTGTTAGTAGCAGAGTAGTAAAGTACGTCCATCAGTCAGGTTTAACTGGGAATGGAAAAGAAATATTTCATGGCATTGTAAATACTGACTCAGTTACTCCAAATAGTGAAAGTTTACAGTGTGGAAAATTGAAAGAAGTTTGCAAAGAATAGACAGTAGACCAGAAATGTCATTCTTTCCTGAAAATATTCTTACAAGACTATGAATGTCATTTTTCTCTACAATGGCTCAGGGACATTTACTGTGTAAGCCAAGAAAGAGGGTGACAAACATCTGGGATCAAAATATCATGTACCTTCCAAAGGACTAGCTCTAATCAAGAGTTAAAAAGGCACTAAACACAGCACTGCAAAACTCTTCAATGTGTCATTTAAAAGAAAAAATAATGCACTATGCAAAAAATTCAAAATTCTAAAAACAAGACAAGAACAATTTGAAGCATTGTTAGGCATAAAATGAATAATGTTGGAAGGCAAATGATGACAGATAATATGAAATTAAGATCATTGGCTACTAAATTCAATGGTTTTTTTGTGAAAGTAACTCATAAAAATAATAGTCTGTTGAAAGCATATCCAATAAACTTATTTACACTGGAAATGCACACTTCACCACTAGACACATGTTTTGCCAAGTCATCTCTCAGAGTGATTGCAAACATCATTGGGTCAACCTTCTGGCTGTGCTGATATCACAGCCAATGTGTTGAAATTCTATGATATTTTGGTAGCACACGCTTGAGTCAACTTAGAAATCAGTTAATGGATCAGTATACCAAACTGGAGATAAGCAACTGACCTCTAATTATAGACTATTTCCCCCTTTCCACATACACAAAATTTTTTGAAAAAGTAACTTACAACAGAGTATTGAACCATTTTTCTGAGAATAACTTTTTAACAACTCAGTTTGGCTTCCATAAAGGCTTCTCAATGAAGAATGCAGTATATGATCTCACATACACAGTTCTAGAAGAACCAGACAACAAAATTTATGCTGTTGGCTTTTCAGTGAGCCTTTGGCTGTTTAGGTCATAAAATGTTGCTGGAATGGCATTAAAGTCTTTCCAATGCAGGGATGGAGACATATCTTAAAAATTGGGACATAGAGGGTCACATTAGCAAATGATATGACAGGAATAAGATTAAATGTGTGGAGAAGTGTTAAATATAGTGTGCTACAAGGTTTGGTGCTTGGCCTGGTACAGTGTTTGGTCTGTATATATAATTTACTAGGGTTAGTGGAGTATTCTTCCAAAAACTATAAAGTTTCCCAATGGCACAAGTACAGGATGGGGACAAGAATATGGAAACACAACACATTACCACGCCTAATATGGTGTAGGAAATCCTTTGGCACTCTAAACAACTTCCAGTCATCTTGGAATGGATAAATACAGATCCTGTATGGTTTTCAATGGAACTTTACATCATTATTCATGCAAAACAGTGACAAGTTCAGGTAACAATAATGGAGACGCGTGGGGATCATGCATCCTTCTCTCCAAAGTAGACCACAAATGCTCAACAATATTGAGATCTGGTGACTGTGGTGGCCACGGGACGATGATAATTTAACCTCATGCTCATAAAACCAATTCTATATTATGCAAACTGGGGCCCTGTTGTCTTGGAACAGAGCATCACAATGAGCATTGTACCCTGTGATGGACCTGATCAGCCAAAATGGTCATGTAATCTTGGCAGGCCCCTGGAATATTGTGTTATGATGGCCCATATCATCATCAAACCCCTGCCATGTTTCACTCTTTGACTGTAAACTTGGTCAGAAGTTATTAATACAGGGTCCGGCATAAAAAACTCCCCGATTACAAAGTAACGTGCAGCGGACAGTAGAAGGAGCAGAGTGGTGGGGGGCGCGTCGTTAAGTAGCTGCCTACGTGCCATTTTCAGTGTACGCCATGGCTTGGTCTGGTGAACATCGTGCCTTCGTAGTGGAAGATTTTATTCAAAATGGCGAATCGCCTATTAATACTCAACGTGCTTTTCGCGTTCGCTTTGCGCTCGGACGACGGGACCCTGTTCCCGATAAGAAAACAATTTATTCTTGGGTTGCTAACTTTCGTGAGACAGGTTCCGCATTAAAAAGGAAACCACCTGGACGACCACGGACTGCAACAGGCCCCGGAAATGTTGATGCAGTTAGAGCTTCAGTTCAACAATCTCCTCGACGATCCGCTAAAAAGCATGCGGCAGCATTACGGATATCTGATCGAAGTGTGAGAAGAATCTTGCATCAAGATCTTAAAACGCATCCTTACAAACTTGTAACTACGCAGGAACTGAGTGAACGAGACTGTGGTGTCCATGTAAGTTTGTGCCAAGACCTTCTTCGGAACATTCGTCCCAACGATATTGTGATTTTTTCTGATGAAGCACACTTTCACCTTGCCGGAACAGTGAACAGCCAAAATTGCAGGTACTGGTGTGAACACAATCCCCAAGAACTTCATCAACGACCACTTCATAGCCCTAAAGTAACAGTATGGTGTGCTGTTTACAATTCCGGAGTGATCGGTCCTTACTTTTTCGAAGAAAATGACAGGAATTTAACCGTCAACAGTGAACGCTATTGTGCCATGCTCCGCGACTTTCTCCAACCGCAACTAAGGGAGCTTTTTGGTGAAATAGAGAACGTGTGGTTCCAGCAAGATGGTGCTACAGCCCACACAGCGCAGCAGTCACTGGCATTGGTGAAGGAAATGTTTCCTGGACATGTGATCTCGTTGCGTGGAGACATTGGCTGGCCCCCACGATCGCCGGACTTAACGCCCTGTGATTTCTTTCTTTGGGGCTATTTAAAAGCAAAAGTTTATGAACAACATCCACAATCTTTACGAGCCCTGAAAGAAGCAATTACACAAGAGGTTGAAGCTATTCCACCTGAAATGACTCAAAGAGTAATGAATAACTTCAGGGAAAGACTCAATCAGTGTGTCGACAGTGCAGGAAGCCATTTAAGGGATGTTTTATTTAAAAAGTAAGACCATAAGAGTATTTTCTAAAATGGCATAATATGTACTTTTATTTAGTATAAATAAAATTGTTCTACCTTATTTGGTTTTGTTTTTATTAGCTTTCCTTAAAGGGGAGGTTTTTCTGCCGGACCTTGTAGTATGAAACAAGACTCATATGACAAAATGACCTTCTTCTGTTACTCCACAGTCCAGGTTTTATGGCTTCGGTACCACATTTTCATGTTATGAACATGAGTGGTTTTGGCATTCTAGTTCACTTTGAAGTTCCCTACTTGTGGAAGTTCCTTTGTGTTGTTCTAATACTGACAGGTTTGCAAGTATGACACTGAGTTCCGAAATGAAAGCTGCTGATCCTGTATTTTTCATCACAATCTTGTTCATTTCCATCCACCATGATCATTCAATACACACTTTCATCCACGTTGTGGCTTAGTGGATGATGTTTTTCTGCTTTCCCTGGTATGTGGTATAAATCTTCGATACTTGAAACACCAAGTACTTCAGAACCCTTGGTTATGGAAGCACCCACAATACAAGAACCAACAATTTTCATATGTTTCCATGCACTTCAACATGACACAATGCAGACACACATACACGAAACACTGTTCTGACCATGACTGACACTTGAAACGTATTAAGGATATTGTACAGGGGCCATTTATGGTCAAATACAACAGTGCAACCTGCAGGTTTGGCTAACACATTTATATTCAAGCATACATTTCTCACAATGTTCCCATATATTTGTCCAACCCTTGTTTATTGATAAAGGGCACAAACAAATCCATACCAGACATTAGCTAGAGAATAATGGAAGAGGCTTGCAAGTAGTTCACAGCCAAAAGCTTAACCCTTAATCTTACAAAGACTCATTTTATGCAGTTCAAAACAAAAACAAAATAATATTCACATGTACCATATCAGAAGTAGAGATCAATCGGCATACACTGGATGAGGCACCATGCACAAATTTCGTGGGTATCCACATGAATAATAAAGTGAAGTGACACAGGCATGTGGATAAGATAACCAAAAATTTAAGTTCTGCCTGCTTTGCACTCATAAAACTCTCTTGCTATTTTGACCTGTAGATGCGACTGCTAACACACTTTGCTTACTTTCACTCAATTCTGGCGTGTGCTACAATCATCTGGGGCATTTCAGCTAAGGTGAAAGAGTATTTATTCTTCAGAAGTGTGCAATTAGAATATTGTGTAAATATGATAATTGCATGGCTTACAGTAACCTCTTGCAAAAGCTAGGGGTTCTTATACTTACATATCAACATATATATATTACCTAATGGTATTTGCGGTTAACAACAGGAGTGGATTTGGGATGAACTTGACAACTGACCAGTGGAATGTTAGAAGTAAAACTAATTTCCATATAGACTATGAAACCCTCTCTAGGGTTCAGAATGGAGTTTTATAGTCTAGTGCAAAAGTATATAACAAGTTTACTTTATGATTTGATTTTATTTTATTTCGTGTTCCATAGGTCCAACTGTGCTGGGTTCACAAGGACGTGAAATGAGTCAGTTTTTTACAAATACAATGTGATAATCTTAATAGCACATACAGACATTTCAGTACATAATTATATAAAAATTTATACAGTAAATTCTTTGAGCAGCAATACAGAAAAAAGATGATACATATTTTCTTACTACCATTAAATCACTATGGAAAAACAGATACAGAGCACACACAGGTACAGAGCTCAAGTTAAGTAATGTTCTTAGTGGCATTATGTCAACTTGTACTATCTAATATTAAAATTTTACAATTTATTTATTTAAAAATTCATCTGGACTGTAAAAAGCTTTTTCTAGCAGAAATATTTTTAGTGCTTTCTTAAACTTACTCTTGTTATGAATCTCTGTCTATATTTCAGGAGGAAGAGCATTGAAGAGTTTTATTCCAGTGTAGTGGACACCCTTTTGCACCAAGCTCAAATTTCTATGCTCACTGTGTATGTCATTCTTCCTCCTGGTGTTATGCTCATGATAATTACTGTTTGGTTGAAATATCTCTATATTTTTATAGACAAAACACGTGAGAGAAAAAATATATCAGCATATAGTTGCGTATATTTTAAGTTTTTAAAAGCTATTTCTACATGAGTCTCTTAGGCACAATTCACATATAACTCTTAAAGCTCGCTTTTGAGCAATGAACACTTTCCTTGCTAATGACTGGTTGCCCCAAAAAATAATGCCATATTCAATGAGTGAGTGAAAATAGCCATAGTATGCCACTTTTCCAGTGTTAGGTTCAACACATGTAGTGACAACCCATAAAGCATACATAGCAGAGCTAAGCCTCTTCAGAGATCTGTAATATGTGAAGACCAGTTTATTTTCTTGTCAATGTGCACTCCAAGAAATTTTGTTATTTCCATTCTTTCTATTGGCTGATTATCACATGTCACACTTATCTCTCTCTTTTTCTGTTTTTGTACAGAACGGAAAAAAGCAGGTCTTACTGGAATTTGATGAGAGACCATTCACCTTGAACCAGTTAACCACGTCTGAGAGTATGTGATTAATGGATTCCTCAAGATTACTATCTGTTCTACTGCTCAAAAAAATTGTAGTATCGTCAGCAAATAATGTAAATTTACACAGCAGGCTTGTACATGATGGTAGATCATTTATAAAAATCAGGAATAATAGTGGCCCAGTAATCGAGACCTGAGGCACTCCACATGTAATGGAACTCCATTCAGGATGTGAGGACACATCACATACTACATCTGAGCCATTCAAGACAACTTTTTGTTTTCTGCCTTTGAGATATGACTGAAGCCAATTGCCTGCAATACCACTTATTCCTACTAATTTTGCTTTTTGCAAGAGAATCTGGTGATCAACACAGTTAAATGCTTTAAACAAATCACAGAAGACACCAAATGCTAGCATTTTTTCATTAAGGGTTTCTAGGACTTCATTTGCAAGTGCACAGATTGTGTCTTCTGTTGAATGGCCCTTTTGAAAGCCAAATTGGCTCTTGCTGAGAACTCCATTCTTCATGAGATGATCAGTAATTCTTACATGTATTAGCTTCTCTAGAATTTTAGAGAAAGCGGTCACCAAAGAGATAGGTCAAAGTTAGTTCAGTTTTATCACACTTTTTGTACAGGGGCTTCACAATGGCATACTTAAGTCTGCTGGGAACAGGAACAACACCTTTCTGAAGGGAAGCATTGAAAATATGACAGAGAATGTCCCTTATTCACACACAAGAATATTTCAATAAATTACTAGAAATATTATCAACCCCTGCAGAGTTCTTACTCTTTAGAGACATGATGATTTTTTGAATTTCATCTACAGTGACAGGATTAGGCTACATTTCTGAAATTGTGTTTGAATATACAGCCTGACATAGAGTTCCACCTTCATCAACATTGGACTTGCAACCAATCTGTTGAGTTACTGATAAGAAGTGTTTATTAAAAATCTCAGCCACACTTTTGGGGTTATCTACTAAGTTACCTTCATATCTGATTTTATTTACATCTTCTTTGCTTGTTGTAACTCTTCTTGTTTCTTTTTTCACAATGCTCCAAATTGTTTTTATTTTATTGTTAGAATTATCTATTTTCTTCTCATAATGAAGGGCTTTTGATTTCTATATTAGTTCCTTTAAAATATTACAGTATAATCTATAGTGTTCCCGTTTTTCTACATCTTTAGATAAGCTTATTGCAGCATAAATTTCCCTTTTGGTTTTACATGACTGTTTTATACCCTTTGTAATCCAAGGCTTACTTACAGAATTGGAAGCACTGTTGCTGACCCATTTCTTTGGAAATATTTCTTCAAAATGAGCACAGAATTCATTTATAAAACAGTTAAGTTATGTATAAACATTATAAAGGCTACATACTAAAGACCAATCCATTTGTTGCAATCTATTGTTGAAAGTTTCTTTTGCCTCTTCATCCATTACTCTTATGAATTTCCATTGAGGAAACTTTTTTGAACAAATTAACATAATAAAGAGTGAGAATTTGTCCATCATGATCTGATATCCCACTTATAACCTGCCTAACAGTATAATTATGTCTACTTACATCTAAAAAAATGTTATCTATCATAGTTTGGGACTTGGATGTACTTCTTGTTGGGAAGTTTACATAAGGTTATCACAATCTCAAAGTCAATTTTATTCTTATTTTCTGTCATAAGTTTTATATTGAAATCACCTAAAACTACAATATCCTTTGCTTTTGCTAGTAACCCCAACAGCAGGAGTTCCATTATATGTAGAAAAGTTTTTATGTCACCTGAAGGTGCCCTGTAGACAGCCAACACTATTATTGTGTAGAATTGAGTTATTATTTCTGTTGCACGTACCTCAAATTGTTATTCCACACAGTATTTCTTAATATCTATAGCTTTGTATGCTATACTATCCTTAACATAAATTGCTACTCCACCTTTGTCTTTCCAGTCCCTACAGCAGTATGTTACTAAACTATGACTTACTATAGATGGCAAGGCAGGTCACTAACATCACTTATACCATCAAAGGCAGGGCTACCTGTGAAACCAGTCAAGTGATTTACAAGCTAAGCTGCAACCACTGTGCTGCATCCTATGTGGGCATGACAACCAACAAGCTGTCTGTCCATACGAATGGCCACCGACAAACTGTGGCCAAATAATAAGTGGACCACCCTGTTGCTGAATATGCTGCCAAACATGATATCCCTCAACTCAATGACTGCTCCACAGCCTGTGCCATATGGATCCTTCCCACCAACACCAGCCTTTCTGAATTTCCCAAAGAGATGCCTTTCTCTTGCCTTTTAATTCTATTAGTGCTGCTGTTACCTGACTGAGAATCCACTAGAGTCTGTCTTGAGGCAGGAAGGAGGAGGCACTTGACACTACCTACTGTTATCACTTCTTCTTCTTCAGGCCCACACATAAAAAATCGTTGAGATGTGGAGGAAGATCAGCATTTCTTCTGCTCAACAACCTTTTATTTGGATTGCTTGATGAAGATTTCTTCCCATTACATGTGGAATTTCTGTTTTTTCTGTAGAGGTCCAGCCCAAATCCTATATCATTTCAGTGACGCTCTCTCCCCTATTTTGAAATAATACGAAACATGCTGCACTTCTTTGATCCAATCCTATCTGGTGAGGATCCCACACCATGCGGCAGCATTCTAAAAGAGGGTGGACAAGAGTAGTGTAGGCAGTTCTTTACTAGATCTGTTACATTTTCTAAGTGTCCTGTCAATAAAATGCAGTCTTTAGTTAGCCTTTCCCACAACATTTTCTATGTGTTCCTTCCAATTTAAGTTGTTCATAATCATAAATCCTAGCTATTTAGTTTAATTTAGGGCCTTTAGATTTGACTGATTTACTGTGTAACCAAAGTTTAACGGTCTCCTTTTAGCACTCATGTGGATGACCTCACACTTTTCATTATTTAGTGTCAATTGCCAGTTTTTGCACCACACAGATATCTTTTCTAAATCATTTTGCAAATTGTTTTGGTCTTCTGATGACTTTACTAGTCAATAAATGACAACATAATCTGCATACAACCTAAGACGGCTGCTCCGATTGTCTCCAAATAATTTATATAGATAAGGAACAGCAGAGGGCCTATAACACTACCTTGGGGAACGCCAGAAATCACCTCTGTGACAAGAACTCATGAGTAGAGTCACATAACTGAGATGATATTCCATAAGCCGCTTCTGTGGTACAGTGTCAAAAGCCATTGAAATCCCGAAATATGGAATCAATCTTAAATCCCTTGTCAGTAGAACTCAATGCTTCATGTGAGTAAAGAGCTTGTTGTGTTTTGCAGGAATGATGTTTTCTAAATGCATGTTGGCTGTGTGTCAAAAGAGCATTTTCTTCGAGGAAATTCATAATGTTCGAACTCTATATGTTCTAAAATCCTGCTGCATATTGACATTAATGATATGGGCCTGCAATTTAGTGGATTACTCCTACTACCTTCCTTGAATATTGGTGTGACCTGCGCAACTTTCCAGTCTTTGGATATGGATCTTTCGTCGACCGAACAGTTGTATATGGTTGTTAAGCATGGAGCTATTACCTCAACATACTCTGAAAGGAACCTAATTGGTATACAATCTGGACCAGAAGACTTGCTTTTATTAAGTGAGTTAAGTTGCTTCACTACTCTGAGGATATTTACTTCTACGTTACTCATGCTGGCAGCCGTTCTTGATTCAGATTCTGAAATATTTACTTCATCTTCTTTTGTGAAGGCATTTCAGGAGGCTGTGTTTAGTAACTCTGCTTTGGCAGCACTGTCCTTGATAGTGTCTCCATTGCTATTGGGCATAGAAGGCATTGATTGTGTCTTACCAGTAGTATACTTCACTTACGACCAGAATCTCTTTGGATTTTCTGCCTTCAGTGTGTAAATTGTACAGTAGGGGTGAAAGACTGCATCCCTGTCTTATACCTTTTTAACCTGAGAACTTTGTTTTTGGTTGTCTATTCTTGTTGTTTTTTCTTGCTTCTCATATATATTGTATATTACCCATCTTTTCCTATGGCTTAATCCTAGTTTTCACAGAGTTTTTACCATCTTGCGCCATTCTACATTGCTAAACAATTTTTCTAGGCCAACAAATCCCATAAATGTATTTGTTTTTTCTTAATTCTTGCTTACATTATCAGGCACTATGTCAGCCCTACCTTTCCAGGAATTACTTGTGCTTTTCCTGCACTTAAACAGGCTGTCATCTAACTAAACTTCAATTTTCCATTCTTCTGTATATTATTGTTGTCAACAACAAGGGTGCATGAGCTGTTATGCTACTTCTGCAATAGTTCTCACACTTCACTATCTTCAGCAGTCAATGGATGATATTTTTCTTATAGTCTAATGGTATAACTCCAGTCTCATAAATTCTAAACACCAACCTGAACTGTCATTTGTTGGCGTCCACTTTCCCCAATGATTTTTAAAATTCCAAAGGAATGTCATCTGTCCATTCTGCCTTATTTAATTATGAGTCTTCCAGGGCTCAGTTAAACTCCAACTCTAATACTGAATCCCCTATGTCTTCCATATTGACTCCCCTTTCTTCTCCTATCATGTTATGAGATGGTTCCTTCCTTTTGTGGAGGCCTTCAGTGTACTCTTTCCATTTGTCTGCTCTCTGCTCTCAAATTTAGTGTGAAAACTGCTTGCTAATCTGGCATATTTTTTCACACAAAACTGAAGGAGGACAGTAGTATGGATGGAACAGGTGTGATATTGTGACAGAGAATATTAATTTTGTTACAGACTTCCTTCATAGTATGTAATATTCATCATTTGGATGTGCAGTTCTTGCAGTTGTCATGTGTGCAGTTAAAATTATTACATCGATGATCTGCTGAAACAGTTAGGTTCTGCTACTTACGCTATTAGGGTTATTGGAAATTTTTATTATAAACAGATCAGTAAATTAGCCTACTGTGCGTATTTTCATTCACTGATTTCATTTGGCATCATATTTTTGGGCAATTCACCTTTAAGAGAGAAAGTATTCATTGCACAAAAGTGTGTAATCAGAATTATTGTTCTGCTCAAGCCCACCCAAGATCACATTGCAGATATTTATTTTTATATTCACAGTACCTTCACAATACATCTACCCACTTTGAAATTTGTTATTAATAGCCCACTGCAACTAAAAAATAACAGCAAATGCATTGCTACAACACTAGAAGGAATGATGATCTTCATTATCCTGGATTAAATCTCACTTTGATACAGAAAGGGGTGAATTATGCTGCCACAAAAATCTTTGGTCATTTGCCAAATAACATTCTGACAGATAACCAATCAACATTCAAAAGTAAATTAAAAGAATTTCTGAATGACAACTCCTTCTACTCAACAGATGAATTTTTATATATGAAGTAGTAGCAGTAAAGAATTTTTTAAAAAAATTAATTATTTTGTGTGAAGAAAACTTACATTAAAGTGACATGTTCCATATCATCATGAAATGTCATATTCATTATCTATGGAACAAGTATAAATGAATGTGTGAATATAAGGTTTGCCTGTTATGGAAAACACTGGAGAGTGTTTTGCATAATAGATGGACCTTATATTAAATAGCAGTACATAATGCGCTAATTGCAATGCCTGGATCTAGATATCTTTCAGAAATTTCATATAAGGAATTCAAGAGTAGTTTTGGGTTCCAAATTGTGTTTCTTAATTAAGTGTCAATCATATTGCGTTTTTTGTTAACTATAGAGCTCAGAGTACTTCACTGTGGAAACAAGGCATACTTATTGTTGGATTTGTTTTCTCATGGTTGGCAAACCTTCCTTTTGCATTTACCAGTTTCATTGTCACATTTAGGAAACTGAAGCTAGCTTCAAACCAGCTGCAAGTGGGCTGGTAAACTAGTTATTCTTGGCATTTCTCAGGTACAACATTTTTATAAAAACTTGAGCTACTGCCAACTTCCCCTACTGTCACTGTCAGGAGCAACTGAATATTGTTGCTACTAGAGGTTCATCTGATACCCAATAATCAGCTTAGAATTGGCCAATGAATACCAACATGATGACACAGAGGAGGTGAGGAGGATATACACCTGTGCTACCAATGATGATATAGATATGAGCAATTTGCTGTTTTCCTCTGAAACCTCTCAGTATTACATGCCACGTACTAATTTAGGATATAATCACTGTTCTTCCAAAACTGCTTGTACAGATTCCTATTAAAACAGTATTTTCTGGCAGTGATGATATAAGAGGTCATCAAAAGTGGACCTCTAACTCTGTATTTACACTAACGAAGTCAGGATATTTCTTGCAAGAATGTCACCATGAACAACTTTCTTTCCACAATCCAACATTGATACCCAAAATCTTGTTGTGCTACTAAATTATTTTCTTTAATGGCTGGCGGTTTGTCCTGTAAATAGTTGTTGCATTCTTGTCCTTAGTGTGTGACATCCTTCCAGACATAAGTTCAACAAAAAACATGGGATCAACAACAAGAACATAACTCTATGATAGTATTAAAATACCATTTTCAGTAAGTTTTTATATGGGACAGCTGTCAATATTATCTCTATCCAATGGTGTCATTGTGCTGCTTAACATTGTGTCTCAGAGAACATCAAAAGATGAGTGGCACATAAACTCTGTTGATGTAACTAAGATATAGATGGCAATATCACATTCCTTTCACATATTTTCATGTTTTGTTTTCGATTTTAATTTCAACATAGCTGTTACAACATTTACAATAGTTTCGTCAAATGATATAAATTTATGTGAACAATTCATAGTATTTGTCATAACATGGTGCTATTACTCTAGAAGTTAAGAAGCAGTTAATTGAAAAAAATGTGAGTGAAACTGTTTTTTACAGTTATTATGTATCAAAAATTTATTTTCAGAGTTTTCTGCTCCTTGGAACCATCATACACTTTTAAAACAATATAGTCAATGTAATAATGAATGATGAAACTTTAAATGTTTTTATAACAGTGTAAATAATGTTATCGATTGATATAATTCCAACAGTTTCTTTCATTACATAGGTGATCAGTGTCACATACTGAAGGTCCCAGAACAGCCCTTCATCTGGTACTTCAGGACATTGACTGTCTTTCAGAGGACTTGTGACAGAAAGAAGTGACACTGTTCTGTGACTAGATGGATATTTCAATTGGTAAGTGACGTAAACATTTCAATTTAAATTTCAGTGATTCACCTGTGATGAAGGCATTTTGGAGAAAGATATTAATAAAAGTTATCATGCAATTAGAGTAAGGGCACATGGACAGTTTGCATCACAAATTCAATCACACAATTTTTGATGACATTACACATTACTTCAAAGTAGTTCTGTTCAACAGCAATACACTGGCAGATTCATTGTTCCCAGTCTTGGTAGCAGCACTGAAATGCTTCAACTGGTAGGGCCTTTAACATGTCGATCACATTCTTTTGAATGTTCTCTAGAGTCCCAAAATTATGTCCTTTTAAAACATTTTTCAGTTTCAGGAAAAGAAAGGAGTCACAATGAGTCAGATCATGTGAATATGGGGGCTGTGGAACAACAGGGATGTCTTTTGAGATAAAAAATTCCGTGATAGAAGTGGCTGTGTGACATGGGGCATTGTCATGATGCAGAATCCACTTCGTCTCCAATGTCCATTCTCACTTAGTTCACTCCTTTCTTGAGCCTTTCAAGGACATCTTCATAAAACACTTGATTGACAGTTTGGACAGGAGGGATAAACTCTTTACTCATAATACAGCTAATATTGAAAAAGCAAATCAGCATTGTTTTAGTGTTCGATTTGCTCATTTGAGATTATTTCAATCAAGGATATGTCCCAGTGTGCCACTCCTCACTTTGTTACTTTGTCTCAGGATCTTAACCAAATATCCAGGATTCATCACCTGTGATCAAATGACTGAATCGTTTGTCGTCATTGGCAGTCCTCTCAAGATCAGTGCCCATGTTTCATCGATTCCCCTTCTGCTCAGTTATGAGATTATTCAGCACAGTTTTGTAACAAACTTTTGCATGTGCAAAAATTGGTCAAAATTTGATTTATGGTGAAAATTTTTAAGTTTAACAGGTCAGTCATTGCTTATTGTTAAACACTGGTCTGATCTCACAAGAACATGCACACATTCAATGTTTTTATTGGTTTTTGGGTTTGAAGGTCTCTGTGAGCAAGGTTCATCTTCAACATATTTCAACATCACCACCCATTAATTGGGATTTAATTGTTTTACATGCAATCAATATAAAAGGCAGTTTCGGGTTGTGAATTATTTTTAGTGAAATGACAATTCTGCATAGAGATAGGGAAAAGAAAAGGAGAAAACTTGATGTCTTGGAAGAACTTGAAATTTTCAGGCACACACCAAATAAAGATGACATGTTGAATGAACAAGTACAGTTGAAAAATAGAAATTTCTTTAATGCTTTTAAACCAGCGCTCTCAGTTTTATGATACTTATAATCCAGGTTCTCTCCTCCTTTTCAGAAACGTTATTTTACCTCTGTTAAGTTACGCTCATTACTAACACACCAGATGACCTCTGTGCCCTAGTTATGCAAGCTTTCTTTTAAAATTTTGCGTCATATAATGAACTGATGTTCTTCATTACGTATGTAATTCCAGTCATATTTAACTCTGGTTCTACCTGTGCTACGTAAAACGTAGTGAACTTTGTACTATTTCATCCCATCTGAAGCTCATTTATAAATGTTACTCAATAATTTATAAAATTAATTTTTGTTAAAAGCTATATTGTCTATACGTATGATTTACTTCAGAAAATGTGTAATATACAAAATTGTTTTGCTCACGTTACTAGTGGCCCGCTTGTGGCGCGCCCTACATTACGTTTACTTGGCAGTGTGACTAGTTGCCACACAGTCAGTCTCCTCACACCACACTGGTGTTACTTATGTTTTAATGTTTGACTTTTTGAAGAACATTATGTCTTATATTTTAATGTATGACTTGAGCAACTCAGCTCTTAAATCACTGTACATCTTTGACGATACGTTCTTCATGTAAGTACTTTTTGATTTACGCTCATTTACATTAATGTAAACTTTTATTAGATGAGATATTTAATCTGACATATTCATTTTAGGTAATTACCTTACATTCTGATGAAGTCACCCTTAGAGGTGACGAAACCTGGTCAAGGTATATAGAAGATCTATGCAACTGGTTGGCAGATTTTTACATATTTTTCAAAATTATTTTTATATTAAAATGAAAAGCAATGGTGACAACGTTAAAAGAAACTGGGGCCTCTTTCCTTAAATGACTGACTTAATTCAGAAGTTTTACGAAAGTTAAAGCAATTTATTCTGAAAATAGAAGGCAGATTTTCGACTTAGCAGCAAGATTGCGGCACAACATGGAAATTTAGCTTCACCACAGTGGGAGGTGGGGTACCGGAAGTGTGACAGCATAAAAAATACAATTTCCACAATATTTATTGCTAAGCACAATATACATAACTCATTTAATCGTTAGAAGCATCCACAGCAAACTAAACTCTCCTTGCCTTCTGGGTAGCGATGTTCCTTTTCTCCAGTCAGAGATGTTACGCCACCACACAGCCCCTTCCCATAGTGTGGAGCAGGTGAGGAGAGGCTGTGGTGGGGCGTTGCCTGTCAGAAGTGATGTAGATGGATATCTGACGGTGGATGCGATGGCAGATACATCATAGTCAGCAAGTTGTGCTGGGGGTGGAGGCTATGCCACAAGCGCAATGTTTGTGGTGCGATTAATGGGTTGCCAGCAGGGCATAGTCTTGGTAGCAACTTTAATTGTTCATGACTGGCAGTGGTATTTGAAGAGGGAGGGATGTTGGTGTTGACTTGCATTGTTGCATTCAAAAGAGGTGTTCTGGGGGCTGTGATGGTGTAAGTCAGGGAGGTGATAGTGAGTGTACTGACCGCTGAAAAATGTGCGTTGAGTACTGCCATGCATTTGCTGTTGCGAAAGGGGTGGCACGCATGAAACTGTGTGACGGTGCTTGCAGCCAGCTGCCTGTCCCATGTAGGAAGCGGTAATCATGAGCTTGGTATCACATAATATGACGGATATGTCATCAGGCAGAAAATCATGGAGACTCACGTGCACTTGGAAATTAACTAACAAGTGCGTAGGAGTTGATTATTTTCCAGCAATTTCAATATCAGAAGTGATTGTATCTCATTTCAGTACTTGGTACTGGTATCTAAATGGTGGTTGTAGGGCGGGTTTCACTGCTTCTGTATATTGCATCAGATGAGAATAAGTGGCCAGATCTTTATGAACAAAATTCGTTGTATCATGTGATGGGAGGGGGTGACACAAGGAGTTAACCCAAGTTTTACGCACATCAGCATGGGACGCCAATGCTACCCGCACTGTGACATGACTCTTCTCATCACTCACCTCCCTATGACACTCCTGTACCTTCCATGTCCCACACACCATGCCATGCCCACCTTGTGGTGGTGCCTTACAATCAGTCCTCTGATGGCCATCATACTGTCCATCACCGTCTGAAGCTATTGATGTTCAGTGCAGATTCTCTCATGATGTGGTTTGCCCTCAGGGGGTGTTTGATGTCATCCAATGGCATCATATGGGGCGACGAGAAGTTTGCCACTTTCCTTAACCACCTCAGAGACATTGAGGACCTTATTAGCAACATGCTTTTGGATGTTTCATCTTCTCACATATACAGCACTGCCAAGACAGTACTGCTAAAACGACTAACACACATTCCTGAGCTGCAGCTATATCTCGTCAGTGAGAATACTCTGGGTAACAGCATGCCAGTTTCGCTCTGGCTCCACCTACAAGCTCTAATTGACCCAATGCTCCTGTCTGATTGTGCCCCATGGGCACTTTGGCTCCTAAAACTGCCAGAGAACATCCAGATATTGATGCCAACACATGAGGAGGCACGTCTGAAGTGTAAAGCTTCGAATCGGTGACAGGATGCAGGCACTACCACAACACTGCATTCTAATCAACAATTATGACGGATTGCAAGCAGCTGATCTGTGGTGTGGTCAGCAATAGACCACATGCAAGCTCTATAATGTTCTCTGTGAAATTGCACCACTCAACACAGCAGTCAACTGGAAGTTCCAAAGTGAAGCACTTTTCAACAAGCTATGCTTAAAGGCAGCCGAGTACTCATCATTACATCATGACAAAGAGGCCACATGCCTCACCAACAAACAATGATGGAGATGAATTGAGGATGCCACCAAATAATTACAAGCAGCTCAATATCACCTCAATGACCTTTGTCATCTCAACACTGTTCACTGGCGTGGCACCGATACTACAGACACTTCTCACGTAAGTGAAGCATCACAATTCCCACTTGAGTGGGCTCCTGAGATAATGATGTGTGATGTTAACAGCGACAGTGAGTCACTTCATGCCCCACCTCCTGGACTCACTCCACTCTTCCCCATTAGACCACATACAAACTGTGCCGAGTGGGACATTAGAGTCCAACACATTACAACCACACCAGGACTCTCCGTCCGTCGCCACTGCACATCATTTGAGGTTTTCCTTCCTAATGGTATCTATGAAACACAATGAATGAATTCTCTAGAGTTTTCATGAATCTGATTAATTTAGATGACAGTCTTCTGAGAATAAACTCCAGGTTTCATATAAGCTGCCCTCCACTACGTCGCTCTTTCCATAGGTGTTATTCTGGTAAGGAATGTTGGAAAGTCTCTGGAGAGACTGGAAAGAAAAGCAGGACTTCTGACTGAGTGGAGCTGTGATGTTTTCATGGGTACCTTAGTTGGAATAGCATTACATACAGAAGGCAAGGGTTTGTCAGTAACTTTCAGTACAATATATATTCTTCTTGAAAGTGAAAATTTCTTTCTGGAAGTAACATCCATATCAATACACCCTTGTCTGCAATAACAGCATCAGTCTGCCTGTTAATGGAAGCTAATGATAAGAAACAATGCTGGCTGCTGATGACAGGTATACTTTGAGCTTCTGATGAAAATATACCAGCATAAAAACCCAAACAATTACCTACTCATACCAAAATGATTTTATTAATATCTACATATATTTAAATCCCACAAGGATGTAAGTCGAGTGCCCTAACCATCATGACACCTTGGTGGATCCCTGTGTCTGAACTGAAGAAACAATAATGGGAACGATATTAAGCGGAAATCTTATACACAGAAAAATGAATGTTAACTCAAGAAATTTGTGTCACTATTCACAGTTTATTCGTTCACCTCAATGTACTTAAGTAATAGAGTAATAGCTGTTCTAGTAAGTGGCACAGAGATATCTGTGTAGGTATATCATACTGATTTTCTGTTGTCATCAACTCCCTGAAATCACAATTTAACATCAAAGGCACACAAGGAAGTTTAACCAGAATTTCATTTCCTCAAATTTCAGCAAACACTGAGAACCTTCCAATTTAACAAAAGAGCTCATCTGTGCAGCAACTAGACTGTGCACTGGAAAGGTATGTGAAAAGTTCATGTTTTTAATTCTGAATGTTGGATTTTCTGCTCATGTAAAATAGTTACAAACAGTATGATGAATATGTGAATGTCCATTTCATAGTATCTGCTGTCTCAAGTTACAGTCTATTACATTACATGAATCATATTTCATGGAGTCCCCCGAGCCTCAAGAGGTAGAAAGAACTCAAAGATGCATGCTTAATGTAACTTATGTACAATTACATGATTTAAATTTATGAAACATTATAGCAGTATGAATAATAATTATATTACAATTTAATGCATTAATTGTAAGAGTACTAGTGAAGATAATCTTAATATGTTCTTAAACCCCACTTTATTATGCAAAAGACAATTAATAAGCTCTGATAACTATCAAACTAGAATGTGCACACATAGCTCATATCTTTCTATACTAACATTAAAACCTAAAAGTCTTCATACAGAGTGTTTCCATCTCTGTATTATAATCCTGCATTTTTTCAAAAAATAAAATTATTAATTACTGCAAAGGATGGTTATGAATATTGTAGAACAATGGTCAAAAAAGTAGCAAGTGTTTCAGATGCCAAAAAGGAACATGTTTGACAATCTCTTTACTGTCCTAACTGTTACTTAGCATCTGTGCTGTATAGTGAGTATCGATCTATCCTTTTCATAATAGTGTCAAATTTTATCTCTGACAGTCAGATTTCCCCATGACATATATTACAGCTCTTAATGAACAGAATGATCTGCCATAAATGAGACTGTTAATTTTTAAATCACGTGTATTCATGATCACACATACTGTGAATATAGCCAATACAAATTACTATATTAGCTCCTGCAGCATGTGATAATGATGATGTGGAACTCACGCGATGATGATGATGTGGAAGTGTGGACTGTGAGAGGTGACAAGACAGAGGAAAAAGAGACTATTGGTAGAGGGTGTCAGTGCAGTGAGGTTACACAGACTGAGGGTAGGAGGATCACCGGTGCAAAGGATTTCTCTGTTGTGCCACTGAGTGGCAACAGGAACGTGACCCTTTCATCAAGGAGTTGGGAGTGGGAGTTACATATAGATGGTTCCAGATGTTGTGCAGGTTGGGTGAGCAGTAGAATGCCCCCTTTGGACCAGAGAATTCTTGTCACTGCAGATACACCATCCATAGGTGGCCACGCTAAATGGGAGTGATTTTTTGGTGTAGAAGTGGTGACAGCTGTCAAAATGCAGGTGTACTGTTAGGGATTTTTGGGCATGATATCGGCAGAGATGTGGATGGATCTGTGAGAGAGGGGGAGGTCAATGTTGAGGAAGGTGGCACATTGAGCTGAAGAGGACCAGATGAAGTGGATGGCAGAGAAGCTGTTGAGGTTGTGGAGGAGTGAGTATACAGTGTTTTGGTCCAGATCATGAAGATATCATCCATAAACCTGAACCAGACAGGAGGTATGAGGTTTGTGAGCTTTTGAATGGTTTCTTCAGTCTAAATGGCCCATAAACAGGTTAGCATAGGATAGTACCATGTGGGTGCTGCTGGTTTGTTTATATACACGGTCCAGTAACATTAATGTGACCACCGCATACGTGTGTGTTTGATGTCAATATGCGACAACCACTCACAGATGGTAGGTGCAGCACTAGCAGAAGAGGATATGAAAAGCGTGTCATGTGTGCTGGAAAACAGTGCAGTGATTATCATGGAAACAGAGCAATTTATCTGACATCCAAAACATTTATCTGACATCCAAAACGGTTTCATGATTGGATTTTGGGCTAAGGGTGGAAGCATTTCCAAAATGGCTAAGTTCATAAACTGTTTGTGTGCTGCTGTGGTTAAAGTATACAGTAGATGACAAAATGGTGCTGCCCGAAAACTAGCACTGAGCTAACTGTGATGCACAATGGGCCATAGATGACAGGGATGAAAGATGGCTATTGAGATGTGTGTGGGAGAATAGATATAGAATTGTTGAGCAACTGACCAACCAGATGAACCAAGGAGCTATTAACAGTGTCTCCTCAATGACCATTCAATTAAATGTTCCTGCTTAGTGGCCTCCACAGCAGACACCTGGTTCATGCACTTATGCTGACTGCTGTTCATTGGTGACAAAGGCTGGAATTTGCATGCTAATACAGCAACTGAACATCCACTGAGTGGTGACAGGTGGCCTTTTCAGGTGAATCACATTTTGTACTCCATCAAACAGATGCCCATTGGTGTGCACAGCATGGAACATCTGGAGGCAAACACCCTGCAATAATCATTAGAAGGGTCCTGGCTGGAGGGGTCTGAGGAAGATTTTTGTGGCTTTCCCTGGGTCATCTGGTCATTTTGGAAGGCACAGTGGATCAACACAAGTATATATCTATCCCTGGGGACCATATTTAGGCTTTTGATAGTTGAACTAGTGTGACTGGATAGCATATCTTTCCCTCCGAGGGGAATAGTTGTTTGTGAGAATATAGCTGGTAAGTTCTATTAGGAATGAGGTGTGGGCTTAGAGCTGAAAGGATATTGGTATATAGGGTAATGAATAAGGATACAGGTAATAAAAGGGGTAGGGATCATCAAATGTCTATGAAGGAAATGATTCATATCTTTAAAATGAGAGGCTAGGCTAAGGGCAGTTGGTTGATGATAGTGATCGACAAAAGTGGAGATTCTGTCAGTGGGAGCACAGTAACTAGCTACAATGGGGCAACCAGGATTGTCAGGTTAATGGATTTTGGGAGATATGTAGCAGGTAGAATTTATACACTACTGACCATTAAAATTGCTACACCACGAAGATGACGTGCTACAGATGCAAAATTTAACTGACAGGAAGAAGATGCTGTGATACGCAAATGATTAGCTTTTCAGAGCATTAACACAGGGTTGGCGCCGATGGCGACACCTACAACTTGCTGACATGAGGAAAGTTTCTAACCGATTTCTCATACACAAACAGCAGTTTACCGGTGTTGCCTGGTGAAACGTTGTTGTGATGCCTCGTGTAAGGAGGAGAAATGAGTACCATCACGTTTCCGACTTTGATAAAGGTTGGATTGTAGCCTATCACGATTGCAGTTTATCGTATCGCGACATTGCTGCTCACGTTGGTCGAGATCCAATGACTGTTAGCAGAATATGGAATCAGTGAGTTCAGGAGCGTAATACGGAACGTTGTGCTGGATCCCAATGGCCTCGTATTACTAGCAGTCAAAATGACAGGCATCTTATCCGCATGGCTGTAACGGATCGTGCAGCCACATCTCGATCACTGGGTCAACAGATGGGGACGTTTGCAAGACAACAACCATCTGCACGAACAGTTCAATGATGTTTGCAGCAGCATGGACTATCAGCTCGGAGGCCATGGCTGCGGTTACCCTTGATGCTGCATCACAGACAGGAGCGCCTGCGATGGTGTACTCAACGACGAACCTGGGTGCATGAATGGCAAAACGACATTTTTTCAGATGTGTCCAGGTTCTGTTTACAGCATCATGATGGTCACATCTGTGTTTGGCGACATCGCGGTAAATGCACATTGGAAGCGTGTGTTCATCATCGCCATACTGGTGTATCACCCGTCGTGATGGTATGGGGTGCCATTGGTTGCACATCTCAGTCACCTCTTGTTCGCACTGACGGCACTTTGAACAGTGGACATTACATTTCAGATGTGGTATGACTTGTGGCTCTACCCTTCATTTGATTCCTGCGAAACCCTACATTTCAGCAGGATAATGCACGGCCGCATGTTGCAGGTCCTGTACAGGCCTTTCTGGATACAGAAAATCTTCGACTGCTGCCCCAGTCAGCACATTCTCCAGATCTGTCACCAACTGAAAACGTCTGGTCAATGGTGGCCGAGCAACTGGCTCATCACAATACGCCAGTCACTACTCTTGATGAACTGTGGTATTGTGTTGAAGCTGCATGGGCAGCTGTATCTGTACACGCCATCCAAGCTCTGTTTGACTCAATGCCCAGGCGTATCATGGCCGTTATTACGGCCAGAGATGGTTGTTCTGAGCACTGATTTCTCAGAATCTATGCACCCAAATTGCGTGAAAATGTATTCACATGTCAGTTCTAGTATAATATATTTGTCCAACGAATACCCATTTATCATCGGCATTTCTTCTTGGTGTAGCAATTTTAATGGCCAGTAGTGTATTTGTTTATACATCAACAATACAATTTAAGTTATGAAACAATCACTGATTCACCCTATAACAAAAGATACTAACTAGGCATAATCAAAATAAATTAGAAAATAAATTACATACATAAAACTAAGCACAAAATTAGATCTGGTGTTGTATTGCTCAAAACTGAGGGCCAATCTTTCTCGTTTATGAAAATGCAGATTATACTCACATTTGTGAAAGATAATTAATTCAAAAATGAAAAAAATGAATTTTAAGGAGGCACATAGCAAAACAGGAGGGGAAGTAAAAGTATCCCAGCTTGCTTTGTCACAACCTGGTTCAGATTCTTTGATGACATCTTCATGATCTGAAGTGAGGATGAGGACACTATCTACATTTCTCCACAATCTCAACACCTTATCCTCCATTCACTTCACCTGGTCATCTTCAGCCCAACAAGCCACATTCCTTGATGTTAAACTGCAGCTTGAGGATGGCTACATAAGTACTTCTGTCCACAGCAAATCTACTTAACACAAATAGTATCTCCAACGGCTGCCACCAATTCCAAACCAAAGTGTTCCTTCTATACAGCTTAACTACCCTTTTTCATTGTGTAACTGCCTCTGTAGTGACAAGCAGTGCCTTTCCAAACATTCCAGTGATCTCACTATGGCCTACACAGAATGAAATAATCTTCACGCCTTGTCCATAAACAGATCTCCAGTAGCTTATCTCCCCAGTAACCTGTCTGCTGATGCTGCATCTAGCAGCCACTGTCAGTATTAGGATCTTCCCTCATACCCTTATCTACTATCCCTGCCCCTCCCTGCCTCAAGTCTCTACTGTATGTAGCCCCTCTGACATTCCAGTGAAGACTGCTCCCTTCAGATTGATTTGCAGGGGTGTCTTAGCATTATGACGGTACAAACCCCCTAGATGAATAGGTCTAGTATGCAAGGATTGCTTTGTGGAGAGTGAGCGCGCGACATGACGTGCCACTCACGGAAGCACGTGGCGCACCCGTGCGAGAATTGCAACTAGTCAGTGGAATGCCTCCACCACCGGGGGGCCACGTGGCCCGCAGCTTGGGGCATTGTTTGGTTTTTTGTGCACTTCGTGAAAACCATGTAACTTATGGTGAGGAGTGATGCGGCAGTGGATTGTGGTCAGCAATATGCACCTTCTGAAAGATCGATCTTTATTTTAAGTCATGAGATGCAATAGTTATAATAACTTGGAAATTGTTTAATATCATGAATACTGAAAAATTAAAAATGTCGCATCATAATGGATCGAGTGCCATAGTCATATGTTAAGATTCATAAATAATTAAGCTCATAAAAAGCAATAAACAAAGTTTGATGGGAAATTGTTTATAAAATTCAGTATAAAATTCATGGCATAAAGAACGGCACTATATAATATTTTGAGTGGCATCACAGGTATTTTAAACTATACACTTAACTTGCAATAGTTTTCATTGTTTGCAAATTATTACTAACATTTATCACCCATAATTAATTATTATAGATGTGAAGATCTTGAGCAGTGCAGCGTGTAGATTGATATAGATTACGTCTAAAAAGAGTGCTATATGCAGTTCTATGTCAAAACTTTGCAGCACAGATGTAAACAAACAAATTTGTGCTATGTGAGGAAATTTTGCAAAAAACTAAAACTTGATTTACGGGCAATAGAGTAATCCTAGAAATTAATGTAACATAGTAAATAAGATGTACTTTTTAGCATGGTTCTGATGGTGTACTCATTTTTGTTGAGGAATGCATGTGTCAAAATTTGTAACCTTAACTGGTGAGATTGGTACTTGCATAGCCAGCGGGGGTAGTCATACGAGCCTATGTAAGCGAGCGGCCATCTTGGCCGGGAGTCAGTTGTTCGGCAGTCAGTGAGCGTGTGGATGAGGGAATTGGCCAGTGAGCAGTGAGCGAGCCCCACTTGTGGGTGGCCCATGTGGTCGTTTGAATAAAAAAAATTTTCACGCCAATTTATTTCAACAAAGAGTATTGTTTAATAGTGCAAATGTGCATGCATATATTTGGTGAACTGGAAGTGCAATGATTATTTGTGTGAGTACAAATTATGAGGTACACATCGGCGTAAGTGATCATGTGGCGATCTGTGATTTCACGCAAAAACTGCTAGAACAAAGAGGATAGTGGGACTTGTGGTTCTGTTCGAGTTGATTGAGTAACTTTCGATAACAGCAGCCTACATTACTGCTATTGGGGTTTCAGAGTCAAATTAAAAACTGTAAACTGTCTCAGCAGTGCTAATTTCATTGTGTGAAAGAAAAGGATGACACCAATAAATAGTGAAGATATGAACTTAATTGAATTGTGTAGTGAAAAATGATTTTGCTATAATAATTGCCTAATTTTGTTCCCTAGCATAAACTGTACTCACGGCTGAGTGAATATTAATTCAAAAACTATAACTAATGCATGGGTGTGGAACAGTGTACTAATGCACCAATTGTGGAAATCATCCCCTGAGACTTACGTGAGAGCCAAAATTTCCACTAACATTTTTTAACGAACATTTGTATATGCAAATTCGTGTGAACTCTGCAAGCACACTTATTTTCGACCCCGTTGCAGCATCCATAAGTAACTCGTGTGTGTGTGTGTGTGTGTGTGTGTGTGTGTGTGTGTGTGTGTGTGTGTGTGTGTGTGTCTTTCACAATGTGCCTGGCTGCCACTCAACACCACCTCTGTGAGGAGAGTAGAAATCCATCCTGCTCATATTAGTAGAAAATATTACAATATCAGTAACAAATATTCCAGCACCTCCATCCTTTCTTTTACTTCTGCACATAATGTCTCCAATAGAATAACCACGAAGTCCAAAAAAGTCTGTCTGATCTTCTGACAGCCAGTGTTCTCACACATACAACATCAAGCATTGCAAAAATGTCAGAATTCTGATATTTTGTTCACAATGCAATGAATGTTCATTTGCATTACAGTAACAGATTTATTTTTACTGTTTATTGACTGTAAACCTTATCTCTTTCGAGTGTTGCTTTTAGCACCATGTCTACAGGCTGAAGATTTATTACCTATTGAGTCTCTGACTTTTACCTAAAAAAAGGATGTACATTCTTTTTATTATTCAAGCCATTGTTTCCATAGATAGTTTTAGTCTTCTTGAGCCTTCCTTTAAATGTTTCACTGAAAAAGTTGTACAGAAACTTCCTAACATCTTAGATTAAGTGTGTTACTTGTTTGGTGTGCAGATTGTGGGCAGCTCACTTACATCCAATCAGTGAATCTATTGTACCCAGAACACGGTATCTTAATTTTAATGTTTGCTTTTGTATTGAAAATTATACCTGTGAATTGCATTATCAACTATTGCATTTTTTATTTGTTTCCGTGCTGAAAAATTCTGCAGAACTTTGAAGCAAATATCTGTTTCATTTTTTGCAACATCATTCAAACTCTCTATAGAAATGATAGTCATTTTTCTAAGATATTCTTTTTCAAGGCCAACATGTACACTGCTCAAAAGAGGGAATATGACTCTGGGTGTCTGCCATACTCCATTGAGCAATAAACGAGGACTAAGTATATTAACAAATCTTTTACAAATTAAGTACAACACAAAACATCATTACGTCCTTGATTGTTTACATAAAAAGAAATGAAATGTCCAATGGGTGTCGAAAACAGAAGTGTTAACATCACTTATCCCAACATCCTAGGTGTTCATCATGATTCTGAGAACTTCAATAGTGTGTATGCATTCCGCAAGATTTATCACTGCATAACAGTATAAGTCTACAGTTACCATTGTTCTTGAAAGCTCATGAGTTCTTGGAGAGTCTATGGTGGGGCAGGTATATTTGTCAAATATATCCCACATACGCACAAAGAGGTTTCGGTTGGGACTCACCACTGGCCATTCCATTATTTAAATGTCTGGGCTTTGTAAGACATCCATATTGATGCCCATCGCATGGTCCCTGGCATTAGAAGGAATTCAGGAATTTTGCCATGTGCACCATCCACCACAATGTCCAACAGGATCTGTTTGATGTACTGTCTGATAGTAAGATGACCATGGACTTCAACAAGATCTACATGGCTGTCAAGACTGAAGCCTCCCCACATTATCACAAATCCTTTGAAATCTGTCGATTCCCTGGACAACATTTGGGAGGTACCACTCTCCACACAGAACACAGCCATCCCTTGCATCAGAGAATATGTGGATTCTTCTGTGAATAACACGTTTCACCAGTGATGACGTTGCCAGTTGACATAGAAACAGCAGAACTGAATGTGAGCTGCAAGATTTTGTCATGTCAATGGGGTACTCAGATAGGATGTCTGGGTCATACAGTCCTTTGTTGTAGCCAGTTCATTACAGTCTTTTTGTACACTGCAGCTCCAGTGCCCCTTCCGAGATCATCTTGCAGTGTTCTGGTCATATCTTTGTGACACCACAAGGCCAACATGATCAGAAATTGGTCTTCATGTGGGGTTGTAATTCATTGGGGACATTTTTGACTCAACTTGTGTACTGATGTGTCTCCCTGTAGCATGTCCACAACTTGCAGATAACAGATGGAGAGACACTGGCATCTGCAGCAATACGATGGAAAGTTCATGCTTATTGGATCAAACACATCACCCTTGCAAACTGGATTGCATTAAGATGTTGCATTGCATTTGCTTGGTTGAATACAATGTCCACAAATGACAACTGCCATCTGTGTACCTCACTAGAAAATAATGGAATGCCAGTACTCACTTCCATCTGATGGGTCACCTTCCACTGTAATGTACAACACAGTGATTAGATGGTGAATGATATTGTTGCATACATTGAAAGTGAAGATCTTGAGCCATGCAATAAGATCAAAGGTACTGGCTTGTATCAAAATAAATTATCACACTGGTTGCTGATTCACGTGTTCCCCTAATTCTTTTTAATTGTGTAGGGTTTTAGTGACCACTCCAGGTTTTGCTACAGCAGTCACTTCAGCATTTTTATTTATCTCTCAGTCAGCCTAGAATGTTTTCTGCCATAACTGTCTGTTAAATTCACAGTCATCTGAGTAGTCTTTGTCACAGTTATATAATGTGAAATGTCACATCTACTTTTATCAGTGAAGGTACTTGCTTTTGCAAAATTTGGTGGCATGTTTGCAACTGAAGCCCTCTTTTTGTGTCTTACTTCCTTCAACTTTTGTCACTTTCCAGTGTTATCTTTTCTCACTCCACTTGATTATTGGTTTAATTGTACTTTGCAGTTTCCAGCCTTGGGCCTATCGATGTCTTTTACACACTGACTATGATTTGAAAGCTTGAAACTAATTCACCTTACTCTGTTACTTCACCATAACAACTCTCATAAACCCCTTTTTAACCACATTACTTCCATCTTTTCTCACAGTAAAATTATGCATTTGTACATTTATGGCTATCTTAAGTCCTCAGTATTGCATTGGGTAGATTTTTGAAAACCATGCCACAACAGTGGATCTGGAAGCAAACAAGCTAATAACCATTGTATTTTATAGGTCACTGAAATACTCGTAAATAATGTAAGCAGCTAGAGAGTTTAATAAGATTTTGAATCTCATTTTCACTCAAACAGATCATAAACAGAAATGGGGACAATGGACATAGGATTAAATTTATTGTGGCAGAAAGAGGAAGCTTCACATAATTCAGAAGATAGACAGTCATTAATAGCTAAATCTCCAACACTATAAGTGTTTTAACATTCCCCAGTACACCTTCAAAAATCAAAACGATGTACCATGAATAAAAATGAAACAATGGGAATATATAGAAAACAAAGTGGAATACAATTAAATAACAAAACAAATCAAAATGGTGTATCAAACAAACCCTAATGTTTGGTGACAGCATCTATAGCATAAATGGTGACACAATGGCGTCATTGCACACTAATTTCAAAAGCTTCAGCCATGGAAGGTCGAATTTGGATTTCTGTATGAGTATGTGTGTGTGTGTGTGTGTGTGTGTGTGTGTGTGTGTGTGAGAGAGAGAGAGAGAGAGAGAGAGAGAGAGAGAGAGAGAGAGAGGGATGGTGGGGGGGGGGGGGGGAGAGAGAGAGAGAGAGAGAGAGAGAGAGAGAGAGAGAGAGACAGAGAAAGAGTTTAACTTTAACTTTTACATTTTAAAATAAATATTAAGTCTGCTGAAATAAGCTTTAAGAATATTATGTTGTTCTGATAAACTAAAATATTGTAAAGGTTTTATGGTTTTATTAAGAACCTTCCACTCTTTACATTTATTTGCTAGTGCATTTACTATTGCACGTGTGGCGGTGTAACATCTCTGACTGGACAAAAGGAAGATCGCTGCCCCAGGAGGCAAGGGGAATTTAGCATGCTCTGGACGCTTATAACAATTCCACAAGTTATGTATGCTGTACTTAGTAATAAGTAGTGTGGAAATTGTATCTCTATGGTGTGTCACTATTCTACTGTCGCACCTCCAGTACCCCGCTTCCCACATTGGTGACTCTGAATTTCCGTGCTGCACCACGATTTTGCTGTTAAGTCCAAAATCTACCATGTCAGTTACACCATCAAGAATGCTACCATTACAAATGGTACAACCTCACTGTTTTTTCAGCAATGTCGACAACATCTCTCAGCACGTGCTTGTGAATCCCATGAACATACCATATGCAAAATTGCTAAATATCCACCAGGGCTTGGACAATACCACAATGCCTAATGACAATGTTTTCATTGTTTGCCACATCTTTGGACCAACCTCATAGTGATGCTGATGTCAAGCACCAAAATGTGCCACAATGAGTGATGAATTTACTTTGTGATAAATATTCCACATTTGACACCAAGTGTATCTATTCCTGGTACTTCAGACAAAAGTGCTGCAGAGAATCAAAATAAACAATGGCCACCTATGTGTAAAAAAAAGTTAATCTAAGTGCCTTCAAACTAGACACAGGACAGTGCTAGTGATTATGAGTGTTATGGCATTCACACTGATGACCTGAAACATACAGGTTCCTCCCAAAGTACTGTTACATTTGAACAACAATGGCCATACCATTCTACCATTCTGTTTCATCATCCATCTGCCAGTGGACCACAAGTTCAAGGTTTACATCATTTTTCAGTAACTATGGATTCTGATTTTCAAAATCCAGTTCTGACCATTGTGACTAAACGTGTGTTCTACGAGACAGACTATGACATCACTCATATCCCACTCATACCAGCTGCACTGGGCATCACAACTCACTCGCTTCACATCCAGAACAGTGCTTCCTATATGCATCAACTGCACCCAGAACCAAAACCAACTACGGTCTCCAAGAATGCATTTTTCACGACCTCACCTTAGCAAGGTCAGATACCACTGTCTCCCAGTTTGAGTGACATCACACCCATGTCAGCTGTGTTTCAAATGACTGCACATCCACATGAACTCCATGAGACAGACTGTGCTGCTGGACAATAAATAGACCATGCCTTCCTTCTGTATGGTGCCAGGGCCTCATGCTAGTGATTATGAGTGTTATGGCATTCACACTGATGACCTGAAACATACAGGTTCCTCCCAAAGTACTGTTACATTTGAACAACAATGGCCATACCATTCTACCATTCTGTTTCATCATCCATCTGCCAGTGGACCACAAGTTCAAGGTTTACATCATCTTTCAGTAACTATGGATTCTGATTTTCAAAATCCAGTTCTGACCATTGTGACTAAACGTGTGTTCTACGAGACAGACTATGACATCACTCATATCCCAGTCATACCAGCTGCACTGGGCATCACAACTCACTCGCTTCACATCCAGAACAGTGCTTCCTATATGCATCAACTGCACCCAGAACCAAAACCAACTACGGTCTCCAAGAATGCATTTTTCACGACCTCACCTTAGCAAGGTCAGATACCACTGTCTACCAGTTTGAGTGACATCACAACCATGTCAGCTGTGTTTCAAATGACTGTACATCCGCATGAACTCCATGAGACAGACTGTGCTGCTGGACAATAAATAGACCATGCCTTCCTTCTGTATGGTGCCAGGGCCTCATGCACGTTCTTGCATACATTTTTCGTTGTCTCAGACATCTGACATTGGAAGAGTCGTACCTAGCATGTGAGCTCCACTCACACGTGCAGCCATTCTTCACACAGTGACCTGAGTTCTATGCACATCGATGTGGGATGCCAACAGCAACCATTCTGCAACATGACTTGCCTCATCACAGACCTACGTACATTGAGCCACATTTCATTCTTGTCTCACGCTCTGGTGCACCTATGTCTCCCATGTCTCCTGTGCCATGCCACACCCACCTCATGATGATACCCTACAATAAAACAACTGACGGCCATCATACCATCCACCACCATCTGAAAGTACTGTTGTTCTGTGCAGACTCTCCCATGATGTGGCTTGCCCTCAGCAAGTGTTTTATATCAACCAGTGACATCATTGGGGGCAACGAGATGTTCACCACTCTCCTTAACCACCTTGGAGGCAGTGTGGACCTTGTTAGCGACTTGCTTTTTGACATTACACCTTCTCACAAATTCAAAACTGCCAAGACACTTCTGCTACAATGACTAACATGCATGCCTGATCTGTAGTTACAACCTGTTGTCAGCGAGACTACTCAGGGCAACAGCATGCCGTCTTCGACCTGGTGCTGCCTGAGAGTTCTAATTGACACAGTGCTCCTGCCTGATCATGCGCTCCTAAAACTGCCATTATGCTTTAGTCGATGCCCACTATGTGTGTGTCGAGAACAATGTCGCACAATCCCAGCCAAGGTGCTCATATATTCTGTGCTGCCGGGACCACCTGATGATGACAGGTCTGCCCCAAACTGCGCTCTGCCACCCGCGTCTACCACGCTACGCACCTTTCATGGCTGTGGTGGACAACACCTGCATACATTATCAGCGAAAGTTATTGCCCACCCAGCTGGTCACTGCCCCAACTCGGTCCATAAACATATGCCGCACGGACTCAGTGCAGCGCCGGCTTCCACACTCATCGTAAAGCAATGCTACTTACGGTTTCACACTAGATTTGGGCGTTGGGCAGGACGCACAGTGCTGCAGACGACCTTGCTCCTACCCAAACTAGAATGGCGACCTGACACAGGTGCACCAGGCCACTCTGCATTATCACAACACCTCTGCATACCACAACAAAACAGCACCGAAGCTGTGTCTAAACGGGCAGATGGTTCATGACTATTCATCCGTGACAGGCACGTGCATACGTACTACCTCGTTGACACTGGGGCCAATGTGAGCAACTACTGCCTGCTTTCCACCTACTACGCTGCCGCATGCGGCCAATGACACTGTAATCACAGTTGCTGGAACTACACATCTCACGCTCGGCCTCAGATACGCAAATATGCTGGACATTCCCAGTGGCAGAGACAGTTGACCAGTTGTGGGAGCTGGCACTACCAACTACTGCTGGATTTAAATTGCAACGTTGTATTAACGATGGGATGGCGAGCAGCCCATCTGTGGTGAGGTTATCAATACACTACCTGCTGGCACTATAACGCCCTCTGTCACACTGCTGCCACTTGACACACCACTTGACCTGAAGTTCCAAAACGAAGCACTTTCCAACCAGCAACACTTAAAGGTAGCGGAGTACAAATCTTTACATCTTTACAATGAGGTCACACATCTCCCCAGCGACAACAACAGAAATGAATTGAAGACACCACCACATGACTACAAGCAGCTCAACAGCTCCTCGATGACCGTCATCATCCAGACACCGAACGCTACCGTGGCACTGCTACTAGGAACACCTCTCGTGTCAGTGAATTGTTCCGAGACAATGCCATGTGATGTTAACAGCAGCAGTGAATCACAAATCGTGTCATGGCCCGCCGCAAGGACTCACTCGACGCTCCCCCATTAGACCACATACAATCTGTGTCATGCAGAACAGTAGAGCCCACCACATTACAACCACACCAGGTCCCCCTGTTCATTGCCACCCTCCATCATCTAGCTCCCTACAAACTTAAAGCAGCTAAGGCTGTGGTGTATGAACTCCTATGAGCTGGCATAGTCAGGCCATCGGACAGTGCTCAGGTCTCTTCAATTAAACTAGATCCTAAAGAGAATGGTACGAGGTGCATTCAAGTTCTAAGGCCTCCGATTTTTTTTCTAATTAACTACTCACCCGAAACTGGCGTTACTTCTCGACGTAATCGCCCTGCAGACGTACACATTTTTCACAACGCTGACGCCATGATTCCATGGCAGCGGCGAAGGCTTCTTTAGGAGTCTGTTTTGACCACTGGAAAATCGCTGAGGCAATAGCAGCACGGCTGGTGAATGTGCGGCCACGGAGAGTGTCTTTCATTGTTGGAAAAAGCCAAAAGTCACTAGGAGCCAGGTCAGGTGAGTAGGGAGCATGAGGAATCACTTCAAAGTTGTTATCACGAAGAAACTGTTGCGTAATGTTAGCTCGATGTGTGGGTGCGTTGTCTTGGTGAAACAGCACACGTGCAGCCCTTCCCGGACGTTTTTGTTGCAGTGCACGAAGGAATTCGTTTTTCAAAACATTTTCGTAGGATGCACCTGTTACCGTAGTGCCCTTTGGAACGCAATGGGTAAGGATTACGCCCTCGTTGTCCCAGAACATGGACACCATCATTTTTTCAGCACTGGCGGTTACCTGAAATTTTTTTGGTGGCGGTGAATCTGTGTGCTTCCATTGAGCTGACTGGCGCTTTGTTTCTGGATTGAAAAATGGCATCCACGCCTCATCCATTGTCACAGCCGACGGAAAGAAAGTCCCATTCATGCTGTCGTTGCGCGTCAACATTGCTTGGCAACATGCCACACGGGCAGCCATGTGGTCATCCGTCAGCATTCATGGCACCCACCTGGATGACACTATTCGCATTTTCAGGTCGTCATGCAGGATTGTGTGCACAGAACCCACAGAAATGGCAACTTTGGAGGCGATCTGTTCAACAGTCATTCGGCGATCCCCCAAAACAATCCTCTCCACTTTCTCGATCATGTCGTCAGACCGGCTTGTGCGAGCCCGAGGTTGTTTCGGTTTGTTGTCACATAATGTTCTGCCTTCATTAAGCTGTCGCACCCATGAACGCACTTTCGACACATCCATAACTCCATCACCACATGTCTCCTTTAACTGCGATGAATTTCAATTGGTTTCACACCACGCAAATTCAGAAAACGAATGATTGCACGCTGTTCAAGTTAGGAAAACGTCGCCATTTTAAGTATTTAAAACAGTACTCATTCTCGCCGCTGGCGGTAAAATTCCATCTGCCATACGGTGCTGCCATCTCTGGGACGTATTGACAATGAACGCGGCCTCATTTTAAAACAATGAACATGTTTCTATCTCTTTCCAGTGCGGAGAAAAAAATCGGAGGCCTTAGAACTTGAATGCACCTCGTACTTTACATCTATGTGGTGACTACTGCTACCTCAATGCCCATACTTATGGTCATTGACAGCTACCCCGTTCCAAACTTGCATGATTTTTCTCACGTCTTGGCTGCCATATGGACTAAAAGACCTGGCACAGACAAGTCAAAGATTTATTGGCAGCATAGTGTTCAGTTTGCCTTTCTGTTATACCTATCTACAAGATGTCATAATATTTTCACTAAACGAGCAAGACCACAACGACCAACAGCATAAGCATTCGCCTCTTCTCCCAACACACACAATCGCCGTTTTCGGTGGCACATTTGACGCAAAGCACGTCCTTCTACCTCGAAGGCGGCGCGGAGTACGCGCTCGGCGTCTTGTGTCAGGCGACTGCCGAACGTGGGTGAGACACACTACGCAGCTGCTCGCTGCACCGCCTGCCATTCGCTTGGTGCTTGCGGCCTCCGACACTCGCTGGCGACGCAATTATAGTCCTTGTTAAACCAGCCTCTCATGGGATCGTGATAAATGATAAGTGTCAACTCTGACAATCCGATGACCTTTGTCAGACACCACGCCAACACATCTGGGGTGGGTGGCTTCATTTGGCTAAAAATTCTTTCCACTTCTGCATTCGACCATGGTAACATTAGTCGTGACAGTGCAAAAGTTGTCAATTCGTGAAATGGGTTGACGTCATTTGCATCTGTATGTTGAAGCAGTTCACTCCAGAAATTAACAGCGTCTGTTTCGGACCATTTGACAAGAGCTGAATTTTGTCATTGAAAATCAGATTTTGTTATTGTGCCAGGATCAATATTACACAATTCAAGGAGAGGAATCAATGCCTCTTAACGACACGAAGAGCTTCAGACACTGAAAGAAGTGAAATTCTCCTAAAAATGTCAATGTTGTCTGAAAGTTTGCAACAACTGAATTATTAATTGGTACACAAAGCGGATGCATCTCCGACATAGGACATATTCTTGTTCTGGGTATAATTCAGATTTTCTCAATATATTAATCTTATTTTACAACTAATATCCTAGATATGTTTTGGGATCTAAGCGGTTTTCAGAGTCAAATTTTAATTTTCTTTGCATGATATGTAGGGACAAAAACTTTTTTATTAATGATTCTATTAGCACAACGTGGTTATTTAACAACTTACACGGATCCTCTGTTTTGGGGTTCAATGTTATTAACCAGATGCAAATTTGAAAGAATTGTTTTGAAAAATATTTAAATACGCCTAATTGGATTCATCAGGAAACATTGAATAAAGCATCTCTTTAGTGCAACAGTTGTCTTTGATTCGCGTTATTTCAATGTACGTTCTAAGCTCTAACCGCCGGTCTGTAGTTCTTGTAGCTCTATGAGCAACTATCACATATCACACGCGCATGGAATTTTAAGGGGGTTCTGCTCCTTTGACAGTCTGATAAATATCACTATTCAAGTGTTTGCTAGTTGAAGAATGCAAAAACCAATTATATGTTTCCCTAACTAAGAAGTCCAGATTTCCTGGAGTGTCTCACTTGCAGCAGAAGTAGCAAGTTGAACCGAATGACTTACACATTTTTTAACAATCAAATCCAGAATTATAATTTCCAAAATTTGATTGACGCCATTGTGAACACTTACAATTATATTCGTAGTGTCTGTGCCTATACCCTGCAGTTTGTTTAGATCTAATTTCAATTCTTGAGGCGTGTCTTTATTTGCTGTTACACTAGACTGCGCATTCTAATGTTCAATATCAGTTAATTTTAAAAATGTTGTAACGATCGCATTGGTTGCAGCACTGTAATATATTATCGTTACGGTACGATATTCCTAAAAATTTAGTTACACTAATGTCTGTTGATTCATTAATTATAATGATATACATGCTGTCACCAATATCTTACCGCAAATTTTTCACACAAAATACCTCCTTATTACATGTTCTATAGCTGCACTACATTTTGTTCTAGTTATTTTAAGTTTTCTGGCAGTCTATTGTCTGTGAATTTGCTCTTGGACAAATCAGTTAAGTGATGAGATGACATGATCGGACAATGGGTGGAAACAAATAATGCCAAGGGAACCCTCAGCTTGATTCACATCTGAAAACTCTTTCACGGTTTTGAAAGGTATTTTTGTTTGTTGACAATGGTGCTGCCGCTGTCTTGTGTTCTTTTTATTTACGCCACTACAGCTTATTATTGCAGCAGAACGTGCTAACAAAATATTACGGTGAAATTTAACAATATGCTCTTGTGTCATCGCTTTCAATTCTTTCCAGCCAGTCTGCAAATTTATTATCGCGTAGCGATTCTGCACGAAATTTCTGGGCATACTGTCCCTTTACTTTACATACGATTAGCACTAACGCAACGGCAAGTGGCTTAAGAAACACCACATTACCACCGCCACTACAGATATGCACTGTGCATGCAATTGCAGATTTATTAATACTAGAGCGCATAACAAAACGGGTGCATAACAATACGGCCACAAACAACACGGAAACGAAGACAAAATGCCATGTATTGTATATGTTTAAGTGATATAAATTTAAGAGCTACTAGACGTTAGCAAAATTAAATAGAGCTGTTTGCTCTATGTAGAAGGGATCAAGTGATTATAAAAAATAATTTTACAATGAACCCACCAAAATCTTTTTAAAATCCACCATAATTCACACCAGCCAGTAGATGCAAAATCTGCACATTAGACAGGTACTCAAAACCACCAAATTTAGTGGGAAAAATCACTAACTTCGCAATACTGCCCCAGAGTCCAGTCCACAGCCACCCACACCTCACCGACCGCAAATTTACGAACTCAACCCTGCGGGCTTTCAAATAAAATGAAATGGTGTGGTGATGTGGTCCTCAAATACGTACCCTCCGATTCAGAGTTGAAATATTAAGAGTTTTGGCTGGTTTCGTTGTCTAGGGGCTTGGATACACTGCACTACAAGCCAAATACTGCTGAGTCTACAGCATACAATATGAATATACACATGAATCGAATGCTCGAAGGTTCCATCACTCGGCAATTGTGAATGTAACGTAGAAATTTATAAATGAAAGATTGCAATTAAATAAAATCTGCAGGTACAATCTTAACGCATTTAAATTATGAGTACAATAGTAGAATTACTTTTAGAATGTGGTATATTTCTGCAAAACACTTACTTGTGTCGATGATCCAGCAATTAAATAAAATATAAGTTGAATAACAGGGAAACAATAGATTTCTATAGTATGTAATTAGTTATGAACAACAACATAGCTCGCGGGCTTTCACTCCACAACACACACTACGTCCTCACCGTAGGAGCCACGGAAATCTCACAAGTCGGCACTACGGAGTAATTCTATCGGCCTTGACAACGCGCAAACCGCTCCACGCTCAAGTCTCTGCCGCGAGCGTGCATCCGTCGCGCAGTCAGTCCCGCATTCTCTCCGTGTCCTGTGCGACCGTCTCTCGCGCCGCGCTGTTCTGAACTGCCCATTCACGAGCGTTGTGACTGGCTAGAGCACTCCCGCCATATCTTCAAGCCAACGCAGATTCACAAACACAATGAAACACATTCAAAATATTGGACTTACATTTAAATAAGTTGAAATTAAATAAATATTCCTACGGCTGGACCATAAACACGCTCTAACATACATTATTAAATATATAAACAAATTAAATAAACACATATCAAAGGAATAGCAAGAAAAATTAGGCCAGTAGCCTAATGCCTCTGTGCTTTCTAAAACACAGTAAATACTTGACCAATTTCATGAATAGTATATATCAAATATAAACAAAGACGTAGATGAATAAATATATTTATAAGCATGCTGCTACCGTTCTTTCGTGTAACTGTGGAGTACTTATGGCCTGACGCGATCGATAGTAATCAGCCACTTTGACTTTCAATAATTCATGTACTATTCAAGTTACATGCCTGTAATTTACACCAATTTAGGTTTACACTAATAACTTTCTAAAGACACTTCGATCAACAAAATCGGAAGAACCGTTTACATTTTGGAAATTCGTTGCTGGGTGTTACCTGTATAATTTACAGTCAGATACTAAACTTTAAACTAATAAAGATATTGAAAATCTGATTACATCATCAGAATCGTCGTGCAAATAATGATAATGTACGTGTATCTTTTTGAGGTATCATGATTCATCTGGATACTATTAATTTCTATACAAACTGTGAAATGTCTGCCATTAAGGTTTCACAAAGTCCGCCATCTTTGGCACTGTCGACATACAAGTCTCTTTCATCAACACAGCGTCACCATGGAATACCCAGCCACGCAGCTGATAGACCACGCGCTGGGGCTACCCTTCATGTTCAGCTAAAGTTCGAATATTTCCAGGGCGCCACAACTCGCTCGTTACCTCACACACCTCCACTTATTAAAATTCTGGCCTCTGCAGAATGTTCAGAAATATCACCCTTCAGTTCATACAAGTACATATAAAACAAATTTCAAAGAACTGAACTAAGTGATTAAAACGACAGGCCAATAGTGTTTACAAGATTTTTGTAGTGGTGTGGGAGCAGTATGAATTTTGAAATAAAGTTAAACTAACACAAATTATCAACGTAACGGCATATTAAATAAATGCCTTCATTTCAGTTATGCATAAATAATTTTTTGGACAAGAAATAAAATTTTTAAATGCACTTTTACTTATGTGCGATTTTATAAGCACTTCTTGTGCCACTCACTCAGCTCTGAAGCCGGGTTCACACACGCAACGAAAATATCGCCACAAGTCAAGTCATCCTGAAGTGGCACTGTGAGCTACCGTTCACACAGGACGCCACAAATTCTTCGTAATTGCGCAGTTTGCAAAATGGCGTCACCTGTATCAGCTGTTTAAACGGTTGTACATATTACTAAATAAGATGTTTTGGAAACATAATAAATGTAAAATATTACTTAGCAAAGTGTTTCTCGTCTCTGTTGTCTGGACTACATGTTTTAAGAACCGGTCTGCAGCTTCAAACCAAGCAAGCCTGGGTTATAAATACCGTCTGTAGACGCACCACTCTTAAGTAATTTCAGTACTTTTTTATGTTCATTCATGTAAGCATTTCGAATGCTTCGAATTTTTAACTTTGTTGTAGCTACATCAATTCCAGGTACATATTCACGCATACTGTTTATTATTTCAATTAATGCAGCATCTCTCAAATTTCTGTCTTTGTATGATTCGCTTTTGTGGTTCCAAAGGCATTCTCGTTCTTGATAAACCTCCAAGAATCTCATAATTGTCGCTGTTGACCACTTTTTCGACATATTAATAGCAAACGCACAATCAAAAGCACTATCTGCGAACGAATACGCACTAGAAACGTTTGAATCCAGCCGCGAGGTAGCAATCGAATGACGTTATTCGATTGTGGAGAAGACAAAATGGCGCAACAAAGTACACTCCTGGAAATTGAAATAAGAACACCGTGAATTCATTGTCCCAGGAAGGGGAAACTTTATTGACACATTCCTGGGGTCAGATACATCACATGATCACACTGACAGAACCACAGGCACATAGACACAGGCAACAGAGCATGCACAATGTCGGCACTAGTACAGTGTATATCCACCTTTCGCAGCAATGCAGGCTGCTATTCTCCCATGGAGACGATCGTAGAGATGCTGGATGTAGTCCTGTGGAACGGCTTGCCATGCCATTTCCACCTGGCGCCTCAGTTGGACCAGCGTTCGTGCTGGACGTGCAGACCGCGTGAGACGACGCTTCATCCAGTCCCAAACATGCTCAATGGGGGACAGATCCGGAGATCTTGCTGGCCAGGGTAGTTGACTTACACCTTCTAGAGCACGTTGGGTGGCACGGGATACATGCGGACGTGCATTGTCCTGTTGGAACAGCAAGTTCCCTTGCCGGTCTAGGAATGGTAGAACGATGGGTTCGATGACGGTTTGGATGTACCGTGCACTATTCAGTGTCCCCTCGACGATCACCAGTGGTGTACGGCCAGTGTAGGAGATCGCTCCCCACACCATGATGCCGGGTGTTGGCCCTGTGTGCCTCGGTCGTATGCAGTCCTGATTGTGGCGCTCACCTGCACGGCGCCACATACGCATACGACCATCATTGGCACCAAGGCAGAAGCGACTCTCATCGCTGAAGACGACACGTCTCCATTCGTCCCTCCATTCACGCCTGTCGCGACACCACTGGAGGCGGGCTGCACGATGTTGGGGCGTGAGCGGAAGACGGCCTAACGGTGTGCGGGACCGTAGCCCAGCTTCATGGAGACGGTTGCGAATAGTCCTCGCCGATACCCCAGGAGCAACAGTGTCCCTAATTTGCTGGGAAGTGGCGGTGCGGTCCCCTACGGCACTGCGTAGGATCTTACGGTCTTGGCGTGCATCCGTGCGTCGCTGCGGTCCGGTCCCAGGTCGACGGGCACGTGCACCTTCCGCCGACCACTGGCGACAACATCGATGTACTGTGGAGACCTCACGCTCCACGTGTTGAGCAATTCGGCGGTACGTCCACCCGGCCACCCGCATGCCCACTATACGCCCTCGCTCAAAGTCCGTCAACTGCACATACGGTTCACGTCCACGCTGTCGCGGCATGCTACCAGTGTTAAAGACTGCGATGGAGCTCCGTATGCCACGGCAAACTGGCTGACGCTGACGGCGGCGGTGCACAAATGCTGCGCAGCTAGCGCCATTCGACAGCCAACACCGCGGTTCCTGGTGTGTCCGCTGTGCCGTGCGTGTGATCATTGCTTGTACAGCCCTCTCGCAGTGTCCGGAGCAAGTATGGTGGGTCTGACACACCGGTGTCAATGTGTTCTTTTTTCCATTTCCAGGAGTGTAGAACCAAGTTCAACTTTTTGTGGCGTGACAAAAGTTGCGCTTCTTAAATGGCGCCACCGAAAACTAGGAGTTCACACATGCAACTACAAAGAAACTGCAGTTCGCCATTCGCAGTGGCGATACTTTGTTCCCTGTGTGAACCCGGCTTAAGGCTCCTTCATGCACTAATTTTTTCTGTTGCACTACAAACGCTCACATGGATTTTAGCACGAAGTATTGATCAACTCACATCAGTCTTTTGATCAAGTGCCTTGCAGAAATCGTGTCTGCCTCTGAATTACGAGTTCCACCATTTATTATGACAAATCTGTCTACAACGAAAACCAAAATTAGAAACCCCACAACAAACCATTTCCCAAAACCAACCAGGATCCTCGCTAAAGATTCCTTCCAGCAGAAAATGATGCTTTAGGAACAAAGTCACAGGGCAAACGACTGAATCACAATAAGCTCAAATTCCTATAAGTTCTATTTAATTGACTTTAATAAATCCTTCCTACCTCCATGCACCAAAAAATACAATTTTAATGCCCTTCAAATTGACCACTACATTCTTTCCCACACTCTTATACAAAGCATAAATCAATACATGTCACTTAAATCCACGAGGTCACTGACCTCCACTCACCCTCAGTGCCTAAACTTCCCTCTTTTGCACCTGTACAGTGTCACAATAAACTAACAAATTACTAATGAATCCGCAAATAAATATATAAATTATCCCTTGAAAATTACTACCACTAATTACAAATTAGAACAGCTTTTAACTTTTCCCCTTTCTCTATATACTCTTGACTGCATCAATCACTTCCTTAATTCTTTTATGCATATATACTTCCTCACTCCAATCCTCAGTAACTATGGTATGAGCAATTTGATTTTTACTTGTTAAGTCTTTTAAATTTTACTTGCCTTTTATGATTCTGAGTTTCAAATTCTAGGCATTTCCCTACACAATTAAGTGAAGTATTGTATTTGCACAGGAAGTCAGTTCCTAAAATTACATCCTTTACTAGACCACTCACTACAAAACATTCTATCTCAAATTTATTTTCTCCACATTTAAATTCTAAAAGTATTTGTTGTCTTATTGGCTTACTCATACCACCAACTGCCATTTTAACCTGAACGCCAGTGACTGGGAAGATTAGTAGTTTCCTATTTCTGATCATGTTCATAAAACTTTCCGACCACTGACACATTACTACCTGAATCTAGAAGTGCATCTACCATTTCTTTGCCAACTCTAATTTCAGTAATTGGCTGTACATTTACTATTTCCTTTCGTTCTAAATATTTCTCCATTAATAAATCATTTTTTGTGTCTCGTCCCTTCTCTTCCAATTTTAGCGTCAAAACATCCTGTTCTATCCATCCCTCAATCTCATGTTCATCCCAAAATAATTCATTAAATATTTCCCTCGCCCCAAATTCATTCCTTCCCTTTTCTCAACTTCTAGCAATTTCCACATATGTGGCAGTAGCGATCGTAACGGTCTACCGGACCAACGCCCAGCAGTCACTCTAAAATCACACTCCTCCTTCATATTACACAAACTATCCCCATCCACACTATTTACTTCAGGCCTTTCTAAATTTTCTGTTAGTTCTTCCACACATTTCGGCGATTCATTACCCACAGCATCCACAACTTCATTGCTTTTCCCCTCCAAAATATCGACACTTGCAACTTCAACAAAATCACACATCAATTCACTGTTAAACACTTAATCTTCGTGAAATAATACATCGATGCCTAAGCCATCATCGCCATAAATATTCATCTCAGCAACCTTATCTGCTGATACTCCATTTAAATCACAGCATAAATTCACATCAGAAACCTTACTTTCCTCCGTCGACAAATTAACTTCACGTGAATCATACACAACTTTATCCTCCGCCACTACATTACACAAATTGCTGCTACCTTGTTGTACAATTTTGGGATGTCCAGACTTGCTACATTCTGATGTATCGGACAAAAAGCAGCACACATGGCCATTTTTACACACATTTCATTCAGGCTAACCCCCGATCCTACTTTACATACAGTCTCACATTCATACTCTGGCAAACGTTTTAGATCCTCACATTCATCGATAAGTTTCGTTTTGCCTTCATTCGTGACTAGAAACGCGTAAATTCCTTCCTCCAAATAATCAATACCGGTACCTTTTGCATCATTGCATAAATACCTTTACTCTGTTAAACAGAAATCATCTACCTCTGCCGATATATTTTTAACTTCAACTGCTGGCGAGACCAATGCTAAGCCTCCCTTAGTAGCATTTACGCTTTCCACCGAAACACAATCACCCTCACTTGCTGCTGGCGAGACCAAACCTACGCTGCCTGCACTAACATCGAAGCTTTTCGCCGATTCACAAATACTTCCTACTACAACACCTTTCTTACTGCAATTGCTACTATTTGCTAATACCTCTTCAGAACTCTCCACACAATTTGCTTTCACAAAATTCGTATCCTCTTTAACTTCTTTTTGAATGACTGAATCTTTCCATTCATCACTTTTACTTAAATCTCTCACAAATCCATGCTTCCGCCGTTTGCGCCTGCTTTTATTGAAAGAGCCAGCTATATAACCTACCTCATTAACATACTCCATATTACATATTACAAGGCTTTCTCCAAATCTATCAACATTTCTACCATTACCATTATCTCCAGTCCTTTTCATAACCTGTTTAGATCGCTATTCCCGGACCTAAGATGTGGTGAACATCAGTTTCCCGATCGGTTGTTACACGATTGCACACCGTGTGAATTTCCTCCGTCAAATCTGCATTCTTTACTTGGATCCCGTTCACGGGAGTTGTCACTCCTGTTCGTTTTCCGATAATTCGTTTGACTTCTCTCACGATTATTATCTTGGTGGTGATGATTTGTATTCCCATTTTGATAAGTACCACCCAGTTTGCTTTGAGGTTTGAACTTCAAAGCCCTCTAATTTTCCTACGAATTCTAGAAATTCGTCCACGGAATCACATGGACTATGGACAAGATCCCACTTCAAATCTTCATGTAATCGCCTTTTTAATGTGGTGATTTTTGTTAAAACCCCCAACGGGTGTTTCAGATGCATAAGCTTACCAAGTTCGCGCTTGCAAAAATCTCTCATCGTCGCATTACTGTAGCTGTAACTCGGCCCGTTTAAGAATTCATTTTGGATCTGCATCTGTTTTGCCTTGCTCCCAAATTTATACAAAAAACACTTTTCGAACTCTTCATATGATTCGCAGAAACTGCATTTAACATTTTCCCAAGACTGTGGGTCTCCTTCCAAATGCCATTTAACGTATTTTATTTTCTCTTCGTCCAACATGCTATGAACAAAAGCGTCCCTACACGCAGCCAACAAATTTACTGTGTGGTATCTTCCGTCATCTGTGTAGCATTTCACAGATCCGGTATTTGCCTAAGGGATATTTATAACTGGTGTGGCCTGTTGGGAGACTGACGACTTTAAATCGCTTTTTATCTGTTGCAATTGTTTTGTAAATTCATTGACACTAGTGATACTGGACTATTTTGTCTTTAATTTTGCTCACTTCTTTTTCCCCCTCACCTACACGATTGGCAATGTCACTAATTGCTAAAATTATATCGCCTTTATGAGCATCTTGCGCTTTTATAGTCACCTACCTTACCCCCAAGTTCCATATGTATCTTATCCATTTTTTTCGAAGATCTTTGTCTACTGATCCGATTTTAGATTTTACAATTACAACTCCGCCTGCAATTTTCCCCATATCCGCTCGGACACAATTTAGTTTATCATCAATTGCTTTTTCAAGGTTACCAATAATTTTTTCAACTTTCTCTTTCACAGTGGAACCTATTTCAGTTCGCATTGTACCCATATCTGTTCGAATTGTACTGATGTTATTTGCCATTCCCTGGATCATTTGCATTAGCTGAGACTTCATAACTCCCCCACATTCATTCCCCTTGCCTTAATTCCTACTAGATACACTTTCACGCTCTGATTTCGGACTAACTGGCTCACTTCCGTTTTCAGAATTACACATACTAGGTGACTGTTTTATATTCGCGAGATCTATAAGTGGAGCTTGAACTTCAAAGTTAAACACTATCTCACTATTAGTGCAGGCACTTATCTGATCTGAGATGGTTCTCTCTGCCATGGTGATGCCATAGTGGAAGTCAACATTGAAGACTGCTCTGCAGTACTCGAAGAAGCTGCCGCTGTACTGCTGTTGATCTGCGTTCGCCACTGGAGAAGTCGCCAGAGGTAGTTGTTGCGGCTGCTGGTTACCGCGTGTTCCAGCGGTTTCCGAAACCGCGGTCCGTTAAACGCGCAAACCGCTACTGTTTCATGCACTCGACTTATTTAGACTCTGAGCCACCATGCAAATTGCCTTTAACGTGATAGATTAGGCCCACTATCGATAGCCTGTGTTAGTTGTGAAAATTACTGCGTAATTTCACTATTTCCAGACACGTATTTGCGGAAAAAACCGATCTCACACTGTGTTTTGTGAGAGGTTCACTCTACAGAAATCTCTACTGGTTTTGCAAAGGTTTTTACACTTCGCATAGTACACTGAATAACAGAGAGCAAAGGAATTACCACTTTGCAGGACACAAACCCTGGACAAGCCCCCAGTTGCGTGCTTTCAAGTAATAAATGATGTGAGGTGTTGGGTGGCCCTCAACTACGTACCCTCAGACTCAGAGATGATATATTAAAAGTTTTGGCTGGTTTCATTGTCTAGGGGCTAGGATACGTAGTTGCAGCATCATACGCCAAATACTGCTGAGTCTGCAGTATACAATATTAATATACACATGAATCAAATGGTTGAAGGTTCCTATCACTGGGCAACTGCGAATTTTGAACGTTATATAGAAATTTATAAATGAAAGGATGCAATTAAATAAAATCTGCAGGTACTATTTTAAAGACTTAAAATGATGAGTACGATAGCAGAAGTACCTTTAAGAGTGCTCTTTATTACTGTAAAACTCTTACTGGTTTCGATGGTCCAGCAATTAAATAAAATATAAGTTGAATAACAGAGAAACAACAGATTCCTACTTCACGTAATTAGACATGAACAACAACATAGCTCGCGAGATATTCACTTCTAAACGCATGCTATGTCTCCACTGCAGAAGCCACGGAAGTCTCACAAGTGCACAAGTCGGCACTACGAAATATTTCTATCTCCTGCAAACTGCTCCACTCTCCAAGTCTTTCCTGCGACCGTGTGTCTGTCGCGCTGTACTGTTCAGGACTCCCATGTCGTGTGCTGTACTCCCCCACTTGCATAGATTCTCCCCATTAACGAGTGCTGTGATTGGTTAGAGCGCTCCTACCATGTATTCAAGCCAACGCACACTCACAAACATTGAAACACATACGAAATACTGGATATACATTTAAATAACTTGAAATTAAATAAATATTCCTATGGCTGGACTATAAGCACACTCTAAACCATTATTAAATACATAAGTAAATCAAATAAACATACATCAAAGGAATAGAAATTAAATAAATATTCCTACGGCTGGACCATAAACACGCTCTAACACACGTTATTAAATACATAAACAAATCAAATAAACATATATCAAAGGAATAGAAACAAAAGGTAGGCCAGTAGCCTAATGTCTGCGTGCTTTCTAAAACACAGTAAATATTTAACCAATTTATTTATGAGTAGTATATATGGGATATAAAACAAAGACATAGACGAATAAATATATTTATAAGCATGCTGCTACCGTTTTTTTGTGTAACTGTGGAGTACTTATTGCCTGACACGATGAATTGTAATTGGCCACTTTGACCTCCAATAACTCATGTACAATTCAAGTTACATGCCTATAATTTATACCAATTTAGGTTTACAATAATAGCTTTCTAAAGACATGTCGATTGACAAAATCGGATGAACTGTTTAGATTTTGAAAATTCGTTGTTGGATGTTACTTGTATAATTTACAGTCAGATACTGCGGTCCCGGTTGCCTACGATGGACTGGAGGCCGAGCGGTAACCTCTCCAGTTGTCAGGATGCTAGTAAATGACTGAGGACGTGTCAGAAATGCCAGAGAAACATTATTAATTCATGACACCTTTATGTGGCCCGCGTAACACAGGCTGGCTGAACTTAGTGATATCAACGACCTTCCCGGAGTCCTCGCTGACTTGAAGCGATGGCACCAGCTCCGGGCCGCACCAGTCTTGCTAGCACAGCGCCGCGTGCTGTGACGTAGCGGAGGAATGTCCTTACTTCGTACTTCGACCGCGCGCATAGCTGGTGGCACCCAGCTGGCCGGCCGGCTCAGCGGCGGACAGCAGGAGGCTCCGGGTTGGAGTCCCGGTGCTGTCGGCACGAGAAGCGTTCTCGTAGTGTGGAGTGTACTCTATCCCAGCCCGTCTTCTTCCCTGTTCCTCCTGGTGGCTCGTTCGTGGTGGACGGATGGAACGGGCTGCAGTCCCCCAGCGTCGTCAGCTCAAAATGGCTCTGAGCCCTATGGGACTTAACTTCTGAGATCATCAGTCCCCTAGAACTTAGAACTACTTAAACCTAACTAACCTAAGGACATCACACACATCCATGCCCGAGGCAGGATTCGAACCTGCAACCGTAGAGGTCGCGCGGTTCCAGACTGTAGTGCCTAGAACCGATTGGCTACCCCGGCCGGCGTCGTCGGCTCACCCGGTTGTGACGGCGGATGCACAGGGCCTAGAACCCGCACGATCTCGACGATGGCTCACTGATGTCTTCAGCATTGGCGGCGAGCGAGTCTGCCGCTATGTCTGCTAATCCTGGGTTGATGATTGACAGCGGCAGCAGAGAGGACCAGAGCTGGTACTGTCCCCTCACATATGCTGCTGGATGGGTTGCCCTTACTGCAACATCTCCTTAATAAAGATTAATACGTCGATCACCGAGCTGTGCGCTACGCAGTGACCCAGTACACATCTAACTGCAAGTCTAACTGCGAGTGCCTTGTTGCTATCAAAGCTGCTGTATTTAAAGGAAGCACGAGCGATGTCCTGACGTCATGCTCATTTGAAATGAACGCATTCGTTCCACTTATACTGCTGATTCATCTGTCATACTCGCCCCTTAGGCGTTCTTGCGACAGAGTTACATGTTGTTACGACAGACTTACGCGAAGTTGTGAAATGCAGTATAGCTGACGCTATACCTCTGTCTTACACTCTACGAAAGTCTCCGTCTAACACAAACCCGCGTGCTAAGCAATTCTCTCTCGCCTGTTGTGTGTAACCAGGCCACTGCCCCTGCGTGACGACACATTCTGATATATGTGCAATCCTCTTACCTCATGGCTAACCTACTGCCTCTGGCTCTCGGCAATATTCCACGTTTCCAACTCTTTACTATTCTGCGACACTACACATCCCCCTCCTTTAAGAAAATTCGTCCCGAATTTTACAATTCTGGACGTACTGGTTGTGCACGCCATACTTCCTTATACTCTACACGTGTCTTACAACTACTCCTTCAACACTGTCAAACTTTTCTTATCCGCTAATAATCTATTTACACTTAATACTGATTCCAATCTTATCATTGGTTATCTATTTATATTACGTTCCACTATTCCCGATCCATCCCATAGGTATTTGATGTATGGTTGTGGTTTCACAACGTGACATCTTTTTCCGTATACAAAAGTAAGTTGCACAAATAAACACTAGAACTAAGATTATGCTAGTCGTTGACACACCAAATATAACTGTGTTTTGCTTACGTTTCTCCCGATATTGCTGCACATGCTGCAGTAGTTTATTAACTGAGATCTGCTCTTTTTCTGAGATAATCAGGCTATCTAAAGATTGTAACAATGTGGGATCCAAGGACTCGTTAATAAACGTTAGGTTCTGGCGAGGCTATTTGTGTGGTGGTTCCTCTGGATAATACAAGATAGGCTGTGTCATGTTAATCATTGTTGTACCTGTGAAAGTAGCTGGAGGTGAAAATGCTTCCCCACTATTTCACATCCAGTGCCATTAATCAATAACCCACTGCCCTGCAATTCAAGGTTTGATATATCTGTCAATCTACCATTTCTGTAACAAGTGGCAACTACGGTGTCTAGTTCAAACACAGAGTAAATCCAATGTTCCCCAACTTTCTGAAATTTCGGTCTCTGAAGTAACACCTTCTTTTCGCATTCTAAGGTTCCCATATTCCCCAAGAACAACTGCATCTCACACGAATGATTGTGGGTTGCCACCTCCTTTGCTGGACAAATAAAAACACTTCCCCTGAAACAGTCTGTCAAATCTTCTGTAGACATTACCACATGAGCACTCCTCCGTCTTGACACTAACAACACTTCCCGAGTTTGCACTTGCACCCACTTCCCAAGTTCACTGCATCTAATTGGATACGGGTTTACTGTATAACACTGGTACCGCAAATTGATACCCATCACTGGTATTTGCACTTCTACGTGTATACTCGCCTGACCCCTAATTACTCTCACTTTAGACATGCGATAGAATAACGGTTAATTCCGCTTTGTCAGAGGCACGACATGATGCACTCCTTCTGAGAATTCTTTCTGCGCTTTCAGCAACGCCTTCAGCATCTGATCTGGACCTAACAAAGTGGCACTCGATTGCCCATGCACTGCGTGATGCATAGCTTCATATAACACTTCCAATTCGACACGCGCATCATCCACCCTGTCTGCTAATGCCCTCAATAAAGCTGCTACTTGTATTTTCCCGTCTATTCGGCTCAATCTCGCCTGTATAGTCTCTACATCCCCATTCAACACTTTCCTGTGGTTTGCTGCATACCATTCCAGGTCTGACATCAACTCCCGCACTGTTCTAGTGACATTCAATATCCCCTGCTCCATGTTACGTATACATGTCGTGTGCCAATCCACTTTCAACTTTGTCTCCTCCGCCAACTCCTGCACCTCTCCCACCATACTATTTAAGTTCCTTATATCTTCCTCGTCCGCGGTTCCAAACACTATTTTCAGCAATTTTCCCCCTGCATCCAACCACCCTCGTTTCCTGCGAACTAGCGTTTGCGGGACCACTTCCGTTACTTTTTGCAGCTGCCTTCTCAGCTTTTCGTATGAGAGATTCAATTCCTGATACTCGCTCCGTATGTCTCGAAACAATCCCTCCTTCTCCATGGCCGCCTGTAGCGCCGTAAACCTATCCTCTAGTGTCCGTACATCATTCCTCACTCCCCATATATTATACGTGAACACAATTATCCATCTGCGGCTTGACAATGCCACATCTAATTGTCTTGCAAATAAAATTCCCTTATCTAGTCGTTGCACCTGCACCACCTCTCCTCTGCAACAGTGTAGCAGTACGAGATTGACAAAAAGTTTCCCGGGCCACATCCTGGCATGGCACCTGAAGGAAAAGGAAGTTATGGCAATCGCTCCCTTCCTTACCACGTCTAAAACACACAAATGACAAGTAAAAACTACACATACCCGATTACCTAATAACAATAAATATAAACATGTTCCTCCCCGAGGACACTTAATCTACTTATCCCCAGTCCTAAGTGCGTAAGGAAAGTTCCTCTGCTGTTCTTTTAGCTTCGGTACCCTCACACCCTTTGTTACTGCTGGAGGAATCTGCGATAACGCATCCACTGCGCCCTTAAACGGCTTAATCCTACTCACATGAACTACTGATGACTTTGTTGGTAACTGCAACTTTACGTTCACTGGAGACACTATTTCATTTACCTGATACGGTCCAGAATATTTCGTCAAAAACTTCTTCGTTTTACCCTTCGGAACATAAGGATTAGCCAACACTACCCATTGACCAATTCTGTATTGCGGCAGTTTACCTGTTCTTTGCCCAATACTCTTGTTTCTCCAGAGCTTTAGTATTAGCACGCCGTACCCTTTGCCACATCTCTCTCAATTTCTTGACGAAATTCTTCACTGACTTATCCTGTGAACCTACCTGAGGTTTGAGCACATCAAATGGTGATGGCATTTTCCGACCATAAATTACCTCATACAGAGAGAGCCCCATTCCTGTATGAACTTTCGCGTTACATGCGTTTGTCAACAGATTTAAATACACGTCCCAATCCATGTGTTCTGAATTTACGTAATGACTAATCATCTTAACCAACGTCCTATGAACCCGTTCTGTTCGTCCATTCGATTGAGGATGAAATGGGCTTGTCCGCAATTTCTTGACTTTCAATAAACGGCATAACTGCTTCATCAGCTCCGACATAAAGTTACTACCCTGATCTGTAATTATAGTACCAGGCACACCATACTTCAGCAACCAGTTATTTACTAAGGCTTGCGCAACAGTGCTTGCCTTCTGATCTGGAATAGCTACCATTACCAGGTATCGGGAAAAATGATCTAATATTGTTAATACATATCGATTACCCGCTTGAGTCTTTTTAAATGCTCCGATTACGTCTAATCCGATGAATGCGAACGGACGATCCGCTTCAGATAGTCTCTGTAACTGAATTTTCTGATGACTTAAATCTGCTCTCTGTGCACACGGTATACAATTTTGCACATACTGCTCTACATCATTGCGACGTGTCTTCCACCAAAACCTTTCTGCTACCCGTCTATCAGTCGTTCTTTTACCACTGTGACCCGACAATACATGGTCGTGTGCTTGTTTCAACACTTCTTCCCTCAGCAACTCCAGTACTACGACGCATAGTCCGCACTTCGTCTTCCTGCAAAGCAACCCATCCTGCGTTTCAAACTGTGGTTGCGTTCAGAACAATTGACACTCTCTGTCAGTGGCTTGCACCTTTATCCACTCCGTCTCACTTATGCCCATAACTTGTACAGCTGCTATTTTTCTACTAAGCGCATCTGCATTCGTATGTTTTATCCCTGGTTTGTGAATTACCTCGTAGTCAAATTCACTTAGTTTCAGTGCCCATCTTGTTAAACGACTCGAAGGATCTTTCAACCCCAATAACCACTTCAATGCTGTGTGATCTGTAATCACCTTGAACTTACGCCCATATAAATAACAGTGAAAATACGAGATACCGTAAATCACTGCTAACATTTCTTTCTCTGTAGTTGAAAAATTCTTCTCTGCCTTGTTCAGTTGCCTGGAAGCATAAGCCACTGGATGTTCCTGTCCATTAACCCTCTGAGAAAGAATACAACCTACAGCAATATTACTAGCATCACAAGATAGTATGAACTCTTGTTCGAAATCAGGAAGTATCAAAACTGGATCTGATGTTAGTATCTGTTTGAGCTTCTCGAATGCCTCCTGACACTGTGCTGTCCATTCAAACTTAATACCTTGCTTTAACATTTACAGCTGTTGTAACCACTGAAAACAAGTTTCCACTAAGTTCAACTGTACGCTGTGAAAGATTAATTTTGGCATGGTGTTTATCGAGGAAGTCCAGTCCGAGAATCACAGAATACCCTTGTCCCACAGTTGGCAACACTTCCATGTGCTCTCCGAACTCTACAGTTCCAATCTTAAAAACGAGCTGTGTTGTACCCAATGATTGCAACTCATTATTCCTTACCCCACGTAATCTATACCTAGGTGTACCTAGTCTTCTCCTACCCACGATGTCTAGACTAGCAACAGATATATGTGCCCCTAACTTACATCTGTTATTCCTTGCAACACCCATCCAGCAACAATCCGTCTCTGTGCTAGTTTTCACCGTACTTCTGCTTACCGGGAATGTCTTCTGACGGACGAATCACTCCCGTTCCCGTTTAACCCCTTTTTCCTGTTTATTCCATTTACCATTCTGCTTACTACGACACTCATTCGCCTTATGACCGTAGCGTTTACAGGCATAGCACTGCGGCTGTCTGCATTGAGCCTTCACATGACCTTTCCTCCTACAACGGTAACAATTCCTCTCCGACGCAAAGATGCGTTTATCATTGCGAACCCTTGTTGCAATGTCTATCTCCTGCAGATGCGTTGCAGTACGCAATGCTGCAGCTAAATCCCCAGGAATCTCCATCCTAACCCTACGAGAAAATTCTGCAGGAACTTCCCTGAGGAATACATCGAGGGCTCTGTTTTCTGCCTCTCGTGGTAATACACGATCTGCATCAGGATTACCCGATAATTCATAGGTCTGTGAATTAATTTTCCGTATCCTATTTGAAAAAGACTCCACTGTCTCATTGACCTTCTGTGTCAAATTAGCTAACTTCTTCCTACAAAAGCTTGCACTATTCTGCTTACGATATCTTTGTCGTAACCCATCTGCCAATTCTTCAAACGTGCTCACCTTACTAAGCATCTCATGGTACATCACGAACGTCTTGGCTTCCCCTGCAAGTCGCAAATTTGCCATACGTAACGTAGTTACGTCCGACCAATTTCTCATTGCAGGTGTTGCCAAATCATCGTTAATGAATGCTGTGACATCCTCTGTTGTTTTACCCGAGAAAGGCGTGATCAGGTTAGCTACTGAAGGATATATTGCAAGGTTGGACATTGCTACTGACTTGCACTCACTTGAACCCGCCAAACGCAAGGTCTCCATTTGCTTCATTAATTCTACATGACGTAACTTATGCTGTGCATTCTCTTCTAACAATTTTGAGACTTGCTCCGTCAGAGCAGCTATACTCAGTTCAGTACTAACGGATCTTGTTTCTGGCATGATTTGTGCAAATTACCAACAACTTTCTCTATACTGAATTTACTCCTCAGAACAATAACTACACTAGCTACTCAACTCCTTTGTCACAGTTGAGCACTACACACAAGAAGACAAACAAGACTCACAATGCACAACTAAACAAAATTAATCCTTCCGCCTTGTTATTGCCCAGTGACATTCTCTACAATTGTGCGCTGCATGACCAAACCGTCTACAAATTGAACATTCTACTGGTACAAACTTCACGCATGGCTCCCCATGCCCCATTAAATTACACACAGTACATCTGACTGGTACCAAGTACGTTTCCCAACTGTTTCCCTTAAACTCAGATAAATCTGCTGTTTCCGCAGGTCTCACAAAGTGCACTCCCAACAAAGAACGTGCATCCATAGTTATTAACAAAAATCGCCTCGTGCACTTACCACAAGGCTGCGTAGAGTCGACAGTTCTGACCGCAACTCTGTGGTGTCAGTCCTGCAGTGGCGGTGTCGATGACTCCAGATACCAGATCTGCAGGTCAGTGCTGTAGTGGGCGGTTCGAATATTTCTGATACCAAATCCGTATGCGGTGGGCGCGAGGACTTCTAACACCAAATCTGTAGGCGCCCCGGTGGTCCCGGTCGCCTATGGTAAACTGGAAGCCGAGCGGTGACCTCTCCAGTTGTCAGGTTGCTACGAGATGACTGTGGACGCGTCAGAAACGCCAAAGAAAGATTATTAATTCATGACACATTTATTCCTGTCGAGTACAACATGGCCCACGTAACACAGGCTGGCTGAGCTTCGTGATATCAATGTCCTTCCCTGAGTCCTTGCTGACTTGTAGCGATGACACCAGCTCCGGGCCACACCAGTCTTGCTAGCACAACGCCGAGTGCTGTGATGTAGCGGAGGAATGTCCTTACTTCGTACTTCAGCTGCGCGCTTGGCTGGTGGCGGCCGGCTGGCCGGTCGGCTCGGCGGTGGACAGCAGGAGGTTCCGGGTTGGAGTCCCGGCGCTGTCGGCACGAGAAGCGTTCTCGTAGTGTGGAGTGTACTCTATCCCAACCCGTCTTCTTCCCTGCTCCTCCTGGTGGCTCGTCCGCGATGGACGGGCGGAACGGGCTGCAGTCCCCCAGCGTCATTGGCTCACCCGGTTGTGATGGTGGATGCACAGGGCCTAGGCCCCACACGATCTTGACGACGGCTCACTGATGTGGTCAGCATTGGCGGCGAGCGAGTCTGTCGCAATGTCTGCTAATCCGAGGTTGATGATTGACAGCAGCAGCAGAGAGGACCATAGCTGGTACTGTCCCCTCACGTCTGCTGCTGGATGGGGCGCCCTTACTGCAACATCTCCTTAATAAAGATTAACATGTTGATCACAGAGCTGAGTGCTACGCAGCAACTCAGTACGCATCTAACTGCGAGTGCCTTGTTGCTATCAAAGCTGGCGTATTTAAAGGAAGCACGAGCGACGTCCTGACGTCATGCTCGTTTGTAATGAACGCATTCGTTCCACTTATACTGCTGATTCCGCCCCTTAGGTGTTCTTGCAACAGAGTTATGTGTTGTTACGACAGACTTACGCGAAGTTGTGAAATGCAGTACAGCTGACGCTATACTTCTGTCTTGCACTCTACGAAAGTCTCCGTCCAATACAAACCCGCGTGCTAAGCAATTCTCTCTCGTCTGTTGTGTGTAACCAGGCCACTGCCCCTACGTGACAACACATTCTGATATATGTGCAATCCTCTTACCTCATGGCTAACCTACTGCCTCTGGCTCTCGGCATAGGCAACGAAACTTTGACAATATTCCACTTTTCCAACTCTTTACTATTCTGCAACACTACAATACTAAACTTTAAACTAATAAATATATTGAAAATCTGATTACACCATCAGAATCGTCATGCAAATAATGGTAATGTACATGTTTATTTTTAAGGTATCATGATTCCTCTGGCTATTATTAATTTCTATGCAAGCTGTGTAATGTGATTTCACAAAGTCCGCCATCTTTGGCACTCCGTGGCATACAAATCTGCTTCATTGACACAAAGCCCATTCTGTGACACTGCATTAACATGGTACTGCCAGCCACGTGGTCAGCCAGGACCGCACGCTGGGGCTACCCTTCTTGCTCTGGCTAACATACGGCGCCATGCGGTCGCTGAGGAGTCCCAGCTTGCACAGCAGCCTGTGTGACCACGCCAACTCCGAACTTAGAATATTTTCAGGGCGCCACAACTCGCCCATTACCTAACAATGAGGATAAATTAAAACTAACAAACAAACTGTAGTAACAGAACCCAGTTAATGGAAATTTTATTACGTTTTAAAGCTTAAGCAGGGAAACAGCCTTGCCACAGTGGTTCCCGTGAGATCACCAAAGTCAAGCGCTGTTGGGCATGGTCGGCACTTGGATGGATGACCATCCAGGCCACCATGCGCTGTTGCCATTTTTTCGGGGTGCACTCAGCCTGATGATGCCAATTGAGGAGCTACTCGACCGAATAGTACCGGCTTCAGTCAAGAATACCATTTTAACGACCGGTAGAGTGGTGTGCTGACCCCATGCCCCTTCTATCCGCATCCTCCACTGAGGATGACACGGTGGTCGGATGGTCCCGGTAGGCCACTCGTGGCCTGAAGACTGAGTGCTTTTTTCTTTTTCTTTCTTTCTCTTTTTTTTATTTATTTAAAAGCTTAAGAAATTTACTTTCATAGTATAAGTGAAGGATGGAATGTCAGCCATAGGTATAAGCTATCATGTTGCGTATATTGTTGTAACTCAATACTTGTATGAATTTGCATTGAAAACCAAACTCCATGTGGAGAAATGAGCTTTATAGACAAGCAATTTATACAATGTTTTGGACGGCTATATGTATCTTTCACCAACTGGGCCGTCGAGTGTGGTGACATTAATATGCGTGTGCAATGAAATAATTTCTGAGTATTGTGGCTCACAATGCTTGATACATTAATAAATGAACTATAGTTGTTTGAGCCTGTACTTACCTTGTCAATGGATGCTGTTGGCCAGTGTTCTCTCCGTTGAAAATGCGAGTATGATGGGTAATAACAATAGCTGGGCTGTAAAAATGGAGATCTTCGGTCAAAGTGTCAGATTTTGAACAATAAGCACACACTCACTGCACCCAAAATGAAGACAAACGCTACGGCAATTCTTCAATATGTAAAACTCAGGTGAAAGTGTGACACTAAATGTGAAATCAACATGAAGAAAACGAGTGCACGCACATGTGATGGTAGCAGCTAACATGTTGAATGTTAGCGACTAGTTCTTACCCGTCATATCTGGCATTGCACTATCGCGAATTCCGGCAGTGAGGCTCAAGCAAAATGAATGTTATTAACAGCGTGCTAAATTCAAATATGTAATGGACTATCATATTATGTGTATAATCTTTTAATTTCTTGTAGAGACGTTGACAAATAAAGGGCATTGAGCCCTATCGGCAACTGTGAATGGGTATATGATTAAAAAAAAAAAAAAAAAAAAAAGACGGTACTTCCCCATACCATGTCTACGTACAGTGTGGGGGCAGTTGTGTAGGTACATTGTGAAAGACCCCCCAGGATTTTGTAAAGAGGGAAGGAGAGGGAAAGATGAAATGTGTGGGTTTTAAGGGAGAGGGTAAGGAGTCATTCCAATCCCGAGAGCGGAAAGACTTACCTTAGGGGGAAAAAAGGACAGGTATAAACTCACACACACACACACACACACACACACACACACACACACACAGACACATATCCATCCACACATATACAGACACAAGCAGACAGGTATACACTCGCGCGCGCGCGCACACACACACACACACACACACACACACATACCCATCCGCACATATACAGACACAAGCAGACATGATATGTCTACTTGTGTCTGTATATGTGTGAATCGATATGTGTGTGTGCGAGTGTATACCTGTCCTTTTTTCCCCCTAAGGTAAGTCTTTCCGCTCCCGGGATTGGAATGACTCCTTACCCTCTCCCTTAAAATCCACATCCTTTCGTCTTTCCCTCTCCTCCCCTCTTTCCTGACGAAGCAACCGTTGGTTGCAAAAGCTTGAAATTTTGTGTGTGTGTTTGTGTGTTTTTTTTATTGTGCCTATCTACCAGCGCTTTCCCGTTTGGTATATATTTCTATATTCGGTTCGAGTACATTCTAGAAGTATCCACAAATGTCAAGTATCATTGTACTGGAATGTTCTGTTGCTGTATATACACTGAATGAGTTCTGGCCAGAGGCAGTTCGCTCCACGCTCTTGTATGTGCAAGTGCTGAATAAATCTTCGTTAAGTGAAGTTAGTGTTCGTCATTCGTCTAATTACACCTTCTTCTACGTGACATTATTCTGGTGAAGGCGCTGGGTATTGGAACTTGTGATAGCGCACATTATCGACGACACAGTGGTTCCCATCAGGCCACGACAGAGCCGCCGTTTACATGGCGATAAACCCGAGTTCGAGCCACATTCAACAGATCGCAATCTATCGGAGACGGAAGAAGAAGAGGACGTTACGATGACAGCAACTGTGTGCCACCACATGAGACATTATTCTGGGTTCTCTGGTGACAATGGTCAAGATCCAAACAAGTGGCTGAAGGTATATGAGCGCATAGCCAAATTTAACAAATGGGATGACACCTTGTGTTTGGTTAACGTATTTTTCTACTTGGAGGGCATCCAAGCAATGGTATGAGAACAATGAAGAGAAGTTCACAAACTGGGAAGTATTCCAGGTGGAACTGCGCAAGTATTTTGGCGACTCACAACGACAGAAATGCAAGGCTGAAGATAAACTGAAGTGCACGGCACAGCGTCCAGGAGAAACTACAGCATCCTACATTCAAGACGTCTTGGAGCTGTGTAAAAAAGTGGATCCTAGAATGCAGGAGGAAGATAAGGTTGCACATCTCATGAAGGGTAGTATTGCTAAGGACATGTATCAATCCCTACCCCTGAAGGAGGTTTCGACAGCAGACAACTTCATAAAATTGTGCCAGTATATCGAGACAATGCATCAAAAAAGAGTTGCACGCAAGAAGTTTGAACGGCTTCCAAACGTCGTATCGATGTCTGTGATGGAGGAAGCAACTGATTTCACAAGTGTTCTTCGTCAGATAGTGAGAGAGGAAGTTCAGAAGGCACTTGGATTCCACGGTGAGCAAAAAATGAGAGACGCTTCAAGACGTCATAAGGGAGGAAGTGGAACAGACATTGAACCCCATCTGTCGTCCTTCATTTCCCTTTAAGATGGTGAAAAAGTTGAGACCCAGGTGGACTTACGTTCCAACAATGCCGCATGAGGAACCTGTTTGGGCACCAAGGAAGGCTGACATCTGGAGGACCCAGGATAACCAACCAGTATGTTTCCACTGTGGACGACCGGGAGAAAGGCGGCGGATATTTGATGACGCCAGCGCCAGAAGACAGCAGACTGATCTCAGCCGACGCCAACTCTGGGATGACAAAGATGAACAAGAAGATGGGGGTGCACGACGACGTAGGTCACCATCACCGCAAGCTAGCCACTGGAGAGGACGCTCCCCAACACGCCAATCAAGGTCTCCAACGCCGTTTAGAAGCTCCAGCCGATATCCTAGCCACCGCAACCTGGAAAACTAAAAGGTGTGAACTTCCGTGGAGGTGAGGCTGCCGAAGAGAAAAATCCTCCGCCATCGATCACTACATAAATGATAGGAAACCTACGTCGATATCCTCTTGGATGGCCGACCAGTCCAAGCTCTTGTGGACTCTGGAGCACCATATTCAGTCATTTCGGAGAGGTACTGTCGCCAGTTGCAGAAAACCGTATTCCTCGACACTTAACATCTCTGCTGAAGGTGGCAAATGGGAACTATATGAAGTCTACACGAAGATGTACCATTCGTGTGGATATAAGCGGCCATACACAGCCCTTAGAAATCATCGTCTTACAAGAGTCAAGTCATGACGTCATTCTCAGATGGGACTTTTTGAAAGCTTCTCAGGCAATTATAGATTGTGGTTGCTCGAAGATAATGCAAGACAAGATGAGATACTGTGGACAGGAAGATGCGCATCCGAGTGTGTGGAGACTTTGTGTGTTGGATGAAGTGATCATTCCTGCAGTCAGTGCTAGAAAGGTAACTGTCACGTGTCATGCCATGGATCTTGTAGTGGAATGTAAGAGAAGCATACCACTGAAGAATAACTTGGTCATCCCAGCCTCTGTCGTCTCGTTTAAGAATGGATTCGGTGAATTGTGGATAGTTAACTGTCGCTGAGAACTGCAGATCCTTCCAAGACACATGTGGGTAGCAAACGCTGAGCTGTTAATTGAAGAACAGTTGAGCATCACAGAAACCTCCCATGCCGAGTCTGTGGGTGAAATTAGCACTACCACTACGAGACAAGATCTTCTAGCGCGACTACCAGCAGATCTCACTAAGGAACAACAGAAGAAGCTACTTGCCATTCTTCAAGAGTTCTCTGAATGCTTCAATCCACAGGTGAAGAGCAAATTAGACAAATCGACAGTGAAGCACCGAATTAGCACTGGAGACCACAAACCAATAAGCCAGAGAGCATACCGTGTGACAGCATCAAAACGTCGAATAATTCGCAACAAGGTGGAGAAAATGATGAAGAATGACATCATTCAGCCTTCGCAGAGCCCGTGGTCGTCACCAGTGGTCCTCATCAGGAAGAAGGATGGCAGTTGGCGCTTTTGTGTTAGTTACTGGAAGCTTAATAAGATAATGGACTTTTACCCTCTTTCACGACGATACATTAGATTGGCTGAAGGGGGCTAAGTTTTTCTCAACCATGGACATGTACTCAGGATACTGGTAGATTGAAATAGATATGGCTGATCGTGACACAACTGCATTCATCACCCCTGATGGCCCATATAAGTTTAAGGTAACGTCGTTTGGTTTATGTAATGCACCTGCAACTTTTGAACGGATGATGTATAATGTTCTCAGAGACATTTGATGAACATATAAAAATACTGAGGGCCGTTCTTAAGTGTCTCCAACAAGGTGGACTGGAACTTAATACCAGAAAGTGTCCCTTAGGAGCAAAAGAAATCAAAATACTTGGACACCTTGTGTCAAACGAAGGTGTGCGGCCAGACCCAGAAAAAGTGAGATCTATAACGGAATTTCCTATTCCTAAAAGTATTAGAGCTGTGAGAAGCTTCCTCGGATTATGTCCTTATTACTGTCGTTTTATCAAAGACTTTTGTATCAAAGCCAGGCCACTCCAAGAGTTGTTAAAAGCTGATGCTAAATTTATCTGAGACGATGCTCAACAAGATTCTTTCGATGTGCTGCGAAAAGCTCTGGCGACTGACCTTGTACTTGGTCTGTATGATGAGAGAGCACCTACAGAGATACACACAGATGCCAGCGGGCTTGGGATCGGTGCTGTTCTGGTGCAAATTTCGGATGGAAAAGAGATGGTTATAGCCTATGCTTCTAGGACACTTACAAAAGCCAAAAGAAACTACCCAGCTTTAGAAAGAGAATGTCTTGCTATGATCTGGGCCATGTGCAAATTTCGACAGTATCTCTATGCAAGACCATTCACAGTTGTTACAGGCTATAATTCACTTTGTTGGTTGACAGGTCTTAAGGATCCAACAGGACGACTCACCAGGTGGGTGGGCACTACTTCTTCAAGAGTATGGCATTACCATAGTGTACAAAAGTGGAAGAAAACACCAATTTGCTGACTGTCTCTCAAGAAACCCTGTGCAAGACCATCAAGACTTTGACGAAGGTAGTGACTGTCTCGCTGCATTCCATGACTCCTCTGCTGAGCAGAAGGACGCAAATATATCTCAAATTATACTTTCCTTAAATCGGTCTGGTGTTACTTATGATGAAGATTTCAATGACAAAAGATCAGAGATACAGTCCATGTCCTTAGAATGAAGCCCTATTAGGATCCTGCAACTCAGGGTAAATTCAAGGCTCCGGCGACAGGCAACAAGCGGAAAGGTGACAAAGAGTGTAGCGGCAAAAGAAGTTCTAAGAAGATCACCGCCAGGGTGAGAATCGGTCATCAGGAGTCTGAGTATGCAGGGCCGATGACTCATTCCCGGACTGGACGACGTAACACCGAGACGCTGTTCACTTAAGGAGGGAACAATGTCGCAAAAGACACTGAGTGTCTCCATGGTGGAGTGGCTATGATACTAAACTGTTGCATGGCGGGTCGTGAGTTCAAAACTCACCTGGACTGTACATTTTAATTTCTATATTTGGTTTGAGTACATTCTAGGAGTAGCCACTAATGTCAAGTATCATTGTGCTGGAATGTTCTGTAGCTGTATACATACTGTATGAGTTCTGGTTGGAGGCAGTTCACTCCGTGCTCTTGTATGCGTAAGTACTGGATAAACCTTCGTTAAGTGAAGTTAGTGTTTGTCATTTGTCTAATTACACCTTCTTCTATATATATATATATATATATATATATATATATATATATATATATATATATATATAGTCACATTAAAGATGATGTGACTTACTATACGAAAGCGCTGGCAGGTCGATAGACACACAAAAACACACACAAAATTCAAGCTATTGCAACCAACGGTTGCTTCGTCAGGAAAGAGGGAAGGAGAGGGAAAGACGAAAGGATGTGGGTTTTAAGGGAGAGGGTAAGGAGTCATTCCAATGCCGGGAGCGGAAAGACTTACCTTAGGGAGAAAAAAGGACGGGTATACACTCGCACACACACACACATATCCATCCACATATATACAGACACAAGCAGACATATTCAAAGGCAAAGAGTTTGGGCAGAGATATCAGTCGAGGCGGAAGTGCAGAGGCAAAGATGATGTTGAATGACAGGTAAGTTATGAGTGGCGGCAACTTGAAATTAGCGGAGATTGAGGCCTGGTGGATAACGGGAAGAGAGGATATATTGAAGGGCAAGTTCCCATCTCCGGAGTTCGGATAGGTTGGTGTTAGTGGGAAGTATCCAGATAACCCGGATGGTGTAACACTGTGCCAAGATGTGCTGGCCGTGCACCAAGGCATGTTTAGCCACACAGTGATCCTCATTACCAACAAACACTGTCTGCCTGTGTCCATTCATGTGAATGGACTGTTTGTTGCTGGTCATTCCCACATAGAATGCGTCACAGTGTAGGCAGGTCAGTTGGTGAACCACGTGGGTGCTTTCACACGTGGCTCCGCCTTTGATCGTGTACACCTTCTGGGTTACAGGACTGGAGTAGGTGGTGGTGGGAGGGTGCATGGGACAGGTTTTACACAGGGGGCAGTTACAAGGGTAGGAGCCAGAGGGTAGGGAACATGGATTGGGGATTTCATAGGGATGAACTAAGAGGTTAAGAAGGTTAGGTGGATGGCAGAAAGACGCTCTTGGTGGAGTGGGGAGGATTTCATGAAGGATGGATCTCATTTCAGGGCAGGATTTGAGGAAGTCGTATCCCTGCTGGAGAGCCACATTCAGAGTCTGATCCAGTCCCGGAAAGTATCCTGTCACAAGTGGGGCACTTTTGTGGTTCTTCTGTGGGAGGTTCTGGGTTTGAGGGGATGAGGAAGTGGCTCTGGTTATTTGCTTATGTACCAGGTCAGGAGGGTAGTTGCGGGATGCGAAAGCTGTTATCAGGTTGTTGGTGTAATCCATCCCGGCCGCCCCATTGTAGCTGGTTACCAAGCCCCCACAGAACGTATCTCTGCCTACGTAGATCAACACCTTCAACCCATTACATGCAGTCTCCCATGCTTCATCAAAGACACCAACCACTTTCTCGAACGCCTGGAATCCTTACCCAATCTGCTACCTCCGGAAACCATCCTTGTAACCATTGATGCCACTTCCTTGTACACAAATATTCCACATGTCCAGGGCCTCTCTGCGATGGAGCAATTCCTTTCCCGCCGATCACCTGTCACCCCACCTAAAACCTCGTTCCTCATTACCTTAGCCAGCTTCATCCTGACCCACAACTTCTTCACTTTTGAAGGCCAGACATACCAACAATTAAAGGGAACAGCCATGGGTACCAGGATGGCCCCCTCATACGCCAACCTATTCATGGGTCGCTTAGAGGAAGCCTTCTTGGTCACCCAGGCCTGCCAACCCAAGGTTCGGTACAGATTTATTGATGACATCTTCATGATCTGGACTTACAGTGAAGAAGAACTCCAGAATTTCCTCTCCAACCTCAACTCCTTTGGTTCCATCAGATTCACCTGGTCCTACTCCAAATCCCATGCCTCTTTCTTGACGTTGACCTCCATCTGTCCAATGGCTAGCTTCACACGTCCATCCACATGAAACCCACCAACAAGCAACAGTACCTCCATTATGACAGCTGCCACCCATTCCACATCAAACGGTCCCTTCCCTACAGCCTAGGTCTTCGTGGCAAACGAATCTGCTCCAGTCCGGAATCCCTGAACCATTACACCAACAACCTGATCACAGCTTTCGCATCCCGCAACTACCCTCCCAACCTGGTACATAAGCAAATAAACCAGAGCCACTTCCTCATCCCCTCAAACCCAGAACCTCCCACAGAAGAACCACAAAAGTGCCCCACTTGTGACAGGATACTTTCCGGGACTGGATCAGACTCTGAATGTGGCTCTCCAGCAGGGATACGACTTCCTCAAATCCTGCCCTGAAATGAGATCCATCCTTCATGAAATCCTCCCCACTCCACCAAGAGTGTCTTTCCGCCATCCACCTAACCTTCTTAACCTCTTAGTTCATCCCTATGAAATCCCCAAACCATGTTCCCTACCCTCTTGCTCCTGCCCTTGTAACTGCCCCCTGTGTAAAACCTGTCCCATGCACCCTCCCACCACCACCTACTCCAGTCCTGTAACCCGGAAGGTTTACACGATCAAAGGCAGAGCCACGTGTGAAAGCACCCATGTGATCAACCAACTGACCGGCCTACACTGCGACGCATTCTATGTGGGAATGACCAGCAACAAACTGTCCATTCGCATGAATGGACACAGGCAGACAGTGTTTGTTGGTAATGAGGATCACCGTGTGGCTAAACATGCCTTGGTGCACGGCCAGCACATCTTGGCACAGTGTTACACCGTCCGGGTTATCTGGATACTTCCCACCAACACCAACCTATCCGAACTCTGGAGATGGGAACTTGCCCTTCAATATATCCTCTCTTCCTGTTATCCACCAGGCCTCAATCTCCGCTAATTTCAAGTTGCCGCCACTCATACCTCACCTGTCATTCAACATCATCTTTGCCTCTGCACTTCCACCTCGACTGACATCTCTGCCCAAACTCTTTGCCTTTGAATATGTCTGCTTGTGTCTGTATATATGTGGATGGATATGTGTGTGTGTGTGCGAGTGTATACCCGTCCTTATTTCCCCCTAAGGTAAGTCTTTCCGCTCCCGGCATTGGAATGACTCCTTACCCTCTCCCTTAAAACCCACATTCTTTCGTCTTTCCCTCTCCTTCCCTCTTTCCTGACGAAGCAACCGTTGGTTGCGAAAGCTTGAATTTTGTGTGTGTGTTTGTGTGTCTATCGACCTGCCAGTGCTTTCGTTTAGTAAGTCACATCATCTTTGTTATATATATATATATATATATATATATATATATATATATATATATATATATATATATATATCAGCAAGAAAGCAGACATGAAGATCTAAAATCTGAGTATTAAATTCTACTGCTGAGTTTACATCACGCAAGAACCTTATTGACATTTTCATTCTTATTAATTTCATTCTAAATTTTTGGTACAAGCACATCCATGTTCTGTACCTGTTCTCTACCTGGTGGTGGAACCTTTTTTATTACCTATTTCTGGTGAGGCTACTCAATGAGTTTTCAAAGTGAACATTACTATTTTGCAGTTTCAGATAGTTATATTTCCTCACATTCCCTGCAGTAATGTTACACGATGGTTGGGACAAAACTATTTGTGACTGGTAAGTTGACCACACTTGGATCACTATTCATCAGTCTGTTTATAAATAATACTGAGGTCAATGAGAAGATACAAAAAACACTGTTTGCTGGAATGTAGAAAATGATCTAGAAACACTTGAAAGAAGTACATTTATTTTAATAAATAACACAATACAGTCACTCATACAGAAAGACTTAATTATAAATCTTAAAGAAGACCATATTAATGGTGTTCACCAATGATGAAAAGGAAAATCTTTTACATATATTCATAGATGAAATAAAACTGGAAGAAGTTACCATTGTAAAGTTTTTGGGAATTATATTAGCCTATATGCTCAAACTGAAACAATATACAGATAATATCTCCTCTAAATTAAGCAATGTAATATTTATGAAGATGATGAATGCACATCATGATTATAATACGTTCCGTGTACAATGTACCCATGGCCTTGTAGAATCATGCTTACAGCATTAAAACATTGTATGTGAAAGCAACACCAGCAGTAATAAACAAAATTGTGATGCAAAGAAATACTATGAGGACCATTCTGAATAAAAGACTAAGACTCACTCTGAACTGCGATCCAAAATCTAAAAGTATTGACATATCATATGATACAATAGGAAAATCAGCTGAGAAATGTGACAGACAAAATTATTGAAAAGACATCCTCAGTTTTCATAAGTGCAGCTAGTAAAAGTTTCTATGCAAGAATTTGTGGGACAGTATGAGTGATAAGGCATGATAGAAACTTCTGAAAAAGACTATTTAGTGCAAAAGAAATTTTACAGTGTAGAGGAGTATATCTACAACTACATCTTTACTCTGTGAACCACTGTGAAGTGCATGACAAAGTGTACCACTTGGGAGGGTTTCTTCCCGCTCCATTCATTTATCGAGTGCAGGACAAGCGAATGTTTAAATGACTCTGTATGAGCTGTAATTAATCTAATAATCTTCTCACAATCCCTATGTGAGTGATACATAGGAAGTTGTTGTATATTCCTAGAGTAATAATTTTAAGCTGCTGCTTGAAACTTTGTAAATAGGCTATCCCAGGATAGCTTATGTCTATCTTCAAAAGTCTGCTAATTCAATTTCTTCAGCATCTCTGTGACACTCTTCCACAGGTCAAACAAATCTATGACCATTCGTGCTGCTCATCTCTGTATACTTTCATTATCCCCTGTTGGTCCTACCTGATATGGTAGAATATTCTAGAATGGGTTGCAGGAGTGATTTGCAAGCAATCTTCTTTGAAGACTGCTCGCAGTTTCCCCTGTATTCTATCAGTAAAACAAGGTCTACCAGCAGCTTTACCCATGACTGAGTCTATGTGAAGTGTACAATTTTATATTTCTGAAGATTTAAAGCAAGTTGCCAATCTTTGCACCTTTTTAGCAATAATCAGCTGGTTCTCAAACCACTGAAACTAATACTTATTTTACTTATCTTTTCAGTGGTACGAGGATTAAATTGTGGCTACTCTCATGGGTTTTCCTGTGTAAAAAAACATTTGAAAACAGAGTTAAGCATTTCAGCTTTTGCTTAGCTACCTTCAGTTTCATTTCCTGTTTCATTTGTGAGTGACTAGACACTTTTTTTGGTGCCACTAATAGCCTTTATTAAGACCAGAATTTCTTTGGGTTTTTAGAAAGATCATTTGACAATATTCTGCTACTGTAGTCACTGAAGGCTTCATGCATTGTTCTGTTGAAAGCCAAAACCATTTCATTAAGCATCTCTCTGCCTGTTATGCAGTAATATCTGTTTCTTTTAGAAGTTTCTTTACAGTGACTGTATACCATGGAGGGTTGCTGCTATTATGAACTTTTCTACTGGATACATATCCACCCAGTGCATGGTCAATCTACATGCTTCTGCCCTGAGCTGAAATTTTTAAAGTTCCTCATTATGACACTACTGCTTTTTTATCTGCTTTATTGAATGCATATTTTTCTACTTGATTCAGTTGTCCTTTGTGCTTTGGTAATAATTCTTGTCACAGCCATATCATGGTCACTGATACCAGTTTCAATGTGAACATCCTCAAAAAGTCAGGTCTATTTGTTGCCATTAGATCCAATATATTTCCATCATGAGTAGGGTTCCAAATTATCTGTTCTAGACAGTTTTCATAGACTGTATTTGGTAATGTTTCACAGGATGCCTTGTCATGCCCACCAATAACAAAACTACGAGTATAATTTCTCCAATTGAATGTTGGATGATTAAAGTCTTCACTGTTGATTACAGTATGCTTGGAGAACTGAATCTGAGTGGTGATAAATGGCTCCAATTACAATTTTATGCCCAGCCGTGATGCTAAGTCTTGCCCAAACAGTCTCACTTGCAGATTCAATATCTATATCTAAGGATATTGAGTTTCTCATCTGCTACAACTTCCATTTCCCATTACCCTATTCTTTTGATATACACTTAAATTTTCCCCAAAAATCTCACTGTTATCAGTTTCATACTTATATGCAAAAAATGGGGTGCCATATACAAGTAAATAATGGGAATGTTTTATTATCTGTGAGCATGAAGAGTCACCTTTGTGGAAGAGTGTCTGAATATAATACTGAGACTTATGAATCTACAGATAAATGAATAGAACATTACTATCGCATTAACAGTTTTTTTTTTTCTGTTAAACTCTAATGTGTGGTCAAACATATTATGGTACTATATCCAACTGATTTGTCTTATATTATGAGTTCACAGTCTGTAATTAATATAGTCAAGTGAGACCAAATAAGAATCTACTGATTAATGAGTGAATTAGTGACATGTTGTAAACACATGGAACAGATCAGTTTAAAGGTTAATTAACACAATTAGTATTTACTTTTTCCATGGGGTTACAGATACATTTACATAAATGAAGAAAATAGTTTAGTACAAGAGTCATTCGGAAAGTAAAGAACTTTACATTTTGACATATGACCACACCGCCATGCAAGGGCTGAAAACTGACCACTGACCTGGGTACTCATCTGCTTCATTCTGATGGCAGCTACAATCCAATACGTTTGCTTACTGCTTAGCTGTGGGACTTTCAAAAGGGGGACAAAACTGACAATCCCTCCAATATGAAGTGGACAGTGTTATCCACTTTTTAAATGCACAAAATATCCAATCCACTGAAATTTATAAACAGATAACTGAGGTTTATTGTAGTGTGATGAATGAAGTGTCAGATCAGAAGTGGTGTATCACGTTTAAAGGCAGACCAAAGAATGAAGATTGCTCACACTGGTTCTTAGTGGTGGCTGATGGACTCAAAGCAAGTATTGAAACAAAAATCTAAGCATATAGGCATTTCACAATAGGTGGACTGCACTCATTCTTTCCAGACATTTTAAAAGCTGTGTTGTACAAGATTGTTCAGGTAGGTGTGGTCTATAAAAAAGTGTGTGCCACGTGGGTTCCTCGAATTTTGTCAGGCCGAATGAATAGCAACTACACTAATATTTCTCAGTCACTATGAAAAGTGATGGTGATAAATTTTTGAATCTCATCGTCACTGGTGATGAGACTTGGATATCATATATCACACCAGAAATAAAGTGCAAGTCAATGGAATGGCATAGTTCACAATCCCCAACAAAACCGAAAAAAGCAAAAATAATTTTGGGCACCAGAAAGATTGTGGCTATGCTGGTTTGGGATCACACAGGTATCGTGCTCATCAACTACAAGCCTAGAAGTGAGACCATAAATGCAAAACCCTACTGTCACATACATCAATGACTTCGCTGTGCCATTAAAAACAAGCAGCACAGAATGTTAATCAGTGGAATCAGCCACCTTCATGATAAAGCATGTCTGCATGCACCAGGAGTGCCACAGGAATTGCTGCAGTGGTTTCAGTGGGATATGTTTCAATGTCCACCATACAGTCTGGACTTAGCCCCAAGTGAGTATCACTTATTCCCCAAATTAGAAGATTTTTTGACTGGGCAATGCTATGGAAGTGGTGATGAACTTAAAGAAGTCCTTAATCAGTGGTTCAACAACTTAGTGGCAACTAAGTATGAAGAAGGCATAGAAAATCTGGTAAAACAGTACAACTAGTGCCTAAATTTGAACGATTACTACATAGAAAAGTAGCTTGGGTATCAAATTGTGTATAAAATACAGTTTCATTTAATTATATCCAAAAGAAATTCTGTAGGAAAAGAATATTCTTTACTTTCTGAACGCCCTTTGTCACATTAGTAATTATGTAGGCCCTACTTCTTATGCACTAAGTAAGTGAGAAATACAATAAGTTTCCTGGAAGAAATTTTTTAGGACTTCTTCTAAGTTTAGCTTCTCTCTTTGTGAGCCTTTTTTATCATCAGATAAATGATCAAATATTTTGGCAGCAACATCCTTCAACTATTTTTGAGCTGGTCAGCTTTATCGAAGTGTAATGATGATATTTCTTTAGTATTTAAATGAAAGACAACATTATTCTTTTGGAACTGTAATGAACTATTGATACTTACTGAGAAACAGTATTTCAGATGCCTAAAGTATGAACATAGCTGAAGAGACAAGCTGAAAAGCGTGAAAAGCAGTAGCATTTTTCAAAGTAGCTCCTTTTCTGCTACTGTAAGATATTAACTGGCCTTGTTCCAAATCCAGTTGGCTTCATGCTTGCTAAGGACTATGCAGAGTTCAATGTGTAAATATATTTCGTATTTTGAGTGAAGCTAACAAATCTTATCATTCATGCAGATGGCTCCATGGATGGAAGATACAGCAGCCAACTACAGCAGCTTCAATGGAACTGATACAGACAGAAACTGCACTGATGATGATTCTGCCAGTGCAATACGGCTGCATGAGTTCCACATCATAAAGGCTGTAGTTCTAGTAACTGTCACTGTCATCATCTTGCTCTCTGTATGCAAAATGGTCTTCCAGCTCTTTGTCCGGTATGCTGTCAAGCAGGACAAATGCTAGCAGCTACAGGTAAGAGTCCATAAGTTCTGTTGTAGCTGACATCCTCTGATATTTCCTAAAACCTGAAAACAAACTTACATGAATATCGACTGCCAGTTACTTCGTTCCATACAGAAAATTTAGCGCACAAGTTAGGTAAAATCTTTTCAGTGGACTATATGAAGAAGAAATCAATTGAAATATCCAGATTCCTTCACAACTTACTTTATTATAGTGCCATTAATATTAAAATAATTATTTCCGCATATTTGAAGCTTCTCACTCTATTCATGCATTTTAATAAATGGTAATCGGTGAATTTCTCTGAGAAATGCCATATTTTTGTTGCTAACGTTTCTAAAAGAGCTATAATTAAAAATGATCATTTAAACAACTTTAAGAAAAATGTCGATATTTCTGTAAATTAATTCATTTTAGAAAACAGCTGTAAACTTGAAACTTTTCTATGATGTATAAAACTCGTGGAGAAGCCCCAGCTGCTGTGTAGTCCAGCAACATACAAAGAAAGAGTGACTATTACAGATCAATACATGACACTTAATTACAATTTGATTTTGTTCCATAGTGTAGCAAAAGTACGTTTCATTTATTCTGTTTTTCACAGTCATTATACATTGATTCCTTTAACAATTTATCTGCTACTTATTTGTAGCTATTCTCCTCTGTTCCTCTCGTAACAGTTTGGGCCTATTGCATAATTAATTGACAAGTCAATAAAACTAACTGGCAAATTTATACATTTAACATTAACTTTAGCCGTCTGGACCCACTGATGTATTGCGTAGGTAAAGGGCCACCAGATAAGGAGGAAGGGGGGGGTATTATTTTTAATAACCTCCCCCCCCCCCCTGCGCCCACCACATTAGTTAAATTAAAAAATGTGAACCAGTAAGGTTCAGAGCCTTTGAATATAGGTTTTGTGTGTAGACATGCCATGTCATGCAAGTAGATGATTTTCTCCCTGTCATCATCCTGGCACCGCAAGTTTCCTAATCTTAATGCAGGATGTCTCACTGCCATTTCAGACCAGAAACCATCTTCACTGACACACTGGTAAAGTGGGCTACAAGAACTACTGTCTCTTGTGTAGGCCCACTGCTGTGCTGTGTCAGAGTCCATAAAACCATAGGAAGATGCTCTCCAGGTCCCATTCCATTGCAAGCCTTAGAAGGTAACACTTTGTTACAGAGATGTGTGAAAGTTGCGCCCACAATTATTTGACATGAACTGGCTCCCATGAAATCAGAAACAATCTTGTGTAAATTAAGATTAATAAGTGGCTGTGTCACAATAGTATGCTCATGGTTACTTTGCTCACCTTCATTACACAATTATGTGGCTTGCACTATGAGCTGCCAGTATCACACATTCAAAAATGCTGATGTAAGAATTATTGTGCTGCCCCCATTTGTGTCTGTATCCGATACTTGTCACGGCAAACTACATTCTCTCTTGATATTTAAATCCAATAGTCCATCTCATTTCAATAAATACTATTTTCTATGGACTGAATGATTTCATAATCTTGTGTTGTATTATTTGTCATGTCATTAACCTTTCTTACTGAAGAACAGTGTACAGGTGAGTAATCCAAAATTTGTTCCATAGTGTAGCAACACAACCTCACATTTAATCTGTGTTTGCTGATCACTGTAGACTGATTCCTTTAACTATTTGTCTGTTACTTTTTCATAGCTATTTTCCCCTGCCCTATTTTAATATTATTTATTTGGGCAATAGAAATATCTGAAGTATGAGAAGGAGGCTGATGGTCCCACAGTCAGCGGACAGAAGATTTGCAGGTAGGAATTCTTTTACTTGCTTACAAGGAAATTGTAACAGCCAGGACAGTTGATTAATTTATTTAATTTACATCTCCTTAGAATAATCATTAACACTGCAAGGATACTGATCCACAGCACACTACATTTGAAAGGTGAAGTTTTGCTATTGTTGAAGAAAGAATTTAAATGAGGAAATAAATCTAAAAAAATAAAAAATAAAAGAATAATGGAACCAAAATTGTGGAATTGAGTGCATTCTTTTCTCAATAAGTTAGCCAGTAAAATCAACCAATTTATTTCAGTAGCTCTCTGACAATTCTCATTTGAAAATTCACAATTATTTCATTCTGCAACAGTTATTATGATTGTCAAAGACTATCAGCTGATGTAACTAGTCTTTATTCCATCTAACATACATCTACATAAACAAAATCTCAAAATCAAATAGCATACCATAGTTCAAAAATAACAACTACAATTTTACAGAAAGGAGCAGTTTAGGATGTCACAGTTTAACAACAATATTCCATTGACTTATTTAAATATGTCTGTGTTAGATCTTTTGTGTGTTAATTCTTCTTACTTGGGATTCAAAAATTTCATCAGATACGTGGTTGAACATAGTTGCACCTGCATGGTGTAATTTGCTGAGATCTATCTACTGTACAGAGTGAGAGAGTTAGTAATACAGAGAACATATATGCATATCTTTATAAATGATCATATTCATCACTAAGATACTGAGAATCAAACAAAGAAAATGTCCACAGATGAAAAATTAAGGACGGATATCACAGGTTACAACTCAGTCTTGTATGAAAATGGACTAAAAAAATAATATGCTGAATTATAATCAGATCTTCTTGTGAATATTGTAGAAACACTTGGATGTAGAATTTAATAATCCATGTTTCTTTACTCCAGTTATCCACTTCATGTACCTGGCCATTATATGAAAGAAACTACAATTCAACAATAATGCATATTAAAATATAAAAAAGTATTTATATCTACTGTATGATATTTTGTGTGTGCTTAAAGCAGTGTTTTAATTTCAGGAATTAATATATTGGTTTCTGATAACAGAAGCATGACTGCAACCAATGTGCCTTCACATTACCATCACAAAATCATTGTTAGTGGAATGGCACAAGTGAAACCCAAGACTTACACACCTTAAATGCAAAGCTAGTTGCATTGTGATATGGCTTAACAGTTTCTGCAGACTCTGGAATTCTGGAAATGACTGATCAGAATGTTTCTCAATATTTCCAATAAACTATTAAACAATTTATATACAACTGTTAGCTGTATTGTCAGGTAAAAAAGTCATTCTGCAATGCAACAGTGTAATTGTTTGTAGACTGAAGCAACACTATTGCTTTTTTGACTGTTTACATTAAAACTCAAAGAAAAAAGACATAGACTGTAAGATGTTAATAAAAGTTATTAATTTTTTGGTATCATATTTCTCATTTTCTGATTTTTAACATTGAAAATGCTTACTTTGTGTTTGCCACTGCATTTGCAATTTAAACACACTTACAGTCTTAATCACTGCAAAAATTGAAATCATGTTTAAGATTCAGCACAAATAATTATGTAAAATTTCAATGCCTACTATCTCCAGTTAAATGCCCTTGTCCTTATATTCAGTTTGAAAGATTAATTACTGGAAAAGAAAATAAGATGGATAAAATTAAATGTATAGAACATATGCCGTGCATTCATTGAACTCATAGTAAAGTTATAAGCTTTTCAAATGTGACTTTTAAAAATATTCAAATTATGTGGAGTTACAGTTAAGTGTTAAAATTTTAATTCAGGACCAATTGGTTCTGGCTTCTCCATCTGTCTTTCTGTGCACCTTCCACTCCATTCTATTTCCATCACACACACACACACACACACACACACACACACACACACACAGAGAGAGAGAGAGAGAGAGAGAGAGAGAGAGAGAGAGAGAGAGAGAAATTATTTAACTGTTACAGACCAATAAAGTTCATATCAATTCCAGACAAAAATATATGCATTTTCTGGAAAAGACATTTCTTTCCTAAAACAGTACATAAAATTTCACAATATAATGTGTATAACTAGTGACAGTCACCAAAAATGTTAGATGTCTGGTTTAAAAAATATCACAGATGGCTCATTAGTAACCACCACGAGCAGGTTTCCACATTCACAGTGCTGCCCTTCAGTGGACCACCTCAAATTATCGATTACTACACTCACAATACAAGTCCTGCAAGTCATATATTCATTCTTCTATGCTTTATCACTAGTCAAGGATGACTAGTTGGCACCTCTGTAACTGGATGAGTAATCAGGGCCAGTTTATTGGAGTTATTCTGCTGACCCAGTGGTTCAAGTTCTGGACCTGGTCGAGACAGATCATAAACAAACCTGCGCAGTCTTCGGATTGCTATTAAGATGATCAGGGGGACAGGAGTCAGTACTGCCACTGCTACAGGCACCACTGTAAAAGAAATATTCACTGACTGAAAAAAATCTGATAGTTTTATAACTTTTCATTTACTAGTGGCAGTTTGGAAAGGCATTTATGTTATAGAACCACTAGTCTAAAATATGTCACTTACATTTACACAACACTGCTCTTTAATAACACTGCCCAGACAAAGTTAAAACATATAAACTATGCCAAAACACAAGCTTTATAAGAGAGACTTTCAAGTAATGTTGTACAAGGTGGCCACAATAAAACTGGTGCAAAAATAGTCTGTAAGTCTGAAATGAAAAAAAAAACTGCTCTTATTTAATAAACTGGGAAACTATTCTTGACAGAAAATATTGGAAATAGTCTTCTTTGATAATGAAGCAGTGCTGTTTGTCAAACTTTGAGACACATGTAGCAGCTCTTTCACTGTGTGGCAGTTTGTACACATTTGACCCTTTAATATTTCCTACAATGAAAATTCAAAGGAAGATAGCTAATGTAACCTCAGAGGTTGTCCTATCTTCACCAAACACATCATGAACTTGTGTCAAGTAAAGGTTTTGCTGTTGCACCATCTTACTGAAAGCACCCAAACACTTGTTCATCTTCCTTATATTATGTTGTCACAAAATATCAGAAACATTTTTGGCTCAGTTTTATTTTGGTCACTCTGCACATAGTGATGAGTAAAAAGATATATTAATGTCGAGATCCAGTCACATGAACATACTGTACTCCCTAATTTATTTTTGTTTTGCTAGTGAATATGGTTAAACACAGCCAGTTTCAACAAAGAGAAGCACTGTTGTTCCCATACTTTTCCCCCATCTTTATACAATGGCTCAGTGGTATATGTAATAATATTTAATATTATTAAGAGTTAATATATCTATGCAGTACAGGATAAGAGTAAAAGGAATGGATTCACAATCTGTCACTTCTGAATTAATGGTTTTCTTCTGCTGCAAGTAGGATTATTGTTTTCAATTTTATGAGACACTACATGTGCAGTGTACAATGGATTCCTATCTGCTGAAGTAGGTTAATGTGAGTGCCAATTTGTATATTTATGTCTTCCTCCTGGAATATGAAGTATGGATGTCTGTAAATACAAATAGTTGTCATCTCACTGTGTGATGATATTTATGTAATGTATTTCTCTGGCAATGTTCTGAAATTAGATAGATACCTGTAGTAAGGTCTGCTTCAGGTTGACCCAACGAGAATCTGAGCATGAAGATGGCAATGCCTGTATTTTGTACTCCAGTCTCAATTGCAATTGCTATTATGTCCTCTGATGGCTGTCGGAAAACTCTGGCAGCCAGAAATCCAGAGAAAAATCCTATCCAAGGAAGACCCATACCGGCCAACAGTATCTAAAATTGAGCAAATAATCAGTAATAATACAGTCATCAGTTCTTGTGTTTTTACAGATTCACAGAAAGCATTAGATAATTCAAGCCAAATACAAGTATGCAGATAGATACATTACAGTTCTTTCTTAATTTAGATGTCATAACATTAGTGTGCAGATGTTGCACTATCTCGATTTAGAATCTTTCATATGACTGTGGAAAAGGTATAAAACAGATTACCTTAATAACTTGTAAGGCCATGGGGTTGGATTATGGCACCAATGAGCCCACCTTGATGCTGGCAATGAACATTGCAAACTGTGTCTGGCACACAATGAGATGGAGATGTGGAATGGAAGGGGGTGAGGAGGGGGGTCCTTAGTGTAGGAGATAGATTGGAGAAAAAGGGAGACTACAGATAAAACACTGTGGATGTATATTAGAGTAGTGAATGGGAAGCATGATGACAGGGATGAAGATGGGCATGTGACAATGAGTTAGTGAAGATTGAGGCCAGGAGGATTGTGGGATTAAGATATGTACAGTTACAATAATTCCCATCTTCATAATTCGGAGAAGTTGGTATTAGGGGAGGGTGGAGGATCCAGTTGGCATGAACCTTCCTCAGAAGGTAAGATGATAGTAGCCTCAATGTACAAATTTACACCCTCTATTTATCATTTGCAATTTAAAGAGTAAGATAATAATTAGTGTGCTTTTACTACAGTTATATCATAATCAGTATTTTTACTGCTTTTACATGCCTTGAACAAATTGTTCAAAATTAACTGATAAGACTGCTTTATTAAAATAAATCAAACAGTAGAAAATCCAGGACGGATTGTAACAATATTAGAGAAGGAAAGTTGCTACTCACCATACAGCAGTGATGCTGAGTCACCATAGGCACAAGAAAAAGATTCACACAATTACAGCTTTCAGCCAATAAGGCCTTTGTCAACAACAGACACACATATACACACTGCAGTGTGGTTTCAGCTGCCAGAGACTGCAGACATGTGTGCGAGTTGTGTTTGTGGGAGTGTATGTGTGCCTATTGTTGACGAAGGCCTTATTGGTCGAAAGCTATAATTGTGTGAATATTTTTGTTGTGTCTATGGCGAGTCAGCATCTCCACTATATGGTGAGCAGCAACTTTCCTTCTCTAATATTTTTATTATAAGAAATTATAAAGATAATTTATCTATACAAAAGGTATAATAAAAAACTATTTTCTCATAGCCATGTCACATTCATAACAATGTTACCCAATTTTTATGCAGACATAAAGTAACACTTACTTGCCAAGAAAATAGATGAAAAAGATAGTAGTTGGTGATGATTGCAAATATCACGATAAATATGATAAGCAATGCAGCAAAAGGTTTGAGAATCTTCACCATAAATTTTGAAACTTTTGGTAAAAATCTTTGTAGAAGTAGACCAATAAATAATGGAATTAGTAAACCAAATGCAATTGTCCCAATTCGTACATAAGGTATAGTGATCTGAGCCTGGGCAAATATTGTATGGCCAAGAGAAAAGATCCACAGAGGCATCATAGCTGAAACATAGACAACACAGTGTGAATATAACATTTTATACACAAATGCAGAAAAGTACATAAAATGTAGGATGTACTTTGCCTCCAAAGCACCCTGGAATTCTCTTAAGTCTGAATAGAATAGTCAGGGCAGTACACACAGTATTCAGTAAAATGTAACACTCTGCCAGTATGAAAGAACAGTAGCTTATAAAGATAATTTGTTTACAGCGTGTCCCAAGAAAACACCGACAAACTTTATAGACAATTTCTTTACACATAAATAAATAAAAAATGCTTTCAACATTGCAGCACAGTCAGCAATCGTGATAATCTAATATTATCTAATCGATTGCAATCAAGGCTGATATATTAAATAAAAAATGTGCAATAAACATGAGCTCTATAATGCATACTTTAATAGGTATGACCACTTGTTCATTTTTGCTAGTTTGAAACACATCTCTCCTAATGAACAAGTGCACATAGCTCCTGAGGTATGCACTATAGAGACCTTGTTCACTATAAATTTTTTTCTTGTTTCTGTGTAAAGAGCCTGTCTCTAAAGTTTGTTGGTGTTTTTTGGGGGCACCCTGTATAAATCACTCACTCCAGGAAGATACTCAGTGCAGTGGCTCATGGGAGTACCATAATCAACAAAAATTACGAGATGTTGTATGACGCTGGACCAATATTAACTTGTTGTTTGGCTGCTATGTACCTGAGCTCACATACAGTGGAATGTATAATGCTTTGCATCATGTGTTGTTAACACCAAATGTCACATTTGTTTTCATACACACTAAACTTATTTCATAATATTCCTTTAGTGTTTCATGCTCAAGTTTTTTTTTTCTTTGCTGTAGATATTATTTGACCATGAGTGGAAACTTTGGGAGCTGTCATGGGAAAGTGGTGAGATGTATTGTAGGAGCTGTAGTAAATGGTTTCACTGGCGGGAATGTAGCAGGGAGGACTCTGAGGAGGTCACTGTGGCCCTCTCATGAAACTGCAGAATATGTGGCAGTATTAGGTTAATCGAGGAACAGGAAGGCAAAATCTGTGCCATTCAGGCACAGTTGAATCACGGTAGGACAGAGCTAGCGAGAATGAGAGAAGGTAGTAGTGAGGAGTGTGGTTGGGAACTGGTGGTTGGTAGGAGTGCTAGCAGGAGAAGAATGCAGACTGACAGCTCTGTTGTGTCTACCAGCAACAGGTTCCAGGTGCCAGAGTTGAGGAGAGAGGAGCCTTAAGATGATGTAGGAATAGGATATGTGCAGCAGACTCTGCCAATGAGCAAGAATGATAGTTATGGCACATATATTATGAGAGAGTATACTGCCACCAGGCAGCAGCCATGGTAGATGTGTAAGCCCTCAATTACAGGAGAAGTTAGGGCAGGAGTATCAAGTCACCAACATTTTCAAGCCAAATGCTGGGCTGGATCAGATGAATGAGGATTTAGGACTTCTGTGCATGAATTTCACAAAAGATGATCAGGTATCAGTAGTGGGTGGGTCAGAGAGGAGCTTATGTAGGGATAGGACAAACAAGATAGGTAAGATAGCTTCCCTAATTGGTGCCACCAATGTGAGCACAATAGATCTGTTCCTCTGACGTGATCAGCCTTGTCTTAGCAGTGCTGTACAGCGAGTTAATGCAGAGCTGGAAATGGTGCTGATGACTGCTGGCTGACACATACTACACTGGTGTCAGTGGGAACTATCAGGAGATGGGGCTGTGTTATGTATAGTCTGCACCTCAACGGATTTGGGAAAGGGAGGTGGTGATCATTAGTAAGAGTATAGTGGGTGGATATGGAGCCACACATGGCCAAATACCTCTTCTTGAGAGCAGGAGAACTAGACCTTTTCTTTAGTATACACTCTTACAAGTGTCTCAAGCAGCTTATAGATTTTTGCATCATGTATGCAGAAAATAGAATATTCCACACTGGAGTGCACAAGCACAAAGGAAAGCTGCTCAGAATTATCTATTATTCATCAAAATGTGCAGTCCATTAAAAATAAAGTACATCAGCCTGAAGTTGAATTACTGTCCTTAAACAGTATGATAGTATTCATTACATGAGCACTGGTGTACAGATGATGAATTGCAGCATATATCACTATCCTCATTTGAATGTGCATGTTGCTATTACAGAATTACCATATAGGGTGGGGGATCATGTATTTATATCACGAGTGGTACACATTTTAAAGCTAGATAAAATCTGTCCACAATTAACATAGATAAATATTTTGAATTGGCAGCCACTGAACTAACAAAGTTAGACATCTATAAGGAGTTAATAATTCTGTGTGTTTACTGCACACCTAGTGGTAATGTGGACACTTTTTCAGCAAATTAACTGAGGTCCCGGAAAGATCCTGTCACCAAAACTAACAAAATAATATTGAAGATATGAATATTAACTCAGGTGTTGAGGGTGAAATTAGCAATAACTTTATTAATATTTTGAGCACTTCTGATGTGGCACAAATAGTAGACACTGCTATGACAGTATCAACAAGTTCAGCTTTAATTTTAGACCATGCACTTATGGACATTGACAGGGAAAATTGTAAAGTATTTATAAGAGATCTTGGCACTTAAAATCATTACTGTTAGATAACAATGCTAAAGACAGGTTTGATAAAACCTGCAAGAATGCAGAACTATAAAAGGATTTTTGTATGAACATAGGACACATACTTTTTCTAGGGAATTGGCAAATCAAACATGGATGAAATTCATATGGAAAACAAAGCTGATGCTCAGTTCTTTTAAATTCTGCACATTGTTTAAATTAATCTTTGGGGAGGCACTTCCAAAATTAGTCATTTCAATTGCAGCAACTGAGGAAAATAGAGGGATAACTGCAGGTATTAGAAAGTCCTCATTGACATTTAAAGTTCTCAGTTCTTTGCAAGAGCACTACACTAATTCATAATTCCTAGAGCACTGTCGCCAGTATTAAAATAAATATACAAGGGTGTACTGCTTCCTGAAAAATACATTCACTGACAAAATAACATATAATGCACAAAATAAAAGTGAAGAACTGTGATGTAGCGTAAAACAAAAAAACTGGGAAAAGCAGACAAGTATAATAACACACAAATCAAAGATGGGGGTAGGAAATAAAAAGTCCTATGGAATAAGCAGATTTTGCTAATGATTATTTCTCTGCTATTGAGAAGAAGCTACAGTAAAATCTTCCTACGACACACATAGCACCCACACTAACCTATGAAGCAAGCACAATGATGATGTTTCCCACAACAGAGCTTGAAGTCAGGGAGACAATATAACAATTAAAAAATAAAAAGTCTGCAGACATCGAAGATGTTCCCATCTCTGTTCTGAAGACTTGCGTAGATAGTATTCAAGCACCATTACAAACGTAATAAACAAGTCTTTAGTTCAGTTATTTTCCCAGAGTACCTATAGCATGCATGAGTGGTGGCCTTACTGAAGGAAGGTAATTTAGAAAGCATTAAAACTACTGGCCGGTTTTACTATCATCTTCATTCTCAAAAATTGGTTGCTGAAGTGGGAGAAGCACAATATTGACCATTACAGAGTTTACAAAAGCGGTACTTGAAGCTCTTGATAGGAATGACTGTGTTAAAGGCATTTTCTTAGACTTTTCCAAGACTTTTGACATTGTTAACCATAAAATAATACTAAGCAAGCTACAAGCACTAGCTTAAGAGGGACAGTGAATGAGTGGTTCCAGTCTCACATGGAAAACAGAGTGCAAAATGTGGAAATAGTACACTTGTCTGCTGCTGATAAATGTTTAGTAAAGCAATGTCAGACAAGAAACACATAAAAAGAGATATTCCTCAGGATAGTGTATAGAGTGCAATTCTGTTCTTAATATATATCAATGACTTTCCAGACACTGGAAAAAAGTGGAAAGTGAAGAAGCTATTCTCTTTCCTGATAACAGCAACATCATAGTCAACTGATGAAACACCAGAACTCCTGTTATATGAAGTAAATGAACCCATTAATATTGTTTACAGTTGGGCAGTATGAAATAAATTATTTCAGGTCTTTATTAATCGCTGACCACATGTTGCAGAATAGGCCTTACTTTGATATACAATAACAATCACTATATTAATTACTGTTCACATTGCATCTACAAATAATTTTTCCTTTATTAACATGTTGTATGGAACTGTAATCATACTCCTAAAACTCAATTTCTCCACCACTCATATCCAAAAATTCTCCTAAACTGTAAAATGGATTGTTTATTAACTATTTATGCAACTTACTTTCCAAATTGTTGAAAGGTGTATTGTTTGCAGAATGTGGCAATCTGTTAAAAATTTTAAACAGATCAATACACATCTTATTTCTGGTGTCAAACTCTGCTATGTTGTTTTCCATATATATGAATGATGCATAGATATGAAGATTTGTCACTGTCATTATTTTGATCTTAATGAATAAAGGGCAGCAGTGTTCCCTAGGACCAACTTTACACATTATTTGTATCACCTTTTTCTGAATCAGAAATACATCGCTGACGTAACTTGACTAAAACAGTCCAAAGTAAGCTATCCTGAGAAATTCATTTCTTATTAAATTGGGTAATTTCCATAAGAGATAGGACACCCTTGATATCTTGCTGCAGGTGTGATTAATATGGGGTTGCCAGTTTAGTTTGGAATCAATATGTATTACAAGGAGTTTTGCTGCTACATCTTTAATTAGTCCCAGCTGGAGGTGATGAGTTTTCTCAGGATTGCACAGTAGTTTATTAGATGAGGACCAGTTTAGCATCAAGGAGAGAGTATCCCATGATTTCTGGCATAACCCCAACATATCTTTATCTGTGGTGATTGGAGTTGTGTCATCCACATAGCAGATAATTGACCAAAACCCAACATAATGTGGCAAATCGTTGATCGCTGTGATGAAGAAGAACAGTCCAAGGAGAGAGCTCTGAGGAACACCAAATGCAACTTTCTTCAATGAAGAATGCCTATTTTGAACTGACACATACTGTCTCCTGTTATTTAGATAAGAATTAATTATTTTCACTGCTGTATTATTTATTCCATAATATTGTAGTTCGGCTAGTAAGTTGTCATAGGGGATACTGTCAAAAGCCTTACTCAAATTGCAGAGTTCAAGAGAGCAAGAGAGACTGCATTCTTATTTTCAAATGCAGTTAATGTCTGATTAATAATTTCAAGGACTGTAGAAGTGGTAATTTTTTTCTTGTCGAAAACTACTAAGAAAGTTACTTCTTTAAAAGTAGTTACTAAGCTGCATGTGAAAAACAGCTTCAGATACTTTGGAAAAGATTCTAACAATGGACTTGGGCCTGTAGTTCTCAGCAAGATGACTTTCCCCCTTCTTTATATAGATACAACTTTTGAAATGTTGTGCTTGTCAGGGAAAACTCCAAATTCTAGACATTATTCATAAGAAGACCAAATGGTTTGCAAATAAGGTGTATTGTCCTTTTTATTTTGTAATTAGACAGCCAGTAACAGTCCATGCTTTTTAAGTCAGAAAATTTTGAAACAGCATTAACTATATCTAGGGGTGTGACAAGGTCCCAATGGAATTCATATCTTGTAGGTAGCTGATTAGTAAATATATCAGTTGCTGATGTGTCTGATTGGTTAATTGTAGGTCTTAATTCATTTACTGTAGCTGTAAAATGTTTATTGAGCTCTTATGACTCAAGTAGAACATCTTTTGTTTGGAAAGAAATGGATTCTTGTGCTATAATATCCCAGGCAGCCTTACATTTGTTTGGAGCTCCTTCTAAGTAATTTTGAGAGGCAATTAGTCTGGCAGGTTAAATTTTAGCTTTTAATGTTTTTCTACATTTCAAGTAAGCTTTATAAGAAATGTCATAGTGCCCTGTGCCATATTTCCAAGTATCTTTATACATCTTGTACAGTGAAAGCACCTATTCCCTGACACCAGCAAGGTCATCAGAGTACCATTTAAAATCTTTACCTTTTCTGTTTCATTCAGAACTGTCTGTTTTCAGTGGTGTAGAAGAGCACCATAAATCTATATATGTCTTAAAGAAGTTATTAAAGAGAGTTTCAGCAGCTGATTTATTGACACTATACGAGGGCAGTTCAATAAGTAATGCAACACATTTTTTTTCTCGGCCAATTTTGGTTGAAAAAACCGGAAATTTCTTGTGGAATATTTTCAAACATTCCCGCTTCGTCTCGTATAGTTTCATTGACTTCCGACAAGTGGCAGCGCTATATGGAGCTGTTAAAATGGCGTCTGTAACGGATGTGTGTTGCAAACAACGGGCAGTGATAGAGTTTCTTTTGGCGGAAAACCAGGGCATCTCAGATATTCATAGGCACTTGCAGAATGTCTACGGTGATCTGGCAGTGGACAAAAGCACGGTGAGTCGTTGGGCAAAGCGTGTGTCATCATCGCCGCAAGGTCAAGCAAGACTGTCTGATCTCCCGCGTGCGGGCCGGCCGTGCACAGCTGTGACTCCTGCAATGGCGGAGCGTGCGAACACACTCGTTCAAGATGATTGACGGATCACCATCAAACAACTCAGTGCTCAACTTGACATCTCTGTTGGTAGTGCTGTCACAATTGTTCACCAGTTGGGATATTCAAAGGTTTGTTCCCGCTGGGTCCCTCGTTGTCTAACCGAACACCATAAAGAGCAAAGGAGAACCATCTGTGCGGAATTGCTTGCTCATCATGTGGCTGAGGGTGACAATTTCTTGTCAAAGATTGTTACAGGCGATGAAACATGGGTTCATCACTTCGAACCTGAAACGAAACGGCAATCAATGGAGTGGCGCCACACCCACTCTCCTACCAAGAAAAAGTTTAAAGCCATACCCTCAGCCAGTAAAGTCATGGTTACAGTCTTCTGGGACGCTGAAGGGGTTATTCTGTTCGATGTCCTTCCCCATGGTCAAATGATCAACTCCGAAGTGTATTGTGCTACTCTTCAGAAATTGAAGAAACGACTTCAGCGTGTTCATAGGCACAAAAATCTGAACGAACTTCTCCTTCTTCATGACAATGCAAGACCTCACACAAGTCTTCGCACCCGAGAGGAGCTCACAAAACTTCAGTGGACTGTTCTTCCTCATGCACCCTACAGCCCCGATCTCGCACCGTCGGATTTCCATGTGTTTGGCCCAATGAAGAACGCAATCCGTGGGAGGCACTACGCAGATGATGAAGAAGTTATTGATGCAGTACGACGTTGGCTCCGACATCGACCAATGGAATGGTACCGTGCAGGCATACAGGCCCTCATTTCAAGGTGGCGTAAGGCCGTAGCATTGAATGGAGATTACGTTGAAAAATAGTGTTGTGTAGCTAAAAGATTGGGGAATAACCTGGTGTATTTCAATGCTGAATAAAACAACCCCTGTTTCAGAAAAAAAATGTGTTGCATTACTTATTGAACTGCCCTCATATTTGTAAACCAAGTCCCAGTTTGCATTTCTAAGGTAATCTGTGAGTAACTTAACTAATCCCTCTTTCTGACCTCTCATCCATGTCATGCTTGGCTTCTTATCTACAGCCAAGTAATCATTATCTAACTGTGTGTAGTGGTACCTGAGGAATAGTGGATCATGATCTGCAAAACATCCATCTGCTGTGGTAACAGTGTATAGGTCTCTTGAGAAATTAACTATAATATTGCTCAAACAGGCATTCCCACGTGTTGGGCTATTGTTAGTACAATATAAATGTAATGATTGAGTGTGTTCAAAAATGTTTTTGTGTTGTACTCATCTGAGCTGGACAAATCATTGTTGAAATTACCACATTCTGCAACATTTGTTTCAAGTTTTAAAATTCTTCACACCATTTGTTCAAATTTCTCAAAAAATAAATTAACATCCCATTTGGAAATCTATACAAACTGACAGTTATCATATTTTGATTCATCAGTCTAACAACTAAACAGTATGCACTCCAGCACAAAGAGAGGAAATGATGCTGTCACATTTAGCAGATGATAAATCTATAGATAGTGCATGAAATACAAAGTTTGTGGAATGAACACAAAAAGATACTAACAAAAAGAGTTGGTTGTTTGGGGAAGGAGACCAGACAGTGTGGTCATCGGTCTCATCGGTTTAGGGAAGGAAGTCGGCCGTGCCCTTTCAGAGCAACCATCCCGGCTTTTGCCTGGAGTGATTTAGGAAAATCACGGAAAACCTAAATCAAGATGGCCGGACGCGGGATTGAACCGTCGTCCTCCCGAATGCGAGTCCAGTGTCTAACCACATCAAAAAGAGTCATCAGCATGTTACGCTCTTGGAGTGTTAGCACCAAGGTGTAACAGCTAGTGTCGTGGTAACATACTATGCCTTAGCTATGGGATTCTTTTCTGGGCATCGAAGGTACAAAACATGGTCACAGTTTTTAAAGTGCTGAAAAGGGGCATAATACTAATAACTGGAAGTAATAGTTGGGCCCCATGTAAAGAGCTATTTAAGAAATTGGGCATCCTCGCTGCACCAAGTGAGTATGTCATGTCATGGAAAAATTAGTAAATACTTATAAATATCTTATACATAATCCTGGAACAAGAACCAGTTGAGAATTTCATTTACCTAGGAAAAACAATCAAAAAATTCAAAAATGGCATTCTATATATAAGGTAAAATTGTACAATAAATTGCCAAAGGAAAGGAAAAAGATTACTAAAATACATCAGTTTAAGGAAGCAGCTAGCTAGAATGGTTTTCATAAGTAATGCAAATTACACAATTAAAGATTATGTGACTTACTGTAGTTGGTAGTAATGAAAGGGGATAACTACAACCCTTGTCACATTTCAATACGTGATCACAGTTTACTGCTTTCACAAGGTAATCATGTGTAAAGATGTAAAATGCATGACAGTAATCTCTTCTGACTGTTTCTCATGTTGACTGAGGAGCATTGTTGAATGTGGCAGGAATGGAGTCTGGAGATGGTGCAAGAGGCACAGCAGGAGCTTCTCAATCCCAGGAGTCATCAGCAGGTATCCTTTAGTGTGTATGGCAATGAACAATCAAACAATGTTTTATATCACAAAGGACCAGAAGCAAATTGTGTGTAAATCAAGGAATATTACACATATAGACATACTGAACAAGGCACTGCAGTTGTTAAGACACTAACCCTATATTGAGGAGGATGGATTTCTGTATAGCCATTGTGATTTGGATTTTCATAAATCACTAAGGCAAATGCCAGGGTGGTTCCTTAATCAAGGCCATGGTCAACCACATGTCTTACCCTCATGGAGTACTTGTCCCGTACTCAAAGCATTTTATGTATGCTGTGTGTTGTGTATTTTGATGCACTGATTAAGGGTGTCTACGTGGACAAGAAAAAAAAATTCCCGGATTTTTCCCAGATTTCCCAGTGAAAAACACGATTTCTCCTGGATGAAATTATGTATAAAGCAGGTGAAAATACATCCGTGTTAAGCAACAGTATACTTTTTCTGGGAGCTGTAAAACCTATCAGTCCTTTGAATGGTAAAGGTCTTATACCGGCGGAGGACGTCCCAGCACTTTAGAAAACGAAATCCAGGAAAAACAATAACGTTTGGAAAGATGTTTGATGCAAGACAATATGCACAGAGTTTATTTTCGTATTGCGAAAGTATACACACAAATTCCACAAATTACAGCACGGTAGCTTCGGAAACTCTAAAATAGAGATTGCGTTGAGTGATGCACTCTTGTCAGCCAGTCATAGCTCATGTCACGTGATCTCGCTAGCGATAGTGAATGACGGCAGTTAATCAGAGCACGAGGCCTACGAGAAAGACAGGCCGCGGCACGTATGTTACGAAGGTAGGCCGAGCTCGCTCAACTCAGGAAAGTGCATTTCTACAGCGGTTAACTCATAAGTAGATGTGTATGTACGAACGAGAATTGCATCGTCTATTGGCATCCACTGTTATTAGTCCTACAATGATAGGAAGTCCATAGGCCTACTAACATGCTCTAATTTGGCAATTAAAATCGTGCCAAAATGATTATCAGTTGCGTAGAAAAGTCGAGGTGTTCTGGCATGAAAAGACTTGTGACATTACTCAGTAACACATTATGCACATTTTTTTGAAGGTCAATTACACTTTTTGCCATCGATCGCATAATTTTTTATCTATGTAAGAACAACATTAAATATGAAAACTAACTTGAAGCTCGGTCTTTTTTTAGCGTGTGTTACACGTTAAGTCATATCAAATACAAATGTGCCGGTAAAATTTTAAATAGTCGCATAAATGACTTATCTTCTGGGCCCGACATTTTTCAAATGGCTGATCATCAAAGTGTTATGTTTTGCATGAGAGTTATAACGCCCTGTGATTTAAGAAATTCACTGCACATTCTCACACGTAACATAAATCATCTTGCGTGGAAATTTCCTTTGAAAGTAACGCATCTCAAGCCATTATTCATAATATTTACTGGTGATCTGTTAGAAATGTAAACAATTGTGATGTCACGCATATTGAATGCACGCTAGTTGTTGCGGACGTACTGCATAATCTTCGACCTAAAGCCTTTGACACTTTACGGTGTCGGCAAACTGGTCTGTGCATTGTGTAAATTACCCATTTTCTATGCAACTAAACTTTTATTTTGGTGTTATTCCCTGATTTATGTTTCATTGCTGCAGTATTATTCAGCAGTAGTGGACTAAAGTTCTTTGTCAGAGTATCAGATCTTACACGCCAAACCTACAAAACTTTAACTGAAATCTAAAACAATGAAAAATCCCCGAATTCTAAGAAATTCCCAGGTTTTTCCCGGATGTCCCGGGCCGTATACACCCTGTGATTTGCATTGTATTACCTTGACAAATCTTGTATCAATGTGAGATGATCCTTGTATGAACAAAGATAAATAAATAAACTAGTGCTGTCTGTTAATGAAGACAGGTTAGCCATTAGTAAGAGAATTTTGTCGATGTGGCCAAATACCTCTCAGATGTATTAATTCTGTTAGTGCCCATCACCCACCTCCCAAACGTCTTCAAGTAATACACAAATAGTAGCTACTTTTAAGTTCCTGTAAGCCTACTGTAATATACGAGGAAGCATAATGTCAAATATACAGTATAAAAATGCTGACGTTATGTCACACACTACAGTATCATGTATCTCCTGATATTTATAGCTGTTTATAGACATGATTTGCCTCACTAAGACAGTCATTTAACTATTTTGTGATATTACTAACGAATTTATTAATTATGGAGGGAATCTTTTACTATCTAATAATTTTAGTAAGTTATGAGTTTCATCCGAGCATTTTGAAATGTATACTTCCCACTCCATAAACCCCCAACACAAAAGGAGTGCCTTCAGAAGTGTGGAACATATCAAATTATACATCAATTGGCAGAAGCACCCACTGCTGGCTACTTTTGTAATATATACTAACAACCAATTACAGAGTTAATGTTAACCTACTCAAATACATAGGCAGTATTTGCGCATGCATGTGTGCTTACATGCACGTATGAGAGAGAGACAGGGGAGGTGGCTATTATTCATTATAAACATTTTCTCTGTTGTTTCAGTAGGCAATTTTGTTTATACAATGTGTGACTGAGCTGCTCCTTTCCAACTTCCTTGGCCTGACCTTTTCCTCTCCAGTCTTTTCTAACTTTTCCATTCCCTGCTGAGATCTTTTATTCCCATTTGCCCCACATTTCTCACCCTCTCATGTTCCATCTCTGCAGTTTTTGATTATTACTTCTTATAGTCCTCACTTTGGTACTGCCACTACAATCTCCCCCTCCCCCATACATGCACATGGACACACACATCGACCCAATAACCACTCAAGCAAATAGTGTCACTATCGTCATGTGTAACGTGTGCATGGTTGTTTTTGAGTGTGTACTTAACTGGAAAAAAGAGATAGTAAAAATATGTACTTTTAAGTACACTTAAGTGCCATTTATCAATCAGCTGTACAATATTGGTTGCAAATCTATATGATTTTCATTATTATATCTGTCCTGGAATTTTTATTACCATGCTGCAACACTAAATAATATTATACCATTGCAAATAAGGTGACAATCAAAATTGGCACTAACCTATTTCCAGTTATGAAATAATAACTTAAATATACTAAAAGTAGATTATTATAATGAACGTAAAAGAACGATGCATACCAAATGCTGCAAATGTGCTTATAGTTGTCATTGTTATGCTGAGATTTATATTTCCATCAAGGGCATAGGTCCATATATTTGATGCTCCACCTGCTGGGCTTGTTCCAGTAAAGAAAAGCCCTAGCTGCATTGCAGCAGATGATGGAAACAAAATAAGGCCCAGAACATATGATATCTGCGATAAAAAAAAGGATCAGATTATTGAAACTATAATACTGTTAATTAGCAGATATTTCAGAAGTGAGCCACAGCTCTGAAAATCACTACTTTACAAATGAATAAGCATTTGAGGTTCATTATCTTACTGCTTGATTACCGTCTGTTTTATTAAAATTGTACATTATAAGGGATCATTTGATCAATGTGTAGTGGCGTACTATAACTAACACTTTAATGGTTAACATGTTGATAAAAATACAAGCATGTAAATAAGAAAACTACTTATGGAACAAGAGAGAGAGTAGGCAAAAGTATATGCAATTAATCTTCGTGAGGATAAAGTGAAATGTAGCAAATCACTTGCAGAAATGAAAGGTTTATTCAAATCCCTTGACCTAGATCGCAGGTATACAGAAAAAATGAAAAATAACTCACTACCAAACATCAAACTGTTTGCACTTACTATTTATATAATGTGGAGGTACATTGAGACCGTAGCTGTACGGCACCAGAGACTTTATACCGTGTTATCAACATGTCCCCTGTTTACTATCCTTGCCAGCTGCACAGTGAAACTGCACAGCTATGTCACACATTCATCCATCACCTGCCGAAGTTTCCAATTTTGCATTTTCTTCAATACCTGGATGAATATCAATTTGTGACCATGTGGCCAGTTTGCATAACTCCTTCACCGTGCTTTTTTTGTCTTACAATGTACATCATTTGTGAGTGAAAGCACAGAGGATGTGGAAGGGGAGAGGGGTGGGGAGGAGGGGTGCAGGATGGGGGGGAGGAGAGAGCAAGTCAAGTATTAAGGACAATTATTATAAAAATAAAATAAAAGTGTGAGTAAAAATTATAGAATTCGATAATCTGTGGTTTGTACTGAAGACCAAAAGGTAATCTTATATACAGAAAGAATAAGTCTAAACTGAACCATTTACATTACCAAAGTATTACTGGAGGTAGTAATAGTGCTAGGGAAGTAGGTAGAGAGGAAAATAACATTTCCTTTATCGGCTGTATGACTCAAAGACTCTCTGTTATGTTGTCAAAAATAGGGGCCTAAAAATACATAAGAAATTTCTGTTTTCAAATTGTACCTGTTCATTTAAAATACAGCCATCTTCATAAGTAAGAAGTCTTTAGCTTTTAACTTCCTTATGCAAGAGCTCTTAATCGTCTAGTTTCCATGGCACATAATGGAGAAAAAGCAGGTGTTTGGCAAATGTTGAGTGGTACACATTTCCACCTCCCTTCCCTAGCAGATGTTCTTTGTATCTTATTTTAAAACATCTCCCTGTATAATAATTAGGACAGTTCCCCCCATCCCATGGGATATGGGCTGCTAGTGGTATACTGTCCCATTCTTCACCCTAGTGAAGAAATGACAAAACATATTTATGGATTCAAAAGTTTAAAAAGATTTTTAAAATAAATGCAGAAATGATTACAAATATACAGAGTGCTTTTTCTTGGTTCAAAACTTAAAAAGGAAATAAAAAGTCTGACAGGTAAGGATGAAAAGACAAAAATAATCATCAAAAACTTTAAAATGAAAATGAAATATCAATGTTCATTAAAAAGATGTACTGCACTTTCACTAAAGAGCTGAAGGATGTGCACTGACGAGGAAGCTGTGAGGGGATTAAATGTTTGAATGATAGTAGGTATAAATTTATAAGCCATTGGGTGGTATCCATGGGCAGAAGGTAGGCCATAAGGTGCATATTGGAAAGATGGAAAAGAAGGAGAGTGAAAAGTAGAGGGAGGAGAGACCAGATGAGGTGAAATAGGTGGGAAAACCTGTAGCTGTTAAGATGGATAAATATCACAGTAGATTTCATTGTCTGGGAGAGACAGTCAGTTGAAATTGTGTTGGGATAGTATATGGAGCATGTGTATGTATAGAGATCGTGGACACAGCAGCAATGAGGGTTGATCATCAGATGGGAGACAGTGGAGTTACTGGAATCTGGTTGATGGATAGTACAGGAGATGCAGAGGCATTCAAGGTGGGTGAGGAGGGATCCGAACGTCATGTGATGATAGAAGACCCATTTTGGGGAAGGTAAACAGATGTGGAAAGAGAGATGGAGTGCAAGGCATTCGATGGGGTGGAGATCCATGCAGCATTTGAATATCAGATAATGAGTTGGATCAGGATTTGGTGGGTGTGGATATATACACTGATCAGCCAGAACATTATGACCACCAACTTACTATCAATATGAACCTAACAGCATCACATGGCAAGGAACGACTGCTGGTCAGACACAAGCATAGTGCATGTAGCACCAGTGAGCATGCTGTTTTGTGTGTACAATGGGGAAGGTGTACAATCCATCTGAGTTTGACCAAGGGCAGATTGCAATGGCTTAGAGGCTCAGCATGAACATTTTAGAAACTGGGTGACTTGTTGGATGTTCAAGGAGTGCTGTGGTGAGTGTCTTCAACATGTGGCAAAACTAAAGTGAAACAATGTCCAGATATCGTAGGATTGGATGTTAGACATCATAGGCTGGGCAGACTGGTAAAACAGGATAGGCAGTGAACTGTGGTGGAATGAACATGAGACTTTGATGCTAGACACACTACAAATGTGTCTGAACACACCCCGGCACCAAATACTCCTAACAATACACCTCTGCAGCTGACAACCCATGCATGTGCCAATGTTAGCACCACAACATCGGCAATTATGACTGAAGTGGGTTTATGATATTCAGCACCATCATGCCGACAAGAGGGCTTGAATCTGTCGTCTTCCAGGTGAACAGCACCTGTACTGTGGGATGGAGGTAAACTGGCAACAGCTCCATTATGCTCTGGGGAACATTCAGGTGGGCATCCATGGCTCCAACAGAGCTCATGCAAGGCACAATGATGGCCAAGGAGTATCATGAACTGGTTGCAGACCACGTACACCCATTCATGACAATCACATTTCCTGATGTCAGTAGCATTTTTTGTCAAGATAAGGTGACATGTCACAAGGCCAGGAGTGTGATGGAGTGGTGCGAGGAATACCTTGGTGAGTTCCAATTGATGTGCAGGCTCCCCAGTCCACCAGATCTGAACCCGATTGAACACATCTGGGATATGATTGAATGCAGTGTCAGAGCACATCAATTCCTCTCCAGAATGTATGGGAATTTGGAGACTTGAGTGTGCAGATGTGGTGCCAATTCCCCCTAGCAACCTATCAAGACCTCATGGTGTGTCACCACTGTTATATGTGCTAAATGTGAACACACCAGCTATTAGATAGGTGCTCATAATGTTCTGGCTGATCTGTGTAGTAGACAGGTGTAATCCCCAAGTTCAGCATATTGGTAGTTTTAGTCTATTTTGGGCCTTCTGTTAGATGATTAGTACTTCAGGTTTCCACATTAGTTGCCAGTCAAGGGTCAGTCTGATATATTTTAGGGTATTAGTGGACTGAATTGGTTGATAGTAAATGGTAAAGTAGAAATCATGGAGACAGAAGGTGTAAATGGTTTGTTCTATAATTATTGTCTGTGTTTTGGAGGGGTTCAGTCTAAAGGAGCCATTGGTTACACCAAGAGGTAAACTAACTGAGATGGACTTTGAGGGACTTTTGGGATTTCTGGAGTGTAGAATAGAGAGTGAGCAAAGTGTCATCATCAGCATACTGAAGGAGGTAGACTGGTGAGGGTGGTTTGGGCATATCAGCAGTGTAGAGGAGATAAAGGAGAGGACAGAGCCTGAGGGCACTCCTGCACAGATGGAAGGTACAGGAATTTGTATTGTTAATAGTGACAAAGGACAGCTGATTAGACAGAAGAGGTACAATAAAGTAGACATATTAATTGGAAGTGCATATGGCTTGAGTTTGCAGAGGAGACTAGATTGCCATGCATGGTTGTAAGCTTTCTGAAGGTCATGGGGCACAAAAATTATGGATTTACAAGAGCTGAGCTGGTGGGATAGGAAATGGGTGAGATGCAGGAGCAGGTCATCAGAAGACAGGAACATGGTGGTGTTGGTTCAGGTGTTGATGGATGCTTTGGGAGAGAATGGATTTGAAGATCTTGATAAACACTGAGGTAAGGCAGATAGGATGGTAAGAGGAGGTATCAGTAGGTAGTTTGTATGGTATGCTTTCCAGTTCTTGGAAGAGTTAATGGGAACTGCAGTGTTGAGTCTGGTGTATGTCTGGTGCCAGTTCCATTTTCTTGCATTTAGGAAGAGTAGGATGTTGGAGGTTTTCCTTAATAGAGAATAGTAACCTATGGAGAGGATAGTGATGTAAAGAGTTGCAAGGACAACTAGAAAGGAGAGGGGGCATTCTTCAAGGTGTTGATAGGTAATGCTGGAATGACCAGGGAAGTGTTTATTTGTGGAGTACTTGTATTATGTCATGTACAGTGACTGGTGTATTTAATTCTGTTTGTGATATGTTGTCCAATTATTGGAAGCTGGGAGTCAGGGATGGGACAGTGGCGTTTGTGCTACTATGGATGGTAGGGAACGGTAAGATGGAGAATATGACAAAGAGACAGAATGCTGTTATTTTAAGAATGGGTGCTGTGTGGGATGGGGACTACGTCACTTGGCAGGGAGTCGATAATTTGACCTCACCACTGGAGTTCTGCTACTGATGTTGACATAAGTGGCAATAATATAGGTGGAAAAGGTGTGGTCTACGTGGGTGAGGTAGTTGTAAGGGATAGGGTGTAGATAATGGAATTGGTAATGGCTGGGGTTTGGAAAAAGGAGGGTAAGGATAAGGTGTGAGGTGGGAGTATTGATAAGGGTGGTGGCCCAACAGGGATGTTCTTGTGGTGTCCAATTGCAGCTCTGCCTCTGGCCCTTGGAAGGGGTTATCTTGTGGAAAAGGATACAGGGAGAGGTCTTGATGGTGTGATAGGGTAAAGGTATGGACATTGTGTTGGGAAAGGTTATGCATGAAGGATGTTTATTAGTGAGTGGGGAGCAGGTGTTATGGTACAGGATTTTGTAATGCTGTCACCTCATTGTATGGGATAAGAGCAGTTTGTGTGGATGAAGGCTAGAGGTGGTTTAGACAAGAGTGTCAAGGCAGATGAAGATAACCTGGTTGTAGGACTAGGTAGCTTGGGTGTTGAGACAGAAGATGGATGAGCAAGAGAGATTTGTTGGAGGTTGTGTGAACATTGGAATGAACAGATGTTTTGGAGGATGATTGTCATGGATTTGATAATGTCCTCAGCAGTAGGAGATGGCCAGAGGGAATTGTTGGGGTGGATGGGGGTATCAGTGGGAAGGATTGGGACAGTCAGTTCAGGATTGGTAGTTGCAGCTTAGCTTTGCATTTCACAGAAGAGGTGGGGTGAAAGTAATTGCAAGTAGGAGAGCAAGCAAGGTTAGGCCACTGTTTAACAAAATGGCAGGTGGGTGGGTTTTTAGAATCTGCAGTGAAGTGACCATTATGATGGAACCATTTCTGGTGACAGGAGGACTGAGGATGAGATTTGGAAGGTTCAACATTGTGGCTGTGGTGGTATATCAGGGCTCCCTCTTTACAGAGAAGGTTTATGTTGGCAGCAGATTCAGAGAAAACCTGGACAAGGCAAGTGGGGCCAAGGTCATTATTAATCTGAAATCTGGGTAATCATTCAGCTCAGATGCCACTTCCTTATCTGTGATCTCAAGGTCAACTTTGGTGATCAGTGGTCATTTGGCCAAGGATGTGCTGGTGAGAGGTGTAAAGGAGCCTTTGGGACCAAAGGTAATAGAGGTATTTTGGAGAGAAGGTGCGTGAAACTTGGGGGTTCAAGGACTTTTCTTGGTACGATTGTGGATCATTGATTGGTATGGTTGTGGAGGCTTGGTAGCTATTTGATTTTGAGGGTGAGGTGTTTGGCTGGGAGGAATTTTGAATCCAGGTTGTAGAGGACAAAGATGTGAAGGACAAGGGAAGATGTTGGAGGGGAAGGAGTTATATCCATGTGAAGAGCCATGTTAGGTTCAGTTTGCAGTATTTTAGGTGCGGGAGAGGTGGAGATGCTGGTGTCTTGGCATTTTGTTAGTTTTTTAATGGCTGTTGGAGAGAAGGATGTTTGTGGGTTTGTGGAATTGTAGGGGGGGGGGGGGGGGGGGGTATGGCATTGTTATGTGGTGGCACGTCAATTGCCAGTGGTGAAAAAAGATAAGGGGATGTGGGAAAAGGGAGAGATTCATGCGTTGCTGTTGGGGTGGGAGAGGGTATGGCAGGTAGTGGGGAATGGATGTAGATGGATGGGTCGTATGACATAATCCATGTGATGACAGTGGGAACTGGAGATGGGGAGGTATAGATGATGGACATTGTGGAATGACCCATGATGTGTCAGTAAATGGCGACCGTGTCTGACATGAGAGGCCTCCAAAGTGGTGCTGAAGATGGTGGTGGTGAGCTGTGGTGGAGTCATGGATGATGAGGTGGTGGCTAGCAATGGAATATCTCCAATGTGACAGGAAAGACAGTTCTGGTGTAAGAGCTGATGTGATGATGATAATAAACAAATGAAGCTGGCAGTGGCAATGAAGACAGTGGTGGTGAAAAGACTGCTGTGGTGGGGAGATGGAAGTTGATGGATAGTTGACATCTTTGATGTTGGCAGCAAAATGGAGGTGGTGACAGTGACAATGAGAAAACACACACACACACACACACACACACACACACACACACACACACATAAGAAGTTTCAAAACATGAATAAACTACACACATGAACAGATAAATATGCAAAGTATAGGGCAGTGCTCCTACTGTCTACACAGCAATAAGAATAGCAGCAAGTGAACTAGTACTATGTAGTATCCTATTCAGACTAGTTGGTTAGTGCTGGAAAGATGTCAGGACAGTCATTTTATATTCACCTGAATTGGTGAACCGATCTTCTTGTGCACCAGTTGTGTGGATTAAATTTTGTTTTAAACTATTTTTAACAGAGAACTTATTATCTGCATATTATCATACGGTCACTAAATCCCTTGTTTCTAGATTACAGTTTTAATGTTGATTGTTTTAAGCCATTTTAGTGCTATTATTTTCACTTATTCTTGAGCACACATATTGCGCACACATGTACTGCCCTCTCTCATTTGAAAATCTTCTCAACCTAAGTGGCATCAGTGTGTTGTCAGCTCACTAGATACATTTGTGAAGTACTGTCTAACAATGATCAGCATGATGCACATTGTTTTACTAATATGGAGGTGAATTTTATCTTGCACAGGTATGACTACAGTTTTAATGTATGAGATCTGTTCAAAAAATTCCAGAACTTTGTTCACAAAAATTTTCTATGTTTACCTTCTACTTATTGTGCATGGTCTCCTTCGAAATACTCTTCTTCATAAATGATACACCACTCCTAACATGGTTTCCACTTCCAGAAGCAGTCTTGGTACATCTCTTGCTGGATCATGTGAAGCGCTATCCATGAATTTTCTTTTATCTTGTCTATCATTGCAAGTCTTCATCCTTTCAACAGGGTTTTCAGATTTGGAAATAAAAAAATAGTCTGTAGGGGCCAGGTCTGGAGATTACAGAGTATGAGGCAACACAGTGATTTCATTCATTGTGCAATAGTCACGCACCAAGAGGGATGAATGTATGGGTGTGTTTTCGTGATGCAAACACCCTGTGAATTGCCTCGCCACATTTCAGGCCACTTCCTTCTCACATTTTCTCGCAGGCATCACAATGTGTCCCGATAGTACCATTAATTAACAGTTTGTCCTTGTGGCATGAATTCATGACAAACTAATCCTTCAATGTCAAAGAAAACTATTGGCATGGCTTTGACATTTGGCTTGGGCTGACAAGCTTTTTATGGTGTTGGAGAATCTTTCTCAACCCACTGTGAAGATTGAACCTTGGTCTCAACATCATAATTGTAACCCATGTCTCATCACCAGTTCTGATTCTCTTAAGGAACATCTTGTTCTCATTTGCGCAATCCGAAAGCTCTTCATAAATTGAGAGTTGAAGGTCTTTCTGGTCTTAATTCATGAGCCGTGGAACAAATTTGATGGCAACATGATGCATTCCAAGATGCTGTGTCAGGGTTTCATGACATGATCCAACAGGAATATTACATTCTTCTGCAGTCTCTCAGACAGCCAGTCTTCAATTAGTATGCACAATTTCCTTGACATTCCTGTCATGAGTGTCAAAAGCCATCCTGAATGGCACATTTAACTTCTGTCTGACTATTTTTAAACCGTGTGACTGAGCAAGGTGGCACAGTGCATTTGGGAGAACTATGGTTCAAACCTACATCCAGCCATCCTGATTTAGGTTTTCCATGATTCCTCTCTCATCATGCAAATGCTTGGATGTTTCCTTTGAAAGGGTATGGCTGACTTCCTTCCCTAATACGATGGGATTGATGACCTCGCTGTTTGGTCCTCTCCCCAAAACCAACCTAAGCCATGTTAACCACTCATAACACTGAGTATGGCTTAAGCATACTAATCACCGTAGGTTTCCTGCACCATTTGGTGTGTCTCTGTAAATGTCCCCCCCCCCCCCCCCACAAAATTTAATGCAGACACATTACCCCTCTAACTCTGCCATCTCAAAATTTGCAAACTGTGTGATGCAACATTCTACTCAGTACAGCAATGAACAATAACTAACAGACATTCAACAGTGAAACTTGTGGCAGTTACACATTTAACACGGCATGTGCAGGGATGCCAACTCACATTTCACTTCAACACACCATTGGCGCGAAATTACAAATGTTCTGGAATTTTTTGAACAGACCTCATGCTTCCATAATGTTATATAACCAGCAAGTGTAAACAATTCATTGTATGACAGTGAGTTATTTTTCACTTTTTCTGTATACCTACATTTCAAAATGTGTATAATATTAACTATTATAGGTGTAACAATTGATCACTCTGAAAAAGACATTTTTAAAGATGTTGAAACCTAGGTCAGGGGATTTGAATAAAACTTTCATTTCTGAAAGTTATTTGCTGTATTTTGCTTTATGCTCACAAAGATTCAATTGTAAAGCTGCTGCATCCAGCAGTGTTCAAGTTTTTTAAAAAATATATGCAATTAAGAAGAAATAATACACTACATATATACAGTGCTGAATTTCTGAAAGTATGCTTGGGAATGAATCCCCTTTAACTTTTTGAATTCTCAGAGGAGAAAAAGTTACATTTCATTCATATTCAAAAGCAGAAAAATCATACATTACTGACATTATAATCAAAAGCAAGTAATGATATTAGATATTATCTATATCTGATGCATTTGTTAACATTATGTTGATATTCTTTTCAGGTGTCATGGCAGGCAATTTAACAGACTTTTGAAACATGACAAGTTTATTGACCTGTAAATTATTATTGACATTGTTCCAAATGTGAATGTTAAGAGCCACAGAAATAAATAATAGTCTTATGCGGTCAGATTTTAGAACACATTTTGAGAAGGCACTGCTTTCATTATTATGCAATGATGTCATAATGCCAGTTGTTCACTTCTGTATTCAGTGTTGAAGAATTTAAGGTGAAGTGTGGAATTCTATTAGAGTTTGAGTTGAAATGAACTGCAAGATTGGAGAGTGTTTCTCATCCCCAAGAAAAAAGATTAAGTTTTATAAAGAAAGCAATTGAAAATAGACTTCGAAGTAATGAAGATGGTATTTCTTCATTCACTAAGCTACCAGATCTTTATTACTGGCCTGACAATACTGAAGTTGCTTTTTTGAGGAAGAAATTAAAAAAAATATGCCAGAGATTCAGATTTCCCAAAAGAAAAGCAAAAGCAGTAAGAGGTTTTCGAAAGTTCTTAGAAAAAAGAAAATGTTCAGCTCATTATTACCTCTGGTAAACACAATTAATTGCATACCAATATCCATCAGTGAACATGGGAGGGTGTTTCTCACAAATGAACATAGTTTCAACCCCATGAAGAGCATCACTGCTCCTGAAGACTCCTGCCAATTTTATGTTTTCAAACTAGTAGGACCTCCTTTGCAGCTGTTAAACCCAGGTCTTTATGTGGAGATCAGGTTCCTGAAAGGGAGATGACTGGCCACAGACAGCAAAAGTAAGGAGTGGAAGCAGGGTAAATAGATAGTGACATTCTGATGCAGATTTGGAACCTGCTTTAAACAACAAGGTTCATCTACAAGATGCTTTATATTCAGCATGTTTCCTCTGAAGTATTTTACACTTAAAGTATCTACAACAAGTCTGTGAAAGGAATTTTTCATTGTTCTTTCTGTTCACTTTTGATATTTACATTTGCCCAGATTACATTTGTAACTGATATTTATCTCAGTGGAATTGAGGCAGTAAATATGTTGTATCAAACACAGTAGAAACTATATTATCTTGCAGACATATATCCCATTAGAAACTGAAGATTTCCCTTTGTTTCATTGTTAAATGAAGCTTTAATTCTTATTACAACAAAAAATTGCTGAAGTCAATAACTGAAATCCAGTTACTCACAGAAGTAATATCTGTCCATCCAGTGAGTAAATGACTCACTTAGATGTGGTAGGAGGTTGGAGGGAGGGGGAGGTTGCAAGGAGTCTAGACAATCTTCATCCGGTTTCATAAGTCTGTATGCTACTCAACGCATTTGTAACAACAGTAAAGTTAAGCTACATGTGTTTAATTTGAGATGAGACATCAGTTTTAATATTGCATTAAGGCAGGTACACATTCTGTATGTATTGAAAGTACAATATTTGTAAATGCCTGATTAAGCAGTAGAACAGAACACTGTAACCAGTCAAATTTGAATAATACTTGCAGTACCGGTATAGGCACATAAATCAAAGTGCATATCAATTACAATGCATTAATATTGAAATAAATACACTAACAGCAGGAATAATTATAAACACTCAATGCAATGTTTTGGGATGAAACCAACATCTGGCGTTCTTAGGCTCAATAGATCCAACTGGAAACCTTGCCTTTCATGGGAAATGTCCTCAGAACAAACTAAACTGTTAACTAAGATACTTACAATTACAATAAAATATGAATCTTCCTGGCAGATTAAAACAGTGTGCCAGACTGGGACTCAAAATGATAAGATTACCTTAAGTGTTTGATATCTCTTCACCAACATGACAAAACTGTCACCTTCCAATATAACCTAGAACTGGGCTAAGCAACAGAGCACTATGTCACTGCATCTAATATTTTGTATTATTTATTTATTTATTTATTTATCAATCAGTTTCTGTGGAATCGTGTAAGCCAGAGCTACTTTGTCACAGAATGAGTCATTACATAGCTTACAGATTGATGAATAGAAAATTTATAAATGGAAGAATGAATGAAAAATGAAAAACTTGTTAGAGGGTAATACTAATCAGTAATGTATTGGAGAGAAAAGCATATATATTTCAGACTTGCTGCCTTCACTCATTTGCAACTGAACTGTCACCTTCCACGCTAATCTAGACCTTAGGCTACACAACAGATCAATCTGTCACCACACTCTACATTCAAAAAACTAATACAAATGCAAAAATTATTGTAAGTTTATCATTGTTATGTTCTCTTTCTGTTTGTGCATGTGCGATGTCATACACCACACCATCATTATGTTTTGGGATGAAACCAACATCTGGCGTTCTTAGGCTCAATAGGTCCAACTGGAAACCTTGCCTTTCATGGGAAATGTCCTTAGAACTGAGCCATCCAATCAAGATTCAGGACTTACACTCACAGTTTCACATCTTCCAGCTTCTCTCCCCTACTTTCCAAATTTCACAGGAGCTCGTCTGCAAACCTTACTGTAATAGTGCTCCTGGAAGAAAAAAACATTGCGAAGAAATGGCTTAGCTACAGCCAAGAGAATTGTGTCCACAATGGACCTTTGAATCAGCAGCAGAATTTGCAATGTTTTGGAACTTCCTACCTGCGACTAGAACTCTTCAAAATGTGTTCATAGAATCATATTTGAAAAATTTTTAATTGGAAAAATTTAAAGGTTCAACAGTTTCATTCCAATACAGAGATGAGTGTACAATGTTTCACACATTTTGATTTCAAAATTCACAAAATTAGTAAATAATCTACTAAACAATGGAAAACCCAGGAATGTAGTCTGGCTTCAGCTGTCAGAAACTGTGAGCATCTGTGTGTGAGTTGCGTTTGCGTGTGTGTTTGTGTTTGTGTTTGTGTGTGGTGTCTATTTTTGACAAAGGCTTTGTTAGCCAAAAGCTTGTTGTGTAACAGCCTATTCGTTGTGCCTATCTGCGACTCAGCATCTCCGCTATATGGTGAGCGGCAACTAGATAATTTACTAGATATATATGTTTGTTTCTTAAGTACGCTTTATACTGACTAGGTACAATAATGTTTGTTAAAACTACAACATCAGGAAATTTACATATGACTGAAATGCTCACAGTACTGAGGAATAGGTCCATGACAATACAAAGGTGATTATGTCTACACGATTGCACATGAAGAGTTATGTACTCTTAATCACTGTACTTTACATGTACCTAATAAGCATTTCACTCACATCTCTGAATAAACATTTCATACTGAATAAACATTTTACCACAAGCAGCTACATTCACTTACCAGAGGCATAAACAAAAACTGTGATACAAGGCCAATGACAGGTCCTATGGGTCTGCGGAGTGTCTTTGTAAGTACTGAAATGTCTAGTGCACAACCAAAATTGATGTAGATGATGGATGCAAGGATGGCAACACTGTAGTTGAAGGCGTGGTCAATGGCACGGTCCGGGCGCACCACAGTGACGGGCACAGGCGGAGACCGGCGCATCAGTGGACCGTCCACGCTGTTGTTGTGCATTTGCAGCCACATAGTTGTATGTCCTAAAAATACACCTGACACCTCGAATGCTGATGACCACACACCATCCTCACCCATGTGCTGAGTTCGAAGTGTGTAATGTGTACTCTCAGGTGTAACCTGTAACACCAGTAAGAATTGCAACAACTGGTAAAAACAAAGATCCATTTAGACAATAATACACATAATACACATCATATACAACTCAGTTAACACAATGTTCCCATGAGAAGATAGCGGAACATACTTACAAATTAGTAAAACCAAAGTAAAATCTGTTGTGCATAATCTGCAGATTTCCGGTCTGACTGCGGGTAGAGTGCAGCCTTTCATACGCCACAACAACATAGGAGGGAGAGGATCAAGTCCAGTGCCCCAGCCACCTTTTACGCCCAGGAAAGATCCCAAGTGCTCAATTTGATAGCAGGATAACTGGCTCTGGGCTCATCCTAAATGGAGTGGAATGACGAAAATCCCCACTCCTACCTGGGACTGAACCCAGGACCCTCAAGGCCGGAAGGTTGCACTCTGCCCACTAGACCATACCATTACCCTAGTTACAAGTTAGAGGAATGTAAATCTGTGTCTTAAACTTAAATGTTAGTCTGAAAATGATAGTGTTTTATAGGCGTAGTAATATTTAATATGATACATCCTAGCTGTCCCTTAACCTTGGGACCACCTCCTATAATCACCATTTAAGGAAAGGTCTGCAACTTAACTTGGAGTCCAAATCATATCAATATTGTATTTATCATATATGCAAAATAATGGACCACTTGAAATCAAATGTTCAATCTTGACTTTAATAATTTGACACTTATCAAACAGTGTGTTAAAGAAAAATGCCCAGAGTGTTGCAATAATGTGACCTTGTGAGTGTGTATGTCAGGCAGATACATTTCATGTAATATTCCTTGCCACTGTCAGCAGATGATCTTTGTTTTATTGTGAAGAACACATGATCTCACTTGGAGTCTATAGCGGAGCTCTAGCTTCTGTCTATTTTGAGTCAGTCTGTACAATTCATTGCCAGCAATGAGTGGCAACTGTCAAATCCAATTTCCGTAAATTTGAGCAATGGTAAAAACATGGACAAGTGGTTACCTTACTCTTTCTATATAGTGTGAAAAAAATTGAGAACACCCTGGTCATTTGGTCAGCTTCAGTGTATTCATGTCCCAAGTAGATAATGGTCCACAAATTTTATTTCAGTTTTACATTAGTATTCATAACAGGCAAGCTGAATGAACTTAATGGTTCAAAAATGGCTCCGAGCACTATGGGACTTAACATCTGTGGCCATCAGTCCCCTAGAACTTAGAACTACTTAAACCTAACCAACCTAAGGATATCACACACATCCATGCCCGAGGCAGGACGAATGAACTTAATAGACTGCTGCTATACTGGCAGTAGTAATATGAGTGAAAGTTGTGGCACTCCTCAGCATTTAGGAGGACATGCTGTACGTCACACATACAATACTGAATATTTTGATATGTCATATTGCAACCATACTGAAATATTCAGCACTGCATTTATGATTGCTTTTCACACACAGGATTGGAAGTCAGATCTTCCACATTCCAGAAGTGATTGTTTTTACCAATGAAATGGTTGTTTTTACCAATTAGGCAGCCAGAGCACTTTTTGACAGATTAAAATTCTCAGTCTCATATGTGTTGGCTCAAACTCTCTCAGAATAAATGTTCTTTGTTAAATAAATGTTATATTGCACTGAAGAAGTATTAAACCATATCCTCCTACCAACCATTCCCTCTATTGTGGTATTCATTAGTTACTGGAACACTCCTGAGTGTTCATACACATAAAGTAGAAGTACACTAACTTGGCTGTGAGAATTTGAGTTGCTCACAAAGTGTGCTCAAGTAATTTGTAAAGATGGGAACTCATTAAACACAGGAGATCCACATTTGAATCCCATGTTTGGTGCAAGTTTTTATTGGTCACATTGTAATCATTGTAATGTATTTCCTTCATTAAAGCACTGCTTTCTTCAATTTTGGCAATACAATATTTGCAGCATAGTTTCGTGTTGCATAGAGATAAATATGGTGATGATTAATTTTACCAAATCAATCAATGATGCTGCATACATTTAAGACATTTAAGAAGTTATCATTCTTCTGTAGGATTGCAATGAAGAGGATATTTTGAGCACCCTCTGGGTCCATAAATGAAACCATGTCTTCCATTCATGAAATGCATTTCCATTACTGGCAAAGCACTGCATGCTCCATGTCAGTCAAAAGGCTGCATATTGACAACACACTGTCGGTCACGCTAAATACAGACATCAAGTAATTTCTGTCAGTGATTTTTCCAAAAAAACTCTATTTTCATTTGAGGCCTGGTATAATTTGTTCAGTATGACATGTTCCTATACTTTGTCTGTGATGCTGTTTAAATTGAATTGCTGCCAGTGTTTAAAATAATGTGCTCACTTCTTTGCTAAAATCTATCTCTTTACATTTTTGATGGTCAATAACTAGATACTTTGCAGACACCTATAGTATTACTTTTACACAATGTTATTATTAATACTAAAATGATGTGAAGTGTGACATTGGCAAAAGATTATGAGATTTACTGACATACATGCATACGTCAGTAATTTGTTGCTTTGGTTCAAAAGAGCTAAACGTTGTAAATAAGAAATATTTTTTGTTTTCAAGGTTCTCAGTCTTCACCAGTATTTAACACCTCAAAGTAAGAAATGGAATTTTGTGTATCCCTGAATATCCCATCCTGGGTGACACAGAGGCACTGAAGTTCAGAACTGTCCAGATTAGTTCATTTATGTTAAAAATGACGTATTTTAACTTTGTAAACTTTTCACCACATTAGTTTTTTTTTTTTGGGGAGGGGGGGGGGGGAGGGGGGTGGCTGTATGTATTCAACAAAAGAATGGTACCCCTTTGGCTCTACAGCTTAGAGTGAACTGTCAGTGTATTGAATTGATAAATGTTGTTCTGCAACATGCTTGATACAGTCAGACCTGCTTGGCTGCCAAATGCTATGTTAACATAACAGATAATGGAAACAAGTTGATAATCCTGCTAGCAAATAACACAGCAAAACGTCATGATGTGGTGAGCAGAGGACATGTACAAGATGTCATCTCTGTTGGTTGTTTTCTAAAAACCGATGTTTTTCTCATTTCTAACTTGTCTTAAAACTTGTTTCCCTTCTGCCTGACATGATAGTGAATGGAAAATAGTTTGAGTCTCATTAAACGCTGTCTATGCACTATGCAAAGTGGAAGGTTGGATTTGCAAATAAATCATCAACAAGGGTGACAAGCAGTCTTCCATCACAACTTGCAAATGCCAGAAATTTAAGGACACCAACCTGTTTATGGTGTAATTACATCAAAGGTGTTAGTAATTCTGTCTGCAAGGGAGGCTACTCTCATCACAGCACTTAAATTAGCCAGGGCTTATCATCTATTTACCTGGATTACATTAAATTTATGCATGCTGAGTTTCAGATATCAGTCTTTACATAAAATACTAAGTATCTTCAGGTTTTCTCACACTTTACAACAATTTTCTAATGTGACCAGACAACTGCGCCACCTGCAAACAGCTTCAGAGAGCTAAAATCATTCTTGAACAGATAATTTATATCTCAGGTGAACAGTAACCAGCAAACTTCTGGGGTGCATGACCAACAGAGTAGATTACATTTCATACAAGTGGTGCTTGTGAAACTGGTGTTGATGCCTAATGAAATTTTTTACTTCTCTTTAGAAGTCATTTATATATGAGCACAGAATTTATTCCAAAATCCTGCAATAAACTAGTCTGATTGAGATAGGCCTGCAGTTTTTTGCATCTGCCCTGTTAGCCTTCTGACAGACTGGACAGACCTATGCTATTCCATGCAGGATAGCCATTCTGTTTATTTCTTTTCTTTTCCACCCGTGCATTGCCATCACATAAATATGAAAACTCATGAACTAGTTCTATGACTTCACTGTCACTGTTATTTTATACTGTATTATGTTCATTGTATGCGTTATTCATTCTTATAGCCCTATTACCACTGATTTTCAGACCTCCTTGTGAGTATGTTCTATTAAGCTGTTACCTTAGTTACTAAAAACGATCTGCACTAGAAGTAAACAGAACCGAATCATCAGCAAAGTTCCCTCTGTTTTCACAGTTCAAGTATCTGAAAAATTCCACTAGGACTGCTGATTACAGTTTTGATTGTGTGGAAATTTCTTATCAAACTCCATGCTTCTGGTGAACTGAACAGAATTTCAAAATTAAGGTTCAAGTTTTTCTAATATGACTAGTTTATAACCAGTTTTGACTTTAATAAGTAAACCATTAGAACACTTAGCTTTGTTCAGTAATCAATGGAATGATGCATATTGGAATCTGCTAAGAGGGACAGGAAGACAAGCAGGTGGATCAGGAAACAGACTGGAGTGGAAGATGTAAATAAGACTGTAATGAAAATTTTATGTGGGACATGTGCTGAGTTGAATGGATGGGAGACATGGAAGAAGCAAGGTCAGTACTAGATTCCAAGAGAAGGGTAAAATATCAAGAAGACAATCTAATGGAAGATGAGTAAATGACACTAGAAAACAAAGGAGAAGCATGGATGGGAATGGCTGAAGACTGGTGGTGGTGTTGGTAATTATTCCTTTCTAGCTTTGAAGGAGTATCTGCTGAAACCAGTGGAAAGGTATTGCAGAATTCCAGAAACCTTTCTCTTCTCTCAGTACTTCCCTAAAGCCAATATTCTCCAGTAATTGAACATTCCCCTACAACAGCATTCCTGGCAACGAACCCCATCAGTATTATACCCACCTTCTTATTAATAGATAGTCTGCTATATGAACCAACATTTCTTCAAAGCTCATGGTGTAAGAGGAAGCAACATGAGAGAAACGTAAAAATATCTGGCAAATATGACAAGCAAGTGATTCCAAATATGTGACTTCTAAAGTTTATGTCTGTGGTCTGTATTTAAATATTGCAGAAGCTATGCAACGGGCGTTTAAGTGAATGATACTGCTTAGAGAACTGAACAAAACTGGTATAAACTAAACAGATAGAATGTCAGCTTTCAATTTATATGAAAACAGAGGTAATAGTAGTAGTAGTAGTAGTAGTAGTAGACGTGGTAGTAGTACTTCATTTGCTCAAGGGTCATATTTTACCATCATTTCACTGCTGGGGACATGTATGCATGTCCTGCTATGATGTTCTTGAGGTGCTGTGGACTTGTACACGCATACTGCTTGGGTTTTCCTACAGTGCTATGGGCATCTGTATGAGTCCTCAGGTGCCAACCTCTTACTGCTGTAGATGAATTACTTACTTATCTGAACGAAAAAAAGTTTCGAGTATTTAGCATGCAACATATGTGCCTCACTGCTTGCTATCATTTGCAAAAAACCTCATTTAGATACCTTGAATCATTTATGAGATATTAACATTATTATGAGCACGATTTGCGATTCACAAGCAAGTGAATGGACATGTTGCACATGACTGTCTGCTGGATATAAAACCCAATAACTTGAGAACAAACTGAGATAGTATTCTGCTATCAGTTTTAAATAAAATTTCGATATCTTATCTGTATTTTATTCATTGCAATGTGAGAGCTGAAATCAACCACACACACAGTTTACAAATGTGTTTTTACCTCCGAAAAATCTTTAAAATTTCATGCAATGTTTTACTCAGCTTGATGCAGCACAGTAAGTCTGGTGGATAACGAAAAGAAATTCAGTTTTGAATTGAGTGTGTGAAAATAAAATTTTTTCACCTAATAGTTTTTGAAAAATTAGATGACAAGTATTTTTCATCGCCTGGAATGCCAACTCTCAGCACAGGCACCAGCACTTGGTGAGCACTACAGCCATAACAAAAGCCACCCTCAGCATGGATGCAGAGAGCACATCTGTAGCAGCGTGTTAGGCATGTCAAATTTATACAATTTTAAAACAGGGACAGATATTAATGGCATTTAGAAAACTGATATACATGTTAACAGCATAATGAAGGACACTATAATCAGACAATTTTGTTTTATTTTCCACTGAATGACCACAAATTCAGTGATTGCTGACTACTGAAAATACTTTTGAGTCACAACTGCATCTTTTTTTTATTAAAAAACTGCCATTACCAGTTTACAGTTACTATCTTCACTGACTGCCAATTCTCCATTCTCATTATCCAATAATCAGTGTAAATAAAACAGTTCCATGGAGGTGCCAACGTCAGTTGTTGGTTTGCGTATGTTCTGGGACATAAAAGGTAGAAGTTACAGCATCAAAATTTGCTCTTGTCAGCTTATCCTTCCTTTTAAGGTGCATATTTTTTCGACAATCAAGTGTCACAATAAGATTATTAATAACAAATGATACAGAAACAAACAGGCATGGGGGGGAGAGGGGGATGAGCAAGAGAGAGAACTAAAGCATTCAATACCAATTAAATATATTGTTACCTTACAAGATGGTCTTATAAATTTTTGGGTTCAGAGGTCAGAGAAAGGCAATGGTGTAGCATCGTCATGGCTCGTAAAGCACTGTGGCATTCAAACCAATCTTTTACATGATGACCGCCTAACCCAACAGTAGGCTTAACCCAACACTAGCAGACGGTTATGAACGAAACTGGAAGACTGTTATTCAAAATGTGTACTTTGTGAAAATGGACGTCAATATACCAGTGTTTCATGGAGAAAACTATGGAAACTGGAAATGGTGAATGGAAATGTACCATAGCTGAAAATGAAGAAATGCCATACCATGGCTTCAAGGACAAAAAAGAGAATAGACAATGAGGATACTGGGGAAGAGGAAAATCTGGCCATGTTGAACTACACTTATGTAACAATCTGGAACAATCACCTGGAATTCTTGAGTGATAAGAAAACTGCAGCTGTGATAATGAAAAAGTTTGACAAATTAGACGCTGAGGCATGGGTTTCCAAATTTTTCTTCTGATGGAATGCTTTGCGAATCTTGGTATTTTGGTAGAGCAGTTTGTTTGTTTGAAACTGAGAAAAACGTGTTTTATTTGGTGATTACTTCAGTCACAAGGTGTAAGTAATAACAGAGAAATAATATTAAAATTTTAAAAATATTACAGAAATGTCAAAAAACGCCATGTTATTAATGGTTTTTTTTGGAGAGCACCTATTCACTTCCCACAGAACATCAGTGTTCCACAGAACACAGTTTGTGAAGCGCTCACTAAAATTGGTTGTTCAGTTGGTTGGTTTAATGATAAAGGAACCAAACAGTGAGGTCATCAGTCCCTCCTACCTGGAACAGGCAAATCAACAAAACTACATGCCAAATAAGGGGCTGTGCGAAACCCAAAGAAAGAAAACCGCAAGGTCTACTGAAGGTCAACAAAGCCTAGAGAAAGGAAAAAGGAAGAAAATGGGCATGTAACAATATTGAGTAGAGAGGCAATGGACAAATTTACTGGTAATTAGATAGTAGAGTCACAGAGCATTTTGTTAATAACGACAGTTATTGTTCTAAGTCCATAACTTCAAAAGACCCTTGAATGCAAAAGCTGTGGACAGTTAAGTTTTGCAAGCTACAAAAATGTAAATATAATTATCATTATTTCCCATTTTATAATGATATTTTTAATTGTAATGAAAAATGTATTTATTATTTCCGTGAGATGGACAGAAATTTGATTAACTATGCTAAAATAACAGAAAGCAGAGTCAAGATGGCGCCGGTAGAACAATGGAGCGACACTTCAGTCTCAGCTAAAAAGCAGTTTCCTAACAACTCAGCATGTAAAGAATGCAAAAAACCTGTGATTAAAAGCATCCTCTGTGTGAAATGTAACATCTGGTTACACGAAAAGTGTGCTAATGTGAATCTCAGCCGGCCGGGGTGGCCGAGTGGTTCTAGGAGCTACAGTCTGGAACCGCTCGACTGCTACAGTCGCAGGTTCGAATCCTGCCTCGGGGATGGGTGTGTGCAATCTCCTTAGGTTAGTTATGTTTAAGTAGTTCTAAGTTCTAGGGGACTGAGGACCTCAGAAGTTAAGTCCCATAGTGCTCAGAGCCATGTTTTTTTGTGAATTTAAATTTCGTAAATGACGATATTAGATGGTCATGCTGTGACTGTGTTACTGATGAACGTGAAGATTTTCTCAACACGATAAATTCAACAGACGAAATTTTCAGGTTACTGACATTGAGACTCTCAGAAAATAAATTGTAATCTTGAGGCAAGAAAATGCGAAACTATTAAATAAACGTTTATGGATCCGTGGAAACAGTGAATCAGTGAAGGAAAATGACAAAAAAACAGTCACACTAAAAGTGTTAAAAACTATATGGAGACTGAAAAAAGTGATGATAATGACTAAAATCGCGTAGAAAGAACTATAAGTGGGTTGCAGTAATGAGCAAAAGCAAAGGAAGGAAGCATCAAGAACTTGGCAAACAAAGCACCGGAAATGACTTCTCAATGATTGGTGACTCAGTAATTAAAAACGTTGAAGTGCCGAATACTAAAATTGACGTCCGCCCAGGAATAGGTATACATCAAATAAATTATCACCTCAAGAACATACAGACAATGAAACAAAATGCATTCCCGGCGGTACATCACAATGAAAACTACAAAGGTATATTCAGTCACTTAGGGACGAACTCGATGCGAAACCATTCTCAGTTCAGACATAATAAATTTCCTTGGGACAGAAAAACTTATGTACACAAATCAGCACAGTTTTATAAAGCATCGCTCTTGTGAAACTGAGCTTGCCCTTTTTTCGCATGATACGCTGCAAACTATGGATGATGGATGTAGGTCTACAGGCAGGTGACATATTTATAGATTTATGAAAAGCATTTGACACGATGCCATACTGCAGGCTGTTAACGAAGATACAAGCTTATTCAACAGGTTCCCAGATATCTGTGTGGCTCAAAGATTTCTTAAGTAATAGAAACCAGTATGTTGTCCTCGATGGCAAGTGTTCATCAGGGGCAAGGTTATCGTCAGGAGTGCCCAGGGAAGTGTGATAGAACTGCTATTGTTTTCTATGCATATAAACAATCTGGTGGAGCAGACAGGACAGGCACCATTGTGCAGTTGTTTGCTGATGATGCTGTGATGTACGAGAGGGTTTTGAGATTAAGTGACTGCAGGGAGATACAACATGACTTAGACAAAATTTCTAGTTGATGTGATGAATGGCAGCTAGCTCTAAAGGTAGAAAAATGTAAGTTGAAGGAGATGAGTAGGGAAAATAAATCCATAATGTTTGGATACAGCATTAGTAGTTTCATGCTTGACACAGACACTTTGTTTAAATATCTAGCAAAGCAATATGAAATGGAATGAGAATATAAGAACTGTAGTAGGGAGGCGAATATCAATTTTGGTTTATTGGGAGGATTTTGAAAAAAGCTGTGGTTGACCTGTAAAGGAGATAGCATACAGGACATGAGTGCAACCCACTGTTGAGTACTGTTCGATTGTTTTGGATCTGTACTAGATCAGATTGAAGGAAGAAATTGAAGCAATTCGGAGCTGAGCAGCTAGATGTGTTACCAATGCGTTCAAACAACACATAAGTATTATGCAGATGCTTCAGGAATTCAAATAGGAAAACCTAAGAAGGAAGATGACATTCTTTTCAAGAAGCACTATTGAGAAAATCTAGGGAATTGGCATCTGAGACTGACTGAAGAGTGATTTTACTGCTACCAACATATATTTTATGTAAGGACCATGAGGATAAAATTACAAAGATTAGGGTTCATACAGTGGAACAGAAAAGCTGGTAGTGGAACGGGGTACCCTGTGCCATCTGCCGTATGGTGGCTTGTGGAGTATGTATGTACATGTATATGCAAAAAGAGCATCAAAGGGAGTTCAAGCAATCAGAAAAAAGAGCAAGAATGTAAGCTGAGAAGGTCAATTACAGAATGTAAATTTCTCGATGGATTTAATGATTGTGTCATGGGTAACTTAATTTATGTAAACTTCTGTATTGCTGATAGTGCAGAAAATTTTGAGGAGATGAAGAGTAGTAATGAGTCAAAAGTTTGGAAGCAAGCAATAGATAACAAAATGGAAAATCTAAATAAAAATAAAACTTGGGAATTGGTAATGAAATCAGTGAATGTAAAGTGGGTTTTTATAAGAATATCAGATAACACTTGTAAGGAGCTTTCTACAAAAGAAATTGTCGCTGATATTTATTCACCAGTTGCTATGATACAAACACTGAAACTTTTGTTGCCATATAGCTGCAAAATGGGCTCAATTGTAGAACAAACGGATTTACAGACTGCGTTTCTAAATTTTAAAATTTTCCCAGAAATTTATGTAAAGCAACTTCCAGGATATGAGAATGGAACAGGAAAAGTTTGTAAGTTATTGAAGGCATTATACAGTTTGAGAGAATGTTCTAACTCATGGTACGATTGTTAAATGATTCCTTCTAAAAACTATAGGATTTAAAAGAAGTAACTATGGTTATTGCCTTTATGAATTGATGATTGCAGTCTATATACTTGTGTTCGATGGCGATGTGCTAAGTTATAGTAAAAGTAAAGGGAAAATACTAGAACTCAAGAAACTGTTATCCAAGCAATTTCAAATGAAAGACTCAGTTGAAGTAACAAATTATCCTGGAATAAATACTGACCATAATTACACAAATAAGGTAATAATATGAAAGCTATATTGAATTAGGCTAAGAAATATCAGATTGAATATTCGAAATTGTACAGTACGCCAAAAGAAGTTAATTTCAAATTAGAACCAGCACAAGATGCAAGTCATGATGCAGGGTGACAATTACTGAACTATACAAAAAAGAGAAACCTAAATTATTTACAAACTCTTCATTCAACATTTGAACATTACTACAGATATTTGGATTTAAGTTACAACATGTTTGATATGCCTGCCATCATTGGCAATGATGTGGTGCAGACAAATGGTGAAATTCTGCATGGCCCTCTGAAGTGTCAGAACATTGATGCTGTTTATGACCCCCTGAATGGTTGTTTTCAGTTCAGCAGTGGTTTTGGGGTTACTGGTGTACACCTTGTCTGATATGTGTTCGTATCCGAAGAATTTGGTTTCCAATCAAGGCACATGCCAGTGGCCTCTGGGTAACTCAGAGTCAGAAGGGAGTCTTGTCAAAACCAGGGTCACTTAGGATAATGGGAATGAAGTCATTTTCCAAGATCTTCATGTACCATCTAGTAGTCACTGTGCCATCAAGGAATATCACACTGATTATTCTGTGACAGGACATTTCACACCACACAGTAATTTGTTGAGGATGAAGAGACTTCTTTATCACGAAATGCGGATTCTCAGTCCCCCAAATGTGCCAATTTTGCTTACTGACAAACACATCCAAAAGAAAATGGGCTTTATTGCTAAAACAAACCATACTAATTCCCATCATGCCACATGGCCAACAATGCTATTTGAACATCCTAACACAAACTGTTCAGAAGTTATGACAATTTTATTTCATATAGTTCAATAATTGTCACACTGTATTAAATATGGTAACTTGATATTCACTCTACTGTGTATTAACTAAGGAACATGAGCAGATATAAGTTACAATGTAAACTATTTGAGTAGATTTCAAAACTGTTACAATAACGCTCACCTTAAATATGTTTTGGAAATACTGAAATATATGGAAAATTTGATCTCTTATATTGTCTTGCAGATGCAGATTGGGCAGGTGATTGTGTAGCTCATAACTCTACATCAGGTTATGTAACTAGATTACTTGGAAATGTTATATTTTAGAAATCTAAGAAACAAGGAAGTGTTATAAAATATTCTACTTTTGCTGACTATGCAGCATTGTCATAAACCGTCATTGAGATTCAAGTCTGATGAGCCAGTTAAAACATATGAAGACAACTAATGGGCACTCAGTGTTGCTGGATATGCTAACTTTACACAAAATTCAAGTGCACTGAAGTACACTACTGATTTATGGATGAATGTTACATGAATGGAATTACAATTATTTGTAAAATAGACCCAGAAAACAGTATAGCAGACATTCTTACCAAATCATTGTGGAAGAAGAAATTTGTTAAATTTTGAGAAATGTTAAAAGTAATTTGACTGTGATATACATGTAAGAAGGTGTGCTGGAATGTGGTACATTTAAACTGACAGAGGGCTCTCAGTAATGAGTGTATGTGTATGTACAATGGTCAGTCAGTTCTGTGCCATGTATGTGTTCACAGTGTAAAGAGGTCTGTTCATTGTATTTGACTTTTCAGTAGTAAATATTCTTAACAATTACATTCATTGAATTAATCAATCTGTACAATTAAATATTGTAAAGATAATTTGTCATTTGAAAGCTAATTAGCTTTTGTAATGAATAACTAAACTGTATATGTAAAGGAAGAGTTTCCATTACACTTAATCAGTTGCAGTTAAAAAAATTATCATTCTCACTTGCGACTGAAATTAATTTATTTTTGTAAACATTAGCCCTAGTGCAATTAGTAATTGGTGAATTAACACTTCTAGAAGTGGCGACTATAGACTGACAGTTTCAATTGACAAATGTCCTGACAGACAAAAAAAGACTGTTCTAAGATTCTTCTAAACAGCTCTCAAGTAAATTAGAATATTATGGTGTCATCGGCAATGCTGCGAAATGGTTTGAGTCATACCGAATGAACAGAAACAAAGGGTGTCACTGTGAAATACCTGTGTAGTAAGCAGTCAGTCTTCATCTAACTGGGAATTAACTACATGTGATGTTCCTCAAGGCTCCGTCTTGTGTACATTAATGACCTCCCACTGGTTACATTGCCAGATGCAAAGTTTGTTTTGTTTACAGACAATACAAACATTGGAAAAAGATTTAGAAATAGCTGCTAATCAAATTTTCACTGACATTAATATATGGTTTAAAGGTAATTCACTGTCATTAAACTATGAAATGACCCACTATATGCAGTTCATAGCCTGTAAGAGATTTCTTTCCAGCACGTATATAACATATGAAGACATGCAGATTGAAAGGTTAACACTATTAAATTTCTGGGATTACAATTCGATAATAAATTCAGTTTGGAAGGGTATATGACAGAATTGCTGAAGTGCCTGTATTTGCAGTGGGAATGATGTCAGTTGTAGGAGATATAAATATTATGTCATACTGGATCATATTCACTGCTTCTTAATATATTTATTCCTTAATGAAATTTGTTGCAATTAATATATCTCTGTTTCCAACCAACAGCTCAACACATAGTATCAATATTAGGAATGATAACAATCTACATAAAGACGTAAAATCACTTAACTGGGTCCAAAAAGGGGTCCAATATTCATAAACACACATTTTCAATAAATTGCCAGCAACCATTAAAAACTTTGTTTCAGATAAAGCACGGTTTAAACAGAGTTTGAAAGACTTTTTGATACCCAAGTCCTTTTACTCTGTAGATGAATATCTTAACAGGGACTGTTAGACCAGCTTAAGTAAAAATGTCAGTTAGATTTCCGTTTTGCTAGCACTTTGCAACAACAGTCAAGCTTAGGTATTCTGTGTATGATAAATTTATTGAAAGTACATAACAATCTCCTGACAAATGATCAAGGTAGTAAGTATTATGTTCAAATATTTTATGTTATACCTTCTGAAATCTTCCTCAGCCAAGAGAATCATCTCATTTTTGGGTTTATGGAACAAAAACTGAATCTAATCTAATTTAAAACTTACTGTAGCTGACGTGATGGAAGCTAGGCCAGCTGGAGTAGTCTAAATACTCCAGCTTCATATGTTTTAACTGGCTTTATAGGCAATTTTACAAACAAAAATTGGAGAACAGTGCCTCAAGTGAATACAAATTCCTTTGAATCTGAATTGCATAACTTCTTGTTTGGAAATATTTATTATAAGCAGACAGAAGAAATAAAATTATGATTATATATTCAAGAAATGTATTCTCTTTACAATTTCTGTAATGGAACTTGAAGACTAGACTAAAGAGTAAGATTTAAGTACAATACATTTAGTGCACAAAAGAATCAAGTCCAAAATTTTACATTTACAGTCAGTGAGGCATGTAATACCAGTTAAATTTACCCTTCTTCAATGTGAGAATATATTATACAAAATATATTATATCATTTGTGCATTTTAAAATGATGTAAACTTGTTCTTGCAGTTAATTATTCAGCAAAAATATTATGTCTACTTTTCTCAGAACTTTGTTATTTTGCCTTGATTCCCTCGTGCTCTGAACGTCCCATATCTGTAATTACTTCATTCTGTTTGACACAGAACCCTAAATTCTGAGGTTATTACACGAATTCATTAGCCTATGAGCTGTGCAACATTTTTAACTAACATTAAAACCTACAGTTTAACGTGAGCTCCGAACCATGGTAGGACTCGGCATGTTCATATTACCTGACATTGCCAAGACGAAAGAAGAGGTAAAGGTCAGATAACATCCTAGGAACGGCAGGGGATCAAACCCGTGACCATCGCATCTGCCGGCCGCGGTGACCGAGCGGTTCTAGGCGCTTCAGTCTGGGAGTGCGCGACCGCTACAGTCGCAGGTTCGAATCCTGCCTCGGGCGCGGATGTGTGTGATGTTCTTAGGTTAGTTAGGTTTAAGTAGTTCTAAGTTCTAGGGGACTGATGACCTCAGATGTTAATACCATAGTGCTCAGAGCCATCTGAACCATTTTGAACCATCGCGTCTGTAGTCCGGCTCTTAACTATTGAGCTATCGGGATGCACGGGCGTCAGGAGAGAGAGAGACAGCAGGTAGCGGCAGCGACATACCTTGGCGATGTGTGGGTCACGGCTGGCCACGGTGACGACGCCCCAGCGGCGGTCGGCATCACTGAGGTCGCTGGTGTTGAAGTCTACTCGCGTGCTCGAGTCGGAGGGCAGCTGCCCCACGAGCTCCGGGAAGAACTGCACCTGCCAGTCCCAGTCCCAGCCTGAGTCTGAGGCGTCTGGGGACTGGCCGGCCGCCAGGCAGGCCGCCCACGCCAGCAACAGCGGCAGGCAGCTGTGGGCAAGCGTTACACACTGCAATAAGGCAGGCAGTTTTGCGAATAGCGAAATACACCGTAACAGTCTTTCATAATTAATAAGATAAAAAAATTCGTAAATTTTTGTAATATCAGTTGCTTTGTTACTTTTGCAGATTATGTTATTCAATACGATATCAACAATAATTATAAATTTCAGTGGAATGTATAATTTGCAATCAAGATTTCGAAGACTACATTGTGTACTAAATGTGAACATTCATGTTTTCACTGCTCACGAATTTTTCGATAAAAGCTAACTATACAGTTCAGATATACACTACTGGTCATTAAAATTGCTACACCACGAAGATGACGTGCTACAGACGCCAAATTTAACCGACAGGAAGAAGATGCTGTGATATGCAAATCATTAGCTTTTCAGAGCATTCACACAAGGTTGGCGCCGGTGGCGACACCTACAACGTGCTGACATGAGGAAAGTTTCCAACCGATTTCTCATACACAAACAGCAGTTGACCGGCGTTGCCTGGTGAAACGTTGTTGTGATGCCTCGTGTAAGGAAGAGAAATGTATACCATAACGTTTCCGACTTTGATAAAGGTCGGATTGTAGCCTATCGCGATTGCGGTTTATCGTATCGTGACACTGCTGCTCACATTGGTCGAGATCCAATGACTGTTACCAGAATATGGAATCGGTGGGTTCAGGAGGGTAATACGGAATGCGACGTTTGCAGCAGCATGGACAATCAGCTGGGAGACCATGGCTGCAGTTACCCTTGACGCTGCATCACAGACAGGAGCAACTGCGATGGTGTGCTCAACGACGAACCTGGGTGCACGAATAGCAAAACGTCATTTTCTCGGATGAATCCAGGTTCTGTATAAAGCATCATGATGATCGCATCCGTGTTTGGCGACATCGCGGTGAACGCACATTGGAAGCGTGTATTCGTCATCGCCATACTGGTTTATCACCCGGCGTGATGGTATGGGGTGCCATTGGTTGCACGTCTCGGTCACCTCTTGTTCGCATTGACGGCACTTTGAACAATGAACGTGGCTCTACCCTTCATTCGATCCCAGCGAAACCCTACATTTCAGCAGGATAATGCACGACCGCATATTGCAGGTCCTGTACGGGCCTTTCTGGATACAGAAAATGTTCGACTGCTGCCCTGGCCAGCACATTCTCCAGATCTCTCACCAAGTGAAGACGTCTGGTCAACGGTAGCCGAGCAATTTTACTCGTCACAATACGCCAGTCACTACTCTTGATGAACTGTGATATCGCGCTGAAGCTGCATGGGCAGCTGTACCTGTACACGCCATCCAACCTCTGTTTGACTCAATGCCCAGCTGTATCAAGGCCGTTATTACGGCCAGAGGTGGTTGTTCTGGGTATTGATTTCCCAAGATCTATGCACCCAAATTGCGTGAAAATGTAATCACATGTAAGTTCTAGTATAATATATTTGTCCATTGAATACCCGTTTATCATATGCATTTCTTCTGGGTGTAGCAATTTTAATGGCCATTAGTGTATCTTATAACAGGAGACCGTGTCATTGATAGGAATAAAATACAAAAATGAATTAATAAATTAGTAAACCTTTTGTAATACACATTGTTCAACATAAAGTAAAAATCAGACAGAAACAAAACGTATCTACAACACTGCAGACGCATTTGTGAGAAGATGATGTACATGAGATGATTCAAATCATCGATGCGTAGTTGTAAATGCATTTATTTCGTAAAAACAAGAATATACCTAATTTAGTTACTGGCTATATAAGCGTGAGCTGCGAAGGCAGCTGTATCGCTAAGTTATGTATTATATTTAGGCCTATAAACATACGACCAACTCAACTGTTACATTCCAATGTGTAAAAATTTATCAATTTTATTTGAAATTATAATGTCAAAATATGAGAAAAGTGCTTAAACTTAAGAAGCTCAAGTGGAAAAGTGTGTTTTATATCATTCAATCACAAAAATCAACTCCTGCTATTTCACACCACTAATTTACCCAGGCCAGCTATTAGCCGTTGGACATCCTTGTTTCGAGGAGGACAAACTAAAATAGATGAGAATTACGCATCCAGTTTAAAAGTGAATATCGCAATGACAATCAAAAATTTACGCCACATACACTCGCTAAAAAGTTTTCTCACTTTAAGTATAATTTACATTTCGCATTTGGCTATTGAAATCCCGAGTGTTACTGTAGGCCATTTTCACAACACTCACAACGTAATGCAAAACTCTTTATCATTCGTATCGGCCCCACAAAAATTAAACGGAACGAAATGAGGTTCTACACGGCTGTGAGCTCGAAAGACGGTCTTCAAATGTATTAGTCATGTGAAAATATACCATATGTCACTTGAGAGTTTACACTGAGATAACAAAATTCACGAGACACCTCCTAATATCGTGTCGGACGTGCTTTTGCCCCGTGTAGTGCAGCAACTCAACGTGGGACTCATCAAGTCACTAGAAGTCCCCAGCAGAAATACTGCGCCGTGACGCCACTGCAACCATCCATAATTGCAAAAGTGTTGCCGGCACAGGATTTTGTGTGCGAACATAAATGTTCGATGGGGTTCATTTCGGGTGATCTGGGCGGTCAAATCATTCTCTCGAATTGTCCAGAATTTTCTTCAAACCAATCGCAAACAACTGTGGCCCGATGAAATGGCACATTTTCATCCATAAAAATTCCATTGTCGTTTGGGAACACGAAGATTAGAATGGCTGCAAATGGTCCCCCAAATAGCCAAACATAACCATTTCCAGTGGACGATCGGTTCAGTGGACCAGAGAACCCAGCCCATGGTATGTAAACACAGCCCACACGATTATGGAGCCACCAGCTTGCACAGCGCCTTGTTGACAACTTGGGTCCTTGGTTTTATGTGATCTGCGCCACATCTGAACCCTACAATCTGCTCTTACCAGTTGAAATCGGGACTCATCTGATCAGGCTACGGTTTTCCAGTGATTTAGGGTCCAACCGATATGGTCACGAGTCCAGGAGAGGCGTTGAAGGCGATGTCAGACCATTAGCAAAAGCACTCGTGTCGGTCGTCTGCTGTCATAGCCGATGAACGCCAAATTTCGCCGCCCTGTGCTAACGGATACGTTCGTCGTACGTTCCACATTGACTGTTGCGGTTATTTCATGCAGTGCTGCTTGTTGGTTAGCACTGACAACTCTACGCAAACGCCGCTGCTCTTTGTCGTTAAGTGAAGGCCATCGGCCACTGCGTTATCCGTGGTGAGAGGTAATACCTCAATCTGATGTTCTTGGCACACTCTTAACACTGTGGATCGCAGAATATTGAATACACTAACGATTTCCGAAATGGAATGTCCTATGCGTCAAGCTCCAGCTACCAATTTGCGTTAAATATCTGTTAATTCTCATCGTGTGGCCATAATCACGTCGGAAACTTTCTCGCATGAGTCACTTGAGTAGAAATGACAGCTCCACCAATGCACTGCTGTTTTATAACTTGTTTTCGCAATATTACCGTCATCTGTATACGCGCATGCTGCTATCCCATGACCTTCGTCAACTCAGTGTGTAGTATATACTGCCTAATCTGAGTACTTTTGTTCTGAATAAATGGATTAGTGTGTCGTCTTTTACATCTACATACATAAATAATCCGCAAGCCACCGCATGTTCCCTGGCGCAGAGTATCTTTCCTTTCCTGCTCTACTGGAACACAGAGTGGCGGGAAAAACAATGATCTATACTCTTCCGAACGAGCCCTAATTTATCTTATTTCCGTGGTCCTTATGCGAAATGTAGTAGACTCGTTCTGCAGCCATTGACAAATGCTGGTTGCCTAAATTTTCTAAATAAAAGAACGTCGTCTCGTCTCCAGCAATCCCCATTTCAATTCATGAAGCATCTACGTAACACTGAACCTACCGGTAACAAATCTAGTGGCTCGCCTTCGAATTGCTTCGATGTCTTCCTGTAATCTGATGTGGCAGGATCCAGAACACTCCATCAGTACTCAAGAGTGCGTCACACTAGTGTTCTGTACACAGTGTGCCTTTTAGATGAGCTACACCTTCCTAAAATTCTCCCAATAAATCGAAGTCGACCATTCGTCGTCGTCCCTTATCGTTTATTTCCATATCGCTTCCCAACGTTATGCCCAGATATTTAATCGACGTGACTGTCAAACAGTACACTACCAATGTTCTATCTGAACATTACGGGGTATTTTTTCCTATTCACCTGCTTTAACTTACATTATTCTATATTTAGAGCGAGCTGCCTACTCATCGCACCAACTAGGAATTTTGCCTACATCATCCTGTACCCTCCCCAGTAGTCACTCAACGTCGTCATCCTCCCGCACACCACAGCATCATCAGCAAACAGCCGCAGATTGCTGCTCGCCCTGTCCGTCAGCCTGTCGCGTTACAAGACTAAAGATTTTGCTTTGTGCAGTGCATTTTAGAAGATATTTCGTATTTTTTTTAATTTTTTTTTTTTTTTTTATAAAAGCGTGTGTTACTAAGGAGTGGAGAAAATCCGCGACAATTATCACCGGTTTCGAGGGTTACTGAGAATCTTCGGATTTGTTTATACAAATAAATGACATGTTTGCACGTAGGCTTCAACAGCAAGGGCCAGTTGACGTAAAAGGTTTCTCTGTATGCTACCGCGTCATATTGCAGCCTAACGTAACTGTCACTGGATGAAACCGACTCTGGCCGTGGCTCCTGTGATCTACTTCTGGCTACTGTGCTGTGTTCTCGAGTAAAAGACAATGCTGAGTTGGATCCTACGCAACTAATTCAAAATACACATACGAAGAGAAACCACTTAACACCATACCCATCGTAGTTTCACATGAACTAGTCGGTCTCAGGTGCGTACACAGTGTCCATTAAATTCGTAATGTACAAGGAATAACATGACAGGTGGTGTAAAAGAATAGATGGTTGAACATTAGTAGTGTTGCCCTCTGCATTAACATCTACATCCACACTCTGCGAACCATTGGGAAGTGTATGACAGAGGGTACTTCCCATTGTAGCTCGTAATAAGGCCGGCCCAGATGCAACTATCTGTATGCGCAAATCACATTCGCCGGAATTCTGGCATGCAAAACGTGTTAAAGTAGCTATTTGTTCAGTCTAGTGTTTCTGCCCTTCACTTGCAAGCTGAATCCTAAATTGGCTGATAAGCACAAGTGCTTTAGAGCAGCGGTTCCAGAACTGTGTACCGCAGAACACTGCAGTTCTAATGCGAGCGAGAGAAAGTATTAATGACATTTTGACAGTACTAATTATTTTTTAATATTTTATTATGATTTCTGTGCTATTGGTTATGATTTAAAATTGAAGTAATCATTGAATAAGTTTTTTTCACTTTTTAAAATTTGATTAACCTTCAAAATGAAGTAGATGTTCCATCAGAGTACCAAGATTCTCAAAGTGTTCCGCTAGAAGAAAATTTTGGGAGCCGCTGCTCTAGAGAGTTCATTGCTGAAAAAAAAAGTGAAGCACCCAGAATGGAAGGAGGAAACGAAAACAAACTTCACGGCTTGAAAGTGTATGTGATTTTATTTCAGTGATTACAATATCGATTCAAATTTACAAAAAACTTTTCAGTATGAGCTCACTTATCAACATATGTTGCACACGCACTTATTCGGTTGAGAATGGTTTCATGAAGCTGTTGTATCCTCTCTTGAGGCAAGCTGCCTGCAAATGTTGTAATTGGTCTTTGATACTCTGGATACTGGAACTGCGATGGAACTCACGTCCCAGATGGTACCACACACGTTCTGCTGGGGACAGATCTGGGAGGTCTTGTCGGCCACGGGAGTACAGCATCATCCAGACAATTCATAGACACACATGCCGCGTATGAGTGAGCATTTGGCTATTGAAAAATGGTATCGCAATACTATCACATGACAGGTAACACATGAGGAGGCAGGATGTCAGTGACGTATCGTTGTGCTGTCACAGTTCCCTCAGTCACTACCAGACATTACCCGAAACCATATGTGATGGTTCCCCATAGCGTGACGCCAGGAGTAACACTGTTGTGCCCCTGATACAAAAAATGTTTAGGAACTGTCTGAAGAACGCCAAAACTTACCAGGAGCGCACACAAACTCAGACCACAATCTCGCAATGGAAGAAATACAAGTAAAATTGAAGAAAGTGTGGAGAGGTAAAGCAAAAGAATGATTAAACTTGGAGATGCTGAAAGGGGTAGATAAGGCTTCAGAATTGGAAGACAGGCTCATGAAAAAATGGAAGGAGGTAGAAAGGAAGAATGTGTAAATGACAAAGAATATAAATGAGGGAGGGACTTATGGACTCTGCCGAAGAAAGTACTAGGAATTAAAGTGTCCAAAACTATTAGGAAAGAACGGATAACGGAAAACATGTTGAAAAAGATGGAAGAAAGGAGAAAGTGGAAAAATGTGCAAAATGAAGAGGGCAAAAAAGACACAAGAAACTGAATAATGAATTAAGTAGAAAACTGAAGAAGCAAGAGGAAGATGGATGAAAGAGAAATGCGAGGAAATAGAGAAAATGGAGAAAGGGAACGTACGAAATGAGGTACAGATTACCTAGGGAGGAGTAAAGGAAGTCAAACATGGAAATAGAAAGAGTGGACGGTACATTAGCTGCAGAACCACGGGAGTTATCCAGCAGATGACAAAGATATATAGAAAATCTGTATAAGATGGATCAAATACTTAATGAAATTAAGATGAAGAGAAGGAACGTGTATCGGAAGATGGAAAAGGGTACAGCAGCTTGGAAGCAGAAGAAGGAAAGGCGCTGAAGGAGATGAAGAATCGGAAGCGGTGTGGTATCGATAACTTGCCAACAAAAGTCTTAAAGTGTTTGGGAAACATGGAAAAGAAGGAAATAGTCTACCTCTGCAATGACATATATGGCAAATGGGGACGACCTGATGACTTTCTTGCAGCAGTAATGACACCGACTGAGAAAAAGACGAATAGCAAAAAATGTGACGAGTATAGAACTATCAGCCTAATTTCTCATGCAGCCAAAGCATTGCTGAAAGTGCTGAATAGAAGGCTATATGGCAAGCTGGGCAGAATGATTGGGGAGGAACAGTTCGGATTTAGAAGAAAAAACAAGAGATGCTATTAGCCTGTTAAGAATATAGGGAAAGATATACTGACAAAGGTAGAGAAATGTATACTCTTTTTATTGAGTTGGAAAATGTTTTCTTCAGAGTACAAAGGAAGAAACTGGCTACTTGGCAAGTATTTTGTCTGGAGTGTGGCACTCCATGGAGGCAGAAACATGGAAACTGAGACGAGAAGATGACAAAAACTAGAAACATTTGAGATGTGGATGTGGAGGAGAATAGAGAGGATAAGTTGAATGGAAATAGTGAGCAACGAAAGAGTGTTGGAAAGTGTTGGTGAGAGGAAAAGACTGCTACAGAATATAAGAGAAAGGAAGAAGAACTAGACGGGATATTCAATGAAACGAGAGTGCCGGCTAACAGACTCTTTGGAAGGTCTAGTTCGTGAGAGGAGATTGAGAGGAAGGAAGATATGAAAGACGTCATAAAGGGAAGTGGAAATTACGCAGACCTGAAGAGGACAGCAGAGGACGAGAGCATGGAGAATTATCACGTGAAAACCTGCCTTTGGGCAGGACACTGATGATGATGATGATGATGATGATGATGATAGTACCGCAGTTTCCGTTAAGACTAAGTAACAAATAAACACACTATTATGATATTATAAAAAATGGTTCAAATGGCTCTGAGCACTATGGGACTTAACTACTGTGGTCATCAGTCCCCTAGAACTTAGAACTACTTAAACCTAACTAACCTAAGGACATCACACACATCCATGCCCGAGGCAGGATTCGAACCTGCGACCGTAGCGGTCACGCGGTTCCAGACTGTAGCGCCTATAACCGCACGGCCACTCTGGCCGGCTATGATATTATACCTAATTAGTGTACAAGAAGAGGCAAGATAACATTTTACGCTATTATTGTTTGATTATATAAACCGACTTTACTGAACTCTGACTCGCAACACATTTTTAACATTCTCGTGTATTTACATACTTTATTGCTGAAACTTTGTTTAAATTTTTGACTACGAGTGAAAATTTTGGATGCTGTCGTAGGGCAGTGGGATTTCTTACGAATCTTGTGGGAACTGGTTTCACAGAGGAGCGTGCTGTAAGGGAATTGTTGAGGGAACAAAGAGATCCTCTCTTGGAAGTATAATGTGCAGGAGGAAACTTTTGATTTGCAACATGAAAGGAAAATATGTGACATCGAGGTCAGTGCTTAGTTTCTAAGATTTCAACCATACAACCCCTGACACATGTCAGTACACCGAAAAGCATGCTTGTTAGGTTTCGGAAGGAAAAGTTACAATGATAAATAGCATTGGAATACACACATAACTACCAGCTGTTAATTAAAAAACAAAGACAGTAAAAAATGTATACATGTATACTGAAGCGACGAAAGAAAATTTGAACCAAGGCCAGGATTCGAACCCGGGTCTACGCCACCCTACGACAGTGGCTTCGCATAGCTGCACAGAGTATTCTAACACGCCTTCCTTCTCAGTCCAAATTCTCATTCAGGCCTCAGCCCGCTTGGTGTTGCCCCTAGACCCAAAGAAGTATGAGACTTGAAAAGGTCTCTGGAACCATATAGTTTCATTTATTAAGTCATTAAACAGTACAGCAGTGTGGAACACAACACTTACACTGAGCGGCCAAAACATTATGACCACCCATCTAGCAGTTTGATGGTCCGTCTTGTCAATGCAAGACAGCAGTGATTCTATGTGGTATGGAATAGACAAGTCCTTGGTATGTTTCTGGGGGTATGTGGTACCACATGTCTGTGTATACGTCACGCAATTACTGTAAACTACGGGACGGTGGATTGTGAGAGCGGAGTTGGCGCCCAATAGCGCCCCAGAAGTGATCCTTCGGCTTCAGTTTAGGTGAAATTAGTGGCCAAACCATCAACATGAACTCATGGTAATGTTCCTCGCACTGCCGTATCGCGATTCTGGCTTGTAACATGGGCAGTTATCCTGTTGAAAGATGCCATCGCCGTTAGGGAAGGGATGCATGTTGCATGTGGTTCGAAATAATGCTCACGTAGTCCACAGCTGTCATGAAGTCTCCGATTACTACTGTACTGTCTGCCATCGGGTTCCCCTACATGGCAGGCAGCACCGCACAACAGCCACTCTATGAGGGAAACAAACAACAGCCAAACAGGCGAAGACATCAGGTAACCACGCCGAAGATTCCAGTCGATTAAAAGGAACCTTTCCTTGCAGAGGTCGCCGTGACATATCCGGCCACGGATTCCTACGCCGGGTTTCCATTGGCTCCAGCTCACTATATAGGCCCGGCCGGTCGGAGGCAGACCAGTCTTCGTCCGCTGCTAATGGCAACCGTAATAGCAGAGTCTCCGAGAAGATATCACCGAAGCCGCTGTACTGCACCGCCGATCGAAGTACCCGCCGACCGAGAGGAACCACATCTCCGGCTAGATAGACGGGCGTCTACATCTATTGTACAGCCAGCTATTGTATTGTAGAAGAAGTTACGTTCAATAAACTGTTGGAGAACACAACAACTACCATAGAACCTACAGAAGCCAGATTAATGTTCCACACAGCACAACACTGCTCCACCGACCTGCGTCCGTGGCGCGGTTCATGTTCCGGCATGTCTTTCGCCTAGATTTACAAGAAACGTGGTACATCCGACCAGGCGAAACGTTTCTATTGGCCCAAAGCCCAATTTAGATTATTCCGTGCCTACAGCTATCGTAACTGACAATGTCATTGGATCAACATGGTAACATGTAGGGATCGTCTGCTGTGGACACCATGTTCAACAAAAGGCGTTCAATGATGCGCTGCAAAACACGAGTGCCTGCACCAAAATGTTGCTAGATTTGCCACAGATCAACCTCCTCATTCCATAACTTATCAGTCCACCTAGTTTTCAACATTCGTCTGTCGCACCACATCTCAAATGCTTCGATTCTCTTCCATTCCGGTTTTCCTACAGCCCATGTTTTACAACCATACACTGTTGTGCTCCAAACGTACAGTCTCAGCATTTTTTTTCTTAAAATTAAGGCCTATGTTTGATACTAATAGTCTTCTCCTGGCTAGGAATGCCCTTTTTACTTGCGTTAGTCTGCTTTTGATGACCTTCTTGCTCCGTCCGTCATTGCTTTTTTGCTGCCTGGGTAGTAGAATTCCTTAACTTCATCTGCTCCGTGATCATCAATCCTGATTTTAAGTTTCTCGCTGTTCTCATTTCCGCTACTTGTCATTACTTTCGTTTTTCTTCGATTTACTCTCAATCGATATTGTGTACTCATTAGACTGTTCATTCGATTCAGCAGATCATGTAATTCTTCTTCACTTTCACTCAGGATAGCCATATCATCAGCGAATCGTATCATTGATATCCTTCAATCTTGAATATTAATTCCACTCTTGAACCTCTCTTTTATTTCCGTCTTCGATGTACAGATTAAACAGTAGGGCCGAAAGACTACGTCCCTTTTTAATTCGAGCACTTCGCTCTTGATCGTCCACTCTTATTATTCCCTCTTGGTTCTTGCACATATTGTATCTTGCCCGTCTCTCCCTATAGCTTACCCCAATTTTTCTTAGAATTTCGAATGTCTTGCACCATTTTACATTGTCGAACGCTCTTTTTCAATTCGACAAACTCTATGTACGTGTCTTGATTTTTCTTTAGTATTGCTTCTGTTATCAACCGCAACGTCAGAATTGCTCTCTGGTGCCTTTACCTTTCCTAAAGCCTAATTGATTGTCTTCTAACACATCTAAATTTCCTTTATTTCATGTCTATGGTCACAAATTTTTTGTCATCAGACTATCGGTTTCGGACCGTAATGACCAGCAGCAAAATATGGGAAAAGCACATATACACTAGAGGATTGTCTACAGCTTAAAACAATAAAATAGACCATAATGAAAAGCATTACTCACAGACATGTGCATTTGTGCGTTTTAGAGGCATACCAGTTTTATAAAAACATGTCATAATATAATGGAGTTATAGTGGCATCGTCAAACGCTAAACACAAAATCAGCGCCAGTATCGTCAAATATATGTAAATAACAGTATATACAAGAGTCATCTTGTCAACAGCACTACTGTTCAAAACAAAATGCCGTACAGTAGACTCAAAATATTTGTGTTGCAAGTTCTGCAGATGTGGCTACTGTAGGAGTATACATATTCTTCAATTATAAATTATACGATGCAAAATAAAGGGGGATACAAGCATTAAAGTCTGTAATGGGCTTATAAGATGTAAGAGGCATTATAGTAATAAAAAGCAATGAAATAAAACATGATGAAAGTTAGATTGTTAAGAAAGAAAGAGTGAAGAGATAGTGACATACGCTCAAGAGGCGACACAAATAATAAACAGCTTTCCGTGTACACAAAGCCATATCAAAATTACAAAACAAATAGCTACAGAAGCGCAAAGAATGAAAACAGACTGCCGCATGTAATCAGTGCCCTTTGTTGGCACTAATGCGAGAACGCCGCAGAGGCGAGAAGTGGTTAGTGGAACGTGACCGCCAGAGGGTCCCTCCTAGCCTGCGGCACGCGTTCGAAGAAAAGAATCATAAAACCCCGTACCAGTGCGTGAGCAAGATCTTCTAGTTAATGAAGTTTATTATGCAAACAGAGAAGGAACTAGGAAACACTAGAGTTATGGGCACAACGCAAGAAAACGAAGTAAATATGTAAGGCACTCTATACTAGGTGAAACTGTCTTAGAGCATTGTCAAATAAAGCAAAGTAGGCAGTGCGCACGAAATTGCTCCGTCAATTAAGCACGTTTGTCGGCTCTTGTTTTTCTGCTTTATAAATTTCAAGCTTTTCTAACAAAAGCACGGCCTTTTTCTACCCTGCAGAGAATACGCATACTATTCTCAATGTTCCTTATTGAATGACCAGTTTCATATAAATGCTGTCCCAAAGTAGTTTTGTTCCGTGGTTGTAAATGTTCTTTAAACCTTGCGTTAAAAAAGCGGCTCGTTTGGCCAATATAATAGTTGTCACTGTTACTGTAATCAATCCTGTATACTCCAGAGCCATCAGATTTGTCATACGTCCCATTCAGTTTATGTTTTACTCGCTGTTTTAAGGTGTTGTTAACCTGAGAGCCACATCTAACATCAATTTCCTAAAACATTTTTATATTTGCAGGTACATTTTTCCGTTAAATTTCATAGGAAAGGTTTTCGTTCTTTCTTTAATGGTTTTATTTTCTGTGTGAGTGTGCCTGCTGTTTGTTAGACGTGTCTTTAGTCTACTTAAGGAGGCGTGACGTAATTTACAGAAAAGCCTTTAGCTACCGCCATCTGCTTTAAAACGCTGAGTTCTTCACGGATTTCGTTTTCGAACAAAGGTGGACGAAGGAGCCGGTGAATCATGGAGGTGAAGAATATCGTCACTTCAGCGTATTTCAATTACTGTCTCTTCACTTTTTCCTTTTTAACAATCTAACATTTATCATGTTTTATTCCACTGAAATGCCTCTTACACCTTATAAGCCCATTACAGACTTTACTGGTTGTATACCCCTTTGTTTTAAATCGTACAATTAATCATTGAAGAATACGTGTACTCCTACAGTAGCAACATCTGGCGAACTTGCAACACAAACACTTTGCGGCTATTGTACGGCAGTTTGTTTTGAACAGTAGTGCTGTTGACAAGATGACTCTTGTGTATACTGTTACTTATGTATACTTGACGATACTGGCGCTGATTTTGTGTTTAGCATTTGATGATGCCACTATGACTCCAGTATATTAGGACATATTTTTATAAAACAGATATATTTCTTCATATTTAAAGTGCACAAATGCGCATGTTTGTCAGTAATACTTTTCATTATGGTCTATTTGTTTTAAGCTGTAGATAATCCGCTAGTGTATTTGTGATGTTTCATTATTTTGCTGCAGATCTGAAGATGGTCATTATAGACCGAAACTGGTAGTCTGATGACAAAAAATATTTGACCATAGACGTGAACCAAAGGAAATTTATTCCATATTAGGGTCACTGTTAAATTCGCGAGCATGCAGCAGCTGGTAATTCTAACACATCCTCAATTTTCTTTTCCATTCTTCTGTATATTATTCTCGCCAGCAACTTGGATACATGAGCTATTAAGCTGACTGTGCAATAATTCTCGCAGTTGTCAGCTCCTGCAGTCTTCGGAATTATCCTAAGTCCTCCAAAGCTCTTAAATTCCGATTCTAATACTGGATCTCCTATCCCTTCTAAATCGACTCCAGTTTCTTCTTCTATCACATCAGACAAATCTTCACCCTCATAGAGGCCTTTAATGTACCCTTTCGACCCATCCAAAACGTCCTCCGCAATTAACAGTGGGATTCCCTTTGCACTCTTAATGTTGCCACACCTGCTTTTAATTTCACCAAAGATTGTTTTGATTTTGACTTTCCTATATGCTGAGTCAGTCCTTCCGACAGTCATTTCTTTTCCTATTTCTTTACACCTTTCATGCTTCCCTACACTTCCTGTTTATTTCATTCCTCAGCGACCTTTATTTCTGTAGTCCTTAATTTCCCTGAATATCTTTGTACTTTCTTCTTTCATCTATCAACTGAAGTATTTCTTCCGTTACCCTTGGTATCTTCCCAGTTACCTTCTTTGAACCTAGGTTTCTCCTTGCAACTTCTGTGTTTGCATTTTTTAGTGATGCCCATTCCTCTTCAACTGTACTGCCTACTGAAGTATCCCTTTTTGCTGTATCTATTAGATAACTTCAAGCGTATTTCGTCATTCCTTAGTACTTCCGTATCCCACTTCTTAAACTTAAGCCTACTCTTCAAAATTAATACATCGTGATCTGAGTCTATATCTGCTCCTAGGTACGCCTTTCAATCTAGTAACTGATTTCGGAATCTCTGTCTGACCATGATGTAATCTAACTGAAATCTTCCCGTATCGCACGGCATTTTCCAAGTATACCTCCCCCTCTTGCGATTCTTGAACAGCTGAAATTTACAACAGAACTCAATTAGTCTTTCACCTCTCTCATTGCTTGTCTTAGCTCATATTCTCGTGTAACCTCTTCTTCTTCTCCTTCGCCTGTAACTGCATTCCTGTCCCCCATGACTATTTGATTTTCATCTTCTTTTGCACGGTGTATTACTTTTCCAATATCCTCATATACTTTCTCTATCTTTTCATCTTCAGCTTGCTTCGTCGGCATGTACACCTGAACTGTCGTTGTCGGTGTTGGTTTGCTGTCGATTCTGATAAGAACAACCCTATCACTGAACTGTACGGTAAAAAATACGGAACATGGGATGTGCCGGCGAAGAAATGTGTGTTGCTTGAATGGGCGTGGCTTACAGTTTCAGAAAATCGACGTTAGACGCCAAGTAATGCGTCTTCTCAGTCTGCAGTCACTCAGAATTAAGACGGCGTCCGCTCAACTGAAGCCGTTTTGTGTTCTGCAGTTTGCAAAGAGAGAGTCAGTGATTTCGATCCAGTTTGTTTTTCGTCGGCGTTTTGGCATTGATCCGCCTGAACCTTAAAACATTATTCGTTGGTATCGTCAATTTGAAGAGACAGGATACTTGTGCATATTTAGGAGTCCCGGTCGAACTCGCACTTCTGATGACATGATGGAAAGAATTCGGCAAATGTTTGAGCGGAGTTTACGGAAGTCCACTCGCCGAGCAAGCAGAGAAATGGCAATGCCTCGTACAACTGCCTGGCGACTGTTAAGGTGTCGTTTGGGTTTTAAACCATACAGACTACAATTAGCGCAAGTCTTTCGGTTTGGTGATGAACGGCTTCAGCAGTGCTCTGCTAGAGGACATGGCAGATGTTACATTTTTACCACGGTTAATTTTTGGTGATGAAGCAACATGTGGTAGCGGTAAAGTGAACCGACAGAATGTACGCATATGGCGACTACAGAACCCTCATGACATTATTGAGCACGAAAAAGAATCCCCGAAAGTGAATGTTTTTTCTGACATTTCCCGTGAAAAAAGAGTACGGTCCCTCTTTTTTGAGGAAACCACAGCGACTAGAATGAACTACCTTCAAATTCTGCAGTATTGGCCTTTACCACAGCTTCAGGGTGACTCTGATGACTCCATTTTCAACAGGATGGAGCTCCACCACACTAGCACAACACCGTACTTCGGCTCCTCAATGACAGTCTGCCTCAACGCTGGATAAGGTGCACGGGACCCTGGTACGCTGCCGTGCATTCTAGGCCTCCAAGATCGCCAGAAATGACCCCATGCGATTTTTTCTTGTGGAGATATGTGAAGGAAAGTGTGTTCATCTCCCCTTTACCTCATGAAATAGAAGAAGTGAAGAACAGAACAACAGCCGCATTAACTTCTGTAAAGGCAGATACATTGCGTAAAGTTTATGACGAATTCAACTATCGTCTAGATGTTTTTCGGTGCTGGTGCTGGTGTTGGTGCACACAAAGTTAATTTGGAATGGCATAGCTGAAACTTTAAGATTTAGTATTTTGCCATCAATCCCATGTTTGTAGTATATTTTTATCAGTAAATATGGAGTGAGACCATTCTTTTTTTTTTTTTGTAACAACAGCATCTTAAGTGTCCAGGACTTGGATAACACAAAATAATAAAAATAATAATATAATTATGCCAGGCACTGCTAAATTTTCTCTTGAATGGATCATAAGGTCCAGAATTTCGCTGTCTTAACGGCCATACAACTTGCTGCATATATAAGTCTTCTGTGGAGCGAGTATCGGATAGGTTTCTGCAGAACAGGAAATGATGTGTGTCCAGCAGGTCACCACACTCACAGAACTCAACCTCAGTCATGAAACCTCACTTACTGAGTTCGGCGTTCCGGCAGAGGAAAGCACGCAGTAGGTTCCTCAGTGATGTTCTTCCCCCAACCCTTTCGGTTAGTGAATTTCGCCGTAACTCTGTCGGGGAGCTCCAGGTGCTGATGGAATTGCCGATGCTGTCCTTTCCTTAGATACGACAGTAGCACGCAAACAACCGACCAACTTCGCTGTTTCCGAGGTGCTCGTCCCCATATAAATCTGCCCTTCGTCACAGTCGTTTACGTCAGTGAATTTCCCAGTTCTGTTATTCAACAAAAGCTGGTAATAATAGTAATAATTATTATTATTTTGGTAGGAAATTACTTGTTAAAAGCGTTACGCATATTTGAATGGTTACAACTTTTAGAAATACAGTTTACGTTTATGTATGTATTACTGTACTAATAAAATCACTGATAAAGAGGGTTCTCGAGGAAATTAGTTATATGAGTAAACTTTTCTTTCCTGTTGCCGGGTTAACAACATACGTTGTTACAATAACGTGAGTGTTATACGGTTGTATATGACGATTACAGCCTTAGCTAAAATACCGTCCTTGTACTTAATTTAAGCTACAGGGCGGATCAGAGTGTCCAGGTCTTAGACCTATTATCCTTTAAAGGGCCTTAACCTACTTGCTTATTAACGCTTTACGCTACAGGACAGATGTTTGTACGTTCTGCAGGTGGTCTGTCTTACAGTGTGGTGTTGTGTGTGTGTTGACTTGAGACTCTTGTCAGTCATTAGCGTCAGTTTCTCTGTGCATCAGATGCCAGAGGATGTCTTCATTTCAGATCAGTGCTGTTAGTACTATATGTGTGTGGTTTCTGTTCTTTCAGACACGTCAGAAAGAGCAGACACTACACACATAACAGTAACACATACACCTTGACTGCATTTCAAGACATCTTTAGTGTGGATGCACCCTATGTCCGACCTCCTCGTCTATATTTATACTCTGAAAGCCACCGTGAGGTGCATGGCAGTACCAGTTATTATGGTTTCTTCCTGTTCCATTCACGTATGGACTGCGGAAAGAATGAGTGTCTAAATGCCTCTGTGTGTGTAGTACTCACTCTAACCTTATCCTCACGATCACTGTGTGAGCCATACATACGGTTTGTACAGTATTCCTAGAGTCATCATTTAAAGCTAGTTCTTTAAACTTTGTTAACAGACTTTCTCTAGATAGTTTATCTTCAAGAGTCTTCTAGTTCAGTTCCTTCAGCATCCCTGTGACACTCTGCCATGGATCAAACAAACCTGTGACCATTCTTGCTGCCCTTCTCTGCATACGTTCAATATCCCCTGTAAGCCCTCTTTGGTGCAGGTCCCACACAGTTGAGAAATATTCTAGAACTAGTCGCACGATTGGCTTGTCAGCACTTTCCATTGTAGACTGAGTGCTCTTCTCCTGTATTTACGAATAAACTGAAGTCTACCACCTGTTTTATACACGACCGAGACTATGTGATCTTTCTTTCTTTCTGTCTTTCTTTCTATTATGCCATAGTCCCGCAGCGATCGCAGGGTCGACGTGGTTACAACGGATTTGGCAGTGTTAGAGTTAGGGATGGCCAGATGCCATTCCTGCCGCCACTCCGAACCCCCCAGGACGGAATCAGTGTGCCCCAACTGTCTGCGTCTAGTGTAAATCGTGAAATAGTGCGGATGTGTTTCAAATGTCTGCGACGCGTGTAACTGAGGCGGAACGTGGGGACCAGCCCGGTATTCACCTAGCGGGATGTGGAAAACCACCTAAAAACCACATCCAGGCTGGCCAGCACACCAGCCCACGTCGTTAATCCGCCGGGTGGATTCGATCCGGGGCCGGCGCGCCTAGCCGAGTCCAGGAGCAGCGCTTTAGCGCGCTGACCGAGGCTATGTGATCGTTCCATTCCATTACAGCCAGGTATTTGCGTGAGTAGGCCGATTCCAGCAGCGACTCATTGATATTATTGCCATAGGATACTACGTTTTTTTCGTTTTGTGAAGTGCACAGTTTTACATTTCTGATCATTTAGCAAATTGCTAATCTTTGGATCACTTTGAAATGTTCTCAAGATCTCCTTGCATAAATATCCAGTTTCCTTCTGACAGTACTTCACTACAGGTAATTGCACCATCTGAAAAAATCTCAGTTTACTGTTAATATTGTCTGCAAGGTCATTTATATACAACATAGACAGCAAAGGTCCCAACACACTTCCCTGGGGCACACCTGGAGTTGCTTCTAATCTGACGATGACTCTCCATCCAAGATAACATGCTGCACCCTCTCTATCAAATAGTCCTCAATCCAGTCACAAATTTCATTTGATACTTTTCACGATAAGCGTAGGTGCGGACTGAGTCAAATGCTTTTCGGAAATCAAGACATACTGCATCAACCCGACTGCCTTGGTCAGAAGTTTTCAATATATGTGAGAAAAGTGCGAGTTGGACCTGCGGGAATCATGTGAGATGCTGCGAGCAATGAGGAAAATGGACAGGAGGCACTACAGAGATGTGCGACAAGTTGGGAATTTGAGGTGGACGGGAAGCGTGCTCGAATAGCCAAAGCTCTTAAGGCGACCGTATTCGCAGTTGCGAATGTGCCAACCATCAGCTGTATAACAGAATGACGTCAATGAAAATTCGTGCTGTACTGGAAATAGAACTCAGATTTCCCGCTTGTCGGGAGTGCTCACCTTACCGTTTGGTCATCCGAGCACGACTCACGGCCAGACCCAAACTTCGTACGTCGTCAGCCATCTGTCTACTACCTGAACTCGTACATTCATTATGTATATTCCCATACAGGGGAGACATTTTATTTGATAGTCGCTTACCCGGTGTCGGCGAATAAATATGATATTGCAATGGCTGTGTTAATCCGAAGTACAATGCAATGTTCCTTTAGACATGAATGCATGCATGTCCGAAAAAACAGGCACTGCAGTGCCGGGAGACATTGCCGGCACGGTAGCTCAGCGTGTTTTTAAAAAATGAGTTAATGGGTCACCGATGAACTTGAACAAGCACCATGGAACGTCCGCCCCGAACAAATACAGCAACACTAAAGAACAAAGTGAGATTAAAAAAATGGTAAGGTGACCGCTTGCGGTAAGTTGGAGATCCAGGTTAGAGTCTCGGTCCAACACAAATTTTTATTGTCGTCATTCTATTATATAGCTGATGGATACCCATATTCGCAACTGCGAAACAATTCATGTAGTCACTATAGTACCTGTTATTTTGGACATGCAAGCTTGTCTGAAGGAACTTTGCATTGTACTTGGGAATAACACAGGCACAGCACTATCGTATCTTGAGATTGTGTTATTTAGTAACACTTATAAAACCTTGGAATGTCTAGAAACCTATTATATTTCTTGTCCGAAGATAACTATCAAAAAGAGTCGAAACGCAATAGGTAACTCCATGCACGCTGGAGTCAAATCTGCAAATATCTGTTGTAGTAAGTAAGCATTATCGACCGAAACAATGGTGTGTGTATAAGTTTATTCAATGCTGATTAAAAATTGGGTGCAAGCTTTTAAAAGTCCCATAAACTCGTAAAACATTTTTTTTCTACTTCAACAGTGATGGTTAGTTAATTTCAGGCTTGGAGGAGCAATGATGTTGAAAGATAATGATGCATGAGTATATAGCATTAATATTGAAAATATTAGCCGTTTTAAACCGTCAGGCATAAAGAAGTCTCGAGGAAAATGAGAATATATAAAAGGTGGCAACCACTCAGAAGAATTACGATACAGGCATTAACATCCACAAGAAACTATAAAGGATAATAGCCTTTAATATGAACGTGATAGAAGTAATTCAGGCAGTGAGATCACACGTAGAGACAAAAAACTTTCAAAACGAAATGCGCCAGACTTTATAATGACTTGCCACAAATGGCGACCCCTGTCAGTATACTTGAATAAAAGAGTCTTGGTTTCGTAACAGAGGCTGTTTGATTCAAGAATAATCTATACGACTGATGTACCAGTCGGCCAGATGGAGTGGGAGATGTTTTATCGTTCAGTATTTGTCAATACGTCGGAGCGATTTATAAGAAAATTAAATAAGCTTCAGAATTTGCAAAAGCTTCTGTGGCGTGAAAGTGATTAAAGAATTGCTGCACTGCCTGAAGAACAGATAATCCAGCACAGTCGTAGTGCTTCGTAACTACTCTTTCTCATTTTCTATGCGGCAGCACAAACACTGAGAAAGACTCACGATGATTCAGCAGGCGAGTGAACATTGAATGTCAAAACGACAGCACAGAAATAAAGCGAGGTCTCGTGGTCGTGCGTGGGATGGTTTTAACTATGCAGCTACAGGCGGAGGATCGAAGTCTTGTTTCCTATGGTTACAACGACATGCTGTGAATTTTGCAGTCCCGTAACCGAACAGTACTTATCTGGTGATTGTCGATCGTTAACTGTCTGATGACGTCATGTTTCCAGGAATGACGCCCACTAGATGCACAAAGACGTCATGGGCTTTTAGTGGGCATGACACGGACAAAGAACAGACGTAAGGAGAGATGCTAGATACACTACATGGGTCTCAATATAAAATATTTGGATGCGAATTTTGGTGTTGGGATTACGTTATTATATCAGTGAATCGACGTAACAAATGGGACGAGTAACATGTGCTTTCCACACGAATAAATAACGCATCTGAAATCTCGTACATCACTGTGGATCTTCGCTTTGGCAGCGCGATTTGATCAGAGCAGATCAAAACGTACAACTTAAGTTTGACTAATTTATTTTGAGCATCGATATTTAATTTAACAAACATACAATTACAACAAACCTTAAAAACCTTAGAAGTTTAATCGCAGCAGGAAAATTTATTTAGTTTCTACTAATTTTAATGAATTAATGACTGCTCGTTAACTAACGCCTTCCTTTCGTTGACTCCGCAAAACATTCAAGCTTGAAGACAATTCCTAACACATACAATAAGACAGATTTTACACTCAGAACAATCTGATAGCTTTTATGAGCAGGAGATAATAAAGCTGACAATTACTTCTTTAACTAACATCAGCACAAGCTGGCTCAGCAAAACCTACAACTTTAAAGTCTTTCTTCAACCTGAACAATATTTTAGCACGTAGTTTAAACAGTTATTTCTTAGACAGTCAAAAAGTAACACTTCCTGGCTCAGCTAAGACAGAGTACAACTCCTATTTCAAAGCTGAATAGTTAGTTAACACACTGAAAGCAACATTAACCTACAACAGTTATGAAACAACTAGGCAACTTAACCGGCTAACCGCAACTTCTCTTTTTCTGTTGGCAAGCCTGATAGCCGGCAGCCTTCCCACATTATATATTAATTCTCCAGTTCACCTTCCTTGCCCATATATTCAAGAAAAACCATGGTCTGTCCCGGGGATTCTTGGAAGGCTGTTGTGGTAATAATCAAAAATGTTCAAATGTTTGTGAAATCTTATGGGACTTAACATCTAAGGTCATCAGTTCCTAAGCTTACACACTACTTAACCTAAATTATCCTAAGGACAAACACACACACCCATGCCGGAGGGAGGACTCGAATGTGGTAATAACCGCCCTGGATTCCACACACAACGACGCGGACTCTGATTTGTCTTACAGTAAACTACACAAACCGCTGGCAGACATCGCGCGAGGCGAGCGTTCAGTCTTTACTTTACTGGCCACTCTAGAGTTACCGCGTACCAGTAGAGTGGAACAGTTTTGTTGCGCGTTCACGGTTGGTAAGTCTGATTATTCCAAGGATCGTGTAAAGAATTTCAACAGTGTATGGTGTACAGCACATTGCTGCCACCCATCTGAATTGGTCAGTGTGTCGACTGCGATTGAAAATGGAGAGAACAGCGTATCTTGTTGTTATTACAGTTTTTTATTTACACGGTCGGACTGCCGCACAAATCAAAATAGAACTGGATGAAATTCGTGTACAATCATTGAAGACCAATTTACTTCTGTATTAATGAATTTAAACGTATTCAGACAAGCACCGAAGACGAAGAGCGCTTCAACCGTGCAACTGAGATCGTCCCAAAGGAAACTATTGACAAAATCCATCATGTGGTGATGCAAGACTGCCGAATAAGAAGTCGTGAGACTGTTGAGACTGTAGGCGTCTCAACTGAGCGAGAGCATATATCCTTCACGGAGAATTGGCTATGAAGAATCTGTGTGTGGGGTATTCACAGTCGACCAAAAGCGCAGCCGGCATAACATTTCAACACAATGTCTGGCGATGTTTAATCGCAATCCGCGCTGATTTGTGACTGTTGATGAAACCTAGATCCATCGTTACACAACAGAGTTAAAACGGCAGTCAAAACAATGGACAAAGCCTGGTGAAAGTAATGCGAAGATGGCCTGTTTTTTTTTTTCTTTTTTTTTTTAATTTCCAACGAATAATCTTCGTAGTAGATGACTCGGAAAACGGTAGAACCATAACTCGATCCTGTTTTCCCTCATTGTTCGATCATTTGAAACTTATATTAGCTGAAAAAAGACCAGGGTTGGCAGGCGAAAAGCACTCTTCTCACCAGGATAATGCACTATCCCAAACTTCAGCGATAACAATGGCGAAACTGTACGAACTGGGCTTTGTATTGATTCCTCATCCACTTTATTCACCAGATTAAGTGCCAAATGACTTCCTCCTGTTCTGTAACTTAACACTTTGGCTTGCAGGAAGAAATTTTCATCAAATGAGAGAGTGATAGTTGCAATCAACGAGCATTTTGCAGAATTTGAGAGAAACTATTTTTTCGATTGGATGAAGAAACTGGAGGATCGCTGTATATCCCTCAACGGAGAGTACGTCGAGAAGAAAGGTGTGTTGCTCCTCACGAAACAAATATTTTTAATGCTTTTTTTACCAGACTCATCAAGCCACTCTCGTATTATTCTGAAACAAATAATAATAGCTCCAGGGTTGGCAGTAATTTAAAAGAAAATGAAATGTTTTTCGCCTGTCTACAAGGCGAAAAATGCTGAACAGAATCTAAGTAAGAAACAGTAACCACTGGTTTAAACCGCACAAAGATAAAACAAAAGAGAAATGATGAATGCGTTCGCTCAGTAACGAGACACACATACCACATTTCGTTTGTGTTTATTTGTTCATGTTGTGCACAAATCTAGATGAACTGCACATATAGGAACAAGGGAGAGGTTGGTTGCTGTTCTCTGTAGTCACAAATTGTTAAATCTCTTCAGAAACAGTCCATCTTCTTTGTTCTTGGAGCTAGCAATGCCTGCGCGCAGTAAGTTCAAAAAATGGATCTGAGCACTATGGGACTTAACGTCCGAGGTCATCAGTCCCCTAGAACTTAGAACTACTTAAACCTAACTAACCTAAGGACATCACACACATCCATGCCCGAGGCAGGATTCGAACCTGCGACTGTAACGGTCGCGCGGTTCCAGACTGTAACGCCTAGAACCGCTCGACCACACCGGCCGGCCGCGCAGTAAGTGCGACGAACCATTTTAATTTCATCGCACATACAACAGCCTAAATAGGTAGCTAGGCAGAGATAGTGGGACAGAGATATATGATGACTAGGAAGGCCAATACCGTAAGGTATTTAAACACTATTCCCGTAAAGATACCGCTAAGAAATCAGGTCGTGAAATACTCCTTGCAGGCCGTCCATCTATGGTAAGATCAACAGAGGACACGCTTTTGAATATCTCTTATTTCATGTGCTCTTTGCCCAGCACATCTGTATGACCCTAGTATCATCTGTGAAAAGATGTTCTCGAAATACTAGAAGTAGTCTTGTTTTGCTTGCAACGAATTTAATCTTACAAAATTCCGTTTAATTATGTTGCTCACCCCTTCTACGGCTTCGCGCCAATCAAATTAATTTGTGATGAATCGGAACAGCTCCTCGTTGAACTTTTTCGATGCAATCCGATATACAACCCACTCAAAAGAGCAATATTCAGTAATGGTCTGCATTTTAAGTTATTTCCAACGTAGATAACGTATCTCGCCATTCTATTTTAGCAGCAGTCTGATTTTTGGATTTTCCGCCATTGTAGTGTCCAGTTTACATCGCACTCTAGCAATTTACGTGTGGTGCAATGCATGAAGGGTCACCGCGCTACACTGTCCTGTTACAGCGACATCGAGGGAAGAATTTCGAGAGGTGACGCACCACAGTCATCACTGGCATCCCGTGTACTTATTGGGTCTGAGACCAAGTCACCTCTGGTAATGGTTCAGAATACTCCTGATTCTTGATATTTTTACATAGCTCAAAGTAGCTTCCTTGTACAATAGTAGACTCGAAATCATTCGTTCAAACCTTCAACTTCTGCATATAGACTGTTTAGATAGTGTTGAAGTATTTCAGTGATGCTGGTATTTCTCAGACAGAGCATAACTTGGGCCAGTTAAAAAGTCAGCGCGATGATATCTACAAAGTTGAGGGTGAGTTGCAACATCCAGTCTGGACCCAAGTGACTCAGGATAAGACTGCTGTAACGTCCTATTTATATGGAATGTCCTACTATCATAGGACTGCTAATACACCAGTATCACTCTCTTTAGTGGCATAAGATGCGATTTTGTGTCCATCGTCTTCTTCTTCGTCATCTTCTTCGTCTTCTTCTTCTTCTTCTCCTACCACTATTTCCTCTTCCTCCTCCTCATTGCTGACACGCTTAACCGTTCTTGGTCTTTTCACCAATTCACTGCACTACCGACTCTGCAGGAACTTCTGGCCTGACATGTGAAGACTAACTTCGAAATCTTTGTAACGTAGTCACATAAGGACTTAGTACCAGTAGTTTTATTTCACATCCCTTGCCCCTCCTGCGAAAGAACTAGTTGTAGGTCCGTCGTAGGATTTTGAAGAATTTTATCTGATTCAGCAAAGACTCTACTCACAAAGTCCATGTGACGTTTGGTCTACAACACCGATGGTTTAAAGGCGAACGATAACCATATTCGAACATGAAAGGCACATAGAAATGGCAAACAATTTAGTTATATGAAAGATAAAGGTAAATGTCAAGAGTTACGGCCAGTGACACAGTTTTCTGACAATTGACTCATTGGTCACGTGAAGTTGCGCACAAACGTAAATACAAAAATATTCTTGTCGTCGTCAAAATAGTAAAAATATTTTATGCTTTTTAAGTATCGTTTGCGAAGCATTCTGTTGTAGCTTACAGAGTGAGACTGTAATCTTGCAACTTTCGCCTTACCTTCTGAATCGAAAGCAGATTCGCTTGTTATCACGTAGCACGAAAGTAAATGACAATCCATATGCTTCAGCATTATATAACCGAGGTTGGTTTCATTGGCTCTTGCTCTGAAAGCGTGGAGCTGCACGCTGCAAAACACGTCAGACAACCTACGGAGGAACTTTCACTTTTCGACTTGCACTGCTGCATAGCTACATCCAAAGCACAGTCGAAGAGTTATTTGTCTCGATATTGGTCACGTCTTGCTTGAGTATTTCAGTTTCACTAAAGTAAAGGAACAACTTATTTCTATATTCGACATTTTTAACTGGAAAGGAAAATATAGCCTAATTACTGACTAAAATAAAATAAGTCGTCCATCCAGTACGAAACTTTCACTCTGCAACAGAATGTGCGATGTTTCTAAACTTCGTGAGATAGAAATTGTGTGCCAAACCTGGAATCCTGTCTTCGCTGGTAATGTTCTTACCGGCTGAGCTATCCATTCACGTCATACGTCCGGCGCCCGAAGCTTCAATTTTGCTGGTAATCACCCCCCAAACTTCACGGGAGCTCTCGTATGACTCACTGAACTAGCACTCCTCGCAGAAAAGGTGCCACGTCTTTCTCAATGAGCTGCTTGTCGAAGATTGTGACTGGTCAGATAATAAAAAAGCAACATGAACTTTATACTCCAGTCAGCCTTTGTTTAAAATCATTACGTATTTCGATTGTCATGTCATCATCATCACCATCTGGTGGCTTCTGCTGCAAGTATTCATAGAAAACAAATGTGACATCGAAGTGGCATGCAGCGTTGAGGCAAGATGGATGTGCTTTATTGCACCAGTGTTTCATGTTATATACAGTATTCTATGTGTAGAAACCATACCAATGAACCTCACCTACGTGGATAGCCGAGCGCTTAACTCGACACTTTCGGGAAATGTCGAAGCGGACTGAGACTTAGGCTGACGAGCCAGCCAGCCTGGGTGTGGTACTCAGACGGTTTCACGTATTATCTATTAATAAGCAGTATATGCAGAAAATGAATCGAAGGGTGAACTCGTTGAACATATACTTTCGTAGAGTTGGTTTGCTGCTGTTGCAGTAAGTGGAGTAAAATTTTAGCAGCGTGAAATTACATGAGCAACCTTTTAACTATCCACGTGGGCAATAGATGGCGTCAAATTTATAACAGCTCGAAATTACGTAAAACAGTGATTGCGCCGAAGATAAAGCCACAGTAAAATAAATTAACGGTAAACAACGATCAAAATAGTAATCCATGGAGAAAAGCAGCCTTTAAGATTGATACAAATAAAAGAACCACATAAACAGTCATAAAATTACAAGAGTTTTAAAGTTAAAACAACACTTAACTCCATCTTTGGTTGTGACAACAGGGTACCAAAAAAAATGATTAGCAGAATACACTCAGCCAAAGGCGCCTGAAATGATTGCTGACCCTTCTAATACACTACTGGCCATTAAAATTGCTACACTAAGAAGAAACGCAGATGATAAACTGGTATTCATTGGACAAATATATTATACTAGAACTGACATGCGATTACATTTTCGCCGGCCGGAGTGGCCGAGCGGTTCTAGGCGCTACAGTCTGGAACCGCGCTACCGCTACGGTCGCAGGTTCGAATCCTGCCTCGGGCATGGATGTGTGTGATGTCCTTAAGTTAGTTAGGTTTAAGTAGTTCTAAGTTTCAAATAATGAAACAAGCCATCGTACAATTGAACTACACTCCTGGAAATGGAAAAAAGAACACATTGACACCGGTGTGTCAGACCCACCATACTTGCTCCGGACACTGCGAGAGGGCTGTACAAGCAATGATCACACGCACGGCACAGCGGACACACCAGGAACCGCGGTGTTGGCCGTCGAGTGGCGCTAGCTGCGCAGCATTTGTGCACCGCCGCCGTCAGTGTCAGCCAGTTTGCCGTGGCATACGGAGCTCCATCGCAGTCTTTAACACTGGTAGCATGCCGCGACAGCGTGGACGTGAACCGTATGTGCAGTTGATCGACTTTGAGCGAGGGCGTATAGTGGGCATGCGGGAGGCCGGGTGGACGTACCGCCGAATTGCTCAACACGTGGGGCGTGAGGTCTCCACAGTACATCGATGTTGTCGCCAGTGGTCGGCGGAAGGTGCACGTGCCCGTCGACCTGGGACCGGACCGCAGCGACGCACGGATGCACGCCAAGACCGTAGGATCCTACGCAGTGCCGTAGGGGACCGCACCGCCACTTCCCAGCAAATTAGGGACACTGTTGCTCCTGGGGTATCGGCGAGGACCATTCGCAACCGTCTCCATGAAGCTGGGCTACGGTCCCGCACACCGTTAGGCCGTCTTCCGCTCACGCCCCAACATCGTGCAGCCCGCCTCCAGTGGTGTCGCGACAGGCGTGAATGGAGGGACGAATGGAGACGTGTCGTCTTCAGCGATGAGAGTCGCTTCTGCCTTGGTGCCAATGATGGTCGTATGCGTGTTTGGCGCCGTGCAGGTGAGCGCCACAATCAGGACTGCATACGACCGAGGCACACAGGGCCAACACCCGGCATCATGGTGTGGGGAACGATCTCCTACACTGGCCGTACACCACTGGTGATCGTCGAGGGGACACTGAATAGTGCACGGTACATCCAAACCGTCATCGAACCCATCGTTCTACCATTCCTAGACCGGCAAGGGAACTTGCTGTTCCAACAGGACAATGCACGTCCGCATGTATCCCGTGCCACCCAACGTGCTCTAGAAGGTGTAAGTCAACTACCCTGGCCAGCAAGATCTCCGGATCTGTCCCCCATTGAGCATGTTTGGGACTGGATGAAGCGTCGTCTCACGCGGTCTGCACGTCCAGCACGAACGCTGGTCCAACTGAGGCGCCAGGTGGAAATGGCATGGCAAGCCGTTCCACAGGACTACATCCAGCATCTCTACGATCGTCTCCATGGGAGAATAGCAGCCTGCATTGCTGCGAAAGGTGGATATACACTGTACTAGTGCCGACATTGTGCATGCTCTGTTGCCTGTGTCTATGTGCCTGTGGTTCTGTCAGTGTGATCATGTGATGTATCTGACCCCAGGAATGTTTCAATAAAGTTTCCCCTTCCTGGGACAATGAATTCACGGTGTTCTTATTTCAATTTCCAGGAGTGTAAATTGGCACGGCGTATGCCTCTAAGAGTCGATTACAAATTTACAAATCAGATCGGCACGGAGGACACCTCGAGAGATTGAACAAAACTGGCATAAATTTTGAAACAATGTTGGTGACTGTTAAAACAGAAAATTAATTAAATACAATCACAATTATGAAAATAACACAGCATAAATAGTAAAATAAAATAACATTACACAGTATATGAATGTTGTTATTACACAAGAGTCTCATTCACAATGAAATTAGCCAGGTTTGTAAATATAATAATATATGTTGCATATTAGTGGATTGCATGGAAAATATCGAATATAATTTCTTCCTAGTATGTTTCCTAGCTTCAGTAAAAATGTACGTCTTTTTAGTAATCACTCTCTCTCTCTCGAAAACCAGTCTGGAAGTTCCTGAAAATAGCTTGTTTACATTATTCGCAATTATCGTAACTGTTCATTACAATAATTACATTTTACACGGACAGGATAATACTTGGAAAATTACATAGTAAGACTAGTATTTTAATTTAATTCTGTTTTTTATTTTCAAATAACATCGAATTTAAAATATATATCGTGGACAATGATCGTAATCGTATTTTAGTGATTTTAAGTAAGTACTATGGTTTCAAACATTCCTAGCAATTACAGTGTCTACTTGAAGCATAAGGAATACTTTGTGCAGGTTTATTTCATCATAACAGTTCCCAAAGTATAGTATTACTTATACTGCCCCTATCTGGCTGTGCTTAGGATAGCTGTGAATATGTTATTAGCTTCTCCATTAAGTAATGTGAGTGAGAATCTGGCGGTAGAAGACTTTAAAGAAGGGGAATAGTTCTAGCTGTAGTGTTTCAACATGATGGAAGGTAACGTTCTCTAGGCATTCGACGAATACAAACGCCTCCATCAGATATCCACAGCGCATAGTGTGATGCATCCCTTCATATCTCTAGTTCCCAGCCATCCACTGTCCAGTGGTGTCGTTCTTTGCGCCACCTCAGTCGCAACTTAGCATTGAATAAACTGTGTGGCTTCACGAGGAGCTGTTCGAACGTTGTACTCCATTCCCTACGCACAGTCCTTGTGCTAGTTGGACCGTTGGTAGCAGCCTGGCATTCACGGCGGATTCCGTGAACTGGTTTCATGCGATTTTTTTACAAGCACCCTCCGTCATGCTCGATAGTCCGCGTTCGTTAGTGCATGTGGTCTGCCTGGTCTTGGCTTACGTCTGGTAGCTTCTTGCCGTCTCCACTTCACAATGACGTCACCATCAGTCGACTTGGGCTGACGGATTTGTTACTCAGGTGACATCCGCAGATCAGCTCAAGTTCGAAGTCACTTGCACCCAGTCTCCTGTTACTGCTTCTCTACTGACAACAGAGTGCTCCTCGCTTCCTTTTACAATGGTGCGTCCGTCTCTCTTCACTTCCCGTCGTCGATTCAGAATTACCTACAGTCTTCTCCTTGTCCCGTACGTTAACTGCTATATACAGCACGATTCTTATTCAATGTCTAATATATTTCATTAGAAACATTTTTGGATTTATATATTTCCTAACGCAGTTTCTTCCATGTACCTCCAGGCATCACTCTCAGTTTTAACGCGACACGTCTGTTCCCGGCTGCGCCACAAACTAACATAACCGCGCTGGGCTGCAGTCAACATTCTTCCTACTGGCACAGCTGTTAGTAAAAATTACTTACAAAAACAGAAACAATTTTAATTCAGTGCAATAGTCAGATGTGTTTATGTCCTCGAATAGCTTAATGCCCAGTGCGCTAGCTTGCAAGACGGGGATGTCAGACAGACCGCATCAAATCAGTGCGGCAAAGAAACGACCGTTAGTGTGATACTCGGGTCAGCCTAAGTGTGGTTTTCAAGCGGTTTTCCACACTCATTTAGGCAAATGTTGAGTTGATCCTGAATCATCGCTTCAGAAAATACGAGTGATAAGAAAAAGTTTAAAATACGGTAACACAGAATACACTTTGCACGATTTATGTACAGATGGCGCACACGATTTTCTTCCCTTAGGTTGTCCGTGGCGACAGGAAGAGCATTCGGCCACAAAGTTAAAACAAAATAAAATAAACTGAAGCTCCGTACAGCAGGTGAAACCATAGGAAAGAGAGATTGAGGTTACTTTATATGGATCGTATTCTCCTGGGAATAACCTTGTACCGGAAAACAAACCAAAAAGTGATACACGTGCTCCCTGCTCCATCCCGATTGACGCACAAATGAGAGGCGAGTGAGAAAGTTGACTGGCGGGGTATCAAGTGACCGGAAGACCGCTCCGTCTGCTTGCATAACAGCTGCGACCGGCGGAGACAGGTAGCCGATGTCACGTTCACGATTGTAATTTCAGATCAGACACCGCGGAACACACGTATTAGAAATTCAAATTGCAAAATGAAAAACAGGGCACTAGCAGACAGATCTGTATACGTAAGGAGGATTACGGTTTAGCGTTTCATCGTCATCATCGGACACTGAGCACAAACTCGTGATGGAAAAAGCACCACACGGCATTTGTTGCAATCGGTTTAAGGGAAGCAAGGGAAACCTAAATCCGGACGGCTGGGGAAGGATTTGAACTGCGTTCCTGCTGAATAACCAGTGTTTCTCCTCACTCGGCCGGTATCCGACGTAACAAGCTAGAAACGAGAACGCCTAAACGTAGCCACACTCTGGTGCTGTCTGAAGCTACGAAATACTCGCTGTTATATTGCTAGAGGAGGCCGAAATGCACGCTATAAGCTCACGCAGGATGGCGTGAGGTCTGAAACAGCATACGTAATGAATGCTATAAAGAAAAGTACGTAGCTTCTGGAATACTTAACTTTAATCCATCATTTGTATACATCGTTCTTGATGAGACATGCTTCATACGATAACTATCAATTGCTATGGCGCCTTGTTAGGTCGTAGCCATTGACTTAGCTGAAGGCTATTCTAACTATCTTCTCTGCAAATAAACGAGGCCTCGTCAGTGTTGCATCGCTAGCTAAGTCGTCCGTACAACTGGGGCGAGTGCTAGTACGTCTCTCTAGACCTGCCGTGTGGTGGCGCTCGGTCTGCGATCACTGACAGTGGCGACACGCGGGTCCGACATGTACTAATGGACCGCGGCCGATTTAAAGCTACCACCTAGCAAGTGTGGTGTCTGGCGGTGACACCACACTCGCAGCTACCCACTGCACCAAAACGCAAGAAGCATAAAACTGCAAGCAGAACAGACGGAGCCGATAGCGATACAACCAAAGGGAAATATGATCTTGTCTAAATCTGACACGTTATGTCCCGACTGCATAGCATAGAATTTTGATGCCATCAACCCGAAGCTTTGCTGCGACAATAGAGTGTATTATTGGGCATAATACTGCTGTACATGATAAGCACTTTCTCATCTCCGACCTACGTTTCTTAAACAGTGCCTGGAACACATCAGTGTTTTTCAGTCTAAACCATTGATGGTACGTGAGCCGTAGCCAAATTCATCCTCACGTGCTTACCGTATTGCACACTATAAATATAGGCAAGAGCTCCAATCTCATTGAAGAGTTCCATAAAATTCACCAGACAAGACTCTTAATGAGGAAAAACATTTAAATTAACTCAACCACGTTCATAGTCGGTCTGCAATATTTTCATATTTTATTTTCTATGGAAACACTTCGTGGCACTCGTCAGCCTCCTAAAATAACCTTCCCAAAATTTGAATATTATTACAGAGTTGTAGTGGTCATCGCGAATATACATCAGGGCAAGACTGAAATGAACAGCGATTAAAAGTTTGTTGCAACATCAAGTGACTTTTTTCCTCATTCTTTCGTTTCTACACTAGTATAAACTTAACTACCTATATTTCTCAAGCACTGTGATCCCAAAATACAAAATTAATTGACTTTCATTTCCAATATTTTTCTATTCGAAACAATATAGTATGTCTAGCAGCAATTATACAAATATTAACCAAACACCCGAGCTCACGTACTTATTTGTAAAAAGGTCGATCACCTGATGATACGCCCAGCAAGATCCGAAATGCAGTGCGTATGCGTAAGTAATCGTTTTTGAATGTGATTTTATTTACAACTGAATTGGGAGCATGAGACGCTGTTCCACTTAAAGCTCGGAATTCTTCCAAACGCATCGGCTTGCTGCAGAATTCTTGTATATATTCTGAGTTCAAATATAATAAATTTCCTTGAGACAGAAAAGCTTCCGCCCACAAATGAGCACGGATTTAGAAACCATCGCTCCTGTGAAACTCGACTTACCCTCTTCTCACATGATATCCTACAACATGGATGGAGGGCAACAGGGAGAGTCCATATTCCCAGATTTCCGGAAAGTTCACTACCGTTTGTGGGAATTGCAACACCAAGAAGGAAACGCATGAATTCAGTTAATTTAATACCACAGGTTAAGTACATGACAAGTAACAAATGATTACCTTTACAAATCTGTACATGTCCTTTGAGCCCTACTATTCAGTATGTCGTGTGGCCATTATGCGCTGCAATCAGAGCTGATATACGACGTAGCATTGAATCAATAACGTTGTGAATACGTTCCTGAGGGCTTTCCCTCCACGCAGTTTGTATCAGAGCACACAATTCCGTGACACCAGTTACTGGAGGACCGTGACGCACCGGGTGCAGACCAACCACATCCCAGACATGTTCCATGGGCGACATGTCTGGCGGACGTGCAGGCCAGGGAAGCAGTGGTACCCGTCGCCCTTCGAAGAAGGCCTGTACATTCCTCGCAATATGTGGCCAGGCATTGTCCTGTTGAAATATGGCCTGTGAAGATGCCTGAAGCAGGGGGAGTACCTCAGGCTCCACACAGCCCCCGTAAAGTACCGGTCGCTGTTCAAAGTGCCCGCAATACGTGCGAGGCGAGATCGGTTGTTGTAACCAAAGGCTCCCCAAACCATCACACCTGGTGTTTGTCCGCTATGTGGCTCCACAATGCAGCCCTCCAGGTTGCGCTCACTACGGTACCGCAGGACACGTATGCGGCCATCACTTTAGAACTCGTTGAAGAGGGACTCATCCGAAAAGATTACATGCTTCCACTCAGCATCCCAGTCCGAGGAGCATGTGGTTTCTGGACAATGGAAGCCGACGTAATGGCATGCGTGCAACCAGTCCAACCTGCAGCAGACGGCGACGAACCGTCGATGTAGAAAAGTTCACAGCTGTTGCAGTGCTCCAGCGACGAGCCAACAATGTGGATGACGCTGTACGGTCCGTAATGGGCATGCGGACAAGATGACGGTCATCCTGTGCTGTGGTCATGTTCCGAGGTCCAGTTCCCGCTCGTCGCATGCCATGTGCGAGCCGAAATGTCACGGTATGACAACCCCGTTTCCATCACGAACTGCTTGCACACCCATAGCCACTTCCACCAAGTGTTGCGCTATTCGGGTAATTCCTTCTCGGCTTTGCACTTTTCACAGACGGCAGTGTTTTCGACACGGTGCAGATTGTTGACGAAGGTCCGAGCATACAGTTAAGGTTCTCAGATATGTGAGTTGTTTGAAGACTTTTTAAGTAATGGAACCAGAGTACGTGGTCCTCGACGGCGAATGTTCATCAGAGGCAAGGCTACCGTCGGAACTGCCCCTGGGAAGTTTGGAGATAATAACGCAAAGTGTGAGGTCATTCACATGATTGCTAAAAGGAATCCGTTAAACTTCGGTTACACAACAAATCAGTCTAATCTAAAGGCCGTAAATTCAGCTAAAGAATTACAGTTACGAACAACTTAAATTGGAAAGAACACGTAGAAAATGCAGGGAAGGCGAATCAAAGGTTGCGTTTTATCGGCAGATCTACTAAACGGACTGCCTACACTATGCTGGCTCGTCCTGTTTTAGAGTACTCCTGCGCATTGTACGATCCTTAATGGATAGCGTTAACAGGGTACATCGAGAAATTCCAAAGAAAGGCAGCACGTTTTGCATTATCGTGAAATAGGGGAGAGATTATCACAGATATGATACAGGATTTGGGGTGGCCATCATTAAAACAAAGGCGTTTTTGTTGATGCCGACCTCAATGGAAGAAACGATTATCATAAAAAAATAGTGGAAATCAGAGCGCGCACGGAAAAATATAGGTCTTCGTTTTTCTCCGCGCACTGTTCGAGTGTGGTATAATAGAGAATTATTGTGAAGATGGTGCGATGAACCCTCTGCCAGCCACGTAAGAGTGATTTGCAAAGTATCCATGTAGGTGCAATGTAGACAAGACCGCTTTTTTTCTCAGTATACATAAACGACCCTGTGAACAGGTCGAGCAGCACTTTACGGCTGTTTGGTAATGATGCTGTGTTGTACAGGTGTCGTCGTTGAGTGACTGTAGGAAAATACAAAATGACTTAATTAAAATTTCTAGTTGGTGCGTCAGCCTGCTTTTAATGTAGAAAAATTTAAGTTAGTGTGGATGGGTAGGAAAATCGGTCCTGTAACGTTCCAATACAGCATTACTAGGGCGCATGAACAGGTCGAGCAGCACTTTACGGCTGTTTGGTAATGATGCTGTGTTGTACAGGTGTCGTCGTTGAGTGACTGTAGGAAAATACAAAATGACTTAATTAAAATTTCTAGTTGGTGCGTCAGCCTGCTTTTAATGTAGAAAAATTTAAGTTAGTGTGGATGGGTAGGAAAATCGGTCCTGTAACGTTCCAATACAGCATTACTAGGGCGCAGCTTGACACAGTCACTTCGATTAAATATCTAAGCGTAAGATTGCAAAGCGATATGAAATGGAATGAGCAAGTCAGGTTGGTAGTAGGGAAGACGAATACTAGATTTCTTTTTATTTGGAGAATTTTGGGAAAATTTAGCTCGTTTATAAAGGAGACAGTGTCTAGAACCTAGTGCGACCCATTCTTGAGTACAATACCTGTGTTTGGCATCCCCACCAGGTTGGATTAAAGGAAGACATCCGACCAATTCTGGGGCTGGCTGCTAGATTTGTTACCGGTAGGCAGCATGCAAGTATTACGGAGGTGCTTCGTGAACTCAAACAGGAAGCAATGCACTATTGTGCAAATTTAGAGAACTAGCGTTTGATGCCAACTGCAGAACGATTCTTTTGCATCCAACGTAAATTTTGCATAGGGGCCCTGAAGATAAGATAAGAGAAATTAGGGCTACTGCAGAGTATTTTAGACTGTCGTTTTACCCTCGCTCTATTTGTTGGTGGAATAGGAGAGGAAATTTTTTTCATCGAAAAAGTCTGTAGATAGTGGAATAAAAAACATGGTAGATAATGAAGTTTTGCATAATAACCATATGGAGAAATACTCTGCTCTTTGCATGGTATCATTTGCTAAAGTCTCATTTCGTTATCTCAAACCACTTATGAAATGTGAGGAATATTGTGGATATTTCACTCTGGCTTTATCGCTGGCATGGTGTGATCGCAGTTGAGTGTGTTACATCAGACCCATTCTTTCTAGATTGGCGACAGACAGGTACCTCCACCCTCGTCTAAAGAAAAATTCAATATCAAATAAATGGTTCAAATGGCTCTGAGCACTATGGGACTTAACATCTGAGGTCATCAGTCCCCTCGAACTTGGAACTACTTAAACCTAGCTAACCTAAGGACATCACACACATCCATGCCCAAGGCAGGATTCGAACCTGCGACCGTAGCAGTCGCGCGGTTCCGGACTGAAGCGCCTAGAATCGCTCGGCCACCGCGGCCGGCAAAATTCAATATGCTAGCTAAATTTCGTACACTGTAACATATTATGTAATATGCACAAAACGCACAATCATGACGATCTCTGTTTTTCATTGCAAACATTTTCGAATTTCACGCAGTGTCTTACTTCCACGTAAATATCACGATAACTATGGTCGTTAACGAAATGATGGGCGCGTTATAATGAACCTTACATATAAAGCTATAAGAAAATCAAAAATGATTTTTCTGCCGAATAATTTCTGTAAAACCGTTTTAGAAAGTTTGCAGGGCATGCACTCGTTTCTGTCATCGCCGACCGACCGAAATGTTTCAGACACTGTCGGCCTCCCCTTCCAAACAAACAAATGAACTCACCCAGCGCTTTGGACGAAAACTGGTCACTGCGCATCGGTCACGATATCGTGCGCGGGCTATAACGGCCTGTCCGCATACAACGATATGTCTGCGCATATACCTGCGCAAATGCCAGCGCATCGTATCGAACAGTCGCTGTAAATGTAGCATGTTCACATGACACGAGTTCACATCTTCTGCTCGCCAGCCATTTGATGGTGTGGAAAACAAAATTTCAGTGGCAAGCGACAACTATCTCGTACAGAACCTCAATTTTTTTCATTTATTCAGAAATAGAGAAAATTTTGCTATGGTCTGTGCTTGCAAAGTGTGTTGCAAAAAACAAAAAGCAGAAAAAATGTAAGAAACAGAAATACAGATCACAACTGTCTACACTGTGGCTGCTTAAACATAGGAAGTTTTCTCACATAAATTTACTTCACAAGTTGCAGGGCGAACTCGATAAGTGGCGTAGTTATTTGAGAATACATTTAGAAACGTATAATTATCTTCTGACACTCAAAACTCCTAGCAAAATACGGAAAAAACTATTATGAGCAGAGAAATCTCTCCACGTGAGCGGCCGACGATGGCATAGACAATAGGAGCTACAAGGATTTAGAATTTACATCTGCAATTTCTAAACACGCATTGAGTGAAATCATACCCAAAACACGTGAGCTATTTACGCTGTCCTGGAGGATGATTTCATGAAGACAAATAAAGTACTATACCTCACTATGAAAAATTACAGATCATACTTTTACAGTTTTAGACGCGTTTGAGACACAGTATATTCTTATACGTTATATACGTGGCCAATGAGTTACTGTGATCTACCAGAACATTATGACCACCTGCCTAATAGCCGGTATGTCCATCTTCGGCAGGAGAACAGCGGCGGTGTGTCGTACCGTGGAAGCAGTGAAGCTTTAGTAGATCGCTGGAGGGAGCTGGCACCACATCTACACACACGAGTGACCTAATTCCCGTAAATTCTGGGAAGGGGGCGATAAGCTCTGACGCCATGTTCAATCGCAACCCAGATGTGTTTGATCGGGTTTAGATTTAGCGAGTTGGGGGGCCAGCATATCAACTGGAACTCCAAACTGGTTCTTCAACCACTCCATCACAGTCCTGGCCTTGTGATATGGCCCATTATCTCGTTGAAAAATGCCGCTGCCGTCGGGAAACATGATCGTCACGAGGCGGTGCACGTGGTCTCCAAGCGGCGTACGATATCCCTTGGCCGTCATGGTGCCTTACACGAGCTTCACTGGCCCATGGATGCCCACACGAATGTTCCCCAGAGCATAATGGAGACGCCGGCAGTCTGTCTCCATACCGCAGTACAGGTGTCAAGGAGCTGCTCTCCTAGAAGAGGACGGATTCGTGCCCTCCCATCGGCATGATGAAGAAGGTATCGGGATTCATCAGACCGTGCTTCACTCTGGCACTGCGCCAACGTCCAGCGCTGACAGTCACGTGCCCATTCCAGTTGTAGTTTCCGACGTCGTGGTGTTAAGATTGGCACATACATGGGTCATCGGCTGGAGGGGCCCGTCGTTAGGTGTGCTCGGTGCCCTGTATGCTCAGACACACTTGTATTCTTCCCAACATTAAAATCTGATGTTAGTTCCGCCACGGTTCGCCGCCTGTCCTGTTCTATTGGTCTGTCCAGCCTTCGACATCCGACATCTGTAATGAGGGGTGGCGTCCAATCGCACGACGTCTCGAGATTGTTTCACCTTGGATTCGCCACACGTTGAAGACACCACAGCACTCCTGGAACACCCGACAAGTCGCGCAGATTGCGAAATGCTCGTGTGGAGACTCCGGGCCATTACAATCTGCCCTCGGTCAAACTGAGATACGTCGCGCGCCTTCCCCATTCCACGCACCGACAGCAAGCTCACTGATTCTGCATGTTCCGTGCGCGTGTCTAAAACTATCAGTTATTCCTAGCCAGGTGAAGCTGCTACCACCTGGACAGGTTTATATCGATAGTAGGTCGGTGGTGATAATGTTCTGGCTGATCAGCGTGTAATTTGATTCTAATTCGAAATTTCATTTTCCTGCCTGAAGTCTAGCAGCAACTTTTGCACCTGAATGTAAAATACCATTCTGAGCTGTAGACAGGGACTCAAAGTAAATCTGGAAAATTTTAGCTGTAGTACTGCGGAAGCGAATTCTACATTTCACCTCTAGATCACTCTTGTTATGAACCACAAGTTATATTAGGAAGTAAAATAATTGTAATAATAACTATCTCCCTGATGGCTCTGTTCCAAGATCTTCCATTATTCGGTGTGCACTCTTTTTTAGAACGAATAGGGCGCCGGCCGCGGTGGCCGAGCGGTTCTAGGCGCTTCAGTCTGGAACCGCGCGACCGTTACGGTCGCAGGTTCGAATCTTGCCTTGGGCATGGATGTTTGTGATGGCCTTAGGTTAGTTAGGTTTAAGTAGTTCTACGTTCTAGGGGACTGATCACCTCAGAAGTTAAGTCCCACAGTGCTCAGAGCCATTTGAACCACGAATAGGGCCCACTTTTTTTGCTACGATGCCACAAGTAACTTTAGATTATTGCACAGAACAGTACTGAGTAAAAGAATGGTAGCAATCCCCCAGCACCAGATCAAATAGATTTCGTTACTTTGCGTGTTCTTTTTGGTAAACAAACTGCAACGATTTTTTTAGATGTGTCACTTCCCTGTTTGCCGTAGTGTCAACTATTCATAATTTCTCTGTTAAAGAATTATAAGCAGCTGCCTTCTTATCCCTGTCCCTGTATTCCCGCTTTTAATTTGCCACAAACATGTGCGATTCCTACACATTTCGATAAATTCAGTATTGAACTACTGTATCTACATTAGTGGTGTGTATCCGCCATTTTAAAAGTCACTCTGCACACACAGACAAGAAACACCTGACTGAACAAAAAACTGAGTCAAACACGTTCAAGCGCCAGATTTACCGCGATCTCGATTTGACACGCTCCAACTGTGTGCGCAGATGTGATTTGAACCCACAGAATTGAGCAATTTTCGTCCAACTTCCAGGTATGCGCACGTCTCAAAGCTGTGCAGTCTGATGTTCACACGAAGCGATCCGTCTGCGGAGTTTGATGTGCGTGGACATTTGCGCCTGTGCCAGGGACATAACAGCTACATTTAGAACGCCGTCTGACCGCTAGTCACAAAAGTTAAAGTTCCTTGGAAGCTCTAATATAATCAATTTACCAACCGTTAGTGACGCTTCAGGAAATATTCCGTAAGACGGTCCCAGAGTGACGGATGATTTCCCGGCCGCGACGGTCGGCGAGTGCCGGTCGCTCCTGTGACTGACAGTGCCAGTTTTGTCGGTGTCCGCGGGACTGCGAATATTCCGCAGGCGGAAGTTAAAGGGTTGGGTTCCACAAACCCTGCTAACGTGTGGTGGCCCGCCCCGACTGTGTGGTCTCAAAAGGAGTATATGTTTCCCTTAGAATGGCTAACGTTTCCTAGTTTGGGGAACAAACTTGTGCAAGTGTCCGCTGGCAGCAGCACTGTACTGTAGCACGATGAGCGTTAGCAGGAAGTTACCAACCACAACGCCTGCTCTCTGCTATGGAGACTGACTGGCCGAAACGTCTGCAAGTGAAAAAGAATGTCGTGAATCGGTGAGCAGCGGGAAAAATCACGAAGTCGGTGGAAAAATCACGAAGTCGGTCGGCGGCCCTGGTAGGATGTAGGATGCGAGTTTGAGCTCTCTATGGCGGAGACATGAACATCAACAAAAGCAAAACGAGGATAATGGAATGTAGTCAAATTAAATCGGGTGATGCTGAGGGAATTAGATTAGGAAATGAGACACTTAAAGTAGTAAAGGAGTTTTGCTGTTTGGGGAGCAAAATAACTGATGATGGTCGAAGTAGAGAGGATATAAAATGTAGACTGGCAATGGCGAGGAAAGCGTTTCTGAAGAAGAGAAATTTGTTAACATCGAGTGTAGATTTAAGTGTCAGGAAGTCGTTTCTCAAAGTATTTGTATGGAGTGTAGCCATGTAAGGAAGTGAAACATGGACGATAAATAGTTTGGACAACAAGAGAATAGAAACTTTCGAAATGTGGTGCTACAGAAGAATGCTGAAGATTAGATGGGTAGATGGCATAACTAATGAGGAGGTATTGAATAGAATCGGGGAGAAGAGGAGTTTGTGGCACAATTTGTCAAAAAGAAGGGACCGGTTGGTAGGACATGTTTTGAGGCATCAAGGGATCCCAAATTTAGCATTGGAGGGCAGCGTGGAGGGTAAAAATCGTAGAGGGAGAGCAAGAGATGAATACGCTAAGCAGATTCAGAAGGATGTAGGTTGCAGTAAGTACTGGGAGATGAAGAAGCTTGCACAGGATAGAGTAGCATGGAGAGCTGCATCAAACCAGTCTCAGGACTGAAGACCACAACAATGAGAACAATGGCGGAGATGGGGTGGAGGCATACTTCGAAAGTTTTTAGTCATATAGCAGTAAGGTCGCTCTCTAGATGTGGAAAGTTCAGCAGTGTTTGGAAGTGTGTTCCTTTTGCGTCCATGGGAAATGTCTTAATCCGCTGCTGGTTGTCGAGGTAGGGGTGTGACGTTAGCGAGCATTCTCGACTGTTAAGTAAGAAGTCGCCTAACAGGGTGTTGTCAAGGTAGGGATCTGATGTAAGCGAGCATTCTCGACTGTTAAGTAAGAGGCCGCCTAATAGAGTGTTGTAGATGGATGCATTGTGTAACGAACGAAGCGGACTTGGCAAGGGTTGTTACAAGAACAAAAACTTGACTTTTGCTCCAATATAAATTCGAAGTGTGAAGTTCTTTTGTATGTCCTTATCCTGTTTGACTTTGGACTATGAGATGCAAGAAACAACTGGTTGGAAACACTTCAGTGAGTGATTGCAGTATTTGCCGTCCAGTCCAGTGGTCGACCTTGAGCTTTTGTACGAGCTAGTTGGATGGCTTCAGGACAGTGACTGGTGGTAGACAGGAAATGACGTTTTAATCCTGTCTCGCGGCTCCAAGCGAGGCAGGCGACCCTTATTTGGATTTATAGGGTACGTGTAGCACGGCCTAGAAATCATCCAGGTCCGGCAACAGAAGTTTGGGAGGAGGTCTAAGGAGCTATACGTCGCGCCGCGCTGTTTGTCCCGCGCATCGCACGGCGCTGACAGTTCATACACTACGACTGGACCTCAGCAGACGCTATAGCAGCCTACTGGCGGTGGACGAGAAGGAACGTTTCAACACCACACAGTAGTTCAGAGTCAGAGCCCACAATGATAAGCTGGCCACACGCTGGAAAAAATAGGCATAGATCGGATTTCTTCTAACTTTTTCAAGGTGCGACAACAAGGCAGCTAATTCAAATAATTCGCAATGATCGATCTTACCGTACTAACCAATTTCGACAATAGCCGCATCTACTCACTGCCCACATCCGACCAGCGTCTGTCGCCTTTCTCAGGTCTATCCATTTTGTAATGCAGCATAAACTGTATCTTTTCCAATAACAATTTGATCACAATTCTGTTCGCAACAGAAGATGCGCAGTCGAACACCGAATCATTTGACATCTCACAAAATACAATTCCCATAATAATTAGCGGCGAAACATTAACTGCAATTTTTGTCCGAATGAATCTTCTTTGAGTTGCACCAGCTTCCACGTGGCGTTCTTTGTTTCAGTCCTAGCCACTTAGTTCATAAATTATTCAGTGATTACGTGGTTCATTGAGCAAAATTAGCATAATTCTAAGTGCTCTCCTTAAAATTAATGGAAGAAACGTGTCTACAAATCCAAATTGTATCCCGTGCTGCTTGATAAATACTACTTCTCTATACTGTTGGATTGTTGTTATTTATTTATTGCTCCAAATACGTTTTCGTCTTTTACTCAAATTATTATGTATTTAAAGAAAATTCGGCTCCCTTCTATGATAGCGCTGCTCCCGCACTCTCTAATGACCTCTGATTGCAATTATCATATGTTACCTTTAGAAAAAAATGGTTCAAATGGCTCTGAGCACTATGGGACTTAACCTCGATGACCATCAGTCCCCTAGAAATTAGAGCTACTTCAACCTAATTAACCTAAGGACAGCACAAAACACCCACTCATCACGAGGCAGAGAAAATCCCTGACCCCGCCGGGAATCGAACCCGGGAACCCGGGCGTGGGAAGCGAGAACGCTACCGCACGACCACGAGCTGCGGACTTGCCTTTAGAAGTCATATCTTTTGATGCATTTGATAACCAGACTATAGAGCCTTTATGATAGCTCCTTATGCGTGTTTTATCGCCTCATTCAGCTCTGTTACTTTTTTTTCATCGTGGTACGCGTGAAATTGTTCAGGACTACTGCATTTACTCCTCTTTATTGACGGACTAAACAACAGACGTAGACTGGGAAAGCCCTGTCACAGTACGCCTTTGAAGTTATCATCTATGCCTTATTTTTTGCGCTCCCCTTTCAACCATCGGGCTGTGACCCTATAAGCATATCTGCTTGTAAATATTCCTGAATTTCAATCAAGAACAATTGCCAAGGTAAGAAACATAGAAGTAGATATCTTCGGTGTCCCAAAGCAGCTTAAATCACTTAATAAAGGCAAGGCTTCTGGTCCAGATTGTATACAAGTCAGGTTCCTCTCAGAGTATGCTGATACAATAACTCCATATTTAGCAATTATATACAACCACTCGCTCACAGAAAGGTCCGTACCTAAAGGCTGGAAAATTTTTCAAGTCACACCAATACCCAAAAAGGGAAGTAGGAGTAATCCACTGAATTACAGGCCTATATCACTAACGTCGATTTGCAGTAAGGTTTTGGAACACATATTGTATTCGAACATTATGAAGTAACTCAAAGAAAACGATTTATTGACACATAGCACGAATTCAGAAAATATCATTCTTGCGAAACACAACTAGCTCTTTATGATCATGAAGTAATGAGTGCTATCGACAGGGGATATCAAATTGATTCCATATTTTTACATTTCCAGCAGGCTTTCGACACTGTTACTCACAAATGTATTCTAACGAAACTGCGTGTCTATGGAATATCGCCTCAGTTTTGCTACTGGACTCGTGGTTTCCTGTCAGAAAGGTCACAATTCGTAGAAATAGACGGAAAGTCATCGAGTAAAACAGAAGTAATATCCGGCGTTCCCCAAGGAAGTGTTACAGGCCCTCTATTGTTACTGATCTGTATTAACGATATTGGAGACAATCTTAGTAGTCGTCTTAGATTGTTTGCAGATGATGCTGTCGTTTACTGTCTTGTAAAGTCATCAGATGACGAAAACGAATTGCAGATTGATTTAGATCAGATATCTGTATGGTGCGAAAAGTGGCAATTGACCCTAAATAAAGAAAAGTGTGAAGTTATTCACATGAGTAATAAAAGAAATCCACTAAATTTCGATTACGCGATAAGTCACACAAATCTGAAGGCTGTAAATTCAACTGAATACTTCAGGACTACAGTTACAAATAACCTAAATTGGAACGATCACATAGATAATGTTGTGGGTAGAGGAAACCAAAGGCTGCGATTCATTGGCAGAACACTTAGAAGTTAAAACATGCCTACTAAAGAGACTGCTTACACCACGCTTGTCCGCCCTATTCTGGAGTATTGCTGTGCGGTGTGGGGTCCGTATCAGGTGGAACTGACGGATGACATCCAAAAAGTACAGAGAAGGGCGGTTCGTTTTGTATTATCGCGAAATAGGGGAGATAGTACCCCAGACGTGAACGTGAATTGGAGTGGCAATCATTAAAACAAAGGTTTTTTTCGTTGGGACGGGATCTTCCTATGAAATTTCAGCCACCAGTTTTGTCCTCCGATTGCGAAAACATTATGCTGGCACCCAACTACAGAGGGAGAAATGACCTTCACGAAAAAATAAGAGGAATCAGGGCTCGCGCAGAAAAATTTAAGTACTCGTTTTTCCCGCGCGCATGTAGGCATGTTTTAAGTTCTAAGTGTTCTGCCAATGAATCGCAGTCTTTGGTTTCCTCTACCCACAACATTATCTATGTGATCGTTGCAACGGTAGAGAGACAGCTTGAAGGTGGTTCATTGAACCCTCTGCCAGGCATTTTGTTGTGAATAGCAGAGTAATCATGTAGATGTAGATTTCAGCTATATGTTTTATTCTTAACACTATTTATTCGCAGATGTCAAATAAGTGTTTTTGTTCATGCAAGTGAAAAAAGTTTCGAATAATATTCGGTATTCGTCATTCGCATAAACTTCACCCAACTCTGGTAGGAAGCGAAACACATCGCTCATGCATATACTGCGGATTGGCAGCCTATAAGGAAGTGAGTGTAGGCGCGTGAAATCAGCGTGGCTGCGAACAAGCCCTCACGCGGCTGTGCCAGTCGCGTGTACATGCACTCGCGCGGCTGTCATAAGCGTCGGTAATCTTCGGCGACTGCCGCCAACCATCGGGAAGCGTATTCGCGGTCTCTCTCGCACACCGCAACCGCGTGAGAGCCACTCGGATAATCCACGTGCTTGTAGGGCTCTATAATAGAGATGGGGATTAGTGATTATGAAGTCATGTAGTCATCGATTCTATTTTCGACACGGATTCGCGCTCTTTGGTTTCCGGCTCTTCGAGTTGGCGCTCTTTGGTTTGCGGATCTAAGAGTCGGCTAGATGGCGCACGGCGGTGGCAGGAGGCTTGTGGCGAGTACAGGCGGCTAGTGGGAAAGTGGACGTGAAGTGAACAAGAGAGACACGAGAGCTTCTCCGTACGGACGGGTTGTTTAAAATGGCTCTGAGCGCTATGGGACATAACATCTGAGGTCATCAGTCCCCTAGAACTTAGAACTACTTAAACCTAACTAACCTAAGGACATCGCACACATCCATGCCCGAGGCAGGATTCGAGCCTGCGACCGTCACGGTCGCGCGGTTCCAGACTGAAGCACCTAGAACCGCTCGGCCACACCGACCGGCAGTACGGACGGGCAGCTGGATTTGGCAGTTGCGTGGCCGTAGTGCGATGGGTCCAGGGTCGTGGTAATCCTGCCGCAGCGCTGTCTTGTGCATTGTGGAAGGTGGTGAGGTTCTACAGTCGCCTTGTCAACGATTTCTAAGTTGGTGGATATTATGTGGGTAATGCTTTCCAATTACTTCTGTTTTTACTTGTGGCGCAGTTCATTGTGTGATTTGCAAAATGCTTTTTAAGCTGTTATATGATGATCGAGCCTCGATAAATTGTATGTACATCCTTAAATAATAATAATAAGCAGCTAATTTCAATGTGACTGTTATTTAAGCTGCCTGTTGAGCTGGCATAAGCTTGATCTTGGTAAGAAAGCTTTTCTATGATAGAGAGTATGCTACCATGTTCATTTTTTTCCAATATTAAAACGTAAGTACCAACGGCCTTGCCGCAGTGGTAACACCGGTTCCCGTCAGATCACCAAAGTTAAGCGCTGTCTCGCCGGGCTAGCACTTGGATAGGTGACCATCCGGTCTGCCGAGCGCTGTTGGCAAGCGGGGTGCACTCAGCCCTTGTGAGGCAATCTGAGGAACTACTTCATTGAGAAGTAGCGGCTCCGGTCTCGTAAACTGACATACGGCCGGGAGAGCGGTGTGCTCACCACATGCCCCTCCATATCCGCAACCAGTGTTGACGCCTATTGTCTGACGATGATACGGAGGCCGGTCGGTACCGTTGCGCGGAGTTTAGGTTTTAGTTTTAAAACTCGAGTGTTTTAGTTGTTTTCATCGAGCACCGGTAAGAGTCGTTGTGTTCTGGGGCACGGTCCGGTTGTTGCGTCTGACTCTTTCGCCATGTGTTTGTACCTCCTATGTCTTAGATGAAGGAAAGCAGTTGCAAGCTGTAACCAGTGTTGGTATTAAAGGTGTCTATTTAAATGCCGCTTATTTCAGTTTCGATGTTTGAAATCCTGTTAAAGCCAATGTTAGTTCGTAGCGCTAATATTATTAGAGGTGTTCGTTTTGAGTACCTACCTTTCGATTAGCAAGTCCTCACATTGTGCATAATTATCTATTATATGAAATCGCTTTCATTAGTTTACTGTGTCGCTAAGGCAAAAAATTTTTGAAGTGCAAACTGTTATGTATATTATTTGTTGATAAGGGTCAAAAATAGCTGATTCGAGGGGCAGCTTGTACTTGGGCCAAGACTACATTTTCTCTTAATTGTGCCGTAAAGACTGGAGTTAAGGAGTAAATTTGAAAGTTGCTTTATTTACATTATTTGTAGCTTGCTTTAATTGACACACTTGAAACCAGACCATTCTGTTCTCCATTTCGTATCGAATGTGGTACTGAATAATTGTGTTAACTAATAACTTTGTTTTGTCTGTACTACAGGTGCGCCTGGGAATTCATTTGTTACTTAGAGTGGCCGGTGTGGCCGAGCGGTTCTACGCGCTACAGTCTGGAACCGCGCGACCGCTACGGTCGCAGGTTCGAATCCTGCCTCGGGCATGGATGTGTGTGATGTCCTTAGGTTAGTTAGGTTTAATTAGTTCTAAGTTCTAGGGGACTGATGACCACAGCAGTTGAGTCCCATAGTGCTCAGAGCCATTTGAACCATTTGAACCACAGTCCCATAATCGCAACTCTCTCGCCAAGCGCAAATTCCCAAGCAACTGGAAAAAAAGGACAAGTGACTCCTGTATATAAGAAAGGCAACGGACCCGTCAAATTACAGACCAATATGATTAACACCAGTTTGCTGCAGGATTCTAGAACGTATTAGAGTTAAATTTCCTAGAGACCGACAAGCTTATGTCCCCGGATGACGACCGGTCTCTAATGCAGTTGATTCCCACAACAGACACCGAAGGATCGGTAAACATTTGTCTGCCACGTCTTCCTTGACCGACTTGCCCTTTTCCGTCTCGCGTGTCACCGTACCACCTGCTGTCTGCGGCCACCATGCAGCAGCGCTACTCATCTGCTGCTGGATTTCGGGTTATTCTTCTTATTTCACTGTCACTGTTAATCCATATTGATAGTCCGCAGCTCGTGGTCGTGCGGTAGCGTTCTCGCTTCCCACGCACGGGTTCCCGGGTTCGATTCCCGGCGGGGTCAGGGATTTTCTCTGCCTCGTGATGACTGGGTGTTGTGTGATGTCCTTAGGTTAGTTAGGTTTAAGTAGTTCTAAGTTCTAGGGGACTGATGACCATAGAAGTTTAGTCCGATAGTGCTCAGAACCATTTTGAATCCATATTGATAAATCGAATATCATGGTAGACGTATTTTGGAGGCCTCGGACGAATGGGCTCGTTAAATATCACTTTAAAAATAAGTTTCTTTGTAGCAGGAAACAAAACCGATGTTTTCTGATGACACTAGACGTCGCAGGAAAGTGGTGATGGGCAGCATTTGTTTGGGCTGACTCCAGCTACACGCAGAAAAATAGAAATTGCAGATATCTGCTGAAACACCAGAGAAATGTATACGAGTATCGACTTTCTTTACAGATGCAAACACTGTATTTTCTTTCCCAGAACCCTTGCAACAATCCAAGTCTTTCATTCAGCTTCCATAATACTGTTTTTACGTGATCGTTCCATTTCATACCCCTGGATGATATTATCACTAAACAGTAATACAATCCCATATGCTCAAACTGTTCGCCACTAGTCTTGTAACCAGACACTGGCGGTTCGTCCTCTTTTTTCATATGTATTAGTTTGCTTTTATTCACATTTACAGAGAGCTGTCATTCATCACAACAAGTGAAAATTTCGTACAAATCCTTTTGGATTTCTTTTCGATCGTCTAACGGCAATATTTTCCTGCAGTCATCAGCATCGTGCTACCCAATTACGTTGTTTGTAAATATACTGAAAACATTAAAGGTCTTACTACTCTTCCTTAAATGGTTCAAATGGCTCTGAGCACTATGGGACTTAACTTCTGAGGTCATCAGTCCCCTAGAACTTAGAACTACTTAAACCTAACTAACCTAAGGACATCACACACATCCATGCCCGAGGTAGGATTCGAACCTGCGACCGCAGCGGTCGCGCGGTTCCAGACTGTAGCGCCTAGAACCGCTCGGCCATCCCCCTACCGGCCTACTCTTCCTTGTACGCGCCCGATATTACTCTCGTTTATTTCAACCAATTCTCGCATTCCAGCTGCAGCCATCCCCACCCAAACAGCCTAGCTTCTCCTTCCACTTGGCGGTGTAGTAACACTGTCATTGGACAATAAAGATTGTTATCGGAAAGGAGGAAGAAGGATTTGGGTTTAACGTCTCATTGACGATGGAGTAGTTAGAGGTGGAGAACAAGTTCGGATAATGGAAGGATGGGATGGAAGTAGACTACGCCATTTCAAAGAAGACGTTCTGGTGTAAGTGGCCGAACAGAGATTTTAACCACTGTACCTCCGAATGTGATCCCTGCATCTAACCACTGCGCCACCTTAGTCTCATAAAGATAATCTGCCACCTCCATTTAAAGAAAAACTTCTTTTCGGAGACAGAACACAATGTATGGTGGAAAACACTGCTTAAAGCAGTCCGCAGACAGTTGTCACACTCAAGACAGCATAAAGTTTCCGCTAATTTCGGTAGATCATACGAATGACTTCTCGACGTTGGCGTATGGAATGGTTTGATTTATGTCCACGGTTGTTGCTTTAGGCCTTCACACGTTTTGGAGGTTACGACCACCTCCTAGTGATATCCTAGAATCTATTTATTGGTGGTGACATCTGAGATGCCCACATCGCTGAAGCAATACAAGCGATAGGGTGACGGTATTTAGATACACCGAGAATATGGCCTCTAGTTAAGACAGATAAGTAGTGCTTGTTCGAAAACAAATTTTCTGCATTTTCTCGTTTGTAAACAGCTGCTGACGCAAATTACACATAATATTTGAGGAAGTCTCCCACTACGACGCCGGAAATAATGGGCGTGCGTAAGTCGCCTTTATTAACAACTTGGAACAGGAATGGAACTATCTGTAGGTGCGATTCCAGCCAGTTGTCCCCGTCAGACATTTTTGACTGTGAATGCACTTGCATTCAATGAAAGTGTCACGTGGTCTGAATGAGGGAACTGATACGGCGCGGAAATAGAGTTCCAGTGCGACACTGTGCCAGTTCCGTGACGGTCTGCAGTTGCAGCAGCCTGTATGCCAAGGCCGCTGCCCGCCACACGCCCACTGCCGTGTGACGCACTGTCGCCAAACGCCGGGATTTCTACCGCACTGCTGTGACTGACTGCTGGGAACGGCAAGCAACTGCGTCACTAAGACGGGCACAAGAGTCGTAGTTTCCAGGGAAACGTAACTGCTTAAGATTGTGCGTCGCAAGCATAGAAAGTGATTTCTGCCTCCTTGCGAATTGTCCTGAATGTTGCGCTGCTGGAGGCTGGGTGAGGCCACGGACTAATCTTTGGACGAAGCGGAGAATCTGGACCATTATCCTGATTTTTCCTTAAATCACTGTAGGTGAATGGTGGGGTCGTTCCTTGGCCAAAGCCACCTCCAGTTTTCTCTGTCGACCCCCTTCATCGTAACTGATACTCTTGATTACGTACACTGATGTCCTCGAGATCCACACTAAACTGAAACCCAGCACACTTGAAGGGGAAAGTATTTGCAAAGTGCACTATGAGGATAACGATATTCAACGATCTGCATAAACTTCAAATTCGGCCCACACTTGTTTTTGAGGAAAAATGTACGCCTGTGTTTCCAAAATTGCATAACAAGCATAAGGCGGTCAGGTAGATGCAGTGTTTCTACATTTCCGAAAAGTATTTGAACCACAGCGGGATCTGCATCACCTGTTTCCTCCAAATTTATGATTTAAGCAGGGGTCGGCCGGTAATGAAAGTGACCGAAATGAGAACTCCAGATGGTCAACCGTTTAGAAAATCTAGAATTTTTGGCGCTTGTCTGGCGAGGCATGAGCAGTTTTTGCTAGCGTACTTTCCGGGCAGAGGTTGAAGCAGCGTAGAGTACACAGCGGTAATCCGAGAGTCGTGCCGGTCGGGGTGGCCGAGCGGTTCTAGGCGCTACAGTCTGGAACCGCGCGACCGCTACGGTCGCAGGTTCGAATCCTGCCTCGGGCATGGGTGTGTGTGATGTCCTTAGATTAATTAGGTTTAAGTAGCTCTAAGTTCTAGGGGACTGATGACCTCAGCTGTTAAGCCCCATAGTGTTCAGATCCATTTGTACCATTTGAAAAACAAAGCAAACGAAAATTTAGAATGGTAAATAAATTTAAAGGAAGGGATTGTAAGGCTTACACGAGAACTTTGTATACAACATTAGATACTTTTATTATTTTACAGCTGACATTTTACATTTGCTGAGGTGATGTTCATCATGAGAACCTGTTGCTCGCGTATAGCAGCTTTGGGCTGCTCGAAATTTAAAACGAAGCTAACGGAATCTACATCTACATCTAGATTCTGGAAACCACCTGAGGTGCATGGCAGAGGGTACGTCCCATTGTATCAGTTCCTAGGGTTTCTTCCTGGTCCATTCACGTGTGGAGAGCGCGAAGAATGACAGTTTGAATGCCTCTGTGCGTGCAGCACTTATTCGAATCTTATCCCCACGGTCGGTGTGTAAGCGACACGTAGAGGGTTTGTTATATATTCCTAGAGATTATTTAAAGCCGGTTCTTGAAACTTTGATAATAAACTTTCTCGGGATAGTTTACGTCTGTCTTCAAGAGTCTTCCAGATCAGTTCCTTCAGTTACTCTGTGACACTCTCCCGCGAATTAATAAGTCCTGTGACCATTCGTGCTGCCCTTCTCTGGATACAATCAATACCCTATTAGTCGTATGTGGTACGGGTCCCAAACACTTGAGTAATATTCTAGAACCGGTCGCACGAGTGATCGTAAGCAAGTTTGTAGATTTATTGCTCTCCCCCAGTATTCTACCAATAAACCGAAGTTTGCCACCCGCTTTACCCACGATTGTACCTATGTGATCACTCCTTCTCATATCCCTACAGTGTGTTACGTCCAGGTATTTGTATGAATTGGCCGATTCCAACAATGATTCATTGATATTATAGCCGTAGCATACTACCATTTCTCGTTTTGCGAAGAGCAAAGTTTTATACATTTCTGAACATTTAGAGCGAGTAGCCAATTTCTGTACCACGATGAAATCTTATCAAGACCTGACTGAATGTTTATATAGCTTCTTTCAGACAGTACTTCATTATCGACAACTGTATCATCTGCAAAAAGCCTGATTTTATTATTAACATCGTCTGTAAGATCATTAATATACAACATGAACAGCAAGGGACCCAACACACTTCCCTGTGGCGCACCCGAAGTTACTTCTTCATCTGAAAATGATTCTCCATCCAAGATAACATGCTGCATCCTCCCTACCAAAAAGTCCTCAATCCAGTAATTAATTTCACTTGATACCCGATATGATGGTACTTCGAAAATAAGCGTAGGTGTGGCACTGAGTCAAATGCTTTCCGGAAATCAAGGAATACTGCTTCTATACCTGACTGCCTAGATCGAAAACTTTCAGCACGTCATGTGAGAAAAGTGCACATTTGACTTCACGTGATAAATGTTTTCGAAATCCATGCTGAATGGCATTGAGAAGGTCATTTCGTTCAAGATACCTCATTACGAAAGTTTGTGCACTTTAATTACGATACCTTCTTGGGAAGTTACTTGCAGAGTTCTCTTGCACGCTGTAAGTGAAATCCTTACTTGTAAATTATTTGTAATCCTAAATTTTCTTTTGCATTTCCTTTTCAGGCTCATTATGAAGATATTGATAAATGCAACATAATGAACATTATTACGGTTTATTGCAATTCCAGGCAAATATTACCTGGAAACGTCGGTAACATAAAATGATTGATGCCCATCCGACCTGCGCCAAAAATGTTATTTTTCCTAAACGCTTGGCCGTCTGGAGAGAGATCGCACTTCCGTCACTTTCACTATGGCCACTCCCTGCATATACTGTACCACAAACTTGGACGAAATCGGTGATGAAGAGTAGGCGCTGAGTCCTTGGCAGTACCACATCTGTGTTCATTATAAGAAGTACGGTCGTATGGCGTATCAGACAAAATATATGACTAGAATGAGGATTTATTGGTAGGGACGACGCAGCATGTTTGATGGAGAGTCATCGACAGATATAGAAGTGCCTGTGAATGCGCCACAGGTTAGTGTGTCGGCACCCTTGCTGTATATTAATGACCTTGCAAACAATATTAACAGAAACCACAATTTTTTTCTTGAAAGTTGTGAATCTTAATCCAGACACGTCCCACAATCGAAAAAAATGGACACAGCGAATCCAATCAGCGGGCCCTGCCATCAGGTGGGACAACACTAAAGAAGAAGGAAAAGAAATTTGGCGATGTCACAGCAATTTTATCAGGCAGTAAAAAACTTGGAAAAGCAGTTGAACGAAATAGTGACTTGAAAAAACGTTATAAGGTGAACATCAAAGAAGATAAGAAAAATGTTAATAGAATCTAGTCAAACAAAATTAGGGAGTACTTAAGGAATTAAATTATAAAATGAGACACTGAAAGCAGATCACCTTTGCTATTTGGGGAGCAAAATCTGTGATGGCCGAAGCAGAGATGACAGAAAATGCAAACTGACAAGAGCAAGAAACTCATTTTTGAATAAAAGAAATTTGTTATCATCGAATATAAATTTAAATGTTAGGAACACTTTTCTGAAGGTATTTGTCTGGAGTGTACCCTTGTAAGAAAGTAAAATATGGGTAATAAACAGTCTAAACAAGGACAGTACAGAAATGTCTGAAGTAAGGTACCACAAATAAATACTGGAAATTAAATAGGTAGATTGAAATAGTAAGAGGAGGAACGGAAGCGAAATTGGGAAAAAAGAAATTTAAGGCATAGCCTGACTTAGAGAAGGGATTGTTTGCTAGGAGAAACCCCGAGGCGTCAAGGACTCGTCAATTTGTTAAGCGAGGGAAGTATGGAGGTAAAAATTGTTCAGGGAGCTCAGAGCTTGACTACAGTAAGTCGCTTCACCGAATTAGGTTGCAGTAGCTATGCAGCGATGAGGACTATACAGGATGGACTAGTGTAGAGACATAAATAAATCAATAATCGAACTGAAGACCATCACCACAACAACAATAAAAACGATCAGTCCCGCGCCCCACCTGTATTGACTCCCGATATGGTAATCTAGCAGCAGCGAATTGTGAGGCAGGAGGCGGTAGTCAGGAAACGCGCTGATGCCAACAGCGAACGTGAGGCGGCAGCGAGCAGCACGGCGCTGATAAGGAGTGCCGCGGCGCGCCGAGTCACCCTGATCTGCGCCCCGTCGAGGCGTACGGTCAGGTCCGCACCTTGCGTAACCACTGCCGACTTAGCATTTCCTTCTCGTTCTCAGCCCAGACAACAGCTCTGCGCAAGCCAGCGTGGCTGTCTTGTTTAGCATCAGAGGTTGCTGGTACGCCACCCATTCGATAAACGTAACGCTCCGTAAGTCAACAAAAAGACGACGTTGCACACTACTAGTATCACGTGTAAACGAACAAATTAAGAATCGGGAACAAAGCCAAAATTACTCCATTTCGACGCTAACTATGGGGGAAAATTTGTTGCTCCGTTCCATATAAAGAAACCCCGTCAACGAAGAAGTCATTAGAGACAGAGCACAAGCTGTGATTAGGGAAGACTGAGGAAAAAAAGCGGCCGTGTAGTCTTCTACGTCTACATATATAATTCTAAAGCCACCGTACTGTGCGTGGCGGAGGGTACCCTGTAACACAACTAGTCACTTCCTTTCCTGCTCCACTCATAAATAGAGCGAGGAAAAAACAATTGTCTACATACTTCCAATTGTTGTTGTTGTTGTTATCTTCAGTCCTGAGACTGGATTGATGCAGTTCTCCATGCTACTCTATCCTGTGCAAGCTTCTTCATCTCCCAGTACCTACTGCAGCCTATATCCTTGTGAATCTGCTTAGTGTATTCATCTCTTGGTCTCCCTCTACGATTTTTACCCTCCACGCTGCCCTCCAATACTAAATTGGTGATCCCTTGATGCCTCAGATCATGTCCTACCAACCGATCCCTTCTTATAGTCAAGTTGTGCCACAAATTTCTCTTCTCCCCAATCCTATTCAATACCTCCTCATTATTTACGTGATCCACCCATTTAATCTTCAGCATTCTTCTGTAGCATCAGATTTCAAAAGCTTCCATTCTCTTGTTGTCCAAACCATTTACCTTCCATGTTTCACTTCCGTACATGGCTACACTCCATACAAATACTTTCAGAAACGACTTCCTGACACTTAAATCTATACTCGATGTTAACAAATTTCTCTTCTTCAGAAACGCTTTCCTTGCCATTGCCAGTCTACATTTTATATCCTCTCTACTTCGACCATCATAAATTATTTTGCTCCCCAAACAGCAAAACTCCTTTACTACTTTAAGTGTCTCATTTTCTAATCTAATTCCCTCAGCATCACCCGACTTAATTCGACTACATTCCATTATCCTCGTTTTGCTTTTGTTGATGTTCATCTTATACCCTCCCTTCAAGACCCTGTCCATTCCGTTCAACTGCTCTTCCAAGTCCTTTGCTGTCTCTGACAGAATTACAATGTCATCGGCGAACCTCAAAGTTTTTATTTCTTCTCCATGGATTTTAATTCCTATGCCGAATTTTTCTTTTGTTTCCTTTACTGCTTGCTCAGTATACAGATTGAATAACATCGGAGATAGGCTACAACCCTGTCTCAGTCCCTTCCCAACCACTGCTTCACTTTCATGCCCCTCTACTCTTGTAACTGCCATCTAGTTTCTGTACAAATTTTTATCCCTGCCACCTTTAGAATTTTAAAGAGAGTATTCCAGTCAACATTGTCAAAAGCTTTCTCTAAGTCTACAAATGCTAGAAACGTAGGTTTGCCTTTCCTTAATCTTTGTTCTAAGATAAGTCGTAGGGTCAGTATTGCCTCACGTGTTCCAACATTTCTACGGAATCCAAACAGATCTTCCCTGAGGTCGGCTTCTACCAGATTTTCCATTCGTCTGTAAAGAATTCGCGTTAGTATTTTGCAGCTGTGACTTATTAAACTGATAGTTCGGTAATTTTCACATCTGTCAACACCTGCTTTCTTTGGGATTGGAATTATTATATTCTTCTTGAAGTCTGAGGGAATTTCGCCTGTCTCATACATCTTGCTCACCAGATGGTAGAGTTTTGTCATGACTGGCTCTCCCAAGGCAGTCAGTAGTTCTAATGGAATATTGTCTACTCCCGGGGCCTTGTTTCCACTTAGGTCTTTCAGTGCTCTGTTAAACTCTTCACGCAGTATCGTATCTCCCATTTCATCTTCATCTACCTCCTCTTCCATTTCCATAATACTGTCCTCAAGAACATCGCCCCTGTATAGGCCCTCTATATAATCCTTCCACCTTTCTGCTTCTTCGCTTAGAACTGGGTTTCCATCTGAGCTCTTGATATTCATGCAAGTGGTTCTCTTTTCTCCAAAGGTCTCTTTAATTTTCCTGTAGGCAGTATCTATCCTACCCCTAGTGAGATAGTCCTCTACATCCTTACATTTGTCCTCTAGCCATCCCTGCTCAGCCATTTTGCACTTCCTGTCGACTTCATTTTTGAGACGTTTGTATTCCTTTTTGCCTGCTTCACTTACTGCATTTTTGTATTTTCTCCTTTCATCAATTAAATTCAGTATTTCTTCTGTTACCCAAGGATTTCAACCAGCTCTCGTCTTTTTACCTACCTGACCCTCTGCTGCCTTCACTATTTCATTCCTCAAAGCTACCCATTCTTCTTCTACTGTATTTCTTTCCCCCATTCCTGTCAATTGTTCCCTTATGCTCTCCCTGAAACTCTGTACGATCTCTGGTTCTTTCAGTTTATCCAGGTCTTATCTCCTTAAATTGCCACCTTTTTGCAGTTTCTTCAGTTTTAATCTACAGGTCATAACCAATAGATTGTGGTCAGTCCACATCTGCCCCTGCAAACGTCTTACAATTTAATATCTGGTTCCTAAATCTGTCTTACAATTATATAATCTATCTGAAACCTGTCAGTATCTCCAGGGTTCTTCCATATATACAACCTTCTTTTACGATTCTTGAACCAAGTGTCAGCTATGATTAATTTGTGCTCTGTGCAAAATTCTACCAGGCGGCTTCCTCTTTCATTTCTTACCCCCAATCCATATTCACCTACTACGTTTCCTTCTCTCCCTTTCCTACTACCGAATTCGTCCCCCCTGACTATTAAATTTTCGTCTCCCTTCACTATCTGAATAATTTCTTTTATTTCATCATACATTTCTTCAATTTCTTCGTCATCTGCATACTTCTATATGATTCCTAATTTCTCGTATTTTCGTGGTCCTTACGCGAAATGTATGTAGGCGATAGTAGGATACACTACTGGCCATTAAAATTGCTACACCACGAAGATAACGTACTACAGACGCAAAATTTAACCGACAGGAAGAAGATGCTGTGATATGCAAATGATTAGCTTTTCAGAGCATTCACACACGATTGGCGCCGGTGGCGACACCTAAAACGTGCTGACATGAAGAAGGTTTCCAACCGATTTCTCATACACCAACAGCAGTTGACCGGCGTTGCCTGGTGAAACGTTGTTGTGATGCCTCGTGTAAGGAGGAGAAATGCATACTATCACGTTTCCCACTTTGATAAAGGTCGGAGTGTAGACTATCGCGATTGCGGTTTATCGTATCGCGACGTTGCTGCTCGCGTTGGTCGAGACCCAATGACTGTTAGCAGAATATGGAATCGGTGGGTTCAGGAGAGTAATACGGAACGCCGTGCTGGATCCCAACGGCCTCGTATCACTAGCAGTCGCGATGATAGGCATCTTATCCGCATGGCTGAAACGGATCGTGCATCCACGTCTCGATCCCTGAGTCGGCAGAATGGGACGTTTGCAAGACAACAACCATCGGCACCAACAGTTCGACGACGTTTGCATCAGCATGGACTATCAGCTCTGAGACCATGGCTGCGGTTACCCTTGGCGCAGCATCACAGACAGGAGCGCCTGCGATGGTGTACTCAGCGACGAACCTGGGTGCACGAGTGGCAAACCCCCATTTTTTCGGATGAATCCAGGTTCTGTTTACAGGATTATGATGGTCGCATCCGTGTTTGGCGACGTCACGGTGAACGCACATTAGAAGTGCGTATTCGTCATCGCTATACTGGCGTATCACCTGGCGTGATGGTATGGGTTGCCATTGGTTACACGTCTCGGTCACCTCTTGTTCGCATTGACGGCACTTTGAACAGTGGACGTTACATTTCAGATGTGTTACGACCCGTGGCTCTACGTCTGGTCAATGGTGGCTGAGCAACTGGCTCGTCACTACTGTTGATCAACTGTGGTATCGTGTTGAAGCTACATGGGCAGCTGTACCTGTACACGCCATCCAAGTTCTGACTCAATGCCCAAGCGTATCAAGGCCATTATAACGGTCAGAGGTGGTTGTTCTGGGTACTGATTTCTCAGTATCTATGCACACAAATTGCGTGAAAATGTAATCACATGTCAGTTCTAGTATAATATATTTGTCCAATGAATACCCGTTTATCATCTGCATTTCTTCTTGGTGTTGCAATTTTAATGGCCAGTAGTGTATTTCTGCAGTCAGCTTCAAATGCCGGTTCTCTGAATTTTCCCAGTAGTCTTCCTCACAAAGAACGCCGCCTGCCTCCCCCCCCGCCCCCCCCCCCCCCCCCCCCCCCCGCCGGGATTCCGATTTGACTTCCCGAAGAACATCCGTAACACTCGCACGTTGTTCGAAGGTACCGGTAACAAATCTAGGACTCCGCCCCTGAATTACTTCCATGTCTTCCTTTAATTCGACCTGGTGCGAACCCCAAAAACTCGAGCAATATTCAAGAATAGGTCGCTCTAGCACCCTGTATGCAGCCTCATTTGCAGATGAACCACAATTTCCTCCCAATAAACTGTAGTCGACCATTCGCCTTTTCTACCACGGTCCTCAAAAGCTGCTTCCATTCCATATCGCATTGTAACGTTACGCCCAGATACTTACGTGACGTGACTGTGTCAAGCAGGACACTATTATTGCTGAATCCGACCATTACGGTTTTGTTTTCCCTACTCGTCTGCACTGACTTACATTTTTCTACATTTAGTTAGCTGCCATTCATTACACCAACTAGAAATTTTGTCTAAGTCATCTTGTATCTCCCTACAGTCACTTAACCTCGACAGGTTCCCGTACAGCACCATATCGTCTGCATACTACCGCAGACTGCTGCCCACCCAGTACGCCAGATCATTTACGTATACAGAAAATAACAGCGGTGGTACCACACTTCCCTGGGGCACTCCTGACGGTACCTTGTCTCTGATGAACACTCGCCGTCGAGGACAACGTACTGGCTTCCATTACTTAACAACTCTTCGAGCCACTCACATATCGGGGAACCTATTCCATACACTCGTATATTAGCTAACAGTCTGTAGTACGGCACCGAGTCAAATGCTTTCCGCAAATATATAAATATGTTATCCGTCTCTTGCCCTTCATCCACTGTTCGCAGTGTATCACGTGACAAAAGGGCGAGGTGAGTTTCGCAAGAGCGGTGCTTTATTAAACCGCGCTGATTCGTGTAAATAAGCTTTTCTGTCTCAAGGAAATTTATTATGTTCGAACTGAGAATATTTTCAAGAATTCTGCAGCAAGCTGATGTTAAGGATATTGGCCTGTAATCTGGAGGGTCTATTCTTTTACCCTCCGTATACACAGAAGTAACCTGCGCTTTTTGCCAATCGTTTGGGACTTTGCACTGGGCGAGAGACTCGCGATACAAGCAAGCCAAGTAATGGGCTAATATATATATATATATATATATATATATATATATATATATATATATATAAGGCTCACCGGCCATTTGACCACCTCTCGCGGGAATCGGCAAAAAGCCGCGAGTAATAAGTATAATGGGCAGGGGCACTATGAATATAGTGCGGGACAGTAAGTTGGGAATGTGGGTTTCACGGGAGGCGTGCCAGAGATAAGTCCCTACAGTCGCACTGTCTTCTGTGTCCTCGATGGCTCAGATGGATAGAGTGTCTGCCATGTAAGCAGGAGATCCCTGGTTCGAGTCCTGGTCGGGGTACACATTTTCAACTGTCCCCGTTGACTTATATCAAAGCCTGTATGCAGCTAGGGGTATTCATCTCATTGGGACTTATTTGTTGTTAACTCTTTCAGTTGCTTCTCTACGCCAGGGTTTCTTATTACTATGTCGTCCATACGGGACAGTGTGCGATGGTCAAACGACGGTAGGTTTGTACAACTCTCCTGCGTGAACGATTTGTTAAACGTGAAATTTCGTTTTGCTGTCTTATACTGCCGCACCAGACTACCCAACGAGCGGTTTTACACAGCACCAGAATTTTCTTGGGTTCTCGGCCAGTTCTTCTGCTAAGGTACGACAATGGTAGTTGTTTGTTTCGCACAAACACTGAGTTGACAAGTCATGGGATGCCTCGTAATATCGTGTCGGACCTTCTTTTGCGCGCCTAGTACAGCATCTCGACGTGGCATGGGCTCAACAAGTCGCTGGAAGTACCCTGCAGAAATATTACTCCATGCTTTCTCAATAGCCGTCCATAATTGCGAAAGTGTTGTCGGTCCAGGATTTTGTGCACGAACTGACCTCTCGATTACGTCCGATAAATGTTCGACGGGATTCATCCGGGCGATCTGGTTGGCCAAATCATTCGTTCGAATTGTGCAGAATGTTCTTCAAATCAATCACGAACAATTGTGCCCGTTAACATGGCCCATTGTCGTCCATAAAAATTCCACCGTTGTTTGGAAACATGAAGGATATGAATGGCTGAAAATGTAGCCGAACATAACAATTTCCAGTCAATGATCAAAATGGTTCAAATGGCTCTAAGCACTTTGGGACTTAACATCTGATGTTGTCAGTCCCCTAGACAGAACTAGTTAAACCTAACTAACCTAAGGACATCACACACATCCATGCCCGAGGCAGGATTCGAACCTGCGACCGTAGCAGCAGCGCGGTTTCGGACTGAAGCACCTAGAACCGCTCGGCCACAGCGGCCTGCTCCAGTCAATAATCGGTTCAGTTGAACCAGAGGACCCAGTCCATTCCATGTAAACACAGCCCACACCATTATGTAGCAACCACCAGCTTGCACACTGTCTTGTTAACAACCTGGGTCCACGGCTTCGCGGGGTCTGCCCAACACTAGAACCCTACCATCAGTTCTTACCAACTGAGATCAGGACTCATCTGACCAGTCCATGGTTTTTCCAGTCGTCTAGGGTCCAACCAATATGACCACCAGCCCAGGAGAGGCGTTGCAGGCGATGTCGTGCTGTTAGGAAAAGCAATCGCGTCAGTCGTCTGCTGCCACAGCCCATTAACGCCAAATTTCGCCGTATTGTCTAACAGATACGTTCATCGTACGTACCACAGTGACTTCTGCCGTTATTTCACGCAGTGTTGCTTTTGTGTTAGTACTGACAACTATAAGCAAACGACGCTGCTCTCGTTCGTTAAGAGAAGGCTATCGGCATTGTGTTGTCCGTGGTGAGTGGTAATGCCTGAAATTTGGTTTTCTCGACACACTCTTGACACTGTGGTTCTCGTAATATTGAATTAACTATTTCCGAAATGGAATGTCCCATGCGTTCAGCTCCAACTACTATTCCTCGTTCAAAGTCTGTAAATTCCTGTGGTGACGCTATAGCCACATCGGGTAACCTTTTTACACGTATCAGCCGACTACAAATGACGGCACCACAAACGCACTGCCCTTTTATAGCTTGTGAACGCGATACTACCACCATCCGTACAAGTGCACATCGCTATCCCACGACTTCTCACCGCAGTGTATATCTATTCACAAACGCACGAATCTCTAGTAACCTTCTCCTGTCGCCAATTGCTCGTTCTCTCGTGAACCGTGAATTCAATAACTTTTACTTCCTCAACATTTCCGGAATTTCGGTGTTACACTGGTGTATCTTTTCCGTACTTCATTCCACTTACTATGCACATTCTTGTCCAGGGCACGATTTCCAGTCTGTTCACTCTTCAAACTATACCGGTATTTCCCTTGAGTGGTTTTGGGAAACCGAGGAAAATCAAAGTCCGGATGGCTCGACACGGATTTGAACTGCCATCCTCCCGATGCGAGTCAAATGCGAGAGTTCGCTCGGTTGAAGTACATCAGAACTGCCCCTGCCGAAGCACACAATCTGTCACGAGACGTTTGTGACAAATATGACGAACTCTTCCACCATGAACGGACAGATTTTACAGAAATTTGACCAGATAGGGCACTGCCGTAATTAGTCTCGGTTCCATTTTTACGGCACAGAACTGTTGGAGTAATTTAGGTAACCAAACAACGATATCACAACGCGTCCTGTATACTGTGGTCACGAAACAGTCATCCGTCGACATTTACTTTTATATTTCTAAAGATGATTACTGGTTCCCGTTTTAGTTCTTTGATCTTATCTTGTTACACTTTTGAATTCGCTATACTGGCATGTTACACGTTTATCGGCGTGATTCCTAATTCCTTCAGAAACATACTTCAGGATGACTTCATACGTACCCTGACAGTAACGAAGGATAGATCGCACTAGCACCTTGTACGCATTATTGATGGACTGCACTCTCAGAGAACAAGCATCCTCAGCAATTATTTATCGTGTTCGTTCTACTTCATGTCACCCCGTAGAATTACCAAAAGGCGTTTACGTGATGTAATCGGCGCCAGTAGTTTACCACTGATCTTTATAATCGGATACGACTGAGATCTCTTTTTTAGTGTACTCCAAATTTTAGGGAACTGAGCAATAAATACACTGATGACCCAAAACATTACGGCCAGCGTCCACCGCGAGGTTGATGCCTTCTGGTGGTGTTGCGGGCACGTGACGCAGTAAGGAAGGAATGTAAACGGAAGAGAGACGAATGGGCAGTCATTATAGCGAAGATACGGGCCGCAAATGCGGGAATGCCCTGATACAAGTGGTTTTGACAAAGAGCACATTGTTGTGGCGCTGCGGCTAGAAACGAGAATCTCTACCACGGCGAAGCTGGTTGCCTGTTGGCATACTACTGTCGTGAGCATCAATGGAAAATGTTTGAGGGATGGTAAAATAACGAGAAGGCGACATTGCATTGGACGATCACGTCTCTTCACAAATGAAGAGGTCAGAAATCCAGGACAGGCACCGCTCTGTGGCAGATCTTACGACAGAGTACAATGCTGGTGCAGGTACGAGAGTTTCGGAGCACACTGTTCAAAGGCCATGGTTCAACATGAAGCTTCGGTAATGTTATAGGCCCTTTACTGTTCCTTATCTATATAAACGATTTGGGAGACAATCTGAGCAGCCGTCTTCGGTTGTTTGCAGATGACGCTGTCGTTTATCGACTAATAAAGTCATGAGAAGATCAAAACAAACTGCAAAACGATTTAGAAGAAATATCGGAATGGTGTGAAATGTTGCAGTTGACCCTAAATAACGAAAAGTGTGATGTCATCCACATGAGTGCTAAAAGGAACTCGTTAAACTTCAATTACACGATAAATCAATCTAATCTAAAAGCCGTAAATTCAACTAAATACCTAGGTATTACAATTACGAACAACTAAAATTGGAAGGAACACACAGAAAATGTTGTGGGGAAGGGTAACCTAAGACTGCGTTTTATTGTCAGTACACTTAGAAAATGTAACAGACCTACTAAGGAGACTGCCTACACTACGCTTGTTCGTCCTCTTTTAGAATACTGCTGCGCGGTGTGGGATCCTTAGCAGATAGGACTGACGGAGTACATCGAAAAAGTTCAAAGAAAGGCAGCACGTTTTGTATTATCGCGAAATATGGCAGAGAGTGTCACAGAAATGATGCAGGATTTGGACTGGAAATCATTAAAAGAAAGACGTTTTTCGTTGCGAGAGAATCTTCTCACGAAATTCCAGTCACCAACTTTCTCCTCGGAACGCGAAAATATTTTGTTGACATCGACCTACATAGGGAGGAACGATCACCACGATAAAATAAGGGAAATCAGAGCTCGCACGGAAAGATATAGGTGTTCATTCTTTCCGCGCGCTAAACGAGATTGGAATAATAAAGAATTGTGAAGGTGGTTCGATGAACCCTCTGCCAAGCACTTAAACGTGATTTGCAGAGTATCCATGTAAATGTAGATACGACCCCTACGAGTCCCTGTGTTGACAAACCAACAGCACGAGTTATGACTGCAGTGGGCACAGTCACTGATTTTTACCATGAATCAATAGAAACGTGTCGTTCGTCGAATGAATCGCATTTCTTGTCATACCAGGTCGATGGTTGGGCCCTTACACGTCGTCATCCAGGCGAATGGCCGCATGAAACTCGCACCGCGTCACAGTTGCAGGCCGGTCAGGGCAGAATTATGCTACGGGGTCCATTGAAATGGGGTCCTCTAGAATCTTTGGTGGTAATCGAGACATCATGGCAGCAGTGAACTAAGTGAACACTATTGTGGACCACATACATCGCTTCAAGCTTGAAGTCTCCCCCTACGGCGATGACGACTCCCAGAAGGATAACTGTCGTTGTTGCAAGGTCAGAATCGTGCTACAGCGGTTTGGGGAGCATTGTAGTGAACTCACATTGATGTCTTGGCCAGCAAATGTTCCTGATCTGTACCCATTAGAACATTTATCGGGCGCCAGCTGCGTGACCGTTAACCACCATCCCGTAATTTGTGGAAATTGCTTGACCTTTGGGTAGACGCCTGGTGACACATGCTTCTGGAATCCTGTCAAGGACTTGAAGACTCCATGTCAAGCAGAATTTTTGTTGTATTGTGTTTGAAAAGTGGAACAACACGCTGCCAAACAGGTGGCGATAATGTTTTGGCTCATCGGTGTATACCATGCTTAAGTACTGCATGAGTGTTCTGAATTTCCTTATAGTCAATTAATGACGATACATCTCCACAGGTAAGAGAATAATGATATAGTGCTAGAGTGAACTGAGAAAGTTAATAGTCCTAATACGTCGAAGCGCCAAAGAAACTGACATATGCATGCGTATTCAAATTAGAGGTCTGCATTATTTCCGATTTTTACCGGCGAGTCCCGCTCGCCCCTCTGGCTCTCGGGAGTATGCGGCCGAGCGTCCTCTTCCGCCGGCTGTGGGTAGCCGATCGCCAGCGCTCGGCCGAGGGCGCCAAACGCTCGGCCGGTCGCCAGTAACCGGTGGACTCAGTGCCAGCGAGCGGCGCTTCGTCACACTCCTTGAGATCAGAGGCCACCGCTTCACATTAACCGCTCACTTATTTCTTTTACAAATGTCTTTCGTTGTTTACTTCCACTTCTATGACCTAAATAATACACTTGTATATGTTACATTTGATGTTTGTTAATATGTTACAGACTACTGGAGTTTCGCCTTTGAGGTTATCATGTATTCCAGCAATTGTAACGTTAAAAACTGTAATGTCTGTGTTTAGTATTTTGTTCCGTTCGCTAGACAAACGGGAACACAGTAATCATGGACGATGTGTAGCCTATCTCCAAACTCGGCCACGTATACGTTGTACTAATATTGAATGCAGGATCGGGAAGGAATGACGGAGTTAAATGTAATACTCTCGAAATTTTATTGCACAAACGTTAATTTATGAACAAACTATGACCTGTACATAACGTTACAAGTGAATCATGACTATATAATTCGTTTTTCGTCATTGGTGCTCCCTAATACACAGGCGTCATTTGTTTTCCTGGAGCTATTACTACAGCTGGCGGTTTGAACTTCTTCCTGTGAAGTCAGTGAATGTGGGATCATACATTTACAGAGTTTGAGGAATGTTTCCGTCCTTGTGATTAAGTGGTACGTTGTGAATACTTACTTAATTGTGATGGATCAATAAGTGATCCTCCACCTTGTCTGATTCCAGGCACGATCTTTTGCTGGACAGCAAGTATACCGGCCTGGCTAAAATTTCTATCGCTGACAGCACTAGTGGCAGGAATACAGAGAACTCTTCTGGCTACTACCGACAACCTTGGAAATAGCCCCACGTGCGTTTTCCACCACTGAAAAATTTGTCCTTCGGCACTGCCACAGTCGGATTTGGAAAGGGAAAGGTATCTGTCGAGTTCATTGGTAGTAACTGTGTGTCCCTCTTCGTCGTCCTCATCCGAACTCCAGTCCATCCTGGACTTTTTCATCGGAAGAGCTTGGTCACTGTTTGCTCGAATGGACTCTAAACTTGAATGAAAACATCCGTAAGATATTCCTGCCACCTTCAAATATGTATACACCGTAGTTAGAATTACTGGTTACTAAACGACTATATTTACGGTGACATTTTATATATTTCGCACAAATTACATCAAAACGCATTGTGGAATGTTTAAGCTGCGAAACTTTTACCAAATATCACATTGTAGACGTAATAAATGTTGATCTAACGAAAGATGGCAGATTAGACAAACAAACATTCGTTTACTAATTGCTTTCAGTGAATGAACCTTACAAATTACGGGCAGTTCCGAGTACAATCGTCGAACTTCAGCATACGCGGCTTGCTTTTCGTCTGCTGTGAGTTTCTTCATATGACGCCGTGATGGCCATAGAACCGTGGAAACGTAATGGATAGCCTCAATTTTGCACTTCTCTGTGATGAAGTATGCTGCTCTCCTTTCTATTTTCGCCATGAGCTGTAAAGGAAACCCAATATATATAACTGCACTCTGATAATTCAACAGTTGTATAAAGGATCGTAACCTATAGAAAGATTTATTACCTCGTTGTCACTGTATATTGGTTCACAATGATGTAACAGACTCTTGTACCACGGCAGCACACGTTCCAGCGTTGTTAACTTTTCTGTTTCAAAATCCAAACTCGCTTCTTTAAAGGGGGTTAGAAAAGCGACAACCTTGTTGGAAGGTTTCTAAGAGTGTCGATTGCCCCCGGGATTCTAGTAGATCTCGAATATCGTCGATTTGACTTATGACGGAATTGAGCATTAACAGTGTACTGTTCCACCGAGTTACAGCTTCTTGCTTCACAGAGTGCCGCAGACGCCCCTAGTGACCCGATCTCTTCAAATAGCCTACTATAGCTCTTGGTGATAGTAGACACGACAGGATTTCAGGGCCTTCGTCTTCTAAAACGTCTCTTGAAATGTGTGACGAAGCGCAGTCATCATGCAGTGATCAAAGCAAGACAATCGGTCGTAAGATTCAAGTGCCTTCTTCATATTAGCTCCTTGGTCGGTGACAAACTAACATTTCGTAAGATCATTCTTGTTAATTTCTAACTCAAGCATCCGCTCTTCGCTTTCGTGCCGTATGTTCTCTCCTGTCTTAGGTACGTCCAGAAACTCGATTGTTATCAAAGCAAGCGTTTCTAGCTGCCACTCATCATTCACACAATGCAACGACACAATCAAAAAATTTCTCTTCTTGTAGTTATCAGACCACAGATCAGCGTCTAAAGCGCACGTTTTGTTCTTTAAGGCACATATTAGCTTGGGCACCATTTCACACGTATTTTGTCTGCCTTTTCTTTAATATGCCGTGATACAGTGGTAGGGTACAGAATAACATCTTCTATACTGACTTTGCCGTAAGTGGCGCCAACATTGATGAGCTCTTGCCAATAATTCTTGAAGCCAATCTTACTACAAGTATTTAACGGTAGCAATTCTATTCACTCATATCGACCAACCTATCAACAACAGCTTTCTTTATGCTACTTGGTACTGCAAGTGGCCGGTGGACTTCTGCTCCGCATTTACTTTTGCAGTGCCCAATCATACTTGTTGTGCTTGACTGGTACGAAAGTATGGTATCACATGTGGTACATTGCACGAAACCAGCAGAAGCCTGCGTGACAGGATCCACTACAAGTGCAAACTTTTTCCAAGCTTCACTTTTCGCCTCCTCTTCCGACATGTCTTTCTTCTTCAGGACTAATGAGCCGCTCCTAATTCTCTCCATAATACTTCTCTTCGTTTCATGAATGGAACGTTTACGACCTATACTTGGATTATCCATAATGCTGTCTGCGCTGCTCAAAGCCACGTCGTCAACTGCGTTTACACACGGTTTCCAATGCGATTCGGTAATTTAGAGCGCGCGGCGGTTGTACTGTCACCGGCCGAGATTGTGAGTACGCTCGAGTGCCCGGCAGTGCTCGACAGTCCAACCGATAACCGAGAGGTGGAGGACAACCGGCCACATGATGCATTAGACGGCCACAGCCGTATCGCAGCTTGGGTCTTTCTCAGCCGTCGAGCAGCGGCACGAAATGGGAAATGCTCGAGCGGTTGTTTTCATCGAAATGCAGAGCTCTAATTCAAATACAGAGGTATGTAAACAGGTAGAATACGGCGCTGCGGTCGGCAACGCCTATGTAAGACAATAACAGTCTGACGCAGTACGGCCTACCTGTAACAGGTATGAAAATAACAATAAAGAAAAAAAAGAGGCAGTTGTCAGGTCGGTTACTGCTGCTACAATGGCAGGTTATCAAGATTTGAGCGTGGTGTTATAGTCGGCTCACGAGCGATGGGACACAAAATCTCCGAGGTAGTGATGAAGTGGGGATTTTCCTGTACGACCTGTACACCTAATTAACCACAGTGCCTTTTTTTTACAAAAGGTTCGTCAGTGTTAATATTTACATTGTTCATTTAGGGGTGCGACATTTTTATCTTGTCAAGTGCTCAAGATTGCATCGACAACAAGAGATGCAAATATCAACTGCGCCGATGTAAGACAAATCATGACAAAAAACGACCCCGCAGTTGGGAACACGGCGATCTGATACTACGTTGCAGCATTAACATTACTTTTGGCGTTGCGTATGATTCTTTTCGTACGGAAATTTTGTATGTTAATATTCCAAAACGAAATAAGTACTAACATGAAAAGTAGATTACTGACGGTAGTGTGGTTTTCATAGCGATCTTTCGTTTGAAGAACGCTTAGTTTAAACTACAAGGAATTTTAGTTCTGTACTGCCGGCCGGAGTGGCCGAGCGGTTCTACGCGCTACAGTCTGGAACCGCGCATCCGCTACGTCGCAGGTTCGAATCCTGCCTCGGGCATGGATGTTTGTGATATCCTTAGGTTAGTTAGGTTTAAGTAGTTCTAAGTTCTAAGGGACTGATGACCTCAAAAGTTAAGTCCCATAGTGCTCAGAGCCATTTAGTTCTGTACTAGCAAAATTAGCCACCTGAACGACATATTTAATGTTCAAAAGTATTCAACTATAGTCAGTTTTGAAGAATGACATATGTGCCATCAGCTGTATAAATTTGTTATTTACCTTCTGCCAGTTTCAGTTGTAGCGACCACTTTCACAGGGAGGAAAAAAGCTGTACATTAGGTGGCTGTGCAACTCAACTTTCTATTTGATAAATTGAAATATGTTTACAGAACCACGTATAACATGCCATGATTTCGGTATCAGCACAAAATTGACTTCAATGTGATTAAACAAAACGATTATTGAGGTAATAGCAAGGGATCAGTAGTGCTACCGCGTTAATGATCGTTCTGCTTAATCATACTGAACTCAATTTTGTGCTGATATCAAAATCATAGCTTATTATTCGTGGTTCTGTAAATATTTTTCGACTGATGGATTTCAGTTTACCCAACAGGAAGCTGAACTGCATATCCGTCGAATGTACAGCTTTCTTTTTTCTTCCTGTGAAGACGATCGCTACGACCGAATCCGGTAGAAAGTAAATGACAAATTTCTACAGCTGGCGACAAACATGCAAATTGTTGAGAGACGCATCGAGTCATCTCTTTAAATTCCTACAGTCATTTTTGACGAGAAAGTTAACCCATGCCCGACAAGTGTTTGTGCTACGTCAGTACGATTGTATCATAAATTTCCTGCGGTTTCCGTAAATAAGCGGGGGAGTACTATGATACGTTTAGTTTCTGGCGGTTTGATCGTGATAAAAACTGACAACGTTTCGCCTTCCGTTCTTTCATAGAACATTATAAAATAAGATCAGCAGATGAAATTACTAACTTCTAACTAGCTCAGTTCATCTTTCCCAACAAACTAGAATTCGAAAATATTTATGCTCCGATCCGCGAATATTTTAGATTTATTTTCAGCGAACACGAGACAAGGAGTAAAGGATAGAGTTGAATCTCGTGTTGTTGTTAAGCAGTAGTTTAGATTAGTGAAGTCTCAGCACTCGCCTTAATTGCCTTAGGAAAACCCCAGCAAAACTTAATCAGAAGAAGTTTTTAGCTCCGTTCCCGCGACTAAGACTCCATTGCCATAACTGATGCGTCGCCTCGCTCACTGCAACCGAAGAGGTTGTAACTTACGCCGGTTATCGCATCGTAAAACTCAAACTACCAGTGTCGGTGGAAGAACATTCCCCTGCCTTGGAAACCTGCACTGTGCGATGGTACCAGAGTTAACTAGGTCACATTCAATAGTCGCCAAGATGGAGCAGAGCGTCCTTGGCACCCAAGGTACGAACGCGACCTCCTCTGCTGTCATAAAAGCTGAGACGTTTCTCACAGGGCAGTCAGCGACGCCGCACTCGCTCCCACGCCTTTTCTCGCTTAGACCCTAATTTACAACCTGTGCCTTCTCTTTTTTAATAATCCTTAAAAGCTTCTTGCGTTAATGGAAATGCTAGATAAGGAGCGCATTGTCTCTGAAGCAGAAACGAGTGCTTCCATCGCGTGGCAGCGGAGCACACCGTAAAATCCAGGTCGCTAGAGGGTACTGGAGGCAGCAAGCAGCCAATGCCTCGAGTAGGCCATTCAGTAAGAGAGCTCGACGTGGGTGCCGCCTGCCTGGGCGGTGTCGACTGAATACGTCGATCTGAAGGGCTGCGAGGATTCACAGTAGGACGGCACCGGACTGTATGACTGTAGGTGTCAACTGCCAGTAACCGTACAGTACCCACTCACAGGCTACTCGTGACTGACTGCTTTGGATCCATTACACTTCAGAGTCTGTGTCGCCTGGCCACCAAGGGCTGTTGCAGGACGATTTGATTCACGGATCCAGTTCAAAAATGGCTCTGAGCACTATGGGACTCAACTGCTGAGGTCATTAGTCCCCTAGAACTTAGAACTAGTTAAACCTAATTAACCTAAGGACATCACAAACATCCATGCCCGAGGCAGGATTCGAACCTGCGACCGTAGCGGTCTTGCGGTTCCAGACTGCAGCGCCTTTAACCGCACGGCCACTTCGGCCGGCTACGGATCCAGTTATATGGCTCCTTCCGTGTATAGCGATTTTACGACTATGACGAGTGGGGCCTGAAGGTGGCATCAATGTAATGCCGAAACTGGTAGCACATAGAAGTTCATAAAATAAAATAAATTTCTATAATACATACGGCTGTTGGTAAATTATTGCATCAAGAAAAACACCTGAAGATATCCGAGAGATAATTGTCAGAATATGTGCTTCGATAAATTCCGAAGTGACAAGGGGATACCACTCAATCCATGATAAGAAGATTGCTGCACTGAACTGATACCAATGGTCATCATTTCGAACAACTTTCTGTAAATGGACGTTCATGCCACCTTTGTGATCTTCGTTAATCTTCAAAGACTTTACTGTTACACATCATTGGATTCGTCTCGATAGCCGTTATCAGAAAATAAGTACCAAACTATAGCATCCCATTAAAAAAAAAAATTGACCTTCATATATCTGAAGCGACCCCACGCAGCAACAAGAAAAACGAATGTCATATTATGGCCCCCACTGTCCCATGCAACTTTAGTCCCACAAACTTTTCATCTCATATCATACTTTCGGAGTTATTCTTGGTTGCAATAGTTAGTGACTCACCCTGTATATCACGTCATAAACATTGTGCTGCGTGACAAGAAAACTTATTTGGCGAGGGCACACATCTAGAAGAAGATGGTGAAATTGTTTTGCAGTACTTTCACTTCAACACGTCATAATGCCTTAGAACGTGTGCAGTATAATATGATTACCATATTTATTTGAAGAATGTTACGCGAATTAGAACTTTTGGACATTATCATGTTCACGAAAATGGTTTTTTTGGTTGATATGTGCTTCGTGATATGATTAAAAGTAATAAATACAATGGTTACAACTATTTCAGTGTGTTTAGTCCACACTTCCACCCTATATGTCGCATAGTGTACACCTTGTATAATGTATATCTTATAGCTACTTCAGTAGCACGATGCGTAGGTAAGCGCTCCTGCCTTCGCACCTCTGTACGCACTCTTCGGCAGCGAAGCTGCGCTTGCCGACGCATCGTGTGTTGGGACAGCTTGGGAAGAGGAGAGAGCGGGATGAACATTACGAGCTATGCTTAGTGAAGCGGGCACACACGTGAGGGCAGCCGATGTTATTACTTACGTACTCACCATCACTCACCGATGCCGATCGGCAAAAAACAAAAGGGATCCACTTGTAATGTCGGGAATATGCCGCAAACCATGCTCATGCGGAAAAGTTCATGTTGGAATGACTCGACGATCAATCACACCATGATCACAGAACATAAGCGATATTGCAGGTTGGGGCAGGTGGCGAAATCGGCCGTGGTAGAGCACGCGCTGTGACACGCCGATCACGTAGCGAAATTCGCCGACACGGAAGTTCTGGCTGTAGAGAAGAGCTGTCACACCCGCTTGTTCAGAGAAGCTATGGAAATACACAAACACGAGAATAGCTTCAACAAGAAAGAAGAAAGCCTCAAGGTTAACGGATCCTGGCTTTCCGTGTTGCAGCGAACGATCGTTGCATGTAGTAAGAGAACCGCACCGGGTCGGCTGGTGTGGCCGTGCGCTTCTAGGCGCTTCAGTATGGATCCGCGTGACCGCTACGATCGCAGGTTCGAATCGTGCCTGGGGCATGGATGTGTGTGATGTCTTTTAGATGACCTCAGAAGTTAAGTCCCATAGTGCTCAGAGCCATTTTTTAGAACCGCACCGGAAATGACCGCGGAGGAGCCTTTGGACGTTGGCGCACCACGAAGATGACATGCTACAGACGCGAAATTTAACCGACAGGAAGAAGATGCTGTGATATCCAAATGATTAGCTTTTCAGAGCAATCACACAACGTGCTGACATGAGGAAAGTTTCCAACCGATTTATCATACACAAACAGCAGTTGACCGGCGTTGCCTGGTGAAACGTTGTTGTGATGCCTCGTGTAAGGAGGAAAAATGCGTACTATCACGTTTCCGACTTTGTTAAAGGTCGGATTGTAGACTATCGCGATTGTGGTTTATCGTATCGTGACATTGCTACTCGCGTTGGTCGAGATCCAATGGCTGTTAGCAGAATATGGAATCGGTGGGTTCAGGAGGGTAATACGGAACGCCGTGCTGGATCCCAGCGGCCACGTATCACCAGCAGTCGAGATGACAGGCATCTTATCCGCATGGCTGTAACGGATCGTGCAGCCACGTCTCGATCCCTGAGTCAAAAGATGGGGACGTTTGCAAGACAACAACCATCTGCACGAACAGTTCGACGGCGTTTGCAGCAGCATGGGCTATCAGCTCGGAGACCGTGGCTGCAGTTACCCTTGACGCTGCATCACAGACAGGAGCGCCTGTGATGGTGTACTCAACGACGAACCTGGGTGCACGAATGGCAAAACGTCATTTTTTCGGATGAATCCAGGTTCTGTTTACAGCATCATGATGGCCGCATCCGTGTTTGGCGACATCGCGGTGAACGCGCATTGGAAGCATATATTCGTCATCGCCATATTGGCGTATCACCCGGCGTGATGGCATGGGGTGCCACTGGTTACACGTCTCGATCACCTCTTGTTCGCAATGACGGCATTTTGAACAGTGGACGTTACATTTCAGATATGTTACGACCTGTGGCTCTACCCTTCATTCGATCCCTGCGAAACCCTACATTTCAGCAGGATAATGCACGACCGCATGTTGCAGGTCCTGTACGGGCCTTTCTGGATACAGAAAATGTTCGACTGCTGCCCTGGCCAGCACATTCTCCAGATCTCTCACCAACTGAAAACGTCTGGTCAATGATGGCCGAGCAACTAGCTCGTCACAATACGCCAGTCACTACTCTTGATCAACTGTGGTATCGTGTTGAAGCTGCATGGGCAGCTGTACTTGTACACGCCATCCAAGCTCTGTTTGACTCATTGCCCAGGCGCATCAAGGCCGTTATTATGACCACAGGTGGTTGTTCTGAGTACTGATTTCTCAGGATCTATGCATCCACATTGCGTGAAGATGTAATCACATGTCAGTTCTAGTATAATATATTTGTCCAATGAATACCCGTTTACCATCTGCATTCCTTCTTGGTGCAGCAATTTTAATGGCCATTAGTGTAGTCTGCGGCCGCGAGCTCGGCTCCACTCCACGACCAACAATGGAGGGTGAAACTTTGACAATGCCAGCCACTTGTGTTGGAGAAACGTCAGAAAAATCATCAGACGAATGTCGGCTGAAGGACCCGAGACAGAAGCCAACAAGCAGTTTGTCAGTGACTTCCATTTTCTAAGAATTTTGGCAGTGGCTCCATACGAGAGCTTTGGTCCCTTTGGATGGTTTACAAAGACCGCTGCCTCGTCACGCTTCGGATGTTTTGCACTCATTTTAACTGCAACCGACAAAACAAAACATTCAACTCTCACGCTGTTTATCTATACACTGCGCAACAGCGCATTGATTACGGATTCGAGAGTACTACCAGAGATGGCGCAGCGGGCTTTACATTTAAAATTATGGCGAACACTTTCTTGTGGAACTGACTGCATGCTGTTTCTGAGCATCACCACATTGAATGTCTTGAGAACGAATCGTTATTGGTACGATTTCTTGTAAAAAAAATTACGGGAGACGTCATACTTGTGGTTAAAGAATTATCGTATTTAGTTTTCATCGCATTATAAATCGCATGTATGTGAATAAGCCGTTTTATGGCAACGGAACACTGCAAATGCATTATATGATACAATGAAATTATGTTAATAACATTTCGGCGATTAGAAACCTGTAACATAAAATACAAAGTCGCTCAACACGAAGCAACAGCCTAGCGTTGTGAGTAGATGCACCACGTTATGGAACAGACTGTAGGTTAGTAAAGTGTTAAAATCCTGCTGTATCTAATTTTTTTCACCTTTGCGTTTTCTAAAAGTTTGTCGTATTTTCTTACGAAATTAACAGAAATAATTTCTGTAATACCTGACATTATGTAAACAGAAGTAGATTCTCTAGCAGGAGTGAGTTTATTAGGTTTGACGAACTTTTACGAGCTGATGTAATTACTGACTGAACGTGTGTCTTTCCTTTTTGTCTTATATGTGTTCGCGGATATTTAAGTTCTTGTTTATGTGTACCACAGACAGAACATCGTGACTAGCATACGGATACGGGAGGAAATGTGCATTTTAATAGAGCTAATGTAGGAATTTTGTGCGCTTCCATATTCGTCAACCAAATGCCGCTGGAGAGCGCTGAGAGTGAAAAATTACGTTACCAAATCGTCCCGTGTGCCGGCGGCTTAAAGCCTGTGCGGAGTGGTGGATAGATGGAGGTGGTACATAGCGCCGCGGTTTGCTGGAGCGTGTGTGTGACCGCCATATCGTCCTCAAGGTCGTAGCGGGCCATGGTTCCCTTACAGTGCTTACCCCGCGCTGAAACACTGCAACCGGTCTGCATCGATGATTGGACGCCTTCCGCTGCCAGCTGGGCTTGCGACAAACGCCACTGCGTCGGCTGCTATTGTCCAGAAGTTGTTAACGTCTCAGACTTCAGTGGGCAAGTGAGCCAAGTCGCTCTGGTGCATTTATAACTTCTGACGGTTCAGTGGTTGTAGCAGCTTACATGTAACACGTTACCTTGACAACGGAGTCTGGCAGCCTGCATCTACATCATCACTCCGCAACTCACAATTAAGTGTTTGGTAGATGGTTCATCGAACCACCTTCATTCTATTTCTTTACCATTCCACTCTTGAACGGTGCGTAGGAATAACTAATACTTAAACCTTTCTGTGAGAAAGGTGGGCGCCAGCAAAACATTTTCACACTCTGAGGAGAAAGTTGGTGGTTGAAATTTCGTAAGAAGACCCTGCCACAAGGAAAAACGCCTTTGTTTCAATGACTGCCACCCTAATTAACGTATCATATCCGTAGCGCTGTCTCCCCTATTTCGCGGCAGCTATCCTTCTTTGAACTTTTTCGATGTCCTCCGCCGAGCCTATCTGAAGCAGATCCCACACTGCATAGCATTGCTCCAGAATAGAACGTACAAGTGTAGTATAGGCAGTCTCTTTAGTAGACCTTTTGCCTTTTCTCAATATTCTGCCAGTAAACCGTAGTCTTTGGTTTGCCTTACCCACAACATTATCTATGTGATCGTTCCAGCTTACGTTAATCTTAACTGTAATCCCTAAGTATTTGGTTGAATTTACAGCCTTTAGATTTTTGTGATTTATAGTGTAACATAAAGTAAGCGGACTCCTTTTCGTACTTATGTGGATGACTTCACACGTTTCATTATTTAGAGTCAATGATCACTTTTCCCACCATACAGACATCTTGTCTCAATCGTTTTGCAATTTGGTTTGATCATCTGATTTCTTTATACGACAAGAAATGACATCATCTGCAAACCGTCTAGGAGAAATACTCATATTGTCCCATAAATCGTTTATGCAGATCAGGAACAGGGGGGCACCTGTAACACCTTGCGGAACGCCAGATATTACTTTTTCTTTTACTCGATGACTTTCCATGAATTACTACTAACTGTGACGTTTCTGACAGAAAATCACGAATCTAGTAGCACAACTGAGACGATAATCCATAGGCACGTAATTTGGTAAAAATTCGCTTGTGACGTACAGTGTCAGAAACCTGCAGTGGTGAGATGTAGTAATGCCGAATGCTTGAAGATTACAGACGAAGAAACACGCGACTAGGGAACTGGAGTCAACAAGCCCAGCGTGTTTACTGCTGATTCTGCACCGAGAACGCAGCTGCGCACTTCTTGCCATTGTTTAGCTCAGGTCGTCCGAGCAGCGAAGCGTCCCACGCGATTGGAATGGAGCCCAACGTTTACTGTTTTCTGTGAGGGCGGTAAGGCGATTCCGTAGAACTACCGGCGCAAATCGTATTCTTCAGTTTCCAGTGAAATTCATAAATACATTTTGTTCTCTAATACCACTTTCCTCTGTCGAAAACAGTTTGGGTTTTCGGGACAAGTACAGTCTAAAGGCCATCTAGTTCTATTTATACGGGAGCTCGATTGACGCACACAGGCATAATTCCCGAAAAGCTCAATCTTCCAAGGACTTGCCTATTTTGAACTTTTAATTGTTTCAGTATTGACGTCAGCGTCAGATCTGCGTGTAACTAACGCTGTGCAAATGTCTTGTCACAATTAGTGTAAGACGACGATTGTGCTAATTACGCTGATAGCGAAGCAATGTTTGCATTACCTTAGCAACTTGCAACACAACTGACACTAACCAGTCAATTCTTAACGCACATGATCCTCCTTTATACAGTACGTTATACGAAATATGTACTAAGTTCATGATAAATTTATTATTGGAGCCACTATTCATGCAGTGTTTGGATCACGTATTACTTAATTTTACTTTTACTTAAAGTGGGTTTTTAAGATATCACTTTTTCACTAACTTTATGCTTTTTATTACACATTCCTTTCTGGTGATGTTAGTTTATTTTACAATGCTGGAAAAAATAGTACACGCTTTCACAGGTTTCCAACTCACTCAAGATTCATTGCTGGAACAGTACATATGGGGTACACGAAATGATTACATTTACAGATCAATAGCATATGCTGTTTTGAGCCACAAGATATCGATCCGTGTTGAAATACCCATATCGCGGTGCAGCCACTTGTAATGGATCCTTGATCCCACGAACATAGATATTAGTATCCAACACCCAGGTCGATAGCAGACAGGAGTCGATGGTCGAGCGCTGCAGGAGGCAGTGAGACGAGTGTCGAGTGGAAGCAGTACTGGGAAGACGGGCAAGAATGGTGGTCGAGTTGAGCACGGCGTCAGTGGCGGATATGCCGGGTGAGGAGTAAATTGTAAATTCACCGGAGTGTGACAAATGAGTCAGCGGAGTGTGACAAATGAGCGCGTCCCCCTTATCGTCGTGGGGCTGACCCTCATCAATACCGATTCGGGAGTGATATAAAACCAAAAGTGACAAGTGACGTGTTTCGTGTCAACTGCGTCGGCCAGCAACAACCATGGATTGCAGTGAGGACGTTGTGAACGTTAGCCATCATCATTACGTGCGACGAAGTACTTAAAATCAGCAACCAACAACAGATATAACCGTAATTAAACGTGTAAGGTGAAGGTAGCAACTGCCTCAAAATTTGTGTGTTAACAGAAAATACATATCAGTTTGTATATCGCAACCTTTGTGGTCTTTAATAATAGAAAGACTTTCAATCATCAACTATTCCGTCTCAGAACAGCCGCACTCTGTTGAAATACCCCCGAAACCACAGCAGAAAAACCGATGACCTTTCATCCATTAAGCATGCCATCACATAATCATAAGAATTAACTGTTTGGCGGCTTCGGTAAATCACACAATAAAGGACAAAACGGGGGTGTTTCATACTACAGGTGGCAATGCAGCCGCTGACTCTGGCATCCTTTCGATCGTACAGATGGCGAATACTGTCCTGGGACACATTATACCACGGCTGCTCGACCTTCTCACACAGTTTTGTAAGAGTTGTTGGCTAACGAGGCACTGTTCGTCCCATCATATCCCACACCTGCTCGTTTAGAGACAAGTCAGGAGATCGTGCTGCACATCTTGCAGAGCACATTTGGTTTCAGTGGCACTGTGTGGGCGAGCACTGTCCTCTTGGAATAAGAGGATAATACGTATCGCATCCCCAATTATAAGGCCTGGTGTGGGACCAGGGTTCTTGGACGAATGCACTCTACGTGATAGCGCTCACCAGGTCTACGCAGATACGCGCAAACGACCATTACTTGCGTGCAGGCAGAATCTGCTTTCATCGCTGAAGACCACGGCACGCCACTCCATCTTCCAAGTGATCCTCAAACGGCACCAGTCGAGCCATGGACGTCGATACCGTGGCGTGAGTGGAAGATGGGCTAGAGGTGTGCGTGCCGGTAGTCCCACTGTTAATAACCGGTCCGCAACAGTTCACGTTAACACGTCTGGGCTCGGGGGTCCCTCTTGTCTGTGCTGTGGTAGCTGTACGATCTGCCACTGCTGCCCTTACAATACAAAGAGGCGTCTGTGCTGCATGGTTGTACAGAACTTGGTCCACGTGTGTGAGAATGTACCAGCATTGTTGCACAACTGACACAGCACGTTCAACTTGTCAGTTCTCCGAAAGGCCCATCCTACCACTCGGAAGGCTACAGTTTGACCCCTTTCAAACTTGCTGAGTTGGCTGTAGGAAACACGGGGGCATCTTCGTGGCACGGTTGCCTGCTTACTTCACACGTTTGCACAACACTCAGCCTTCTGGCTGTGAGCGTTCTCTCTTAAAGGGTACACACAGATGGCGCTCTGCTATACATGCCACTACACTATCTTCTAGCGGACGACGTTGAAAGCACTATCAGCACTTCTACTATCTTCCAGATGACATATGCCGACATCGAATCTAAATCGACGTCGTCTCCCCAGGTGCACTACTTTTCTTTCCAGCAATGTGTATTTTTCAAATTATGAGAAATGACGACCGTGCAACAAATAACATGAATATATGAAACTTCCTGTCAGATTAAAACTATGCAGGACCGAGACTCGAACCCATGACCTTTTCCTTTCAGGAGAAAGTGCTCTACAGACTAAGGTTTGGCGCTTACTGTTTGTGGCCTGCTTCCAGTGTATTACTCTATCCGCTGTAATCCTGACGACGTTCCATTTTGACGAAAGCGGCCCTGACACGACTTCAATGGAAGAAAAACTTCCTTTCCTACGTCTCTAAATTCTCGCTACATGGAAACCTTTGATTCTCTTTTTTTTTAACAGGAATTTTTATCTGCCCACGGAAATCAGTATTGACACAACTGAATAGCGGTACTTACTTCTACGAAAAGAGAATTTGAATAGCAAATCTCGTCTTAAATCTTGTGCCAGTCCCCGGTGGCGCCTGTGCCCAAGACCGCGCTGCGGCCGGTCCTGCTGGAAGTTCTCGCTGTAGTTAGTCAGCTCGGCAGTCCAGTTGCGAAATTTTAATCTTTGCTATTATTACGCCTGTACCAACAACATCCAACACAAAGGTAATAATTTCTGAAAATTGGGATCTCCAGCTTTTTGTCAATTTCCATAATAGCACTCGCAGACACTAGAGATAAGAAGCGGAGCGAGTAAGATTGTAGCATTGAGGGTTGTATACCTCAGAAATCGACGCGTCGCTGTTAAGTCAGCACTAAATCGGGTTCTTTCGTCCCCACTGTAGTTCCAGGAGAACAACGAGTCTGAAAATGGTGGCGCTTCAGTCGCTTCCTATTCGTCGACTCGTACTCTCTTACTGAAGCGTGCAGGGGTGTATAAGACATGTCGTGACTTATTGTTAGAACGGAAGTCGAGTGCACGATGTTGCTCTTGTAAAGTAGCGATGACAGGGTGCAATGATCGATTGTCAGTATCAGATGGCCTACAACGAAGTTGTGTTTTATGAGGCTGTGGAGAGTGCAAAACGAAAATTAAGTCAGGCAGTATACACAATTGCGTATGTGGTCCATTACAGTGGTGTAGTCCACCCTTCAGACAGAAAACATACAAAGTTCGTCCAGTGCAAGCAAAATGGTTGTATTCTTGTTTGTTCCACCTCCACCAGTAGAAAACATATGTGCCCCTTCGAATGATAATAGTGAATTGCGTAGCTTATCATTCGTTCTTGTAACTTTTTGGAAGACTGGTGTAACTTTATTTTCATAGATGGCTCTGAGCACTATGCGACTTAACTTCTGAGGTCATCAGTCGCCTAGAACTTAGAACTAATTAAACCTAACTAACCTAAGGACATCCACACACATCCATGCCCGAGGCAGGATTCGAACCTGCGACCGTGGCGGTCGCTCGGTTCCAGACTGTAGCGCCTAGAACCGCACGGCCACTCCGGCCGGCTTATTTTCATAATTAATCATCTTTTACACAATGCACATCTCACCCTCATGTCTTCGTCACAGACACAGTAACGTGTTGGAAGTGTGTGTGTACTCGTATGCCAATGTAATTGTCAGACGTTCGCTGAACAGTTGTTAAATACTAAAATAAATTTATGGCAATGTTAAAAAAACTTTAAACAGGAGAAGTGGTCATTATTCAGGTATATGACATGAACGATCATTCGAAGCGAAAAGGTTCAGTAAACATTGACTCCAAAATGTGTAACTTAAGAGCTACTATGAAAGACATCTCTTCTACTGAAGAAGTTCTCACAGCTCTTAAGGTATATTTATTAGACAATTTTTTCTTGTTTCGGTCCGTACTACCTCCTCCCAAAATATCGAAAGCAAAGAGCTTGCAATAGAAGAGATTTGTTTCACAGTATCTAAGCTGGATTGCTCATAGATCTTAAGGTAAGCATTTTAGAGCGCTTGTTTACTAGACTTGAATGATCGTTGCTGTCAAATCCTTGAATCCCGACCACTTCTCCGAGGATATCCCGTACGTGTAACAAATCAAAATCATATCCTGAATCCACCAGATCAATAAGGATTTAGAAAATGCTCATAAGTCCACCAGAAGTGTGCAGGAGGAACTCATACAAACAAAAAATTATCAAATGGGACGTTCTGAATGAAAATGAAGACCAGGGCCAAACTGAACTGAAGATAGAAATATAATCCAAGGAGAAAAACTGAAAGCTGCTTGTAAAGACGCGGGCATAATAGCTTTGTGGTATCTGATAAAATCCAATCACACCTAATATATACAGGGTGAGGCAGCTAAAATAGGCCATCCCAAATGTATCCAGAATGAATAAATATACCGAGTTGATGTTTTCGCAAAGTTTTAGCGGATTATATGGCGAATTTCCTGACGCTCGCAAACAACTTTTATCGTTTATAGTCGCCAAATTACGACACCGACTATTTTTTCTAACGGCACTATATTTTTTCTATAGCATTTGTAAGAAGCTTCTAAGGAAACTTCATCGACATAGTTTGTATGGGACTTGATCAAATAGTATCAAGAAAACAGCGCCGCAAACCATTGTCCCTCCATCAGGAGAAGAGGGTTCCGCAAACGGCTGCCTTATTATACCAAATGTAAGTAAACACGTAACTCAGATACGGTTCGTATTTATTATCACGGCTGTCATACTAAGAGCTTAAAATGTTGACCTCGAACATCGCTACACGCTATAAAGTGATTCTGTAGAAGCAATACCGCACGTTGAATTTCTTCAGGGGTTAACGGCAGCACAGGTCCGTGTCGTAAGGCATATCATCCCTTCGCGAATTATCGGTGTTTCCTAATAGACCCCTTGTTTTAATTTTCACTTCAGATAAAAACATATATGTGTTAAATTTGGTAAGTGCGAACCATTTTCAGTTTACTGAACGACGTTTCCAAAGCTCTCCAAATGCTACCTTAAGAGCGTCTGGTATTATCTGTGTGGAATGGGAGGGACATCCGTCGTTTGGTACAACACTGATTGCCTTATGACCAGTGGGACGTCTTCCAATAACAGAGGCCGCAGCATACCTTAGGAACTCGAGATACTTGAGTGTATGTAGATTACCATCGACAAAACAAGGACCAATGATGTGCGTCTTGAAAAACATGCACTAAACGTTGACAGATCAAGAGCGTAGTTTTCATCCACTTCTTTGAGTCAGCGTGGATATTCAACTGACGATTAGTGCATATTGCGAAGTTTGGCTTTCCGATGGTGTGTAAACGAAGCTTCTTCGTTAAACAAAATTTTGTGTAGGTATGACACATCCCTTTGCTTTTTGCGCAGATAACATTGGGAGAGCTGTAGTGAATTTTGGCAACCATTGCCATGGAGCTGTAGACGCAGCGAACTGTGGAAGAGATGAAATACGATGGAATGTAGTGTTAGTAGAACACTTGTTTGGTTGATCTCTTTCGTACATCAGTGATGCCTCTTAGTAACATATGCGTTGTGCGTTACTGCGGCTTAAAAGTTAGTTTCATATCGTTCACCAGTGGCTTTGCTTTTTCCTTGGTTTATTTTATTCTCCACACTTCCAGTTTCTAGAAATTTTTTTTTAAAGATAGATCCTGAGTGCTTGGCACCATCTGGATACTCTTCAGCATATATATGCACCGCTGCTCTATTAGTTTGATGACATTCGCCATACACAGTATTCACTTTTTCGACTGCTGTATACATTGTGAATGTCGCAATAGCTTTACGAGCAAGTTCTCTGTTTGCTACACCAGCAGAACACAGACGGGTGGGCTTCACACCCACGGGTAAACACAAGAACCATTCCTGAGTTACGTGTTTGCTTAAACTTTGTATAACAGGGAAGGCATTTGTGGAACTTCTTCTCCTGATGACGGGACAGTGGTTAGCGGCACCATTATTCATACTATCTGATTAGGCCCCATAAATTTTACGTTGTAGAAATTCTCTTAGAATCTTCTTTCAAATGCTAAAAAAAAGTATATAATTCCATCAGAAAAAAACGAAGTCTGGCACTATAAACAATAAAAAGTACTTGCGGACGTCACGAAATTCACCTTATCGTCCGCTATAACTTGACGAAAACCGATATATTTATTCATTCTGGATATATTTGTGGTGGTCTGTTTTAACTATATGTAAGCTGAGTCGTAAATGAGGGAAAAATATTCCGAGGATCTCATGCTGCTATGCGCAACGAGTGACAGACTGTTGTTAATTTTGTCCTTCTCGGTGTATTATGTACATAGAGCAAAAGGGTTAACCATTCAATGAGAAACCGACAAACCCCATGAAGACGACAGATTATTCACTCACAGATTCATTAAATGATACATCAGTGAGCTGATGTGTATCTGCCAGTGTTTGAAGGAAACGAGAAAGAACAAATCCCAACATAGTGCCTGTGGAATTGTATCAGAACTTACGAACCACACTTTACCGGCGATGACAGATTCTGGGAAAGTTTGTCCTGTAAACGTAAAGACCAGTCACTGGTGGAAGGAAAACCGCGACGTGCAGGACGTGTTTACAACAGCACTGTGCTTTTCGCTCTAGCCGATAATCGCCGCGCCGACACCTGGTAACGGACGCGCCTCATTGCTACTACCATGGCAAGTTTCACAAGCGAGGAACACGCAGATGTCCAACTAATGTGTGAGCTTGCCGATGGAAACCTCAAGAGAGGTTTCCTAACCAGCGTCTTCAGTAAGCAAAAACTTTTTACTCTGTGGACAGGCGCTTGAGAGAGTATGGTGCTACAGGATTTAGTGACCGGGGCCGACCGTCGACGTACAATTCGGATGACGATGACAATTTGTTACAAACTGTTGTGGAGGACCGAAGGATAGGCACCACGCCTCTCGCCACTGCGGTCGGAATGTCACAATCTACTGTTATGCGAGTACTGCACAGAAACCATTACCATCCCTTTCCCACGCACAAGGTACAAGCATTGTCGCCGGGAGGCTATCAGCAGAGGCTGCGCTTCCGCAAATTCATCCTACGGCGCCAGAGGCACGACCGGCATTTTTCACGAAAAATGCTGTTCACCGACGAAGCCTATTTCACCGTGGATAGGGCGCAGTGAGTTCGCATGATTGGCACGATTGGGCAGAAGAAAACCACCAAAGCACAGTGTTACGAGGGTAGCAACAACGATGCGGTGTCAACATCTGGTGTGGATTATCGATCGGTATCTCACACGATCAAAACCTACCACAAAGGCGGACAGCAGAGCGATATCTACGTTTCCTGTGTGCTACGTTACCGAAATTTCTAAAAGACGTTAGCTGGCCTCTGGTACGAACCTGTGGTGCATGCATGATGGAACCCCCGCTCACGTCAGCAGCCCAGTGTGGCGCCACCAGGATAATTCCTTACCTTCCAAATGGATTGTCATGGAGGCCCCGTAGCATGGCCAGCTAGATCGCCAGACCTTAATCCACTCGATTTCTTTTTGTGAGGCCTTTTGAAATCTGTGATTTGTGAAGGAGTGATTACTGATGTTCACATACACTAATGGTCATTAAAATTGCTGCACCACGAAGATGACGAGCTACAGAGGCGAAATTTAACCGACAGGAAGAAGATGCTGTGATATGCAAATGATTAGCTTTTCAGAGCATTCACACAAGATTGGCGCCGGTGGCGACACCTACAACGTGCTGACATGAGGAAAGTTTGCAACCGATTTTTCATACACAAACACCAGTTGACCGGCGTTGCCTGGGTGAATCGTTGTTGTGATGCCTCGTGTAAGGAGGAGAAATGCTTACCATCACGTTTCCGACTTTGATAAAGGTCGGATTGTAGCCTATCGCGATTGCGGTTTAACGTATCGCGACATTGCTGCTCACGTTGGTCGAGATCCAATGACTGTCAGTAGAATATGGAATCGGTGGGTTCATGAAGGTAATAAGGAACGCCGTGCTGGATCCCAACGGCCTCGTATCACTAGCAGTCGCGATGACAGGCATCTTATCCGCATTGCTGTAACGGATCGTGCAGCCACGTCTCAGATGAGGACGTTTGCAAGACAACAACCATCTGCACGAACTGTTCGACGACGTTTGCAGCGGCATGGACTATCAGCTCGGAGACCATGGCTGCGGTTACCCTCGACGCTGCATCACAGACAGGAGCGCCTGCGATGGTGTACTCAACGACGAAACTGGGTGCACGAATGGCAAAAAGTCATTTTTTCGGTCGAATCCAGGTTCTGTGTACAGCATCGTGATGGTCGCATCCGTGTTTGGCGACATCGCGGTGAACGCACATTGGAAGCGTGTATTCGTCATCGCCATATTGGCGTATCACCCGGCGTGATGGTATGGGGTGCCATTGGTTACACGTCTCGGTCACCTCTTGTTCGCATTGACAGCACTTCGAACAGTGGACGTTACATTTCAGATGTGTTACGACCTGTGGCTCTACCCTTCATTCTATCCCTGCGAAACCCTACATTTCAGCAGAATAATGCACGACCGCATGTTGCAGGTCCTGTACGGGCCTTTCTGGATACAGAAAATGTTAGACTGCTGCCCTGGCCAGCACATTCTCCAGATCTCTCACCAACTGAAAACGTCTGGTCAGTGGTGGCCGAGTAACTGGCTCGTCACAATACGCCAGTCACTGCTCTTGATGAACTGTGGTATCGTGCTGAATCTGCATGGGCAGCTGTACCTGTACACGCCATCAAAGCTCTGTTTGACTCAATGCCCAAGCGTATCAAGGCCGTTATTGCGGCCAGAGGTGGTTGTTCCGAGTACTGATTTCTCAGGATCTATGCACCCAAAATGCGTGAAAATGAAATCACATGTCAGTCCTGGTATAATATATTTGTTCAATGGATACCCGTTTATCATCTGCATTTCTTCTTGGTGTAGCAATTTTAATGGCCAGTAGTGTACCTATGATATTACGTGAAGAGATACAGACATGGATGGTGTTCAGTAGTGTTTTTTCGGAAGAGGCGAACTTTGCACACACACCATGGTCGTCATTTCGAAGAGTACTAATGAAACTCCACTGCAGCTTCTGATCATGTCTTTCGATGTTACTTTAGATTTGCACAGCTGCACTCGTTTGGATTAACTAGAACACAACTGAGTAGTCGCATTTTGTATGCTGATTCTTTGTACTCGTTCCTTAGGACTAAATCCAGAACTTAGTAACCAAGTAATAAAACATGCACACACAGTAATACAATTCCTCCTCAATTTCCTTTCCCTACCGGCCGGCAAAAACGGAATGAGATAGATGGGGACGTTGTCACTGTTCACACGGTCACGCAGGCTGTCGCTTAACGCCGCATGCCTCGCCTTCTAATTGGCGGCGTCGACTACCTACAACATTTGCGCGCTGTGCGGTGTTGCTGATCTTCCTCCTTGGCCTATATCTGCGCACAGGAAGACACAAAAGCCCGCTGCACATTTCTCGATATTTTAACATTCAATTGCATTGCCATTTAATGACATAGGGACATGGGGGAAACGAATGTATGTTTGTAGCTCAATGCGTGACACTTTCTACGAAATATTTTTCCTCACTTACGACTCACCCTGTTATATGGACATTGCTATTGATGTTTGGTTTTCACAGAATGGATTGATAGTTAGGAGCTCGTATTGTTAGCAGTAAAGAGATTGTAATAATATTTAGAAAGGGTATTTTTGTACAAGCACACACTTTTTCAATGGAACAATGTCTCCTGACATCAACAAAGTAAAAGTAGGCTAAATTAAATATCGGTGGTGTTTCTTGAAGGATTCTATTGCAAGTCGTTTGCGAGATTTCGTATTTTGAAAAATTCTCACACCGACACTTGTTCAGTACCTGTGGCAGCACACTAAAGAACAACACATGTTCATATACTAGTTATGTGAATTCTGACCAGTAACGAAACAGACAATCATTGATTGTCTTCAAAATGATCCACGGCAGCAGCAATACACGCTTCCAGTCTGGTATGGAACGACTGACGCACATATGCTAGCACTTCAGCGGAGATGTCCGAGCAGGCTGCAGTAAGACGTCGTTGCATATCGTCGATTGTAATTGGTATGTAGTTGTAGACATCGTCTTTCAGCTTTCCTCACAGAAAAAAGTCTGCAGGCGCCAAACGCGGGGAACGGGCGAGCCGCGGTACAGGTCCTCTCCGTCCACTCCAACGATTTGGAACCAATTCGTGAAGACGTGTCTAGTACTTCGTGCACTGTGGGCTGGACAGCCGTCACGTTGGTACCACACGTTCCTCCTAGTCTGCAGAGGAATGTCTTCTGGCATTCGTGGAAGACGGTCTGTCAGGAGGATGCGATACTTGTGTGTGTTCAGTGTTCCGTCTACGAAAAACGGACCTATAAGCTGATGGTTCACTGTCCCACACCACACGTTTACATTCCATGAACACTGACGTTCCACTTGACAAAACGAACGGTATTGTTAAAAGACCAATAGTATATGTTTCAGCAGTTTACCTGGCCATAATTGGTAATGTAGCTTGTCTTAATTCCCATATACAGAACTTAAAGCGATTCTCGTAATGATTTCCACGCAACTCTTGATGGAGAGATATGTGATAGGGATGGAACCTATGTCGATTGAGAATGCGTAGGTCGCTTGCCTGACTCATGTCATCTCGTGCGATTGCACTGGAACTAACGCGCGTATCAACTGCAACAGTAGCAAGAACGATAGTTTCCCCCTCTTCTGTAATCGCTTGTTTCCTTCTGTTAGGTTGTCTGGGTGTTACACCACCACTTTCACGTTGAAGAGGTTAATAAACAATTGCTGAGATGGATGACTTCTGTTGTGATATCTTGCCGCAAACACAGAAAGACGACGAACTGCTTTCTTCCTACACTCTCCATACACCATGCGCATGTCAGCTTTTTCTGCAATGGTAAACCCCATCGTCCACTCACGACCTACAGCTCGCGCTGCCGTACACTAACAAGCAAGCCGCAGTGTATTCAAGGAACACACAAGCACACTGTAAGCAAACATAAAACCGCATCGTACCTAGCAACTATACTGGCTGAATGGCACAAACAAGTGGCGGTGTGCAAACTTATCAAAATACGGTATCTCGTAAGCAACTCGCACTAGAATCTTGCAACAAACAATACTGACATTCTGACTTATCCTACATTTAGTTGGTTTATGTCAATAGGCATTGTTCCATTTACAAAGTGTGTGTTTGCACAGTAAATTACTTTCAAAGCATTATTACAACTTGTTTATTGGCTAACAATACGAGCCTCTGACCACCAATCAGTTCAATGAAAACCGCGCAATAGCAATTTCCATTTCCGCAATATTTGCGGTTCAAGTTTTAGGTTATTCATCCCGTTCATATACAAGGTGATTTAAAAAAGTTTACAATCTGACGTGGCACATCGGGTGCAGAAGAATCAGTGATCACATAAGAACTTTGGGTCGCAAAGACCATCCGGGGCTGCTAAATGACGTTACAGTTATTTAATCACATGCTACAAATGGACGATCACTACAAATGTTCAGAGTTTTATGAAGGTGCATCGAGACACGTCTGACATCGACGCTGCATTGACGGCGCGCCCTCTCAAAGGTACCTTGTGTTTGAAGACATCCTGCTGCCACAATAATCCTACCCACAAGGTCCTCCGACGATGTAACTGATGGTTCACACACAAGCCCCTTCAGATGCCCCCACAGGAAGAAACTGGTTGGGGACAAGTCGACTGCTCGAGGAGGCCATCCGATTAACCCATCGTAACCAACCTAGCAGCCGGGAAAGGTTGCTGCATGTGTGCCCTCGCTTGCATGATGAAATGCGCTGGGTCCCGTCGTGCTAAAATCGAATGCGGCGACGAATATGCATGGAAACATAATCCAATTGTCCCGCAGAACTTCAGGCAGTAATAGGAGATCCCGGCCGGAGTGGCCGTGCGGTTCTAGGCGCTACAGTCTGGAGCCGAGCGACCGCTACGGTCGCAGGCTCGAATCCTGCCTCGGGAATTTGTGTGTGTGATGTCCTTAGGTTAGTTAGGTTTAATTAGTTCTAAGTTCTAGGCGACTGATGACCTCAGAAGTTAAGTCGCATAGTGCTCAGAGTCATTTGAACTATTTGAATAGGAGATACATGCGATCATCAAATCGGTCTGGAAGAATGTACGGTCCATTTAAACAATCTCAGAGGAAGCCAGCCCACACTTTAAGGGTAAATTTGCGTAGTGAAGTATTTGTATGTGTAGCATGTGCGTACACATCCACCCACGTGTGCAGGCTGTGAACGTTCGTCACACCCTCGACTGAGAACGCAGCCTCATCGGTGAGAATGACATTCGCTGTGAAGCTTCGGTCTGCAGCGCATTCTTGCAGAAACCACCGCACTTGTTGTAGTCCCTCGTTTGCATGCGTGGATGCATTGGCAATGAAATGAATGCAGTCCTTCGTCGTGTACAGTGCAGGGATGGGCGATATCAGTGGCGCGGGATACAGCTCGTGTACTTGTTGACGGCGTACGCTGCACCCTTTCGAGAACGCTTTCTTTCGTCGCAACTATCCGTGTTGTTCGTTGGCGACCAGCATCCTGCTCGTGCACATGGAATGAGCAGGTTTCGCACAGTCGGGGATGCCCGGCACGCCACCTTTCTATCTTGATATCTCGCGTGATACAATCGCACGGCTTGTCGTCTCCGAGTGTACGGAGACAGCAAGCTCGGAGATGACGTCACAAGAGTCGCTGACAAGTTTAAAGCGAGTATATGGAGCTCATTTCTCATAATATACTTATGTATCATTCAATGTTAATTACAAAATCGCGGGATTGCAATTTTTGGCATTATATATATTTCCAAATGTGAAGTATACGAAGTTTATGTCTGCCATTACACGGCCTGCGTGTTATCCTACCATTATCTGTTCCTGATTCTTATAGGATGAGCTGCAGCAGTAGCTGCATTCGAATTTTGCAGATAGTGGATGTATGTTTGGGTGTTTTTGTTAATATTATTATGTGAGTCATTTCCGTTTGCCGAGTCACGTTTTACGTGTAACCAGATGCACTTGTAAGTCCATGAAATTATTGCTCGGTTATTTGTTTGTGCGTATTTAAATATGTCAGCGAATAATATTTACGAAATTCTTCTTCTTCTTCAATGTTTTCGTAAATTACAAACCGTTTTGGTTGTTTGTGTAAGAGTGTAAGGCAAGTGTATGATGTTGTTTCGTTGAAAACTGACATTTTGACATCGTAGCTGTGTGCAAAAAATACAGGCCGATTCTTGTAAAGAAGGAAACAGCAGCCAGGCAATTTTGATAATGCTATTTATTCGTACAAACAGCGCCGTTACCGGTTTCGAACCAATAGGTTGATCATCAGACGGCTTGTTCGTGTTAATATACATTTTTGTAGTAGTTTACATTAGTTATCGCCACCCATGTGTTCATAATTCCTCGGGTTGGTTGTGCACTATAACCAAAACATGTGAGAAAATATTTAACTGTGCGCCTCAGAACCATTGCAAACGGTATAAACGTTTTAGTTAGTTGCGTCAAAAATCCCGCGCCATTGCGTTGCAATGCTGACTTCTTGTGTTCATGCAGTAGCGAAGACTATATGAAGCACTCTCCGAGAGAGAAAGTGAGAGTTATTTTCATACCGCCGTCTTTGTATACATCCTTCCATGTGGCAAAACTTCCTGCTGTGTGTGAGTGGCGCTTACATTGTGTGCATACATCTCCATCAAAAGTCAGCTAAGTCCTCGCTACTGCCTGAACACAAGCAGTCAGCATTTCAACGTAATGGCTCGGTATTTTCGACGCAAGTAACGAAAACAAATTCACTTTAATAATTTCTTATACAGTTCGCAATCGTTTTGAGGCACGCAGTTAAATAGTTTCGTGTTTTGGTTGTAGGGTACTACCACGTCAAGGAATTGTCACCACATGGGGGAACAGAAATTAAATGTACGCCTTAACTAAAAAAAAAAAAAAAAATGGTTCAAATGGCTCTGAGCGCTATGGGACTTAACATCTGAGGTGATGAGTCCACTAGAACTACTTAAACCTAACTAACCTAAGGACAACACACACACACCCATGCCCGAGACAGGATTCGAACCTGCGACCGTAGCGGTCGCGCGGTTCCAGACTGAAGCGCCTAGAAACGCTCGGCCACACCGGCCGGCGTATGCCTTAATTACTACAAAAATGTGTATAAACATGAACAAGGCGTCTGATGATGAACCTGTTGGTTCGAATCTGTAACGGCGCTGTTTATATATGAAAAAACGGCATCTTCAAAAGTGACTGGCTGCTGTTTTCTGCTCTGCAACAATGAAACTGGAAGTGAATGAACCAAGTTCTATGGATTTTTAAGCGAGACATGTGATTACATCAGTTTTAACTAACGAATTCAAGCAGGGCCTAACACCATTTTAAACAAGAGGGCCGCGCGGGGTAGCCGCGTGGTCTTAAGCGTCTTGTCACGGTTCGTGCGGCTCTCCCTGTCAGAGGTTCGAGTCCGCCCTCGGGCATGGGTGTGTGCGTTGTCCTTAGCGTAAGTTAGTTGAAGTTAGATTAAGCAGTGTGTAAGCCTAGGGACCGATGACCTCATCAGTTTGGTCCGATAAGATCTTACCATTAATTTCCAAATTTTTTCCAAACAAGAGGAGGCTGAGTCACCATTTGAACACATAATCAAGTCAGCTACTAAATTAATTAAGTCGTCTAGCGCCGTTTTGAACAGCTGGGCGTATCACTGAGCCACCCGAAGGAATGGGAGGCAAGCTGGTGGCTCGTCAGTCGTCAGAGCGCCGGTCACAATGAGACCGCAGCGCTGGCGGGCGCCATTAGCCATGCCGGGTGGAGCGCGGCGCGCCTAATGGACCGTGGTCGCGCCCAGGTGGCCAGCTGCCGGCCTCTAGCTGCTCACTTCGCGTCCGCAACGCGTTCCGCAATTACTGCCTAAAGCCGTCGGCACGCGGACCGTGCAGTCGAACGTTAACGCAGAGCGTGCCAAGTTCAGCGTGCTGCTGAACGCTCAGGAACGATGCGACTTGTGCATACGGTACGTGGGCCCCAACGTGGTATTCGCGATTAAACGCACTACAGCGGCCGTTGAGGGAAGTTTCTAGCTCGTAAATCACACTGTTTACTCAACGGGCTCGCGTAAAATTCCCACGTTAGCCCTATTAAAACGCACATTTCTTCCTTCGTCCACGAAAAGGAAAGTACCATGTCCAATCAATAAGGACACAGGCTTATAAAAGTTCCATTACAAACAGCGCGGTGCAAATTTGGAATACTTACCGGCATAAGATAATCATTATTTCATCATTCCCACATTTTAGTAAAACCCCAAGGTCAGTCTTACTTGATCACTGTTCCCACCCAGTAGTAGAATCTTTGCAACATGTGAATTACGAAGCGTAAAAGAAAAAGGAGCCAAATATCTTTATACAAGCAGAGCAAGCTGTCCTGTAGATTAAGCCAATTGAACAAAGTCACCCCTCAAAAAAGGTGAACTTATATTTACATAACATCAAATATTATAGTATATACCTATATTGAACTAATAGTAAAGTATCAAAACCTAAGAAAAACGCGAATCTTAGGAAAAAAAATTTGGAAGTGTCAAGACAGAACCACCGCCCCAACAAACAACTCCATTCAGAACAGTGACGCTACTCATTACGATAAACCAACAACCCATGCATTGCATCTAATCATATTATGTTACTCCTTGCTGGAAACCTTAATCGTAGAAATGTTACTAATCGAAATTTAATTATAACGAATTGTACTAAGAACAATGCGTTTTGGGTGGATCTTCAGTGTGTCGCTGCCTTCAAATGCCCTACTCTCATAATACGCAAGTTACAATAATTCTTTTGGCACGAATATGATGTTTCTCATTATTTTATTGGAACGAATAACACAGTTAAAAACGGGTTTTCGAGTGATTCTCAATTTGCTGGTGCTCAGAAACGGCATATATACATATAGGCTTGAAATGAATGCCAATATGGCGCCTCACAACTCTGTACTGAAGGGACACGGCGTGTGTGTGACGTAGGTGGCGTTGTGCCATCTCACTGGTCAACGCTCAGACGCACGCTCAGAATTTTTTTCTACGGACCTTGAGAACATCTGACATGCCAGATACTGCTCTGCACGTTCGGAAAGACTTCCGAAAGTGCTATTCCACGCTATGACGTCAGAAACTCGGCACGCCCAACGCTCAACGTTCGGATGCACGGTCCGTGTGCCGACAGCTTAAGGCTGGTATTACACTGTCAAATTTCTTAGTCAAAGATTTGATCAAAGATGTGATCAAATATTCGTCAAATATATTTGACAAAGATCTTTGACGTGGCGCTAAAAAGGGGTATTACACTGCCATCATATTTTTCGTCAAAGTTCAAGATGGATTACAACAACAATTTGTTATTAACTGCAGCAGTTGCATGCACCACAATTGCACTGTGTGCACATGCTGAAGAGAAGCGGGGAAAAAAAGGAAGCGTACCTGGGTCAAGCCGTGGGTTTTACAACGAGACGATAAAAGTATTCAACAAAACTTGTTACGTGAGCTAATAGTGGAGGAAGACAAGTCGTGCTTGAGAATGGATGAGCATACATTTCTGTATGTGCTCAGTGAATTGTATCCTCATATCACAAAGCACAATATTCACTTAAGAACTGCTATATCTGCAGAAGACAGGCTCATTGTAACACTCCGATTCCTTGCTACAGGAGAGAGTTAGGTTAGGTTAGGTTAGGTTAGGTTAGGTTAGGTTAGGTCAGGTCTCCAATCTTCTTAATCTATTTTTGTATTCAGGGTGCCTCATGTTGTAAAGCGCCTCATCAGCTTCATACATCTCTATTAATTTTGTAGTTGTTGGTACACACCAACTGTATTTACCGGCATCGTTTATAAAAACTCTACAGGTGACAGAACGCTGCAGCGATGCTAGCTGCTCCACGTGGTTACATGTTACATTGCAGAGAACAGAAGACAAGCGACTTCTTTGAACAAATCAACAGCGAGGCTCTCGATTGGATCAAATATTTGACGACATTTGACAAAGTTCTCTCACTATCAAATTTCTTTGACAAAGATATTGGACAAAGAAATTTGATAGTGTAATACCGGCCTAAGCGAATACTCCCTCGCCGGCCGTAGTGGCCGTGCGGTTCTAGGCGCTTCAGTTTGGAACCGCGTGACCGCTGCGGTCGCAGGTTCGAATCCTGCCTCGGGCATGGATGTGTGTGATGTCCTTAGGTTAGTTAGGTTTAAGTAGTTCAAAGTTCTAGGGGACTGATGACCACAGATGTTAAGTCCCATAGTGCTCAGAGCCATTTGAACCATTTTTTTGAATACTCCCTCAGGCCATTCAGATAAGTTTATAATTGCCACCTGCCAGTCATGGTGAAAAGCAAGGCATGTGTTCAAGACGTATAGATAACTGCTGTTGACTTCCTTGGTGGTAGGAGGAGAAGTTGCGAATATCGCTGCCAACAGTGATTATCATTTTAATGCGAACATCTTCATCGAAATGGATAACCCAGAGGACTAGTGTTCAGTTACTACAAGTAACACCGCAACATTTCGAATTTAGGTGAGAAAACTGTATAAAATGTTAACATCAATTACTGGATTGGTGCGTAAGTTCGTAGCGTTTTTGTTTTGCATGTTTCCGATTACTATGGGTTTGTTTATCGACTGTTATTTTTTATCTGTAGCTCACTGTTCCCATATGAGTTTACATATTGCCATTTAGAGATATTGATGGAGCTTTCGACGCTAGAAAATGGAGTGCCAAGTGAAAAATGGTTCAAATGGCTCTGAGCACTACGGGACTCAACTTCTGAGGTCATTAGTCCCCTAGAACTTAGAACTAATTAAACCTAACGTAAGGACATCACAAACATCCATGCCCGAGGCAGGATTCGAACCTGCGACCGTAGCGGTCTTGCGGTTCCAGACTGCAGCGCCTTTAACCGCACGGCCACTTCGGCCGGCCAGCGCCAAGTGAAGAAATTGCAACATTTCCGACACATTCTTCTGTTTGAGTTCAGTAGAGGGGCGACACAAAAAATCAAATGTGCAAATGTGTGTGAAATCTTATGGGACTTTACTGCTAAGGTCATCAGTCCCTAAGCTTACACACTACTTAAACTAAATTATCCTAAGGACAAACACACACACACCCATGCCCGAGGGAGGACTCGAACCTCCGCCGGGACCAGCCACACAGTCCATGACTGCAGCGCCTTAGGCCGCTCGGCTAATCCCGCGCGGCGGGTGACAGCAGCCAGAAACATTTGCAGATAACAAATTAGACAGAGCACGGCAGGAAAATTGTTTTCTCGTTTTGAGGAGGATCCTTTTGATATTAGCGACGCTCCACGCTCAGCAGGGCCTTCGAAGTTTGATGAAGTTCGTTTAAACGCATTACTTCACAATTATCCACGTCAGTTTACTCGAGAACTGGCAAATGTGATGAACTGTGATCACTCCACCATAGTGCGGCATTTGTATGCAATGGGAAAGGTTCAAAAATCGGCAGTATGTGTACCGTATGCTCCAAGTCAGTCACAAAAATCGGCGGGTGGCCATACGTGCAACTCTGCTTGCTCGTCATCAATAGACTTGTGAATAACACCGACCATTTCTATCCTGTATCATTACTGGTAACGAGAAATGATGTCTTTATACTAATATAAAGCCGGCCGGAGTGGCCGTGCGGTTCTAGGCGCTACAGTCTGGAACCGAGTGACCGCTACGGTCGCAGGTTCGAATCTTGCCTCGGGCATGGATGTGTGTGGTGTCCTTAGGTTAGTTAGGTTTAAGTAGTTCTAAGTTCTAGGCGACTGATGACCTCAGAAGTTAAGTCGCATAGTGCTCAGAGCCATTTGAACCATTTTTGCTAATATAAGAAAACGAGAAGAATGGCTGAGCCCAAACAAAGCCGAAAGTCCCCATACAAAGACATGTGTACATTCACAAAAGATAATATTATTCTTCTGGTGGAACAGTGACGGTACGATGTACTGCCAATTGCTTCCCCGAAGTCTAACCACCACTGCTGACATTTATTGCCAATAACTGAGACGTCTTCCAGACGCAATCCAAGAACAACGACCCGAAAGACTGCGTGAAGCGACGCTACTCAACAATAACACCCGCCCGCTTTCTGCTAGACTGACAAAAAACACTATACAGTTTATACAGGGTGTTTCAAAAATGACAGTATATTTGAAACGGCAATAAAAACTAAACGAGCAGCGATAGAAATACACCGTTTGTTGCAATATGCTTGGGACAACAGTACATTTTCAGGCAGACAAACTTTCGAAATTACAGTAGTTACAATTTTCAACAACAGATGGCGCTGCAGTCTGGGAAACTCTATAGTACGATATTTTCCACATATCCACCATGCGTAGCAATAATATGGCGTAGTCTCTGAATGAAATTACCCGAAACCTTTGACAACGTGTCTGGCGGAATGGCTTCACATGCAGATGAGATGTACTGCTTCAGCTGTTCAATTGTTTCTGGATTCTGGCGGTACATCTGGTCTTTCAAGTGTCCCCACAGAAAGAAGTCACAGGGGTTCATGTCTGGCGAATAGGGAGGCCAATCCACGCCGCCTCCTGTATGTTTCGGATAGCCCAAAGCAATCACACGATCATCGAAATATTCATTCAGGAAATTAAAGACGTCGGCCGTGCGATGTGGCCGGGCACCATCTTGCATAAACCACGAGGTGTTCGCAGTGTCGTCTAAGGCAGTTTGTACCGCCACAAATTCACGAAGAATGTCCAGATAGCGTGATGCAGTAATCGTTTCGGATCTGAAAAATGGGCCAATGATTCCTTTGGAAGAAATGGCGGCCCAGACCAGTACTTTTTGAGGATGCAGGGACGATGGGACTGCAACATGGGGCTTTTCGGTTCCCCATATGCGCCAGTTCTGTTTATTGACGAAGCCGTCCAGGTAAAAATAAGCTTCGTCAGTAAACCAAATGCTGCCCACATGCATATCGCCGTCATCAATCCTGTGTACTATATCGTTAGCGAATGTCTCTCGTGCAGCAATGGTAGCGGCGCTGAGGGGTTGCCGCGTTTGAATTTTGTATGGATAGAGGTGTAAACTCTGGCGCATGAGACGATACGTGGACGTTGGCGTCATTTGGACCGCAGCTGCAAAACGGTGAACGGAAACCCGAGGCCGCTGTTGGATCACCTGCTGCACCAGCTGCGCGTTGCCCTCTGTGGTTGCCGTACGCGGTCGCCCTACCTTTCCAGCACGTTCATCCGTCACGTTCCCAGTCCGTTGAAATTTTTCAAACAGATCTTTTATTGTATCGCTTTTCGGTCCTTTGGTTACATTAAACCTCCGTTGAAAACTTCGTCTTGTTGCAACAACACTGTGTTCTAGGCGGTGGAATTCCAACACCAGAAAATCCTCTGGTCTAAGGAATAAACCATGTTGTCTACAGCACACTTGCACGTTGTGAACAGCACACGCTTACAGCAGAAAGACGACGTACAGAATGGCGCACCCACAGACTGCGTTGTCTTCTATATCTTTCACATCACTTGCAGCGCCATCTGTTGTTGAAAATTGTAACTACTGTAATTTCGAAAGTTTGTCCGCCTGAAAATGTACTGTTGTACCAAGCATATTGCAACAAACGGTGTATTTCTATCGCTGCTCGTTTAGTTTTTATTGCCGTTTCAAATATACCGGTCATTTTTGAAACACCCTGTATGAGCTGTGAATATCCCGTACAAGTGTTCCTAAGCTTTTCTCCACAAAAAAAAACGATAGCAGGTTGATAACTGTATGTTCCAATGGTCCCAAAGTGAAATCACTCACATAAAACAATCAACTGTTTACATTTCGACAGCTTATTGTTGGTGGCACGGCAATCCGCTGGCGCCATTATGTACTTGGGCTGCCGATATCTATATAATCATATGTGCGAACTAGGGTTTTTGATCGAAGCGTGTGTTGTTGATTTGGCGGGTCCTGGTGCAGTCGATTGGCTGGAGGTCACGTGGCTGGCAAGTTGTTGCCTTTGGGGGCCTCCGCCTGTTCGGTACGGGCCTCGAGAAGCCGCTAGTGGTTAAATCGGTCGGAGGCAAGCCCTCGCCGGCTCGCTTAAGGACTGGTAGCGGCGAGATGCGGGAAGACTAGCCGACGTCGCTGCAGTCTGGTCGGCAAGTTCTGGGCCTACTCAGTAAGCTTACATTTTATACGGTATCTTTTCCAACATCTCCTGTACGGATTGGAACAATAGCTCCCTGGGCTGGAATCCTGGAAGTCACGGCTCCTTCACATCTGATTGGAGTTAAGTGGTTTTTTTATTATAATTTATTTATTCTTTTTTGGTGGCTGTGGGGGGGGATGCTGAGGGAATTACATTAGGAAATGAGACACTTAAAGTAGTAAAGGAGTTTTGCTATTTGGGGAGCAAAATAACTCATGATAGTCGAAGTAGAGAGGATATAAAATGTAGACTGGCAATGGGAAGCAAAGCGTTTCTGAAGAAGAGAAATTTGTTAACATCGAGTACAGATTTAAGTGTCAGGAAGTCGTTTCTGAAAGTATTTGTATGGAGTGTAGCCATGTATGGAAGTGAAACATGGACGATAAATAGCTTAGACAAGAAGAGAATAAAAGCTTTCGAAATATGGTGCTACAGAAGAATGCTGAAGATTAGATGGGTAGATCACACAACTAATGAGGAGGTATTGAATAGAATTGGGGAGAAGAGGAGTTGTGGCATAACTTGACAAGAAGAAGGGACCGGTTGGTAGGACATGTTCTGAGGTATCAAGGGATCACCAATTTATCATTGGAGGGCGGCGTGGAGGGTTAAAATCGTAGAGGGAGACCAAGATATGAATACACTAAGCAGATTCAGAAGGATGTAGGTTGCAGTAAGTACTGGGAGATGAAGAAGCTTGCACAGCATAGAGCAGCATGGAGAGCTGCATCAAACCAGTCTCAGGACTGTACTTGATACTGAAAAGCCACGTCTGTGTTATTGTGGAACTGGAGCTGTTATATTATCGGTCCGAGTGATTGCATGTATCACAAACGGTCAGTGTAACTGATCGAAATTTGTTGTTCCTGGTCATACTCCGTGCAAGTGTAAGAGTATTCTGTTATAAATCGAATCGATGGGATCAGATTGGTAATATATTCTGTATCGGAGACAAATCACCATTTGTAGATGAGTATGTCTTAAGCACTGCATCAGCAAGCGCTGATATTTCGTCTTCTAACTTAAAACTAATTTTAAGGAGTGTAAGCTTGTAACTTGTGTGTGTAGTAGCTTTCGCGATAAGTTCAGATTTCCTATATCTTGGACATTCTCTTTTGTAGCCTGATTTGCGCAGAGTACTGTTCCCTTCTGACGTGTGTTGGCAAGGTAGCTTTGCAGCGGATGACGCTTTCCTGTTTCCTGGGCTCGGAGCAGAGACGTGTTTGCTTTCTGCTGCGTCGGCACTTCCGTCGTACGACTGTGTTGGCAGGCAACCTGGTGCCTCTAGCAGCCCAATCTGGCACTTCTAGCAACTGCGTCGTGGTGACTCGAGTTAAGTAGAGTTGATCGTTTGATGCCTGCTACGGCGGAGTGTCGCCGATTCATCGGGAACCATTAGTCTGTCCTGTTTGGTGAATTCAGTAAACTCGTGACGTTTAATGCGTGTTCTGTAAGCCCGAAGTTCCTCCTCGCTATCCTGCTCTTTAACTACTCGTTTAGACCTTGCATCCTTATTGCTACTTATGGAGCACATTAAGTTTTAAGGCCTTTTTACTTATCAATATAAACTGTTGAACTTTTCCTTTGATACACAGTCATTAGCTAACTCCACTCATTGTGAAACTTGCCTGCTTGTCACCTGTTGGCTGTGATAGCCGTCTGCTGTAGTTCTCAGATTATCTCGTACTTTGGGAAATTGTATTTTTATTAAGGGTCATTGTCAACGTTTCTGCTGGTGTGTACTAATTGGGAATCACATCTACATTTCATGTCCTCCCAACTTGTATTTGGCAATCGTGTTTTCATTAAGAGTAATTACCACTGTTTCTGCTACTTTGTAACAGCTGGGAGTCACATTTAAATTGAACGCCTTCCCAGCTTTGCCTTTATTTCGGGGGACTGTGTATTTTACTGCTTGAGGGATATTTTTATTAAGGCTAATGCATTGTTGAGGTCTTTACTAGAGCCACACTCAGTGGCGTGACTTGTTACCCTTTCTGTATTTTGAATGGGCGTTGTCCACTTATGTGTTACCCATCCTTGGAAATTGTTTGTACATTTAGTGTCTGTCAGTGTAATTCATTTTACTGATAAAATTATTCGTTGAACCTGCTTGCAGGCACGTCTAGTTGGTGTGACTTCTTTCTTGTACTTGGGAACTGTATACCCCTGGTTTCAAGCCCTGCTCTTAATAGAATAAATTGTTAAAGTTTGTTATTAATGGATGAGCCTGTTCTATTTTTAAGGTCATTATGAGCGTTGTTATTCTTTTAACAAGGTAATTAGAATATTGTTGTTGAACAATAAAGTGTATTTGATGAAACAACAAATGACGAAATATGTGGGTCCACCTTTCATGTGTTTTTCCTTAAAGTTATCCCAACCTCAGTTGTGAGGTATCATCGTCCACATCTCGTGGTCGTGCGGTAGCCTTCTCGCTTCCCGCGCCCGGTTTCCCGGGTTCGATTCCCGGCGGGGTCAGGGATTTTCTCTGCCTCGTGATGACTGGGTGTTGTGTGATGTCCTTAGGTTAGTTAGGTTTAATTAGTTCTAAGTTCTAGGAGACTGATGACCATAGATGTTAAGTCCCATAGTGCTCAGAGCCATTTGAACCATTTTTTTTTTTGAGGTATCATCCCGGAATTGAACGTTTTTGAAAGGGTGCGAGAACTCAGTGGCATCTAATGCCAGAGTCGGGATATTTCGACATTCTGACGACACAGTTAGTAATGTGACGACTGCTCACGCGAGATACAGAGTGAAACGTTTATAAGTGTATAACCTGGCACCATTGGAGGGCAGCGTGGAGGGTAAAAATCGTAGAGGGAGACCAAGAGATGAATACACTAAGCAGATTCAGAAGGATGTAGGTTGCAGTAGGTACTGGGAGATGAAGGAGTTTGCACAGGATAGATTGGCATGGAGAGCTGCATCAAACCAGTCTCAGGACTGAAGACAACAACAACAACCTGGCACCATTAGTTTACTGCGAAACGAGATTACCTGAATCATCACAAAGCAAAGTGGTATTGCAGACATTTAACCTCGAAATGCACAGAGTCCAAGTGTAAGTTGCAGTGATATAGCATAGCAATTCAGGACAGCTCTGAGACCACTCGAGAATGCATCATATTCCATGGACAATATCCTCGCAATATTTCCGACTTAGGCTGGCTGTGGCACGAATGTTTGGACATCGCAGAATGTCTTGTTTTAAAGGAGCAGGGTAAGTGCAGTTTACGTCTTTTTCACGTTGTAATGTTCTCCACAAAAACGAGTTTTAGGATTGGTATCCGTAAATACAGACTTATCTGCTGTAGAATTGCGGAACGCTCTTTAACTTCACATATTTTGACCTTTTTGGGGACCAAAATTCCCTTCTGTAGGAATAAAATGAATTCCGCTAACAGTTGTTACGAGACTCCGTCCGACCAGAAGGCAGCAGATAAGATCGCACAGGGTGGTGCCGTGTGTCTTGACCTTTTTATGAAACTCGGTACGCTTTCTTATAGTCGTTATGTGAACAAAATACGAGCTTACGGAACTGGATTCAGACCTAATGCAGCAAGTCGTTCCTAACGTGACGAGATCGTCACGTACAAGACTAACTTTGGGCGTATCCTCAAGAGAATTTTATAGGGCCTTTATTGTCCACAGAGTAATTCGTAAGTACCTTCGTTGTTTCTGAAGATCACTCCGCGAAAAGTACATGACATACAGAAAATGGGCGCATATCAGTACATAGAGCATCTCTCGAAGATTTTCACTCACTTTCCAGGAGTTCAATGCGGGCGCTGTTTGTCATGCGGCAACCATCAACACGACAGGAAAGTTCTTGCCATACACGTCCCAACACCTCAACGCCAACCAATTATCTTTCCAAGCAACTCTTCCAAATTAAGTGGCTGTGGAGGAAGGAATACATGGCATTTGGCATAACTTGATAAGAACAAATTACATGGAGTTGAGTCAGGTGACTGTGGAGGCCATTAAAAAAGAGCAGCGTCAATGTGGGATACACCTTTAACCCATCACTGAAGCATTTCGACACCGAGGAAATGACGAACGTCTGAATGAAAGCGTGGTGGATCCCGTCATGTTGCAAAATGTTGTAATTGTGCTGTAATTGTGGCATAAGACATTGCTGCAGCATATCGATTACACGTAAAGTTTTCTACGCAAAGAAAAATTTTCCATCAAATTTTGAGGATAACATTTCACAGAACGTTAACTTTAAGTGAAACACAAATGTTTTCTCCCATATCGAGTGAATGTTCCGTGTCCTAAACACGGACGTTATGACGATTCGCCTTTCCAGGCACACATTATACTACTACTAAAACTTTGTTTTGAGGCAGAGTTAATGATAACCCTTCTCCTCTCCTCAGCATGGATCTATGGATCTGCAACTGCTGTGGCAAACACCTTCAAAGAAGCATTTCGCATTACCGAGAAGTTTACTGTAAAAATTCCGAGGTGGGTCGTTCCAAGAATGGTCAGTACTAGTTCCTCTCACATACTTCTCGCGAAACGACCGTGACAGAAATCGCAGAAATTCGACCTCGTACGGAGATTCGCCGAACTGTCGTCTTCATCGAGAACAATTCGCGAAATGAACAACAAGGCGGTTATGAGAGTGGTACATGAAATACAGTCCGGCACACAGCGAAAGGTACACAGTCTGATCAAAAGTATACGGACACACCTATGTAATGCTGGCGGTCGTATTGTGCTGTCAGTAGAGAAGCAGCGACAGCAGAATGGTTCAATGAGAAGAGCTCAGTGCTCTCGAACGGGGACTTTTTATTGGATGTCACCGGGAAACAAATCCATGACAGACATTTCAACCCTTCTAAAACTGCTGTGTAGCGCAAAGGGGAAGGAACAACTACAGTTATACCAAGATCAGGCACACCTCATGAACTGACAGACAGAAGCCGGCTAGCGCCTGTGAACGGTGGGTCTAAAAAATCACATTAAAACAGCGGAAGGAATCATTCGTGAGTTCCAAGGTGCTACCAGCAATCCAGTTAGCACAGCGTGCGTAGGGAGTTAAGAAGAACGGGGTACAGTGATCGAGTAGCTTATCATAAGCCACACACAGGTGTAGTCACTGCAAAGCGACTCCGGAGGTGGCGTAAACAGTGACGCCACTGGACACTGGACGACTGGAAACGAGTGATTTGGAACCATGAATCAATCTGCGGCAATCCGATTGGAAGGGTTTTTGTTGGGCAAATGCTTTGGGAGTGTTGTCTGTCATCATATGTAGTGCCTGTAGAGAAGTAAAGGAGATGGTGTTAAGTTATGCGGGGGCGTTTTTCGTGGTTAGGGTCGGGTCCTCTTATTGTGCTTAAGAAAACGCTAACTGCAAAACGATACAAACACGTTTTCTAGCACTGTATACACCGTAGAGAAACAGTTCGGAAACGATTATTGACTGTATCGACATGACAATATGTGAGGCAATGGTTTGTTGACCATAACATTCTTGAAATGAACTGGGCTGTCCAGACTCCCGACCTGAATCCAATGGAGCACCTTCGGGATGAGTTAAGACATCGGCTTCGCCCCATGCCCCAGCGTCCACGATCACTACGTTCTCTAGTTTCGGCGCTTCAGAAAGAATGCGCTGCCATTCCTCCACAGACCCTAATGAAATCGTCCCCAACAGATTCAATCGCATTGAGACTAACGATGGACGCACCCTTTATTGAGAGGGATAGGACGTCAGATGGGCTGACCTGGAGCAGGAGAGGCACCACAGGACATTTGTGTTTCCACTGTCTACACTTTTTACCAATAAATTCATAAAACTTGGTCAGCATGACCAGCAAGGATTCAGGATTCACACTCATAGCAGTGAAAGTTCAAAAACATATCAAAATAAATTCTTTTACACGTGAAATTTCATCATTTTTCACTTATTATTGGCTGCATTTGTTGCTATAGATACACTTTTCTTCATAAGAGAGATTCTTCCATGAATTTTGCACGGCGTACAAACCATACTTACAAGAGTATGAAACTCTAGAATTTGCTTAATGTATGAAAAAATGAATCAGCAGTTACATTTTAAACTTCATGTTTCGAAATAACTCAAATTTTACAGTTAAATATCTCAATTTTTACCACAGCTTTTAATAGATTTGGAAAATTCTAGAGTTTCATATACCTGTATGTATGGTTTGTATGCCGTGCAAAATTCATCGAAGAATCTCTTACTTACGAAGAAAAGTGTACCTATAGCAGCAAATGAAGCCAATAATACATCTGCATGGATACTCTGCACAGAGAGTTCATCGTACCACCTTCACAATTTTCTATTATTTCAATCTCGTATAGCGCGCGGAAAGAATGAACACCTATATCTTTCCGTGCGAGCTCTGATTTCCCTTATTTTATCATGGTGACCGTTTCTCCCTATGTAGGTTGTTGTCAATAAAATATTTTCGCACTCGGAGGAGAAAGTTGGTGATTGGAATTTCGCGAGAAGATTCCGTCGCAACGAAAAACGCCTTTCTTTTAATGATGCCCAGCCCAAATCCTGTATCAATTCTGTGACACTCTCTCCCATATTTCGCGATAATACAAAACGTCCTGCCCTCCTTTAAACTTTTTCGATGTACTCCGTCAGTCCTGTCTGGTAAGGATCCCACACCGCACAGCAGTATTCTAAAAGAGGACGGACAAGCGTAGTGCAGGCAGTCTCCCTAACAGATCCTTAGTAACCGAAAAAGTTATGAAAAAAATTATTTTATTATGTTTTTGAACTTTCACTGCTATGAGTGTGAATCCTGAATCCTTCCTGGTCATACTGACCAAGTTTTATGAATTTATTTGTAAAAGTATTGACAGTAGAAATTAAAATGTCCTGTGGTTCCTCTCCTGCTCAAAGTCGGGCCGTTTGACGTCCTACCCCCCTTAACGTCCGGATACTTTTGATTAGATAATGCAAGCGTCAAAAGACTGTCTAGGCTTATCTATGCGGTGCTATCAAAGCTTAAATGGACAACAGTGCGGAAGAATGTGAAGGATGGCAGCTTATTTGCCTTCGACCACCACAGCCTCTTCTGATGAGCCACTCCCAGCAGCTTCTCAGAAAGCTGAGTTGTTGGAAAGTGTCCCGCCTGTGGAAGCTGCAGCCGCTGTGGGTCTGGCTTTCACCTGTCGCGTTCTGTGGCGTGGCACGCCGGCCGGATTCCTGCTGTGCTCTCCTAGTATTACAGCAGCGCACAACATCCGCGAGCCAAAGTACCAACTGAGACCCAGCCGTACGTGAACTACTTTTTTTTGTTTCTGTCCTACCTTATTGATGATACACTTAGCTGCAAATTGCCCGAAATAATGTAGCGTCTTGTTGTTAATAAGTCTTGTCATAACTGTTGTAACTATTTTTTCACTGTATAAAGAACAGCCAACCGGTAGCATAGTATAATATAAAAACCTTGACCAGGTTTCAGTGCTACTATGAATATTACCTTTTCAAGGAAAGTCCCATACACTATGTGATCAAATACGGACATCAGGCTGAAAATGATTTACAAGTTCGTGGCGCCCTCCATCAGTAATGCTGGAGTGCAATATGGTGTTGGCCCTCCCTTAGCCTTTATGACACCTTCCATTCTCGCAGGTATACGTTCAATCAGGTGATGGAAAATTTCTTGGGGAATGGCAGCCCATTCTTCACGGAGTGCTGCACTGATGGGAGGTATCGATGTCGGTCGGTGGCACGAAGTTGGCGTTCCAAAACATCCAAAAGGTGTTCCATAGGATTCAGGCCAGGACTGTGTCCAGGCCAGTCCATTACACGGATGTAATTGTCGTGTAACCACTCCGCCACAGGACGTGCACTAACAACAGCTGTTGAAAAATGCAGTCGCCATCCGCGAACTGCTCTTCAACAATGGGAGGTAAGAAGGTGCTTAAAACATCAGTGCAGGCCTGTACTGTGATAGTGCCACGCAAAACAACAAGGGGTGCAAGCCTCCTCTATGAAAAGTACGATCACACCATAGCACCACCACCTCCGAGTTTTACGGTTGGTACTACACACGCTGGCAGATGACGTTCACCAGGCATTCGCCATACCCACACCCTGCCATCGGATTGCCACATTGTCTACCGTGATTCGCCATTCCACTGTTCAATCGTCCAATGTTTACGCTCCTTACGCAAAGCGAGGCGTCGTTTGGCGTTTACCGGCTGATGATGGCTTATGAGCAGCCACTCGACCGTGAAATCAAAGTTTTCTCGCCTCCCGCCTAACTGTCATAATACTTGCAGTGGGTCCGGATGCCGTGTGCTATTCCTGCGTGTTGGTCTGGATAGATGCCTGCCTCTTACACATTTCGAACCTCTTCAACAGTCAGTGGTCTCCGATCAGTCAACAGACGAGATCAGCCTGGACACTTTTGTTCTGTACATGTCCCTTCACGTTTCCAGTTCCCTATCACATCGGAGTGGAGCTAGGGATGTTTAGGAGTGCGAAAATCCCACGTACAGACGTATGCGAAAATCTCGCGTACAGATGTATGACAAAAGTGACACTCAATCACCTGACCATGTTTGAAGTCCGTGAGTTTCGCGGAGCGCCCCATTCTGCTCTCTCTCACGATGTCTAATGACTACTGAGGTAGCTGATATGGAGTACCTGGCAGTAGGTGGCAGCACAATGCACCTAATATCGAAACTGTATGTTTCTGTGGCTGTCCGGATACTTTTGATCACATAGTGTATAATGAAATAAACGTCTAAAATACTTTATACTTGAGAACATTGAAAAGGAGTACGTGGAATAAAAATGGTACTTAATAACCTTCATGAGACAGTTTACAAGAGCTAAATTATTAGGATCTGAATTTGACCATAGTAGATGATAAAATAACTTTTGATATCATCTGTAAGTCAATGAATACAGATTAGGTTGTGCCTTCGGATTCAACACATCCTCAGTTTCCCTCAGCTTCCCTTCATTCAGCTATTTATCGCGCTATAAAATGGCTCTGAGCACTATGGGACTTAACATCTTAGGTCATCAGTCCCCTAGAACTTAGAACTACTTAAACCTAACTAACCTAAGGACATCACACACATCCATGCCCGAGGCAGGATTCGAACCTGCGACCGTAGCAGTCCCGCTGTTCCGGACTGCAGCGCCTAGAACCGCAAGGCCACCACGGCCGGCATATCGCGCTATAGTCAGCACCATTATCACCAAACTAAAGAAAGAAATTAATTTAATTAAAACAATGGTGTTTAATATGGTTAAGAACATTCATTAGTGGAAAAAATTTTCGAAGCGAAAACTAATAAAAAAATCAGTACTCCAGGCTTTGGTTGACGTTTCCGTTCACTTCTATTTGGGAAAGGTTGTTTCTCCCTTTATGAACTCCGCATTTCCTTACTGATTGCACGCCAGACGGCAGTGCATACCACGTTCGGTTTTGCAGATTTTGTGCAAAGCCTATTAACCTCTTTGCTTATTGTAACATCTTGATAAAAATCGGGATACAGTACGTTCTTCATTCACAGCACGTATTTGTAATTAACCATGTTATTCATTTATGCTACATATTTTCGGAGTCATTCTTATAAAAATTATGCTATTCTTTTTCTACACGTTCAATCCAATGTTTGCTCTTTTAACAAACTGTACCTCTGTAACAGTTTTTATTGTTTGCATGGAGGACTTCATTCCACATTTTCTACTGTTTGTGATGAGCTCCTTAGCTCATTTCTATCATTGTGCTTTTTCCGCTATAAAGTATTTTAGACTTTATTTAATAATATGTTTAAAATGTTATAGGTAACTTTCCTTCTGAAGAAGATACCGTTAGTAGTATAGAACGTGATCATCGTTTTTACATTAAACTTATGCAACCGGTTGGCTGTATACTTTATATAGTGAAAATTATTTACGGTTGCTGCTGTCAGACATGTTTAAAATTGTGGCCTAATTATTGTACCCACTGCTGCTGGCGCTTTCCACCATGGCAGGTAGGACAAGCTGAGCACCTTGAAATGTTTGCCGCGCAGGGAACAGTTAATTTACAGCTGTTCGTTCTCTAAACCATGCTGGGTCACACTGTATCTCCCGGCTCATTATTAAAGTACTACAAATGGTCTTCAAGACAGCGGTACGTTAGGCTTGGGCGTATGTGTAAGCGTCAACCATCATATTACCGTACAGTTATGGTGGACTGACTTAGCAATTAATAAATCAGGACGTAAATGATAAGGTCAGTACCGGAATTTAAAACTAGGCTGCACTCTTTTTACGTTGAGCATTTTGTTGCTGTGTGAGCCCAACAATTTTTAAATTTCGGTAGCCGCTGAGGTTTGAGACTGGCAAAATACAAAATTTTTGTGTATCCGGTAGCTCAAAATGAAAGAATCAAATTTCCCGCAAACATTTTATGGAGAAATGAACGGTTTAAAACTCACTGCCCACTTAATCCTATCTGTTGGTATACGGCTCAGTAAAAGCAATTCTGCAAGAATCGTCGTGTCCTTTCCGGCTACATGAAGACATTCAGAGAAAAAAAAATTCAGCTCTTAAGTTGCTAAATAAGGCACTGCGCTCTTATCCTAGAGTAGCCACGTCCATACCTTCGTCCGACCATCTAAATTTACATTTCCTGTGGTTTTCCTAAACTATTTAATGAGAACTGCGTGATGATTCATTTGAAACAGCCATGCCAGATGTCCTGCCGTATACTGACGAGCATGCCATCCGAATTTTTGCTCCAATGACTTGAGTCGATGGAGAGTTTAAATACTGTGTTTACCTCTTCCAGATCTTTAACAACACATGCCAGTATATGTATCCTTTTACATTAAGGTAATAATGCAAACATCCTTGTTGTTAATCGTAAAGAAAAATGGGCCTCGAAGAGGATTGCACGGGACCCTTCGGGACATGCAGTGTGATTATTGTAAGATGAATACTTCCACAGCAAGGTCCAAAAACAACTGAAACCAAAATATTGTTAATCGAAGTTATTTTCAACATCTTTGGAGTCTAAATGCAAGATCAGATTTCCGTCCCAGTAAACATTTACTCTGTGGAAGACAGATGAGTGTAATGTATTTTTGATTAAACGTGTAGAACAGCATTCCACAAATGAACAACAGCAACGTTTCTTGCCTTTCAGAATCTGCTTTTTATTCATCTATTTTTTAAAGGAAGTCTTGACATGCGGTTCGCAGGCTAATACAAAATTAATAGAGCTATTAGAAACAGTTGTAACTACTTTATGTATATTGATACTTTGCTAGGAAATACAGAAAATGGAAAAGATAGAAAGAAATTTTGAACTATCATTGTGCAAGTGCGGTGATGCGGAAGCCGGGACATGCACGGTAATTCGTTACTGAAAACTTCCATGTCAGTAGTGAAATTAGCGGATCACGTACAGAAAGCATTCTGCATGTTATTGCACTGCAGAGAAGATTTCGTGAGCGATATAGTCAAGCGCCTCCAAATAACACCATGGCATCGACAGTTTGAAGAAACAAGATGTTTGTGCAAAGAAACAAGTATCGGCCGGTAATGTGTATCAGCACAAAACGCTGCAAGAATTCGCCATTCGTTTGAAATAAGTCCAAGGAAATCGATGTATAAAGCCGGAAGGAAGCTACGAATGCCACAAACAACGATTTAGCGTGTTCTCAAACCGAAACTAAGAACGAAATCGTAAACAATTCTAGTTTTACAGGAACTGAGACAAGAAGACTATATATATCAAATGTACGAATTATGCTACAGCAATGCTGGAAGTCATGGCGGAAGAAACATTTACTGAATGTCTAACTGTTAGAGACGAGTCAACCTTCCAGGTCGAAAAGTTAACTGCCAAACATTCGAGTACGGGGTACAGATAAGTCTTCGTGCGTAATTGGAGATTAGCGTCACTCGCCAGAAGTGTTCTGTGTGATGTCAGCTGAAAGACTGTACTGTCCATTTTTCTTCACTCATCTGCATGTGTCAAAAAACAATTACCTGGACTAGCTTGAGCAATTGCTGATGCCACAGCTTGATACGGATTCCACGGGTAGCCTCTTTCAGAAACATGAAGCACCCCCACATTGAGATCAAAATCTTCAAAACCGTTGGACCAGTCGTACTGCACGTGATGACGCTGTGTTCTGCTCTTGGGCACCTAAGTTTCCGGATCTAACATCCACGGGTTTCTTTGTACAAGGTTGGGTGTGAAAGACCTTGTGTATGCACCTTCTTGTTCCACAAAATTTCGGGCGAACTGTCGGATGTTTGCAACTTCCTGCCACAATATTTCGGCGCAGAGTCTTCTGGCCATCTTCAGGTGATACTGGCGAAAACTCTCTGAGCTCTGGTATTTAAGACCCCTCCGGCACACGCGTGGTGGATTCACTCCTCGTTGCACGTGCGCTACTTGAGCGCGTTCGATTCTGCTGCGTCGCGCGCCCTCCGTGGTGAAAACTCGCCGCATCGATATAAATTCGATTGTCTTCCTGCGGTTCCATCACAGACCTACGCCTGCTACGGAGGACACGAAGTTTTTTGACAATTGGATTCCATAGCAAATTCAATTGGTAACTGCCGTCGCGTTAAATAAGAGACTAATTGTCAGATAGCCGTATTTCTACGGATTCATTAATAATAGATCTCCAAAAATTAGACGTATGGGCCACAATTTTTGTCTCATTGTAATTCATGGCATGACCAGTGGAAATACAGTGTTCGGTGATGGCAGACTTACAAGGCTGAAGAAGGCGAGTACGCCGCTGATGTTCTACAATGCGATCCTGCACAGTACGCGTTGTTTGCCCTATATAAGATTTGCCGCATTCACACGGAATCCTGTAAACACCTGCCTTGCGCAGCTCTAGGTCGTCTTTGACAGATCCCAACAGCGACGAAATTTTTGTAGGAGGGCGAAAGATTGCTTTCACTTTATATTTTCTTAGTATTCTGCCTATTTGCGCTGAAATATTATCAATATATGGTAAATAGGCAGTCGTTTTAAAAGCCTCTTCTTTGTTCCGTCGTTTACAGGCCTGCAGCGCTCTCTCCACTTGCTGGGACGAGTATGCATTCTTCAGAAATGCAGTCTGCAGGTGCTCCAGTTCCGTTTGCAAACTATCGATGTCAGAGGATCACCTGAAGATGGCCAGAAGACTCTACGCCGAAATATTGTGGCACAAGTTGCAAACATCGGGCAGTTCGCCCGAAATTTTGTGGAACAATATATACGCCGGGACAGTTTTAAATCTCACATGCACCTTCCTTATCGAAAACACTTTTCTCATTACAGCGCAGTCACCCAGTTTTTGACAAGCTCTTTGACGGAGACGTTTTTTGGTCTAATTACGGAAAGTTCAGTGCTGAGCCGCCCCAAGCCGACAGTCACCTTTTTAACGGAATTCTGCTGTGCGTAACCCATGTCGGACGTGTGTTATTCGACTCGCAGATGTCTTTAAGTTGAAGCCACGACGTTGTTAAGGGTGCGTTGTGCAAGCTTTACGTCTGCTGTCTTTCGCTACCGAATATTTCCGGTGAGTGCCAGGGTCTTTACTATCGATTTTTTATATTTCGTCGCTAGTTTGTCTACTTATGAAAGGCAAGCGGCAATATTTCATGGTAGTGGGCTAGTACATAAGTAAGTAGTTTAAATTACTCAGTTGAATAAAAATAGGGTACAAATTATGAATGCAAAAACTTACATGAGGTTGTGGTTTAAAATTTGACATTTTTACTGGCAGTACAGGAAACAGAGGATAAAAATATTGTTTCCAAAACGAATTTTCACTCTGCAACAGCTTAAGCGCCGAACTGAAACTTTCAAACAGAATAACGTGATTTGCCAGACTGTACTCGAAAGTGGGACCTTTGCTTTCGCAAACGAGTGCTCCATCGACTGAGCTATCTAAGGAAGTTTGTAAGGTAGTAGAAGAGGTACAGGGTCAAGTGAAGCTGCGAGGACGGGTCGTCAGTCGTGCTTGGGTTGCTCAGTCGGTAGAGCACTTGCCTGCGAATGCCACAACTCCCAAGTTCGCTCCTGGTGGGACACACAGTCTTAATCTACGAAGAAGTTTAAATTCGTCAAACATTCCGGTAGAGTGAAAATTCACTCCGGATACAATATTTTTCTACTCTATATTTTCTGCAATACCAATATAAATGTTAAATTTCAATTTGGTCAAAATATTGTGAAACACATGGCTGAAGACTGAGAAGAAAAACTGCTGGTTTTATTTCAGCAGTTCTTTTACAGCTTGTAACTGACGAAAGATTTCGAGATTGATTCAACAAACGCTATGAGGATCAAAAAAGTGTCCAGAAGTAACCTGCCGCAGTTGAAATAAGAGCGAATGACATCAGTATTACAGCAGTAACTATTGAAAGAAAACAAATATAAATTTTTCATTCTTGTTCCTACCACCTTCGCGTTGGAAGACGTCCACTTTCTGGGTCAGTGCACGCCATTTCTTATTCTCTAATGCTTCCCGTGGAAGGAAGGAACGAAGGCAGACTGACTTTAACGTCCGGTCGACAGTGCAGTCATTAGAGACGAACGCTGCCCGTGGAGTTACGCTTACTGGTCTTACGGCAGAGTTGATAGTATCCAGCCACTGTAGTTTAGGTCTACCATGCTGTTTCTGGTCTTAGACAGTGCGATGACAGGCTGAGCTGATGACTTGATGGGCGGTGCCCGTACTGTGTATCCAAACGAACGTTGCCTCCATTCTTGCATCATCTTATTGATTGGAGCCACTCCAGCTATTTGTCGAATAGTTGTATTGCTGACATGATCGAACAGAGAAATGCCTAATGATCTTCTCAGTATCCGAATTTCCATAACATGCAGTAAGTGCTCAGCACTTTTAGATGGTGGCCAACTCTTGGTCACTGGGATACCTCCTAATACCGTGTCAGATCTCGTTCTGTCAGGCGTAGTAAAGCAACTCGACGTGGCACGGACTCAACAAGTCATTGGAAGCCCCCTGCAGAAATACTGAGCCATGCTGCCTCTACAGCCGTCCATAATTGCGAAGATGTTGCCGGTGCAGGATTTTTTTGGACGAACTGACCTCTCAATTGCGCCTTATAAACGTTCGATGGGATTCGTGTCGGGAGATCTGGCTGACCAAATGGTTCAAATGGCTCTAAGCACTACGGGACTTAACATCTGAGGTCATCAGTCCCCTAGACTTAGAACTACTTAAACCGAACTAACCTTAGGACATCACAAACATCCATGCCCGAGGCAGGATTCGAACCTGCGACCGTAACAGCAGTACGGCTCCGGACAGAAGCGGCTAGAACCGCTCAGCCACAGCGGCCGGCGCTGACCAAATCATTCGCTCTAATTGTGCAGAATGTTCTTCAAACCAATCACGAACAACTCTGACCCGGTCACATAGCGCACTGTTATCCATAAAAATTACATCGTTGTTAGGACATATGAAATCCATGAATGACTGCAAATGGTCTCCAAGTAGCCGAACATAACCATTTCCAGTCAATAATCGGTTCACTTGGGCCAGAGGACCCATTCTACGTAAATACTACCCACACTATTATGGAGCCACCACCGCCTTGTACTGTGCCTCGTTGACAAGTTGGGTCCACGGTTTCGTGGGATCTGCATCACACTCGAACCCTACTATCAGCTCTTTCCAACTGAAATCGGGACTCATCTGACCAGACCACGGTTTTCTAGTCATCTCGGGTCCAACCGATATGATCGCGAGCCCAGCAGACGCACTGCAGACGATGTCATGCTGTTAGCAAAACGTTCCGCAATACCTCTCAAGGCTTCTCCTCTAAATTGGGTTTGGAGAGCAGCTTGTGTCGCACGGGCACTGAACCACTGTTTGTGGACTCGGCAACAGTGGGACACAGCGCTCTTATTTGATAAAACCCGAATCAGTCTCCACCCTGACAGTACCGATATTCCGGTGTGGGGGCAACGAGTGCAGTGTTTACACCCTAACTATACTGTAGACGCCCATCCTTACGGTGGCGGTTCAGTCATGTTTTGGGGTGGAATAATGTATGGCCGCAGGATAGCGATCTACCCCTTGTGCCAATACGTGGGACGACATCCTTGTATGCACTGTGCCTCCATTTGGTGAAGATACTGGAACGGGATTCACGCTGATGGATGACAATGAACGCCCCATTCGCCACAACCTTGAGAACACTTTCCTAGCGGAGCATAAAATCAGTCGGATGGAATGGCCTCCATATTCTCCAGCTCTCAGCAGCATTGAGAATGTATGGGTCATACTAAAACGAGCGGTTTGCAATAGTATTGTCCCACTTTGCAGGGCCTTAGAGGCCGACGTGGACGAATGGGAGAATGTCTCAAGTTTATCTGGACAGTTTGGTAAGGAGTATGTCGAACCGCATTCAAAAGTGTCCCCAATAACGAAGGCCATCTGGTTCATACAAAATGTGTTATAAAAGATAACACTGAGAGGACACTGTAGTGCCTACAGTGGAATCTTTTGTAAGGTTTTATTTCTGTTTTTGTTTGTATTTATCATGTGGAAATATCTTTATCTTCTTTGTTTTCGTATGAAAAGAACAAAATCAGTTTTACTATTGTGTCCAGGGTTGCAAAGCAATAGGCAACATTTATTTTTATCACTGTTTGGCATCGTTGTTCGTGTAGAGTCACATGTTCTGACAAATATGACAGCAGTATCAGTCTGAATAAAAACTAAGTCGAGGAGCAGGTGCAAAATACGACGCTCTGTTGCTGACCGACCTCTGTGTCAGCCTTGGCTTATGCGGCGCACGCATCCGTCAATTCTCATCCACGTAGCTACTCAAATGTCTCAGACGCTGACTGCAAAAAATAGCAGTTACATATCTTAACGTCCTAAATACATTCCCAACCGCAGGCCTAATTTCGATATTGATCTAATCGGTGTTTTTAGCTTATGGAATGCACAAATGTGCAGCCTATCTGGAGCGCTATTCTTACATCTACATGATTACTCTGCATTTCACAATTATTGCCTGGCAGAGGTTTCATCGAACTACCTTCAAGCTATTGCTCCACCGTTCCGCTCAGTGCGCGGGAGCTCTGATTTCTCATATTTTGTTTGATGACCATTCCTCCCCATATAGGTTAGCGCCAAGAAAATGTTTTCGCACTCTGTGGAGAAAGATGGTGGTGGAAATTTCGTGAGAAGATCCCACCGTTCAACGAAAAACGCCTTTTCGCCTTTTTTTTCAATGATTGCCACACCAATTCACTTATCATATCCGTGGTGCTCTTTCTCCTATTTCGCGATAGTCAAAACGAGTTGCCCTTATTTGAACTTTTTCGATGTCTTCCGTCGATCCTATCTGACGAATATCCAACACCAAATAGTAGTAGTCCAGAAGAGGAAGTACACGCATAGTGGAGTAAACTTGTTGCACTTTCTCACCGTTCTGCGAATAATCGAGGTCTTTTGTTTGTTTTACCCACAACATTATCTATGTGATCGTTCCAACTTCAGTTATTCGTAATTGTAATCCCTAAGTATTTAGTTGAATATAAAGCTCTTAGATTTGTGTGATTTACCGTATAACCTAAATTCATCGGATTCCTTTTGGTACTCATGAGGATGACTTCACACTTTTCATTGTTTAGAGTCAGTTTATTCGCACCATGCAGATATCTCGTCTAAATCGTTTTGCTATTTGTTTTGATCACCTGATGACGTTACAAGACGGTAAATGACAGTATCATCTACAAGCAATCTATGAGGGCTTCTCGGATTGTCTCCTAAATTGTTTGTGTAGATCAGGAAAGGTAAAGGGCTTATATAACTTCCTTGGGGTACGCCAGATATTACTTCTGTTTTACTCGATGACTTCCCGTCAGTTATTACTAACTGTGACCTTACTGACAGGAAATCACGAATCCAGTTGCACAACAGAGATGATACTCCATAGGCTCGCAATTTGATTAAAAGTCGCTTGTGGGATGCGGTGTCATAAGCCTTCTGCAAATCTAAAAATATGGAATCAGTGTGTCATCTCCCGTCAATAGCATTCATTACTTCGTGAGCATAAAGATCTAGTTGTCTTTCACAAGAACGATATTTTCTAAATCAATGATGGCTGTTTGTCAATAAATAAATTTCTTCGAGGTAACTGATAATAATTCTCAAACACATTGTGTATTCCAGAATAGTACTGCAAATCGACGTTAGCGATATGGGTCAGTAATTCATTGTCTTACTCCTATTTCCTCCAGGCATTGGTGTGACTTGTGCAACACTCCAGTCCTCAGGTACGGATCTTTCAACAAGCGGTCGGTTGATTGTTAAATACGCAGCAAACTTTGAGAGGAATCTGGCTAGTACGTAATCACAACCGGAGGCCTTGCTTTTATCAAGTGATATAAGCTGGTTTGCTACACCGAGGATATCTACTACTAAGTTATTCATGTTGGCAGTTGTTCTTGGCTCCATTTGCGGAATATTTACTTCGTCTTAGACGAGCTGCATGTTATATCTGACAAAGCACTCATGATAGGACGTGTACAGCCATTATTTAGCAGTCCTCTTACAAGTATTGTGATGCTGGCATTATATCCCAGCATAAACGAATTTTGGATGTGCACAACTAACCGACTGATCAGCCAGGATGCTATACTGACGATACAAGGTGAACGTCACGACCTGACGGTCGGCCTTGAAAATCGGCAACACTGCCCTTTGAGCAGCACGAGACGGAAGAAATCGCTGAACTACGAGCAATCTTTCTCTGCCTCATATCACTAGCTGAAGTCGTAATGTGGCCATCTGCATGCGCCGATCTTGGCGGCTTGGCAGACGCCGTCGCGCAGCATTGAGGTCGGCGTGGAAATAGCAGTCAGCTGTGGGAGAAAGCGAGCCCACTCCTCTACCCGCAGGTTGGTTTCGGGGTCTGACAGCTCCACTGAGAGGCCGACGAGAAAGTCTTTCTCACAGACCCTTAGTGTAATGGGCACTTTCCGCTTCGTGGCGCTACTTCTTCGTGTTCCTCCAGCCCGAGTGCTGCCTCGCCCATCCAGTTGCAGGAGAACTAAGAGATCAACATTGAATCACATAAACAGCGTTATTGAGTCTTATTCTTGAATTATTACCACAGATTTCATTAATGTTGTGTGTCACATAAGGCAACACAGAACAGTCTCGAAACATGCCCTGAACGTTTATATTACTACTCTGAAACTTAACAAAGCACGCCACAGAATCACACAGACAGCATACCGCTAACGTCTATTTTCCTCCAAACTGACGCGGAGCTAACAATTTGTCTTCCATATTCACTTAAAAAATTGTATTTGAGTGTGCTATAAGGTCTGTTAAGTCAGCCGTGGTTTTCAAAAAGACCAGGCGAGTAACCGAAGAAAGTTCCGAGCTCACCAATATTGGAAATGTATTTTTCCAGTAAAAAGTACGTAAATTCTTTGACGGGATTCCATTAATTAAATCAGTGTTTCAATTCTTGCCTCAATACTGGTCATAGTTCAATCACCAAGGATTGCACAACATTATACGACACAATATAAGACTGCTTCGTACAATCTAATCGGAACGCAAGTAACGAACTTAAACTCGTTAATCGTAATGCAGCTCACAGTTTAATAATACTTCAGTATGCTGAGAAATTAACGCACTTGTACTCAGATTACGAACTTCCGATACCAGCGACGTCGCACTCACGGCCGCTTTCATCGGTAGACTCCACCAAGTACCTCGTCAGCCGCAGTGGAGTCTGTCTTTTTCTTTTGACCAATCACAGTCCAGGAAAGGTAGCACTAACATGATAACTCTATGTTACGTCAGCCAATGAGACATGGAGACAGTGTATCCATGTTAATACACGTATCAGGTTGCGACTATGATGCAATTTCCTACTCAACATTAGGGGGCTCGCCCTGGGGCAATTAGCGATAAATGTTACAATTTGACAACAGCCTCTTTACCCAAATTATCATAAGTTATATCACTCACTTTTTGTACTTTTTACTGATGTTTATGCAGATAACGGAAAGTAGTTCCGATGAGCGAATCGTAAACATTTTTATCTTTAAAATGCAAACTGCCTTTATAGCAATGAACATTACGTACTGTACATCAGGAACCCGTCAGTAACCTTTGAACTACACAGCCGCTCCATAGCACATCCGTAGGGACACAGTACTGACAGGGGAAACTCCTCCCGGCAACCCCCCCCCCGTCACATTTAGTGGTTAGATGGCCCATTGCATAAAACCGAACACAGATGAAGCGTGAAAACAGGAAGAAGGGGTACTGAACTGTGAAAAAAAGAAGCACGGCCCAAGATCAACATGTGTAACATTTTACCACTAAATCTGAAGGTGTTGCGATGGGGATTTTCCCTTGTGTTTAAAAATAAAATAAAATGAAATGACAGTGTGGCATTGTTGGCCGGGACGCCCCTCAGAGGAAGTTCGTCCGCCGGGTTACAAGTCTTATTTCAGGTGCCGGCCGCTGTGGCTTCAGTCCGGAACCGCGCTGCTGCTGCGGTCGCAGGTTCGAATCCTACCTCGAGCATGGATGTGTGTAATGTCCTTAGGTTAGTTAGGTTTAAGTAGTTCTAAGTCTAGGGGAAGGATTGAGAGGTGGCATGAGCCCCCTCTCATATTTCTATCTTACGATTCTCCTCTATAATTGCATGCGGTGGAACGTTGCTATTCCTTCACACGCGGACTTCCCACGCAGCGTCTCTCGTCACCTGGGTGGTCCGGTGACAGGCGGGCACTGCTGATTTTGAAAGGGTAAGCCGACGGGTGTGAGAGAGTCGAGTGAATGCTTTCCAGACGCCGACATTGTCAAAAGACACGCCCGGAGAGGTCTGAAGTAGCGGCTGGGCTAGAGGTTCCGTTACTTCGCAGAAACTTAGCGAAAACACTTTCTGGCGAGCTACCAGCGAGGCGTGGGAATGACTTGTGTACCCAGGCAGTTGTGGCGGGAAAATTACCGCGCTTTCTGCAAAATAGTAACTGTGATTGGCTTGCTCAGGGCATAGCTCCGTGACGTAACAAAATCAGCGAAGAAATTGGCGCCAAGAATCTCCATTGGTGGAATGGTAGTGTTCCGGCAATAGAGTGGAATTCTCCGCCGGTTTTCGAGTTGCTGATTGGAACGGTTAACCACGGCCACTGTCGTGGGGGCGGGAATGTTCTGTGTTCGGTTTTGTACGGGTGCTCTTGTGGTAGTCGTCTCTCGCCTTCCGGTGGAAGTAGGTTACAAGACTGAGCTCTCGCTGCTCGGGTCAGCCTGCCTTCCGTGGGCTGCCTAATATACTTTTATTTAATTGTAACTGTTTGACGAAATTGCTGAAGTTTCGACTTCAACGTAACTTTCCGTGTACAGTTGGCAATTGAGCGTTCTGTGTACAAGAGGCCTATGTTGTCTGTCTTGAGCAGTTTTGGCTAATGTTGACTGTATCGGAGTTACTGGGTGACTTCGCTTGTTAAAATCAATCACTGTACCGTCAGTGATTGTGTGGTGAGCTTTCTTCGTCTCCCTCAGAGGCGCATTTGTATTGCTAGGAAGTCTTTAGTCTGGAACAACCAGGCCAGGATAATTTGTTTCGGGCTATCCCGCAATGTTATCATCACCACGACGGGCCGTCGAAGCAACCAGCCATCGCCTCCGGTACGCCAAATCGTGTTCTTGCAGTTAAGAAGACAGATTGGTAATGTATGTCCGCAGCACCGGCAGACAGGGATTTTCCTAGGTGATAATCAGAGCGCGCCTGTTCATCTTTTTCTAACTTTGTTCTGTCTTGGGTAGCAGCAATTAATGTTGGGTTGGCTATGTGTTTTCTCTTAAGATTTGAGTTGCAAGGAATTGGCTCCACATACCACTTCGTCATAATCCTCACAATCTAGTTTAGGGACAACTTCACATTCACAGCGTTTGTTTGAGTATCCAATTTGAGCCAATTTGATGTATTGTAAATGTTTCATGTGTTTTTGTTTATTATTTTGTGTTTAGTCTTAATAAATCATATTGTTAATCGGTAGAGCAACCCTATCATTCCTCACTATGTTAATGAAACCTTCGTTTATTTAACTTATTTATCAAATTAAATTATTGCAGGTGCCAAACTCTCTTCTACTCCACTGCCAGGGTTGATTAGAGTCAGTTCGCGTATTTTTTTTTTTTTTTAATCCTTGTGCAACAGCAAAAGTTGGAGTTAGAATAGGGGGGGGGGTTTAGACCATCATTTACATATGTAGATTCTAGAAGAATTTAGTGTTAAATACGCTGCTAGCCCTGGCACCTCGCAGGATGACCTCAGATATTAAGTCCCATAGTGCTTAAAGCCATTTGAACCATCTGAACTTATTTCAGGTGACGCCACATTGGGCTACTTGCGTATGGATGATGATGATGAAGAGGATAACAGAACACATATTCCACGAGGGGATAAAATCTCCAAGGCGGCCGGGAATCGAACCCGTGCCCGCTGAATGGCAGGCAAACAAAAAATGGTTAAAATGGCTCTGAGCACTATGGGACTTAACATCTGCGGTCATCAGTCCCCTAGAACTTAGAACTACTTAAACCTAACTAACCTAAGGACATCATACACATCCATGCCCGAGGCAGGATTCGAACCTGCGACGGTAGCAGTTGCGCGGCTCCGGATTGAGCGCCTAGAAGCGCGAGACCACCGCGGCCGGCGCAGGCAAACACGTTACCACGCAGCTAAGCAGGCGGACTCCCTTATGAGCGTAACCGTGTTAAATGGGGACGTCACACTTTGATGTCTTGTCGCTCGACCGTAACTCAAAGCATCATATTCCGTGTGAACACGTGCAGATTTACGGTACTGTTTCGAAGTAGACTAAATCAAAAGTCTATACCTGCCGACATCGGCGCTAACTTTTTCTCCACCTCCCTGCATCAACCGTTTCTACATGCCCCTCATCTGGCAATATTTCCGAAATGCGATTATTATCTACCCGTTTTTCTGATTGGTTTCCTGAACTATACAAATACACTATAGCAATAGTTAATGGCCTTTCAGAGCATGACATGTAGTTCCTTCTGTTAAATGTTAATAGTGAACAAGATATAAAATCTGTTAAATCTCAAGAGGTTAATCAGTAAGCCAAAAATTGATTATTTTTGGAAACTCTTCAGAGACATTCACTGGAGTAATGTTTACAGTGTTTATGACATGAATGAAAAATATAACACTTTTGCTAATAAAGTGCTTATCTTATTAGAATACTGTTTCCCCCAAAACTAACCAAGGTTAGAGAAAAGTGTACAAAAAAGCCATGGATTACTCAAGGAATAGAGGTATCTTGTAAAACAAAAAGAAAACTGTATCTGTCAGTCCGAAACAGCTCTGATGTTGATGCTATAGCACATTACAAGAAATACTGCAAAGTATTAAAGACTATAACACGGACATCAAAGCAAATACATTACAGGGAAAAGATAGTCATATCAGATAACAAAATAAAGACAATATGGGATATAGTGAAGGAGACCGGTAGAACAAGACATGAAGAGGGACAAATAGCATTAAGAGTAAATGAAACATTGGTGACAGATGTGTACGAGTTTTGCAGAACTTTTTAACAAACATTTTATAACTACTACTGAAAAGATGGGGTTGTCAGGTTCTGTAGATGGTGACATGGGATACCTCAGACTAGACATTTCAAGTAACTTCGATAATATGAATTTGACTCTCACTACCCCAGCAGAAATAATATCCATCATAAAATCTTTAAAATCAAAAACGTCTAGTGGATATGATGAAATATCAACAAAGTGATTCTGAGTTAAGTAACATATTAAGCTATCTGTGTAACCAGTCGTTTATCAGTGGAAAATTTCCTGAATGGTTGAAATACGCTGAAGTTAAGTCATTGTTTAGTAAGGGAAATAAAGAAATAGCGTCAAATTTCCGTCCAGTTTCACTTTTGCCAGCATTCTAAAAAATTTTAGAAAAGGTAATTTACAATCGGCTTTATAACCATCTTATCACAAATAACATAGGTCAAAGACGCAGTTCGGATTTCTAAAGGGTTCTGACATTGAGGAGGCTATCTACACTTACAGTGAAAATGTGCTTCATTCATTAGACAAAAAAAAAAAAAAAAAAAAAAAAAAAAACCGCAGGCAACTGGTGTATTTTGTGATCAGTCAAAGGCATTTGACTGTGTAAATCACAATATCTTTTTAAGTGAATTAGAATATTATGGTGTAACAGGAAATGCTGCAAAATGGTTCAAATCTTATATCTCTGGCAGGAAACGATGCGTGTTGTTAGGAAAGAGACATGTATTAAGCTATCAGGCATCATCCAACTGGGAACTGTATTAAGCTATCAGGCATCATCGAACTGGGAACTTATTACATGTGGGGTCCCACAAGGTTCCATCTTAGGGCCCTTACGTTTTCCTGCGTATATCAATGACCTTTCACGAGTAACATTACCACATGCAAAGTTAGTATTGTTTGCCGATGATGCAAACATTGCAATAAATAGAAAATCAAGTGTAGTCTTAGGAAGATTGGCTAATAACATATTTGTGGACATTAATCGCTCGTTCCTAGCCAATTCTTTGTCACAAAACTTTGAAAAAAAAAACACACTACATGCAGTTCAGAACTTGTAAGGGGTGTTCTACGAGTATATGCCTAACATATGATAAGCAGATAGAAGAAATTGACAGTGTTAAATTCTTGGGATTACAGCTTGATAATAAATTCAACTTGGAGGAGCACACCAAAGAACTGATGAAATGTCTAAACAAACCTCTATTTGCAATGCGAAATCTGTCAGACATAGGGGATATAAAAATGAAAAAGCTGGTATACTATGCTTACTTTCACTTCATAATGTCATACAGGGTTATTTTTTCGGGTAATTCGTCAAGTCAAGCTAAAGTTTTCTGGGCACAAAAACGTGCAATAAGAATTGTATGTGGTGTGAACTCAAGAACATCCTGCAGAAGCCTGTTTAGAGAACTAGGGATACTAATCACTGCATCCCAATATATTTATTCCTTAATGAAATTTTTCATTAAAAATATATCACTTTTTCAAATCAACAGCTCAGTCATGGAATCAGTACTAGAAATAAGAATAATCTTCACAAGGATTTAAAGTCAGTTACTCTTGTATAAAAAGGTGTGCACTATTCAGGAACAAACATTTTCAATAACTTGCCAACAGCCATAAAAGCTTAACAACAAATGAAATTCAGTTTAAGAGAAGCCTAAAGGATTTATTGGTGGCCAACTCATACTCCATTGATGAATTTCTCATTAGAACCATAAGTACAATCTAACTTCTGCACCATTTCAGTGCAGTAATGTGTTCATTGAAAATAAGTATTGTAGTAGTTCTATTATAAGTTTATTACCTTATAAATAAAAACAATTTTTTTTAAATTTTAAATTCAATGGATTATGCAGTCTAAATAAATGACTTATAAAATGATCCTTTCATATATTGTTCAATAAAAAAAGTTTTAGTTGTAAATATTTGTCATTTATTATTGTTTTTCTGACATGTACTACATCCTGGAGGACCATCTCACTACAGATGAAATGGAATGAAAGTAAATCTAATCTAAACAAAGATATCTCTGGATACTTGAGATATGAATAAGGAAATTTCAAATCCAGCAGTAAACAGAAAAAGAACAATGACTGTGGCCAGAATCAATTTTCATTCTGAAGTGGAGTGTGCGCTGATTTGAAATTTCCTACCAGATTTAAACTGTACTTCAGACCGGGACTCGAACCTGGAACCTTGGTTTTCCCTGGGTAAGAGCTCTACCAGCTGAGCTATCAAAGAACGACTCAAAAAACGCCCTCGCAACTTTACTTTCACCAGTACCCCATCTCTTACCTTTCGAACTTCACAGAAGTTGTCCTTCATACCTTGCAAAGCTAGCACTCATTGATGAAAGGATATTGCAGAGACATGGCTTAGCCACAGCCTGCGGGTCTGTTCTAGAATTAATTTTCACTCTGCAACAGAGTGTGCGCTGGTATGCTTGGATAGCTCAGTCGGTAGAGCACTTTCCTCGCAAAGGCAAAGGTCCAGGTTCGAGTCCCAAGGGGGCACACGATTTTAACCTGCCAGGAAGTTTCAAGACAATGACTGTGAGTATCGGCACATTAAACATCCACCTTCATACATATATCCACAGTCACATAAAATGTGAGACCACAAGGATGCATAACTAAGGTTAAAATATGTTGAAACAGTGCATCCCTGGTACATCATGACTGTGAATATCGGTACATTAAACATCCACCTTCATACATATATCCACAGTCATTGTCTTTTTCTTAACTACCACTGGCCTTGATTTTCATTAATAGTACGTGTTACAGTTAAAGTGGCTGGAAAGGAACTGTACGTCATTTCAGCACATTTTACAAAAACTGATAATACTTTCACCCCGACAGTTACGAGTTAATGCTGTCAGACAAAACTGCATGTTAAACGTATCAGTTTAACTAAAGTTGCTCAGAAGTAGTCAATTATTTGAAGTAACGATGTAACAAATTCAACTTCTTCTATTTTCACACGTTCCTCTTCACGGGGCATCCACTACAGTTGTAAAAGTTGTTTATTTTTAAATAGGAAAGCACTATCCTGTTTAGGACATATGTCTCATCTTCAAGTGCATCTGCAACAATATTTAAAAGAATAAGATAATCAAAGCTACATAGAACCAACAGAAATTCTAAGGAAAAAATATCCTATACCTAAATAAAATGTGAGACCACAAGGATGCTTAACTAAGGTTAAAATATGTTGAAACAGTGCATCCCTGTTACATCACATGCAAGAGAATATCCTCTTCAACCCTAGGTCTGCCGTATCACAGATCGAGCATTTTTCCAATAGACAATGAATTGCCAGAGTTGAGATAGCATAAAGGAATCCTAAAACCCATGGCAAATAGGACTATAAACATCTGGATGGTATAATTCTTACCTACAGAACCACCAAGTTATCTTTTTGGAGTATTTTTAATGTGATAACTTTTATTCATCAGTGTGTTTCATACAACTTTCTACATTAACGTTAATATCGTTTGCGGTGTCTGTATCGTGCGGCAGCACCGAAAGTAGAATAGATTAGGAAGAATAAGGTAGCAAGCAAAGCACACCTCCGCATCCTGGCCCTATTGGGCCTTTCGGAACCAAGAGACCACCACCGTGCCACCCTCTGGTAATGGCGTCACCGGATGTGGTATGGAGGAGCGTGCGGTCAGCACACACCGCTCTCCCGGCCGTTGTCGGCTTTCTTGACTTTGGAGTCGCTCCTTGTCACGCAAGCACCTTCTGAGTTGGCATAAAGAACATGGGACTTCTAGTTCCCCCACAAGGAAAAATCCACGGCACTACCCGGTATCGAACACGAGCCAGACATGTTGACAACTGAGCTACGGAAGCGCCAACAGAAAGGTGCGTCACTCAGTAAAAGTAGTTGAGACGATAAAAGCGTGTATACAATTTAACCATCTACACTCATGCTCATGAATTAAGGATAATGCTGATACATGGTGAAACAACGCTCTGGTGGGCGGTTAGCGGGTTTAAATCACCTCGGGGTGCGCATTTGACCTGCGGTCGCCGCAAGGTGGCGCTGGCAGCAGTCCACATACACAGAGGTGTGTTGGTGCATGTCAGAGAATGGTGCAACAAGTAAGTGTGCAGACGTTTTCAGACTTGCTAATGGTGACTGTGTGTTGAAATGGCTCCAAGAACACATATTGATGACGTTATGAGGGGTAGAATACTAGGGCAACTGGAAGCTGGTCAAACATAGCAGGTCGTAGCACGGGCCCTCCGTGTGATACAAACTGTGATCTCAAGACTATGGCAACGATTCCAGCAGACAGGAAACGTGTCCAGGCGCTACAGTACAGGATGTCCACAGCGTACAGCACCACAAGAAGACCGATATCTCACCATCAGTGCCCACAGACGGCCACGGAGTACTATAGGTAGCCTTGCTCGGGACCTTACCGCAGCCATTGGAACAATTGTCTCCAGACACACAGTCTACAGACGACTAAACAGACATGGTTTATTCGCCCGGAGACCTGCAAGGCGCATTCCACTGACCCCTGGTCACAGGAGAGCCCGTAAAGCCTGGTGTCAAGAACACAGCACATGATCATTGCAACAATGGCCCCAGGTTATGTTTACGGACGAGTCCAGATATAGTCTGAATAGTGATTCTCGCCGGATTTTCCTCTGGCGTGAACCAGGAGCGCGGAGCGGTTCTAGGCGCTACAATCTGGAACCGCGCGACGGCTACGGTAGCAGGTTCGAATCCTGCCTCGGGCATGGATGTGTGTGATGTCCTTCGGTTATTTAGGTTTAAGTAGTTCTAAGTTCTAGCGGACTGATGACCAAAGAAGTTAAGTCCCATAGTGCTCAGAGCCATTTTTGAACCAGGAGCCAGATACCAACCCCTTAATGTCCTTGAAAGGGACCTGTATGGAGGTCGTGGTTTGATAGTGTGCGGTGGGATTATGATTGGTGCACGTACACCCCTACATGTCTTTGACAGAGGAACTGTAACAGGTCAGATGTATCGGAACGTCATTTTGCACCAGTACGTCCGTCTTTTCAGTAGTGCAGTGGGTCGCACCTTCCTCCTGATAGATCATAACTTACGGCCCCACCGAGCTACCATCTTGGAGGAGCACCTTGAAACAGAAGGTACCTTCGAATAGAATGGCCTGCCTGTTCTCCAGACCTAAACCCCATCGAGTACGTCTGGGATGCTCTCGGTCGACGTATCGCGGCACGTTTTCAAACCACTAGGACACTTCAGGAGCTCCGACAGGCACTGAAGCAAGAATGGGAGGCTATACCCCAGCAACTGCTCGACCACCTGATCCACAGTATGCCAACCCGTTGTGCGGCTTGTGTGCGTGTGCATGTTGATCATATGATAGTAAACAGTGGCGTTTTGTAGCACATGTGTTTCGGGACGGTTTTCTCAACTTATCACCAATACCGTGGACAGATCTGTGTCGTGCGTGTTCCCTATGTGCCTATGCTATTAGCGCCAGTTTGGTGTAGTGCCACGTTGTGTGGCACCACATTCTGCAATTATCCCTAATTTATGAGTACGAGTGTAGATACCTCTCCATACAATGTCGTATTCTGCTATCTTGTCACTGATTAATGTGGCGCAGACGTAACACGCAGTAGCGCTGTTACTCGCTCAACAAAAGGAAGTCGTGTGTCACGGTGAAAATACTGTTTAACGTAAACAGAATGTTCCGTTTGACAGAGTTAAACAACCAACAGAAGGCAAAGGTGAAGAGGTGAAGAGGTGAAGAGGCAGCGCTCGTAGTACGTGGCCAGCGGCGTCGCTTTGGCAGCCAACAGCAGCAGCAGCGGCGAGCGGCCTTGGCCTGCCGACGTGGGGTCACTGCCACTGGGGCAGCGGGACAGCGCAGCCGGCAGCTCGCTCTCAATGGCCGCGCTGCCCACGTCCGCGTCTCACGCAGTACCCCATATCTCCAGGCACGACCATAAAGCGAAAGCGTAGCAATTACACGACCATGGTTTAACAAGTGGGACGAATTCGCCTAAATATACATTTCTTTTCAACAAGCCACCAGTGAGACCATAAATGCGAAAGTGAACTCTCGATTATGTCCCATAAATGTTACAAGGGCGATCTGGGTGGCCAAATGATTCGCTTGAATTGTCCAGAATGTTCTTCAAATCAGTTGCGAACAGTTATGGCCTGGTGATATGCTGCATAGTCATCCATAAAAATTCCATCTTTGTTTGGCTGCAGGTGATCTCCAAATAACAGAACATAACCATTTCCAGTCAATGATCGGTTCAGTTGGACCGGACGACCCAATCCATTCAATGTAAACACAGCTTACACTATTATGGGAACACCACAGTGCCTTGGTGACAACTTGGGCCCATCCGGGTCCGATTCCCGGCGGGGTCAGGGTTTTTCACCTGCCTCGAGATGACTGCGTGTTTGTGTTGTCCTCATCATTTCATCATCATCATGAAAGTGGCGAGATTGGGCTGAGAAAAGGTTCGGAATTTGTACGGGCGCTGATAACCGCGCAGTTGAGCGCCCCACAAACCAAGCATCATCATCATCATCATCATCATCAACTTGGGCCCATGGCTTCGTGGGGTCTGCACCACATCCGGACCCTACTAAACAGCCCTTGGTAACTGAAATCGGGACTCATCTGACCAGGCTAGGGTTTCCCAGTCGTCCAGGGTCCAACATACATGGTCACGAGCCCAGGAGAGTAGCTGCTGGCGATGTCGTGCTGTTAGCAAAGGCACTTGCGTCGGTCGTGTCCTGACATAGCTCATTAACCCCAAATTTCGCAGCACTGTCCTAACGGATACGTTCGTCATATGTCCCAATCGATACCTGCGGTTATAACAGGCAGTGTTGCTTGTCTTTTAGCACTGACAACTCTCACGAACACCACTACTTTCGGTCGTTAAGTGGAGGCCGTCGACCACTGCGTTGCCTGAAATTTGGTATTCTCGGCATACACTTGACACTGTGCAGCGCGGAATACTGAATTCCCTAACGATTTCCGAAAGGGAATGTCCTATGCGTGCCGGCCGGAGTGGCCGTGCGGTTATAGGCGCTTCAGTCTGGAACCGCGGGACGGCTACGGACGCAGGTTCGAATCCTGCCTCGGGCATGGATGTGTGTGATGTCCTTAGGTTAGTTAGGTTTAAGTAGTTCTAAGTTCTAGGGGACTTATGACCTCAGCAGTTGAGTCCCTTAGTGCTCAGAGCCATTTTTTGTCCTATGCGTCTAGCTCCACCTGCCATTCTGCGTTCAGAGTCTGTTAATTTCTGTCATGCTGCCACAATTACGTCGGGAACCTTTATCACATGAATCAGCTGGGTACAAATGACAGCTCCGCCAGTGCACTGCCCTTTTATACCTTTTGTACGCGATACTACCGCCATCCTTACATGTGCACATCGCTATGCCATGACGTTTATCACCTCAGTGTACAGCAGTGACGCCCTCTGAAAATCGAGTATGACATTCACTATGCCCTAAAGACGGCGACATGCTACGCTAAGTAACAAGCCACCACGCTCCACTGTTGCTCCTCGGTGCCAGTATATACCTCTCTCGCTCGAACCAACGCTATAGTGGCTTTCTTGATATTATTTTGTAACTTTTGTTTTTAATTAATTATTGATCACAAGTGAAACCTAATATTAAATACTATAGCACTCTTTCCTCCAGATTTCGGTGTTTAATATACGTTTTCTCGTTTTTTCGTAAATTTTTAATGTAGAATTAATTTCAATTAATGAGTCAAATTGTGGCTCCTTCCATTGACATGATTACGCTACGGCCTTCCTCCTCATTTGTGTCCTCATTACAAGCTTTGACTAATCGACGTTCAGATCCATACCTTTATTTATGCCCGTAAGTAGGATCCAGTCGGAGTCTTTGATTTCCACTCGTTAGTTGAAGTGGTGGGCAGGAAAGGTGTACCAACACACATCTTATTGTGTGTGCCAGAGCGTACTTTTGGTACCATTGCCTTCCCATTTCTTCCTTCCCTTTCTCAGTCACGAATTGTGCGTGGGGAGAATAACTGTCGCTAAACACGCGTATGAGCTGTAATTATTTTGATTTTCTCATCGTGGTAATTTACAGGATCGTACGTGCCAGGCGTCATGCGTCGCTCGAATATTCTTGGAACGGACGCGTTTGGAATTACAACAGTGATCCCCTGACGAATCGCGCCGATCTTCGTTAGATATTCTCTCTCTCTCTCTCTCACTCTCTCTCTCTCTCTCTCTCTCTCTCTCTCTCTCTGTCTCCTACTAATAACCAAGAATTGGTCGAACAAGTAATGTTTTGTAAACCACTTACTATATGTCCTATAGATTTTTCAATGAATCTCATCTTACCGTCTGCTTTTTCTACAGTTTGTTTTATGTAGCCATTTCACTTTAGGTTCCTCGGGATGATTACATATAGGTATTTTAGTATAAGGAGCAGTCAAATGAAAACTAGACAGATCGAAAAAGTGAGTAACCTGTTTACTATTTCAAAGTAATCGCTGTAACTATTAATACATTTGTCTCACTGTGAGACAAGTCTGTCAGTGCCTTCATGGAAAAATGTTGGCGGTTGTCTACAAAACCATGATTGTACCCTGGCGTGCACCTCTTCGTTCGAGGCAAATAGACGACCACTTACGTCTTTCCTCAGGGCTCCAAAAACATTGATAACACATGGCGAGAGATCGGGAGTGCGTGGGCGATGTGTAAGCGATACCTCTACAGCGTAGTCGAAATAATCTGCCGACAAAATGCCCGACCACATGTCGCCAAGTTAGTTTCGACTACGCTGTAGAGGTATCGCTGGGAAGCCCTTACACACCGTCCACGCAGTCCCGATCTCTCGCCATGTGTTACCCATGTTTTTGGAGCCCTGAGGAAAGACGTAAGTGGTTGTCGATTTGCTTCGGACGAAGAGGTGCACACCAGGGTACAATCATGGTTTTGTAGACAACCGCCAACATTTTTCCATGAAGGCACTGACAGACTTGTCTCACAGAGGGATAAATCTATTAACAGTTATGCCGCTTACTTTTGAAATAAAAAGAGTTTAATTAATTTTACGCGGCTGCCTCGTTTCCATTTGACTGCCCTTTATATGCCCTGCGATTTTTTACCAGTAGTATCTTCGAACACTGGATCTCTTCGGCCAATTATGCGCAGTGCCTTACATTCATTTACGTTCAAGGTCAACTGCCTGTCAACACCAGACGACCGTAACAAAATTCCGGAAGGCCTGCGGAGAATCTTCCAGCATTTCGCTACGGTCTTCCTGTATTGCAAAGCTTTGTGTCGATGACAATAACGACCACGAACAGTCTCACGGAAGCTCCACATTATCCACTAAATCATTAATGTTCATTCAAAGCAATGACCTGTAACACTCCCTTAAGTTTCTCCCGAAATTATATCTGGCGGTTTTGTTCCGTTAAGATCAACGTTTCAAGCTCTATGTGCAAGCAAGGCCTGAATCTAGGCACAAATCTGGCCCGGCATTCAGTATACTCTACCCTTTTTTTTGGAAAAAAAAGATAGAGTGGAACTGTCTCGAATGCCTTCCGGAAGACGAGGAACATGGCGCTAAGAACAGCGGCAGAAGATGACGGACAGGAAGTCGCAATCAATAAAAGCAGCTGCAAGACCGTTGTAACCCCTCATCGCCATGAAGTCTGCTTAACACTTCTCCGTATAGGGAACAGACACTGGCTTATTTGCTTCTGACATGCCTCTCTTTTGTAACTATATTTTAACCGTCTTCATTTCACAAGAAGTTTTTGTAAGGCAGCTGATAACAATGGCACTCAGCAGCAAAAACATACAAACAAACAGAATCATAATACCGTCCTCTTTTCTTTTTATTGTTCTGGTTTTAGTTCCTGCAAACACGAATACTCTTCGGAACAAGCTTCTGCTAAACCTACCGTGGCAACGATTTGGAACCCACGCTTTACATTCACAATGCGCCAATGCAGCCTTTAGAAAGAGAATAGTTTAATGTAGTCGTTATAAGGCACAGAAATGAATGAAAACGAACAGGCGGTCCGTCCCCAGACAAAAGCGGACAAATCAGCATCTCAGCGATGAGTTAACAACACTGGTCGACATCAGACCAAGCTATCTGCCGAACAGTTCCCCATGTTGCAGAAGGAAAGAGCGTAAACAGATCAGGTATTCCCTACATTAAATCACTGCACATAATGACCGTGATCAGCGTCCGAAAGTTTGCCGCAAGAATTTGGGTACGTTATGTACAACGAAAGGAAATGCTGTATAGAAAGAACTGAAAGTAGACTACGGTTCCACGTCAAGACGGCGCCACAAAAACTGAGCACAACTTCGGAATGAGAAAGAATGTAACAAAGGTTCGGTTGTGTCCTTTCAAAAAGAATATGCCTAACACATGTCATGGTTGCAAAATATGTCTTTATAGAAGAATTGAAAAACTGGTAGAAGCCGACCTTGGGGAAAATCACTTTGGATTCCGGAGAAATGTGGGAACAAGTAAGGCAATACTGACCCTACAACTTATTTTCAAAAAATGTTCAAATGTGTGTGAAATCTTATGGGACTTAACTGTTAAGGTCATCAGTCCTTAAGCTTGCACACTACTTAGCCTAAATTATCCTAAGGACAAACACACACAACCATGCCCAAGGGAGGACTCGAACCTCCAACTTATTTTAGAACGCTGGTTACGGAAAGGCAAACAAACGTTTATAGCATTCGCAGACTTAGAGAAAGCTTTTGACAATGTTAACTGGAATCTCTCTCAAATTCTGAAGGTAGTAGGGATAAAATACAGAGAGCGAAAGGATACTTACAACTCGTTCAGTTAACCAGCCGGCAGTTACAAAGAGTCGAGGGGCATCATGGAAGAGAAGCAGTGGTTGAGAAAGGATTGAGATAGGGTTGTAGCCTTATCGCCAATGCTATTCAATCTGCACATTGAGCAAGCAGTAAAGGAAACAAAAGAAAAATTTGGAGTAGCAATTCAATTTCAGGGAGAAGAAATAAAAACTTTGAGGTTTGAGATGATGATGTATTTCTGTCAGAGACAGCAAAAGACTTGGAAGAGCAGTTGAACAGAATGTACAGTGTCTTGAAAGGAAGAAGGCTGTGAGCACTATGGGACTTAACTTCTGAGGTCATCAGTCCCCTAGAACTTAGAACTACTTAAACCTAACTAACCTAAGGACAGCACACACATCCATGCCCGAGGCAGGATTCGAACCTGCGACCGTAGCGGTCGCGCTGTTCCAGACTGTTGCGCCTAGAACCGCTTGGCCACTCCGGCAGGCGAAAGGAAGAAGAACACCAATAAAAGGAAAATAAGGATAACAGAACTTAGTCTAAGTACATCAGGTGATGCAGAGCAAATTACATTATGAAACGAGACACAAAGTAATAGATAACTTTTGTTATTTGGGTAGCAGAGTAAATGTGACGGCCGAAGTACAGAGGACACAAAATATAGGCTGGCAATGACAAGAAAAGCATTTCTGAGGAAATTTGTTCACATCGTATATAGATTTAAATCTTAGTAAGTTTTTTCTAAAACTATTTGTATGGAGTGTAGCCACATATGGAAGTGAAACATGGCTGATAAACAGTTTAGACAAAAAGAAAACAGTGGCTTTTGAAATGTGGCGTCACAGAACATGGGATTACATGTTCGTAACCATTACCGATATATTTCGTTAAGTCTAGTGCCGAAAATGACAGAAAGGGGATGCTCCCGAGCTATGTAGCATAAAATCAAGAGTAGAATTTCACGCGAATTATTTACAAAAATACTTTACCTAATAACCAAGATGTGATGGGGACCAATGCGCTTGTTCCGTTGCAAGTGCTGATCCTGTAAAAGTACTTCAGATACATTCGTACAGTCATGGGAACAATGTCCTTTAAGGTTTTCGTGGATGACAAGTGTTAAGATTTTGAAGAAACTTAAACCTATTATTATTGGGAAATTACTTTACAGCTCCCAGTCACCAGTCACGTCCTGCATTATTACACATGCTAGATTAGTATCGAAAGACAACTCAAATTTGCCGTAGGTGCCAATATGTTAGCGAACGCAAGCATGTGGCAGAAAAAAAGATTTAAATACTTTTATTATTACGGATATGTTTAATAGCGCATCCGAAACGTGGATAAAACCATTGATGAAATTAAATTTGTTGTACAACCAGATGTGGGTATTGTCAGCGTGAAACACTCACCGAGAGGATGGACAAGATAAACAGACGCCTGTTTCTGAACCTGAGAGATGCTTGCTGATATTTGATTTTCAAGATTTAACAATCTGCCTTATTATCCACGGTAGAAGATGCCAGGTGCTATCGCTACAATGCAATGCATGAACTGTTCACATTTGCGATCTAACAGCAAATATTGTAAAATCCAAAGCAGATGTTCTAAATGTGGTGGCTCCCCACCCACTTCAATTTAGTAATTATCTTTATTACAAATGTGCCAGTTCCAATGGCAACTAACATCACGAAAGAAGAGTATCGCAGGAACTGAGCTTTATTCACAAAAATCCCATTACAAGAAGGTCCAGCTGTCTTAATCCTACTCTAGGGCAGTTACAAGTGGTCGACGTTATTTAGAGAATGCTCTTGGCACCATCTCGAGGAAATGTTGTGAATCGTCTGCAGGATAAGAGGCCAACACGGTCTCAACTGACACCGCAGAAAACAAGTAACTAACGAAGCTATTCTCAAAATTATTACAACGACTGTCACAATTTCTATTGTCACCAATTGTCCAAAACCTGCATTCGACGGGAAATGATGCAACGTACTACAACTCATCCGCCGAGATAGGAGCACACAGGGACGATCCTAATGTCACCAGATCCATTTTTGCAGAAAACCGGAACTTTGGGACTGATGCTTAAAAATTGGCAAGATAATTGGGTAAAATTCGGAACACAAAAGAGGGCGTAAATTTCCAATCGTTAGATAAATATTTTCTTATACTATGAACAAAACTGGCACAACTGTACTGTTCATGAAGTTTATTAGCATTAGGACGGTAATAAATATTTTATAAAAAAAGTGGACTTATATTTTTCATTAGTCTTTCTGACATCCTTGACGCCTAGCTCGTCCACAGAAAATCCTTAACTAAAAAATTGTGCATTAGAGGGTTAAATATGAAGATACAGACTTACAAAAGTAGTGAATGCTTTGCGTTTGTTATGAATAGTAATGAAACGATAAAAGATAAGGTGGATTGATGTTTAGGACTTTTGGTGTAGTTAATGAATTTACCTAAGTCACCTGCTCTGAGCACTATGGGACGTAACATCTATGGTCATCAGTCCCCTAGAACTTAGAACTTCTTAAACCTAAGGACATCACACAACACCCAGTCATCACGAAGCAGAGGAAATCCCTAACCCCGCCGGGAATCGAACCCGGGAACCCGGGCGCGGGAAGTGAGAACGCTACCGCACGACCACGATTTGCGGACGAAAGTCACCTGCCCTCCGCTCTATGTTTCTCAGTATAAATGAAACCAGGAAAGGAACTAATGGGCCCACGTGAGGGGGGGGGGGGGGGGGTCACAGTACTATCTTGCTGTTGATCGCAACCGACTGACAGGTACTTACTGCGCAACGCGCAAACATCACCTTGTGAGATAGGCGAGCGAAACAAATCTCGCTCGAACCCGTGGGCGCTAATAACGACAGTTGGTTTGGTATTAACCCTAGCAGTGTACACCTCTGAAATTGTCACACGAACTGTACACCAGGATCACAGTGACCTTTAATTATTTTCTGGAGAAACTGCCCGAATATAGAATATTTTGTGATGAAATAGAATACTCATACACTAAACGCATTTTATTTGACCCTCTCACGTACTTTTTCAGTCAATATTAGTATTAATAATCCAAAGTTCGAGACTAAGTAAAAGTTTCCATGGAAGCTTTTCAGTGATGAAACATGAAAGTTATCCGAATCTAAAGACTCTATTTGCAGTTTACTTCCCTGATGAAGATATTTATTTAATAAAGTGCACATATTACACAAATATTTCGAGGTGTTCTCAATTATTCACAAATCGGTTCATTCATGATTTCCACACACTTAGAACATAGACTACAATGTTGTAGGCAACTGGCTGGCTCTTCTATTAGGGACAGCTGTGTTCCAACAATGACCATTCGCTGTCTGAAATTCGGCAGACGGAATAGTTTCACCACTGACCGTCACTGCTGCAGTAGCATCAGCTTCTGCGTCATTTTCGTCATGAAAGTCATTTACATTGCTTTCACGATTGTGTTCTTCTAACAATGATTCTCGTATAACATCTTCCGTTAGTAAAATACCATTCCCACATGCCATTTTCACATAGACGTACTTCACATTCGGCGATGGAGGAGCTACGCGATGTGTACTCTAGGGTCACAGTGACCCTTCAAAAAATATTTCTGTCAAATTAATTAAATAACATTGTCTCACAATTTCCAACGTCCGTCCTCTAGTTGATATCTCTCAATGTTGAATTGTCACTGGTGTTAGGGGCTGTGTATCTGCGGTGGCGCATGCACAGCTGAAAACAAACTCCAGGATCAGAGTGACCCTGGTGTACACTTCTAAGGTTAAATTCCTGCGTTCTGTGTCTGGCACGTGGGGCGGCCTGCAAGTAGTTCTTCGGCTGTGTGCAGGTTGCCCAGCCAGTCCAGGGGATAGAATGAATTTATATTAATGTTTCTACATTTTCTCCACTTAAATTTTCGTCTGCAATGCTCGAGTACAATTCATGGTGGCCTACGTGTCGAGTAGGATCTTCACTTCAGGAGAAGTTGTGTGCCACCGTGAAACGTTCTGACCAACAAGCCACTATGCACCATTTTTTGGACAGCCAATTTGGAGCGCGGGGCAGAAATCACTTCTGACTGTCGCGCGTGTTAGAGCGTCAGACCGAGACTGGCTTCGGTCGGCTACTGTGACGCGAATACTCTCCTCTTCTTATTGTTCGGACTTCGAGCCGACACCAAAACTAACACCGTTGCGTGACCTCATTGGCTTACGGTCTGACAGGCCGGGTGCGCCATCTGTATTCCGTGTCAAAAAATACACACAAACTGAAGTATAATTACTCCTTTCATTACAAAGCTCTCTTCAGATGTCCATATCCCTCCCTATCCTGACCCCGAACAGCTGCGACTCAAACTCATCAACGAAAATACAAGGCCAACTCCCCAGTTCCACCACAGAAACACGATAATTGAGTGGATTCATAGACAGGTGACACTTTGCTTTCATTCTATCTTATGGTCAAACAGCTGATATTGGGAGTGGAAAGAATGTTATAAATCGTGATGGCTGAGAACTATCAGGTGAGGACTCCCAAACTGAGAAACACGCATGAGAAGAGAGGTTTTGTTCGAGAATGCTTAAGGTCAACCGGTATTCATCCAACAGCGCGTCCTAATTCATCGATACTGAGAATATCGATGGAATTTCAGTAGTCCATTAGAATCTGCTGATTCCGTTCTCTGGAACGAGGATTTTGTTCCGGGAAATGTTGACGGTCGGACAGAGCCGGTTTATGACAGGCTGATAAGGCGGCGGAATGGTAAGCGGGTTTCCACTACGTTGGCTGAGAACGTAACAAGGTCATGAGCCGGCCGGGCTTTTCCTGACGTAATTCTCGGAACACCGTTCCGCTATATCTTTCGAAATTGCTGACACGGTAGTACACGGCTTACTCCTATCTGGCCACAGCACCGCCTCCTCCGGGAGTAACTAAAGCCTCATTGTCTCTGACGATGGTTCCGACCTCTGACAAGGACAGCACCGCATCGGCATTTCGAGCGCGCACATTCGGAGATAACATTTAGTGCAGTAAACAGTGACTACGGCGCACTCATAATGAAATCATATGAACATTTCACAAATCAATTCTGAAAACTAGTCACTAAGGCTGTACCGCTCTCAAAATATCATATTATCAACTTCGCGTTACGTGATTTTAGCTGCAGTGATTATTAACTCTCAGTTTTAAAACCAGATCTACAACCAAAACAGTAAACACACTGCCGGCCGGTGTGGCCAAGCGGTTCTAGAAGCTTCAGTCTGGAACCGCGCGACCGCTACGGTCGCAGGTTCGAATCCTGCCTCGTTCATGGATGTGTGTGATGTCCTTAGGTTAGTTAGGTTGAAGTAGTTCTAAGTTCTAGAGGACTAATGACCTGAAGTGTTAAGTCCCGTGGTGCTCAGAGCCATTTAAACCAAACACACTGCCTGATAAAAACAGTCAAGCACTAACAAGACGTAGTCGCATGTAAATGCGCAGAACTATCCGCAGGTTTGTAAATGATTCAGAGTTGCAGTTTTCTGTGACCAATAGTACTGCCACCAGAATGCATTATTGTTGTTCGTGTTTGGTGGTATTACCAGTAGGGTACTGGTAGGATATATAAGGGTCGTAAATAGAGTCAGGTGTTAAGCTATCGCTGAAGTACACGGTACGGTCAATCCTCGTTAGGCACAGCATTATCAACACCTGACAGAGTTTGAAAGTAACCTCATGTGGGACTTCATATGGCTGACTGGTCAAATCGAGCATCTCCAGATTAGTGGGATATTCAGATGTGGCAGTAGCATGCAAATGCGATGGCAGTCATCTTGCACATTAATGAACTTGCAGACAATATTAATAGTATTGTGCATTTTAACTCCTCATGGCGTAATGAGTAATCCATTAAATTTCGGGCATGCAGCCGCGCAAATATTACTTCGTCCACTGATATATCGGGCATTACTGCCCAGCCATCCTCAGGGTGGATCACAAAGATTTAAGACAAAGTTCTTTTTTCTTTATTGTAATTTCATTCCTATGACCCATATGGGCAGGGCACAGTCCACTGCTCTTTAGCCAAACGGGTGTACAAAATACGTGAAAGGGGAACACATACAAAAAAAGGGGGGGGGATAAAATTTTAGTTTTGTAATGAAAAGCGAGTTAAATATGGCACAAAATGCATTAAATTTGGCACGAACATAGATATCAAGCTAAGCTACAGATCAGTCTGTTACCACAAGTTTTATTTTGCAGTTAGATTCTTTGGCTTCAACCAGATTGCCAGCTTACAGCCTACCTAGACCTCTGTCTTAGTTGCAGAACATCCTGTCGCCATAACCAAGACGTCAGGAGGAGAAGGAGGAGGGGTTGGGGGTACAGCTGCACTCTAGGCCGAGAGAAAACCATTTCACTTATTGCGTGTGTGAACTTGCACCTAATTGAATACAAAATAAATCAAAAACACCACACTATTAGGGAAAAAAAAGAAAAACAGTCTAAAGTTTACAACGCTTCCAATGAAAAGTCCTGCCTCCGAATAACCTTCTGTGGTCACAAGGAATACGCAGTTCAGCTCCTTAATTAACTACGCAGGTGTTAAAAAAATTAGTTCGCAAGATGGAATTATATCTCTACAGTTTACACCACTGTTTCAGTTTAAGTAAAATTCTAAGAGTGCGAGCGGAATGTATTGATAACAATCACTCCGAATTAACAATGAATTATAGTTTCACCAAGCAATGCTTGTATTCTGTATCATTTCTTGAGAGAGCACACATGGAACCTAACAACAACATTACTTCTTCATAATTTATTGTCTGCCATCTATTATCTCGAATTGAACTTCGGTTTTTTATATCAATGTTATCAGCTGTAAGTGAAAGGAGCTACTTACACTGCCATCTGCAAATGTAGTTAAGGTAGAATGACCGGATTTCCAAACTCAAAATGTGGTACCCAAGCCGGCCGAAGTGGCCGCGCGGCTCTGGCGCTGCAGTCTGGAACCGCGAGACCGCTACGGTCGCAGGTTCGAATCCTGCCTCGGGCATGGATGTGTGTGATGTCCTTAGGTTAGTTAGGTTTAACTAGTTCTAAGTTCTAGGGGACTAATGACCTCAGCAGTTGAGTCCCATAGTGCTCAGAGCCATTTGAACCATTTTTTTTTTTTTTTGTGGTACCCAAATTAGCAGTTGAAATGAATCGATATTTTGCTGAAACTTCCTTTAATACTACATACACAAAATAGCTTGATATTTTCAAATAGGATCAACACATTCCAACTGAACGTATTTTATTCATCAGTCCACAAAGCATCTCTGATAGAGAACATACTTTCTGAAGCAGCATTAGAGCCAGGTAAAGCTAGTACAGAAGCAGTAATGAGGTGCAAATTTTTGCTGCACATATCTTGAGACGCAACGAAGTTAAAAATGGTAGATCATTTTTCATCAACACATTTAACATTTCTTAATTCATGGTTTTTCACTTCAGTTACATTTTTAATATCGTTCACTTCCTCAAAAAGCTCATCTCCACATTTTTTCTCACAATATTTTCATTGAACCCTGCAGAAATTTTGACTTCACTGAGCCGACTTCCAAACAGCTGCATATTTGAACTGAACACAGTTAAGGAACCTCAAAAATCGTGTCTCGTTCAGTTTGGTTTGATCGAAGATTGTTTTCTTTATTCTGCGTGTGTGCAAATTTCTTCTTCAATTAGGCGTGCTATACGTTACTTAAAACCCGCCATTTCAAAATATAAGGGCCATTTAATGAAAAACGGCCCAACATATGTCGCGAAAATACTTTTTTTTCCGGGACAACGGGTCACTTCAGGTAATTAAGGGACGATGCTGTAAAATACGGAACGTCTGGTCACCCTACGTTAAGGCCGGAATTAGCCGTGGGAGCGCGTGTAGTTGCATCGCAGCTGTGCAAGAACAACCACGTGCTGTCACCAGCGTGCGTCAGGTTTGCTCATGCGCTGAACTATATCGAAAGGCGCCAAGTAAAACAGGTGGAAGCGGATGACAGCAGGGATGACGCAATATTCGACAATACGGTACCAATGTTTACAAACAGCGGCATTCTTGGGAAAGTATAAGAAACCTTTGCGCTATCATGCGGCCGTTAACATGCTGTGTTCCAATTATTTGTGAAATGGAAACTGTGCCATTGCCCGATTATTATACAGAATAAAATTACGCTCATATGACAAGATGCGATTTTGTGGCTAGTGTAAACAATCCAGCGCACTATGAAAGATTATAATATTGCATCAGCCGGTGAGAAAAGACGCTTTCTCTTCTGCGTTGTTAACAGCGATGATAACTGAGCTTACCGAATCATGATCGGCTACTTCGGATTCCTTGCGAAGTCGATGACGACGCCAGGTAAAGTCGAAAGCATGCACGATACAATTTTCGAACACTGTGCGCGGCGACGTATCCTCGTCGAAGATAGTAGCGCAAGTAGGAGGCACTACGCAGCTTCCACGGCCGACGTAGTGGGAGGCACGTAGCAGACTGAGCGCGTGGAGTAAGTAGCCAGGGCGGGAGAGCGCTCATTCGTCCCCCACCCCGTCGCCCTCCCCCCACTGCCGCGGGAAGCGGCTCGATCCCCAGAAGGTTGTTCTTTCATGAAAGGCGGAACAGCTGAGCAGCGGGCCGGCGTAGAGCGCGGCGCGCAGATGAAAGCCGCGACCCGTTTTTTAACAGCGGAACTAACAGCGCACGCACACTGCTTTCTCCGCAGGTTGTAGCACCAATTTATTGCAGTTTCTGTTCCCGTTAAACTGTTGATTTGCTCTCGCAGTGGCATCGCCAGGTCTAAGATTCAAAGGCTTAAACCCCAGTTTGCAGCAGCGACTTTCTCAACAAAATCGAGTAACTGTAGTGAGTGAGTGTCATGCACCTGCCTACAAATCAGCCATCAACTACGTCTTGAGTTGGACAGTGAGTTCAATTATCAATGCTGATGACTGTACCCAGTGTGTGAGAAATTATTTGTTTTCTGTCATCGATAACAAATACAGGTGGCGCACAAAAAACCGGCCCCGAGTACCACAACACTCAATGTCGTCCGCCAGCTCTCATCTATCGTTTGGAATTGCCGGTAAGAATGCCGCTGCGACTTGGTTACGAATTGTAAAATAAATATCTCTGCGAGAAGTATCCCAATCACGAAAGAATAGCAGGTTACCGGCTCATTTAAGCATAGGAATAACAATACATTTTTCATAACGTGCATTACCACGGGGGAGGGGGTTACTTTATGCTCACAAAAAAAATTTAAAAAAAACTAAATTCGTTAATGGTTATTGACTTATATTAAGAGCCGGCCGGTGTGGCTGAGCGGTTCTAGGCGCTTCAGTCTGGAACCGCGCGACCGATACTGTCGCAGGTTCGAATCCTGCCCCGGGCATGGATGTGTGTGATATCCTTAGGTTACTTCTAAGTTCCAGGGGACAGATGACCTCAAATGTTAAGTCCCACAGTGCTCAGAGCCATTTGAACCAACTTGTATTAATAACACTCTTCTTGAAGATGTACTGATGTGTTAGTAGGATCCAGAACATGAAAATATCTTTTAGCACACTCTTAGCGCCATCAATATTTTTTTTCAGTAATATCAAATACGCACTACCCAGGGGATGCAGGGGGAGGGGTACTTCAAGCCTAACTGGACTTTTACTCACAACATACTCTTTAAAAGAGATATTGAAGTGTAAGTAGTGTCCTGAACTCGGAAATATTTAATATGACTTTAAAGGATATAGGCGCGTTAGTCCGGAACCACGCGGCTGCTACGGCCGCAGGTTCGAATCCTGCATTGGGCATGGATGTGTGTGATGTCCTTAGGTTAGTTAGGTTTAAGTAGTTCTAAGTCTGGGGGAATGATGACCTCAGATGTTAAGTCCCATAGTGCTTAGAACCATTTGAACCATTTTGACTTTAAATGGAAAAGTGACAACTGCTACTGCAACGCAATTTTTTGAATAATGTTTAACCGAAAAGTGTAAAACATTCACGGAATCTAGTAGGAGAAAGCATTAGAAACAATAAATGTTTTTCCAGAATCTTAAAATACAAAGTATCTTCATCGATTACGATATTTTCAAAAGGTGGGCACAAATTACTCCCACCCCCACCGCCTCCCCATTGGTATAGCTCGCGCAGGATGCGGTGGCCAATGCGCAGCAATCAGTTTTCATCTAAAGCGCTGAGCGACTTCATTCAATTGTTCGGAAGGGGGGGCCGGTAAGTGTTTTTCACCTTTCGCCCAGTCAGTGATGACAGAACGGAGGAGAGCACCCTGCGGTCTTTCTCAAACCTGCCTCGAGATGACAGGGTGTTTGCGTTGTCCTCATCATTTCATCATCATTCATGAAAGTGGCGAGATTGGGTTGAGCAAAGATCCGGAATTTGTACGGGCGCTGATAACCGCGCAGTTGAGCGCTCCACAAACCAAACATCATCGTATTATCAACATCTTTCTCAAGCGATTTTACAGAAATTAATCGGTAAAAAAATTTCGGTTTTAATTTAGTTATAGCTTTACGTATCAGATTCATGATGATGTGCCCATCATTTCGTTGATGGTCATAATTTTTGCGATGTTTACGTGACAGTAAGACACTGTGCGAATTCCGGGAAAGTATGCAATGAAAAATAGAGGCCGCTATCACTTTGCGTTTGGTCACAGCACATAATATGTTGTTGCATATGAAATTTAGCCAAAATATTGAATTTTTCTTTAGACTTGGGTAGAAGTAACTACCTGTCACCAATTTCGAGAAAACTGATCTGATGCTGATGTAGCACCTTCATTTGCGATCGCGCCGCGTCAGCGATAAAGCCAAAGTGAAATAACCACAACATTCCTCATATTTCATAAACGGTTTCAGATACTGAAAGGAGGTTTGGGCAAATCGTAGCACGCAAAGAGGAGAGTAATTTACCATGTGGTTATTATGCAAAACCTCATCATCTATCCTGTTATTCCAATAACTACAGACTTTTTCGGTGAATGAATGTAATTTTTAAGGGCTATTGATAGCTTGTGAAACAAGAAATGCCATGGGTTTTGGAACAACATAAGTGAAGACATTACAAGTTTTTTTTTTTTTTTTTTTTGTACCGAGGATGCGCTTTTTCATAACCTACTGACTTTACTTTTCCTCAGTGCCTCACTTAATAAACTTAATAAACCAGCGTATCAGAATTCACTTGCAATTGTACCTGCACAACATGTTAGTGAGGTGACACTGTTTAAACTCTGCTGCGTTTTGGTAAAAGAAGCAAATTTTGGCAGGGCAGCCAGAAAAATGTGTAGGTTTCACTCAAAATTCGCGACTCATCACGCTTCTCTGAAAGTTGCAAAAGGTTAACAAGCTAGGCGAAAATAATCGCTGCTTTTTCGGTGGAATTCTTTTTATATACTAACTAAAGCAGGTGTGAGAGTAGATCTTTTTGAATGGTCACCATAAAACTGTGGCAGTGGAGGGGCTCCACTTAACATTTACAAAAAATGTGAGTGTAGGCTTCAGTTGAGGATGGGACTTACCCTCCAGCGCTCAGCATTTCCCCTCCAGCGCTGTGAACGACACCCCAGCACTGTGGCTCTCCCTGCGCTTCCCCAGCCTACTGCACATCTAGCGGCCACGGCATTTTGCATGCACTATATTGCGAGCGTTGTGCCGATTTTCGGCACGATTGTGTTCCGGCCGCGAGTGTTGAGGTCGATATTGGCCTCGCCAGAGGTACTGGGGCGCCGAGTGACCATCTGGCGACGTGGAGTGGAGGATTAGACAGTACTGAGCGAGAAGGACAGCACAGCAGTGTGTTGGGGTCCGGATGGTCCGAATTGTGCATTTAATGATTTCGACACTCTGTGGTTGTGGACTGATGGTGAAACCGAGACGCTTGGGAATTCAACGCTGCTGTAGAACGATAAGCCGTGGGCTCTGCAATTGTATGGACGCAATTACGGCGAGCTGTGGCCGATGTCGTTTGTGGGTGTTTTGCCACGGAAGATAAACAAGACAGCGTGGGCCCAACCTGAACACGCTGTGCAGTAGCATGTTAGCCCACAATAAGGATGTCATTGTATTGAAGAAGAAAGTAGTGGAATACGGTACGTGTATTAACCTTCAGCGACTTCTGCGGTGTTAGTTTCCTTAACTGTGTGGAGATTGAGCAGTAACTGTCACTTTTCAATGGAATTGACGAGTGTGTAAAAGTGTGGCCAATGCCGGATGGGCGTTGTCATAAAGTTATTATATTTCTTGTTTGTGAACAAAATTTTGTTATCAGCATTACTCATTGGATAAATTTGAAATTCAGTTCTGCGCTGTAGTTCAGCGGGTTATAAATACTGGAATTTACCACCCCTATTAACTGTGAGTTTTGTATATGTTTTTATATCTGCGTGTTAAATGAAAGTTAATTTTGAAGTTTGAAAGGTACCTTTGTACCATTACGATTCTGTAAGTTTTTACTTCGAATTGATGTTTGCTACTGTTATTTGTTGAGTATTTATTACTCAAAGGAACAGTTGTTTAATCAGTCTTTTATGAAGTGTTTTAATACTTGATGTTTTTGGTGAACTATTGCTAATAAATTATGTAAATTAGTAATGTTGTGTAAGCAGTTATTGAAGGCACCCATCTCCAGTAGCCAATCAACCATGGCCAGTTGGGAACGGGCATGGATGTAACATTATGGAACTTCCCACGCCCGGGTTTCCGGGTTCGATTCCCGGCGGGGTCAGGGATTTTCTCTGCCTCGTGATGACTGGGTGTTGTGTGATGTCCTTAGGTTAGTTAGGTTTAAGTAGTTCTAAGTTCTAGGGGACTGATGACCATAGATGTTAAGTCCCATAGTGCTCAGGGCCATTTGAACCAAGCCATTAGGGAACTAGCGGCCATTTCTTAAGTTGTCGCAACGCTAATCCTGTTGTTTGTTGTTATTCTTGAAGTGTCTAGTCGCCCCTAAATTAAATAATAATTCAGCACAGCGTTAAAGGAATGACGGACATGTTTGCAAAGAAGTTTCCTGTCGCTTCCATATCAGCAAACAGCAGCATACAGGATTTGGTGACAAAGTAGCGTACTATAGGGTCAGTTGAAAACGCAAAAAAAGAATCGAGCCCCGTCCGTCTGTACACCTGCCGTAATCGCGGACATTCGAGCAAGAATGATCCAGAATCAATAGGTGTCGACACGTAAATTGCCGCAACACGTGAATATTTCACGTAGGTCTTGTTGACGTTTTTTACATCAAATGGGGATGAAGCCCTACAAAATGACATGTCCGAGAACTGAAGGAGGAAGATAAGGCAAAACGTGTGAATTACTGTATGTGGCTATGATAAACAATTCTGAGTGGAATGTTGGACAGGATGCTGTATTTCATAGTAATGAAGCCTGATCCATCTGATAGAACATGTGAGCTCCCAGAACACCAGATACTGGTCAACAACCAACCCATATACGATTAATGAGGAACCTTTACACGGCAAAAAAAATGGGAACGTCGTGTGCTGTGTCAGCAAGTCGGATTATTGGTCTCATATTTTCTTAAACAACAGCGAAAACTGCTACATATAAACAAATCTTTTAGGAATTTTACGAGCAATTGGCCCCCATGAACGTACGTTTGCTGTCTCTCAACCTGTGTCACTTCAATGAGGCAGTCTCACGAATTCATGAATGATTCACAGAAGATAGGACTGTCAGCAAAGGGTTGTGGCCGCTGCGATCCCCGGACCTAATCACCTGCGACTTTTATCTGTGGGGCAGACTAAAGGGAAAAGTGTATGCAAGTAACCCAATAACGTTAGAAGAAATGGAGGACAATATTCGTAAAGAAATTTTGAGAACTGGTGCAGCAGAGTTGCGCAAAGCGTATATTAAAATGTTAGGGCGGGCGTAAAAGTGCATTGAAGCACAAATAGGTCAGTTTCAGCACATAATGTAATGTAATGTAAAAGATCAATTCAGTAAATGGAAACCTTTGCATTAGCTTATTTGTTATTTCTTTATTTTCTATTGATTACATGTTTATCTATTTGTTGTTGTATCCGCTCGCAGCGGGCAACAATCTGTGCGTAATTGGCGAGAAGTCTGTACTAGGGGCCGGTTTTTCTTGCGCCTTCCTGTAATTTCGCCGCCCTCATTCCCATTGAAGTAGTGGATTTTGTGCTTTTGCTTCTTCTTAAACTTTATTTTGTTGTTTGTTTTCTTTTCATATCAAATTGCAAAGGTTGCAGTAGTGTTCTCCCACAAGATAAACCACATTTCTAAATGCAAAACGGCGTTACCTGGACAAAGGTAATACCTGGACAAAGAAAAAGCCTATGCCGTGCGTAAATAAGAACATAATTGGATAAACGTTGTTAATGAAGAATGTTTTAATAGTCAAAATGTCAGATCTGCAGAACGGGAAAAAGAACTTTTGATATTGCACTACCCGAACGAAAGAACCCAGACTCCACTGTATAGTGCAGAATGGACCACTACGTGTCACGAGAGGGGGATCTGCCAGTATCAAGGGGCGGGAAGTATTGCGTTGTCAGCGGAGAAGCAGTAGCGGCAGATTGGGCTTAGTAACTTCTGATGTGGACTAGCCACTGGATGTCACCTGAGTAACAAATCCGCCAAGGTCTTTTCAGCCTCCCAAGGCGACGGTCGGTGATATGATTGTGTAGAGGAAACGCGAAGGAACAAATAAAGGTAAATCAAGACCAGGAAGAATGGCTCTGAGCATTATGGGACTTAACATCTGAGGTCATCAGTACCCTAGAACTTAGAACTACCTAAACCTAACTAACCTAAGGACATCACACACAACCATGCCCGAGGCAGGTTTCGACCCTACGACCGTAACGGTCGCGCGGTTCCAGACTGAAGCGCCTAGAACCGAGCAGTCACAACGGCCGGCAAGACCAGAAAGACTGACAGACGGAGACCGGAGGATTGTTGTAAAGGAATCGTAGAAAATCAGTGGAAGGAATCACTTGTGAATTCCAAAGTGCTAGCAGGAGTCCAGATGGCACAATGACTATGCATAGGGAGTTACAAAGAATGGGGTGCATTGGTCGAGCTACCCCATAAGGCACACAGTTGTGTAGCCAGTGCTAAGTGACTCTTGAGGTGATGTAAAGAGTGGGCCAGTGGGCAGCGGATGACTACAAACAAGTGATTTCGAGTCATGAATTACAGTATACCTGTGGCAGTTCAATGGAAAGGTTTGGTTTTGACGAATGCTGGGAGAACGTTACCTTCCATCACGTGAAATGTCAACAGTGAAGCACGGAGGAGGTGCCGTTACAGTATGGGGGCGTTTATCGTGGTTAGGGTAAGGTTCCTTTACTGGGCTTAAGGAAATACTAAATTTGGAAAGATGTGAACATACACTACTGACCATTAAAATTGCTACACCAAGAAGAAATGCAGATGATAAACGGGTATTCATTGGACAGATATACTATACTAGAACTGAGATGTGATTTCATTTTCACGCAATTTGGGTGCATTGATCCTGAGAAATCAGTACCCAGAACAACCACCTCTGGCCGTAATAACGACCTTGATACGCCTGAGCATTGAATCAAACAGAGCTTGGATGGCGTGTACAGGTACAGCTGCCCATTCAGCTTCAACACGATACCACAGTTCATCAAGAGTAGTGACTGGCGTATTGTGACGAGCCAGCTGCTCGGCCACCCTTGACCAGACGTTTTCAATTCGTGAGAGATCTGGAGAATGTGCTGGCCAGGGCAGCAGTCGAACATTTTCTGTATCCAGATAGGACCTGCAACATGCCGTCGTGCATTATACTGCTGAAATGTAGGGTTTCGCAGGGAGCGAATGAAGGGTAGAGTCACGGGTCGTAACACATCTGAAATGTAACGTCCACTGTTCAAAGTGCCGTCAACGCGAACAATAGGTGACCGAGACGTGTAATCAATGGCACCCCATACCATCACGCCGGGTGATACGCCAGTATGGCGATGACGAATACACGCTTCCAATGTGCGTTCACCGCGATGACGCCAAACACCATCATGATGCTGTAAACAGAACCTGCATTCATCCGAAAAAATGACGTTTTGCCATTCGTGCACCCAGGTTCGTCGTTGAGTACACCATCGCAGGCACTCTTGTCTGTGATGCAGCGTCAAGGGTAACCGCAGCCATCGTCTCCGAGCTGATAGTCCATACTGGTGCAAACGTCGTGCAGATGGTTGTTGTCATACAAACGTCCCCATCTGTTGACTCAGGGATCGAGAGGTGGCTGCACGATCCGTTACAGCCATGCGGATAAGATGCCTGTCATCTCGACTGCTAGTGATACGAGGCCGTCGGGATCTAGCACGACGTTCCCTATTACCCTCCTCAACCCACCAATCCCATATTCTGCTAACAGTCATTGGATTTCGACCAACGCGAGCAGCAATGTCGCGATACGATAAACCGCAATCGCGATAGGCTACAATCCGACCTTTATCAAAGTCGGAAACGTGATGGTACGCATTTCTCCTCCTTACACGAGGCATCACAACAACGTTTCACCAGGCAACGCCGGTCAACTGCCGTTTGTGTATGAGAAATCGGTTGGAAACTTTCCTCATGTCAGGTCGTTGTAAGTGCCACTGGCGCCAACCTTGTGTGAATGCTCTGAAAAGCTAATCATTTGCATATCACAGCATCTTCTTCCTGTCGGTTAAATTTCGCGTCTGTGGCACGTCATCTTCGTGTTGTAGCCATTTCAACGGCCAGTAGTGTATTAAACAGCATCTTGTACGTCGTAGAGTAGAGGAATAGCTGGGAGACGGTAACTATATCAGCATGACAATAGGCGCTCTTACAAAGCAACATCTGTGAGTCAACGGTTTGTGGACAGTAACATTTCTGAAGTGGACTAGTCTGCCCAGAGTCCCGACCTCAACCGAATGGGACACTTTTGGGATGTCTTGGAACGTCGACTTCGCTCCAGGTTCCAACATCCAACATCCTGCCTTCTCTGGTTTCGACTCCTGAGGAAGAATGTGCTGGAATTCCTACACATACCAAACTCAATGAATGCCCCTCAGAAGAGGCCAAGCCGACATAAGGCCGAAGGGTGAACACATTCGATATTAATATCCACTATTAGGTATCCGGACACTTTTGATGAGATAGTGCTTGTTGCAAATAAGGAAACAAGATTCAAATAATAAAAAGGCCACTATATGCTACCTCCTAAATATTGTTTGATGTTTTGTGGTATGTATATACTTACTCCAGAAATAAATGTTGCTGTTTTGAATGTTTGGAACGACATTTTATCTATTCCCTCACTTCTCAGCAGTGTGGTTAGTTTACCATACACCCTTTGTCCAGAATGTTCACTAAGAACTGCGCTTTGGTCATCAACAAATTATATTTTCACTGCTAAACAAATTATATTTTCATTGCTATTTCCCTACTACATACATTACTATAGTTTGATTTTTTTTTGTGTATAGAAAAGGTGGTCCCTTATAACCTCACTTTCACCAACCAGGCATTAATCTCTGTACCAGACAGTTCGCACAACACGTGAAAGTTTGGCGGCGTCCAGTAAAGTGAAACGACTACTCATGACAGGCGAGGCTCAGCAGAGGAATAAAACGCCACAAGCACTGTACTAGACTCTCTCACCGTGAGTAATCAAGAGAGAAAGGAAAGTCACATGTGTAAAATGTGTTTAAAGTTGTACAAACTGTTTAACACCATACCCAACTGAGAATTCCTGTACTCCACTTTCAGCAGCCTGCACTGGAATATTTGGCTTAAAAGAACGTATCTGGAACGGCCTTTCTCGCACTTATGCGTAGAAAGTGAAAGACGTGTAAAAAGTAAATAAAAGTCGTTCACTGATTCACACAATCATACATACGTACAAACACACAGGGGGTGGACAAAAACTTGGAACACAAAAACCACGAAACATTACCGAGCCTAATACGGTGTAGGAAAACCGTTGGCATTCTAAATAGCTTCCAGTCGTCTCGAAGTGAATAAATAAAGTCCTGCAAAATATTCCAGGGAGGTCGTATACCATTCTTCCTGCATACTAGTGGCAAGTTCAGGTAACGATCACGGTGCTAGAGAGCGATCACGCGATATTCTCTCCAAAGTAGACCACGCAGGCCCAGTAATATGCCGGCCACTGTGGCACAGCGGTTCTAGGCGCTTCAGTCGCGGGTTCGAATCCTGCCTCAGGCATGGATGTGTGTGATATCCTTATGGTTAAGTTAGGTTCAAGTAGTTCTAAGTCTAGGGGACCGATGACCTCAGATGTTAAGTCCCATAGTGCTCAGAGCCATTTGAATCACTTGAACCCAGTAACATTGAGATCTCATGATGGTGGCCAGGGGAGGTGCGCCGACAATTCATTCTCGTGCCCGCAAAACCATTCCTGGACTATGCAAACTGTGTGAACAAAGGTCTTGCTGTCTTGGAACACAGTGTCACCACTGGAAAACAAACATTCTGCCATGGAATGCACTTGATCGATCAGAACGGTCACATAATCCTTGGCAGTAATGTGACCCTGCAGAGTAACCACGGGGCTCATGGAATTCCGCGATATACACTACTGGCCATTAAAATTGCTACACCATGAAAATGACATGCTACAGACGTGAAATTTAACCGACAGGAAGAAGATGCTGTGATATGCAAATGATTAGCTTTTCAGAGCATTCACACAAGGTTGGCGCCGGTGGCGACACCTACAACGTGCTGACATGAGGAAAGTTTCCAACCGATTTCTCATACACAAACAGTAGTTGACCGGCGTTGCTTTGTGAAACGTTGTTGTGATGCCTCGTGTAAGGAGGAGAAATGCGTACCATCACGTTTTCGACGTTCATAATGGTCGGATTGTTGCCTATCGCGATAGCAGTTTATCGTATCGCGATGTTGCTGCTCGCATTGGTCGTGATCCAATGACCGTTAGCAGAATACGGAATAGGTGGGTTCAGGAAGGTAATAAGGAACGCCGTGCTGGATCCCAACGGCCTCGTATCACTAGCAGTCGAGATGACAGGCATCTTATCCGCACGGCTGTAACAGATCGTGCAGCCACCTCTCGATCCCTGAGTCAACAGATGGGGACGTTTGCAAGACAACAACCATCTGCACGAATAGTTCGACGACGTTTGCAGCAGCATGGACTATCAGCTCGAAGACCATGGATGCGGTTACCCTTGACGCTTCATCACAGACACGAGTGCCTGCAATGGTGTACTCAACGACGAAACTGGGTGCACGAATTGCAAAACGTCATTTTTTTCGGATGAATCCAGGTTCTGCATCCGTGCTTGGCGACATCGCGGTGAAAGCACATTGGAAGCGTGTATTCGTCATCGCCATACTGGCGTATCACCCTGCGTCATGGTATGGAGTGCCATTGGTTACACGTCTCGGTCACCTCTTGTTCGCATTGACGGCACTTTGCACAGATGACGTTTTATTTCAGATGTGTTACGACCCGTGACTCTACCCTTCATTCGATCCCTGCGAAACCCTACATTTCAGCAGGATAATGCAAGACTGCATATTGCAGGTCCTGTACGGGCCTTTCTGGATACAGAAAATGTTCGACTGCTTCCCTGGCCAGCACATTCTCCAGATCTCTCACCAACTGAAAACGTCTGGTCAATGGCGGCCGAGCAACTGGCTCGTAACAATACGCCTGTCACTACTCTTGATGAACTGTGGTATCGTGTCGAAGCTGAATGGGCAGCTGTACCTGTACACGCCATCCAAGCTCTGTCTGACTCAATGCCCAGGCGTATCAAGCCCGTTGTTATGGCCAGAGGTGGCTGTTCTGGGCACTGATTTCTCAGGATCTATGCACTCAAATTGCGTGAAAATGTAATCGCCTGTCAGTTCTAGCATACTGTATTTTTCCAATGAATACCCGTTCATCATCTGCATTTCTTCTTGGTGTAGCAATTTTAATGGCCGGTAGTGTAACTGTCCAAATCATCACCAAACTCTCGCCATGTTTCACTCTTGTGACGTAATCTCACCAGAAGTTGGAAATGGTGTAATACAAAACTTATCCGACCTAACGACTTTCTTCTATTGCCCCGTAGTCTATATTTTATGGCTTCGCACCACGTTTTCGAGTTACGAGCATTTGCATTACTGACGATGGTTTTGGAATTCCAGCTCGTCGTGCAATTCCTTGCTTATGGAGTTTGTGTTGTTTTGGTGCTGACATGGTTAGGGAGTGCGACATTCAGTTGTGTAGCGACTTTTAAAGCTGTCCTCCTCAATGACCGTCCGTCACGAATACCCAATACACACCACGCTGTGACATAGGGGATGATTTTTTTCCACTTTTCCTGTATGCAGACCTTAGATACGGTGCCTCTTGAAACACCAAACACTTCGGCTCCTTTGGTTACGGAAGCAGCCACTCAATACGGGCACCAACAATGTACCAAAGTTCAAATTCACTTACCGCCGACATAATGCACTCACAACTACAGAGAATACTGCGCTGACCACGACTGACACAACGATTGAGGACATTGCACGGATGCCGTTCGTGGTCAGATACAACAGTGCAATCTGCAGGCTTGGCTAGCATCTGCACTTATGTTCGAGTACGTATTTCTCGCGGTGTTTCCATATTTTTGTGCACCCCCGTACATTCTAGTACATGCATCACACACACACACAAACACACACCCACACACACACACACACTCAGACGCTTGCGTGTATGTATATACTGGACAATGAGTAACATTGTTCCAAAAATAAATTAAGACTATTTCCAATGTAATCCGCTCTCATTCATTCCCAACACTGGGAATAACTCTGTCCTTCTTTTACGCATGTTGTTTAACTGAAAGCCGGTTTCTCTAACGGACCAGATCTCAGGCAGCTTGCTTTACCCTTCGAAGTAGAACAAAACACACACACACAATGGACAACACTACTTCAAAACTAAATTAACAATAATTCCAAGTCCCCATTTCTGAATGGTTTTGGAATTCCAACTCTCCCTGAAATTGTCTGTCTCTGGTGCTTCCATCGTATTATTTCAGTGGTGACAGGGTTCGCGAGCGCGACATTCATTTGTGTAGTGACTTTTGCAGCTGCCGTTCTCATAGTTTTCGTCACAAGAGAGTTTGAAGAAATGTGTGTATTTGAGTAGTATCTGTTCTGCTGGACATGACACCGGGCTACAGTTGTTCGCTATTGATCTGAAGAACATTCTGAACAATTAGAAGCCGGCAGCTTCGGTCTGGAACAGCGCTGCTGCTACGGTCGCAGGTTCGAATCCTGCCTCGGGCATGGATGTGTGTGATGTCCTTAGGTTAGTTAGGTTTAAGTGGTTCTAAGTCTAGGGGACTGATGACCTCAGATATTAAGTCCCGTAGTGCTCAGAGCCATTTCAACCATTTTGGACAATTACTGCGAATGATATGGCCACCCAAACTCCTTGACATCTGTTTCAGTGCGGATGCACTAATATCGTCCGAACTCCTACGGCAATCAATACGCTGAGGTGATGAACGTCATGGTACATCTCCCAATATCTTGTCGGACCTTCTTTTGCCCGGCGTAGTGCAGCAACGCGACGTAGCATGGGTTTAACAAGTCGTTGGAAATCCCCTGCGTAAATATTGAGCCATGCTGCCCTTTTAGCCGTCCACGATTGCGGAAGTGTTGCCGGTGCAAGATTTTGTGCACTTTCGATTACGTCCCATAGATCTTGGATGGGATTAATGTCGGTCGGTCGCGAACAATTATGGCCCCATGTGCATTTTCATATTTTCCCAGTGCAATGATTGTTCCATAAAATTTCGGGCGTGCAGCTGCATGAATGTTACTTCTTCTGATATTTCGACTGTATGCCTTTTAGCTATCTTCAGAGTGGGCCAGATGACTGACGCTCCAACGCTGGCTCCGCCCTTTTAGCCAGCCCCGATAGCTGAGTGGTTTGTTTATGCTGTCCAACCCTTGCGACCCCATGGTGCTACAGCAACCTGACATTAACTGGCGAACGGTTTGGGGGTGTTTGCATGCACCCTTTCTACCGTCGTCTGTGTCTGCACTCTGGTATGTTTTAGTCTATGGCAAATTCCCGACAAACAGTCGACTTTATCGCATAGGACTGGCCACTTCCCCACTCTGCACTGACTGTCAGCTCGAAGACACCGACGAGCACCGTCTTACGTGCCCCCTCAAACGCAACGTATGGCTCCTCATCCAACGAATTGTGGGCTTTTACCTCCTTGCCCCGCGAACGACGGTAACCCCAGATTTCTTGTTGTTGCCCTAGACATTTCACTTCCATCTTGCTAACCACCATACACTCATCTGGTTTCGAGAACAGGCTTTAGAATACCTCTTTCAGAGTGGTCCGCATACAGTCCTTGACTTCTGGTACAAAGTTGTGACCGCGCATAGCACCCTGACCCGAAAACCATCTTACCGACAAACTTTTGCCGCTTATCTCCGCAGCGTCCTCCCTGACCCGCCTCAAAGTTGGGGTGTGCCATGCCTGCCCGTCACGTGATGCAATACCCTTATCCACGTTCTCATGCATCGACCAGAAAAGAAGGAAGAAGACAGAATCTGTTATATTTTGTTGTATTTAATGTTTTTCTAATATTTTTTGTTTAACTAACAATCTTTTGTATATGTTTAAATGGTACCTTGAAGAACTGTTGCATTGTGTATATATATGTACCGTTAGTTTGCTCAATGAAGATTACTGAATTAAAAAAAAAGTTGTCAGCGTGACGGATTGCCGTCCTAAGGGCCCGGGTTCGATTCCCGGCTGAGTCGGAGATTTTCTCCGATCAGGGACTGTGTGTTGGGTTGTCTTCATCATCATTTCATCCCCATCCGTCGCGCGGGTCGCCCAGTGTGGCGTCGAATATAATGAGACCTGCACCAAGGCGGCCGGACCTACCCCGCAAGGGGCCTCCCGGCAAATGACGCCAAACGCTCATTTCAATTTTTCCGTCCTTTTAAACGCGCGGACCGCGCCACTGCACGTGCGGCCACAGATACATAAGGCGCTGTGGAGAATACTCGTTGGCTTCAAAAACTCATCTCAAGTATGGATGGTAATCCTCCAGACTGCTGTCGTCAGCAGTGACGTGTGCTCTGTGTACCAGAATTCTGAGAACACTCATCGCTTGCGAAAGATGGTAGCAGCTGTTTGCACGTTAGTATTATTGCTGATGGGTCGGTTTCCGACATGCTGCATGTCCCAAAGTGTCATAAGGATTTATAAACTGATCTATACGGATTTATACTTAAGCGCAAAAATTTTCAGAATAGTACACAGAGCACACGTCATTGCTGACGAGAGCAGTCTGGAGGACGAGCTTGAAGCCAACGGGTATTATCGACAGCAGATACGTAAGGCACTACAAATGAAACCAACAGTGAGCATAAGGAATGCAGAAGAAGACACGAAAAGTTTTAAATTTATGGCTTTTCTGCCTTACATGGGAAGCAAATCGTCAAAAATAGGACGGATCCTCAGCAAAACACAAAGTGACTTTTTCGCCCTCCACCAAAGACAGCAGCACTCCTGGGTTCCGTTTAAGATGATTTAGTGCTTCGGAAGCCTGGCGTTTACAAGATTCCCTGTGAGCGTAGCCGTTAATACATCGAATAGACGACACGTACAGCCCATGAGAGATGCACAGAGCACCACAGGTATACCCGGCACTTACAACCTAGTAAATCATCTGTGGCAAAGCATTTTATTGACACAGGGCACTCTATGGTGTACGATAACATCGAAATTTTAGCCCCCACTGCTGGGACTTGGCAGTGAAATAAGCAATTGAAATTCAGTTGGCGACGATTTAATTAATAGAGATCGTGGCTTCAGTTTGGACAAATCATAGAGTCCCGCACTTTCTGTAATAAACTCACAAAGACGTCGCAACGGTGCCGCTCGCAGTGATACATCGATATTACCGTTTCGATCGACCGTGCAACCATACATCTAATTTCATGCATATGTTGCACCTCTCTGCCGTCGATCAACGCCTTGTGTATCTGTGGCCGCATGCGCAGTAGCGCGGTCCGCAGTCTTAAGACGGAACAAGTGCTGGAGCGTCAGTCACTCGGCTCAGTCTGAAGATGGCTGGACAGTATACAACCGAAATATCAGAAGAAAAAGTGAAATTTATGCGATTGCACGTCCGAAATTTTGTGGAACAATTGCGGCCCGGTCCCATGGCGCATTGTCATCCTGGAAATAATCCATCATTGTTTGGGAACATGACGTCCGTGAATGGCTGCAAATAGTCTCCAAGTAGCTGAACATAACCATTTTCAGTCAATGATCTGTTCAGTTGGACAAAAAGTCCCAATCCACTCCAAGTAAACACAGCCCACACTATCATGTAGCCACCAACAGCTTGCGCAGTGCCTTGTTGACAACTTGGGTTCAAGGCTTTGTGGGTTCTACGTCAACTCGAACCCTACCATCAACTCTTATCAACTGAAATTGGGACTCGTGTGCCCAGGCCACGGTTTTACAGTCGTCTGGGCTCCAACCGATATGGTCACGAGCCCAGGAGAGGCGCTGCAGGCGGTGTCGCGCTGTTAGCAAAGGCATTTGGCGTCGGTCGTCTGCTGCCAAGTTCCATGGCACTGTCGTAACGGATACGTTCATCATAGGTCCCACATTCATTTCTGCGGTTATTTCACTCAGTGTTGCTTGTCTGTTTAGCACTGACAACTCTAGGCAAACGCCGCTGCTCTAGAGTGTTAAGTGAACGCCGCCGCCCACTGCGTTGTCCGTGGAAAGAAGTAATGCCTGAAATTTGGTACTCTCGGCACGGTCGTGACACTGTAAATCTTGGGATACTGAATTCCTCAACGATTTCCAAACTAGAATGTTCCATGCGCCTAGTTGCAACTATAAATCCGAGTTCAGTGTCTGTTAATTCTCGTCGTGCGGCCGTAACCGCGTAGGAAATCTTTTCACATGAATATCCTGGGTAAAGTGCACTGCCGTTTTTTTTCCTTGTGTTCACAGTATCACCGTCGTCTGTATATGAGCATATCGCTGCCCCGCAAGTTTTTTCACTTCAGTGTTAATGGTCGAAGGACGCTGCATTGCAGCGTGCGTTAAGTTGGAAATTTGAGTCCGTCAGGTACGTGTTCGGATGGCCGTAGTGACGTACTCGCTTCCGTGGTACGCATACTAAAATTAGACCAATATATAGCAGATTAGCATGCCCCTACACAAGAATGACGCGAAAAATAAGGCAACCGCTTATGAGAAGCGGTAAATGTGGGTTCGAGTCCCGATCCGGTACAAATTTTCAGCTATCGCCATTGATTCGCCATTGCATTACCACAGTGCCCTGTGCACCTGGTGTCACGTCCCTTTTTTTCCCCTTTCTCTGTTTCACATTAGTGAGTTTGAAGAGTTCTATGTTGTTCAACTGATGAATGCCGCAATCTGAAATTATGTCCGAATGATTCCCATTTGGAAACTCTTTTGATCCTCTATCAGTCTGCTGGAACTTATTCTAGGACTATAAAATTTTATGACAGCCCGGCCTGATCGCATGAGTAGGGAATGAAGAAAATTCTTTGTTGCTCTTTGTACGCGTTAGCTAGTAAAAAGATTGCTATGCGGTCTGTTGAGAATAGGACATTTATTGATTTAGAAGTTTGTTATTGGGATCATCTACAATGTCGACCGATATTACTTAGTCATAAGGGAGCATAACAAATACAAGAAGCAATGATAAAGTTTTATGCAGCAGTGATCTGTAGCGATCGTTATTTCTAGGGAATTCTTTTTTTCTGTCATTTCTACCAGCTGTGGACTACGTTGCTTCAACAGGTTCCTTCCTCGAAGTTTAACGTCAGACAACCGGTCGTGCATTGAGAGGCACCCACATGCCTTGCTCATACTGTGGCATCAAGCAGTCAGGCCTGCAAGATGAGTGGTCTGCCAAGCGAGTGGATTCATTCTTAATTTGTCGAGTAACACGTACTCTAGTACTCACACTTAAGTTACAAGTTATCCTCCTATATGATTAATACGCAACGGAAACACGCATCTGACTAACAGTAATTTACAGAACTCTGACTGTACACTACGCACTGGCAATACCACATTTTCCTTCCCTTTTTATTTAACGGCTTTTGTCAACACGTGGCCACCGCACTGAATATGAATGGCGCACACATTATAAATTCGGGACATTCAGACAACATACAATTCGAAGGAAGAGTCCATCAATCTTTTTCTTTTCACTATCTTATTTATTCCGATAAATTCTCTAACCTAGACACACAAATTCTACAACCTACAACAATAACACATGAGAAATTCCGCCCAGTGGGCATGGCTTTACAATGGTGAATCTCTATCTTATGGTCTCGTAATTACTTTTAACGCTACAGTGCACTTTCTGGATAGGATGGTGGATCTTTTATTATACCTCACGCTTCGACCCTCACAATCATCATCATTAAACTTTCCTCCAGACCGAGCGGTACCGAAGGAACAAGCATAACCCACTAATCTTTTGAAACTACCTCGCTACTCTCCCATGCAAACCACACATACCCAAATTACATGACATACACCACACTACAACATGAAATACTACACAGAGAATGGTCACAACATTATCACTTTCAGCTTTCCCACTTCAATTAATATTTATCCCAGTTTCACACGACACTGCCCCACTTTGTAATTCTACTTTCCTACTATGAACTCTGGAGATATTTGCACGTCTTCCTGTGCAATGCAAGCCAAGTGGCGTTGCTGGATAGACGGACGACTCACCTTGCTTCTCTCTCAGAGTTTGAATCAAGCGTCACACGGAATCATATCACGCAAAGTAATATTAAGAACATCACACACGCGAGTCCTCAACTGATACCATGGACGAGTACTTCTCTTTATCCTTTGTCTCATACACAGATTGAGACTCACACAGTACTCACCACGTGGAAGTACTCGTCTCTAATTTCAAGTCCTGCACACGCCATTTCTTAAATATTTCAACTTATGGTACACACGCTATTTCTTAAATATTTCAACTTATTGTACACACGCTAGTAATTCAGCTTAACTTAAGCACACGGAAGTATTTCAACTTATTGCTACACGTGGTTTCATTGTGACCGTTGGTCACTTCCAAAGATTACTACAATCCCTTTAATATTACCTGCCTGACATTTAATTCTCCCCACAAAAGTTCCTGAAATAGAGAAATTAATATTTCAAACTACTCTTAAATATTCCACATGCATACCATGTCTCCACTCTTTCGTCATTATGGAGCTCAACTAAAACAGGTCATAACAGCACAAGATCCAGCGGCAGAGTGCTGAAACATGGCCGTTCTCGAGGTCCTCTCCCATCTCTGTCGAGGTGGGGGGAGCACCTTGCTATCGTATTGGTCAGCCACATTTCAGGCGCTCAAAGCTCTGGTAAATTTCATCTCTTTGGTCCCACCAAAGGTGGCCCAAGGATCGACTCAAAGATGATCGTATATTCACATTCACTATCTGCGGTTAGCAGACGACCATACATTCATTCATTTCACAGATCTCACCAAACTGGATGTAGGGATTTACTTTGTGGGAGTGCACATGTGATCAATTAAATAAATAAATTGTCATTCTTTCCCACACTGGTATCCGGCTTCGCTGTATTAATTGAAATTGAGTTATTTTACAAAAAAAAATGTGTTGTTCTGACAAAAATAATGAAGTATGTTGTACCTATTTTGTACCTTTCAGCATTAGTCTTCTATCAATCTTGTTCTATTCTTCAGTCCGCATGTTACATGATTATTTCTGTGCATGGGAACTACGATAACCATCAAATTTCGACTGCTTAATTATTCACACGTTTTGTAAATTAATAATTGCGACTAATAGCATTCGAAGATTCTTTTGTTGTTGTGGATGAGTGCATGTTGGCATTTCTGCGGTATACCTTGAAAATGTTTCAGCTCCTATCATAGAGTCAGTCTTTCTTAAAGTGACTTTATTCTCATGATTTACTCGTGTTCATTGTTCTGCCCTCTTACTGGGTGTCGATGCCCTAAATCTCGGCACTTTCGCGTTGTCTTCTCACCAGCTTAACTTCTGGAACAGCTATTAAAAGCTGAGTAATTTCTCGGAATACGAGACTCATTACAAAAATAAAGTACATTGCTCATAGATTTTGCGCAGCTGATTCATAATGAAGCATTTGTTCACTGGGATTTATACCATATTTTTTATCAAGGTCATTAGAGAGATGTCAACGGCAACAATTCAGTTACGTGAAAGATGAATATTTTATATACTAGTACGCAGAAAATAAAGTGAATCCTTGGTCCATGAAGTTTGTCTTAAGCTCATGCGTGGGGAGCTTTATGTCAAGCAACAATTACTGCAACATCCAGGTCAGTACATAGCACAACGTGGAATTCGAATTATTTCGTATCCTTAACACTACAAGAGAACAATCACCTACTGGTCTTTTTTTTTCGGCAGAATGGGTGAGTACTCTAAGCAACAGATTCGACACACGTTCCAACTCGCTTTTGTAAAAATGAAAGACCAGACAAGAGAAATAGATGACCGGAAAAGGCTTCTCATCCTGCCCTACATCGGATATTGATAAAGCCTTTAAATGATAAGGATTAAATATGATTTTCACCGTTTTACATACCTGCCGCAGCAAGACGAAAAGATCTCAAAGTGATAGTGAAATACCACTTGTGTTTACACGTCGTATTGTTTCGGGTCGATGTACCTTGTTCAATGCTCTTCCAGGAAGGAGATTCCACGGGACATTGTCATCTGGAAAGTCTGCAATACAATTATGTGTGAATGTCATAACTTTTTCAGTGCTCTCAAGACGTTTTCCAGCCTCAAATTTCTTGAAGTATGAGACTAAACGGAAATCTCGAGGTGCAAAATCTGGTGCATAGTGTGGATGTTCCGCTAAGTTTTAGTTTAAATCCCTCAGTTTTGCCATTGCCAACACGTTTTCACAGGAAGTTGCATTGTCGTGATGAGAAAGGAACATGTTTTCGTAATCCATACCACATTCCTCATAATTTTTGTTACATTTAAATAGTGCAGAAAACTTGTATATTATTTACCAGTTACGTACCAGCCTTGGAAAAGTAATCATTCCAACCGTCCCAGCAGATAGAATCGACGTTGACTTCTTTGATGAAGGGCCATTTCATTTTTGGCGTGAAATGGTCGACCCACGTTTCATCCAGAGCAACAAATGATTGCGCAACATATGTTGGATTTTCTATATACGGTGCAGTCACTGATAAGAACCAGTTTTCATGTTTGCATTTGGTTGCCTCCCTGTGCTCGTATTATACTCGTTCTTTTGATATGACCACAGCCTCAATTACCTCACGCACTTTTTAATAGCCTCATGTCTAACTATTTATTTATTTGCGGATTTCTTTTAGTAACATACTAACATAAGCTTACAGATATGTTATTGCATCCCAGTATTATGTTGTCAAGCGAAGGAATGTAAAATAAGTACGAAAGCAGAGAAATATAGAAACAGAGAAAGGCAGAAGTAGTATAATTACATGTTAAGGGAAAAAAGGCAAACAAAATAAGTTTACAGGCCACTTGTAGAGTCTCTCCCATATGTGACGACGTGATGTATAATTCATTGACATATTTTATTCAACTTCATGATGTTCAGAGTGGATAACATGAATTTTATATATAATGATGATGACACTGTTTAGGGGTTAATGACTTCTAAAGATGGCAATGAATTTACAAATCCAGTAATCTGAACATTGTAGCTATTTGCCGCCCTTAACGTAATAAATCATCAGTCTGAAAAGATTGTAAGGCGTCTGCAGGGACGGTTGTGTTGAGAAATAACTGTTAAGAAAAAAAAAATCTATACGCTGCGCCATTTCCGAATTATTTAGCATCGAAGTTGGCCAATCAGGTCGGCATGCGTGCAAATTCTAGGAGCATGCCAGTGGTGGTGTTGCCAAACGTAGCTTTTGTTCACTTAGCTTAAATTTATCACTTACGAAAAAGGCAAGTTTTAAATGGTACTGGGCATTTGATCAAGTGGTAACTCACTGACTTATAGATGTCAGTGTATTTCCTCATTTTAGAGCCTACAAGGAACTGAATTCGCGAGTGCATGCCACTGCTTGGGTAACTTCAATGCTAAATAACTCAGAAACGGCGCAAGGTATCGTTTTGTTTTCTTAACAGCTATTTCTCAACACGCCCTACAAACTTTTAAGACGGTTTCTCACCACCCTGCATGAACTAAAATTATGATTAATTAAGAAATGTGTTTTTGTCACCTCTTGCTTTTTAGTCACCATACTGTAACACCAGTATCGATTGTAAGTAGTTTATACAGTGTTGTTACGTGTATGTAACTATGAAGTAGTTGTTCTTTACTGATTAAGTTCATTGAGTTGTGAAAGGAAAGTTGATATGTGTAATATATGTAATATAAAAAAACTTAATAATGTTTAAAAATAATGAAACTTTATAAAATATGTATGCGTGTAAAAGAGAATTTGTAATTTGAATTCTGGTTCATGTTGTGTTGTGCTCTTCAGTCCTGAGACTGGTTTGATGCAGCTCTCCATGCTACTCTATCCTGTGCAAGTTTCTTCAACTCCCAGTACCTACTGCAACCTACATCCTTCTGAATCTGCTTAGTGTATTCATCTCTTGGTCTCCCTCTACGATTTTTACCCTCCACGCTGCCCTCCAATGCTAAATTTGTGATCCCTTGATGCCTCAAAACATGTCCTACCAACCGATCCCTTCTTCTAGTCAAGTTGTGCCACAAACTTCTCTTCTTCCCAATCCTATTCAATACCTCCGCATTAGTTATGTGATCTACCCACCTTATCTTCAGCATTCTTCTGTAGTACCACATTTCGAAAGCTTCTATTCTCTTCTTGTCCATACTAGTTATCATCCATGTTTCACTTCCATACATGGCTACACTCCATACAAATACTTTCAGAAACGACTTCCTGACACTTAAATCTTTACTCGATGTTAACAAATTTCTCTTCTTCAGAAACGATTTCCTTGCCATTGCCAGTCTACATTTTATATTCTCTCTACTTCGACCATCATCAGTTATTTTACTCCCTAAATAGCAAAACTCCTTTACTACTTCAAGTGTCTCATTTCCTAATCTAATTCCCTCAGCATCACCCGATTTAATTTGATTACATTCCATTATCCTCGTTTTGCTTTTGTTGATGTTCATCTTATATCCTCCTTTCAAGACACTGTCCATTCCGTTCAACTGCTCTTCCAAGTCCTTTGCTGTCTCTGACAGAATTACCCGCTGCTCCATTGTGAGTACCATCGTCCCCTTTGCTATCGTCCACCCATATTGACATAGCCCTCAGTACACTTTGAGCCGGTGATAAGCGTACACGTGGTGTGGTTACATGCATACATTCAAGTCCAATCGTACCATTCATCTGGGCCACTTTTTTTGGTCCCACCCCATACAAGAATTCATCTACTACTTTCAGTGTCCCTTTTCCTAATCCATTTCCCTCGATCATGTCTGATTTGATTCGTCTATATTTCATTACATTTGTTTTATTTTTGTTCAATTCATATTATAACCTCTTTTCAAGACACTGTCCAAACCTTTCAACTGATTCGCCAATTTCTTTGCCATCTGTGGCAGGACTGTAGTGTCATACGCTAACTTCAAAATTTTTATTCCTCCACTCTATACTTCAATGCCCTTTTCAAATATCTCCTTAGTATCCTTTTCTGATAGCTCGATGTACAGACTGAATAACAGCGGGGATAGTTTACAGTTTTTCCCTTCTCAATTACGGCTCTCATTTGATGTCCTTCTACTCATTTATCAGCAGCCTAGTATCAGTATAAGTTGTAGCTAGCATGTCGTTCTCTGTACTTTCTCTCTCCCGTCTTAAGAATTTCACAGAATGTATGCCAGTCAGCATTGTCAAAAACTTCCTATAAACACACAAATACTACGAACCTGGGTTTGCCTTTTTCCAACGTATCTTTTAAGATAAATAGTTGGGTCGGTACTTCTCCGCGTGTGCTATATTTCATTGCAACCCAAACTGATCTCCCCCGAGGTGAGCTTCTATCAGTCTTTCCATTGTTCTGTAAATAGTTCGTGTTAAATAAATGTACTGTCGCAAAATATGTATGCTGTGCATGTTAGGAACATCCGAACAGCTCACAGTTCTGCAGAGTCGGAAGATGCGTTGACATCCTTGGTCACAGCACAATCACTGATGAAATATTCATACATGTCTTACTGAAAGAAACAGTCTTACGTAATATAAAGTAAATCTTTCTGAGAAGGATACATTACTCTTCCCCCCAACTCAGGCATTTCTGGGTCTCATTGCATCACTTGTAAAATTTGTGTTACAATTTCAGATAAGCCTGGTGAGGTCAGTTAGAGAGTGGAGTATGGTTTCGGAGAGCTAGTGTTCTATCTATAGGGAACTCATTGGCGATCTTCCTTGGAACTACAGAACGTATGACCCTGATTACTTCTCACTGAAATTTAATTTGGTTCAGAATAGGCCGAATGAAAGAAATATCAAAATCTTACATAATTTCTGAAAAAGTCCCCTTCTTCCCAATAGAAGATGTTTCATTGAGAAACTAATAGCTTATGCGGCGCAAAATACTAATGCATACCTATTTGTTGTTTTTTAAGCAAAGTATTGTTTACCATTATGTGGCCTCATCTGTTAATGGTCAGCTAGCAGTCATATTGAAACATTACTTACTTTCATACCCACTAAACAGTCTCCTCTCTACGTGATTACCATATCACTGTTTAACGGAATTTTTTTTATATTTTGCGTGAAGCTCGTTTTTGGTAGAAGTTTGTCAGTTTTCTGCTAGTCGAGGCTTGTCTTATTGGATGATTGATATTATTCAAGTATTTTGTTTTCCCAAATAGGCCATTCATGTCATGGACCTCTTGTCGTGCAAGGGCGTGCTGAAAAGTACTGTCTGCGAATTTGTTATGTAAAACTCTTAAAGTTCTTTAAATAAAAAATGTCATTAACATTCTGTATCTTTATTCCTAATGTCTACATATATACTTCTCAACATAGTCACACGGGCAACGAACACATTTCTTCCACGGGAGACTAGTTTGTTGATATCGCCACTGTAGAATGTTCGACTTTGTTGACGGAGCCACAACTAGAGATAGGCAAACTCGTTCACCCTTGGATACTAGTTCACCGCTCTTTTTTGGGAAACGTTCATTTTTACTCGTTCACCGTTCATTTGTGCAAGGTATATGGTTCTTATGCAAAACTGAAATTGCCTCGTCCCTGGAAAACAGAGTTTTTATTTATTACAGAATTCTCACACAATTGTAGAAGTAATTTCCATGATTCTGCAAAACCTCTCGTTTAGCCAACTATAGCGTTATGTGGCTGATCGCAGTGAAATAATACAAGGCGGCGCACGAAAAACCGGCCCCGAGCACAGACTGCTCGCCTATTACTCACGGTTTGTTGACTGCTACGAGCAGTATAGATAAGCATGTAATAATTAGGCAATAAAGAACTAACAAATAAGCTAATGCAAACAACAATTTCGAAACAATAGATGACGATTGGTGGGCGACAGTGAGCAGTCTAGTAGTCGGGGCCGATTTTTCGTGTGAACCCTGTACCACTGAAATAATATTGTAGAAGTTATCATATTCTGTTTACAAAATGTAACACCAGACACTCGATTAAGAAGCGCGGGCGTCATTCGGTTGTAGCCCCGTCTGCCTTCCATACCAATGCACATGCTGTTTTACCTAGGATCAAAAAAAGACAGAAAATGGCCACTCGTGTTTGCCGTGGCGACTTCCTTTGCATGTATAATAACAAAAAAACTTTCCTTATAAGTATGTCTTCGGCCGTTTATCGAAATACTGACGTAAGCTGATATGCCCTTTTGTTACCTGAAAAGATGTATGTATTACATACAATGTAATTTTTATTTAATTTACGTAATTATATAATACATTTTAATTACCGGTCTTGGACGCTGAATAGAATACTAAAGGAACCGAAGTCCAGAGTAAAAAAAAAAAACAAAAAAAAAAACACACGAATTCTTTACAGTCGAATGGAAAAACTGGTAGAAGCCGACCTCGTTGAAGATCAATTTGGATTCAGTAGAAATGTTGGAACACGTGAGGCAATACTGACCCTACGACTTATCTGAGAAGACAGAAGAAGGAAAGGCAAACCTATCTTTCTGGCATTTGTAGATTTAGAGAAAGCTTTTGACAATGTTGACTGGAATACTCTCTTTCAAATTCTGAAAGTGGCCGGGTTAAATACAGGAAGCGAAAGGCTACTTACAGTTTGTACAGAAACCAGATGGCAGTTATAAGAGTCAAGGGGCATGAAAGGGAAGCAGTGAGGCAGGGTTCTGGCCTATCCCCGATGTTATTCAGTCTATATATTGAGCAAACAGTAAAGAAAACGAAAGAAAACTTCGGAGTAGGTATTAAAATCCATGGAGAAGAAATAAAAACTTTGAGGTTCGCCGATGACACTGTAATTCTGTCAGACAGAGCAAAGAACCTGGAAGAGCAGCTGAACGGAACTGACAGTGTTTTGAAATAGGATATAAGATTAATAGAACAAAAGCATGAAGATATTGGAGTTTAGTCGAATTAAATCAGGTGATGCTGAGGGAATGAGACACTTAAAGCACTAGATGAGTTTTGCTCTTTGGGGAGCAAAATAACTGATGATGGTCGAAGTAGAGAGGGTATTAAATGTAGACTGGTAATGGCAAGGAAAGCGTTTTTGAAGAAGAGAATTTTGTTAACATCGAGTATAGATTTAAGTGTCAGAAAGTCTTTTCTGAAAGTATTTGTATGGAGTGTAGCTATGTATGGAAATGAAACATGGACGTTAAATGGTTTGGACAAGAAGAGGATAGAAGCTTTCGAAATGAGGTGCTACAGAAGAACGCTGCAGATTAGATGGGAAGATCACGTAACTAATGAGGAGGTACTGGACAGAACTGGGGAGAAGAGGAAATTTGTGGCACAACTTGACTAGAAGAAGGGATTGGTAGGCAGGACATGTTCTAATGCATCAAGGGATCACCAATTTAGTATTGGAGGGCTGCGTGGTGGGTAAAAATCTTAGAGGTAGACCAAGAGATGAATACACTAACCATATTCAGAAGGATGTAGGTTGCAGTAGGTACTGGAAAAAGAAGCTTTCACAGGATTGAGTGCAGGGAGGGCTGCATCAAACCAGTCTCTGGACTGAAGACCACAACAACACCAACAACAACATGAGGAGTGATTGGCGTTTTGTTGCATGTTGAATGTTAGAGAGGACACTAAATGAATGTTCACAAAGTTTCACGGAACACGTTACAAGAAAGATGTGTATCACTGAAAGATTTACTCTCAGTAATCCGAGAACGGAAGTTCCAGGCTAGTCGACGAAACATATTTATTTTCTGTCACATAACACACACGACGATAAACTCATAGATATGGTTTGTACAGAGTCGTACCTGCAGTAATTTTTCCAGCGCATTAAATAGACTGGAAGATGTGAGAGGGCAACGGAATAACAGTAATGTCAGATCTACCACTCAGCACATGGCGACAAACGAAGAGCTATGTTAGAATTTGCATTTCATCACTGTCATCCAGTTTTCCAAATCTAAATGTGGTCCTAGGAACCTTATAACACTAACGCTTCACAGTTAAGCCTCAAGTATTACTCCGGCATGCAGTTTTCCCAGTGACAACATCCTCAATTCTGTCACCAGGAGCCACGTATAACACTATAACTGACTGATAATTGCCAAATATGGCCTAAACCTGCAGTAAGTGTTACCCTCTAGGAGAATTTTTGCATTGACCGTGCATTAACCTAACGGATAGAGGGAATCGAACCTGAATTTCGTAACTATGGCTGTTGGTAGAAATTAAAAGAACTTCAATTTTTGTAAGAAATTACAGTAACAGATTTAACGTAAATGAAATAATAAACTGTCGCCAGCCTAATTAGGCATAATAATGTGAAAACATTATTTTCAATGGATTTGCATATACTCTTGCAAAAGTGACTTTCATAGATTCTTTCTCAGAAAATTCTCTTGATACTCATACAGGTGGTTCTCTTTTCCCCAAAAGTCTCTTTAGTTCTCCTGTAGGTAGTATATGTATCTTACCCCTAGTGATACATGCTTCTACATCCTTACATTTGTTCTCCAGCCATTTGTGCATAGCCATTTTGCATTTCCTGTCGATTCATTTTTGAGACGTTTGCATTTCTTTTCACCTGCCTAATTTACTAAAGTCTTATACACTCCTGGAAATGGAAAAAAGAACACATTGACACCGGTGTGTCAGACCCACCATACTTGCTCCGGACACTGCGAGAGGGCTGTACAAGTAACGCCGCTTTCACACTATACGGTTTTGACCGTACGGCAAAAAGCCGTACGAGTTTTAGCCGTGCCTGTGTTGCTTTCACATTACACGGCTTTTTGACGTGACCAGTTGTTGGTGTCTATTCAGTTTGCTTAATGTGTGTATCAAGATGAACCGTAAACGAGTTATTGCTTTGTGGTTGCTTCATCGTCGCCGCAAAAGAAAAGGTCGTCTTTTGTGGGTACACCCCATTAACCAGAGAAGAGACGAAGTGGGTTTATTTTATACACTCTTTGAAGATTTGAGGAACGACGGAAATAAATTCTTTAACTATTTCCGAATGTCTATTACCTCGTTTGACGAATTACATAGAAAACTAAAGGATGTGTTACAACGACAAAACACACAATTCCGCAATTGCATCCAACCTGTTCAAATGCTGGCTATCACGTTAAGGTAATTTAATACATAAAAACTAGTTCTGTTTATTTACTTATTTATTTGTGTTTTACATTTTTATTACGCTCAGATTATGAAGTAGAAAAGTCAATATCAATATCAGCAGTTGAAACCAAAGAGTTTGTAGCAGGACTGACTGTACTGTCACTTTGTGGCGACAGGCTCTCTGCAAAAACGTTGTAGAACTGCGTTGTTGATGGTGGGCCTTCATGGCTACTTGTGGAAGGCGAAGGGTATGGTGGTGGCACTTTATTAATTCGTTGATAAGAACTGCGACCTTGAGAAGTCTGTAATGGTTGTTCGAGAAAAGTAGTTGGGTTTGGTGCAGCTGGAGGAGGACGAATCTGATGCGTATGGTAAGAGGATATTGGAGCAGCATTTTCCATAGGTGAATAAGAATAAGCTTGAAATCTATTATTATAGGGCATGGGAGGTGTGTAATGGGTAAATGGAGGAGGTTGAGCTGTCAATATATTTCTCCTTTCATATATATTTTCTATAACTTTGAGGACTCCCATCTGAAACTGAAGATAATCCTGTTCATCAAATTTTTCCAGATGAGGCTTCAGACTAAGTAAAAATGACATTTTGCTGCAAGGTTTGTCTTCTTCCAGAGCTCGTAATATTTTCATTTCGATTGCATCAGGTTTTCTATGTTTTCTGTTTGTATGGCACTCGCTTTTGGATGTTTGTTGTGTGGGTGCTGTATCAAATGGCCCAGAAACATTCTCAGTATTTTCGACGGAGCCCTGCGTTTCTATATCTTCTTCCAGTCTGGCGGTGCGTTCCGATTGAAAACTGTCCTCCGTCTCTCGAGCATCATACAGCTTTTTTAGAAACTGCAGCTGATCAGAATATACATACTTTTTCATTTTCTTTGCTGCTGAGCCACTTTTTTTCGCAGCTTGAATTTTTATGTTTGACTTCACAAAGGAGTCTCGTAGATTGGTCCACCTCCGTATTACTTCTATACCTACATCAAAAGAAAACAAAACTGTATGAAAACATTTTAATTTTGTATAGAAAAAAGCAAAACTGTAACAAAAAATGTCCACTGCAAACTAAATGTCACTGATTTTTTTTCGTTTTGTTCAGGTATCTGGCAAGCGGTTGTTCCTTCACTGACTTACATTTCCAGTACAGAATTGGGATTTCTACAGCAAGTAAAGTGGTTAATGATGTATGCACAGCAATTTGGTCATCACTGCGGGAAGAATGTATACAAAGACCGACCAAAGAGGTATGGGAATCAATAGCGGCTGGATTTGAACGTACTGCTAATTTCCCCCACTGCTTAGGAGCGGTGGATGGAAAACATATCCGTCTTACTGCCCCATTTAATAGCGGATCAATGTACTTCAATTACAAAGAATACTTTTCTGTGGTTCTGATGGCTGTAGCGGATTCCAACTACAGGTTCATTTATGTCGACGTAGGAAGTTATGGCAAAGACTGTGACTCTTCAGTGTTCAGACGGTCCAGTTTATGGAAGTCAATAGAAAGTAATTCCCTGGAATTTCCAGACGTCCAATGTCTGCCTGGTACGGAAGGTCCAAAAGTACCCTACTTCTTCGTGGGAGACGCAGCATTTGGCCTACACACGCATTTGCTCCGGCCTTTTGGGGGAACAAACTTGACAGTTGAGAAACGTGTATTTAATTACCGTTTGTGCAGAGCAAGGAGGTATGTGGAATGTGCTTTTGGCATCCTCACCAATAAGTGGCGGTTGTTTCACCGACCTTTAAATGTTCATCCAGATTTTGCAGTAAAAATGGTTAAAGCTTGCATTGTTTTACACAATTTTGTACGTCAGAGAGATGGATTTATAATTGAAGACACCACATCCTTCACTGGTTTGGAAGACTTAGCCCAAGATGCCAACATAAGAGGAGGACTGACAGCCAACGCCATAAGGAACACTCTTTGTAAATATTTTATGACAAATGCTGGAAGCGTGTCATGGCAGATGTCAAAGATATAAATTAACAAGCCTTTTCCTTTTTGTAGATTGTTTGTGAAAGCCTGCGACTGTATAGTAAATAGTTTTCTTTATAAATAAATTACTGCTACCACTCACGTTTTTAATCGTTTTGTTTATATTTTGTACGACGCGTTTCGGGAAATAATTCCGATCTTCAAGTGCGTTTTTTTCTCTAAGTTTTCATTATGTGTAGTGTTTTTTTATTTGTGAGGTCTTGTGCGTGTTTCTCTTATAAATTACAGTAAAGAAAACAGAATGCAAGACCTGACACATAAAAAGACACCACACATGATGAAAACTTAGAGAAAAACGCACTTAAGGATGGGAATTATTTCCCGAAACGCGTCGTGCAAAATATAAACAAAACAAAAAAAACGTGACTGGTAGCAGTAATTTACTTATAAACAAACGATTTACTTTTAGAATAAAATTTATAACGTTAAATAAAAACTGTTTAAAACGTATTAAATGTAATATTAATATATTAAATAAATACTTACCAAACGCATTTTTATCTTTGTCTTCCATCTCATCAAAATCTTGCTTCAGTGCTACGCAAACTTCCCGCCAAGCATTCTTTGTAGCAATACGATCTCTATACGCATCTAGAGTTTTGTCCCACAGAACAGGTCTTACTTCCACCAAGGTTATCAAAAGTTCAGTATCAATTTCATCCATTCTTCTACACTTTTCAGTAAACAAGAATAAACACAAATGAATAAAACGACACTACAACGAACTAGTCGACGCCGTACGGCTCAAAACCGTCCAGTGTGAAAGCATGCACTTAGTCACGTAGGCCACTGTTGTCGAACTTGCCGTACGGCGACCGTCTGTTGTAGTGGCAAGACACGGCTGCAGCACGGCACGGCAGCGGCATTTTGCCGTCGCCGTATAATGTGAAAGGCGCCATACATTTCTTCACACCTACAGCCGTACGGCTTTTTGCCGTACGGTCAAAACCGTATAGTGTGAAAGCGGCGTAATGATCACACGCACGGCACAGCGGACACACCAGGAACCGCGGTGTTGGCCGTCGAATGGCGCTAGCTACGCAGCATTTGTGCACCGCCGCCGTCAGTGTCAGCCAGTTTGCCGTGGCATACGGAGCTCCATCGCAGTCTTTAACGCTGGTAGCATGCCGCGACAGCGTGAACGTGAACCGTATGTGCAGTTGACGGACTTTGAGCGAGGGCGTATAGTGGGCATGCGGGAGGCCGGGTGGACGTACCGCCGAATTGCTCAACACGTGGGGCGTGAGGTCTCCACAGTACATCGATGTTGTCGCCAGTGGTCGGCGGAAGGTGCACGTGCCCGTCGACCTGGGACCGGACCGCAGCGACGCACGGATGCACGCCAAGACCGTAGGATCCTACACAGTGCCGTAGGGGACCGCACCGCCACTTCCCAGCAAATTAGGGACACTGTTGCTCCTGGGGTATCGGCGAGGACCATTCGCAACCGTCTCCATGAAGCTGGGCTACGGTCCGGCACACCGTTAGGCCGTCTTCCGCTCACGCCCCAACATCGTGCAGCCCGCCTCCAGTGGTGTCGCGACAGGCGTGAATGGAGGGACGAATGGAGACGTGTCGTCTTCAGCGATGAGAGTCGCTTCTGCCTTGGTGCCAATGATGGTCGTATGCGTGTTTGGCGCCGTGCAGGTGAGCGCCAAAATCAGGACTGCATACGACCGAGGCACACAGGGCCAACACCCGGCATCATGGTGTGGGGAGCGATCTCCTACACTGGCCGTACACCACTGGTGATCGTCGAGGGGACACTGAATAGTGCACGGTACATCCAAACCGTCATCGTACCCATCGTTCTACCGTTCCTAGACCGGCAAGGGAACTTGCTGTTCCAACAGGACAATGCACGTCCGCATGTATCCCGTGCCACCCAACGTGCTCTAGAAGGTGTAAGTCAACCACCCTGGCCAGCAAGATCTCCGGATCTGTCCCCCATTGAGCATGTTTGGGACTGGATGAAGCGTCGTCTCACGCGGTCTGCACGTCCAGCACGAACGCTGGTCCAACTGAGGCGCCAGGTGGAAATGGCATGGCAAGCCGTTCCACAAGACTACATCCAGCATCTCTACGATCGTCTCCATGGGAGAATAGCAGCCTGCATTGCTGCGAAAGGTGGATATACACTGTACTAGTGCCGACATTGTGCATGCTCTATTGCCTGTGTCTATGTGCCTGTGGTTCTGTCAGTGTGATCATGTGATGTATCTGACCCCAGGAATGTGTCAATAAAGTTTCCCCTTCCTGGGACAATGAATTCACGGTGTTCTTATTTCAATTTCCAGGAGTGTATTTTCTCCTTTCATCAGTTAAATTCAATATCTCCTCTGTTACTCATAAATTTCTGCCGGCCGTCGTCTTTTTACCTACTTGATTCTCTGCTGTCTTCACTACTTCATCTCTCAAAGCTACCCATTCTTCTTCTACTACGTCTTTAGTAGCAGGACTACCTGTGTATCAGGGCACTCTGCATTGTTGCCAAATTTATTCAAGATGGTGGCGTGTAGACTTCACCAGATGGCGGATTTTGGCGGGAAAATTGGTCATTTGCGCTATGTCCGCTAACCTAACCGTCCAGAAAAAATTGGCTCCAAATTCAAATTCCAACACGATAATGGCTGCAGAAATGGTACTTGTCTTTATTATTATTCATTATCACTTATTATCATTCACTATCATTTATTATTATTTATTATTATTGGCCTACCTCCACTAAAAAATTGTGCCAAATTCAAATTCCAACATGATAATGGCTGATAAAACCGTACTTGTCTTTATTGTTATTCATTATTATTTATTATCATTCATTATCATTTATTATTATTATTATTATTATTATTATTATTATTGGCCCAGACTCCAACTGACTTCGTTCAAATCATTGCCAGCCGAGGAGGCTACCCCTGGCGCCACCGGTCAGCGGTAGCCCGCCACTGGTCCAGTGGCCGCTCGGACCACGCTAGCTGCTGGACCCTGTAAACATGTTTTCTCCGGACACGCTGGAACCTGCCGATTCTGACGTCACAACGGTCAGTTAGCGATCCACCACGTGGTTTCGTGGCGGACGAAGAACACGCTTGGCGCCAAAGTTGTTTGCTGGAGAGTGGAATGTGCCCTGGCGTCACACAACCGCCGGTCCATCACGTGTTGTGCTCGACATAGAACGCTCTCGCTAAGTTAACTGACTCAAGACGGTCTGCTCTCTCGCGTGCGCATTATAACGAGACACACGCCACCGCCCCGCGGGCGTTCGACCCCTTACATCACACACCCTCGATTGCTGCTTCCATACACGTACCAGACATAGACTTCTGTAAATATGCTAACACCCACATCGCGCATCTAAGCTATCAATTGCCTAAGTACTTAATTGCATTTCAATTTTAATCATATTAAATAATTCAATTTACAATGTCATATAAGTATGAAACGCGGTGCAGTTATCTAATTTCAACTACTTTCAATGTCGAGACCGCCAGTTTTTCCTAGGAACCAGCGTCGAGTATGAATTCTGGCAGTAAAGAAAGGTAACTTGCGCTTTCTCTAACAACCTAAGAAAATTGCTGGAAAGAAAGGACACTTGTACTAACCTCAGCCACCTGACTGCCGCTTCCTCCTAGGAACCAGCGCCAAGTTTGAATTCTGCCAGTAAAGAAAGGTCACTTGCCCTTTCGCCACCAACCTAAGAAAATTGTTGGAAATGAAGCTCATCACCACTAACCTAAGCTTCCAGGACGCAACCTCTTCCTACGGGTTTCTGGTAAAAGGACTCACCCTGCACTAGGCCCATGGATGGAGGAATGCGGGCCGGTGTGGCCGAGCAGTTCTAGGCGCTTCAGTCTGGAACCGCGCGAGTGCTGCAGTCGCAGGTTCGAATCCTGCCTTGGGCATGGGTGTGTGTGATGTCTTCAGGTTAGTTAGGTTTAAGTAGTTCTAAGTTCTAGAGGACTGATGACCTCAGATGTTAACTCCCATAGTGCTCAGAGCCATTTGATGGAGGAACGAATGTACTTTATTTATGGATGGAGTATATGTATCACAGAACTCACGCAGTGACATGTCCCACCCCATACAAACCTGAACCCCCCCCCGTACATAACTCATTTATAATGCTCTAGACACACGCTTGCTAATTGTAAACAGTTAAAAATAATGCATAGCACAGCCTACAGACATGCGAACCGCAGGTAAATAATGCAGAATATTTAAGCCCGAATAGCCAAACAGCTCCTAATTTTCGGAAATAATTTCAGTGCAGACCTGCAAACAGCTGCTAAATAATACAGCACAGTGATGTGTAGACACCCTAATTACTCGTAAACTATTCAAATAGCGCATATGAAGGTCTACAGATCCGATCCCAAAATAATGCAATCAACGCGCGCAAGCACAGTCAATTGAGTACACAGGAGGTAGTGATAAGTGACATATACCTCAGATGTCAAACCGCGCATAGCCCCTGCTCGGCTTCCGCAAGCATGAGGTGGTGGCACCTCCCATTCATACATAACAGCTGAAAAATTCCTATCCAATTACGTGTTCACCTACACACATGTGCTGATGTGATCGGGCGGGAGCGCAACCGCGAGCTGCAGCCGAACGCAGGCCAGAGTTGTATGAAGGCACCGTTAATGACCGGGCGTTTATTTACACACACAACGCGTACTCCAAGCAGAGCCGCGCGCGTTCGGCCTTCCTCACTCTAACTGCGGTCCATCGAAGACGCTTCAAAATTCCATTCCAGAATAGCAGAACCTGCTTTCCCCCTTAGCGACACTAACGAACCATAAGTGACGATTTACTGACGCTTCATCGCTCGCGCCACAACCCCCGCGAAGTGAGGCTGCCAGAGCCCTCACCCGCCAGCCGCCACATTCCAAGCAGCGCTCACACAAGTCTCATATTCGAGGCATCTCCAAGTGCCGCTTGTCTCTGCTGTTGAATGCAAGGCGTGTTACCGGCCAGTGTGGCTGAGCGGCTCTAGGCGCTACAGTCTGGAAATACCGCGACCGCTACGATCGCAGGTTCGAATCCTACCTCGGGCATGAATGTGTGTGATGTCCTTAGGTTAGTTATGTTTAAGTAGTTCTAAGTCTAGGGGACTGATGACCTCAGATGTTAAGTCCCGTAGTGCTCAGAGCCATTTGAACCAAGGCTTGTTGACACAAACACACACACGTTTAACCATACTTAACTACCCAGGACGGTTCTCGCCTCGCCACGAAACGTCTGCGTGACGACTCACCTTCTAAAACGTTCTCAACATTATTCTTACGTTACATCTCTTTGCAAAAAATAAGAGCCAAGTCGACCTCTTAGGGGCTGTATATTGTCCCAGAAATAGTTAACGCTTGCCTTCTTCATGCCTCAGCTTGTATGCACGGAAATTCCTCCCATAACAGAACCTGTTTACCAAAATATCGCCTAATCCAGTCTTCCTCCCGGACATAACGTGATAGCCTTTCTGCTCGCAACATATGCAAATGTTCTCACCGCTCCTATATCACATCACAATCAATCGAGCATTCTCATTAGCTCTTATCGAATTTACCAGTCGAATTACTAGCGCCGTCGCTATCGAAATACCATCCACCTTGTCTTTCTGGCGCTCTGTATCGTTGTTTTTTGCAAAGATTGCTAATTTGCACGGACAGTTCCCTCAATCTATACACCGCCAACCTGTTCTTTCTTTCTACAGAAGCTACACTCAATGATAATAAACTATTTTACACTGATCACCATTTTTCACAGACAACTAAACATCGCGAACTTGTGTACAGGTCATCAAACACAAACCATACTCGCAAGAATATTGGACCGTCAAACCGATCTCCAACCAGGGAATATATCACCGAGTACCGTCAATTTTCGCTGTACTTCTCGATATCAAGAACACCGCTCTATCCTCCCGATCGTTAACGTAGCATATTCATTGTAAATTATTTCTCCACAAACACCAAACTTTAGCGATGTGCAGCGTGCTGTAAACCATTGACTAACTACAAACAAGTAGAGTAAACTGATATTAGCAATCTCGAATACCGAAGTCGGTCATCTAACAGATCCGAGATGATCAATATTCTCTACAAACCAACTATGATCGCTCCCACGTCTAGAGAACAGGCAAACGTGTGTCCAACACACCACAATCCATATTCCCTCAACTAAATAAAGGCATCAAATATACAGAAGCAGCCGACCGAACAATTCACATGGGAGGGAATAACGCTCCACTGCAAACGCGCCATCTTCTCAAAGTTACACTTGATCACGAAAGCAGCCCAGGACATACTTAGTTCGCTATTCGTTCGTCTGGAACATGGTAAAGTTAACTATCATACATTCCTACACTCCAACAGGCCTCTGCATTCTTAAGACCGCTATCATTAACGTGGGAACGCGAATCAGTACCACCACAGACTTTGCATACACGAAGATATTCTAGAAAACGCCTCATATATTTCTTCTATGATTATACTTACAATTAAATCTTACGATCTAGGACTCAACTGAACGGTATTCGGCAATGTGCGAAGTATTGGAACGCTGTGGCTCTGGAAATACCTGTACCTTCCTTAGCACTAGACATACTCTTCCCTTCGCTATCACAGTACCCCAAGTCAAATCCACTCCCTCCCTACAACAACACATAGACGTTTCCTTTACACGAACAGATATACTTTATAAACCTGATCCTCAAATGCGAACATATCACACAGCCACCCGATGAATTTTGAAAGTCATTCAGCTAAGAAACGCAGTATGTGACCGGTATTTGCAAATCCCTCACGCCGCTAGATATTTATCCAGTATGTGTTACGTATTCTGCCTCGATACCATGTCAGATGTTCCGTTATATATCCACTGAGTTAAAGGCGATGACTCATTGACAAAGATGATAGCCACAAGTGACGTGGAAGAACTATGGGAACATTTTAAACACATTGGAAATCACGCATTGGACAAGTATGTGCCGAAAAAGTGGGTTACGGACGGAAAAGACCCACCGTGGTTGAACAGCGCAATTCGGAAAATGCTCAGGAAGCAAAGGCAGTTGCACTCGCGGTACAAGAAAGATCGGGAGAATGAGGACAGGCAAAAGTTAGTAGAGATTCGTGCTGCTGTAAACAGAGCGATGCGCGAAGCATTCAACCACTACCACCGTCATACCTTAGGAAAAGATCTTGCTGAAAACCCAAGGAAATTCTGGTCTTACGTAAAATCGGTAAGCGGGTCGAAGGCTTCCATCCAGTCACTCACTGATCAGTCTGGCCTGGCAACGGAAGACAGCAAAACGAAAGCTGAAATTTTAAATTTAGCATCTGAGAAATCTTTCACGCAGGGGATCGTACAAACATACCGCCGTTTGAGTCTCGTACAGATTCCCGTATGGAGGACATAGTGATAGACATCCCTGGGGTTGTGAAGCAGCCTAATGGGTTGAAAATAAATAAATCGCCATGTCCTAATGGGATTCCAATTCGGTTTTACAGAGAGTACTCTATTGCATTGGCTCCTTACTTAGCTTGCATTTATCGCGAATCTCTTGCCCAACGTAAAGTCCCGAGCGACTGGAAAAAAGCGCAGGTGACGTCTGTATATAAGAAGGGTAGAAGGACAGATCCTCAAAATTACAGACCAATATCCTTAACATCGGTTTGTTGCAGGATTCTCGAACATATTCTCAGTTTGAATATAATGAATTTCCTTGAGAGAGAGAAGTTGCTGTCCATGCATCAGCATGGCTTTAGAAAGCATCGCTCCTGCGAAACGCAACTCGCCCTTTTTTCACATGATATCTTGCGAGCCATAGATGGAGGGTATCAGACGGATGCCATATTCCTTGACGTCCGGGAAGCGTTTGACTCGGTGCCTCACTGCAGACTCCTAACTAAGGTACGAGCATATGGGATTGGTTCCCAAGTATGTGAGTGGTTCGAAGACTTCTTAAGTAATAGAACCCAGTACGTTGTCCTCGATGGTGAGTGTTCATCGGAGGTGAGGGTATTATCTGGAGTCCCCCAGGGAAGTGTGGTGGTCCGCTGTTGTTTTCTATCTACATAAATGATCTTTTGGATAGGGTGGATAGCAATGTGCGGCTGTTTGCTGATGTTGCTGTGGTGTACGGGAAGGTGTCGTCGTTGAGTGACTGTAGGAGGATACAAGATGACTTGGACAAGATTTGTGATTGGTGTAAAGAATGGCAGCTAACTCTAAATCCGGCCCGCCAAATATTTGAGGTGGTACCTATACTGCCAACAATTGAGTTTCGAGGCCTATCGCGACCAATACACTGCGACATTGGCTCTGCTACTCGCTACAAGACTACATAACTAAACTTAACTTTGCAGGACGCTTTCGTGAAGAATGTGCAGTGACATACTTTTTTGTCAGTGAAATTCGCCAGAATAAAATACGCCAGAATTTCGGTCAGGTACGGCCACCAATCAAAATTATGTAATTAAATAAAAATCGTAGTTCGTTTAAGTGCTAGCTATTCCCACAACCTTAGATTTTTGCGATTTCATCTTTCCTTTAGCCTTACATTACGGTGATCGTGGAGTGCTAGGGTGCTTTAATCCCACTGGGTAGATCTTGGCCCTTATGACTTCGTGGAGGAGTCAATGTGGCCCGCGGACTAAAAAGTTTGGAGACCCCTGCTCTAGAGGAAAGGAGGCGTTCTTTTCGTGAATCGCTACTGAGGAAATTTAGAGAACCATCATTTGAGGCTGACTGCAGTACAATTTTACTGCCGCCAACTTACATTTCACGGAAAGACCACAAAGATAAGATAAGGGAGATTAGGGCTCATACAGAGGCATATAGGCAATCATTTTTCCCTCGTTCGGTTTGGGAGTGGAACAGGGAGAGAAGATGCTAGTTGTGGTAGGTACCCTCCGCCACGCACCGTATGGTGGATTTCGGAGTATGTATGTAGATGTAGATGAATCATATCTCGAAAAGAGTCACCTTTCTCGAACCTATCTGCTACAGTAAAAATCCAACATGGTCTTAGTCCCTGTACATCTTGCAACTGGTCCCATTTATACAGCTTTGCACGTGTGATCATACCATGTTATGTCGGGACTGAGCAGAAGTCAGACAAAGACATATCCACCACCTTCTGCAGCCTGTCTAGAAACAGAGCAAACTGAGTTACTGCGACAGGACCGTGTTTTGACCATTCGGCGGAAATGCCCTCATTGTGGTGCGTCCCCAAACTACATACAAGCACTAAAGATCCACATCCATTCAAATCTATAAGCCCAACATCCTGTCATCGTTATTCTCTAACCCCCCCCCCCCCCCAGCAGACAACAATTAACAACTATAGAAGCTCAAATAACTTCATCCGATATTGAACTCACATAGACGCCATTGCTCGGGCGTTGACACAACGCTGTGTTGGAGGTCCAGCGAGGAAAGAGAGAGAGAGAGAGAGAGAGAGAGAGACGGAGACAGAGATAGAGGGAGGGAGAGACATTTCGCAATCAGAATAGCACAGCGTGCAGCCCTAACGGCATACTTCGCCCCTCACTGAATTTACCCCTCAAACTGCTGCTGCTACTGCTCCCTGGGTCGAACAAACCTATTAAATGCACACTTATTGATACACTACTGATGGTAGTTCAAACTTTCATCATCTCTACTTTAGGAGAAGAAGCGTATCCCACGTACTAACCTGTTAATCGCAATAAACACCCACTGTGGCCCTGTTTACTTGTTTGAAACACTATTTTCTAATGCGCTTTGTTCACTGCCAAACATTTCTTTTTTCTGCCACGACTTCGACCTCTATGTCACATTCTAAACTGGTATTAAGACGCTCTGATCTACGACCTCTCACAGAAAACTAGACATCACACTATGTAAATCATATTCTTACCGCTAATAGCATAAAACTGAGTTATTTTTAAATAAAACACACTTACAACATAAGGAAAGTAGAAGAGTTTGGCAGCGTTGTGGGGGGTTTCCAAACTACTGTGCGAAAGTCTTTCATGACCTCTACATTTCAGTTCATATGTCGCCGTTATTCGTAATTTTGCACTCATGTACGCTATCGCTGTTTAGCTACTGGCAACCCCCAGAAGTTGTCTCCTACCCACAAAACTTCCTCTCCCCCCCCCCCCCCCCCCCAGCTCAAACAAGCTATGTCACTCAATTATTATGTGGTAACCGATGCGTGGATGTAATGGAAAAGACACCTTCGATGTACTGTAATATTAAGCAGCAGAATTGATAGCGCGAAGAATTTTACACCAAATTCAGCACCGGCCGCTGATGTGACAGCATGGCCCCCCAATTTCAGTATCACAGCTAAACCGCCCCTTTTACATCACTTTGCGAGTATGATTGCGAATGTGGGTAGATTACTGTGCAGTACGTGCATTCATTGTTAATTCTCGAACACATACATGATCAAAGTACATCAGACAACGCGCTACATATTTGTAACACTTCGAGCATAGTGTCTAATTTACGATCTATCTCTCAGCGTATGAGAGTCGCAGAGCATTCTCCCTGTCTTAGGGTAAAAGACCAATGTCACACAGTCATTGAACAACACACCCTGTAACACCTCTAGAGAATTGATCTCCAAGCGATCAGAAGAAGAGCGCTACACTCCACGTCTCGTGAATGAATATAGCTCTCCAAGCCCCAACCCATCCAAGTGCACGGAATTTATCGAGATGTTACCATGTCGAGGAGCTTAGCACTCCTTAACGATGTATAGTAACAGATTTCAAAGCGCCGTAATGTAATAGCATACAGTTAAGAAGAAGAAGACAAAACTTATTTTTATACGTGATAGAGTTCGAGACAACTTGATTTGGATACATTTTTACCTAAATCAACGAAGCTATCAACTTTAAATTATTGTTCTAGAGTCTAGGATCTGTACTTGGAAGGTATTCGTAAGATAGAGAACATAAACACACACAGTCCTAAGACTACGACGTTCTGCACTTAAAAACTGGCTATAATATTAGATCGAAAACCTTTCACCCCTATCAGACATACAGCCTTCTTCTCAGTTTCTCTACGCTGAACTATCTTACCGAATCGTAAAACATTTCCTGTTCATGATACGAGCGCAATATAGCTTTGCGGAGACGTATAGTGTCCACTGTCCACATCCTATCACGGTTCAGAAATTATACGATGCCTGCATAAGGCCTACATAAAATGATACTTACTAGCGGGGGATACACCCTACAAGGAGACAGATAAACGCAAAGCAGCAGCGTACGACATGTGAAAATTACAACTCATTCCGTCACTAACTCTGTAAACAGCGCATCAGTCGGGCAATGCGTACACAGCGATTGCAGCGCGTCACAAGCTGTTACCGCTAAGTTAGTTATGACCCTGTAGTCTCGATTTTACACCCAAGATGTGACAGGGGTGATCGCACAAATGAAAGCTGCTTTAGAGGAGTGTGTCAAGTTCCTCCACACATGAGATGGAAGTCCTCTGATGACCGACAGGTTTACCGTTAACGATCGCAAGTAGACAGTGCTTTGAAACACATACGGGACACGTAGCTGTATATGAGTAGAACGCAGGCTATGTCACGTGGCTGATGCATCCGGAATCACTGGTACTTCAATAGACATACAGTATAATGCACCCTCAATGGGAAAAAGAATTGACTGCCCCCCTTATTCCCTTCGTTTGGATGTCCACGGTTTTCTGGGATTCCTCCTGTTGCAGCATACTTGGTCCGGTATACAAATTGTTTGGTGTGAACCAGAAGATAGCAAAGTACCTCCTCAAGTTGATTGAAATAATGCAAACAATATTCTCCATGCAAACTGCTAAGCATCTAAATGTTCTGTATGTGTGTGACCTAAAGATGCGTGTATACTGGAAAGTCAGACTTCATCCCAAACGTGCTTGTACCTGCAAACCTGTAGTGGAGACTTCAGTGGCTTTCTTGGATGGGTCTGGGAATTAAATGTCACTCAGAACGACTGGATATGCTAGCCTCATTGAGTGTTCCGGCCCCTAAGCCTTTGGACACAGTCAGCATTACTACAACACTATGTGTCTTTCAGGCTGCATTTATTTCTATGGCTTACAAAGTGTAACCAAATGTGAGTGTAGTTCTTAGTATGACAGCAGTCATGCTCCGATGTTAGGTAGTATTGCTCATGCATAGTGGGATATAGCAGTTTCATCTTGTCACCACATCTCTATAATGCACTGTCCTCCCTCTATTATGATGAGTATATAGGCATCATCAGTCCACTATTCCCACAGAACAGGCAGCTGTACTGATTTTGGCCAGTATTCCAACACTTTTCCAGTTTCCATTCCTTTCTACTGTAAATGCTAATAGCCCCTCATTGCATCTAGATTTCCCCATAATCGATGTTTAAAGCCATATGTAAATCCTGTTCATTCATCTTCACAACTGCCTCTTATTTTTCCAGTTATCCAGTTGTCCTCATCATATAACCCAGTTCCCATTCCATGACTTAAGTTTTGTGTAGCTCCAGTCTTTTTCATTCACGTAGCACATTAACTTTACTTAGAGGAGTAATTTCATTAATAAAGAATGGTTTAAGGGTGTTAGATACATTGGTCCCTCTCCTTAGTGCCTGTGGGAAAACATTGTTTGCGAGAACCAACTCTAATTTGGTAATATCTGTATTCGATGGGATGGCGAAGAACTACCCCAACCGTTACCCTAGACTATACGTAGGTAAATCCCTCTTCATAATAATTCATGGATAATGTTAGTATTGATATACCCCACGTATGATTCGAGACATCTCCCAAAAGTGACTCCACCAGCGTTACGCGTTCGGAAATATTTAGATGTGGATACACCTGCATATACTATGGGGTAATGGCTGAGGCGGATCCATTTGTATAATATTGATGATAACGTTTAGTATGGATTCAACCCCGAGTGATCCAAGGTATTGTCTAAAAGGTTCGATGTTGCAAAGTCCACCGCCGCAGCCGACGACGACGCCTCAAATGTCAGTGGAATGATGGAGAAAGGGTGTGGAAAGTCCAAAATTGAAGATACAATACACAGAATAGCTTAACTGTGCTCTGTTATGTGCGTGTTCACAATAGAATAAAGTCAACACTCTACCTCACCACACTAATCCATTTATGTGTGTGTGTTTTTGCGATAGTTTGTAGACACCATGACTGGGTTTGAAGGCTATTTATGAGAGTTGAATGATATAAACAGAAATAGCAAGCCACACTGGGTAAGCAATAAGCGTATATACGTATGGATAAATATCGAAATTATGGAAAAACGTCACTAAATCAGTAAAATTTTGATGCTGCATGTTCTTACTGGATATCTGTATTTATACTTATAGTTCAAGTGCATCAGTTCACGGAATAACGGCTTGGGACTTTACCTATCATGCTATATGTGTGAGTCTGTGATCAAAGTCGTTTCCATAGACGTATCAAAGATCTGTGTAAAGTTTTGTCACCAGTACTGGAGAAAAGTCAAGTCAGTAAGGGATTCTTGTAGTTGCTGAGGAGCTGAGAGTTGTGATCATGGATGCTGTAGTTTTGGAAACAGTTAATTGCAGTTTGGATGTATTTTGATGGACATTTTGATGCAGTTTGGGAGCATTTTGATACAATGTCAACCTCCCATGTGCTTTCACACCGAAACTGAAGAGTTTGCTCCTTCTATTCTGTTGAGGAGTTCCTTGACAAATTAAGCTAATTCGTATGTTATATTGTTGATTACGTTTACTTAAACTTATGGCTTGCCTTTTTTGGGTTCAGGTAAATAGTAAACTGACGTGGAAAGCCCACGTTCAGGATCTTGTTCAAAAACTCTCATGGATATGATGGAGAGCCTAGCAGAACATTAAGGTACCGTGCTGCACATGTTAGCCCTGCACTTAGCCATAATTGCAATTTTTCCTTTAGGAATGGTCAGTTTCCTGAAGTTTAAAAGAACTCAGTAGTAAAGCCGCTTTATGAAAAGGGAGAAAGGGATAATGTAGACAATTTTAGACCTATTTATATGCCATCAGTGTCGCTAAAGTTATTGAAAAGACTGTGTATATAAGAATAATTGATCATTTTATATCACATAATTTGGTATCAAATGTACAGTTCGGCCTTAGAAGTCGTTTAACAACTGAAAATGCTATATTCTCTTTTCTCTGTGAGGTGGATGAATTAAACAAAAGGTTTCCAGTGCTAGGCATATTTTTTGATTTACCTAAGGCGTTTGATTATGTTAAATAGATTGCTCCAGAAGATGGACCATTACGGAATACAGCTCACAATTGGTTCACCTCTTACTTTGACAACAGACATCAAAAGGTCATTATTCACAGTGTTGAGAATAGCTCTGACGTGGGGGGGTACGGTCAAATGGGGGGAGGCGGGGGGGGGGGGGGGTGCCCCAGGGATCAGTGTTGGAGCCACTCGTATTCTTTAATTATATAAATGATATGCCCTCTAGTATTACGGCTAACTCCAAAATATTTCTATTTGCTGATGACACTAGCTTGGTAGCAAAGGATGTTGTGAGCAGCATTGGCTCTGTTTCAAATAGTGCAGTTCATGGCTTGTAGAAAATAAACTAACACTAAATCACAGTAAGACTCAGTTTTTGCAGTTTCTAACTCACAATTCAACAAAATTCGACGTTTTAGTTTCACACAATGGGCATATGATTAGTGAAACTGAACAGTTCAAATTTCTAGGTGTTCAGGTAGATAGTAAACTGTCGTGGGAAGCTTAAGTTCAGGATATTGTTCAACGACTTAATTCTGCCGCTTTTACTATTCGTATGGTATCTGAAGAAAGTGATCTTCGACACGAAAATTAGTCTACTTTGCTTATTTTCATTCGCTTACGTCATACGATATTATATTTTGGGTTAACTCTTCCCATTCTAAAAGGATATTTTTGGCTCAGAAACGGGCAGTTCGGGCAATAAGTGGTGTAAGTTCGCGACCCTCTTTTCGACCCCTGTTCGCTAGTCTGGGTATTTTGACATTGCCCTCTCAATATATATTTTCTTTACTGTCGTTTCTTGTAAACAAGATCAGCTTATTCCCAAGAATTAGCAGCTTTCACTCAGTTAATACTCGGCAGAAATCCAATCTGCATGTGGATCGCAATTTCTTAACCCTTGTGCAGAAAGGTACTGCTGCATCCATTTTCAATAAGCTACCACAAGCATTCAAAAATCTTAGCAGTAATCAACGCGCTTTCAAATCGAAACTGAAGAGTTCCGTCATGGGTCACTCCTTCTATTCTGTTGAGGAGTTCCTTGACAAATTAAGCTAATTCGTATGTTCTATTGTTGATTCCGTTTACTTAAACTTATGGCTTGACTTTTTTTGGATTCATTAACATTTTATTTTATCTGTTATTACTTTTGGGCTGTAATTTCATGTACTGATACGTTACATGATTTTGAAGATTTGCTCCTCAATTTGGTCCTACGGAACTGGCCGTGTAAATAAAAAAATGTTGCAAACTCTTCCAGTTCCCGTATGACGTAATGTCTTCCACAGTTTTGTCAATAAGAAACACTGCTTCGGTCTTTTATTTCCACCACTGTACGTGTTGTGGAAACATCGAACCCTACAACATGCAATGTCCAATTCTCTGTGAGAGCCAATGGATCGAAACATGTTAATGTCGGTTTAGCACCTGACATAGACCTCATAGTCGTGGTATGGAGAGAATTTATGGCGGTGCAGAAAGCGGTAGTTATACAGTGCTTTGATATCATCATCATCATCATCATCATTTAAGACTGATTATGCCTTTCAGCGTTCAGTCTGGAGCATAGACCCCCTTATACAGTTCCTCCATGATCCCCTATTCAGTGCTAACATTGGTGCCTCTTCTGACGTTAAACCTATTACTTCAAAATCATTCTTAACCGAATCCAGGTACCTTCTCCTCGGTCTGCCCCGACTCCTCTTACCCTCTACTGCTGAATCCATGAGTCTCTTGGGTAACCTTGCTTCTCCCATGCGTGTAACATGACCCCACCATCTAAGCCTGTTCGCCCTGACTGCTACATCTATAGAGTTCATTCCCAGTTTTTCTTTGATTTCCTCATTGTGGACATCCTCCTGCCATTGTTCCCATCTACTAGTACCTGCAATCATCCTAGCTACTTTCATATCCGTAACCTCAACCTTGTTGATAAGGTAACCTGAATCCACCCAGCTTTCTCTCCCATACAACAAAGTTGGTCTAAAGATTGAACGGTGCACAGATAACTTAGTCTTGGTACTGACTTCCTTCTTGTACAAGAGAGTAGATCGTAGCTGAGCGCTCACTGCATTAGCTTTGCTACACCTCGCTTCCAGTTCCTTCACTATGTTGCCATCCTGTGAGAATATGCATCCTAAGTACTTGAAACCGTCCACCTGTTCTAGCTTTGTTCCTCCTATTTGGCACTCAATCCGTTTATATTTCTTTTCCACTGACATTACTTTCGTTTTGGAGATGCTAATCTTCATACCATAGTCCTTACATTTCTGATCTAGCTCTGAAATATTACTTTGCAAACTTTCAATCGAATCTGCCATCACAACTAAGTCATCCGCATATGCAAGACTGCTTATTTTGTGTTCACATATCTTAATCTCACCCAGCCAGTCTATTGTTTTCAACATATGATCCATAAATAATATGAACAACAGTGGAGACAGGTTGCAGCCTTGTCTTACCCCTGAAACTACTCTGAACCATGAACTCAATTTACCGTCAACTCTAACTGCTGCCTGACTTTCCATGTAAAGACCTTTAATTGCTTGCAAAAGTTTGCCTCCTATTCCATAATCTTGTAGAACAGACAATAACTTCCTCCTAGGAACCCGGTCATATGCCTTTTCTAGATCTATAAAGCATAGATACAATTCCCTGTTCCACTCATAACACTTCTCCATTATTTGCCGTAAGCTAAAGATCTGGTCGTGACAGCCTCTAAGAGGCCTAAACCCACACTGATTTTCATCCAATTGGTCCTCAACTAATACTCGCACTTTCCTTTCAACAATACCTGAGAAGATTTTACCCACAACGCTGATTAAAGAGATACCTCTGTAGTTGTTACAATCTTTTCTGTTTCCATGTTTAAAGATTGGTGTGATTACTGCTTTTATCCAGTCTGATGGAACCTGTCCCGACTCCCAGACCATTTCAATTATCCTGTGTAGCCATTTAAGACCTGACATTCCACTGTATTTGATGAGTTCCGACTTAATTTCATCCACCCCAGCCGCTTTATTGCACTGCAATCTATTGACCATTTTTTCCACTTCCTCAAATGTGATCCTATTTCCATCATCATTCCTATCCCATTCTACCTCGAAATCTGAAACATTACTGATCGCATTTTCACCTACATTGAGCAACTCTTCAAAATATTCCCTCCATCTGCCCAAGGCATCCACAGGATTCACCAGTAGTTTTCCTGACCTGTCCAAAATACTTGTCATTTCCTTCTTACCTCCCTTTCGAAGACTGCTAATTACACTCCAGAATGGTTTTACAGCAGCTTGACCCATAGTCTCCAACCTGTTTCCAAAGTCTTCCCACGATTTCTTCTTAGATGCTGCAATTATCTGTTTGGCTTTGTTTCTTTCTTCAACATAACTTTCTCTGTTCACCTGGGTTCTGGTATGTAGCCATTTTTGATACGCCTTCTTTTTCCTTTTACAGGCTGCCTTGACTGTATCATTCCACCAAGCTATTTGCTTCATCCTACTTTTACACACTACTGTTCCAAGACATTCTTTAGCCACTTCTAGTACTGTGTCCCTGTACCTTGTCCATTCCTTTTCCAATGACTGTAATTGACTACACTCAACTAACTGGTACCTTTCTGAGATCGCTGTTATGTACTTGTGCCTGATTTCCTTATCCTGAAGTTTCTCCACTCTTATCCTCCTACTTAAGGACCTGACTTCCTGCACTTTCGGCCTCACAATCCCAATTTCACTGCAGATTAAATAATGATCAGTGTCATCAAAGAATCCCCTGAATACACGTGTGTCCCTCACAGCCTTCCTGAATTCCTGATCTGCTATTATATAGTCAATGACAGATCTGGTTCCCCTGCCTTCCCAAGTATACCGGTGAATGTTCTTATGTTTAAAAAAGGAGTTTGTGATTACTAAGCCCATACTGGCACAGAAATCCAAGAGTTGTTTCCCGTTCCTGTTGGCCTCCATATCCTCTCCAAATTTACCCATAACCTTTTCATACCCTTCTGTTCGATTTCCAGTCCTGGCGTTAAAATCACCCATGAGCAGAACACTGTCCTTGTCCTTTACTCTAACAACTACATCACTGAGTGCCTCATAAAAACTATCCATCTTATCTTGATCTGTCCCTTCACAATGCGAATATACTGACACAATCCTAATTTTCTTGCTAGACACTGTCAAATCTATCCACATCAGTCGTTCGTTTACATACCTTATTGCAACTACGCTGGGTTCCATTTCTTTCCTGATGTAAAGCCCTACACCCCATTGTGCTATTCCTGCTTTAACTCCTGACAGGTAGACCTTGTATTCTCCCACTATCTCTTCTTTCTCACCCCTTACCCGAATGTCACTAACAGCTAAAACGTCCAGCCCCATCTTACTTGCAGCCTCTGCCAGCTCTACCTTCTTCCCAGAGTAGCCCCCATTGATATTAATAGCTCCCCATCTCATTACCATTTGTTTGCCAAGTCGTATCTTAGGAGTCCCTGGTTTGTCAGTTAGAGGTGGGACTCCGTCACCTCCAAAGGTCCGAGGCATTTTGCTCTGATTGTTGCCAGCATCATATTCAAAGTACCAGGGAAGCAGGTTGCTAGACTTACTTGCCCCGAGTCCCATTGGGTTTTACCCCTAACGGCTGAGGGACTAACCGGTGGATTTGGTAGTCTTTGCCGTATGGGCACAAAGGTGACCACGACTCAAAATATGTCCGAGATGCCCAGCCTTATTCCAAAGTAACTGGTATCCCGACTGTCGGGACCACTTACTTGGCCACTCATACGTTGACCGTGGTTCATGAACTAGGACATGACTACAGGAACCCACACCATGAACTTTGATGTGTTACAGCAAAAAACAATATGTCAAACTGCTAATGAAACTACAACACAGGAACCATGTATTGTGATTGATAACCTGTTGGTTATGGTCTTCTTGCAATACAGGCGACAAAACTTTACACAGATCTGTGGAAGCGACTTCAGCCAGTGACCATCTGCTCCATTGGACCAATACGTGTATACTTAATGTGATAACTGCATATGCTCGATATCAACAAGCGGACGGTACTTGTTTTCGATATATGAGAAGAGAGAGACACAGTAAAATCTTACCGAGTTCTCTGCCAGGTGACGTTAGCAAAGTTTTTATAATTCGTAGTTTTCCTGCGTCAAATGTTACAAAATAATGAAGAGAAAAGGGGATGCAAATTGTAGCTTGCTGTTGACTGTAAGAACGGTGGAAGATTTTTTTTTTTTCGACGTGCTAGTAGATAGTGTGAAAGATACTGTTCTATACTGTTATTTCATAGACTTGAATTTCATGTAATACCCACGTGCACGACAATTTATTTATAAGACTTCCACAGACACTAATGTTGACTGCAAAGAACATTGTCGACTGTGCCAATTTCTCCATCAAAGTGCGAGAAATCGATTTTATCTGTTCACGTGGAACTATGACTGCTTTTTATCATCGAAAATGTGTTTCTTTAACAGCTGATCGCTTATAAGAGGTAAGCTGAAGTTAGATACAACTGCTCCACCGAAAATTTCTGTCACAGAACAGCTTATAACGTAGATATTTCGGTAGACTTAATGTTTTTGGAGAAAGTTCTCATTTTTGCTGGATGGATGTTACGGTATAATACGGACAGTCTGTGTGGTAGACAGAGTTAGTAGTTTTCCTGAGGTGCATGTTACGATAAAACAAAGAGGGATGAATTGGACCTTGCTGTCAGGTGTAAAAATAACTCTTTCTTCGACATCGAACAGAGTTAAAGCTGCTGTTCTGTACTGATGTTTGTGCGTCTGCGATGTATTAAACATCCTCATGCATGACAATGTATTTACAAGACTTCCACAGACACTAATTTTGAGTGCTTAGAGACTAGGAGAGTGTGCAGACTACATGAAGAGCTTGAAACGGCTGGTGGCAGTGGGTGTGGCTGGTGGCGGCGTATTGAATAGCGACTGCCTGCAGCGACCTCAATGACCACTGGTCTGGCGTGTGCAGCCTCTGGAGGTGCCTGTTCCCACCGCGAGACATAGCAGTGAGCCATAGCATGCTGTTGGCCGGCCTTCTTGCTCTTAGTTGTCTTTGCCCCATCCATAACGAATAGTCAAGTATTTCACCATTGTTCGAGGGGTCGGCATTTCCTAGAAATATGTTTCATTTCTGCAGACGTGAAACAGTATATCATTTTCTACCCAACACCGACCTAAGCACGGCTCGCAGATGGATCTCTTTGCGTACCGTCAGCGGGAGGTTAGAACAGGCCTGAGAAACCTTAAACGCTACCTACGGGAAGGTCCAGCTGCAGACCGAAAACAGTCTATCATTGACAACCCAACACCGACCAAAGCACCTGCACTGAATGCACCTCTTTGTGTACCATCAGTGACGGGTTAGAATGGGCCTGGAAAACCAGTATCCCTACCTACAGAGGAAGGGAAGAGGGAAGGTATGATGGGAGGTAAGAATGGCTCTAAGCTGCTTAGACTGTATCCACACATCGGTGAGAAGTCACAAAAGCTGTTCTGGTGGAAAGTCTTTTTTATTGGATAGTTGTGTGATGTTATAATAGTGTTTCGTCTTTCTGTAGAACCAAGGCAGTGATCCACTCGTAGCATAACATAGTCCTTGCTATTATACTTTAAAATAAATTGTTCGCTTATAAAAGGATTACGTCTCTCTCCTCATAAGACACACTGGTACCTCTGACAACCAAAACATTGTCTTTACATCCGGGAATCTTCACTCAACATTGGTTATCGTGTCCAGCCCCTGTAGCTGAGTGGTTGCCGGCACGGTAGCTCAGCGTGTTCGGTCGGAGGGCTAGCTGCCCTCTGTAATAAAAAAAAAAAATAAAAAAAAAACTGAGTTAATGCATCAACAACGAACTGAAACGGGTGTCTTTCGACGTCCGCCCCGAGCAGATACAACGAACGAAAACGAACAAAACAAGATTAAAAAAAAGTGGTCAGCGCGACAGAATGTCAATCCTTAGGGCCCGGGTTCGATTCCCTGCTGGGTCGAAGATTTTCTCGGCTCAGGGACTGGGTGATGTGTCGTCCTAATCATCATCATTTTATCCCCATCGACACGCAAGTCGCCGAAGTGGCGTCAAATCGAAAGACTTGCACCAGGCGAACGGTCTACCCGACGGGAGGCCCTAGTCACACCACATTCACATTGGTTATCGTGTCGTTTTTTGGATCTACCTGTGTCACGACATTGGCGACGTCTTCTACTCACCAAATCGTATGAAACTTGCTAGCTGAATGCATGTTTAAGAACTGTTGGATAGTGTTAAGTGCTTATTTTGCAGTATATAAAACGCAAGATTCAATGTCCTCGGTTCAATATTCATAAGTTCGTACTACAAGAGTGGGTTTAAACTTATTTAGCTGTAGATGTATCGATTTTAGTACTGTATCCACTATTTGCGCTGTTTTCCTCACTGTATTCGTTTTAAAAGCGTAAGATTACCTCCTTTACACAATGTGAGGTAACGTCTGTCGGTACAATATTCGTTGTAGCAAGCATAAAAATCACACCTGGAGAATATACAATGGTAATACTTCAGGTAGCAAATGGGTGTTCATGATCTTTCAGTCACTTTTTTAAAAATAAAAGAGCTGACATTACAGCCGTTGAGCTGTCAAGAACGGCAACACTTTAGGCAGGCACGCAGTGACTTGTGTAAAGTTTCTCCGCTGTGAATTCCTCCACCGTCCGTAGCAGGAATGACCTCTCTTTCAACACCAACATCCCTCTATGGTTGTGTGTGTGTATTCTTTGTGGAGCAGGTTTCAGTCACACGCAGATGTACCTAGAGCACTAACAACAAAGCGTTTTACTTAGGTGGATGTTCCTAACTAACAGAAATAAAGATGACGTTCTGTGAGGTGAGCGGATTATCTCATCCTTCTATAGTATACGAGAACACAGCCACACAAACGAACCTTTTATTCAGTAGAGTGGAGCGACTGAAACATCTACCAGATAGCCTACGGACAGTTTACATGCAGACGTAGGATAAAGGCGAGCAATGACACGCTATAACCGCATGCACTGATGGAGGCTAGTGAGTGCGGTCACTGCTCTCCTGTGACCGATTTCTGCAGACTGGGTAGACTGGTAGGAAGCAATTGTTCCTACACTTCAGTGATAGTCTGCTGTCCTAACCCTTCTTACCATGTATCCGTGTACAAGTTCCTCAGCAACTATACACTTGTGGATCGGTAGGCTGTGGCTGTAGAACAGTTTGCTCTCAAATTTGAGCGGCATTGTGGATTACGACACACACACACACACACACACACACACACGCACACACACACACACACACACACACACACACACACACACACGGAAACAAAACCTATTTCAGGCATCCTCATTCGAGCCATGCTCACTCGCTTTTATAGTGTCCAAAACAAAACATGCGTTTTTATCAATGAAAAAGAGAGTTATTTCGCAGCTGTCAGATCCTGCCTGGTTGTCAAAGTTGTCATTTTTGGTCAACTTCACGTACCACCTCAACAAACTGAACATGAAACTTTAGGGAAAGAATAACCTCTTTAGTGATCTGTAGAGAACCAAAGGATTTTGGAGAAAGCTCTCATTGTTTGAAGCACAGCTGGAAGGAGAAAACTGTTGTCATCTTCATTTCAGTATCTGAAGAAGTCAACTTTGATTTTCCAAAAAATTTATTCGCGACTAGATGCATTTTTTCGAGAGACTTTCAGATACGGGCAGACTTGAGAGTGACGTTCTTCTAGTCCAGAATTAGTATGATTGTAACCTTGATGAAGTGCCGGTTGAACTACAACTGGAGCTCATTGATTTGCAAACAAATAACTTGTTGAAAGATAAGCAAAGAGAAGCAAAACTTGTTGAATTTTATCGCCGCTTACCTGGTTTTGGGTTTCTGAACCTGAAGAAATTTGCCACTGTTATAGAATCGGTGTTTGGAACAACTGTCCACGAACCAACATTTTCAAGAATGAAGTATGTAAAGTCAGCACATCGAACAAGATTGACTCATGAACATTTGAAAGCAATTCTCTTGATTGAATGCAGCAATTCCATATTAAAAATTGATGATATTTTGAAAGCCAAGCGTCAGTTTCACAAATCTCAACATCACTTTTGTTAATAACTTAGTATTGCGACCCGCAGCCCGTCATTTTGTCAGTTATCCGGCCCGCTGCGATAAAGGTTCAAATATTCAAATGGCTCTGAGCATTATGGGACTTAACTTCTGAGGTCATCAGTCCCCTAGAACCTAGAACTACTTAAATCTAACTAACCTAGGGACATCACAAACATCCATGCCCGAGGTAGGATTCGAACCTGCGACTGTAGCGGTCGCGCGGTTCCAGACTGTAGCGTCTAGAACCGCTCTGCCACGCCGGCCGGCGTGCGATAAAAGTTTGGTGACCTCAGGTATAGATCAAACACCTTTTAGTTAGCTGAAGATCATGCTCGACAGAAGAGACGAACTTACAGGGAGTGGATAACAACATGGAAACACCAAAAGCACAATTTCGTTAGCAGTTGTCACGTCATGGATGAATACAGCTGTCGTATGGGTTTCAAGGGAATCTTATACTGTTCTTCCTGCAAAATCGTGAGAAGTTCAGGTAACGGCGATGGAGGTGAATAGGGATCACTCACCCTTCTATCTAAAGTAGGCTACAAATTCTCAATAATTTTGAGATCTGGTAACTGTGGAGGTCAAGGGGAGATGCGACACTTCATCCCCGCGCTCGCAAAACCAGCCGTGGACAATGTGAGCTGTCTGAACAGGGGCCCTGTCGTCTTGGAACACACCAGCACCATTGGTGAACAAAGATACCAGGCGAAAGATCTGAGCGAAGTCGATGTTCTAAATCCCAAAGGTGTGTCATTGGGGTCAGGTTGAGATTCTGGGCAGAACAGTCAGTTTCAGGATTACCTCACAGATACTGCTTTCCTGCAGGGTGCTTCGTCATGCTGACACAGTCAACGTCTCCGAACTGTTCCTCTACAATAGACAGTTTAAAATACTGTAAAATGTGTTCATATCCCCCCGCATTTATTGTTTTTTTAAGTGCAAAAGGGGACCACATACTAAACCCGAAAACACTGCCATACCGTAACACCGCCTCCTCCGTACTTCATTGTTGGCGCCACACGTTATTCGCTAATCCCAAACCCTTCTATTATCAAAGATTACAGCGTGATTATGACTCCAAATTACTCGTTTCTAGCTGGTAACGGGTGTGGGGGACGAAATGGAGTGGAAACAGCCAGGGATACATTTATTTGCGAGGAATATCGCACAAGTTTTGTTGATAATTATTTAACACTCAGTTACAACCATTTTTGATCAAAAGATCAACAGATAACCTCTTTTGAATTACTCAAGAAAATTCCAGAATGATAACAGAAAATGCAGAAGGCGTTTTAACGCAGTTGCAAACAAAATTTTTTGATAAAAAATCCTTAGATAACCTTTTTAAAATTACTGAAGAAATTTCTAAAACAGAATAACAGAACTCGCGGAACGCGATCAGGAACCAGAAAGCAGTGCAGTTTATATAGAACCACTATTTGCCAAGACTGAGCAGAAGGCAACTTAGCACATTTAAAGAAAAAAAAATTTTGTGGAAGTCCATCCATAGTAACAAAACCATTTGATAAACACGCAAGCAAATTAAAAGAAAATACAAGGACTGCTCAACTGAAGGCTCTTAATTAAATGGAAGCACCGTATCGATCTTCCTATTGGCTAAGGCAACCACGGAAATCGTAAATCGAGATGGCCGGATAGGATATCCATCACCGCCACTCCAGAAAGTGAATCCATCACCCTAAAAACTGCGCCACGTCGCTCTGTGCTTCCGTGCAGTATCCTAAGTGAACAGCTGCAACTGTGTCCTCTAGCAGAGCCAGCAAATATTTTCTGTTGACAGGGGTGCACTCCGAAAAGAAAAATATGTTCACCTAGACGTCAGTGTATCTTGCGCCGTCCATGCTTTTTATTTCAAAATATTTTATTGTTATTTCTGGCTGTAATTTCACACGTATCGCTGGCTTTCTTTATTTATACTCTTTGATAACTATAATATATTATTGCTTTTGTCTTGAATCGTTGTTTCATTCATCCTTTACGGGTGTTCTTGAACTGTGTCGTATGCCACGCTAGAGAAATCCCTCAAATAAAGAAACCTCCTGAATTTCAACAATAATACCAAGAGGTCGACAGTTATACTCCAACTAAGGTCATGCACTAGTGACTTACGATTACATTTCTGTGGATTCTCTACCTTCTTTGCATATGGTTCCGAATCATGCTGTTCTGTATATAGACAGCAGAGATGAACTTCATGAGATATGTAAGAGGCTGTAATAAAATGGATAAAATAAGGAACGAAACAATATCAGGTTTAAAACTCTTTTCAGTTAATGACAAGATAGAAGAGAATAGAATGAAAGGGATGGATCGTATGATAGAACGACACAAAAAAAGATTCCCGAAAAAGGTAACGCGAATTATCGTCCGACTGGAGAGAACTGGACAGACCTCGTAAGAGATGGATGGATGGATGATAGAGATCTAAGTAAGTGACTACAACACCTAATTCTTGGAAAGAAATGATGATTCTAGATACAGTTCTACTTGCGTGTTGACCAAAGGGACGCATATACAATTAATAACACAGCTAACAAATGCAAATAATGCGACAGTGATAACTGTACGGAGATAAAATACTTGCACCACTAGACAAAAAACCTAAATGATATTTCATTTTCGTTCACATAGCAAGTGCACTACATGCAGTTATCCATCAAAACGAAGGTATAATTCGCAAGATTGAGATTATAAACGACACGTTAGTAATATGAGGATCGAACATAAAAACACTTGTGGCAGCATTAAAAGCCACAGAAAATGTTTTGAACAATTATCAGCTTTAAGCAAGAACAGAAACCGAGACGACGAATCCCAGACATTAGAGGAAACGTGTTTGGAAACACGCTGAGGTTCTGTCATTTTAGTGAAAATTAAATGTAATTTTTTGCAAATTCAGTTTCTTAATATTTTCATACACTTATGTAAGAAACTAAAAAATAAGACTTAGAAGCCTAATCGACTCTGAGCTCGTATGAGAAGAGGCATCATCTCCGATCGGCGAAAGTGGGGAAGTAAGTTTTACCTATGAATTAAATAAATAGTAATGGGAGTAAATGTAAGCAACAGTTGTGATGAGAGGCACGATTAACGGAGCACTTCTAACGTCTGCTTCAGTCTTCATTTCGACCTTGTCGCTTGCATTTTGAAGATTAATGTTTAACAGTGGGATTAACAGATATTTTCACAGAAGCATTCATTACTACAACATGTATTTTAACTTGAAGTAGGTCTAACTCACACACTCTTGTTTTCTACCATTCACCACCGGCATTCACCATTTCTGTGGTGGTTTGGTAAGTGTAGTAAAGCAGCAAGAAAGAATGTTTGTTTCTTAAACAACTAACCTTACTTCTCGAAATAGTCTCCTTTGAGGGATATGCACTTGTTCCAGCATTCCTCGCGCTTTTTGTTCCGATATAGGTTCTTTCAAACTCTGCAAAATATTCTTTGATTGCAAACATCACTTCCTCATTTTATGAAAATTTCTTCCCTGCAAGCCAGAACTTCAAGTTAGGGAACAGCAAGAAGTCAGCTGGAGGTAAGTCTAGTGAAGAGGGTGGATGAAGAATCAATTCAAAACCCAGTTCATGCACTTGCGCCATTGTTATCGCCGATGTGTGGGATGGTGCGTTATCGTGTTGAAAGAGCACTTTTTATCGTACCAACCTTGGTCTTTTTCAGCCAACGGAAGTTTCAGACGATCCATCAATGAAGCATAATAGGGCTCAGTTATGCTTCCGCCCATTTTCAAGTAATCTATAGGGATTATTGCTTGTGAATCCCAAAAAACAGCAGCCATCGTCTTACTAGCTGACAGAATAGTCTATGCCTTCTTCGGTGAACTTTCACCAGTCTTTGTCCCTTGTATAGACAACCGTTTTGATTCTGATTTCATCAATAGTCACAATTCGGCGCATGAAGTCTTGCAAATTGCGGTTAAACATCGCCAGACATTGTGTTGAAATGTTCCCAGTTGCACTATTGGTCGACTGTGAGCAATCCCGGCACTCACCTGGGACACAGCTTCTTCATAGCCAGTTCTCCGTGTAGGATGTTACGCACTCGCTCAGTTAAGATGCCTACAGTCTCATAAATCTCAAGAATTTTTATTCGGGGGTCTTGCATTACTATATCACGGTTTTTGTCAATGGTTTCCTTTGTGGTGTCCTCTACTGAACGGTCGTAGGCGCTTCGTCTTCGGTACCTGTCCGACCACATTTAAATTCATTAATCGAAAAGTAAAACTGATCTTCAACGATGGTGCAGAGTCCACGTGAACTTCGTTCATGTCTGTTTTGATTTGTGTGTTAGTCCAACATTTCAAATGAAAATGACTAACACAGCACGAAACTCGGTTTTGTCCACTTTCAATCGCAGTCGACACGCTGGCCACTTCAGATGGCTGTCAACAGTTAACTGTACGCAGTACATTCTTGAAATTCTTTATACGATCCTTGAAACCGTGAAGGCGCAAAAAAATGTTCCATTCTTTCATGGAAATTTACCAGAATTATCAGACCACCCTCGTAACTGACGCCGTGTCGTTTTTCTAGAACGTCTGTAGACGTTTCATATCGTTATGTCACATGCCAGTGTTCGTGAACCCCTAGCGATACCTGAGTTTCATAACTCAAGCGTTTCTGCCAGTCGCTTACATCATCACCATAATACGAAAGGCGTTTCCTTAATATAACTGATTAAAGTGGCTGGCTAAATTTTAGTGACTTGGCATTATTAAGTTGAGTTTGTGTTTGTAACGAAAACGCAACAGAGGAGAAATCGGAACTAGGCATCACGCCACTCTTGATAAACGTCTGAAAGTCATACCAGTGAACCAGCGACGACGAAATTCTTCTTCCTGTTACCGACAGCAGAACGTGCTACCTCAGCACTGCTTCATCTGGCCGGTGTGGCCGTGCGGTTCTAGGCGCTTCAGTCTGGAACCGCGTGACCGCTACGGTCGCAGGTTCGAATCCTGCCTCGGGCATGGATGTGTGTGCTGTCCTTAGGTTAGTTAGGTTTAAGTAGTTCTAAGTTCTAGGGGACTGATGACCACAGATGTTAAGTTCCATAGTGCTCAGAGTCATTTGAACCATTTGAACAGCTTCATCTCTGTTTGGTGACCTTGTGAGCTAAGGCCAAGCACGCCTAGACGAATGTGGAAACCGGCCACGTCACCCTCAACTATTCTGGGAACTGTGAGCATCGGGAGTGAGGCGGAGCTGTCTTCTAAATTCAACGCCAATCAAAAAAAGAATTCCACCTAGAGATTTCCTCATCAGTGCGACAAGTGCTCCTCGCTCACGTTCCTCATTTTCTGCGACAGGCTGTCACCTACCATAATGAGTGATTTTACTCATGTCGAAGATACTAGTATTAATATGCTATTATGATATGGTTGGAGAGAATTGATACTTCATAATCAGCAACATGAGTTGAGGACTGTAACAGTAACTTAATTCTATCTCCAATGACTTCACATGTGTAATAACTTAATCACTGACCGTTGGAACGAAACTCGAGGCGTAACTTGGCTTCCGAAGCCAAGATGGGATCTTGTAATGCCGGACTGACGAAATTGCACAGCTGATCTTCACAAATGTTTCAAATGGGTTACTCCGACGTAAACTGATGAACAGGTAAACTACCGCAGCGCTATCAGGCTGTTCTGCCTTAGCGACTAGTCACGGTGTTTTTGGTTGTATCCCTGAAAACCACGCCATTTTATGACAGCTCAACAACCATGGGTAACGCTTGGAAAAACGTTCCAGCAAGCTACATCCCTATTCATAATATTCTAGACGTACGCGACTGGACCATGTCAGATGAATTTGGGGGCCACCCTCCTGTGTGGAGGTATAGGTACTGGGTGGTTATAATTAAAAGTGCAGTTAGTCACAGAGGGCCAGTGTGTGCTGTAATTATCGTGTAACAGCGAAACATGGTACGTATTCTTATGTGTTAATGCGGAACCGATTTACACTGGAAAAGCTGATAGTTCCAATTTTGCCCGCCAGGTGCAAATCTGGCGATGTGGATGCAAAACATGTTTCCACATGTAATGGATTAGGAACGTGGTGCGTGCAGGAAAGGTCAAACAAGTGACAGAGACATAATGTTCATTTTATTAGTAACCATCACTTATACAGTTTCTTCAGTATGGGCATCAGAGATGTCGGCGAAATGCTGCATCCATAAAACGATGTGCTCAGCAGTGTTCACAGCCGTTCCAGTGACATCTGCGCAATGTGTTCTCGTATACTGGCCTTCAGATCAGGTAAAGACCGAATGTGTCCCTAGTTAATGCGTTAGTTGTAGGGAGATGGGGTCACCACCCCAATTTTGATATCAAATTGATATGTAAATTAATTAAACTGACCAATTAATTTCCCTCATCCCCAACCATGCCCACCCTCGCCCTCCGACAACGCCCCCCCCCCCCCCCAGATGTTGTTACATGGTTTTCTCACCCTGCACATGGGCCCCAGCCCACCCTCTCTAGGCCGCGGTGGTCTAGCGGTTCTAGGCGCTCAGTCCGGAACCGCGGGACTGCTACGGTAGCAGGTTCGAATCCTGCCTCGGGCATGGATGTGTGTGATGTCCTTAGGTTAGTTAGGTTTAAGTAGCTCTAAGTTCTAGGGGACTGATGACCACAGATGTTAAGTCCCATAGTGCTCAGAGCCATTTGAACCATTTTTTTTGAGCCACCCTCTCTCCCTCACCCACTCTATTACCTGGATTTTCGAATTTCGGTGGCAGTTCCGAATTTTTGCTGTACAAATCAATAGTCAGTTCAGAGGACATAATTGAGCCGTGCACGTGTTCATCCCATTAATTGTTTGTCATCTTCTATTACGGTACTGCCACCTCATTTTCTTATTCCATTTACTGGCGTCACTAACTTCCTGCCATACTTGCCCATCAGTGGCAACAGCAGCGCGTATCAAGAAGCACACTGTCGTACCATCTCTGGAGCAACTGATAGTATTTTCTGGTCATCGTGTGTTGGGTAGTCAGTGAGTGGGAGATGCACCAGCAGTGCAGTAGCGACGGAACAACAGTCGCGGACGGACCAGCAGTCCAGTCGGTCGGTTGGTGTGGAGCAGCAAGCAAGCCCCTGTTGCGCGGAGTCGGGCTAGAGCTGCTGGTGGCGTGCACGTGCAGTTGGAGTGTGAGGTGCTGCTTGCGAGTGCTACGACGTTCGTCCCCCACCGATCTTGGACATGAAAGTTGAGTCCTCACTTAACTTACTATCGAGTCTCAACTGTTTACATTTCTTCATCTGATCCAGGTTGTCGCTTTCGGAACATTCCCGTGAGCAACAACGTGTGTGTATTTAAGTCGGCTAAGATTCCAGCCATCTTCCTGTGACATTTAACTTAATTTATTCCATGTTATGGAAGTTCACCAGCAGTATCCTCTGCCTTGTGGCCGTTGACGTTCCAGTTACCTGCCCTGGCCGTTGACGTAATTTTAGGCAGTGTATTTTCCTCGTCGTGTTGTTGCTGTCCAGTGTGGCGTGTAGTTCGACAGCTGAGGTGTTGTTGGTCATTGTGGGCGCCGATTTTCTGTGTGTCGTGTATTGAAATCTTGTGGTCGTTTTGCTGGTTGTGTGGAGTGGAACTGAGTTGGTTGATTGGTCGGTCGGCTGTCTTGTCAGTTGGGTCGCCTCCCGATTAATAAGTCGGTGGGCAGGCTGCCTGTCTCACCTAAATGGGCGTTAGTGTTACAATCCCAGGCCGATCCTTGGAAACTTCTGAGCGCCGTTCCTTGTGTGTTATGTAGTAATTTCCCTGTTTGGATTTTAGTTATTTGGCTGATGTTTGGATTTCAGACGAGTATCAATATCTTTTAAATTAATATTCTTGTCTTGCCTTAAGGCATGAGATTGTTATATTTTTATTTGGGGCCTTCAGCCGAATTTTACTGGAGAGGTTTTAAGATAAGGCTTTCTGCCTTTTAGATTGAAAGTCTTTCTAGACCTTAAGCCGTTAAACATATTTTGTTGACATGTGGCCTTCAGCCGAGTATTAATATCTCTTAAATTAATGTTCTTCTCTTGCCCTTAAGGCATAAGATTGTTATGCTTTTGAATGGGACCTTCGGCCCAATTTGCATAAAATGTTTTAAGTTAAGGCCTCCTGCCTTTTGATTGAAACTCCTCTTATTGCTTAATATGCGACCTCCAGCCTCGTTCCATTAAAATTAAATTGCGAAGGCCTTCAGCCGATTAGATTGAAGATTTAGAAAATATTCTTGGGTGAAACCTCCAGAAGAACCTTGTATCTCAATTTTGCTTAAGCCTTGTGTCTTGGATTTTGAATGTGGTCTTCAGCTGATCTAAAGTTAATCAAAGGAGGTCGATTAAAGTTTTGAGTGTTTTGCATTCTTGTTGTAATATTGTTTGTTGATAAATAAAGTTTGCATGTTGAGTGCAACTAACAGTAACTCATTTTGGCCTCTTTCCACAACCTAATCCACTCTGTCCTGCTATCCCAGGCAGTTCAATAATACTAATAGAAATAGTTGATGGAAATTGTTTATAAAGCAGGAATAGGTCGTGGAAATCGAAAAAAAAAACAATTCAGACAATGGGAAACTGAAGAATTATGCTCCGAGAAGGACACAATTTGCATCTCGTAGGACATGGATACTCTTGTTTAACTTTCCGTGCCACCAGTCTCCCCCCCCCCCCCCCCTCCACCCAGCATCAGGTAGCAGCAGTTGTCTAATCTTGCCAGCTCAGAGCTTCTACAACTGGGCCACTTTCATAAGGCCGTCTTGTGTGACACTGCCTTCCCTGCCTACCCCATGCCTCCTGCTGCAGTCCTTTTGACATGAAAGGTCTTGCACCATGGATGCCTGTAGCTCTCAGGCGGCCTAATGACACAACCGCTACACAAGTTCTGCTTGGCTGCATGTCCAGCGGTCTACTCATTACCACTTGTTTGCCTCCCTAGCAGTGTCCTAGTCCTCGACCCCTCTACACACGGGGGGATGGCAGCCAGCAGTTGGAAATCGGCAGAAGATTACAATGTACAGTGCCTCTCTCAAAGCGCCATGAACAGCAGATTTGTTTTCGATGGTTAGTGTCTTCCCCAACAACTCTGTCCTATGGGAAACAGCAACACATATTTCAAGGAATGCTGCTCGCATTGGATGTCCCAGACTATCAGTCTGTCTCAGAATGAACAAAGGGTTTTTTTGTTTTTGTTTTTTAGATAGCAGAGATGTACAATATTCCAGCCACTTGCCAGCAAACAAGCTAACAAAGAATGTTTGTCTCAGCTGTTTCTTTTCCTCCAACCACAGATGTGATAATTTCCTCAGACAGCTGCACCAAGCCTGCTTGAAGAAAAATAGAAAGTAAGGTTAGTGTCCTCAGACCAAAGCTATACCCTGACTCTCACCAGCATGTATTTCGAAGGGTGCAGCTGATGTCGGAAATATCAAGCTATCTGTTTCCTCCAGAATGAACAAAGAGTGTTTTTCTAAAGCTAGCAGCTGCGTCCAATATTCTAGCCAATTGTCAGTAAACAAAATTCTGTGTGGTAATTTACATGTTCACAAAACAGCTCTTAATGTATTCAGATCGTAACATGTTTATAAAACTTTAAATATGCCTGTTGCAGCATTAGAGTAGCAGCTGATGGACATTAAGCTGCTGCTGTAGTCTGAAATGCAGCAATAAAGTAAGTACAGTTGTAATATATTGTAATTAGACTTTTTTTTCATCGCATGCAGTTGTGTGAGGTATATATTATTCATTGTTGTAGATGTTACTTCACCTCAAGAGGAAAATGAGATTCTAGTAGGAGTATGAGCTAAGAGTCATCACTTCCATCTGGTATGAAATTTTTATTTATTTATTGAATTTTTTCGTAGTTATGTATACTCTATACCTGAAAGTGTCCTGCCTGAGAGTGTCGAGAAGCATATTTCATTCTCCAAACGAATGACGCCAAAAATTACGCTCCTCTTCCTTGACACGCTACGTTTTATGCAGGTGCTACTCCAGAAACTCGTTGAAACACTACTTCGGGAGGATATGCATATCACCCGACCTACATACCCCGGTGAGGAGAAGTTTCAGCTTACGAGTTTTCCGTTATGAGTGTCTGGATAGTAAGGCGAAACCTGATGAAACCAGGCTACCTGACATATCTGCATTTACCAATACTCTCACAGGAGATGCCATAACTAGTGCAGATTGTGAACATGCCGTAGATATCTAGCGGCAACTCATCATTCCAGATTTGGGTGAATATGCAAGCCTATACATGGATACAGACGTGTGCTTGCTAGCAGATGTTTTTGAAAAGTTCTGGACAGTGTGCATTACCACGCACGAACTTGCTAGCGGATGTTTTTGAAAAGTTCTGGACAGTGTGCATGGCCCCACACTCTCTAGACCCCGCCTTTTATTACACAACACCTGGATTATCCTGCAATGCAATGCTCAAGAAAACGAGGTGCAGCATTGAACTTTTGACTGATGCTGATATGCTTCTTTTCTTTGAGCGTGAGATCTGTGGAGGACTTTGCCAGTGTGGCCATACACATGCCAAGACAAATAATTTTACATTTCCGTAAGCAGACACGACGCTATTTTCATACATTTTCTTCTTCTTGAGATTATGGATAGCAGGACACCCATAGAATTCCGGATCTTGAATACATGCAAACATGAAGATTCACTGCTTCCATGTGATCTTCTCCTCACCTTTGTCGTAGATGATGGACTCAGGTCAATCGAATATTCGAAGTGACGGCATGTTTTAGCACAGTTCACATCCTTGAAAGGCCTCAGTGATGCAATTCTTGCTGAAAATGTCTCTATTATACCAGCATCTTCTGTGTGTGCTGTGAGTGAAACATCTTTAAACATGAATTGTCTACACTCATCATCATAGAAACCTTGAACGTCGGGAACGACGTTCACACTGCAAGTTGTCATTGTGAAATGCTCTTGGCATACCACAGCCCTTGCTCACTTATACGGCACATTGCACAGCACCAGTAAGTTGGCAATAGTTAACCACATAGTCACGTAGAACTAGAGCGTACGCTGCAGTGTGTTATGGGGAATTTGATGAGGATTCAAATTCGAATCGTACATCTATTGGTCCTGATTTAATTATCTCGTTCTGCTTAGAACAGTCTTTCATGATGACTGGTGCCATTGGGTTGAGTCGGCATCCTTTCTCTTCAACATCTTCATAGTAAGAAGTACGCAATCTTGTATGTATGTCAAATGCTAGACTGTTTACATTCTGACCCCACTGTAGCAGTAAATTGTCATACGGATAGAATTCGGAATTCACGTAGATTCTGTCATTAGTTAAATTACAGTTGTCAAATACGATGGAATCATTTGCTGAATTCCCCCTTTTATTGTTCTGGGATGCAAGTATGATGAATCTTGGTGTTTCCAGCTGCACTGAGGTTTCAAGAGCCCACGTTTGTCTGCTCACTGTCAGTAGCACCGGGTACTCAAAAGCCTCCCATGAGCGGAAAGTTAATGGCAGATGTGTACCAGTATTCAGAACTATTAGAAGCTTCAAACGCTTCTCATCTGCCACAGAGATGTGCGGCACCATTTTCCCTATAATTTTTCTGATGATGATCTGAATCTCCTCTTGAGCTCTTTGAATGTATGAATTGCTATACGTTGCGCTCCGTACCAGAATAAACTCCTGTTTAGCATTCATAATAATTTTCTGCATGTCCTCAAAGTACCCCATAACCATTTTTAGAGGTATGCATGCAGTAAATCAGGGGTACTCTTCCGCTGTTCTGCTAAAGGCTCGTCTATGAACCATCCTGCATTTTCTAAGCCGTTCAGACCTGAGGGTGATAATGAGACATATGTTTTAAGGGTTGATGCTATGCCGACATTACGTGTACGATCAATCTCTACCCCATTAAGTTCGTAACGTATTTCCTGGAACAGGAATGCCAAGGTATTACGTGTAAACCTTGATCCCACTGTATGACTACCATCCTTTTTCTTAAAGGATCCATCCAAATATATTAAATTCTTCCATGGAAGAGTTAAAGCGTATTGGTGCTGGATGACAATCCTAATTTTATCGTTCTTGTTAAACGTTGTTGAAGCATAAGGTTTATGTGAGAAGTATTCTTGCGTATGATTCGCTCATCGTATTCCATTAGGTGAGATATATTGAGCAACGACGTCATTGCGAGGTTTCAAACCTACTGATCTAAGAAACTCCTAGTTTGCGCGTGTTAACACCTTGCGGTTCTGCTTGTCTTAGATGTAGTCGTACAATGATTTCCTCGCCACGAAAGTCAACAAACTGGTTATGATCCACAATACGCAGCTCCAGATAGTCCAATGTCTGAACTGTTACTGCAAGGTATACAGCGTTGGCAGGAGTCTCAACAGTCTTGTGCCCTTTTCCAAATGACAGGAAGAATCCTTAAACTGAATGAACCAACGTATCGTTGAGACATGAGTTCGTTGCAATGTTAAAACTCAACACGGATTGTACCGACAAGGACGATATCCACCGTCCCATCAGATTTGTAAAATTTATTGGGATCCGTCTTCAAAACCTGTCCCTTTGTGAAACTCAATAGTGAGCCAATTGAACCTTTCTGCTTCAAGTTAACCGATGCATTCACCGTCCTTATTTCAGATTTAAGTGTACTGATGTTTGCACGGACCTCAGTCCCTTTTCCAGACTGTTTTAAAACTACGTTTAAATCGTCAATATCATATGCACCAGGTTCAAGTTACACAATTTCGTTTTTACCATTAATTTGCAGATTCAGTTTATTGTTAGCCTCCGTGATATTTTGGATGGTGTTGTATGTCTGCAGTCCAGTCAGCGCGATGTTCCAAACGCTTAAACCAATTGGTGGGAAGTAATTCGCACGTGGTACAGACGATCGTTCTTTTAATGTCAGAGTGTACGACATTGCATCTTAACATCGACTGTTCAATGGATGCTTAATACCCGCCCTTACATATCATTCGTAAACGTCAGGACAAACATGATGCATATATGATCAGACAGGAATGCATTAAAGTCTTGGAAGCGTCGAAAATTGTAGAGCACATGTCTTCTGCCTGTGAAGTATCGTTGCAATTCATCTGCGGGTTGCAGGTCGCCGAATGAGTCGAAATAGTAGACGTTGTTTGTATTTCTTTTTTAACAAAAGCAACCCAGTGTGTTCCAGGTCCTCCTGCTACATCCTCATTCTACCGATTTCCACATAGTATTTGTTAATGTATTCCGCATAAACACACCTCGGAATGTTGAATTTCTTCGTAACAAATTTAAACAGATCTGCATTTGTAAGCTCCTTGTCTGGTGGGACTGCTAGGGGGCTTTTTTTATTTATTTATTTTATTTTTATGAAGAGACCCGGTCCTTTCTTGTATGGTTTCAAGTATAGCCCTTTTCCGATGGCTGCTGCCTCCATCATGCGGTTATGTTTTCGTGCCTCCTGCAGTTGCTCCTGAGAGTTTTGTGCTTTCTTGACTGTCCTGGGGACAGCCGCGACACCCACAGCCAGTGAATTAACCGCTGAGAGACCGGCTAGGGCAGGAATGAGGAAGCGAATAATTCCACCCGACGTCTTGGGTATTGGTAGAATCCTGGGTAGATTAATCGATCATTTTTGTCTCGATCCTTTCCTCTGCAGGGCGCTTTTAGCTGCATATAACGCTGTCAGGATACAGTTTTCATGCACCCTTTGGTTTCCATCTTCTTTCTTATTAGCGCCCTATGTGCAGTGCTCATAACTTGGTCGAACTTCTTCACACCCAATCCCAACTTAACTTCACCACGCCCAGTTTTTTCAATGGTAAATGCTGCAATCCGTTGACTTATACCAATATTCCTTCTCGCACGGTTTGCCTTAGCTTTATCGGCTAAAATTCGACCGGCAGTGTGACGACCTCTATTTGCTGCATAAGCGATGTCGTGTTAGGTACACGCACTGTCGAGCAGATTTACCCCCTTATCACCGCATGGCAATCGTTCGTAAAGTTTTATTTCAGGTCCACAGTAGTTATATCCAGGAATGTGTAATTCGACTGGTAGTTTTGTCGAGAATGCCATCTCCTCCTCTAATGCGTCTCCTATCACACATGTTACGCTACTGACGTGCTTGTGGTCTACGCTCCCTGTTATATAACAAATAGTCAGCGTCAATCCAGCTGTTTTGTAATGCGGGAAAACCAAGCGTTTCAACTAACGCTCTATTCCATCGATGCCGTATGACCCTCTCTACGAGACACACATCTGGTCCCGAGCTCTTCTCTAACTCTTGTGTGTAAAAGCATCCTTCAGTTTCAGTACCACTGCTGTCCTTTAAGAGGTAGGTTCTAGGATTCGCTCTCCGCACTTTGGAAATTATGAATATCTCGGTCGGCGAGTTTGGCATGCATGACTTCTCAAATGCTGTCTTGTGTTTTTAAATACATACTAAATCATCTACGTTAAATAGCTGTTTGAGCGTATCTAACATTTTAATACGATTATATACTGTATCTAGAAATCTATTATCACGAACTTCGATTGGTCTCAGTTTTGTTGTGCGACGATGGTTCAATTATACTGTGCAAATATTTGCGGGAGGATATCGATCCATTTGTGTAAGCCAAGAAGTTTGAATTGCTTCCACATTTGGGCTTTCGCTGTCCTGTTCAGACGTTCTACGATACCCGCCTTCAGGTGGGTGAACGCCGAGTAGTGATGTATTCCATACCGAGCCATCACATTCTTGAAACATCTGTTGTAAAACTCACCGCCGTGGTCTGTTTGGAGGTTGTCTGGGCTTCGATTCTTCCCCGTCTGCAGCAATACATCAAACACATGCGCGACTTCCTTCCCTGTTTTCGCTTTCACGGGTAATACCCAGGCATATTTAGAATAAGTATAATGACCATTAAAATATATTTGAATTCGTTATTCATACGTGAATATTCCCTCATGTCGACAAGATCCGCCTGCCACAGGTCGTCCAAACCTTTAATCATAACATATCTTCGAGGGTATGTTTTGCGCGCTGGTTTGTGCATTTCTCGAACTACAGTCTCCATACTTATTCGATGATGCCTCTTCTCTAAGCTCAGAAATTACGGAAACAACTTCATTCGTATGAGCTATACAACCAGCGGCAGCTGATGCCAAGAGCCATCGAAGGCGGTCTGTTAGTTCATTGAGGTCATCGTAATACATATATACCGGGAGTCAAATGGATCAAATGGCTCTAAGCACTATGGGACTTAACATCTGAGGTCATCAGTCTCCTAGACGTAGAGCTACTTGAATCTAACCAACTTAAGGACATCACACACATCCATGCCCGAGGCAGGATTCGAACCTGCGACCGTAGCAGCAGCGCGGTTCCGGGCTCAAACGCCTAGAACCGCTCGGTCACATCGGCTGGCACCATGAGTCCTTTGCTCACTCTTTTATGCTGAATGTCAATACCATCACCACTGCTATTGTTTTCAACATCCAAAATAGGTATTTTAATGGATTTGTATTTCACATTGATTTGGATTTTTGCATTCTTATGCAGATCAGTTAAAAGCAATATTTCACGATACATTTCCAGATCTTTAGGCGAATAACTTAGAGTTTTTGTGGGTCTTAGGAGAAATTAAGATTTAGTACACCGAAACTGTTTACCGCCGACCTGTATTTTTTTTTCTTTTAAAGCTATAGGCTGTGTACCCAACACGTATAGTTTTTCACCACTGACACCGAATGTTTTGTCTATCCTAGCGTCGTTGTGACGGTTAATGAAATCGGCAATAGCGTCATCGTCGTCGTTGCGGAATTTCGCTGAGAGTTCATCGAGAGATTCAGTAACTGTTTTAAAGGTTTCTCGCAGTGTCTGCTTCCTCTTCAAATGCTCTGCTCTGCAACTGTAACTTCTCACGAACGGCCTTTTGTGCCTCGATGACTTTATGCTTAGTTGACATCTCGGTGTATACTAATCGGATTTCTGTGCAGCATGAGGTTTTATATATCCACTCTTCTTCTTCTTATGCTGCTCCCCCTTCTCGGTAACAGCTATTTTCCCTTCAGTTAAATTACCTATTTCCTTTTTAATTGCGTTAACCCGTTCGTACAACGTCTCGTTCTGAGTAACAGCTATTCCCCCTTCAGTTAAGCCGTTTACTTTCTTCTCGATTGCATTAACCCGATGATTCAGTGTATTGTTCAGTATCAGAAGGGTTGGACATATATCTCTAGTTCCTTGCTTACGCTTTCAACTTTATGTTCGAGAGCATGAATTTTCGCGTCCATGTACAAGCGAATGTTTTGTCTGTGCACACCCATCAAACTGAGCTCCTTGCATGAGTGCGAATTTGTCCATGGTAGTGCGTATACTGATGTACTCACCTCTTTGCATGACTATATACAGGAACTCCTGGAAGTTCCGTCTTTACCTGCCATCGTTCAGTTTTCTTCTTTAACGAGAAACTCATAGTGTGATTGATTCCAGATATCTGCACTTATCTCTACAAAATCATTGAATGACATGTTTATTCCTACATGAGCCTGGTAAATGCGTTTTAAATTCAGATTGTTGTGTTTGAATGCTGTAATTAGGTTTGCATTATCCCTCACAGCTGTTTTGGGATTCTGGAATATGTCTGCCTCTCATAAAATACATCAACAGCCATATGGCGACCGAAAAAGAAATATCGCCAAATTTGATCTTGATTTCCCACAGCAACATCGTCTAACATGAACAATGTGTTTGGCTCTACTTTTTGCGGTGTAGGGATACTGCTCTCACTGAATGTCGTGTACGTCGCACCATGTACACCTTGCAGTATCTCATGTAATAGTTGGTATTTGTGTTTTTGAAAACACACGTACATGCTCAAAGCGGACTCCATCCAGATGTGTTAACAGCGACATGGGAACATTTGTCTTGCCGCAGTTGGATGGACCTACAATTGTTGAACGTATGTTGTCGGGAATGAGTACGTCGTTCTTCTTCTTCCAGTCATCTTGCACACCGTGATAACTCCAGTCGCTGCCAACAAAGTCTTGATGCTTCTACCACCCCGCCATGATACCTATAGCTCAGGTACTGGCGTGCAATGGGTTTTTATAGAAAGTAATGAACACTACGCCCCTCCATGACACCGACCATGTCAGGTACTGACGTGCAATGGGCTTTCACGGCGAATTTAGTTAAATGGCATAATTTTCTGCTGTTGCATGATTTCAGTTAAAATACTGAGGCAATAGCTTTAGTACTTGCAATACAATAAGAGGTAAGAAATAAAAAAAAAAACACCACATGGTTATATACATTTGTTTGATTCAGTAATCATACTCATGTAATAGTTGGTATATTGTTTTTGTATTACTGAAAATACACATACATGCTCAAAACGGACTCTATTCGGATGTGTTAACAGCGACATGGGAACATTTGTCTCACCGCAGTTGGCAGTTTTGGTGGTTATCTGGCTCTGTTGCACATGTGACAATCTGCCTGAGTTTGAAACTGAACGCTGCCATTTTTAATAAATTTGTGCAATTTTGATATCAGTGTGCTTGACGTTACATTAAAAAAATTGTTTTTATAGCCTTTTTTGATAATTTTTGAATCAGTAAAAACAGCCCATAGTACCAAACCATTATTTATGTAAAACAAAAATGTTGTGAGATATGTTCCTAATCTTCTTTTAACATGTAAACTTTATTCAAGCATCATGCAAGTCTGCGAAAACAATATTCTTGCGATGCTGATGAGCTGCTTAATACGTACTGTCAATTCTAAAGTCTTCATGTTTAGATTCTTGCAAATGTCCACATTCCAACTTTCACAATGGAGAACACTTTCAATTTCATTCTAACATCGTGCTGAATTCTTCTCGAACACGTTTTTATACCACTGCAGCATCTGAAAGTGATGCCATTTTGCTCGGTCAACATTTTTTCGACATTGTCAGCTTTCTGAAGGTAGATTTTGCAGCCAATTGGAATCGATCTAATGTTAACATGCAAAAATCACTTAGAATCCTTAATTACAGTAAGGGGAGTCCTTACGTCGGTGTTGTGATTCAGCTCTTTTTTTGACAAGAATATTTCTTCTAGTTTTTTATCATCCTACAATCAACCTTTTACTCTTTGACAACTGAAAACAGCAAGTCTTGTGTTGGTTTTAGTACTGGCTTTGCTTCCTCTCTCCAGTTACGAGAGACCTTTAATGAGTAATACAAGCCGGCCGCGGTGGCCGAGCGGTTCTAGGCGCTTCAGTCTGGCACCGCGCGACTGCTACGGTCGCAGGTTCGAATCTTGCCTCGGGCATGGATGTGTGTAATGTCCTTATGTTAGTCAGGTTTAAGTAGTTCTAAGTCTGGGCGACTGATGACCTCAGATGTTAAGTCCCATAGTGCTCAGAGCCATTTGAACCATTTGAGTAATTCACTTTTTTTCTCAAAGCAAGTTGGTTTTATTTAGAATTCCAATACACCACACTAATTACCCACACATTTTGCTCTTTTTTCGTTCGATGCGACGGTCTTACGCCACCTTTTTCTGAGGGCCTTAACTATGTGATCAAAAGTATCCGGACACCTGGCTGAAAATGACTTACAAGTTCGTGGCGTCCTCCATCGGTAATGCTGGAGTTCGAAATGGTGTTGGCCCACCCTTAGCCTTGAAGAGAGCTTCCATTCTCGCAAGGATACGTTCAATCTGGTGCTGTCAGGTTTCTTGGTGCATAGCAGCCCATTCTTCACGGAGTGCTGCACTGAGGAGAGGTATCGATGTCGAGGCCTGGCACGAAGTCGGCGTTCCAAAACATCCCAGAGGTGTTCTATAGCATTTATGTCAGGATTCTGTGCAGGCCAGTCCATTACAGGGATTTATTGTCGACCAACCACTCCTTCAAAGGCCGTGCATTATGAAAAGGTGCTCGATCGTGTTGAAAGATGCAACTGGAATTCCCGAATTGCTCTTCAATAGTGGGAAGCAAGAAGGTGCTTAAAACATTAATATAGGCCTGCGATGTGATAGTGCCATGCAAAACAACAAGGGATGCAAGCTGCCTCCATGAAAAACATGACCACACCATAATACCATGGCCTCCGAACTTTACTGTTGGCAATACACACGCTGGCAGATGATGTTCACCGGGCATTCGCCATACCCACGCCCAGCCATCGGATCGCCACATTGTGTACCGTGATTCGTCACTCCACACAACGTTTTTCCACTGTTCAATCGTCCAATGTTTACGCTCGTTACACGAAGCGAGGCGCCGTTTGGAATTTATCGGCGTGATGTGTAGCTTGTGAGCAGCCGCTCAACCATGAAGCCCAAGTTTTCTCACCTCCCGCGTATGTGTCATTGTAGTCGCAGTGAATCCCGATGCAGTTTGGAATTCCTGTGTAATGGTCTGCATAGATGTCTGCCTATTACACCTTACGACCCTCGTCAATTGTCGGCGCCTGTGTCAGTGAACAGACGAGTTCGGCCTGTACATTTTTGTGCTGTACGTGTCCCTCCATGTTTCCACTCCATTATCACATCGGAATCAGTGGACCTAGGGATGTTTAGGAGTGTGGAAATCTCGTGTACAGACGTGTGAGACAAGTGACACCCAATCACCTGACTACGTTCGAAGTCCGTGAGTTTCGCGGAGTTCCCCATTTTGCTCTCTCACGATGTCTAATGACTGCTGAGGTCGCTGATATGGAGTACCCGGCAGTAGGTGGCAGCACAATGCACCTGAAATGAAAAACGTATTTTTTGGGGGTGTCCGGATACTTTTGATCATATAGTGTATATGCCCGCATGGTACCACCATACTGGTCGACGTGCTGAATCAATAACTGCCTCATCATCCACGTACTGCTTCCCGCAGAGCGCATTCTTCATTCGGCCAAACAAATGGGAGTAGGAAGGTGTGGGATCCGGGTTGTAGGGCGGATGAGGAAGAACAGTCCAATTAAGCTTTGTAAATTCCTGTTGGATACGCAGACTTTAGTGATGCCTTGCGTTGTCATGGAGATAGAGAATTTCGTTCGAATTTTTGTAGCGACGAAGAAGTTGAAGTGGTTTTTTCAGATTCCTGAGGGTACCAAAATTCACTTCCGAGTTGATCACTGAACCATGAGAGACGACATCAAATATACTACTGGCCATTAAAATTGCTACACCAACAAGAAATGCAGATGATAAACGGGTATTCGTTGGACAAATACATTATACTAGAACTGACATGTGATTATATTTTCACGCAATTTGGGTGCATAGATCCTGAGAAATTAGTACCCAGAACAACCGCCTCTGGCCGTAATAACGGCCTTCATACGCCTGGGCGTTGAGTCAAACAGAGCTCGGATGGCGTGTACAGGTACAGTTGCCCATGCATCTTCAACACAATACCACAGTTCACCAAGAGTAGTGATTGGCGTATTGTGACGAGCCAGTTGCTCGGTCACGATTGACCAGACGTTTTCAGTTGGTGAGAGATCTAGAGAATGTGCTGGCCAGGGCAGCAGTCGAACATTTTCTGTATCCAGAAAGGCCCGTACAGGACCTGCAACATGCGGTCGTGCATTATCCTGCTGAAATGTAGGGTTTCTCAGGGATCGAATGAAGGATAGAAAAAAAATGGTTCAAATGGCTCTGAGCACTATGGGACTTAACTTCTGAGGTCATCAGTCCCCTAGAACTCAGAACTACTTAAACCTAACTAACCTAAGCACATCACACACATCCTTGCCCGAGGCAGGATTCGAAGCTGCGATCGTAGAGGTCGTGCGGTTCTAGACTGAAGCGCCTAGAACCGCTCGGCCACACTGGCCAGCTGAAGGATAGAGCCACGCGTCGTAACACACTGTTCAAAGCGCCGTCAATGCGAACAAGAGGTGACCGAGACGTGTAACCAATGGCACCCCATACCATCACGCCGGGTGATACTCCAGTATGGCGATGACGAATACACGCTTCCAATGTGCGTTCACCGCGATGTCGCCAAACACGGATGCGACCATCATCATGCTGTAAACAGAACCTGGGTTCATCCGAAAAAATGACGTTTTACCATTCGTGCACCTAGGTTCGTCGTTGAGTACACCATCGCAGGCGCTCCTGTCTGTGATGCAGCGTCAAGGGTAACTGCAACCATGGTCTCCGAGCTGATAGTCCATGCTGCTGCAAATGTCATCGAACTGTTCGTGCAGATGGTTGTTGTCTTGCAAATGTCCCCATCTGTTGACGCAGGGATCGAGACGAGGCTGCACGATCCGTTACAGCCATGCGGGTAAGATACCTGTCATCTCGACTGCTAGTGATACGAACCGTTGGAATCCAGCACGGCGTTCCGTATTACCTCCTGAACCCACTGATTCCATATTCTGCTAACAGTCATTGGCTCTCGACCAACGCGAGCAGCAATGTCGCGATACGATAAACCGCAATCGCGATAGGCTACAATCCGACCTTTATCAATGTCGGAAACGTGATTGTACGCATTTCTCCTCATTACACGAGGCATCACAACAACGTTTCACCAGATAACGCCGGTCAACTGCTGTTTGTGTATGGAAACTTTCCTCATGTCAGCACGTTGCAGGTGTCGCCACCGGCGCCAACCTTGTGTGAATGCTCTGAAAAGCTAATCATTTGCATATCACAGCTTCTTCTTCCTGTCGGTTAAATTTCGCGTCAGTAGCACGTCATCTTCGTGGTGTAGCAATTTTAATGGCCAATAGTGTAAAATAACCCCTTCAGAGTCCCGGAAGACGGTCGCCATGACTTTACCGGCTGAGAGTGAGGATTTGAACTTTGTTCAGAGCAGACGTGATGTGGCGCCACTCGGTGGATTGCTGTTTTGTTTCCGGTTCGAAGTGATGAATCCATGTTGCATCACCAGTGACGATATTCCACAAAGAAATCTCACAATCAGCCTCGTAATGTACAAGCAATTTCGGAAAGATTGTCTTCTGTTAGACGGCGAGGAATTCAGCGGGCACACACCTTTCAGTACGCTAGCTGGTGGGCAAATGTGTCAGTACTACCAATAGAAACGTCCAGTCGTGCAGCGAGGTGTTCGATTGTGATCCGTCAACCACTTCGAATGAGGATAGTATGCACATACTTTTCTATCGCCATTAAGACAACTTGGTTGTTGGATAGGTTGTTGGTGGCTGTTATCAGCTGGTTGCATCACATTCAGGCATCTGCATATCATACTGTTGAGCAATCATGGGATTGGTTGTGTGAGTCGAATGTGCATCTAAGGTGACATCAATTCGTCAGCCAATGTCATGGCGAATTCAAACTTTGTAGGTGCTCTTTGGTTATTCAGAAGATTGGCAACCTAGATGACACAGGAGTTGTGAATGGCTATGTTCACCATGTAATAGAAGAGGGAAAGGGGCCAACGTCTAGTTTTTCTACCGCAATTCGTATTACTGCACACTTGGTCCAAGGTGTCCACTGCTCCTTTTGTAGAATTATAATTCATTACAATTTGTGGTTTGCCAGTTTCTTCATTTATGCTGTTGTCATATTGCATCGTAGAAATAAGAATAACCATTTTATTTTTCCTGGTTGGTTTGAACGAAACTGCGGCGATGTCCTCGGAAAACAAGCAGCAGCTTGAGCCGGGGCCCCTATTCTTGAACTTGGGATCTGTAAAATCCTTCCGTAGTTCTCGCTTATTTTTCTTTATTGTCCCAAGCATAGTTATTCCATGAGTGGTGAGTAAGGACTTTGCAAAACGTATGCTACTGAACCAGTTGTCACACGTCAAGTTACGGTTAGAATTGCTCAGAGGCTCCACAAGTTTAGTAGTGATGAATTCGCTAAAGGACATTTCTCTTGGGAGCGTTGTTTTGCCGGTGTATATTCCAGCATTGAACATGTAGCTTGTTGAATGGTCATTAAAATTTTAACCCCGTACTTATTGGGTTTCGATGGAAGGTACATCTTGAAAGGACAACGGCCTCGAAATCCAACCAGCTGCTCGTCAATAGTAACATAAGGGCTTGGTCTGTAGTTGCTTTTACAATTTATAAGGAATGGGTCCCATATGGCAGACAAGAGGGCCAATCTGTCTATCTTTCGCCTTTCTGCTCTCGTTTCTTTGTTATCGAATCGCAAGCAATTTATGAGAAACTTGAATCTTGATGATGACATTGCGACTCGATATCTTTCTCCGGACCTCATTGTATCAAACAGAACGTCCACTGACATGTGATTGTCCTTTTTAGCAGCACTCATCACAAGCAATCCAAACAGGGATTCGAATTCAGCATTTGTTACTTCTTTTATGAAGCTAGGCGAATCTTTTTCTTGAGAACGTTGTGTTTTTATTTCATCGTTGGTGTAAGTAATCATTGCGTCCAACATATTTGAAGTAAGCAATAAATGAAAGCACTGACGTGAACTTTGTGCATTTTCAGCGTGACCTACAGGGCCTGGAGTGAAGTGAATCACATTCCTCTTCGGCGTTTTTTCCCGGTTGTTTGATAGGTGTTGTCTTCCAGCTGTAGCTACCACCTTTCCAGGTACTAAGAATTTCACTCTTCTCAGGTGACACAAGAGGTGATGCAGTGGTTGAGCTGTTAGTTTCAGATACCCTTTTTTATAACGCCCTGTTCGTTTGTTTTTCTGCATGGATTCAGAAGATGAGGTTGAGGTAGGAATGATGTGCTTTGCAATTTCCTGTTCCACGTCGTCGATGGGTCGACGATTGGTCTCATCTCCATCTGACTCTGAACTCGATGAAGGCTCATAGTTAGGGTCGGCCTCCTCTGACATGTTCAACAACTCATATTCAGAGTCCTCTTCCTCCGACGACAGCACGTCGCCCAAATCTTCTTCTAAAAGTGCTCTAATTTCGTCATCATCCAAGCATCTTCTACTCGAAGCCATGTTCTACAGACAAAATGAAGAATGTTGTTATTACTACCAAAATATGTGACGAATTTACTAATGAAACTACACTACTTCTAGTAAATGTGCGCTGTTACTGCTACCCCTTTGTCATATCAACGAAGGAATTTTATTCTGTAATGCTACCCATTAGTCGCACTGACGAATATGGTTTCTTCTCTTACTGCTGCTCATTCGTCGTATCGACGAACCGACATCTAAACTATTGAAGGAAACTCACCAGGGGCTGCGTGCCGCCGACTGCTCGTTCCAAGGTCACGTAGACTACTTACGAATCACTCGAAGCATAGCTGAGCGCGCACGACGCTAGGCAGCGGTACTGTGGCTCAGTACAGTAAACATCCTTGCATGTTCGCCGCATCGACGAAGGGTACCATTCCAGGGTTAAGGGCGAGACTGACCGCATAGGAAAAATCTTGAGAAAGTGGAACATCGCGGTAATTTACACACCCACACGGAAGATAAAAGATCATCTAAAATCGGCCAAGGATGCTCGCCAACCGCTGGAAAAACCTGGAATTTATAGGATTGGGTGTAGATGTGGGGAGGTGTACGTGGGCACTACAAAAAGAACTGCCAGAAAACGACTCGAAGAGCACAACGGCAATTGCAGAAAAGGGGAGGCTGACAGATAAGCTGTTGCGGAACGTGCTTTACAGCCAGCTGACCACCACATCCATTTTGACCGGACTCAAGAACTGGCAGCTGTAATGTCTCTTGCAGCAGTCTCTCCGCGATATTTTCAGAAATTTTTATAAATTATATAACTCAGTACATATCTCTTCTTATCTTACGATTCCTAACTTTAATATACGATGATTATCAATGCAAAGTAGTTTCAAGCCCTATTATTCCTTGGAGCGTGCATTTACTCCATGAAATAGCTTCTCTGCTATCTATGTTTTCTCTTATGAAAAGAATGATTCAGATTTTGCCGATTAGCCATGAAAGAAAGAAGATGTATATGTATGTATTGTTGAGCTAGTCGCCATCTTGATGAGATTCTGTACGAGAAGGAATTTAATACATGAACTAAACTAAAGTCAGTGTGTTCGCTTATTATTTAACTGATTATTATTGACAGTGTCTGCTTACTATGCTGTGTTGCACGGGATCAGTGGGGAACGTCTGATTTACACTGGACGAACCTGCCGTTTTGTACGCTCAAGATATCCAGTTTATTACTTTCAATAAATGGGCTAACACGGTCTTACCAGCAGATCTCCGGTCCTCCCCATGTGATCACCGAAAGTTAATAATTATTACAAATCCAGAATGAGATATTCACTCTGCAGCGGAGTGTGCGCTGATATGAAACTTCCTGGCAGATTAAAACTGTGTACCGGACCGAGACTCGAACTCGGGACCTTTGCCTTTCGCGGGCAAGTGCTCTACCAACTGAGCTACCCAAGCACGACTGACGCCCCGTCCTCACAGCTTTACTTCTGCCAGTACCTTTTACAAAAAATTCATCTAATCCGTTGTTTGAATATGATCTGTAGATAAGCGTTAATTTTAGTTTTTAGGCAGATTTCTCTGAAACTATTTGTTTGGAGTGTGTCCTTATACGGAAGTGGACGGTAAATAGTTTAGACGAGAGAATAAAAACGTCTCAACTGAAGTGTTTCTGAAGAATGTTAAACATTGGACGGGTAGCTCTGACAACTCCTTTCTTTCAGGAGCGCTAGTTCTGCCAGGTTCGCAGGAGAGCTTCTGTAAAGTTTGGAAAGTAGGAGACGAGGTACTGGCAGAAGTAAAGCTGTGAGGACGGGGCGTGATTCGTGCTTGGGTAGCTCAGTTGGTAGAGCACTTGCCCGCGAAAGGCAAAGGTCCCGAGTTCGAGTGTCCGTCCGGCACACAGTTTTAATCTGCCAGGAAGTTTCATTATTACAAATGTTTTCAGGAGATCGACTGACAATTTTCGTCGCACCGAGACTTCGAAATTGCTTCACGACCTTATAGAATTTAAGTTAAGCTCAGTTTAATCAGGATAGAACAGTATTGAACTGTGTGAATGTGATAAGCGTGCTTTGTGAATGAAAATTCCCACAATACACGCATTTTTTTTACTATCCTGATCAGTGAAGCTAAATCAGGCCGGTGTGAGAGAGGTTTTTAAATTTCAGATCCCACAAAAATATTAAACAACCACAAACGGATACCACGAAAGGCTATTCAGAGAGGCCATAGAGATTGTTAAACACCCCAGGAATTTTAATAGAAAGGAGGAGGGAATGAAATTTGGATTTCGGTGCTGAAGATGACGTGTACCAGTCTTCCTCGACGGGATGACAGGAACAGCGGACGACGGCAGTCGACAACGATCATTTGCGTTTGCGTATTCAAAACATGTGACGTCACGCCACCACGTGGAAGCGTAATTTTGCTGTAGTCAATGGCGAGCCAGGATGTGAATCGGACATTCAACGAAACTACGACTCCCTTAAAAATTCCCTCCGCAGATGGGAATGAAACGTCGGGTTTTGAAGTTCAATCCCTTAGACCACGGCATAATAGCCCGGAATATTTTATTAATTGAGACGTCGTAAAGCAAAATGCGCTCTTATCTGCAAATAAGGGGTTCCTTACAGAGGGGAAGCAGAGCTATTTGATTGCGAACTTTGGAGGACAATAGTCGACTTGATCTCGGAGAAGAGATTTGAGGCTGGGCACGAAGGTGGGTCGAGAATGAGAGGAGGAGGTCGAGGTCTGCCATTCGCCCCGACGGCGAGGCATACCGGCCGCTGCATCTCGAGATTACTGATGCACATGGTGAGCATTTTGCAGCACTGGCTCTAGGAATATTTAGAGTGAATTTCTCTTACTTCATCGCATGCGGACAGTAGCACCAGTCGCTGCCCGTTGTAACGCCGTGTAGTAGTTTATTTCAGATTACAGCTCACAATCACTGTCATTCGTATTACTTACAGTTAGATCACGTTATCCATTTTTTAAATATCACAATTAGAGTCAAGTCACCACTCTTTGTTCAAGTTTGTCTATCAGAACTCTTCCCTTTATAAATATGAGGAAGAATATAATCCATTTGTTATGTTGACCTATGTCCATTTAATTCACATTTTGCGGAAATAAATCTGTGATGATATTGAATTGTATCTGTTATTCATGTAGACAAAATCCTTTTATCGCCGTTATTAATTTTAGTTATCCATGTGGGAAATAATAGTAGTAGTCTTGGAATAAAAATTCAGTTTGTCGTCTACAGTTTCAGTACACATGCCTCATATCGTGTCATTTGCGTTTAAAATCCGTTGCGTATGATTTTCACTGTAGTGTCACTACGGAGTGGTCCTATGACTTAGAGATATTGAGAGGCCGAGGTTCATTATAGGTATCCACATACCGGCAACAGAGAGACATTTTGTAGTGTCAAGAAAATACTACTGGGCAGAACGACTTAGTTGTACATGGCTTTTACATTTTCTAAGGCGGTTTTCTAATGTGCTTTTCCTTTCGTCAGTTGACATAGGCCTGTTTCTGAGCTTCGATGCAACTGTGCAGAATTTACAGAGAACCGTCCTTCTTCATAACTAAATGTTCAGGAAAAAACAGCCGAGCGGCGTAGCTGAGCGTTCTGAGGCGTCTTGTGACAATCAGCGCGGCTCCCCCCGTCCGAGGTTCGAGTCCTCCCTCGGCATGGCTGTGTGTGTCGTCCTTACTGTAAGTTAGATTAAGTAGCGTGTAAGCTTAGGGGCCGATGACCTCAGCAGTTTGGTCCCATAAGACCTTACCACAAATTTCCAAACGAAAGGTCATATGTACAGCAGTTTGGGATATGTGTAAGAGTGCCTCTAACTCATCGTAATTCACAGACACATCCTCTTTAACAATGTTGTGCTTATCACTGCTGTTTTTATGAAATAACAACCGATTCTGGTCGACCTTCACGAAATTCATCGCCTACTAAAGCACTGCCACGACGGAATTCTACAAAGCAACTGTAAAGAGTCTGACTACAAAGATTAATAGTCGATGCTCCTGTATGTTGTTCACTGGCTAAATTAATTTTAACACTTACATCATCCTCAGTAGCTGATACCAGTGAAGCCTAATCCTCCGTTCCTTAAAGAATCGAACTCCCCATGTATAAAATAACTGTTTCATGCTTCACAATGTTTATGACGTTCTGTCTCCTAAACTGTGTGTCGCACAATGATATAATTTTGAAGCTCCATTCACTACCTGAGAAATGTATTGCCAGTAACGTTAATATTAAAGAAGTAATAAATTAAAACATCATACTTGATGCTGAAGATTTAGTGGATGAACAGCGAAAATATAGTAAGCGATAGACTTTTTTCCTTTCATCATTTTGTAGGTCTCAGCGAAAAATAGCTTCGTAAAGGTTTGAAAATATATGTAAAGTTTGCCAGAAGTCGCTAGGTGCTCTCATCCTCAAATCTGAATGAATATAATCCACGCAGTGAGTTACGCTGTCTCAAACAGTTTCTAACTGTAATACTTGCCCTGTTACGTTAAATATTTAACATAAGATTATACTCTTAATGAGTGGATTACAACAGAATTTTAAATTTGTAAATTCAGTCAATAATTGAATTAAATACTGAAATCATATTAGGTAGGCATATTAGGTAGGCAACCTGCAACTGAAGTGGCTGCCATGAACCAGATTGGTCGTTTAGTAATACAGATGACTTCTTAGCGATGGCTGCCTCAGCATGTAAGAGGAGCGAGTGTCTCCACAAACCTACCACTAGAAGACTCTAGGCGACGATGAATGATAGCCAGAACATGGACGAATCGATTCGAGACACTGAATTAGGACTTCATGGGAATCATAATCAATCACCCCACGAATACATTCACGTGTTATTTTCATTTTCTCACAATACTGTTTCTTCAAGCTCCCATTGTAAACATACGAGGGTCACTCCAAAGGAAATGCACACAATTTTTTTTAATCTATCTCTTATTCTACATGTTTGAAAGTTTTACAGTATGTAGATACATCCTTTAGGAACAATATTTTCATTTCTCCACATAATTTCCATCCCTCTCAACTGCCTTACGCCACCTTGGAACCAGCGCCTGTATATCCGCACAGTAAAATTCTGGACCTACCTGTTGGAGCCACGAAGAGAGTCTTTCAGTTTCCCAAAGAGATGATAGTCACACGGAGCCAGGTCAGGACTGTAAGGCGGGTGTTTCAGTGTTATTCATCCGAGTTTTATGATCGCCTCCATGGTTTTTTGACTGACATGTGGCCGTGCATTGTCGTGCAACAGCAAAACATCCTGCTTTTGCCGATGTGGTCGAACACGACTCAAAATGTTCAAATGTGTGTGAAATCTTATGGGACTTAACTGCTAAGGTCATCAGTCCCTAAGCTTACACACTACTTAACATAAATGATCCTAAGGACAAACACACACACCCATACCTGAGAGAGGACTCGAAACTCCGCCGGGATCAGCCGCACAGTCCACGACTGCAGCGCCCTAGACCGCTTGGCTAATCCCGCGAGGCAACACAGTTGAGCTTGAAGTTTCTTCAGTGTCGTCACATATGCATCAGAATTTATGGTGGTTCCACTTGGCATGATGTCCACAAGCAAGAGTCCCTCGGAATCGAAAAACACCGTAGCCATAACTTTTCCAGTAGAAGGTGTGGTTTTGAATTTTTTTTTCTTGGGTGAATTTGCATGATGCCACTCCATTTGTTGCCTCTTCGTCTCTCGTAAAAAATGATGGAGCCACGTTTCATCACCTGTCACAATTCTTCCAAGAAATTCATCTCCACCATTCTCGTACTGTTCCAAAAGTTGGCTGCATACCGTTTTTGTTGTTTCTTTGTGAGCCACTGTCAACATCCTGGGAACCCACCTGGCACAAACCTTTTTTAACGCCAACAATTTCAGTATTGTGCAAACAATTCCTTCCCCTATCCCAATGTAACGTGACAGTTCGTTCACTGTGATGCGTCTGTCAGCAGTCACCAATTCGTTAACTCTGTGCACATTGTCTGGAGTGTGTGCAGTACGAGGCCTGCCGCTGCGTGGACAACCCTCAATATTATCGTGCCCGCATTCATCACGTAAACTGCTTGACCACCGACTAACTGTACTGTGACCGACAGCAGCATCTCCATACACCTTCTTCAACCTCTTGTGGATGTTTCCCACTGTCTCGTTTTCACAGCACAGGAATTCTATGACAGCACGTTGCTTCTGACGAACGTCAAGTGTAGCAGCCATCTTGAAGACATGCTGTGACGGCGCCACTCATGGGAACATGTTGAACTAAGTTTGAAAACAAGCAAGAAGGATGTATCTACACACTGTAAAACTTTCACACATGCAGAATGAAAACTGTATTTTTTTAAAAAATAGTGTGAATTTCTTTTGGAGTGACCCTCGTACTACTCGCCAATTACAGAGCTGCAATTTTTTTCACAATAACAGATGCCAAATTTGAAAACAATAGCAACGTGGTAGTGTCACATCTCAATAGCGCCTATGGGGACATCGAGAAAGAGAGGATCGCTCACCAGCGCTGCGGAGCAGGGGTGCGGAGCCTCTGCGCCCTGGACCCCAGTAGACAGTGGTTCGCATCAAGCGATGTTAGATGGTGGTCGCCTCCTGCATTGTCCATAGTTTAATAAATGTTTATTTAGACCTATCGGTGTTTGTGTGTTACCTACGTGTCAAATACTATCTTATGTACGTATATTTCCACATTGGTGACACCGACAAATGTGAACGCCATATTATTCGTAAAATACTGTCCTGTGCCACGATATTGTGCGTTAACAATGGACGTGAAGTTTACTCTGTTCGCTGCTTCTTGCAGCTCTACAGCTAAAAATTCATCAACATCAACCGCACTGCAGTACGCCCATTCTCTTCATCAACAAACTTTGCGGGATATGGAGCAACGAGTACGCACATACAGGGGATAGGCAAAATAATGTGAACACCGGTTCTTACTTGGGAATGGTTTATTAACAACGAGTTGGACCCCATTTGCCCGTAATACAGCTGCTGTTCTTCTTGGAATACTGACATATAATGATTGTATAGTCTCCAGTGGAATGTTATGCCGCTCTTTGATCAGAGCCTCTTCTAACTTTTGTAGTGACGAGGGAGGCGGAAATCTCCTCCGGAGTCTGCACTCTAATACCGCCCACAAGGGTTCGGTAATGTTCAAGTCCGGGGACTGTGCTCGTCAGGGAAGACGCTGCAGTTCAGTTGTATGCTCCTCATGCCACGATTGTACTGTCCTGGCTGTGTGAATGGGTGCCTTATCGTCCTGAAATATGACACCATTTTTGGGGAACAACATTTGAATCATTGGGTGCACCTGATCACCTAAAATGTTCACATAATCTTTGGCTATAACACGGCCTTTGAGAGTAATGATGAGACCAGCAGAATACCATGATATGGCTGCCCACACTGTCACACTTCCATCTCCGTGCTTAACCATTGGAATCAAGCAATCAGGATTGTAGGCTTCTGTTTCCACTGATCAGTCGTCCAGGATTTATGCTCCTGACACCGTGTTTTACGATTCTTTGCGTTGGTTGTCGTCACTAATGGTTTCGGTACAACAGCTCGTCTATGAATGTTCGCTTTATGGAGTTCTCGGCGGAGAGTGTCGATAGATAAGGGGTCTTGAAGATGGCTACTGAGTTCTGCAGTCACTTTAGCCGCCGCAGTTTTGTGCTAACACAATTCGTGTTAGCGTTCGTCGAGCTTTGTCATTTAGTTTTCATTTGCGCCCACTATTACGGTTATACGATGTCGTCTTTCCATGTTTTGTGTAGGCTGTCATGACTGTTGAAACAGTTGCTCTTGAAACATTCAGTAAGTTGGCTGTCTTGATTACTGATGCTCCAGCTAATCGGGCCCCAACAATCTGCCCTCTTTGGAACTCCGTTAGGTCTTTCGTTGAACGTCGATCTCGGCCTCTGAATGAAAATACAAAGTATGAAGTAGTGTTGGCGGGAATTGACACCATGAATCTTGCAGAGCTGTCCATAAATCCGTAAGAGTACGAGGCGGTGGAGATCTCTTCTGAACAGCACGTTGCAAGGCATGCCAGATATGCTCAATAATGTTCATGTCTGAAGAGCGTGGTGGCCAGCGGAAGTGTGTTGACCACGTCCATCAGAATGCACACTGGACATGAATGTATGCAGGTGATCAGACAGGATGCTTACGTACATGTCACATGTCAGAGTCATATCTAGACGTATTAGGGGTCCTGTATCACTCCAACTGCACACACCTCACACCATTATAGAGCCTCCTCCAGCTTGAACAGTCCTCTGCTCATATGCAGGGTCCATTGATTCATGAGGTTGTCTCCACACCAGTACACGTCCATCCACTCGGTACAATTTGAAATGAGACTCGTCCGACCAGGCAACATGTTCCCAGTCATCAGCAGTCCAATGTCTGTGTTGACGGGCCCAGGGGAGATACAAAGCTTTGCGTCGTGCAGTCATCAAGGGTACACGAGTAGGCCTTCGGCTCCGAAAGCCCATGTCGATGATGTTTCATTGAATGGTTCACACGCTGACAATTGATGATGGCCCAGCATTGAAATCTGCAGCAATTTGCGGAAGGGTTGCACTTCTGTCATGTTGAATGATTCTCTTCAGTCGTCGTTGGTCCCGTTTCTACAGGATCTTTTTCCAGCTGCAGAGACATCAGAGATTTTATGTTTTACCAGATTCCTGATATTCACGGTACACTCATGAAATGGTCGTATGGGAAAATCCCCACTTCATCGCTACCTCGAAGATGCTGTGTCCCACCATGCATGCGCTGACTATAGCACCACGTTCAAACTCACGTAAATCTTGATAACTTGCCATTGTAGTAACAGTAATCGATCAGTCAACTGCGCCAGATCGATCAATCAACTGCGCCAGACACTTGTTGTCTTATATAGGCGTTGTCAACTGCAGCGCCATATTCTGCCTATACCAATTTCTTTGGCGCTTCAGTGTATATATGCATTATATGAATGTGTGGATATGTTCTTTCGGACATGCACGATAAAACAGAATGACGCATTCATATAACTGTTTCACTTCGATGGACAATGAATTTATCTTCTTCAGTGCGGGTGCTCAGTTACGTCTGACCTGTGGGAATCTCAAAGTAGCGAAGTAGTGAGCTTGGAGGACATGGGAAGGGTTTTCGGATAGGTGGCGCTATGTGGGAGTGTGGGTCGGCAGAGATAGTCTGCACAGTTGGGATAAATACTGTGTCCGGATGGCGCAGTGGTCAACACAGCTGCAAAGTCAGGTTCGAATTCCGGTCCAAGAAACATTTTCGTTCATCGCCACTGATTCCACGCAAAGAGCCGATGCAGCTGACATTAACAGTCCCTTCCATTTCATTTCCTTTCCCCCACTCCACCTTCAATTTACGTATAATGTATCACAGCTGCGGATACCATTTCAGACATGTCCGAAAGGACGGACACGAAGCATTCATATAGTACTATCAGATTCGCATGCACCCAGATGATACCCGTAAAACAGCCAGCATCACACCATTCAGGCTATTTGTGTTCTTGGTGATGCCATACGGACTAAAAAATGAGGCACAGACAATACGTTTTGTGAGTGAAGTACTGTTGAAGACCGATTGTTGCTACACCTACGTGGATGCTATTTCTATTTTTTTGGTCGACGCCAACAGCCACAAATGGTACATCGAACTCATTCTCACTGCCCGTCACAATGCATTTATCAGTTAGCTGGTTAGTTAGTTATGTGTTACAAAGGTCATTTGAATGGTTCTTTTATAGAAATGATGAGGAGCGAGCCAATTTACGGGATATTTATACATGATTAGTGTTAACGTTAAAGGACACATTATTATTTTTGGACATACTCATGCAACTACACTTATTTGTTTTTAAATTTTTTGGTTGGCTGCTAACTTTTAAGAAGACATTGGTCAGTGAAATAGAAGGAGCTGCCCAGCCGAAATATTTTAAATTAGATTTGGAACTTACTTTGCTGCCTGTCAGACATTTTATGTTATTGGGCAAATGATCAAAAATTTTTGTTTCTGCATATTGAACTCTTTTCCGAGTCGCTGACAGCTTTAACAGGGAGTAATACAAGTCATTTTTTCCCTCAAGTGTTGTAGGTATGTACTTCACTGTTCTTCTCAAGTTGTGATGTGTTATTTATGTGGAATTTCGCAGTTAAAATGTCTAGTTCCTTGAAGAGATATCTACATGACTTCCGTGGGTGAACAACACATATTTATTACTCACTTCTGTGCAATCAGTATGTTCTTTCTAAGTCATGAATCACTCCAGAAGATTATTCCGTGTGGCATTATTAAGTGGAAATATGCAAAATAGGTCAGGAGGTTGATACATTTGTTTCCAAGATTAGCAGTTGTAGGAACAGCAAAAGTTGCTAAACTTAATTGTCTGAGAAGCTTTAATACGCACTTCTTCCAGTCCAACTTCTCAGCAATATGTTCACCTGAAAGTTTGGAACATTCTACCTTATTAACTAACTCCTAATGTGCTACATCAGTCGTCGGTATGACTCGATTTGTTGTACAGAACTGAATACAGTCTGTTTTTCAAAATTTAGGGAGAGATGATTTTCAGAGAACCACTTAACAATTCTTTGAAAAATACCACTTACCAAATCTTCTGTTCCTTTCTCTTTAATAGGATTTATTATTTATTATAACACTAGTATCATCTGCAAAAAGTACCAATTTTGCTTGTTGAATGTTAAGTGGAAGGTCATTCACACACACATAAGAAATAGGGGGGGGACACAAAATTGAACCTGGTGGGACTACATTTGTAATTTTTCTTTTTTCCCCAGTCACTGAAATTTTCTACCTTTCCGACATTGTCTGAAATATTCTGCACAACTTTATGCATTCTGTTTGTTACATATGATTCAGACCAGGTGAGTTTTGAGGAATGACATTTTTAATATATTCTCTTGCTACTTCAACTGAACCAATTAATCCTATACTTGCTGCTACATTTAGAAGATGATTCTTAAAAATTCTGTATTTACAACTTGTGAATTATCTGCTTCATCATTGTCATTTAGTTTAGTTGTTAAGGGATCATCAATTACAATAAATCACAGTTGCAAAAACATGAAATTACTTCCTTGGCCATGCCCTCAATGTACACAGAATCAAAGCAACTCCAGACTGAGCATAATTCGATTGCCTGCTGCCTCCCTCACAAACTGAGTATGATCTCTGCTAGTTTCTTGGTATTCTCAACTGTTATCAACACCATTTACCTCATGCAGCAGAAGTGCAGGAACCTCTGACCAATGCCCTGGTGGGCCTCCACACTGAGCGGAAACAAAAAATAGTGGAGACCACAGAAATGCAAAAGGTGTTCAACCACTGTTAAGAATCTCTGGTGATGGCAGTGTCCTAGCCCACCCAATACCAGACATTCAGATTGCACTTACAACTGAAGCCAGCCACTCAGCTGTCATGGCCATACTCCAGCAAGAAGACTAAAGTCTGCTGACTGGGGTAGTTACCATACAGGTGGTTACAGTGTTGTTAGATTGCCACTCTTTAACATCCTTTTTCTGCCAGATGTACTCGGTGGACGAAATTTTGTGAGAGACATTTTTTCTATCACTGAGATGTGAGGAGTCACAGGTGAAACCCGAGTGTGTGAGTTTCGATTCATCCTGTATAGTGGAACCTTCAGTGGAGTGCTAATTTTGTACCTCAAGTAACTCCTGGTGTCTTAGTACATAAAACTCTTTAATCTTTACAATTTTCATGTCAAATTCAATTAGCATTACAATATATTTAACTTCATTTACAGTGGTTTTGCTGAAATGTGGATACACCTTTATAAACTGGTCACACAATCCTGATAGCAATGAATGACATCTTTATTTAGGACAAGTTGCATTCTATACCACAACACCTATCCAAATAGAACAATTTGTCTTTATTTATTGTAGTACTGTGGATCAAATCCTGTATTATGAAGTTACAATAAATCTCAAAAAATTATATATTACCACCATCTGTCACTTTTAGTCCTTCTCTGCACTGTGTTTTGGAATGGACAACTTCTATATTAATGTGACTGAGTGAGCGATACACCTCAGTGAATAAGACACACATTTTCTGAAGGAGCAGTGTGGTTTCAGTTTCCTGAGACTGCATTCGTGTGTGTGAGTTGCGTTTGAGAATGTGTGTGTGGGGGGAGGGGGGAGGGGGGAGGGGGGGACGGGGGGGGGGATTTGGTGCATGGGTTAACGTGTGTTCATTGTTGACAAAGAGTGTCTTTTTGTTATGCCTATGTGTGAGTCAAAACTAAACTTAAATATTCTAATGTAAAGTTCTGGGAAAATGTAAACAATTTAAGAGTAAAAGCAACAATTCACCAAATAGCAAAAGTGACTTCCATCTGTCTGATGGCTCCAAAGATACTTCTGTCCATATGAAGCTCACTAATTATTAACAGTATCTGCATTTTCACAGCTGTCATTCCTTCCAGACCAAAAAATCTCCCTCTATAGTCAGCCAACTGTGACAAGAATTCCCTTGCCTACCACACTGAAGGTCATACTGAGGCCTTTACAGACACACACTATCCCCCAAACCAAGTCTACAGAAAGATTTCTCACACCATATCCTCACATATTCCTAACCCTTTAATCACTCACAAGAACCAAGTGCAAAGAAACATCCCCATCATCACCCAGTCTCATGCCAAACTGAAACACATCATTAGCCAAAGCTTTGACCGTTTATCATTGTTTTTGGAAATAAGGAATACCCTATTCATGATCCTTCCCATCCCTCCTAAAATGGTTCTGTTTTGGCCAACCAATGTATGCAGTGACCTGGTTCATGTTTATGGCCCATCCATTCCCAAATCCTAGCCACACAGGTCATATCCTTGTGGAAGACCCAGGAGCAAGTCCTGTCCAATACATCCTTCTGGTACATTTCAGCACAGATTTCTAAGTAAATATAACCACCAACTATATGTCTACTGAAATGAATGGTCATCACCAAACTGTCTCCAAGAACAGAGCTTCTCACCCAGTTTTGTAACACACTGCCAAAAACGTACCAATGGCTACTTCACAATTTGTGCCACCTGGATCCTTCCCCCAACACCAGTTTTCCTTAACAATGCTCTTTCAACTCATTCTGCGTTTCAAATTTTTATTTGTCAGACATCCACAATTATTATAGGTAATGTTCCTGATTAAAATATCTGCTACAGCTGTACTGTTATTTTTTGACTGAAGTTTTTACACTATCAGGTGTCAGGTCTCAGCTCCCATCTTCAGGTGTATGGGGCTACATCCCTGTAAGTCGTACAATTGTGGCGGGTGTTTTAATCATGAACATTACATGTTTTGTTCACTTAGTTCACCTGGCCTCAATCTCTGCTAACTCCCTGACCCACACCCACCTCCATCCTGCTCCTGGAGCTTAACTTCACTCTTGCCTGCATCCTCCCCTTCCTCTGTTCCTCACAAGCCACTTCTCCAGATCATCCTCAGGTGCTCCACAAACTCATGAATGCCAGTACTGGTGCCTGAGCTGTTTTCATACAGTGCACTTGCTGGCTTTCCCTACCACATTCCTATGCTGTGGATCTGCTACCTCCCTCCCAGCTGTAACAGTTGTCAGTCACCCTTCCCCAATCCAATCTCCTGCTCCCCAACAATTTTCTCTCCAAGTCAAGCTGCAGAACTACAGTCCCAATGCAACATATTCAGCCACACAATATAGCTATACAGTATACAGCAGAGAGAGAGAGAGAGAGAGAGAGAGAGAGAGAGAGAGAGTGTGTGTGTGTGTGTGTGTGTGTGTGTGTGTGTGTGTGTGTGTGCGAGCGTGCGTGCGCGCATTAGGACATTCGAATTGCATGGTTGGCCACAATGCATGATGGGAATTAGTATGCGCTGTATGGTGGGTTTAGCAGGAGAGTCCACTTTCATTTGGTTGTGTTTGTCAATAAGCAAAATTGGTGCATCTGGGGGACTGAGAATTCACATTTCGCAATCGAGAAGTCTTTTCACCCTCAATGGGTGACTGTATGGTGTGCAATGTCCAATCATGGGATAATTGGTGCAATATTCCTTGATGGCATGGTGAGTACCGAGTGGTACATGTAGGTTTTGGAAGACAATTTCATCCCCATTATCAAAAGTGACCCTGATTTCAGCAAGATGTGGTTCCTGCAAGACTGAGCTCGACCCTGTTGAAGCAGGAGAGTGTTCAGCATCCTAGAAGAACACTTTGGGGCCTGAATTCTGGCTCTGGGATACCCAGATGCCACTGGCAGGGGCCTCTGTTGGCCACCATATTCTCTGGGTCCGAATATATGTGACTCCTTTCAATAGGGATATAGTAAAGACAAGGTGTACAGCAACATACCTAAAACCTTTTCAGAGCTGACAACAGCCATTCAGGTCATTGACAGCATCAATGTTCTGACACTTCAATGGATCACGCAGGATTTTGCTATTCGCCTGCACCATATCATCGCCAATGATGGCATGCATAGCCGGCCGCTGTGACCGAGCGGTTCTAGGCACATCCGTCTGGAACTGCGCGACCGCTATGGTCACAGGTTTGAATCCTGCCTTGGGCATGGATGTGTGTGATGTCCTTACGTTAGTTAGATTTATGTAGTTCTAAAGTTCTAGGGGACTGACGACCTCAGATGTTAAGTCCCATAGTGCTCAGAGCCATTTGAACCGTTTGATGACACGCATATTGGACATGTCATAACCTAAATCCAAGTATCTGTAGTAACATTTACTTTTTGAATAAAGTGTGTGCATGCTGCAGTTTGTAAATAACTAACATTTTTTCATATAGTTCAATAATTGTCACCCTGTACTTGGAAATGAGGGGAAAGGTAGAGGGTGGGGGAAGTGACTTTTCCCACAACATAACTCTTGCCAGTAAAAAAGCTCCCATTTGATTTGTCAGCAATGTTTAAAAATTCTGAAACTTACTTTGCCTCAAAAATTTTCTCTGATTGATTAATTTATGTCTATATTGGATGTTATCTTTTCCTTTCTCCAATGCTAACAGTTCAAAACCTGAATGCCTACAAAAATATAGAGTGTAAAATAAAGCATACATGTCAGGTCTTATACCTTGACCAGCATATGTCAGTGAGAGTGACTGATGGACACATGTCAATACTATCTATGCAACAGGTAGTTGAAACACTGTCTTGCTAGAAAAATATAAAAACATTTTCCTTCTTTTAAATTTGCATTGATAATAATAATGTGTTTGAATTTAAGATTTTCTTGTTCACAAATCTTTATGGGAGTGACTTTGTGCTTTGAATAATTTCTTGCTAGAAACAACTGTCTAGCACTGAAGATATGTCTCTTCATACTTTGTATCAACCTTACTATACCTAAAATCTACAAAAGTAGCCTAATTGCAACGGGAGGTCACATGCAGATGACATACTTGTTGGCAGTACAAACCACAAAGTTATCAGAATGGTCATACTGACAAAAACTTCAATGGCTAAAATAACATCAAACACATACAATGCACACATAAATAAAATGGAATTCTTGTACAAGAACATTAACTAAAGGAATTGGTTCTTGTGTCATAACACAGATTGGTGGTTAAAATAGTCTCAATAGTTACAACCATGCTGGTGAACATCGCTGCACTTTTTCTTTTCTTACCTAATTACATGTACCATACAGTAGTTCATCAAGCATATTACACATGCATTTGCTGCTATTTATGAAAATCAAAAAGATTTTTTTTAATATTATGTAATTCTTATCCATGAACATTTGAAATGTTGAAAAAGAATCTGAATTTCATCAAACATAGCAAACTGTAGTTTATTAAATAAAATTAGCTCAAATTTATTGTACAAAAATAGGACCGGAAACAGTTTTGTATGTGAAATGACAAGTTCGGCATTAAGTGTGAATGTCATCACAAAGAGATAAGTGCAATAGTATGTATGTTAATGTCAAAATATAAAACAGTTGGTGCAGTTTACTGTTAGACATAAGGTGGTGGACACCTTACAGGAGCTGCTGACTTGTGTAGCACACATATACAAGTAAAGACAAATTTTAAGATATATGAAATAAAGTTTATGTAAAAATATAGGTCAAATATATAAAATGTTTCTCATCTTACAATTTACACTGTATTAGTAAATAAATACAGTTGTGAGAGAAACTAGAAAAATTGGGTAAGTAGCTTTAGTGAACAATCTTCCAGGACTGTCTTAGCACCTACAACTCTATTGTACAGAAGCACCAATTGCTCTCAATGTTAACTAGGACTGTACTCTTTGACAGCTGTAGCCTAGACTCCTATGTAAATATTCAACAATGCACAAACAATGCGCAGCTTTCTTCCATGGCACAGTTTTTATATCACTTCACTTTGAACCATTAGACTGTTACAGTATTTGCACTAGTTGTGGCAATCTGCTACACTGTAACTATTTCATTCAAATTAATGAATTTTAATTCTTAAACCAGTCTAAAATCATTAAAACTTACATCTGTATCCCTACATATACTTAAGTATTCTCAATAGGTACTACATAGCCTAAAAATAAGAAATATAAAATATAGCACATTTCTACACGTAGCTTGAAAAACAGTAAAATTCACTTGAAATTATTAAAAAGTACTGAATTTTAAAATTCCTGCTAGTGTAAAAGAAGTAAGGTCATGTTTCCCCAGTCTCTAACTTTTTATGCTATCCTGTTGCTTCCTAAAACAGCTGCATTAGCATTGACATCAGCACCAACTAGTGGTAGAGTAGTGAGACAGTGGAAGTTAGTTTCTTCCAGGTCCTGCTGGAGTTTAGCCAATGATGGACATTGCATCACTACACCTTGGATGCCCTGCAATGTCTGTAAAGAATAATATAAATATAGTATTAGGATATAACCTAAATATATGACACTGCAAAAGAGAGAAAGAGAAAGAAGAAAGAAAGAGAGAGAGAGAGAGTTCAATAGACGTTTTACAAAGAGGATATTATCTCAGAATAAAATGTATCAGTATAGTTGATATTTCTCCAGAAACTACAACAATACCATTTATTGCCACGTTTTCTGAGAGCAATCAAATTGTTCATTTCATCTCAAATACATTACATAGTTCTATGAGTATGTGAGCTGTTGGAGCAACATATAATCAGTGGCAGAACACAAGAATGTTGACCTGCTTACCTCAAGTGCCCCATCAATAACTTCATACTGTCGACGTACTTCCTGCATAGCAAGACCAGTCAGACTTTCAGGTTTCAAGTCTGGAATCTGTAAAGATAACATTCCATAAATATAGGTTTTCCACAGCTTGTAAGGCAGAAAATGGAATTCTGTTGTCTCAGTCTCCCAGTTGTTTTCTGAGTTCAGATGAGGATGCATAATATGATTATCTTTGCAAGGATAAATTATTCTAAACTGACACTTGAGCAGGCATGCCTATGTATTAAATGCACCACAAATAACATTGTCTTGTACATCCAAGTGAGCAGCAGTAATGAAGAAAGTCAGCTGTGTGAGAGAAAATGTATGATCTGTGTGAGAAAATGACCCAGCATCAGAGCTAGCAGCATGGTCCCACAATGAGGCAGTTGTCTATGAGATAATTAGTCACTGAATTAGGATTTGGCTCAGACCAGATGCAATTAAGCTGTTTAATGCTCCAAGGGGCTCATTACTATTGGGTAACACAGTATGTGATATAATGAAAATTAATTTTACTATTGTTTAGTAAACACTGATTTAGCTCATATAATACGTGGGATATCCACAAAGTACATTACATTTTGGAATTAAAAATAAATAAAGCACTGGAATTTCTTTTATTATATACAGATGAAAGCCACACTTAAATACTACTTTTCTACATAGTTTCCATTTAAATTAAGGCACTTATTGTAGTGATGGACGAGCTTGGAAATTCCTTCATCATAAAATTCGGCCGCCTGTGCCTTCAACCACATGGTTACCTCTTCTTGAAGCTGTGCGTCGTCATCAAAATGCTGCATAGCCAACCACTTCTTCATTGCTGGGAATAAATGGAAGTCACTCGGTGCCAGGTCGGGACCGTACGGCGGATGAGGAAACAACTCCCACTTAAAAGGTTCGAGAACTTCACGAGTGGCATTTGCCGTGTGGGCCTGGGCGTTGTCGTGAATCAGCAAGATCTTTGAGCCCAACTTTCCCCTGCGCTTGTTTTGTATTGCTCTTCTGAGGTTGTGCAGAGTTTGGTAATACCTTTGAGAGTTTATTGTAGTACCTCTTTCCAGGAAATCCACAAAAATCACACCTTTTCTGTCCCAAAAGACAGTCATTACGTGGTTGAAGGCGCAGGCGGCCGAATTTTATGACGAAGCAATTTCCAAGCTCGTCCATCGCTAAGATAAGTGCCTTAATTTAAATGGCAACTATGTAGAAAAGTAGTATTTAAGTGTGGCTTTCATCTGTATATAATAAAAAAAATTTCCAATACTTTATTTATTTTTAATTCCAAAACGTAATGTACTTTGTGGATAGCCCTCGTATAAGTTTACTTTATTGTCATTTAGTTAAACTAAGATTAAACTGTGTTGTTGCTCATACATGTTTACCTTGGTAAAGACAACTATTCTTTACATGAGTACAAAGTACAGTGCATGTCCATTTCTGTTGAGAAAATTGGTGCACCTGCTTGGTTTGTGTGTGTGTGTGTGTGTGTGTGTGTGTGTGTGTGTGTGTGTGTGTGTGTGAGAGAGAGAGTGAGAGAGAGAGAGAGAGAGAGAGAGAGAGATGAAATGAATTCTTTCTGGCAAATCATTCCTTCTTCCTTTTGTGTTATCTGTTTGTAATTTCAAAGCCTGAGCTCCAGGGTCTGTATGTCAATGATGCGACAATTTTCACACTATGCACCACAGAAATAACTTTTTATTTGTTTTCCAGTCACCCTGAACTCATAATATTTTAAGAGGTTTAACATGCTGTAACAGAACTGAGTAATCCCAGACAGATGAAAAAGAAGTTTTGATCATGACCATGAGAAAAAGAATGAGCCCCACTCTAACATAAAGGTGTCATCTGTAATTTTAATACTGGTTCCATAATGAATTTACTCAAATGGAAAAACTTGCTGTATTGTGAGTCTTTTAACTATGTATATGCAGAGAGATTGTGTATGAGGGCCATTCAATAAGTAATTAAACACTTTTTTTTCTCAGCCAATTTTGTTTGGAAAAATGTAGAATTTGTTGTGGGACAGTGTGGAATATTCCTGCTTCAGCCCATAAGACCTACATAGAGTTCCAGTTGTGACAACACTATAAATAGCCTTCAAAATTATGTCTGCAACTGAGGTGTGTTCCAAACAGAAAACTGTCATTAAGATTCTTTTGATGGAAAACAAGAGCATCACAGATATTCATAGGTGCTACCAAAAAGACTACACAGATCTGACAGTGAACAGCAACAAGGTCTCACAAAGCTGTTTGATCTCCTACGTGTCAGTCAACTGCACACAGCTGTGAATTCTGCAATGTTGAAATTTGCAAAAACTCTCCTTCTAGGTAAATGGAAATGTCGTGTGGCTAGGGCCTCCCATCGGGTAGACCGTTCGCCTGGTGCAGATCTTTCGATTTGACGCCACTTCGGCAACCTGCGCGGCGATGGGGATGAAATGATGATGATTAGGACAACACAACACCCAGTCCCTGAGCGGAGAAAATCTCCGACCCAGCCGGGAATCGAACCCGGGCCCTTAGGATTGACAGTCTGTCACGCTGACCACTCAGCTACCGGGGCGGACTTCCTTCTAGGTAATTGACAGAGACACAACAGTTCACCAGGTGTGTGTGCACAAGGTTCCTTGCTGCCTACCAGAAAACCATGAAGAGCACTGAAGGACCATCTGTGAAGAACTTCCTATGCATTTTGAGGTTGCTTGTGAGAATTTTTTGTCAAATATCATCACAGGAAATGAAACATGAGTTCATCACTTTGAACCGGAAAGATAGCAGGAATACACAGAGTGGTGCCATACCACTGTTCTTGCAAAGAAAAAGGTCAAAGCTGCAACCTAAACGGGTCAAGTCATGGTGTCAGTCTTCTGGGACTCTGAAGGGGTTATTCTGTTTGATGCCTTCACTCTTGATGCAACAATCAACCATGAAGTGTATTGTGCTACCCCCTAGGAAATTGAAGAAATGAGTTCTACACATCACCACGAAAATGCAAATGAACTTCTTCTTCTCCACAATAACACAAGGCCTCACACAAGTCTGCACACCCCAGAGCAGCTCACAAAACTTTATTGGACTGTTCTTCCTCATTCATCCTACATCCCAGATCTCACATCTGACTTCCATGTGTTTGGCCCAGTGAAGGATGCATTCTGTGGGAAGCAGAATGTGGTTGATGGGGAGGTTATTGATGCAGCAAGATGTTTGCTCCAGTGTTACCCAGCAGAGTATACCAAGAGAGCATACATTCTCTCCCAGTAAGGTGGCATAATTCATTGCACTGAACAAATATTATGTTAAGAAACAGGATTTTATAGCCAAAATAGGGGGAAATAATATACTGTATTGAAATCCTGGATAAAGCCAACTTGATTTCACAAAAAAATGTGTTGCCCTTGTAATATCCGGCCTCTACTGTGTCTCCAACATGAGCCATTATACTCCCTACTCCCCCCCCCCCCCCCCCTCCATCATAATGCACACTGTTAAACTACGTTGCACATATCTCCATAGCGTCCAAGTTATGTTCTATAAACTCAATAAATATCTTAACAAATACATTTAATACTAGCCACCTGTAACCTACTGCCCATTGGAGTCTCCATAAACTGTGGCACACATCTGTATTGGTAACCTAGTAGTTAACTGTAACATTCTATAGCAAAATTTTCTTGGTTTACTTGCTGCGCCAAGTTATAGTGCAGATCTGTGTACCACAATCAAGTCCACACTGACTTATATCTCAGAAGAGAGTCAATAGGAAGGAAGGAAGATTAAGGCTTAATGTCCCTTCGACATAGAGGTTATTTGAGACAAACAATAAGCTTGGACTGTCTCAAGGATGGTGTAGGAAAAAAGCCTTGCTTTTTAAAGGAACCATCCCAACGTTTTCCTAGAGAAATTTATGGAAACCACAGGAAACCTATACCAAGATGGTTGGATGCGGATGTGAATCGTCATCCTCCCCAACCCAAGTCTAGTCTACTAACCACTGCACCATCCCCCTAAGTGTCAGAGAATAGGGCTATAATGACGTTCTCTAAGAACTACCTTTATCCAGTCATTGGATGACTGAAGAATGTGCTATCAAAGAACAGCTGTAGTAAATACAACATTAATAGAGCACTCTTTAAAAAATAAAAACACATAGATCGTCACAGCATATGATATAGCAATCCTTCCTTTCTGCAGAACTACACTGAGTAACTTAAACAGGGTTCTGGGCAGATAAGCTTATTTACCAACCATGTAAGTCAAAGAGGATATGCTATGTTCAGTAAGACAATCTTAGAGCCTTGAGATTTATAACATTTTTTACAAATGTGCTGGCAATCAAATTGGTCAGTCCATATGTACAATTTCAAAAAATTCTACAGCACATTAAATAGCAAGGTCTGAATAAATGACCATTCAACAAACACAGACGCACAAAGAAGCAGAGAACTATGTATGACCAGAGAAATATCTTGTTCCATGCATCAAAATAAGGGAATTCTGTCAAGTGAACTGTAGAAATCAGATTGTACAACAGCAGCTATAACTGGAACGGAGAAATGTGCTGAGGTCTTTGCTTTCCAAAGGAATCCATGGCATTACTTGCATCCTTCCAACAAAGTCAACAACATTATTTTGGGAATCATATTTACATTTTTTGGTGGTGATGATGGTTATACAAGAAGCCATTTTTTTGTTTTCTCTACCTGCAATTTTGAAGAGAATGTTTTTAAATTTGACTGTCCTTTAATGGAAAAGGTAGTATATTATAAACACTATGTTGAGAACACATTACTCATAGAAACAACTAAGGAGGACATCAATCAAATAATCAGTAAATTTAATGGGTTCCATGAAAAAATTAACTTCACTGTAGAGCTCAAATGCAATAATCATACTCAGTTTTTACACACTGAGGTAATGAGACAAGACAAACTGCATGCTTTTAAAAAAGAAAGCAAACAGCAGCAAATGTTGTGGTTCTTAATGAATCATGTTACCCACACGAAGGAGCTGTGCTCAGATTTTAGTGAACAAAGGGAGGAGATTGCGAATGGGTGCAGTGGATAGACTGAATGAGTTAGAACTTTACTAAGCAACCAGCAATAAATAACTAATTTGATTTATGCATGATGAACTGCCTTATCCACAAGAGGAAGAGGAAATAGCTAAGGCTAATAAGAAGATCATTTAAACCATACAATGTCCAGTTGGAATTCAAAGTGAAAAACTTAGATATAATTTAAGACATATGGTAGGGAATGGGAAACGTAAACTAGAACAACAAGCAAGAGTATGCAAAATATACTCTCCATAATACAATGTGAGGGACACCACAGCACAATTTCTTGCTTTCTAACATTTCAAAAATGCCTTGAAGAAACTTTCATCCCATACATATTTTTAGTACAAAAAAAGATGTCAACCCACGTATCACAAGAGTGGTTATTCAGTACTGTATATCTGCAGTGCATAGTTAGAGCACTGGATAGAATTTTGGGTTAGCATACTTGAGTTCAAGAGTTCAGTTCCGGGTCTAGGTGTAATTTTTATTTTCACATTTTAATATGCTTTAGCATATGCTGTTTATTAAATGATACATATTGTATTATTGCAACTTTTTTTTAACATTGTAAATAACAATTATTGGTAAGATATGTCAAAAATATTCATGAAGAGTAGTAATCAATTAAAAATAATTTGTCAAAGGACAGAAATAACTACAAAACAAATCACTGTGGTCACATTAATATGCTACTTTCAGCAAGAGCACCTGATTGAAATATTTTGAATAAACTGCCAATGACAGCATGTTTTTCACGAAACAGTCTTCAGTGCAGATGCTTAAAGTGCCTCTCTGGACTTCACAGTTACAAGAACAGCATAGAAGCACAGTAACAGTTCTTCTACATCCATCGGTAGAGTACAATAAATATTACCGAGTTTGGTAAATACTTTTGAAGGGGTTTGTTAGACGTACTGCTGATTTAACACCTTAAACGAATATGATGGACATAAAAGTGTTAAGCTTGGTACCTGGTGCTTATCAATAGCACCATTGCTGGAAGGTGTGCTGCAAACTGGGTTTGAAAGTAGTTGATGAAGTCATATTAAAGAATGTGGCTATGTGATTTTCATGGGAAGTACCTAGGATAAAAGATACAGGTCTAGATGAAGAAAAAGAATGGTGGAATCCTTTTTTCCTGTTTTTGCTCTGGGGTAAGAAGTTTAACTGACAAAAGGGGCATCAACACTGACAATAAGGCAAAAAGCATGGAGGGGCATAGAAGAGAAAGGGGTATACAAGACAAAATATGTCTAAAAGGGGAACGATAAGAATGATTGTAATTTCATTTATATGTTAGCGTTCAGTAACTGTACATGTTTAGACAAGATGTGCTATAATTTCTATATGACAATTAAGTCAAGATGCCACAACACAGCCTAAAAGTAGAAAATGGAGGAGGAGATTAGTGTTTAACGTCCCGTCGACAACGAGGTCATTAGAGACGGAGCACAAGCTCGGGTTATGGAAGGATGGGGAAGAAAATCGGCCGTGCCCTTTCAAAGGAACCATCCCGGCATATGCCTTAAGTGATCTAGGGAAATCACCGAAAACCTAAATCAGGATGGCCAGATGCGGGATTGAAAGAAAATGAAAAAATAATGTTATGAAAAGGATAGACTGCTACCCACTATGTAGAGTAGTCGTTGAGTCACAGACAGACACAACAAAAGGACTGCTCTACATGTGAGCTTCCAGCCGAAGAACTTCTAATACAGTAAAAAAACACACACACATTCTTGCAAGCACAACTCATATAAACATGACCACTGTCTCTGGCAAGAGAAGCCATTGGTTTGGCCTCAGTAGCCAGAGACAGGGGTAATGTGTGTGTGAGTTGTGAATGTGTGTGTATTTTCTACTTTAGCATAAGTCCTTTTGCCCGAAAGCTCACATGTACAGCAATCTTTTTGTTTTACCTGTCTGCGACTCAACATCTTCTCTATATGGTGAGTAGCAATCTATCCTTTTGATAATACTGTCACTATTCCATCCCAGATTTTCCATTGTTTAAAAATAAAAAAAATTACACTATAATTGGTACTTACCTCGAGTATTTTCATATGAAACTCTACCTACTTCATTAACTGTACAGTTCAGGTAGACAGTACTTTAAAACAGTTGTTGTATAGGTGACTACAGTGTTGACAGACTGCCTTTCTTTGTTGTCCATTTTCTACCAAAAATATGCACCAAACAGAAGTTCATTACAGGCATTTTTGTACTGCCAGTGCGCAAGGAATAATGCTGTGGCATCCGAATGCACAAATTTTGGATCACCTTGTACAAGACAGGTATAAAGAGCACAAAGACTCTTTCACATTGGGCACATCTGGAAAATTTGTTGGAGCCAAACACTTAAGGCTTTATGGAAGGTAGTGAAATGAGAGACAGGACAACCAGCTACAGAATAAAACATGACAATTGAACTGAATGAAATGGTTATAAATGATGAGTCACAGGTAGAAAATATATTTGCTAATCATTTCTTAAATATAGTAGAAAGCAAAGACTTCAAGAGAAAAATCAGAGCAATATTTTGCAATCATAACTCTCATGAAATTTAATCACTTGAATATATCACCCACTTCTCCTTTTGAAATTAAGAAAATTACACATTCTCTCAAAAATAAAAGCTCATCTGGTTTTGATGGTGTTTCCAATAAAGTACCAAAATTTATTCCCACATGATAATTCCAGTCTTATATGAAATATGTAATGCTTCAGTAACTCAAGGCAGTTTGCCAGAGAGACATTGTTGAAACCCTGTTTAAGAAATATGGTAAGAGAGATGTCAATAACTACTGATCTGTTTCACTGCTGACATCATTTTCCAAAATGTTTGAGAATGTGATGTATTTTAGAATAGTATCTCACCTTAGCAACAGTAATATCCTCAGGAAATCACAGTTCGGGTTTCAGAAGAGTTGCTCTCCTGAGAACGCATTTCCGCGATCCCTCACCAAATTTCACAAGCATTAAATAATTAAATGGGCAGATTAGTATTTTCTGTGACCTAAATAAGGCATTTGAAGGGGTGAATCATAGCATTCTCCTAGATAAATTGAAGTTTTATGGGACTGATAGTACAGCCAAACAATGGATAATGTCATATGTAACTAAAATAATGCAGGAAGTTGTACTTAGTAATTCAGTTAATGCAGTCTGGGGACACTATTCTGACAGGAGAAATCATGCATGGGGTTCCCCAAGACTCAGTCTTAGGACCACTATTGTTCCTCATACATGTAAACAATCTGCTGTCATATACATTATTAGTTCTTTTTGCAGATGACACTAGTACTGCAATCAATTCAAGTACACATAAAAAACAGAAGAAATGGTAAATAATGTCCTTGAAAATATCATTTACTGGTTTTTTATGAATGGTATCAACCTCAATTTTAGAGACACAGCGTATTCAGTTCTGCATGTTTGGGGTACTACAACAACAATAAGTGTAACACTTGGTGAGGAAATAATAAATACAGTTGAAACTTCAAAATTCTTGTGTGTTCATACTGAAGAGAATTTAAACTGGAAAAAGGACATTTCCGAACTACTAACACAACTTAGTTCAGCTGCATTTGCATTTAGAATCACTGCATATTTTCATTCAATAATGTCATATGGAATAATGTTCTGGGGTAACTCATGCTTAAGAAAGAAAGTTTTCAGGGTTCAAAAATGTGCTGGTGGTTGTCCAAGATTATCTTGTAGACATCTGCTTAAAGAGTTGGGCATTCCACTATTGCTTCATAGTATATGTATTCCCTCATGAAGATTGTTGTAAAAAATCCACTACATTTCAAAAGGAACAATGATGTAGATAATTACAATACCAGAAAGAAAAATGTCATTCATCAGTCGATATTAAGGTTGTCTTTAGCACAAAAAGCGGCACACAATGCTGCAAAAAAATTGTTTTCAACTACCTAGAGACGAAATGTGTGACAGCTAAATAAAATTTGAAAACAAGCTGAAAAATTTATTCTTGACCACTCCTATTTTTTACAATAATTTCTATTAATGTTTTAAAAGGCAGCAAGTGGGAATTACTAATTTGTGTCTGTACACACTGATGGAATAAAATCGCAACACCAATGTGGAGTTGTGGGACATAAACAAAAGTTCATAGTTGAGTTTCTACATCTGAAAGATGACATTTATTAAAATATCACACCAATATTAAGAAAAGGAAAGCTGCTACTCACCATATAGTGGAGAGGTTGAGTCGCAGATAGGTACAAGAAAAAGACTGTCACAATATAATTTCATTACTTTACATAAATTATTTTTTGGTGTTGTATTTTTTTTCCAGCACTGTATTTGTAAAAAATAGAAAAGTTAAGCATGTAGCCAGATTTACAAATCAATTTGTGATGTGAATGTGAAATGACTCATTCCACATCATTATGATTCCTCTTGCAAAATGATCCACAGAAGACGAAACCAACTAACTAACAAACTTACACATGAGAGATATGTCACCTACTAAAAGATTCTGAGGAGGATTTAAAAGTGGCACAAATAGTGAAGAAAGGAAGGAAAGTTAACCCACTTGAAGAACTAGAAATATCAGTTCACCAGGATAGATCTGGTAATGTGCTCAATGCAAAAATGGGAGAGTGGATCTTTTTTTAATTTATAGGTAATATGATATACATAAGCTGTTTTTACAGATGTCCCCTGTGTCATTTCTGGAACAGAGAAGAATGGTTGGTGGCTTAATGCAGTCAGTGGCACAGTGTGCCTGATGTTTGCAGAACAAGCCAGTGTACTGGAAGGCAACTGGTATGATACTACGCCGATACAGTCAGGTACTGTTACAGAAAAGGAACACTTTGGCAAAAGGGCAGTAATATGAGGAAGCAAAACAGAGGGTCAATGCTGCCAATTTTAAAGTAAAACATGGGCTTCAACTCTGATTACTTCTGTTTTATTTTACAACTGTTTTTATGCATTTTTAAGCATTTTGCATGAAGAGTTAAACATAGACAGGCAGATGATGGGAGCACAGCTCCCAAAACATGTAGCTGTTGATAACATTCCTTATATTTGAGTGTTGTTTGCTTAACTATAACTACATACCTTTGTTTCTGACATTCCATTTTCCTCATTACGCTAATCTCAAACCATCTGACTACAGATGATGCCACTAGTATAATCTTGTTGGTTCCATGTTCTGTTTCAATTACATTTTGCTTATTGAATCTTGTACACGATTACCAGTTTTATTTAACTGCAGCACTTTAAAAAGATTTACTTGGTGTCAAATGCTCAGGTCAGCCAATTATATCTTCATTGCCTTTGTAGGCTTACTTCAGGTTCTGCAGTCGGAGAGTATAGCTTTTTATCTAAATTTCCACAGTTACTAGCTTTCATTTATTTCTTTTATGTCTATTTTAAGATGCTGTATTGAAGGAAAACCTGCCAATCTTACCTCACTAGGGAGGCTAGGCTACTACCCTCATAAACCAGGATAAATCAGTGGGAATAATGAAGGAGTCAAAGTGAACACCAATATATTTCACACACTGGAAGCACCAACTTTCTCTATTGATATTGTTACAATGAGAAGCTTCATGTGGAATAAGTCAGCAGTTAGTCCAATAGTCAAGGTTGAAGGAAATCAGGGATGAGGTACAGCAACTAGTTAGTCAGGATGACTTTAAACAGAGACAGTATTGCAGTATTGAAGGTAATGGAGAAACCACCCCATTGTATTTCCCTGGTACATGCAGCCCTGCGATAGAAGTGTCATGATGGCTTTGTCTCAGTTAAAATAGTCCATCAAACCTCCATGTGGTGATTGAGAGGAGAGAGACAGAAATGGAAAGTACACAGGTATTTTAGAAAGCAGTGAGATGCAGTTCCAGGAGACATGCATTTTTGGAACGAGGATGGTAGGATCATTTATACTAGTACAGATAACAGCAGAGCAGGAGTAACAATTGTTAATGAGTAGGGAAACTGGTAACAGAGAAAAAGTTTATCTACAGCAAGCAGAAAGAATACCGATTGTGATATTCAGTGGATATCCAATAGATACTTCAATAATTCATACGTACACCGTAATTATAGATTTAAATCACAGTGAAACTGAATTGTATGATGATAAGAAACTCTTAAAATATGTCAAAGAGGATGAGAATTTAATCATAATGGCAGATTAGACTGCAAACATCAGCAAAGGAAGGGAACAGAAAATAACAAGAGTGTACAGTCTCAGCTATAAAATTAATAGACTTCTTTGTTGGGCATAGGTTAACACTTCCAGCATGGTGCCTGTATGCCACACAGGAGGGCCCACCCTCACATTCCCAATGGCGTCCATATCAAGTATGACTGAGAATCTACCATCTGCCTCAAGGTCATTTAGTGGAGAATGGAAGCTGTTTCAGCACTTGTTGTAGAGGTAGTTTCTTGTTCTGTTGTCAGAGGCTGAACTTACAGGCTATGTCAACCTAGTGGTGATTGAGAGAAGTACAAGGAGCACTTCATTTTTAGTTCTTTCATGGATGTTTACAAAGACAGAAATGCCATGAAGGAAGCTAACAAGAAATTTGGATATTTTCGATATTTTATATGGAGTGCCAGGATCAGAAATAGAAGATACTGATAGAGAAGACTCATACTTTCCAGGCAAAAATACATATGATGAATCACTCACACAAGGGTTTCAGTCATCTGTGAAGCAAGTAGCTCATTCTCGTATTTTGTATTGTGAGTGATATACACGTCTTTATTTCCATTTGTGACTTCTGAATATTGATCTAAGTACTCTTGCTCTATTCTGGTAATGGCACAGACCATCAGTCATCATCTATAGTATCTAGTTGTGTGCATATCTCTAAGGACAGTGAGCAAGATTGAGAATGTTGGTATAGCCTCTCAGTTTTCAGGTGCAGCTGAGGAGTATGATTATTTTACTCATTTCTTTGATGACTGAATGATTCAACACATCAAAGGTGAAACAAATTGTCATGCTGGTATGTAATAATATTTGAACCACATGAAATATTCTCAGTTACCTATAACTACTTTTTAAACATTCCTATTTTTGTGACTGCAGAGAGGAACATAACTGTATCACTCTAGGGGGAGAGCATGCAAATTTTTTTTCAGGCTTTTCATGTGTTTCTTGTTCCAATTATATTGCTAGTTTGAATTGTACATTCTGAAATAAACTAATTTGACTACTTACTTTTCCATTTTAAATGCTTTAAGAATCATATTCTTATCACACTTTCATATATTGCAATGATATTAAAGTAAAACCCAAAATTATGCCAATTCACAGCCAAGTGCTGAGAAGGTCAGTATTGAAAGTGTTAATAACTGTCAATACACTTTAAAACAAAACAAAAAAAAACCTTGGAAAAAGAGGTATATATCGAAGATGCCAAGGGATCAAAGATGAGTAAAACAAGGATTCAGGAATCAATAACAGCAAGAGTTACTGAAGTGCTGACATTTGTAGTGGTCATAATATGGTATTAGCAAAATGCCAGTTTAAATTCAAGAACTTATAGGAAAAGCAACCAATACCTGTAACCTAGGCAAGATGAAGTAACTAAAAGCCTAGAATGTGGCAGAACATGTGATAAAAGTAATAATTGAACTTCCAGGAGAAAATAATGTGAAAAACTAGTAGAACAGCCTTAAGGACACATGGTACTTCTGAATGATGGAAAAATTGATTTTTTAAATAGCTTTGTTAAATTCTATAGCCTTTACTGATTACATTGACATATACGTTACTGGGTTTAGGATGCAAAATGACTACTGTCTATTATATTTTAGAGTCCCAGTCATTTATACTGCCATGCAACCATTATTTAAATTGCAGAAAATCATTAGTATTTCACAAAATAACTGCAAAATATTTGCTTGTAGCAATTCTGTTTGTGATACATTATGTATGTTAGTAACACAGTTGGTTTCCAGCACCTATATAGGATCATTTTTGCTCCTGTTTGTTCTTGCTCTAAGGGAATGTTCCGTTTACATACTACTGAAAGTTTGTTGCATAATTTGTAGAGGATTTTTTGGGTGAAGATGTTCATTAGTGTGCAATAAATACTAGCAATGACAACCATCAGGAAATTTGATAAAAGAAAATTCTAGTCTAACTAGTTTACAAATGAAGCAGTCCATAGTACTGAGAGGTACCTGAGTGTCACTTCACTGGTTTAGTGATGCTGTTTGTTGTGGATGCCAAACCTTGTTACTACTTTGTTCCTCAGTTACTTTAAGGCAATCTGCAGCATCACATTGTTTGTATATCACCCCTTCCTTTTTCAAGGATGCTTTGATAATCAACAACTAATTACGAAATTATATCACAGTACCTCCCAGAATTTTACACATAATAGTGAATTAGGTGTAGAAGTGTACTGCTAGGCACATGTTATTTCTTTCAGTCAACATTTATGTAAACTTTATTTATCTGCCTAGTAAACTCATGCTACAAAAAAGGGATTTAATAGTTATTTTTGCTGAAGTCTGTTGATGTAAAAATAATTAATATACATTCTCTGAAGTAAGTTATAAATACCAAAAGGAATGACAAGAGGAAGCTTGGAGACAAAATGCAGCAATGTGTAGACTCTGTTTCAATGAAGCTCACAATATGCAGTGTTGTCCCCAGAACTGATCTTGGTGTTTTGGTTCTGAGTCAAGTGGAAGGACTGAACCACAGAGTTCAAAGATTCTGTGACAAACTAGGCTGTGACTTCCTGGACTTGTGCTATAGGCTTGAGAAATATAGGGTCTTTCTAAATAGGTCAGGTGTGCACTACACATCAGAGGCTGCTCTCAGGTAGCTGACTGTGTGTGAGGTGCACACAATGGTTTTATAGATTAGGTGACACTCTGTCCAATCCAGATAATGATAGCCGTAGGAAACCCAGAAGTGTCAGTGTAATACTGAATGAAATGACTCCCACAGGTGAGAGTATTAAAAGCCTAATGGTAAATTGTTGAAGCATTCACAACAAAGTAACAGAGTTGGAAGCATTCATGAAAACCACTGAAGCTCATATAATACTAGGTACGAAAAGCTAGTTGAAACCTGTAATTGATAGCAGTGAGATTTTTGGGGAAAATTTAAGTGTATATCGAAAGGATAAGCAAATGGGGGAAAATGGAAGTGGTTTATTTGTAACAGTAGACAAGAAACTCAAATCCAGCAAGACAGAAATTGAAGCTGCATGTGAGACTGTTTGGGCAAGACTCAGTATCAGGGGTGGGCATAAAATGATAATTAGATCCATCTATCGCCCATCAGACTCATCTCCTGATGTAATCCATTAATCATCCGACAATTAATTGCGAAAATTACAGTTTTGTTAGTGGTGGGCATGATAAGACATCCTGTGAAACATCACAAAATGCCTTCTCTGAAAACTACCTAGAACAGATAGTTAGGAATCCCACTCATGATGGAAATATATTTGATCTAATAGCAACAAATAGACCTGACCTCTTTGAGGATGTCCACATCTAAACTGGTATCAGCGATCATGATGCAGTTGCGGCAACAATGATTAACAAAGTACGAAGTTTAACTAAAACAAAGCAGAAAGATATACATGTTCAGTAAACTACATAGAAATCATTAGTGTCATATCTCAGAGAGGAACTAAAACCTTTCAGCACATGCCAGGAATATGTAGAGGAACTCTGGCTCAAGTTTAAAAGACTATTTGACCAATCACTGAATAGATATGTGCCCAGTAGAACAGTACATAATGGGAGGGAACCTCGAGGGTATATGGCACTATAACAAAACGTCTAAGGAAACAGAATTACTGCATATTAGATGTAAAACAAAGTGCAGGGCTATAGATAGAGAGATACTGAATGAAACATGTTTGGCTGTCATGAAGAGCAATGCATGATGCCTTCAATGGCTATCGTAGCAGAATATTGTCAAATTACATTTTTCAAAATCCAAAGAAACGCTGTTAGTGACACCAAAGTCAGTCGCCTCCAGTGAATGAGACAGGAAATGAAATCATGGGTAGTGAAGCAAAAGCTGAAATGCTTAACTCAATTTTCAAATGTTCCTCTACAAAGGAAAACCCAGGATAACAGCACCAATTTAATCCTCGTACCACAGAAAAGATGAATGAAATAAGGATTAGTGTGAGAAACAGATGTGTTGAGAAACAGTTGAAATTGTTAAAATTGAACAAAGGTCCATGCCCTGATGAAATTCATGTGAATTTGTGGCTGAGTTAGCCCCTCTTCCTAACTACAATCTGTTGTAGATCCCTCGAACAAAAAACTGTGCCCAATTCTTGGAAAAAGGTACAGGTTACACCCGTCTACAAGAAGGGTAGTAGAAGTTATCCACTAAAGTACCATCCAATACCCTTGACATTGATTTGTTGTAGAATCTTAGAACAAATTCTGAGCTCAAACATAATGAGGTATCTTGAACAGAATGACCTCCTCAATGCCAACCAGCATCAACTTTGAAAACATCAATCATGTGAAGCCCAACGTACACTTTTCTCATGTGACATACTGAAAGCTTTGGATCAAAGCAACCAGATAGACAAAGTGTTCCTTGATTTCTGAAAAGTATTTGACTCAGTACCACACCTATGCTTATTACCAAACATGTGATCATTAAGTGCAATTTTTGACTGGATTGAGGACATTTTGGTAGGGAGGATGCAGCATGTTATATTGGAGGCAGAGCCATTGTCAGATGTACAAGTAACTTCAGGTGTGTCCCAAAAAAGTGTGCTTGGACCCATTCTGTTCATGTTGTATATTAATGACCTTGCTGACAATATTAATAGTAATATAATGCTCTTTGCAGATGATGCCATTATCTATAATGAAGTACTATTTGAGAGAAGCTGCATAAATATTAAGTCAGATCTTTATAAGATTTCAACATGGTGCAAAGATTGGCAACTTGCTGTAAATGTTCATATGAAATGGGATGATCACTTAGGTTCAGTAGCGAGTAAGGCAGGTGGTAGACCTTGGTTTATTGGTAGAATATTGGGGAAGTGCAATCAGTCTGCAAAAGATATTGCTTACAAATCACTCATGCGTCCCATCCTAGAATATTGCTCAAGTGTGTGGGACCCGTACCAGATGGGACTAACAGAAGATACTGAAAATATACAGAGAAGGGCATCACAAATGGTCACAGGTTTGTTTAATCCATGGGGGAGAATCACAGAGATACTGAAGAGATACTGGCAGACTCTTGAAGACAGATGTAAACTATCCCAAGAAACTCTATTAATGAGGTTTCAAGAACCAGCTTTAAATTATTACTCTAGGGATGTGCTATTAAACCTTATGTGTTGCTCACACAGGGATCATAGGGTGAGATTACAACAATTACTGCAAGCACAGAGGCATTCCAACAATCATTCTTCCCATGCTTCTTACAAGAATGGAATAGGGAGAACCCTAATAATTGGTACAGTGGGATGTACCCTCTGCCCTTCATCTCATGGTGATTTGCAGAGTATAGAGAGTGAGTATAGATGTCGATATGGATACTTCAGTAATGTTTTGAGACACAATGTAGTATGACTCAAATCTTAATTCGCTATTTACCACACGTTGTGCATATCGGAATTTAGGTATACATACCTCCTTAGTTCACAAAGCAATGAACTAATTTTTTCTTGTAACTTACAATAGCCTATACCTATCTAGTAAACCTAAACTTTATTGCAGGTTCAATTAAATAATAGAGAAATAAAAAGTTTTCTAAAAATTAAAATATAAGACACAATAATTTTTATTCTTATTGATATAGTTAATGTGCAGAATTATTAAATAGATCTAGTGTCTCAGCCAACAAATCATACATGTTTGGTAAATATTTGGTCTCCTTCATGTCTGGATTGTGAGACTGAATGATACCTAAATTTGAATATGAATTTTATAAAATTTAGTGCATCACTTTTTAATTATTGTTTTTTATAAGCTTCAGTGTAGTCTAAGTTGTTCAAAATACATGAAAATTGTTTAGAAGTGTTCTGTGTTAACTAAGATAAACTACAAAACTGTAAAACTTACACAAAATACCTAAATAGTGCATGAAAGAAGTAGGTGCTGTTTTTCATGTAATATGGAACCAAAAAAGTACTCGGTGTCCTTAAAATAAATGTACTTAATGTAGAAGAAAAAGTATTAGGATTGAAAAAGGCAGCCATGGAAAACAGATCAAATTGCAAAATCAATAACAAAATGGCTAAAACATATTCTTGTTATGGTGTTCAGTATGAAGACTGCTTTGATGTAGCTCTCCATGGTAATAAGTCTCCTCATCCAGTCGAACCTGTTTGCTGTAGTCAAGCCTTGTTCTCACTCTACAACTTCTACTCCTCCTCCCACTAACCTCCATTACAAACTGACCATTCCTTTATGCCCCAGGAAATGTGATATCAACTGATCCCTTCAGTAGTCAAGTTGTACCATAAATTTGTTTTCTTCTAACTTTGGTTCAGTACCTCTTCTTCAGTTATCCAATCGACCCATCTACTGTTCAGGATTTTTTGTTTTTTTTGTTTTTGTTTTTCTTTTTTGTTTTTTTAGAATCACATTTCAAAGTTTCTATTCCCTTCTTCCCTGCACTGTTTATTGTCCATATTCTACTTCCTTACAAGACTACATTTCATGAAAATATCTACCAAGACTTGAATTTATATCTGATGTTAAAATACTTCTCTTTTCCAGGAGAGCAAGTCTGCAGTTTATATCCTCTCTACTTCAGCGTTTGTCAGTTATTCTGGTCCCCAAAAAGCAAAACTCATCCACTAGGTACTTTTAATGTCTGAATTCCTAATCTAATTGCTATCCGCAGTTTTGGAACAAGAAGATTAGCATGTTCCAAAAGCTAGGAATTATATGCGTTTTCTACTCATCTGCAAATGCTCAATTCATCACCTAATTTTATAAAAATACACGAAATGCTGTAGGTCAAACTAAACTTAAGATCCAAAAATTCTTGGGTAGCCACCATTGCACTCCAATATTGTTCAGTTACAAATCATGGAAGCTTTTGTTCCAGTTTTCAGATCGCAGTAGTTGCAAAGCATTTGCAATTGTTGTGCATAGCAACCATGGGTTTCCTAGAAACACTGTTGTCATTAGTTGCTCTGCAACTACTAGAATCTGAAGACATCCAATATCTGTTTGAAACTAGTTATCAGTATTTAAAAAAGGTATGACTTATATTATAAAAAAAAGACATTTCAAACAGAAACTCTTGAAGTTCTCCAGTTTCCTGTGTGCATAGCAACAGAAGCACTGGACTCTCCTTGACATGAGTTTTACTACCTAGTCATGTAAGAATGAAAGTCACAAGGTGACTAACATAATGAGTTAACATGTCTTAAGAATTTTTTGGTTGAGAAGGATTTAGTACTAAAAGAAAATAATTACTAGAGCAGTGGATGGACAGTAAATAATCTGAAGGAAACACACAAACACAAACCCATGCACACACTAGACAAACAGTATATTCCCTAGGTTTAAATATTTTGTTAATGTTTTAAAACAGACTAATACAAATATCTATGGCTACACAATATACAGAGGCTACTGAAAGTAATTTGTAGTGAGCTTAAAGGTCATTTATCAGTTGGTGACAAGAACAGAAACATTGTAGAGGCTCTAGCAAATATACATTTGTAATATGCTGAGTGCTATTTGTTGTTCCTCTAAGGATTGTTTATAACATTATTTGCTATTATAAATCACAGTCATGGGGAACCCTTGAGAACATCATTTATTCCAGATGATGAAACTGCCAGACAGTGGCCAGTAAAATCTGATCCACTACAGTTGAGAATTTTACTATCAAATTCTAACATCTTATCTGGCAAATGCATTTGCCATAATGAATTGAATTTTATCTGCACATATCAAATCTCTAACAGCAACTTCTTGGTCATGTTTCCTAATCACACTCACCTCCCGGGAAGCTGCACTGGTCAGCCACTGACGGAGCAGCTGCTGTTTCTCCTGCCAACTCTCTTGCTGCATTCACAGACATAAACCCACAATACAACTAATTAATAGCAGGAATTATCAATGCTAATGAAGCATTTCTAATCTGCATGTCTGGCTTTGCCCTCTAGCAAAACTCAGCATAAGATACATATCAAATGAATTATGTTTACCATTACTCAATGACCCTTTAGCATTATTGAAATTTGTGGAAAATCAAATGAGAAAATTCAGCCAAACTTCTGATATCTGTTTCTGGTGCCTTGCATAAATGTGCATGTTAAGTTGTCTGCAACGGTCAAAACAATTATATCAGACAAATGATCAAACATTATGGAAATCTAAGGTTTTTATTTCATACTGATATATATATATATATATATATATATATATATATATATATATATATATATATATATATATATATATATATATATATATATATATAAAAAAAACAAAGATGATGTGACTTACCAAATGAAAGTGCTGGCAGGTCGACAGACACACAAACAACCACAAACATACACACAAAATTCAAGCTTTCGCAACAAACTGTTGCCTCATCAGGAAAGAGGGAAGGAGAGGGAAAGACGAAAGGAAGTGGGTACACTCGTACTCTCTGCTGGAAGTATCACTTTGCCACGAAGAAAAATGATCCTAATCCTACCCCTAATGATCCAACTCCCCAAGACACTATCCAAATTGAACCCTGCCTGGAACAGTTCCGTCCTCCGTCACAGCGGGACCCACCTCCTCTTCCTCAAAATCACCCTCTCCAAACCTTCCAGGAATTTCTGACTTCCAGCCTTGCCTCTCAGTCCTTCTTAAAAAACCTTAATCCTACTCCCAACATCACCACTGCTGAAGCCCAGGCTATCCGTGATCTGAAGGCTGACCGATCCATCATCATTCTTCCGGCGGACAAGGGTTCCACGACCGTGGTACTTGATCGTCGGGAGTATGTGGCTGAGGGACTGCGTCAGCTTTCAGACAACACCACATTCAAAGTTTGCCAAGGTAATCCCATTCCTGATGTCCAGGCAGAGCTTCATGGAATCCTCAGAACCTTAGGCCCCCTACAAAACCTTTCACCTGACTCCTTCAACCTCCTGACCCCACCGACACCCCGCACCCCTACCTTCTACCTTCTTCCTAAAATTCACAAACCCAATCATCCCGGCCGCCCCATTGTAGCTGGTTACCAAGCCCCCACAGAACGTATCTCTGCCTACGTAGATCAACACCTTCAACCCATTATGTGCAGTCTCCCATCCTTCATCAAAGACACCAACCACTTTCTCGAACGCCTGGAATCCTTACCCAATCCGTTACCCCCAGAAACCATCCTTGTAACCATTGATGCCACTTCCCTATACTCAAATATCCCGCACGTCCAGGGCCTCGCTGCGATGGAGCAATTCCTTTCCAACCGATCACCTGCCACCCTACCTAAAACCTCTTTCCTCATTACCTTAGCCAGCTTCATCCTGACCCACAACTTCTTCACTTTTGATGGCCAGACATACCAACAATTAAAGGGAACAGCCATGGGTACCAGGATGGCCCCTTTGTACGCCAACCTATTCATGGGTCGCTTAGAGGAAGCCATCTTGGTTACCCAGGCCTGCCAACCCAAAGTTTGGTACAGATTTATTGATGACATCTTCATGATCTGGACTCACAGTGAAGAAGAACTCCAGAATTTCCTCTCCAACCTCAACTCCCTTGGTTCCATCAGATTCACCTGGTCGTACTCCAAATCCCATGCCACTTTCCTTGATGTTGACCTCCACCTGTCCAATGGCCAGCTTCACACGTCCGTCCACATCAAACCCACCAACAAGCCACAGTACCTCCATTACGACAGCTGCCACCCATTCCACATCAAACGGTCCCTTCCCTACAGCCTAGGTCTTCGTGGCAAACGAATCTGCTCCAGTCCGGAATCCCTGAAGCATTACACCAACAACCTGACAACAGCTTTCGCATCCCGCAACTACCCTCCCGACCTGGTACAGGGGCAAATAACCAAAGCCACTTCCTCATCCTCTCAAACCCAGAACCTCCCACAGAAGAACCACAAAAGTGCCCCACTTGTGACAGGATACTTTCCGGGACTGGATCAGACTCTGAATGTGGCTCTCCAGCAGAGATACGACTTCCTCAAATCCTGCCCTGAAATGAGATCCATCCTTCATGAAATCCTCCCCACTCCACCAAGAATGTCTTTCTGCCGTCCACCTAACCTTCGTAACCTCTTAGTTCATCCCTATGAAATCCCCAAACCACCTTCCCTACCCTCTGGCTCCTACCCTTGTAACCGCCTCCGGTGTAAAACCTGTCCCATGCACCCTCCCACCACCACCTACTCCAGTCCTGTAACCCGGAAGGTGTACACGATCAAAGGCAGAGCCACGTGTGAAAGCACCCACGTGATCTACCAACTGACCTGCCTACACTGTGACGCATTCTATGTGGGAATGACCAGCAACAAACTGTCCATTCGCATGAATGGACACAGGCAGACAGTGTTTGTTGGTAATGAGTATCACCCTGTGGCTAAACATGCCTTGGTGCACGGCCAGCACATCTTGGCACAGTGTTACACCGTCCGGGTTATCTGGATACTTCCCACTAACACCAACCTATCCTAACTCCGGAGATGGGAACTTGCTCTTCAATATATCCTCTCTTCCCGTTATCCAACAGGCCTCAATCTCCGCTAATTTCAAGTTGCCGCCATTCATACCTCACCTGTCATTCAACAACATCTTTGCCTCTGCACTTCTGCCTCGACTGACATCTCTGCCTAAACTCTTTGTCTTTAAATATGTCTGCTTGTGTCTGTATATGTGTGGATGGATATGTGTGTGTGTGTGCGAGTGTATACCCGTCCTTTTTTCCCCCTAAGGTAAGTCTTTCCGCTCCCGGGATTGGAATGACTCCTTACCCTCTCCCTTAAAACCCACTTCCTTTCGTCTTTCCCTCTCCTTCCCTCTTTCCTGATGAGGCAACAGTTTGTTGCGAAAGCTTGAATTTTGTGTGTATGTTTGTGGTTGTTTGTGTGTCTGTCAACCTGCCAGCACTTTCATTTGGTAAGTCACATCATCTTTGTTTTTAGATATATATTTCCTACGTGGAATGTTTCCCTCTATTATATATATACGAGGGCGGTTCAGAAAGTAACCTCCGATTGGTCACAGTGCGGGTTGTGGGGGAGTAGCGACGCCATCTGTTCATTCACGCACTCAACAGGTCAGTCGGCATCAAGCCGTGGTCGAGTGAACGTCGTACCTGCGCTAGTTTAGTTTTTGTGGCAGTTTGAAATGTGTGCTGCAATAGAAAACCCCGCCAAATGTGAAGTGCGTGCTGTCATAAGGTTTTTTACAGCCAAAGGATATTCTGCAGCAGCTATTCATCATGAGCTTTGTGCCATGTACGGACCAAGAGTTATGAGTGAAGGAGTTGTCTGTGAATGGGTACGTTTATTTAAAAGTGGACGAGAAAACGTTCATGATGAAGAGAGGAGTGGTAGACCATCATTGGTGACTGACCAACTCGTTCAGACAGTTGATGCAACAGTTCGTGAAAATCGACGTTTCTCAATGTTGGAGTTGTCTACTGGTTTTCCACAGATTTCTAAGACTCTCTTGTACGAGATAGTGACAGCAAGATTGGGTTACCGTAAGTTCTGTGCACGATGGGTGCCCAAAATTCTTACCGACCACCACAAAACTCAAAGAATGGCCTCTGCATTAGACTTTCTGTCACGTTATGAGGACGAAGGAGAACCATTGTTAAACAGAATCGTGACCGGTGACGAAACCTGGATTAAGTACGTGAACCCTGAGACAAAAGAACAATCAAAGATGTGGGCACATTCAAATTCGCCTACCAAACCAAGAAAAGCCTCGCAAGATTTTTCTGCCAGAAAACTGATGGCAATGGTGTTTTGGGGGGATGCCAAAGGGGTGTTGTTGGTTGAATTCATGGAACGTGGTACGACCATTAATCAAGACGTGTTCTGTGAAACAATAAAAAAGTTACGACGGGCTATACAGAACAAACACCGTGGTATGCTGACTTCCGGTATCGTTTTTTTGCACGATAACGCCCGTCCTCACTCTGCTCGCAGAACAACGGCCCTTCTTGAGTCCTTCAAGTGGGACGTTATCAACCATCCACCTTACAGCCCAGACCTGGCGCCAAGTGATTATCACCTCTTCATGCATTTGAAGAAATGGCTCGGGTCACAGCGGTTTGATGACGACGAAGAGCTCAAAGATGCGGTCACAGGCTGGCTCCAGGCACAAGCGGGTGATTTTTATGCAGAAGGAATTTCAAAGCTTGTGAAGAGATACGATAAGTGCCTCAATCGCTATACCTGTCCTTTTTTCCCCCTAAGGTAAGTCTTTCCACTCCCGGGATTGGAATGACTCCTTACCCTCACCCTTAAAACCCACTTCCTTTCGTCTTTCCCTCTCCTTCCCTCTTTCCTGATGAGGCAACAGTTTGTTGCGAAAGCTTGAATTTTGTGCGTATGTTTGTGTGTCTATCGACCTGCCAGCACTTTCGTTCGGTAAGTCACCTCATCTTTGTTTTTATATGTAATTTTTCCCACGTGGAATGTTTCCCTCTATTTTTATATATATATATATATATGGATTAAACTTAATATAGCGTGTTTTATGTTGAAATTCATTGCTGTTCTGTTAAGTGATCTGTTAATGCAGTATAACCACGTAAATACATGATAAGCTTATTAACAGAAATAAAAGAAGATTGTCCTTTGCACCATTAGGGTGCTGAATTCAAGAGATTATTGATCACATATATATGGAATATCAATATGCAACTCTGGACTAGTTCTGAAATGTGTGGACTAGCTGCCTACATTTTTCAGGCAAATCACAGACATGTTCAATAGAACTGAAGTTCAAACAGCATCCTGGCCATGGCATTTGTGTTATATCTCAGCTGCTGGTATATCCTCCAAAGTAAGCTCTATGAGAATGAGCATTGTGCAATGTAAAAATGAAATAATCTACAATAGTCTCATCATATGGTAGAACAAAAAGTAATGCTGACAACTTCAAACTGTCAGAAACTCATTGCTGACATGGAGTTCCTCATGCACGACAATGCTTATTTAGACCACCAAAGCCAGTCTGCTATCAAAATATTGGGATTTTTCATGCAGAGGTGTGCATTTTTCACATTCATTGCTCTTCCAGATGTATACAGGTTAGTTTCAGGCTAAACATTTAAACTAAACTGCAGATAAATATGGCCAGAGTGGGCAGGTATCTATTACACTCAGTGAGTCTCCATCAGTTCATCTCACATCTTCAGGCACTAAGGTGGTGTGTGGCAAACCACATTTGTTGACAAATGCATGAAGCTTGAGCTAATATCTGTCTGTATTGCTGTTAGTAGTGCCCAATGCAGCTGAGTTCCTTTCTTCCATTTATTCCAATGGTCTTTGAGAAATATGTAACATTTGTCTCTGGGAGTGGTTGCTTGGGGATGACCTTGTCTTAATTACTTTGACTATTTCCCATTTTTAAGTAATTCCATAGGGTTCTCCAACAGTATTTGTTATGTAATGCCATGACTAAATGGATTCTACTGCTCCAGTGGACTGAAACACCAGCGATCCTAGCAAATTATATTTTTGGGCATCACAACACTCTTATTCATATGAAAATTAACATTAATGCAGTATACTAATAACTATTCAAGTCTCTGAAGTGAGTACAAGAGCCCTTCCCTACTTCCTGTTGTAATGGTGTGTGTGCTTTAGACACATATTCTCCCAATGTGTATCACAATGTACTGATTGATCCTTTAATTGCTACGAGCAGCAGAGTATCTTTCAACAATGAAGGAAGAGATGGATTGCTGCTTACCTAAAAGAAGACATGCTAAGTTGCAGCAGGCACAATTAAAAGACACTTACATAAAGCTTTCGGCCACAGCCCTCATCAGAAAAAGAGAAACAGAGAAACACACACCATTCAAACACACAAGCAAGCATAACTCTCACACACATGACCACCAGCACTGGTAGCTCAAGCCAGAATGCGACTATCATGTGGGATGGCAGCAGTGATCTGGAGGGGGTGGGGGAAGGGTAAGGGATAGTAGTATATGGGTTGGGGGACAGAGTGTGCAAGGATTAGAACGCCAACAGGTGCAGCATCAGAAAGTTGTGGGGCAGGGAGGTGAGGGAAAAAGGAGCAAAAAGGACAGGAGCTGGGAAAGAAGGGCTGGTGCATTCACAGAGGGCAGCAAACAAAGAGGCTGGGAGACAAGAATGGGGAGGTGATGATAGGACAGAGGTAGAAACGGTTGGGTAGAGGGTGTGGGGAAAGCATGTTACCATAGTTTAGGCCAGGATGATTACAATAACAGAGAATGTGTTGTAAGGATAACTCCTGTCTGAGCAGTTCAGAAAAGCTGGTGGTGGATGGGAGGATCCAGATGGTTTGGGTAGTGAAGCAGCCACTGAAATCAAGCATTTTATGAACAGCTGTATGTTGTTGCACATGGTGGTCTACTTTGCTCTTCGCCATGGTTCGGTGGTGGTCATTCATCCTGGCGGACAGCTGGTTGGTAGTTGTACCAAAATAAAAAGCTGCACAATGATTGCAGCAGAGCTGGTAAATAACATGGCCGCTTTCACAGGTGGCCCTGCCCCTGATGGGGTAGGATAAACCTGTTTCAGGACTGGAATAGGAAGTGCTGGGTGGATGGAGGGCATGTTTTGCAACTGGATCTCCCACTGAGATATGATTCTTGTGGCAAGGAACTGGGATTGGGAGTGGCATAGTGATGGACTAGGATGTTATGGAGGTTGGGTGGGCAATGGAACACCACTTTAGGAGGAGTAGGGTCGATCTGGAATAGGATATCCCTCATTTCAGGGCATAATGATAGGTAATCAAAGTCCTGGAGAAGTATGTGGTTCAGTTGTTGCAGTCCAGCATGGTACTGGGTGACAAAGAGGCAATTTTTGGTGGCCAGTTCTTGGAGGTGGTGGGAGGGTTGGGGGTTTGAGGGGAGATGACGCAGGAGATCTGTTTGTGGACTAGGTTTGGCAGACAGTACCTTTCTGTGAAGGCCTTGGTGAGATGATCAGCATACTAAGCAAGACAGTTCTTGTCACTGCATATATGCCACCACCAGGTGGCCAGGCTGTATGGAAGGGACTTTTGGTGTCAAAATGCAGGTACTGTTGGTGGTCAGTGGGTTTAATGTGGGCAGAAGTGAAGATGAAGCCATCAGAGAGGATAAGTTCAATATCTAGGAAGGTGGCACACTGGGTTGAGGAGGACCAGGTGAAGTGGATGGGAGAGGAGGGCTTGAGGATGTGAAGGAATGAAGATAGGATGTCTTTGCTCTGAATCAAGATCACGAAGGTATCATCAATTAACCTGAACCGGACTAAGGGTTTGGAGTTTTGGGGGGCTAGGAAGGTCTCCTCTAGATGGCCCTTGAACAGGTTTTCATAGGAGGGTGGCATGCAGGTGCCCATGGCTGTGCTGCAGATTCGTCTGTATACCTTTCCTTCAAAGGAGAAGTAGTTGTAGGTTAAGATACGCTGAGAATTATCGCACAATCAGCTTAATAGCTCAAGCATCAAAGTTGCTGACAAGGATAATATACAGAATAATGGAAAATAAAATTGAGGGTGTGTTAGATGACGGTTAGTTTGGCTTTAGGGGATGTAAAGGCACTAGAGACGCATTTCTGATGTTGTGGTTGATAATGGAAACAAGGCTAACGAAAAATCAAGGTACATTCATAGCATTTGTCGACCTGGAAAAAGTGGTTGACAATGTAAAATGGTGCAAGATGTTCGAAATTCTGAGAAAAGTGGGGTGTAAGCTATAGAGAGAGTAGGGTAATATACAATATGTACAAGAGCCTAGAGGGACTAGTAAGAGCGGATGACCAAGAACAAAGTGCTTGGATTAAAAAGGATGTAATACAGGGATATAGTCTTTCACCCCTACTGTTCATCCTGTACATCAAGGAAGCAATTATGGAAATAACAGAAAGGTTCAGGAGTGGAATTAAAATTCAAGATGAAAGGATACCAATGATACAATTCACTGATGATATTGCTATCCTCAGTGAAAGTGAAGAAGAATTACATGGTCTGCTGAATGGAATTAACAGTCTAATGAGTACAGAATGTGGATTGAGTGTAAACTGAAGAAAGACGAAAATAATGAGAAGTAGAAGAAATGAGAACAGTGAGAAACTTAACACCAGGCTTGATGGTCACAAAATATATGAAGATAAGGAATTCTACTACCTAGGCAGTAAAATAACCAATGATGTACAGGGCAAGAAAGACATTAAAAGCAGACTAGTACTGGCAAAAAGGGCAGTCCTGGCCAAGAGAAGCCTACTAGTATCAAACATAGGCCTTAATCTGAGGAAGAAATTTCTGGGAATGCACATTTGGAGCACAGCATTGTAAGGTAGTGAGCTGAGGTGCTATAGACAAATGTTGAAAATTAAGTGGACTGATAAGGTTAGGAATGAATATGTTCTACACAGAATCAGAGAGGAAAGCAATATGTGGAAAACACTGACAGGAACAGTATTAGTAGGATATCTGTTATGACATGAGAGGTTGGCAAAGGAGGGGAATTTTTGGTGGCAGGCTGCATCAAACCAGTTAGAAGACTGGTCACTAAAAGAATAAAAATATATATATATATATATATATATATATATATATATATATATATATATTCTTTCTTCTGTGTAAAGATTGGTATTCTGAGGAAAGACCTGAGGAAGGATGGTGAGTCTAAGCTGGAGGTAAGGAATTCCTGGAAGGTGACCAGTGGCTGGTTAGATTGGGGGGGGGGGGGAGGGGGGGGGGGTGGAAGATCATGGTTGGATTGTGGTATGAAATGGGAAAATGGGAGACCCGGGGTTCAATGTTTGAATTAGGTTGGTTTTGATTGGAAGGATTGGTGGCATATAAGTGCTTCCATTGCACAGATGGGGAGAAGGAGAGTGGATCTCTGACAAGTCCAGCATGGTTAAATTCGGTGTAGGGCTAAAGTTTATCCTATGCCAAAAGGGGCTGGGCCACCTGTGAAGCAGCCTTGTCATTTATCACCTCTGCTGCAACCTCTGCACAGCTTTTTATATTGGTGTGACAACCAACTGGCTGTCTACCTGGATGAATAGCCACCGCCAAGCTACGGCTGAGAGCAAAGTAGGTCATCATGTGTCATAACATGCAGCTACATAAACATCCTTGATTTCAATGGGTGCTTCACAACCCAAGCCATCTGGTCCCTCCCTTCCATAGCCAGTTTTTCTGAACTGCCTATATGAGAGTTATTTTTATACCACATTCTCTGTTCCTGTAATTATTCTGGTCTCAACCTACAGTAACCTACTGTTCCCACATGTCTGTGCCTGTTGGCATTCTAGTCCCTTCACACACTGCCAGACAGTGTCCCTCTGTAATAAATTTAAGACTTAAAATTTGAAAAAAAATGACACTATAAGTGCCGTGATAAGGAATTCTGAAGTTTTGTGTAAAATGAGATCTAGATGCCAAACCCAACAACACATAAAAGACTCCAACTGCCACAAATAAAAAAATAGCACCAAATGCAATCAATCAACAGATGGCACACAGTTTTAACAGTCATTGCAGCAACATGTAGAAGGCACTGGGTTCATACGATTATTCCTCAGGGTTAGATAAAACGGCAGAGGCAGCAAATGTTTATAACAGTTTGACTGGAAAGAAATGACATTTTTAAAAAAGAAGATGTTGCAGCTGCAATCACGAAAAGCTGAAAAATGGAGGGAATGAATACATAGGTTCAGCAATAAACATATTCCTGAAAAAGCTCATCCAGCACAGGATGAAAGTCTTACTACCAATTGATAACTACACCATACCTTGACAGAATGTTTCTTTTTGTTCTTTTTGCGTGAAAACAACAATGAAGTCTAACTAAATCATGCTGATTTTGATGAAAGAAAAACATAAAAAGAGTATCATGAGGTATAGCGCACAGAGTTTTCCTTGCTTTCAGAGTCAGTGTGCATGCAAGTATAAATGCAAGAACCTCAGCTATGAACATATTCAGTCTTTTGAAGACGTTTATGCCCTGTAAGATGTTTAAAGATAAGAGAGATACTTGATGGTGTCGATGCAAATACTGCACGTTAAAAGAAGACCTCATCGTACCTCTAATGATCCATCACAGAGCAGGAGACAATCACCTGTTCATTACATTGTTCCATTTACAGAGGAATGTCTTTGGTGCTCATTTACAGAGGAATGTTTGCTGAAATATCTTCATTAATTCAGAAGAAAACCCAGGTACTATCTAAGGTCTTACCACTTACAAGAAGACCAGGTGTTACAAAACACAACTCCGAAAATTCAGTGTCGAAACGGAAAATCAAGTGATACAGCATACACGGTCTTTTCAATGAGAGTGAATCACTATAGCAGGCACACTTCCAAAGTACAGTGGCTACAGGTGGACAGACAGAAGTCCTGTGCACTTAAACCAGCATAAGCTTAATCGAAATTGATGCCTGGGAAGTTACTGCTATTTTGAGAAAATGTATGCAACTGCAGGACATCAAGAAAATGCAACTCCCTGCCCTGGATGTTACATGCCACATCTCTGAAGAAAAGAAGGAAAACCTCACAGAAATAATGCAGTACCTGACAAATAATGACAACATATAGTTTTATAAAAGTACTACAGAATGAACTTTTGGAGTATGAACAAAAAACATATTTGTTTCATTCATTTGTCCTCTTTACTATCTTTTTGGTGGGTACTGAACTACGGCATTTAGAGGTCTTCATCGCATTTCCACTTTCAGGAAGTTTTCCTCGAATTCATGTTTTGATGCTTAGAGCCTTTTTTATTTCAAGTCTTCAGTTAACAGCCATGGACTAGTCAGCATCTCTGTCAGTTACTGCAGAGGACTCCCACTGCAGCTCAGGTGCAGACATCAGTAACAAGACAAACTGTCACAATATGACAGGATTCAATGTTCAACTGTCAATAACTGGCTGCATACAGAAGTGAATACGTGTTATTGCCTAGAATGGTGCAGACAGTGCAATTTTTGTTCTGTGGAGCAGTGGAAGAATGTTTACAGACAGAGTCACAGTACATAGTGGGTCACTTAGATGGATGTTTGTGGTTCTGGTAAATTCCTGGTGAATAGTATTGTAGTAATTAAGTAGTGATGGTGTGATGGTTTGATCACAGTATGATAATACTCCTGTCTACAAATCAAGCACTAGTACAATGTAAGAATGGATATATAAACTATTTTCTGGAATGGTTTATCCATAACCTCAACCAAACCTTGATGCACTACAGCTTTGATTGTGTGTGAAATCAATTTTTCACCATCCATCTGGAAGAATGGTAGTAAATTCTTTATGTGCACCACAGCATTGCAGAAAGCTTATTCTGTAAATAAAAACTAACAGGCTATTTGTTACATGATTGATATTTGTTGGAATGGGCACCAGTGCCTGTGCAGAGTCTTGTGGGCACATAGTGGGGCTTACCAGAATCTTGTGTCATTCATCCTGATATGAGTGTCAGATAATTCACCTGTATTCAAATTCAGATTAGGTGACGTAATGAATAATTTCAAAGAAGAGGTGTACAATTTGTAACACTCATTTTGCTGGAATGAATGGAATGCATAAGTACTTACTAAATTCTAATTAGATTTTCTGCATCAAGGGCATTCATAGAAATTTTAAGAACGTGTAATTACATGGAAGTAGAGATGACAGACATACATCTTTAAGAACATGGTTTAATTTCCAGTTTTTGATAACTTTCAAAAATCTGTCACTAGGAGAAAGGTAAACATCTGAAACAAGAAAAGGAAACTAAATGTTTCAGCATTGTAAGGAATAAAAAGTTGTTCCATGCCCTGGAGCAACACAAGATATAGAAAACATTTGAAAGTGACAAGTTCTACACCATATAAAGCAACAGTCATCGAGTTCAACTACATCCATTATGGATAAAATACATTCAAATTCAATTTTTTTAAATGTTCCAGAGTGAGTCATCTTCCAGTGAAATGCACCTGCAAATCATGTCTGTTATTTCTCCTGTTACCAATTTTATCTGGTCTCCTGATTTGGGAATTTTTGGAAATTCTGAAATCCTGAGATTTTACTGTATGTTTGAATCCGACTACCACTCCCTGTCGAATTTACTTATGTTTCAGTAAATGGTTAAGAGCATGTTCCTCCTTTGCCACAAATGTTTTAATTTATATTTCTAACTTCCTTCTGACCGAAACAATGTTATGAAAAGGAAAGTGTATACTCACCATATAGTGGGAATGCTGAGTTGCAGATGGGCACAACAAAAAGATAGTCTTTTTGTTGTGCCTACCTGTGACTCAGCATCTCTGCTATATGGTGAATAGCAACTTTCCTTTTATAATATTGTTACATTCCATCCTGGATTTTCCACTGTGTGATCTTTGTCCTTCTGAATGACTCACATATGCCTACAGATACATGGTAAAGTTCTGCCCTACACGGGAAAATCAGGTCCAGTCATTCTCTCTCTATGACATCATTACATGGGTATACACAATTTCATAAATGATAAATTCTTCACATTACAGTACATGTTTTTACACTCCCTCTTTTTGTGCCTTGTTGAAGCAACATCTTCACTCATGGTCTTGAACATTTTATCAATATGTTTCTGTTTCTATTACTCACATTACTGGGGAACCTAATAAACAAGAGCAGGCTGTTTTTGTAACTGGATTATAAACTCTAAATACAGGAAAACAAAATAAGGAAATTTACCTACACAGTATTGTTAACTGTAAGAAGTTTCTACATCTAGGTACACAAATGAGTGAAGGAAAACAGGGGGAATGAAGTACTAGGTACAAAAATGGGTGTATTACCAACATATGCAGACAAAAAACTATATTTTGTATTAAAAATTTATGAATCTCATACAAACATACATCATTTATAGAAGGTGTTGCTAAGAGTAATAAAAATAAGTCCACTGCAAAAATACAGGGTATTTAAAATTAAATACAAAGTTGTTTGTATAAATCTCAATAAAGAGAAAGAAATACAATTACTGATTTTTTTACTCAGTATTCACTATTCCTGCAGTCTACATACATGGAGTTTGCACATGTACTTCATATACCTCACACAGCCAGAAGCATGTATCGTGTGCAAAGGGCAAGCTTAACTAGCACCTTTAAAGATGGTACAGGCTTAGAGTGTACAGAAAAGCACCCATGTAACTAATCACAAACCTTATGAATAAAACTTCTGTTTGACAGTATAAAACAAATCATACATTCTATGAATGCAAAAGCAGTGAGTATATTCATATGCAAAAGCTTTTAACTCTGATTCTAACTTGGAAAATGTCTTTTTACAATTACATGTACGACTGTTTACTCCAGGTGTATAGGGAGAAGGTTATTCCTGTCCCTGTCTCCATTTCAACTTTAACAGTGCTGTATTATACACTTATCTAAAATATGGCAAATAAAATATGATTGAAAATTTAGTAGTCACTAAACAAAGTGATTGCAATGGAGCATAATCATAAACAAATAGAATCAAAGTGCTTAATCAAAAACAAATCTATGAAACATGCAGCATCAAAACAATGGCAGTAAGTCTTTGACCAGTCTGCTTTTTGCACTATAGGGTAATGTAAACAGAGTTTGACAAGCCACTCCCCATTATTGAACAATTGTGGTTTTTTAAAATTATTTGTTAACTGATTTTGTTTCCACTCAAGTGTTGAACAACATTCAAGTCCTGGAGGTAGAGTTTGAGATGCAAGTTCTACAATTTTCCTTTACAGGTGAAACATGATGATAAACTGAAATATGAAGGTACAGTTTCTTAATACCAGTGTTACAATTTCATAGGAAACAAGTATGAGGAATACAAATCTGTGTAGTGGAGGATGCCAAAACAATGTGAAAAGAGTGTAATTCTGAGCTATTAAAACTGAAAACCAAAATCCAACAAATATAAAGCTACTGGGACATGTTACTAAAGAGTGTGACACTGGAAAACCAGGGCTTAATGCTTGTATTTTTTTCATTAAGAAAGAAGAACTGTTACTGCACCTTAATGGAAAACCAAATCATTGATGCATCTGGAAGTAAATTAGATTTAGAATGAGTTAGGGATAGATGATCACTGTTGCACAACATCAACAGCTGATTTCCAAGATCAACAGTGGGATATCATTAAAGGCTTTGGACAATCAAATGTTGCAAGGTATAACAGAGATACAGAAAATTCCATGATAATTGTACATCAGTGATAAGGTCCTAAAAGAAAAATGACTATCAAGAGCTATTAAAGCCAATGGTGAGACTGATGGGTCAAGCACAAATTAAGAAGAGCACCATAACTATTCAGTGCCAAAATTGGGAAAGCTATCATAAATATGAAGTGATCTATTACCTAAGGCCAGAATTTCATACAAGTAGCAACAAAGGAATGCAAGGAATAGACTAGCATAGACAAAGCAAATTTTCTAGAACAAATTTAGTCAAACTGTGGAATAATTTTTCAAAAATGTGTTTGGAACATAGCACTGCTTGAAAGTGAAAAGTGAATTGAGAAAACTAGGGACACTTGAAACATAGTGAATACTGGAAATTAAGTGGAGAGATGAATTAAGAAGTTTTAGACACATTTGGTAAAGCAAAAAATGTTTAAAAAGACCCACACCAATAAGTGAAAAATTTTGTGAAACATATGCTTAATAGTCCAGGCTTGACAATTAAACAAAAGAGGGACCAAAATAAGCCTATAGGAGATGCCACAGAATGGTATTCATTCGACAAATTACAGAGTGTATAAATTACTTCCTGATGAAAATTTGGCACAAAATTGAAAGAAACTAATGCACAACTTTGAAATTCTAACACTTTATATCAGCTGAGATATTGAACCAACTATCATTTATTGTTCTTTTTTCATTTTCTAAAACACAGCTACAGGTTTTTTTTTTTTTATTTGCAGGTGACAGCTATAAAAATAAGATGAGGCCAATTACATAATGCTTACTAACATTTCAAATGAAACTTCTAGAAATAATGCCGGGCAAATTTGTCATGTTTGAGGACAAAGGCTGCTGCTAGTGGGCATCATTACCTATGCTGTTGTGTGAATATTGTGTAACAGTACCCCGGCCAGTTTTGAAATCTGCACAAACCAGTTAATGTCTATCATTCATTAACTCCATCCTTGTAAGTGATGCATTTCCTATCTATACATTGCAAGTATTATTGTACTTTACATTACCTGTCTTTTAAAGACCCTTTAAATGCCTTCTAGGTCCACTTGTTTGAATTTGAGATATTTGATTCGTTATATCTCTATATAAGAGAATTTTTTATATCAATTGCACATGAAGATACTCTCAAAAAAGTGCTCCCAATCAAATATTCACAAGGAATCCACAAAAGTTATGTAATTAGAACCATACTGATGTAAGTAAATAATATGACAAGCATCAAGAAGGTTGCAATGTCACTGTAAACATCCTAAATTTATCTTGAATCACACGGTGGATGACAGAAATTACTGAACAATATTCTGTGGTCTGCAACAGAAACGAATTTTACATATTAAACAGTTAATAAATATAAATCTATGGTTCAGCAGAAATGAAAAACCTGCACATCTGTGCTGGAACGATAGAGAAAAGTGAACATTAAAGGCACAATGAGCTATCCATTGGTGGTCCTTTTTTTTTCACTAAATAATGACTGCTATAAGATGGCAAGGAATACTAAAAGATTTGTGTGAACAGTACTTCCTGTGTGCAATAACGCAGTGTGGCCACAGCCTAAGTAAAGATTTTACAGAGTTTTATGATGCAAATGACTTGCCTGCAGAGTATTTTTGAGTTCACACAAAGTATCTGCATGAATTATATAGACAGCTATGTCATGGAAAATTGGACTCTTCAATCAACTGGTGAGATCAATTCTAACTTTAATCAGCAATGTACTGCAATGGTAAATACATCAGAAGTCATGATAGTACAACTACATTAAAGGTGTCAGAAACACCTGGAACCCTAAATTCCATAAAATCATTTCAAAATTAAAAACCACATTAATTCTGAAACAGGGAGAAACTTATCAAATCAGCATAGAAATATTTATGTTATTTGTATGTTATGCTATGATAAATTACATCTGTAAGATAGGCAAATATTTTAAACAATTACCCTCTTCTAGTAAATAAAACTTCCACAACCAAATTATGAACAAAACCCTTGCATACATTCAACCACAATCTCAGTAACTGTTTGTTGATACCAGCAGCTGTATAATACAATTTAAAAAATAAGTTTGTAGTCAACAGTGCATTACTGTGCTCTTTAAAATTTTGTACAAATTTTTAATGTTGGCATGTTCCAGTCACAATATTTGTTCTATGTATTCGTAACTCCTTTTCATTATTAGTGCTACATGTGGAACATGCAGTACCTTTCTGCTTGACACTTTCTGTCATTTTGTTTGTATTTATAGCATCTCTATTGAAAACTTTTATGCTGTTACACACACCACAGTGCAGGAAGCAAAGGGAACACAGCAGAAATGTATGATCAAAAGTGCATAATTAGACTTCATGATGTATAAATTAGGATTCCATCAAGCAACAGCAAAGGTTAAACAGCTGAGCACTTCATACCAAAATTTACCCAAAACCAAAACACTTAATAAAACCTCAGGCCAAACTGTGTTACATGAGTGCAGGGAACAGACCACCAAATGAAGAGAGTGACCTAGTGCAAGTGTTCAGGAGTATGGTTGTTGTAGCAGACCTGGAGTTGCTGTGCCTTCTCCAGCTGCCTTGTGCAAACTGCAAGATCCTCGTGGGCACGTTGCAGTTCCACACGCAGCTGTTCACTTGTTGTTTCCCAGTTGCGAGTAAGCTCCTCTTGATGTCTCAGTCTCTCTAGAAGTGCAGACCTGTAAATCAGAGCAAAACCACTAGTACAAAAATAAGAAAGTTATATTAACAAAAGATATAATACACACAATGGAAGCATGCAGTGTGTTACAAGGCACTATCTCAAAGAGGAGTAGAACACACTTCAAACATTAAGGCAGTCAGAAAAAGATGAATGTGTGTAATGAGAGGGAAGGTTCAAACTTATGGACAGAAGGGCAACAACCAAGAAAAATATGTACAGAGAGTTACAAGTGGAAATATGGAGCTAGACAATAGATTACAAAAGATTATAACAGGATAATATATGACCACAGTATTGAAGGAAACTTGTGATGAAAATTGAGCCTTCTAATGCAGTGTCTGGAGTTATCAGTTTTGTGGAATGTATTTACAAAACACAATGCAACACACCCAGACAGCTGAGCACATTAATATACCACTTCCACGATTTGGAGAGGCGAACCTGCCCTGGGTCAAATAGTGGATTAATGACATGGGCTGGTGGGCCAGCCAGCTTGGAAGAGGTTTTTGGTCCACTTTCCACATCCATCTACATAATTACCACACTGGTACCCATGCCATCCCTCAGATACACACTGCACAAACATTTCAAAGAATATTCTCACACTTGAAGATGTTATTTATTCTAGACACAGACAGATGGGTTATACAAATTCTGTTCCAGCTATGTTGTGGTGTCACAAAGGGCGTCAGGCCACCAACTGTCACTAGCACAGCCAAAACCCATTCATATAACAATGTTGATCCTGTAAAGAAATGAGAAAATGGAAAAAAGAGGAAAAATAACAAGAACAAGAAGGAAAAGAAGACTATACAAGACTAAGTGTAGACCTCTGCCACTCTGCTACCAGTAAACATAGTCTATCAATGTATTTCACTCTTATTGTATGTACAATGTGAGTTTATGTAAATTTGCCTAGTCTCTCAAGTGGGTTATTGCTTGATAAAATAAATGTTATGAACAGTAGGGTCAGAATAGGTAGCAACAGAAGTGCTGGCTGGGCAACTTTGGAACCTAGAGTTGGTATAAAAGAAACATTATGTTCAAATACTTAAAAGTTGTCATGCATCAAATAACAAAAGATTGTGTAAATAAGGTGGACAACAAAAAGGTACAACAGGTTAGAGAGAGAGAGAGAGAGAGAGAGAGAGAGAGAGAGGAGGAGGAGGAGGAGGAGGAAATTAGGTTTTAATGTCCCATCAACGTAAGTGTCATTACAGACAAAACACACACTTTGAATGTTTCAAGAATGAGTTCCTTTCAAAGGAACCATCCTGGCACTTGCGTGGAGTGATTTAGGGAAATCACACAAAACCTAAATCTGGATAGATAAATCGGAATTTCAGCCATACTCCTCCAAAGTTTGAGTCCAGTGCACTAATCACTGTACCACATTGCTTGGAACACATTGTTTCATGTCCATTGCTGCTAATGCTCATAGTTTAAATACACCTACCTGTAATTTGTCTTTATTATTGTACTTCTCTTGAAGGAATGTAATCTGTGTTTCTTTTCTTCTAACTGTAATAATTCCTGTACCTCAGAAGTGTAATCTCCGGGAACAGTGTGATCAAACAGGAGATTACCAACAGGGTGCAAAAGAGTTCTGAATTCTACCAGCAAATGAGAACCCTCTGGTGGACAACATGACTCCATAAAAAACAAAATCACTGATGTACAACAGATACTTTGATACCTATGGTACCAAAGCACACACCCTAACAAGGAGAGAGTCATTGAGACTCCAGGCATCAGAAATTAAATTTATTAGATTCACTACCAGAAGACCAAGAATGATAAGTTAAGGAATGAGGAGGTGAGGAAGAAAGCTGGAAACAAGACATTCCTTTTAAACTCAATCAGCACATCCACAATGAACATCATTAAGGATGACCATGATGACAGAGAAAGGACAATAGACAATGTTCTCCATGGCAGGTTACACATGAATGGAAGTAAGGGGAAGAGGCTTCTTAACAGTACTATAGGAACTCGAACTGTAAAATGAAAATGATAATGATAATGATGATGATGACGGTAATTTATAACTGTTGGATTCTATATCAGCTGTAACTTATAACATGCTTATCGCAGTGCATGTAATAATATGTGGAAGGCCTGGGTTTTAGCGAGGGCTCCTACAATTGTGTATGCTGTAGCCATGGCCTCTAGGATTGTATACGCTAGGGCCAGGCTCCCTGACTAATCACCAGTCAGTTGTGTTGGCCACCCTGTCCATCTGTGCCCCTAGGAACCCACTATATGACTGAGTTTCCCACTCTACTTGTTATACTCCAGCATAGCTAAGGAAGGTATGTCATTATTGATATCCCTTGAAAAAACAATATGCCAAAAACTAATTCTGTGCACATATCTTTGAATAAATACTCAGATAATAGTTAAGGCTCATATCACTGTCAACAGCCAATACAATCATTGCAAAACTTTATAACAGTAAAGGGTACTGGTCTGCAGTTCATGTACTGCAGTTCATGTACTTCACTTACTTTGTTTATGTGCCAATGTGGCATATCACCTGCACAGGTAATGTTTGTTATAAAAGCAGAAATACTTGTTGAAAGGTGAAGTCACCAGAGAACTGGTATCAATAATTAATTAATTAATTAATTAATTAATAAGCAAATTATGTACTTGATAACCAATGAGAAACAGAATTTTTGTCTCCTTTCTCTTATTGTATATCTTTTTTATTCTGTTTTTACTTGGTGAGAATATAGCTGATGTCAACAACAAGAAAAGAAGAACCTGCTACTGAGAGACTAATATTGGCTGGTTACCATATAGATGATCAGATGGAAAGAAGTCTACATGACCTCATTTACACACAAATACAACATATTTGATTGATATAGAAAAAAAAAACATAATGGAAAATTAGACCATTATTGTTTATAGCTGTAAATTGCGGCACTTCTCCACAAAAAAAATTGAAGCAATTACAGTAATTTTCATTCACTGATATTTGAATAAGAACACTAAAAATTTCAAATGGGAGAAAGGTCCAAAATACTTTGGAAGTCTTGTTATCTTGCATGCTGGAAGTAACCCAATAATAAGAACATTACCATTTAACTGCAGTAGCTCATTCCACATGATAAAGTAACAAATAATTCTGGAAGAAAATACTACATTATCACATGAAGCTGTTTTGGAAAGAAATAAAAAAACAAGTTTTGACAATAGTGTCTACATTTCTACTATTGAAGGCATCACAAATAGTATAGTGGTGGATACCTTATTTCAGTTCAACTTCATCATCCTATCATTTCTGAAAGCTGGATAATCTGAATGCACATACTATGACTTAAATCTGTTTAATATCAGTGGTAACAAGAGAGGCAGTCAGTGTTCTGTGAGCTATTTGAAAAATATACTGCACAAACTTGTTAAGGCTTTTGTGGCCACTTGTTGGCAAACTGCCTATTGGCTTCTGTCTCAGGTTCTTCGGCCGACGTTCATCTAATGATTTTTCTGACGTTTCGCCAGCACGAGTGGCTGGCATTGTCAAAGCTTCACCCTCCATTGCCGGTGGTGAACTGGAGCCAAGCTAGCGGGCGCAGACTATATTTACCTGGCGTGCCAACGTCCGAGGGCTTCTCCACGGTCATTTTCGGTGCAGTTCTCCTCTTGCTACCTGTGACGGCCGTTCGCTGCAGTACGGGAAGCCAGGATCCATTTACCTTAAGGTTTTCCTCTTTCTTGTTCAAACTGTTTGTGTGTTTTTGTATTTCTACAGCTTCTCTGAACAAGCGTGTGTGATAATGCTTCTCTACAGCCAGAACTTCCGTGTCAGCGAATTTTATTACGTGGTCGGTCTCATTCAGTGCGTGCTCTGCCACGGCCGATTTCTCCACCTGCCCCAACCTGCAATGTCGCTTATGCTCTTTGATCCTGGTGTTGATGGATCGTCCAGTCATTCCGACATAAACTTTTCCGCACGTGCATGGTATACGGTATATTCCCGACATTGCAAGTGGGTCTCTTTTCTCCTTCGCCAATCTAAGACACTCTTTGACCTTCCTTGTCGGTTTGAAAATCGTCTTTACACCATGTTTGCGCAATATACGGCCGATTCTATCCGTTACTCTGGGAATGTATGGCAGAAAGGCCGTACCCGATATTTCTTTTTCTGGTTCCTTACTTCGCCGAGTGTTTGGCTCTGTTACACTTCTAATATAATTTGTGGAGTACCCATTGCTCCTCAGGACAGTTTCCAGGTGTTGCATTTCTTGTTTGAGGTGTTGCGGCTCACATATTCGTCCTGCTCTCGTTACGAGCGTACTAATCATGCCTCTTTCTGGCTCGGGTGGTGGTTTGACAGTTTGTGAAGGTATCGGTCCGTGTGTGTTGGTTTTCGATACACGCTGTGTCCCAGGTTTTCGCCGTCCCTTGTGACCAGCACATCTAGAAATGGCAGTTTCTTGTCCTTTTCAACTTCCATGGTAAATGTTATGTTGGCATGGAGGCTGTTAAAGTGTCTTAGGAAGTCACCGAGCCATGGTGAAGAACAGCTCGGTGACTTCCTAAGACACTTTAACAGCCTCCATGCCAACATAACATTTACCATGGAAGTAGAAAAGGACAAGAAACTGCCATTTCTAGATGTGCTGGTCACAAGGGACAGCAAAAACCTGGGACACAGCGTGTATCGGAAACCGACACACACGGACCGATACCTTCACAAACTGTCAAACCACCACCCGAGCCAGAAAAAGAGGCATGATTAGTACGCTCGTAATGAGAGCAGGACGAATATGTGAGCCGCAACACCTCAAACGAGAAATGCAACACCTGGAAACTGTCCTGAGGAACAATGGGTACTCCACAAATTATATTAGAAATGTAACAGAGCCAAACACTCGGCGAAGTAAGGAACCAGAAAAAGAAATGTCGGGTACGGCCTTTCTGCCATACATTCCCAGAGTGACGGACAGAATCGGCCGTATATTGCGCAAACATGGTGTAAAGATGATTTTCAAACCGACAAGGAAGATCAAAGAGTGTCTTAGATCGGCGAAGGAGAAAAGAGACCCACTTGCAATGTCGGGAATATACCGTATACCATGCACATGCGGAAAAGTTTATGTCGGAATGACTGGACGATCCATCAACACCAGGATCAAAGAGCATAAGCGACATTGCAGGTTGGGGCGGGTGGAGAAATCGGCCGTGGCAGAGCACGCACTGAATGAGACCGACCACGTAATAAAATTCGCTGACACGGAAGTTCTGGCTGTAGAGAAGCATTATCACACACGCTTGTTCAGAGAAGCTGTAGAAATACAAAAACACACGAACAGTTTGAACAAGAAAGAGGAAAACCTTAAGGTAAATGGATCCTGGCTTCCCGTACTGCAGCGAACGACCGTCACAGGTAGCAAGAGGAGAACCGCACCGGAAATGACCGCGGAGAAGCCCTCGGACATTGGCGCACCAGGTACATATAGTCTGCGCCTGCGAGCTCGGCTCCAGTTCACCACCGGCAATGGAGGGTGAAGCTTTGACAATGCCAGCCACTCGTGCTGGCGAAACGTCAGAAAAATCATTAGATGAACGTCGGCCGAAGAACCCGAGACAGAAGCCAATAGGAAGTTTGTCAATATGCTGCACATCACAATGACTTCACAAAATATTGATATTGTGGAACAAATGTTAGGCAGGGATATAATTTTTCTGAGTTACTTGTGTAGTAAGCATGTGTGTTCGATTCAAATTCTTGTATTTTGTGTTCTTCAATTTGGTTTTGCAGATGCACTGTAATAAGAAAATATTTTTATGTTTTAGAGACAGTGACAATACTATTTCTTGATGGAAAGGAAAGAGACGTGCTGCTGCTTTTTTTTATGTAAGTGGAAAATATACTATATTTACTCAGCTGTCAAGTAACATTTATAAACAATGGATCCTTTATGTTGTTTATCATACTAATAAAACTTCCCACACTACAGATTGATCAGAGAGATTTTAGATCACATTTATCTCAAAACTTGCAGATAAAAACAGCTGAACATTCATTTTCATTAAAAAAAAAAATACATTCAGGAAAAAGGAACTGACTAGAACTTTATTTTTCACACAAAACCTAAAACTGAGTAATCTAAGATGATTGAAGAGACCAGTCAATTGCAATGAAAACAGTAACGATGAAAATGAATAAGACAATTTTAAAGCTGTAAGACTTATTCAAATATTAATTACTTTTGGAACAATTGCAGTCAAATCACAGAAAATCCAGCCTTATATAAATCACTTGCTGGTGAAATACGCAATACGCAGGTTGTATGGTTGTGGTCCATGAAACCTTATTGTTCCTCACAGATCATTCAGAGCTACACTGTACAACTTCAGACATGCTCTTGGTTCCACAGGGTCTTGCAGAATTGTTAAGACTTGGCTGAACCTGGAGCACCTCTCAAGACTTCGAATGCAGCTCTAGATAATCTGTCAGCAGCAGTAAGATTTCATGGAGCATGACTATACAATTTGCATGTTTCACCAGCAAGTAAGATAGCTGGTTGGGAAATCCTTTATTGTATTTACATAAATTATTTGAAAATTAGTAACCATACAACATCTATCTGATAATACATAAAAACCTTGCTCTAGCATGCACCCACTCAATACTGAACATACCTGTCACTGGTATCCGTATAACCAGAATCTTTGTCCAGCTGCACAATACGTAACACCTTGAGCAAGCGTGTCAGTAAGTTGTCAGCTTCTACAATCTGATCAACAAGAGCCAAAGCTGGTGCAGAGGGGAGACGATTGTTAGGTCCAGAGCTGTCACCCTCAGATTGCTGTCGTTCCAGAATGGCCTGGGAAAGGTCCTGTAGGGATGGGCTGTTGACTAAGCGACCATTAGCTTCTGAGCTGTGTTGATTGTGTTTCTGGACGGAATCCTGTACTGTATTCTCCATATCAGTATCTGTAAAATAGATGTACAATGCAGTTGTGTAAAAATGACACGTAATTCAGTATAGTATCACAAGCAAGGGACTTCTGAGCCTCACCAATATGTTCTGGAGAATGGTAGGTCTCACACACAGAGGATATTTTTTGCTAAAGAAACATTCTATCATAACCTGTTGTTTACAAGCTGTATGTATGAGATGTTCATTGAGGCTGTGAGTAAGAATTACAGCTCTACATAAACTACATTTGATTAAATGAATGTCTGCATAAATTTACAACAGATGTTCCTAGCAGTCTGCCCTGAGCCACATGAAAAGTCTGATACCTTGACAACAATGAGCACTGAATCCTGTCAAGCATGGCACAATTAGACTAATGAAAAATATACGCCTGACATTCTCCTATAGAAAAGAAAACCAAGTGAATAAACTGATCGTGAAACTGTACTGTGTTCAGCAGTGCATACATAGTTTTACAAGGTTATCGTCAACAATTCCATCTCAGATGAGTTGGTTGAGAGACAAGGGGCTAAGAGGAGGGGTGGGGAGAGAGGAGGAGGAGGAGGAGGAGGAGGAGGAGGAGGAGGAGGAGGAAATGGGGAGTGGAATGTCAAATGAAAGAGCAACTCAAACAGTTTTATCAAGAACCTTATAAATGTTCAATGTGAGCACCATTTGTCACACGGCACACATGAAGACTATAGCCAAGTTCTTCCCAAATGTTGATAAGTGTGTCTTCAGTGATTGTGGCAACAGCTGCTTCAATCCAGTTTTTAATTCAGGGAGGTCTGCTGGTAGTGGAGGCACATACACACAATCCTTGATGAAGCCCCAAAGGAAAAAAAATCACATGGCGTTAGGTCGGGTTAATATGGAGGCCTTGCAAAGCAAGCCCTGTCATGGGGCCCCTTGCGGCCTATCCAGCGCTTGGGTACAGTGAAGTTCAACCAATCGCATCAACCAACAAAGCGTACTGCACATGTGCACTGGTGCCAAACACAATTGTTTGAGTTGCTCTTTCATTTGACATATCATTTATAACTGCACATTTAATTTAATAAATATTGTAAAGCATTAAAATCTCAATATTCATTTATAAACACCCTGTATTTTGGTGACCAACTGAGCTGTCTTCTTGCGAGTTTGGCTGGAGTTCAGCCAGAAAGTACACACAATAGCAAAAGTGCATAAATTGGATACAACTCGGCATAACACTCAACTGCAAACCGTTAATCATGCCTACAAAAATATGGCAGATCTTTTTTCACCCCCTTGACCGGTTTCATGCAGCCCACTATGAGTTTTTCCCCTGTACTAACCTCTTCATCTCAGAGGAGCATTTAAACCTTTTGTTGGCTGCATTCCAATTGCTGTCCTCCCCTAAAGCTCCTATTCTCTAGAACTCCTTCTAGTACCAATAGAGGTTTTTCCCTGATGTCTTAACACACACGTGCAGTTGACGATAACCCTAATGTCAGTGTCAGAGAAGGTGCTGCTGTACAAGGTAACGTTGACCATGTTACAGTATGGAGAGTGCTACGGGAGAACCAGTTGTTTCCGTACCATGTACAGCGTGTGCAGGCACTGTCAGCAGCTGATTGGCCTCCACGGGTACACTTCTGCGAATGGTCCATCCAACAATGTGTCAATCCTCATTTCAGTGCAAATGTTCTCTTTACGGATGAGGCTTCATTCCAACGCGATCAAATTGTAAATTTTCACAATCAACATGTGTGGGCTGACGAGAATCCGCATGCAATTGTGCAATCACGTCATCAACACAGATTTTCTGTGAACGTTTGGGCAGGCATTGTTGGTGATGTCCTGATTGGGCCCCATGTTCTTCCACGTACGCTCAATGGAGCACCTTATCATGATTTCATACGGGATACTCTACCTGTGCCGCTAGAACATGTGCCTTTACAAGTACGACACAACATGTGGTTCATGCACGATGGAGCTCCTGCACATTTCAGTCAAAGTGTTCGTGCACTTCTCAACAACAGATTCGGTGACCGATGGATTGGTAGAGGTGGACCAATTCCATGGCCTCCACGCTCTCCTGACCTCAACCCTCTTGACTTTCATTTATGGGGGCATTTGCAAGCTCTTGTCTGCGCAACCCCGGTACCAAATGTAGAGACTCTTCGTGCTCGTATTGTGGATGGCTGTGATACAATACGCCATTCTCCAGGGCTGCATCAGCGCATCAGGGATTCCATGCGATGGAGGGTGGATGCATGTATCCTCACTAATGGAGGACATTTTGAACATTCCCTGTAACAAAGTGTTTGAAGTCACGCTGGTACGTTCTGTTGCTGTGTGTTTCCATTCCATGATTAATGTGATTTGGAGAGAAGTAATAAAATGAGCTCTAACATGGAAAGTAAGCGTTTCCGGACACATGTCCACATAACATATTTTCTTTCTTTGTGTGTGAGGAATGTTTCCTGAAAGTTTGGCCGCACCTTTTTGTAACACCCTGTATATGATTTATTTTTTTATTTTTTTTTTCTCCACATCTTTCCTGCAGCCATTTCACCTTGGCTGCACTACACTTACTGTTTACTTCACTTATAAGTGATTTATGTTGCTATATTCCTGTCTTTTCCTGAACATTTCTGTACTTCCTTCTTTCATCAATCAGTTGAAATATTTCTTCTGTCACCTAAGCTTTCATCACAGTCACGTTCCTTGTACCTATTTCTGTCTGTCTAATTTTTGTACACAGCATCAACATTATAATGAATGTGTATTTACAGTAGTTTATGCTACCTATTCTGATTGACAAAACGTGCAATCAGACTCACTTTTCAGTTTTGTTTTATCCTAAATTGCAAATTTTATTTTTAGGGAGGGAGTCTATGGGATTGATGTATTGAATGGCAACATTCATTTAAATGTCTCTCTTTACCATGTTTTCTGTAACAGTTTGGAAACCCATAACTACCTTTGATTTTAAAAAAGTAAATTATCCTCTAAATTCCATTTTTCTATGTGGCCGTAATTAGCATATATTTTGCATTATGTAAGTTTTGCTTACAAAATTTTCTAATAACATTTTATTTTTCATAAAATTAAGAACTGTTATAATTTTTCACAAAAATCCTTCACAAGGAAAAAAGTACAAGATATTTCTTATTTTAGGAATGTGACATATTTTGTGAATTCAGTGAACACTGTGTGCATTATTTTTATTCAGATGTGTGACTTTTAACTGAAAACGTATCTGAATCGTAATAAAATTTTGTCAGTTTGCGGACAGTGTTTATTAAAAAAAACTTTTAACTGGACTTGTGAAATCCCAGTGTTAGAACATCCTTAGCAAACTTAAAACATGTCTCATCATTCCTCAGTGCTTCAATATTCCACTTCCTTCCAAACTAGTTCATGCAGACAACTCTCTTTAACTTCAATCTACTCTTTATCACTACTAAATTGTGATCTGAGTCTATATCTGCATCTGGCTATAACTTACAATCCAGTATCTGATTTCAGAATCTCTGACCATGATGTAATCTGGCTGGAATCTTCTAGCATCTCCAGGCCTTTTCCAAGTATACCACCTCCTCTTGTGATTATTGAACAGAGGATTTGCTATTACTAGCTAGCATTTATTGTAGAACTCTATTACCCTACATTCTTTTGACCAGAAATCCTTCTTTCAATTTCACTTAATTGACCCCCACTGTATCTAGATTGAGCCTTTGCAGTTCCCTTTTCAAATTTTCTAGCTTTCCTGCTACATTCAGACTCCTGACATTCCATGCACTGACTCATAAAATGTTAGCCCATCATTGGTTATTCTGGCTATTCCACCTTTTTCTCATGGTTACCTCCCCCTTATCAGTCCCCTCCCAGTAGCCTGAATGGGGGATTGATCCAGAATATTTTGCCAATAGAGAGACTGTCATGACAGATTTTCGATTACAGACCACATGTCCTGTGGATACTCTTTGTGTGTCTTTAATGTGTTGGTTTCCATTGTCTTCTGCATCCTCATGCTTTTGACAACTACTCATTCTTCTAACTTTTAGGGGCAATTTCCCATCACAAGGACAAGAGAGTGCCCTGAACTTCTGTTCACCCCTCTGCCCTCTTTGACAAGGTTGTTGGTAGAATGAGGGTGGCTTCTGATGTCAGAGGTGTTTGACCACTATTGCTGATTTTTATTCAAAACTTAAGCAGTGGCTGGTTTTTAATCCCAGACATACAACATTTTGATATTTGGTCAAAGACTTTATCCCTAGACCACAGGTTCTGTCCTGGAGAATCATATGTTACTTTTCATTTTCACTCTGTAGCTATTATTAAACAGATTATTAACTCTAGAAAATTTATAACAAAAGAAATTATTACAAAATGTAGAAAATAGAGCAAACTTGACAAAAAAACTTAGTGTCTCTAAAGGTTTCGTTACTTTGTCTCATGAAACAAATAGTGAAGAGGCTAGGGAAAGAAATCTTCCTCGTAATGTTTTTGTTCTTTCCTGCCTCAGATGGGTTCTCTTGCTCTTGACTGAATACCTGTACATCTCACCTCCATATACTACTTCTCCATTTGTTTTTAAGTATCGAGAAATACAAGTTCCATACACTTGAGATTATGCAGCTTACTCCCTTTTTGTGTTTCTGTCAAGTGTGCCATATTTTCATTGTTTTAGAGTGATTAATCATACTCTATAATATACTGTTGATTTTGCCTTCTTAAGTTAACATTTTTTTAAATATTTTCTTGCTTTCATTAATTTATTTTGAAATTGATTCTTACCGGTACCAGGCTCAGAACAGACTGATAATCTCTTAGCAATTCCACCACCTGTGGCACTTTTTATAGCTCCAATGACAGCTGCCACAAATGATGATTGTGGCTGAATGGACGGCAGCTCCCCATTTGTAGCTTGTGGTGCATTTGAAGTTGGAGGCTGTGGTGGAGTTTTGCCACGACTGTGTTCAGGGCTTGCCTCTACACTGCTTTCACTTTTGCTGTAAGCCTCATTATGAAATATTACATCCTGTAGAATAGAATTATCATTATATGTTGGTGGAATATCAATCACAATTTAAGAAAATCTCTCTTTGCATTTCCATCCATGACATAAAGAAAATGTTATTCAGGTGAAGATAAGAATGCTGATAACCTTGCCACTGTAACCACCAAAATTCACAAACAACAAAAATCAATGCTGGCAGCTTTGCATAAGCAGACAGTGTGCAGTAAAGAGCATGTCAGCTTATAATGCTACCCTGTGTAAGCAAAACTAGTCTGTTTTATTCAATCTTCAACTATGTGGGTATCACTGTGTATGCCATGCAAAAAATAACCATCAAGCAACTTTCTTCATGAAATGTCCCTGTATAAGATACTTTTCTCCCATTGCCTTAATTCAAGGGGATAAAATTCTTCAAAATAAGTGTATAACTTGAATAGAGCTGAATAGTGCTGCTGGCTTATAATTTTCAAGGCATTATGAGCAACATAATAACAAATGCCGTACTAAAGTATGCATTAATGACACTTTAAAAGTAATGAAAGACAGTGGCAACAAAATCATGCCTCTATTAACAAAATTTTTAAAATATTCCTTGGTAGAAAAAAAAAAGGTGAGAAGCATGGATAACTTGTAAATGTAATCCATTAATTTAGTTGATTTCTTTTAGAAATATTTGTAAAATAATCATATGACACTTCTAAAATATCAATTTTGCTTTACAAAAATGAAGACAACTTGCACAGAACACAACACCAACTATACTGTGGATGCTATAACATGGCAGTCGACTACAATTGTAAACAGACGAGAACTGAGACCACCCGATGGGAAGGGAGGCTGGGTGGTTGGTAATTTGCACGTTCTGTGGAACATAATTGCAACCTCTCATTATGTTATGGAATGTGTCAGTTATTCAGTTACAGTATGATTATATAAGGTTCTGGTGGAATGTAAATAATTTAGGAATAAACTCATCAAATAATACAGACCTGGAGTAGTTGACAAGGGCTGGCATAGGAGGATGCCAAGTGGCCCCCTATGGCTCTGCTGCAGATTTGTTAGTGTATCTTATGGGCTGTCTAGAGCAAATATCCTAGCCACCCAAACCCAGTGTCTGGTTCAGTTTCATTGGTGATATCTATTCAACCCAATGTGCCACCTTCCTGAACAGTATCTCCACCTCTCTGATGGTTCTATCCATATTTCTGTCCTCCTTATCATGTCCACTAACAAGCAACAGCAGTTGCATTTTGGTAGCCGTCATTCTTCCCATATCAAAAAAATCACTCCCACATAGTCTGGCCACCCATGGACTCCGTCTGCAATGATGGGAATTTCCATGCCCAATATGCTGAAGGTCTCATTAAGGCCTTCAAGGACAGGCAATATCCCCAAATCAAGTCTATAGACAGATTTCCTACTCCATATCCTCATATGCCCCTAATCCTGCTGAAGAGAAAGAATTTCAATGCAATTTTGGAGCTTACCTCCAGATCCTTCTCAGAAATGTTGTACGTTGCAACAAGTTGGTCAATGAGAGCTTCCAGACGTGAGCCCAGGCCTAGGAGCTGCACCGCTGCACCCGACACAGCTGCGCCCTGCTGCACCAGCAGCTCCTCACTTCGAGCCCCCAGGCCTCCCAGCCTTGCCTGCAGTGCCATGTTCTCCTGCCTGATATAAAACTTCATTTTATTAAGATTTTTCATTAGTTACAGTATTAACTGCTATAACCTAAATCTGAGACTAGCATTCCATTTGTTTTGTTACACTTTCACACATGTAAATGTATAGTCTGAGGTAGTCCTGAGCCTGCATAATACTGCAAAACATGTATCTGTAATGTAAAGTGCACAATGGAGGGTGGAATATAACATGAGTTTTCATGAAAGCAGTGGTACTACACTAAGAATGTGCTTAAAATGTGGACACTTTTGACCATTTGGAATAAATATTTGGTTGACTGTTATGGAGAAATGAAAGTAATTTTATTGTTGACTTCATTTCTATTTTGATACAAAGCATTGAAGTTGTAACCAAGTGTGAAAGGCTCAGGCTGACAAGAGATCCCATGAATTAAGCCGATGAAAATCCAACAGGTATTATTATGTGTGTAGCGTGCAGTACAGTGCACAAATGCACAACTCATTTGATATTTGAAAAAAGTGATCCTTATGTACACTAACTGAATCTGTAACAAAATCAATGATTGGTTGTCTTAAGCATTACTGTTTAGAGTGGCTATTATAATCTTTTTAGAGTTGAAACAGAACAGTATTGTTTACAGTAATTTCCTTAACAGTCTAAAGCTGCAATAACTTCTATCTTAAGTGTAATAATGCCATGTCTCTGGAGGCCACAAAGTGTAAATCTATCCAAGTATTATTTAATTGGATAAGTGCTGCCAATCAATGTACATTTGATTCTGATTTTATTTATTTATTAATCCAACGATCATTTCACAATGATATAGGATTTGTAACTGTAATGCAATTAAAATAAATAGTTCACAATATACATACACATGGAATACTGGTATGAAAATACGTTTTTTTAATGAGGATAGGACAAGTGGTAAGCCGTTTCCTTGCTGAGGGAACCTTCCTGCCAATTGCCAGAAATGATTTAGGGGAACTGCAGAAACCTAAATCGAGATAGACAGACACAGCAAACTCTATCCTCTTCAATATGAGATCAATGTCCTAACAACTGTGCTGCCTCATTTGGTTGGTCCCTAACTGTATCATGTCCTTTGATTTACACACAATTTGACATGTTATACACGAACAGACTTAAGTTGCTTACTTATGTTCCAAAAAGAAAAAGAAAAAAACTGGCATTCATTGAAATTTATATGGGAAAGATATAATGATAAAAGATGCATACAAAAAAATAAAACAGACTGATAAGGTGCCAAAACTTGAGTAAAAAATCTGTGGGGCCAAACACAGCACTCTGAAATGGGCTCAGCGTGTAATGCCATTGAACCAAAATTTCATTTTTAATTAGTTCACTTGGAAAATATGAGGAATGGTGGAGATCAGAAAAACAAATTGCATATAATAAAAAGATAGATTGCTAGCTATCATACAAAGGACACACTGAATCACAGGCAGGCACAACCAAAAGAATGCTATATGCTAAGCTTTTGGCCAAAAGGCATTCTCCTGAAGTATAAAACATATTCACACAAGCACAACTCACACACACACATAACCACCATCTTTGGATGCTAAGGCTAAACTGTGTACTACGACTGTGTGTGATGGGAGAAGCAATCTGTGGGTGGTGGGAGTAAGGAGGAGGCTGGGGTGGGGAGAGGCAGGGATAGCAGGATAAGGGTGGGGTAAGATGTAGTGCTGCTTGTGAAAGCATGCAGGGATGTTCTGGGAGCAGGGTAGGAATGCTAAATACAGTCACGAGATTTGGGGGGGGGGGGGGGGTGGCAAGTGGAATAGGAGTCTTGTAGAGAGGGCAAGAAAAATAATAGTGTGTGTACTGGTTGAACAGAATATTGCATAGATCGGGAATGGGAGCAGGCTGGGGATAGATAGGTGAGAGACAGAGACTAGTGAAGGTTGGAGCCAGGATGTTACGGGAACACAGAATATACTGCAAGGAGAATTCCCACCCATGATATTCTGAAAAGTTAGTGTTGGTAGGAAGGTAGGGAGGATCCAGAGGTGCAGGATCCAGAGGTCAGTCATTGAAGTAAAGCATATGGTGTTGGGCAGTATCTTCAGCAACTGCGTGGGCCAAATGTTTGTCATGGCCACGTAGGACACAGCACAATGGTTGCAGCTTAGTTTGTAAATCACTTGACTGCTTCCAGCAGGGATGGAGTGGTGATGGGCAAGAATGTTGTGTATGTTCAGTGGGCAGTGGGATATTGTTGTGGGTGGGATGGGAAGGATAGCGAGTAGCATATTCTTAATTTCAGGGCACAACACAAGGTAGTTGAAACCCTGGCAGAAAATGAAATTTGGTTGCTTCAGTCCTGGTTGGTACTGAATCACGTGGGGAATGCTCCTTTGTGGCCAGACAGTGGGCATGTGGGAGGTGGTATGTGACTGGAGAGACAAGGCACAGGAGACCTGTTTCTGTACAAGGTTGGGAGGGTAATACTGGTCTGTGAAGGCCTCAGTGAGATTCTTGGTATATTTGGAGAGGGACTGCTCATCTCTATGAATACTGCGACATGAGTGGCTAGGCTATATGGAAGGGACTTCTTTGACTATGGTTGATCATGGTGACCTCTCACATGATTCAGATTCACTTATGATATTTTCGTGATCTGGACCAAGGGTGAGGAGACCCTATCCACATTCCCCCCAGAACCTCATTCACTTCACCTGATCCTGGTGGAAGGTGGTTGTCGGGTAGGAGTCAGTCGGGCATTGGGAAATGTAGTGTTCAATAGCAGCAAGTCCACTGGCATAGGGATGTTATTGTAGAGGTATGTGGCATCAATATTGATGAGCAGGGCACCATTTGGTAAAGGAACAGGAACTGTAGAGGGTCAGTGGAGGAAATGGTTGGTAACGTATATATAGGAGGGTTGATTGTATATAACAGGCTGACGGTGTTGCTCGATGAGAGTAGAGATTCTCTCAGTGGGGCATAGTAACTGGCCACAATGGGGCATCTTGAACAACTATATTGTAACAAAGAATTACTTCTCTTTTGAAGGCATTACCTACAAACGAAAGCATGATACAGCGAGGCACCCATAATGCACCGTCCTGTACCAACCTATTCATGGACCATGTAGAGGAATCCTTCCTAACCACACAGAATCTCAAACCTCTCACCTGATTCAGATTTAATTATTTCCCATAGTTATTGTGATACTTTAAAATTAAGTAAACAACTGCACTTATCTTGATAAGTTTAGAGTAAAAAAATGTAGTCACAGTTTACATTATGTACATTTCAGGTCATACATTTCTGCATATGAAACATTACTAATATGTCAAAATTATTTTTAATGCTGGAAAGAGAGACATGTTTCCTTCCAGTGTTGTGTAAATAAGTGATATGTATTTGAGAATATCGATGATGAAGTTGGCAGTGACATGCCACACGAGACTACTGTTGCCTGCTATGCAGAGCTCCCTTATCTTTCTAATTTTCAGATGATGCTCATACAAGCATAAGATGGAAATGGAAAGACACTGGATGTCATCAGCTGATAATGCTGACTGGATTCTTTTCTCAGTTGATGCTCATTGATTTCTGGAAACTTTGAAACAGGCATAAGAGAAATCTGAAAGTTAAATTCTTGCTATTTGTGAATGAGCAACTGGATGAAGCCCAGAAGGACATGTCAGGATTTTCCTTATTATCATAGGCTACATTTATTTCTTCAAACGCATTGCCTACACCTTGCAGAGTTCACCATCCAATGCTACACCATTGAAGGTGACTCATCTCACTTCAAATCTACCAATGTTTCTTCTGAAGACACCTCAAGCTGAATCATATACTACCTTGTGAAACTGAACAGTTGTGGAAATACTATCTTAGCTTTATTAACTGAAAACCATTAGTTATACAGATACCACATTGAGTAAAGTACCATACTAGGTGTCTTACTAAAAGTAAACTTTTCATAGTGGCATTTTTAATGTCACTCAATCACTTGCACCAACTTATCTTATTGTAATAAATAACTTCCCAGATTAAGAAATAGCAAGTAGAGAATTTGTGTGTTGTTTTGTCAGAGTAATTGATATTAATTTCTCCAAAATCTGGAAACTATATGGAATCATTTGGAAAAACTCATGGAATTTGTGTTCATGTTCAGAAGTTGAGAGGGCTCATGAGGCATTACACTTGAACTATGTTTGATATCTATAGCAAGGTATGGGTGTATCCAGTATTTCTTACCCTTTTCAGTTCTCTCTGTGCTTGAAAAGCTGATAAGCTGCAACAATGTCCTCTTCAGAAGAGCTCATGATTGCAACTTTGGCAGAAATGTGATTTGTGCCGCCTTGTTTTTTGTCATGCTGGTCTAGTAGGAACATGAGTGTCACAAATAAAAGAGTCATAAGTAAAAGCCTTGAACTGCATGACCTTTATTGCAGTGTGTTTTCTTGTATATCATATCACTTCAGTGGAAACCACACCTAACAGTTTTCTGACCTGAATTTCCTATTTGATAAAAAAAATAAATGAAATAAAATATGTGTGGGCAGACTAAAGGGATGATGCAAATAAAATTATCATAGAATTGATAGAATATGAAGTTGATGGCATATCACCACAGTGACAGTGATGATGATAAAAAGACCAAAAGAGTTAAGAATCTTGATGGACTATTATGATCTTGCTATCTTTTTGAGGAACATACCTGCGCTGCTCACTGATTCTTACTAGGTGCTTGCACTCTTCCTGTGACTGTTGCAAGCCTGCACTCAGTCTGCTAATCTGAAACATGTAAATGAAGTTTTATCACTACTACTGCCATGAAGACAAATTCAGTTATAGGAACTTGTCTTACAATATCTTCAATCATGAACAGTGTGTTTTGTGTAATAGTCCAATGACTGGAAATGTGCTTTAGCACAACTTGAGCACCTACATTTCCTTCAAATTATTTTGACCAATCAGCACACTGTTAAATTATTCATCAGCCTGCAAAGAAGTACACTAAGATCTTTCACAAGGAACATAGGTATTTATCAGTAAGAAAGCAAGTAAATGTCCACATCTTCAATACATACAAAATGTATATTCTTACACAGATGCAGTACATCTGAATATGCATGAACAGCAATAGCCAAACAGAACAACTCTGATACAGAACTGATGACATGTTACTGATAGAATAATCTGTAGTTTGTAAGGTATGTTGCTGAGCATCGTTATTAGCAATGGCCCAGAAATCTTAGAGATACACACAGTTCTCTCATCACCATCAATAATGTCTGTTTTACATTGACATTTACAAGAAAACTAGTGATAATTTACATTATTTGTGTAACTTAGAATTATCTCTCAATACAGTATGAAGAAAGAATAACATACATAAATAACTAGGTGGGTAAGCAGCAGAAGTAATATAATTCTAAGATTGTTCCTATGGCAAAAATGTCATAAGTTATCATTTTCTTGAAACATTTCAGCTATGTGGAATTAATAGAAACACAATGCAGCATGTTTCATTCATTGCTATGTTTCATCCTCATAGCCTTGACATTAGTGTCATTTGTTTCCCAAAGCAGTTAGCATATTTTATTTGAAAATTTCAGAATGCAACTGTGTTAACTTTGGGCTTTGGTGAAATTGGTCAGATATTCTGAAACACTCCTCTTTAATCTCACAATTTACATAGAATTCATTGGACTGAAGGAACAAATTTAAATATTTCATTACACAGATAGTGCTCCACCCAATTATTTTTACAATCAGGGACTAATCTGTTGGTATTTTGCCTATTTTTGACTTTCAAATAAACCAATGGTAGTGGCCATGTGGTTAAGACAAGAGTCTCATATTTAGGAACTGCCCTGTTCAACTGCCTACCACATTAAGCTCATTTTCATTCACATGAATTATCTACATGATTTCAAGAGAAGTAAGGTAATTTGACTGTCCACTTTATTTGACTAGCAATCTACATTACTAAGCTGTTACATTCATGGTTCATGATATGATGCATTCAAAATACTGTCATCATTTACTCATTAACAGGTTAAAGGTTTAAATATTACAGTTAGAAACTGTGTGTATGTCTTGCGATAGAGCAATTCGCAATGCACAAATGCCCAGACTGTATTCATCCAAAATCTGAGAATGAAAGAATTTAGTGGAAAACTTTACTTTTAAAATAATTTTGCTCACTGACACCCCACCCCCCTCCCCCCTCAACACTCACAATGAAAGGAAAAAAGTTTAATGGTTACAACATTTTTGCCCTTCATGCAGTAAAATTGCTGCATCAAGCATAACATTTTAATTTATTTCTCTATTTGTTAACACATTTACAGATAGTATCCATGTATACCACTGAATGTACATGCAAAATTGTTTCATTGTACGACACATTCTTCAGGAGATATGATGTCATAAGCATTGAGATGTCTGAAAAACTAGTTTTTGCTTAAATGGAGTGCAAATTACCCAGACTAAACTCATCCAGTCTTTAATAATGAGAGCATTTAGCAACTAACAACAACTTTAAAAATAATTTCCAATGTTTTCTAAGCGTTTTCTCACATACATGCTTGTGGGAGCTCATATATTATGTATTAGCCTCATAAAATAACTGCCCAGTTATTTAAGGGATAACGTTTTATTTGTACTCACATATGACAAAACAGAAATGAGAGTAAATACCGTAACCATGCTGACCATTGCAAAGTTAAATTTATGGGTTCACCACTCATTGTGACAAAGTGAATTAGTGATGTTGCCACATCAGTCTCCATTTTCTTGAAAGGGGGTGCTCCTGGTATATAGGAGAACTTGCACTTGGTTTGTCTCTCTGTTCCCATGAGAACTACTGGTGCAGGCAAGGGTTGCTCCAGTTCTACTGTTGTCACATTGGCATCCTTCTTGTACTGGAAGTGCAGTGAAACTGTTTGCCTAAACATCAGCCTCCATGTCAGACTGTGATGTTGTAGGCTGACTAAGGAGGGTACCCTATTGGTTAAAGCAAGTTTGAGCTGCTCAGTTGAGACTCTCTCTTGTTTGCTGTCCTTTTCAATTCTGAAATTGTGATGTCATCTTGCATGTTTCTGCAGGGTCCTGAGTATAAGGAAATAAGCAGTTGGTGCATTATATCATGCCTAAGCCACACGTGGAATTTTTTGTTCTTTTTTTTCTCTTTCAGGTCTTTGTGCATGAACACCCTCTAGCCACAGTGTCTGACAGGGTTGGTAGGTTTAAGGTTCCTCACTCTGGTGCCAAGTTTGTGAACTGTGTACATAGCTCAGCATCAATCAGCTGTGCAGATAATGGCACGTTTAATTGAGGTCTGTTCTGACAAAACTCAACAACTATAAAATTTGCAAAAATGAGTTACATATATGTTTGTGTACTTCTAAATGAGACAGATCCTTTGCTGTTTGCCAAATGTGAGCAGCTACCACTTGCAGTAGATATTTATTGTTAGTTTTCAATAAAGTAGACCACTACTTCCCAATCAGGGATGCCTCGTGATAGGGTACTTGGTACCACTGACATAACCTTAACATCACATTATCATGAGGTTCTGAGCCACAATGGTACCTGTATGGATAAATAGTTTCATGGACATTGATCGATCAGTTGTAAGAAAACCAAGAACCCATTTTGTGAAAATAGTTTTTAAAAAATCTAAAGAGATTTTTTGATATTTTCATCAGAAGCCCTAGAGTTCAACAGGTATGCCCTAGAGCATGGTGATGAATATGACAATGGGAATAATGAAGTACAGTACATTAATGAACAAATTTATTAAATTAATATTTGTTCAGTATGTTAAAATAAACTACAAAATTACTGCTATAAAATAAATAACCTGCAGACATTCAGCTTTGTAAAAAAAATCACAATCTTCACAATTTTTACTATGCAGCTGGAAGCTAATAGAAACATTTTCCACCACTGCATTACGTGTCTACAGTTTATTTAGGCAATGTAATTTTGTAAGACATCAGCAATTTATATTGTTCAAACAAGTCAGTAAAATGTGTTTTCTGAAAGTTTTATTTTTTGTAGCTGAAGAGGTTTGTGAAAATGGTCCTCAGTTCTCCTGGAACCCTCAGCTGCTTGTCGTAGGCCAATTATGGAGGAGGAGAGCATTGAATGTCCCCATTCACTGTCATCATTAATCCCTGTAGAACTAGAGGGCTTCAGACCGCAAGATGAGCTACTCATTAGGGCAGTTTCAAGTGTGCAGTGAAACCGTTCTACCATTCTGCTGCTGGCAGTATAGCAGATTACACTGCAGAGGAGATTGCAGCTGCTCGGTAGTAAAAATTTGTTAAAAAGTTGTTTTGCAAACTGCCTTCTGTGACCTGTAGTTATGTCTTTTGGTAAGCCAAATATGGGAAACTGTGAGAGCACTCTGCTCTTGCAACCAATTCAGTAGATACATCTTGTATTATGAAGACTTCTGGCCAGCTGGTAAAATGGTAAATAATGAGAAGCAAATGACATTTTCCTGCAGAGTATGGTCCCGTGATGTCTACATGTAAACGCAAAAATCTTGCCAATGGTATCAGGAACTGGGCAATAAGTGTGAAGATGTGTGTATCTGGTTATGTTGGCATGTCAGGTGCGCACATGCCAATATGCAACAATCTTTTTGCACGCCAGGTGACATGACTTCACCAGAGACTAACTTGGCTGTCTCAGATTCCTGGGTGTGCTAGGTTATGTAGTGACTCAAAAATTTCTCAATAATATTGTTCTCGTATTTAGGGTTATTTCTCCCCTTTCACTTCTTCACACCAAATTCCATCAGGAACGTTTGGGGCAGGTACACATTTGAGCTGCAATGCTGTTTGCTGCTACTACATATGATGGCACAAGTTAGGATCTTCTTGTTGCTTTGATGCCAACTCTGACCAGTGAACTTTTGTGCTGGTGTTTTGAGATAGCCTAGGCAATCTGCAACCAGGCTGTCTTTTCATTCTATGTGATGCACATCAGTTGTGAACTGTGCAATATACTCAACCTGCCTGCACTAATGTGGTGAACTGAAGAGGTCTGTGTCCACTGAAAGATGACCACTAGCAGTTTGTGATTCATAAAAATTTCAAAAGGTCTCTCTTCAACACATGGGTAGAAATGTTTGATAGTGAAGTAAATAGCACGTAACTCGCAGTCAACGGTACTAAGTTTTTGTTGCTGTTGAGTCTAGTTCTTAGAGAAAATTGCCAACACCCTTTTTTGCAGTGCTGCTCCCACTGCTATCTGGCTTGCATCTACCGTAAGTGCCATAGGGGACTCCATCTTGGGTGTCCCAGCAGTGTTGCATGCAATGGATGTTTCTTTAGGTCTTGAAAAGCTGTTTCCACATCTGGAGTTAATGGTATTTTATGATTTCCTATAATATTTTTGGTGGTGAATAATGATGTAAGTGACTCTTGTATGGCATCTATTTTAGGCAAGTGACATTGGTAGAAGTTCAACCTGCCTAAAACTCTATGAAGCTCACTGTAAGTTGTGGCGTTGTACTGCTTCAACTCACTTGGGCAATGGTGACAGGCCTGCAGTGGAGACCTAGTATCCCAGGAATTTAACCTCATGTTTTCCCAATGTACACTTTGTTTTGTTAATAATTGTGTCCTATTCTCTCAAAAAAGCTGTCACAGGTGTTCAATATGCTGTTCTACTGATGTAGCAAATACTAAAAAATCCTCTTATAGCAAAATGAGATCAGTAATTCTCAAAGCATCACAAGCAAGAACCATTGCCAAGTTAGGGTGGCATTTCCGAGGCCATCTGTCCATGAGCATCCCCACTCTAAACCCATTTTGCTCCTCCAGTTCTCCTATTTGTGCTTCTATTTGATGTAAGCAGTCTACAAAGAAAATTGCACACAATACACTTGTGGGACCTGTATTGAACATATACAGGGTGTTACAAAAAGGTACAGCCAAACTTTCAGGAAACATTCCTCACACACAAAGAAAGAAAATATGTTATGTAGACATGTGTCCGGAAATGCTTACTTTCCATGTTAGAGCTCATTTTATTACTTCTCTTCAAATCACATTAATCATGGAATGGAAACACACAACAACAGAATGTACCAGCATGACTTCAAACACTTTGTTACAGGAAATGTTCAAAATGTCCTCCATTAGTGAGGATACATGCATCCACCCCCCGTTGCATGGAATCCCTGATGCGCTGATGCAGCCCTGGAGAATGGCGTATTGTATCACAGCCGTCCACAATATGAGCACGAAGAGTCTCTGCATTTGGTACCGGGGTTGTGCGGACAAGAGCTTTCAAATGCCCCCATAAATGAAAGTCAAGAGGGTTGAGGTCAGGAGAGCGTGGAGGCCATGGAATTCGGTCACCGAATTTGTTGTTGAGAAGCGTACGAACACTTCGACTGAAATATGCAGGAGCTCCATCGTGCATGAACCGCATGTTGTGCCGTACTTGTAAAGGCACATATTGTAGCAGCACAGGTAGAGTATCCCATATGAAATCATGATAAGGTGCTCCATTGAGCGTAGGTGGAAGAACATGGGGCCCAATCAAGACATCACCAACAATGCCTGCCCAAACGTTCACAGAAAATCTGTGTTGATGACGTGATTGCACAATTGCGTGCGGATTCTCATCAGCCCACACATGTTGATTGTGAAAATTTACAATTTCATCACATTGGAATGAAGCCTCATCTGTAAAGAGAACATTTGCACTGAAATGAGGATTGACACATTGTTGGATGAACCATTCACAGAAGTGTACCCGTGGAGGCCAATCAGCCGCTGATAGTGCCTGCACACGCTGTACATGGTACGGAAACAACTGGTTCTCCCATAGCACTCTCCATACAGTGACGTGGTCAACGTTACCTTGTACAGCAGCAACTTCTCTGACACTGACATTAGGGTTATCGCCAACTGCAAGAAGAATTGCCTCGTCCATTGCAGGTGTCCTCGTCGTTCTAGGTCTTCCCCAGTCGCGAGTCATAGGCTGGAATGTTCCGTGCTCCCTAAGGCGCTGATCAATTGCTTCGAACGTCTTCCTGTCGGGACACCTTCGTTCTGGAAATCTGTCTCAATACAAACGTACCATGCCACGGCTATTGCCCCATGCTAATCCATACATCAAATGGGCATCTGCTAACTCCGCATTTGTAAACATTGCACTGACTGCAAAACCACATTCGTGATGAACACTAACCTGTTGATGCTACGTACTGATGTGCTTGATGCTAGTACTGTAGAGCAATGAGTCGCATGTCAACACAAGCTCCGAAGTCAACATTACCTTCCTTCAATTGGGCCAACTGGTGGTGAATCGAGGAAGTACAGTACATACTGACGAAACTAAAATTAGCTCTAACATGGAAATTAAGCGTTTCTGGACACATGTCCACATAACATATTTTCTTTATTTGTGTGTGAGGAATGTTTCCTGAAAGTTTGGCCATACCTTTTTGTAACACCCTGTATAAAGAAGAGCACAAATCATCACGGGTCTTGAAACATGCCACAAATTTCCTGTAATGAGAAGTTGTCTATATGTGCTGTGCCAGAGTCCTGCCGAAAGGTCACAAAAGCACAGTCTCTCAAAGTAAATTGGCCAAAGAAAGACTGAAAAGTATTTTCCACATATGTACCTCACTGTTCATTGTTCCTGAAAAAATAGGGCATATTATTCTCCCACCACTAATAGCACACCACACTCCTATTTTATCATGCAGGGATTCCTCATGTATTACATTAGGCTTCACAGAGCTCCAGTAATAGTTATTTTGTGAATTAACATATCCAGTTACGGGGAAATGTGGAGATCTGAAAAGAAAGCTAGATGAGGATCAATTTCATGTCACACACCCTATTCAGAATCCATTCACCAAACTGTAATCTTTTTGCAGAGTCAACTGGTTTAAGTTCTTGCACTGCAATTATTTTATAGGGCTCTAACTTTAGTAACATTTCAGCCATTTGAACAGAGTCACAGGTGATTCCCATTTGCTGAGAAATATGCTGATCTGATTTTCTAGGAGACCTTCTGAGAACACGCTCAATGTTATCTAGAGTTTCTTCTGTGAGTACTTTATGTGGTTGTCTATGGTTCCTGTCATGAACACTTCCCATTTCAGGAAATTCATTTATCTGTCGATGACTCATACTCTGATTAGCGACTTGAAGATCAGGAAATTCCTCTTAAAATGATCTCCTTATGGCACATGCTGGTTCTATACACACGTAGGAATCATTCACGCACTCTTTGGCAACTAGAATACTTCTATTTCACCATTTCAATTGAAACACTTTCACCCAACACACTGTATTCTGTCACCTAACAGATACATGCTACCTGTGCAATGATTCTACACAAACAAAGGCCTCACAGCAGAGGTGAAATATACTCCCTGCTGGCTGCTAGTGGGGCACTAAAATGCCCACCAGGTAGTTGCATTAAGGCTTGATCACCCTGTACTACCAGTCCAATACATGTTGCCCATAGAGGTCACAAAGACATGGCCAGGCTAATTACAGCATGCACAGAGGCATTTAAGCAATCATTCTTTCCACTATCCATGTATTAATGGAGCAGGAAAAAGTCCTATTTACTAGTACAGTGGGAAGTACCATCTGCCATGTGCTTCACAGTGGTTTGCAAAGCATAGACGTAGAATATGGTCACTGATGAGAACTTTAAATGAAAATTCCAATGATTGATCTACTGAAAATATTAACAGTTCATGCAGCATGTGTAATTTAGCATAGTGTCTACCACATACTGTTTCAACAACACTGCACAGCTCATTGTTACAAGTATTGCAGCCATAATATTGTACTTCAGTTTCTACCATAACACTTCCAGTTCAATTCAACAGACAGTAAGAGTAATTTTTGGTGCTCATAGATAGAGTATCTACAGAGGTCACTTTGAATGGCTGACAATACATAAGACATCAATCTGCCATACTTGTTCTCTCATGAGTTCAAGTGTTTAAACGAATTTTACTTTAAATAAACAGTACACTTCTTTAAATCATGTAAAGGGAAAAGATGGTGTTAAATCATTCAAATATGAATGGAGAACACTGCTATGAAATTTTCATTTGTCATGCAATGATATCAAACTACTCCAACATATGAAAAATACTTCAAAAATATTAAAAGTGTTTGGCTCTAAAAACCGTTAATTTTTAAAAAAATTAGCCCACTTTGTTTATTTTTCGATTGCTTTTGAAAACTGGCATACAAACACAGTATGTATATATGTATGTATGTATCTGCACAATTTATATCTGTGTTACTTAAGAATCACACACCTCATTTTCTGCTTCACGGAGGGCTTCAGCAAGTGTTGATTTTTCAGCCTGAAGGAATTCTTGAAGCTCCATAGATTCAGCCTCCTGATCTTGTTGTTGTTGCAATAACATCTTTTGTGCTGCCAGGCTCTTGTCCAGATCCTGAAGAAATGGAATGCAGTCAATATTGCTCTTCTTTATTCTAGTCTTACCACAAATTACAATAAGCATGAAATGTCTTGAGTCCCCTTATTCCTACCAGTCACCAATTTCTACTAATAAATAATATGTTGGTGTCATTTCATAATAAATTTATGATAAAGGATGAATTAATTTTCCAGGTTAATGTAAAAGTAGTTCAAAACTCAAACTTTCATATTTAGCTACCCGCATCTGGGAAACAAAGACACGTCTACTAATAGCCAAAGACAAACAAGGTGCAATTATTGTACTGCTCATGAGAGAATTTAATCTCTCAACAAACACATGAATGTACCTCAGAGTCACAAACACTCATTTAGAAGGAACATGATTTTTATGGCCTTCATTTATTTGTTTACACTTTTCTATTAGCCAGACTAATGACATTTACAACCCTTATCAGATAATGGGATTAACACTGTAGCAAAATATAAATGGGGTGAGATCCAGCTGTTAATAGTCTTCCGTACTTGTATACCACAGTGCTCTCCTATTGTGCATTCTGCTGCATATGAATACTTTACAAAGCCAGCATCAATGTGTTTTCTCCAGACAACCATTTACAAAAATTAATAGGCACCTTAAAATTATTGTAGAAGAGACTAAATAATTCTAGATCTAAACTCTGTTGATTAATTACTTGCTCCATTGATCACATTCAAAATTAAGGTTATGATATGGAATGTGGCAACAGAATGTGTGTGTGTGTGTGTGTGTGTGTGTGTGTGTGTGTGTGTGTGTGTGTGTGTGTGTGTGTGTCAAACAGTTTCATAGCTGCATATTTCATCTCATTCTGTGCCATAGATAGATTCTTTAAAGGGTAACACAGATCATTTTTCCTTCTGCTGTTGTGTTTGTGAATATCTCTGTCAATTTCAAACTCAGATGGATTACTGACAACAAATTTCATGCATGAATTAATAAACTGTGGGGCTGTGGTTAATATACCCAGCACTTACAGAGATGCTTGAGTGAACCCCAATTCTAATTACTTTCTTTCTTGCAATGAATACCTTTTGTATAAGTATCATCCTATAACACATCAGTGAATAGAAATGTGCAAAATATGCTAACTTCCTGACTTCCATGTCCCTAAAAAGGGCAGTTATTCTTATGGCAAAAGCAAACAAATTCATACTATTAGCAGGTCTGATATATGGTTTTTTCACTTTACATTTTCAGCAATATGTACACCAAAGAACTTAGAAGTTCCTATACTAGGTTAACTGGAGATGGGATATTTTTACTATACAAAACTGGATAATTTTTAAAGCTAGCCCATCTGTGCAAACAGGGCTAATTCTGCCTCTTGAGGCAAATAAAATGGTAGGTCATTAAGACAGAGCAAGAACAGTAGTGGACCAGTGACCAAACCTTGTGGGATTTCCATTGTTATTTCTACCAATGCAGATGATTTTATTCCCTCTTTGTACTACTCAAACAGCCTAGGGAAACTTACTGCATTCTGTTTCTTAAATGAGAAATAAACAAAGGATGAGCTGAACTATGTATTCCATAAAAACTTAAATTCATTAATGCAATATTATGACTGACACAATAAAATGTCTTTGGTGAGTCACAGAAGACCCAAATAGTGATATTTTATCATTTAAATATTTTATTATGTACTCAGTAAATGTATAAATAGCTGAGTCAGTAGAGTGGCCCTTTTGAAATCCAAACTATGAGTGGGTAAGTACCATATTACTACACTGGTGGGTGGCAACACTGGAACACATTCCCTTCTCAAAAATTTGAAAAAAGGATGTAAGGAGTGATACTGGATAACAGTTATTGACATATATGGAGTCACCTTTCTTGTAGAGTGGCCTAAAAATGGCATATTTCAATCTATCCAGGAAAATGGACTTTAATTATGGGACAAAACCATAATGTACTATAAGGTGACAATTTTTAGTGCCTTGTTGGAGATATCATCCATCCTATGTGAAAATTGCAATGTAATGAAGTGATTATAACATGTTGATGTTATAATCACTTGTTATAACAACAACAACAACAATGACCTGCAGTGATACAAGAAGAAGTTAACAGTAGGGAGTAATAAAGCAAAAGATAATAAATCAATGTAATGTGTATATAAATAGTGTTTGTTGAAGATTCTACTTTCTGTGATACTAAATTGTGCCACTGAATCTAAGATTTGACATACACAGCAAGAGTCCACATAGCTTTCTTCCAATGCTAAATCTGAATCTGTGATGCCTTGGACACTAGCATGCCAAAAAGGAACATTATAGTGACAGCAATGAAAAGTTTTCAAGTTTCCAGGCAGGTGGCAGTTTTAAAACACTATAACTTCTGGCAAAGATGATGAGGATGTAGCAACTCAGGTATGGCCAGGTGGGGATATGACATGGATCCATACATTAGACCTCACTATTTTGTTTACACTATGTATGCACAATGTCATGTACCAAACATCCTAACATAACACAGCTCTAGTCCTCAGTAAACCGGCAGAGAGAATCGTAGGGTATGAGTCATCAGTTTGACATTTCATAACTATGACAGAGGCAGCAGATCGCAATAAGGGCTACTTCAAAGCAGCAAATTGTATGCCATGACTTGGTCATGCAGCTGTTTCAGTCATTCTGGAGGGAACAGATGTTGTGAAGGTGGCTTCTGGTGTGTAACAAGTTGCCCACTGGATGTTGGAGAAACTGTGCTACTACTGTAACATCTTGTCAGTGCAATAACATTTTTCTCCAGGAAGTGCAAATGCTGCAGGACGATTATGTTGAGGATGATGTCATATCTGGTATGTGCACCTTGGGTAACACCTGTGGTTCAGTGTGTGTGCTGTGGGGCACACAACAAGGTGGCAAAGTGTGCACAGCCCTAGGAACTTGTGTGCGGAAGAGCTGAAACACTGGTGGAAACAGCTCAGACATGTGGTGCCTGGTAGGAGATCAGTGTCCACCATGCAACACGTTGTTATGTCATCTGACACCAGCTGTAGGAAAATGTCATCCCCTCACGAGATGGTAATCAGATCAAATTGCATAGTATCATTGTTATTCAGATGAAGGCATGACTTCACAGCTGACTGCCATGGCAGGGAGGGGATGCTGGCTTCTTCAGCAGCATTTGGGCGGAGCCATGATACATCAACCAGCTTGAATGGCATGGTGACAAGGACGTCATGATTGATGATGTTTGGATGCATTTGTGTGAGTTCAAATTCTTGCCATCACAAGAGGCAAGTGGAGGTTGTGACGAAGCTAGATGGCTGTCACTGTTGACAGTGTCAATGACACACTATCAATTGTTCACAATAGTAGGGCAAAAAGTAGCATTTGAGCACTTTTAAACCGATTAGAAGGCACAATCGTGAAAATGTTTACTGTCCAAACACAGTGCGGTCAAAACAAAAGCATCAATAAGAGCACACTGTCTAACTAGTTGGATAGCATGTCTACATCTGGAACTGTACTGACACTTCATACCTGAATTTCAGCCCCATGGAGAGTGTTGAAAGCACTGTTGCGAAGAGCAAAACATATCAGCTATATACTCCATATCTAAATGAGCCATTTCTTGCACACGAATGGAGGGTGAGATACTGCAGATGCACCATGTGGTCGGTACACTACACAACTGTGTTATTGTTTCAGGTTTGAACACAGTTTGTTGCATTGTACATGAATGTTCTATACTGTAGCATGGTATGTAAAACAAGGATGCAGGAAATTTACTGTCAATTCATGTGAATGCAAAGAGGCAGAATATGATTATGCCTGCATTGTCACTGCGCGGTAACCAGTTTGGTAGTAAAGTGAGGAAATAGGACCCAGTGCAGGAGTCATGGGTCACCAATGTGGGAACTCAGGTACAGAGGGTCCAATAAGATATGAAATAAATCCACTCATTAGAGTTCACTACCTTATGTATCGTAAATCAGCACCACTCAATAGTCAGAGATGTGTTGGGGAGTCTCACTGGTTGAATCCCCACAGGTATGATGACACTCTTCCAAATGTCACAGTATTTTAAAATGACCACTCAGCTGGAAATCCAAGAGCTTTTCCCCAGTAGCATATGCCAAGAAAGTCTACAGTCTGTTGATTAATTTTTTAATTGATAGACAATGTAAAATTCCTGGCAGATTAAAACTGTGTGCTGGACTGAGACTCAAACTTCGGACTGTGTTTGAGTGTCCGGCATACGGTTTTAGGAAGTTTCAGTGCACACCCCGCTGCAGAGTGAAAATTCATTCTAGATAGACAATGTCTCAAAAAGCCTTGTAATACCTTTCACAAGATATTTGTGGAGGGAGTCTTCATATTGGTCACTAGCATTCTTCTTAAATAATTATAATTAAGGCAATATGTTATTCACACTTGGGGGAAGTGAATCATGTCACTGCAGATGAAGCAATTTAGGGGCGGAAAAAATAACAAATGCCTAATACGATGTGGGAAAATCGTTGGCATTCAAAATAGCTTCTAGTCCTTGTGGGATGGATAAATACAGGTCCTGTATAGGTCTTATATCATTCTTGCTGCAAACTTGTGGTAAGTTTGGATCACAATGATGGATGTAGATAGCAATCAAATACTTTTCTCTCCAAAGTGAACCACAAAGGCTAAGTAATATTGAGAGCTGATGACTTTGGTGGCCAGTGCATATGCGACAATTCATCCTCGGGCTCAGAAAACTAGTCCTGGATGAAGAAAGTTGTGTGAACAGCCACCATATTTCACTCTTGGGATGTAAACTCAGCCAGAAGTTGGAAACAGTGTGAAACAAGACTCATCTGACCAAATTATTTTCTTCCATTGCTCCACAGTCCAGGTTTTGTGACTTCAGCACCACCTTTCCCTGCTATGTGCGTCCATAATCACAGACGGTTTTGAAATTCCAGATTTTGCTACAACTTCCTGTTTATGGAGTTCCAATCATTTTGTTTCAGTCCTAATAGGGTTGGCGAGTGTGACATACAGTTCTGCAGTGACTCTTGCAGCTGCCATTCTCTTATTTATCATCACAATTCTCTTCATGACTGTCTGTCATGGTCACTTGACACACAATTTCATCTGCATTGTGACTTAGCACATGATGTTTTCCATGTTCCCTGCATGCAATATAAATCTTTAATATAGGGCCACTTGAAAAACAAATTACTTCAACCATCTTGGTTATGGAAACACCCACCATATAGGGAGAAACAATTTGCCCATGTTCGAATTCACTTAGCTCTGACATAATGCACTCACAACAATACAGAACATTGCTCTGACCACAGATGACACTTGTAACATGCTGAGGACACTGCACAGGTGCCATTCATGGTCAATACAACAGTGCAACCAGCAGGCTTGTCTAGCATTTGCATTTATGTTCAAAAGAATGCATTTCTCATGGTGTGTCCATGTCTTTGTCCAACCCCTGTAACGACTATTAAAACACACACACATACATACACAAAATATATATATATTCATTCATGTTGATGTTGCCCTTTATTATCAATTATTAATAATCACGTGTCATTTTATACTGTAAGTACCACTTCCTTGTTAAATTTACTCAAGTGTTTCTCAATCTCTAAAGTCACTGATGACCCCTGCCTATCACTCGCTGTTAATTCATGTCTCCATGTAAAGCTTACCCTCTGCAAGGTTGTGCATAGTGCTTGAAGCTCTGATATCTCTCGCTGCTGCCTTAGGACTATATGATCAGATGTTTGCACTCTCATTTCAAGCTCTTGTAAGCTATCACTTCCTTCATCCACGTCTGTAACATAGATGAGAACACACTTAGAAAACTACAAGCATTGTCTATGAAAGATAAATTACATTCCTGAATAATAACTTTCAAAAACAAGGCACTGAGTCACTGATGTGGTCTGTTAAATCATCATGCAACAAAAAGCAGCAAGTCTCAAGAATACGTACGTTTTTCAGAGTTCTCAAAAGAACTGAATTCACTATCTTTTTCTTCTTTCTTTTCTCAACAAAGATGCATGATAGCATAATCATTAGTGCATACTAACTCCTACACAGTACTCAGTGGTTTTAATTAAGATAATAAATATATATTTTGTTAAGAATGAAAGAAGTTAGGCAGATGTGTAAAGCTTTACCCTGAACTTAATTTCCCAAGTGAACAAATTATTGTTATCTAAATTACTTTCTGTAATTTTTCTTTTCTAGCTGCCCTCAGTGCACTTGGATTTTCTTAAAAGAAATCTATCCTCTTTTCTGTATGACTAGATTACTGCTAAATCATTGAATATAAATTATTGTTCTATAAAATACAGGCTTCCAGGAGAAACTGTTTCTTTTAAATAGTTTCATATACTTGACACCAGACACTTAGTTCTACATTTGTCACTAACAGCTGCACACTTTAAAGAGGATTTTGTAGCGAATTTTCGACAGTAGCATCAAATTAATTTAGGTACCTGATATTTGATTCTGAACTTCACATACCATACGTACAAATGGCATTATGAGACTAAACATGCACTTAAGTTTGATAAGTACAAGGGACAATGTCAAAAAGACCAGATAAATGACTTAAAAAGGGAACTTTCAGCTCAACAGCAGACATTTACAAGGGCAAATTCAGAGTCAACATGCTATGTGAAAGCGAACGGATTTTTAAAAAATAAGCCTGTCTTGTCAAACTATTACTAGATGTGTGGATGAAATTGAAAGATAAATTGAAGATAATTTTTAAAAAGTTGCATCTGAGTTTATATTTTATTTTCTGGCTTTGAATGAATGTGCAGGTATGTTGAATACCACCCAAGTGGCAATTTATGGAAACATTGTCTGCTTTTTTTTCTGTATTTGCTATGCCATTCTCCATAGACGTAAGTTCACTACTTGAACATTTGCAAACGGAATGCTGTGAAATGCAATAGCATGCACAGTTAAAAGAGAAATTTAATCAGGCTGGTTTGGAAGAGCTCTATAAAATATATCTGGACAAGAATAAGTATCCATCAATTTACAAAGATACTTTAAAAATGATTTCATCATCTGGAAACACTTGTATGTGTGAACAGCTTTTTAGTCAGATGAATTACATCAAATCACAAATGAGAACATGAATAACTGATGTTCATCTGGAAAACTCTTTGCATGTAGCAACAACTTCAGTTGACATCAACGCTGACTCACTCAGTTCAGTCAAACAAAGCCAGACATCGCACTAACATAGTGTTCTATTAAATAGTGTAATAAATTTTCTTTCCTCAGATTTGTTTTATTTTATTTAAAAAATAAATTAATACTTCTTGCTTGTTTTGATTCACAAAACAAAAATTGGTGATGCGACCCACGGGGGAGGTCCCCTTTCAAAAATTTCGCCTACCTGCCGAAAAGGTTCGCCAACCCTGTTTTAGTGCTCTAACTTAAAGAGCCGCATTTCATATCCTCACCACTGCTAAAGTATTATTTTAGGCTTGATGAGGGAAACAGAGATGTGAAAAAAATGAATTTACTTCTCCAAATGACATTACAAGCTTATTAGAAGTGGCTCAGTGAATTTCTGTATACTGTCTAAAATGTAAAATTTGAAAGAAAACTCAGGTGCTACAGTTTCTTTTCATGCCTTCTATCACTGTCACCAATCTTTATGATCTACAGTATGTGTGTGTGTGTGTGTGTGTGTGTGTGTGTGTGTGTGTGTGTGTGTGTGTGTGTGCGCGCGCGCGCGGGCCGGGGTGGGGGGGTGGGGTGGGGGGGGGGGGTGCTAAGTATATACGTGAGAAGTGTATGTGGTTGTTGCAACTGTATCAGGCCAGTTTTGAACATAAGTCTTTAAAATGTGCTATCACAAAACCCTTTTTCTATTTCTGTGTAACACCTCTGTCACAGTACATCATCTGCATGAAAGGTATATTTTCAGCACTTCACAAAAAGTTTTCATCCCTACCTGGACACTGGTCACTGAAGGTAGGTGAGCTCATCTTATGTGTGTTAGTGTGGTGTGGTGGCTGCACTGGCTATTCAGTGATTTAACAAGTCACCAGCTGACAAGAGTTCACTAGCTGGTAATGGGTGACTTTTCATCAATTTTGACTGAGCGTATTCTTCGAGACTCAGTGTCAGAATTTAAAAGATTTGTGATTGATATTGTTGCTGAACACAGTACATCAGAAATACACACAAAAGGATGAGACAAAGTTGTAAGTCCCACAAGAAATGGTGGTGGCTGGGCACCTTTGCCATGTATTGCCTCAGTCCAGAATACTTCACATTGACTGTCTTGTTTTTCCATTACCGCTGAAACCTAGCAGTAATTGTGTCATAATAGCACAGTGAAGCTAAATGCTGCAAGTTGTGTTGGCAACACAGATTGTGATTATGTTAGCAGTTCCTCTCTCACATCTCCCCTCCCCACTATGACCTAAAATCTGCCACCACTCATGTTGTGAACCATTAGTCTATTGTGCTATTTATGACTCGTCCAGTTACATAAAATGACCTAAAATATCCCCTAGATCTCCCACCACCCATGTTGCAAACCATTTGTCTTTTGTGCTATTTATGACTCGTCCAGTTACATCAAATGTCAATAGGAAGAAAATGGGACAAAGTCAAGCGAGATGTTGAGTATGAACTTATAATCGAGGTAAACCTTAAAGGAAGAAATGTAAAATTGGGAAATTTTTAGCTCTGATCTTATGGGTTTTTCACAGGGGCTATGAATTTATGGTGTAGAATCTTGAAAAATGTAAAATTGGAGAACGTAAAATTGAAGTTCCACTGTAGTATTAAAGGTGATCTGGAGGAATTTGGTGCAGCAGTAGCACACACTCATGTAGAGTTTGTGAACATTTTCCAGTGCCTCGACCAATACTTCACTTGCATTACTAACATAGGTACCAACACAACACAAGTAAAATTTTATCAACACCAATCTCTGAGCCAAGGACAATGCATCTCACCCTTGTATTAGTGGTGGGGTTGTTTGGGGGAGGAGATCAGACAGCGAGGTCATCGGTCTCATCGGATTAGGGAAGGAAGTTCGCTGTGCCCTTTCAAAGGAACCATCCTGGCATTTGCCTGGAGCAATTTAGGGAAATCACAGAAAGCCTAAATTAGGATGGCCGGATGCAGGATTGAACCATCATCCTCCCGAATGCGAGTCCAGTGTGCTAACAACTGCGACACCTCGCTCTGTGTCCTTGTATTAGCATCTACTGCTTTGTCTATGTGCAGCAGGACCAATTCCTTGGAACAGGTGAAATCAAGAAAAATGTTTCCTCAATGCATAATTTTGGCAATGTTTCTGTTCTGGCATAACCACAATTGCCAGAACGAAGACGAAAATTGAAAGGCCAGAGAAGGCAGTGAAACAATGTCAGCCAGTGGTGCACTGATTAGGGCTGTGCCACACCGGGAGTGACCTGTGCAAGAACTGAATATAAGTGCCCCCCTGCCAACCTATGCTGCTCAGATTGGCTCAGTTTACAGACATTAGTGGACAGTATACGCACGGTTGTAGACTGGCACTCACAGATCATTTATCAGTGATGTGTGTCAACTAGCAGGAATATTGTGTATAGGAAGAACTTAGACTTACATTGTATGTAGCCCATCATTTGTGACACCTTTATAAATACAAGTTAAGTACTGTCAATTTGCTTTATAGAAATAAAACTACTAATGTTATTTGCCTGAATTGTTATATGGCATTCTGAGAACATGGCATCCCTTAGGCACCCTATACGAGACAAGTGGGCAAGACCCAACAACTGGTGACGAGTATCCACCAACATCCGTGCCTTCTTGATGGCCACAAAATTTCGTGTATTTTGTGCAGGTGCCTTAATTCTTTCTTGTCTTTACTTTGCAGGGGTGCTTATTGCTATAACAGTTCTTTGTTGTATATGCTGATTCGTGTTTTCAGGTGGGCGTTGGAGATAAATTCTTTGATTTTGTCATTATTTAGATTGCCTGCCTTATCTATTTGTTACTTTTGTGTCTCCCAACATGACCATCCCACCTGTCCCACCCTGAGCTCAGACACCACTGCTGCAAGCATTAGATGCCACACAGCTAATGCAGATGTTTCAGTTTTAGACACAGCAAATATCAGCACTACTCAACATGGTGCAGCAGCTACTCACCAATGCTTCATGCCCAACAGAACAAGCACTGCCTACTACAGCTGCTATACCACCTTTTCAATAGTTTAGAGAACAAGATGAGGAATGACCACAGTGATTGTCTCAGTTTGACACCCACATCATTGCCCACAACATCCCAGGTACTGTGAAACTTCCATATCTATTATCCATGGTAGGAAGCGCAGTGTTCAGATTAATTCAAAAACTCTTTCCTAATGCCACTCTGAGTGAACTGCCATACAACCAAGTAATACAGTCTGTAACTAACTCTTATGACCAACAAGTGAATGTGGTAGCAGCAAAATATCAATTCTTTAATTGCAAAGAATGATCAGAACAAACTTATCACAAATGGGTAACAGATTTGCAGGGTATGACAAGGAAATGCAAATTTAAATGTGCTTGCGGTGCTTAACATTCAGATGTTATGTTACATGATGTAATTGTGTACAACGTGCCTGATGTCAAAATCAGAGAACAGATTTTAAAACAGTCCGATCCATCATTTCAGCAGGTAGTGCTAATATTAGATCAGTATGATTCCAGTGCCCTGTTGGCTCATACATATGAGCAGCCAGCTATTTTCCAGGTAGACTCCCTTGTCTGTGCATGTGCCATTCCGCACCGGTGGCAAGCGCTGGCCACACCGAGTACACAACCTTCCATGCCGCATAAGCAGTTTGCTGAACAGGTGAATAGAATTAAATCTTGCCATAAGTGTTATTCACAACACAAATGCCAAGACTGGCCTTCCCCACAAGCTCAGTGTTTCACCTGTGGTAGGAAAGAACATGTACAATCTGTATGTTTGCAACGGAACAATCATAAAAATTTGGCTCACTCACAAAAATCTAATTACAAGGCCCAAGTTATTAATGCAGTATATTCCAAGTCTGCAACAGGCATTAGCAAACCTAGCAAGTGTGCAGTTTCTTCAGTGATACACCCATCAAACAAACTCTTTGTTCATTAACTTATTTGTGGGAAACATGTGAAATTTCGTTTAGACACAGGTGCCTCTGTCACACTGCTTAATCATCACACACATATGAACTGTTAGGCTCCCCACGCCCATCTAAAACCAGCATGCAACTAACAGCTTGTAATGGACAAGACATTACCGTTCTCGGAAATGTACTTTGCCTGCCATGTATTGCTTGCATACGCAGAACAGTGACTTTTACAGTGCTACAATCATACAATCACGTGAGTGTGAGAACATATTTGGTCTTGATTCTTTTGACATGTTTGGCTTTAACACTCAGGACAATGTGTTGTCAGTGTCAGCATTCAATGCAAAAGACAGTGTAGCTAGGTTGCTAAAAGAATTCCCAGAACTCTTTTCTGAAGATTTAGGCAAAGCTAACAATTTTGTTGCACGTATTACTCTGAAAGACAGTGCTCAGCCGAAATTTTACCAGGCCAGAACTGTTCCCATTGCATTACAGGACAAAGTTGTGGCTGAACTTAAAGAATTGCAGGATAGCAGAGTTATTTGCATCCATATCAGCCAGTCAATGGGTAAGTCCACTGGTTTTGCTCCCCAGACCTGTCTCCTTTGTTTGGACAGATGAGTGTCAAGTAGCTTTTCAAAAACTTAAAAAGATGCATTGCTAAGTGAGCAAGGCTTAGTTCACTTTGATCCTAAACGAGTTGTATTGGAAGTTGACGTTTCCTCTTACGGAATCAGTGCAGTGCTTTCACACAGAATTGGTGATAAAGACAGACCTATTGCTTCTGCATGAGAAGTGTTGTCCAAAGCTCAGTGTAACTATTCACAAATGGAAAAAAGAGGCTTTGGCTATTGTGTATGGTGTTGGTGACACCAAATTCCAGCACCATTTGTATGGCAGAAAATTCTAATTAGTATTGGATCATAAGCATTTTCAGTCCTTGTTTAATCCAACAAAACCAGTTCCTGTACAAACTGCCCATAAATTGCAAAGATGGCCTTTGTTGTTGCCTCAGTATCAGTACGAGACTGTGTATAGTCCAGCAGCTCAACATGGTAATGCTGACATGCTTTCACACCTTCTGATTGACCCTGGCACAGACTTTGACACCTCTGCTGCATCTTGTTGTCACATTGATGTTCAGGATTCTGAATTGCTTCAATCCTTTCTGCTGAACTGTAGGAAAATTCACAGGCCATGAAAGCTGATCCAGATCTGAACATTTTGCTCAACTTCATTTGCACATCTTGGCCTGTAGCATGCCGATACTTTGCATGTCAGCATAGTCTCACCGTACAGAAAGATGTGATTCTTGTCCAGAATAACAGTACCCTGTCACGGGTGTTGATCCCAAAAACTTTGCAAAAAGAAGTGTTGCAGTTACTTCACCAAGGACACTGGGGGATTGTTCGTATGAAACAGTTAGCATGTCAACACTGTACTTGGCAAGGTATGGATGCCCAAATACACTCCTGGAAATTGAAATAAGAACACCGTGAATTCATTGTCCCAGGAAGGGGAAACTTTATTGACACATTCCTGGGGTCAGATACATCACATGATCACACTGACAGAACCACAGGCACATAGACACAGGCAACAGAGCATGCACAATGTCGGCACTAGTACAGTATATATCCACCTTTCGCAGCAATGCAGGCTGCTATTCTCCCATGGAGACGATCGTAGAGATGCTGGATGTAGTCCTGTGGAACGGCTTGCCATGCCATTTCCACCTGGCGCCTCAGTTGGACCAGCGTTCGTGCTGGACTGCAGACCGCGTGAGACGACGCTTCATCCAGTCCCAAACATGCTCAATGGGGGACAGATCCGGAGATCTTGCTGGCCAGGGTAGTTGACTTACACCTTCTAGAGCACGTTGGGTGGCACGGGATACATGCGGACGTGCATTGTCCTGTTGGAACAGCAAGTTCCCTTGCCGGTCTAGGAATGGTACAACGATGGGTTCGATGACGGTTTGGATGTACTGTGCACTATTCAGTGTCCCCTCGACGATCACCAGTGGTGTACGGCCAGTGTAGGAGATCGCTCCCCACACCATGATGCCGGGTGTTTGCCCTGTGTGCCTCGGTCGTATGCAGTCCTGATTGTGGCGCTCACCTGCACGGCGCCAAACACGCATACGACCATCATTGGCACCAAGGCAGAAGCGACTCTCATCGCTGAAGACGACACGTCTCCATTCGTCCCTCCATTCACGCCTGTCGCGACACCACTGGAGGCGGGCTGCACGATGTTGGGGCGTGAGCGGAAGACGGCCTAACGGTGTGCGGGACCGTAGCCCAGCTTCATGGAGACGGTTGCGAATGGTCCTCGCCGATACCCCAGGAGCAACAGTGTCCCTAATTTGCTGGGAAGTGGCGGTGCGGTCCCCTACGGCACTGCGTAGGATCCTACGGTTTTGGCGTGCATCCGTGCGTCGCTGCGGTCCGGTCCCAGGTCGACGGGCACGTGCACCTTCCGCCGACCACTGGCGACAACATCGATGTACTGTGGAGACCTCACGCCCCACGTGTTGAGCAATTCGGCGGTACGTCCACCCGGCCTCCCGCATGCCCACTATACGCCCTCGCTCAAAGTCCGTCAACTGCACAAACGGTTCACGTCCACGCTGTCACGGCATGCTACCAGTGTTAAAGACTGCGATGGAGCTCCGTATGCCACGCAAACTGGCTGACACTGACGGCGGCGGTGCACAAATGCTGCGCAGCTAGCGCCATTCGACGGCCAACACCGCGGTTCCTGGTGTGTCCGCTGTGCCGTGCGTGTGATCATTGCTTGTACAGCCCTCTCGCAGTGTCCGGAGCAAGTATGGTGGGTCTGACACACCGGTGTCAATGTGTTCTTTTTTCCATTTCCAGGAGTGTAGAACAGATGACGTCACAGTGTCACGCATGTGCAAAAAATTAGTCTGCTTCACCACAAAAATTATATGCTTGGTCTAAGTCACAATCGCCATGGCAATATGTACACATAGACTTTGCAGGACCTTTTTGGAACACTCGCTGGTTGATAGTTGTTGAATTATATAGCAACTTTCCTTTTGCTGTGCCAATGAACTCAACAACATCATGTAGCACAATTCAGGTATTGTCATCGATTTTTTGCCTAGAAGGTTTACTAGGTGACTAGTGCACCATTCCATCCACAAATGGAAAAGCAGAACATATTGTCAGGACATTCCAGCAGGAGATGGCCAAACTCCACTCCATACACACCAGGGATCAATCATTGCAGCTCTTTCTCGCCTCGTATCATTCACACCCATGAGAGGGACCATCACTGGTGGAATTGCTTCACGGTCACTGCTATAAGACACTGCTCCACCTGCTCCACCCTCCTCAGTATCCAGCGCTGAAGGAAGGCCAAAGTCTCACTTCGCGCCGCATGATATTGTCCTTTACAGGGTTTTTAGCAGCAGCATATGGTGGGCAGGAGGTGAGATCATCCACCGACTTGGTGCTTACCAATATCATCTTTCAGATCCAAATGGCTTCCAGCACTGCCATCAAAATCAACTTCACCTCTGTCATGTACACAACGATCTTTCAGTCTCTCTTGCCTCAGATTTGCGGATCCAGAGGACAGCATGGCCACAGCAACTGTCAGAGGGTGTCATCATGACACCGCGTGATGACCTCATGCAGACTGAGCCTTCACTTCCTCCACCTCCTCTCGACCTACTGATAGAGCTGGACCCACCCACACTGCAGCAATCGCTGCCTTCTTCATCTGGTTCATGGTAGCAGGAGGTGGACACACACTCTTCTGGTTGTTTTCCGGGGGATGTTTAGGTGGTGAAACGACGTTAGAAAATGGTGCACTGATTAGGACTGCGCCGCACCATGATCACCTCAGTGAGAAGTGGATATAAGTACCACTCCTGCCAGCCTCAGCTGCTCAGATCAGCTCTGTATACAGACATTAGTGGACAGTATAGGCACAGTTGCAGACTGGCACTTGCAGATCAATTATCAGTGACATGTGTCAACTTGCAGGAACATTGTGTATAGCAAGAACTTGGACTTACGTTGTATGTCACCCATCATTTATGACACCTTTGTAAACACAAGTCAAGTCAAGTATTGTCAATTTGCTTTATAGAAATAAAGCAACAAATTTCATTTGCTTGAATAGTTGTATAGCATTCCGAGAATAAAGCATCCCGGTAGCACCCCATAGGAGACGGGTGGGCAAGAGCCAACAGTTTCAATTAAGTCCATACTTCTTGCCATAAAGATGGGTTTCTGATAAGCCAGTGTTTATTGTTAGAGCTGTCATACACTAGGACTCAGTCCAATTGCAATTTTTTTTAAATTATTAATTGATGCTTTGTTCTGACTTACTTATTGTAAACTGATTTCAGACTGCTAAACAAAACATACTATTTCCATGAATTATTCTGTACAATAATGCCAAATTAATAACAGAATTTCGAATAATTTTGTACATGAATAAATTTTCACTCTGCAGCAAAGAGTGCACTTATCCGAAAATTCCTAGTGGATCAAAACTGTCTGTCAGACCACTATTTGAATCTGGAACCTTTGACTTTTGTGGGCAAATGCTCTGCCAGCTATGCCATCCAAGCCTGCATACTCAGTTGATAGATCATTTGTCTGCAAAAGGTAACAGTGCTCAGTTCAAGTTCCTGTTCAGCACACAGTTCTAATCTGTCAGAAGTTTTTTTAAATGCTGGCAAACAAAATTAAATAATATGAGTAAAAACTTGACACATGATAAGGCAGGTTAAACAGTATAAATACACACTTAAAATTTAAAGGAGTTTATTCACAACATTCTGGCAAGGAATTGGTGGGAACAGCCAGTTATTGTCTTGTATTCAACAAATGTAGAAACAGCAAACAAGAAAGTGGAAGGCTTTCATGATCTTAACAGATAAACTGACACTGAAGTATTTGTGACACTCCCATGTTTGGATTAAGTGAGGACTGACATCCATTTTATTTATTTAATTACTCTTCTTCCCCAAAGATACAACCTACACATCTTCCCACATGCTAATGTCTCCCTTTTTTCTCCTTCATTTCATTTCTTTCTATTCATTGTACTTTATTTGCATTACTCTTACTAAATGGCATTCCTCTTCCACTGCTAATCCTAATTCATCTCTACTTCTCACCCTATATGTCCCTTCTATAACCTCTCAAATGATGCACTTTGTTTACTTCTGTACTATCTTTGACCTCCTATTTTATCTTTGACCTCCTATTTGCCTTCCTTCCTTCTCATACAAGGTGGGTCCCTCTTAGCTGGGGTCTTGAATGACCTACCTTCTTGTCCAAACTCTTCCCAGCCATTCTCTTTCCTCTCTGAAGAAGGAATCTATTGTTCCAAAAGCTATAGACTTGTGATCTACTTAATGCATTTACACTGAGAATACTGGAAGTTAAACAGCCTGAAGATAACAACTTGCTAGCCTTTCAGTCTCTTTGTGATTTCTACAGCCTTGTGGAGAGAATTTTTCTTTTTACAAAATCATTTACTGTAGTATGATGTACAAACTAAATCTATGCAGGTTTTCATAATCGAAGCAGTAAAGTAGCTTACCAATCCTCTCAGTTCCGAGCAAGGCTTGGACTCTATTCAGTGTGCGAGTTAGTTCCTCCTCGTGAGAAGCCCGCAGAGACTGCTCGTGTTGCAGTAGCTTTGTCAGTCTCTCAGACTCAGCTTGTTGCATTGCTTGACCCTCTGTCAGCAAGCGTATGTGTGCCTCTAGATGACGAACTTCCTCCGCCTAAAGCATCATTGTTAGATTCCTTTTATGTTTACACTTATATCGCTATATTTAAAAGAATAAACCATGAAACTAAAATTTTAATTTTAATTAGGAGAGTCCATTATTTAAAGATGAGTAAATTTGTGTAATATATAATAAAGCAAGGTAGTTTTACTTTACACTTATCTCTCTCACACACACACTAGTGTTGATTCCATCAGTATGTCTCACATTTGGAAGACTATCAGTCTGAGCAGCAGCATCCACAGTAGTGACACCAGACGGTGCCGAAAAGACACGCCGTGTGACGCGTGGCCGAGGATACGGTGGCAGAGAGCGACTGGGAGTGGAGCCGGTGTGCGATTGAGGACGGCGTAATGAGGCAGCTCGCACAAGTGAAGAGCCACCTGCAGACGATTCGCGGCTGGCCGACAGGCTTCGTACTAACTGAGCTCGGCCAGAAGCTGTCGATGGGATCTGGAGGATGGTGAATAAAATTTGCAGTTCCATCATCTACATATTTTTAATTTACATTAGGAAGTGGTCTGAATTTTATAATGAAGTGCCACGATAAAACTATGAAACAATACAGCATGCATTTACAAAAAGTGGAGACTATAATCCTTGCAATCCTCAGACGTATTATTCTTCAAAGATCACACACTCAAAATTATAATTAATCAGCTGGGTAAATACAAGTCTTTTAGGAAGGTTATAAGTTTATCTATTCAGAAAAAGAGCTCCTGTGAAGCATTTTAGCTCATAAATATGTGGACAACAACAACTTTAGATGTAGATGGGTAGAATGCAGTGGAAGTAATCCTGAACCAAAAATACATACAAAAACACTTTGTAACAGGGCCCAGAGGAAGAAGTAGTTAAGAGATTAGCATCTCATTTAAATCAAGATGATCAGATACGGTGCATCAGTGTAGTCGAGAAGGTTATAGTATGAATTTCACCTCAGCTTAGTAGCATAGTAACTACTTAGTCATATTATTATGTTATAGTCATATTATTATATGTGTAGAAAATCTAAGTCAAGGAGGCCAGGTGGAGATCTAAGCCCCACTCCTTACAATAAAAGGCTGGTGTCTTTTCCACTACAAAGACTTGTACAGCATAGCATTTAACTAGTTGCTATGAGTTGATATTACCTGAGAGGTTTGTGAATGAATTTATTCTTTGAGAAGCATTCTTTGTGAAGTTTTCAATACGGTGAAATAATGCATATAAAGATACTGAAAACATATGCTGCTGCTGATAATGACAATGTCAAAATGCAACTGGAAGTAAACCACACCAAGAGAATAAGTCTTGGCATAGATTGAAAGGAACAATAAAGATCAATTTAAAAGGAGCCTGAAAGACTTACTAGTGGTCAACTCCTTCTACTCCACTGACGAAATTTTTAATAGAAACAAATGATGTATTGTATATACTCATACTATTAGTATTGTTATTTCAGCTAAAAACATGATGTATTGTATATACTCATACTATTAATATTGTTATTTCAGCTTAAAAAAAAATAAAAAAAATTGACATGTTCCACATCCACGAGGATCTCCTCAGCACGGATCTATGGAACGAAAAACTAATCTAATCTAATCTAATCTCTAATCTCAACCCATCAGTGGGAATCAAAAGATTTCAAAATGCCATACAATGCCAAATAAAACAGTGATAAATGTACCTAACAAATTAACAATGGTTTTAATGGTACTAAATGCCAAATAAAAAGCTAGCAATCCAATTATCTTTCATTATTTCAATCTTTTTCTTCACTTCATTCATCAGACTCTGCAGAACATGTCATTAATGGGAATGTTCTGGGACGAATGAACCAATGTATACCTTAAAAAAGAGAAATTGATATAATTAACTAACTGTGTGTAGTAGGTCAAAAACATGCATTGGGATGGAAAATCTAAAATGCCAACACAGATGTCTTGCCGTGTAGGCTCAGCAAATATATGCCACTGATTGAATCATGAATGGACTGCAGAAAGCATTGAAGAGAACATGTCACTTCATTTCAGAAATTGATCCACCAGTAATTTACATCCCCAGCATGAGGCTATGGAAAAACACATCCTGCTTTTTGTTGTTGCACCAAACTTATGTGCAATGGAGAAATAAAAGGGAAATAAGCAAAGATACAAGTGGATGAAGGGAAGTTGCATTGTCTAAAGAGTAGGAGTCAGATTATAATATTAAAATGTGACAGTGTAAATGTTTATGAAAGTACCAATTTTTAATTGTGAAACTTATTAGTCACATGTGAGATCAGCAGTTTATCAGCACTGTTTTTCACCAACCAGTTTCTAGATGACGACTGGGGATGGAGTGCACTGGATGAACGAATTTGAAGCAATGTTGCATGTAAGAGACCATTGGTCACTTCTGCCAAGAACAATATCTGATTCCAGAGGGCAAAGAAATCCCCAGTGAGCACAATGGAGAACTGGAAATGTGTTATTTGTTCATTCCTATTCATACTTGTATATGACTAATGTATGCTGGCTTATAGACCTCAAACAGTCTTGTGGCAGCTGTATGTAAGAGATGCTGCAGTCTGCAGAAGGCACTGTGAGTTTTGGCAAATGTTTTCACTATATGGAAATTGGTCATTTCAGAACAACTGTATGAGAAAATTTACTGTTCGTCCATCATGTTAATAAGGGCAAGATAATCAACTGTGTCTTCCAAGATGAAAATTCTCTAGTTATCTATGACTGCTTGGCATGAAAAACATTCAGTGAGTATATTTATTTAGACAGCAGTGAAGAGGTTCTGAATTGTATTGTATTGATAATCTCTGAGCTCACCTAGAAGCACATAATGGCAGGGAAACATCCAGACCAATTGGACAATACACACATGTGTGGCTTATTTTGATGTCTCCAGGACTTGCAGTAGTTGCTACAAGGGCCCTTTGAGGTGTCAGACATTATTGAGATGGAGGTGACTAGTGTTTAGGTGTTTTATTCCAAATTCTTAGTTAAATTCATTGTTACTTAAATCACTCAGAGAAGTTTGAATCATATTGTGCAAAAAAGGGTGTTGCTGACCTTTGCAGGTGGCGACTGTGTGCGACGGCGAGAGCGCCTGGGCAGGGTGGCATAGGTGGCAAGCACATGACGTGCCTCTGCAGTACACGTAGCAGTAGAGCCCACCAGCGATGGCGGTTGGCCTCGTGGTGATGTGGCAGGTGGTGCACCAGCAGCCTTGGTCGCACCCAGCGATGGTGGGCCAGAGCCAGCCGCAGATGTTGGTGTAGGTGCTGGTGTTGGTGTTGCACTCCGTCTGTGAAGTGTATTCTATCAGAGTACAAGTAACTATACAATTTTATACATGTACTGAATGAAAACATACCATCTTACCACTGTGTCAAAGAAGAACATGTAACTGCAAGATTGAACATCATTTGAAATGTGACAGATATCCAGATGATAGTCCCATTCTCATCAAGCCCTTTCTAGCAGATACAGCACGACATTCTCTCCATGATAATATATTCCAGTACACATCATAATCGAGTGTCTTGGATTGCTGCACATCCCATCTGATAGACTGCTGACATACACATGGTATAGGAGCAGTCATATGACACTTCACTGGGGCACTTCTAACAGTACCTTCATCTCTCAGAGACACTTGTCATCATGGAAAGTGTACTGGGTGTATTATTCAAAAAGTGTTCAAGCCTGTCACATATCTGAGAACCTATTCCATATGCTCGGACATCTGTTACCAATCTACAGTGCTGTAGATTATTGGAAATCTAGGAATACAGAACCTGCCTATTTATCTGGGTCCATGTTTCACATGATTTTGTGTGTGAAAAGGGGAAGCTGTACTTCAGATAAATGATGCTTTCTAAATCCATGCAGAAATTCTAAGAACTGCTATCTCCTACTCCCCTGTACACAACCTTATCAAGCTGCAAAATAGAATGGGTGCAAAACCATGGTGCGTGGACTCAATCGCCATATGCCCTTCCCCCTCTCACCAATAACACACAAATTTGGCAAATATAATTCAAAATTCATAGGGGTTGCTACATCCCTCCCAGCACTACTTATTAACCACAGCCTACACCTTTGTCCACTTGCTGAGACTATAATGAATTTGATATGGCAGAATGATAACAGTATGTCTGATATTTTATGATTTACATATGGCTCCAACCACATCAGTTGGAATTACAACATGTCATTTATCGCAGTAGAAGAAAATGAATGAAGTTTTCGTCAACACCAGCCAATATACAGAGAAAGAAGTAAAATATTCTTTGACAAACTGACAGGCCTGTCTAACTGGGAACATGGAACTACAGTGGCTCAAACCTACAACTACCATCCAATTTTAGTGCATATTTGGGTGGTTTATTACATACATCTAGACCACGGTGTAAATGCTTGCTAGTATCGCAGGCAAAAACCCCTCACTGTGACTGTGTAAGGGCCAAATAAATGAATGAACCATTTTATTTAAAAAAATTACAACAATGTATTTTCACAGAAACATTGCTTCCACAATTTGAAACATGACACTCCATTAATATGAAGCTGCTTTGCTGTTTGCAAAGGAGGCAGTAAAGGTGGTTGAAGGAAGTGCTCTTACAACATGGCAATGGCAGCCTCATGCCATGACTGACTGCAAAGTTGACAGCACTAGGGTTCATTGTTGTGCCATACCCACCATATTCACCAGATCTTGCTCCATCTGACTATGTTTTATTTGATAACATGAAGGTTGTGCTGTGAGGTAAGACGTTCAGCAAGAATGAAGAATTGCACACAGATGTCCATGAGAGGGTATGTAGTAAACCCACATAGTGGTTTCATGATGCAATAATGAAGTTTCCAGGAACGTAATAGCAGTGTACTGATGTTGGTGGAGAGTTTATTGAGAGATACCATGTAAACTGACTCATGTTCATTAATAAATAAGGAACAAAAAAATAGTACTGTGAATCATTTGTGAACACCCCTCCTACTTGAGCAATTAACTGAACATTTTCAATGTTTTACAAGTTATCATTGATCTTCCTTGACTATTCCTTTTATTACACTCATAAACTTATTGCAAAATTGTTGATGAGCTCATTTCAGTGCTCAATTTACTGCATTTCTCTCTTGTTTGTAAATTGGATGATTCTGCTCCATTGATTGGTGGAGATTCTTAAAATAAGCATCTTGTCTTTTCTTTAAAACCTTATATAATTCTGATGTACAACTTTTTAAACTCTTTACAACTTCTTTTTCTATTTTCCTAAGGCTTCTTCAGCTACTTTCTTAACTGCAATTTCTAACATTATTTTGTCAAAAACTGACATTTTGAGCCAATGGCTGTGTACAAAATATAGGTTGACCCCTGCATAGAAGCAGTCTGCACTGGAACATAATGGCATGGAGTTTTCATCATAAATAATCAAAACATCTTTCCTTTAATAATTTGTTTACATCGCTTAAAATCATTGTGAAGTACAATTATAGCTAAAAAGATATTGTCTCACATCTTGTGTTGATTGTAGGGCACCACCACCCCATGGAAATTTCATCAGTTAAGAAACCAAAGGGTGAAAGCTAATGTGAACTAGCCATCTGAAGATGAACCCATCGGTTAAAAACCAGTAATGGTGCTATTTAAATAAATAAATAGCACTGTAAAAAGTGGCTGGTTGCTTTTATCTTCTATGTAAGAGTACACCTACATGCAATTTCTATATTTTTCCGTTCCTTCTCTATTTCCTCCATTTTATTCATCAAGTGACTTAAGATGCTTTGCTATGGACAGGGTTTCTCCTTTCAAGTTATTCATGTTGTCAGCTGTTCTTGAATAAAATTTTTACTAAAAAGAGTTGTGGAAAACCTTGTTTAATAACTCTGCTTCTGTGGTATGCTTGTCCATAACATTACTATTTCTATTGTGGAGCGAAGATCTTGATTGTGCCCTGCTGTTGGCATATACTATCCACTTGAAAGTATCCATACACCCCAATGTACTGCAGAGTTGGCCGTGAGACACCATGAGAGGTGGATCTGCCAGTATAAAAGGGAAGTGGCAGTAGTGTGTTCTCAGTAGAGAAACAGTGACAGGAGAACAGGTTTGTCACGAGTGTCCTGTGGCTTCGAATGTGGAATAGTCATCGGATGTCACCGAAATAACAAATCCGTCAGGGACAAATCGACCTGTCTAAAGCTGTCTAAGTCCAACACTAGTGATGTGATTGTCAAGTGGAAAGGTGAAAGAACAACTAGAGCAAAACGAAGACCAGGCAGACCTCAAATACAGACAGAAACAATGCCCTGCATTGTGCAAGGTGGTTGTAAGAAACTACATAAAATACGAGGGAGGAATTAAATTGTTCACAAGTTCTGTTCGGCCATGAGCAGCCCAGCTAGTACAATGACTGTGCATAGGGAGTTAAAAAGAACGGCACATGGTTGAGCAGCTCCTCACAAGCTACACATTTCTGTAGTCAGTGGTAACCGATGCTCAGTGTGGTGTAAAGAGTGAAACCACTGGAAAGGATGACTGCAAATGAGTGATTTAGCGTGATGAACCACACTGCGCCTCCAGGCAATCCCACAGAAGGGAAATGCATAGATAATGTTACCTACCATCACTTTGCAGTGCAGCAGGGAAATACAGAAGAGGTGTTTGTTACACTATGTCAGTGTTTCTCATATAGTCAGGGTTTGGTCCCCACATTGTGCCTAAGAAAACGCTAAATGCTGAAGGATACAAACACTTTTACAGCATTGTGAACAGTATACAGAACAGGAACAGTAAGGAGACAATGACCGATCGTATCTGCATGACAATCCACCCTGTCATAAAGCAGCATATCTGAGGCAGTGGTTTGTGGGCAGTAACATTCTCGAAATGGTGTAGCCCACTCAGTGTCCTGACCTGAACCCAATGGAAATGTTCTGAAAAACTTAAAACGTCAACTTCACTTCAGACAGTGTCCTGCTTCACTACCTTTCCGAATTTCAACTCTCAGGAGGAACGGGTACCCATCCCTCCACAGACGTTCAGACAGGGCCGGTGCAAGGCACAAGCGAAAAGTGCGGCCACACGGGGTGGCACTTTCCGAGGGGTGGCAAACTTGCCGCCCCCTATCCCCCCTTTTTTTTCCTATTTAGGACAAACTGAACATTCATGCCCAAGAGGGGATTCGAAACCAAACCTCTGAGGGAGCGGCTTCGGGAACTGTGGCATGGTGCCTCGACTACCTGCCGGCCGCCCCTGTTGAACAAGGGGAGGAAAGTAGACTAATTTCTTCCTTGCCACTGTGGCCGCACCGTTGTGCTTATGCCAGAGGAACAGAGAGATGGAAGCAGTCTGGCGTACAGCTGTATAAGCCAGTATTCTTACGAGTGGAGCGCTGCCAGCCTGTTACGTACCGTGCGTTGACTCTCAATTAATTTTGCAGAAGACAAAATCTAATTTGGAAATTCGAATGCAATATTCGATTCTACGGTTACATGTTAAGTCTGAAGCAATTTTGTTAAGCCCTTCAATGGCAGTTTCTGAGTGTTTTATTCTACCCGTGTTATGGGGGAAAAAAAGGGTTGAACATTACCACAGCCAAACATGTCCAACACCTACAATGACTAGAAGTATTCCGAATGGGTAAATACGCTGTGAGTAATTACAAGGGATAAAGACATTGCTAATAATCCTGGTTGGGTTTTGACATATTTTTGAAAATTTTTGCTATCTATTTCAGAGCGATAGTCGGACACTTTGGTTTTTGAGCCACAAAACACCTGTCTCCGCCTGCATGAGCAACAATTAAACTCTGATCGGCACTTTTGTTTGACAATACTACTCGCACACTAGACGTAAGCACATATTAAAAGCTTTGAGACTGGCCAGTCAGTGGCCGAAACCTAGGTAGATCTGAAAAGTAAAAACAAAAATTGCGATTGACAGCTGACATTTCCTACAGATTTGTTTAAATAAAATTCTACAAACGTTTCGTAAAAAAAAAAAAAGAAGAAGAAGAAGAAGAAGAAGAAGAAAACAAAAGAAAATAAAAGGGGAGGGCGGCAATTTAGCAGCTCGCACGTGGCGGCACTTGGGCTTGCGCCGGCCCTTTAGAGTTCGGGCACCTCGACGAATGTGCACCCGGTGGAGTTCGAGCCGTCTTAAAAGTGAAGGGTGAACAGACGCCGTATTAAGTCTACTAATACACTCCTGGAAATTTAAATAAGAACACCGTGAATTCATTGTCCCAGGAAGGGGAAACTTTATTGACACATTCCTAGGGTTAGATACATCACATGACCACACTGACAGAACCACAGGCACATAGACACAGGCAACAGAGCATGCACAATGTCGGCACTAGTACAGTGTATATCCACCTTTCGCAGCAATGCAGGTTGCTATTCTCCCATGGAGACGATCGTAGAGATGCTGGATGTAGTCCTGTGGAACGGCTTGCCATGCCATTTCCACCTGGCGCCTCAGTTGGACCAGCGTTCGTGCTGGACGTGCAGACCGCGTGAGACGACGCTTCATCCAGTCCCAAACATGCTCAATGGGGGACAGATCCGGAGATCTTGCTGGCCAGGGTAGTTGACTTACACCTTCTAGAGCACGTTGGGTGGCACGGGATACATGCGGACGTGCATTGTCCTGTTGGAACAGCAAGTTCCCTTGCCGGTCTAGGAATGGTAGAACGATGGGTTCGATGACGGTTTGGATGTACCGTGCACTATTCAGTGTCCCCTCGACGATCACCAGTGGTGTACGGCCAGTGTAGGAGATCGCTCCCCACACCATGATGCCGGGTGTTGGCCCTGTGTGCCTCGGTCGTATGCAGTCCTGATTGTGGCGCTCACCTGCACGGCGCCAAACACGCATACGACCATCATTGGCACCAAGGCAGAAGCGACTCTCATCGCTGAAGACGACACGTCTCCATTCGTCCCTCCATTCACGCCTGTCGCGACACCACTGGAGGCGGGCTGCACGATGTTGGGGCGTGAGCGGAAGACGGCCTAACGGTGTGCGGGACCGTAGCCCAGCTTCATTGAGACGGTTGCGAATGGTCCTCGCCGATACCCCAGGAGCAACAGTGTCCCTAATTTGCTGGGAAGTGGCGGTGCGGTCCCCTACGGCACTGCGTAGGATCCTACGGTCTTGGCGTGCATCCGTGCATCGCTGCGGTCCGGTCCCAGGTCGACGGGCACGTGCACCTTCCGCCGACCACTGGCGACAACATCGATGTACTGTGGAGACCTCACGCCCCACGTGTTGAGCAATTCGGCGGTACGTCCACCCGGCCTCCCGCATGCCCACTATACGCCCTCGCTCAAAGTCCGTCAACTGCACATACGGTTCACGTCCACGCTGTCGCGGCATGCTACCAGTGTTAAAGACTGCGATGGAGCTCCGTATGCCACGGCAAACTGGCTGACACTGACGGCGGCGGTGCACAAATGCTGCGCAGCTAGCGCCATTCGACGGCCAACACCGTGGTTCCTGGTGTGTCCGCTGTGCCGTGCGTGTGATCATTGCTTGTACAGCCCTCTCGCAGTGTCCGGAGCAAGTATGGTGGGTGTAACACACCGGTGTCAATGTGTTTTTTTTTCCATTTCCAGGAGTGTAGATTTCCGGATGCTTTAGATCGGATAGTGTAGTTTACACACGGCCAGAAGCTCTTTGGATTGGACAGTACACGCGTGAAGCAGCGGACGGCAATGAGATGGGGGCAGCTGCGCGCCTACCTGGCGGCGGCGGCGTTGGCCTTGTCCCTGCGGCTGGGCGTGGCGGACGTGCAGCGGCCGAAGGCGGCGACGGGTGTGGTGCGCGCGGAGGTGGAGGCGGCGGCGCCCCCGCGGCGGCCGGAGCCCCTGGCGGCTGCTGCGGCGCCCGACGAGCCGGCGGCAGGGGCGGCGCGCGCGCGGGAGGCAGCCTGGGGGCGCGGCCGCTGGTGGTGGGGGTGGGGCTGCGGGCCGCCGCTGGAGGCGGAGGAGGCGGCCGAGGCGGGGCGCGCCGCGCGGCCGCGGCCTCTGCTGTCACCGCTGCTGCCGCTGCCGCCGGACCCTGCTCCGCCGCCGGGGCTGCCTTTGCTGTAGCACCACGGGACGCTCAGACACCTCCCCTACAAGCTCGAAAAGCGTTTCATCGCAAAGCCGACAGATGACACCAGTGTCGTGTGTCCGTCCTAAAAACAGAGGTATCAACAAACTGCTTGTCTCGCGCTCCACCAATAAACAGCTATTCGCAAAATTTTGTTGGACCATCTCTAGAGTATCATTTCGTGATCTCGCCCGTCGGCACGGCACGCTACCGTCCCTACTGTGAACGCCGTTATATGCGGGAATTCTGTGGTTACGTTACAAACTTTCATGGATGATGGAGAAGGTTAAACGTATCAATTTGTGGTAAGATATCCTGGTCCGGAAACGAACGAGTCGAAAGTTGTTAGTTCATATATCTTATTACTAACAAGGGAACCTCCCCATCGCACCCCCCTCAGATTTAGTTATAAGTTGGCACAGTGGAGAGGCCTTGAAAAACTGAACACAGATCAATCGAAAAAACTGGAAGAAGTTGTGTGGAACTATGAAAAAAATAAGCAAAATATACAAACTGAGTAGTCCATGCGCAAGATAGGCAACATCAAGGAGTGGGTGAGCTCGGGAGCGCCGTGGTCCCGTGGTTTTCGTGAGCAGCTGCGGACCGAGAGGTCATTGGTTCAAGTCTTCCCTCGAGTGAAAAGTTTAATTTTTTATATGATCAACTTCGCTCTCCAAAATTCTAGGACATGATCAGATTTGCTTGGACATATGAAGGATTTGACGGTCCACACACGGAAAAAACTGAAAACGTTAAAAATAGGACAGAGCACAGGGAAAACTGTGCGACTGTGAAACTGTTGCATTCATTTGTTTCAGTTTATGTGACAAACTCTTATGTTTTCACCACTTTTTTTGGGAGAGATTATCACATCCACAAGAAAACTTAAATCGGGCAAGGCAGAAGAATCTTTTTACCCATTCGTCAAGTGTACAAGTTAGGAAGGTCGACAACATATTCCTGTCATGTGACGCACATACCGTCACTAGTGTCGTATAGAATATATCAGACGTGTTTTCCTGTGGAGGAATCGGTTGACTTATGACCTTGCGATCAAATGTTTTCGGATCCCATTGGAGAGGCACGTCCTTTCGTCTACTAATCGCACGGTTTTGAGGTCCGGTCGCAAAACACAGACACTAAACTTATTACAGTGAACAGAGACGTCAATGAACGAACGGACAGATCATAACTTTGCGATAATAAAGAAAATTAATTTTCACTCGAGGGAAGACTTAAACCAAGGACCTCTCGTTCCGCAGTTGCTCACTGCTAACCACGGGACCACGGCGCTCCTGCGTTTACACTATCCTTGATGTTGCCTATCTTCCGCGTTGACTACTCAGTTTACATATTTTGCTTATTTTTTTCATAGTTCCACACAACTTCCTGTTTGCTCGATTGATCTGTGTTCAGTTTTTCAAGGCCTATCCACTGTGCCAACTTATAACTAAATCTGAGGGGGGTGCGATGGGGAGGTTCCCTTGTAAGTTACGGCAAATGAAACGTTAAAATATTGTTGTATGCTTACAGCCATCAACGTTTTTCTTAATCATGCTTCAGATATGTAGTTTTTATTTCAAAAATCGTTTATAGTCGCAGTCTCTGTACTGTTGTGGTCCGTTAATACGCAGCGCGAGAATGGTTGATGTTGCTTCCTGCTACACGCGCGTGGAACACCATTACAAAGCGGCGAGAAACAAGTTGTTCTTAACTTTTTTAGAACTTTACGGAAATAACCGTCTTCGAAGTTTTCCGAGGGTCTGCATTTAATACAGATAAGTCATTTTAAAAAAACAGGGGGTTGCGTAGCTGAATCGGTTGCTTTGGACAACAGTAATCTAGTACAGTCCACGAATCAGGAACTCAAATCTGGTTATGGTCTTTTTTCGTTCAATACCTAAATCTTTTAAACGTAAAATTTGTCAGATCTTTTCATATAACACATATCTAATGATAATTTTTTATGAAAGATACAGGGCCTCTTGTTTCTGACGTATTGTACACAAAACACCAGTTTTCAATGCAAATATAGTCCGCCCCCATAGCTACGTGGTCAGCGTGACGGATTGCCGTCCTACGGGCCCGGGTTCGATTCCCAGCTGGTTCGGGTGATTTTCTCCGCTCAGGGCCTGGATGGTGTATTGCCTTCATCATCATTACATCCCCGTTCGCCGCGCAAGTGGCCCAATATGGCGTCGAATGTAATAAGACCTGCACCAAGTCGGCCTGACCTGCCTCGTAAGGGGCCTCCCGGCCAATGACGCCCAACGCTCATTTCATTTCCAATGCAAATATAAATTCTTTACTATCGATATTATATAAAGTATTGTCAATAAAGTTAGTTTAAAGCGGGAAAAAATTTTTACGACAAAAATGAAAAATTGGGTACACTTTATTTGGACTATGCCCATTGTTTTATACCATGACATGGTCCCACACGAGTCAGAGTCATCAGCGTCGTAGAAACAAGGTACACAATAGTTTAATTGGTTGGTCGATTTGGGGGATGAGCCCATACAGCGAGGTCATCGATCCCATCGGGTAGGGAAGGATGGGGATGGAAGCCGGCAGTGCTTTTTGAAAGGAACCATCTCGGTATTTGCCTGACGTGATATAGAGAAATCACGAAAAACCTACATCAGGATGACCTGACGCGGGTTTGAACCGTCGTCCTCCTGAATGCGAGTCCAATGTGCTGCGTCACCTCGCTCGGTATAAATAATAATTTTCTGAGCATCGAGCACCATACAAATGCTGCATTTTGCAGCTGCCGCCGTACCATTGCAATATGAACCCACACCACTGATCTGGGGCTAAGTTAAAGGATTTGTCGCGAAAAGTAACACGACATTTTAGGTGCGAGACGTATTGGAACTAATGGACGAAGCTTTCTGTCACAGGTTACTGCCAAACGCTGGTGGGATACACAACGAAAGGCTGTGTCAAAAGAAGAGGGGGAAATGTGGCGCTTGGCTTTCTTCGTCGATTCTGTTGTTGATCGACTCATTATCAACGTCGCAGATGACAGTTTCAGAACTGAAATGAATTTCTCGGATATAGAAGGAGTTAAGAAATTACCAGACGAGTGACACTAATACCTTCAGTGACTTCAGTATTTAACTATACGGTAAAATTCCTGCGATACGCTTTTGCGTCACGCATAGCTCGCTCAGAAAAATTGCGCAGTGTTTAAATTAGGAATTTTCATCACCATTCCTTTTTAATAAAATATTATGCTGGCTAAGAACGAGACCGTGTTATGCTTTCCATCTGGTCCCCTAAGAAGCGTACGGTATAGCTGGAATTTTGCTGAATATTATTCCACTCCTTTTAAAAATCATATGATATTCGAAGCTATATTGTTTCTCAGCTCATCTCTTTCTACACCTTAACTGCAGCTGTTTGAATCACTGCAGGTTAGTTGTACCCCCTGCCTGGCCAATGCTGTCCAAACGACGGTGAAGCTATTGTCCCGTGTTATCGCTCAGACGATGTGCGCGTAACGCACTGCGTAAAACGTATCCTTATTATCGTGCTTGACTGTACTCGAGACAACTTGGCTTCCGCTCCACGTGAAACAAAATCCAATAAGATTACAGCAAACGAGGGAGAACTCATGGTGTAATGTTTTCACAGGTTTATTCTTATGATGAACACAGTATAGTAACCATGACCTCTCAAATGCATACCTTAAGGGGTATGAGTACTTGTTCAGTTGAAGTGAGACATTTTTTCTATCTTTTGCCTGGTAACCGCAAGGTCTAGGGATCGAATTTCGGCAGGACCACGGAATTTTTCTGCCTTTTAATGTAGAATTTATTTCTCAGTGATGTGGAGATTCACCAGACACGAAACGTGGTTCGGATTCCGCGTTGAACAATTGGCCGCCTTTTTCCGATTGCATAATTGACTACGGAGACGCAAGTTGCCAAAGTGACGTCCAATTGAAAAACTTGCACCGGGTCATTATTATTACCAGAAGCTGTACTGTAATACAAACTTTCTCCTTTCTGCTGGTTAAGCTTTCGGGGTATACGGTCGTGGTCCACGGAACTCTTCGTCCAGGAATGCGCTGGATATCGTCAGATACGTTGATCCTCCGTTGGGTCTTGTCGACTGATCTGTCCGACGTCTGAGAGCGACATATACCGGGTGGTCCACTGATAGTGACCGTGGCCAAGTATCTCACGAAATAAGCATCAAACGAAAACACTACAAAGAACGAAACTCGTCTAGCTTGAAGGGGAAACCAGATGGCGCTATGGTTGGCCCGCTAGATGGCGCTGTCATAGGTCAAACGGATATCAACTGCGTTCTTTTAAAATAGGAACCCCAATTTTTTTTTACATATTCGTGTAGTACGTAAAGAAATATGAATGTTTAGTTGGACCACTTTTTTCGTTTTATGATAAATGGCGCTGTAATAGTCACAAACGTGGTATCATGTAACATTCCTCCAGTGCAGACGGTATTTGCTTCGTGATACATTACCCGTGTTAAAATGGACCGTTTACCAATTGCGGAGAAGGTCGATATCGTGTTGATGTATGGCTATTGTGATCAAAATGCCCAACGAGCGTGTGCTATGTGTGCTGCTCGGTATCCTGGACGACGTCATCCAAGTGTCCGGACCGTTCGCCCGATAGTTACGTTATTTAAGGAAACAGGAAGTGTTCAGCTACATGTGAAAAGTCAACCACGACCTGCAACAAATGATGATGCCCAAGTAGGTGTTTTAGCTCCTGTCGCGGCTAATCCGCTCATCAGTAGCAGACAAATTGCGCGAGAATTGGGAATCTCAAAAACGTCGGTGTTGAGAATGCTACATCAACATCGATTGCACGCGAACCATATTCCTATGCACCAGGAATTGCATGGCGACGACTTTAAACGTCATGTACAGTTCTGCCACTGGGCACAAGAGAAATTTCGAGACGATGACAGATTTTTTGCATGCGTTCTATTTAGCGACGAAGCGTCATTCACCAACAGTGGTATCGTAAATCTGCATAATATGCACTATTGGGCAACGGAAAATCCACGATGGCTGCGACAAGTGGAACATCAGGACCTTGGCGGGTTAATGTGTGGTGCGGCATTATGGGGGGAAGGATAATTGGCCCCCATTCTATCGATGGAAATCTAAATGGTGCAATGTAGGCCGATTTCCTACGCAATGTTCTACCGATGTTACTACAACATGTTTCACTGCATGACAGAATGGCGATGTACTTCCAACATGATGGATGTCCGGCACATAGCTCGCGTGCGGTTGAAGCGGCACTTAATAGCATATTTCGTGACATGTGGATTGGTCGTCGAAGCACCATACCATGGCCCGCACGTTCACCGGATCTAACGTCCCCGGATTTCTTTCTGTGGGGAAAGTTGAAGGATATTTGCTATCGTGATCCACCGACAACGCCTGACAACATGCGTCAGCGCATTGTCAGTGCATGTGCGAACATTACGGAAGGCTAACTACTCGCTGTTGAGAGGAATGTCGTTACACGTATTGCCAAACGCACTGAGGTTGACGAACATCATTTTGAGCATTTATTGCATTAATGTGGTATTTACAGGTAATCACGCTGTAACAGCAAGCGTTCTCAGAAATGATAACTTCACAAAGGTAAATGTATCACATTGGAACAACCGAAATAAAATGTTCAAACGTACCTATGTTCTGTATTTTAATTTAAAAAACCTACCTGTTATCAACTGTTCTTCTAAAATTGTGAGCCATATGTTTGTGACTATTACATCGCCATCCATCACAAAGCGAAAAAAGTGATCCAGCTAAAACATTCAAATTTCTTTACGTACTACACGAATATGTAATAAAAAATGGGGGTTCCTATTTACAAAAACGCAGTTGATATCCGTTTGACCTATGGCAGCGCCATCTAACGGGCCAACCATAGCACCATTTGGTTTCCCCCTTCAAGCTAGACAAGTTCGTTTGACGCTTATTTCGTGAGATATTTGGCCCGGTTACGATCAATGGACCACTCTGTATACTGTGGAAAAAGAGTTACAGATGATACGTAGAGATGATCCTTCTCAAACATGAAAATTAACTATCGATTATCATCTTGTCAAAGAAAAAAAACTATTTTACGATTCTGCAGAGTTATTGACCATACGTCGCTAAGTTTCGAGGCCGGTCTAATGTCACGTTTCTGTAAAATCTCTCCGATCTGATTTGTTACTTTTTTAATAAAAGGGAGAGAAGTTGTACTCCTCCGTCGTTGTTTTTCGTCCTTATTCTTCGGCCTCCCGTTATTTGGTCGTAAAATTCTGTTTCCTTCTTTCCCAGAGTGGCCATTTTTCTCGAAAGCCTGCTTTAGATGTTTTAATTCGGCGTCCAGATATTCCAGCGTTCAAATCCTTTTGGCTCTATCGACAAGGCTTTTAATGACACCTCTCTTTCTGTTGTGGATGGTATTCAGAGTTCTTATGTAATTATCTGTCAATGTGCATTACCTTTCGAAAAACCTTATGTTCCATACTTACATCGGTCTGTCTCAGAATTAAAACATCCAAGAAAGGGATTGTGTTGTCATTTTCTGCTTCCATGGTGAACTGGATTTTTGGACTTATATTACATAGAAAACCAAAGAATTCATCCAAAAATTTTTTGGCGTGTGGCCAGACCAGAAATGTCATCCAGAAACTGATACCAGCGAGATGGTTTCTTGTTTGCTTTTTCTAAAGCTGACTATTCGAATATCTCTATATAGAAATTAGCTATAGTAGGACCTACGCCAGCAAATCGTTCATGAAATTCATCATTCAACTGGGACAGACTGAAAGTAAGGCAATGTATGAAAAGAGCAGACAAATCTGCTGGAAAAATATCCGTTATAAAAATCACAACTTCGTTGACTGGGACCATAGTGGATAAAAACGCTGTGTCGAAACTTATTATGGTATCTGCCGCAGCGAGAATGAGCCCTTCAATTTTCTCTATAAAATGACGGGAGCCTCATATATAAGAGTCAGTTTTCCCAATATACGGCTGTAAATGAGTTGCCTGATATTTCTCTATTTCATACCTGAGAGAATTGGTAGGGTAACAATGGATCTCAGAGGAAGATCAATTTTATGAATTGTAAAGTTTGGAAGGTAGGAGACGAGGTACTGGCAGAAGTAAAGCTGTGAGTACCGGGAGTGAGTCGTGCTTCGGTAGCTCAGATGGTAGAGCACCTGCCCGCGAAAGGCAAAGGTCCCGAGTTCGAGTCTCGGTCGGGCACACAGTTTTAATCTGCCAGGAAGTTTCATATCAGCGCACACTCCGCTGCAGAGTGAAAATCTCATTCTGGAAACATCCCCCAGGCTGTGGCTAAGCCATGTCTCCGCTATATCCTTTCTTTCAGGAGTGCTAGTTCTGCTAGGTTCGCAGGAGAGCTTCTGTAAAGTTTGGAAGGTAGGAGACGAGATACTGGCAGAAGTAAAGCTGTGAGTACCGGGCGTGAGTCGTGCTTCGGTAGCTCAGATGGTAGAGCACTTGCCCGCGAAAGGCAAAGGTCCCGAGTTCGAGTCTCGGTCGGGCACACAGTTTTAATCTGCCAGGAAGTTTCAATTTTATGAAAGAAGAGACCATGAAATTTAGCGACATATGGACCGTACCTCCGCAGAATCACTAAACAGTTTTTTATCTTTGACAAGTCGGCAATAGATAATTAAGTTTTATCTTTGACAAGGATCATCTCTGCGTATCACGTGTAACTCCGACCACGCCTCTATTTTGCAGTACGTATGTCAGTCTCGCACGTCTGACCTGTCAATCGGTAAGACCCAACGGAGCAGCAACACCTCTGAGCGCAGTTCTGGACGAAACGTTAGGAACAGGACAGTTTCGTAGGCCATGACCTTATACTCTGAAAGTTTTACCAATAGCAATGTCATACGGTCGTGAAAGTCTTCATTCTATCATTCTCCTTTCTACCTGTGTATCAATATTAACCTCAGGAACTGCTATGGGGTCGTGATACCGTTTTAACTAATAGACAGACTGGTTCACAAAGAAGGTTCGTGTACATAATTTATAATTTTTGGTGCAATTCCTCCGAACTATGATGAATCACAGTCCCCCGCCGTGTTTTTCAGTTTGCGTGTGAAGGCTGCTCACTGGAGCTACTGTAGACATTCTGATAACTCGCGGCAGACTTGCGAATAGGCGTGAAGTTGCGGTGCCTTTGATGCAGGGCTCGCATTGTTAGCGGGTTGAGTTAGGCCAGTCTCCCCAAGCCTTTAGGGGCTGCAGCACGACAGCAAGTGGTGTGTGCTGCTTGAATTGTTTAATTTATACGAAAGCGATAATTTTGATTTACATAACGTTATTATCTGATTTCTAGTCATAACTCTGCGCAGTCGCCTGTAAACAAAATTAAAAAGTTACCTCTACGCCAGACAAGTTGTCCGGCCGTACATACCCTGCAACAGGGTTTTTGTAACTTGTTATGTTTATGCTATGTGGAGTTCAGAACACAAATACCAATCAGTGAAAGCAGCTTGAAGCGACTCTAATTCTCGAGAAAACTGGCTTTGAAGATTTCCGAGGAACTATAATTCAATTAAATTCTGGTCATTTCTTACAACGAGCGTCGGAGAATGGTAACTGTGTTGTCAATGGATCGCTGGTTCGAATCTCTCTATAGTCTTTTTTTCATTTTATTGTTATCGTTCAATTAGAATACCTAAATCATCCATAAAAATTATAAAGATGGATGAATGTATCTACTCGATGTACCAATGTTCCATATCTCCTCCTAAACCAAACGATGGATTCAACCAAACTTGGTACACATATCATTTACTATCTGGAAGGAATCACTGTCTGGTATGAATTGCCTTCCTGTCACGGGGCTGGGAGTGAAAAAGCAGTGTAGCCCACAACGCAAGAATACCCATACTTTAGTCATCGAGTACTTGAGAATGAGCGCACTTAGAGACTCGCAACAACTTTACACATAATTTCAAATATTTACGAAACTCTTTGTCGTTGAAGACCCCAACAAAATGATGAAAGGGAAAAAGTGTGTCGCTTATTAAATTTTCACTGATCATTCAATAAAACTGCCACATTAAGTATGACATTTTAATTGATGACTTCTTTACTGTTGACTGTATTCGTGACTTTTGCAGATAGTGTTCACATACACCACTGAATATACCACACAAATTATGTTATTGTACGACATTTAGTTCGGGAGATACGACTGAATACGTGAAAAATTACATCATACAAGACGTTTAAATTTATTATATCGTTTACAGACAGAATATCATTTTACGACACATAGTTCAAGAGATATGACGATATAAAGGTTAAGCTGCGTGAAATACATTAAATATCTGTAAAATATACTTGACATGACAATGTACACGAGGAAAGTCACAGATAAAAAGCTCATTCTAAACCCATGGAAGAATCTGAATCAAATCTGGTACACATATTAGTTACTGTAGGGGTTGAACCACCAGCCCCCTTTTGGTGTAAGTGTGGTAACAGAAAGAGAAGGGAGGGCAAGGAGGTGGCCAGACACCAACAGGGATGGAGGAGACAGATACAGACAAGAGGAGGACATGGAGAGAGAGATAAGGGAGGGCAGAGTGAGAGAGAGTGGATGGAGAGGAGGAGATGGACAGAGAAACCAAAAAAAAGAGGAGGAGATGGGCAGAGACAGGGGGAGGAAGAGACAGGTAGACAGATGGGGGACGAGCAGATAAATAGAGAGAGGGTTAGGAGGATATGGATAATGTGAAGATGGACAGAAAAAGTAAAGAGGAGAAGATGAACAGAGAGAGGGAAAGGAGGAGTGGACAGAGTGGAGAGGAGTATATTGATAGACAAAGGGGGGAGGAGCAGATGGACAGAGGGGGGAGGAGAAGATGGACAAAGGGGGGAGGGAGGAGAACACTGACAAAGAGGGGGGGAGAGTGTAGGCGTGGAGTAAGTGGGCAGAGAGAGGGGGGCGGTGGAAGTGAAGGGGAATGGATACGAAAGGAGGGAGGAGAGATGTATGAAGAGAGAGTGTACGGTTAGAGAGAGGGGGGTGGGGGAGGCAAGAGGAGGTGGATACAGAGAAGGGCAAGAGGAGAGGGAGTGAGAGAGAGGGGGAAGGAGGAAACTAACAGATTTGTGGAATAAAGAAATAGCCAGGCAACGCCTGGTTACTCAACTTGGTTACTAATCAAATTCAATAAATGTATGCTAATCAACACATACCGAACCATCTCTTTTACGAAAATTACATATCAAGCGTACTACAAATATAAATTCTCAATTATCGAAATTTTATAAAAGATCGTTAATAAAGATCATTTAAATTAAGAAAACATTAAAAATTTATTAACATTCATTTGTAAAACGCGCACTCCGGAACCGCGCGGTTGCTACGGTCGCAGGTTCGAATCCTGCCTGGGGCATGGATGTGTGTGATGTCCTTAGGTTAGTTAGGTTTAAGTAGTTCTAAGTTCTAGGGGACTGATGACCACAGATGTTAAGTCCCATGGTGCTCAGAGCCATTTGATTTTTTTTTTTTTTTGTAAAATATCGGTAATTAAGAAATTATATGTGCCACGAAAACTGGAATGTTACCTGCAATATGTAATTACAAACAAGAAGACATACATCTTTCATAAAAAGTGATGATTAGGTATGTGTTAAGTAACACATATTAATGATTTTGTGTATAGATGATGTAGGTATTCAATCGAGATGAAAAAAGAAGAGATTTCAACCACCGATCTAATGAGTCTCCGACGATATCGAGTCAGCAACACAGACAATTGTGAAAATCGCCTTAAAGTTAGTGAATTAAAGTTACTCGGAAAACTTCAAAGTCGATTTTCTCTCAAGAATGTTTTAGAGCTGCACTGAATGCTTTGGCTAACATATCTGAGTTCTGAACTTCACGTACCATAAATATAAAAGACTACAAAAACCCGATTGCCGGGTGGTCTCCTTGTTAGTGCTACACGTGCGAAGTCGGGGCGGGTCGCTTGTTCGTTTATAATATTCCTCGTCCAAGCAGAAAAAGAAAGACTACAGAATCATAAGGAATAAAAAAATTGGGGGACAGAATTAAGAAGGAGAATAACAGGAAAGGAAGAAAGAAGGGATGTTTTACGAAGTCGGCGTGCGCACCGCAGATAGGCGCGATCGAGCAACAAGCATTACAATAATAATATTCAATGCCCCTGTTCACCTATTTTCACGCGATTTCACAACCGATTTTTTTCCGAAGCAGAACCTCACAAGGAGGCTATCAGATCTGTTAATCAAGGATTCTGACGAGTTCAAATAGTTCAAAAATGGCTCTAAGCACTATGGGACTTAACATCTGAGGTCATCAGTCCCCTAGACTTAGAACTACTTAAACCTGACTAACCTAAGGACATCACACACATCCATACCCGAGGCAGGATTCGAACCTGCGAGCGTAGCACCAGCGTGGTTCCGGACTGATGCGTCTAGAACCACTCAGCCACTTTTGATGAGTCTACAGTGTGTTGATGACGGACCTGTCCTGATCATCAGCTGGCGGCTTTTCTTGCGATGGCCCATAGTTTCCCAACAAAATCCATGTTGATTCTTTGATGCTTATGTCCTATACCTGTAACGTTAGTCTTGTTTCGACCAAGCGAGCGTACTGCAGCGGCTAAGGTTAAAGGCTGCTGGTGGTACTGGTGCAAAGCCTGCACTATTTGTCAGTCTCATGGTACCGAATATTATTAAATAGTATATGTCATGCAAAATCATTAAAAATCAGTCATTTTCACGGTAGTAATTTCGTTAACCAATGATTACAGCAAACTTTCTTCAAATGTGTATTTCGTTTGTGTTTCGAAGAAAAAATTCCAAATACTTGGACTGTTCCAAAGAGTTCGCAACGATGGACGAAGTACTAGCAGCTACGGAAGGATTGCAAATACAGGTGAAAGTACTCATTCCTAATTTTGGCCCTAATCATGTTATCAATACCGATCAAACCAGCTGCCAGTACCAACCGACATGCAATAGATCCTTGCGGAAAAAGGAGCGAAGCCGTCCCTGTGCAGAAAAAAAGTTTAGTTATTCCTTCAAAGCAACGCTTACTGCAATTGCTTCAGGAAAGATATGCCCTTACGTTTTCTTATGTATACAGGTACCATCTGGAAAAGTTGGTCATATTGTTGAAAAAAAAATTAACGAGTTGATTTACAATTTTAATAAATTTGACTGTGACCTTCAGGAAAGATCACAAAAATAATGTACGAAGTGTTTTAAAATCTGATATTCTTCCGTACTTGGGACACGAAAAGTTTCTTTACACTATTAGTTCATGGGAAGCTTGCCAAAGCCAACGACAGGATAAAATTTTCACAAAAAATTACAAATGCTCCTGACTTGCAAAATAGTAAGAAAGAAGTCGCTTCGAGGGAAGATTCCATAAAAATGCTTTCCCTAATTCTGCATGAATTTAGTGCACCTGCTTTCATACGAATGACAAAATACGTGTGGTGCGCATCGATGTTGATAGAAGGCAGAACCATCTTTTTGAATTTAAACTAACTGTGTTTTCCGGTATGGCTTCTGAAAAATCCGTGTGCTTGCAATACAATAACTTTCATTAAGTCTGCGCAGTGTTCTGGGAATTTGTGTTTCGGTTGCTTCTGCGACAAATAACATCCGGGATTCTGTTGTAGCACAGCAAGCAACGAATGCATAGCGAGGAAGATGTTTCTGTTAACTATTATATGCCAAACTAAACACACATTTAAAGAAGGTTTGCTGTAGTGCTTGATTTATTAATGAATGTTTTGAATAATTTTTCATGACATGTATTATTTATTAATATTCTGTACGATGAACATGAGAAAAAAAGATTTGAGCTTGTAGCGCCGGCATGGTACACTTGAACCTTAGCCGCTGCGCTACGCTTTCTTGGGCTATGTCCACTGGATGCGTAATCATGCGACAGACCGTCGCACGTTAACATGTGTAAGTTACCGCACGAGAACACTGTGTCCTTTGCTCACGGTATCGTCCGCCTAAATCAGTGCAGTCGGCTTTTTTGGCTAGTGCGGTTGTTATTCCTTTATCCGATTTTTTTTTATGAATATATGGGACACGCCAGGGCTTACTACACAGTGAAACAGAAGACGGAAGCAAAATAGGTGAATGATACCTTATACAAATGAACTACGTATGGAGAATTTGGTCACTTATTTACGGAACTGCAAGAAAATGATAAATACCCTTTTGTCTACTTGAGAATCAGTAAATGTACCTTAGGATACCTTCTGACACGCCTTGTGCATTGCTTGAAGAAATATAGCAACTTCAGAGAAACTACTGTACGCGAACACTGTGTCGCACTCTCACTTCAAGGTAAGTGCTTTATCCATTGCTGTTACATATATAAAAACCCCCATCAAGTGTTTACAAAAGAAGTGGTCAACTAATAATGTAAAACCAAATTCGTAGAAACGATACCTTTAATGAGGATTAAGTTCAGTGTACGAGAAATCCGTAATATGGTTGCCGTCTGTAATGATGTATCCAGAACACACGAAACTTTCAGATGACAAACTTGAATATTGTTCAAGCAATATACGCTGCTCTTGTTTCCTTACGAGAATGTTCATTAGTTCTGCACATACACTCGCCTTCCTATGTGAAGGAACCCCACGCAGAAGTGCCAACATCCATCAAACGAGAGCAAACAAAATGACCTGTCCCATCTAATTCTATAGCTACGTCCTCCCACAACTTGTAAGTAACATTCCTCGTGTGATACTGAGGCATCTTTTGATCCCACAAGCATCTTCGTGTTTGTACCAGACTGATTAGCTTCTCGTTGTGCCGCGCCACTGGCACAAAAAATTCAGTCAGATCTGAAGCTTGTGCACGGTCGCGCGACAGTGCACAACAGGCGACCGCGCCGTTTCGCTCGCAGCAGTGGCGCTCCATTGCTCTGCACTCATATCTTTTACACGCGCATTGTTATGCAAAATGATGCGACGGTTTGTCGCACGTTTACGCACCTAGAGGACTTTAAGCCTTCGTCGTAACATGAATAACGTTATAGGTATAGCAGTTGAAACTTGAACATCGATTTTCTCGGAAACAGGGCCGTCGCCTGAAAAGCCGCTAGCCAGGTACTGAGACAGGTTGCTCTACATTACAACACACCTAAGACTCATCAAAATCCCCGATTAACAGGTCTAATGATCCCCTCGTCTGTGTGATTTGTAACAAAGTTGCGATATCCCTGCCTTTAGCAGTAACTTAGAATTTTCGTGAGAGCAGTGAGTTAGAATTTTCATGAGAAGTAGAGGTTTCCCAGTGTACTGACCCTCGGAAGAGCCTGGCGGGCCTGGTGGCGGTGGAGGAGGCGGCGGAGGCGGCCGGGGAGGCGCGGCGGCCGGGCGAGGGCGGCGCGGGCGGCGGGTCGTCGCTGTCAGAGCAGCAGCTCAGCAGGCTGGAGTCGCACGAGGCGGCGGGGGTGGCGCCGCGCACGCTGCCCGCCTCCACGCCGCTGTCGCTGCCGTCCACCTGCGGCAGGGCGTAACTCATTACACGTCCTGGACCGGCGGCACGTGTACAGCTGTGACAACTATAAATATGTATTATAAAAATATATGAACACCACAGACACAACACATTACCAGACCTAATACTGGGTAAGAAACCCACCGATACCCAAAACAGTGTCCAGTCGTCAGGGAATGGATAACTGCGGGTCCTGTATGGTTTTCGAGGAAATCTTATATCAGTCTTCCTGCAAAATAGCGGACCGTTCACGTAGCTATGACGCACCCTTCTCTCTAAGTAGACCACACAGACTCGATGATATTGAGATATGGTGGCTGTGGTGGCCAGGGGAGATTATACAATTCATCGTCGTGTTCACAAAACCATAGCTGTGTGAACAAGGGGCCTGTCGTGTTGAACACGCCATTCCCACTGGCGAACAAATGATGTTGTTGTTGTTGTGGTCTTCAGTCCTGAGACTGGTTTGATGCAGCTCTCCGTGCTACCCTATCCTGTGCAAGTTTCTTCATCTCCCAGTACCTACTGCAACATACATCCTTCTGAATCTGCTTAGTGTATTCATCTCTTGGTCTCCCTCTACAATTTTTACCCTTCACGCTGCCCTCCAATGCTAAATTTGTGATCCCTTGATGCCTCAGACCATGTCCTACCAACTGGTCCCTTCTTCTCGTTAAGTTGTGCCACAGACTCCTCTTCTCCCCAATTCTATTCAACACCTCCTCATTAGTTATGTGATCTACCCATCTAATCTTCAGCATTTTTCTGTAGCGAACAAATATTGTACCATCAAATAGGCCAGATTAGCCAGAATAGTCACAAAATACCTGACAGGAATGCGACCTTGCCGAGTAACCATGGCACCCATGGAATACCACATGACAGCCCAAATCACCACCAAACCCCTACTACGTATCACCATTGGAGCGTTAGCTCTGACTCCGTAGTCCAACTTTAAAGGCTTCTGCACCACGTTTACTTGTTATGGGAATTTGCATCACTGATGTGTGGTTTTGGAGTTGCACCTCGCTCTGCAATTTCCCTCCTATTGTTTTCGTGCACTCATGGGTTCCGAGTGCGACATTCAGTTCTACAGCGACTTTTGAAGCTGTCATCCTCTTATTTTTCGTCACAGTACTCTTTACCGATCGTCTGCCACGATCACTCGACACACACTTTCGTCCTCGTTGTAAATTAGCTGATGATGTTTTTCCGCCTTCCCTTTATGCCGCATAAATCTTCGATACGATGCTTCTTGAAACACCAGACACTTCCGCTACCTTGGCTAGGGGAGCACGCACGCACGCACGCACGCACGCACGCACGCACGCACCATACCAGCGCCAACAATCTGCCCCGTTCTAATCCATTTAGTTCTGACCGAATGCACTCATAAATGTGTTCTGACAACGTTATACGAGCACTTGCAACGTGTTGAGGGCACTGCACAGCTGCCATTCGTGGTCAAATACAAGAGCGCAATCTACTGGCGTGGCTAGTAAATGGTTGAAACGGCTCTGAGCACTTTGGAACTTAACTTCTGAGGTCATCAGCCCCCTATACTTAGAACTACTTAAGCCTAACTAACCTAAGGACATCACACACACCCATGCCCGAGGCAGGATTCGAACCTGCGACCGTAGCGGTCGTGCGGTTCCAGACTGTAGCGCCTAGAACCGCTCGGCCACCACGGCCGGCCGCGGCTAGTACCTGCATTTATTTTCAAGTACGCATTTCTCGCGGTTTTGTCCAATCCCTGTTCATAGCGTACCTAATTCCACAACAGCACATTAAAATCTACTCCTTAGCAATTTTGAGTCAGCTACCACACTCATCTGTATTCCCTGGTCCGAATATTAAGACATAATGCCTGTTAAAGGCTGAAGTCCTAGGTTCGAGGCTGGTGCGGCGCACAGTTTTAATCTGGCAGCACTTTGAAGTCAGTATCGCCATTAGACTGTTTTTTATTTGCAGTGTTACATTTACAAGATCATGATTTCGGCTTTACAATGCCATTATCAAGTGTTTTAATGTTATAAAGTGCCTAAGATGGCATACTGTCGTATTTAAAATACACTATTAGACACATTCTCTAAGGGTCAATATTTCTGGTAAAAGCCTACTGCTTTGTTTTGTCACTGAGTATACCATCTTGACTGATTCAGTCAAGATGAAAACATGCTTTAGAGAGGTGAAATCGACACTTTACACTTCAACGCCACACGGCAGCAACAGTCCCACGTGTACGCCTCTCAAATGCACACTACACATCGACAAAGACAACAGCGCCAACTGACAACTCCCACATCCTGTTTGCGCATGCCCGATCTCCTGCAAGTGTCTAGCTTTGTTACCGCTACTTTATTTACAGCCGACATAATGATATACACTTTGAAAAAAAGAAAACAAGATGCACTACGAGGAACTTACGCAAATTGCTCACTTTTTGATGTTTGTATAGGTATTGACGGAAAATGCAAAATTGTTAACTGTGGCGGCCGATGGACGAATATGTGACGCTCCAGTGCAGTTTCACCGCACAACTGGCTAGGATAGTAAATATGGGAGATGTCGATACCAGGGCATAAAATCCTTACGAATTTCATTCCGTGTACTCAGATGGACAGTAGCTATCCCTCGCAGACAGGCGCGTGAACAATGTACGCAAATGTCAGCATTTGAGAGAGCACGTTAGCTCGGTTCGAAGAAGATAGTTGGACGGCGAATCTCTGGACATTTGAACAGGAGCGATGCCACTATTCGACGACGTTATCAGGAATGGCCGAACAAAGCACCGAGAAAGAAACGGTCGACATCGAGAGACGATAGAACGTGAGGACCGAGCAACCGCTAGAGAGGCATGCAGAGCCCAGGGTTCATTATTATCATCGATTCGACTTTTAACTAGTGCGTCAGTAATCGCGAGGACCATTAATATCCGGCAAATAGAAAGGAGGCTGATCTCAACGCACCCCTTGCGCCGACTACCATTGACCTCTGTACACCAGTAAATCGTCTGCAGTAGTGTCGGACACATTCCATTAGGAACGTCAATGACTGGAATAATATCAGTGATGACTCCCGCTTCGAAATGACCCCAATGATCAGCAAAGACGTGTCTGGAAACGCCCCGGGCAGCACTGAGATATCAACCTGATTGTCACGTACCATACGGCCAAACAAGCAGGAGTGATGTTTTGGGGTGCCATTTGTTTTCCCAGCAGGACACCTTTGGTTGTCATCCGCGACACCCCTACAGCACAGCGGTACGTCGACGATATCCTACCTCCTATTTTGTTGCCCTTCATGGCAAGCCATCTTGCGTTTACATTTCAGCAAGATAAAAGCCTGCCCGCGCACGGCGCGTGTTTCTACTGCTTGTCTTCGTGTTTGTCGAACCCTACCTTGGCTAGCAGGGTCTCCGGATCTCTCCTCAACTGAGAACCTTTGTAGCATCATGAGCAGAGCCCTCGAACCGGCTCAGGATTCTGACGACCTAGCGCGCCTATTGAACAGAATTCCACACGATATCCCACAGGATGGAATCCAACTAAACACATCAAAAAAAAGAGACGAGATACTGGCAGAAGTAAATCTGTGAGTACCGGGCGTGAGTCGTGCTTCGGTAGCTCAGATGGTAGAGCACTTGCCCGCGAAAGGCAAAGGTCCCGAGTTCGAGTCTCGGTCGGGCACACAGTTTTAATCTGCCAGGAAGTTTCACATAAAGAAAAAAGTTTTACATCACCTCGGTTCCGTGAGTTCCGGAACATGTACAGAAAATTGGAATAATCAACACAAACATCATTTCCGCCCTTTTTATTGCTCATGAAAATCACACATTGCATGTCGTACCAACACACAGTGAGACTTTCAGAGGTGGTGGTACAGATTGCTGTACACACCGGTACCTCTAATACCCAGTAGTACGTCCTCTTACACTGGTGCGTGCCTGTATTGGCCGGCCGCGGTAGTCTAGCGGTTCAGGCGCTCAGTCCGGAACCGCACGACTGCTACGGTCGCAGGTTCGAATCTTGCCTCGGGCATGGATGTGTGTGATGTCCTTAGGTTAGTTAGGTTTAAGTAGTTCTAAGTTCTAGGGGACTGATGACTAAAGATGTTAAGTCCCATAGTGCTCACAGCCATGCCTGTACTCGTCGTGCCATACTATCCACAAGTTCATCAAGACACTCTTGGTCGAGATTGTCCCACTCTTCAACGGTGATTTGGCGTAGATCCCTCGGAGTGGTTTGTGGGTCACGTTGTCCATAAACAGTCCTTTTCAATCTATCCCAGGCACGTTCGATAGGGTTTATGTCTGGAGAACATTCTGGCCACTCTATTCGAGCGATGTCGTCATCCTGAAGGACGTCATCACAAGATGTGCACGATGGGGGCTCGAATCATCGTCCATGAAGACTAATGTCTCGCCAGTATGTTGCCGATATGGTTGCACTATCGGTCGGAGGATGGCATTCACGCATCGTACAGCCGTTACGGCACCTTCCACGACCACCAGCGGCGTACGTCGGCCCCACATATCATCATCATCATCAGTTATCTGCTATATTAGCAGGTCCTTTGCCTCTCCATTTTCTGCGATCCATTGCTTCCTTCTTAAGGCTGCTGTATGTTGTACCGTCCATCATGTCATCCAGTATCTGGAATCTCTTCCTTCCTCGCTTCCTTTTCCCTTCTACATAACCTTCTAAAACTGTTTTTATCAGTCCGTCATTCTTTCTTAATATATGTCCAATCCAATTTCTTTTTCTTCTCTTTATTACATCTAGTAACTGTCTTTTCTCTCCCACTCTTCTCAGTACCTCTTCATTTTTTACTCTGTCCATCCAACTTATTCTTTCCATCTTCCGCCACGTCCAGATCTCAAAAGCCTCTACCAGCCTCTCTCTGTCTTTTTTCCTCATAGTCCATGTTTCAGCCAGCGCCATATAGGAGAACACTCCATACAAGACATTTTATGAGTCTCTTTCTGAGTTCTCCGTCCAGACCGCTGCAGAAGATTCTCCTTTTCTTATAAAACGCCTCTTTTGCCATTGCTATCCCTGTTTTAATTTCTGTGGTGCACTTCCAGTCGGTGTCTATCCTGCTTCCAAGATACTTAAAATTTTGCTCCTGTTCTAGTGTTTCTCCATTTAGCACATTCGGCCCCACATAATGCCACCCCAAAACAGCAGGGACCTGCATCTTGCTGCACTCGCTGGACAGTGTGTCTAAGGCGTTCAGCCTGACAGGTTTGCCTCCAAACATGTCTCTGACGATTGTCTGGTTGAAGGCACATGCGACGCTCATCGGTGAAGAGAACGTGATGCCAATTCTGCGCGGTCCATTCGGCATGTTGTTGGGCCCATCTGTACCGTGCTGTATGGTGTCGTGGTTGCAAAGATGGACCTCGCCATGGACGTCGGGAGTGAAGTTGTGAATCGTGCAGCCTCTTGCTCACAGTTTGAATCATAACACGACGTCCTGTGTCTACACGAAAAGCATTATTCAACATGGTGGCGTTGCTGTCAGCATTCCTCCGAGCCATAATCCGTAGGTAGTTGTCATCCACTGCAGTAGTAGCCCTTGGGCGGCCTGAGCGAGGCATGTCATCGACAATTCCTGTCTCTCTCTTACCTGCTCCATGTCCGAACAACATTGCTTTGGTTCACTCCGAGACGGCTGGACACTTCCCTTGTTGAGAGCCCTTCCTGGCAAAAAGTAACAATGCGGACGCGATCGAACCGCGGTATTGACCGTATAGGCATGGTTGAACTACAGACAACACGATCCGTGCACCTCTTTCCTGGTGGAATGACCGAACTGATCGGCCGTCGGACCCCCTCCGTCTGATACGCGCTGATCATGCATGGTTGGCGAGTTTAATGACATCTCTGAACAGTCAAAGGGACTGTGTCTGTGATACAATATCCACAGGCAATGTCTATCTTCAGGTGTTCTGGGAACCGGGGTGATGCAAAACGTTTTTTGATGAGTGTACTGTCGTCAGGAGTGCCCCAGGGAGTGCGATCGTAGTTGTTCTCTATATACAGAAGCGATTTGGCGAACAGCATGGGAAGCAGTTTGCGGTTGGTTGCTGATGATGCTGTGTATACAGTGAGGCGTTGCAGTTGAGTGATTGTAGGAGGATACAAGATGACTTACACAAAATTTCTAGTTGGTGTGATGATTGGCAGCTAATTCTAGATGTGGAAAAATGTAAGTTAATGTGGTTGTGTAGGCTCGTTCGAATACAGCTTTTAGTAGTGTTCTGCTTTGAACAGTCACGTCTTTAAATATCTGGGCGTAACTTTGCAAAGCAATATGAAATGGAACGAGCAGGTGAGGACCGAGGTAGGGAAGTTGAATGGATAACTTCGATTTATTGGGAGAATTTTAGGGAAATGAGGTTCGTCTGTAAAGGAGACTGCATATAGGACGCTGGTGCGACATATTCTTCAGTACTGCTCGAGTGTTTGGGATCCGTACAGGTCGGATGAAGCGAACACATCGAAGCAATTCAACGGGAGGCTGCTAGATTTGTTACTGTCACACAGCAGCAACACACCCAAGTGCATATCCCTCAAATGCTCACTACACATCGACTATGACGTTGCGGTAGATTCAAATGACACGTAAGTCTCAAATGGGAATCAATGGAGGGAACGCGATGTTCTTTTCGAGGACCACTGTTGAGAAAATCTAGAGAACCGGCATTTGAAGCTGCCGCCAACATTGCGCCAACACGGCGCATTAGGATCATGAAGATAAGAGAGACTAAGGCTCATATGGAGGCATACATACATCTACATCCATACTCCGCAAGCCACGAGACAGTGTGTGGCGGAGGGTACCTTGAGTACCTCTATCGGTTCTATCTATTCCAGTCTCATTTTGTTCGTGGAAAGAAGGATTGTCGGTATGCCTCTGTGTGAGCTCTAATCTCTCTGATTTTATCCTCATGGTCTCTTCGCGAGATATACGTAGGAGGGAGCAATATACTGCTTGACTCCTTGGTGAAGGTATGTTCTCGAAACTTCAACAAAAGCCCGTACCGAGCTACTGAGCGTCTCTCCTGCAGACTCTTCCACTGGAGTTTATCTATCATCTCAGTAACGCTTTCGCGATTACTAAATGATCCTGTAACGAAGCGCGCTGCTCTCCGTTGGATCTTCTCTATCTCTTCTATCAACCCTATCTGGTACGGATCCCACACTGTTGAGCAGTATTCAAGCAGTGGGCGAACAAGCGTACTGTAACCTACTTCCTTTGTTTTCGGATTGCATTTCCTCAGGATTCTTCCAATGAATCTCAGTCTGGCATTTGCTTTACCGACGATCAACTTTATATGATCATTCCATTTTAAATCACTCCTAATGCGTATTCCCAGATAATTTATGGAGTTAACTGCTTCCAGTTGCTGACCTGCTATTTTGTAGCTAAATGATAAGGGATCTATCTTTCTACGTATTCGCAGCACATTACACTTGTCTACATTTAGATTCAGTTGCCATTCCCTGCACCATGCTTCAATTCGCTGCAGATCCTCCTGCATTTCAGTACAATTTTCCATTGTTACAACCTCTCGATACACCACAGCATCATCTGCAAATAGCCTCAGTGAACTTCCGATGTCATCTACAAGGTCATTTACGTACAGGGTTATTACAAATGATTGAAGCGATTTCACAGCTCTACAATAACTTTATTATTTGAGATATTTTCACAATGCTTTGCACACACATACAAAAACTCAGAAAGTTTTTTTAGGCATTCACAAATGTTCGATATGTGTCCCTTTAGTGATTCGGCAAACATCAAGCCGATAATCAAGTACCTCCCACACTCGGCGCAGCATGTCCCCATCAATGAGTTCGAAAGCATCGTTAATGCGAGCTCGCAGTTCTGGCACGTTTCTTGGTAGAGGAGGTTTAAACACTGAATCTTTCACATAACCCCACAGAAAGAAATCGCATGGGGTTAAGTCGGGAGAGCGTGGAGACCATGACATGAATTGCTGATCATGATCTCCACCACGACCGATCCATCGGTTTTCCAATCTCTTGTTTAAGAAATGCCGAACATCATGATGGAAGTGCGGTGGAACACCATCCTGTTGAAAGATGAAATCGGCGCTGTCGGTCTCCAGCTGTGGCATGAGCCAATTTACCAGCATGTCCAGATACACGTGTCCTGTAACGTTTTTCTCGCAGAAGAAAAAGGGACCGTAAACCGCGAGATTGCACAAAACACGTTAACTTTTGGTGAATTGCGAATTTGCTGCACGAATGCGTGAGGATTCTCTACCGCCCAGATTCGCACATTGTGTCTGTTCACTTCACCATTAAGAAAAAATGTCGCTTCATCACTGAAAACAAGTTTCGCACTGAACGCATCCTCTTCCATGAGCTGTTGGCAACCGCGCCGAAAATTCAAAGCGTTTGACTTTGTCATCGGGTGTCAGGGCTTGTAGCAATTGTAAACGGTAAGGCTTCTGCTTTAGGCTTTTCCGTAAGATTTTCCAAACCGTCGGCTGTGGTGCGTTTAGCTCCCTGCTTGCTTTATTCGCCGACTTCCGCGGGCTACGCGTGAAACTTGCCCACACGCGTTCAACCGTTTCTTCGCTCACTGCAGGCCGCCCAGTTGATTTCCCCTTACAGAGGCATCCAGAAGCTTTAAACTGCGCATACCATCGCCGAATGAAGTTAGCAGTTGGTGGATCTTTGTTGAACTTCGTCCTGAAGTGTCGTTGCACTGTTATGACTGACTGATGTGAGTGCATTTCAAGCACGACATACGCTTTCTCGGCTCCTATCGCCGTTTTGTCTCACTGCGCTCTCGAGCGCTCTGGCGGCAGAAACTTGAAGTGCGGCTTCAGGCGAACGAAACTTTATGAGTTTTTCTACGTATCTGTAGTGTGTCGTGACCATATGTCAATGAATGGAGCTACAGTGAATTTATGAAATCGCTTCAATCATTTGTAATAGCCCTGTATATTGTGAATAGCAACGGTCCTATGACACTCCCCTGCGGCACACCTGAAATCGCTCTTACTTCGGAAGACTTCTCTCCATTGAGAAGGACATGCTGCGTTCTGTTATCTAGGAACTCTTCAATCCAGTCACACAATTGGTCTGACAGTCCATACGCTCTTACTTTGTTTATTAAACGACTGTGGGGAACTGTATCGAACGCCTTGCGGAAGTCAAGAAACACGGCATCTACCTGGGAACCTGTGTCTATGGCCCTCTGAGTCTCGTGGACGAATGGCGCGAGCTGGGTTTCACACGATAGTCTTTTTCGAAACCCATGCTGATACCTACAGAGTAGATTTCTAGTCTCCAGAAAAGTCATTATACTCGAACATAATACGTGTTCCAAAATTCTACAACTGATCGACGTTAGAGATATAGGTCTATAGTTCTGCACATCTGTTCGACGTCCCTTCTTGAAAACGGGGATGACCTGTGCCCTTTTCCAATCCTTTGGAACGCTACGCTCTTCTAGAGACCTACGGTACACCGCTGCAAGAAGGGGGGGGGGGGGGGGCAAGCTCCTTCGCGTACTCCGTGTAAAATCGAACTGGTATCCCATCAGGTCGAGCGGCTTTTCCTCTTTTGAGTGATTTAATTGTTTCTCTATCCCTCTGTCGTCTATTTCGATATCTACGATTTTGTCATCTGGGCGACAATCTAGAGAAGGAATTACAGTGCAGTCTTCCTCTGTGAAACAGCTTTGGAAAAAGACATTTAATATTTCGGCCTTTAGTCTGTCATCATCTGTTTCAGTACCATTTTGGTCACAGAGTGTCTGAATATTTTGTTTTGATCCACCTACCGCTTTGACATAAGACTAAAATTTCTTAGGATTATTTTCGTGTGGAACAGAAAAGGAAACGACTAGCAGTGGTACAGGGTACCTACACCACGCAGTGTACGGTGGCTTGCGAAATATCTATGTAGATGTAGATGATGATGGTCATGACGATGATCACGATCGTGTGGTGGTGGTGGTGATCGTGGCCATGATCGTAGTGTCCTCGTTTACGAGACCCAACAGCGTGGTCATTGGTCTCTTTGACAGCAGAATGCTCGCGAAATGTCGAAGCAGTTCAGAAGAAAGGACCGCTGTGTGTATACGTGATAAATGGTGTGCGGTGAGGCACCTTGTAGTCAGGATTGGAGAGGGCGGTGAGGTCGAGGCCGGAAGAGTCTGCCAGCAGGAAGATGGAGTCCGGCCCGCTGCCGCCGCCGCCCGCGTCCGCAGCCACGTCTACGTCCACGTCCACGTGGCCGCCTGGAACGGCGGCGGGCGCCGGCACCGCGTCGCTGCTCGCCTCCATCGCGGCTGCTCACCTCATCAGCGTCTGCAACACACGCCACACACATCAGGCAAACACACAAGGCGTATCGCCACTAGAGCTATCTGCTCGCTCCTCACGCAACCTATTTCAGGATAATGAAGTTCTCTATTCCCAAGTAGCGCCAGGCAGTGCGTCTCGCTCCAAAGTAATTGTAATATGTCCATGTACACCGGCTGATACACACAAAAAAAAATTAAGAATCATCTAGAAGACGTGGTCTGAGGTCACTGACCCTTCGTACTCGTACACGCTATCGGCTGGTCTGTATATGATTAGAGTTGCAGTTCTCTGTGGAAGCACGAGAGTGCATTGGTGTTGTTTGCCTCTAGTGTTTTTACCAGCCCTGGTAGGGTATGTAAGAGGCGTGAACAGGATAAAATGTTGAAGTGACCACTGTGAAAGACACGCAGATGATGCGTACTCGCGTGAGACGGCTTTATCGGCACCTGACAGGAGTTTGAAAGGGACCTTATTGAGGATCTCCAGTTGGCCGTCTGGTCGAGTCCTGCAGTACCCAGATTTGTGACGTATTCATATGTGACACCGAGCCAATGTTGCACAGTATGCCCTCCAGCCGGAGGTTCGAGTCCTCCTTGGGGCGTGGGTGTGTGTGCTGTTCTTAGCATAAGTTAGCTTATGTAGTGTGTAAGACTAGGGACTGATGACCTCAGCAGTTTGGTCCCACAGGACCAGTCGCCTAGAACGTAGAACTAATTAAACCTAACTAACCTAAGGACACCACACACATCCATGCCCGAGGCAGGATTCGAACCTGCGACCGCAGCGGTCGCTCTCTTCCAGACTGTAGCGCCTAGAACCGCACGGCCACTCCGGCCGGCTTCTGGAGAGGCACAGCGGTGTCACTCCTGGTGTTGTTGTGTGGGGAGCAATCGGGTATGACTTCAGGTCGCGGCTGGTAATGACTGAGGGAACACTGGCAGCACAAAGGTACATCACAGGCAGCCTGCGTCCTCGTGCGTTACCTCTCATTCGATAGCACAGTGCTATTTTTCGGCAGGACAGTACTCGTCCACTCTTGTCTATGGACATTCGCCATACCCCATATCTTTATCAGACTCCATGAAGCTTTGTGTGTTTTATCCCACTTCACAGCTCGCTCTTCCACTGCCCGCCCACAACACACACCGCTCCACAGCAATCGAAGACTGTCACATTTCTCGTCGGTTGTGTTCTGCATTGCGCCCGTGTTGAAGGTGTTTGTGCAAATATTCCTTGTGAGGGAACCGAAAATATGTGTTTTGTTTCTAACAAGCTCGTCATTTTGAAATCACCATACGCCGTAGGCTTTTAGTTCACTAAGTTTTTTCTTTTTTTTTTAATTAAATACATGGATAGCGCTTGTCTCTCACGAATACATTATTTATTTTTGAAACAGACTCAAAAATTTACGTGAAATCTCATGAATTATATGACCTTAGCAGCAGCAACGGATTAAAAGGTCTTTCTGAACTTTGCGCTTAGCTCTCACCGTAAATACATTCAACAGGTGTATTTAGTGAAATAACTGTGTTCTAATTCTGGACTCTTATGTAGCGTAGCTGCCGTATAAAAATAGAATACTAATCGGTCAGGAATCAGTGGTGAGTAACGACATGATAGGTATCAGTTAAACCCTTTACCCACTACAGTAGCTGTCAACACAAGCACATGCTTGTGTGTTAGATAGGTAGTCGGTTCGAAACTGGATGTTGGACAGTATTTTCGTCGGCATAATTTCGTTAGCAAGGAAAGGAAAGGTGGTGTCACACTGTTTCTGACTGCCAGACTACACGTCAATGTCAGGCGTTGAATTCCTAACTTGTCCGCAATGCGTTATGGAATGACAGCTTGTCATACTTTTGATGGAAACACGTCTGTTAGCCGGAGACGAAATCTCAGCGGTACCATGTTATTCTAGCTGAAGCTTCGTAACAGCTTAATCCAACGGTGCTGGAGACACTGGAGGGTTATTCAATCGTTACGGATGTAACATTTGACAGATCGACCTCATATACACTCCTGGAAATTGAAATAAGAACACCGTAAATTCATTGTCCCAGGAAGGGGAAACTTTATTGACACATTCCTGGGGTCAGATACATCACATGATCACACTGACAGAACCACAGGCACATAGACACAGGCAACAGAGCATGCACAATGTCGGCACTAGTACAGTGTATATCCACCTTTCGCAGCAATGCAGGCTGCTATTCTCCCATGGAGACGATCGTAGAGATGCTGGATGTAGTCCTGTGGAACGGCTTGCCATGCCATTTCCACCTGGCGCCTCAGTTGGACCAGCGTTCGTGCTGGACGTGCAGACCGCGTGAGACGACACTTCATCCAGTCCCAAACATGCTCAATGGGGGACAGATACGGAGATCTTGCTGGCCGGGGTAGTTGACTTACACCTTCTAGAGCGCGTTGGGTGGCACGGGATACATGCGGACGTGCATTGTCCTGTTGGAACAGCAAGTTCCCTTGCCGGTCTAGGAATGGTAGAACGATGGGTTCGATGACGGTTTGGATGTACCGTGCACTATTCAGTGTCCCCTCGACGATCACCAGTGGTGTACGGCCAGTGTAGGAGATCGCTCCCCACACCATGATGCCGGGTGTTCGCCCTGTGTGCCTCGGTCGTATGCAGTCCTGATTGTGGCGCTCACCTGCACGGCGCCAAACACGCATACGACCATCATTGGCACCAAGGCAGAAGCGACTCTCATCGCTGAAGACGACACGTCTCCATTCGTCCCTCCATTCACGCCTGTCGCGACACCACTGGAGGCGGGCTGCACGATGTTGGGGCGTGAGCGGAAGACGGCCTAACGGTGTACGAGACCGTACCCCAGCTTCATGGAGACGGTTGCGAATGGTCCTCGCTGATACCCCAGGAGCAACAGTGTCCCTAATTTGCTGGGAAGTGGCGGTGCGGTCCCCTACGGCACCGCGTAGGATCCTACGATCTTGGCGTGCATCCGTGCGTCGCTGCGGTCCGGTCCCAGGTCGACGGGCACGTGCACCTTCCGCCGACCACTGGCGACAACATCGATGTACTGTGGAGACCTCACGCCCCACGTGTTGAGCAATTCGGCGGTACGTCCACCCGGCCTCCCGCATGCCCACTATACGCCCTCGCTCAAAGTCCGTCAACTGCACATACGGTTCACGTCCACGCTGTCGCGGCATGCTACCAGTGTTAAAGACTGCGATGGAGCTCCGTATGCCACGGCAAACTGGCTGACACTGACGGCGGCGGTGCACAAATGCTGCGCAGCTAGCGCCTTTCGACGGCCAACACCGCGGTTCCTGGTGTGTCCGCTGTGCCGTGCGTGTGATCATTGCTTGTACAGCCCTCTCGCAGTGTCCGGAGCAAGTATGGTGGGTCTGACACACCGGTGTCAATGTGTTCTTTTTTCCATTTCCAGGAGTGTATATGCACACTATGTGATCAAAAGTATTCGGGCACCTGACTGAAAATGACTTAAAAGTTCTCTAAACATCATGCTAAACCCCTGGACCGATTTCAGTCGAATTTGGTATACATATTAGTTACAATCTGGAAAGAAATAATGTATGGGTTGAACCACCAGCCTCCTATTTAGATAAATGTGTTAACGTGGAGAGAGAAGAGAGGACGATGAGATGGACAGACAGTGAGGATGAAGGACGAGATAGGCAGAAGCAGGGAGAGGAGGAGATGGTTAGGGATAGGGGTGGGGGTGGGGTGGGGTGGGATGCACCGCGAGAGGGGACAGTTGGGTATGGCAGAGAAAAGAAAAAGGAGCAGATGAACAGAGAGAGCGCAGACAGGCAGATGGACACAGAAAGGGAACTGGAGGACATGCACAGGAAGAGGGTGGAGGAGAAGATGGACAGAGGGAGGAGGAGGAGGAGGAGGAGGAGGAGGAGGAGGAGGAGATGGACAGAGAGAAGGGGAAGAGAGAGTAGACAGAGGGGGAGGGGGAGGAGGGAGTAGACAGAGAGAGGGGCAGTGGAAGTGATGGCCAGAGAGAGGGGGAAGAAGGAGATGGACTAATAGAAGATTGGAATAAATAAGTAATACGTATCCAGGCAACGCCTGGTACCTGGCTAGTTTATTTTTTAAAACAAAACAGAGTACACGAATTCTGTGAGGCTACACTTTTTGGATCTTAACGTTGATACAAGCACTGATTTCAATTAGACTTCTGATGTATGTGACCTCATAAATGAGTTTGCGTTTATCCATGATAATATGATTATGCTGTCTTTGATGCTAATAAACCCCTGTACGCTGTACAACATACTTAGTCGTTCGTTTATATCACATTAATTTACAATTACCTCAGAGTTATGATGGTTGAACTGACTGTTCCAAGGATATTACGAATAACTCTAATTTCACAGAAAAATATTATTCTTGTAGTAAAACTTGAAGAACAGAGCACAACAAAATATGGAGTTCTCTCTGATCATATCATGGTTGGTCATTTGACAGTGTATTAATGGATGCATGCTTTAACATTTAAACGTGCATAGAATTCTTGGCTTTAGTTATTATTGTATTACAAGAGCGTAAATAGATTTTGGTCATAAAAGGGGAGAGGAGCGTAGGACGCAGACGTCTCGGACGAATTCAAGCAGCCCGCTGAAAAAATAGTTTAGAAACGAACGGATTAGAGAGTACCCCTTCAGCTCTTCATAAAGCTATCCCCGTGGTTCCGTTTCGGAACCGATTTTCGTAATTAAATACCGCTCGGGTAACCAGACTGGACGATATTTTGCCATCTGGGATACTAATGATAGAATTTTCAGCAAACTTTTTTAAGCAAATGCAAGCACCGTTGTTTTGGCTCCATTTTTGTAGATCAACGCGATGCTTGGGCAAATCCAAAAGCAATTTATGCACTATTTTAATACACTTATATGTAATGATGTTTACCGCTCCGCTGCCATGTGAAATACTGAATTATTGCAGCCCCAGAGCTCTACCAGTCTCCAAATAACGACTCCATTGCAAGCATTAAGCTGCTGTAGACAGGTAATTAGGTTGTAACAATAGTGCGTGCAAATTTTTCACTTATCATAACGCTAGTGGACGAATCAAAATCGGTTTTCCTCCTCTTTCTTTTACAAACTTATGCATAATTGGGAACTATCACAATAGCACACAGCACGAAAACAATAAACAGCAGCTCTTGCATAACTGCAAGTAACGTAACAACAAGTGAGCTCAAGTAAGGTCAACAGTGAACGGTAGTTGGTCTTGGCAAAAGTAGGGATGGGCGGTAACTGATAGTGCTAGCTATGTATCGATAGTTTAAATCTGCCGATGATCTCGTTCACTATTTACAGTGCGTAACCCTTTCTTGTCGTATGACTGAAAATCAAAATCCCTTTCAGTTACACTAATTGGCAACTAGGTCATGTGTAACTACTTCATGTAGGTGATAGGGGGCTCTGGACACCCCCTTTCCTTTTTGGCTACGTCCTTGGGCCACCGAATCGAATCCCGGTCAGACAGTGAAATTTTTCACTCTGCCTTTATGCTAGACGTTAGGAGATACTCCAGGAACGGCACATGGTTCGGATTTCACACTAGGCCATAGACGAGCTTTCACTAGTAAACTGAAACAACTTGAAAACAGACGACTGGACAATCCATTTGAGGTACTCCCACCCACTTTACTTTTTATGGGATTCGTGAGTAATTGCTTTGCGCTCGTCTCATATTCTTAATCACCGTCGTTAACACCGCCTTAATGTCACCTCTCGTAAACTGCGTCATCATGGTTTTACGATGATCGTGCTACAGCTGTGGATGCAGTTACCCTTAATCAAGAAATTATGGCGATGCACCTGGCTTGGAGTAAGGTATGCTACTCATAAAGACGCATAAAGCACCTCTTTGACGGTCTGTAAATCGCACGTGTGCTTCATAATTATTAGAATTACGCTATCTCGGTAGCAAACACTGTGGACGTTTACCGCCGAGGATATTGTAGATATGCTGCGCCTCCAGCAAGCGCACATTGCTCTCCTTCCTAAGAGTTTGCTAACAGTTAAACGGCCCAGGGAAGGTAACATTAAAAGGTTTATTACGTAAAAGTTTTAATTCTAATCGTCGTACTTTACTACAAAGTGTCTGTCAGCGTTAAAGAATAAAAATACAATACTCAGGCGGCTGTAATTCATGTCATTTGACAGATGTTGAAAGGTAATAAGCTTTTGCGTAGCAACTGTCAAAGCAGTTCAATATATCGCTTTAGTTTTTCAGCTGGTAGCAATCGAAACAAAACAGTTTTTGTTTTTGCGAATGTAGCGCTCCAAACGAATTTTTGAGGGATAAACAATTAAACCGCCCATCAGTTATGAGATTTGCCTGTATTACACTGATTATTTATCATCTACATCCGATAAATATTAACGCTTCCTCAGTAACTCTCTTTCGTTCCTACAAATTTCGCTCAGTTACTGAAAAAACTAAATAGTTACTTGCAAATTTTTCGATAGATTTAAATATCATTAATATTTAAATATGTATAATATAACGAATTAATATTTAAATATGTATAATATAATGAAATTGTTGTTGATGAGAATTCTTGTACCAGATGAAGTAAACCGATGTAGAATGGTACCACGGGAGTGTCCCAGAAGTGGTTGGGAGCGTGAAAGTACAGTAGAAACCATTAGGTTGTACGGCGGGGTGTGGTTAAGCAGTAATGCTGGAACCTCTCCACTGATGATATACAGGGTGTTACAAAAAGATGCGGCCAAACTTTCAGGAAACATTCCTCACACACAAAGAAAGAAAATATGTTATGTGGACATGTGTCCGGAAACGCTTACTTTCCATGTTAGAGCTCATTTTATTACTTCTCTCCAAATCACATTAATCATGGAATGGAAACACACAACAACAGAACGTACCAGCGTGACTTCAAACACTTGGTTACAGGAAATGTTCAAAATGTCCTCCGTTAGCGAGGGTACATGCATCCACCCCCCGTCGCATGGAATCCCTGATGCGCTGATGCAGCCCTGGAGAATGGCGTATTGTATCACAGCCGTCCACAATACGAGCACGAAGAGTCTCTACATTTGGTACCGGGGTTGCGTAGACAAGAGCTTTCAAATGCCCCCATAAATGAAAGTCAAGAGGGTTGAGGTCAGGAGAGCGTGGAGGCCATGGAATTGGTCCGCCTCTACCAATCCATCGGTCACCGAATCTGTTGTTGAGAAGCGTACGAACACTTCGACTGAAATGTGCAGGAGCTCCATCGTGCATGAACCACATGTTGTGTCGTACTTGTAAAGGCACATGTTCTAGCGGCACAGGTAGAGTATCCCGTATGAAATCATGATAAGGTGCTCCATTGAGCGTACGTGGAAGAACATGGGGCCCAATCAGGACATCACCAACAATGCCTGCCCAAACGTTCACAGAAAATCTGTGTTGATGACGTGATTGCACAATTGCGTGCGGATTCTCGTCAGCCCACACATGTTGATTGTGAAAATTTACAATTTGATCGCGTTGGAATGAAGCCTCATCCGTAAAGAGAACATTTGCACTGAAATGAGGATTGACACATTGTTGGATGAACCATTCACAGAAGTGTACCCGTGGAGGCCAATCAGCTGCTGATAGTGCCTGCACACGCTGTACATGGTATGGAAACAACTGGTTCTCCCGTAGCACTCTCCATACAGTGACGTGGTCAACGTTACCTTGTACAGCAGCAACTTCTCTGACGCTGATATTAGGGTTATCGTCAACTGCACGAAGAATTGCCTCGTCCATTGCGGGTGTCATCGTCGTTCTAGGTCTTCCCCAGTTGCGAGTCATAGGCTGGAATGTCCCGTGCTCCCTAAGACGCCGATCAATTGCTTCGAACGTCTTCCTGTCAGGACACCTTCGTTCTGGAAATCTGTCTCGATACAAACGTACCGCGCCATGGCTATTGCCCCGTGCTAATCCATACATCAAATGCGCATCTGCCAACTCCGCATTTGTAAACATTGCACTGACTGCAAAACCACGTTCGTGATGAACACTAACCTGTTGATGCTACGTACTGATGTGCTTGATGCTAGTACTTTAGAGCATTGGGTCACATGTCAACACAAGCACCGAAGCCAACATTGCCTTCCTTCAATTGGGCCAACTGGCGGTGAATCGAGGAAGTACAGTACATACTGACGAAACTAAAATGAGCTCTAACATGGAAATTAAGCGTTTCCGGACACATCTCCACGTAACATCTTTTCTTTATTTGTGTGTGAGGAATGTTTCCTGAAAGTTTGGCCGTACCTTTTTGTAACACCCTGTATAGCCCACGTTCATATACAAAATTCGTTATTTTACTTATTGTACGTGTTTACGCGCTGCGTTTAGTCCATAAATCTCAATGTACTTTATCATCTCGAAAGATTACGAAGTTTTCATGAGCGAATTGTGTTAACATGAGCGAGAAGTCACAAATCAGTCACGATTACTTTCCTCGAATGAAGTACTGTTTTCGGTGTGTAAACATGCCGTTGTTGGGCGAAGACAAGAGGATTGGTCAAGATTGGAATAAGGGGAGGGGAGACTTCAGGTCGTCCCTTCGACATTGCACCATCCGGGAAGTTCTCCTCGATCTTCCTGAGTTACTACAGGCAAATACCGAGATACGTGATTCAGAAAGGCTGCTTTGCACTTTCTCATACAACCCGCTCTATCAAGAGAACGGAATGAGTGTATGGTCACCTTGATGTCGACGAGTCCTTGGACGCTAACCTCTCTTCCTTCCGTTCATCTTCCTCTATTCTCGAGGACGAGATTATATAAATATATATACACACACTACCGGCAATTAAAATTGCTACACCAAGAAGAAATGCAGATGATAAACGAGTATTCATTGGACAAATATATTATACTAGAACTGACATGTGATTACATTTTCACGCAATTTGGATGCATATATCCCGAGAAATCGGTACCCAGAATAACGGTCCTGATACGCCTGGGCATTGAGTCAAACAGAGCTTGGATGGCTTGTACAGATACAGCTGCCCATGCAGCTTCAACACGACACCACAGTTCATCAATAGTAGTGGCTGGCGTATTGTGACGAGCCAGTTGCTCGGCCACTATTGACCTGACGTTTTCAATTGGTGAGAGATCTGGAGAATGTGCTGGCCAGGGCAGCAGTCGAAGATTATCTGTATCCAGAAAGGCCCGTACAGGACCTGCAACATGCGGTCGTGCATTATCCTGCTGAAATGAAGAGTTTCGCAGAGATCGAATGAAGGGTAGAGCCACAGGTCCTAACACATCTGAAATGTAACGTCCACTGTTCAAAGTTTTATATCCCGCCTGGGAGGCGGCGCGTGGGTAAGGAGCAGAAACAGGTGAAACACGTCGGTACTGCTGTATGAATTTAAATCCCCTTTACTCAAGCAATAAGAATACGTAACTTGGAATGAGGTGCGAAGCTGAAGCGAAGTGTCCTGGCTCGCTGCACCTGATGAAAAGGGCAGAATCTGTAGCGGAGCTCGTAGAGCTGCACAGCACCAGCTAGAGGGCGCTGCCGTCGGTGTCTCGTGGTAGTGTCAACCTTTTTAACTATGTGGCATCGTTACTATCGATACCATACAAAGTGCCGTCAATGCGAACAAGAGTTGACCGAGACGTGTAGCCAATGGCACCCCACACCATCACGCCGAGTGATACGCCAGTATGGCGATGACGAATACACGCTTCCAATGTGCGTTCACCGCGATGTCGCCAAACACGGATTCGACCATCATGATGCTGTAAACAGAACCTGGATTCATCCGAAAAAATGACGTTTTGCCATTCGTGCATCCAGGTTCGTCGTTGAGTACACCATCGCAGGCGCTCCTGTCTGTGATGCAGCGTCAAGGCTAACCGCAGCCATGGTCTCCGAGCCGATAGTCCGTGCTGCTACAAACGTCGTCTAACTGTTCGTGCAGATGGTTGTTGTCTTGCAAACGTCCCCATGTGTTGACTCAGGGATCGAGACGTGACTGCACGATCCGTTACAGCCATGCGGATAAGATGCCAGTCATCTCGACTGCTAGTGATACGAGGCCGTTGGGATCCAGCACGGCGTTCCGTATTACCCTCCTGAACCCTCCGATTCCATATTCTGCTAACAGTCATTGGGTCTCGACCAACGCGAGCAGCAATGTCGCGATACGATAAACCGCAATCGCGATAGCCTACAATCCGACCTTTATCAAAGTCGGAAACGTGATGGTACGCATTTCTCCTCCTTACACGAGGCATCACAACAACGTTTCACAAGGGCAACGCCGGTCAACTGCTGTTTGGAAACTTTCCTCATGTCAGCTCGTTGTAGGTGTCGCCACCGGCGTCAACCTTGTGTGAATGCTCTGAAAAGCTAATCATTTGCATATCACACACACACACACACACACACACACACACACACACACAGAGAGAGAGAGAGAGAGAGAGAAAGAGAGAGAGAGAGAGAATCCAGGTGATGTTCCATTTATTACACTGTGACATTCGCTTGAACCATCCTTTTTTAGTCAGTTGGAAATCTGTATGAATATCAGAATAGCATGGAATATATCCTAATCAACATGTAAAAGTTACGGAGATAAAGCAGAATAATAAGACATGACACATCACGTTCTAGGGGTAAAATGTTGTTGTTGTTGTGAACTTCAGTCCAGAAACTTGTTTGGTGCAGCTCTCCACGCTACTCTATCCTGTGCAAGGCTCATCATCTCCGAGTAACTTACACTTTGCTCCGGTACTAAATTGGTGATCACTTGATGTCTCAGAATGTTTCCTATTAACCGATTCCTCCTTCTAGTTAGCTTGTGCCACATATTTCTTTCCTCTCCAATTCTGTTCAGTACCTCCTCATTAGTTACATGATCTACCCATCTAATCTTCATCTGTGTAGCGTCACATTCGAAAAGCTTCTATTCTCTACTTGTATAAACTGTTTATCGCTCATACTTCATTTCCATACGTGGCTACATTCCATAAAAATACTTGTAGAAAACGCATCCTAACACTTAAATCTGTATACAATATTAACAAATATCTTTTCTTCAGAAAAACTTTTCTTGCCATTGTCAGTTTACTTTTTATATCCTCTCTGCCTCGGTCATCATCAGTTATTTTACTGCTACTCATCTACTATTTTAAGTGCCTTGTTTCCTAATCTAGTTCCCTCAGCATCACCGGAATCAATTCGACTACATTCCATTACCTTTGTTTTGCTTTTGTTGTTTTTCATCTTATATCTTCCTTTCAAGACACTGTCCGTTCTGTTCAACTGCTCTCCCAAGTCCTTTGCCGTCTCTGACAGAATACTATGTCAACGGCAAACTTCAATGTTTTTATTTCTTCTCCTTGGACTTCAACACCTTCCATAAATGTTTCTTTGGTTTCCTTTACTGCTTGCTTAATGTACAGATTGAATAACATCGGTGATAGGCTACAACGATGTTTCACCCCCTTCTCAGCCATTGCTTCCCTTTCATGATCCCTCTATTCGTAAAACTGCCGTCTGGTTTCTAAACAAATTGTAAGTAGCCTTTCGGTCCTTTTATTTTACTCCTGCAACCTTTAGAATTTCATGGAGATTATTCCAGTCAACATCGTCAAAAGCTTTCTCTATGTCTACAAATGCTATAAAAATGGGTTTGCTTTCCCTTAATCCATCTTCTGAGATAAGTCATAGTCTCAGAATTGCCTCGCGTGTTCCTACATTTCACCGAAATCCAAAGAAATGTTGCCCGAGGTCTGCTTCTACCAATTTTTTCATTCTTATGTAAAGAATTCCTGTTAGCACTTTTTCACTATGACTTACTAAACTGATAGTTCGGTAAATTTCACATATATCTCCACTTGCTTTCTTTGGAGTTGAAATTATACTTTTTGAAGTCTGAGGGTACTCGGCCTGTCTCATATTCTTGCACACCAGATAGAAGAGATTTATGAAGGGTGGCACTCCCAATGTTATCAGTAGTTGTGCCGGAATGTTGTCTACTCTACGGACCTCGTTTCGGCTTAGGTCTTTCAGTGCTCTGTCAAATTCTTGTCGCAGTTTCACGTCTCCCAAAAAAAAGAAACAAATAAATGAATAAAATAAAATAAAAAATAAAAAAATGGCTCTGAGCACTATGCGACTTAACTTCTGATGTCATCAGTCGCCTAGAACTTAGAACTAATGAAACCTAACTAACCTAAAGACATCACACACATCTATGCCCGAGGCAGGATTCGAACCTGCGACCGTAGCGGTCGCTCGGCTCCAGACTGTAGCACCTAGAACCGCACGGCCACTCCACGTATCCCATATGCATCTCTCCCATGTGCATCTCTGCTTGCTGGTCATCAAGCTGCACGTGCACAACACAGACCATTAATATCCTGTATCGTAACAGGTGGCGACAACTGGCGTCTTTACGCCAACACAAGCCACGCAGCATCTCCCCGTACAAAGACCTGCGCACACCCATAAAAGATGTTATGCATTTGGTGTACTACGAACTGCTTCCCCGAGATGTAACAGTCACTGCCGACATTTACTGTCAACAACAGAGAGGTTTTATTGACGTAGTCCAAAAACAATGACCAGAAAGACTGCGTGAGGTGATGCTGCTGCTCTGCGATAACGCCCGCCCCGATTCTGCTACACTGACAAAAACTCTAGCTCGGGAGTTGAGATGGGAAGTCATTCCGCACCCACCTTATTCCCCGGTCTTGCGGCCTCAGATTTTCACCTTTTCCGCTCTCTACAGAACAACCTTCAAGGGACTTCTTTTCCGGGTGGAAATGTGCTCCAGACATGGATCGACGATTTCTTCACATCAAAACACGTGATTTATACAGTCGCGGAATCGGAAAATTACCCCAGCGTTGGAAGACAGTTGTAAATGGTGAAGGAAAATATACGTATTACTGACGGTAACAGTATCTGTTACGTGTAGCTGTTGTGTTTAACTTACGGAGAAACGCTACGGACTTACGCACGAACCTAATATTTAGCGCCCTTCGGCGGTCAGATCAAACAGCTTCACAAGCAACAGATCTCTTCGCTATGTTTCTGGAAGAATGGAAGAAAATACGGATGTCTGTCATATCGTAGTCTATGATCTTCTAGGACAGGCATAGCATGTGATAACTGCAAGTTGCTTTCTTCGTACTGACGCCTTAACAGCTGTAATTTCCCATTACTGACCTGTCATTTACTTCAACGGAGAAAATTTCGCATCTGTGTTGCGTGTGACAGGTTTTGCTCTTTCTTGACTCATCGGCCTCACCGAGGACAGTCCACTCCCCGCCAGCTTCTCGGAGCAGCGGGCACAGCTTCAGACAGAGCCCCGGCCGTCGCAGTCTATTTCCACTGCGCTCCACTCGCCACCCAGCGTGCTGGATTGCTTCCGCGTTCCCCACTGCCTGGTCCCGCAGATACGTACGGCTGTCCAACCGCACCCAGGCTGCTCTGTTATTATTAGCCGCCAAAGAGATAGGGACAAGATGTTGAAGTCATGAGGACATCTGATTTATGTCTGCCTGACATAAGAAACATCAAGTGATTCCCAGAGCCATTTGTCCTCAGCCAGCAGCAATTTTAGGCTCTCGCAAAGAACTAAACGCTTCTGCACGCATAACACTAAGAATCCATACGTGGTAGAATCACATTTGCACCATCTGATCAAAAGTCCCCGGACACCCTTATGTAGTTTGGAACTGACTTCTACATGCCACGAGGGATGAACCTGCGAGTATAAACGGAGACAAGGAGTACTGTGATGTCAGTAGAGAAGCACTGACAGCAGAATGGGTCGTCAGGAGAGCTCGGTGACTAGTCATTAGATGACACATGACTAACAAATCCGTTAGGAACATTTCAACCCTTCTAAGGCTGCCAAAGTCGACTGTTAGTGATGTGATTCTGAAAAGGAAACGCGAAGGAATAAGTTTAACCAAGACCAGTCAGACCTCGTCTACTGACGATCAGGGACAGTCGAGCACTAGGGCGGTTGCAGAAAAGCTCATGAAATCAGCGGAAGAAATCACTCGTGAGTTCGAAACTGGCACCAGTAGTCCAGTTAGTACAATGATTGTATTTACGCAGTTAAGGAGAACTAGGTATACAGTGGTCGATCAGTTCCTCATAAGCCAAATACTGCTGTAGTCAGTGCTAAGCGATGCTTGAGGTGGTGTAAAGACTGTTGCCACTTTAAAGTGTACGACTCGAAACGAGTGATCTGGATTCCTAAATCACGCTCTATCTTGTAGCATTCCGATGGAAGGGTTCCGGATTGGCGAGTGCCTCGGGAACGTTACGTGCCATCACGTGTAGTGAAAACAGTGACGTACCAAGGAGTTGGTCATACGGTATAGGAAGGGGTCCTCCCTTTACTGCGCTTGTGAAAACACTAAATGCGAAAAGACAGTGTACTGTATGCAGCAGAGAAACAGTTCACAGACAGTGTTTGTATCCGCATGTCAAAGCACCGTATGAAAAACCAGTGTCTGCGAGACAATGGTGTCTGGACAATAACATTCTTAAAATGGCCTGCCCTGCCCCGAGTCCCGACTTGAACCCAATGGCCAATGGGACACATTTGGGATGATTTAGAACTTCCATTTCCCTCCTGATCCCAGCGTCTTACATTTTTATCTGTATTTGGCCCTCGAGGAAGAATGGGCTGCAATTGCTTCACAGACGTTTAGAAGCCTGACTGATAGTGCCCCAACGAAAGTGACCCCAGCAGAATTCAAGCCGTCCTGAAGGCGAATGGTGGACACACTCGATATTAATGTCCTCTAATAGCTCTCCAGGTACTTTTGATCAGATAGTGTACCTTAATTTAGGAGAACAGCGCTTCAAAATTTGCGTCATAGTCTGAAACGTATGCAAAAATATGAATGAGCAGTAAACTGCGGCTTCTTTGGAACCACCGCTTTAACACAAGATTCCTGTTTCCAAACGAGGACAGAAATATGGCGGCCTTTTTTCTCCGCACACACTCATTCGATTATTTGGGCTCCTGTGCAACCACGCCATACAAAGGTTACCAGTGAAGTTCTGTACTGTGAGGCGCATGTGGTGATCAAGACTTATCTTGCTTCCGAATGGAGCTGCAGTAAGGAACTCTAATTTCTTTTCCGCTGTAGCCGCTTGTCATTTCACAAGAATGTACGCTGCCAGTGGAAGAAAGCTAAGTGGTGATCAGTTTTGAGGCAAAGTATTTCACAAAGTAAAGATTCGATGGAAAGAAACGCAAAGACGCTTTTCTAGGATGAAAGCCCAGGCATGAATGGGACGATAAATGATCTCAGCAATTTGAAGGTAATTTTAGAAATACTTATATGCACGTCTGAAAGAACAGACACTCTTGGCAATCCACAGCTGTGCGAAATACTTCGAAATTTATTAGTGGCTGCGAATTCGATGACATCAAATGTATTATATATACCTACTACCCTGTATGTCAATATCGAGTAGTAGATAAACCTGATGTCAACGAACTCGCAGTCAGCAAATAGATTTAGAAGTTTAGAAATAGTTTCGGATGATGGAAAAGATGCACCACGTGTGCGGGTGCAGTGGGGGAAAAGGGGGGGGGGGGGGAAATTAGTTTGAAATACTAAAATAAATCAGGCACTACTGAAACACTTTCGTAGTAGTCTATTAGTGCAATTCATGTCAATCGTCTTCTGTTCAATGAATTTAAGAATACTTCTAATAAGTTCATTGTAAGCGACTGACATCCTAAGTCAGAAAGACAAAGCTCAGCATAACTCTTTACCGGATGCAAAACATTATGACTTTATATAGGGTAAGTCTATTAACTCCTGTGACATACTTTATTCCCTGATAGCAGACACATTCTTTGCCCTACATAAAGTAAGCCTTCTACACACAGTTCCAATGGTCAACAACAAATGACAGGAACGTCTTTATACTTCGCTGTTTGGTTCCCTCCCCCAGACCAACCAATATTTTATATGGGGAAGACGTTCTGTGCGGGAATAAACGCTGTGTTTGGAACAGGTAATTCATTGTTTGTTGCATGGAGCGAAATACTTCGTTTCCTGCGCTGATCCTGTAATACGTGTTCATTAAAGTAAGTTGTTCATGTGATCCAGGGGCCTCTCAGACGCGCTTCACATTTCCCCCACCGCCACGCCGCACTGTCTGAGCGCGAGGAGGGTAAAGAGGGGAAAACAGGGAACGCGCCGCCTTTAAATGGCAGGACAGGCGTACTGCATACTACTTGGTTTTATATTTCACATTTCTCAACAACATAGATGACAAACGAAACAAGTTTCTAATATTAATTAATTACTTTTGGCACGCTGAAGTCATAATATAATTTTTATCTGCTACAAACTATCAGCATACGGGCTGATGCAGGCAATTTCACAGAGTTTCGCATTCAAGTTGCCACGTAATCTTGACTTATTTAGTTTCACAATCGAAAGAAGGTCTTTCACACAAGTACGTCAACCGAAATATTGTAGCACTTCTGTAAACTCATTACGGAGACTTGGAAAATCGACAGGAGAATAGAAATGTAGATGTCCTGGACTGTTTTAAAGTAAAGAGTTTTGTAATTCAGACTATCGAACAACCTTCAAGTAACTACCTTTACGGAGTAAAATGCGCTCCGCTGGCCGTTGTGGTCGAGCGGTTCTAGGCGCTTCAGTCCGGAACCACGCGGCTGCTACGGTTGCAGGTTCGAATCCTGACTTGGGCATGGATGTGTGTGATGTCCTTAGGTTAGTTAGGTTTAAGTCCCATAGTGCTTAGAGCCGTTTGAAACACTTTTTTTTTTTTTTTTTAATGCGCTCCGAACACGTCTCGACGAATTCTTAGCCTCAAAACCACCACATTCCGACAGTCGCGGAATCGAAAAGTTACTACAGTATTGGCAGACTGTTGTTGGAGGAGAACGTATTATTGATGCTTAAGTCTTTTCACGGCCGCGAGTACCTTCATTTGCACCAAGAAAATAAATAGGTGTGTCGTACCACGTAGATTTTGTGCATCTCTGCTTGCCCGTCATCAATTGGCTCGTGAAGAACACCGACCATTCATATCATGTATCGCCACTTGTGATTCGATTAGTTTCTTTCATGTATCGCTGAGTACGCATGGTGAGACTTTACCTTACTTCTTTTCATACTGTAAAGGCGGTTCCAATTTTTGAACGTATATCAAACTCCTACAAAGCATTGCAAAAACAGCTTTTCTAATTTTCATCTGGGCACAAAAGTAACAGTAAGAAGTTTTCAATGCATGCGATGTCATTCCGCGTCACACGAACGTGTCCGTGCAAATTCCAGTCACCAGCGTCCCTGTGCCTACGGAGTACGCCAGACCTGGCCCCCAGGCTGCCGGCCCGTCGGACACTGGCCAGTAGGCAGTGCCTGCTAATGCTGCCGCTGTTTCTGCTATTCCTGCCGCGCTGCCGGGCTGGAGAGAGCGAGCACACGGCGTCGGTATATTTGGAGCGCCGCTGGACCCCTCACTGGAATTCCCGTCTGGACGCTCACCTCGCCAAACCGAGCGACAGTAAAAATTTGCAGCCACTCCCCTCACCCCCCCCCCCCCCCCCGCTCTCTCTCTCTCTCTCTCTCTCTCTCGCTTTGGCCTAACCTATGCAAGTGTGTAGTAGCATCACCGGGTAAGCCCCTTGACGACCTGCATTCACGAAGCTGTCTTGGGCATGACGACTTGCTTACCGCAAGCCCATCCCTGTGAGGCTCTTAATCTGCTCCATTCTCTAGATCTTCGGCGGCCAACTTTTTCTTCTATGATTGTTCTTTCCATTGCCTGTTGCCGTCAAGCAGTGTGACCAAAATATTTCAACTGATTTTGTTTGACAATAGTCAACAGTCTTCCTCTGAATCCGAGCTGCCTCAGGATCTATTCATTAGTCCGATGTGCTGTCCATGGTATTCTAAGTAATTTCTACAGTACCAAAATTCCAGAGTACCAATCCTGCGACGATCCACCACTTTCATCGTCCAAGTTTCTGCAGTACAAGTAATGATGGGAAAGATTAGAGTTCTCGTGGCAGGCAGTTCTTGTGATGTCAGGTCTGTTGACATTACGGCAATCTACGACTTCACTTTGGTCTTTTGGTTGTTGATTTGCAGACCACATTCTCTGCTTCGTTGGACCAACCTTCGCATGATGGTTTGCAGTTGATATTCGTTTGTTGCAATTATCAGAGTGTAATATGCGCCTATCTATAACGATGCCCCATTTATTTGTTTATTAAAATGGACTAGCTGCCTAGGAATTTTTCTCTCAAACATGTCCCCTTGAATTTTTCCCCTAGTTTGTTGTTGTACGCAGGACTGACTAAACAAGCTCACTTACTCGGTACTCAGACTCATAACAATTGACGTGCAGGTTATGAATGTGTGCACCAGCTCGATGGCTTGAAGGCTCAATGCCAAGATTAAAATGCAAATGTCCGGTGTTATATCCCCAGTAGGTCCTAGGACTTCTTCAGCAACTTATCGCTTCTTTCACCTCATGCGACGATGTGTGAAAAACGCCAAACTGCACCATGGTTCGAAGGAAGGAAGATTAGGCCAATGTCATCAGAACGGGAAACATGGTTCGGAGTCCTCATTTAACTGTATACCCTCGTATAACTGGCTATCTGAGTCACTTCTAAGGTCCGAGGAAGGCAAAGTCATACCATATCCACCAGGACGATGCCTTGTAAAGTACTGCAATATTCCAGCCAATCAATGAGTTGACACTAACAGTGTGCGGAGAACGATGGGGTGATAGGGGCCACTTGACTATTCCGACAAAAAGTTCGAATTGTTAGTACTACAACGTTATGTACATCAGAGGCAAAAAACGACTGACAGGCACACAAAAGGAAGTGGAGTCTGAAGGCTGGGAGACATCGCAGTGCTCGTTTGGGTACGTAGAAGGAAGGAAATCAGACGAGTATAGGGGTTTTTAACTCGCTGGCATCGAGTACGGACCGCGTGTCTTTACCACTGACCCACTTCACTTGATAAAGCTGTATTGCAATAAAATTTAATGATCTTGTGTAGGACAAAAATGGTGTAGCGTAGATAACTATCAGTTGGGCAAATTAGGAATCTACACTACCAGCCGGAGGTAGAATTCGTCCTTTCGCCAAGTAGCTGAACGATATATTCGTCAGTAGGCGGGCAACCATTTCTTCGACTCTGCGTACCTAGTAGGCAGTTTATGTATCAGTGATATTACGAATGGAGTCAACTTCATCGTTCACTTGCTTGCTCGTTTCAACAGTCTGCACATGTTGGGATTGAGAGGAATGAAGCAAATTCTTCCTTCTGTCTGTAAGACAAATTAATTTTAGCAGCTGTGCCTTGACGATGTAAGTAGGGTTATTTCTTCCTGATGAAACTCTTCCGTTGTTCCCCATAGCCGCTTCGTGCGGATGTCGGGATGGTCCCTTTTGTTGAAACCACGGTCGACTGCTTCCCTCGTCCATCTCCTCCACCTGACCGGTCTACAGCTATCTTGGAGTTGATGGATCGTGAAACTCATTTTCTTTCGTTTAAGCTACACACCGATTGGACACCCATTTTCACCCTCTGTGCACTATACGCAATTCACGCAACAACAAACGTAAAGCAGAGTTAACAAGATTTATGGCGGTGGTATGTCCCTCCTCTCTACAAATGTAGCCTGTAGTGACATTGTGGCAGAAGGAAGAATATCCGAGCAGAAAGAAGGAAGCCTAGGGTTTAGCGTTCCGTCGAAACTAAAGCCGTTAGAGGCGACGGCCAGAAAGCACATACTCGCATTGCGTGATGGGCGGGTTTTCCTCACGGTGCGGATTCGGTGTTCGGTGGTACGCTCAAAAAAGCTAAATATAAAATAGAAAAGAGACGGCAAGTTAGGCAGTAGGAACGACCAACACGAGGCCTGTGTGCGCTCCTCAGAGTACATTTGCGTCCCCTCCCCCCCCCCCCCCCCCCCGCGCGCCCGCTCTGCTCCCCAGCCGAGCAGCTCCCATGGCGACGATCAACAGCATTTCCGGCAGGCGGCGTAATAGCGCCAGACGATGACTCAGTTGGCCCCCTGTGGTATCACGGGACATCTGACGCCGGTTCGCAGCAGACACGTCACAGCTGATCCGGAACTTGCCTGCTGGCCACAAAGCAGCCTGAAGGGAAAGGACTAAACTGCCGCTTACAGAAGATGCGTGGCGTAACATTGCTTCTGACTGAAAGACAGCGGTCTCAGATGTACAAGCATTGATGCTATCTAAAGATATACGTATGGATATTTTTGGAAGTAAATGGCCTGTATGCATGTGATAACCACTGTCAGACCAGTCTATCTCACACTTTTATGTTTGGAACAGGTTAGTCCTTAAGAAAGGCGACAAAAATGTTGAAACCTGGACAGTAAGCTTTGCCGAAAGGAAGGTAGAGACACAGGAGAAACTATTTTGATTTAAAAGGGAACGAAGTGCGACGAGAAACGAGCGCACCTTCATATACCCACGGAAATTTTTGAGAATGAGGTGTTTACAAAGGGAATGGAGATTAAGAACTCCGCTACATTAATGCTCTGCTGTGACAACAAATGCAACAGTCAGCTAACAGATCTGGAAGGGAAAATACTACGTATCAAACTAGCGGTTTTTTTTCCTCCATGGAGGTTTTCGAAAAACGAGCACTGAACAGAGCCTCCTTCCGACCATTCGCTTCTTAAGGTATATTGACAATAGACATTTGGTTTTGTCAAATGGTGGTGAGGTGATACAACAACTTACCTACCGTATAAACAATATATACCCAAACATCATGTATACAGCGGTGATACACGAAAGGGGAGGGGGGAGGAGGCGGAAAGCTGCCTTTCTTAATCGTGCTGAATGAACAAAAGCAATCTCTGTATTGGAAACAGGTGCACACGAACCTTATCTCAATGGATATAGCTTGCATCATCCACCTCAGAAAAGAAATATGTTGAATAGCCTAATACACAGAGCCAGCGCAAATTTGGACGAGGGTCACTTCGGCTCCGAATTAATGACACGAAGACAGTGTTCCGGGGACAAGTCTGTTCAGTCCGTGACATTAAGTCCGTGCTGCCTGGGGAGCCAACACATCAACAGTTCAACCGAGGCAAGATGACCAACACACAGTGCGAATTCCATTCTGCAGTACAAGAACGAATAAGATTTCTATTCTCTAAGATAAAGAAAAAGAAGAAAAAACGACTCACCACGAAGGAATTAGCCAAATGGGACATAAATCGGTAGATGTGATGTACATGTACAGAGAAACAAGCGATGACAGTTTCAGAAAAATTGGATGATTTATTCAAAAGAAATGAAACTTCTTTATTTAAGTGAGTGAATCTGTACTTAAATTGCTAAATGACAGACCCACAATATCCTAGCGCATCGCAATCTGACTGCTAAAAAAAAAGGTAACCTGACTTCAAATAATTAATTCAAAAGAATGGCCCTGACTAAAAAGAAATCCTAACAATAACCAATACATTTCATTAAGCACTTACCTTACAAAAATCTTCATTACTCGAACTACTGCAATACGGCGAGCGTCAATACTGCCAGCTAAATAAAAGAGTCTAACTACTAAAGCCACTAGTTTCTAATAGGCATGTGGTTAGCAAAGAAAAGATTTTGTTGCAAACCAAATAACGTATTTTCTACCTTAATAATGTGACATCTAGTTCAAATAGGAATATAAATCGTCATTGACATCTAGTACATCTAGTACAATCATGAATAATATTCAATCTCGAACATGTACAGATCGTTAGCCTACGCTAACACTTCATACCTCTACCCTCCATCAATGCTAACTTCTCATATGTAACATCCATCACTGCTGGCTGTTCACCTCCAACTGCCCAACAGTAAATCCATCACTGCTGGCGACTAACTTCCAACTGCCCAACACTACTGGCGATTAACTTCCAACGACGAGTCCAACCAGCCACAGAGTCTCTTACAAAGAAATCGGAGAGATCCAATGCAAAGCTCTACACAGCGCTGCCAACACAGAAGCAGCCCACTTACAGAAAGAGCTTGACAAACTGAGCGAGTCAATAACGCGCTGGTCCACCTCTGGCCTTTATTCAAGCACTTATTCGGCTTCGCATTGATTGACAGATTTATTGGGTGACCAACTGAGGGATATAGTGCCGTTCAATTGGCGCGTTAGATCGTCAAAATCCCGAGCTGGTTGGAGGGCCCTCCCACTAATGCTTCAAATGTTCTCAACTGGGGAGCGATCCGGGGCGATCTTGCTGGCCAAGATAGGGTTTGACAAACAAGACAAGCAGTAGAAACTGTCGCCGTGTGCGGACAGGCATTATTTTGCTAAAATGTAAGCTCAGGATGCTTACCATGAAGGGCAACAAAATCCGGGTGTAGAATATCGACGACGTACTGTTGTGCAGCAAGGGTGCCACGGATGAAAACCAAAGGGGTCCTGTCGTGAAAAGAAGTGGCACCCCTGGCCATCACTCCTAGTTGTCGGGCCACATGGCGGGCGACAGTTAGGCTGGTATCCCACAGCTATCCTGGGCGACTCCTCTTCGCCTTGTAAACTCATTACTGGAACACAAATGTCTTCAGTCGTAAGATCGGCTTCGAACTGAGCCCCGATGACCATCGAAGACGTGTCTTGAGACGCCCAGGACAGCGGTGAGATACCACCTTGACGCCGCCCGCCATACGGCACGACAACCAGGAGTGATGATCGGGAGTGACATTTCATCTCTAGCATAGCCCTTTGGTTGTCATCTGTGGAACCCTTGCACCACAGCGGTACGTCCACGATATTCTACTTCCCGTTTTCTCGCCTTTCATGGCAAGCCACCCTGGGCTTACATTTCAGCAAGATAATGCTTGCTTGCAGACGGCGAGAATTTCTACTGCTGCTCTTCGTACTTGCCAAACCCTATCTTGGTCACCTAGGTCGCTGGATCTCTCCTCAGCTGAGTACATGTGGAGCATTATGGGGAGGGCCTTCCAACCAGCTCGGGATTTTGACAAATACACCAACTGGACAGGATGTGGCGCGATATCCCTTAGCAAGACGTCCAACAACTCTATCAGTCAAGCCAAGCCAAATAACTGCTTGTTAGGGCCACAGGTGAACCAACGCGCTATTGAGTCGCTCAGTTTGTGAAGCTCTTTCTTTCAAATAAATCATCGCTTTTCCCGAAATTGTAATCATTTGTTTCGCTGAACATGTACATCGCACCTACCGATTTCCATCCTGTTCAAATGGTTCAAATGGCTCTGAGCACTATGGGACTTAACTGCTGAGGTCATCAGTCCCCTATAACTTAGAACTACTTAAACCTAACTAACCGAAGGACATCACACACATCCATACCCGACGCAGGATTCGAACCTGCGACCGTAGTGGTCGCGCGGTTCCAGACTGTAGCGCCTAGAACTGCTCGGCCACCCCGGCCGGCTCCACCCTGTTCAGATAATGCCTTCGTGCAGCGCTTAAACAGGTAAGGAATCAGACATCTATTCCAGCCACCTAGAAAAATTAAATTTTGTGACCTGTAAAAGATAATCTCGGCCTGGAACTCTCTGGGGGATGCGAATGTCTCAGCAATTTCATGGGTCACTCTATACGGACTACTGCTTCGTGTCGTACCAAACATCAGCGTCACCTCGACTATCTTTAAAAACCAGCGATGTCCACTAATAGCCCAATAAACAAACACAATATTATGTTTGAATAGATGAGGCTTCTGACTAACACTTCTAACTACGCATTGGGACTCTGTGATTAGGAAGGCCAAGAAAATAAGGCTTTTTGACAGCAACTTCAACAAGGACACCTGCTCTCCATGGAACCGTGCGCTTGACAAAGACAGATCACCGGGGAAGACTTCATGCAATTTATCGCTCCACGCGAGTGGAGGCGCCGCAAGCGACGCTGTACGGCGAGCGAAAATGTAATCTCTGGATGCAAAGGGTGGCATTGCGTAATCTAGACAATGATTTCATACTCAAGGAAGAAAAGTGTGAACCTTGCCAGGTTCAGGGCAATATGATCTGCCCCTGACGTCTATGACTGCCTCAATAACCGAAAGGTTGAGATTTTTCTGAATTTGACACAAGTTAACATACAACTTTTTATGCAAAATAGTTTTAAGACCATTATGTACTTTATCAGCTGATTTTTTTAGCGCGAGTGCTGGAGAGGTAATGAAAGAAGAGAAAGAGACGTTATGAATCAAATTAAAATAGTAATGTGTGACAGTTCGCAAATATTGTAGTCCTCCTAGTGCCAACTTACAAAGATTTACGACTGCAGAAAGTGCTGGACATACATCTCGACAAATAATGATGCTTACAGAGGAACAAAAGAAAGACAATAGTAATGTTAAGTTCCCGGAACGAGGATAAAATAGCTTGCACAAGCAGGATCACTTACGTTATAGTAAAGCAGATGCTATTTTCGGTATCTAGAATCTAGCAAATGTACTAACACATACGCAGAAGAGGAAAGCTGTTTAACGAACAGAAATATTCCGTAACACAAACAGAAAGATACACAACCGAAATAATTATACCAGAACGAGCCGTAAATATCTGCATGTGCTAGCACGTCTAAAACGTTAACGTGGAGCCCCAGTGTAAAAGTCTGATGTTAGCCAAGACTTGCATTTTTTTCAGTCCCAGTTGATAAGCCTGATGTAAATTCTGTGCGGCAACAGCTTTGCGAGGTACGTTGTTTCTTCTCATTATTTACATGGACTTCTCGTCGTATTTATTCCTTAAGAGCCAGAGGCATAGACAAGCTGACAAAGAATGAAACACCGAAAGCGATCAGTTTATATACATTGAGAAACTATGATAACAGAAGTCGCGTAACGTGTATGCTTTGTAGTTTGAGCTTTCTGTGCTCTTGGGTCACGTTCTTGATTATAAATAATAGGATATTTGTGATTCCCGCAATACTTGTCCTGGGTCACACATTTCGTGATGAAATTTGTATCGCTGTTAGCGGCGCTTCTGTACTTGGCTGGAGACGGGCGGTGATTCCTGTCGTTGTCCCGGCGCTGGACCCGTTCCAGGCCGCGTCTCTGGAATTCCGCCGGCTCCTTCCTCCAGACAGATGTTGTCAGCATTTATTTCCCGGCGTGCCCCGCGGCCGTGTCCGGTATAAATAACGCGCGTCGGAACACAGCGCCGTCTAAATTATTCATGGACGAAACGGACTCCTCCGCGGGAGGGAACAGAATGCGAGCAAGTATTTTTTCTCTCGTGAGAGACCAAAAAGACGAGTCTTCGTCCAGTTATATTTAACTAAAGTATATAATTTATTACCTGGTATCTGCAAATTGGCTCTGCAAGCATCGATACAACACGAGAAACGTATGGACTTCATCTCTCAACTGGTCCTGGGATTTCTCTTACCTCCAAAATACGAGTCCACGTACAGCCTCAGCTTGTGGCAAGACTGTGACGTAAAGTGGTACCGTTATTGGTTATTATACGAGGTGCTCACCCGCGACACTGGCAGCTATTGCAAATCATTCCTAATCAACCTCGAGCGAACGTAACAAGCGGCAATGCTAGGAATCGCATTCCCAGACTTTTTCTAAAAGGATTTACCATAATACTGTTGCTGTTGTTGTTGTCGTTGTTGTTGTGGTCTTCAGGCCGAAGACTGGACTGATGAAGCTGTCCATGATACACTACCCTGTGCAAACCTCTTAGTTTCTTCTTTTCCGAATAACTATTACAACCCACGTCCTTCTGAGTCTGGTTACTGTATTCATCTCTTGGTCTCTGTCTACGATGTTTACCTCACTTTTCCCTCCAACACTAGACTGGTGACGCCTTGTTGTGTCAGTACGTGTTCTATAGACCGGCCCCTTCTTCTTGTCAGGTTGTGACATAAATTTCTTATCTCCCAAATCAATTCAGTAACTCCTCATTAGTTAAGCGATCTATCCATCGACTCTTCAGCATTCTTCAGTAGCACCACATTTCAGAAGCTTCTGTTCTCTTCTTGTCTAAACTGTTTATTGTCCATGTTTCACTTCCATACATGGCTACACTCCATACAAATACTTTCAGAAAAGACTTCCTGACGCTTAAATCTATACTCGATGTTCATAAATTTCTTTTCTTCGGAAACGCTTTTCTTGCCATAGCCATTCTTCTACATTTTATATCATCTCTACTATGACCATCATCAGTTATATTGCTGCCCAAATAGCGAAACTCATCTACTACATTAATTGTCTCGTTTCCTAATCTAATTTCCTCAGCATCGGCTGATTTAGTTCGACAACATTCCATTATCCCTGTTTCGCTTTTGTTGATGTTCATCTTATATATTCCTTTTCCATTCCGTTCAGGTGTCTTCCAAGTCATTTGCTGTCTCTGACAGAATTAAAATGTCGTCGGCAAACCTCAAAATTTTTATGTCCTCTCTCTCTGGACTTAAATTCCAACTATAAATTTTTCTTCGGTTTCCTTCACTGCTTTCTCGATGTACAGATTGAATAACATCGTTTATAGGCTACAACCCAGTCTCATTCGCTTTTCAGCCCTGCCTCCCTTTCCTGCCCCTCGACTCTCGTATGTTCCGCCTGCTTTCTGTATTACCTTACTCAACTACCTAACATCACGGATAGTGGGCGCTCTTGACCGTAATGGATCAGAAGTGGGACAGCTGAGGGTGGGACGTTTCCTCTCGCACGCAGAGCCCCAAGGACGCCGACCTGCTAACGTCCCTATTTCCTAGATCTTGCTTTTATTATTCACGGTACGAAAAATGTCCACTAAGTTTTTAGCCTTCTCACTTTTACTGTTGTGAAATTCCCGACTAGATCAGAAAAATCTTTCGGTGGACGTCTCTACTTCCGGATGGATTACCCTTGAATCAAGGGGCCTGATGACGTCGTCGTTTGGTCCGTTGCAACCCTTGCGCCCCCCCCCCCCTCCCCGCAACCAACCAACCAACCAACCAACCTAACATCGCGCGGAAAATTTTATTCAAGAACCGAATCGCTTAATTCCGCTTTGTGGTCGTACTTAACTCCAAACCAATTTTTAACAGCGGTTACGCTTTTTTTCATAAAACTTTTACATGAAAACGTAACGTGATTAAATGATAATTTAACCGATGTTAATTCCAACACTGGTTGAACTTACAATTATTAACCAAAACATTATGATCACTGCCCACCTGGTGGCGTCGCGGCCACGTGACGCTGTAACGAAAGTTTGTAACTGGAGCAGAGTCGAATGGGTAATCTTCATAGTGATGATAAAGGACGCAAATGGAAAACCAATGACGTTTAGGCACTTCCACAAAGATCGCATTGTTATCGCTCGACTTCTGGAAATGAGCACGTAGAAAATGGGAGGAAGATTAGGGTTCAAAGTCCAATCGACATAGAGGTCACTTGAGACTGAGCACAAGCTCTGATTATGTCAAGGATGGAGAAGAAAGTCGACCTGAATCTGGATGGCCGGACACGTCGTCCTGAATGAGAGTCTAGTGCTAATCACCGCTCCACCTCGCTCAGTGCGTATCTAGCAAACGTCGACGCTTGTCGGCTGCTCACGTCTCCCGTCGTGAGTGTCCGTGGAAAGTGGTTGATGGACAGTAAAACCAAGGCTGGTACGGGCAATGTAATGCAGTGGGGGTTATTCGCCTGTACTTTCACAGGAGTTGCAGTCACCGTACGTGCAATGACGGCTGTGGACTGCACGAACAGTACTAAGGACCGCCTCCATCCCTTCACATTTCCCTTCCCCGATGAGGTCTTCTAGCGGAGTAACTGTCCATGGCATAAAGCTATAATGAGGAGCACGATAGTGAGCTCGTGTTATTGTCTTGGGCATCAAATTCGCCTCATCTGAATCCGGTGGAACAAATCTAGGGCTTTATCAGAGGACAGCTCCGCGCCCACAAACCCCCGGCCCGCTATCTACGGAAATTGCGCCACGTGTAAGTAGTTCACTTAGTGCCACGTACCTCTGGAAACCTACCAAGGACCTTTCATATCCATGGCGCGCATAATCGCTGCTGTACTGCGTTCCAAAGATGGAGCAACATGCTGTTAAGCTACTGGTCACAATGTTTTGGCTGTGAGTGTATGTTTCGTCAGACCAGTAGAGCACATTAATGCTGAACTTACAAGATCTTGTACAAGACTCAGATTTTGTTAAAAGTGCAGCTGCATAAATTACACCTAATGTGGAACTGGGTACTTGGCCGTTTTGCCCAACTAGGCGCTGACAACATTCTGAATATTTCGTGAGTTAAACCGTTATGAGAGTTGTAAAATCTTTCTTTTTCTTATGTTCTCCCCTGTAATCATTTCCATTACACACTTCATATAAATGATTACTCAAGCCGTTCTGATTCTCCGGCTGTGTTCTCTGGTAGTCCGATTAAAATTTGCTGACATTTCACGCGCTGAAGTTGATTTCCTCCAATCAGAGCGCCCAACGTCACGCCCGAACCGTTCGCTGTTGCCAAACCGCCACGACAATTGGTCAGGTCCCTTTCAAGGCCTTGTCCTGCACCCTTCAGGAAGTGTTTGGATGCCGAGTCATCGGTCTGGCACTTTTATTTCTTACTTCATCACATATCATAACCAAACGAAAAATAACACCACACATCACGATGCTAATAGAATACACAGATTTCATACACAGCACTAACCAAACACTAGTGTACACTTCTGCATAAGACGGAATCCAGCGTCGCATATACAGTTACCATAAACACGGAGATCCGCATGCATTAGATCAGCTTCGCACGACAAAAGTTGAATTTTTGAAGGTTGCAATTCATCGTTGTGAATGGGACACCACAGTCATAAATACAATTACTTCACTCAGTGACGTAGCGCAACACTTACCGCATAAATCTAACGTGGAGAAGGTCGTGGGTTCTAATCTCATCAAATACAATGAATTTTTTTTATTTCTAAATCTAATCAAAGAGTGCGATTATTATTTTTATTCGATTAATGGATTTGAAAGTAACTGTTTTATTTCTAATTGTTTGACGTCATTCTCACCATTGTATTGACATTTTTATTTGCTGTTTGCCGTTTCTGTGTATCACCTATCATCAAGCAGTAGCCGGCAGCCAACGTAGCCGCACCGTGGTGGGAAGTAACAGACATCAAGTAATTATAATCGGACTGTAGCTAAATTTATTTAAAACCTTCCACCTAACCAGCAAGCATCCATTCAGCCCATATTCAGTGCGCACTTTTACTTGAATGCGAAGCATTTCATAGTCAGAGCATTTTACGTGATTCTTCGTGGCCATATCCAAAGGAGTGTGGAGCCCCTCAGTCGTAGCCTATGAAATATGGAATCAACCTGGGAAACATGAGCCACAAATTCCTGAGCGGCGAGGTCGTTATGCAAATCCCGCCAGGAGCAGCCACTATACTAGCTCCGGAGCACAGCCAACTACATTACTCGTGTGTGTGTGTGTGTGTGTGTGTGTGTGTGTGTGTGTGTGTGTGTACTTCCCTCCGTGCTACTCCATTTCTCACGAAATACACTGCAGCAATGACTTCTGTATACAGACATTTTTTCCTCGTGTAAACACTTTACGGCCCGTTCAACATACAAATAGCCAATATACATCCCAGTCAGAGACTAGTGAAATCTGTTTGCGATATAGCGTTTTCTACTGGCAACAATTACATTTTATTTATCTAAGCACTATTTATGAACTGTCATGTCAAAGAATCAAACGTATAGAAGAAAGTTATTTGTTTTTGTTGTCGTCATCTGCGGAACAGTTAGTTATGAATTTAATTAGATTTGTAATATGTTTTTATTTACGAATGTCTGCTCGACATTTCTGCAACTCTACAGAGATTCCTCATATATCCCCGAATGTGAACACCATGTTATCCGCTGAAATACTTTAGTGAGGCATCAGTTTTCGAATGCTCTGTTAAGTTGGACATGGAGGCAATGGATGTACTGTTGGAACAATGACGAACTAGGTTCAAATGGCTCTGAGCACTATGGGACTTAACATCTATGGTCATCAGTCCCCTAGAACTTAGAACTACTTAAACCTAACTAACCTAAGGACAGCACACAACACCCAGTCATCACGAGGCAGAGAAAATCCCTGACCCCGCCGGGAATCGAACCCGGGAACCCGGGTGTGGGAAGCGAGAACGCTACCGGACGACCACGAGCTGCGGACAATGACGAACTAGTCGGGAAAACTTAAGTATCACTAACTTAGTGGAATAATTCAACTGACTGTCGAACTATTCTTCCTTAATTTCTGAACTGAATACTGTGCCTATTACATTTTCTGAGGAATATAAAAAGCTTGGACATAAATTATTCAAATACCCCTTATTATTTGGTTGGTTGGTTGGACGGTTGAAGCGACCAAACTACTAGATCCATTTGTCCTCGAACAGACAGGTCTATATGACTGTGGATCAGAGAAAGCCTACCGTGCAAAACCCAGGAGAAGAAAACTCCAAGGTCTACCAATGTCAGCAAAGCTGAGGTAAGAGACAGAAGCAAGAAAGGGAGACAGGGTGAGAAAGGCAAACAAGGTGCCCCATCTAGGGAGCAGCCGGAAGCCCCTGACAGTAAAATGCAATGAGGAGACATACTGTATATCGGCCACCTCCCGCCACTTACCAGAGGTACTCTACTCCGAGACTGACTTGAAAAGACTAGCAACACGAACAGGGTAAGAGAAGCACAGCAGAACAAACGATGAACAAATCTAACAGACCAGGGGGGGGGGGGGGGGGGGGGGGGGGAGAAGAAGAGTAACAGAGCAGGTAGGGTGAGGACGGGATGGACCACCAGCCCGGTCTAGGGAGAGGAGACAACAGTGTGTTCTGTCAACCCCTCAATGGACCGGTAAGGTTAAGTGTCCCTCCCCTTATTGCTTAGTAATACCGAACAACGCCAGTATCACGGCGAGCTTAAAACAAATGCAAATTAAAAAAAGAAAATATTTCCATGCTTTGAGTCTCATTACAAGGAACTGCAAGCATTAAAGGAGTTGTGCAGCCTCTCTCATAGTTACTATGTGTATTATACAACTATTTAAGTATTCATCTGAGTAACATCAGTAATTTTGTGACATCATTTTCACTGCTTCAGTGACTTTTTACTAGTTTTTTGAGGACGAAGCGTTTGACAGCATGCTGCCATCATCGGGTGCATTACTTGCTGGATGTGCTAGTGAGGCTATGTACCAAACTTTAATCCTGTAACAGAAAACTGCGTTTACTTTAGAGTGTACCTTCAGTGATTTGTGAATTTGATGCATTTTATAAATGTATGCACCTACAATTTAACTGTAAGTTGACTGGCACACAGAGTACACTGATATACACATCATCGCGACTTTGCACATTCACGTTCAGATGTTTATATTAAAAAGGCTCTTAATCGCTAAGAAAAAGTTATTGTAATGTAAACTATTGAATGTGAAAGTGTTGAGCGATGATGATATGTTTTAGAACAGTGCTCTGTGTGTCAGAAAAATTCTAGCGAAAAAGGTAAGTAAAACACGAATAAAATGATTGAAACATACAACTAACGTTAAGTATACACTATAGTAAATGATCTTACTGTACAGGGTTGAATTTCGGTACATAACTTCACTGGCACACTCAGAAAATAATCCTCATCACACTTCAGGTTAATAACTGTAATGCATCTGATGATGGCAGCATGCTGCGTCGTACTAATAAATATTAACAAAAAGTGGCTGAAGCAGTAAAAATTATTTAATTAATTTATAAGACATTCTTAACACGCAACCATTTCCATAAAACAAAGATAAATTTTGAGTTTAACATTACATAGTAATGAACGCTTGCCGGCCGCTGTGGCAGAGTGGTTCTAGGCGTTTCAGTCTGGAACCGCACGACCGATATGGTCGCAGGTTCGAATCCTGCCTCGGGCATGGATGTGTGTGATGTCCTTAGGTTAGTTAGGTTTGAGTAGTTCTAAGTTCTAGAGGCTGATGACCTCAGCTGTTAAGTCCCATAGTGCTCAGAGCCAGTTGAACCAATAAACGCTTGTTAGATTTTTCATCATGATGGAAGTTTAACATGAAGATGTACTTCCTCCTGAATTACGCGATCACAGTTCAAAATGTGATCGCGTGTTTAGCCCTACGTGTTCCCCGCAGGATTGTTACTTCACCACGAGTACCGTGTGACGCAACATACAGCGGCTTGCGGTGAGAGAGTTCCGATACATCGCCTAACTATCCGCGAAACGACAATAAGGAAGGAATGGAGAGAGCGAGAGGCTGTGGACTGGATTTAGGATGGCACGCGCGGGGTCGTCCACGTGCGGAGCGCAGACAGAGCGGGCGACAACGGACTGTTGTCTGGAGAGCGACAGGTGCCGGCGTTCTAAAAGCGGCGACACGTGGAGACGGGCAGGCAGCGGCCGGCCGGCCCCCACGTGCGGCTGGCACGTGTCATTACCGCTGCCCACGTGCTTCTGTTTACTCCCTCTAATGTAAACGTGCCAAAATCAAAGCGCACATCACAGCACGACTCATCACCAGAGGCACAAGAATTTTCCCTTCAAGGGCGAATAAGCGATTATCAATCTGTCTTGGAAACAATACTCTTGTCGAGTCTCGGTCCGGCACACAGTTTCAATCTGTCAGGAAGTTTCATATCAGCGCACACTCCGGTGCAGAGTGAAAATCTCATTCTGAATATTCTTGTCGCTCAATTACTTGTTACTAAACGAAGCCTCTTTTCCAAATATCTTTCACGCATCAAACGGTCGTAATGCAGATTCTAGGAGCTTTTTTTTTTTTTTGACATGCGAGAATTTCATTCTTCTGTTACAATTACACTCTTTCCTCTTCATCTGTGCCTATCAGCCTTAAATCCTGTCATTACTCCACCGAGTGATCTTGAGCACCAGTTAAAATTCGTTAGAGATGGAGCAAACCGACGCCGTAAATGCTTATTTTCGGTTAGCTTGAGCAAAAGACAGAATAGTTCGTTCGATAATTCCTAGAAAATATTACCTGTAAGCTTTCCGTTCAGGTACAAACATATAAACCCGGCGATACATAGGAAGAGACTTCGAAAAGTAAGTTATGCATTATTATGGCAACTCAAGTAACTTTTATTGAATGCTGCACTACACTTCAAAGTTTTCAGCATAGTCACCAAGTCTCTACAAACTATGATCGGAACGTCTTAACAATCGTTCAATTCCTGGACAACACAAATTCACTCCGTGGTCACGGAAACATTCGACAACCGCTACGTGAACGCCATCATCGGAAAATTTGCCAGTCAGCTCCTTGAATGCCTCTTAAGAACGTAATGAGTAGTTGGTTTATATCAGCACTTATTTTTGATATCAGAGTCTATCAGTTCTGGTGGTAGAAACATTATTATCCGTCGAACTTACCACGATCGCTGGGCTCCCTAGTTATGAGTCAGGAGCACTACAAAGACTTCGGGCTGCTAGTGTCGTGTGTCTAGCCATTGCCAAATTAACATTTATATAACAACAATGACGGCTTGTGTAGCGTAGTAGCAGCCGCTCTGTCGTGAACGTCATGTTGTGCCCTGGGTTTGTGCGTTTTGAAATTTGATGGAGCAATTCCAGGGCCATCGCGAACGCTACCTGATACTCCGAGCGTTCATCACCTCCGAGTGTCGCTATTTTTTTTCTTAGACGCTCGCGGGGTACGTAGCACAAAAAACACGTGTAGCAGCAGTAATCCGCATCCGACGTGTACCCTGTTTGCTTCTAACCTGCATTGCTGTCAGCTTTATTGAAATATTTAACGACGATATCTTGTTCTCTATCTGTCCATTTGAAATCTTTAAAAAGACCTATTTTTCGGTTCAGTTTCGATGTGACGATATCCTTAACTTTAAGATTATGTGTCATTCGCCACATTATTTCCGACAGATTACGCTGTTGGTGTCGAGTTTACCTGTAATTACGACGTTCACCTTTACTACCTTTTTGAAAAGTTCGATATTTCTTTCGTGATGTCAGTACGAGTTCTTTAAGTTAGGTTTTCTGAATATTTATGTTTGAAATTGCTTACAAATGACGTTCCCAGTCATGTTGCGGCGTCTATGCCACATTCCTGCCCACGTTTGTAGCATTTTTGTTGATATGTTTTAAATTCACAGTACAGGAAAATTTTGTTACAAGAGGCTAGCGAGACGTAGGATCACAAGTCAACTCGTCGAACCACGTGCCAGATGGTCACATAGCCTGAGAACTGCCTGGCAAGCAACAGCGGCATCGTACTGAGCGAGAGCGAGAGAGAGAATTCACCTACAACGCTGGGTGCCAAGAAGCTATCATATTTACTGTTTAGCTCTAGCCGTGCTGATGACGATTCTTGCACTGAGAACTTGTTAAAAATCATTTCAGTATCAGCCAATTCATCAGGGAATGCTAATTACAAATTTTAGTTACTGTTAGAGCTTATTGATGGAAAGGATAGACCAATCGCAAGTGCAACCTGAAAGGGTGGGTAAGATGGCTCACGGACAGTCTACGATCGGTTCTCGAGGTGGCAACACGTGAACTAGTATGTGAAGTGCAACTCCGCGCGGAGACGGAATTCACTGTTAAAGATGTTTCAGAAAACATATTTGGGCGATCTCATGCTGACTTTAATATCGTGTAAAGTTTTTTGTGATTTTTTTCGGTGCTGTGGAAACAATGATTAATGACCGCGAATCCTGTTATGAACATTAACGATAGGCTGTGTCTGTAAGTCATTTTCCTAATTTTGCAACTGGACAAATAAGACAAAAATAATTGGCATCCTAACATTTCATGGTTCTCATCATGCTGAAGATTTAGACCTACCTACCCACCCACTTGCCACTTTATTATATACTATTTATTGCACAAGCCTTAGAGCTCGCGACCGATCGAGAACAAATCAGTTGGGGCAACGTTTACGAGACGCAGAGTAAGGAAGTAGGCTACAGCACGAGAAGTAGGGGCCGAACGCACCAGACTTTCATCTGCGAATCACACGTAGCATCAATGTGCATCCGCGTGTACATATTGTGACAGACGATATTTTGAACATTCATTCACCTGTCGCCGTGATATTTTTACAATGTCAGCAACGATATAGGCGTAATCCTGTAGATCTAGAATGTATGTTATACTGTATATTTTGGCACTATAATTGTACGGTTTACTCTCAGAAACCTGTTGTAATACTAAAGAGATTATTGTTCAGTGGTTCCTTACACGACAAGTGTTGCCTCGTACCGCCAACAGGGACTTTCGGATGCGGCGTGGAGTCAGCACACCGCTCGCCCAGCCGTTGTCACCTCTGCAGTCTCTGAACAGCTACTGCTCCCTCAAATAGTTCCTCAAATGATCTTACGAGACTGAATGCATCCCCACTCCAGGCTTCCCGCCAAATTAAATTCTTCAGCAGTATTGGGAGTTGAAGAGGTGTCCTCTATATGACAGACACACAGATTGCTCAAGTACAGGGGAGGATATCATTATATGTCAAATGTACATTAATCTGAACCCTATGTTCGACAGCACAGCTCCCTTATTTTAAACTGTTCTCACTTTTTACCGACTTTTGCAAATTTTTCCATCTGAATGCACCATAAATACTTTGTTTTCCTCACGCACTGTTATAGATTCTCTCTCTCTCTCTCTCTCTCTCTCTCTCTCTCTCTCTCTCTCTCTCTCTCTCTCTCTCTCTAAAAACGCTGCAGTTCTTGCTTCGGCCACTATACTATGCGGAACCGCTACAAAACGACGATGTCGATCTTCGTAGAGAACACTGTAGGAGCTGTTTGTAGTGTGTCTGGCAGTAACACAGCTGTTTTTGTATCTTCGCCTTAACTCTGCATACGTCGAGCAGACGACTTAACCGTCGCCGGCGGCAGCTGGCGGGCTTCGCCGTGACATCACAAGTGCAACCCGAGCTGTGTTGCGTGACGTCAGCCAACAGCGCGGCAGGGTCACCGGCCCTGCAGCGCTACGGGCTGACCGTCTGCTGTTAACCTACGACACGGGCTCTACAGCATCTATAACCTGCCGCGGAGGTGGGCGTGGTTCTCGGGCGGCCCAAGTGCCTGTCCTCGTAACGATTAAAACAAAAGCAATCTGCTATGCAATTCGATTAGTGCAAACATCCTTACGGAGCTGGAATTCGGTGAGGAAGTTTATATATCTTTCAACCTCATGAATTATGAATGTTATAACGTAACGAAATTACAGTTCCAGCCACGAATCTGTTTAAGATATGTGAAGATCACTACAAAATTTTAATTCCAGTCCCTTTCTCCACATGCAAAAAAATTTAATATTACGTTGGTTCATAAGTTCGTAGCGCTTTTTGCTTTGCATTTTGGTATTCTGGGTCGCAGTTGGTTTATTTATCGATTGTCGTTTTTAGTTTATATTTCACTTTACTTCTGCCAGGGGATGAGGTACTGTTAGAAGTAAAGCTGTTAGGACGGGACTTGCGTCGTGCTTAGGTAGCTCAGATGGTAGACCTCTTGCCCGCGAAAGGCAAAGGTCCCGAGTTCGAGTCTCGGTCCGGCACACAGTTTTAATCTGCCAGGAAGTTTCATATCAGCGCACACTCCGCTGCAGAGTGAAAATCTCATTTCACTGTAGCTATTTGACTTTACATCTGGTCATTATGTGATCTGGCGACAGTAAACGCAGCTGTGGACACCAGGAAATGGAGTGCCAAGTGAATAAATTGAAATATTTCCAACATATTATTCTGTTTTGAGTTCAGCAGCGGAGTGACATCAGCGGAGGCTGCCAGAAACATTTGCGCCATGTGTGGGAATAGGACACGGGTAGAAAATGGTTTTCTCGTTTTAAGGAGGAGTGTTAGTAGTTATACTGCTACCGCTTTTAAAAAAGCGTATTTGCTTGAAGATTGCGATAATGCCGAAATAGGCCCATTACTAGTGTAAAATGTCTAGAAATTAACAATTTAGCAGCATTCTGGTATATTAACGTCTTTTATTTTTTTTATTCTGACATTTGTGGCTCTCCACGTTCAGAAAGACATTCGGGGTTTGATGAACATCGTTTAAGCCATTAATCCATAACGGTCCAAGTCAATGTAACCCACCAGGTTAGCCGAGGGCGCGTCTTGAGTTCCATTCTCACAGGGGGCAGCACAATAAAACAGCGTGTTCGGTCAGAGAGCTGGTTGGTCTCTGTAATAAAAAATCTGAGTGAAAGGATCAAAGGATCAACAACGAACTTGAACGGATGTCATGTGACGTCCGCAACGAGCAGACACAACGATCAACATGGTTTTTAGGCGGTTTTCAACATTCACTAGGTGAATATCGGGCTGGTCCCCACAGCCCGCCTCAGTTACACGACTCGCAGACATTTGGAAACGTTCGCGCTATTTCATGGCTTATACTCGACGCACACAGCTGGGGTACACTAATTCCGTCCGCCGACCGGAGTGGCCGAGCGATTCTAGGCGCTACAGTCTGGAACCGCGCAGGTTCGAATCCTGCCTCGAGCATGGATGTATGTGATGTCCTTAGGTTAGTTAGGTTTAAGTAATTCTAAGTTGTAGGGGACTGATGACCTGAGAAGTTAAGTCCCATAGTGCTCAGAGCCATTTGAACCAATTCCGTCCGGGCACCCTCTAACACTAACATCGCCAAATCCATTGCAACAAGGCCGACCCCGCGTTGAAGAGGGGCAATGGCCACAGCAAAAGATGATCCATGTCAGTGCACTCGAGAACTGGCAAATGTGATGAACTATCATCTTTCCGCTATCCTGCGACATTTGCGAAGGTTAAAAGATCGTGTGTATGGGCACCCCAAGTCTCTAAACCAAAATCATTAAAATATGTGCGTCTCTGCTTTGCTCGTCATCAACTGGCTGTGAACACCAGCACCATTCATACCGTGTATCGTTAGTGATGACGAGAAATGGCCTATTTATGCTAACATAAGGAAAATTAAGGAATGGCTGAGACCAAACACAGCAACAGTTGCAGGCACAACGACCTGCAAGCATCGACAAAAGATAAAGTTATGCATCTGGTGGAGCAGCGACGGTGTGGTGTACTACGAATTGCTTGCCCGAGGTGTAGCCGTCACTACTGGCATTTATTGTCAACCGAGACGTCTTGCAGACTGAATGCATAAAGAACGACCAGGAAGACTACTCCACGATAGTGCCCGCCTGCATTCTGCTGATATAAGAAACACTATACGGTAGTTGGGCTGGGTAGGTATTCCACATCCAGCTTTTTCACCTGATCTTGGGCCCTCAGATTCTCACTTTTTCCGCTCTCTATCAAATAGCCTTCACGGAACTTCCTTTCCGAATGAAAACGCGCTCCGAACATGGTTCGACGAATTCTTACCTCAAAACCACGGGATTTTCTACAGTCACGGAATCGAAAAGTTACCCCGGTGCCGGCAGACAGTTGTAAATAGTGAAGGCGAGTATATTTTTGATGAAAAATGTCTTTGTTATGTATATATGTTTCGTTTATTACACGTATGTGAAAACGCTACGAGCTTATGCACCAACCCAATATGTGATGTTTATTCAGTAACCTGCCGGCGTCTTCCTTGAAGCAATTTAAAGTCAACGTGAATACGTGGGTGTTTTATTCGCTTTGGTCAACTGTCACTGCAAAGAAGAAAAAAGTTAGAGATGCCTTCTTACTGATGTGAAAGCCGCAGTCAGCAACTTTACTGGGGACGGACAGAAACCTGGAAACACCGCGAAAAATACACGCTTGAAAACTGTAGAGGCTAGCAGACACTGCAGGTTGCGCTGTTGTCTTTGACCACGAACGGCACCTGTGCAGTGTCCTCAATACGTTCAACTGTCAACTGTGATTCGAAAAAAATGGTTCAAATGGCTCTGAGCACTATGGGACTTAACATCTGAGGTCATCAGTCCCCTAGAACTTAGAACTACTTAAACCTAACTAACCTAAGGACATCACACACATCCATGCCCGAGGCAGGATTCTAACCTGCGAACGTAGCAGTCGCGCGGTTCCGGACTGAAGCGCCTAGAAGCGCTCGGCCACCGCGGTTGGCCAACTGTGATTAGCATTCGGTGTTTGATGAGGCACCGTATCGAAGATTTTTATCGTATACACGGAAAGCCGAAAAACATCATCCGCTAAGTCACAACGCGGACGACGGCGTGTGTTAAGCTACTGTGACAGACGGTCATTGAAGAGGATCGTGAGGAAAACTGAGAGGACGACAGCTACAAAAGTCACCGCAGCGGAACTGAATGCCGCATCTGAGAAATCTGTCGTCAGCAAAACAACACGAAGCAGGGAATTGCATGGTGAGCTGGAATTACAAAACTATTTTTCAGCGAAGGAAATGCACGTAATAAGAAAACGTGGTACCGAAGCCATAAAACCTGCAGTATGGAGCAATGGAAGTAAGTGATTTGATGAGATGAGTCCCATTTCACACTGTTTTCAGCTTTTCCAACTTGTGCCCAAGTTTACGTCCCAGGAGTGAAACATGGCTGGGGTTCGGTGATGATCTTGGGTACCTATTGTGATATTCTTTGGGCCCCATGGCTACTCTGCAAGGTCCCATTATTGCCTAGGATTATGTGACCGGTTGTGCTGATCTGGTCTATGCAATGGTACAATGTTTGTTCCCCCGTAATAATGCTGTGTTACGATACGACAAGGACCATGTTCACACAGCTCGCATCGTCCGGGACTGGTTTTGTGATCGCATCTCCCTCGGCCGCCACAGTCATCAGATCTCAATATTACTGACCCTTTGTGGCTTAAAGAAGGGTACTTGATCTCTATCCACCTCCATCATCGTGATCAGAACTTGCTAAAATTCTGCAGCAAGAGTAGTATAAGATTTCCTTGAAAAGCATGCAGAACCTATTTTTATCCATTCTGAGACTACTGGAAGCTATTTTGACTGCCAAGGGTTACCGTACGCCGTATTAAGCATCGTTATGTCTTGTGTTTTACGTATTTCCGTATTTTTGTCCACCCCTTGTAGGTAGTTCATTAACAATGAATCCTCCTCCTGTAGTGATTCCGAGGAGTGACTGCCAACAGATCTCCACATCTCTCTAATTTCCTAGTCATTTCTCTTTCATATTTCCGTTTATGGACCTCAGTCTCGGTCTTCTTCTTTCCATTAACTAACCCCTCTATTATTGTTTTCGCGTCTCATGCGATGGCCAGTAACTTGCACTCTTCTTTTGACAACTGACATCCACAGGCTTCTCCTCTCATCCATGCTTTTAAGGCCCTCTTTGTTTGTAACCATGCCCGTCCACTTTATTTTGGGCATGCATCTATAACGCCACATCTCGCAATAATTAAGAAAACTTTTCCTGTTTTCGAGAGTGGTGATTTTTGAACTCAAGATCTTCTTCTTCTTGTTGCAAGACAATTTTTGCTTGAGCAATCCCACTTCGTACTGCTACTTTGCTCCGTCCGTCTCCACTGATGTTTCTTCCCGAATAAGTAAATGAGTCAACTGGCTCATGTAGTTCATCACTCATGTAAATTCGGGCTATGGCTCTCTCTTCTTCACCACGTGCCATCACTTTTGTTTTGGATTTATTTACCTGTCATATTGTATTCTTCCCAACATAATCTTACCCGTTTTAATTAACATGGTTGCAAGATTCCAGCTATTACAGATGGGCTATTCGATAAAAATTATGCAGACCCCTACCAGTGCAGATTAATATCAAGTGTGTCCACCCTTCGTCCTTATGAAAATTTGAACTCTGCTGCATGCAGTTTCAATGAAGCATCTGAATGTCTATGGAGGAATGGAAGCAAATTCTTCAAGAGCCGAACCTGAGAAGATAGTGATGTTGGACGCTAAAATCCGATGCGAAGTCGACGTTCTAACTTATCTCAAAAGTACGGATTCTGGGCAGGCTATCATCCATGCATCCCGGCCGGTCTGTGTAACTTGTGGCAGCAGTGTTTACATGGTGGTATCTCCCACCCTGAATCTCTTGTCCAGTTCACGCAACAGCGAACTCCAGCTGCAATCAATGCTACTCGTTGCTCTGTCCACTGTTACTACGAAAGTGAGACAATAGACAATATTTATGATCTTACCGTCGGTGTACACATGGTATGTAGAGTAAACTGTTAGACGAAAGTTTGGAAAGTTTGGTTTACTTTTAAGCATTAAATTTAGTTACTGTACTGGAATGATACAAAATGCATAAAAAGACGTGCGCTAAATGAATCCTGAAATGACGTGAAGCTTTACTCTAGTCGCCATATAAAATTCTGATGCTACCAGCCAAGCTTGAGATGCATACAAGGGGTCACCTTTTGACACCTTCACAGGCAGCACGCTGTACACACAGACGTAGACTGTTGGTAATGGAACAGCCTACTTGTCGGTACACACATAGTGTGTATTCTATGGTGACATTCGAATATAAGACTGAAATTATTCAATAGTGGTGGAATGTCTGCTCCGGTGTATTTCCAGATACCACGATACCTGAGTTTCCAGAGCCGGCCGGTGTGGCCGTGCGGCTCTAGGCGCTTCAGTCTGGAACCGCGTGACCGCTACGGTCGCAGGTTCGAATCCTGCCTCGGGCATGGATGTGTGTGATGTCCTTAGGCTAGTTAGGTTTAAGTAGTTCTAAGTTCTAGGGGACTGATGCCCACAGATGTTAAGTCCCATAGTGCTCAGAGCCATTTTTTTGAGTTTCCAGAAGAGTACTAGCGTCCGCAAGCCGCATGCCCCTGACATACATGCTGGCCCGCTAAACATTCATACCGGCGCAAACCACTCAATGGTGCCGAATATCGCCACTTTGGGAACAGCACGCTTCAGTAATCCTCGTGTAAAAACGCGAACACAATCTTCCTTCCTCAAAACATTGCGCTAGTGCTGTACCCTGAATAACGAAGTCACATACGTGTCTAAACCTCAAGCAGAAGGGTCGCGGCGCTTTCTAATTAAGCTGTAATTAATGTAATTAGGCCAGCTCGTTCTACTAAGCACTGCTCGCTAATGACTGCAGCAGTAAAGATTTCATCTGGCGAGACCGCAGCCTCGTGTTCCCACTGCGAATCCTTTCCAGGTCAGTAGAGAAAATTCTTTCCGAGATGCGTACGGAAACATGTAGAAGAGCAAACCCAGGTGACAGTAAACGTTCACACCGATCTCTTTTTCTTTCAAAAAAATTTTATCAACATTATAATTCATTCCAGCTTAAAGGGAAGATTCATAGAAAGCACATTTACTTGCATGACAATTTCACATAGCTACACGCCACGTTTTGTAAACAAAACAATAACGTTTAGAGTATGGTGTCGCTAGATTGGTGACCATCTTCATCTCGGTCTCTATTGGAAACTGTAAACAAAATGAGCGTACAGAACGATAGCTACAGCCACACGTTTGTCGTTGCGTACGTTCAAAGGAGGTTGTCTCAAATGGAAGCCTACGTGGACAAATGAAATATGGTACTTCGAATTTAAAAAGGTTAAATACCATGCTCTGAATATGTAGTTTACGTGATGCTCTAAAATTTATCTTTGTCAGCACACATTTGTGATGATAAACCTGCATACCAGGCACCTGTAAAGACTCGCATACCTGTTTTTTATGTGACTACTATGTAGATGCAACGTCTGATTCACATGAACAAACCAGTCAGTGCCTTAAATGCGTTAAGACTTCTGAATAGTACTGTAACAAAAACGAAAATTGCAGCTAGCGTGTATGTGGATATAATTACACACCACTTAGCTGGTGCTGTTTTATCTGAGTCTAAAGGGTCAGAGACGAAAGAAATTCGTTTGAAAATCGTTTATATGTATAAACTCGTATTTAACAGTAAATGGGTTTAAGTTAAATCTTACGTTAGTGCTGTGCGTGATTTGTAAAAACGGAGGTTCCGGTACTGTGACCTTCCTGGGGCGTTTTGGAAGTTCAGACTTCCTAAAACGTTATTTTAACGCTTTTATGAGCATTTTAAAAGTTTGACTAGGACATATTTATTGTAAATCGCTTCAATTGTGGTTCTATCGTACCACATCTCAAAATCTCCAGCTCTGATTTTTTCTCGTCAGAGGTACCGGTACGGCGTAGCGGTGCCTATCGTCAGAAATCAAGTACTGTGTTACTGCACATCAAACATCTGACTCGTGCTTCTACAAGTTCCGCTGATGATATAGCTTGTATGTAGTAAAAAGTTGATTAATGTATGCCCAGTCAGCTTTAAAATCCTGGTCCTGATGAAAAAAACTACAAAAAATTGCACTAACTACACTATTATACCTGTCAGATAACGCATATTTCACTTTATATCTACAATTTGAACAAAGTTACTGTCTCTTTATAGTCCCGTTGTAATGTGATGTTATGTTAAGAACAAGTAAGATATTCACAGAAACCTCTTTTTGTAAGTTATGTCTCCTTTCGACCCCTTGTCTGCATTCATGAAGGCTGTTTTTATACTCGATGTGGTTAGGTATTTGGAGGGACAGAGCAAGAAGTTGCTTTTATGACCGATGTGGATGGTGCAAGAGTTTCAGCCGTATCTCGCTATTGTTCTTTGCACAAAAGTTCTGATTTGCTCGAAGAATACACTTCGCTGGAAACTTAGGGCTGTGGATTAGCAATTTCAGTCAATTCTGTGAATTCAGGACGTAATTCATGCTGTGGATTACCAATCACAGACAATTCTGTGAATTAAGTACGTAATTCATCAATAATAATATTTTACATATTTTTCTGCAGCAAAAGTCGATTTTTTTGTGTTCCATACCTCAGTGGGTAGAATAGGAACTCTTACAGGATCACTTTGTTCTCGTTCCGTCCATCCGTCTGTCTGTCTGTCCAACCGACTGTTCAAAACCCTTTATTTCTGGATTGGTTTGACGTACTAACTTGAAATTTACGTCACACACTTAAGTCTATGGTCCCTTCGCGCTATAAGAAACGTTAGCTTCTAAGTCAATGCAGTCGAAAGATACGGCCATTTATGTTTCGTATTTTGCTTCTCGCAAACTCACTCATCAAAATCAATAAGGAACTTCCGTTTGTCTACAATCATGAAATTAGGTAAGAAGCAAGGGTTCACTGCACAAGTAAAGCAAAAAAAATCCGAAAATTGAGAATTTCTTATTATATCACACAAAAAAATATTTTTCCTTTGCTATATAACTGACTGACTGTCCCTTTCGTTAGGAACGGTTAGACGTATCAAGCTGAAATTTATGTCACATGGTAAGGTGTACAGTCACTGAGTGGTATAATAAATGCGAGCTTCTAAGACAGCGCTTCTAAAAGATACCTTCATTTATGTCAGATATTTTGCTAGTCAGACCCACTCATCGAAACCTATATCTAAAGACAAGAAATTTGACAAGGAGGAAGTTTTCACAGCACAAATAAAGGGAAAAATATGTAGTTGCTAAGTTGTAATTATATCATCCCAAAAAATATTTCTTCTGACATTTGTTATCCGAGATCAAGCTTGAAATTAAAACATTCTCGAAGGTCTTGGTAACACTGGGACCGATATCTTGCCGGTAGCAATGTCGATAACAGGCAAAAAACGTCGAAATCCTCAATTTCCGGAATGGATGAACTTTTTATATACATGATTAAGTTTGTACGGAAGCCTTTGTGCACGAGTGCTAGCCGCACCTGCCCGGTATTTTTTACTGCGCCACGACTACACTCGTCGGATCAATACACCTCGTTGCTATAGGTGAACATCCCGTGCTAAGGAGCAGCTGGCACTATGGGGAGGCAAAACAAGTAGAATCCACTGCTTGACAAAATCTTGTACCATTGTCAAACGACAATTTTCAAATTTTTAAGAAACCACGGGTACCACTCGCCTTCAAATGGTCCCTTTTCATATCCACGCACATAATTATACTGGAGTATGCTTGGCTTAACTTATTTGAGCTTCAGATTAAAGAGCCAAGGTAAAGCGTACGCAACGCTGAAAAATGTGCCTTGTCTAACACGCCCACTTGCAGTGCATGCAGCTGCAACGTGCCCCAGTCAGCAGATTCCTGAGCAGCTCAGACGTTGGAGCTTCGGTGACGGAGCGTCAGTCAGTGAAGTGCAGGGGCGGGACGGACCCTGAACCCTGGCGCTGCTGGCCGCTTGCCCGAAGGCACAGCCATTAGCGATGCTGCGACCGCGCGGCGAACGCGGTGGCCCGTGATCTCGCCGCCTGAAACATTCATCCCCGCACCTGGCGCGGCCTGCCCGCCTGCCCTCACATACCGCGCACCAGGCTGCGGAGACACAGCACTCCTACACGGCCCGCTACAGCTCAGCACACCGTGCTCCTCTCACATCATTCTGGCATTCTGACAAACTGTACGGGAAAAAATGATCACGGTCGATGATATATTCGTCAAGATCATTTTCTTTTTCCCTTCCTTTGTAAAAATACGATGCTTTTTACAGCGTCGGTCTTCCTTGCCGCCAGTTTAAGAAGGGACGGCTAAGAGGAGGCAACCAAAGCGTTGTTACCTACATCTCACTACGGGTCTGATATGATCTTAATATATATTCTTACAAGGAGTACTCATGAAATTTTACTTATCACCTCGAAAAAAAAGTTACATAACTAATCTTTTGTTGGTTTGCAGCCCTGGCACACACTGAGATCACCGCGCCACAGTACCGCAGTGCGCTGCTATTGAAGCCAAGAAATATTAAAATTCCCGTCGACATTGGGGGCATTAGAGACGGAGCACAGGTTCAGATGGTGTTAAGGATGGGGAAGGAAATCGGCCGTGCCTTTTCATATGAACCATCCCGGCATTTGCCTGGACGCGGGTTTGGACAGTAGTGCTCCAGAATGCGAGTACAGTGTGCTAACCACTGCGCCACCTCGCTCGGTAGAGGAGCCAAAACGAAATGGCGCGGCCCACTGATGGAAATGGGAAGTCGTGAGGTAATGCGTTTTCTGCATCTGAGGGGGAACAATCAGTCATGGGTCTATTTTCAGCATCTTGCACGACATTTTGAAGATGACAAAGGTCGCCCGCTGCCAGCTAGTTGTTGCTCCACAACGCCCAGCCCGTTCTGCACAGGGCGCAGTCCTACACTGCTGCTTCACTCGACTACCAAATTTTTCCTCATACCCGCATTCTCCTAGCATGGCGCCCGTTAACTGCTTTCTTGTGCCTCGAGTAAAGAAACTATTTCCAGAATGACGACGAAATGATTTTCTAGTGGAACATTTTTTTGTCAGCGAAAATGCTGACTTCTACAGTCAAAGCCTCCGCCAGGTCATCCACCGTGAGCATTGAATGGTGGGCGTACAAAACCATTGCCGCTCAGTAAGTAAAGGAGAGTCTACGAACAGCAACTGTGAATATTACAATTGGATGGTACGTACAGAAGTCTGATTATGTTTCCTAAGCGAGTGCTAAAAGAAGATCAGAGCTGAAAACTCTTCCCCCAGTTAGGGAAGGATAGGTTTGGGCTTGTATGAATGGCCCGAAATTTATAAACTGGAAGCACTTTTCCCCTAAGTTTTCCCTGATCTACCTAATATTTGGCGGCCTATGTACTACATTCTGTTTTCCATTCATTCTCTGTTATTGCTTAACTCAATTGCTCCTCTTTCATCTGTCGCTTACGTTATAATGTATCATTTTTCAGCCTCTAGTGACAAGTGTTCAGAGGAGTAATTATCCCATTTTCGTTGTAACTGGGGCGGTAACTTCACTTTCACTGGATTATGACCTGACAGACAGCCACGCCTTGGGCCGTAGCGACGCAACAGCTCTCTTCTGGCGCTGTTTCAGCGTGACATTTTCAGATCCCGCGGGCTACGGATGTTAGCTGCCGTCCACAACCCACGTGTTATGGGCAGGTTTTCCTAAATTCACACGAAATGCGATATCGCAGCTACTCACACCGCTTGTTAACATCGTGGTCGTGGCCTGCTAAGCTCACTTAAGTGTTAAGACACGGAGATGACGAGTAGGTCGATGACCCACTGTGAACGACCAAAATTGTTCTTCCACTACGGACAGCTTACAAGAATATTAAGGAGATCCCAGAAACGTTGCGACGAACTTCGAGGGGTTGTAGAGTGTCTCTTGAGGAAGTCTAGTGGGACAAGTTGAGGGTAGGAACCAGTGTCCGGAAACGTCATCCAACGACCCTACAGAGCGCCGAAGTTACAGGCGCCGGCGCCTGCGTCTGCCACCCCTTCGGCAGCAAACGTGACTTCGTACACTGACGGACTGTAGGCGGGAAGTCTCGCTATGCTGTTTGTTATTCAGTGATCGCGACTGATCACCACGACCTCCAGTGGAGAGGATGGAGCTACCTGCTGGGTAGACAGGCCTTGTCGCCTATGAATGAGATGCTCTGTTGCCTCGGTGGATTACTGTTTCGGACACAGGTTTCCATCTGCAGTTTGTTTGTCTCCTGTATACCGAAACACTGGAGACTTCAGAAGGTTCGAGGAGGCAAATACAATGCGGATGGTAGCCTGTGTCAGAAACCGTCATCCACCGAGGCAACAGAGCATCGCATTCATAGGAGACAAGGCCTGTCTACGCAACAGGTAGCTCCATCGTCTCTGCTGGTGCTCGTGGCTATCAGTAGCGATCACTGAATAACAAACAACATTGCGAGACTTTTCGCATCAGGTCCATCAGCGTAAAAAGTAACGTTTGTTGCGATGTGTCCCAGCGGCAGACCCCAGCATCTATAATCTCGAAACTCTGTAGCGTTGTTGAATGACGTTTCCGGACAATGGCTCTTGTCCTCGATTTGTTCCTCGAGGCACACTCTACAACCTCTATAAGTCTGCAATCTGAGTCCACGGCAGCTCAAGTACAGAAAAAGTGCAACAGTTATTATTCTGTCTTTTGATACGTAACAAGAATATCTTTCCTAGCACTATGAAGGTAAAATCCGAATCACAGCAAGAAAAACCTGACAGAAATCCATTTTAGTAAAGAGATTTCAGATTCGACACTTTCCAGGAAACCCTGTATATGTAAAATCCTGCACTTTTTCCTCAACTTTTTGGACACGAGTGTTGGGGTTCAGTGTGTGAGTACGTGATTAGTCGGCAGCGCCTTTTATTCGCTCTAGGAGACCTGTTACCTAGCTGGAGGATGTGTTGACGGAAAAGACGAACTTGGCGAGATACAGTTAAAGAAAGACACTTCATTTGTTTACGCGGAAGTTTCAAGTATTTTGGTTTGGTGAGATTGTTGGGGTATTTTTGTGAAGATTTCTGCTTTACTTGCAAGGCACCAATCAAAGATGATGTGTCGAATCTTTACAGAGTGTGTTTTTCAGTCCTCTCTTCGCCCCTTTGAACCTTTCAGTGTATAATTAGGCAACTGCAGGGTTTGTATCACTGCTATAGGACCAGCAACTACTTTAACCTTATACTTATATGTATATGGTGTCTGTTGTCTGTTCTTTCGACACATGTCCGAAAGAACAGACACCATATCCATATAAGTATATAGTTCTGGCAATGCCGGCCATGACCTTCTTCTTCTTCTGTGCGGATGCACACATATTCCCCGAACTCTTACGGCACTTGATAAGAATGTCTTCCACGAGTAATGAGTGTGTTGGGGTTACACACTACGTTTGTTGTGTGTGGACATACAAGGTGAGAATGTGGGTCTCGCGGGAGGCGTGCACGAGATAGTCCCTGCAGTCGCACTATCCTCTGTGCCCTCGGTGGCTCAGATGGATAGAGTGTCTGCCAGGTGAGCAGGAGCTCCCGGGTTCGAGTCCCGGTCGGGGCACACATTTTCACCTGTCCCCGTTGATATATATCAACAGCCGTCAGCAGCTGAAGGTATTAACATAATTCTAATTATTGTAACCTTGCCTCGTGGTCAGAGAGACCCCTATGATGACGGTATTACATGCACCTTACTGTCTAGCTCTGAGTCGCGAAAGACTGTGTAGAATAGAGAAGATACCTACTGACTATTATCCTCAGTAATACCTTTTTAGAATTAAAAAACAGGAGCAATTTTTATATATACAGAAAGGTGTATGTTCTCCGTTGTGAAACACGACATAACGACGTGCTTACTGGAAAACATATTGAAAATACCTGCAATCTGGATCCATGGCAGTCCAAGTACAGAAAAATGCGACAGTTATTTTGGTGTATTTTGACATGTAACAATAATATCCTGCCTAGCACTACAAAGATAAGACGTGAATGACAGCAACAAATAACTGATTTAAAGGCAATTTAGTCAAGCATTTCGATTCGATACATCACTTAACAAAGTTGTTCATTCACTATTCTTTGGGCTTGAGGACACTGCCAGGTAACAGAAAGAAGATACTGAGAAACCAAGTTCTAGCTAAGTACTGTCAGCTGTGTCCATCACATATCGTTTCGCTTGAATATATCATAATCATACTCACCATGTACAAATTGTGAACGCCGTCCCTGCAGCACCTGCAAACACAAAGAACGAAGCTGTAGTGGCAGTCTTAAGAGATACTCAAGTAAGACCAAATTATATAAAAAATAAATAAATAAATAATCAAGTGACAAACGAGCGAAATTACATTAAAGAATACAGGAGGGCCAAATGAACTACAAACGACACATGAGAAATGTGACAATACATAAATAACTAGGACTGCATAACTGTACATCGTTTCTGCGTTTGAGGATTCAGTAAAAATGCTAGGCCCGGCTACGCTCCCGGGATTTTGCTCCATGCGCTTTGCATGCGAGTCTACAATACAATAGTTGCTGATGAAGCGTGGCGAACAAGAGGTATCCGATGGCCGACGTTGAAATGATCTCCCTGCTCAGATTTACTTCAATACGGAAGAGTCGAGCACCCAAACCACAGCACCGGGCATTTGTCAGTAACGAGCCGCAGAAATGCAGGCTTGTCAGAGTACAGTCAGTACAGTAGGTTTTTCAGGTAAATAGTCACCGCTTGTAACAGTTGGAAGAGGGGATTCTTCTGCTATCAACATATTTTGTCAGTCAGCACGCCACTAAAATAGTTAACAAAGCATTGCAGTCTCAGTTGTTTCTGGACAATGAAAGTCACCGCAATGGCATGCGTGCAGACAGTCGATCCTACAGCAGAACGTCGTCGAGCAGACAGTTGCACACGTTTTAATGCAATCTAGCTTCGATCTAAGATAGTGAACGAAACTGTACTGCCCGTTATGACAATGCGAACGATATGGCAGTCATACTGTGTCATGTCCAGAAAAATAGCATGCTCCCATATGGTGGTTAAGTGAAATACCACTAACACGCTTTCATTGATTTTCATTGCAGTAAGATGCTATGAATCGAGGGGCCATAGAAAGAAAGAAAGATAGATTTTTCGGTTGTGGGCTGTCATTTCAGCGTAATATTAGCGATATTTTTGTACTTCCTCAAAAATAAACAATAGTTATCTCTTGTATCTACAATTTCTATTTTTATCCATACAGAAGTCCGTTCTATACGACTTAAAATGAAATACGTGACCAGTCTTTCAGATAATATTGTAATAGAGAAACGGTTTACTTCAAAATAGAAATCGATTTTTTGCCGATAATTTCAACGATTCTTTAGACTACGAGCTTACAGGTTTCGCCGAATAGTCACCCGTAATGGGTGGTAATTCAAGCTGATGGGAACATTCTTTTGTTACTACTAACCATTTTCAAAAATCAGCTACTTTTTGATCTGACCTAGCAGAAGCAAATCCGCCCCTCACACATACTTGAGGAGACTTAGATGGCAGACAGTGTTATTAACAGGTGTGCAGCTGTTAATAATGCAAGCCACTGTGTTACAGCCTTAAGGCAAAATGTACGTGAAGGTGAGATAATTTAGAAAGTAGCAAACTTACGTATACCATAATAAAAAGTAGCTAATGAAGAACGCATTACGAAGCGCTTTAACATAACAGTTGCCACACTACAGCCTCGCGGCAAGAAACGGGGCGATACATACAGTATGTACTCACTGAACTCCCATTCGCGCCCACGGCGTTTAATGATCCGTCGCCGGGTGATCCAGAATCTCGTTTCACGTGGTTCCTATCCCTCCTCATCCTTGTAATCTCATTGTCGACGAGACGTCGAGCCTTAATCCTCCTTCCTGCCCTTTTCATTCACGGCACTGAATAGTTACTCGGATGTTGTAGAGATTCTGTAGTGATTCCCTACATGAACAAATCTGAAACGTCTTTCAGACAATATTATCAGACGAACAAGCATGCCGTGCACTTCAGGTACTGCATGCAAAGGAATCAGGTCGGGCAATGGAGTCTCTTTTTCGTAGCTAGTGCAAAGTTCGCTCGCCCAACATGCGTTCCAGAGTGAATATTGTGTGCCAGCTACGAAAGACTTTCTCCCTTGCTCATCGTCATCGGCGGGACGCTATAGCCTAACCTTCCATTTTGTCCATTTCTGACCGACAAATGTCCTCGAATCTAGAAAAAATTAAACTCTCTGTATAAAAGATACTGCGTAAAGACACAGTGAAGTTATTTACCGTCTTGCACCTGTGACTTGAATCAATGAGGCGAAGGATGTGCTATATTTATAACACTAAGATCTTAGAGGAGAGTTTTTCCAACGGACTTTAGGGCGTTAATTTATTACTTTTTTCGTTTACGCTTCAGAATAGTGATCCACAGCTGCCAACCATGGGAAGAGCCTGTCAGAGATGACGTGGCAAATACGGAGGGGGGCCAGGGGTGTCCTCCTCTGGAAAATTTTAAAAATTAGAAGCTTGGTTTTGGCCTTGAAATGCTATGTTTCAGACACATCCTGACCCTAAATAAAAATTATTTTCCTAGAAGAAAAGCAATTGCAAGTGAAAAAAATCAGTTAAGTGGAAAGGCTGAAAATCAATTTAGTAAACATAAAGAGTGTTTTACAAACATTTCTGTATTTTTCAAATATTTCAATATCAGTACTCACATCTTACACATTACTGATATAAATAAAAACAAAACATATAAACAAAAGCTACTGACGTTATTAAATGTGTAGCTTGTCTTCAATGGTTTGTGCAAAAATATTCACAACCCTTCCTCATCCACTGCTTCTTCCTGGATCTGTCTATACTTGTATAATGGAGAACCGAGAGTTCTACTGCTGACTTGGCGTAATTTTCTCTTGAGTGATATAATATCTGTCACCTAGTTAGAAAAAACAACGATAGCTTACAGAGGAGTGTCTTGAATCTTGCGACATCACTTGGGTCGAAAGCAGTTTTACTACTACCATTTAACGTGAAACGCAACGAACGAAAAATTTTCGTCATGCCTCAACATAACCTATCTTACTACATTTTGGTGACGAAGTCATTCGCAGACAGGTTTACTACGTACTCTGGAATGAAATCATTACAATCTATAAAACACTTTAGTAGCACATAATTAACGAAATAGAAACGGTAGCTTCTCCGATTTTTTAAAAACGTTAAATTGTAACATGCCTATTTTCGATTTTTTTTTGTAACTTTCCGTAATTAAGGTGATAAACCCGTAACAATTACGAAAAATCCGTAATAGCTGGCACACATGTACGACACAACGATATTCCGTGAGACGATTTACGAACGCGCTGAACTAGTTTTCCAGTTCTCCGAATGTGCACGAGCCTTTTTATTTGCTGTATCCTGCTCGTTCCTTTCTCGGGGCTAATAGTGCGTTCACGTTTTATTCATAGTCCTATTAGACTCGCATTATCAATCGTTCTGCTTCTCCAGGTATTTCAGAAACGTATCGAATATTCAACAGATTCTCAGAGTTTCCGCTTTCGGAACGTATGAGTACGTACTGATTCGGTAACAGTCACTCATTTACTATGCTTCAAAGTGACGGAGCATTCTGAAACACAGTCAATTGAAACTAAAAACTTTTATAAAAAATTCATCTAATCGGTTGTTTGAATGTGATCTGTAGATAAGCGTACAGAGTCGTAGTTAACATGAAATATATTGTAATTTTAGTTTTTAGGGAAACTATTTGTTTAGAGTGTGTCCTTATGCGGAATTTGATGGTAAATAGTTTAGACAAGATAATAAAAATTTCTGAACTGCGGTGTTTTTGAATAATGTTAAACATTGGACGGGTAGCTCTGATAACTAATAAAAAGTTACTGAATCGAACTGGAATGGTGGGGAGGGGGGGGGGGTTCAAAAATGGCTCTGAGCACTATGGGACTGAACATCTATGGTCATCAGTCCCCTAGAACTTAGAACTACTTAAACCTAACTAACCTAAGGACATCACACACATCCATGCCCGAGGCAGGATTCGAACCTTCGACCATAGCGGTCACGCGGTTCCAGACCGCCTAGAACCGCACGGCCACACCGGTCGGCTGGGAGGGGGGGGGGGAGGAGGGCAAACTGTATGGTAAAAAGTTGACGTAAGGAAAGTTGGTTGTTAGGACACGTCCTGAGGCATCAAGAAACTGTCAATTTGGTAATGGAAGGAAGCAGGGGGTGGCAACTACAGAGAGAAAACAAGGCTCGAATACAGTAAACAGGTTCAAATGGATGCAGGTTGCAGTAAATGACAGAGATGAAGAGGCTTACCAGTATGCAATAGCGTGGAGAACTGCATTACACAGTCTTCAGTACGAAGATCATAACAACAACAACAACAACAGAGGACGCATAAAAGATTCTTAATTGTCACTCCATTACAGGAAGGTAAGATAATTCAAAACATTCTTTGATGCAAGTACTTGGCGATCTGAAAGCACTTCCGACACTTGGATTCCGGTATTCTCTTTTGCCGATCGCAGATACGTCCTAATAGGGAAGACAGTTGTCGCTGAACAACCGGTTTCGGTTATAACGGTGTTTGGGGGTTGGGTTGTTTTGGGGAAGGAGACCAGACAGCGAGGTCATCGGTCTCATCGGATTAGGGAAGGATGGGGAAGGAAGTCGGCCGTGCCCTTTGAAGGGAACCATCCCGGCATTTGCCTGGAGCGATTTAGGGAAATCACGGAAAACCTAAATCAGGATGGCCGGACGCGGGATTGAACCGTCGTCCTCCCGAATGCGAGTCCAGTGTCTAACCACTGCGCCACCTCGCTCGGTATGACGGTGTTTATTTAAGCCCAGTTTAACCTGACTGTTAAAACAGCTAAAAATAACCGGTTTCTGAATTAACAGTTTTCGGTTTTTTATTGCCATTATTTGTAGCAATAAATGTAGAAATCGAGCATAGAAGGAGAAATTCTGACTCCTTCATACTTTTGCATTGCACGTTTCAAGATACGTAGAGCCAAAATATCGAAGAAAATAGGTAAATAAAACAAAACCTCGCCAAGTTACCATTCTCTGCTTTTCTTGGAAAGTAATGAGAGGCTGAATACTAAAAAAAAATCATCGCATTCTCTTTTTTGAAAAGTCTGCTCAAAAATGACGTTGTAATCGAAAATACCACGTTTCAGGTATTTGGAATAGTCACTGCTATATGGTGGAAACTGAGGTTGGAGAAATCTATTTTTCGTGTGAGTTGTCCGATTCCAAGGGGTACAAACAGATAAAGGAATTTTATGTAGCAGATGATCAGCTACTTTCTCTTTTTATTATGAGCTACGAATTGTTAAAGTTTTAAATTTATTTCTGTTTTCTTAATTTCCTTTCTTTTTTTCATTTCATAGAAATGGCACACAAGTAATAAACTTTTGCGTAAATTTGTAATGCTCTTTTTCTTTAATTATTTTCAATGAAAAACCCGTTTTGTAGGCAATATATATTTATTTACTTTTTAATAGGATTTTGAGTACAACTTTTTTTTTGACAAAACTAATAATGCTCTTTCATTTAATTTAAATGAACGATTTAGATAATAGGCAAGGCAGAACATTTACCAGAAACAATTAGATGACAAAAATTAAAATTTCTGTGATAAACTAATCCAACGGCCAATGTTTATTGTCCAGTCTATTCATAAATACTAGTTATATAAAATGTTCATCTACAAATGGACTCGTTTCATCAGAAACAATATCATTCAAAGACGATGGACATCTTTCAGAAGCCACCGGACTTCCCACCAACGGCAAATTTTTTTGGGCTGCAAATGACAAGCCTGGGGCGCACTTTTTGCTAGACTCCCAAAGAAAACAAAGGAAAGGATCGCAGCTTCCGTGTATTAAAGGACAACAATCACCATTCCTCGTTTTAAAAAAGTTTTATTTAAAAACGAAAAATTTTAGCACTGCTCCTATGACAAATTGCTGTATCTGTTTTTTATCTGGTTTTTAGTAAAAAAAAACTTATTGTAACATGAACCAAACAGATACTGAAAAATAGCGTTTATTCAGAATTAAGAAATCGATATCGGCTCTAACCGGTCTGTTTTTCCCATCCCTACGACGCAGTGGCTTACACCGCCCCTTGCCTGACGTAGTTCGACTGACTTCGTGACTCGGTGTGAATGGGCAGCGTGCGTGTGACGTGGGCAGCACGCGAGACGCGGCCGCTGTTGACGGATGGGGCTCTCCGAGCTGCGGTGGCACGCCTCAGCCAACTGAGGGGGCGCGCACGCCACGGGCGAGGAGGGCAGCAGTCTCAGTAGAAAGCGTTAGCCCCCGTTACAGCCAGTCCGGACTATTTCAAATAACCGAAGTAGCAGAATGATTATGAGGCTTGCGTTTATTTCGAGAACTGAAGTCAGTGTCTCCGAAAACTGAATGCGTCTTGGGAAATCCCATCACTGTCTTCAGTTACATGAATCATCGATATACAGCCATAAGTCCAAGGGGGAAACATCTGTACTTATTATACACCGGGAGTCGGCTACTATCGCATTCGCAATAACCATAAGCCAGCAAACTGCTGTATAGCGTCTCTTCTACTCAAGGCTCCCACTTTTCATTGTATACCGTTTTGGGATTCAGCTCCAGTATCTCTACTGCCAGCATATAACATATAGCCAAACATACTACTACGCAAGCCACTGTTCGCAGCACGTAACTACACATTATCACCACCTATTTCCTGTCCTATTACACTCGAGACTGTCTATACGCCTCCGTAAACACCCTTATCTCACTTGTCCTAATATCATCATCATCATGTGAAATATATATTGTCTGTTTAAAAGCATTTGGCCATCTATTAGTGGACATTTATTTGAGGTGTATCCACATTTTTATTTTATCACGGCTGAAACTTTGGTTGGTGGGTTGATTTGAGAGGAGGGGTCATCCGTCCCATCGTGTGAGGGAAGGATGGAGCAGGAAGTTAGCAGTGCCCTTTCAAAGGAACCCTCCCGGCCGGAGGGGATGACAGACTGGTGCCGCCGCTGCTACTGTGCGCGCTATGCCAGACATGCGGGAGTCGGGGGCGGGGCGCGCCCGCTAAGCAGCCCCGGGCACAGCTGCCTGCCGTCGGCTCCCGCCTAAACACAGCACCACTGGAGGGGCGGGATGGCCTGGATTCCAGCTCCAGCCCCCTCCCTCTCCGCACTGCTCTGTGGCGGCGCGGCTCGTGCTTCGCTCTGTCTGCCCTTAAACCCGATACCAGGTTCGGTACATTGCTAGCGGCCGTTTCAGTGCTTGGAGAGCTGTCTGCCATATACTGTTCTGAACTCCAGTTGCTTGCAAACAATTGCTCGGCGCTACTCCCACTGACAAATCCTTCACATTGCCTTTGCTGGTTTGTCAAACATCTCGGGATTTTCAGTTAACTCTCACACTTCCGATGTACAGAAGTATGATTAACGTTCTTTCAGGTGTGTTAGCCGTGTTGTTGATTCCAGTTTTAAGTACAATATTTCGACGACCGACCCTCCTCTTTTCTTCAGTTGCGTTAATACTTGTATTCGCTGCCTGGACTCGCGCCAAGACTGTGCACTTTTATTGCCGTCGCACTGCTATTTGTAGTCGAGTTCGACTCCAGGCCAGCGCTGCGCCCTTCGAAGCTCATTTGTTTCTTAAAGCCTGCACACATTAAGTGAAATTCACATTCCATCAGCGTTTCCCATCTCTGGTAGATGAGGCTGTCGTCGAGCTCTTAATAAACTGAGAGCTGAACAGGAAACCCTGTTTAAATTGAAACCGTCGTTACGCTTTATTTCGACACAGTGTTACAAAAAGAGGCGCAACACGAACTATAGACAATAGTTTGGAGTCCAAGCAATCAGCACACACAACAGCACAACTGTCCACAGTTGAGTTCGTCGTCGGAATATTTAAAAATGGAAACAAGTCAGTTCAACATCCAAAACCGTACTATTAATCAATCACACAGATTAAACGTGAGACACTGCAAACGTATGATATTTCCATATCGTACTATCTACTACAGGTTGTAATATTACAAGACAGTGCCTCATAATTATCGCTTTATTTATTTTGCAATCTTGATATTACTTTTATGAATCTGAATTTATTACAATAGTGTTTGAAAAATCTGAAACACCAAGACCAAGATGTGTGATCACAATGAAATTTATTCCAACGATTAGGGACATGGCAGAACTAGCATTACAGACCTGTACAGGCGCAGTGACTGTAGAAATTCAATAGAAAGTAGCGCCACCACATGCTGCAATCGGAGCTGCTACACGTCGTGGCATGGAATTGAAAAGCCGCTGAATACGCTGCTGGGGAATACTCCGCCACGCGGTACGTAGGCGCGTCCACAAAGCGTCGACTGTGGCTGAAGGAGGACCTGAAAGAACAAGTTGCCGACCGTCGTTCTTCGAAGAAGGCTTGCACATTCCTCTCCACATGCGACCATGCACTGTCCTACTGAAATATGGCAAGTGGAACGGTCTGCAGGAGGGACAGTGGCTAGGATTGTAAAATCTCCTTGATGTAGCGGTAGCCGTTCAGATTGCCCTCAGAATGTAGGAGGTGACATCTCATGTTTACGCAATGACGCCCCAAACCATCACACTTGGCGTCTGTCCGCTGTGTCGCTCAACAATACAGTCTGCTCGATTGCGTTCATCGCGGCGGCCTCGAACGGGTATGCGGCCATCACTGTAGGACATGTTGCAGTGGGACGCGACCGAACACACCACATTTTGCCACTCAGCACGCCAGTGTTAGCGTTCACGCGCCCATTGCAATCTGCGGCGGTGGTGGGTTCTGGTCAATGGAAGCTGACGGAATGACATGCGCGTCACCCATCCAGCTCGCAGAAGACGGCTCGAACCGTCGACGCAGACATGTCCACACCCGCTGCAGCATTCCAACGTCGCGCCTACACTGTGGACGAAGCTGTTCTGTTCATTACGGCCAAACGGACAAGATGGCGGCCCTCTCTTCTCCACTGGTTCCACATACACCTCACTGATGAAGCAGTATTGTCACGAAACGTCAGACTCGCTTCCCGGAGACCAATCATACTGCCCTGTCCGGACGCACTCACATGACGACATTCTACCCTGTGATCTCTGTGAGACAGAGTTCTACTTGGTTCCCAGTTTCCACTTCGTATGACGGCTCCGCACCTACTGAGTGTTGAAAAACACAGACCTACCGGATCAAACGAAGGAGGGCGCTGTTGGGCCTATGTCCATGCCACCTCCCTGCCATTTTAATCACCTGTTATGGTTCCACGTCCTCTTATCATGACGCGTTGCAGGCCACTGCTTCTGAGTGTTTCACTTTTTACGAACAATAGTGTATGTCTCTTATTATTTTCTCGGTAATGATAATTAATCCCTGCTATGCATATTTGCGACAAACTATTCAAAAACAATACTTCCAAATATTGTATTAGAAACGCTGTCAAAGTCATGGGACTTGCATTACGCAGAATCCAAAGACATTATTAAGATTATTGCACTAATACCTTAGACGCGCAAGCGCGCGGGGACAGGCAGTGTTGCAAGCTAACTATAGTGGTTGAGCATGGACGAAAAGTGGCTGTGAAATCCATTGCGCCGCACCATCTTCAACTGAACATAAACTAAGACTGGGCCATTTACCTCTGCAGTTTTGTAAAAATCTTGCCACTGTCCTAGATCAATTATACATTGCATCTCTCGTAAATTCGGCGTTCTTTATACTGACTGCTGATGCTTGTAAAAGCTTTCTGAGCAAAACTGCTATAAAATCTGGTACGGAATATTTGCTTCACAAAATCTAATTGCAGACAACATTATTGTGAGTGAAGTGGATCAGTCCATGTCGTTTTACGTGTTGCTAGTGGCTAACCAGTATCGGTTTCCACTGATTATGAAATGGAATAGTTATAGAGGGCATAGCGTAACACAGATTATACGTAGCATTTTCATTTGAGCTTCCTCGTGTACATTTAATTTTGCCGACTAAATACATCTCAGAAATTGTTACATTATTTTTAACCAAACAGAAACAAATTCGTAATTTATACTCAAGCATAAGCTGGCGGCTGTAAATCATCAGTTCATTAGTTAATATTTCAATCAGTCTCAATTACTCATTTAATAATAAATTTAGCTACTTACAGTAAATTAATTAACTTAAATGGACAATTGTTTCCGATCGTTGTCGTCAACTGTACGTAATTTAAAGTAAATACATAACACTGCAACCAGTCACTTTTTTGAAATAGTTATTTCTTCGTACCATAAACCGGTTCTCGACCCTTCTCAGGTTCATCTTCAGATGGTTTTCCAGAAGTTAGATTGCTATTTGAAGAACAATGTTGGGTGCTGGCTCTGTGACAAGAAAATGGAACATGCTTTAACGCATCGCGGTGAGTATTGTTTATCTGTCGATTTGGATCCAAAATTAAGTTTTGTACTTACTTTGGATTCAAATCGACAGATAAACAATACTCATGGCGATGCATTAAAACACGTTCCATCTTCTTGTCGTCACAGAACCAGCACCCAGCGTTGTTCTTGAAATAGCCTTGTAACCTCTGGAAAACCATCTGAAAATAAGCCTCAGAAGGTCCGAAAACCGGTTCATGGAAAGAATAAATAATATTTCAAAAAAGTGGCTGGTTGCAGTTTTATGAATTTAGAGTCACGAGTGCTAAAACATCCATGATGGTTAAGCTTAATGTGTGCGTAACTGTTTGATGACCATCAGTGATAAGTCTTGCTTGCATTCTTTTGGTCAAAGTTTATCGTTCGGAATCTACATCTTTTACGTGAAGTGCAGAAATGTAGATTACACGGGTCATTGATATACCGAAAAGTGCAGGTAGGCTATAACGTGTTCCCAACATGTTAGTAAAATGGAATTTTCAGAGGGATAAAAACGAAAAGGATTCGATTATGGTTCACTTACAGCTGCATGTGGTTCATTTCTTTGTTTTCTCATGGGATATGTTTCTCTGTGAGAGTTATTGCATTGAGTTAAGTTAGTTTACTCAAGCAGAGCTGCGAAGGGAGAAGACGGTCACAAGGATTGCCTCCCGTCGTGTGCGAGAACATTGTGCAACAAATTGGTGTTGTTCAGTCACGACAGTGGATACACGTTCTGTGTTTGGTTAGAGTTGTAGAAGAGGACAGGCGAAGTGACCTCCGAAGCCCAAGACGAGGAGAGGCCAGTACAGCACAGCGGAGCAGTGTGGGGGCCGCGTAGGAAGCGCGCCTCGTTGCAACAGCCGCTAACTGCCGCACAATTACCGCCCCGCCCCCACACGGCGGACCGCAGCGCAGCGCCGTGGTCGGTCTCCACAACTACACTGCACTACATTACACAACTCTGAGCTCGAGGACGTTGATGCCGTAGCGCTGCACCAACGTTGCTGACAGACGCAGGTTATGAAGTAGGGTGGCTCTTATTTTCCAAGTTAGATTTTTTGATAATGAATGAAAAACGTCCGAAATAAGCGCTGCGATCGCTCGATTAGACTCCCTAAAGCCGTCGGCACACGGACCGTGCATCCGAACGTTGAGCGTTGAGCGTGCCGAGTTTTTTGACGTCATAGCGTGGAATAGCACGCTCGGGAGTCTTCCCGAACGTGCAGAGCAATATCCGGCATGTCAGATATTCTGAGCATGCGTCTGAGCGTCGACCAATGAGATGGTACAACGCCACCTACGTCACACGCACGCCGTCTCCCTTCAGTACAGAGTTGTGAGGCGCCATATTGGCATTCATTTCAAGCCTGTATGTAAATATGCCGTTTCTGAGCACCAGCAAATTGAGAATAGCAGGAAAACCCGTTTTTAACTGTGTGATTCATTCCAATAAAATAATGAGAAACATCATATTCGTGGCAAAAGAATTATTGTAACTTGTGTATTATGAGAGAAGGCAATTTGAAGGCAGCGACATACTGAAGAGCCACCCAAAACGTATTGTTCTTGGTACAATTTGTTATAATTAAATTTCAATTAGTAACATGTCTAGGATTAAGGTTTCCAGCAATGGGTAACATAATATGATGACACGTAAGTTGTGTGATGTTGGTTCAGCGTAATGTGTACCGTCACTGTCCTGTAAAGAGTTGTCAGCTAGGAGCGGTGGTTCGCGTCTTTACACTACCAAACTTTTTTTCCTAACATTCCTGTTTTTATTAGGTTTCGATGCTTTATTATTAGTTTAATATAAATATATACTATAATATTTGATGTTATGTAAATATAAGTTCACCTTTTTTGAGGGGTGACTTTTTTCGATTGGCTTCATCTACAGGACAGCTTGCGCTACTTGTATAAAGATGCTCCTTTTTCTTTTACGCTTCGTAATTCACATGTTGCAAAGATTCTGCTACTGGGTAGGAACAGTGATCACGTAAGACTGACCTTGGGGTTTAACTAAAATGTGGGCATGATGAAATAATGTTTATCTTATGCGGATAAGTATTCCAAATTTGTAATGCACTGTTTGTAATGGAACTTTTATAAGCCTGTGTCCTTATTGATTGGACATGGTACTTTCCTTTTCGTGGACTATAGAGGAAATGTGCGTTTTAATAGAGCTAGCGTGGGAATTTTACGCGCGCCCGTTGAGTAAACAGTGTGGTTTACGAACTAGAAGCATCTCTCAACTGCCGCTGGTGTGCGCTGCGATCGCGTATACCACGTCGGGGCCCACGTACCGTGTGCACGAGTCGCATCGTTCCTGAGCGTTCAGCAGCACGTTGAACTTGGCACGCCCAGCGTTGACGTTCGACAGCACGGTCCGTGTGCCGGCGGCTTAAGCAATTGCTTGCCGCTCCGCCTCGTCTCACGCTATCTCCTGCTGACTCTGTAAGCAGCTGATGAGATCTATACGCAGTCCATCCAAAAAATTCCGAGACTGGTTTTATTCTTAGCGTACAAGCTGTGTCAGCGCAATGACTATGGTGGCAGCTTTGACTAACATTCCAAACAGATGTGCATTCGACGAGTCAGTTGTGAGCAGGCAGTGTTCCGAAGGGGATGTGCGGCCGTTGTGCATCAGCGTTGTTGTCCCATAAATCGCAATGGAGAGCATCTCCAGAATGTTTTGAAGAAGAGAGAAATCTGTGCACAGATTGTCCCGCACCCCTTGACTCCCGGACAAATAGAACGAAGCGTGTCCAGCTGCCCTGAATTTGCCGAAATGCAAAACGCGGACAATCCTTTTCTGGAAAAAAGTCATTAGAATCTGCCAGAAAATGACAAAGTGCAGATTGTTTACGAGTGTACAGCCGTCTTAGATACGCTCGAGCCGATAATGGTTCGCTTTTGCTTGATATTTTGTCTGGCAATACAAGCTCAGTCATTATGTTACCAAAGAAGGCCTGAGGATGGCATAATGGAATGCCGAAAGCGGTTTCCTCTGCAATAAATCAGACATGAAAATACAGCTGTTGGTTTATTTATTGCTGTTTACATCCCTCATGCCGGCCGTTGTGACCGAGCGGTTCTAGGCGCTTCAGTCTGGAACCGCGCTGCTGCTGCTGTCGCAGGTTCGAATCCTGCCTCGGGCATGGATGTGTGTGTGTCCTTAGGTTAGTTAGGTTTAAGTAGTTCTAAGTTGTATGGGACTGATTACATCAGATGTTAAGTCCCATAGTGTTTACAGCCATCTGAACCATTTGAACATCCCTCATAGTGACGATAGATGAAGTGAAGTAAGTGCAGAATAGGTCTCTGATGGTTCATCAAGACCGGAGAAGGTGCGAATGTGAAGTGCGAGGTGAAGAACATTCCAAAGAAAGACTTTCCTGACAGTTTCGCATGGTTATACGAACATTTTGTGCGTTGTACTGAAGTGGTGGCAGACTTTGTGGAACACCTCAAGCACCAAAAAGCACCATGTTATCTCTCCTCTTTTTTTTTTTTTTTTAACCTAGTCTCGAAACTTTATGGTTCAAATGGATCTGAGCACTATGGGACTTAACTTCTGAGGTCATCAGTCCCCTAGAACTTAGAACTACTTAAACCTAACTAACCTAAGGACATCACACACATCCATGCCCGAGGCAGGATTCGAAGCTGCGACCGTAGGAAACTTTATGGACAGACGGGGTATGTATGCAGCGGAACTATCTAGGGCACTGGCCTGCCACTTGCGTCTTCATCGTATCGTTACGATGTCATTTGATGGGTATGCCGCCAAAATAACGATCTCCGGCCTTAAAAACGACGGTCAACAAATGGGGCCCTCGTTACTGGCTCTACTAACTCTTCGGAACAAGCATAACGAAACTTATAGCTTTCTCCATTCATCATCTGTCTTCTCAGTTTATCGGAGAAAAATTAGCCACTTGGCTTGTTAAAGACAGCGAAATTGGGCAGCTGCAGATGCTGTAGCGCTAAGTGGAGTGGGCCGCCACTAGGGGAGTTTAGCAATCGTGTCGCTTTTATCGTTTTTCATGTGTGAAGGCGTGGTTCATAGGCGGGTGAATACGCAGTTTTGCAAAATTCAGGACAAGAGAGCAATGAGACACAATCCGGCAATAGTTATGTATGACGCATACATTAATACCGGCAGCGAAGACACGGAAAGATCCACATCAGAGTTGGGTGTTGGAGTGCTTACGTTCTCCCACACCGCGAGCCGTGCGCAGGTAATCATCACTGGCAGCGCCAGAGCAAGGCGCTAACTCCTCGCCGGTTTGTGCTGGCACTTAGAGCCTCCTAGTTTACCAAAGAACACTAAAAGGTGGCGGCCGTGTGCTCTGGACAGCAAACGTATTGTCCGACCTTGAATCCTTCCCGGGAGACAAAAATGTAAACAGTATAAATGTGTAAGCCGTAGCTCACGATTTCTTCTTTTTTCTGCCCCTTTCGTGTGTTTAGGTTCCACATCTGTAAAGACAAATTTTAGTTGTTACGAAACGATTTACGGATTTCTTGTTCTTTTTCTTCGTAAAATTGTTGCTTATTTTTATTTTCTTTTTATTAATTCCACGACAGATTACATTATTTTTCACAAAAGCACAGATTCCACACAGTTTTATTCTCATCCTATGAGACGAATGGAAGGGTGTGTATTACCTGGGAAAGTTAAAATTTACTCTTATGTTTATGCCGTAGCTTCACATTCAGAAAAAGCTGTTTCTCCATCGCCTTGTAAAGAGTTCTGTGATACTCTGCTTGTAGCCCTATGTGAGATTACTTTACTCTGTCTACCTTTACTGAGGTTCGACGTTGTCGTCTAGTCGATATCGAGTCTTTGCACTGATTTTCTCTGTCAGTGAACTGATACAGCAGTGATACGCCCAAGTTAAAACACTGGGGTGATGCGGATCGATCATAGCTATAACTACAAGGTGATACTGCAATCTGTTCTGATCCTGTCGGATTTTCGCTCACAAATAGACCACGCAAGATTTCATTGCCCCATATTCCGAATCGCTTGAGAAAAGAAAGGTTTAAGAGTGTCTTGTTCCAAGTAAATGCTTTGGCACTAAGCTTGCTGAAACTTAATTTGTATTTACAGCAATCGTATATCATTATCGTTGCTGACATTAGTTTGCTACTATTTCAGTGCTACTGACTAATTTTTTATTATTATTTTTTTATATGTTAGCGCTGCATGGGAGCTTCTCAAAATGTTGACGGATGTTGAGCACTCCTTCAGGTACAAATTTAATAATGCACGTGTTCACTTCTACATCTATACTCTGGAAACCACCGTAAGGTGTGTGGCAGAGGGTACTTTGTGGACCACTGCCACTTACCCCTTTTCCAGTCGCGAAGAGTTTGCGGGATGGATGACTGCTCGTATGTCTGCGTGTGAGCCAGTATCTCTAATTTTACTTTTCCCGTCTTTTTGAGAGTCTGGTAGTTGGGAGGAATATATCAGTTGACTTTTCTAGGGACGCACGCTTTCCGAACTTTGAACTCCGTCATGCAGAACGCCTCTCTCGCAGCGCCTGGCAGTTGCATTTGCTGAGTATCTTCACGTTGCTTCTGCGCTTAACTAACGAGGGGATCACGGCAAGTGCCACAACCCGATTTCCCAGAAACTTTACTCGTTGGAAGAGGAGTCAAAGTAAGCGAACACTTGTCTCGGCTTATCCGTAGATACTCCACCGTTTCTGAGAAAACGACGGTCACATAGATCCCTTTCAGAGCACAATGATCTCAGTCGAAGCGGTGGCACAGGGGCTAGCGTCGCGGCATATCAGTTTTGCACCCCGCGCTCGAAACCCAGTTATTGTTCTTTATTTATTTTCTTTTTTTTCTCTTTTCCTTTATCTACCCATGTCCATGGAATGTATCTACACGAATTTTTCTTATCAAGTTAAGGGATACAAGAGCGTTATATTAACTGTAAAATTTCAGCTGTGTTTCACAATGTCATTCAAATAAGTGTGTTTGAGGAAGAACTCCCTAGTTTTAATGTTTACTGAGTGACATTCCACTATTCCAGTTCGTGGTATTTGATTCATCAACTCTCCAAATTTTGTTCCCCTGCAGTTGGCCGGTCTGCTTGGCCTTGAGCAGCACCCCTGCTGTTTTTTTCCTCTGCTCCCTCAGTTCAGTCCAGGCGTGCGTGCACTGCAGTGCAGAGCAACTCAGCAACAATGCGTACTCCGCAACAGAAAGCTTAGTGTGTTAATTGACTTGTGAAAACTGAGTCAGTTATAAGAGTGCAACGGAATTTTAGACGTCAGTATGGTGGTGTACCACCTACAGCCAAAACTATTCGTCATTGGCTAAAGTCTTTCAAGTAAACCGGTAGTCTTTTAAAAGCAGGTAGACCGAGAACTTCTGAAGATGTTGAACAGATCCGTGTTTCGTGTGTTCGGGGCCCGAAGAAGTCTTTGGCCAGACATAGTCTACAATTAGGAGTTCAAAAAATGTTAAAATGTGTGTGAAATCTTATGGGACTATGGGACTTAACTGCTACGGTCATCAGTCCCTAAGCTTACACACTACTTAACCTAAATTATCCTAAGGACAAACACACACACCCATGCCCGAGGGAGGACTCGAACCTACGCCGGGACCAGCCGCACAGTCCATGACTGCAGCGCCTCAGACCGCTTTTTTTTTTTTTAATCTCATTTTGTTCACTTTTGTTCGTTGCATTTGCTCGGGGCGGACGTCGTAAGACATCCGTTTAAGTTCGTTGTTGACTGATTAACTCAGTTTTTTTATTACAGAGGGCAGCTAACCCTCTGACCGAACACGCTGAGCTACCGTGCCGGCTATCCGCTCGGCTAATCACGCGTGGCTACAATCAGGAGTGCCTAAAGGTACTGTGTATGATGTAAACACTAAATTTGCGCTCCTACCAATTGCAACTGTTGCATGAAATAAAACTTGCTGATAAAATCGTGAGGTATGAGTTTGCTGTTAACTTTCTACATAGAATTGATGATGATGTGTACTGTGAAAACATCAGAGCCATCAATCATTTACGAGAAAGATTCGTCTTGGCGGTTGGGACAGTTACACCTGAAATGTTGGTTAATACAAGGTGAGAAGTAGAATATCGTCTCGACGTGTACAGAGCAACAAATGGATCCCACATTGAAGTCTACTAACACTAAACGAAACTTGAAGGAATTCTCTTTCATGATATGTACTCATTGATGTAATTTTTCATTAATTTTTCCTTTAAATTTATACTTAAAACTAAGGGGTTCTTTTTCAAACGTCGTGTGTGTGTGTGTGTGTGTGTGTGTGTGTGTGTGTGTGTGTGTGTGTGTGTGTGTGTGTCGTCCTCAAGTCTCTATCTAGCATCCAAATTTTGTTTTCTGTGGGCTCAGGAATCAACTAAAGTCGCTGTGTCTAATTATAGCATTTACTTTAGACTACGTGCTTTCACCACATCATTTTTTTCATCTCTGCATTTTCTCAGCGGGTAACAGCATCTGTTTAAAAAGCTGTTTATTGCAGTGTCAATATATTTTCGAAAAATAGAGATAGTTTCCCTTTGTTTCCAGTAAGTTTGGAGTAATATGTATTTAGACCATGACGTTATACCCTAATATATCCTACACTATCGAATAAGTGATTGTTTATTTCATCACAAAAATACAGCGATATATTGCTTCCGAAATAACACTGGGACTAATTTGGCAATTACTTACGTTTTCTCATTACAGGAATGTTGTTTTCATTATATTTAGGCATTAGTATTGAGTTTTCCGAATATTATAGATATTTCAATTATTTTCTAACATTAATGGTATTTATTTTGAACATGTTCTGAAATTTTTGTGAAATCACACCACTTTTTTAAAGTTAGTATTTCATTTTTATTTTACCCAAGAACAATGCATTGACCAGCAACATAAGCTATTCGTTCATAACATCTAAGCTAAGAACTGAGGTGGGTATGGTATTTTCAGGTGTAACAAAATTTTAAATTCTCATATTCTTATATTTCATACTTATATCACTTCTTATATTCTATTCTTATGTTTATTCTTCAGCAGGATGTGGTGCATTCCCTTGACGAATACCGATGGTAGAAACATTCGAAATACAGAAATTACGAACACGACGAGCAGTAGGAGGGCAGCTTTGTCGCAGTGACATTTCTTCGTATGAATGTAACTCGGAAAAGATACATCGTTAACACTGCCTTGGAGTTCATTTCGTGGCAAAGCAAGCATAATGGATCACTTTTCCGAAATCTGGCGCTTGCAGTTGATTATGACTCAAGATACATTAAAAGCATTTGACCTAAAGAAATTTCAAATAATTTTCTCATTCATTTATTTTTAATAATTTCTTCGCCAGACATACGAGGGTTACCCAAAAAGTAATGCACCGCATTTTCTTTTTCAACAATTCTTTATTGCACATAATGAGAATTACACACACGAAAGAATGATGTTTTATCTACACACCTTATTTTTCCCCGTAATCTCTATCCCGTCCTAGCCGGCCGCGGTGGCCGAGCGGCTCTAGGCGCTGCAGTCTGGAACCGCGCGACCGCTACGGTCGCAGGTTCGAATCCTGCCTCGGGCGTGGATGTGTGTGACGTCCTTAGGTTAGTTACGTTTAAGTAGTTCTAGGTTCTAGGGGACTGATGACCTCAGATGTTAAGTTCCATAGTGCTCAGAGCCATTTGAACCATTTATCCCGTCCTATGGCCTTCCTCCACCGCGTTACAAGGACGTGTACATCCTGTTGGTATCAGTCCTTGTCCTGGTGGCGGAGCCAGTGCTTCACTGTGTGAATCACCTCCTAATCTTCCTCAAAATGTCTTCCACGAATGGTTTCCTTTAATAGCCCAAATAAATGGAAGTCCGAGGGGGCTGAAGCAAGTCCGGTGTGACAGCCTTGGATTGTTTCCTCGACCGCTGCAAATCGTGGAGCTCCGCCGAACCGCCTTCTGATGACCTCCGTGCCTAGCGACGTTAGTCGACAGCAGATGCTTCATAGACTTTGCACAATCGTTTGTGAATATTCCCCACAGTTTCTTTCTCTGCAGTGAGAAATTCAATGACGGCACGTTGCTTGTGACGTACATCACCTACAGACGCCATTTTGAAACTGTCCTGCAGCTACGCTATCCCTCGGAAGTGACGAAAACTTGGCGCGCTCACTCATGAGACTTCAAATAATATATACGTAACTTTTCGCATTCGTAGCACTTTTTTCGGCTGAGGAAAAAAAATGCGGTTCATTACTTTCTGGGCAACCCTCGTACAATTAGTAGATGAACAAGGAAAACGTTGTTTCAATACCCATTGGACAATTTTCGTGTATTGATCATCTGCGGATATGGGTAGATAAATGTAAAACAAAAATAATAATAGGGTCAAACAAGGAGTCGCAAATGGGTGAAACCGCAACGCTAGCCACTATACCACGCGCCGGGTGAATTATTTGCACACAAAAGACACATAAAGTACCTCGGAAACTGTGACCGTCGTTTCCTCGGAGACGTTCGGGTATCTACGCATAAGCTGAGACAAGTGTACTCTTGTTTTGACCTCTCTTCCACTGATAAGGGAACCTCCCCATCGCACCCCCCTCAGATTCTCAATTGATCTGTGTTCAGTTTTTCAAGGCCTATCCACTGTGCCAACTTATAACTTAATCTGAGGGGGGTGCGATGGGGAGGTTCCCTTGTGAGTGAAGTTTCTGGGAAATGGTGTTATGGTACTTGCCGTGCTCTCCTCTTGAGTTAACCTGCAATGAAACTGTGGTGGTAGTTCGGGCTCAGTGCACAGCTTTGCGCGAAGTACAACCTCCACACAGATCCTCATCATTCATAGACACTTTACCTATCATTTGGAAAAAAATATAGTCCATATTCGATTCGTGCCCATATTGTCCATTTCGCTTGCCGTTCTTCTACCTCCAGCTAGGGCTCGTACTCGGAGCAGAGCTCCTGCCCGCTGCCTGCTTACTAACACGGAGGTGACGCACACCACGAGATGGTTCGTTCCTTCCTTCCCGTCGCCCTTGACCGCGGCAGCAGCAGTCAGCACGATCAGCAGAACAGGCCGCCGGAAGCAGCTGCGGCGCGTCGGTCGCGCGCCGTCACGCAGGTGGCTGAACTCCGGAATGCGTGTAACTGGCGGCGACTGTTGCGCCCTTCTGCCGCCCGCTTTCTATTACTACTGTTTCTGAGTTCCACTGGGAACTTAATCTAAATCTACGCAGACATCCAGAAAACAAATATTTTATTATGAGCCCTCTAAGTGCCATACTAGGAAACTGACTGGTTGTGGAAGTACCAATAAGAAAGTTTTTACAAGATGATTCTTGCAAAGAAGAAAACAGCAACGAGCCGCTGTTAGTAATGCTATTTATTTACACAAATTGCGCTGTTATCAGTTTCGAACTGACAGATTCATCCTCAGATGACCAATCACATTGAAATTCGTTGTTGGCTGTTTTATTCCCAGCAACAGTTCTCTTATTTGCAAGAATCAACTTGTATTTTATGCACAGCTACGGTCTCAATAATGTCAGTTCGCGACAAAATACCAGAAAGATAGATTTTCTTCCAAGCGCCATTAACGTTGATGCACTACGTATTATTTGTGATATTAAAACTACAGATGTGGTATCGATAGTTCCGATGCCACAGCGTAGGTTGGCACTACGTGAGCGGAACATCTTCGCCGACCACAGCGCCCTCTAGCCGACGCCGTGGAACTCAACGAGCGCCGCTCGACTTTCGCCCAGTTCATGAAGAGCAGACAGTCGAGAACCATTGCTTTTGCTTAGCTTGCTATTGAGACTGTCTTATCTGGACTTTGGCGGCACACCTACGTGCTCATCACCTAAAGTTATGTAACATGTTTGCATATGTTTATACTATAGTAAAATCTCTCTTACTTTACTTGCAGTACCGAAAGCTTAACCTCACCTGCGCCTACTCGCTTCCTTTCATTCGGCCTCTTTGTCAGACTTCAGGAGCAGACCCACGCGCCGCCTTCCAGGCAGGATACAAAAACAGAAACACAGCATTAAATTTGTAAATAGGAGACAAAAACCACTTCCAATCTTTTTTAAATTTCGAACCGCCAGAGAGAAGAACAGCTTGGCACATAGATCATGAGCTATCTGCTACTCATGACTGAAAGACTTTGTCCTTGATCTGGCACATGGATCAAGTCTAGGGACATGCAACAGCGTACCGAGAACACAGCAGCACTGAAAATGCGTTTTGTGAAAAAAAATAGAACTTAGAACATTTTCCATTTGCACTCTTCATCTTATTAATCCGTGGTGCCTTAGTTCGTTACAGCCTCGGATGACGGCTTCCTTGAGTAACGAGTGGTTCAATCCAGGAATTTTTTATTGATTACGTTTCCGGCGTGCTCGCCCCTTCGGCTAGTGTGGACGCAAGACCTGATTACCGGTATTTTGTAGAAGGTGTTTTGTCCAGCCTCAAGAGGATGATGAATCGTGCTTTCTGCTGTCATCTTCAGTGTGTTTTGGTAGGAGCTTACTGTGCTGGCTTAAGGCAGAGTGATTATTTCCATGGTAGCAGGTGTTTCCCAGTAGTTTGTATAACTAAACTTCGAAGAAACTCTGTCAGGAAGCACCTATTTGCCCTGATTTGGGCAAATGAAACTTCTCTAATAAGAAGATTATATTTTTCATAATAAGACATCGCTCTTTTGTTGACAAATGTCCGTTCCGTTTCTGGTGTTTTTATACGTGACTCAACGTCTGCGAGGTGGATGAGTAGGCGGTTGACCATTCATAGGCAATGAGGTAGGGATTGGTATAAAAATTGTTGAAGACTGGAGAAGAAATGGAAAACTCCTGAAACGTATACAATTACGATTGATGATGAGAAAGGATTGAAAATACGCAAGACTTTAAAAAAGCCTAAAAGTGAAATTCTAGATAATGCTTTGATGGGTGTGGTTTGAACAGGAGAGAAGAAATGAAACATCGTCATCTGGACCAATCATAAAAGTATAAGCACTCATTTTGCATCAAAAATTATACTGAAACAATGAAAATGAAAAATTTACAGCGAGTGACGTCTGTTTACATCGGCGGAGAAAACGATATGGCAATTGAAATGAAATTATTTCCGGCGAGGAGCTGTCTGTTGACGAAACGGCTGCCTATGAATGTTACGAAATTTGAAAACTTAGTTACAGAAGTTAATCTCTCCCATGATCAAGTGTGTATAACATTGACAAGTCTGACAGTCTACAAAATGCTTCCTATACGAACTCCTGCTGCACAAAATGAGACTGCAACAGATACAAAACTTTCCAAAGGCAGAATGACTATTGCTTACTGTTGAAACCTAATGGCAGTCACAATATACTGTACCGTAATGTTACGTGTCAATAAAAGTGTTCTGATAATCAGATCTTTTTTGCGTTCTGGCTATGCTCCCTACCCCGTAGGCGACGAATTAGCAGCAAGGTTTTCCTGTAACAGTGAAATGTTTCACTTCTGCTGCTGGGGTTGAGTGGCTAAAACGGATATATGGTAAAACAAATTTCATGTAGCTTCTTGGAGCTCGCAAAATCAAAAACTCTGGCGACTGGCGCCACTGATAGTCTGCAAACAGATTGCGGTTAAAGAAGTTGAAGGTAAATAGGAGAGTGCTGGATGGTTTACGTTGGTCCTGCAGAAAGTAAATTCGGCGCCAGGCCGCCCTGCTAGTTAGGGCAGGGGCCGCTGCCACGCCTCTTCTACCGGGAGGTCGCCGGCCGCCCGCCCGCCTCTGTTTACAATATGTCCCTCCACCTCCTCCCCAGCCGCGCGCGCCATGTTTGTTGGTGTTTCGCTTCCGGCTGGCCAGACGTAAACCGAGCCACAGCACCACCGTCGGCGCTCCGTTCATCTGGACTCAGTCAGTGACAGCTGCACGCAGTTCAGATAAGGCGCAACTCTGAGCTTCCCTTTAATTCACAAGCGCGCGCTGTTTATTTGGCCGGCCGGCTTGTGTGTATACAGTCCATCGCCCGGTGGCGCTCCGCCCGAGTAAGCGAATTCTGCCTCCGGGTGTGTCTGGACTTTGCTATCAGTTGTGCACGGGTCGGCTGGTGTCTCTATAGCGCCGTAAATTACCGCTCGCGGCAACCAGCGCAGCTTCTGTGGCGAGCAGAGACTGCTTTCCTGTTTCCTCGAAAATAAAAAGTGATTCGCTCACAGGCTTTGTAAAACTCCTTAGAGTCCTGGTATTCTACTGGCAGGCAGTTATTTCCAAGTGTATCGGAACGAATGCAGCTCTTTGTAGGACGGCCTTTGTGCGCGACAGATTTTTGGATGCTCGGGGGCTGAGTAAGCGGTCCGGGCTACAGGAGAAAGAGCCTTGTTCTGTCTCCAAGTTGCTAAACAACCGACCACGAGACCGCGCCTAGCACAATGTCGGCACTGCTAGTTCTCGTGGCTACTTTATGCATGTTTCATTTAGTAATTTTTTTTTGTTTTTTGTTTTCGGCAGCAAAGACCATATAACCATATATTACAAAATTGCCGTATCACCATAAATGCAATTTGTACGGAAGAATAATAAAAAAGGTTAGATTTAGAATCATAAGTCCATGACGTAATTAAAAAAAGGAATAGGCGAACACCAGACAGCCAGCAGTAGTTACAACACTGCCAAGTCAACATCTGTGCAATTTTCACAATACGACAACGATAAGATTGTGAAGTACAGAGATAAGTTCGTTACAAAAATTTTAAAACCCACACACAAAATTACAACCCAGGATCCGAACTGCACCAGTTCCAGAGGAGAAAAATATCCATGGTAACTTAATTTCAAAGCTGAACAACGGCGTCGTTTACAAAGATACGTTCTTAGGGCAAAGTAAAAACAGAAAGTGTTGTCCCAAATTACGAACTGGGATGGTTCCATGGGAGGACAAATCCACACAACTTATAGGTCAAATCTGGATACCGGCCTTTTTTAAACAGTTCGCAAGCAAATAATACATATATCTGTCGAACCAGTAAAGTGGTGCAGTTACACGTCTAGGGAACGATAGCCGCACGCAATCAGATTTTTGTCTGAGACCTCCTGTGCGGCCGAAGTACTCGATACACGCCAATATGACGTGGTTCAGATTCGCCACCGCCGTTGTGTCCTGATCACATCATCAAGAGCGGTGATTTTCAACCCGTGTAGGTGGCCTTGCCTTATGCGTACGGAGAGGTCACACGGCGCTTGAAAGCTTTGCCGGGGTGAACCGTGGTCGAGTAGAAACGTTCGGTTGTACGGCCATCAAGTGACCGCTCTTAAAATGCAAGGATTCACAATTCCAGTCGTGCTAAGCAGCTTTCTTGTCCGTCGAGTTAAAATCTGTATACCAGATTGCTGCTGGACGGAACTGTCCTGTAATGGTTCTGTTGGTGAGGCGATCAACAGTTTCACTACTGAAAATGTCTTGATGCCCTTTTACTCTAAGTAAGCGGACGTCAATGTCCAATGTACGCGCGTCCATTGTGGCCTCCAACACATACTTGTTAGTCTGTTAAGCAAACGCCGCATGTTGCACTTTCTGCAATACTCCGGGAGTTCGTGAGGATCAATACGAGCCGGGAAGTATGCGTGCCATAATAAATAGCCCTGCCGCCCCTCCCCCCCCCCCCCACCACCTCCTCATGGTCAGTAACTCCGCCCTGTCCTGTAGATAAACTCAGGCGGCAGTGCAAACATTTGGTATGAGTCGCTAGAGGAGCTGAAGAACGCGTATCCCACACCTGTCTCAAATTTAGAGCCATCCATTTAGATTCAAGCCTACTGTGGTCGACGTCTGATAAGGAAGTGACCCAGGTCGGCTTTACGCATATCGGCATTACAGGCGAATGTGTCGGCCACGCCGCATGTACCAGTTGTGACTCCCGCTCTGAACAGAAACGTCAATGGGAATACCTCGTTAATTCTGTAAATTACGTTTATTTATCGGTGTATGGTGAGTATTATCGGTTTACATTCAGAACGCGGACAAAAATGGTTCAAATGGCTCTCAGCACTATGGGACTTAACTTCTAAGGTCATCAGTCCCCTAGAACTTAGAACTACTTAAACCTAACTAACCCAAGGACATCACACACATCCATGCCCGAGGCAGGATTCGAACCTGCGACCGTAGCGGTCGCGCAGGACGCGGACAGAAGAGTGTATAGTTCCAGGCGTATAGCGCACACATGGATGGAAAATGATTAGAGTTGAACGTTCCAGCGACATGAAAGTGACTGGTAACGTAGAACTAGCTGCCTTGGACAGGGACAGAGAAACAAATGGGCCGTGGGTGGTTTTGCTACGCTGCCCGTTAAAACAGAGCTCACGTATTCGAATGTCGCACTGGATTAGGGTGTGTGTTATACGGATGTAAAGAGCGCGGAATGAAGAATACTGACAAATGTCATTACTGTATTAAATAATGATTAGATGGCAAACACTGATACGATGGCTGCAAAGAGCCAAAAGACACATCAGTAAAAATATAAAAAATCGGTGCAATTTCCCAAGGGATGTAGCGAATCTAACATGTTTTTAATAACACTCCCCCTCCCCTGTCCCCTATAGGGTGGAGAAGGGGGGGAGGGGAGAGGAAGAACCTATTTTGTTTGGTCGATGTATAATACCTACCTAGACACTACACCCTCTCAAAACTAGGATCATAGTTTAACTAAGAGCTGTAACTCCGTTTAGTGCTAAAACCTGCGCATAATTCTATATTTCATAAGATCACCTTTTGTGGCAGAATCTCACGCACAGCAGAGTATCGTAAATGGTCTGAACTCATCCTTCACGTCGACTGCGCTAATGGATGCAAACGTAGACACTTCTTCCAGCTTGCTCTGCCACGATCTTTTGTGGCTGTATCATTCTTTTGTGTGCAGCACCGCAATGATGAAAACAAATGCAACAATGTTTGAAACATAAATTCTTTATTGTGTTCCGTCACAGTTCAGTTTTACTACACTGAAGTGCCAAAGAAACTAGTATAAGCATGCGTATTCAAATACAGAGATATGTAAACAGGCAGCATACGGCGCGGCGGTCGGTAACGCCTATGTAAGACAACTAGTGTCTGGCGCAGTTGTTAGATCGGTTACTGCTGCTACAATGGCAGGTTATCAAGATTTAAGTCTGTTTGAACGTGGTGTTACAGTAGCAGCACGAGCGATGACACACAGCATCTCCGCGGCAGTGATGAAGTGGGGATTTTCGCGTAAGACCATTTCACGAGTGTACTGCGAATGTCAGGAATCTGGTAAAACATCAAATCTTGGACATCGCTGCGGCAGGAAAAAGATCCCGAAAGAACGGGACCAACGACGACTGAAGAGAATTGTTCAACGTGACAAAAGTGCAACCCTTCCGCAAATTGCCGCAGTTTTCAAAGCTGGGCCATCAGCAAGTGTCAGCGTGCGAACCATTCAACGAAACATCTTCGATATGGGTTTTCGGAGCCGAAGGCCCACTCGTGTACCCTTGATAACTGCATGAAACAAAGCTTTACGCCTCGTCTGGGCCCATCAACACCGACATTGAACTGTTGATGACTGGAAACATGTTGCCTGGTCGGACGAGTCTCATTTTAAATTGTATCGCGCGAATGGACGTGTATGGGTATGGAGACAATCTCATAAATCCATGGACCCTCCATGTCAGCAGGGGACTGTTCAAGCTGGTGGAGACTATGTAATGGTGTGGGGCGTGTGTAGTTGGAGCGATATGGGACCCCTGACACATCTGGACACGACTCTGACAGTCAACACGTACGTAAGCTTCCTGTCTAAGCACCTGCATCCATTAATGCCCATTGTGCATTCCGACGGACTTGGGCAATTTCAGTAGGACAATGCGACACCCCACACGTCCAAAATTGCTACAGAGCGGCTCCATGAACACTCTTCTGAGTTTAAACACTTCCGCTGGCCACCAAACTCACCAGACATGAACATTATTGAGCATATCTGGGATGCCTTGCAACGCGCTTTTCAGAAGAGATCTCCACACCCTTGTACTCTTATGGATTTATGGACAGCCCTGCAGGATTCAAAGTGCCAGTTCCCCCCACCACTACATTAGTGGTGTCCATGCCACGCCGCGTCGCTTCTACGTGCTCGCTGGGGCCCTACACGATATTAGGCAGGTCTACCAGTTTCTTTGGGTATTCAGTATATGAATGCGACTAGTCTCGAACTACCTTGTTCATTTTCGAGCCAGGCCTATCAAAGCCCATTAGTAGTGCTTGGTTTGGCGATAATCAATTCCCACATACTTAATAGACACGTAATACATAGGCACATGACAAGTCAGACAAATTTGACAATGTAGATTCACTGATGAAGTGCAGCTGAGTTAGTGTCTATTTCAACTGCGTTTCATGAATACATATACATTATGAAATTGATCTGACATTGCATGTGTCTGTGTATTATATTGTCTATGTGTGAATTGATTGTCGCCAAACCAGTCACTATTAGTGCAGCTTTGATACGCCTGGCTTGAATATGAACTTGGTGGTTCGAAACTAGTCGCCAGCACTGTAACGGAACGCAATGAAGAATTTGTGTTATTCAAGTTGCTGGTACTGTCCTGACTTCATGTTGGAAATACATAGAATCTTTGAAATGTTTTACACCATTACGAAATCACATAGCTAGGAGGCCTTTGGACGAACTATTTAGTTCTGCAAGCTGCAGTATCTTCATTTACAAGCAGTTGCTCTTTATGACGTTGTTATTTTTTTGAGAAGGTGAAATAATAAAACGATGTGGCCAGTAGCTTCGAAAAGTGTCCGTAATAGCGGAGACATTTTCAGCACCTCTAGAATAAGTATAACCTGGAGAAGGTGGGTGCAGGTATTACGATATTGATGAGGGCTGGATCCAGAGAGACACCTCCCTGGTAGCGCGTAGTCCTCAAATATGGTACCATCTCTATGATTCATGAGCGTCACGTCTTGAGGAGAAATCACGTACAGAATACAGACAATAGGTGAAGATCAGCGGCGCGACGCGTAGTGCAGGGGTGCAATGCTATCGAGAAGTGGCTGCTGCGATACTCCACGGCGCAAGGCTCCCTACGCTGCCACAGCGGAACGTCTGTTGACTTTTCTCAGAAGACCAGCGCCCTCCGATAATGGACCGGTCACGGCTGGAGTGCCTGCCAAGTCTCTGAACGCGGCGTGGGGTCTGCAACAGTCCAGTGGGTACACCGAGGAGAGGACTGTCCAAGCTTATCCGCCAGCCATTTCTCCTTGTCCCCTTCCCATTTTTTTCCAGTTGACTTTGAAATTCTACAAGAAACAAGAAACACGAGTTCTGGAATCGGAGCCGTGGCGTGTTTTCTCATGAATTAGGAAAAAAAGAAAAGAAAAAAGAACCTTGATGCTGCCCAAGAACAGAACCCAGAAATCAAACCTACTGATAGCAAAGCAGTGATGGCTGAATCCGATCACAACTAGTTTACCTAGAAGTAGCTGAACGAGATAAGCCCCCCCCCCCCTCCCTCTCTCTCTCTCTCTCTCTCTCTCTCTCTCTCTCTCTCTCTCTCTCTCTCTCTCTGACACCCATAGCTTCCAGATTTTTTCCAAGCATTTCGTTCAGTTATTCGCATCCATGCTGCTCTGACATGTCTACTGTAATCTGCGTGCCTTAGCGTAGGCCGTAGTCGTTCTCGTCCTCTAGTGAAAGATTTCTTTCGTCCTTCCACCATCATTCCACTGGCTACATAAGCCGCCCAAATCAATTTATTTTCCATTACAGCTTCTGCTATTAATTTCCAAAGATGCATTCTCCCCCCCACCCTTGCTCGCTGAGTAACCGCTAATTTTTGAATGGTTTTCACACTGAAAGTCCAAGTCGTAATGCTGTTAGTCAAAACCAGTAACACGCAGTAAGTTTTCCTTTTCTGACACACCGGAAGCGTAGCTTTTATAAACGAATTTAGTTTGCCAGAGGCACTTCCCGTCTTTTTTCTTTCATACTGCAGTTTTTGCAGTCCGTCTAGTCTACCTCTTTAGCTGCTCTGAATACAAAAAAACTCATGAGTTAGTACTACAATTTCATTGTTATTTTGTATTATCTTTTCACATGTCACAGTCTTATTATAATTCAGTTTCAGTCGTAATTGAAATCTATTCTATAGCTTTCTCTCCTTCCACTTTTGTAGCTGACCTGCAGATACTAAATGTCCCTACCCTATACATTGACTTGACGTTTAAGCTCCAAAGCTGCGGCGTTGTCACGCGAAGTAGTCTGAAGGTAGCCGCCAAAACGCAATGCTCTCCGCGGGGATAAAAAAATCTCTTTAAAGACCCTATCTTCCACAATAATCAAGTACAAAATCTCAAATTTATGTACGATGCAGACCTGTGTAGTGTCTCTCGTCATTTCAAAAATCTGTTCTTGATTTTAATTAGGGAAAGACATTAATTTCTTTAAAACAGATTAAATATTGCCGTTCGTAAACAGGTTCCACTTATGACGCATCTAAAAAACTAGTGCTCTCGCAGCAATACTTTTTTTCGTTGTTGACTAAAATGTCTCGCTCGGCAACGAATCTTTTAAAATGTTCGTAATGCATTCCGTTTCCTACGTATATGCTTCTGAAAATGGCATTTTTATGCAACTGTGTCGGTATTTAACTCGTGAGAAGTACGAGGTTTAAAGTCTCTATCTTCTGCAAAAATATGTAAAACTTCTTAAATTTACGTATAGTATCGCCCCTCAGTGATATGACTAAACACGTCAAAAATGTTTTCTTAATTTTTATCAGGGCCGGTGTTACACTGGTAATTGAAACAGGTGAAATTTTAGCGTTCGGAAAAGTTTCCTTCTTATCGTTGCGTATCTCGAAAATTATTACGCGCATGCAATAACATCTTGGTGTCTACATAAAATGAAATATATTTATAATGTCGTCTAACTTACCATAAGAAGATGATGGGGGCTGGCTGAATAGTATTCATTAATTTCATAACAGGAAAGCGAAACAGATCGAAATAGTCGCAAACACAAGATTTAATGGAAGTAAGACTTTCAATTAAAGTACACTATACACTACATACCACTCAGACAATGGGAGGACACCGCTTAATTGAGAGTCAGTTGCACTATCGGTGTCGCTGCTCCTAATTACAGATATTATCAAGTCTTGCTGTAAGACACCTTCACTCCTTTTATGATCCACTACATCTTGCCAGTCTTTTGGTGCTACATTTTCAGTTGCTTCCTTCAAAAGCCGTTTCACTTCGGTCAACGTAATTTTTTTTTTATTTTCTATAGCAATACGATGTTTAACCTGAGCCCAAATCAGTTCTCTCGCGTTCAAGTGGCAGTGGCAGGGAGGCAATCTGAGCACTGTATACCCGTATTTTTCTGCTGTTGCATCAACACTGTAAACGGGGTCCTTTGCTTGTGTTGCGCTAGAAGCTCTAATAATTCTGTCCGTGTCAAGCTGCTGTCAAACCGTATCTTAAGCTTCTCTAGCCAGCAAACAATGTCGTTTCCCTTCGTTGCCTCTGTTGGCGCTTTGTCTTGTCTAGCCGAATGATACGGAACGTTATACATGACAATTATAGAGTTTTTCGTTAAGTTTTGAAGCACAGTTCTTCAAACCGTTTCACAAGAGTAATGTGGTTTCTCTCTTCGTGGTAGTGGCAGATTTTGTTTGAAGTTTATAACACCAGACAATTACAAATGGAAGCTTTTGAATTTCCGGCTTGTGCTACAATTACTCTTTTTCCTCTGTCGATCGAAGCTGCCATAACTACCGTTGATGCTATCGCCTGTGCAGACTTTGTTTAAACCATGTCCCGCAAGTCAAACGTTAAAATTTGCCCTTACTAATTCTCTAAGAAAGCAGCATCCCAGGCTGCAATACATTGGCGTTCCATGAATAACTTGGGGCCAGAAATTGATTTATAGCGGAATCCTAACTTTTTTACGACGACACGGAAGATTAACTGCCTTGAAACAGGTCCGCTACTACAGGGGCAGCGTGTAGCTTGAGTGTAGGATACTCCTTCCTTGAATAATACGCGTATATCTGACTACGACTCGCATCCTCCTGAAAAAAGTCGAGATTTGTGACGCTCTTCTCGGGGTGCCTTTTCTTCCCAGGTGTTGCCAGTTTAGATGACCAGCTTCTTTCGCGAATTTCTCTTTGCAGATTCTTATCGCTGATCGTTCGCTAATTTGTAGGGCAGCTGCAGTTCGGTCCACTACTTTATCTAAAGGAAGTAGTCATTCCTGCAATTCCCCCCCCCCCCCTCTCTCTCTCTCTCTCTCTCTCAAAATACTCCCTCGTGAAACACGAATTCATGCGACTGTCTGCGTATAATCACGCCATGTCCGACACTTTTTCAATGTCACCTAAGAGTGTCCAGTCTCAGTCAGCTCCTCTTTCGACTACTTTCACTACACATTGCCGCTGAGGACTGTAGAGGCGAGCAAGAAATCGCGTATCTGTTGTAAATCACAGTGACTGAGAAATCTCAGATATCACAATAACAACTTTACAGAATCTGGCTGCGGTGTAAGTCACAACTAGGAGTCGCATTCAACGCCGTGTGCCATCTGTTGGCCGAATTTCGTACTTCTTCCTGTGAACCTCTTGTCTAGCTGCGATTTCAGTAGCAGCTAAAAACCGCAGTTATCGTAGATACAGTATGCCGTCATCTGTTGTCCTACGGCCCTACTTCGTTGTAAGAACCTTGTGTCTCACGACGTGGATGTATTACATGCTTATGGTCGACGAAATGACCCAACAAGCATATTTGCTCTGAGAAAAATTTTATACTCGGTTAGAATTGGTGCAGCCGAGGAATGTGAAGGCCGAATAAAGGTTGTGCTAATTGCCAGACCTATAACGTAGCCTGCAATTTTCGTGACACATTTAAACGCACTCTTCATCATAAAAGCTAAAACTGCAGGGTAATTTCAAAAACAGGTAATGGGTAAGGCTTCGATGAGTATTTTGATGCGTATTACACACATAAACTACCAAAAATGCAATCAAGGTCTGCTATGTAAATTTTATCAAGTGTTAAATAAATGTATTCACAAGACTGATTGATATTTTTTCCCCGCAGTACAATACGCAGTTGTAACAACTGAGAAAGAATTGTTGGAAATATTAATACCATGTCAGGTAACTTTTTCTCAGTTGGGTTACTGTAGCGCTACTTTAGGCCCTGATAATCGGTTATACAGGCAGAACACATTTCTCGGTTGTACTGACACAGTTCATTTTTTACTGACGACTAATGACAGTGTAACATCTATGTGATAAATCGTAGAAACTGCGTAAAGCGCATTTATCGCAGAAGTCACACAAATCGCGTAAGGCGCAGAAATCACGTAAACCGCAGGAGTAGCCAAAATCGCAGAAACAGCGGAGGGATATAAGTTGTGAATACGTTAACTGCGATTCTTAACTGTGACAAATCGCAGTTATCGAAAAGTAGCATTCACTGACATCACTGATACCGGAAAATCGCAGTTTACACCATCCCTGGAGGACTGGCTGGTACAATGCTTTAGGCCGTGCAGCGCAGCGGAAGTGGCAACGCAGTGGGAGCCGACAGTGGCAGGCTCTCATTGATGCTTTGCTGCCGGGGGTCATGCAACCAGCTACCTGTCAAGGGACAACTAGTTTCAAGTAGACTTACAGTAATGGCAAAACATGTGTTGTAGTTAAGGATAGTCACACGTAGATAACAAATTAAAGACACATTACAGAAAATACGAAGACAAAATGCTAAACGAAACACTTGAAAGTGAATCAACGAATTTCTTCAGATGCTTCGAGAACATGCTTAAATAAAAATAACAACACACAGAAAGAAACACCACTGTAAAATAGATGTAAGTAAATCCATATTCTCATAGATCTTATAATTAAATGTTTCCCCGAGACATTTAAGTCTCTTTTTATTATCTACGATAATGATCGAAGCAGACGAAACGAATTAAAATTTGTGCTGCGGCCGGGACTCGAACCCAGGTCTTCTTGCTAGGCAGAAATGCTAAGCATTACAGCTCCGCAGCACGAACTACCTAAGCTGAGTGCCCTCCCCAACACAAACTTCAATTCATTTTTCCCTTACATATCGTCACTACTGCCAGGTCTCTCCGCTATTGGCAAGCACCCCGGCATTGAACGTAATGGGACGTCCTTGTACCATTGGTGATCTTCTGGATCTTATAATTAAATGTTTCCCTGAGAGAGGGTGACGTGATTACTCTCCTGAGTCGATGCCATATGGCGCTTAGTTTGTTAAGTTCTTAATTTCATATGGAGGTTACAAATTTTTAAAAAATTAATTATTATCAGTCATTGCGTGCCCTGTGGCTCCGGAAATACTTGTCGGACAATCGTTGTCATTTCATCAATATTTTTGTCACAAAACTACTTCAAAATGGTGTATCCGTCACTTTGGTGTGGTGTCTGGATGGCCAGTTCTACGATCGTTTCCGTTCTCGTGTGTCGGCCGCTGCCTGCCTAGGAGCGCCTTTTGGTCATATCAGGCCAGCCGTCACCACTTATTAGCGCACGTCTGCCGGTCACGCCCTCTTCTCAGTAGCGCCACATAGCTCGTCATCTTGCAAAGGCATTATCACACCTAATTTTACAGAGGCGTTTTTCTTACAGCTGACACACAGATGAATGTCATCAGCACGTACGTGACAAGTGCGAAAATGTAGTACAAATGTTACACTCTCCACATCTGCTACAGTAGAGAGACATCATTGGACTGGTATTATCACACACAATAATGGGCGACACGAAACTCAGTACTTACGAAACAGAGGTGGAGTGCTACATTTACAACGAAAAATGGAAAAGATTTCACTACATGGGAAAGCAGGATAGCAGACATAAAAAAAATGGTTCAAATGGCTCTGAGCACTATGGGACTTAACTGCTGAGGTCATCAGTCCCCTAGAACTTAGAACTACTTAAACCTAACAAACCTAAGGACATCACACACAGCCATGCCCGAGGCAGAATTCGAACCTGCGACCGTAGCGGTCGCTCGCGGACTCTCAGTAAGGAATAAGCCCTCCTCGAAGAATGACACCCATTATGCAGCTGTTATTCATGCTGGATAGCAAAGTATTGAGGAGTCCCTGAGGGATATTATTCCATTCCTCTCTCAAGGCAGCTTTCAGTTCTTGCACGGTTCGGGGAGGGGGAGTTCGTTGAGAAACTCGCCTGTCAAGAGCATTCTCAGGCATGTCCTATAGGATTTAGATCCACGAAGTACGCAGCCCATTTCGCACTTTCAATATTTTCACTTTCCAGAGTGTTCGACACCCCGGCGGCCCTGCGGGGACGGGCACTGTCACCCACAAACAGTAAGTCGGGACCCACAGCACCCCTTAACAGAAGTGCGTGATCAGGAATAATCCCTCTGCAATACCGCTGCAACGGTACCTCGCGCAGCGGTGTTCGGCCATTGTGCATAATGCCTGCACACACACCTTAACGTCAAGACCACACAGATGACGTCCATGAACACATTACGGAGTGTTCCCCTCCCTCTCCACACTAACTGGTGTCCAAAATCACTTGCCACGGTGAAACGGGATTCGGTGGGGAACGCCATTCTGGCCCACCGTTGTTGACCCCAAGCAACACGTTCGCTACACCAACGAACACTTTCTCGACGACGGCGTGGATGCATACAGGCCAGCCTCATTTAATCGCCGCAAAATGGTTCTGGAGGAGACGTGGGCCGGCACCGATTGCAAGGTCTGCAGCGATCAGCCTAAGAACAAGATATCTGTTCCTTGTCGCCACTCGGACTACATGTCGATCTCTGGCGGTGTTCTGGTCATTCCACGACCGCCAACATGATTTCGCATAGCATTTGCACCACCGGCCTTTTTTAATTACGAGATGACACTTTTGGACACACCTATTGCTGTAGCCATGAAATGACAATTTCACCGGCTTCAGGCCGTCAAACAGCTCGTCAACGATCGTTAAGCACTCACATAATGTCTTTCAAGCATGTTGCCGTGCCACACGAAATGTCCCACTAATCGGTTCCACGGTTCGTCAAACACCGTACTGCATCAACTGTCGATTGCACACAGAGCGTTCTTGCACAGGCTTCGCTGTAGTTAACAAGTCCCGCCCTCTACATTTCCTTTTTCAGTCATTGGTCTGGTGTTCTGTAGCAATTGTCGGTTGTTCCGTAGCAATTGGTGGTTGTTCCTTTGCAAGTACCCGTTGTTTCTTAGCTATTCCAAGCAGTGTACTTCATTCTAAAGGAAGAGAGGCAAACGACCAACGACTTCACCGCACGACGCTCCTGAGAGACGTTTTTCGATGAATCCTGTCCGATCGACAGACGACCCATTAATACGAGTTTCTCATACCCAGTCGAACCAAACAAGTGCACTGAAGGTGCAACCTCCCTAACTAAGTCGTACATCATAGGCCCTGAGTGCAATACTGAGCACTTTATTTCTCTCTCCGGCCTTACCCCATGTCTTCACAAAATTAGCATGTTACTCGCGATTTGGTAGTATTAGTCGTTGAGGGTGACCAGATGATTTTCCTGTTGCCCCTTCCCCAGGGACGGAATTTATGTACCCCCTGTCTATGTCTAGCGTTATTAGATTCAACATTGTGAGAACGTGCTCGAAATGTTTGCAAATCGTGTAATTAAGACAGCACGCGTGTACCAGCAAGATATTCACCTAGTGGGATGTGGCAGACCATCTGGGAACCATATCCAGGCTGGCCGAATACCTGTCCTCATAGTTAATCCACCGGGCGGATTCGATCTGGAGTCGACTGGCCTCCCTGAATCCCAGAAGAGACGTCCTAAGGCGCGCGGCTATCCGGAAAAGTCAACACTGTGCACTTTTCCTTCAACAAATGGATACGTCTCATTTTCCTGTCTCAACACTTCATTGTAAATTTCTAAATTGGTTAAATTCCAGTTCATAAACAAGCTACTTGAGAAGTGCTCTCGGATAAGAGTTTAAGATGACGGAACAGCCAGTCAGGTTGCCTTAAAAATAACACCTGTGGAGATGCATATACTAAAATCTTTATCACACTCAAAACGTAAAAAGTGTAGTGTGTTTATTTTAATCAGACTGAACGCTACATGTGCCCGCCAGAAGTAGTTTACAGTTATAACTGAACTGAAACTGCATTTTTATGGTGTTTTCCGCCATCGCCGCACCTGTCAGTAGATCACTGCGCCTACAGAAAGATCACTTCCGCAATTATTACTGCCGAACAATGGAGCGAGGCGAACTTCTTCCATCATGTGTTATTTATAGGCGTTTTCATTCTGTGGCACTATGACGGCACAATTATCACGTGTCTTGGAACATTCAAGAATGTATCGTGACATCATGCAAAACGGATAAGGCACGTTGACACATGTATACTCCTATGGTAATCGAGACGACTGCTGAGCTCCCCTGGATATGCAGGTCGCTGAATCACGGAGGCGAGCTATCAACGCGACGTGCCGGTGATTGCCAAGCTCTTATGGCAGGAAGTGCGTCTATCGACCTTAGCTCAATCTTCTGCAGTTGCAACCTAATGCCAGCTCTTCTGTCACACCGCACGAACCCCTTCCTTTAACGCCGGCCGCGGTGGCCAAGCGGTTCTAGGCGCTTCAGTCCGGAACCGCACGACTGCTACGGTCGCTGGTTCGAATCCTGCCTCGGGCATGGATGTGTGATGTCCTTAGGTTAGTTAGGTTTAAGTAGTTCTAAGTTCTAGGGGACTGATGACCTCAGATGTTAAGTCTCATAGAGCTCAGAGCCACTTGAACCTTCCTTTGCCATTTATTTTCAAAGCTTAAATAAAAGCACCTTCATGCTTCACTTCAACGAATGCAACAGAAAGCGTCTTTACATACCAGCTGTACTCAAACAGTTTCCCTTGTACCGCTTACGGAAGAACATAAAAAATAATAACATGACCAAATCAATGAAGAAATTGGAACTGGTGTCTTGTCGAGTTCTTGGTAAAGAAAATTTAACGTTACCTTCCTTGCAACTGTCGATGTTTCAAATGCGTAACAGTAACTAGTGTACTAGTGTATAAAATGTAAATGTCGTGTGACTAGAGCCTCCCGTCGGGTAGCCGTTCGCCGGGTGCAAGTCCAAGTCTTTCGATTTGACGCCACTTCGGCGACTTGCGCGTCGAACTAGTTTATTTTTGTAATTAATGATGATTTTCTGGTGTGCATGACCATTAAATGGGCAGCCAATAACAGTACACACACACACACACACACATACACACACACACACACACACACACACACACACACTTACATCCTTACATCTACTTCCGTCGATTCGAGAACTATAATTTTCATCTCCTTTTTTAGACTATTCTCTTGAAATGCACGATTAAGTGACTGTGAGGGCTGGAATCAGATGCTTTTGCAGGATATTTCTCACTGTAGTAAATGCAAAAAAGCTAATGTCATTCTATCGAAAAAAATTTTAAACAGTACATTATTTGTGAAGCACCATTCAATCTTCATTCAACTGCGCAGTATTTCTGATGAGGGAGGTAGCTAGACTGTGGCGCCGTGCATACACACCTTTCCCGTGAGGCTTCCAGCAAGAACACGGAGGCACGTTGCAGCGCCGGGAACGTCAGAAGTAGTGGCCTGTGACACTCACCTGCGAAGGCAAAAAGAGAGCAATCGGTACTGTGCTGTTCACTCGAAATAATTTTAATAAACTATTCGGACAAACATATGTATTTTGGCTTACAGTTGAATTCTCTTTTCTGGGGGTTCTATATATACGAGTAGAGACATCACTTACACATAGTGGTTAACCGTATGTTGCACAGGTAGAGACAAGATTACAGTAGCTGTTTGTGAGCCTTCAATAATGTCTTAGTCCGGCAATGGTTGCGTACTTTCTCTAGTGAAAGGAAATAAACTAACCTAACCTCACTCTCTTGAAATACACGTGAGGGTAATTTGCCGGGCTGTGGCGTACGAGGAGTGATCAAAAGTAAGAACACTTTTTTTTCTCTCGGCCAAGCCGAAAAAAATGTGAAATATGTTGTAGCCTTGAAAATTGCATCTGTAACGGACGTGCGTCCCAGGCAGGGAGCTGTCATTGACTTTCTTTTGGCGGAAAAACAGAGCAGCGCAGATGTTCACAGGCGCTTGCAGAATGTGTACGGAGACGTGGAAAAAAGCACGGAGAGTCGCTGGGCGAGGTGTCCGTCATCATCGCAGCAAGATCCCGCAAACCTGTCCGATCTCCCGCGTGCTGGCCGGCCGCACACAGCTGTGATCCCTGCAATGTTGAAACGTGCGGACACTCTCATTAGAGGTGATCGACGGATCCCAATCAAGCACCTCGCTGCTCAACTGGACGTCTCTGTTGGTAGTGCTGGCACACTCGTCCACCAGTTGGGGTACTCTAAGGTTTGTGCCCGCTGGTTTCCTCGCTGCCTTACGCAAAATCGTACCGAGCAACGACGGACCATCTGTGCGAAATTGCTTGCACATTAGGACGACGATCGTGGTACTCGTGGTTTCTTTTTTTTTTTTTTTGGTCGAACATCGTCACACATGGGCTCATCACTAACCGGAAGAAAAACGGCAATCCATGGAGTAGTGCCACACCACCTCTCCTCCAAAGGTACACACTCAGCCCGTAAAAGCATGGCGACGGTCTTCTGAGACTTTGAGGAAGTTTTTCTCTTTGATGTACTCCTTCGTGGCGCAAAGATCAACAAAAGTTTATTGTCTACCCTAAGGAAATTGAAGAAACGACTTCGGTGCGGTGGTCGTCACAAAAATGCAAAGTAACTCCTCCTCCTCCATGACAACGCAAGGCCAAACACAAGTCTGCGCACCCGAGAGGAACTCAAGAAACTTCACTGGACTAATTTTCCTCATCCACCCTACAACCCGGATCTCGCACCCCACGGGAAGCAGCGTAAGGAGGAGGTTACTGATACTGCAAGACGTTGGTTCCGACTTCGACCAGTAGAATGGTAACATGCGGGCACAGAGGCTCTCCCGGTAAAGTGGCGTAAAGCCGTCGTATCGAACGGAGATTATGTTGAAAAACATATATAGCCAAAAGAGTGAGAAATAACATGGTGTATTGGGATCTTGAACAAAATCAATCTGCTTTCATGAAAAAGTGAGTTGCATTAAACATTTAACACGTCAACCTCAGTTGCAAATAGAAACCAATCTTTCCTTAGGTTTCAGCCAAAATAATTTGGCCTTCTTCAGAAGCGAGTGACACTAAACTACTGCATGCCAAAGTTTGGCCATGTCAAGTATAAAACTGTAGCACCGTAGTAACCAGTCATAAATGTACATCACTTAGCTGAAGTGAAACAGCAGGTCCTACTGCGCGGACGAGGTCGGTTGGCCGCGAGAGCTGCACCGGAACCAAGTAATGTAGATTATGACAAGCTATTACGGTGCTACAGTATTATACACTCCTGGAAATGGAAAAAAGAACACATTGACACCGGTGTGTCAGACCCACCATACTTGCTCTGGACACTGCGAGAGGGCTGTACAAGCAATGATCACACGCACGGCACAGCGGACACACCAGGAACCGCGGTGTTGGCCGTCGAATGGCGCTAGCTGCGCAGCATTTGTGCACCGCCGCCGTCAGTGTCAGCCAGTTTGCCGTGGCACACGGAGCTCCATCGCAGTCTTTAACACTGGTAGCATGCCGCGACAGCGTGGACGTGAACCGTATGTGCAGTTGACGGACTTTGAGCGAGGGCGTATAGTGGGCATGCGGGAGGCCGGGTGGACGTACCGCCGAATTGCTCAACACGTGGGGCGTGAGGTCTCCACAGTACATCGATGTTGTCGCCAGTGGTCGGCGGAAGGTGCACGTGCCCGTCGACCTGGGACCGGACCGCAGCGACGCACGGATGCACGCCAAGACCGTAGGATCCTACGCAGTGCCGTAGGGGACCGCACCGCCACTTCCCAGCAAATTAGGGACACTGTTGCTCCTGGGGTATCGGCGAGGACCATTCGCAACCGTCTCCATGAAGCTGGGCTACGGTCCCGCACACCGTTAGGCCGTCTTCCGCTCACGCCCCAACATCGTGCAGCCCGCCTCCAGTGGTGTCGCGACAGGCGTGAATGGAGGGACGAATGGAGACGTGTCGTCTTCAGCGATGAGAGTCGCTTCTGCCTTGGTGCCAATGATGGTCGTATGCGTGTTTGGCGCCGTGCAGGTGAGCGCCACAATCAGGACTGCATACGACCGAGGCACACAGGGCCAACACCCGGCATCATGGTGTGGGGAGCGATCTCCTACACTGGCCGTACACCACTGGTGATCGTTGAGGGGACACTGAATAGTGCACGGTACATCCAAACCGTCATCGAACCCATCGTTCTACCATTCCTAGACCGGCAAGGGAACTTGCTGTTCCAACAGGACAATGCACGTCCGCATGTATCCCGTGCCACCCAACGTGCTCTAGAAGGTGTAAGTCAACTACCCTGGCCAGCAAGATCTCCGGATCTGTTCCCCATTGAGCATGTTTGGGACTGGATGAAGCGTCGTCTCACGCGGTCTGCACGTCCAGCACGAACGCTGGTCCAACTGAGGCGCCAGGTGGAAAAGGCATGGCAAGCCGTTCCACAGGACTACATCCAGCATCTCTACGATCGTCTCCATGGGAGAATAGCAGCCTGCATTGCTGCGAAAGGTGGATATACACTGTACTAGTGCCGACATTGTGCATGCTCTGTTGCCTGTGTCTATGTGCCTGTGGTTCTGTCAGTGTGATCATGTGATGTATCTGACCCCAGGAATGTGTCAATAAAGTTTCCCCTTCCTGGGACAATGAATTCACGGTGTTCTTATTGCAATTTCTAGTAGTGTACATGACATGGTCAAACTTTGGCATACAGTAGTTTAGTGTCGCTCGCTTCTGAAGAAGGCCAAATTATTTTGGCTGAAACCTGGGTAAAGCTTGCTTTCTATTTGCAACTGAGGGTGACGTGTTAAATGTTCAGTTATCACAGTTGCTGACAGGGCTGCACAATGTTATAAATTCTTGAGTTGCATTACTTAATGCGGCGGGGTCAGGGATTTTCACCTGCCTCGAGATGACTGGGTGGTGTTGTGTCGTCTTCATCATCATCATCATTCATCCCCATTAATGGTCGGAGGAAGGCAATGGCAAGCCACCTCTACTAGGACCTTGCCTAGTACGGCGGTGCAGGTCTCCCGCATCGTTCCCCTACGCTCTGTCAAGGAGTATGGGACTTCATCATCGTCATTGTTTAATGAACGCCCCCTCGTAGTTTCTGGCGTGTCAGCCGTCACCTACGTAGTTTTTCGCGATGCCGACACTTAAAATTTATACACCACAAAATTGGGAATATAAACGTAGAAAAAGTTAAGCAAATGCGAGACACTTCACTTCATAAGCGTACATCGTGGTCCGTCGTAACGAAGAGACAGTGCGCATTTTCATCACTCAGAGCTAGTTGCACATTTTCGCGAATGAATGAAGCCGGATTATCGACATGCAGAGAACGTATGAAGGCACATAGAGAGGAAACAATAATGTAAAATGAGCTCTAGATTCAGACTAAATGAAACGAAAAAGAACTAATCCTGGCAGCGCCAATGAATATGGGGAAGAGAATGGGAAGGTGTGACGCCACCTGAAGGATTTTAAGTACAAGTACTGGCTTCGGTTTCAAAATCCGTGATTAACATCAGCGAGCGAAGTGCGATGAGCGAAAGGCGCTGTTCAGAAAATCCTCGCGAAGATCGATGTGCCACATTGAGTTATCTGACAAATATGGTTTATGTTGTTAGCGCCCGGAATTACTTTAGTTTTATGAACAATGCAACAAATCAGGGAGGACATGTACGAAAAAGTGGTGATATGCTGTAGTCCACAAGCATTCAACTGCAGGTGAACACGCATAGGGAAAGGTATAGTCTTTATCATACAAAATTAATATTATTGCTTTTATATTCCCCGTTACTGGTGCAACTCTTTGAGTAGGACACGATTTCTGTGCATGTTACTGATTGTCGCATATAAGTAAACGGCAAGCGCGCAACAAGGGGCCGGTACCTAGCCTGTTCTGTTAAATGAGCACCGCAGTATCTGAGGTTGTGTGCTCATCTGGAAAAGGGCGAGGGTATGTCTAAGTATTTCAATTTCGAGTGCTAAGTATGAATAATCTTGAGAGAAGAATCATCAGAAGAATCCTTGGGCGCAATAAGATAGCAGAAGATTACAGATTGCAGGGTAGACAAGAGATCTAACAGATATCCAATATAGTACGTCACATGAATCAACGTCGACGAACAGATGATGTTGGAGTACAAACAAAGGATTAAAAACATAAAATGGATTACAGTCAAACATTCAACCACAAAGTAATCTAGTGGAAAGCGAGTAAAGAGGTCAAGATGTTAAAGGCAGAAATAACTTCGTCGGAAGAAAGGAGCAACATACACAGTTAGAAGATTAAAGGAGTGTGGTGCTTGAGAAACTCGCACTTCAAATCGACGCTTCGCGTGGGGTCTTCTAGCGGTGTGTAAGTGTATAATAATAATATTTTAAACTCAGAGTTTATTAGACAGAAACTGAATTCGCACATCTCCTCAGCCGGCCGCTGTGGCCGAGCGGTTCTAGGTGCTTCAGTCCGGAACCGCACTGCTGTGTTCGCAGGTTCGAATCCTGCCTCGGGCAGGGATGTGTGTGATGTCCTTGGTTTAAGTGGTTCTAAGTCTAAGGGCGAACTATCAGCTTAATAAGTCACAGCTGCAAAATACTAACACGAATTCTTTACAGACGAATGGAAAAACTAGTAGAAGCCAACCTCGGCGAAGATCAGTTTGGATTCCGTAGAAACACTGGAACACGTGAGGCAATACTGACCTTACGACTTATCTTAGAAGAAAGATTAAGGAAAGGCAAACCTACGTTTCTAGCATTTGTAGACTTAGAGAAAGCTTTTGACAATGTTGACTGGAATACTCTCTTTCAAATTCTAAAGGTGGCAGGGGTAAAATACAGGGAGCGAAAGGCTATTTACAATTTGTACAGAAACCAGATGGCAGTTATAAGAGTCGAGGGACATGAAAGGGAAGCAGTGGTTGGGAAGGGAGTAAGACAGGGTTGTAGCCTCTCCCCGATGTTGTTCAATCTGTATATTGAGCAAGCAGTAAAGGATACAAAAGAAAAATTCGGAGTAGGTATTAAAATTCATGGAGAAGAAATAAAAACTTTGAGGTTCGCCGATGACATTGTAATTCTGTCAGAGACAGCCAAGGACTTGGAAGAGCAGTTGAATGGAATGGACAGTGTCTTGAAAGGAGGATATAAGATGAACATCAACAAAAGCAAAACAAGGATAATGGAATGTAGTCTAATTAAGTCCGGTGATGCTGAGGGAATTAGATTAGGAAATGAGGCACTTAAAGTAGTAAAGGAGTTTTGCTATTTGGGGAGCAAAATAACTGATGATGGTCGAAGTAGAGAGGATATAAAATGTAGGCTGGCAATGGCCAGGAAAGCGTTTCTGAAGAAGAGAAATTTGTTAACATCCAGTATTGATTTAAGTGTCAGGAAGTCATTTCTGAAAGTATTCGTATGGAGTGTAGCCATCTATGGAAGTGAAACATGGACGATAAATAGTTTGGACAAGAAGAGAATAGAAGCTTTCGAAATGTGGTGCTACAGAAGAATGCTGAAGATTAGATGGGTAGATCACATAACTAATGAGGAGGTATTGAATAGGATTGGGGAGGAGAGAAGTTTGTGGCACAACTTGACCAGAAGAAGGGATCGGTTGGTAGGGCATGTTCTGAGGCATCAAGGGATCACCAATTTAGTACTGGAGGGCAGCTTGGAGGGTAAAAATCGTAGAGGGAGACCAAGAGATGAATACACTAAGCAGATTCAGAAGGATGTAGGTTGCAGTAGGTACTGGGAGATGAAAAAGCTTGCACAGGATAGAGTAGCATGGAGAGCTGCATCAAACCAGTCTCAGGACTGAAGACCACAACAACAACAAGTCTAGGGGACTGATGACCTCAGCTGTTAAGTCCCATAGTGCCTAGAGCCATCTGAACCATGTGAACACCTCCTCATTCGCACTGGTGGAAGTCAACATGACTCCTCGTCCGAAAATGAGTGCTTAATCCCTCGAAATTTTTGCGAACTTTGTTACCAGTGTGTTTTATTTGCACATCACATAATCTTAAGCAGCAGCAGGCTCTCAAGCCCAACGAACTGTTTAACTAAAATTCAAGTAACAGTACCTTGGTATTTCAATCTGCAATGCACATATTAACGTATTTCTACAAAATGTTAGTCGGATACGGTGTATAAAAATTCCGTGTTTCGATTCACCTGACGGCAAAACAAAATTTCGAAAATAATTATTGCACTGTACAATCAATCAGTACTATATTTCCCTATTTAACGCAATTATAAGAAATGTCAGTAGTAGTGGTTATTTCATACATGTTCCACAAGAGAAGACTGTGCGAAGGTACTTCACAATGCTTTAGTAACTACGCATCTATGGATTTATCGGCTACTATACTGAGCATGGTAAACTCTTATTAGTCGACTGAGGCAGCTAACCACAGTACAGAACGATTTCCAGTCCCAAATGGCCAAAAAGATAGCCCAGTTTTAGATTTACTGGTCCAGGGAAGTGCTTAAATGCAAACCAGTTCTGCTTCTACCAGTGTTCAACAACACATGCCACGCAGAATGTATCGGGTTGGCGCATGCGTTCGTAACGTTCTTCCATAAGTTTAATAAACACAAAAGATACACATAGAAGAGGCTTTGCTCATCAGTAATATATTCTCCTTCAATATTTGCAACAGCTTGCCAACGCTGGGATAACTTCTCGATTCTGCGACTGTAGAAATCAATTTCCTTGAACGCTTTTCGGTAGAGAGTGAAAAAGATGAAAATCTGAAGGCGCGAGGTCAAGCGAATAACGGGGGGTGCAGAACGACTTCCCAACACAGCTCCTGTATGGTCCAGCAGAATGCGGGTGAGCGTTAGAGCGGAGTAGCATCATTTCCTGCCGCCTTCTTGGTCGTTGTTCTTGGACTGCGCCTGCAAGACGTCTCAATTGTTGACAATGAATGTCAGCAGTGATGGTTACACCTCGGGGAAGCAATTTGTAGTACACCAAATTGTCGCTGTTCCTCCAGATGCATAAATTTATCTTTTGTGGACGCGCGCACGTCTTTGTACAGGGAGTTGCTGCTTTGAGCTCAACCATTACTTTCTTTTCCTTATGTTAGCATAAAGGCACCACTTCTTGTCACCAGTGATGATGCAGGACAGGAATAGTCAGCACTGTTCACGAGCCAATTGGTGACGAGCAGGCAGAGATGCACATATGGCCCTCCCTCTGATTTTTGTGATTTTGGTTTAGAGCATGCGGAACCCATTCACCCGATTTTTGAAACTTCCGCAATGAATACAAATGTCATACGATGGTGGAACGATCTCAGTTCTTAACATTTGCCAGTTCTCGAGTTCAATGTCGTGGATAATAGCGGATTAATGTGTATAAATGATTTCCATCAAACCACCAACGTTTTGCTGACCATGGAGTCGCTAAATATCAAAACGATCCTTCTCAAAACAAGAAAACTACTTTCTTGCAGCGTTCTGACCAACGGCTTTATCCCCACATACGTCACAAATGTTTCTGGCTGCCTGTGCGCTGTTGTCAGCCCTCTACTGAACTCAAACAGAAGACCATGTCGGAAATGTTCTGATTTCTCCACCTGGCACTCCATTTTCTAGCGTCCACAGCTCCAATCACCATCTCCACCATAGCAACCGGAATACCAACATACAAAACAAAAACGTTACGAACTCATGCACCAGTCTAATAGCACCATGTATGCCACACGTTAGGCACGGGTAGAGTGACAGAGAAACAACTGCGCGCCTAGAAACGACAGCTGCAGCTGGCAGATATTCGGAGGGTTGGCAGCAGTGGCTGCTGTGCCCTCGGGGCGCAATCAGGGACTGTCCCTGGCCCTGTACCACTGATTAAGTCCCCTTCACCCCCCCCCCCCCCCCCCCACCCACGCCACTGCTGGTGTTGACCTCAGCGCTCTTCAGCTGTCCCGGGGAATTGGCTTCCTAGTCACAGTGCGCCGCGCTACATTAGGTAATTATCGCATCTTCATTGGCTGAAGTAAGTCTCGTACCGTCTAACTAGACAACACCTGTCGTCTAACAAGCTTGTATTACAGACGGTTCCCATTTAGTTCACGTCTCGCTTATGGCTATCAGGTAGCCCTTCCAACGACAAACTTTAATACTTTACAAAATGCGCAAGACCTGTTCCGCGTAAAGACAAAGTTCAATGTCACGCAGGACGATACGAACGATGAACTCAGGAGCTACTACTCAGCAACATACACCTATCTATTATCTTACTTCTACATCAAATGTAACGTTAACGTCTAAAATTTTATTTCATTAATTTCACAACTGCTTTTCCTTAAGCCAATAATAAGGCCCTGCATTATAAAATTGAAACGACACTTTTGTAATGAAACTGACGAAGCTGCCCGTAGAAGTGCACTAGCCAGTGCTCATTGTCCGATGTTCTTTTCTCTTTCTTATCCCGGTGGAAAGAATTACTAGCCAGTAGAACAGACAGTTGCAAGCATTTCAGGCGTTGATTGATATCCCGCCGGTGCATAAGTTCGTAGTGTTTTTGTTTTGCATTTTGGTATTCCGGTTTATTTGAGTTTACGTATGGTCACTGTGTCATTTGGAAACACTGAGCGCAATAGTGGACGGCAGAAAATGGCGTGCAAGTGGAGAAATCGGAACATTTCCGACATATTCTTCTGTTAGAGTTCAGTAGAGGGATGACAGCAGCGGAGGCAGTCGCATAATTTGCGCCATGTATGAGAATAATGCCTTTGTACAGAGCACGGCAAGAAAAATGAGTTTCTAGTTTTAAGGAGGATTGTTTTGACATTAATGACTCTCCACATTCTGGAAGATCTTTGGGGTTTAATGAACATCGTTAAACTCACTAATCCACAATGATTGTCAGTGTACTCGAGAACTGGCAAATGTGATGAACTGCAGTCACTTCGCCATCGTGCTATGTTCGCATGTGACGGAGCTGTATGTGTACCGCACGCTCAAAGCCACAACCAAAAATGTCAGAGGGTAGACATCTGTGCATTTCTGCTTGCTCGTCATAAATTGGCTAATGAACAACACCAATCATTTCTGTACTGCAACATTACTGATGTCGAGAAGTGATGTCCTTATGCTAACAAAAGGAAAAGAAAGGGATGGTGGTGGTGGTTGTTAGTGTTTAACGTCCCGTCGACAACGAGGTCATTAGAGACGGAGCGCAGGCTCGAGTTAGGGAAGGAAATCGGCCGTGCCCTTTCAAAGGAACCATCCCGGCATTTGCCTGAAACGATTTAGGGAAATCACGGAAAACCTAAATCAGGATGGCCGGAGACGGGATTGAACCGTCGTCCTCCCGAATGCGAGTCCAGTGTGCTAACCACTGCGCCACCTCGCTCGGTGAAAAGAAAGGGATGGTTTAGCCCAAAGAAAGCAGCAACTCCCCATACAAAGACGTGCGCGCATGCACAGAAGATAATGTTTGGTATCTGGTGGAACAGCGACTGCGTGGTGTACTAAGAATTGCTTCCGCGAGGCGTGACCACTACTGCTGACCTATCCTGCCAACAACTGAGACGTCGTGCAAACGCAGACCATGAAGACTGCGTGAAGTGATGCTAATCCACGATCATGCCTACCCGCATTCTGCTAGATCGCCAATAGACACTGTACAGGAATTGGGCTGGAATGTCATTCGGCACTCACCTTATTCACTTGATCCCCCTGCCCTCTAAGTTCCATTTTTTCCGCGCCCTGTCGAACAACCTCCAAGGAACTTCCTTCTGGGTGAAAATGCTCTCCGGACGAGGCTCAACGAGTTCTTCGCCTCGAAACCAGTAGATTTATACAGTCATGGAATCCAAAAGTTACCCCAGCGTTGCCAGACTGTTGCAAATAGTGAGGAGAATATATTATTGATGACCAAAGTCTCTGTTATGTGTATCTGTTGTGTTTCTTAAACTTCAGGAAAAAAGCTACTAACTTACGCACCATCTTACTACCTCAAAATCGATTACAGCTTACGTCGATCAGTTAAATGCATCGTGTTACCAACTTATAAAATTTAGATGTCTGGATGGAAAATAATTTCGCCAAACAATCCACAGTACAGTCCTGCACGGTAAATGTCACCAAACCCAGTTTGGGAGACTTCATCTGCATTCTACTTGGTGGCAGTACCTGGAAACCCAACGCTGCGATATTCGGCGGGTGAAAGTGAACACACTGGTATGTCTGAATGGATTAAACGAAAAAAGTGTTAATTTTATCGAAATGCGTAGAAACATGGCACAAAAACCTACTGTAAAGGCACACTAACTGCGAATCGTGAAAGCAGAACTACGCGAGCTACATCATGACTGACCAATTCTGATTATTCGTCTATTTCGTTTAGCGGCCCACATAGTTTGATGATACGGAACACAACAAATGTTTTAAGGAGAAGTTTGTTACCAAAAACAAATCGTTTCAACAGAATTGAGGCTTAAGATCGTAATATGTAAATACAACTATTGTGCAATTTTTAATGCGTAAAAAGTGTTTTAAGTGATTTGAGTTATGACAAGTGTTTTATGTATACATTCGAAATTCACACAGTTTTATTTCTCTTATCTGTTAGTTACAGTGCCATACATGTATGTGCACATAGTCGTAAACAGAATTGTTGTTTTTAATTCCAAACTGCTCAAGATGAATTTTTTCAGCAAAAGCGTGTTTGTTGCTGTTAGAAGTAGTTTAAAAATGGTTCAAATGGCTCTGAGCACTATGGGACTACGTCACATGCAGCTGCTCAACTTCGTTGTCTTTAACAAGCCAAGTGGCTAATTTTTCTCCGATAAACTGAGAAGATAGATGATGAATGGGGACAGCTATAAGTTTCGTTATGCTTGTTCCGAAGAGTTAGTAGAGCCAATAACGAGGGCCCCAGTTGTTGACCGTCGTTTTTAAGGCCGGAGATCATTATTTTGGCGGCATACCCATCAAATGACATCTTAAGGATACGATGAAGACGCAAGTGGCAGGCCAGTGCCCTAGATAGTTCCGCTGCATACATACCCCGTCTGTCCATAAAGTTTCGAGACTAGGTTACTTATAAAAAAAGAGGTGGAGAGATAACATGGTGCTTTTGGTGCTTGAGGTTTCCCTCAAGGTCTGCCACCACTTCAGTACAACGCACAATATGTTCGTATAACCATACGAAACTGTCAGGAAAGTCTTTCTTTGGAATGTTCTTCACCTCGCACTTCACATTCGCACCTTCTCCGGTCTTGATGAGCCATCAGAGACCTATTCTGCACTTACTTCGCTTCATCCATCGTCACTATGAAGGATGTTCAAATGGTTCAGATGGCTGTAAGCACTATGGGACTTAACATCTGATGTCATCAGTCCCATACAGCTTAGAACTACTTAAACCTAACTAACCTAAGGACATCACACACATCCATGCCCGAGGCAGGATTCGAACCTGCGACCGTAGCGGTCGCGCCGTTCCAGACTGAAGCGCCTAGAACTGCTCGGCCACGTCGGCCGGCTAGAAATAGTTTATCTTTTCGCGAAAGTGAAGCAGACAGGTAGATAGTTCCTGTGAGTTACTATGGGCATAAGTCATTGTTGGCAACCGGAATAAAACAATAATCGGATCCTTTTACCGACCTCCCAATTCAGATGATACAATTGCTAAAACATTCAAAGAAATCTTGAGTTTCATTTCTAACACGTACCCGACTCATACGACCACAGTTGGTGGTGACTTCAATTTACCTCTATATGTTGGCGAAAATACTTTTTTAATTCCGGAGGCTCGCATAAAACATTATCCGAAATGGTGTTAAATGCATTCTCCGAAAATTATTTCGAGCAGCAGTTAGTTCATGAGCCCAAGCGAATAGTAAACAGTTGTGGAAACACACTTGGCCTCTTAGCAACAAATAATCCTGAGTTAATAACTAACATCAAAAGGGAAACAGGGATTAGCGAACACAAGGTTGCCGTAGCGAGATTAAATATTGTAATCCTCAAATCCTAGAAAAATAAACGAAAAATATTCCTGTTCAAAAAAGCGGATAAAAATTCACTTGGCGCTTTCCTAAGATAATCTCCACTCATTCCAAATTAATAATATAAGTGCAGACTAGATGTGGCTTGAAATCAAAGAAATAGTATCAGCAGCAATTGTGAGATTTACATCAAATAAATTAACAAACGACGGAGCTGATCCTCCTCGGCACACAAAACGGGTCAGAACACTGTTGCCGAAACAACGGAACACACATGCCAAATTTAAACAGACGCAAAATCGCAAGCATTGGCGATCCTTTACAGAAGCTCGAAATTTAACGCGGACTTCAATGCGAGATACTTAAAAATAGTTTGCACAACGAAACTTTGTCTCTAAACCTGGCAGAAAATCCAAAGAGATTCTGGTCGTATGTGAAGTGTGTTAGCGGCAAGAAACAATCAATGCCTTCTCTGAGCGAAAGCAATGGAGATACTATCGAAGACAGTGCTGCCAAAGCATGGTTACTAAACACAGCCTTCCGAAATGCCTTCACAAAAGAAGGAAAAGTAAATATTCCAGAATCCGAATCAAGAACAGCTGCCAACATGAGTAACGTAGAAGTAAATATCTTCGGAGTAGTGAAGCAACTTAAATCACTTGATAAAAGTAAGTCTTCTGGTCCAGACTGTATACCAATTAAGATCCTTTCACAGTATGCTGATGCATTAGCTCCACACTTGACAATCATATACAACCGTTCACTCAAAGAAAGGTCCGTACCCAAAGGCTGGAAAGTTGCACAGCCACGCCAATATTCAAGAAAGGTAGTAGGAGTAATGCACTAAATTACAGGCCCATATCATTAACGTCGATATGCAGTAGGATTTTGGAACATATATTGCGTTCGAACAATATGAATTACCTCGAAGAAGACGGTCAATTAACACAGTCAACATGGATTTAGAAAACGTCGTTTTTTTAATTAATTTCAGTTATGACCACTGTATTATGTAAACACTCGAAACACACACAGCTTTATGTCAATTATCAACTAAAGTTTCTATAAAGAGAACATAAAATTAATCGAGCTCAAAAACATTTTCTTTTTAAATCAGTTAAAACTTCGAACAGGAAATTACAACGGAGGTGTTTCTCGAGGGAATAAGTTTGTTCGCGGTGTCCCGGGAGGAATGAACAATACTCGTAGACCTGACAGGAAGTATCCTTCGAAGCAAAAAAAAGTCTAGTACACATGGACTCTACAATGCATAGCTTAGGAGATATGAGTACTATTTTCAACAGAGGAGATATGTTTTACAGTAGCAAAGATGAACAAGTGCTCAAAATGGTTCAAATGGCTCTGAGCACTATGGGACTTAACACCTATGGTCATCAGTCCCATAGAACTTAGAACTACTTAAACCGAACTAACCTAAGGACATCACACAACACCCAGCCATCACGAGGCAGAGAAAATCCCTGACCCCGCCGGGAATCGAACCCGGGAACCCGGACGCGGGAAGCGAGAACGCTACCGCACGACCACGAGCTGCGGGCTCAAGTGCTCATAGCTCCTAAGGTACACATTTTAGACCCTATTTTTACTAAACATTTTTGCTTCCAATGATCGCTCCAGTTATATCCTTGAATCTACCCGTTTCCCCTGGGACACCATATATACTCGAACAAGACCTCTCATCCCAGATTAGCTTCAGACATAGCACCTGTTTTATTACATTAAGCAGTTTATGCCAAATTAGAAGAAAAAAAAGATTATTCAATTTGGACTTTATAGAATAAACAGCCTCTAAATATTTTTCTATCATTTATTACGTCATCTACAACCATTTTCATTTTTGTAATAATGTTGTTGGCCTTTTATCTCGACTCAAGGGAAAACAACAACGCGTGAAATTACATTGTCTGTATGTTACGTTTGTTACTCCCGGGCCTTAATACTGACCTGCTGAGTCAAACTTTTCACCAAGCTCAAACATAACTCTCTCTTTTAAAAAAAATGGCTCTGAGCACTATGGGACTCAACTGCTGAGGTCATTAGTCCCCTAGAACTTAGAACTAGTTAAACCTAACTAACCTAAGGACATCACAAACATCCATGCCCGAGGCAGGATTCGAACCTGCGACCGTAGCGGTCTTGCGGTTCCAGACTGCAGCGCCTTTAACCGCACGGCCACTTCGGCCGGCAGTCTCTCTTTTACTTCAGTAAACTGATTTAAACATCGGCTTACAATCATCAGTGCCACACAAAAGATCGATAACAGGCAGCTCCACCGAATATCTCACACGCTTGAAGCATTTAGTGTCAGCGCTACTATAAGGAATTAGGTCTGCTATAAAAACAACACAGAGGACAACGCGACAGGTCGCATGAACAGCCACACAGATGAGTGCTCGTTCACCCCAACCTCGAAGACTCGTTGGATTTGTTTGAAGAAAACCAAACTGAACCGGTGGCAGGTGTACTGGGGTGTTGTGAAGTGGGGCACAGGCTGGAGGATGGACGCTGCCCCGTAACGAATGGCCCCCACTGCCGAGCGCTCACACAAACAACAAACAACTCTCTTATTTTTAGCGTTTGCCTGGGGCCGAGAACCCTTGTAGGGAATGCGCCTTGCCGCTCCCTGCACCCATCCTGTCGTGCCTGGGACGCCACATGTTACAATATGGGACTCAGATGTCCAAACAGTGTGCCAGAGTACTGATCGCGCACTTTTACTTGGTCCCTCTGTGATTGGTGAAGTCGGCTGAGTTCGTGCCGATCCGAAATGTTTACGGTCGCTGCCCACATTAGCTCCGTAACAGTATTGTGCACCGTAACACTAAGAAGCCGTAGCGAGTGTTGTGTGTAGTGACTGTAAATATTGTTTACGAAGTGAGCGAAGAGGCTGTACCTTTCTCCTGGTTGAGACTCGCCATCAACTTAACCTATTACACGTTCACTCCTTTTGTAGGCCATAAGCTGGCCGCTGTGGGAGGAGGAGGCGGGGCTTGTCACAGCAACCAATATGCTACAAGCCGATCGCAAGCTTCCATTCCCAGCATCCTCCGCTCGGGGACCAAGTAAAAGTGTGCGATCAGTACTACGTGAGATCCACCATTCTCGTGACCACATATGGTTCACTACTATTTAAATGTATTGGAGTCAGCTTTGCACTACATTGTAAGAAGGAAAACATAGTTCCTGTATGAAACACAGTAGACAATTTTTCCCCTGAAAACGCCTTCGTGTAAAAAGTTACGGTTCAAAGTTTCCATCAACGGACTTTCACAGGACTTTATCTTGTGGATGCGCCTAAATGTCTCGGTCTTCCAAGGTCTGCATCAACTAAAGGGGTATGAATTACTAATATTTCAATATTTACGGTGAGGCTGCTCTCTGCACTATTACACAGCTGAATGGATGTTTCTTCTGACATTTTTAAAATCTGAGGACTGGCACCTTGCTCCAAATAACTACATGCAGTATCGTCTACACCAGACGTAAAAGCTTAATATCCTTTGAACATATGATGACCAAATCAGTCGGCTTCATACAAGTGTTTGTCACTAAAAACGGACGGGGTTGACAACCGAAATAAAATTCGTGAAGTGAAATGAAGGTTAGAATTGTTTTACACGTTTGGATGTTGTTCAGTGTCAACGAAAGTACTTTATGCAGTTTTGGAACGATGTTAAGCTGTACAAAATCTCTGTGAAGCTTAAGTAACACAGGACTATGAGCATGCAAAAAATTACGCTGTAAGAAATAGATACCTTAAAGTTCAATCATCAAAACATATAAATACTTCAAGAAAATTAGGGTGACGTAAAGAAATCGCTTTTCATGAGGCACACAGGAATATTTGTTTGGTTGCTACCGCCGTTCATGTGCATATTGTGAACAATTAAGCACGGAGGCATAACGACATCGCTTGTGATTTCGTTGTAAACACTAGGACCTAAATACACTGATAGGACGCAGATTTCGCAGTGCACGTCTTAAACATATCAAAGTGGAAGGGGACAGACGTCGAAAGAACTGACACTCGCAAGATTATCTTTGGAGAAGACCTACATAACGAATTCGCAATCTTGGCCTTCACTTTACAACTTTGCGTAGGAGTGTAATCATCGTCCCTTGTTACATGTTGATGTAAAATGTTACAAGTTTTTATGTTGGCGATTATCAGTCTGTCAAGTGCATTGCTGTAAAATGCTGTGGCAGTTATAAGTTAGGGCAAATGCCCAGGATAAATGCCTGGCCAAATTCCCAAAATTCAAAAATTGCCGGGCATTTACTTTAAAATGATATTTCATATTGCTATAGATGTTTTGCAAACACTGTTTCTTTAGTGGTTGGGAAATCAAGTTGAAAAAGCTGCTTGAGAGTTAGGGGAGGGTTATTAGAGGAAATAAATTGGACTGTAAACGTAACTTTTTACATCTTTAATGAGGTCAGTTTAATCTTCAGAGCAGTGCAATCATATGGAAGTAGATAAAGAAAGGAGCAGAATAGAAAACTATAATCTGACTCAAATGTTGCTACATCTGACAAAGAAGCATTTTCTTTTTTTTTTTGTACTGAAAACAGTTTAACATTTAAGAATGCATTTATCATCAAAAAACACATGCCAGCTGTTTAATACATTCAACATTACATAGCGATGACCTAAAGACAATGTTAATCACAACTATTCAACGCAGTTTTGTGTGTGTGTGTGTGTGTGTGTGTGAGAGAGAGAGAGAGAGAGAGAGAGAGAGAGAGAGAGAGAGAGAGAGAGGGAGAGAGAGAGAGACTGTTTGAGTGCGAGAGTAAAGAGTAGAACTGGTAAAAAAGAAAAAAAGGAAGTAATTGACAAGTAGCTGCAGCAACAGCAAGTTGGAATGCTAGTTTAAAAAAAATCATGCTTCTTTCTTCCTTAAGTGTAAGCAATATCAGGAGTATCGTCTCATCCCTTATTTCAACTGCTAAATTATGCAGTCTAGCAGTAAAAGCTTTGAAAATTACTTTTTTGATAAATGTCCAGATTTTCGGCCTTTAAAATTGCTTTGGCAAATTTCCCATTTAGAAATGTCCTGCCCACTGGTCGCTTGCCCGGCCCACATCACTATTCACGTATGAATCAGTTAAGTAGTGATATTGCTCAAAAAGCTCCTCCCTCAGCGTCCATGATTTTGGTTTTTCATCGGTTGGCGCTTATAACCTCATCGGCAACAACTTGCGCGAAAGCAATGCCCAGTGACCTCCTCCGCCGACGTCAAGATTTCCGTTACAAAAGCAGGAGCCTCGTACTTGTAGGACGGTGGTGTAGATGGCTGCGGCTGCACTTGGATTGGCCGCTGATTGCCATATCGCGCGCCGCTGAGCGCTGGCTCGTCTGCCCCTCCTTCCCTCCCAGCCGTCACCTCGGCAGCAGGCGTGGGCAGCCTTAACAGGCAATCTCCGCCACCGCCGCTGGCAGCGAGAGCAGCAGCTAGCGAGACGAGGCGGCGACTGGCTTCTTACAGCAACATCGTCCAACGGCTTACATAAAGCACTTCTCTGGCTCTTATAGCAGTGAGAGTTTAATATTTTGTGTTAATGGTTATGTCAATCGACGCTAAGGAGACCGCTAGTATAGCCGCTTCCGGGATTCGGAAAGAATTAACAATGATGTGTGCTGGCCAGCCTCGATGTTGTTTTTACGCGGTTCCCCACATCCGACTAGGTAAATACTGGGCTGTTGCCCTCGTCCCGGCTCAGTTACACGATTCGAAAACACTTTGAAATCGTTCTCACACTTTCAGATGGAGTAACACTAGAAGCAAATGGGGTTCACAAAGGCGGAGGTGGGGGAGGGGGACGACAGAAAGGAGTCCGGTCACCTTCTACAACTAACACTGTCAAATCCAGATTAATATCCCAGTAAATAAATCGGGACCAGGGGGCTAGGAGAAAGTAGTTCATCGATACTAAAGCTATGGCCACTGAATTGCTCTTCAGCCCTTTTCATTTCTATGATCGTCTCTTACTAGCCTTAAATTGCGTTGTACTGCACGTACATTGAATACATCGCTGTATACGACACACTTACACATAGGACGTTCAAATGGTTCAAATGGCTCTAAGCACTATGGGACTTAACATCTGAGGTCATCAGTCCCCTAGACTTAGAACTACTTAAACCTAACTAACCTAAGGACATCACACACATCCACGCCCGAGGTAGGATTCGAACCTGGGACCGTAGCAGCAGCGCGGTTCCAGACTGAAGCGCCTAGAACCGCTCAGCCACAGCGATCGGCACACATAGGACGCCTAAATAAATAAGGAGTTATACAAAAGCTGGTATTAAGCACTCTTTGTGAAATAATTCAGAAGTATTTGTAATCAGTGAACATATCGGATATGAGAAACATGCTCACTTCTTATATACGAAATCCGAAATCTTTGAGTGGGAGAGAGAAAGAGAGAGGAAGCGAGGTTGAAGGAGGCCGACAGAGTTTGATAAATGACACATTGCTAGCTTTTCTGAGACACAAACTGACTTTTTGCTGTAACAAAAATGGTGATTACACGTACTGTAAATGACTATTCCACGCTCTTCCATGAAAAAAACACATGCTTTTGTTTTAAATTTATGCTTATGCCGTCTCTGTACGATATCGAATAAACGTTCTACATATAACTGCAACTCCCACTTTCTAGCAGCTCCACCAGAATGATCGAAACGCGAATCGGACTAGGAATCAACCCTCGTATTTGCCATTTGCGGGAAAGGCTCTACCAAGTGAGTCATACGTGCAGTTCCCTCACCCAATCCACAGGTTTAGTTTGTCAATAGCGACTCAAGCAACGATCAAGCGTTTCTCTGCGTAAGTTTTAGCCATAATAGGTACCCTTTCTTCCTTGGCCTAATTATCCGCACGTGCCTCTTTGTCATTCTGTACATTTAATCGCTTGTGAGAACAGAATGTTTACTGAAATTTTCGTGACCGGTTTCAGTGGTGCATGATGGGAATATGGGAAGTAAACTCTGCCCGCAGGCAGACTGTGTGAGCGGGGAGGAGGGGACGAGCTCCGCCTGCTTCACGCAGTACTGGCACTACCCGTGTACTGCGTGTTTCGCACTGAGTGAGCATCATGACGAAACAATAAATGACAAATGGAAATTAAAAAAAACACTTTAATATGTCATTAAAGTGCCCTACTGACATGGTTATTTTTCAATAAGGGCACGTTTTGCTACTAATTCCGTACAATTTTCAAACGGCAGCATTTTCCTCACTTTATGTTCAGACTAACTCTTCTTGTAAGTCTTAGGTAGCTTCAGCTATGGGTGACAGAAAGAAGTGCTGCACCTTTGAAGACAAACAAAAAAATTGTTGTGAAAAGTGACAAGATGTTCGATAATGAAGAGGAAACTGTAAAAACATTGAATCTGAAAGCTGTGTGAATAAGCGGAATATTAATGTAAACTGAGATCCAATAGGCCATCATGTTGACAACTGTATTACGAAATGGAGTATCCGTTAGCACATTATTGGTCACCATTAAGGAAGCAGGTAATATCCACTGCAGTCGCCGCACATTTTTATTTATTGTTCCGCCAAACCAGTGTTCTCACCGTGAACACATCTGTGGCTATAACCTGTTGATGGTGAAAGAACATGTAACCACGTAATGACATGTTTATTATAATCCTAGATATCTGCTTTTCGTGATGAAACTAAATGAGCGATCACATAGCTATTGTCGCGCAGGCGCTGCATTATCCGTAAAGGCCGGCCGGAGGCCGGCACGGTAGCTCAGCGTGTTCGGTCTGTAATAAAAAAAACTGAGCTAATCGATCAACAACGAACATAAACGGATGTCTTACAACGTCCGCCCCGAGCAGATGCAACGAACAAAATGAGATTTAAAAAACTGTATCCGAGGGGTCTAGGCGCTACAGTCTGGAGCCGCGCGACCGCTACGGTCGCAGGTTCGAATCCTGCCTCGGGCATGGATGTGTGTGATTTCCTTAGGTTAGTTAGGTTTAAGTAGTTCTAAGTTCTAGGGGACTGATGACCTCAGAAGTTAAGTCCCATAATGCTCAGAGCCATATATCCGTAACACGGAACTCAAATTTTCCCTGACAGAGACAGATAAAATTTTGATATACTCTGTAGATTCTTGAGATTTCATGTGGTCACCTAAATTTAGTAACAAAAAACTTCCCCAAATGCCGAAAATTTGGTAAAGTCATGTAGAAATGTATTTTCGTAAACATTCTGTAAATCGTCTTAAGAATTTGTTGTCGTGAGTATGAGTAAAATTAAAATATGGTTCAGCTCTTCCAGATCCTCAGTGCTGACAGTTCCATTTTTGTTCACTGAATAATTTGCGAGTTTCAGGGACAGTAATAAAATGCAAGATTAAAGACTGCTCCGCGCCTCCACGTCTTCCACTGGAAGTGTCAATAGGTACTAAAGTCAAGTTGAACAAAGTATACGATCTACGAGCTTTTAAGTTAATATTGAGCATATTCAGCTCAGTTGTCAATCGTTTAATTATTGCCACAACATTTTTTAGGAAACATTATCCCATTTTCAAGTGTTAAAAATAATGAAACCAGATAAATAATCCTCCTTATAGAGACAGAAAAACAAGCAGACTTCCTGAGTTATACCGTACCTTAAAATTTTTTATGCCATTGGGACCCCGTCACAACTTAAAAATAAGCTGCACACGTGCATAGTCCACTCAAACCTTAAAATATAAAACATCACAAGCCGATGCAACCCCTTTCCCGAGGTACCGTTGCAGACTGAAAGCTGCTACCATACCTACCAACGATGATATTTACTTAAAGCCTAGTGCCCAGCATCAACGATATTACTGTGTGTCATGAAATCTTTGTGAGAATTCCCTGTCTGGTACGAGCCCTTTCTAACTTAAAACTACCTCTCCACTGCAACCTGGCCGGAAATAGCATGCGAAAATGCTGTATCACTAGGGAGGATATGGCTAAAATGTGCCAAGAAATGCCCTTTAGATACTTTCGTCCTCTTCCAATGCACAAAGAATCTCTGGGTCCTCCAAATTTTATAGCAACAACCCTTTTTCTTCAACATGCAACACTCTCATGCTTTCCGTTATATCTCCCAACGAAAGCTGCTCATTCTTGAGATGCTTTGCCACAGCTGTCGAGCCGTTCCCTCTGTCCCGTCTGCCCCGCATATCTTGCTTCACAATTCCGACATTTTACTTCACACACTCCCGATTTCCTCATCCAGGTCTCATCTGTGTCTATCTTATGCCTCAGCCTCTGCCCTAATCTGTTGTACGTCTTAAAAGCTATTCTAACTCCTTTCATGTTAAATAACCTCGCAAATTTGCGTGAGACGGTCCCCCAATACCGCACGACTCTAAATTTCTGTGGATTTTAATCATTTTTCGGATTACCATGCCTAACTGCCACATCCGAGCGAGCTATCGAACCCGCATCAAAACCATTTTCTACTGCTAATTGTCTAAGGATTTTCATTTCCGGACTTCGAGGTATGGAATGAATTAGTCCTGTGCACCGTATTTTTTGAAAAATACTAATTGATGATTATGGGTTGGCATGAGGAATTATCAACAATCGTCTCTGTGAACGTGGGGGAAAACGGAATTGTAAAGTTAGATTTAAAGAGCATAACAATAAAGATAACGGCTCCTCAGCTGCAGCAAAGCATCTCAAGAATGAGCGCATTCGTTTGAGGATATGATGGAAAAGTATGAGGTTCAAATGGTTCAAATGGCTCCGAGCACTATGGGACTTAACTTCTGAGGTCATCAGTCCCCTAGAACTCAGAACTACTTAAACCTAACTAACCAAAGAACATCACACACATCCATGCCCGAGGCAGGATTCGAACCTGCGACCCTAATGGTCACGCGGTTCCCGACTGGAGCGCCTAGAAGCGCTCGGCCACTTCGGCCGGCGAAAAGTATGAGGGTACTGCTCGTTGAAGAAAAAGGCTGGTTGCTATCAAATTTAGATGTGGTAGAGATTTGATGTGTGTTGAAAGAGGAGTGTGTCTGTGTTTTAAATGTGAGGACCGAAGTGTCTAAAGGGCACATTTTAGCGATACCCTCGTTAAGAAGCAGCCACCGAACATATATTACCTAGCGACATGGGATTTACGAAAGCTATTTCCGTTCAGGTCGCAGCAGAGAAGTAGTTTAAAGTTAGAATGGGCTACGACCAGACAGGTATTTCACAATTATTTTATGACAGACAGTGCTGAGAATGAGGTTTTAAGTAAATATCAATATTGGTAGGTGATGGCAGCGGCTTTCAGTTTGCAGCGGTACCTCGGGAACGGTGGATGCAGGAACAGTGGACGCACCGATTTGTGATGTTTTATGTTTTGTGGTTTGAATGGACAATGTACGTGTGCTGCTTGTTTTCAAGTGGTGGCTAGGCCTAAAGGTAAAGAAAAATTTTTTTGTTAGGCTATAACTCAGGAAGTCTGTTACCCTTGTATGTCTGTCGGTATAAGGAGGATTTTTTTCTGGTTTCCTAATTTTTAGCACTTGAAAATGATGGTATAATGTCCCGAAACATGTTGTGGCCATAATCACGCGATTGACAACTGGGCTGCATATCTTCATTATTACTTGAATAGCACATGTATGATGGTTTCACATCAGAGCTGAGAGCTGTTTAAACCGCAGTTTGTCCCCTAGGGCAGAATTAGTTGAGGTTTGTCTCTGTGTGGGCGCTGAGTGAATGTGACGGCTTATTGGGCTGAGGAAGAGGAGCTGACCTTGCTGCCTGTGAGGCAGACTCCAGGAGAGGGCGGCAGGGCTAAAGGGCGGCGCCAGACGCGTGGGCACATTTCGCGGCTGACGTTTACGACGGCGGCAGAGGCTCGCGATAAAATGAAGAGCCAGCCTGTCTCGTCGCAGCCATCTGGAAGGCATTCTCCACTTCCAGCTGCGGTCAAGAGTCAGCAGCTGGGACTGGCTGTCTAGTCTGCTGTCTGCAGCTGGGCTCCACGGAGAACAAATAGCTTTGGTGGCCATCCTTCTCCCGCTTTTCGAAAGCACCTTTGGTGTTATCTGACAGGCGACTAATATGTCACGCCACCGGTCCTGTTTCCTCTCGTCATGTTCGACAAGAAACCACGACTCCACTGCCTTAAGCTTCGCTGTTACAGCTTCAGATCCCCAATAACAACGAGCCGCAACCTTAGTTCATTTTAATCATTTTGTTGCAAATCACATTAAATTTGGAAGTCGGTTATCAAGTCTGAAGACGTGCGGGACACGATCAAGGCAGATGTTGACAGGCAGCAACGTTCACAGAGTGTCATCCACACGCGTCACCTGTCGCAATAGACGTTAGCGTAGCGGCACATATTGGAATGAGAGTCGGTGGTCCTCGTGGGATGATATGTCGGAGCTACAAAAGAGATAACGGAATATGTCTGCTTTCTGAACACCAGAATGGAATACGCTACAGTCTGGAACCGCGCGACCGCTACGGTCGCAGGTTCGAATCCTGCCTCGGGTATGGATTTGTGTGATGTCCTTAGGTTAGTTAGGTTTAAGTAGTTCTAAGTTCTAGGGGACTGATGACCTCAGCTGTTAAGTCCCATAGTGCTCAGAGCCATTTGAACCGTTTGAACCAGAATGGAATACTTTATTAAAAAATATTAAATAAAAAGAGCAACAGCCATTTATATAGGCCAAGAGACAAATTTCCTGTATTTATTATCCGGAAAATAAAAGTTTTATAAAGCAGTAGTTGGCGTGTTGTCGGGAAGGAAATAGCCAAAGATACCACACAGGCTGCCGAAAATCTAATACTGAATTTTGGCGGGCTCGGGGGTCAGTCTTATTTGTGTTTGATCTGATACACATTGCGTGTTCCTTGAAATGAACATGTGATAACAATCTGACTGAGTGACGCTAAATTAGTCACTAGTTGAGAGAAAAAGAGAGAGAGAGGGTTAAGGAAGTTAATACAGACTGGAATTACAACACATTACAAATAATTTTTGTTTAATAAATGTAACTGGAGTAATGACGGGTGTAGGCGAAGTAATGTGACTTCTGTGCAAGTTTTTCAGTTCTGGAGGACAGTACATTTGACCTCGTTGAGTAAACAGTTACTAGCATCCATTCGGTGCATTACAACCTATCAGTCATGTGGTTAACCACATAAAAGAACGTAGTTTTCAGTCAATAAGCGCTACATCTGCGTGGGGCTAGAAATTACAAACGACGTGGTACACACATCGCTGTACCACAACCAACCCCGGCAGAGGACTTAGAACAAGTAAGTGGATTACCTAAACAGCCGCTCCAGAACAAGAGCGTCACCTAAACAGCCGGAGATGTTGATCACGACCAACAATTAAAGTTATTCAAACTCATGACTCACATTCGGCGAATAAAAGGTGCCAATGCCTACAAGTTGGAATATCCTTCCCAAATAGCAGCCAAATTTGCGCCACGGGGTCTTGGCAGCTAACAGCAGTATACATCTAGAAGCTATGATATTTGTGGACTCTCCGTCCGCCGTGTAATATGGAAGTTGGCTATTTTATTTCCTTTCAAGTTTTATTTCCTGTTGTACTAGCACCGCTTAATTTCCATGTGAGTATCCCAAAAATGACAGTTACTGTGCTATATTTCGGAAATAGTGACCTCAAGATAAGAGGCAAACTTTCAACCAGTTTGCCACATTAGAGAAAACTATTTGGCTTCCAAATAATGAATTAGACGCTGCTCTTACACTCACTGAAGACACCTTGTAGCTAAGGCGAAAGGCGCCTGGGTGTACAAGTTGAGTAAAAAAACTTATGTGCAACATGCAAAAGGCGATTTTCTTCTGTATCACAATTTATAACTCCATTATTTTATTAACAGTGTGCTAGGCCTTGTTATCATTAGGTCTACAGAAAAGTTTTCATTCGTGTAGCTGAGCGAGGTGGTGCAATGGGTAGCACACTGGACTCGCATTCGGGAGGACGACTGTTCAAACTCGCGTCCACCCATCCTGATTTACGTTTTCCATGATTTCCCTAAATAGCTTCAGTGAAACGCCGTGATGGTTCCTTTGAAAGGGCACGGCCGACTTCCTTCCCCGTCCTTCCCTAGTCCGATGGGACCGATGACCCTGCTGTTTGGTCCCCCTCCCCAAATCAGCCAACCAACCAACACAACCGAGATACCCCAGTGACCTTCTTTTTGCCTTTGCAAATTTGTGGTGAGTTCGCCGAAAATATTTGAGTCTACTGTATCTCAGTTCTTAGACTGACGTTTGCGGAAGTGTACTGGTCTGAAAGAGGCTGTTGCAATAAGTGATAGAGAATTTGGTAGAGTAAAGTCATTGGCAATATTTAGGAAACAATACACACGGTTACGTTACCTGCAGAAGACGTGATGTCGACGAGTTGCTTCAACGTTCATTAGCATGTATACTGTGTGAGTAGAGAGGACACCTGAGAGCGCGCGCCCGTCTCTTGCTGACATGAACTTTCATCACACCGAAATGACTTGGTAGAAGGTGGTGCCAGTTACCAAGGCCGCGTAAACAAGACGGCCCCGCTGGCAGATCAATACGCAGCCGTGACATTTCACTCACTCACAGGATCCGTGCCCGCATCTCGTGGTCGTGCGGTAGCGTTCTCGCTTCCCACGCCCGGGTTCCCGGGTTCGATTCCCGGCGGGGTCAGGGATTTTCTCTGCCTCGTGATGGCTGGGTGTTGTGTGCTGTCCTTAGGTTAGTTAGGTTTAAGTATTTCTAAGTTCTAGGGGACTGATGACCGTAGATGTTAAGTCCCATAGTGCTCAGAGCCATTTGAACCATTTGAACAGGATCCGCTCGTGGCGCATATCATTACCGCATTCACACCGACCCCAGCGTTCGTCAAGTTTAGGCGATTATACGCGCGGAAATTCATAGTACCCTCATTTCCAAACCTGTATTTCTATGCAGTACACCTGCTGCAGACGCAGCCACAGTTTTCTATTGCACCACTGTTTATCTTGTTTGAACGACCACTGGTTTCGGATCATTTTTAAGTGACTTTGGAAGAAAAAACACGCAACACTTAAAGGACGCCAAGTAGAGTTGGCTTTTGGGATGACCACAGAGAAGTTGATCACTAAGTGGCTGTATTTATATTTGTTCTGCATCTCACAATCAGCCCTAAATAACAACGCGCAGAACGTCACTATATCGACGGAGGGAACGTGATATTGTGGGCGGGATAGTAGTGTTCTTATGAGAACGAGAAAAGCACTGATGAAGCGCAGCGCACTTAGTTACTCCATTAACTACTTATATAGAGATAAGCATCTAGTAAGTAAATATGTCAGGTACACAAAAGAAATTATATCTAATATTCATTAAGTTAAGAAAAGTGTGTATAGTAATTTTCAGTCAAAAGCCAAGATGTTTGTTTGCTCGTATTGTTGATGTTGATAATCGAGAAGAATGACGTGGTACGATGACACAACTTTTGAACACAAATTTACGTGTGATTAAACAAAGTAAATGGTTCCACAACACTAGCCGTAAGTTGAAAAGAAAAAGAAGTTTAAAATTTTTGTAAGATAGTTAACTGGAAGTTATCACTATATCTAAGCTAATGAAATCCGAAAATTATGGGAATTCAGGTCCGCCTCGTATGCAAACAACTGTTGTTCATAAATATCCAAACACAAAGAGAACACAGGACTTCAATACAGATTTAAATAACCCGGACACCATCGGAATCAGTGGTGTTGACCTCCCAACAACGAGTTCTTTTAAGGCCATAGGCTCGGCAATTGCTGCTGTTGCTGCAGCTGGAAATCTCAGCGCAGAAGTCTCTAACTGGCTGAGCACCACGTGGCTCAAGACACCGTTGTGTGAGTGGTGTATTCTGTGACCGGAAGGTTCCAGACACGCTCAAGTGCAAAGTATACCGATCTGTAATGCGGCTGCCGGCCGGAGTGGCCGTGCGGTTCTAGGCGCTGCAGTCTGGAACCGAGCGACCGCTACGGTCACAGGTTCGAATCCTGCCTCGGGCATGGATGTGTGTGATGTCCTTAGGTTAGTTAGGTTTAAGTAGTTCTAAGTTCTAGGCGACTGATGACCTCAGACGTTAAATCGCATAGTGCTCAGAGCCATTTGAACCATTTTGTAATGCGCCTAGTTGCACTGTTTGGTCCTGAGTGCTGGTCTTCACGGACAATGACTTGCTGTCATTGAAAAAAGATGTTCAGACGGACATTTGGATTAACACGGCACGATCATGTCACAAATGATGAAGCTCGCAAGTTATATGGAGCACTACCAACAAGAGATACGGTGGGAGAAAGCCGTCTACTATGGTATCAGCATGTTCTTAGAGAAGCTGCTACAATGTTAGTTTGAGAGAAAACGGTAAACAGTCAATAGGACGACCCAGACAGCGATAGCTTGACACCCTGCACGAAGACCCATGACCTCAGGCCTGCATACGGTTCAAGGACAAGATCGGATAAAATGGAGATAGGAAGCCAAAACAACGACAGCTTCCGGGACAAAAAAAGCTAAGAAAGAAGTAGAATTAGAAGAAGAAGATGTTTTAGCAGAAGAAGAAAAAGGAGAAGCTGTTTTAGCAGAAGAGGAAAAAGATGATGATGTTTTAGCAGAAGAAGAAAAAGAAGATGATGTCTTAGCATTTTTGTGCCATCATCAGTGAGAACTTTTGACAAGTTTGCAAAACAGAGAGACTTAAATTACAATAATTCAGTTTGCAAACATGGCTGCTGGTTGCTGTTGCTAGAGCTTCAAAAAATAATAATCAAAATATTTTACAGTTCATTATTTATCCACATAAAATAAAACTTCTATTAAGATCTATTTGGTACATTTGTGGGATGGAAAGATACTATGAAATAATCAGTTTTTGTAACTAAAGCATAAAGATTACTATGAATCACAAACGCGTAGATATAATAATAAATGAAAATTGATAATGAAGATAGTGTAGAAGATTTCCTAAGGCGGTGTTGTAGTGTTACGGCACCTGACGTTCATAGTCACTTTATTTTTTTTTATTCGTCAGGCTGTTGACTCCCCTAGCCTCTATCCTTTTCTGTATTGTGCTAATCGTCTCATCGGCACTTGCCCACTACTGCCAGTACCCTCTTATAGATTGGTACTTTCTGGTGTCGGTCTGCCCTCTACTAATTGCCCCCTGTCCACTCCTTGCATCAGGGCTACGTCGCCAGCCAGCCTCAACGCTGGTGTCTGACGCATATACACCATTATTGCTCTGCCGAAATTTTGTTCCCAATTCCTTCATTACTTCTTCGCAGCCCAAGTTGGACAAGGTTAGTTAGATGCCACCTCACACCCTTCTTAACGCGTACTTGTCTTTCTTGATCTTGCAGTTTCACCACCGCCACATGAATTTTGTCGATGTTATAAATTGTTCGTCTGTGTCTCTGCTTCTTCTTAGGGTTGCAAGCATTATAATCTGCACTACATTGTCGAAGGCTTTGTCTCGACTCACAAGTGTAACGAAGGCATCTTGGTTTTTCTTCAATCTGACTTCCATTGGTAAGTAAAGTTTCAGAAATTACTGCTCTGCTACGTTTTCCCTACGTGAAACCAAACTGATCTTTTTCCAGTAGGTCTTCCATTTTTCTTTCTCTTCTTCTTTATATTACCCTAGTCTTCAGTTCACAACCGTGCCTTGTCAAAATAATCGTCCGATTATTGAAATTTATCTGTGAGTGTGTTCTTTGGTATTGTTATGCGAATGCTTCTCTGAAAATTGATGGTAAGTCACCCTTTTAATAAATTTGAGACACCAACTCAAATAATCTTCCTGGCACATGTACAATAATCTTACGGTCTATCACTGGCTGCAGCTAATTTGCTTGAACTCTCAACTGAGCGCACGCGAGGCTCAAACATCTGTACCCAATGCTCAACAGGGAAAGCACACTAAACGGGAGGGTGTCGAGGTCCATATACATGACACTGATTAGACCTCTGATGACTTATGCAGCTCCCGTCTGGGGATATGCAGCTTCTATACGACTGCGCCGCCTGGAGATCATACAGGACAAAGTGCTACGAATCATTAGCAACGCTCCACGCTACACACCAACCGTGGATCTTCACAATGAATGCCGCCTTGAAACCCTCAAGGAAGTATTCAAAAAAACACGCCACACGACTATACAGGAACTCGAGACAGTCGAACAATCCTTTCATCCTTACTCTGGGAAACTACGATCACAACCATAATTGGAAGCATAAGCGGCCAAAGACACTGCTAGCTAAGGCATAGCCACCTATGGCAAGATAACACACACCAACAAGCGACAAACGTCGGCAAGCCCCTGCATATCAGCAACGTTGATTGGAAATATCAGCTGCTACTAAAGCCGACAAACAGGCTACAACAGGGAAACCGACAAGCTCGCCCACTGACGTACAAACAAATCACCAACATCACCCTACACTGTGCATCTGATATATGACCTATCGGACACAAAACGATGATGAACCTAACTGTTACAGGTTTGCTGACGCTGACTGACATGCATGATACCCACGACTAACCAAGCCTGCCTTAGCATGACCTGTCGCAGGCAGCTAGACATCCGCTGCTGCTCTTACCACCCGACCTAGCTATCGCAGAGGTCTTTTTCCCTTTCTCTTGCCTTGGCACTTTTTTTCTTCTGCCTTTCAAACCGCTATCCTTCGTTCGACTTTCAACCCAATCTATCTCCAGATGAGCGCGTATTAATGGTTAACCTTAACCAGACGTAGGCAAACATCGCAGTACCCACATCCTGCGACACCTCACTTTAGTGAAAACAAACCCTTATGCAGAGATGGCAGTAGACCTACTGAGTTGGCCATCGTGTCGGTGTGGGCATGGAGGGTCTCCACCTCTTTTTTTTAAAAAAAAAAATCTGAATGTTTCGGCTAGTGTGAAACTATAACCGCATTACTGGATCAACTCTTTCTTCAACATCAATATCCTCCTCCACCTCACGTGTAACACTTCAGAACAGTAGTCTCTACGGTTCAAGCATTCGGTGTACTGCTGCCATCAGTTTGCCTTTTCTCTCAAAGTTAATAGGTCTTCATACGCATCTAGTAGGTTAGTTAGCACATTTTCTCTTTTTATACACAATCTTTCCCATTATCTTCACATGTTTCTCACGTCCATTCTGATTTACCTAGTTTGCACTTGGTCGCTTCCCACCGCATTCTTGACATTCTTAAAAGTTCTTATTCCATTTTCCTCGTCATCTATGGCTTCCTCGCCAGTGCTTTCATTATACTTCCCTGCCGTGAGTTGTTGCCGTGAGTTATTTACTTCTTTACGTATACCGCTCTCATCCTACTGATCAATCATCGACGCATTTACTAACGTCATTGGTCTTTGCCTCAGAGAACTTTCACTTCGTTTCGTTCGGTCATAAGTTTTCAGTTCCCCATTTCACCATATTCTCAATTTTTTCCATCCCTGACGTCCATCGCTTTACGTTATGGCCCATGTACACACACTTGGGTACGCTGATTTATAGATCTTTGTCTAACCAGGATGTAAACCAGCTGGTATTTCCGTGACTACAAGTCATTTCCAATTACGCTTTGTTCTCTCGTGATTTCGAAAATAATATTAATAATAAAAAAAGAGAGACTTGGTTGCTTTTGTCACGTAGAGCAGGTACAATTTGTCGTCGCAAGAATTCTGCATGTCTTTTGTACACTGGCTCGAATAGATGGTACGAGATGTTAACGCGTGGGTCAAATAATTTTCGTTGAGTAGGATAAAGGAATTCGCTGGCAATGTGACTGCGATTGACAACATTTGGAATCAGGTCGGTTAACTATCATTCATCAACGACATCCTTCATATTCTCCTCCACCTTGTTCTACTCCTCCTCTTCCTCAGACTGATTTGGCGCTACGAAGAGGAAAAAGTCCTACTGGAAAAATACTATGTCAGCAATGTCACAAATGATGCCCAAACATTCCACAACCCAAGACAACATATGAAGTGATGGGCATGTACTGTCATCAAAAGCGCCTGTGGTGAAATCAATTAACTACCCGCATTAGTTCCTGCAAAGTACCTAAAGCAGTTATCTCGAACACTGAAAGTGTTGTCGAATACATCTTCTAGTGGGGCAAGTCATGCTGAAGGCAAGAGCAGCCACGACCGAAGAAGGTGCCATGTCCGCGTGCCCCATGCCGAGAAGCAGGAGCACTTGTTGCGGCAGTGAGTCAGCCTGCAAAAACGTCCAGGCTCTCCGTTCCTTTCCCGTGCTGTGCTGTAGCTGTGCGTGGGTCCCACAGCGCGACTAAAAGGGAAAAGCTAACCAGTCCAGCCGGACCTGTACATGGGGAGGTACAGTCGGTGTAGGTCCACGTTTCTCTAGCAAAAGCCGTCGTTAAAGTCCGGCGCTAGCTGCCAGGCTGGTTCTTTATGGCACTCACCGCCTCTCCTATGTCCAGGCGGCTGGACAGAACCGAGAAACTGCGAACAGGAAGTCTGAGCAAGCGGCTTGCACATTTTATTATCTGTCTCCTCAAAATACCTGGACGATGGAGAGTAAGGCTGAACATCTGCATCACTATACTTCACAAGCCATTGTACACTGAAGTGCCAAAGTCATGGGGTACCTCTTAATGTCGTGTCGGACCACCTTTTGCCCCGCGTAGAACAGCAGTTCGACGTGGCATGGATTCAATAAGTCGTTAGGAAGTCCCATGCAGAAATATTGAGCCATTCTGCTTCCATAGACGCCCATAATCGGAGAAGTGTCCCTACTGTAGGATGTTATGTACGAAGTGGCCCCTCGATTATGTCCCATAAATGTCCGAAGGGATTCACGTCGGACGATCTGAGTGTCCAAATCACTCACTAACTGTCCAGAATGTTGTTCAATCCAATCGCGAAAAATTGTGGCCCGGTGACATGACAACATTGTTTGAGAACAGAAGAGTCCACAAATGGTCTCAAATTAGCTCAACATAACCATTTCCAGTCAATTTTCAGTTCAGTGGGACCAGAGGACCAGTTCATTCAATTTAAATACAGCCGACATCATTATGAAGGTTCAAAATGGCTCTGAGCACTATGGGACTCAACTGCTGAGGTCATTAGTCCCCTAGAACTTAGAACTAGTTAAACCGAACTAACCTAAGGACATCACACACATCCATGCCCGAGGCAGGATTCGAACCTGCGACCGTAGCGGTCTCGCGGTTCCATCATTATGAAGCCACCACCAGCTTGCACAGTAGCTCGTTGACAACTTGGGTCCCTGGCTTCGTGGGATCTACGCCACACTCGAACCCTAGCATCAGATGTTGCCAACTGAAATCGGGAATCATGCTATCGCAGTTGTCTAAGAGTCACTCCGGTAAGATCACGAGTCTATGAGAGGCGCTGCAGGCGAAGGCCGTTGGCCACTGCGTTGTCCGTGGTGAGAGGTAATGCCTGAAATTTGGTATTCTAGGCACAGACTTGACACTGTGGATCTTGGAATACTGAATTCCCTTAACGAATTCCGAAATGGAATGTCCGAGTCCCTAGATCCAAGCACCATTCCGCGTTCTAACTCTGTTAATCCCCGTCGTGCGGCCGTAATCACATCGGAAACGTTTCCGCGTGGATCACTTGAGTACAAGTGACAGCTCCGTCAGTGCACTGGTCTATTATACCTTGTGTGAGTTATACTACCGCCATCTGTATACATGCATATCGCTATCCCATGACGTTTGTAACCTCGGTATATTCTACAATTGGTAACACTACCATTTTATATGTGATTCCCTTCCAACAAATCTGTCTTCCATACGCTCCCCTAATACTGATTTTACGTGACCAACCCATTTCATATAGCTTCTTCCTAGTACTTCATATGATAATCGGATTTTTATGTTTTTTATATTTATAGGAAGTAAAGTTCGGAACTCAAATATCAATTTTTTCCCCAAATCAGGGCAGTGCAACTCTCAAATTTGACTTCGAAGGTTTTACAGCTACCCCAATACCCTAGAGGATTTCGTTTTTTCTTTCTGGACCTTGTGACTCTGTGGTAGAATGCGCACCTGCCATGTGGGCCGTTGGGGCCCAATTCTCATCTGTGCAAAATACTTAAACAAAGGTGCACGTTACATGAGCATTTCCATGATGCGTAAAACACAAGATGAAAAAATTGAAATATTTGTTTAAAAATCTGTTGTAAAACATCGGCGATTAAGAAATCATATTTGCATTGAAAACTAGATTTTTGTGTACGACTTATAATAAGAAGTAAAAAGACGTGAATTTTTCATAAAATGACAATTACATGTGTTAATTACAATATATTTGAGAAATTTTGTATTTTAAATAACGTAAGTATTCGAACTGAATGAAAAAAAATGACAAGACAATGACCGAAACGAGACTCGAACCGGTGATCCAGTGGTTACCAGTCTGGAGTACTACTGATTTTTTTTCCATCTTCATGTATTTTACGCTTCAGGGAAACACTCTTACAAGTTTCAACTTTGTTTAAAAACTCGCTTCACTAAAGCATTCCACCACAGAATCACGTTGCCTGATGAAGAACACCCCTTCCTTCAGGGAATTAAAGACTCTCGAAAAACTTGAAAGTCTATTTTCTCGAGAATTTTTGAGAGCTACGTGGAGCCGCTTTGGCTAATTGATATTTCAGTTCTAAAAAATTACATAAATTCAACTGTCATATCGTCTCCTTCTTAGTGTTACCCCTAAATGCTCATAAGATGTTCACCACTGATCTTGTAATGACATACTATCCAGTTCTGTCTCTTTGTAATACGCATTATCTTCTATTTACGCACATTAAGGGGCGGTTCTCACTGAGACGATACGACAAGCCAGACGTCACATTTCAACAAAGGTTGTGACATCCGTGTTGCCACAGTAGCGGTACGGCAAGCAATAAAATACAGCAGGCGGCAATAGCATCGCGTGTCGCTGCCAGCCTCGTCACGGACAACTTCCCAATACGTTACGTTTATACTCTAGAATGCAAAGGAGTGTGGCTCTAAAAAAAATTTCGGTGTGTTAGTTATGTTTGGTAGGCAGCATTTTTTGACCTAAAATCCACCAAACATAACTGGTCAGCGTGTACATTTTCTACTGTAAACGTTTCCTAATATGTGCTGTGTGCTATGATATAAGACTGTAACATGTAAAAATAGAACCTTTTTTAACGAAGTTTCCTGAGATTCGAATGAGAAAGACTGCACAGCGAAGAGCAGGTGCGTATCCCAATGGTTTCTAATTTTTTTAACGAAAAGTTAAAAGTTTTAGTGAGAAACTAACTACAGAGTCGGATGTAGCATTATTTCGTCTACACAAAATAATTTCTGTTTGAGGCATGTCAGACGACTTGAAATTTCTCTCCCCGGACATAGTAGGGTACTTTTGGGTGCGGCAACCAGTACTCCATATTGCTCCGGGTGATATAACAGAGAATCATATCCGTGCTGTATCGCTGTTGTCCCTGCGTGTACCCGTTAAGTCGCTTCAACTTTGTTTCTGCACGCTCCACCAATGCCGGTTGGTTCTGCGTCACATCGCGAATCGCATCCTACAATTACAACGACTATACCTCCCTGAGGAGAACAGCAATTTAAGTGAACAATGTGCTAGTGCTGCTGAAGTGTCGTGTGGCTAGGGCCTGCAATCGGGTAGACCGGTCGCCTGGTGCAAGTCTTTTGAGTTGACGCCACTTCGGCGACTTGCGAGTCGATGGGGATGATATAATGATGATGAAGACAACACAACACCCAGTCCCTGGGCGGAGAAAATCTCCGATCCAGGTGGGAATCGAACCCGGGCCCCTTTGCATAGCATTCGGCAGCGCTAACCACTTTTTTTCTGATCTCATTTTGTTCGTAATTGTTCGTTGGATATGTTCGGGGCGGACGTCCCATGACACCCGTTAAAGTTCATCGTTGATCCGTTCACTTAGATTTTTTATTACAGAGGGCAGCTGACCCTCTGACCGAACACGCTGAGCCACCGTGCCAGTTACCACTCAGCTATGGGGTTGGACGCTAGTGCTGCTGATCCCATGTGACAAGCCGTTACTGTTTACTGAGAACACGGAGATCCTTTACGCCTCCACAGGGCTCTATATATGTAACTTTTATTTCTGTAGGGCATTCATCACGTACTGATGTCTGTTAGACAAATAGTCATCGTGCCAATACACATATGCGCAGATACTCCATGTAGTCGTGTCTTAGTTACTAGTCAACAACGTGTTATAGGGTCGAACTTCTTCCGGAAATCTAAAACCAGAGACTCTGGTGTGTTACTTGCGTCTACAGTTAGCAAGATTACATGCACTGGAAGGAGAAAAAAAAAGCACGCTGTTTTTCACTCGCTTTGTTCTTCTTGAACCCTTACTGTTAGTTTGAGGGAAGTTCATTTTCTCCATAGAGGTCGTAACGTTTGAGCTTAGAAAATGATTTAGGATCCTGCAACAGAACGATCGCTGTGATATTCGACTGTAATTCTGTGCAAACGATCTTTCACCCTTTGCGTAAATACGAGTGACTTGCGTCACGATACCACTAAGCAGAAGCTCCATACCCACGATGTGACTACTGCACGTGGAACTGCTTTAGCCGTAAGGCAAACATGGCACAGTTTGCGACAGAATGTCAATCCTAAGGGCCCGGGTTCGATTCCCGGCTGGGTCGGAGATTTTCTCCACTCAGGGACTGGGTGTTGCGTTGTCCTAATCATTGTCATTTCATCCCCATCGTCGCGCAAGTCGCCGAAGTGGCGTCAAATCTAAAGACTTGGGCCCGCCGAAAGGTCTACCCGACGGGAGACCCTAGACACACGACATTTACATTTATTTACCATTATTTTCACGTATTGAAGGCATCTATAGTCAGGAGTAAACTAAACTTCCCGGCGGACGAACAGAAATGGGTTTCGCTACATAGCAGGTCACATACATCCCCAATTCCAGTCACACTTAGAAGAAAATCTCAAACTACTGTACGTCGAAATTTTAAGAAAAAATTACGTGTCAATGTATTGCGTACCTGACCTGCAGGTCACAATTCGAATCAGTCGACTCGTACAAACTCATGCTAAGTACCCTCTGTCATGCACTTCACAGCTATTTCCAGAGTACGTACATACGAATGTGTGACTCACTTGCTCTTGTGAAGATTCTGTTTCTGTCACTCACGCTCCACTAGTGTCCTCAAGTTGCTCTCCACAGGCATCAACAGGGTGACGGCAGTACTTTTCTAACCTCCCTGACCTGGAAAAGCCACAGGAGGTACTGAGCCGGACCCGATGTCCCTGTGTCAGATACGACTATGCTAAACAAGCGATTGCAGAGGCGGAAAATGACGGACGCAACGTCAGGCCTGACATGCGTCTGCAGAGGCGGAAATTACGGACGAAATGTCAGACCCTGAAGGGGCAGACTACGACTCTGCTTGGAAAATTTTGACATCTAGGATGCTGTGAGGAGGTGATGGACAGGAAAAAAAAATACACGGAGAGATTGAATCCCCACAAAACGTATCAGTAAAACCTCGTTTGCTGTTGAATAATAAGGGGTACTGGGAGAAGAAGTTAGGGCTAAAGCACGCCGCTTTCTTCTTACTTTAATATAATATTACAGAACGATAACCCACTTGTCTTTTAACATCTCTGTGACCGAATTTCGGTTCTCTGTTTAACGTTCACGCGTCGGTGAAAGAAAAAAGTATTTGACGGAACCATAACATGTGCATGTATAATGTAGAGAACAAAATACAACTCTGAATACAATATTGTAAATCAACAATAGAATGTTTGATACCAATAACATCAATAATAAAAAGCTTTCCTGGTGTTCTGCAAAATTTTTATTTGACCGGGAACCGACTTTCGGATTCTTTCGGTGTCGTCAGGTGGCAACAGTTTTGGCCGGTTCATGACCAACTGAACAATGTTTTGTATAACACTAGGAGAAAACTTCTAGACCGCGCGGTTAAAGGTGCCATATCACGGATTGCGCGGCCCCTCCCAACCGGAGGTTCGAGTCCTCCCTCGGGCATGGGTGTGTGTGTGTGATGTTCTTAGCAAAAGTTAGGTTCAGTTAGTTTAGGTACCACGTAAGTCTAGGGACCGATGACGTCAGCAGTTTGGTCCCTTAGGAACTCACACACATTTTAACATTTTAATAGTAATATTGAGGCACAATAGCATCTCAAATGACGTGCAAAGTACATCAGTATTCGATATGGTCACCTGAATTCCCTAAAACAAATATTCACGCACTCGAAAGATGAACAACTTTATTGGCATTCACTTGCCAACTGGCGCCATTCGATGTGGCTGACGAATTAATGGGACTATTTTCCTAGGCCCCTGGGAAATAGTGTGTCTTTGTTCACCTGCTATAATTTACGCCTTTCACATGACACACATTTTTTTGAAGCTTGGTGCAAGAGTATCTATAAATGTATGAAACGTTAACGAAGTCGTTAGTAAACAAAACACACATTAGTGTAGTGATGATAAATTCGCTTCGTTAGACGTGTTGAAGTTCAACAAAATAAGACACATCTAAAAGGGATAACCTGCTCCGTTTGCGGATAGCACTTCAGAAGGTGTAATTTCCGCAACTGTTAGTGGGAACTGGCCTGATAAGTGGTTCATAATACTCTGAACAGCAATCTGCACAAATTATGCCCCTCGAAGCTCCTCTTTTGTTTGAAGAATCATGAAATATTAGCTCAGCCCGTAATTTTGAACTCGGTTTAGAGAAAGCGTACATTGATATTTATTAACAAAGGACAAAATAAAAAAAACAAGCCTTTACTCACCGTATGTTAGCTAAAGTCTTCGATGTTGGCGCAAGACAAAATAAATCTGAACACTCTGCAATGTCCAACAGCAAACAGTATGCCACAGTCAAAGTTTTGACTAATAATTATTTCTTAGGTCACTCTCTTACAATTGCAAACTTCAGCGATATTCACAAACAGAACCAATGCACTGAAACGCACGCGCTGAGGGTAAATGTACACCGGTGTTTAAAGGCTGAGACACGGTTGCTCCCACCACAATTCTTTTCGTCCTTTCTTTTTCCCCCTCCAGCACTACCTGGCCATCACTCTCCCCCACCCTGCACTTCTCTCTCTCTCTCTCTCTCTCTCTCTCTCTCTCTCTCTCACACACACACACACACACACACCTTTCCTCCCAACATTTCACAGTCGGCTATCACTTGTTGCTGAGGTATGACTTGATCAATTTACCGTCCAACTGTTTATCCTCGTTTTATTTTCACGGGGGCTCGGATACCAGAAAAAACTGAATTGAATATCAGTAAAGCCACACTTAAACGTTAGCTGCAGTCCTCAATTTGACGCTTAGTTATGGAGGTCCAATAAGTTTTTCTTTAAAATATTTGGTTTTCGGTAGGTTCTCCTAGTTTGTCAGGGCTATACCGGAACTCTAAATCTCTTCTCAGTTTCTTGATTCGGCTGAAAGGAATGAATAGCAATACAATAACACGTCCTGTGTAGTTGTGTAGGGAATACAAACAGGCATAGATGACGAAACTTCATGGCAGATTAAAACTGTGTGCCGGACCGCCTTTCGCGAGCAAGTGCTCTGCCAACTGAGCTACTCAAACACGTTCCACGTTCACAGAAGGAGACGCGGTACTGGCAGAAGTGTAGCTGCTTGGACGGGTCGTTGAGTCGTGCTTCGGTAGCTCAGTCGGTGGAGCACCTGCAGTCGAATGGCAAAGGCCCCGAGTCAGGGTCTCGGTCTGGCACACAGTTTTAATCTGCCACGAAGTTTCATATCAGCGCACACTTCGCTGCAGAGAGCAAATTTCATTCTGGAGTCAGAGATAATGACAAAAAATACGAACCCAGTCGACAAACAGTCCTTTCTCCAATAGATTTCCTTAAAGCGATCGTTTTCTCGAATTAAAATGTAATAAAAACGACGTCGTGGTTGCCCTTTCATTTTCAAACTTTGCTGACGGTGTTTCTAAAGATTATTATTTTATGAAGGCCATTCTGTTAATTGTTATGAAACAACTTGATAGATACAATTTTTATGAAGTGTCGAAGACCAGTTGGTACATATGTGATATTTGCGAGCTACGAAATTTATAATAGTACAGTGCGAAAAAAAGCGTTACACAACATACTAAAAACCGATATTCGTCAACAGTATCTGGAAGCTGAAGGTCCCATCAGTCATTAAATCTGAAGGCTGACGCTGGTGGAGGAGAGGGAGAGAGGTTCAAATGGCTCTGAGCACTATGGGACTTAACATTTGTGGTCGTCAGTCCCCTAGAACTTAGAACTACTTAAACCTAACTAACCCAAGAACATCACACACATCCATGCCCGAGGCAGGATTCGAACCTGCGACCGTAGCGGTCACGCGGTTCCAGACTGAAGCACCTAGAACCGCACAGCCACACCGGCCGGCGAGGGAGAGGGAGGGGGAGAGGGAGAAGGGGAGATATGAGGAAGGGGGTTGCGGGGGGGGGGGGGGAGGGGGACAGAGAGCTAAACGGACGTGAGTGTTGGACTTGCAGCAGCTTCGGGGTCGCTGTCTCCTAGGTTTGGCCGTCGCCCTCTCCTGAAGGTGAGTCAGTCTCTATGCAAATATCGTATTTACTTGAGGCGACGGGGGCGCTGTGCCAATTACGCAGCCGCGCAAGACAACGGCAGCCTCTTTGCTTCAAGAGCTCGCTGGAAAGCCAACACTGACACAACCTCCACAACGTCCTACGCCTGGTGCGCCAGCGCCCGTCTGTCGAAGACCTAACCTTAAAAGTTAGCCCTGCTTGCGGGACACGCTGGCGAAAAGTGAACGTTGCGGCCATACACACATAAAACATTCTACACCCTCGGACCTGCAATGCTTCATACTCTATAGCATACTTGCTAAAATTTACTGCAACACTGTGAAAAAATCACTGGGAGAAACTAAAAACTGTGCTACAATCCATATCTGGTAAGGCCCTCCAGAGAAAATGAAAAAAAATTGGGATGTTACGCACGCTCGTGCTGACAAGGGATCAGTCAGGTAATCGGCTGGAGAACGGCAAATACTGAAGGTCCCCCGACTGAAATCCCAACGAGAACGTGTGGGAGGAGACTAATTGGGAGATACGTCGCGGAGACTTATTGCAAGACGCCCACATGCACCAACGACCATGCAGCGGCTGCCAACTCCACTTTTGGAGGAATGGAACGCCCCACCACAAGAGGTCTCACCAAATTTGTCGCCAGCGTGGGGGGCAGGTTGCAGAGCATGCACTGCCGCCCTTGGTGATCAGACACCCTATTAAGAACCATGTCACGTCTTTTGCAACGTACAGGGGCACATCAGAAATCGTGATAACTTCAATGTAATTATTGTCTTTGTAGAAAACTGTCTTTTCTGTTCGTGTCATTACGTATTTCTCTGAATTCCCTTCTGAAGTACTCTGCAGCAGTTCTGGTACAGGTTTCATAGAGCTATGTTACTCTGCCATGACACATCATGCGGAAGCTACCTTCGTGCTTAACTTCTGCACACCAGTGTACTTGTGCGTAACACCCGGTCGAAGCATAAGCCAAGGTATGCACAATCTGCAGAGTGGAAGAATGGCAGTAAGGAAGAAGGATAATGAAATGATCGTATAGTATTAGTGATCTGGAGACCCCGACTCGGGTAGTTCTGCTACTGCGTCATTTCACAGAGACGACCTGCATGCGATGATGATGAGATGAAATGATCATTATAATCCCAAAGACCTAGTCTTCTAGGTGATAAAATCCTCGACCCAGTAGGGAATCGAACCCCGGACCCCAGGACGTACAGGCGTAATCACTAACGATTAGATCGCAAACTGGCGACAGGAAAAAAAGAGGAGCTCCGTATTTATAATAAATGTAAAACGACTTCACGATCATAACACTTTCATTTTTCTATGCAGTTCGTAGATGTAGAAGAAAGAGAGAATTTCTCTCCACTCCCGTTAGACGTCAAGAGCAAACTTGGCAGCCGCCATGTTTGTGGCAGTACGTGGGCCTCGGCGCAAGGCTACGTTCCGAAAGAGGGCTGAGAGGCGGGCGACGCAGGGCCGTGGGGCGGCGGCGAGGGGCGCGTGGGCGGCGAGTGGGCCCTGCCCCAAACTGCAGACGCCGGCTGCCTGGCTGCCTGCCTGCCTGCTGACTCACGGGCCCGCTGGCTCCGGCAAGGACGGCGCGGCTCTCGCAAGGCCGTCTGTGCCGTTCTGCTCTGGTCGTTAACCTCGATATGCTGCTCACTTATGGAAACATCTCCCTCTCTCTCTGCCTAGCTCAAGATAACGACGTGCCTCCCCATAAGGCCGGCATCTGTCAACACAAGGTAGAGGAGACATATTCTTCACCGGTTTCCCCTCTACAATTTCACGAGCAGCTGACATCACACCGGATAAACGTAGAACGTGGCAAAATGACTCAAATTCTGGAACGCACCCTAGAATGTGCGACATAAATTCCATAACCGAAATGTAGAATTTTGTTTGCTCACACTTAGTTACTTATGGCAAGATTACGGCCTTCTGACCCATCTTTATATCTAGCTTCGTATTCTTAGAAATTTAACATTAATGTGTAGTACAAGAGTGTACATAATAATAATAACAATAATAATAATAATAATAACAAAAACTGAAAAGATTCCAAAAGAATGAAAAATAGCATTAATCCAACCGATACGTAAAAAGGGAGACAAGCAAAATGTCAACATTAACAGAGGCGTGTCACTTCTTCCAATGGCATACAAAATTTAATCAAAAATTCTCCTGGGCGGAATGATAGAAACTTTAGGCACAAGAATATCAGTGTGGTTTTCGAAAGGGAAGTTCCTGCACAGAACAAATTTTTGACTTAAAATCAATAACTCGCCACAGAATGTTAACCAGAAAACCTATAATAGTATCATTTAATGATTTCAAGAACGCCTTTGATTCGGTAGACAGAGAAACGGTGGATAAAATCTTAGGGAATTTCCTGTTAAAAGCAAGATTGGCGAACATCATTCATGAAATTCTAACAAACGCGATATCTAAAGTTAAATATAGGGGTGAAGTATCTCAGCCATTTGAAATAAAAACTGGTGTTAGACAAGGAGATGGTTTATTTATCACCTATCACCTTCACTGTTCAACTACGTTCTAGAAAAAAGAATCTAAAATTTGATGCTAAAAAAATCGCCAAATTGAATCAATAATCTTAGGAAGGCAAACAAATTAAGGTAAACTGTCTGGCTTTTGCTGACGAATTTGCAATACTTTCAGAAAAAGTTTATTCACATAAATCTGTTGGACGCAACAGCAGATAGAACGGGTCTCAAAATTTGAGACACACAAAAAAAAAGAAAATCATGACGCTACCCAGACTCCCCACGTCCGACTCTCTCCTGTCTCCACCAACTGCTGACCACAAGGGGACCCCGAGACTCACCACGCTAGTTATTTATCAGGACTTGGTACAGAATTTCCTTTAAAATGACCCTCAACAATTACACAGATTTCATTACCATGCAAAATATCAGAACAAGCATCTCTGATTCCTCTCCCACCTTCCATACCATTCCGACACGAAGATTATAGCAGATATCAGTAAAACATAGCGGTTTCGTCAGGCACTGTTTTAAAATTAATAAAACAATAAAAAAACAGGATTTGGAAAAACAATTTGACCAAAAGTGTAGGGCAGAAAAACAGCATCAAATGAAGGAATTTGAGTACAGGAACCACGGATCGCAGTTGAATATTTACGACGCTATGTCAGCCTGAAAACGGAGATCAGTTTGAATATTTACTACGACATACTTATGTTAGTTAAGTGGTGGCAAATCAGAGTACAAGAACATATTCATTTTTCATTTACTTTGACCTTCTTAGGACATACTGAAACATGGATTTGTGATTGCTTTCATCTCTAAAGAAATGCTGTAAGGTTAAGTCGGCAAAGTACGATACGCGTTTATATGGTGCTTTAAGTTTCTATTGTTATCATCGTGACGACTGATTATTCCAAACATTTCGTTTACCTTTACATTTTCTGTGAATAACACTTCACTGTGAGTAAAGACGTCCATATGTCAGATTTCAATTACATTCCTTTATCTACGAAGATATGCAACTGCGACCTGTAATTCCTATACACAAATTTACTTATTTGTGCTGCATTTCTGCACTACACTTTTGGTCAAATTGTTTTTTTTTTTTTTTTTTTTTTTGCACCCTGCATATATTCATGTAAATGGCTACACAATATCAATAACGTACACAAATTTCTAATTTCTCGTGATGGACGCAGTTCATAAGTAGCATACAATACATTTGAATTAAGACCGATTTACGCAATGGCGTTACATTATGGCGTGTTTCAATCTACCAACATATATACAAATAATAAAACTGCAAAGTCTGTACACTGCCAAAAACTGATTATGGGTGATGTAGGGAGTGTCACAGAATACAATAAAACTTTGTTTCTTTCAACATTCTAATTTCCAAAACTGCTAGACCAATGTTCATGGGTTTTACACTTCAGCGTACCTTGGGGCAACATAGGGGCGTTATTTCATCAAAATCGGATCACGGAAAAAAGATACATCTTCATTTATAGTTTTAGTTGTTTTACCTCAGTGACAGAAACATTTTCAGAAGTTTACATTGGGGACAGAATTAATCTCCGCAATCTTATCATTCTGAATACAAACTAACATTGAATTTACTTGGCCAGGATATACTGATTTAGCTTTGTGTATTAAAAACTTAACGAAACGCTTTGCTTATTTCCAGAAGGTTCATTTATATTTCGCTTCTTGGATAAGAAAATCGAATTTATTGAGTTTTGTTCGTGATTTGGGTGCCTTCTTACTACATTTTGGTTTCGTTTCGTGTATGAATAAAAATGCCTAGAAAATAATAGAATCTTTCTCAATGCATTAGAACAGCTAAAAAGACTGAGGTCTATGTGGTCTCAACCATCCAGTGAAGATCCCGAGGCAAGTTGCAGATTATTGTAGGTTATTTTCACTTGCAGCGATACTCGCGATCTTAGAGCGTGTCCTGTCCTGTATCCGGAGGCGGCTTCCCCCCCCCCTTTCCCCCCCCCCCCCCCTCTCTCTCTCTCTCTCTCTCTCTCTCTCTCTCTCTCTCTCTCTCTCTCTCTCTCTCAGACGCTGTTCGCCTATGCACTGGGGTCAGCTCAGTGGACGATCGAAGGGTTTATTCACATACACTACGAATAAAAAAAATAGTAACTCTTATCCATATACTTCACGTAAAGTCGTGACTTCTCAGTAAAACTATGCTGTTAAGAGTTCATACCATTATCCATGATTCTTTCAGAAATATAAAAGTTTACTTTGAAAGCATAATATCTTTTCTTGCAATACGAAACATAGTTAGTGCTTATAATTTACAATATGTGATCAAAAGTATCCGGACACCCCCAAAAACATACGTTTTTCATATTAGGTGCGTTGTGCTGCTACCTACTGCCAGGTACTCCATATCAGCGACCTCAATAGTCATTAGACATCGTGAGAAAGCAGAATGAGGCGCTCCGCGGAACTCACGGACTTCGAACGTGGTCCGGTGATTCGGTGTCACTTGTCTCATACGTCTGTACGCGAGATTTCCACACTCCTAAACATCCCTAGGTCCACTGTTTCCGATGTGATAGTGAAGTGGAAACGTGAAGCGACATGTACAGCACGAAAGCGTACAAGCCGACCTCGTTTGTTGACTGACAGAGACCGCCGGCAGTGTAAAAGGGTCGTAATGTGTAATAGGCAGACATTTATCCAAACCATCACACAGGAATTCCAAACTGTATCAGGAACCACTGCAAGTACTATGACAGTTATGCGGGAGGTGAAACTAGGATTTCATGGTCGAGCGGCTGCTCAAAAGCCACACATCACGCCGGTAAATGCCAAACGACGCCTCGCTTCATGTAATGAGCGTAAACGTTGGACGATTGGTGGAAAAACGTTGTGTGGAGTGACGAAACACGGTACACAATGTGACGAGTCGATGGCAGAGTGTGGGTATGGCGAATGCCCGGTAAACGTCATCTGCCAGCGTGTTTAGTGCTAACAGTAAAATTCGGAGGCGGTAGTGTAGGCTTGCACCCCTTTTTGTTTTGCGTGACACTATCACAGCACAGGCCTACACTGATGATTTAAGCACCTTCTTGCTTCCCACTGTTGAAGAGCAATTCGGAAATTGCGATAACATCTTTCAACACGATCGAGCACCTGTTCATAATGCACGGTCCTTGGCGGAGTGGTCACACGACAATAACATCCCTGTAATGGACTGGTCTACACAGATTCCTGACCTGAATCCTATGGAACACCTTTGGGATGTTTTGGAACGCCAAGTTCGTGCCAGGCTACACCGACCGACATCGATACCTCTCCTCAGTGCAGCACTCCGTGAAGAACGGGCTGCCATTCCCCAAGAAACCTTCCGGCACCTGACTGAACGTATGCCCCCGAGAGTGGAAGCTGTCATCAAGGCTACGGGTTGGCCAACACCATTTGAATTCCAGCATTACCGATGTAGGGCGCCACGAACTTTTAAGTCATTTTCAGCCCCGTGTCCAGATACTTTTGATCACATAGTGTACCTACTTTAATTTCATCTGAAGCTAGGGTTAAAATTTCAGCTTACAAAAATTGCTTATCTAGGATTTCATTTGAGTTTGGGCTACATTAACTTGCTGAGGCAAAAGATATTATTTCAAAATAACTATTTAATTAAGTTTTTTTGAAAAAGTGAAGAAATGTACTGAGGGCATGCGTAAGTTTGGATGTTTAATTTATTGGAAATTATGTCAAAGTAAGCGTGAGAAAATTTCGTGCAATCGTGAGGTATTTGTTACGCGCATATTTCCGGAGCGAAAGCTTTTGTATAAGAGCAGCCAGAATAAATTTTAGGAACCAGACATACTAATATTTTACTTCTAGGGGTAATTTTAAATTTGTTGGTTATTTAGATGTAGAGTTATTAATTTAGACTTTTTTTCGTCTTTATCTTCTGTAATCCTATTGACTGGGTTAGGAGTTACAGTTAGCATTTGAGAGCAGGAGTCCTTGGTGGCCGTTCATTTCATCAGCCAATGAAAATTAAGCATTTCCCGCGCTTAAAGCGTGGCATTGTACTAATAGCTAGCGAGTGGAGTCGCCGCTCGGTAGCCATCTTACACGCTAGTTCATAAGGAGCCGCTCTACACAAAATTCGAATAAGTTGTAGAAATTTTATCAGTTCTGTCAGTTATTTTACCGTAAAAGTGAAGCGACTTGAAGTTTGTGATCATTTGTCGAAATTTTGGATTTTTCGTGTTGAGTAGTTTGAAAGTTACTTGCCTGTGAAATTTCTGGTCCGTTACGAACTACGGGTGGCGTATTACGTACATTCCGTAGCTGAGGGTCAGCATTGCTTAATGCGACGCGAGGCGCCAGGATTCTATTCCGGGCCGTATCGGAGATTTTCTCCGTTCGGGAGCTGTTTGTTGTGCTGTCTACATTATCATTTCAACATCATCGACACGCAAGTCGCCAAGTGGCGTCATATAAAAAGACTTGTACCAGTAGTAGTAACTCGAGAATCGCTATGGGTGAGTAACTGTTTAGATTGTGGAATATTTTCATCTTGAATGTATAATTCTAGTTGCTCTGCGTGAGTAAAATTGGAGCAAAACAGTATGAAAGTGAACTTGTATTGATAATAGTTTCCGGCACTACTAGTGGATAGCAATTGATTTTGTCTGAGGGTTAATAAATCAATATTGACTGAACTTTCTTATGTAATTAAACAGAGTTCCGAACGCTAGGTTTTTTCTTACGAACTTTCAGACTCTGTCACCGAGCTGAGCTGTGCAGCCTCTGTTTTGTGGGTATTAGTAGGCGTTTCTTCAACGCTGCTTTTCAGCAAGTGAATTAGCATTTATTCTTACAGAGTGAAGGGTATGGGCCTCAGGAAGCCTATCGAGCTAGGTGAAGTGAATTTTCTAGAGCGAAATTAAAACATAGACCTTTTTGGCCGAACTTTTATCTGAAGTAGCTCAAAAGATGCGGTGAAGGCTATCCTCCCACACTTGGCCAACACTGTCAAGCGTTAGTGCTCAAAATAACTTCCAAGTGTACCAGACAAACTGCGAACTTACTCTGAGTGTTGTACGGCAGAAGCTGTCGAAATCGTTCTGCAATCTCATTGTAAGCTTAATGTAGATACATGCGCAACTACACATGAAGGGCTTATTTCAATAGTGGTACAAGTCCATTTTTGTTTATATTGAGATACAGAGTCCTAAAGTTAAATGAGCGCTGAAAAATCTGCAGTTGAGATACCAGATATATCCAAGCACATGGCTTCATGCTAAAGATGAACCTTTCTTTCTGTTTGTTCGGCTCATTAATTTCAGAAGCATTATAGACAGGAAAGTGGAGGTAATGGACTTGTACCACTATTGAAATAAGCCCTTCACATGTAGGGAGAGCGGAAGTAGAGGAAATATTAAACTGCTCATTCAGGCAAGGGGAAAAAGTAATGTTACTTCTGTTGCGTAAGTACTCATATTGTTTTGGCTATAATCCAGCGAACATCTAGAGCAAAAAGAAACTTTTAATTCCGGAATTTACCAAGAAAGCTAGGATGACGTACAGTTGCAGTCAGTAACACGTACGTGAGATTCCTGTGGTAGCCTACTGGAAGAAGTCGTACAACTCGTAATTCTGATCCACTGTCGGATCAAACTATGCGGTCAGCAGACTTGCAGCTGATTTATGACAGCGTGAAAGCAACACGCCCCTTTCGAGGTTCCATCATTAGTAGCTTCATCAATGTCACAAATACAGACAGTCCCTCACATGCAGTTCTAACAGTCATCTGATGCTAACAGCTCTTCGTATCAAGTTGCACGGTTTAAAGCAAGCAGTGAGGACTGGAGCTTTCCTTAACCTCTCCTCGCAGCCGAGGCGTTGTCGTCAGACAGCAGGCTGCGCTGGCCGGGAACATAAACATTAGGGACACATGTGGTGGCTGGGTCATTGCTCCCACAATTCAAGTACAGCCTCGCAACGCCTGTACTACTATTCTCCGGGTTTGAGTGTTTAAATTTCTGTCGTGTATCTCAGACACAACAGAGAAGCTGCAAAGGATTTAGTAGGAGCTAGACCGCGCAAGAAGGGCTCTGTGCCAAACAAAGAACTGTTTGCTCATTGTTTGGGTCTGTACTCAGGACGAAATGGCAAAGCAGCAGCTGTTAGACAGCCGGCTTGAAAGTGATACAGTTGGCGGAATACCAAGTAACTGTCACACCAAGTGTTGAGATGGGAACAGAAGCTAACTGCCAAAATATTGATAGATAGCAAGAACAAGTCAGAAAGACCTTTGATCACCGCTGTGTTGGTTTCAGGTCGCTCACAGCGTAACTGCGAACGCTCTTACTGAACACGTCCCTCACGCACACATAACTCCGAGGAGAGCAGTTCTCTCCATGGCACAAACAGAAGTTGAACTATCCAGGCACGACTCACTACGCACCCTCACAATTTTATTGCCATCAGTACATCCCTTCCAACTTCCAAACTTCACCGCTACCTATGGGATTATTACCAGAATAAAGTTCGGAAGGTAGGGAAGGGGTAGATTATTGGTAGAAGTAGTGAGATAGGGCCACGATTCGCACCTGGATAAACATTCGACAGGAACACTATGTAAGAGGCGATTTCCGGCAAACAGTTTACTCAGGCAGTATTACTTGTAATTTCTTCCTGCCGCAACGCTCCTACATCTACATCTACATCTACATGATTACTCTGCAATTCACATTTAAGTGCTTGGCAGAGGGTTCATCGAACCACAATCATACTATCTCCCTACCATTCCACTCCTGAACAGCGCGCGGGAAAAACGAACACCTAAACCTTTCTGTTCGAGCTCTGATTTCTCTTGTTTTATTTTGATGATCATTCCTACCTATTTAGGTTGGGCTCAACAAAATATTTTCTCATTCGGAAGAGAAAGTTGGTGACTGAAATTTCGGAAATAGATTTCGCCGCGACGAAAAAGTCTTTGCTTTAATGACTTCCATCCCAACTCGCGTATCATATCCGCCACTCTCTCTCCCCTATTGCGTGATAATACAAAACGAGCTGCCCTTTTTTGCACCCTTTCGATGTCCTCCGTCAATCCCACCTGGTAAGGATCCCCCACAGCGCAGCAATATTCTAACAGAGGACGAACGAGTGTAGTGTAAGCTGTCTCTTTAGTGGACTTGTTGCATCTTCTAAGTGTCCTGCCAATGAAACGCAACCTTTGGCTCGCCTTCACCACAATATTATCTATGTGGTCTTTCCAACTGAAGTTGTTCATAATTTTTACACCCAGGTGCTTAGTTGAATTGACAGCCTTGAGAATTGTACTATTTATCGAGTAATCGAATTCCAACGGACTTCTGTTGGAACTTCTATGCAGCTATGAGCTGTTATGTAAAGACCAGACAGCTCAGCGGAGACTGTATTACGGGCTGTAGGCTGCAAATGAACACTGTATCAGCCACAGGAGTTACGGAATCAGGAACAAGCGGGGCATTAACGAAAGCGGACCGAGCACATGGGTCGACTACCTACGGATGAACTCACTTTTACCAGCAATAATCTGATGTGAAAGTAACTATATAAAGGACAGTCTGTACGTATTGTCTGCATACAATGTCAGATAAATATTCCCGTTAGTTACGTCTATAATCGTTGGCAATAGGTTGCTTACAAATATGGCAGAAACCACCCTTATGGAATAAAAAATAATAATATTTTAAGGGTAACTGTAACAACGCACCGAACAATTGAGGCGCCGAGTTGCCAATAGGCGTCTAAATAAGACCGAAACTTTGCTGTCTTTCAGTGGATCCTTCTTCGAAGCTATAGGAGAGATAAAGAAATAAGCGCGCGCATTCGCGCCCCCGTACACACACACACACACACACACACACACACACACACACACACCTCTGCGGTTAAATTATTCTAGACCAATGTAGCCGTACATGTGTGTGTGTGTGTGTGTGTGTGTGTGCGCGGGAGATGGTGGGGGGCGGGGGGGAGGGGGCGGCGTGATACATGATATAAACACGAACATAGGTCGCATGCTGTGCTGAAAGGCTGAAGCAATAGCCCCCAATTGTTCAAATTTTGACAGTTCACTTTTTTTAAACGTCAGCTGCACGGCACAATGTATACAGTAGCCCACTTCTGCATGGTTTCTCACCCATATATCAGTCATAGAAAGAGGTTTCCTCATTTAATTATGCTGGACGAAAATTTATAATTTTAGTCTTACAATCACCGGAACCATTTATGACTTACAGTCATCTTAGGATTAGTGTTACGAGGCTTGTTACGCTGCAATCTGACGATGGATGTAGAAACATGTAATATCGGAAAAATAAAGTGAGTGACTGTAGGCCATTATAATAAATGAACATAACAAATGAACAGTCATAACAAATGAACAATTACGTCATATTCGTGGTGAACAGTCATCTCTGTGTAAATGACGATCCTGGCATCTCACTGGAAAACGGAAGAAGACGGCAACATAAATGTTTCAAGGAAATTACTAGCAAACACTAACACTCGCGACTAACTGTTTGTAAATATGCTGATGCTGTAAACTCCGTGCATTGTTATTCTAGATGGTAGTACAACAGTCATCACTTTCTCATGTGACGATCAGTGGAGTCTCTCCGAACTTGCCGTTAAAAGTAACACGGAGGGTCCAGGTCGTCCATTAATTGCAATCAACAACAATCACCCGGCCGCCGAGGCGCAAAGCGGTGGTACTGAATGCGTAGTTGGCAGCACTGCGCACGTCTCCACCGCAACGCAGCGCACAACAGCCCACCTCACGTGTGACGCACGTGTGCTGCAGGCACGCCTATCCTCCTCGTAATGCTTTTGCGGCTGAAAAATGGGCCCGCCGAGACTGACACGCTTGCTGTTTACACTGTCTGGGGTTACCAGGATTTTACGAGACCGCTTAGCACACAGCGAAAATTTTACTAAACAAATTTAACAGTAAGTGCCTGCAACTTACAATTGTTGTCCGGAATTTAGTTCTGTTGTGTGGCTCGAATTCAGTTTTGTGGAGTGGCTCGTGCGATGAAATGATTATTAACAGCAGCTTCCAGTGGCCATCTCTAAATGCTAAGCAGGATATGTGACCAAACACAAATGATAACCGTGATTCGAAAAGGAGTACACTGATGACAAGATCTCATGGCTATAATCTCTGTGTTCCTCTGGCTTGGGTGAGGTTTGTCAGTTGAATACTTGTATGAAATGGATGGTTAATAAGTTTGGTAATATGTAGTCTTGTGTTTCGTTTCTGCGAATTAGTAAAGAAATTAAGAGAGTCGCTTAACGCGATTTCGGCACATCGCGTTATTGCTCTCGAAAAATACCATGAGTGGCCACCAATTTCGCGTCACCATACGAAAGCATTCTACACCAACAACAATAAGGACAACGATGACAATGGAGACGCTTTTTAATTTTGAAATTTGACACCGTAGTACCATAAGGCTATCAAGAACAATATTTTGTGTTCTACACTTCCCATTCTTTCTAAAACTCTATTCTCAAATCCGTCTTCGACCCCTAGAATTACAGCCAGTTACCTCGAGGCAACAGGACACTACTGATTTCACGACTTCAAATGGCTCTGAGCACTATGGGACTTAACATCTGAGGTCATCAGCCCCCTAGAACTTAGAACTACTTAAACCTAACTAATCGAAGGGCATCACACACATCCATGCCCGAGGCAGGATTCGAACCTGCGACCGTAGCGGTCGCGCCGTTCCAGACTGAAGCGCCTAGAACCGCTCGGCCAGAACGGCTGGCTTCAAGACTTCAGCTACAGCGTATGTAACACGTACGTGCTCGCAACTAATATAGTGCTGGCACGTACCTAAACGTCCCACTTCTCAAAAATTACAGCTCGATGTGGCTCGGTGTCAAAAGAACAATTTCAAGCCACGGGAAGATTGCCTGATTTATATGTGAATGCATAGATTTATATGTGAATGCAAAGGGACGAAATCTTAACACACGGCCCAACAAAGTTATGCGCTGCCACGAAATTCACAGAGATTGGCTGAGAAGTCGTCTAAATGAAGAATACACTTTCCTACGGTTGAATAATATCTTTTTCACTCAGATAGCGGAGCAAGATCTGTTACGTCTATAACAGTTCTCATAAAAGCTGATACAGCGAATCACGGTTTTCTGACTTACGTGCAAACGTTTCGCTTGTATTGGATTGGATGAGAATATGAGTAATGAGTAACTGAAATGGAAAACACGAGCGTAATGGCTTGGTAGTCTTAATTGCCTCTGCATTTAATGTGGTAGGTATTTTACAAAACGTCGTAAACTTAGGGAAGCATACTGGTCAACGAGCGCAACAGCTGCCTACGACATACGAAGATTGTTCAGAATACCACCCGAGCTGCTCACGCCCCCACTCGATAGCATCCGTCACACAGGTCTTCAAAATTATATGAGGAGAGCTCAGTGTCCTCAAGTCCGCCAAGAATCACGAAAACAACTGTGTCCATTATGGAGCTGTGACAAAGGGGCATGTCTTGCTGAAAGTGCCCATGATCTACCAACCAGTTCCCAAACAGTTGGCTACTGAAGCACGACAGCCGGCCGAAGTGGCCGTGTGGTTAAAGGCGCTGCAGTCTGGAGCCGCAAGACCGCTACGGTCGCAGGTTCGAATCCTGCCTCGGGCATGGATGTTTGTGACGTCCTTATGTTAGTTAGGTTTAACTAGTTCTAAGTTCTAGGGGACTAATGACCTCAGCAGTTGAGTCCCATTGTGCTCAGAGCCATTTGAACCATTTGAAGCACGACAGGGCGCCTGACAGGGTTTCCATTTCACTAAACTCATTATATTCTGATGTAATGTATCAACGAATACCACAATGTACCATCATTTGCTGTCCACATATTTTCCTATGCTATGGGTGTCGAATGCAGCATTGCACCATGGTGATGTATGTGTCGTTCAAAATGGTTCAAATGGCTCTAAGCACTATGGGACTTAACATCTGAGGTCCCCTCGACTAAGAACTACTTAAACCTAACTAACCTAAGGACATCACACACATCCATGGCCGAGGCAAGATTCGAACCTGCGACCGTAGTAGCAGCGCGGGTCCGGACTGAAGCGCCTAGAGCCGCTCGGTCACAACGGCCGGCTATGTGTCGTGTGGTGCTGTTTTTGGTAATAGTTTCTGCAAACTATGATGGAAATTAAGTTCTGGAGTGGGTAGCAAGCTATGCACAGCTTGAAACTTCCTGGCAGATTAAAACTCTGTGCCGGACCGAGACTCGAACTCGGGACCTTTGCCTTTCGCGGGCAAGTGCTCTACCAACTGAGCTACCCAAGCACGACTCACGCCCCATCCTCCTTTCTTTCAGGAGTGCTAGTTCTGCCAGGTTCGCAGGAGAGCTTCTGTTAAGTTTGGAAGGTAGGAGACGAGGTACTGGTAGAAGTAAAGCTGTGAGGACGGGGCGTGAGTCGTGCTTGGGTAGCTAAGTTGGTAGAGCACTTGCCCGCGAAATGCAAAGGTCCAGAGTTCGAGTCTCGGTCCGGTACACAGTTTTAATTTGCCTGGTAGTTTCATATCAGCGCACACTCCGCTGCAGAGTGAAAATATCATTCAGGAATGCACAGCTTATCTTCTGAGATACATTATCTGATCGAAAGTATCCGGACACCTATCAGTGGGAACATCTATACTCTGTTAGCCACATTACGGTACGTGGCGAAGTGCAGTTTGTGTACTACAGTCAATTACTCTGTTCCTGTTCAAGCCGCGTATGGTTCGCCCGAAGAACGAATGCTGGTAAGACTCCATGTGGACTCAAATCTTTCTGGTTTTATTTTCTTGGTCGTTTCATGGTATGTACGTAGGAGAAAACTATAAACTCGTCTTTGTTGACTCTTCTGGGAACGTACGCTCTCGGAATTTGAACAACAGCTCACGCCGTGATGCAGAACGTCCATATTGCAGAGTCTGCCACTAGAGTTGGCTGACCATCTGAATGGCGCTTTGGCTCTTACTAAATGAACTTGTAACGAAATGTGCTGCTCTTCTTTGGATTTTGTCTATTTCCTGTATCGTTCCTATCAGGTACGCATCCCAGACTGACGAGCAACATTCAAGTATTGGTCGAACGCCTTTATGGCAGCTTGAGCTCTACTCGAGACACTTTCAGTGGTGTGTTTAAATGTCTATGTAGCAATGGCGGTCATTCTTTCTCAAGAACCGAAACCAGAGATGGTAGTGAAGTTGGATGCTGGGTTCTGACAAAATCTACGTTCATCACAAACGTGTTCCTTTGGGTTCTGGTTGGGGATATGGGCAGGGCAGTCCACTTCAGGAATGTTATTGTGCACAGATCATTGCCTCAGAGACGCTGCTTTATGACTAGATCCATTGCCATCCTGACACAAATCATCATCGTCTCCGAAGTGTTCCTCTACCGTGCGTAGAACCCAGTGTTGCAAAATGTGTTCATATCCTCCCACTACAGAAGTGTGTGGCTTATGAGGAAATGCTCGACCACTGTGCGGCATCCTATTTAACTCCCTACCCTAAGTCAATGTGCAAACTGGACTGCTGGTAGCATTTCGGAGCGAACGAGTGATACCTTCCGCTGACTTCGTATGATTTTTTGCAACAGCCCTCCACAATGATCAACGGCTCCTGTCCGTCGGTACGTCAAATCTACCTGGTCCTGGTTTACCGGCGGTTGTTTCTGCGGTTTTCCAATTCACAAGCACATCTTCAACAGTCGACTAGGGCAGCTTTAGGAAGGCTGAAACGTCCCCGACGGGTTTGTGACTTAGGTGACATCCAGTGACTAGTCCATGTTCAGTCCACGTTCGACGTTACGGAAACTGCCTGACAGACCCATTCTGCTCTTTCCATAGTGAGATTTTTCACTCTGCAGTGGAGTGTGCGCTGATATGAAACTTCCTGGCAGATTAAAACTGTGTGGCGGGCCGAGACTCGAACTCGGGACCTTTGCCTTTCGCGGGCAAGTGCTCTACCAACTGAGCTACCCAAGCGCAACTCACGGCCCGTCCTCACAGCATTAGTTCTGCCAGTACGGCGTCCCCTACTTTCCAAACTTTACAGAATCTCTCCTGCTGTGAGAACGGGGCGTGAGTCATGCTTGGGTAGCTCACTTGGTAGAGCACTTGCCCGCGAAAGACATAGGTCCCAAGTTCGAGTCTCGGTCCGAGCACATAGTTCTAATCCGCCAGGAAGTTTCATTCTGCTGTTACTACTTCTCTACTGACAACACAATACTCGCAGTCTTCTTTTGTATTGGGAGCCCGCCTCTCGTGATGTGTAGCGGTCAATTCCTTAGTACATAGTGGTGTCTGGATACTTTTTATCAGATAGTGTACTTTTTCCCTCATTTTCAAAAAAATGTTCAAATGTGTGTGAAATCTTATGGGACTTAACTGCTAAGGTCATCAGCCCCTAAGCTTACACACTACTTAACCTTAATTATCTTAAGGACAAACACACACCCATGCCCGAGGGAGGACTCGAACCTCCGCCGGGACCAGCCGCACAGTCCATGACTGCAGCGCCTTCAGACCGCTCGGCTAATCCGGCGCGGCCCTCATTTTCTTTGGTCTGATTAATCTAACCGAAATTATAGTCCATAACTGCTGCAATACATACAGTCTTTACCACGACACAGAAAACCAAAATTAAAATCATAAAGTACCCTAACAGTACGATGTGTGTCTAAAGTACTTACGACACGAAACAGTTGTCATCCCCAGGAGACATCGCGTTACTTCCCTGTAACACTGGCTCTGCGCATGATAATGAGCTCAGTTCGGCGAGGAAGCCAGTAGCAAAGTTTCTCCAGGTCAGGCGTAAACAGCTGATGTCACTCATTGATGAGTTGATCCCGCAGAGCTACAAAATTACAGGGCTGTTGATTGCGACGTTTCACCCGGTGTTCCAAATAGTCCCACGTTCTCTGCGATGAAAATCATATTATTTAGCGATGCAGTAGAAGTATGTTAGGTGCCTGAATATTCGTCAATCCCGGAACTTAAGCGTGCAACCCTGTGAACAAGGCAGTCACCATCTTGGAATACAGGGATATCTACAGCACACACACTACTGCCCATTTTAAATTGCTGCACCAAGAAGAAATGCAGATGATAAACGGGTATTCATTGGACAGATATATTATGCTAGAACTGACACGTGATTACATTTTCACGCAATTTGGGTGCATAGATCCTGAGAAATCACTACCCAGAACAAGTACCTCTGGCCGTAATAAAGGCCTTGATACGCCTGGGCATTGAGTCAAACAGAGCTTCGATGGCGTGTACAGGTACAGCTGCCCATGCAGCTTCAACACGATACCATAGTTCATCAAGAGTAGTGACTGGCGTATTGCGACGAGCCAGTTGCTCGGCCACCATTGACCAGACGTTTTCAGTTGGTGGGAGATCTGGAGAATGTGCTAGCCGGGGCAGCAGTCGAACATTTTCCGTATCCAGAAAGGCCCGTACAGGACCTGCAACATGCAGTCGTGCATGATTTACCTTGTGGCCGTATGTCTACTAGGGCACAAGTACGTTGCGTAAGGTATGATGGTTGGCTCTGAGCACTATGCGACTTAACTTCTGAGGTCATCAGTCGCCTAGAACTTAGAACTAATTAAACCTAACTAACCTAAGGACATCACACACAGCCATGCCCGAGGCAGGATTCGAACCTGCGACCGTAGCGGTCACGCGGTTCCAGACTGAAGCGCCTTTAACCGCACGGCCACACCGGCCGGCGCGTAAGGTATGACAGGAGTACAAATGTAATAAGAATACGCCATGACAACCGCTGTAGCTATCATTAATATCAAGTTATCGAATCCCCCTTAACAATGGAGTCTATAATCATAAATGGATTAATTAAATCTTACCATAACAAGGCCTGTGCAAAGGTTCAAAAACATTAGTCGTTCAGCTACGTGGCCCCTCTCTTGCAACTCAGGAATGGGCTTCACTCGCGTGGAACGGAGCGAGAAATTCCCGTGACGCTCTGCGGAGACTGTAAATAGCGGGAGCAGCGTCCAACCAGGGCCGTTCCCGGTATTGCTATGCGGGGATAGTGAACCGCAGCTCCAGAAATACACGGCATGCATGCCGCGGCTCTCTGACTCAGCATTCGTCCAGATCGCACGAAGCGTATATTTGAACTGTAGATACACTTTTATTCCGAGGAATTCCACGTCCATACCGTTTCCAATGAGTCGCAGAGTATTGAGGAAAATGTAACGTCACTGGCGTGAGCGCAGAAATAGAGTCTCAGGCACAGTTGAACAATAAATCACTGGAAGACAATCAGAGGGGCAGATCAATCTCAGAGCAGTAAAATTTTGAATAGTTTTCACTATTAGTGCCAGTGAAAAAATTAAACAATATAGAGCACGCCACGGCTGCGTTTCTCCGCTTCAACTTCCGACAAAACAAAACCAATCATTGGCGTCCTAGTCACTTTACTGAAGTTATTCAAAAAATTGGGAAATATTATGGATAAACTGCTCATATAGAGAAAAGTGCTGAATGTTTACGACAAGACTTCGTTTTTGTCTACAGTGTTTTCGAAAAGCAGCAGCAGCTCCGCGAAATTACTACATAGAGGGAATTAAAGACACTTTTAGATGGTGACACTGCAGATTTCTTGCGATCATACTGATAAAAAAATACCAGCTCACTTTTTCCCATACTGTTACTTTCCTCTTCATCGTCTCACATGGCCGCTATGAGGTTCCTGTGCTCGTAGAACACGCATTGTAGTGTTCACTGTCGCAATCTTTTTCTATTTTCGGACAATTTGGAATAGGCAATTTTTGACACGGTCTCTTTTTATAATTCATTTTCATGTCCACAAAAGATTGATTTCGGACAGGTGCATTCGTTAATAATACAGGAACAATACAATGATTTTCTCGTCAGTGGTATTTGAGATGGCATAATGGCACACAGGAGTTGTACGCCCGAACACCTCCTTCGGAGGAAGTAATAGGAAGTGAAGAGCAAGTAGACGAAGATGACAAGGGAGATGACATTCAGCAAGAATAATTTGACAGAGCTCTAAAAGAACTACGGAACAACAAAGCAACGGGTATTGGTGACATCCCTGCAGAACTAATAAAGGATGCTGGTGACAGCATGAAAATGATGCTGCTTAAACTTTTTAGCCCCATCTATAACACAGGAGAGACACCGACAGAATTCCAGAAACGTATCATTGTTCCTATACCAAAGAAGGCAGCAGCTACAAAATGCGAATAGTAGCGAACTCTAAGCCTAATATCACATGCATCAAAAATTCTCATAAAAACAGTTCTGAAGAGAATTGAAGAGAAGGTGGAGGATATGCTGAGTGAAGATCAGTTTGGCTTCAGAAGGGGATTGGGAACAAGAGAGGCGATTCTGGCACTGAGACACGTTATCGAAAAGCAATTACAGAAAAATAAACCAACTTACATTGCCTTTGTAGACATGGAAAAGGCATTTGATAACGTTATCTGGCAAGAGATGTTCACAGTGCTGAGGAAAAGTGGAATAAAGTACAAAGACATCCGTGTGATACTCAGCTTCTATAAGAATGAGGTGGCAGTGGTTAGGAACTGTCACCATGAACAAGAAGCAAATATTAGAAAAGGGGTAAGGCAAGGATGTGCTCTCTCTCCTCTTATATTCAATGCTTACATCCAGGAAGCTATAGACCAAGTTCGAGAAACTACTGAGGTGGGGATCAAAATTAATGGGCAGAAGATAGACATGCTACGTTATGCAGATGATATTGCTATAGTCACGGAGACAAAAGAAGATCTAGAGGAAGTCCTCAGAACAATGGAAAAATTCTATGCAATCAGCATGGAATGAGAATAAACAAGAAAAAGACTAAAGTGATGGTATGCAGTACAGGAGCAGAATATGAACCTCTGAGAATGAGAATTGGAAGAGAGGGACTGGAAGTGATAGAGGAATTTACTTACCTGGGAAGCAAAATCACAAGAGATGGTAGAAGCCGGAAAGCAATTGTGACCAGAATACAAAATGCCAAAATCGCATTTAATCAGAGAAGGAACTTACTCACCAGCAACAACATCAGTCTGAAAATAAGGAAACGTATCATGAAAGGTTCCGTTTGGAGTGTGGCCCTATACGGATGTGAAATTTGGACAACTGGAAGTGAAGAGAGAAGACGGCTAGAGGCCCTGGAGATGTGGTGCTATAGAAGTATGATGAAGATCAGCTGGAGATACAAAGTAACAAATGAAGAGGTGCTTAGAAGAGTACAGGAAACCAAATCTCTGTGGAGGAACATCCAAACAAGAAGAGACAAACTTGTAGGGCACTTTCTACGACACAACACCATTGGAACAATAGTAGGAGGAGCTACTGAGGGAAGGAATCGGCGGGGGCGACCAAGGATATCATACATGCAACAGATCATGAATGACGTTGGATGTAAGACATACGTGGAAATGAAGAGGAATGGCGCTCTGTTGCAAACCAACCTCAGGGTTGAACACTGAAAGAAGAAGAAATGGCACACAGTCGACTACATTGGAAAATTGTTTCAACGCCTCATTCGACAGACAATTGCAACAATGGCTTCGACCACAATTTCACAGAACATTGTGGAGAGGTTACCGTTGCTCAAACTACATTCTCATCACTTCTCACACGCAAATTACGCGAATGAAGAATTTTATCCACTGCTTAGCTTCTAACCAGTTATTGTGGACCCAACGCTACCTCATTACTAGTGTAGGGGTCACTGATAAGGGTACTGCTATTTAGTGTTAACGGTAAAGCCATCATTAACACGAAGATTGATTTGAGGGCATCAGTTCCATATTAAGGCGGCCACCCATCTAACTGCAGACTTGACAAGCATTCTTGTTCAAGCACTTTGTGCCAGCGTGACTGACTGTCAGTACGATAATTCTGCGACAGCATGCGGACTGTTCAAGCTGATACATCGATCTACAATCACGCAAAGTTGTGCAAGCATGCCAAAGTACATTTGCTTAAACGTATATGCGTACGCCAATCTCTGTCGTGGTATCATTGCAACCAACATGTACGACAATCTCTGTAGTGGTCTCATTGCAAGCGACATGAAGTAAATTACTCGCAAATGCTGGAAACGTTTGTCAGAGTATACGAAAGTTATGCTTGTTTCAACAGCTTAGAATCGAATGCCTGTCACGGTACGGTAAAGAGGGTAGTATATGTTACACTTCTAACACAATACAAAGCAGTTGACACTGTCGTAGATTAAAAATGTAACTTCTTGCACCATCAGCCACAGGAGGCGGCATTTTAAAGTGTTTATTATTCCTGGACAGAAAATGATAAAGCATACATGTCAACATTGTCGTATTATAGAAGTAGATTCGTATTAGAAGAAGTCTTCACTGCCTCTCCAGCGTGCGAGAAATCGCAGTATTGCTGTCAGTCTTTAGTGTGGTGGTGTAGCCATTCTCGTGACTGTATCCTGCTCGATAACCGAAAATGGTCGGAGTATTCAGTGTTTCAAATATGGAAAGGCACGTCTCGGATTTGCTGTCGGATCACATTACACGCGACTTGTAGCAGTGACAACAGCGGCTACTGCGGCATGAAGATGTCGGACAGCTAGACCGATGACATATAGTGGGATTAGCACAATATGAGCCGACGGCGAACGCGAGTTGATTATTTGCAACAGCTCTGTCAGGAATGCCTGAAAAGTCACATCAGTTTCAAATATGTTTCTCTATTTACCTTGATGTAATTGTTAAACTAATGAAGTGGATATACCTTGAACTCGCATTTAAGTTAATATGAGAACACATTTGACGTTTCATTAACCAAACTTTACCTAAAATCAGGCCAACGGCCTTGTCGCGTTGAGTACACCGTTTCCAGTCGTATCACCGAAGTTAAGCAACGCCAGACGTGGCCAGTACTTGGATGGGTAATCGCCCGGGTACGTCAGGCCCTATTGGAGGATGGGTGGTGGCATTTAGCTGCTGATCACCGGACATTGCGCCAGCGTCCTGGAATAAAATCTAAAACCCTCCGCAACGTCTAACGTAGGACACGTGACACCGTTGGTGTGTCGCATGGGAACGTTAAGCTGTTCGGCTCCTTTCGTGCTTTCCAAGAGGTATAGGCTATGTGCCGGCAAGGAGTTTCACCCTCGCCCTTCTATCACCACCACCACCACCACCACCACCACCACCACACAACACAAACATGACACCATACTTTACACGCGCCCATTGCAGTCATCTACACGTTTCAGATACATGTAACAGAGAAATGTCACATTTCGCAAAGGAAACGTATCAGTGTGCGCGAAGTATACGAAAAACCTTTCCAATTAGGCGGCTGAACGTGACGCTAGGGGTTTCCCAGCCTATCGTGCAATACGGCTTTACCTTACTTTACCTTTACTGACTCCCGCCACATAGGTTCTCGCATTAGGAGGAATTCAGGGCCACCACTGTATGCAGCCGCTACCACATGGTCAAACTAGATCTGTTTGGTGTACTGCCTGCCGGTATGGCGACCTTGGAGAACGACAAGTTCCGTTTGGCTGTCGACACTGAAGACTCCTCACAACATCGTAGAACCTCGCAAATCTGTCGATTTCCTGATCAACAAATGGTTCAAATGGCTCTGAGCACTATGGGACTTAACTTCTGAGGTCATCAGTCCGCTAGGACTTAGGACTACTTAAACCTAACTAACCTAAGGACATCACACACGTCCATGCCCGAGGCAGGATTCGAACCGGCGACCGTAGCGGTCGCGCAGCTCCAGACTGTAGCGCCTAGAACCGCTCGGCCACTCCAGTCGGCTCCTGATCAACATTTGGCATGTACCGCTCACGGCGGCCTATCCAAACACGAACACAGTCACCACCTTGCATCAGAGGAAATCTGGACTAGTCTGTGCATAATACGTTTCGCCAGTGACGAAGGTGTCAGTTGACATTGAAATGCAGAATTGAAGGCGAGCTGCAAGATGACGTGTCAAGAAGGGTACTCGGCTAGAATACCTGGGTCGTAAGGCCCTTTCTCATCACTTGTTCATAACACTCTGATGGGATACAGCGGCTCCAATGGCCTTTCTAGAATAATCTTGCAGTTTCTGGCTGAATGTTTACGACAGCGCAAGGCAGAGATGGCCAGATATCGGGCTTCACGTGGGGCTGTAATGCGTCGGCGACTTTTTTTTAACTCGCCTTGTGTACTGATGCCTCCCTGTAGCGTTTCCACAACCTAAGGATGCCACAAAGAGAGGCACTAGCACATGCAACAACACGACCGAGAATCCATCCTCTTTTGAATCAGACAAATCGCCCTTGCAACTTACACTGTATTAAGATGTCGCATGTGCTTGGTCGAACACAGCGCTTACAACTGCCATCTGCGTGCCTCACTAGAAAACACTGGGACACCGGTATTCACTTCCTTCAGGGGGATCTCATGACAACAAAGCGTAACACAGCCAATAGATGACGAGTGCTTTTAATTGTTGCCCACACTCTAAGCTATGCAATAAAACCACAAGTTCCCCCTGTATCAAAACAGATTTAACACACCGGATGTTGATACACCTGTTCCCCTAATTCTTTTGAACAGTGCATAAAATGCTAGAGAGACGGCGAAGCATGTGTTATTCAGCTAATGCGATGAACTGGGATGTTAAATAATGGTTGTCAGGAAGGGCAATAACGGAGCGTCGCCGACCCTCGGATGAAAGCAACCCCGGCGCAGACAGGCCCGGGTCCCCCCAGTGCAGGCGCCGCGCTGTCGATAACCGCAGCCTCCTCCTCCTCCCCCCGGCGAGCCTGCGGCAGTCGCCTCGCAGCGCCGTGGTGGCATCCTGGCTATTGCGGCTCCGTGTGACTCACAGCGAGCGGCATCTGCAAGTGCGACTCCCCTGCACGCCAAATAACACGCCTCTGCCTTGTGGAACATTGCTTCCCACCCACAAGGCGGCCACCCTCAAACAAGCCGGCTTTAATAACCACCACACCATCTTTCATATCGCTCCCCCCAGCACAAACTCTTCGTGTCATAAGTCATCAGTGCGAAAGGAAATCTGCTTTCCCTTCCAACTGATGATCAAAAGACGGAAACGAAAACTTACCTCCCGAAAGCAATTATTTTGTTTCAGAAGGACATGTACAGTGTCCAGCAGGAGGTGTTACGTATTGGAGTCCGCCATAACTCAAGTGGTGTGGGAACTAGTGCATGCGTAATGGCTGATATTACATTCGTTATTAGTCGCCACTTCAGTAGCCATGGAGTCTCGGTCAATTGAACAAGGCGTCACTGTTTACGACATCATTATAGCAACCGGTCATTCGGTAGCGCAGACGCAGTGAAGCTTTCACAGTCAGTTCAATGTTGGACGAAACGGTGTTGTCCCATATTGCCCAGCAATAACAAATTGGTTCAGCAACTGCAGAACGAGAGGAACTGTGAGACCTGGAACAGTTTGGGGAGGTGTTCGGACAGTTATACAGCAGAAACCATCGAGAAAGCTCGACAAGCGGTGGAGGCCAATCCTCGGCGTTCAGCGGTACGACATTCTCGCTCTTTGCCCCTTTCAGGCAGTACATTTCCCTGCGTTTCGCACTTTGACCTCCACTGTCATCCTTTTAATATCATGCTTTTGTTATGTCCATCCTTTAAGTAGGACGTCTCTGGGATGAGGGCCGTTTACTATCTTGACAAAAAATACAAACACCTACAGCTGTCCTTATGATTTTATTTTATTTTGTCGCTACCAGTTTCGACGCTTCATTGCGTCAATTCCAGGCTGTTTTGATGCGGTACAGGTGGATACGATCCCCATGTGTAACCTATCAGTTGTCAGCCTTACTGGATTCGCAGATAATCTGAAACTCACGCGTCAGCACTCCAACCGTCAACTATCAAATGTATAAAAATTGAAATTGAGTTGACAGTTGATGGTTGGAGTGCTAACATGTGAGTTTCAGATTATCCGCTAATACAGTAAGGCTGGCAACTGATGGGTTATTCATGGGGATCGTATCCACCTGTACCGCATCAAAACAGCCTGAAGATGACGCAATGAAGCGTCGAAACTGGTAGCGACAAAATAAAATAAAATCGTAAAGACGGCTATAGGTGTTCGTATTTTTTGTCAAGATTTTAATATCATGATGATTCAGCAACTGAAGGAAAATATTTAGGGCGGCATAATTTTGCAGGATGGATGCTGGAAACCTTCGAAAATCTCAGTATTTTGATAACGCGTGACGAGGCTTATTTTCACCTATAGGGCGCTGTGAGCAAACAAAATTGCCGTTTCCAGAACGAGATTTTCACTCTGCGGCGGAGTGTGCGCTGATATGAAACTGGTTTGCCCGCGAAAGGCAAAGGCCCCGAGTTCGAGTCTCGGTCCGGCACACAGTTTTAATCTGTCATGAAGTTTCATATCAGCGAACACTCCGCTGCAGAGTGAAAATCTCCTTCTGGAAACATCCCATAGGCTGTGGCTAAGCCATGTCTCCGCAATATCCTTGCTTCCAGGAGTACTAGTTCTGCAAGGTTCGCAGAAGAGCTTCTGTGAAATTTGGAAGGTAGGAGACGAGGTACTGACAGAAGTAAAGCTGCGAGGACGGGGCGTGGGTCGCGCTTGGGTAGCTCAGTTGGTAGAGCACTTGCCCGCGAAAGGCAAAGGTCCCGAGTTCGAGTCTCTGTCTGGCACGTAGTTTTAATCTGCCAGGAAGTTTCATATCAGCGAACACTCCGCTGCAGAGTGTAAATCTCATTCTGGATTTGCATACCTGTAACCTTGAAGACACTATTTGATAAGTGATAACTGTTACTTCGGTCTTCATTATGCCGGCTTTCATTACAGTGCGTACACAAATGTTACTGTTACAGGTTATCTTTACCTGTGAAATTAATGGCTTTCATTACAAAGGGATGACTACTGCTGGGAAATACTCTGGTTATAATGAGCATTCGGGAATGTAACATCTACAGCATTTTTCTGGAGCGCTCCTCAATTCCGAATCCGCAGAGGTCTGTAGAACTTGACACAGTTGTGTTTTCTGTACCAAGACTGACAGGCTATAGGATCAAATAATACCTACAAAGATTGTGCACATCATTTGTAATAATGTTTTTCCAAGTCGCCCTATTACAATATAAAACCACTCTTGCTGTCTCGCTATAAGTAAGATTCTCGCGCTTCAATCAGCAGGCAGGTGCCATCTGTGAGTGGCTTCTACAACTACTTGTACTCAGATTGATAAACTGTTGCGTGTCTTTCAATTTTAACTAGAGTTTCAGACTGATCAGTCATGTTTTATTTCAAAGTTTGTCATAATGTACACGGTAAAATATGCATAAACTGAAAGGTAATATTGTAAAATTTCTGTTAACATCTGCTATGACAGATTTCACTTAGGACAAGTTGGCTTAAACAGTGTCACTCTTGCTATACCCGTTATTTATTTAAAGCGATTCTAATTGCGGAATTCCGACACGGACATGTGCAGAACCATATCCAAGCACTTGGAGGGTCGTACAAACAGCTGTCTACATTCTCATTCCGAAAAATGTGAACATTAACCCAGTATTAAATTTATATTGGCATTCACAGGTGCTCATTATAGCCTTGTTGCTCTGTACCCAATTTTCGTTTGACGCAACACATATGTTTTCTCAAGGTGGAGGTGCAACAAACAAGAACACAACTATTTTGTTTACAGTGGACGAAATTGGTATGCTTTAGGTTTGAAGCGTGGACTATAGCGTGAAATGTGTTCCAGGTGTCATTCCTCCGCTAATGGAACACATTTGCAATTGTGTACTCTGCGTCAACTAATTTTCGTCTTACACCACCATAATCTTACGAAACATTCGTTAAAGGCTACTGCTCCCGACAAATGGTCATTTCGCCTTCTCGGAGCCACTTTGCAGCAGCAAGGTTGTGTGCACGTCTTCCGTACCAAAAATAAGTCACGACTAGCCTTACACTCCTGCCTGCTTCAGTAAAAAGAGAACGAGTTGACGAATATGAAGCGACGGCAGCGCCACAATTCTCAGACTCGTACTCGCGGAACTACAGCGGGAACGAAGGAAACCCGTTAGGACTGATGTAACAGCGGCGCCTTGATTTGCGTAGTATGCAACCCACAACATTTAACGCGCACTCGCTGCGTTTCTGATCTCTACTGCCCGGACTCATCGCTATATATGCATGCGGCGAAGCACGCTTAGCGTTGCTTGCTTACAATTGCAAGCTGAAGAAATACAAGCAAACATTATTCCACAACGTCTCTGCAGTATTTCTGCTTCTGCTGCAAAGACACAGCTCTGTACGTTAGTTTCTTTCTCTAGTGTTTCCGACGAGAACATCTGTCAGCCTTCATTTCCCGGATGCCGTTCGCAGCGCTACTGGAGTAAAAAAACACCAGTCACCCGAAAAGCTCGCAGCGGCTCCGTAACTGTTCCCTAGGCCGCGAAATACGAGCTGCGCGCCGTCCTCCTGCCAGCACGAGGTATAGTGAAGTACAGTACGTCTGTCGACAGCGCCGGTGCCTCTGTTCCCAGCCTCTACACGATCGTACCATCGTCGCTTGTTAACTCACGAGTCAGTCTCTCTCTCTCTCTCTCTCTCTCTCTCTCTCTCTCTCTCTCTCTCTCTCACACACACACACACACACACACACACACACACACACACACACACACAAGTAAGTTCAACAAAAGTACTTCACACACGGAACTTGTCACTAGCGCATCCATAGAGGTCACAGCACTGTTCTGTTTTAGCAAATACATGTCAATAAACAGTATTTAATCACTAAAGCTTAACACTAAGTAACCATATTTAACAATATTTCTTTGCAAACTGTTACTTTCATATTAGCAGTCTGCACACTTCTCCATCCGTAATGGCAAAATATCCTGTGGAAACTGAAACCATTGGGCAAGATACCAATTAGTATCAATACGTTCATGATACAAGTAAAGATAATTTTACTTAAAATTTACGACCAAATAGCTTGTCTCACTGTCTCTCAATCCTTGCGCTCTCTTATTTGGATAAGACTTTTATGTTGTTATTATTATTTGTGTTGGCAATTACAGGGCACTGGAAATTCCCGTTACAAACTTCTAGGACTTGTAAAGGGGAGTGAATATATAATACGTTTCCGTTCTAAGCCGGTTTCAATTTAGATATTTAACTCACCCACTTCTGCTTGAGGAATTGAATTAGGCGTGACGCACTACAGTTATTAGGTAACAATTCGAAAGGAAACGTAACGAGACATCCACTTATCACTTAAGCACGTTTGTTTGTATTAACACTTAAACATTATGCGTTCACATTATTCCAAAACAAAAAAGAACCCACCATACTGTACGTACGGAACAGCACTGACGCATTACAACAGTGGCTCGATGTGGCGAACATCAACATTGCACCTACAAAGGTCTAGCCTATTGCATACCAGGACAAGCAGCTCTAAGACTTTTCTCTTTCCTTCAGCAGATATGGACACGTTACACATGTGAGTTGTAACAGTCGTAGAACGGATACGGTACGTTTCCGGACGTGGATTCCTATTCGAAATATCATGTACTCACTCCCCTCTGCGAGTCCTAGAAGTTTGTAACGGGAATGTTCGAACTTTCTATATCACACAAACTGAGAATTGTTTCTAATAGTTTTTGGTAAGTGTAGTTCCTGGTCTCATGAGAGCGAGAGCTAGGAGACCCTAATCTGGCGAGGGGAAATCAGATAATGAACAAAAAATAAATACATAATTTAAAAAGCTTCGTAATGAAATACGATGGTCTCATTAGGTCTATAGAGATAACCGGACAACTGATTTATAATTTTCTGTAAAGAGTAAGTCGCAATGCTGAATACAAGGGAATTCAATGAAATACATCTCGAATTAGTGAAATCTATTTGTCTAATGACAAACTGATTCACTATAGTTGGCGACAATCTGCTGTTTTCATCTGTGGATCAATCCGCTATTTTGATCTGTGAAACACGTGTCAGAATACCGTGCGAAACTAGTTCATTTTCGGTTTCGATACATTTTACCATTCCACAGTCACATATACCTTAAGAGCATCACACAAACCAGTCATAGACCGCGATACGAGACTTTAGCAGGCAACCATATGGTGACTGTCTGTAGTTGGAATTTCTATGTTAAAATCTGTGTTTAAAAATTTAAAATAAATTCTGTCTGAGTTGTCTGCGCTTATGTTAAAAGTCAGTCTGTTGTACGCAAGTTGTTTTTCAATATGTCTGCCAATAACAAATTAGATATGCAGATGTGTGTGGACATTGTAGTACATGAGCCAGCTGCATATCAAGGTTTGTGCCGAGCACGAACACACACACGAACACACACACACACACGAACACACACACACACACACACACACACACACACACACACACACACACACACACACACACACACACACACCAAAGATGTAAATCAATTGTCTGATTCAGGGTTTTCAGATGTCAGGAGTGTACGGAACTGTGATTGACTGTAACCGCAACTCTTTGGGCGTAAACAGCATGCATTATTGTTGTACACACTCTCAAACTCCAAACACATTGACTGGGATTTGGCGGATGACAACTGGAACAGTGTGTTAATGAGAACATTTTTTCCTCACTGTTGTCTAATGAACGGTAACTCACTGTAACAGTCCTCCGTTCAAATATTTCCGCTACTTTGTGCCCCGTCAATAAATATTTCATTAGATTCCTTTGTAATTTTAGTAAATAGTCTAAGTGCTGTTTATTCCCAACAGCGAATTAATGGCAATCACCTGAATTTATCTAGAGTGTTAGAGCTATCAGCGTATATATAATTTGCTGAAAGTGTTCTAGTAATTTTCTAGGTACGACTATTTCTTGAACAGAATGTAGCGCTTGCAACAGCACCGTTACCCATTATTGAAAAGCAGTCTTGTGTTGATATTCTTACTCAAACTTTCCTGCAATCCAGTGGGAAATTTCAACGAGTACTCTGTACAAGCAGAAAACAGCAGACTTGCGCTACAGCTCCAAGCACCCTAGCACTGAGTGTACGCCCGACGCCCTCGCGCGAGATGTAATCAGCTTTTAATTGCGTTAACTCCTCGAGCATTACTTCATCAGATGTGCGTGCGTGTCTTACCAACCCAACAAAACTGGTGAGCTTTCACCAGACGTTTCTGTATGGTATGAATCAGAAGGCCAGCCAGCAACAACGCAAATTTTTTATTAACCAAACGGAAGCCATAATGATGACAAAGACAGAATTAATACTCTCGTTACTTAAGAGTACTGATCTAATCAGCACGACCGGTAATCTTGGCTGATTTTAAGCCAGTGTAATTTTGTCTGTCGTCACATACATTGCATCGTAAGTGATGCCCGTCAACAAGTAGACGTGGAGCTCTCAATGACGACAAATGCCGCACTCATAAAACTGAAGGCACCCTTCTTAATATTGAAAAGCTCTGAATTTAAGACCAACTGCAGAACTAGTGGCCAATTCTTTATAACTCGGTGCCAAAGTGGAAAAAGGAAACTGGACGCATTCCACTCTGCATTCTGAAATACCAAAACTTTGCTCCTTCAAAGCTACGTTGAGTAAAACGAAAAATCTTCCTTCTGGAAGTATTTACAGGTGTAAATTCGTATCCCCTCATTCATAACCACGATGTATGGTACGTAATGTCCTCAGAAGCTAGAGCTGGAGACCACATTCTAATGGTACTACTTCTGAAGTGCGCAGTTTCTTATGAACTCGTTGAGCAGAAGGCATTATTATTATTATTATTATTATTGTTGATACGTGTAGTCCTTTGCAACCTAGGACTCCAGGATGTTAAGCAAAATGAAAGGCCCGAGGTCACAGTTAAAAGCTGAATTTTGTTAGCAAGCAGAGTTAGGGCCGTATTACACTGTAAAAGATCTTTGACAAACATCTTTGTCAAAGATTTTGTCAAACTTCTTTTACCAAAATGCTTCACTGGAGGTATTACAGTATCACAAAATTTTTCTTTATAGTCCTTCGGGAATGGATACCGAACAGCAAATCGTCTGTAAAACTGCATTTAATGTAATGTTAGTTGCGAGTCCAGCGTTTGAAAAGTGGCGAGGGCACTGCTTGAAGGGAAAGTGAAACGGACAAAATCGTGCACGAAACGGTGGATAGCGAGAAGAGAAGCTCCAAGTGCTCAACAGATTTTGCTTCGTGAGCTACAGTGCGAGGATTTACAGAATGATGATAATCATTTGAGTATGGCCGAACAAGCATTTTATTTTGTCCTTGCGAAAGTAGCCTCTCATATTTGCAAAGGAGATACTCATTTAAGAAATACCATTTCTTGATTTCATCCATGATTTAAATATGTCATTATTTAAATAATGAACCACTGCACTAGTTACGTATTTCTTCACACCGAACACGACGCGTTTCGTTGTATTTATTCTCATTATCAAGAGCAAATATTTACATAGGTATTTTATGTGACGTTTGTGTGTGTGTTGTTATGACTCTCTTGCCCTGCAGTTATCTTTTTATGATTTACTGCAATCGGAAAGGTTTCTTTTGTCCGATTTTCCGAAAAATCATTATAATGCCTATCTCATTGTTTGCACTTGATAATAGAATAAATTTTCGAAGCGAATCGTTCTAAGCACGAAAAAAGACTTAACTGGTGCAGTGTTTCATTATTTAAATCATGAACGCCACTTCTAGTAAAGATCGTCTCATGATTAGGCTAAAATATTTAGCAACAGGTGAAAGCTGTTCCAGCTTGCAGTATTGTAGTCGGCTCCCACTAGGTACCATTTAAAGTACTCGTATTATTCCAGGCGCATATGGACCAATATGTAAATTACTTAAGGAGAAATTTGTGAAGTTTAGGTTAGGTAATTTAGAGTAGGAATAAATACATTTATTTCACTTACGTATTCTTTACTGACAATATTTGGCTTCTTACATCTCCATAGACTCCGGTAAGTGGGATTAACATCTTCCTCACGTCATCCACAGTGCAGCCACCTCGCGTGCAGCTGATGGCGGCAGCTATTTCTTTGCAAGATTATAACCGCTTCGATGTCATTTTATAGGTTAAAGGCACTAAAGCAAGGGAAGTGTTATCTATAATATGGCTCACTCTATAACTTTTATCAAAGGCCTTTGATGAGAGACATCTTTAATAAAAGAACAGTGGTAAAGATCTGACAAATGGCTTTGGTAAAATATCTTTCACAGTGTTATACGGCCCTCACCATAGTAATTACGGAATTAATTGGAGAATGTTATTTTTCTGAAAGTCTAAACTGATGAAAATTACTGAATAATACTTACAATTAACAATAAAAAGGTACGGTACGTCTGCTGTAGGCTTCAGGTAGCACACATACGTACAGCAGCCCGAGCAATAAAAAAAGTAAATACGTAAACTAACGGGTTGTGAGAAAACCAGCTTCCGATTACAACTGGTCTGTATGTTAAACATTTAAGGCATCTGTTGAGGGCGTGAAAAGGGCAGGCACAAAAAAGCTCACGTGAAGCGGCAATGCTGAAAGAACAGGAGCAATTTTTCCTCACACGTACCGCAATTTTTAGCGTCGTACGGTGTTAAAGAACAGGTGGCTTGCCAGATAAGCGAAGGACTGACAAACCTTGTGGTCACCTCACTCGAGATGAAACCTACTAAGTTTTAGCTGCTAGAGCGTTGTGCAATAAGCTGAGTCTCCACAATATTGCTGAACTATGTGGGATCAACACCAAACGGAGTAACAGGGTATGATGAACGTGTAGAAAGAATGGCAGCACGAATGGTCACAGATTTGTTTGACGTGTGAGAGGGCATGTATTCCGTGAATGCCTCTCCTAAGTATCGCTTCTGTAGTGACTGCAAAGTTAAAATTATATACTAATTGCAGCGCGCACTAAGGTTTCCAAGGAGTCAATCTTCCCTCGCCCCAAGCGCGAATGGAAAGGGAAGAAACCTTAGTGCTACAGAGTGGAGACACCTCTGTGTCAAGTCAGGTTAGCTGTTGGGAACCTGTGAAGCGTCAACGACGCTAGTAAAACACCATTAGAGTTCAATCATTTATGCACAATGTCTACAAGTGCTCGTTCTTTCGCGCCAGCCTCGGCCGCTGCTCAGTCAGCTGTGTGCTAGATTCTAGCAAACATCCGTCTAGTCAGCTCAGCGTTTGCGCGCCGAGGAGAAGATGTCAGAGACCCTGGGACTGCGGCGGACTTACCAGCAAGAAGACGCCCAGCACGAAGTGGCTCTCACGCTGACTGTTGGAGTGTACTCTGTCCCAATCAGAATTCTACAATGACTTTTGATGATCCATCTGCGATGTACCTTGTGTCGATAGTTGTGTGGTCAGTTGATCTCCTCCCTACACCTGGTAGGCGTCAGCATGCAAAGGCTCCTGAGCGTTGAACAGAAACGTGGACACAAAGAGGCCCTGGTGTTGACTTCCGAGTCAAAGTACAGAACTGGCATCACTCTGCAATGCGGTGCTGTCGTAAGAGAATCAATTTCCCTATCAGCAGACGGTAGCAGCAAGCAGCATGAAGCTCATCACCTGAGGGCCATCACCTTGAGTACATCTTCAGCTAGTGCATAGACTGTGCAGGTGCATCTAGGACATGGATTCACTACAGTATCGTAATCATGGAATCGAGTGCTATTACTGTGAAAGCTATCGATCACAAAAATCAGATCGTGACAAGAGCTAGAGTATTTAAAGGGAGCTTGCATGAGGCTATGACGCAAGGCTCTGTTCATAATGACCGCATGTGTCCTCCTCATTCTGCTACATTCATTCGACAGGCTGTGAACTGCTATGGCAGTCCCTTTCTATTTGCTCTTGTGAAAGACATAGAGTTTCTTGCAATATGTCTTACGAGCTAGCGAATGTGCTTGTCTCGCTTCCTTTGGTTTTCCGTCGCAGCTTCCTTTCTGCTGAATGCGTAGCTTCACTCGGCAGACAAAGTAGACTACCTGACTCGATTGCGACACAAAGGCTCGCTTCCTGCTCCGCCTCTGTCTCTGGCACGACATGAGTTTGCCCGATTTAATAGTTTTTTTTCTAGTGTCTTCCCCTTACTATTCTGTGCCGTAACAATACGTGGTACAAAGGGAAGTACCTCGCGCCGTGCATGTGGCAGTGGTGTGCAGAGAGTTGGTGTCCACGCCAGGTATGCACAGCGCGGAGACGGCGTGGCGGGAGCTGGCTAGGCACGCGACGACCCCGGCAGCGGTTAATTGGCGTGCAAGCAGCGCCGCGGCAGTCGGCGACAAACAGCGCCGCAGAATGAATGCCTCCCTCACACGAGACGCGGCCGCACGCTGCCACTTTCCACTTCGGAGATTAAAGCCGAGTGCCGGCCGCGGACGCTTTCATGTTTATAAGTCTTCCGCGGTGCAATAAGCACTCACGTGAAAACCTGCCCGTGCTGACACACTGAGTGGAACGCGGTGCTGAGAGTTACGACAGCCTTCCCGCCTAACCACTTACATTTCAGCCGCTCGAGCCGTTTACAGGACCGTTTAGACAAAAGTCAACGAGCAGATGCCTCACTCTGGGATACCTACCATTCCTTCGCTGTGATTTAACGTTCCGCGTACAGGAGCACAGGCTGAGTCCTGACAGTGTGCTCCTTCGGCACACACGTCACGTACATTACGTCATGACCGTACAAAATGTTAATAGTTTCGATTACCATTAGATAAGAAAATGTTAATAATTTTAATTACATGTTAGATCGTAACTAGAAGCGGACACAGGCTTTCAGGAGCATGGAACAGGATCACATAACGAGTCCCACGACAACCGAAAGGCGTTTGCTTCTCAGCGGCTGACCAAACACACTAGTAACGTTTATTGTTGACGGTTCGGGTCGAGGTCACAGGAGTCAGTGGTAACCTTCCGGTGCACGTAATAAGGGAATTTCTTGTGGGAATTGTCCGCAGCTCGTGGTCTAGTAGCTACCGTTGCTGCCTCTGGATACCGGGATTCCGGGTTCGATTCCCGGCCGGGTTGGGGATTTTCTCTGCCCAGGGACTAGGTGTTTGTGTTTCATCATTCGTGGCATTGGCTAGATTGGACAGTGAATAATATTGGACTGCGAAAAAATTGGGACTTTGTACGGGCGCTGATGACGGCGCAGTTGAGCGCCCCACAAACCAAACGTCATCATAATCTAGTGGAAATTAGAATGATAGTCAAACATTAAGTCGAGGAAAGCTTCCTAGGGAATATACCCGAGAGATACTGCAGTGGAATGTGTGTACCCACAATCTATGTACACTCATGCTCATAAATTAAGCATAATGCTGATACATGGTGAAACAACGCTCTGGTGGACGGTTTGCGGGTTTAAATCACCTCGGGGTATGATCATTCGATGCATCTGACCTGCCGTCGTCGCACGGTAGCGCTGGCAGCAGTCTTCATATGCAGAGGTGTGTTGGTGCATGTCAGAGTACGGTGCAGCGAGTAAGCGTGCAGACGTTTTCAAACGTGCTAATGGTGACTGTGTGTTGAAAATGGCTCAAAGAACACATATTGATGACGTAATGAGGATAGAATACTAGGGCTGGTCAAACACAGCAGGCCGTAGCACGGGCCCTCCGTGTGCCACAGAGTGTGATCTCACGATTATGGCAACGATTCCAGCAGACAGGAAACTTGTCCAGGCGCTACAGTACGGGACGTCCACAGTGTACAACACCAGAAGAAGACCGATATCTCGCCATCAGTGCCCGTAGACGGCCACGGAGTACTGCAAGTAGACTTGCTCGGGACCTTACCGCAGCCACTGGAACAGTTGTCTCCAGACACACAGTCTACATACGACTGAACATACATGATTTTTTCGCCCAGAGACCTGAAAGGCGCATTCCACTATTCCCTGGTCACAGGAGAGCCCTTAAAGCCTTGTGTCAGAAACACAGTACATGGTCACTGGAACAGTGGCCCCAGGTTACGTTCACGGACGAGTCCAGGTATAGTCTGAACAGTGATTCTCGCCGGGTTTTCATCTCCAGAAACCAGATACCAACCCCTTAATGTCCTTGAAAGGGACCTGTATGGAGGTCGTTCTTTGACGGTGTGGGGTGGGATTATGATTGGTGCAAGTACACCCCTGCATGTCTTTCAGAGAGGAACTGTAACAGGTCAGGTGTATGGGGACGTCATTTTGCACCAGTATGTCCGTCTTTTCAGGGTTGCAGTGGGTCCCACCTTCCTCCTGATGGATGATAACGCACGGCCCCATCGAGCTGCCATCGTGGAGGAGTACCTTGAAACAGAAGATATCAGGCGAATGGAATGGCCTGCCTATTCTCCAGACCTAAACCCCATCGCGCACGTCTGGGATGCTCTTGGTCGACGTATAGCTGCACGTCTTCAAACCCCTACGACACTTCAGGAGCTGCGACAGGCACTGGTGCAAGTATGGGAGGCTATACCCTAGCAGCTGCTGGACCACCTGATCCAGAGTATGCCAACCCGTTGTGCGGCCTGTGTACGTGTGCATTGTGATCATATCCCATATTGATGTCGGGGTACATGCACAGTAAACAGTGGCGTTTTGTTGCACGTGTGTTTCGGGACGGTTTTCTCAACTTATCACCAATACCGTGGACTTACAGACCTGTGTCGTGTGTGTTCCCTATGTGCCTCTGCTATTAGCGCCAGTTTTGTGTAGTGCCATATTGTGTGGCACCACATTCTGCGATTATCCTTAATTTATGAGCTTGGGTGTAGAACGGAATACAGGCTCAGAGACGAGCAGATTAAAAGAGACTGTGCGAGTAATCCGAGCAGGCGGAGTGCCGTGGCGCTACTCAGCGGCACGTAGTGGAGCAATAGACGCTTCAGATCCGAGAAGACAGACTCTGGGGGACACAAGACAACTGCAAGGTTCGAGTCATGGTGGTGGGAAAAATTTTCACTGCCAGCATTTGGCCGACAAGGGGAGGAGAGGCGGTGACGTAAAATTCCTCACCACAAGACTTTGCGACAATGTCCTGGTTTAAACACCAAAGCTCTCCGTAACGTCTCATGAAATGAGGGCATATGACACTGTTGACAGTGAAAACGTCCGAAGGACCGGGACGTCAAACTCTGCGGCCGCTTGGTGCTACTCACGACACGACTACGTGCCGGCACCGAGTTTCACTCTGCCCCTTCTCTCAACAGCATACAACGCAAATATTACACTCCACTCCAAACACTGTAATGCAGCATGTTGGAGAAGAACAAAAAGAAGCTACTAAACCCTTATTGTCCTTAACGCCCTCATTGCACCGCGCAGATAAAAGCGATGTCAAACGAAAAAACAATCTGGTGTAGGAAAACTGAGCCGGGACGCTGCAATTACTATTGCAGTGACCAGCGTCAAGACAGTGGTCTCACATTTCCCAGGAGTCGAGTCTAACCCATCTCCGGTCACTCACATTTAAGTTTCCAGCAGGTTCCCTATGTGGCTTAAGCAATACATGAAATAGTTTCTTTGAAAAGAGCTCAGCTTTTTTCCCCTTATTTTTGTTCACTCCCATGTTATGCTCCAGGACGTTAAATTTCCTTGTTCTTTCTTGCTTAGTCCCTGAAAAGAGTATCTCTAAAAATGGGAAATTTGTTTATATTGCTTATACATTTCAAGTGTTAGGTATTTTTTTTACTGAAGGTATGTTGCTGGAGTGTACCCTTGTACGGAAGTGAAAAGTAGACGATAGACAGGCCATGTAAGATACTAGAATCTTTCGAAATATAATAATACAGCGCAATGCCGAAGATGTACAGAACAGAACAGGGAAAAAAATAAATTTATGGTTCAGCTTGACTAAATCAAGGGATCGGTTGATAGGAAAATCCTGGAGAAAAAAGAATCAACAATTTCGTAGTGAAGCCAAGACTGTGAGTGTAAGTGTGTGACACACACACACACACACACACACACACACACACACACTCAGAGAGAGAGAGAGAGAGAGAGAGAGAGAGAGAGAGAGTGTGTGTGTGTGTGTGTGTGTGTGTGTGTGTGTGTGTGTGTGTGTGTAAGGGTGGTGGGGTTGATTTGTTGAGGGAGACCAGGAGACCAAGACTTCTGACACCAAGCGAGATCAAATGATATAAGTTGCAGCAGTTTTTCGGAGATGAAGAGGTTTGCGCAGGATAGAGTAGCTTGAAGAGCTGCACCAAACAAGTTTTCGGACTGAAGACAATAACACCGCTTACTGCAGCTTCCTCATATTCGGTTTATTCTTTAAGCGATCATCTCCCATCACGGCAAAAACTCTCCTTCGCTTAAGAAACATCTAATAAATGTAGCTATTTTCTTCTGTGCTATTCCAGTTAAAAATCAACTGAACAAAAGTGACCCACTCGCTATTTACCAGACAGAATAACGACAGTTCCTAGAGAGAAATCTGTGGTTTTAGGAATAAGTTCAGGTGTTTTAAAACGAGCTGCGCAGCCCTCAAAACTAGTTTCATTGAAAATGAGACATGTAGGTACACACGGAGGAATAGCGCTTGTGGAACAGGCAGTTCTGGCCAGACACATCAGTGACATAACTGTTACGTGTTCTTTGGGCAGTTCCTCGTGCTGTGATAGGACATAACGAGACGCCTGAAGGTAACAGATTTGCCTATCATCGCGTTGTGTGGTCACGTATGAGCCAGACCTTTGACATGCAGCGAACAAACATGGGTACATAATAAAAGCATGACACACAATGGCAGAGATGGCCACAACTGCTACTTCATTCGCACATGAACTTGAACTATGGATGCTCATTTATGTCGGGAAACATCAGAGGCAAAATCGTGAACAATAAAGCAGCTGTGGTGCGTGGATGATCGGTAGGTTACCACCTGGCGACATGACCGTGGGAAATGCGACAGCTTGTTAGTCGAGTGACTCAGCCATGCGGAGTGTGCAGTACCAACACCAGCCACGTTACCCGGTGCACATCTGTGTATAGTCTGTCACCGCTTCAGCATTTATTTTGGTCTATCAAAATGCAGAGATTAATATTTTCTACTTCAAATCAATGATGTCAGACGACCTATAGTGATCCGGACCCAATACAATCACCACCCTCTTCGTCTTCAAATGCCTTAGTTTGTCCCTGCCGTTAATTAATTCCTTATCGAGGCGACACGGGTATTCTACTCCTCTGGAGAAATATGCCTCGTAAGTCTTAAAATTTTGGGCGTGGCTGGACCAGCAACCGTAGAATGAAATCATCTTGTAAAAACAGTAAACAGATAATCAGATGCAAATTCCAAGGTTTATGAAAATGCCTTTACCATTGTTTCAACCTTATAACGTGTTCTTCAGAAGCAAATATACAACACTGGATTACATGTTGTGGCAGAGATACGTTAAAATGTAACTGGTTGGTTGTTTACTATTTCTACAAGAAGACCCTTCAAGTCTCGTAATAATCATTCTAGGTTGTTTAAAATTGTCTCCCTCTCCCCCCCCCCCCCCCCTCCTCTTGTTTGGTCTTTCTTTTCCCGTTTTTTTCTCCTTTCAATACAGAAAAAAATGCGCGAATCCGAAAAGTCATCACAGAAATATACGTACAAGCTTTCTAATTAGCACGCGTGTTTATTGTTTGCTGTTTAGTAATAAGCAAGAATATGGTTGACGGGTTGCTCATTAAAGATGGGAGGCTTATTAGAAGTCTTGAAGGGAAATTCTCAGCAACAATCCAAAAGGTTCACGAAGCTGCTTTAAACGTCAATATTGGTGGCAATCGACAGTTCTAAGATTTTTCTGGTACTTAGAAACTATAGCAGATAAAAATATGCATGAGAAAAGCATCTGGCCATTTAATACCGATGTCAAAGTAAGGTCTTTTCTAACAAAACGACTTCCAAAATGTATATATATTTACGTAAATTTATTGTATCTTCACTTTGTACTGAGGTGAAATTCATCCCAGTCAACATCATGAATCAAAGCAAAATAGTCTTGTACGTAGAACGGATAGGAAACACAAAATATTTACCCGCCTCCAAATACATATATTCCCATTCAGTAAACTATGAATTAAAATCCTTTCTTCCTTGAACCATCCAATTGGCACACAGCCAACAACAAAAATGAAGCACAAATAAAGAAAGTTTTCGATCAAGCGTCTGAGAAGTGCTTTTTCCCAGTTACTGCAACCGACAAGCGACTGCAGTCAGTTTATGACAGTATAGTAACGTTTGTTCCACTGCTATTGAAAATAAACTTCCCGCAGCACATCATCTTTAACGTGGTGGACTAATTGAAACCTAATAACTCTCCAAATTAAATTAATTTATGCGTTAGATACAAGAATAATATTCACACAGGAATCTCCTCTAGCCATGGTTGCTGAAGGAAAGACGTAAGTATCGATGGTATTAGAAAGTCATAAACTCTGGAGCAAACTATAATAATTATCAAATGTAACGAGAGAACATAGCCGTTTCATACTGTACTAAGGTTGTAAATGACTGTTCACAATGCAAGTTATTGCAAATGTGTCAATTTTATGATTGCAATACTGTCATTTAGAATCAAAAGTAGGCTCTCGCTCCGTCCCTGGACATAAAAGAAGATAATGTTCAGCTTTTCTGGCGAATCAACTGTCTGTATTGCTCTCGTGTGTCCAGTGGGCTGCAGTCGTTCAAGTACGACGAGTTTTCGGCAGCGGCTGCAGAACAGGCATCAGGGGATTCGATAATATGTGAACAAACAGAAATGCTAAGACAGACCTCGTCGTTTTGGGACTGTATTCGAAAGGAGGATGTTAAAACACAAGCCGCCGACGGCCTAGTCACCGAGGACAACAGAGCGGCTTTGTTCTCAGTAAAGCGTGGTACGCAGCGCTCAACCAAATGAAGTCACAAAGTCGGCCTCCGGTTGGGCGCGGCAGAAGCACGGAGCAACCGGACACCGGAGCCCGCTCATAGCATTCGGCGATCGCGTGTCCTCCACCTGTGGCCGGAAAGTGGGGGAAGGGAAGGGGTGGGGAGCGATAGGAGTATAGCGAAGACGCGATGTAGCGGACTCACCGAATCCGACAACCTTCTTCAGATGGCCTCTGCGAGGGTGAGGTTTCAGTACGCATTTTTGAAGCCGGAGACAGTTCCACGTCTATTTGAGGCTCGTTCGACCCATCTTCGAGAATGCGGCAGTTGACAGGGGCAAGGCGGCGAACAAGTACATCGACCGTCTACACTGCCCTCAGAACCGTGCTGTCCGGTCGACCTGCCGCAGCGGTTCCCAAGTAGAGACCCGTTCAGGATCGCCAATGTACCCCACCCACCCTTCGCTAGAGGTACCGCAACACTACACGCCGCTTCTACAGGAAGACAGCGTAGTCAACCACCCCACACATCCGTGAACTTTGCAGTAGTCTGCAAAACACTCGGTCACTTCTACTGCGCGATCGAGCCGCCAGTACGAGAAAAGAGCAAAACTACTCCAATCATCACCTAGAACAACCGGCTCGCCAGGACAGCCACACGTCGCAGACAGGAGGTACAATACTGCGAGTTTGAACTCCGCCGACACTCGGGGTAAGAATAAATCCTGTCATGCAGTGTAACGACGACGACGACGCTCTTTCTACAGGTATTATCTGAAGATGACGGCAAAGTATAGTGACGAAACTTAAACTACTGCATCCGACCGGACGCCCGAGAGCAATACAAAGAAAAGGAGTGAAGGCACGAGAGGACAAATGCATTTCGTACAGGAGTAATGGAGATGCCATGAGCAATGACTCGCTGAATTGCAAATTCCATCTTCTGGGACTTGGCACGCAAACTTGAAGGAACAGAGGAATGGCACACAATTCAGCAAGCATATCTTACACAGTCAAGACAAACAAAATACCCTTGGAATGATACTTACGGCAGCGAATACAGTAAGGTGCATCTGCATGGAATACACGGCTGACTGGAGTTGACGTGGAATTTGTCTAAAAGTGGGATGTTTCGACTGGAAGGTTGAAATATCCTAGACTTCAACCCCGAGTATTTGTTAGATCTCATGAGAACCAGTACGATACGGAAAAAATGAAGCCAAGATGTATATAGGAATTCCCTCTAAAGACAGAACATCGGGTTACTGCTCTGATCTGGCACACATTTCCAGCTTTTAATGATTGCAGACGTGAAGAATGGATAAAATGAGAAGAAAAAAACTACGCTTCGTGCGAATACAGCCCACCGATTCCAAGTATTTTCATAGGTGAGGGACACGGAAGGAAGGGCAAGGTGACCGTGGGGTTCGCAATTGACCATGAGATGGAATGGCGGTGAAGGTATTCCTGCCACCTCAAAAAGTTACAAACGGTGTAAGTAACATCGTAAGATGAGTAGGCTAGTTCTTCAGGAACTAGCTACAGGACGCATGGAAGGGCGGTCTAAAATTAGAACGGTGCCTGCTCCGCCTGCAGCTTCGACGACAGAGGCGCGGTTGCTGGGAACACGAGCCTCGCGCCAGGCGTCAGTAATGGCCCGCTTGTTGGAAAGGGGCGGCGGCTTGGGGGGGGGGGGGGGGGGTGGACCGCAGCTGGCGTGACGTGACGCTGTGTGCAGTGTTTTTGTTTTGCCGGCGCAGCACAACGGCGGCTGTGTGTACATCGACCAGACAAAGCACCTACTGTTCCCCACAGGCCGCAGTCACAGGTCGGGGATCCCCCTATGTGGCGGCCTTGCTACTTGAAACTGGCTGTCCTCAAGCGATGTCAGCCAGTACCTTACCACTTGCATGGACTTCGCAATTTTCTCAAAAATACGGCTGATGGCGGAGGAGTTGTGTGTATTTTACACTACTTGCACTTACTGCAGTGCTTCTTGTAAGAGGAGGATAGTATGACGTGCTGTCATTACCTCATAAAACAGAGTTGAGGAGCCAAAACACTAGCGGGGAAACCAAACGCCCCATTGGACGACCAAGGCAGCGCTGGATGGACGACCTGGCGAAGGACCTAGCAGCCCTGGGAATTGAAGACACCTGGAGGAACCGGGCACAAAACAGGAAGGAATGGAGGCAGTTTGTGGAAGCAGCGCGGGGTCTGCAGGGCCTGTGATCGCTGAATATCTATCTACGTATCCATCTCCGTTTTGTGTCAGCCCCTTAGCTCAATGGTCAGAGTAGAGGACGGCTGCCACGCGGACGGCCCTGGTCCGATTGCAGGAACTGCCAAGGATTTTTTCTTGGTGGGAGGACTGGTGCGGTGTGCACTCGGCCTCGTGTTACCAATTGAAGAGCTCAACGGTCAGGTAACTTACAGTTCATAAGACTTTGTGCAAACGTGGCGTCATTTTGATATCACCCGCTGTATCGAAGAAGGAAAGTGTTGTCTATCGATTTTCGCGACCATTTTGTTAAATACACACCAGACGAACATGACGTTCAAAACAATAACATTCTTCACAAGTAGATAGAACTGCAAGTTACGCTTTTTCTTTACTGCAGGGTAAGTTAACGCCGAAGTTACTTCGGTTATAAATGTGTCAATTTCTGCACTCACACCTGAGAGAGAGAGAGAGAGAGAGAGAGAGAGAGAGAGAGAGAGAGAGCACTCCTATAGGTATACAACGTCGAATATTACAGAACATACTTCTAGCTTAATAAAGAAGTCCCACAGCCTTCTAGAAAAGTGAAGGCGAGAAAAATTGAACATGGCAGACGCAAACCACCTCGACAGCTACCACACTCGTTATAGCTCTATGCTTATAACCACTACACCGCGAGGAACTAGTGAAATCTCAGTCTCCGTGCTGTAACTTAAAAGTAATGAAGACTTTAAAAGCCGTTACCTTATTAAGCGACGTTTAATTATAACAAATCGTACCAAGAATTTTCAATGTGTGGTCGCCCTGAAACGGCGTACTTTCATAATACGCAATTTACGATACGAAGTCCTATGTCTGAAAGCACCCCGCATCGGACGCAAACAAGTCTATAGCAATCCTTGAGGTTTTCGATACTGCGTGTGATGTAAGAATGCTGTCATGTTTGTGCAAAGTCTCGTGAACTGTAGGTTACCCTCCACGATCACGAAAGTCGGACCGAGCGAGGTGGCGCAGTGGCTAGCACACTGGACTCGCATTCGGGAGGACGACGGTTCAACCCCGCGTCCGGCCATCCTGATTTAGGTTTTCCGTGATTTCCCTAAATCGCTCCAGGCAAATGCCGGGATGGCTCCTTTGAAAGGGCACGGCCGACTTCCTCCCCCGTCGTCCCCTAATCCGATGAGACCGATGACCTCGCTGTTTGGTCTCTTCCCCCAAACAACCCAACCAAAACCCCAAAACCAAAGTCTGCAAAATGGCCCGGAGAGAGGCGCACTGACCACTTGTCCCTCATACAGCACGTCACGTTTAGTGCTATCAGCTGTCTCCCAGGTTAGCTGCGCACTACTCCTAACTACGTCAGCGACGTATAATGATGGGACACAATAAAATTAAGTTCAGATAACACCAGCAAAAAAATTGTTCAACGTGGAAGGAATCATCAAAATCACGTACAATGTCACTCATATCTTAACACGTAATTATTAACAATATGCGACAGCAGGGCCGAAGTGACACAGTGCACTGCTTGTTGGGAAATATGCACTTGCTACAGGATTAACATACAGAAATTAATTATTCTAAGATCAGTTTATGTTGCGTTTTCTTCTAGTCAGACACTGGTTTGAGGTAGCTCTCTGTGCTAGTCCAGAGCCACCTCAGCTACTAGTACCTATTGCGCACTACAGCCATTACAACCTGCTTAATGTACTTGATTTCCTTCTAGCTCTTGTACCTCATATTTCCCTTCGATTTCTTGATGTCTCAGGATGTATCCTATCAACTACATCTCTTCTTTGAGTGAACTTGCGCATAATTTCTTTTTTTCTCCAACTCTATTCAGTAGCACCTCATTAGTTACTCGATCTGTCTACCTAATCTTCATCATTCTCCTATGGCATCACATTGCAAAACCTTCTAACTCTCTTCTTGTCTAAACTTTTTAGCGCACAGCTTTCACTTCTGTACAAAATTATATACCTTTACTATCTAACTAGAAGAAGGGATGGGATGACGGGGATGACATGAAATAACTGTCGTGGAACTAGAAGGCTTTGTAGGGGGTAAATGCTCCAGGGAAGACAAAGAATGGAATGTTTACAACAAATAATAGAGTAATTTGGAGTGCAAACTCTAATCTGGGATAAAGGGGGGCCGTAATGGATCGCATCAAAAATGTGAGAAGAATGATAATCAAAAAGAAAGCGCTGCATTATTTGCAATGACCATGCTATTTGACCCTTTTAACGGCCCTGTACACGTCAGAGCAAGGGAATGACCTTATTCTTATTTTGTGCGACAGTATTTTCTTCGTGGGAGCCTGTGTTCGACTTAAGGCGCGTACACCCTAGCCCACCGAAGGTAAACGAAAAGGAGCCATGGATTTGGCCGAACGTTGGACGCCAAAGCATTGGCGTTCGGCCTGTCATCCTCATCAGCCAATGGGGTTGGGACCAAGGGACTCGGCCATGCTGAATCGCATTTGGCTCTGATAACTTGTAGATGTTGCTCCGATTTTGTTACTGTTGTAATGTTTTGTTTTATATCAGTTTCACAGGCCGATATTATGAGTGAAGAAGACGATTTAGCAGTCGTAGCATGCGCAGCATATATTTTACTGCAAGAACCTGATCATCGGGAAAAGGAATAGAAGACGACACTGGTCAACGACCTCTATTTTAAAACGTAGGAAGCAGTGTGAAGCGACAAAATTAATGAATGTCTGCCCTTAAAGCTGGACTGGAATGTGGGCTATTTCATATTTTTTTGCGAATGAGAGCTACAGATTTCGAGTTACTCTTGAATTGTGTAGGCCCTAAAATTTCCAAAGATGACACCTCTTTTAGAAGAGCTGTTACCTGCAGTAAAAAAATATCCATAAGGTTTCCATTTCGTTTTTTACATCATGCACATTATTTTGTAACGGCCTCCTTATGTCTCCCAAAGCGCCTAATCTTTTTAATTTGCTTTCCAGTCGCAGCTCGCAGTGTCTTATAAACATTCCCAGTCACGATAAAACTATGAGTTTTAATGCCGTCTCCGCATTCCACTCAACGCTCCAGTATTTTTAGAGACAATGAATACATACCTGTCATCCAATCTTACTATCTGAGTAAGCTGACGGAATCTAGTTCTACTCATAGTAGCAATATAAACAAACCTTCCTGAACTGTTGGACCATAAATCGGGAATAGGTGACTTACTACAGCCCTCCTTCCTCGTAATAACAAATAATTCTATATATGCCATGAATTCAAGCCTGTCTGTTTTGGGTAAATTTGTCTCAATGGTTCTTCTTCAGCACGCTTTATTGTGATGTTAAGAATTTATGAGGAAAAAAGTATTTTTTCAAATGATTCCTAATGGACCAAACTGCTGAGGTCGTCCGTCGGTCGCTAGACTTACACACTACTTCTCTTATTGTTCCTACTCTACGTTCCTTTCTTACGCCTTCTCGCACTTACGCTATGTTTAGTGCTACTTGCCTTGTTGTATGACGAAGTTTGGACGTAAAAACTTTTACAGCGGATGTTAAATACTTCTCACTGACCTCACCAGCTGCGTCATCGTCCGCTGAGGTGTCCAGGGTTCGTCTTCAGAGTCTGTTTGTACATCATCACTGTCCACACCCTCGCGCACAACACATTCGTCTTCACTTACACCCATCATTTCATCACTATCAGCAAATTCGGTTTCAGAATCTGTAGATTCTTCTAACATGTCTAACACTCCTCTCTCTCGAAGGGGCGGAGGTAAATTTTCAGTTGCAGTTTTCTCTAACACTGGACAAAACAGCACTGAGTAAGAAGGAACAGCCGGCCAGGGTGGCCGAGCGGTTCTGGGCGCTACAGTCTGGAACCGCGCGACCGCTACGGCCGCTGGTTCGAATCCTGTCTCGGGCATGGATGTATGTGATGTCCTTAGGTTAGGTTTAAGTAGTTCTAAGTTCTAGGGGACTGATGACCTCAGCAGTTAAGTCCCAGTGCTCAGAGCCATTTGAACCATTTGAAGAAGGAACAAGAAACAATTAGAAACCGAAGAGATATGAATCATTGTTGAGAGCATTGTTGCTACCCACACAGAGAAATTCGATGCCCAGAGGGTCTACACTGGCGAAATTTTATAATTTATGGAATAAGACATTCGTTGTCAAGTCACAAAAATATGAAATATCGAAGTAAATTACAATATTTACGAAAGGTGGGCACCAAGTACCCGCCCTCCCCTCTGCCTTTGGTTAAAGAATGCCAGCAGCGGGCTTGGAACACCCGACCGGCGGCAGCCGCAGGCTGGTGTCAGCGAGCGCGTTGGACTCCAGGCTCAGGCTCAGAGGCAGAAGCCGTTCGGCGCACAATGGGCGCGCAGCTGGCCACCTTCTGGCCCTCCCCAGCGGCCCATTGTGTGACAGGAGACAAAGCAGCGCACGCCGCTCTCCGCTCTTCCCTCGCCAGCAGCGCATGCACACATTCGCAACGCCCCGACCTATCCGTTCTGCACTACTTGTCCCGGACAGTCTGTCGTCCAGGACCAGTAATATCTGTGTCAACAGTGACCAACAAGGAGGTAGCAACACCAACTACTGCGTCCCAGAATATTTAATCTTCAATGCAACTTCGCATAAATTACACACATATGGCCAATAAAGTTTCAACGCCGGCAAAGACAGCAAATAACAGAATTTTACATATTTTTAAAGGTGGGCGCGTCATTTTGATTTTCGTAAGTTATCAATGTCCACGTCAGGGAGAGAGCTAGTTATGTTACTCACAAACAATTTTTGGTCTTCTTATGGCACAGTCTTCACTCCCGTGCAGTCTGATACATTCTTAGTTGAAGTAGACGACGGACGTTTTCAATAGTGCTGTCTTGACTTGTGAATGTATCTATTAGATGAGGAAAGATTTATTTTAAAGGACAGCGATGATGAATATGAAGTACAAACTGAAAGGCGACAAGAATATAAAAGCTAGTTCGTCGGAATGATTATTCTCTGTTAGTTAACTTTGTTCGCTTTCTCAGAGCTGACAGAAAGACCACCCCACTTCCCAGAATCATGCATCAAGATATCAACTGATTAAGCTGTTTGATTTTTATAGAAATTCTCTGTTAACATTGTACACTTTTTAAATAAATTATTCTCTTTGTTAAGCGTAGTATTGTTCAGACCAATGTTATGTGTGACAATCACGAGAAGTTTTCCTCTGTCTTTTTGAATACATAGTTCACTCTAAAATCGTTGTCTTGGAATAACATCTCATAGGAATAGTTACTCTCCCATCCGACTGTTTCTTATGCTAACAAGGGAACCTCCCCATCGCACCCCCCTCAGATTTATTTATAAGTTGGCACAGTGGATAGGCCTTGAAAAACTGAACACAGATCAATTGAGAAAACAGGAAGAAGTTGTGTGGAACTGTGAAAAAATAAGCAAAATATACAAACTGAGTAGTTTATGGCATAAGCAACATCAAGGACATAGGGGCCGCAGGAGCGTCGTGGTCTCGTGGTAACGTGAGCAGCTGCGGAACGAAAGGTCCTTGGTTCAAATCTTCCATCGAGTGAAAACTTTTAATTTTTTATTTTCAGTTTATGTGACAAACTCTTATGTTTTCATCACTTTTTTGGGAGTGATTATCACATCCACAAGAAAACCTAAATAGGGCAAGGCAGAAGAATCTTTTTATCCATTCGCCAAGTGTACAAGTTAGGTGGGTCGACAACATATTCCTGTCATGTGACGCACATGCCGTCACCAGTGTCGTATAGAATATATCAGATGTGTTTTCCTGTGGAGGAATCGGTTGACCAATGACCTTGCGATCAAATGTTTTCGGTTCCGATTGGAGAGGCACGTCCTTTCGTCTACTAATCGCACGCTTTTGCGATGCGGTCGCAAAACACAGACACTAAACTTATTACAGTGAACAGAGACGTCAATGAACGAACGGACAGATAATAACTATGCAAAAATAAAGAAAGTAAAATTTTCACACGTGGGAAGACTTGAACCAAGGACCTCTCCTTCTGCAGCCGCGCACGCATCCACGAGACCACGGCACTCCTGAGCTCACATTCTCCTTGATGTTACCTATGTAGCCCATGGACTACTCAGTTTGTATATTTTGCTTATTTTTTCACAGTTCCACACAACTTCCTGTTTTCTCAATTGATCTGTGTTCAGTTTTTCAAGGCCTATCCACTGTGCCAACTTATAACTAAATCTGAGGGGGGTGCGATGGGGAGGTTCCCTTGTAAGAACAATCCACACACCGATGCCCGAGGGGGGACTCGAACCTATGGCGGGAGGGGCCGTGCAATCCGTGACATGGCGTCTCTAGCCGCGGGGCCACTCCGCGACGCCAGTTTTCTTCAAATTAGGTTCTGTTCAATTAAAGGTCAGCATACGAGTTTAAGTAAGGTAACAGTCTGTGGGTGCATAATTTTGGTAATACGTAGACTTGTTATAGAGTGGGAGGTAAATTTGGTCTACGTTTCATACAGAAACAATTAGTGTGGGGGGGGTTACAATTTTGCATATACTTTGTATTAGGAGGTGATTTGGGGCTGTAGGACACAAAATTCGATACACAGAACTGCCCCCTGTGGCAGCAACAGTGGCGCAGACCCGGATGGGTACCGGGTATTACTTAGCTTGAGTACGTAAGAGTACGTCATCCCATGCTGCTTTGACCCTACGCCATCGTTCATCAACCGTAGCGACTGACGAGTGGCGGTCTGCTAGCCTCTTGGCAACCCATGGCCAGATGTCTCCGTTGGCCAGAGAAACATGGCCAACATGCGCTCTTGTGTTCGACATTGAAAATAACGTCACGTAGACCTCAAAGATAAGCCGCCTACACTGGGCTCAACATGTCAAAAATGTAGCAGCTGCTGTCCAAGTTATGGGGTAGCCGGTACAAACATTCGGAATGCTACACACACTTTTGGACACATGTAAATGTGTATGAAAGGATGTATCAGAAATCCATGATTAATATTTCATGTCGTCCGGTTCATTTTTAACCCCGCAGTAGTCGCGTGAATTTTTGTCACCCGCTGTTGTTTTCAATCTCTTCAACAACGACACACACACTTGCATAATGATACAGGATTCAATTAATTACTCCACACTTGAATGGGCTATATTTTTATAATATCCACACATAACATACTGTAATTAAAGCAAATAAAAGTGAACTTACATTGCAGTAAAAATGAATCATAATGAATAACAAGTGTAGTGCGTAAACCATGCTTTAAATAGCTGTATATGAACCTCAGTAACATAAGAATTAAACCAGTATTTCCAAAATTATTTTCCGACACATGTATTAGTTCAGTCTGCTCCGTTCAAACAATAGTCGCAAACTTCCTTCAAATGATCAGAGCAGGTCCATTTTTCGCATACAACGCACCACTTCCTGGTTGATTTGTCCCGTGATCTACTACACTCGTAACATCTTCCTCTCTTTCCCTTTCTTTCTTCTTGTGCCCTGTTTACAGTCTCACAATCAGATCAATCAGTGAAAATACACGCCTCCTGATCTTCGTAGAAGCCTGTGGTTCTTGACTTCTCCCTTTTATGTGGGACTTTGTAAGTTCCCATGCAACATTGGTTAGGAAATTAGTTCTCTTCAGTGCTTTGCCTTCATTTTTGCTGAATCAAACACTGAAAAATAGAAGTTTACCAGTCGAAATAGCAACGGAAATGGTAACACTAATAGTCGCGCGGCTGACACCTGTCAACCAGATCGCACAATGTGGATGAACTTATTTTGGTACTTCCTAACAATAGCCACATTCAAACAGCAATGGTTAAATACTGACCTTTAAAGTGGAACTCCAATGTATACAAATTCTCGTCTATAGGCACCTGTACGAGTGACAACGTAACAAAAAGAAAATTGCTGTGTGACGTATGTCAGCTGTGCGAGTACAAAAGGGTTAAAGATGTTTTCTCCTTATTCTAACGACTAGGAGAAAATTTAAAAATGCAGTGAATGAAGCAGGCGGAAAGGAATACAAATTTCTCAAAAGTGAGATCGACAGGAAGTGCAAAATGACTAAGCAGGGCTTGGTTCAAATGGCTGAGCACTATGGGACTTAACTTCTATGTCATCAGTCCCCTAGATCTTAGAACTACTTAAACCGAACTAACCTAAGGACATCACACACATCCATGCCCGAGGCAGGATTCGAACCTGCGACCGTAGCGGTCGCGCGGTTCCAGACTGTAGCGCCTACCACCGCTCGGCCACCGCGGCCGGCAGCTAATCAGGGATGGCTAGAGAATAAATGTAAGGATGTAGAGGCATATATCACTAGGGATAAGATAGGTACTGCCTACAGGAAAGCCGGCCGGGGTGGCCGACCGGTTCTAGGCGCTACCGTCTGGAACCGCGCGACCGCTCCGGTCGCAAGTTCGAATCCTGCCTCAGGCATGGATGTGTGTGATGTCCTTAGGTTACTTAGGTTTAAGTAGTTCTAAGTTCTAGGTGACTGATGACCTCAGAAGTTAAGCCCTATAGTGCTCCGAGCCATTTGATTTGAACCTACAGGAAAACTAGAGGCCTGTGGAGAAAAGAGAACAACTTGTATTATATCAAGAGCTCATATGGAAAACCAGTTCTACGAAAAGAAGGGAAATCAGAAAAATGGAATGAGTATATAGAGGGTCTATACAAGAGCGATGTACTTGAGGGCAATAATATGGAAATGGATGAGGATTCAAAATGGTTCAAATGGCTCTGAGCACTATGGGACTTAACATCTATGGTCATCAGTCCCCTAGAACTTAGAACTACTTAAACCTAACTAACCTAAGGACATCACACACATCCATGCCCGAGGCAGGATTCGAACCTGCGACCGTAGCAGTCGCGCGGCATGGATGAGGACGTAAGCGAAGATGAAATGGGATATAAGATACCGCGCGAAGAATTTGACAGAGCACTGAAAGACCTACCACGAAACAAGGCCCCGAGAGTAGACAACATTCCATTGGAACAACTGGTAGCCTTGGGAGAGCCAGCTATGACAAAACTCTACCATCTGGTGAGCAAGATGTATGAGACAGGTGAAATAACCTAAGACTTCAAGAAGAATATACTAATTCCAATCCCAAAGAAAGCAGGTATTGACAGTTGTGAAATTTAACGAACTATCAGCTTAGTAAGTCACTTACATTAATTCTTTACAGACAAATGGGAAAACTGGTTGAAGCCGACCTTGGGGAAGATCAGTTCGGATTCTGTAGAAATGTTGGAACACATGAGGCAATACTGATCCTACGACTTATCTTAGAAGACAGATTGCCGGCCGCGGTGGTCTAGCGGTTCTGGCGCTGCAGTCCGGAACCGCGGGACTGCTACGGTCGCAGGTTCGAATCCTGCCTCGGGCATGGGTGTGTGTGATGTTCTTAGGTTAGTTAGGTTTAAGTAGTTCTAAGTTCTAGGGGACTTATGACCTAAGATGTTGAGTACCATAGTGCTCAGAGCCATTTGAACCATTTTTTAAAAGACAGATTAAGGAAAGGCAAACCTACGTTTCTAGCATTTGTAGACTTAGAGAAAGCTTTTGACAATGTTGACTGGAATACTCCCTTTCAAATTCTGAAGGTGGCAGGGGTAAAATACATAGAGAGAAAGACTATTTAAAATTTGTACAAAATCCAGATGGGAGTTACATGAGTCGAGGGGCATGAAAGGGAAGTAGTGGTTGGGAAAGGTGTGAGACATGGTTGTAGGCTATCTCCGATGTTTTTCAATCTGTATATTGTCCAAGCAGTAAAGGAAACAAAAGAAAAATAGGTATTAAAATCCATGGAGAAGAAATAAAAACTCTGAGGTTCACCGATGACATTGTAATTCTGTCAGAGTCAGCAAAGGACTTGGAAGAGCAGTTCAACGGAATGGACAGTGTCCTGAAAGGAGGATATAAGATGAACATCAACAAAAGCAAAACGAGGATAATGGAATGTAGTCGAATTAAGTCGGGTGATGCTGAGGGAATTAGGTTAGGAAATGAGACACTCAAAGTAGTAAAGGAGTTTTGCTATTTGGGGAGCAAAATAACTGATGATGGTCGAAGTAGAGAGGATATAAAATGTAGACTGACAATGGCAAGGAAAGCGTTTCTGAAGAAGAGAAATTTGTTAACATCGAGTATAGGTTTAAGTGTCAGGAAATCTTTTCTGGAATTATTTGTATGGAGTGTAGACATGTATGGAAGTGAAACATGGACAATAAATAGTTCAGACAAGAAGAGAATAGAAGCTTTCGAAATGTGGTGCTAAAGAAGAATGCTGAAGATTAGATGGGTAGATCACATAACTAATGAGGAGGTATTGAATAGAATTGAAGAGAAGAGGAGTTTGTGGCACAACTTGACCAGAAGAAGGGATCGGTTGGTAGGACATGTTCTGAGGCATCAAGGGATCACCAATTTAGTAATGGAGGGCAGCGTGGAGGGTAAAAATCGTACAGGGAGACCAATAAATGAATACACTAAGCAGATTCAGAAGGATATAGGTTGCAGTAGGTACTGGGAGATGAAGAAGCTTGCACAGGATAGAGTAGCATGGAGAGCTGCATGAAACCAGTTCAAATGGTTCAAATGGCTCTGAGCACTATGGGACTTAACATCTGAAGTCATCAGTCCCCTAGACTTAGAACTACTTCAACCTAACTTAACCTAAGGACATCACACATATCCATGCCCGATGCAGGTTTCGAACCTGCGACCGTAGCGGCCGCGCGGTTCCAGACTGTAGCGCCTAGAACCGCTCGGACATTCCAGCCGGCATCAAACCAGTCTCTGTACTGAAGACCACAACAACAACAAACTTATTCCAAATACTGACATTACGTATTTAACAATAAAAATACGAAAGTTTCAAACGGGGCCCCTGGTCTATATTACCTAGCAACTACCTCGGAAGCCAGTACCTGCCGCAGGCTGCCTATCCGACGGCTTCCGGTGACAACAAAATTTTGATTTTCCGTACTTCGCGTAGTTTTTTAACGAATTTAAAAATGTAGAATGCTGTCATTATCGACTCATTAAGAGGCATAGTCATACGTTAAATATTTAAAAGAATAAGATAAGCACTGCAGTTACAAACTGTGTGACTAACTGGAGGTAGCGTAACTAACTGCTCGCAATTACCCGGACTTCACTGATTCAGAGAATGAGAACTCTTACCGACGTCAAGCAACTTTACATATAATTTCAAACGCTCAAGAAACTTTTTCTCGTTGTCATCCCCCTAAAGATGATGAAAGAATAAAGTTTATCGCTTATGACATCATCGCTGTTCACACAGTGAAACTTCAGCATCAGATATGAAATTTAAGTTTATTACTTCCTTTACTGTTAACTCTATTCGCAACACAGTTTTCAGACAGTATCCACGTATACCACCAAATGAACCTGCAAAATTACGTCATCGTATGACGTATAGTCAGGGAGTTACGACGTCGTAAACTTTAACTTGTGTGGAACACGAGCTTTCGCTTAAAATGGAGCGCAGATTACCGTGTCTATTCATCAAGTGTTTCACAGTGAGAGCACTTAGCGACTTGGAACAAATTTTAAGCATTATATTAATCTTTTCTAAACTACTTCTCGCTTACTTGCTTAACGTCAAATATTTAGAATAGTAACTCATTTGTTGAGTAATCAGACATTGCAAACTGTTGTATATATGTGAGTACGATTCCTTAAATAATTGTGCTTTTGTACTTATTACATGCTACGCAGTCCTGATGATATTCTCGCTACGCACAAGTTCTACATGAATGGCGTCAAATAATAAGCAGTCATAGTAATGTAATCGCCTGCGGCCATGCTCATGACTATCAAATTCACTAGAACAATGCATTATACAACAAGATTTTTGATGAGGCACTGTTACTACACATGTATGGACTGACGAATCTGATTATACGCGAAGTTTATTTTTACAGTCTCAGTCGCATCCCACATATCTGATGACTGGTTTTCAAGATACATAATAATCGTTTTACATTTTTAAATTTAGTCGTCAAACGTTTGTCACACAAGTGAGGCTGTCGAAATATACCCTTCCTGACATATACATAGCTGAGGTATCTCTTTGAGCAAAATTCCGTCCATTATCATATTTTACAATAAGTCTTTCATATTTTAGGCTGTGCTTTAATTACATTTTTTTATACATGTTCAGTAACGTTTTAGCTTTCGTTCTTTAAAACGTTGCTGAAGAATTTACAGCTTATATTAAACAACTTGAGACAAAAAGTATCGGTGGTGTCATCCGTTAGTGGGAATTTTTATCATCATCGCAATCAAAAAAATGTGACAAAAATTCAAGGACATCATAGTCGAGGAGAAAAGTAAACCGCAGTTTAGGACACACGAAGACTAAGTAAGGCAGCAATTGGTAAATATGCGATTTAGGGTGTTTATTCCTTGTAGAGGGTAACTCTGAAGGAAGGAAGATTAAGTTTTAACATTCCACCAATGGCAAGGTCATTACAGACGAAAAACCAGCTCGGGTTTTGGGAATGAAATGGGGTGAATCCTTTCCAACGGTCTATTCCCCATTCACCTTATGTGGGTTAGAGAAACGATGGAAATCCGAAATCTAGTTGGCCACACGGGGATCTGAACCCCAGTTCCCCAAAATGCGTATCCAATCTTACCAATGCGCAACCTCAATCGATGGTAAATCTACGAACGGAGAAAAAAAAAAAGAAAAAAACCGCCTACGCCATTTATCGAGCAGATCTGAAAAACGTAAATTTTTCCTCTTCGTGGTGGGATGCTTTCAATGTGAAACTGACATTCGGCACGGACCACTGAAAATAAAGCGGGGTATTTTCGGCATGTGATAATCAGGGGCCATGGAACGCGGTAACGTGCTTTCCCTCCCTTTACGATGGACGTACTACTACGAACATTGGCCACGTGGCATGCAGCCTCTGTCCAAAAGACACCACTAACTGTAGTGTGATTTAATCCAGTGCGCCAGTGCGAAGTTAAGTCACAATATCTATGCCACTGCCTCTGCATCCCATTTCAATACTGTTTGGCGATGATAACTTTCTCTACCACCAATACTAGATGTGGCTACATCCGGTTCAGGCGACATCACACTGCTGTTCATTACCGACCTCGGCTACGAAGTTTCTTTGGAGGGTGTATAGTAATTTTAAAAAAAGAGAGAGTTTGTGTTTATACAATGATCGAGAACGGGACAAAGGCCACACAAAAAGCGCTCTGCTTTTGTGCCCCTCTGTCAGCGAACAGGCGCAATCTCTAGTTAGTGCTAGACGGGCAAGTACTCACCAGGTATGGGCGGCGTGATTCCAGCTCACGTCCACCTGGAAACAGAAACTAGAATTAGTAAGCCAAGTAATAGCAAGCCAAGTAATGTGAAGGAAATTGTTTCCATAAATGTTTAAAAAAACTGAATGAAATCACCGAAAATTCATGTTTGTTAGCACAGGTCACAAAGTTTCGCAGCAGTATTAGTGGCCCGATAAAAATTACAACGCAACGAACAGAAACCCCGTTCTAATAATTTCGCAAACAAGCTTCCAAACATGTGTAATAAAGCTGGTTTCTCAAACGCCATTTTTGGAAAACATGTTGGACACAATGTACTGTCGGATTATTTTCTACATAGTTAAAATATTTGAACATTCATTGTTATTCTGATTTGTTTTAGTTATGTTTGTTTTATGTTTTAAATTATGATTTTACGTTTTAAATTCTGTTTTTTTACCGTTTTATATAAACGTGGCATGTTAACGAAAGTAATAAGTAACGCATACAAAATAATTACAGTTACGACAATCTGTAAGGAAACGGTAAAACATAAATTGTTTTACACCACGCACATAAAATGAATGAAATTTCTTCATAATACACACGACAAACAACACAGTGTAAAACAAAATTCTGCAGGATTCTCAAATTGTGGCAGGAGATCCTGTAAATACCCTAATTTGTACCAGGCATACTTCAATACACTGGAAATCCTTGTCGAAGAGAACTGATTATGTAGCAGTGGCTGCTGCTCTATTATATTGTTCCTCGAGTGTAGATTGACGTCGTAATCATTCAGCTGAACAAGATCTGAAAATCTTCTAACAAAGTTCTTCCAACATCGAAAGCCGTTTACGCCCAGTGGCTGAAGCTGTCCCGTTTCTTTTAGTTTTAAAAACTATCAAAGGCTCATAAGCAGTGGAGAGTTTGGGCCAAGAATTGGAGAATCTCTTTCTGAAGCCCCAAATGTTCTGGCGAGGGCACCGAAATGTAGTAAACTAACGTCTGACCATGTCAAAAGAGATCTGACAGAAGTTTTTAATTCCTAGAGCGGGAGAAAAATCTGTGTTATTGTTAGATTGTTGGGATGCCGAAAGAACTGTTTTGACTGTCGTATGATTATGACGACATTCCTCGCATTTTCATTAATAATGCTAATTATAATGTGATGACTCGTACAGTCATTGAATGTACGTTTTAAACATTTCCTTACAGTTTATGATTATTGTAATGATTCTGTGTCATGATAAGGATTTACTTATTAGTTTCAATTAACAAAATACACATATGCGAAACGGTAAACTAAAAACAAACTAAAGTGAATTTAAAACGTAAAATAACAACTTAAAACCAAAAACTAACATCAGTAAAACAATTAATTAGAATAATAATAATAAATGTTCAGATATTTTAGTCAGGTATGCTCAAAAATGTCGACCGTAGATCGTGTACAACTTATTTTTCCAAAAATGGCATTTCCGAAACCAGCTTCATTACATATAGGTAGATATGCTGTGAAAAGTTCTTTAGGTTGTGACAAGTTTTCATTTTGAAAAACTAATTAATGGTGGTGGAGTATTTTTCAAAATATCAGATTATTACAAAAGTTGTTTGTACCGTTTCCAAGAAGACTTTTAATGAAACACGTTTCTTTTATAGTTCATGGTTTCGAATACGTTCCCTCTAAATCCAATATGCTAAATTACATTCATGGAGATCGTCTATCTACACCTGGGAATGTTCCCTCATTAGAATGTTTCCCGCCTACCAATGCACTGCAACGCAGCGCGCAGTGATTACTTAGATTTTGTTGACGCGCATTTAATGTTAGTTACGAATTACTGTATTCCGTATATTGTTAACTCATGTATTGGAAAATAATCACTGCCAGCCGTATCTGGGCACTGTGTTGGCACTCATTTGCGTTGCGTTGCGATGAACCGGTACAGTGTTGGAAGGCCTTTAGTTGGTACGAAGCTTATTGGACAAAGTGGAGATTCGCCCGCACGCTCTTCAGTTTAGCCATACAGTAAGGCTACAGGAGTGAAGACGTCAACTATGTCTCTTGCGTGAATGCCAGAGTTTGAAGTCAAACGGTGCCCTCAATTCGTGAGTGTAAGCGTATTTGGGAGAGTGCAGTGCGGCGGTCACAGTTTACCGCGGGACTCGAAAGACGGAGCATGCGGCTACGTGACGCGCAGCCAAATGGCGTCAGCACGCCCTGTAAGTCCGCTGTTGCTGGCTGCTGCTGCCTCCCTGCAACCTGCAACGACATCTCGCGGCCCCATGCCAAGTCTGAGCACGTCTTTCCAATGGTCGACATAACCAGGCCTCTGCGAGCAAAAGTACACTCTGTATGAGATGACCAGCATCGAAGAAAGTCCGGAATCGTGCTCCGCAATATTAGTGTTTGCTGCGTGGCCCCTTTTTATTCCCGGCCACAAATGGTGCGAGAAAATATGGCGGGCATGCAAACAGCCGCGGTCTTCCTACAGGCAATTGCTGGAAATGATAAAGGAAAAGCGCTAAAATCCAGATGTGTATTGTGTGGACGAGTCCAAGTTCGGTTCACCTGAGTCGGAGTGGAGGTGCACGATCCTCAGGTCAAACGGGATGTGGATTCACGGCTGGGAGATCATGTGTAGACCATATTTTCAAGTTACGACAGATTTTGGAGAAACATAGGAAAAAATAAAAAAATATAGGATTAATTTTCTTAGATCTAGAAAAATCGTATGACATTGTTCCAAGAAAATTACTTCGGAGAGCACTACATATGACAAACATAAACCCTTCCTTGATTAAAATAATACAACAGATGAATAAAGATAACATTTGCCAAGTGAAAGTTGGAAATAAACTTTCACAGAAATTTAAAGCAAGCAAATGCCATTTACAGGGCTGTCCCGTGTCACCATCATTATTTAAAACCTATATAGATATTAGCCTTCGAACATGGTCTCGTAATTGTAATAGTATGGGATTAGAAATAAGAGAAGGAGTTCATCTACATCATTTATTGTTTGCTGATGATCAAGTGGTCGTAGCACAAGATGGGGAGGATGCTACCTATATGTGCAATCAACTAGCAGTAGCATACAGCCGGCCTGTGTGGCCGAGCGGTTCTAGGCGCTTCAGTCTGGAACCGCGCGACCGTACGGTCGCAGGTTCGAATCCTGCCTCGGGCATGGATGTGTGTGATGTCACTAAGCCTAGGTGCAAATTTGAGACGCGTGTAGCGCGTGTGCCGCGACGCAACGCAGCGCGCGTTTTTGTAACATCTCAGGTTCAAATGGGACCGCGCAAATTGCGACGCGACTGGGACGCGACACGCTCCTGCGCCAGGACGCGCGGCGTTGTGGTTGAGGCACAGTTTCTCGCGCCGCGCGTCGCGCTTGCCACGCTAGCATCGTGGGAAATTTGAGGAGGGGAGCGAAAAAGTAGCCCGGCCATATGCTCACATCGGAACGGCGCATATCAGCAGTGGTAGTATTGCCAATACGATAAATTTTGCCTTACTGTGTACTGAATTTTATTGCCTTTGGGTAGTGTTTCGTTTTCGCCATTTAAACGCTCCAGCTTTCTTCGTCAGCACGTTATACTTTTCTGTTATTTATATCTGCATAGTTTTGTTTTGTTTTTCTTCTGTCAAGAAAAATGTATATTTCAGTAACTGATGAGCCATTGGCCGCTGGAATTGCACCATAAGCCTCCACGATGTTTTTAGATCGCAAGAAGGGAGAGAGGGTAGTGAATAAGGAAGCAAGGAATATTATAAAATCATGTGATTAAGAATCAAGGCAGAAAAGTAAAGCAAGGTTCTATTCTCGCTGCCTAGTAAGCTAGCGTATCTTTACGATCTGCTACAAAAATTTAGAATGGGATAATCTCCACAGGTGTGATCCCTTTGTTCTTGTGGTAAAAAGCGTCCAAGATCTGAACTATAGAAGTTTCACCGTGATTACTCTGATATGGATGTAATAATGTAATACGACACACTACTACATGCATGTGAACAACATATTTCCACTGCAAGCTAGAAACAGTCGAAAAGCAGTCACAAATAACAATGTTTTAATTGGTTCGCCGTGATGAGAAAAAGCATTTCAATTGTTGCATGGACATTATCAGCATTAATAAACTAATTATACAACAACAGGCTACACAAATGAAGAAAATGGTCGGTATTATTACGAAAGTAGGAATATCCTAAAAGAGGGTTATGATTAGATATATTTAATTTGTTGAAATGTGCTGCTGATAAAGGCAGATCTAATTTCATGACAATGTTTCTCGAACTCCACCTCACAAGGCACACATGGCTAGCTTGTGCATTCCTGTCGCGTGCATTAGCCTTCGCTGCTGACAATACACTGACCATTGTGTTGTGCGACAGATCAATTGTTTATTTTTCTCAATAACAACTATTTTATTCGCGATCACCCATTGTCAGTTTGGCAAGCCCTAGGTGAGTAAACAGTATCTGGCATGTGCCTATCATTCCGCCTGAAGGAACGCTCGTCATTATTTTAATACTGCTCAGATCAAGAGAAGGAATAAAATCCGTTGGTAAGTTTCCATCCCCGTCGCTCAGTGTTAAAAATACGATGGGTTACGGGGATCCCACCAAAATTCCAACAGAATTGCAAATTTGTTTTTGTGTGAGTTGTTAACCTTTTCTCATTCGAAGAAACATCACCATTTATGAGTAAAGGCCACATTTCTCTTGGTGACTGGTTTAATTGTACTTCCTTTGTCACAGTGTAATTTGCCAAACTCATCTCACAGCAGCTATTGAGACAGAATTCCGAAACGGAGGGCCTCATTAAACAAGTAATTGGCAATCACAGAGCTCAATGGCTTACGAAAAACCTCATAGTTTGCAGTAACATAAAAGAAGAAATTTTATGTTTATTTTCATACTAGGAAGCTCTTGTTTCGCTAGCTGTCGATAACTCTTAAAAAATTACAGTCACTGGAGTGAAATAAAAAAAAGAAGTATAAGTAGTGATGTATCGCCATAGATAAGAAAGTTCCGTGAGTTTAAAAATTGGCAAAACACTCTCCTCCTTGTGTGCTATCATTCGCCAAACTTTCGTTTCGATGTCTCGAGCGGTTTAGGAGATACGAGAGATGTTGCGAGTATTTCATTCTCGCGGGCGTGAGATCGGAAATGAGCGCGCTACATGGGATGCATTTTCTCGAGATCGGATGCAGATAGAGATCTCCCCCAAGTCTAAACAAAAATTCAGCATGTTAGTTAAATTTCATACGCAGCAACATATGGTGTAATACGCACCAAACGCAAAATCATAGCGACCCCTAATTTTCGTTGCAAAATTTTTGAGTTTTGCGTAGTGTCGTCACGAAGCTGAAATATAACGCTACAAGTAAGGCAAAATCATATATTTTCAGAGAATAGTTTCTGTAAAATCGTTTGAGAAAGATAAGAGGTTGCGTGCGCTTCGGATCACGTAAGCGCAGAGCGTCGCCAGTCGGCGCGTGCGAAGTATGTTGTACGCGTCGCAGTATGCGCTGGACCCGCGCGACCCGTGCGGCACGTGCGTGTCGCGCTATAGTGTCGTGTCACGTAACACGTGCTATACGCGCCTCAATTTGCGCCTAGCCTAAAGGCCGGTTCCCACGAGAGCGCGGCAGCGCGGCGTGCGTCAACGGCAGCGGCAAACATTTTCCGCTTTGACGCCGCGGCTCGCGGAATTGGCGTTCCCATCTGAAAGCGGCAGACGCTAGCGGTAGCCAATGACGGACAGCCACTGAGGTCCGGGGTGGGACCCACTGAAATGCCCGGTGCGTTTGATTAACTATATCTTACACCTACATGAAGGAAAGACGAAGTTCGGTGAAGACATACCAATTTTTCATTTTCTGTACAATGTACTCTTTCACATATTTCATGACTACCGTTCATGATTGTTCACTATCTCCTAACACAATGAAACAATGTACGATAAGAGAGATTATTCAGATAGTTAAGAGAGACAAAAATTTAAAATTTGATACGGTAGCAGGTACAGGAAAACACTAAGAACACAAAGGCTTGGGGGAAGGGATGAAAGTGGAAGCCACCTGATAGAATTTCGCACAGAGCATAATGTAATCATCGCCAGCACCTTGCTTAAGAGTCATGAAAGAATAATACATATTTGGAACAAAGTTTTTGAAACCAGATTTTAAATTATGAGATATTTTCCGGTGCAGACGCAGACCTACAATAATTTATTGGTTACGAGCTGCGGTTTACAACTAAAGAGACAGTAAACGGTAGCAAATTAAGGAAATGGAACATGAATAAGTCAAGACCCACAGTTTTTCGATAATCTTAAAGTTACCGTAATGCAACGACTGACTGAAACAGAGGAAGGAATCCGCTAGAATACGAATGGATATCTTTGAGAGAAGAAGTGGTGAATGCAGCAGAGTATGTGAACGAGAAGAAGGTACAGTAGAAATCGTTAGATAAATATATTAAATTTGACAAGAGGGAAATATATAAAAATGCAGCAAATAAAGTAGGCCATGGGAAATAGAAATGTCTAAACATGACGTTGACAGAAAGTCCAAAATTGCAACGCTACTTTGCACTTGTAAAACAGGGGGAAGAACATGAGAAAGAACAAAGGAAACCGCTCAAAGGAGAAACAACTGTCAAGAACTCATTTGGCAAGCCAGAACTAAGCAAATAACAGAAGGCTAGAAAGTGGAAGGAATATGTAGAGAGGAGAGGGGGAGGGGTTGTACAAACTAACATAAGCACAATGTTAGATTCCTGTGGAATGTCTGAATATGCAAGGCAATACTGATCTTACCACTTAGCTAAGTAGACACACTGAAGAACTGTGAAACTGTGTTTATAGCATTTGCATGTTTAGAGAAAGATTTTGACAATCTTAATTAAAACATTCTTTGTAGCTCTGGAGATGTCATCAATAAAACACAGGGCCACAAGATTATCTACAACTTGTACAGAAACCAAACTGCATTTCTAAGACTTCAATGACTTGAAAGGGAAGCAGTAATTGAGAAGGCAGAAGTGGAGAGGATATAAAATGAAGACTGTGAATAGCAAGAAAAGGGTTCTGAAAAAGAAAATTTGTTCACAGCGAATATAAATTCTCATGATTGGGTACTATTTTACAAAGGTATTTGTGTGGAGTGCAGCCTTGTATGTAAGTGAAACGTGGGCGATGAACAGTTCTGTCAAGACGACAATGGACGCTTTCAAAACGTGGTGATCAATAAGAATGCTGAAGATTAGATATGAGGATCGCGTAACTAAAGAAGAGGAACGGAATTAAATAGAGGAGGAAGAGGAAATTATGGCACAACTTTGATAACAAGAGGGGTAAGTTGACAGGACATATTATGAGGCGTCAAAGAGTGAGGACAAAGGGGTTGGGTGATTGTATTCTGATAATAATCATCTGTTGAAATGCTATTCTACTATTTTATCTATTAATGTAAGCAGTGAATTTACTCTTCCATGCACTCCGCCACAAAGCATTTAAACCAAAACTGAAATCAGCTGAACACCAAATCTTTCAGCCACTGTCTGACAACTACTGCATTCACTTTCAACTTTCTATAACTATCACTGGCTAGCCACACACACATACAGATATAAGGAGAACATTAGTTTTCAGCATATAATTCTTTAGGTTGGCAACATGTACATAAACAAACCAAACAGGAAGGGACATGAGGTGAACAAACTGCAGTTACGACTTCAAATCAGTGTTTTCGGTATAATGTCTACAGCTAGTGACAGAAGAAAAAAGAGCGGACATGGAAATGTGCTTATGTTCCATAATCTAAGTTTTAGTTCAACCTCCAGCATGTGACCAGGTGAGGGGAAACGCAAATGTCCGCCAAAAACTCGATTCACTGTAAGTAATCAGTTATTCACGTAAAAAAAGATGTGAACTGTTTTATAATCTGCAAGTATCACATATCAAAACAAAACTGAATCATTCTAGATTCCACAGAAGATGCCTTAAAGTAAAAGGCGAAACCCGTTTTGAACCAATAAAGTACGCTGGATAAAGAAAAAAACGTTTGTTACTTCCAAAGGAAATAATCAATAGCTGTAGATACTTAGCAAATTACATCTTATGACATACCAGCAAATTAGTCACGGTTTAACTTCTCATTCCACATGCTATTAAATGCCGTTTGAAAAAAATTCATCTATCCCTTCCGAAAAACTGTAGTTTCTTTCATATCTCGGTAGATAAAAAGATTTTGGATATTTATCATGCGACGAAATACACGACTTTTTACAAGTTATCGTTTGCAAAAAAACACGTTTCGATTTCTTGAACCGTTTACGAAATATGCAGTTGATACAATCACATGGTTTACGACGAGGAGGACGAAAGTATCGGTCGCGTCGCGAGCGACCAGCGCACGGTCACCGCACAGCCCGCCCGCCGACATATCATTCAATATCTCGAGAACGGTGATAGCTATCGATCTGCTCTCAGCTTTAAAAACCACGACGAATAACGAAAAGAAATTCGGTCCTTTATCGAGAGAAGATGTCAGGCTGTAACATGCCCAAGAATCAAATTTTTCTGCCGAATAGTTTCCTTGGAATCGGATGATAAGTATTTCATAGCTGCCGCCGCGTCCGCGCCAGCGGTTCGGCGGAAGTTCGTGTGGCCCGGGGTTCCGTACCTGACGTCACGCTCAGCGCGTTCTGATTGGCGGCACGCACCTGCAGCGCGGCGCGCGGCAGCGGAAGCGGTTCGACATGGGCAAACCGCGACGCAGAGTCCTCCGCGCCGTGCCGCTGACGCCGTTTCCATGGCAACCACGCCGCTAACGCGCGGTTTTGACTCGCGGCAGTCCTAGTGCGCGCCTCGGAGCGGCGCGGCGGGACGCGGACGGCGCACTCCTCTCTGCTGCAGCTGTACGCGGGCTGCAGCAGCGCGGCGCGGCGCGCTCAGTGTGGACCCGCCTTTAGGTTCGTTAGGCTTTGTTGTTCTAAGTTCTAGGGGATTGATGGTCTCAGATGTTAAATCTCATAGTATTCAGAGCCATTTGAAACAGTTGCATACAAAACTTGGGGTTTGAAGATTAATTACCAAAAAACACAATACTTGACTAATGATTCAGATGAGCTATACATTGAAGGAAAGAAAATCAAAAAGATAAACACTTTCTGTTGTTTGGGATCCATTTTAGAAATCGAGGGAAAATCAGAGTCAGAAATCAATAAAAGAATTAGTAGCGGACGGAAGGTCATTGGGCTGCTTAACTCAGTCTTATGGACCAGGGATGTAATGAGCAGAACTAAAGAATTAATATACAAATTCGTATTAGAAGGTGTGGTTCTGTATGGAACGGAGACCTGGAAATTAACCTGAAGCACATTAAAAAATTACAAGCTCTAGAGATGGACTTCTGGAGAAGATCGGCAAGAATCTCCAGGAAAGAAAAGGTAAGGAACACCGACATAATAAGGAGAATGGAAATGAAAGAAAGAATATATGACGTAATGGATAGGAAGAAAGTGGTTCAGGCATGTACGACGAATGGAGAAAGCCAGAATACCAAAATTGATACTGGAGTGGGAACCGGAGGGTAGATGAAGAAGAGGACGACCTATGTCCACCTGGCTCCAAAATGTACAGCTCACAATGAGGAGAATGGTTACAGAGGAAGAGGACACACAAGATCGAAACACCTGGAGGAATAAAAATGGTTCAAATGGCTCTGAGCACTATGGGACTCAACTGCTGCGGTCATTAGTCCCCTAGAACTTAGAACTAGTTAAACCTAACTAACCTAAGGACATCACAAACATCCATGCCCGAGGCAGGATTCGAACCTGCGACCGTAGCGGTCTTGCGGTTCCAGACTGCAGCGCCTTTAACCGCACGGCCACTTCGGCCGGCCTGGAGGAATATTTTGAAATTATAGTTTAAGAACGTTTATTCTTTGTATGGTAATTTCCGAGTAAATTATAATGTGGGAAATAAGCCTCTGTAATGAGGAAAAGCTCAAAATAATAAATAATTTTTTTCTGTGTATCTGATAATATTCTAATAATGGCTATACCTTTAGTTTTCTTGTTTTCTTTACGTAATGCATCGAGATGTCCGATTAATAATCACGTAAGTGGCATAATATATTGACGGTTATTTTCATCGTGACACATGAGATGCTGGACAGAACTTTTGTGTATGGTCCGCGTGAAAGTGATACAACCGGAATGAACCTCTCTTTGTCAACCTTGTGACGTCTACTTTTTCCGAAAGGTAAGGAATTTCATCGCACGACTTCATAATCATGCTACATGACAGAAGAGCAGATACTTACAAGATGGGAGCATGCTATCAAAATTCGTGCGTTGGTACATAAACAGCTGTCCACGCCTCTGCTTTTATACGGTTGGTGCGCATCCATATTGTGGCCCAACAGATTTGTTTACAGCAAACGTGAATCAGATACGTTTTCCATTAACAAATTGCCGGAAAATATAGTATGTCAATGCCGCGAGATTTCCCGATGCTTTACTTAAAATAGAGGCAAAGACAAGCATTCCGAGTATCAGATACACAGAAATAGAGGCAAAGAAAAGCATTCCGAGTATCAGATACACAGAAAAAATACCGAATGAAAAAACTTCCACAACAAAGATTCGAACACGGACTAGCGGTATGGTAGTCTAATGCCTTGACCGCTCGACGTCGATCTCGCCCTGCTAGACGAATTCAATGACGGATATCTAAGCTTTAGCATGAAAATAAGAAAACGTTAATAATTTGAACATTATTAACTTTGTACCCCATAGTATATTAATAAAAACGTTTGTTTTTAGACGATCTTTCGATGTATGGCATTTAAAATACGATTTTCCGTCCAAGTTCGATATCGATTTTTTCGAGAACTAGGGAGCGTCTAGCAAAAAATCGAAACATGTCTCTCTTGATTTTCAGTACAGAACGTCCTTGCGAAACTTGATCAAAATCAGTGACCCACATTTCGGACCCTCCCCTCTTAAATCATCCCCCGTGTCCGACGGCAGCACTCATACAGAATTCCACGCCACTGCGCTACTTGGTCTGCCTGCAATATGTCGAATAGAAACAACTCGGCACACTCAAGAAAACTGACTTGCCGGACAGACAGGTTGGAGTACATACTGTAACTTAAACTACTTAATAATGATGACGATATCGATGGTAATAATAACAATAAAACAGCTTAACGCCTGAAGATTAACATAAACAATACATGTCAACTGGGGAATACTTGTGAAAATGACCTACAAGTTAGTATTTCGCAGAGCGTCATGGGGCGATGTCTGCGTCACTTGATGTTATTATCTCATAGTGCCAGAGCTCGTAGTGAGAAGCCTTCAGCACAGTAGGTAAAACAAAAACACAGAGCGATGCGGCGTTCTGTGGCAACGCCTCGTTGGTTCCCACGTGATAGGGGCGCTTTTGACCAACTCCAGTGACAGGTGGCTGGCTTTAAGCTGATGCTCGAGTTGTGAGGCAGCAGGAACATGGGAAGGAACTTTCACAACTCCTGTTAAACCTCCAATGTGTGTTGACAGTTATAACCAGAGCTCACACACAACAACAAAAAGATACTAGGAAAATTATCCGTTTATTAACTATGCCACAGACATAGGCAAACAATATTATTTCACTTTCAACCAAAACAATCATTTCCGAACGTAAACATAGACACTCGAGCTATTACAAAATTTTGGGACGTGCAAACGTGTAGGATATGCTACGACTGTTCAAATGGTTCAAATGGCTCTGAGCACTATGGGACTTAACATCTGAGGTCATCAGTCCCCTAGAACTAGAACTACTTAAACCTAACTAACCTAAGGACATCACACACATCCATGCCCGAGGCAGGATTCGAACCTGCGACCGTAGCAGCAGCGCGGTTCCGGACTGTAGTGCCTAGAACCGCTCGGCCACTCCGGCCGGCTGCTACGACTGTCGTTGCTCAGACATTGTGTTGTCAACAGAGTCACGTCGGTAAAGCTCTTTCCGGTAGTGATGTGTAAGGCAACGAACAACACTAAATTAGCAGGCTCTGTTAGGGTCGGGATCGGTAAGTGTTGAAAGGGACGGAAGAAAACTGATTTTATACAACATCTACACGCTAGTCTCTCATGTGAGAATCTATCTCTACTGAAGTATAGCAACCTACACCCACTTTCTTCCTCTACACTTTTTACCTTCCATACTTCCCTCCATTACCAAATTAACTACTCTGTACCCTTAACGTACCTACATTAAAGGAAGCACGGCAAACAGGTACACTGGAGAAAGGTGTAATGAAAAGGCCGCTCCAGCTGCTCTCTAGAATTTCGTTCAGTCCACTACCGGTTTCAATGTTAATCCATTTTCAAGTAGATCTGAAACTGCTTTACATATGATGGGTGAAATTCTACAGAGCAAATGGAGCGAAATTTCTATTAAAGAAGCAGTTGCGGACCGCATGGAGAAACTAAGTACTGCTGTTGATTGGGGTCTACCACTCGCTGGTTTCCCCGGTCTATGGCGAACCGTACAGTGAGTGCAGAAAAAAAAACTTTACCTGAAACCAGTTCTTACTTAGGATGCAAAAAAAAAAAAAAATTTATGGTATTTGTCAGTGACGGTAAGTTTGGTGTCGTCGATTCTGAAAGAAGGCATGGTTTGGCCTGAAATATGCCTCCGCAAGAATCAGAACACGCTTGGCCTGTTACGTGCGCGAGTACTCACTGCTCGCCTACTGACGTGCTTTCTATTTCTGAGACGAGTTCTAGCGCCACAAAGTATTCACGTGGCGGTGCAGGTGTACATTTTGTAACTACATGAAGTGCAGTGTCCGCACAGCTTCTCCGCTCCTCCTCCTTTTACAGCTTTTCTCCGGAGTGGACACTTATACGGACTGTAACTCTAATTGCTTCCCTTATTCATTTGCAGCGAGTCCACTAATCACACGGTGCGAGTCTCTCCGAAGCACAGTACGAAACTGAGTTGCCTTTATCACCAGGCGCACCATTTACTCAGTGTGGCTCAAAAATGGCTGCCCGAAAAAATTTCGTTACAGTTTATTTACGTTCCATGGTTTACTTTATCAGTGTGGAACGCCTTAATACGGCTAGAATACCACGCGAAAAGTGTGAAATTTATTACCAACACTGAATGAAGCGGTAAGACTACTGTACGCTAAAAGGGCAGAGTGTCAAGCATAAAATCCAAACAGTACTCGTTGATGAGGAAACGAAAAGACCGTAGCTTCACAGTTAACTCGATATGGAAATGCTCAAGGCTCCAGTATGACTCAGGCTAATATTATTCCATAATGTTAACGGATAAATTGAACTGTGGGAGATTGTGTGAAACGTGATCACTAAAACATGAAGAATGGTACATGTACTCTATCGGATCAAAAGTATCCAGACACCTATTAGTGAACATTAATACACCTATTAGTGAACATTAATATGGAGTATGTCCCTCTTTTGCCTTAAGAAACGGACTGAGTTCAGTTGGCGACACTATCAATGCGATGTCTGAATGTATGTGGAGGAATGGCACCCCAATCTTCCTCAAGAGCTGAAACAAGAAAAAGCAGCGTTTGATATTGGACATCGGAGTCTGGAACGAGGTTGACATTTGAATACATTCGAAAAAGATTCTATCGAGTCCAGGTCGGGAGTCAGGGCAGGCCAGTTCATTTCAGGAATGTTGTTGTCCATAAGCCATTGGCTCATAGATGCTGCTTTATAACATGATGTTTTGTGATGCTGATATAGTTTCAGTCTCTGAACTGTTCTTCTACTGTACGTAGTACGTAACGCTGTAAAATGTTTTCGTACCCATCCGCATTTAGAATTTTCCTTAGCGCAATAAGGGGACAACACCCTAACCACTAAAAACACGCAGACACCGTAACACCACCTCCTCCGTACTTTGCTGTTGGCACTACACATCATGGCGCCCAACCCAAAACCTTCCGTCGGGTTTCCAGAGAATATAAAGAGATTCATCAGTCCAAATCACTTGTTTCCAGTCATCCGCTGTCCAGCGGCGTCGCTCTTCACATCATCTCACGAACAGCTTAGCTTTTGACTACAGAAATGTGTGGCTTATGAGAAGCTGCTTAAGCATTTTACCCCATTTTTTTTAACATCTTACCCACAGTCACTGTGCTAGCTTGACTGCTGGTAGCACTTTGAAAGTCGCGAGTGAATCCTTGCACAGATTTTTTTTTTTCTTTTTTTAAGGAGGTTCCCGTCCGTCAATACATGAGATCTGCCCGGTCCTGGTTTACCCGCGGTTGATCCATCCGGTTTCCACTCTACAATGACATGAACGGTCAACCTGGACAGCTGTACATGGGTTTTAAGTAACCATGGTGGATTTTTTACACAGCTGGTGGCCGCTAAGTAGGCCACTTTCGAAAATATTGAGCTCCCCTGCACGACCCACTCTGCTGAAACTGCTTCTCTACTGACAAAACAAAACATAACTGCCTCCTTTTTTAATGGCGGTTCCGACACTCATGACAACTGCGCATTACATACGGGTGACCGGATACTTTCAATGAGATAGTATATTACTTACATAGTGCATAGCTTTTTACGCCAGATTGGATTCTCAATAGCAGTCACTATGATGGCGTTGTTCCAATTAATCAAAACCTGAAGTACACAGAAATTCATGAGAACTCTGTTCTGAAACTACTTGTATGTGCACATGATTAGTTTTATGGAGGCAAGGGCATCGATACCATGTGAGGTGTATTGTCATACAATTCGAAACAGGATACACAAGCTGCGACATGGTCGTGAATACAAACAGTGATCCAGGTACTGTCAAATGTTTTTTATTATAGTGTTTGATCACAATACAAAGTTCTTCGACGATGACCGCCCGTAATGGCATCGTCAAAAAGTATACGGATTTATCACAGTAGGACATGGTGTAGAACAGATCTGAAGATGGTCATTACTGACTGAAACCGGTCATCGTCGAAGGACTTTATATTCTAATTAAAGACTGGAATAAAAAACCGATGACGCGGAAAGTTAATGTGTGGAATAGTTCAGAATCAGAAGGATTCACACTCAAACGCTGGTTTCCACCACGATCAGAATATTCCAAAGCGGGTGCGAACTTCTCGAAGTTCCTCCTAATCCCGTTATCTCGAAAGCATCGACAGTTTTACCACAGTGCACGTCAAGAAAGAACTTGCTCGACAAATTATGGGGATAGTTGTGAACTGAATGAAGTGTCAGGGAACAAAATTGTATGTCGAAGAGGTAAAGAAGTTTGTTTCACGTAACCTGAAGTGGATGTGGAGTAGTGTTGACTAAGAAGCAAACGAAGAGAGAGAGAGAACCAAGGCGGCAGCCATCCGAAGATCGACAGGCTACGATCAGAAGCGTATGGGATATTAACGATGGAAGTGTAAATTAGGACACCAGTTAGTGAGGCTACAAATTTGGAAAGGTACAAGCAATTGCGACCCATTTAACAGCAAGGACGGCATTAAACGCGCGGAAGTAAGGCTCAGAACAATAGCTTCATAGCCTTCGCTTCAGTGATCTCAGCCGCATATGGTGCGCCAAGGAGACGCGCAGCTGCTCACGGCTGTTTACCTAAGCGACTGTCCCACTTCTGGGTGTAGCTTGTTCTTAACGTCGAGGTGCTAAGCATAAGATCAGCCGTTAGCTCCCCAAGATGAACGACTGACAGAGGTTGACGAAACCTACAATCAGTTCCTTACATTAAGGAACTCCAATCCGAGGAGTCTAAGATAGTGCATCATGGATTAATTCTCAAAAAATGGTAGCAGATGAAAAACTATTTGAAATGTAATGCTAATTATTTGGTGAATTACCTTTCTACTGATAACATTTGTCTGCAACTTGCTTGATTCCTACACTTGTTCTGTACCCATGAAACTCACTATTAGAGGTAGTGTAATTTTAATCACTTTTTACAATGTACAGTCTTACTTCCTTTCGTTATTGTAGTATCTAGTCCTGGATGGCTTAGCATTTTTCAAAGATCACTCTCCTCTCACTATCGGTACTTCATTTAGTATCTTATATGACCATTTCAGTATCCTTCAAAAATACCACAATTATAATTCTTACAGTAATTTTCATTGTAAACATATAAATTGAACGTAGGTTTGATGCTGAACAAAGATCTGAGGATAAGACGAAATGTTACATCTGGAGCGTGGACATTGAGGAAGGAAGATGAAAGAAGATTAGGGGCACTAGAGGTGTGGATATGGATAAGAATGGAAAAGGTGAAATGGGAAGACCGAGTAAGGAATGAAGTAGTATTAAGAAGAGTTGCAGAAGAAAGAAACATGCTGAAAGTTATAAGAAAGAGAAAACGGAACTGGATTGCTGGATTAGACATTTTTTGAGAAGGGACTGGAAGAAATAGAAGGAATGGGGGAGGGTAAAAGTGGAAGAGGAAAAAGAAGATATCAATTGCTGGGCATTATAAAAGGAGACAAATATAAAGAAATGAAAAGACTGGCTAGGACACACAAAAGTGGAAGAGGCTTAACCCACAACAAGACCCGCCGTAAGACAGAATACCATACTACTACTACTACTACTACTACTACGGCTGAACGGGAGTGATTAATGGAAGTGGATTGAACTGTAGGAGTAGCCCGTCTCCCGAATCATCCATCGAGGTCCAGAATTTCTGACATTTCCGAAGCTAATTTCATGCCAGGCGGCTTCAGCAACGGCGTGCGCCTTTTTTACCTCCAGACATGTACTAAAGGAAGGAGGCAAAGGAGGAAGGTCCAGTCTAGATCTGTACTTTCAGAACTGTCACCCGGTGCGTGGAAAACGCTGTACCAGTATCAAATCTTCCTTCCAGTCTTCGATGCCTCATGGGAGAAAAGACTATACCTCTCAGTATCACTCCGAATTTCTGCAATGATAGCATAGTAGTCATTACGCGAGGTACATTGGACAAGGCAGTATGTTTACCACTCGTTTTGGAACTCTCGGCATTCTGTAAGGCTCTGCGCGATGCTCCAAGTCTAACGGCTTCCACTGCAATTTCTGTGACACACTCACGCTGACCAAACAGACCCGGGGCAAATCGCGTAGGTATTCGTTGAATCTTACCTTCTCTTCACTTAAACCAGTTTTAAAAGGATCCCTGACCGATGAACAGTACTCAAGAAACGGTCGAACAAGGGTTTTCGCTTCTAACTCTCTCGAGCATGTATTGCACCTGCTTTGGTTTCTCTTAATCACTGTGAGTGTGGCGTCTGGCAGCCCCCGGCTACAATTACGTGTTTATTCCACCTTATATCACACGGGACAGAAACTCCTAGATTGTAACAGATTCCAGACAGCAAATGATGTCAGCTTCTTCCTATCATTTACGAGGGGCATTTAATAAATAATGCGCTTCTTCCTATCATTTACGAGGGGCATTTAATAAATAATGCACCACCTTCTTTTTCTGAAAGCAGGTGTATTTTATTTCGGATTCCAATACACGATACTATTCCCTACTCTTTTGGCTGCAAAATCGTATTTTTCAACGTAATCTCCGTTCATTGCGATGGATTTACGCCACCTTACTGGGAGGGCCTATATGAACACACGGTACGACTGCAATGGTCGACTTCGGAGCCAACTCCTGCTGCATCAGTAACCCCCGCATCACTCACGCACTGCTTCCCGCAGAGTGCCTCCTTCACTGGGCCAAACAGATGGAAGTCGGAAGGTGCGAGATGCGGGTTGTAGGGTGGATGAGGAAGAAAAGTCTAATGAAGTTTTGCGAACTGCTCTCTGGCGCGTAGACTTGTTTGAGGCCTTGCCTTATCATGGAGAAAGAGAAGTTCGTCGCATGTTTGTGGCGACGAAAACTCCGTAGTCGTTTCTTCAATATCCTGAAGGTTGCACAATACACTTCAGAGTTGATCGCTGCACCACGAGGGAGGACATCAAACCGAATAACCCCTTCAGTGTTCGAGAAGACCGTCGCCATGACTTTACCTACTGGGGGTGCGGCTTTGAACTTTTTATTCCGAGGCGAGGTGATGTGGCGCCACTCCAGGGAGTGCAATTTTGTTTCCGGTTCGAAATGATGAACCGATATTTCATAGCCTGTAACGATGTTTGACAAAAAAAAAAAAAAAAAATCGTCACGCTCAGCCTCGTAACACGCAAGCAATTCCGCGCAGATGGTCCTTCGTTGCTCTCTATGCTCTTCTGTTAGATGGCGAGGAAAATCTGGAAATTTGTGGGAAAGTCTCATAGGATCAAACTGCTGAGGTCATCGGTCCCTAAGCTTACACACTACTTAATCTATCTTAAACTAACTTACCCTAAGGACGACATACACGCCCATGCCCGAGGGAGGATTCGAACGTCCGACGGGGGCAGCAGCGCGGACCGTGACAAGACGCCTGAGACCGCTCGGCTACCCCGCGCGGCAGGCGGCAAAGAAAACAGCGGGCACACACCTTTGAGTACTCTAGCTGGTGGACGAATGTGTCAGCAGTATCAACAGAAAAGTCCAGTTGAAGAACGAGATGTTTGATTCTGATCCGTCGGTCACCTCGTATGGGCGTGTGCGCATGTTCCAACATTGTAGCAGCCACAGCTGTGTACAGTGGGGCAGCACATGGGAGACCACTCAGGTTCACGTGACCTTACTGCAATGGTAACAGAGGCCACGCCCAACGACTCACCGTGCTTTAATTCACTGCCAGGTTTCCGCAGACATCCTCGAAGCACGCGTATGTATCTGCGAAGCTCTTGTTTTCCGCCTAAAGAAACTCAATGACAACTCTCTGGAACGCACCTCAATTACAGACGCCATTCTGAAGGCTACATACAGCGCCGCCACCTATCGAGCTTCATGAAACTCGATGGACTGAAGGGAGAATATTTCACGATGTCCCACAACAAATCCCGCATTTTTTCAATCGAAATTTGGTGAGAAAAAAATTTGTTTCATGACATACTGAACGCCCCTTCTAACAATACTACTTTCCTGGACAGAACTGCTTCGTCTGTAACCATTCCCTTAGACCTACAGACATTATCCAATAAAGTTTACAGTTGAATGGTATCGATACCGCGGTTATTAGTAATGAATATGAAGCTGGAACTGGACAGAAATGGTTAAGGAATCCAACTACGAGTTTATTTATTGGCAAGCCTCGAGTGACTTACGGAAACCACGGAAAAACTATACGAGGATAGCCTGATTCTGAATTCCGCCCCTCCAGAATGAGTCCAGTGACACAATCACTGCATCATCTCACTGTATCCATCTGCTGTAGGAACGAGAAACTGTAAAGGAAAATGGGTAACTCTGATATGCACATCGTAATTCGTCAAGCAGTGCGATCTGCCGTGACTCACGAAACGTTGCACAAAATGAAACATGCATTACTGGCGGATTCACCCTCACAGCAGACTGCGAATCCATATCAAATCCTCTGACAGCAGCAGCTGATCCAGCAGGCGAGAGGAACTCCCCCTCGGAGCGAGACCAGCCAGGCAGATGATGGCCTTGTTCCTAACTCGGCCCCCTCCCGTGTTCCCGATAGCAGGCGCCTTATCCTCATTGCCAGAGCGCTACTCGCGCCCCTCCGCTAAACGGCCAGCAGTTGGCGAGCGCTGACCCGTCGCACACCCGCCCTCAGACAGTTGGGGAACCCACGCTACCTCGCCGGCACGCTATTGGAAATCCATACGGCGCCAGGCGCCACCCAAAGTCGCCATCTCCCACCACTTGTCTTCCTTCTGGCCCTTCCTTTCCATCAGTAGCTACACACCACTCAACGTAAAGCACGCGGCGTCCACCTTCCCTTGATAGCATATCTTACCAGCCACCACGCCCATTTCTGTGTACGCCCCGCGTAGCTAGGAGATACGCTTTTCACTGGTCAATCACGCGATTATTCAGGCACTCCCCATCGGGCTCCCTGTTTTCGTTCGTGTCCCTACCGGATATAAGGCGTCTACCGCGTAGTCGTCCATATGTAAAGCACACTGTGGCTGCCAACAGAACAAAGATCGTGTCGATATTGTAAACTATTGTGATGCACTTGCTACGAAACTAGTCAGCCAAAGTTGCCCTGTCTATTTGCCCAGCCGGCCGGAGTGGCCGAGCGGTTCTAGGCGCTACAGTCTGGAACCGGGAACCGCGCGCCCGCTTCGGTCGCAGGTTCGAATCCTGCCTCGGGCATGGATGTGTGTGATGTCCTTAGGTTAGTTAGGTTTAAGTAGTTCTGAGTTCTAGGGGACTGATGACCTCAGAAGTTAAGTCCCATAGTGCTCGGAGTCATTTGAATTTCTATTCGCCCAAATGTGTGGCCGGAGCAAGAATGGGTGATCAACGACCCACCATAAACCCACAGAAACGAAAGTACGTCGATAGCGTGCAAAAATCTATATTAAACATAAAACAACAGTTTGTTAACATAGTCTGCATTTGGGAGTTTCTGAGAAAGGGAATACACATCGAAGTATAAGAAAGGCTTTTCACAAGATATTTGCGCCGTGTAGCTTTATACGCAAATGAAACGTGAACGATAAACAGCCGAGTCAAGAAGAGAACAAATCCTTTTGAAATGTGGTGCTGCAGAAAAGTGCTCAAAATGTGACTGGTAGATAAAATAGTGAAGAGGTACTAAATCGAATTTTGGATAAAAGAAATTTATGGTCCAACTATAATTAAAAAGATAGGTTCAAGAATACATCAATGAATAGTTGCTTGCTAATGGAACGTAGTATTGAGGACTAAAACTGGAGAAGGAGACTGAGGCTTGACTACAGTAAGCAGGTTGAAATGACTGTAGGTTGTAGCAGTTGTGCAGAAATGAAGGTGCTAGCGTGGAGAGTGGCATCGAAACAGTGTTCGCAAAGAAGACCACAACTGCAACTTAATTTTGTCCAGCAACATTCAATATTATCGATTTCCTCCAAAGGGGAAAGTTGTTCTCAGATCTTCGTGATATTCATTTACCACGCAACCTTTCGTTTTTATGTTTAGGGAACAGTAAACACCGAAAAGGGCCGAATCTGGGGAGTAAGGCGCGTGAGGAACTCTCCCTAATCGCATCTCGCGAAGTTTAATATCGGTACTGACTGTCCCCCTTGAGAAGCAGTTTTTTTCTTCTTTTTTCGCACAAATCTTGGACGTGTGTCCGTCAACTCTGTGGAAATACATACTTCGTTAACGTTGAGCAAGACACTCTTTACGCAATAAAATTGGAGGCAACTACCTGCCAGCATATAGTTTTACTTTCGAGCAGATGAGGTCGACTCTACAAGACACACAAACCATTGGGGAACCATTTTGATCCATTATCCCTTAAATGTCGCCCACAAGTGTGGAAGGTTATTCTTTGCTGGGTCCAAGGCGCGCTCATGCCGTTCGATGGCGTCACGTGCGTGTTAAGTATGATTCAGATTAGCTAGCTTGAAGCAGGGAGGGGGGAGCCACACAACCACCCCTTAACCTTGCATAGTTCTCAAACCATCGTGACGCAGAAGCGATTGGTGGTTCTTGGTCTCACAGAAGGTACCGGTCATCTACGGGCGCCATAGGCGAACACCGCCAGTAGGTTCCAGCATCGTTTACTAGCAAGAAACACAGACAGACTTCCTAGACGCCCTTTTCATTTCCCCTACAAATGATAATATTTCCACTGTCCGCCTGCAAGGTGCCCTGTTGGCAATCAGGAAGCAGTGGTGCACTGGGTTTCGACGTATTCATGCCCTGCCATTGCGTACCGCGACTCATCAGTCAGAGTGACATATTTCCGTGCTTCGTGAGTCCAACGGCAGTGTTACTGGGTTCATTCGAACCTGTGGCATTCACCTGCACACCGTACATGACAGGGCAAGTCACTGAGCTTCTGAAATTGTTCCATTCGCAATGACGTGCGTGCACGCGCTGTAAGCAGCCGCATTGCGCGCCGGCGCCTGGCCTTGTCCGGGGATCCATCTGACCCGTCTTGCAGCCAGCCGTCCCGTCAGCGCCAGATTTAAACACGGGGCCTTATGCAACGCATTGCTGCACTGATTATATCGCAATAACTAATACTTTACTTCAACAACCTATACTCACTCTTTGCTTCATTCTGATATTTATCTCGTTCTCTGAAGAACTTCTTTCGCTGTCTTTCATGACATTTAATTTCTTAACATGTTGATTTTACCGTAGTTTTCTTTTTCTTTCTGCGTGCTGGTGCGTTTGTAGTATAACAAATAGCATTAACGTTGAGTTTCAAATCAGATCTCAACTAAGGCGACAACTGAATACATTTGGCAAGACTCCCACACAGTCCTTTACTGCATTGACTTTCAAAATACTTGAGCAAAGGACTGGAAGGATATTTCCTTCTGTGGGAAAATGGTGACTAAAATATTGACTCTGCTGAATTGTCGATGTGTTGCCACGGTAAATATTACGTATGAACATCAGACTTCGCGATATGTCAAGAAGCTACCTATTAAAACGTCTATGAACTTGTATTGAATAAACAGTTATCGATCCCTTTTTTATTTCAGTTATGTCAACTACCAAGCCTGGTGTTCATATAATAATTCATTGACAGACGGTGCTGTTGGCAGTAATTTTACATCAGCTTTGTTTTCAGTATGACATCAGTTTGGATCCGCGTCGTATTTTGTTACGTGTGATACTGGTATTCTTGGTGCATTTAGTAGCATATTTTTTTATAAATTAGTTTTAACAGTTCTAAAATTTAATTTATCTTCAGTTACCGTGCTACTTATATACAAAGTGAATGGGTCCGTAAATTTGTCGAGACGTGTTTTAAGACATTTAAGAATGGATAAAACAATTGCAAATGATTGTTTATCAGGATTTCTGCTGAAGGAAGCACAATTTGAGTTCGCGCGTCTGGGCCGCTGCCGCTTTTCGTTGTAACGTAAAGCATAACTTGTTGTTGGTGGTTCCTGCTGCAACATTTCCTGACGCTTGTGCTAAGTTTTAGAAGGTATGTAATGTTTATTTGCATTTCAGTCACTCACAGCACTTTTTTTAAAAAAGAAAGAAACCATCAAAATCGAGAAACATCAATTTCATAATTTCTATCAACAATGTACATAGAGGGATCAGAAGATAATAATCTTGCCAAATAAAAGAAACTACTTACTTTTCATTCTGTAGGAAAGTCCGATACATTAATACATACATTTTAGGGAACCTTAGAACAATGAGAGGAGTGAAAACGGAATCGTCCCACGAGTTTCGACATAAAGCCAGGAGAAAGTGCCGGGCACGTTTCCGGTGAGCCGTCATCTTGCTTGCTTCGTTACAACCGCCTGAAATGCGTAAATAAGACGAATGCCTGTTACTAATTACTACAGCTTTCTCTGATGTCGACGTAAATACAACCATACGTACCCAACTATCACACGCGCCCTTCAGTCTGCTTCCACGGACTTCCTCTAGTATATTCTGTTTTGTGCTCGGTTCTTCAGTCCTCAGCACTACCAGGTCCTTCGCCAGGTCGCCCACCCAGCGCTGCCCGGCTACATGGACCGCCCACTTCTGTAGTATTGTTGGTTGTTGCATCAAGAGGTAGATTTCCCCATTCTTCCTCCCTCTCCATTCCACTTTATCTAACATGGGTCCCCGTATCTTCCTCATTCCTCTTCTTTCAAATACGACCAGTTTTTCTTCTTTCATTTAATCATGTTCCGAGTTTCTGGACTGTTGGACATACCACTGTGTTATATATCCTTATCTTAGTATTCTCTGATATTGATTTTGAGCTAAGTGTCCCCCCGAGGGAATACATGCACTTCATTCCCACAGTTATTTTTTCCCTGATGTCTATTTCTATGCTGTTGTTGCTGACAAAACAAGATCCCAGTCATTAGAAGTGGTGAACTCTCTTGAACGTCATTCCGTCTATCTCAAGAAACTCTTACTGCTCCTATCTTGTTCCTAATTGCAGTAACTCCGTTTTGTATTGATCCACGTCTAGCCCAACCTTCTGAGAGTAGTTGTCCAGTTTCTGGTACGAGTCTTTCAACTCATGATTTGGTTCACTTAGCAGTGCCATCTGCAACACTTGGTTTTAATTTTAATGAATTTCCCGGTAAACACTGACGAACTCTATTCCAGATGATTTAGGAGTCACAAAAAGAGAATCGGAAATACAATATCGTGAAGTTTCTGTCATAGGCTTCAGTTCCTCGAGTGAACACAAAGCAAACAGGTAGCTAAGCGAGCAGAAGTGATTGATACATCAACGCTAATGCGCGTGCACTTGAGAAATAACGGACGCAAGAGAAAATTTTTTAGCAAACAGCTAAAAGCATCTTGACGATTACTGGACTAGGGATGTTTCAGCGGCCACTGTTTAGTATCTGCATTGTGTTCCATTGGAGACAATAGTATTACGGTATTTTTAGAAACTTCGTTTTTATTAATTAAAGTAGATCAACAACAGTTTTCTGTATTGCCAGTTTCTTCAATTAACCAAACTTGATTCACATGTAAACATAAAGCAAGTTTTTGGGAGAACTACTATTTGCAGTTCATTAGCGTCATTATCTTCATCCAGACCAATAAAAAACATTTATCATCTTCATTGCCCCCGAAAGTTAAAAACCCTTTACAGAAAGCACCCTGCATATTTTTTGGTAAGTTCTGTAGTGCTGAAACTTTTCCTCTTGTCCAATTTTGTTTTTTATTTCCCGTGAAAATTTCACTTCTTCCGGGTATTCCTGGTCCGCGTCTTCTAAAATATTTTAGCATCTATAGTCTTATTTTCATAGTCCAGTTACCTGGCTTTCTTCGGCTAAATTCTCGCTTGCTTGGTATTTTGTCCACTAATTAGGCGCTTGAAGTGCTTTGTTATTCTGCAGTGGAGCACCCATTGCCCTTATTCCTTGCCATTCATGCGGCACGGCTCGCTACAGTGCGCCTGTGTAGCCAATGGCAACCTGTACTAAAATCTTATTTTTGAAAATAAAAATCGCCTTTCTTGACCTCCTTTCCAGAAACCTAGGTTACACCAAGTTTAAAGGCGCAACATCTGACATGCTAACTTGTACCGTTTTACTTGTACATCGAGGAAACGTCACTTCCGTTCCACATTGGATGACCAGCTAAACTTAACAATGGCACAGTAAGTTGGCTCGCGCTGGATGTTACAAAATTCTCAAGGTATGGTAATTAATATTTGAGCCGCAGAACAAAATTAAACGACGGCCGAACAGGCCATGAAGGCCCAACGGTACCGACCGACCGCCGTGTCATCCTCCGCCCATAGGCGTCACTGGATGTGGCTATGGAGGGGCTTGTGGTCAGCACACCGCTCTCCCGGCCGTAAATCAGTTTACGAGACAGGAGCTACTACTTCTCAATCAAGTAGCTCCTCAGTTTGCCTCACACGGGCTGAGTGCACCCCTCTTGCCAACAGCGTTCGGCAGACCGGATGGTCACCCATCCAAGTACTAGCCCCGCCCGACAGCGCTTAACGTCGGGAATCTGACGGGAACCGGTGTTACCAATGCGGCAAGGCCGTTGGCATTTGCGCCTCAGACGGGCCCATAAATCAAATTGGTTAATACCAAGGGTGACCTGAACTTAAAACTATTATCTTGTTGGAAGATATATGCCTTTGAATTCCTCCGATTGTGAAGACAATCGCAAACCGCTGGCGCGTATGACACCAGCTACTTTAAACACAAAAACTAAACCTCCATGCTATTTCTATTTATCATCTGCAAGGAACAATGTTAAAGTAAACAGCCACAAAAATGTTCGAGAGCCCATGGTGGATCGATCCTAGAACCTCTGGAATTAGAGCCTCAAAACTGTTGAACAGTTTAAAATTAAATTTCGTACGCCATTGTTAGCTGCGAAATTCCACGGAGTAGAGGGCACCGAAGGGTCAGCTGTCTATTCCGAAATGATGTTATTCCTCCGTGAACACTGTGGATACGAGAGAGTTGTGTTGTACGTGTTTTAGTGGAGGATAGGTGAATGTACTGGATGCTGGTGCAGTTGTATTAGATGATTACGATAATGAGAGAAGGGAGAGGGAGACCCTGGTGCCAGCGCACTGCCTACTCCTCTCGAACAGCACCGAGGCGGCTGCTAAAATAAACGTCCCCGTCTCACGGACGGATCAGCATCACCGCTTTCTGCTGTTCTTGTTTCATGAGAGACTGCAGAGAGGTTTGGAATTTAATCCACGACACTGGTACAAGACGGATGATCAGGAACTCCAGGCCACCAGCTCTCCTCTCGTTGCCTACCAAATAATGACAGGGAAAATTTTATCCTTCACCAGGATTCGAAACGGGGTCCGTCCGCGTATAGCGCCACAGCACAGGCATGCTTTAGCGACCTTTGCTGCGGAGGCCAGTGCTGGACAATCAGCCCTACGATGCACAAATAATATGAGAGATGACGACTACAAGTAAGACGATTCAAAGCTAAGTAGGAAAAATAGAGTCTACGCTGACAAAGAACTTGGAGAAGCTAATCATCGAATACGTAAACCAAGAGACTGAAAAATAATTTGCACGTGATTATCAAGCGATCTAATATAGTTTAGGTCAAGTACATCAGCTATCTAAGGCTTTTAGAACGGAGTGCAGCACCTGTCTGATGATTACGGATTGAAAGTAAACTGATGCAAGTGAATGTAGTGAGGAGTAACAAAATGACTTTATCGATAAACTTAACATCAGAATTGTTGGCCATGAAGCATACGAAAATAAGAAATTCTGCTACCTAGGAAGCAAAATAACACACGCCGTGCGAAGCAAGCAGAAAACAAGAAGCCCAGTAGAACAGGCAAAGAGGGCGTTCCGCGCCGAAACAAGTCTGCTAGTATCAAACGTCAGCCTTAATTTCAGGAACCCATTTCTGAGAATATACGTTTGGAGTATAGCATTGTACGGAAGTGAGACATGGACCGTGAGAAAACCGAAGGAGGAGATAATTAGAAGCGTTTGAGATGTAGTGCTACAGAAGGACGTTATAAATTAGTTGGATTGACAAGGTAGGGAGTAAGGAGGTTCTGCGCAGGCTTGGCGAGGACAGAAACATGTGGAAAACACTGATAAGAAGCGGCGGGATTGTTTGGGTGTTAAGACGTCAAGAAACAATTTCCATGGTACTGTACAGGAGGGAGCCAAAGACGATAAAAATTTTCGAGGGAAATCGGAATATATGTAACAAATAACTGAGAACGTCGGATGCAAGAGCTACTCCCAGGCGAAGAGGTTGTTACAGGATTCTCCCCCTTTCCCTGCATCCACACACACAGATAAATAGAATATGATGATTTGGTTTGTGGGGCGTTCAACGGCGTGATTATCAGCGCCCGTACAAATTCACAATCTTTTCACTGTCCAGTATCACCAATTCCTGAGCGATGATGAAATGTTGAGGACAACACAAACACCCAGCCACGGGGCGGAGAAAATCTCCGACCCGACCGGAAATCGAACGCGGGACCCCGTAATCCAGGGGCAGCAAGGCTAGCCACTAGACAACGAGCTGCGGACTTAAGTAAAAGAGGGTGCGTGGATGTTTTACTACTGTAAAAGGCGGTCGATTATCGAGGACTCGAGCGCAAGGATCTTTTGTTTGCATAGAGTTAGTTACGAGTTGGTATACTGAGTAATCATAAATGTAATTGTGTGTGTGTGTGTGTGTGTGTGTGTGTGTGTGTGTGTGTGTGTGTCAGACAGTGAGAGAGAGAGAGAGCGCAAACGTACACGCGAGCCCAAGGTCGAGGCCATTGCCTCCCCGCTGCGTCCCTCATTGCTCACATAGTGTGTGGTCACCGGCACCTGCGGCCGCCTATTCTTCATGCCGTGCTCGGCGCACGTGCCGGCTCTGCCGACCTTGGCACCTGACGTGCCCTTGACCACCACCTTGACGTCCAGTGCTTCCCGACAAACAGGATTTGCCCGGTCACCAAGAGCTGGCCCTGGCCAAAGCGCACATTCCTGCTTTCTGATGTCAGAATGATCATTACTTGTGACTATGAGCCCTACGGTTGACACTCTTGCAACGACGTAACGGACTTCACGTGCCTAGAGAAACAAAGACGATAAACGCGCACTTCAAAACAAACGAAACAATACGAACATCATCTTGCGACGAACGTACTTTGGCCCTCCTTTTCTTATTCTTGTGACAGCGTTTCACTAAGTCGATATCCCACAGGGAGCACCACAAAACTGTACACATATACCAACGGAAAAAAATCACAACACCAAGGAGAACTGTGCGATAGAAACAGAAGATGGTAGGCATGTTTCTACTCGCTCATCTGACAGATGATGTCTATTCAGATCTCACGCCACTCGCATAAGAGTGGAGTCAGTAGCGCCACTATGAATAAGCAGTTCAGGTTTGCTTTAAATACACGTTGAAACGGTCGTTACGTTTGAGATTGGACGTGGTGTGTTGCGTTAGTTCAAATGGCTCTGAGCACTATGGGACTTAACAGCTAAGGTCATCAGTCCCCTAGAACTTAGAACTACTTAAACCTAACTAACCTAAGGACATCACACACATCCATGCCCGAGACAGGATTCGAACCTGCGACCGTAGCGGTCACGCGGCTCCACACTGTAGCGCCTAGAACCGCTCGGCCACTCCGGCCGGCATTGTATGGTTTATTAGTAATAGCATATAGTAAGAAAGTTAAATAAATTCATATTATTTTGAGTTGTAATATTATCCGCAATGGATCTGTGTATTTTATCTATGTATTTCTAGAAGCGTCGGTCCAGAGGGTAAAAATGGTATGTGTGTAAGTTTTACGAGAGGAATGGAGACAACTGATCAGCGTATTTTGTTCAAGGAAGGAATTCCGCCTGTGTAAGACGAGAAGTCATGATGGTTGAACGACTTTGAGAAAAGTTTATGAAAAGAAGACTTGTTTTAGTAGAACGGAAATAAGAAACAGTTTGAAGAACATTATTTCATCGCGATTTATACCGCTCACACAACCAAGCTAAATCTTCGTGATATATAAGATGAGCTATAGACTGTAACCTTTGTTGTTTCGCGACACTACGGATATTCCAAGGAGGACAAGGCGCACTTGTTACAAAGACTGGTGTTTGCGCGTTTCAAGGATGCTGATACAATTTTCAGGTTGTGCATGATAGTGATATACTTCGTTATGCACGTCAAATTGCACTCGACGTAAGTTAAAGTGGTTTGAAGGGAAGCAGTGGATGGCTGCATAGCTTCGAACAGAGTTAGAGAATTGGGAGACGTAAATTAACGAAATTTTACACGAAACGTCAATTTGACGATCCACAGCAACCTGTGTAATCGGCCCGAAAATTTATTGAGGAGATAAACAAACATACCCCATCATTCAGTAACGAATTTGTTTTCTAATCCTGCCGATTGGGATTTGAAGAGGTTCAAATGGCTCTGAGCACTATGGGACTTAACATCTGTGGTCATCAGTCTCCTAGAACTTAGAACTACTTAAACCTAACTAACCTAAGGGCATCACACACATCCATGCCCAAGGCAGGATTCGAACCTGAAACCGTAGCAGTCGCGCGGTTCCGGACTGAGCGCCTAGAACCGCTAGACCACCGCGGCCGGCATTTGAAGAGGAAAAGCACATGAAAAGAACCCTGGTAATTGAAGGTACCAAGAGAGTTGTATCAAGATCAATAACATCCATGCTTTAACGCATTTGCATGCAATGATGGTCACCGTTAATCTGGATGGTAAATTGGTTGAAAAGTTAATAATTGTGCAGCGAGAAGTTGGAGGTTTCCTGCCCCCTACGATTCTATCTTGTGTGCGTGATCTTGCAACGCCAGTAGGGAATATTTACGTCACAGCAAGCAAGAGTAGAAAAATGGGCGAAAGAGAACTGCAACTGTGGTATGAGCACAGCTTTTGGCTAATAGCTGAGACCTCGCACTCACTCAAGGGGTTCCTTGTCAGTAGAAACGGGACAACCTGCATCTGCGATTAAATCTCGATCATGCCCGAAGGACACTACTAATGTCCTGCCCATTTGTTGTTGATCGCACCGGTGCGATGCATTCGATGTGAGAAGTGAAGTCCACAATATCTCGCGTTTATTACTGGTCATGTTCACTTGAACTGAGAGAGTACTTCAACCAGAACATAGGTGGCTTGGTGCGCCAATTGCACGTCAGTCGATTACAACATGTTTACGTTGTCCTGTCTAGGTCTGTATCACCGTTTAAGTTTATACGAAGACTGATTGTACACCTGGCTGTAACTGTCGCTGTGACGCAACTGTTATACATAAAAAAGTAATGACACCCTTTAGAAACAGAGGAGAGCAAACTTAAAAATTTTCGCAGTGTCCTGGAATTTGGGAGGAACTATTTACGAAAGCCATCGAAAATGTAAATGACAAACATCCGGAAGAGCGTTTTGAACTGGTCCACACGTTCTCCTGTCCCATAGCCATTTCACTGTCTAGGTTACTCTGAACGAAAAGTTAATGAACTGCTGCTGTGAATGCTCTATGTTGTAGAGCCAATTCTTTAATATGCAGTCTATATCAACGAACTGCCGCATGGCAGTAACTGCAACCTTGGACTCATGCCAATAATGGACATACAAAAGAATATTGCTTAATAAGGATAAATGTTCATTTTTTAAGGGAGTCCAGCAGGAACAGATTATAATTAGCGAAAAACATAAAAGTTGTACAATCCTCTAGACTTCCACCTACTTGTTTCAGAATAGATAGAAATTACCCTGCATAGTCGTTTCATTAAATTTAAAATGAGAGTAAAATAGGAAGAAATCAAGTAGCGATGTATCAATTGTTTACACTTTTAAGTACACATCCAAAATTAACTATAAGGTGAGAGGTCTAGCTACAGCGAAAGAGTTAATGGATTCTGTGCGCTTTTTCATATCTCTTGAGTCTGATAACATACAAATATTAGGAGATTCAGACAACAGTACATGGACAAGTCAGTAGAGAAGCCAAGTATGGATACGCAGATAGACTAAGTACACTCGTATGTTGTTAGGGCTGACAGAAATAAAATTGGAAAAAATATTCAGTTGCAGAGCGCACGCACATTCACGTTGCCCGGGTCTATCCGTGAGCAACCCTAGCTTCCCGCAGGCTGCCAGACCCAAACAGCGCACGTCCCTGGAGAAATGAGGTGGAGCGCAGTCAACATACGCACGATGGGGCGGCGCTAGCTGGATGCCTGGCCTCAGCAAACCAAAGTGACGTAGCTGGCAGGCTGAGGGGTCAGGGGCTTCGGTAAGTCGCCACCTCCAGAACAAACATCTACTCCTAAGTATTATCGATATTGCGAGGAAGTTTAAGGCCACATAGCCTAGTGGTACTGCATTTTGCATAAAAGGACGGTAACTCAAATTAATGTTACAATCTAGATAGAAGTCGCGTGATTGGGAAACAGTCAGCGTAGTAACGCGAAGTAAAGTTCTGAACAGCGGTAGGTACTGTTATTCCAGAACTGATCTTTTTAGACATTCGGAACGTATGGTTTCAATAGCGTATGGTCGTGTGAAACTAGACTGAAAGATTTTGCGAGTGCGGCAGTGAAAATATTAGGTAATTTTGAATTATTGCACTAATATCAGTTACAGAATAAGAACTATCTTATTCCGTAGCATTAATCACTAACTTCTGGAAGTAAATAATAGTAGTAATATTACAAATGGTGAAATATTACGGGACGCAATATTATCTCCACCCACGCGAGACGTATTTCAGTTACGGCTACAACGTCCAGTCATATTAATGTGACCACCTGTAAAAACCCCGAATAACCACCTTTTGCAGTGCGGACCGTTGCAAGACGTGCAGGAAAAGAGTGAATGAAGTTCTGGAAGATACCGACAGAGATGTGGGGCAGTGCCGACTCCAGTGCCGCGGCCAGCTTCTCTAGGTTTCTCGGTTAAGGAACCATGGCTCAAACAGCCCGACAGAGGTGGTCCTACAGATTCTCGATTGGATTTAAATCAGGGCAATTTGGTGGCCAATAAAGTCGGCCCGGTGCTCTTAGAACCATGCCCGTACGCTGCAATCTGTGAGACACCCACTGGTACATGGGTTCGCGACAAGGAAAAACAAACTGCATGTAGCGGTGGATGGGGCCTCTTGGGATAGATGCATAGTTGTGTTTATCCATTGTGCCTTCCAGAATGGCGAGATCACCCAGGGAATGTATCGGAAACATTCCCCACGCCATGAAGCTCCTTCCTCCGGCCTGGACCCTTACGGCGATTGTCGAAGGGCCAACACGCCAACTGCCACCTGTCTAATGGAGCATAAAACGTGATTCTCCTCAAAAGGCTATTTGTCGCCACTCTTTTGACGTCTCGGTAGTGGTGGACACATTTCAACCCTCGTCCCGATGAACCAGGCTCAACCTGGGCGTCCTTAGGATAATTTAGGTTAAAGTAGTGTGTAAGTTTAGGGACTGATGACCTTAGCAGTTAAGTCCCATAAGATTTCACAATTTGAACTTTTTTTTCAATCTGGGCAGACAACTTTCGTTGATGACACACTGCTGGGTAACCCCTTGGTTCATCCAGACGGCCAGTTGCTCTATAGTTGCAAGTATATTCACATGTGCAGATCTCTGCAGCCATCATTTACCGGCCGGCCGCTGTGGTAGAGCGTTTCTTGGCACTTCAGTCTGGAACCGCGCTGCTGCTACGGTCGCAGGTTCGAATCCTGCCTCGGGCATGGATGTGTGTGATGTCCTTAGGATAGGTAGGTTTAAGTAGTGCTAAGTTCCAGGGGTCTGATGACCTCAGATGTTAAGTCCCATAGTGCTCAGAGCCAAATGAATCATTATTTACCGCTATCATCTGGGACCCGTGGTGCACGACAGTTGCCTCGGCGCCAGTTTTGGACAGCGCCATTTTGCCACACACGGTACACCTTAATCAGAGCGGCACACCAACTGTTTACAAACTTAGCTGTTTTGCAAATGCTTCCACCCTTGACCCGAAAGCCAATGATCACGCCCTTCTTGACGTCAGATAAATGGCACCGTTTCCGCATTACGACAACGACTGCAGTGTTTTCCGCGTCCCCGCGATATGTTTTCTATATCCTCCACTCCTAGTGCTTCCACCTGCAGTCTGTGAGCGATTATTGCACGTTGACTTCGGACACATGCGTTGGTAACATCAGTGCGAATGGACCGTGTATGTAATACAATTATTCTGAAGGAGATGACACTGTGCTTGAATAAATTAAATTATTTGCAAAAGACGAAAATATGCGTTAATATTTGAACATGCCGTGTAAACGTTATAAATTAATTGCGTACGTCAGGTAATTCGCTGCATTCTCCGCTATAACAATGCCATAGCCGCATCCGCATCTACGTTCGTGGAAAAAGAATCGCAACACCAAAAACTAATTAATGTAATTTTTGAAATTTCGGGATACGTTTGACTAGTTAACATGTTTAAGACATTAAATGTTGTACAAGTGTTGGTTGTCAGTTTGTGGGATGAAGTTCCATGCCTGTTGCACTTGGTCTATGAATACGGGGACGGTTAATGGTGTTTGTAGATTACGTTGGAGCTGTCATCCGATGACGTTCCATATGTGCTCGATTTGACACATATATGGCACTCCAACAGATCAAGGCAACACGTCGACACTGTGTAGAGCATCGTGAGTTACGACAACAGTATGCGGCGAGGGTTATCCTAATGGAAGACACACCCTGGAATGGTGTTCATGAAAGACAACACAACTCTTTAAATCACCAGCTTGATGTACAGTCAGAGTGCGTGGGATAAGCAAGGAAGTGCAGTTGCAGTGTGTATAGCACGCAGAGAGGTTGGTTGCAAGCTGCCAATTGGTCTACTCCTAACAAACGCACGGCCGTCACTGGCACCGAAGCTGAACCAGCTCTCATCAGAAAGCACAAAGATCTCCACCCTCCCTCTCGCTTTTGCTTGACACCACTGACGTCGCAAGTGGTTTGGGATCAGTGTTACGCACGCTACAAGGCGTCTGCCTCGGAGATGTCCAAGACGTAATTGATTTGTAACAGTTCGTTGCGTCACTGTGGTGCCAACCACTGCTCATATTACTGCTGCAGATGCCGTATGATGCGCCAGAGCCATACGCCCAACACGATGGTCTTACCTCTAGGTACTACTACATGGCCGCTCGGGGCTACATTCCTGGCAAGTCTCCAGTATCGCAGAAGGAACATCCAGCTCCTCATAGCCCTATTACATGATCTCGTTGAAACTCAGTGAGGTATTGATAATGGCGTATTTTTCGCCTTACAGGGATTCTTGACAAACATCAATTCACCAAGTCCAGTCTCTAACGTAAGTAACGCTTAAGAGCGTTACAGCGTGTATTTAAAGCAAATCTGGCTTGCTTCCTCATAGTGGCGCTGCTAGTGCACTGTTATGCACTGTTATGCAAACTGGCGCAAAATTGAATAGAAATCATCCTCCAGATGTAGAAACACGTCCACTTAAATTCGTTTACGTCACACAACTCTTTGGTGGTGCAAATTTTTTCCGTCGGTGTATTAACTCGAGCTGGATAATTTGCGGTTTCCTGTCTTAGCTGTATTAGGCTCTCTAAATAGCCCTTCGTTCCTGACAAAGTTTAAGACGTAACTGATCGCAGCTCTCTCGGTGCCTAACGTTTGACGCCGCTGCTGCAGCCGGTGGCAGCAGGGCAGCCGCTAGCCGTTGCGTCAGAGGCCCGCCCGCGCGACAGCGAGAGCGGAACAGGCCGGGCGCGGTGTACACAGCCGGTGCTCGCCAAGCCGCGCCTGCCGACCTTGACCCGGTTGCGCCGAGTGGCAGCGGGGGAGGTGGGACCGCCTGCGAGTCGGCGAGTGTACGAGCAGTGGAGGTGCCTGCCGGCAGGACCGGGGCATGCACTCTGACAAGCCATTAGTCAGCCCAGTGTCGTTTCCTGACAGCTTTCCGCAACACGGCCGTATAAACGAATGCTGGATTGCTGGCAGTCTCCCTCGTTTTATGCCAAGGGGAGACAACGTGACTACGCGCAGCCAGGTTATGGGAGTACTTGACCCTTATCTCGCAACGTTACTCTCAAGCAACATCAAAATTGCACACTGTTTCTGCAACATATTGCGAGTTTCGTCCTTGGAAGGACAATAGTGCTTGCAAGCAACGTTTAATCTCTCTTACAAAACTATATTTTTTCTTTGGTGAGACGTTCCCGAATAGTATGCATATTTAAGACACCGGGAAAGGTTATGTGAGCATCAGTTACCGTCGTAGCAGTTTCTCTAGATTTTGTGGTGCGGTTTTTTCGTATGCCAGGAAAATTTTGTATAAGAGGGGCGTTCTTGTAATGCAACACTTTTCCGCAGACAATTTCGGTGGAAAAATGCGGAATTTACTGTGGTACATAGCGAAATATTTCCACTTCAGCCTCTATAGTTTCATGAAGATCAGGTCGATAGGTGGCGGCGCTATACGTAGACTTCAAAGTGGCGTCTACAACGGAGGTGCGTTCGAAGCAGCGGGCTGTCATTGAGATGTGGCGACGAACACGCTGAAGTCACTTGCATTCCGGTCGGAGCTGCAGGTGGAAGCGGCCGTGTGTGAGTGTGTGTGTGTGTGTGTGTGTGTGTGTGTGTGTGTGTGTTAAAGAAGGCTTTGATCGAGAGCTATTAATGTGTAAACGAATAACAGTCTTTTCGTTGTCTCTGTCTGCAACAACTGTATTCCATCACATTACTGAAACTCTATTGTTTTTCAATGGTGAGGCGTTGTTAGGTAATATATGTGCGTATGACTACTGATCACACGCATTCTCTAAACCAAACACATATATGTGATTGTCGGCTTTCCCTGTGTATACTGCTGATGAAATCTTCTCGGGCTTCCATCCGGGTAGCTGAGTCGAAAATCCGTGACTTCCGATGAGTGTCATTCTCATCATCTCCGGCAGAACGGATTTTCGACGTAGCCACCCGAATGGAAGCCCGAGAAGATTTCATCACCAACACACTGTTTCAATATTCTTTACTACACACAGAACAAAGATCCAGTATGAAGTACTATGTCATTTTGATAGTGCTGCTGATCAATGGATCCAAGTTGTGAACTGCTTCCTCTGCAGAAATTTTGAGTTTATAATTGTATGTCATTTCGGATAACGCATAGAAAGACACACGTTCTTCCTCTGGAAATTATATGTCCCAGAAATGAGTCTCCTACACCGATGACTAACGTCTTGGTACTGCCGCATATGTGCACTACATAGTACCGCGATCGATCTTACGACGGCGCGTTTCGGCTGCAGGTACAGTGTTAACGTAATGTGCGGCGCACAGACGCAACTGTGAATGTCGATAATTATCACCGTCGTCTCCGAGATTTTGGAGAAACAGTATGAACAAATGGGAGTCAAAATTATTGGGATTGCTTTTGGTCCCGGTTAATTCAGAATAGTATTATTTTTACTTGACATCTAAGGGCTCATTAGAAGACTCATTTCCAGAGTTCACATAAAACGGTCGATTCCTTTTCCAAACAGAACCAGTTGCTTCAAAATTACCCACCTACCACATTATCTGGTGCATCCAAGTATAAAATTCAATGTGGAAATGGTGACAAAATAGCTGCTAGTTACTAAAGGCGTGGCACCAATAACGAAAGGAAACAAGTAATTACCAGGAATGCATAGTTTGCAAAGAGTTCATCTTCAGCGAAGCTAAACTGAAAATATGTTTGACAGCAGCAAATAACTTCAATGCCGCCAAAATGTAAGTATCTTCGCGCGAATTCACTACTCACAATCGCGGGATTCACTACCTCTTCTGAATATGAACTTAAGTGTCTTGACGATACTTTATTACACCTTCCGGTTAAGAGAAAAATAACCGATTCTGTAGAGAAGCTGGGATCACTTTCTATTTCGTTCACGGTGTGGACAGGAAGTATCAATTAACTTACCGGTGAAATTGAAGAGAAATTCTGCCTAATGAAAGTAACTTATGTATAATGCAAGATACTGATTTATTTACTTTGGGTTTACCGAGATATGTTTCATCAATTCCTGTGATATCACCAGATGGTTTTTGTTTATTATTGTGACTGCCACACCAGTAGCTTTAGAAGAGCAAGGTAACGAGGAAATAAGAAAAACACATTGTGGCTAGCTATACCACCTGTACAATTCCACTGTTGAAGAAGCGCGGGGGATGGCGGTTGACGAAATACGCAACACAATCCATAAACTTCAGAACTATTGATCTGTGCTTATCAATCACGAAACATATGAATACTGTCACTTAATATTAGGCACCTATTACCTTCGAGATAACTGACCGACTATGGGAGTATATTATGTTAGAACTGTACTTTTTTCCTACAAGTAAATGGTTAAAATTTAGATATATTTTGTTAGTAGGTCTTGACATCGGCTGGTTACACGAGGAGAACACGGCACGAATTGAAGGTAAGCTGCTGTTGGAAGCTTTTATAACCCACAGCTATCTCACATTTTCCACTTGCAAGAACAAAGCCAAACGTCAAAATGCAAAATCTGATCAAAAGCTTCAGGACACGTCTTAATGGCCATTAATATGGTATGTGCCCAGCCTTCACCTTTATGACGGCTTGAACTCTGCTGGGGCGACTTTCAATGAGATGTCTGAGTGTTTGTGGAGGAATGCCAGACCATTATTTCTCAAGATCCTAAAGTGGAGGAGGTAGTTATGACGGAGGCTGTGGTCTGGGGCGAAGTCGACGTTCCAACTTCTCCCAAAGCTGTTCCATTGGGTTCATGTCAGGATTCTAGACGATCTAGTCCATTACGCGAATGTTTGTTCACAAAAAATTGCATCGCACATGCTGCTTCATGACAAGAGTGTCTTCATGCTGATACGGACAACCATCATCTCCTAACTGTTCCTCTCCTGTACACAGTTGACGATGCTGTAAATTGTGTTCATATCCTTCCGTATCTTGCGTTTTCTTAAGCGCAATGAGGGAACAACATTCTAACCACGAAAAACACACCTGTTACCGTAACGCCATCTCCTCCGTTCTTTACTGTTGGTACTACACACGATGACAGGAAAGTCTTCCATGCATTAGCCAAACCAAGATCCTTTCATCGGATAGCTAAAGGGTTTAGTGAGGTTGTTCATCCTAAATCACTCGTTTCCAGACATCCACTGTCCAGTGCTGCAGCCCTTTACACACCCTGCAGCTTCGTTTAGTGACTACAAAAATGTGTGGCTTATAAGGGGCTGCTCAACCACTGCACACAATTCTTTTTAACATCTTTACGCACAGGCATTGTGCCAACTGGACTGCTGGTAGCAGTTCGGAACTCAAGAATGGTTTCTTTCGCGGATTCCACCGATTTTTCTACAACTGCCCTCCACGATGCTCGACGGTTCCCGTTCGTCAGTACATGAGGCCTGCCTCGTCGTGGTTTGGCTTACCCTTATCCTTTGCGTTTCCCCTTTGAATCACGTCACCAACGGTCGAATTGGCCGGCTTTAGAAATGCTGAAATTTCCCTGATGGAGCAGTTACTCGGCTAACAACCAATGACTGGTTCACGTTCGAAGTCACTGAGCTCTCCCGACAGTCATTCTGCTGGTACCGCTTCTCTTCTGACCACACTAAACCGCCCGCCTCCTTTTGTACTTGCTGGTCCACGTCTCGTACAATGTATTAGTTAATTCCTCGTTACATAAATGTGTCTGGGTACTTCTGAGATTTTACTGTAAATGGCCTAGTGTACCTTTTTTTACTAGTCAGTATCCATTACACGTTCTGGCTTACTTCTGTTTGCTACTGAACTGATGCGTTTGTTTGTTGGCGGGACAGGTTGCAAGTTCAGTCTGATAAGATTTATTTATTAATTAGTAGGCAGGCAGGTGCTCTCCCATACCCTTCGCTGGTTATGCCCCTGTAGGCCATTATCGATCGCAACCGCCATGGTAGCGGAGAGCGCTAACACACTCCTTCCTGGACTCGAGTAGGAGCGCCGGCCCCGAATCGAATCCTCCCGGCGGATTAACGATGAGGGCCGGTGTGCCGGCCAACCTGAATGTGATTTTAGGCGGTTTTCCAAACCCCGCTAGGTGAATACCGGGCTGGTCCCCACGTTCCGCCTCAGTTACACAGCTCACAGACATCTAAACACGTTCGCACTATTCCATGAATTACACTAGACGCAGACAGTTGGGGGTACACTCATTCCTTCTCGGTGGGTACGGGGTAGCGACAGGAAGGGCATCCGGCCACCCCTTAAAATTAACATGCCACATCCGATTAACCTGCAGACCACGCAGGTCGGGATTAATGCGAGAGAGAGAGAGAGAGAGAGAGAGAGAGAGAGACGACTGTCCTTCAGCAGCAAAGTCGAGACGCGTGGGTAGGTCACAAAGAACCCTATTCTCAAGGAACTGGAAGAAGATGCAAAAATATGCGCCGGCCGGCAACAGAAGGCGGTACCCGCCCCGTCCCGGAGGCTGTAACAGCGTGACGTAACGGTCCAGGGCGGGCGCATAATGCATTCCGCGGCATAATGTCGACATCACATCGGCCGCCTTTGACCAGGCGGAGCTGCTAAACCGCGCCGCTGCTGAAGATCCTGCCCGCTAGCGCCCAGCCCTACCAGGAGTCGCGTCCGTCTTTCTTCAGCACTTGCCACATCGGCGTGTCTCACATCGAATTTTGTCGTCCGGTCTTGAAATTCTTCCGGATATCCAGATTACGAAACTACTTCTGTGTACACAAAATAGTTTCTCTCTTTTTCCTTTTCTCACTCTTTCATAACGACTGAGCATCCATTCACCATCTCGGAAAAAAGAAGAAGAAAAAACAGCTGGAGCTCGAGTGAGGAGCTGCAGTCCATTTCCAGAAGATCAGATCGAACGACATATTGTAAAATCCACAATATTATGATATTCTGTTTTTGTTGCGACGGTTTTATGACTGTATACGATTGCTAACCTATTTTCAGAAATCTGACTTACGAGTGCATTAGGATTGTCTTCCATGGCCAGAATGTGTTCTTTCAGCACTAAGCAACATGACTTGCACGGCTTGAAGATTGTTGAAGCTCGTTGCTGGCTCATAACACTCCGGATATTAGTCAAACAAAAAATTTATGAGTGTATATATATATATATATATATATATATAATGTGTGTGAGTGTGTGTCGAGAATTTCAACGATTTTTGCCTGTTTTCGATGTAGATACTGTCAACATATCGGTCCCCGGCGTTCGAAGACCGAATCAAAATCTCTACATTAGTTCCTCGAACTAGGCCAAAATCTCTACAGTAATTCATCGAACTAGGCTGGATGTATAAAAAGAATCGAGCAGGAGACTTCAGTTTACAAATTAAGATATAGAAGGTTTAATAAAGTATTTTTATTTACTTATTAAAACATGACTACAATTTACATCTTATGTTCGCATGCAGTAATGTTTATCTGTTAGCCTTTTGACGTATGATGAAGGCATTGATTGTTTTAATGAGCAAAAGATATATTTTATGTGACATTATTACAGGTAAACAATTTTCAGATTTATTTACGGATGTTTGTGCTATTGTATAGCGGATGCAGTTAAATGGTCATGAAGATAATGAATGGGAACTGCGATAAAAACACAGAAAAATAAGATATCCAACCAGTTTAATACGGACCTGGCGGTATCGGAGTCCGTAACTGGTACTTGCCTTTAAAATGAATTAACTTGGCGTAAATCATATCAAACGGAAGAAAGCACAAGACTCGGTCTTCTGTCGAGGCAAGTGGGTGACAAAAGTTTGTCTTGAAAAAATGTTCCCTTCATTAGTGACAGCTGGATAAACAGGGAAGTTGTACATCTGGTAAGTCGTCAAGTTATCACTTGTGAAACCGCAAACTCTCTTGCTCTTGAGTTCATTCTAAGTTTGATTTGTAATGTCTTACAATATCACACAATTTCAGCAACTGGTTTCATTTCTTGTAGAATGAGTGTTTCTTACAGCCCGTAATTCTAAGGAGACAGATCTAGTTGGGCGTGCTCGCTGTGTTGCAGGTTTTGGACGCGTCGTGTGCTGCATTTGCCATTGTGTGGAGCAGTGCTAAATTCAGTACAGCACACAAATGTTTAACTCGCACGTTTTGTCTTGTAGAGTCTGCCTATGCATAATATTGGACGTCATTAGCATGGAGTGCGCCGATGCAGCAGGCCATCTTAGAAAGCAAAGGTGAATTGGAATGGAGAATTTTGAGTGTGATATTTTACCAGAGTTCCTGGAAGCAGGGCCAGTGGAGTCAGCTGCCCGCCATGGAAGCTTGTGAAATGATCAGAACGGAAGAGCTTGGTAAGTACCGGGAAAGAGCGTCCAATGAACGCAGGCACCTGTATTGAGCGGGACATCATGAGACATTCCATGTCGCTCTTGGATCGCAGGTAGCCCCTTGCAATCAGAGAATCCAATTACACAAACCAAAGATTAATCCTTATTTTTATAACGCAGATTTCGCATGCTGAAGAGGATAACAGCAGAAGTACCTGACCCCTAAATTCTCACACGTGTAGGCGTGGAATTATTTTCATGGAGTATCTTTCGCGAAAAACTGTTTCCGGACAGTCAGTTCAGGCCAATGTATCTTACATTCGAAAGCAGTGAGTTATATAAGGAGTAATTGTAAATTTTTGAGATGGAAAAAGGATTAAATTTTAATATCGCATGGAACACGAAGTCGTTAGAGACGAAGCACAACCTCAGATCAGGAAATGGCGGGGGAGGGGGATTATCCACGTCATTTTCAAAGAAACATTCTCGGTATATAGTTTCGGAGACTTAGAGGAAACACGTAAAATATAAAACTGTGTGGCCGGGCAGAAAGTTCAAGAGGATTCCTCCCCAAATGTTCTAAGAAGGGAAACTCCCCACCGCAGCCCCCTTAGATTTAGTGTAAGAGGGCCCAGTGGACAGCCGTCAAAAACTGAATACAGATCAAGCATGAAAACTGGAAGGTGGTGCACTGGACTGTGAAAAAAAAAAAGGCGAAACCGAAACAGTGAACGGTCCAAGGACAAGAACTGCAGCACAGAGCAGCCCCAATGTGCAGAGGCGTCATGGATAAGGTGCTGGAGCGTCACGCGGGCGAGCCGTGTTCTAGCCTCCCTCGTGCCAATTTTTATTTTTTCTTCCGCTGTTCACTATACTCAAATTTGCGTTTGGGCCGTGGTACGTCCGCCTGCAACAGCGACATGTAAGGTAGGGTCCCATAATGACAGTGGATTCTGCACGACTACTCTATTAGAAGCCGAAAGGAAGTTACTTTCGGATGGGGAACCACAACAGTTTGATGACAAGGCGACAAGCAACCGAATCCTCCACCGGAAAACACATCTGGTACGTCAAACACGGCATTAGTGACAGTACGTGTGTCATATGATAGGATTCTCTTATCGACGCACCCAGTTTGTACGCCTGGTAGGTGAGTGAGATATGCCTCCTTGCCCCATTTAGATGTTCGTACGAATGTGGTCACTCCTGAGGAAATGATGGAGGCATAACACGAGGGTGGTTTGAAAAGTTCTCGGAATCACCACGAGCGGTCAGCGTGATATTCATTGGTCTCTTGCCTGTAAGCACGTGCCACGTCAGTGCTCTAGGAAGAGTTGTGGCCGTGACGTGGCTCTGTTGTTGTTCCCGCGTAGTGATTTGCAAAGAAGGAAAAAAATCGAGATTCGAGCGGTGATTAAGTACTTATGGCCGAGTGCACCAATCTCGATTAACAGTTAACCGCGGTTAAGTCGATATATAATCCTGTTCAGCGCAGTATTCTGGTGCACCAACATCGATCAAAGTTAAACGAGGGAATCGACCGCGGTTATATTTAACCGGGGCTCTTTCCCGGTTTTCTCGACATAACCACGGTTTTGGAAGCATACGCTATTAAGATGGCGGCGCGTTTTGATGTTATGGATGGCATTGAGGAAGATTTGTTATACCTTGACCATTTAAATCGTGACCGAAATCGTGTTGGAGTGATTGTGGAAAGGGGAAACCCTTTTGAAGATTATGGTGACAGGAAGTTTGAAGAGAGATTTCGTCTGTCGAAAGAAACAGTGTGGTGGTTATTAAATCAAATTAATGATAGGTTAGAATTTCCTACTGATCGGAATAACCCTGTTTCTCCGATAAACAGACTTTTGATTACTTTAAGGGCATATGCAACAGGTGCATTCAACATTCTTACTGGGGACAACAGTAATATACATCGTACAACAGCACAACGAATCATCAGTGATGTATCAGACATCATAGCATCACTGTCTCCTCGCTTTATAAAATTTCCAACAAGAGAAGAAGTGCGCTCTGTGATGTATGGTTTTAGTCAATTGGACCGATTTCCTGGCGTTCTTGGTACCTTGGATTGTACCCATATAAGAATTCAGTCTCCTGGAGGACATAATGCTGAACTTTTCCGCAATAGGAAATCATATTTTTCCTTTAACTGTCAAACCATTAGTGATCACAATTTGCTAGTAAGGGATATTGTCGCTCGATGGCCGGGCTCTGTGCACGACAGTACCATATTTCTCAACTGCGCTCGCAGAGCTCAATTTGAAAACGGAGAAATACCACAAGGTCACTTATTGGGAGATAGTGGTTATGCATGTAAATCCTACTTGTTAACTCCACTTCTAAATCCGCAAAATGAAGCAGAGCATCGGTATAACAGGTCTCATATTAAAACTAGAAATACTGTTGAGAGAAAATACGGCATGTGGAAGAGAAGATTTCCCATATTATCTGTAGGAATAAGATGCAATCCACAGGAAGCAATGTCAATCATTGTGGGTACAGCTGTCTTGCATAATATTGCGAGGAGTACAAGCAGTGATGAGCCACCAGAAGATCCTGAAATTTCTCGACTTTTAAATCAGTTACGTGATGAGAGAGGCCCCAACATTGAAGACAACGAAGAAGTGCTACCTGGACAGCAGATGTATCGTGATGATACATTACCTGGAAGAGCAGTTCGCCGTGCTATAATTAATGAACATTTCCGATAATCTAACATAAATCCAGACATTGTTCGTAATGAAAAATTATGATTATAGCTGTGGGATTTCGCCGTATTTTCAATTTTTCAGCATGTAATCTATTTTGTTTCTGCTGTCTAGCGAACATAAAAGTACTCACTGAACTGGGTGTGTTATGCGAAATTTGAGGTTTTGTTGTGCCAGGGACAGGATGTGCTGCCTACAGAAAATTACCCAGCTGCTGCTTTTCTGAGATTTTTTTAGTGTGGAACTGTTGCTAATTCATTATTAAAGATATATTTCTTGCATCACATTGGTTGTGAAAGCAATGCAGTACTCTGTTATTTATATACATGTTCAGTTTCTGGGTATGTACTTAAATTTGAGAACAAATGACTCCATTACATTTAGAGAGTGTGAGAGTAAAAGCGAGTGGAATAAAATATCCATTATATTTCTGTATTATGTTCACTATAGATCCTAAACATCTCTTAAATTTTCTACTGTAACAACAAATATGTGAATGTCCAACAGTTTTGCAATATTAAAAGAGCACATTCTTTATTATTAGAACCTTACAGTTTGGAGATTATTTTACTGCACTTCTCCTCATTAGTAATGCAGTCTTATCACCTAGATAAGCTTAAAATTGTGAATATGCAGTACACACATGGGCACAAAATAATCATTTGTGTAATAACATAAAGTGTCAGATTGGGATTGTTTATTTGTTAAATTGTTTCCATATTAATCACTATTTATTTACAATATGATTTTCTTAAACATAAGTGTGTGTGGCCATAAGGTTGTGCAAAGAATTGAATTACGTTGTTAATTCTAGTCAGTCATATGTGTAGCAGCACTTTACACAATATTATGCACAACTGTATGGCATTAAAAAAAATACATGAAATTGAAACAAATTTGTGTTTAGAAATTGCCACCAAAAACAAGTTCTCATTGCTACAAAAGGCAATGGAATGTTGTCAGTAATGTCTAATACTTTGGGGATCAGTGCAAGAGCAATAATTAGTTAAGGAGTGTGCTACTTCGGAAGATATGAAAGCAGAACTGTAATGCTGTGGGTTGACAGTACGAAGTGTCATACTCTAAGTTATTGCTGAGGGAAACTCCCTCCCTCACTCTGTCACTGATATTGATAAAGTTTTTTCACATATTTCATGCTCGCCTGTAGAGAAGGGAATTCCTTGTCATTGCATAGTGCCACAGAAAAATGCCTCACTACAAATACAGTTGTGGCAGAAGTTATGGGTTGCCATCACAAACATTAGCAGGTGCAGAATATTGCTAAGAAAGCCACACATGCTATGACTACTATAGCAGAAACCAGTGACCCATCATAGGAATGCATTTCTGAAAATATCTTGCTACAAATTTTGCTGTGGTAAAAGTTATGGGCTGACATTGTGAACATTAACAGGTGCAGAGTATTGCTAGAGAAGCCACACAATACTAATCTCACTACTGTCCATATTAGCAATGCATTATTCAATAATGCCTCTCTACAAATACTGTTATGATAAATGTTACAGGTTTCCACCACACACATTACCAAGTGGTGTGGTTAGGAAAGCCACATATGCTATGCTTACTTTTGCAGAAAAGAGAACCCACCACAGCAATGTATTTCTCAACATGCCTCACTTCAAATTGTATTGTCATAAAAGATATAGGTTCCCATTATAAACATTACCTGGTGCAGAGTATTGCGCGGAAAATGGCACACACAAAATTATGATTTGGAGCACTTTTCCTCATATTCTGGTACAAACAATGCAAAACATGATAACATTGGGCCTCATGTATATAACTGTTACAGCACATATGTTCATTCCAAAGTTAGAGTAACAAGGATGCTTTATTACTATTATTTTGTTTCATTAACAGTCTACCTCATTGTTAAGTCATTTAAGTAGAAATTGGCACCTGACGCTATGGCTGCAGGCCTGTAACTGACATGTATCTTACTTGTGTAAACTGCAGTGTTGCTAATCTGTTTCTATATATGAAGTAATTCTAATTTTAAGTGATTGGATGAAACTTAGTCCAGACCAAATAAGCTGTAAGCAGATATTAGACACCAACTAGGATAGAAGCAGTATCACTAACAGGACAAACACAGAGAAACAATTTGAACTGAGAGGCAACTTTAATACATTAGACAAAATACAACATAGCACAAAAAATTCACTGTCACAGGAAAAAAGAGTCACGTGTCACTGGCATTTTTCTTCTCCCAGTACTTCAGTTTTTCTTTCAGGGCCAGAATCTTTAAATCTTTTGGTGCTCTGCCTCCATCATGAGTAATTGGGCCTCCAGTAGTTCCACTCTCTTCTTGCACACATTGTCAATCACTGTTCCCGAACCTGATGGCCTTGGTTTTGCAGGCATCCTGCGACTATTCCATGTATTTTTTGGCGTGCAGATGTTTTTATTCGGTTGATCAGGAGACTGTGAAACAGATTGCAACTGGGTGACATCCGCCAGAACATTATTTGGTGTCTCTTTACTTAATAATACGACAGGTGAGTGGGAAGTGCTAGGTTGTGTGCACTCTGCTAACTCGACAACTGAAGCAGGTGGCATATTCTCACTGCACTGCACTTCACAGCTCTCCATGTTGACAACATCCACAATCATGCTGAACTGTGCATCGGAATCATATGCATTTGTTAACGGTTTCATTGAGGAACCAACATATTTCTAATAGTTTAGCCCGATCATGGATCGTGGTTTTTTGGGTAGGCTTCCCCCCACCTGTTTTATACACTTCCACCTTTTCTTCTGCAAGGTCTTTTCGAAGTCTTCTTTTCATATTTTCATAACAGGTTTTCAGCCTGTCACAGGATCTTTTTGTCACACCTGAAATTAAATAAATGTAGTTTGTAGTACCATAAATTAATTCTTATATTATTTGCATTCATAAGTCCATTTTGCATTCTGAGGCTCTTAACTTATAACTGCAATAAACATCTAAGATCTGTATATGGCTTTTGTTTACATATCAGTTCATTAAAAAGAAAGTGGTATAGGCATATATATGAAGAATACGGCACAGGGCTAAGTGAGAAACGTATGTTCACAATTTTCAACATAAAAGCTTTCGTTAGTCACATAATATTTAGTTGACAGTAGCACGGCATTGGATTTTAAACTTAAAACTAACAGAACAATTCCAACCGTAAATATGCATAGTCCTGTCACGTATTTCAGTGGTACGCCAATAACAGTGTTAAATTTCAAACTAAAAGCCAGTGTGTCCCATATCCTACGCTTACGATGAACCTAGAAAAGTTATTTATTTATGAGTAAACTTACCAGGAGTAGAATTAAATTGCGCCTCCACATGGGACCACATTGCCTGTTTTTCTTTTAAGCTGCAGCCGTCGGTTTTCTTATTTTCAAGAACGGATGCATTTGCACCCACCAGTTCAAGAAGTACATCTATCTCGTACTTCGAGAAATTCGGTGTTCTTCTTTTATTCTCCATTATTCTCCAAAAAAGAAACCAACAGATCAGAAATAGGTACCAAGGTACGTAAACACACTTCTGCTTGTCGACGGAAAAAACAGCAAAGATAGAACGTGGCACCAGCGATTATCTGTGCAATTTCTTGTTTACTAACATCTTTGCGTTGCCAGGGCACGTTCCATTGCAATGTAGAGAGTTAACCGCGGTCAAATGCACAGTTGGCTGACGACGGTTTGCTGACCAGCGATTAACGTTGGTGCACTGCAGAAACATTTTAAACGCGATTTACTTTTAACCATGATCGCGGGACCTTGGTTATCATGCTTTTTGTGCCCCCTGGCCGCATGCAACCGTAATAATCCGTGCTCAATGACAGCTATGACTAGCCGCGGGAGCCCTGTACCTCTGTTGGAGGATACCTTTCTATTCATTGAGAGGCATGGTCGACCGCAGTGTTTTGTATGTCATAAAGTATTTAATTCTGCGAAGAGGTACAATATACAGAATTAAATACAGTCAGGTAGAAGGCGTTACACGCAGAGAAGTGGTAGCCAGGCTTAAGAACGACATACCAGTAGACGTATGTATGTTTAAAAACGGATTCGTAATACGGAGGGTATCAAAACATGCAACATAGTTCGTGTTCTGTAATGCACCAAGAGGCACTGTGTGCTGAAACAGTAGAGCTAGGTGGCGTAATGAAGGATGTCGTGAAGTGTGTGAATTTTGGGCGTCGTCAAAGGATTCCTGAAAGATGTGGAAGCGGAGTATGGGGATATATCTTACCACAGTACAGTTCGTTGGCTGAGTCGTGGAAAAGTTCTTGATGTTTTCTTTGCCATTAGTGAGGAAATACCCCTTTTCTAGAAATGAAAGGGGAAGAAATGCGTTGTCTGAAAGATATAAAATGAATATCAGACCTGGCGTTCCTAGCTGACATAACTATGCATCTGAATAATTTAAATCTGTCATTGCAGGGCAAAGGGCAGCTAATCGTTGACATGCACGACCAGATCAAAGTGTTCATGGAAAAGTTACGTTTATTTGAGAGGCAGATGAGTAATGGACATCGAACGTTCTTCAATCATCTTGCTTCTTTAAAACTACCTGAAGGTACTACTTTCGGCGATTACCAAGCAAACTTAAAGCAACTCATCACGTCGTTTGAAACACGATTCCGAGACCTCACTAGTTTGGAAATGGAACTTACGGTGTTCAGCACTCCTTTTTCAGTTTCCACCGATGACTTGTCATCGTCACTTCAATTGGAGATTATTGATTTGCAAAATTCAACTTTGTTGAAAGAGAGGTACTATAACACGTTGTATTTGTCACGATGGTAGTGTTCATTACAGAAAAAACATTTCCCAAACTTCACAACAATGCCGCTCAGATCATGTGCATGTTCGGATCTACGTTTTGATGTGAGCAGCTTTTCTGAGCAATGAAAACAGTTATAAAGTAAGGAACGATCGCTTCTTCAGGATGCAACAATGAAGGCCATCCTCCGCATTAACGCTGCGAACACTTTGACGACTGATATTTCCGATCTTGCAATGAAAAGAAAATTTCAAACTACAGAGGCCCAATAAATATAGTATGCAATTTCTTGTAAAACATTTGTTTCTTATTTATTTCCTGAAGATCGTATTTCCTGGTGTAGCACGTCACCACGTCTTAGCAGCTAAGAGTGTGAGGTTGTCGATCTTGTAAGATGCAGATGGCACATCAAAACGCCTGTCTTGCCGCCTGCCTCAGCCAGCCGTGCCACGTGCCGGCCCACTTGACTGGTCACAGCGAGCGACACGGCTCCCTGGAGCAGGGAGCGCTCCGCGGCTCACAAAGGAGCCCACGAGCTGGAACAGCCTGGCTTAGATGATAATCCGCGCAGTGGTCGGCCAAGATGTGGCACTACTCCAGAAATCGCTGCAAAAGTGCACAAAATGGTCATGGAGGATCGCCGATTGAAAGTGCATGAAATTGCTCACGCTTGCCAGATGTCATCTGAAAGGGTATATCACATTTTAACCGAAGAATTAGAAATGAAAAAAATTATCTGCAAGATGGGTGCCGCGACTCTCGGCGCTGGATCAGAAACGTAAGAGAATGGGCATATCGGAACAATGTTTGGCCCGTTCTACGAGATACCAACAAGATTTTTTGCGCCGGTTTGTGACCACAGATGAAACTTGGGTAAAGTACTATATCCTAGAGGCAAAACAAGTCAAAGCAGTGGAAACGAAGGAGATTCTGTTTGTAGATTATCTCCCCATTGGGTAAACAATTACAGTAGAATACTATGCTAACCTCGTGGACAAATTGCAACAAAAGATACACGAGGAAAGGCCAGGTTTAGCAAGGAAGGAAGTCAAGTTCCATCAAGACAATGGGCGCCCGCACACGTGCCGTCGCCATGGCAAAATTACACGAACTAAGGCATGAATTGTTTCCACACCCGCCTTACTCACCTGATATGGCTCCGTCATACTCCCATCTCTTCCCTAAACTGAAAATTTTTCTTGGTAGATGAAGGTTCAAAAAAAAAAAAAAAAGTTCAAATGGCTCTGAGCACTATGGGACTTAACATCTATGGTCATCAGTCCCCTAGAACTTAGAACTACTTAAACCTAACTAACCTAAGGACATCACACAACACCCAGTCATCACGAGGCAGAGAAAATCCCTGACCCCGCCGGGCCGGGAATCGAACCCGGGAACCCGGGCGCGATGAAGGTTCACTTCAAACGAAGAGTTGTAGCAGGAGTTGACAACTATTTTGCAGGCCTGGAGGAAACTTATTTTCGAGATGGGATCAAGGCAATGGAACATGGTTGGACGAAGTGCATTAACCTACCAGGAGACTACATTGAAAAATAAAAAATGTTTCCATGATATAAGTACTTTTTTTATTCCGTTCCGAGAACTATTCAAACCACCCTCATAGTTCGTCACATAAGTTGCAACAAATGAACGCAACATTTTCACAATCACAATGTTTTTCTGTGCTCTGTCGAAACATGTTATTAACGTTTTTGAAGTTGCGTTCCGCTTTGGAAGTTTTGACTCTTGAATTCCTTTGGTGTAACATAGTTCACACTCGAGTATTTGTTGTTTCATTTCTGTGAGACGTCCTCACCATTCATCACATTTACTTGCCACGGCAACGTATTCTTACCATATGGCTCATATTCTGTAACAAATATGACAGTTGCCAAGACTACAAAAAGAACGAGCATTTAAGTGACCAGACGGGCAGTTCATAATGTTGTGAAAACAAAATAAAGGAAAATAAAAATATATGGCACGAATGAATTTTGAAGACGACATGTTCGGTTTACTGTCCAACCCCGTGACCACTTAACCACGTCGCCGCGGCTTTTCCGCTCTCCAGATATTGCACTTATTAAGCTTGGGCCGTTTACTGTCTTTATTTTGCTTTTTTCTCACAGTGCAGTACACCTTATTTCTGTTTCCATGATTGATCTGTGTTCAGTTTTTGACGGGCTAAATCCTAGGTGGGGGAGGGGGGGTGCGATAGGGAATTTCCCATCGCATCTCCGATGTTGTTAAGGTAATATGGCTGTGGAACCAGAGTAAGAATATACTTTCTCTTCCAGCAGACTTAAAGATACACTGCATAGCCCGTGGAAGCGAAGAGGGCATGTTACACTTTGGGGCAAAACATTTGAGGCTGATGGCAGGAGTTCAGTAAGTAATGCAACTTTTTTTTTCCTCAACCAATTTTGGTTGAAAAAATGCAGCATTTTTGTGGGGCTTTCTGGAATATTCCAGTTTCAGTCCCATGGAGTTCCGATAGGTGTCGGCGCTATAGGTAGCCTTTAAAATGGCGTCTGTATCGTAGGTGGGTTCTAAGCAGAGAAATGTCATTGAGTTTCTTTTGGTGGAAAACCGGTGCATCTCAGACATTCACAGGCGCTTGCAGAATGTCTAAGGAGATCTGGCAGTTGAGCAAAAGCACGGTGAGTAGTTGGTCGAGGCGTCTGCCATCATCGCGCAAACCTTTCCGATCTCCCGCGTGCCGGCCGACCACACACAACTGTGAAACTGAAGAAACGACTGCAGCGTTTTCATCGCCATAAAAATACAAATAAACTTCTTCTCCACACAATTCTGCACACCCGAGAGGATCTCATAAAACTTCAATGGATTGTTCTTCCTCATCCACCCTACAGCCCGGATCTCGCACCTTCCGACTTCCATCCATTTGGCCCCAGTCGATTAGTAGTGTTTCCATGCGGTGATACAGGGCCTCCCGGTACAATGGCGCAAGGCCGTCGCATTGAACGGAAATTACATTGGAAAATAGGGTTTTGTGGCCAAAAGAGTGGGGGAATAATACGGTATATTGGAAACCTGAGTAAAGCCAACCTGCCTTCAGAAAAAAAAAGTGTTGCAGTACTTACTTTGGGGAGGGGGATCTCGCGGGCGCCATATGTCTTTGAACCGTGTTAACTTTGCTCTATGTGTTATCGTTATTTTAACAGATTGTAGGCCATATCTTATTTTCTGGTGCGAAATTTGGGGACCAGCTCAAAATTTGCCGAAACTAGTGTGGAAAACCGCCTGAAAACCACACTCAGGTTGGACGGTGTACCTGTCCTCGGGCATGTATCACCTCCTGGCGCCTTCCCCCTTACTCTGTACGAGCGGGTTACACTGCTCAGCAACTATCTCCAAAATGCACGACAGATCCTTTAAAGCATACGCTTTAACTTGATCTGTCCGCCGTAGGGTACAGTGTAACTACAGAGAGACGTTTAAAGGGACGACGGAATAAGTAAATTTGTAGTAATTGTTTCTAAGGGCTTGAAGATTATTCGGTTGCAGACAGTGCATTAACCCAATTACAGGATGTAGCAAAAACTTTTAGTCGTTTCGGTCGTGCGCAACTTTTTCTTCACGTCCACAACATGGAAAAACTGGAGTTACGAAAAAAAGTCAAGGCAAAATTCATTTTTCATGCAGTTCAAGGGTACATTTCTCCACCGTGTTCTGGCAAGGCAATCCTTCTCAACGAGAAAAACGAAACGGCGTAGTTCGGTCGCCACGTGCGACACATGTGGCATCCAAGTCTCGTAAAACAGCGCAGGGGACCACCGATCGGTCGTTACAGCTTGTAAGCCTGCAAACGATTATGAAACTCGTGATTCGCGCCAGAATGTGGGCGGGTTACCGCTGCTCAAATCGTCACCTGGTCAGAAGAAGACCCGGCTGGTGTTTACGTCTGTTACGCGAGGCAGCGGCCGGCGTAACCTCGGCACGGTTTTGAGTCCGCGCCAGCAACTCACGTAAACTGCTCTCAGCAGCGAGTGGCGAACGTGCCTTCTAGATGCCAAGGTAAAGCACCGTAGCCGGCGGTGAGGAAATGCTCGTCAAAAAATTACAGTGATAAATTATCTCCTGTGACAAACAAGTCTACTCAAAGTTACTGCAGCGGTCCGCCGCTTCATTAATCTAATGTGCCGCATGCGTCTACACTTGTATATTTTGTTTATCTACCGAATCAAATATTCTTACAGCCATTATATTTTCGATCCCTGCCGCTACAAGGCCGTTCCACAACACTTGGGACTCTCTGGACACTCTGGAAATAGCCTTTAGATACAGATAATACTCCAGCTGACTTTGTGGCTGCTCTGTTACAATAACAGTCACACATAGACATACTTCATCAGCAGAGTGGGTAAATTCCCTATGAACATTTTCCCACGATAGGCTTGCGTAACTCTTAGAGGTTACTTGACGGTACACAATGCAACATTAAAATTTGACGAATGCCGGACGTACACACTCATTCACTCACATATACTCCCATAACAATCTTAGACACCAATAATAATTTTGTCTGACTTTTATATACGGAAACGAAAAATTCTTAAAGTTTTAATATGAAAATCTCAATCAATTAATTCTGCACCCTGCGAGCTGTGTTTATGTTTTTAGATTATACCAAATGTTAAGCTATCGTATTTCCTAACTGAATTTAGTTACCTAAATGTCGGTTTTTGACTTTTTTAGCAATTTTTTATCTCTGAAACTACGATAGTTATAAAGCTGAAATTTGGATACAATCTTCTGAATGTCAAAAGGTAGTGTACCTATTTTGAAAATGATTGAATAATATTTAATATCATTTATTTAGGTTCTTATAGGTAGTGAATATACGCGTCCAGTAAGAGACATTGGATAGCTTTCCCACGGCAGGTAGTGACAGATGCGCGCGTGTCTCACGGTTAGGCCGGCAGATGTCAGCCCCCGAAGTTACATGCAGCTAAAATAGCTAGCTATACTAAAACAAACGTACGCTCGGAACAAACTTGCGACGCTACACCTTCTGGACTATCTTCAGGTACCGCACAATTCAATTCACTTTATTGTCATGATTTTTAGATATGTTTTCTTGAAAAACTGAACAGCTTGCATATAATCAGTTCACATGTCAATATAAACTGTTTTATAACACACACTAAAAAGAGAGAGAGAAAAAAAAGCGCGCCACGAAGGCATTATCCGAATAGGACAAAAATCGATAAATCTAACGTACACGTACAGACAAACAAATGAATACAAGTTCGGATAAAACTGAATGATTTATTCAAGAGAAAGAGCTTCACAAATCGAGCAAGTCAATAACGTGTTGGTCCACCTCTGGCCCTTATGCAGGAAGTTATTCGGCTTGGCACTGATTGTTAGCGTTGTTGGATGTACTCCTGGGGGATATCGTGCCAAATTCCATCCATATTGCGCGTTAGATCGTCAAAATCCCGAGATGCTTGGAGGATCCTGCCCATAATACTCCAAACGTTCTCAATTGGGGACAGATTTGTCCACATTGCTGAGCGAAGTAGTGTTTGGCAAGCACGGAGACAAGCAGTAGAAACTATCGCCATGTGCGTGCAGGCATTATCATACTGAAATTTAAGCCAAGGGTGGTTTACCATGAAGGAGAACAAAACGGGGCGTAGAATATAGTCGCCATACCGCCGTGCTGTGAAGGTGCCTCCGATGACAACCAAAGGGGTCCTGCTATTAAAAGAAATCATCGGTGCCTGGAATCTTATTTAGTGGGGTAGAATTGTCTTCAGTGATGAGTCTTGCTTCGAACTGAGCCCCGATGACCAGCGAAGGCATATCTGGAGACGCTCCAGACAGCTTTGAGATACCAACCTGAATGTCACCCGCCATACTGCCCGTAATCCAGGAGTGATGGTCTACGGTGCCATTTCTTTTCATAGCAGGACCCCTTTAGTTGTCGTCTCAGGCAGCCTTACAGTACAGTGGTACATCGACGATATTCTACGCCCGGTTTTCTTGCCCTTGATGGCCCTGACCCTGGGCTTACATTTCAGCTAGATAATGCTCTCCCGCACACGCAGAGAGCTTCTACTGTTGTCTTCGTCCTTGTCAAAAACTGTCTCCGCCAGGATGGTCGCCTGATCTCTCTCTCTCTCTCTCTCTCTCTCTCAACTGGGGAGGGGGGGGGGGGGGGGGGAAGTTGGAGCATTATTGTGGCAGGGTCCTGCTACCAGCTCGGGATTTTGCCGATCTAACGCGCGAATTGGACAGAATTTGGCACGGTGTCCCTCAGGAGGACGTCCAATAACTCTACCAATGAGTGCCAAGCCGAATAAATGCTTGCATTAAGTGGCAGAAATGGATTTAGAATATGTGTGATTCAAGGAATACCAGGATGGGCTCTCAGGAACGAGCATCAGAGGGCGTAGTCGGCGTCGGGAGTCGAACTCCTAAACAGCTACAAACAGTGCGCGAGACCAATAATAGTTCAGAGTCTGTTTCGGGTCCAGGCAACGTGCACACGTAACAGCGTAAGGCGCAGCACCTTGTAACGTCGGAAATGCATATCCTCCTGAAGATATGACATTTCTGTGTCTTTATATATTGCAATTGTTATATATATATATATATATATATATATATATATATATATATATATGCATTTATGTCGATGTATAATTGGTTTGTTTGTAAATATTATTTGCATTTTTACGCTGGGTCTTGCCTAGGGAAAACTATGCTATCGAACGATTACATCGATAGGTCATGTGGAGAACCAAAGTGTTTATAATCTCTGGTAGTGAACTCTGCCGCGTGAAGCGCAGGCAGAGGAGAGTCTGGCAGGAGTAGGGCGGTGGAGCAGGTGTGTTGTGTAGCGCTCCCGCGAGATGCCGCGCTTTCGGGGTTTGGCAGCATGTAATTGCGCTCGACTTACTATGATAGTTTCTGACGCGGTGTCGCGGACAGGAAGCATTAGCTGGCGCACATCAAGAGCCCGTTTCGCCTGGTGACCGCGTCGAGAAGAAGGCGCGCCAACATCCAGCTTCTGCAACAGCGACGGCCGACAGCCGGCCGCGGTGACCGAGCGGTTCTAGGCGCTACAGTCTGGGACCGCGCGACTGCTACGGTCGCAGGTTCGAATCCTGCCTCGGGCATGGATGTGTGTAATGTCCTTACGTTAGTTAGGTTCAAGTAGTTCTAAATTCTAGGGGACTGATGACCTTAGAAGTTAAGTCCCATAGTGCTCCGAGCCATTTGAACGGCCGGCAATGAGTTACTGTCGCCACCTCATCGACCGACGGCTTCAAACCTTCAATCAACCAACAAGGAAGACTGGAAGCACGTAAGGTTTTAGAACTGTATGGCAGTCCTCAGCTTTTCAAACTGTTAAATTTTTCTCACTAAATTACAGCAACATAGCATGAACCTTTGTTGCTCATTGTCCCAATTGCATTACCAAGCAGGGTCCCTTCCTTTTCCGGAATGAACCCGAGTGTCGTTGAAATTCAAACGCCAGCATTAAAGTAATATCATTCCATTTCACTGCTTTAATTTCAAAGTTCAGTTAAAGTATTCATAGCTGGCTACAATATTTAGATTACACAAGCACAAATTAAGAGTGCGGGTTTTGTTACCATATTTTAGCTTACCTGTGACTGCAGCTCAGCCCGGTACGTAGTAAATTTGACTATTGTTAATCAGAATCATTTAATTCAAGTTAAAAGTTAAATCTCTTATTTGTAAATTGCGTAGATTCAAGTAGCTTTTGAAATGATTGTTGAGGTAGCCCAAGACTAACCTTATTTTATTGAATTTCGTAGTGCTTCAGAAACAAAGTTCACTATTAATTTCAGTCACTAAATTAACTTTCAATTTTCCGGTTTTATTAATTCTTTTGCTAAATTAAGTCAGAGAGTAGCAAAATTTATTACTTCTAACAAACATTCAGTTTTCACACAACACGTGTCAACCTTCAGTTGCCACGCTTTTAGTGTTAATTATATGTGCATTACTCTTTCATTTTCAGTTATTATAGTAGTTGTCCACAGGACTGGCAACCGTAATTTTCCCCAAATCTCAAATATCTAATTAACGCCAATTATTTGTTAACGTAACGACCGCACATTTACTGTCTTTATTAATTTTACCCTTTTCTCAAAATTAATTTCCACCAATTTCATTTGCACTTTTCCTGTCATTTAGATGTAACCCTTTCCTCCCTCTTTACCGACAAATTAACTTCGGTGACGATTGCTTTTCCCAAATTTCCATTAGGTGCACGCGGTTAAATTTTTCACTGTCATTAAGGTCGATAAGTGAGGGGGAGGTTACAACCTGAAGAAGACGACTGGGTCGATCGTCAAAATATTGAACGAAAATCTGCCGCTCATGGTGTGGTGGTTAGTTGTTGCCTCTGGATCGCGGGGTCCGGGATGGTAAGTCACCAATAGCGTCAAATAGAAAGACTTACACCAGACCATCATTTCAATTATTCTGCGAAAATGGAAACTTGGCTGAACATCCGGAAGTAAACCATCAATATTTCTTGTTTGTTACGTAATGCTACTTCAATCGTTGTGACAAATAATTACACCCGTTGAAAGTAATGCTGTACGTTAACTGAACTAGTACTGCATAGACGTAAACTCTGCCCGCAGGCCCTGGCGGTCTATCCGTACCGATCGACGCCATGTCATCCTCCGGTAATGGCATCATTGAATGAGGTATGGAGGGCCACGGGGTCAGTACACCGCTATTGCGTTCGTCATCAGTTATCGTGACTGCTCGGTGAAGCAGCTTCTCAGTCGGCATCACGAGGCTGAGTGCACTCCGTTCCAGTCCTCTCACCAAGATGAAATCCTTGGCAGTGCCGGGAATCGAACCCGGGTCCCCCGCAACATAGCCGCGTTGACCACTAAGCTACGGAAGCGAACACACCGACATTACATCTCAGAACACATTGATCAGATTAGCACTGGAACAAAATACATTTCAAAATCCAACGGGGGAAGCAGAGTCGCTCGTAGTAGGCTCTAAAACATACAGTGTAAAACTGCAATAAAAACTGAGACGTACGAAGCGCAAAAACGAAAACCGCAGTGCAGATTCTATAAGAGCACTACTTCCTGCCTGCTGTAAAATACAGAAGCAATAAAACGGAGCCGTACGTATAGGACAACACAGAACAGTTTTCTGCAGAATGTTCTAGTCACACGATGACAAACGGCGTCGTAAATTGTACCGTTTAAATTGTTCCACCCAGAGATGGTGTCCCGCAAAGGAAAGCAATCTCTAGACAGAAACGCCTGTACGGGAGATACATCTGGCGATGGTAGGCAACTGAAAATATGCTTTTTCCACGGCGCCATGTCAGCTTAGTCATGTACTTGGAATAGGACTTGCTCATGTATCAAGGAAAAACAACGGAGAAATATAGTTTTTGCTGCGTTTCGGTGTCATCCGCTCTCTTTGATACTACAGCCAATTGTAAGATTCTACGAAGTTGTTATTGCTCTTACTACAGATTTATCACGTTGTTACAAAAGAGTAGCGTTTAACAGCAATTTGAAAGTAACAAAGTAAAGCAGAAGGAAGCCTGTAAAAAACTAAAACGGAAAACTTCACCGAGTGAGTGCACCAGAATAAAAACACTTCCTCAGACTACTTATATCATTTTTTGTATCAGTTTATGTAAGTTAGCGTAAGAGACAGAGGAAGATCAGCTAATTTTTGAACAACAGGGGCACAGGCTGGTAATTTGGTAGCGTACTCGACCAACTCTCCTCTCATAGGTGACCGTCATTAGTTTCATTATCACGATTCCAGAAGGTTAATCACTAATTGCTAACGTGTTTGTGGCAACAAATCTATCGGAAATGGCAATCTGGGTTTACGTAACGTGGTCCGCCTACAGGCTGCAGGGAAGTGAACGGTGTGTGTGCATGTGTTAAACAGGTTCGACAGCCGTTAATTACGCAAACCGCCCAGTCTGTGCCGTTATCTCGCGTTGCAGAAACGTGAATAGTCAGGCATGCAGGCCGCGCACTTTTACTCTCTGAAAGTCATGTGCTACACAAGAGCAAAAGGAGGCATGGTCTTAGGAGACAGCAATCTCTATAGTTACAGATGGAACTGGAAGGGCTAAATCTGAGTGGGCGGTGACCAACAGCTTTACGTCAAAGGAAACAAAGCTGAATTCAGAACAAAAGATTCTCCAACTTTTAATAGCGTTTGCTGCTAAAATAACTTACTACTGTAGATTGTGTACTATATACGATTTACAATAAAGAGCATGTTTTACGAATACTTCATTTCTATTAACAATAAAGTAACGAAAAACAAACTTGAAATAGCCAGTCGACGAGCCAAGAGAGGGTTTCATGCTAAATAATTTCAAGATGATAGAAATACACAAATAACAGTGCTCGCAGCACGTGAATAGCATTACATCTCTACCAAACCTTGTAGTGAATTTGGCGTAACCTGTATGTAACACGTCACAGCCGGTTCACTCGCTACTCCCTATGGCGTGGACTTGGAGGGGGGGGGGGTGGAAGTGGAGGGGAAGGAGGGATAGTATCTCCCATTTTTTATGGACTGTGCACTCATCCGCTTCTTGCCTATTTAGTAATTTAGGCGTAATGCTATCTCAGTGTCTGCATTTGTACAGTATATAGCGTCAAAAATTCTTCTGTAATGTATTATTACTGTGGCACTCTTAATTTAACACATATGTACGGCTTCCCTTTTGTAGATACTTCAGGCCTGTCATAACTGACGGCAGTACGTTAAATAATTTTTACGACTGGCATTGTAACCCCTTTTATTATAAGTTTCATGAAAGCTCGGCTTATGCCAGTGTACACTGATGGAAAAAAATCTCAACACCAAGAAGGAGTTGTGCGACATAAACGAATGTTGGTAGGCATATCTCAACATCTGAAATATGTCTACTCGCACCAGTCGTGTAAGAGTGGCGGTAACAGCGTCTCTGTGAGGATGCAAATCAGGTTTGCTTTAAATACACACTGTAACGGTCATGACTGTTTGTTGGTTCAAAGGGCTCTGAGCACTATGGGACTTAACGTTTGAGGTCGTCAGTCTCCAAGAACTTAGAACTACTTAAACCTAACTAACCTAAGAACATCACACACATCCATGCCTGAGGCAGGATTTGAACCTGCGACCGTAGCGGTCGCGCGGTTCCAGACTGAAGCGCCTAGAACCGCTCGGCCACACCTGAGTGTTAGTTACCTTTGAGATTGGACGTGGTCAGCTGATATTAGTCAATAATGTTCTTAATGCGACAAAGACGCTATTATCATCACGTCACTGAGTTTGAACGAGGTCGTGTAATAAGGATACGAGAAGCTGGATGTTCCTTCTGCGATACTGCAGAAAGACTTGGCAAGAATGAAGCGACTGTACATGACTGCTGGCAGCGGTGGTCACCAGAACATACGTGAGAATCTGCGGTCGCAAGAAGATCGGGTCCGGACGGCCACGTGGCACCATCGAGAGAGAGGACCATCGTGTCCGGCGTGTGGCTCTGGCGCATCATACTGCAACTACAGCAGCGGTCTGAGCAGCAGATGGCACCACAGTCACACAACGAGCTGTTACAAATCAGTTACATTAAGGACAGCTGCGAGCCAGACGCCCTGTAGCATGCATTCAACTGACCACGAACAACCGCCATTTGATACTTCACCGATGTCAAGCTAGAGTTCATTGGTGACAATCGTCGACGTCTGTTGTGTTCCCTGATCGAAGCTAATTCTATCGCGGTTCCAATGATGCCCGTGTATTGGTTAGGGGGAGGCCAATTGGGAGCCTTCAACGAACTTGTCTGCGTGCCTTACACACTGGACCTACATCCGGAGTTATGGTGTAGGATGCGGTTTCGTATGTCAGCAGGAGCACTCTTCTGGTTATCTCACGCACCCTGACCATAAATCTGTGCATCAATCTGGCAATTCGACTTGTTGTGCTGCCATTCATAAACAGCATTCCAAAAGGATAACGCTCGCCCACATACCACTGTTGTAACCCAACATGCTCTACGGAGTGTCGACATGTTGCCATGACCTAATCACCAGCTCTGTCTCCAATCAGCAGATATGGGACATCATCGAACAACAGTTCCAGCGTCATCCAAAAACAGCATTAATCTTTCTTGTATTGACCCACCAAGTGCAACAGGTACGGACTCCACAGCACAAACTGACATCAGGTACCAGTACAACACTATGGATGCACGTTTACACGCTTGCATTCAGTGTTCTGCCTTTTACACCAGTTATTAGTGTACCAACATTTCACATTTGCAATGGCTTATCTCGCGCTTACATTAACCTCTCATCCTGTATTGTTAATCACTTAAATATATTACCTAGACAAATGTATTCCTGAAATTTCATAATTTTTCGATGTCGCGATTTTTTTCGATAGTGTATATTTTAACCCTTTGGTTTTCGTTGGCACATAGTACGTATGTTATTTTGTTAATATGACTTTTTGGCTGTGCCTGAAATCCGAACAATTGTTCTTGTCTCGATTATCACGGGAGAAAAAAAAACTTTCTTATTTTGTACTAACTGAATACTTTTCCGTTTTTGTCCCTTTTGTAGTCTGTGTGGTACATAAAGCTATCTTGGTTCTGAACTTACGTTGTATACACCGTCAACAATATGCAAATTCTTTTTTAACATTCTATTTCTGTTGCATTTCAGTATATTACACCTGTATGACTTCTCTTTAGTTGCGACTTCATGTAACAGTTGGTCCACATGTCGCTTTAGTTTTTTTCATAGTGGTCATATTCTTTGATATTCGATTTACACTCTGTACGACTGTTAACGCCATCTGGCGTCTGTAACGTTTCCTTCATCTGTATGTTATCGGTGTGTAGACAGATTGGCACTTGACTCCGTAAGTATGAGAGTCTTATTCAGAGTGACTTGTATGCTCATTTTTGTGAGCTTTGCTTTGGTATGTTATTGTAAGTATGACTAAAAATTACTGTTTTATGGATGAAATATTTTTTATTAGCATGTCTTATAATGTATTTCTTATTCTGATCACAGCTGTGTTCTGATGATATGTCTAAACAAGAAACAGTGAACACATTCATTTACGACCAAGACATTTCCTAAATTATACCCTGGGCCAAATCTAAATGGTCACCTGTCTCAAACATGGAAGTATTGCTCAGTCAAGTGGTAGACAGTAAATTCGCACCTTTAAAGGACTTTTTGAAACACTGTGCAGTTTCCAGGACAGAATCCAATACAGTGCCCGATAATCTTTTCTTCACTACCACAAAAAAATAAAAAAAAATATGCAAACGGCCAAATGGCTCTAAGCACTATGCGACTTAACATATGAGGTCATCAGTCCCGTAGACTTAGAACTACTTAAACCTAACTACCCTAAGGACATCACACACATCCATGCCCGAGGCAGGCAGAATTCGAACCTGAGGCCGTAGCAGCAGCGCGGTCCCGGGCTGAAACGCCTAGAACCGCTCGTCCACAGCGGCCGGCTTCTTCATTCCAAATACGCCAAATTACATTATCCAGTGTCTATCGTCTGATTTACATTTTCCTAGTATATCTTACAATAAATTTAAATATCACTAATAAACTGTAATTCATGGTAGAGTAAGTTTAAAATATTTGTGGGCTATTCATTAATGTTGTCTCCTGAACGATAGACAATTTTTTCCAGTCTGTCCGGAGAAAACGACAAGCGGTCGATATGAGACTGTCTGAACAGGGGATCGATCTTTTTTTCCAGCCAGTTAACGAGGAAATCGTAACGCTTGACGACGACGCTTTTCTATACAATAGCTCCAAGGCTTAATTTCTTCCTTCCCATCAGTCTACTGAACTGTAAATATCTTTATTACAATGTACTGGCGTTTATAGACGACGTATATCAGCATATCTGAGACCTCGTCAAAATGCAATGAAAGAACTTTACCTTGGTAACGAACAGTACAGTCTTGCGTTTTCCGTGTAGGGACGCAGCACCACTCACCTGTAAAATAACAAGAAAAAAAATTACGATTTACACTAATCGAAAAAATAAACATGAGTGTATAAAATGCAATACAAGACTGTAAAAGATTATCCTAAAGCTCTTTAATAATAGTGTGTGGCAACGGGTAGCACAATAACTACAACAACACAAAATAATAGCCTGATTTTAGTACGATGTCGAGTGAAATAAAAACCGTAAACACTCCTTTAAAGCCAGTGGCCTTGCCGCAGTGGTAACACCGGTTCCCGTCAGATCGCCGAAGTTAGGCGCCGTCGGGCTGGGTTAGCACTTGGATGGGTGACCATCTAGTCTGCCGAGCGCTGTTGGCAAGCGGAATGCACTCAGCCCTTGTGAGGCAAACTTAAGAGCTACTTGATTGAGAAGTAGCGGCTCCGGTCTCGTAAACTGACATACGTCCGGGAGAGCGGTGCGCTGATCACATGCCCCCCCCCCCCCCCCCCCATATCCGCATCCAGTGCCGCCTGCGGTTGAGGATGTCACGGCGGCCGGTCGGTACCGTTGGGCCTTCCAAGGAGTTTAGTTTAATTTTTAGTTCAAATACTTCCTTAAAACATTAATTGGTGCACACAGGGCTGTACTGCGTTTCGACATAATCTTCTTCAAACTCCATACAACAAACAAGTTTTAATACAGTTATTCTTTGCTACTAAGATACTTTTGGAGTCGAGTCACCTTAAGGGAATCCCTGACACCTGGCAGCGCTTTTGACAGCTTTCCACTACGAAGCGCAAACAGCTGCAGCCGAGAACAGTACCGTCTATGTAGCTAGGAAGAGGCGTTGCCATAGAGACCTTACGAAAATCGCGTTGCAGACACGCGAAGCAGCTGCGTCCAGTGTACGGAAACTGCACTTACACATTTGTACATTATGCATTTTCTTTGTACGACTGTTTAATAATTTCAAAGGTGTTTTCACGAATATGTGGAAATGGAATTTTTTCGATATTTCACTACAAACAGCTGATTTTTTGTTTTCGTTTCTAATAGAAAATAGGTAAAACGAATATCGGGCAATACCAGATTTTTAAGCTAATAAGAACATAAATGAAAGATTCTAAGTGAACAAGTCAGCTATACTGCAAGACAGAAATGCAATTGTTTCTGAAATTACTTGCTTTTTAGGAGAAAAAGGAAAAAGGGTAAGGCAAACAGGCACTATAAATGCCTTGTAAATGTTCTTTGATGTGTTCGTAGATATATAAATGTTGATGTTTTGAAATTGTTCACTTGTCAACAGTTTACCATACGAAACTGATGAAAACAGTTCTTTTATGGAGTTTTCTTTAGCCATGAGTAAACTATCAACATTGATAATTATTTAATTCCGTTACCACATTCTGACGTTTTTCATGACGGATTGTATCTCTTAACCTCATTGCCACAGTTCGTTTCTGGATCAAGCAAACTGACGTGTTGACGTTCCGTCTAGTGTGAACCCTCCACCATTTGATGGTGATGCCACCGTACGTTCCGTTCCGTTAGCGTCTAATGTGAATCGACGTAAACACGTTTGGATCGTCGTTAGCAAGTTTTCAACATGGAGATCGAGACGTTGAAGCCCAAGCCTGTCGCACTTTATGATGGTGGCGACCCTCTATATCCACATACCTCAGGTCATCCACTGTGTTAGAAGGGTTACAGCAGTGACACGTTGCAAATTTTAATTGAGTTCACGTATATTCTGTCGGATTCATATCAGCAGATACTGCATCCCGTTCCATTCGGTCCACCCTTGCCTCCTAGGCGGATGTGTTCACAATGTGTGCGCTGTGTGATCCGTGCGGCGGGTTAACAACCGTTTGTCTGATGCGCCGGCCAGTCTGAGTACTTTTTAGGCGGTTTTTCTCGCTAGTTTATGCAAATGCTGAGTTCGTCCCGAATACCCGCCTCAGAAAGTCCGATATGCAAACAATCATAATACCTACGACAACAACAAAAAATAAAGTTTGCACGGTTCGCAGTTGTCGCACACGACTTTCCTCCCTGGAGTTAACTGACGACTGTGACAACGAAGATAATAACTTATGAATCAATTGACAGAAATGCACTAATCAACATTATAAAGGAATTCGTACTCGACAATAAAAACGACAGAAACAATTAACGTAACTTTAACAAACACAATATCAAAAGTGAAACTGATGAGGGAACTGTCAAAAACCTTTTGAAATAAAATCAGGAGTAAGACAGGGATATGATTTATCACCACTACTTTCTAACTGCGCATTAGAGAAGTTAGTGAGAGAATGGAGAAAAACCAATAATACTAAATGTGTTCAACCAGGAAGAAACCCAAACAAAATGTCCACAGACTGTCTAGCATTTGCAGATGACACGGGATCGATTATTGACTCACTGGATAGCGCCAAAAAGCAGCTGACGGAGCTACAGGAGCAAGCAGACAAAAATAGGACTAAAATATCATTTGAAAAAACTCACTTCATGACAAGAACGATTTCCAAGGAATCTACTGGAACCTAGAGCTAATAGTGATGAATGCAAGTTAGGATCAAACAGAGAGCCCTATTTGAAAATGGAAAAGCTAACTGATATAATGAGGAAAAGAAGACTACCATTTTATGGAGACACATACCAATGGACAATAACACACTAACCAAGCAGATATTCAACTTACTAAACAGCTACAAATTCAAACTCACATGGTACGCTGAAATTGAAAAAGATATGAAAAACACAGGAATTAGAATTTACATAATAAATAACAGAACACTTTTCTGAGAAGCAGTGGAAAGTGCAATATTACAGGAAAGAAAGAGGTCTGAAAAAGGAATAAAGTGAAACCAGGAAGAAAAGGAACGCCGCTCTGGAAGGGTGAAGCAAGTCTTAGGGCAACGAAAGCTAAGCACAAAGAAGCAATATAACAGCGGGATAAGCTCAAGGAAGGAGAGAGTGCTGGACACGACACGGCAGTGGCGAGGCGGTCCAGCCGCGGGCGGTGTTGGCAACCTTGCGCCGTCAATCTGCGGGGGTCAATCAACGTCCGCCGGCCCCTTCACAACACTCACTCTCTGTTGCAATCCCAGTTGCACTCCGCAGAGTTGCCAATTTGCACTCGTCCCACACCCTCCTGCGATCGAGTTACACCTGACCAAAACTAGGGTAGACTTGCGGTTGCTGTTCGGATCTGTTAACGGTCTTACATACTTCAGACGCACCTCTTATCGATCCCGAACGACTGTCTAAAAAGCAAGCTTGCGTTTAGCAAGACGGCGTCCGTTCATCACATGTTGAAGTCGACGATAAGAGTTGCACACTCGGTATCATCGTGTCCAAGAAGATGTTTCATCGTCAATCGTTTTCAAACGGTGTCTGCAATATCCATGTACACGGTTCGGCAAAGAAAATTGCTGATTTGAATAGCGCACTGTCAAAAGAGCGGTCTCATTCGAAGCGACGGGTCTTTGTTATCCACCTGCCTCAGTAGCGACAACGCATTGCTCGAACGAGCAACGTACATTTTTCGTAGAGGCCTTTAATTCTAATAGGCGGTCATTCCTCGTTGGGTGACGTGAATTTCGTACACACTACAAAATTCCTCCTCAAAGGCCTATTCGTTGTTTCGTAGGTGGACACCATCGGGGGAATTAGAACTGAGCAACGAAGGTCGAGGTTATCACGGCCCGTGAGATTACCACGTAACATCAAAGCAGTGGGACAGTTAACATTTCGGCGATCTCCTCAGTGCGGCGCTCGGTACCCAAGCTTGCAGCTGCTCTTCGACATTCTTAGCGCGGTGTGAGGCGGTTTCTTCGCGATGACCTCAATTTCCAACAGTACCAGCTGTCTGTGGTGGAAGAACTCAGCGAACGCGATTCTGTTGTTCCGCAAGATGCATGTACACAGTAACTTTAAAAGTTACCTCAATACGGGCTCAAGTTCTTCAGTGATGTGACTCATTTTTATCTGTTTGTGCGGATTCACAAACAAAACATGCGCTCCTGGAGTGCTAACAATCCCTGAGACGTTAGTGAGCGTTCCCTTCACTCCGAGCTGTTTGGTGCCCGTTATCGAGAGTACCGTCACTGGTCTTCACCTTCTTCAAGGTGGGTGAAATAGGTGAAAAAAGAAAAAAAAAAACACGAGCGTTCAGCGATTACGACTTCTCACCAATTTTTCAAGATGATTGAGAACTTTAGTTCACACAGTCTCGAAAACAATGATGTTGAGGATGTTTGCTGCAAGTGGGGCCACAGTACACGCAGCGTGACCTGCTAGTCGTGTTTTGCTCCCAAAGTTTCTCGAGCGCCTGATCTACCTCAGTGGTGATCGTCCGACTTCGGCAAACTCGCCCGATTTAGCCTCTTGCGACTCTTTAGGTGGGAATACATAAAATTCACTGTTTACGCCGATGGTATAAGGAGCCTTACAGAGTTGAAGGGGATTATTCGCCAAGCAATACCCCGCATAGCCATCGCTATGCCCAGTGGACTGGTAACGTAGAGCGTCATTTCATGGGTACCACTTTTTTTTTTTTTTACCACACAAGTGTTTTTAAACTTTCTTTCACGTGAAAACAGAAGAAATGGAGTTAAAACGATAAATACAATGCTTTGCATTGACCTTTAAAATCATCAAATTGCGTTGCTGGGTGACAATTACAAACGCAGAACAAAACACACTGGAAGTATGCACGTAGCATTCCAGGTATCTGCACATAACTTTATGGGCTAACAGTGTCAGCGTTTGTAATATACCGATACGATAGCTCTCGCCACAGTTTTGTCTCAAGAATGTCGTTCATACACCCATTTTAAGAAAGGAAAATTATTTATATATACTGACAGAAATACGACCAGTTCTGTTCTTTGGCGAGTTAGAGAGAGAGAGACAGAAAGAGAGAGAGAGAGAGAGAGAGAGAGAGAGAGAGAGAGTTCTAACGAAGAGTAGACAGTGGTTTTCACCTGTTCAGAAATTTGCTGATAGATTCAAAGTGTGTGTTGGGCTGGAATTCGAAACGGTGATTTTGCACGCTAAGCTGCTCCGGCATGCCTCACTCTGCCACTGCCCTGTCTCTAATCGCCAAACTGAACTCAGCTCATTCAAGTACTTTCTGGACCTAGCGGCGTATTCCGAAGTGTCTCCATTCTAGTCTCGGTCCGACAGTGAGACACACAACCGTTGCTTCCAAGCAGTAAGTTACATACTTTGCTGGAGACGATGGTTGCCAAGGTCATACATGGAGCCACATCCCGAGTGGTATTGCCACAGGAAGAGGTATTTAGGATTCTTTTTTACTTCTGCACTGTTATACGTCCAAGACAATTGCGCGTTTGGTGTGCTTTACATCGGCACAGTTCAGAAAGATACCGCAAATACCGGTTTCTGCCCGAGTTAAAGATTACTGTGTGTAGCATTTACAAGTTAAATGTCAAGAAACGTGCAGAAAGAAAAACATAAAAAAAAACTTGAAAAAGAGGTTGAAGAAACAAGGATAACAAGACAACGTGACGTGACCATTAGTTCTCTTGTGCCGCTCCCCGCCAGCACTCTGTTAAGTGCTTGCGCTGGCCCTTTCAGATTGCATGGTCGTAGTGCGTAACACACGCTCAGCACTGGCGGAACTGTCTCTCAATGGGCGATGGTTAAATGCACTCGGCAAAGCAAGCAGAGGAGCATGTACGCCACCCCTGCCAACCTCCCCTTCCCCACGAAGCGAATGCTCGCCTTGTCGATTGTTTTTGAGGGGGAGGGGAGGCCATACATTACGCCGGGAACGGGAGTGTGCTGCGAACACCACAGTCTCGTAACGCATCCGTGTAGAGCGTCCACATGAGCTTTTGCATTATATTACTCTTCACGGGACATCTAACTGCCTGCTGAATTACCACACCCTTGTGTGCTGTTAGTAGCGTGGATGTTTTTGTTCACCAATAGCGTTCGTGTAAGATCTTTGACATAAAACATTAACGACGCGTAGATCATCGTCATTGTACTGTGCTCGTTTCGAGGCCGCCGTATCTTCTCTTTTCCCATTCGGCTGATTGAACGTTGCATTCGTAAGAACACTGTAAACCGACACAAGGAACATTACCTTATAAGTACTTGAATAATTATGTTAAGTCTGGAGGGCTTCGCGGCCGTTGTCACTGAAGTTAAAATCTTCTGGGTTGTTAGGCCGAGTCATATTTCTTCAAACAATCGACGTTCGACTGCTCTGTAGGGATGTTGCGGTGTCTACTGTAGATTGAGTGCTCAAGGTCCTGAAGAAGATCGCTGCAGGAGCCTTTAACCACCGATTTATGAAGAAATATGACGCGGCCTAACAACCTAGAAGATTTTAACTTGTTGAACAATGTCTTTATTTCGGATGTGGAAGCAGTGCACACAAAATCTTAATTTTCGAGTTGTCGATAGAAACAACAGGAGCAAAGCATTATCCGTCAATGTTATAGTTATTTTTCTTCATTCTATTTTTTCACGAAATGTCGTCTTTTGGGCGTTTTATTAATATTTTTCCGCATCAATAATTTTAGTCCCACACTCTCTTCACCTGCATGTATTATACTAATTACCTATGTATTCTCCTCTACTTTACACACATTGTTTATATTACCAATAAGTTGTTTGCTAGCCAGTGATTATTTGTTACAGTGTAACTAGTTTTTCACCCGTTAAGAAGCCTGGACGAAGCTAGGAGAGTCAAGTGGAGGAATACTATCGAAAAACAGGGTTTTAGACGCTTTAGCAGAAAAGCATACATCCTTCTGAAGAAACTAGGAGCTAATTCACATGTACCACAGCTAAACTAAGAATAACACCAGACCAAATTGCCAACAATATGGTTAAAACGTCTAGAACACCTGTCGATAAAGAACACTCACGTAAAATAAAGAACTAAACACATTAAAGAAAAACAGTCGTGAACAACGAGACTTGTCAAAACCGTTCAGTCACAGAAACGCTGCAGGTATAAGAAACGGCAAGGCCCCTGGTCTCGACAACATACACGCAGAATTCCTAACACGCTGTAGCTGACGACATTTTACTTCCACATGCTCCAGTCGGCAGTTTTGCCATAAGAATTCAAGAGGGCAAAGATCATTGCCATCCTCAAACCAGGAAAACCAGGCTATAAACCAGAAAGCTATAGACCGATCGCTCTCTTAAATGTAACATATAAACTGCTTGAGCGTCTCCTTTACAACAGATTAAATCCAATCATATTGGAATCTCGACCAAGCTGGCTTCAGACCCAGTCGAAACTGCAAGGATCAGGACCTTGCATTAACAACGTTCATTGAGCGGGGCTATGAACAACGCTTGAAAGTTGGTGCTGTTTTCGTCGGTTTGACAACAGTATGTGATACTGCTTGGAGAGAGGGTCTAACATATAAGTTCGTAAAAGCTACTAGATGTAAAACGATGACGCCTCTTCCAGAGAACATGTTGCCAAATAGAGTCTTGCAAATCTCAATGTGTGGGTCTTTCATCAAATCAAAACTCCTGAATAATGGTCTCCCCCAAGAATTAGTGCTTGCGCCTCTGCTGTTCAATCTCTATGTAGCCGACCTACCAAATACCGCATCTAGAAAATTTATTTACGCAGATGACATCACTTTTGCATGTCAACATACTAATATGACTGCTCTTGAACAGACTCTCACCCAAGATCAGGAATTGATGGCTGAATACTTCAGGAAATGGCGACTAATCCCAAGCGCACTTAAAACGGAGACCTCATGCTTCCACCTAAATAATAGGCTGGCTGGCTGGAACACCTCTACATATATCTCTGAATGGTACTGCGCTTCCTTAAAACTTTTGGAAAAAAAGGATTTGCTGAGAACAGCCTCACAAATAAACATAGTAATTTTTATGAAAGTAAAATCTTACTTAATGCTTCTTAGTTTCTGGGATTCTCTTATCACAGAGGCAGTAGAAATCAGAATAAGCGAGAACTATTTTAATCGGGACAGCAGCTGTGAACTAGGTGCCCCTTTCCACAATCTTACAGCGCCCATCTAAGAGAACGCGGGAACTGGCGTGTGGTTAGATGCTCCGGAAACCGGACACCAGCGGATACTGCTGCACGCGTACGGGATAGTCATGGCGTCGAGCACTAAAAGGGAATCTTTGCGGACGTAAAACTGGACGAGCATTCGGGATGACAAGGAGACGGGTGCTTGCCATTTCTTCGAAAATATGTTCTGTTAGAGGACGAACACGAGTACACGTTTCGAAATTAACTGAATGTGAGAAAGCATAATTATGAATTACTACTGGACAATGTGCAACAGAAATTAACATAGCAGGACAATGTGACGAGGAAAAGCGATTACTTTTCGTACTCAATTATCGGCTATTCTTAAGACTCCATGCGACTACTGAACCGTTCTCTCAAAATACTATACTTCTTATACGTAAGCATCCTGCCAGCACCATCACTCTTCCAGGTCTCACAGATATTTTTATTTCCCTTTTCATTTCCACCACCGTTATCTGTGGCCCACTCTCTTCTAACAAACAGAATGTTTCATTTAATGTTCTTGTTATGAAAGCCCTTACTTCTGATGACACGGCTTCATTTCATCTTGTTCAGTTAAAAAACTCATGTGTAGTTTGCACCAAGCTGCCATAATGTGTGTTTTTCTGCTCCACATCACTTTGTAATCACACCGCGGGAGCTGTGAAAGCAGTCCTGTAGTTGAATGCTTTGGCTTCCGTCGGCAACATTCAACAAGCAGAATTGGTATTTTTTGCAGACGATACTAATGTCGTAATAAATCCAGTTAGAGAGCAAGCAACAGACGAGATGGTTAATGATGTTTTTCCAAGAATTATTAATTAGGTCTCTGAAAATAGACTCTCCTTAAATTTTGAGAAAACACGCATATTTCAAATCTGTACAACAAATACAGTCATATTAACAACTGATCTTCTCGTATCATATAAACAGGAGTCAGTTAACAAGGCTGAATGCTCCAAATTTTTGGATATACGTAGTGAAGAGTATTTGAACCGGAAGAAGCATATTACCGAGCTTCTTAGACAATTAAGTTAAGCCATTTTTGTTCTTCGTATAATTGCTAGTCCTGGAGACAACGAATCACACTACTGACTTTCCTCGCGTATTTCCAATCAATAATGTCTTATGGAATAATATTGCGGAGCAACTCTTCTCTTAGAAAGAATGTACTGATTGCACAAAAGCCAGCAGTAAGAATAATGTGTGTTCAGATGCAGACTTCATGTAAGTATCCTAATAAAGAGTTAGGCATTTTAATTGCACCATCACAATACACATATTAGCTAGCGAAATTCGTCACAAAACTTCTTCATAAGTTGTGGCTCTGAGCTTGAGATGACGATGGTCAAGTGGTTAGCGTTCAAGCTCCGTAATCGCTGGGTAGCTGGATCGACTCCCGTTCAACGTTTTTTACTGGATAATTTTCTCAACAATAGTCATATTTCATACATATGATATTTGAAAGGAAATATAACAAAAAAAGTGTATTTGCATGAACATTTATTGAATTTGCAAAGTTACTTGGCTGTTTAGTAATTGCAACTATTACAACAAATATTATAACCATCGACAAATAAACGACAAAACACCCAACATTTTCCTGACAATGTATCCCTGTCATGATCTGCGAATAAGACCAGCTTCTTAAAGAAGACTATTACAGTACACGAACGCATCTTTTAAATGACATTTTGCAACCGCATTATGCATTGAATATTCATGACATTCGTCATCCGCAATAGTCGAAGACCGTGGGTCACCTTCATTTTAGCAGTAAAAAAGTAAACTTTTTGATTTTCAAGAAATTCGCACATATACTATTCGTTCTCGAAAGCACATCCGACTATTATTTGTATATTGCACTTATGTTCTTGCATATTGTATTACTGAAAAGCTTTGTTTACATCTTTATTTGTCGATGTTTACTTGAGTTTTCCAAGCCTGTCTCTCATCCTTGAAATCTGTGCCTGCAGGTCGAAGCGTCTAGGTGCAAAGCAGTTCGGGGTATCTTATCCGATTGCAAGTGTAACGGATTTCGCAAATCACGACAGGCTTTCACTTTCAGCAAAGCTTCATGCGTTTGCTCGTTTACTTGTCTATCATTATAAATACAAAATTTGTTGTAACAATTAAAATTAATAAACAGCGAAATACTACTACAGAGTAATCTAGCGATTACAGAGCTTGAACGCTAACCACTCGGCAGCCGCAATCTCATGGTTAGAGTCGCAACGTACTGGTACGTATTCCAAGCGTAAAATTTCTCTGGCAATTTTCTCGAAACTGCCTAGGTAATACGTCTTACATCTTGCACCTAGCCGGCCGGGGTAGCCGAGCGGTTCTAGGCGTTACAGTCTGGAACCGCGCGACCGCTACGGTCGCAGGTCCGAATCCTGCCTCGGTCATGGATGTTCAAAAATGGCTCTGAGCACTATGGGACTCAACTGCTGAGGTCATTAGTCCCCTAGAACTTAGAACTAGTTAAACCTAACTAACCTAAGGACATCACAAACATCCATGCCCGAGGCAGGATTCGAACCTGCGACCGTAGCGGTCTTGCGGCTCCAGACTGTAGCGCCTTTAACCGCACGGCCACTTCGGCCGGCGGGCATGGATGTGTGTGATGTCGTTAGGTTAGTTAGGTTTAAGCAGTTCTAAGTTCTAAGGGACTGATGACCACAGAAGTTAGTCCCATAGTGCTCAGAGCCATTTGAAGCATTTTTTTCTTGCACATTATGCTGTCTTAATGGACTACGAAAAGTATAAAAAGTTTGCAGTAAATGCATCATCCTAACGTCGTGGCCTTCCCTTGCAAGTAACTCACCGGATACTTTTCCACGCACGGATGAAGTGTGTCCTTCCGTTCTGTGCAAAATACACTGTAGAGTGGGGGTAACGAGTTTCGGGAGTAAGCGCAACTCTGCGGATTCTTGTGGCGCTAGAAGAGATGTAAACAAGAGAGTTCCTGATAAAACGCAGATAAATAAAACGATTTACGCTTATGACGACGTAAGTGGAACAATAACAAGCCGAATTTGTACTATGAAAGGCCATGATAGCAGCATTCACGACCATCACTTGTTTCTGACGAAGACGAAAGACATGGTTCTCGAGAGCTTGATGATTTACCTACATCCTACGCGGAAAGAAAACCGAGAATATTTTATGAATCAGTGTCGTCTCGAGAACCTCCATTCTCAAGAACTAGGGCTTCAAAATCGTAATCATTCAAAGCTTAGTACAAGCATTCCTGCAAAGTGGAATATGCTCCCTGTAGCTTACATTGGAGTGAGGGCTCTTTCCTGTCCCTGAGGGGTAACTGGGCTAACCTGAAACCCAAGATTCCCAGTAGTGGCTTCAGAGCCCGTGGCGCTGCCGTCGCCTGTAGCCGCAGTACAAATAGACTGAAGCCGCAGATTGCACTGCGGTTTGTTGGCGCGCCGCTCATATCGGTGCGAGCTCGTCGGTAAATACGGAGGTCTCGTGCCAGGAGGCGGCGTGTCGTACGGCGCAGTACGCGGAGCAAAGTCCGCCACTGTCAGCGCTGTATTTTCTCCAGTTCATCTAGTGCTTTTTTGATTTTCTGTTTTAGACACTTCTGTAACAGTCGTCTATCTATCCAAGTTCATATATATTATCGATTTTATTCACAAACGTAAGTTCGTTTCAAATACTTTTCATTATCCTCGACTCACAATCTTGTTCTTTGATTTTAATAAATCAAGTATTTTTTTACTAGTCGCTCCCAAAACGTGCCAATGTAACAGCACCGATTCCTGTTCATTTTGCAAAATTACACTCATTCATCTGGTTTCAGTCGAAATCGTATCACCCCATTTGCGTTCTAAAATAAGTTTCTGAACAACAAAACTTCTCTGAGTTCATCACCAGTCGCACCCATACATGTGTTCGATCAAACTTCCTAATAAAGATACTAACGAGTCTCTGTACTGCGCCATACGTCGATTTTTTAAAATCTTTCTGGCTTATTATGCAATTTGGACAGCTTGGGTTCCACCTGGTTTATAAGGAAATCTGCAGTTCAACATTTCCGGTTATTTATTTAAGATAGCTGAGCTGCTTAGTTGCTTAACTGAAGATGCTAGCAAAAAAAACACCAGTCGTCTACAAAGGCTAACAAAATGCATTATGTATGGGAGACTGTATGAACTTATCATTTTCTCCTCCTTGGATACCTGTCTTCTGCTACTTTACGACTACATAACCATAAACATAAAAAACGTCCAACTTCAGTTCTGATGTGAAAAGAATTAGTATGTAGTTGAAATCACATGAGTCAAAAGAAAAAAAAGAAAAAAAATGTTTAACGCCCCGTTGAAGACTAGGTCGTTGGAAACGGAACACATGCTTAGACTGGAGACGGATTGAAAAGAAAATGGACCGTGATCTTCCTACGGAACTACCCCCGGATTTTCTTTAGTCGTTTTAGGGGAACCACGAAAAAAATGGTTCAAATGGCTCTGAGCACTATGGGACTTAACATCTGAGGTCATCAGTCCCCTAGAACTAAGAACTATTTAAACCTAACTAATCTAATGACATCACACACATACATGCCCCAGGCAGGATTCGAACCTGTGACCGTAACGGTCGCCCGATTCCTGACTCAAGCGTCTAGAACCGCTCTGCCACACCGGCGAGCGGGAACCACGAGAAACGTAAACATGGATGACCACACGTGTATATGAAACCACTCTTCGAATGCAAGTTCTTGCTCATGACCACAACGACTAACTAGATATTAAAAAAAAAGTTAAGAATGGCTGCTGACTTGCGAAGGCATGCTGTCCAATGAAGGTAAGTTCAAGTCGTACTTTAGAAGCAATCACGCCACGTCGCCCATAACTATCGGCAACCCGCTCTACAGCCTTGCCACACAGGTGCTCTAAGGCCTGAGGCTGCAAGCAATCCCAACACCAGGCATATCTCCTGGAACTCACTATATTTCCTAACAATCACAGTGCGCGTTCAAAAGACGCGTAACCATACCTATTTTATACCGAGGGACTGACGCACGTATAAACACATATTATTAGACTCGTCAACCTATCCCGCAGCTGAATTCTGTTTTTAGCAAATTGAGCCACTGCCACTGACATTTCCGTCGAGCATACTTGCGCTATTCTACACTACTCTAACGTACACATCCCTAGACGGGACAGTGAAATGCAGTCTGGCACATCACCACATATGAAGGACTTATTCACTTTTCTGCTTATAATGCTTCTGAAATTAATGATTCAAACAAACAGAAAGAAAGGTTCATCTCTAGCAAGAAGCCATATGCTTTAAATATTTCCGGTATCTCAACTGCAGATTTTTCAACGTTCATTTAACTTTAGGACTCTGTATCTCAAAATGAACAAAAATGGACTTGTACCACTATAGAAATAAGCCCTTCATAAAAACGACTACACAGCTAGTACAGTAAGGAAATTTCACGACATGCCAGAGATATACAGGCAAAACTACTGCGAGTGTCCTGACTTCATACATAGACGAAGCTGGCGCGCCTACTATTGTGAACGTCTGTTCGGGAGGATCAGCGGCCAAACTGTTTCCATCCATCCTCTTTTTGGATAGACGTCGATCACTAAATCGCCAGACACCAATCCTAGCACGGATCCCTTATTTCCTGCAAAGTTACTCCAACTCTCTGCTTCTAATGACTTCAATGTCGACACGATGTCACACTAACTCTTCTTCCCCTCAGTTAGTTTTAGTCAATCGCTGATTTTGTCTACGTGGCGCCTAATACCAATTATGTACATTTTAGAAGTTCCTATTCCCATTATTAGTAGGAAAAAAATGTAAATTCCGGTATACTACTGTGAAATAAACTATAACTTATTTCCACTGATAGACATTATATTTTAAGGAATTACGTATTCGTGTTTTCCAAGTAGCCGCAAACGGTTTCCTAAATTTAAATGGGTCCCATAAATATGCTTTTATTAGACATGCCTCTCGAGAATTTTCTTAGCAACTGAATTTTATACCTGAAAGCCGAGCAGCCAACTGGCTAAACAAAGACGATCTCGAAGCAGTGTTCCTTAGCTGCTGCTGTCACAACGGCTGCTGGGATCAAGAGGAGCCCAACCCAATCAAGGGCGCAGTATGTGGCTGCTGCTGTTCCGGAGGTCGATCGGGCGCGGTTCGCAGTATCGACCTCCCTGCAGGGTGCGCAGTCCATTTCCTCGCCGTCTCCCGATACACTCTTCCACTATCTTGCGACATGGTAGTGGACGCCCCAGCAATCGCCTCAGCTCTCAGCGACCAGAAGTTTGGGAACGAAAGGGGAGGGGGCGGGGGGACAAATGAAAGGGGCTGCGGGCACAAAGCGCTCACGAAGATCCCCACCGATGCAGCTGTTCCAATACATAAAGCGAATATCGCTGCAGCAGTATCCCTCCTCTGGTCCCCCTCTGACACCCATTAATTGCCCTTGGCTCACTGATTACTTCGACCTAATGTGCCACACACGGCTGGCTGAAGTAACAACGAAACACCATCGTAAACTAAAGCGACTCAACGATTCCTCTGAAACAGTGATCACTAAGAGTGAAAAAACAAGCGACACTGCTGTAAAATTCTAAAATTTTCTTATTTTACGAACTGGTTTTCGGCTGTTACGCCGTAGTTATATACAAAGATAAATATACAGTGCGAATCACCTAAAACTTGCACCGCAAATATTGTGGAAATGGAAAGTGTTATTGATGTCCGTATTTTACAGAATGATGGTTGAAATGGCTCTAAGCACTATGAGACTTAACATCTGAGGCCATCAGTCTCCTAGACTTAGAACTACTTAAACCTGACTAACCTAAAGACGTCACACACATCCATGCGCGAGGCAGGATTCGAACTTGCAACCGAAGCAGCAGCGGGGTTCCGGACTGGAGCGCCTAGAGCCGCTCGGCCACAGCGGCCGGCTTACAGAATGAATTAGTAGTCAGGAACTCGTATTGTTAGACAATAACCAGATCGTAATAAAACTTGGAAAGTGTATTTTTTGGGCAAACATATATTTTTTTTAAAATGGAACAATGCCTATTCACATCAACAAACTAAAAGAGGGTTGTAAAGTTCCCACATCGACACTTGCTTGCGCCATTCGGCCTGCGTAGTTGCTAGGTACGACGTCGTTATGTTCGCTTACTGTGTGCTTGTGAGTTCCTTGAGTGCACTGCGATTTGCTGATCAGTATGTGACAGTACAAGCAGTAGCTCGGGAGTGGACGACAGGATTTAGCAATGCAGCAAAATCCGACATGCTCATGATGTACGGAGAGTGTAGGAAGAATGCAGTTTGTTCTTGTACAGTGTATGCAACAAGATATCCCAACAGACGTCAACCATCTAGGCAATTATTTATCAACCTCTTCAACCAGATGGTAGTGTCACACCTACACAACATAACAAAAGGAAAAAAAGTGACGACAAAAGAGGGAGGAAATTAATATTTTTGCTGCTGTTGCGCTGGTCCGCACGTTAGCTCCCGCGCAGTCGCACTGGGTAGTGGCATGAGACAGGCAAGTGTCCTGTGCGTTCTCTATCGGCATAGGTTCCTTCATCCATCCTTATCACATCTTTCTCCACCAAGAGCTGCACGGAAACGATTATGAGAATCGTGTTAACTTGTGTGCATGGGCCTTGAGAAAGAATACTCCACGAAAATCGCTGTTGGCTTCGTCAGGTGGAACATCATCGTCTGTGGACTGTAAACGTATGGTGGGGGAAGTGAACAATTAGCTCATAGACCCGTTTTTCATAGACGAAACACTGAACGCGCAGACCTATCGCTGCCTCCCACCAGACCATATTCCACGAAAACTAGAAGACGTTTCTCTGCAGACAAGGAGGAACCTGTTTAATAAAAGTACTCGAAAAGGAACAAGTCGTTTCTGATGGAAACGTTACGTAGGTTTTCGATGTACCTTACGCAATATTCACCGATGTCGACACAAAGAGCGGATTCATCACCTGGTTACAGTTACATGCCAAATTGGGGCGCTCTGCGGATCGCGTCGGCTGTACAGCGTGCCGTGAGCACAGTCCGCATCCATCACACGTAGCCGATCGATGGTTGTCAACGCAGCTTCAGGCTAATCTCGAATAGCACAAAACTGTTCTGTCAAGACGCCACAACAGAAACAATTCCTAGTCGTATCTTTTTGCACATGTGTGTAGCTTTGGGAAAACAAAAAACGGGCAAATAAATTGAACACAACAAAACAACTCCTTGTTGTTCACTTCCACACACCACCTAACACACTAAATTAAGAGCAATGCAGAAATTATTACTGCAGCCCACACCATATAAATATTTTAGACGTCGTTGCTGCAGACAATACACGATATCTTGGAGGGCGTCAACAAAGAAATTTTTGCTTTTAATCGACCAGTTACATACTACCTGTCTTGTACTTACTAACTTACTTACTCACTGGCCATACCGGACTCGAGAGTCCATTACCGCAGCAACGTATTTTCGCCATCTGTCCCTGTCTTGGGCTATTCCCTTCCATTCCCCTTCAATACCTAGGCTCCTCAAATCAGCCTTCACATTGTCCTCCCACCTACGCCTCGGTCTCCCCACAGGACGTTTCCCCTCTAGGTGCCCTACCAGTACTCTGCGCGCTGCCCTGCCCTCATCCATTCGAGCTACGTGACCCGCCCATCGCAGCCTACGTGATTTAATAATACTGATTATGTCAGGGCTTGAATAGAGTTCGTGAACCTCTTCGTTATGCAGTTTTCGCCACTCTCCGCTAATGTCATCCCTTTTTGCTCCGAAAATTTTCCTCAAAATTTTGTTTTCAAATACTCGAAACGGCTTTTCATTTTGCACAGTGAGAGACCAAGTCTCACACCCACTCCATGAATCAATCACATTTGGAAATAAATAGATAAAGAAAATACCCTGCTGGAGGGCTCTTGTAGTATTATATAGGAGCATGTTTTCTTCAACACACAGGCGGTTACTGCTGGCACACTGGATACAGGGGAGGAGGTGCGGCAGCGAAAGCTGGCGCTGGCCTGGCTTCCCACGCCTACAATTGAGAGAACAACGGTGAGAGCGTTCTCGCAGGCTTCTGCGAGGACTGCAGTTAGGCGAGCTAGTGGCGGTGCGGAGGTTGTTCTGTTTTGTTTTAGGGTCATATGCGTCCTTGTCAAAACTGTAGAACACGAAGACAAAGACAAAGAGAGAAGTTAAAAACGGCTAAACGTTAATCTCAATCGACGAAAGAAAAGACAGCTACAAACATGGACGTGGAGAAATGTCTATAAAATACGCCATAACAAACAGAGGTCCTGAACTAAAAATTAAATGTCCTCCAAAATATTACTACAACGGATAAAAAGTAAAACGCGGTGGACAGCCAGCGCGTCGTTCGCTAAAACGACCGATGACTTACACGGCAAACACAAACGACAATTTACGTGGTTAAAAAAAAGGGCATTCTGTCACCAAATAGCAGACCGTAAAAGGTTGAACGCGATTAGCACAAAACGGTGGGGGAGCACCACTTAACAAATGGCGATGGCTAAAGAGACAGTGCCCGATACGGCGAGAAGGACGGGAGCAGGTCGTCCAAGCCGCTGGGAGAGGCTTAATAGCCCGGAGCTTGTTCCCTTGAAGGGAGTATTAGTGATGATGCCAAAGTGACACCACCTACAGTGCGGAGATGCTGTGCAAATCGAGAGAGATGATGCAAGCACTGAGACAAAGATAATTCCTGGCAAATGCCGAATCATTACCTGATCCTTCACCACATGAGTGACCTCGCCATCTACTGACTTCGGCATCGACAGTACAGCTCGTATATTGTATAATTCTTAATATGGATTCTGGGAGTGCGTATCACATTATTTCTATTAACAAATTTAAAAAAATAGCCAGCAAACACCCCACCCACTTCCATTTTTATTGATTACATCCAATTCTTGACGTTTTAAATTAATTTCAGTCATCTGTTTTCATTTGGGAGATCTAAAACGGGAAGGAAGGAAAGAAGGTAGGAAGATTATGGCTTTAGATCTCCTCGATAACGGGATCATTTGAGATGGAGTTGAATCGCGAGACGGCAAGGGTACAGAAGCGAATCCGCCGTGTCCTTTTCAAAAGAAACGTGGCGGTGGCTTTAAGCTGTTTAAGGAACGTCCGGAAATCGAAATATGGATGGTCGGACAAAGATCTGAACGACAAGGGGATGCTATTGCTCAAGATGAAATAGTCTGACGCGAGGAAGCAGCAATAGGCCGACAACAAGGAGACTGTGAGAAAAGACGTTGTAGCGCTTTGCACTAGGAGAACCCGTTAGTGTCACCTATGCGCTGCTTTAAATGTGTTTTCTGGTGCAACGCATCACATTTACAAAATGATGGTTCAAATGGCTCTGAGCACTATGGGACTCAACTGCTGTGGTCATCAGTCCCCTAGAACTTAGAACTACTTAAACTTAACTAACCTAAGGACATCACACACACCCATGCCCAAGGCAGGATTCGAACCTGCGACTGTAGCAACAGCGCGGCTCCGGACTGGAGCGCCTAGAACCGCACGGCCACCACGGCCGGCATTTACAAAATGATTGAGCGACTGATAGCTACTCATCGTTTTGAAATCGTTTCTTCCCTACTTTTATGTAATTCAATGTCACATTCTGAATTTTTTGGCACTGGAAAATTGCCCATACAGACATCATAACAATTATTGGCATTCTGATTAAAAATGACAACGGGTGGAGAAAATAATACCAAACACTGTCTAAACCCGCCCCCCCCTCTCCCAGTACACACACACACACACACACACACACACACACACACGCGCGCGCGCGCGCGCGCGCGCGCGCGCTCATCCTTGCATCTCACAACATTTGCATAAAATAACAGTCTCAGGAGTCGTATAATTCCACTTCGAAACCAGGGCGAAGAGTTAGGACAGGCCACTGCCTCAAGCGGATACACGATCCGTAGGCCTGCCAGAGTTAACGTATTTGTTTACTTGGTACGGTAGTGGGGACACATCTTCTGGCGGTGTGGCAGTGATTCGCGGCATTCTTACCTTGTTACTTGTTGATCAGATTCCACGCTTCTTGTGTTGCTGAAGTCCCCTTCGAAGCCCTACTTCCCAACGCCACTTAAAAATTAATAGAGTTAAAAGAAACCCACATCTTGGTTCTGGCTCAAAAGCATTTACTGTTCCTACCACACCTAACCGGAAGAGGCCTTTTCTTTCTTTTTATTTTTTTTATACTGGAACCGCCTCAAGAGTTACGTTTCTAAATTGAAAGCGATTCTTGAAGCATACATCACATTACGACGTTTGTCAGTAAAGAGACAACGCACTGAAATGATCAATCGAAAATTGGGAAATAAGATCCTCTTAATACCCAAGTTTTAGAATCGCGCGCTTCGAGGCCCGTGATACATGGATCTCAGCACCGTGGAAATCGACGCCAGGAGACGTGGTACCGATGAATAGCTGTCAACTTCAGTGGTTTCCAACACATTCACTGCACGCTGCAGTTAAACTGAGGGCTCATACTGGACATCAGATTTGTGTTTTGATGACCACTCTGAGTCAACAGAAAACGGTCTTACAATTTCCCTAGGTGAAACACTGTGACAAAGTACATCCGTTGTATAATGATCACACGATGTATTTTTCTGACTGAAAATTCAGAATCTTGATTCCTTAAGAACATTTATTGTATAGAATATGGTATCGAACAGAAAACAGTTTACGATTTGAGGGCATCTACTACAAGTGGCACGAATGAAAAACTCAGACAGAAAATGTTCTTCCAATATTACTCTTCCTGTCTATTAGTTTCACATTTGATTGCATTTTTGTCTACTTGTCGGCTCTCTAAATTTTAATAATGTCGTACACGTTATCAAGAGTCTGATATCTTGCCTCGCCCTCATTGGACAAAGGCGGAAGCTAGCAAGATCAAGTTCGCCCCCAGAATAAAAGACAATAGTAGATGGTAACAATGTCAAACACGTTAAATCACACTCTTACATCTCTTCCTACCTCCTTTCTGATCACCGAATGCAGTTCACACAGACGTGGATATGCTTTACAAGGATTTCACAGTCCTTAAAGATGTCCTTTAGATCGTCGACTGACATCTTCAGTGGCAATTATAAATTTTTCTGTTGAGGCCTAGACTTGGGTACTTTAGTGCTGTGGTAGCAGCTTCTTGTTCCAAGACGTCATATTACGGAATTACCACAACACGAATGTTCAATATTTAAGCATGTAGTACCTGACTGAAGATAGTTTTTTGAATCCGAAACCTGTCTCTCAATAAAATATTTAAAACTAACTTCTTACTAAATGAGCCGGTCGCTGTGTCCGAGCGGTTCCAGGCGCTTCAGTCTGGAACCGTGCGACCACTACGGTCGCAGGTTCGAATCCTGCCTATGGCATGGATGTGTGTGATGTCCTTAGGTTAGTTAGGTTTAAGTAGTTCTAAGTTCTAGGGGACTGATTACCTCAGAAGTTGTCCCATAGTGCTCAGAGCCATTTGAACCATTTGTTAATAAATGTTTATTTAGTTTAAAATTTTTAACCTTTGTGATGCGGCCAAGAAAACGTCAGTTTTCGAATAACAACGTCAAAATTCGTATGTGTCTGCTGTTATTCTTGTGCTTGTAATAACACTTCTCAATACTGACCTGGATCGACAACAGCATAACAGCTACAAGGAAAGTCGGCTTTGCTGCTATTGCTGAGATGCCCTCGACCTGAGGCTACATCTGCAACAACTGCGGGTTACTGAGTGACACCTAAGAACCGCGAGGGACCAGCGGGTCCACACGTGAGGCTGGCGTCACGTGCTGCTCAGGCCGTCACGTGCGGACGACCACAAAACGCGGACAGGGACAGGCGGCACGGCACGTATGCCGGACACCCGACACCCACACAAGACCTGCACTGCCCTGGTGGAGTGTCTACCTGCTCTGCTTCCTACCACCATACGAAAGGCAGTGCTCACGACAGACTACCAGCCCTACTCCCCCCTAATGGACAAATGTTGGGGGGGGGGGGGGGGGGGAGAAATCAGCCGGGGACATGTTGCACGTACTTTTGTGGTATGTGTTAAAGTGATTTACGGAAGAAAATCTAGGATGGCCGGATGGGTTTAAGTCCCATTCATCCCGAATACAAGTACATTGTTCCCATAGCCACGTCTGAATGTTAAATGAATGCCATTGGAGTAATCTGCAAAACCTATCAAATGTGACGTCTGATGTTGTGCACAAATTGTCTTGTATACATTTCACAAATGAGAAAATAAAGACGCACTGGTTCAGTAGATTGTACTTGCAATCTGAAGCTTCTTATACACAAGGGTGTTTCGTTTCAAAACCTTCAATTCATTGGATCTTAATTACATGTTCGCCTTTGACAGAAATTTTACCTCGTGTCATATTTACGACATTATTTGCGGATCTGTATGTACCTGTGGAAGGTAACAGCTGCCGACATCTTGCTGTTTATATGCTATCTTGTTCCCGCACCCTAGCGACTAACGAGTACAGGGAAGTTTTGCATTGCACTGCAGTTAGTAACAAATTTAATGGTAAAGAGAGAATGGACTGTTGAGCTAGGAATTACAGAACGCGTACCCCGGTTCGATCATCAGATGACAAAACAGGCACCTCAGACTACGAAACTACCGTCAAGCGCATACAGTTCAGTAATGGTACTCTCAGCCTGCTCTGCAATCAAGGTCACAAAGCGAGTGATATGATACATACATCCCAGTCCTGTCCGCCTCCGTAGCTGAGAGATGAGCGCGGCAAATTGCTAATCGAACTAAACGAAAGTGTCAGGGTTCGAATCCCGGCCGGGTCAAGAGATTTTCTCCGTTCGGGGACTGGGTGTTGTGTCGTCCTTACATTCGTATCGTCATTACTGACTAGAACGTCGTCTCAAATACACTGTCTTATCGTCTTTCCACTATTGAGATGGCTGCGTGGGCAGGAACCGACAGCCAATAAACTGAAAAAAAGAAGAAAAAAAACATTCCAAGTCTTCATTGCGGAAGAAACTTTCGTCACAGGAATTTTACTGGCGATAGGGAATATTGTGAAGTGTCGGTGGCTTACAACTTAACTTCTTAGCTTCGGTCTGACTCTCACCATTACTTTCACCTCAATTTTAAGCCTCTCGCATGGTCTTACCGATAGTGCTTGATGATGCTCCGTCTCTTGGATGAGGAATTTAAGACAGGTGATAATTTTAAGTGGTAAGTATGGACTAGTGCCTCTACCATCGACAATTTCCATGTCAAAACCTAACAGGTGAGATCTTCTGAGAGCAAAATGAATGATCCTGTATTGCCATAACATTCACTCACTGAAAAGAGGGATACATGTCTGATGGGCATTGCATGCTGCAGGGAAGACCACTTTATAGGTGTTCGTTTCTTCCGCGCGCTGTTCGAGAGTGGAATAATAGAGAATTAGTATGAAGGCGGTTCTGTGAACTTCCCATGTGTGATTTGCTGACTAACCATGTATATGTGCATTCCTGACATAGTTCAGCGGCCATCTATGACCTCATGCAGTGCTGATTACTTCAAGTGACAGCAGTTGTACGTTATGCTTCTGAGTGTAGTTGCTACGAAGCGCGAGGAGTAAATATTTCACATAACACTTCTCCCTACAGAGTAGAAGATAACTTTGCTAAATGAGACTTCACGTCTCACGGCACGTCGCAGCTGTGACAACACACCACATCGCAACAGTGACAAAGGAAGAATTAGAAGCACCTCGCAAAAAGATGAGTTACACTAGTGCTAAACGTCCCCGTGAAAACTTAACAATTCCCTCTTAGAGCGATAAACGTGGAGTGTCAAGAACAGTGACAATAGAGCTGCACGCCATCAGAAAAGTTACGTCTGTAGTTTCGCCTTGCTTTCAGTCCTTTGCAGTACCAGCACGGCAAGGCCATGTTGGCTAATGTTACAAGGCCAGATCAGCTAAACATCAACACTGTTCCCGTGTGACTAGTGAAAAGGCTGCTGCCCTCTTCAGGAGCAACACGTTTGTCTAGCCTCTCAACAGATACTGGTCTATTTTCCAGTATCGTTTCAATACTCAGATGCTCAACAGCCTAGACGGTTTCACGTTACCACATGTGAGTCCGCAATTATTATTGTAATTAGTCTTTCAATTGGGTTTTCTTATAGTCCCTATTGAATTTTCCTGACCATTACTTTTATACCACTTTTATTTTAGCGGCGTTTGGCGCTCTCGAAACGTAAACTGTCAGTGAGAACTGGTTATATTACGTTTGATATCTGTTAGTGGTTGTGCCAGAAGTGCTGCTCGTGGCATCATGGAACACGCATTAAGCCAATTAGTTAACATGGGACATTAGATTTTGCAAGTAATTTTGTGATAGCGGCTCATGTCTCTTGTTATTAATTCGCGTGCCACGATTTTCATTTTTAGTATTAAGAATTCTGAGCTTAGTAAGTCAGCAGCACAATTCAAATAAAGTTTTGTAATTTTTTTTACGCAGAAATATATCTAAGGACATACCTGCATAGTACGAAACCGGTAGTACTACAATAAAACAGCTGACACGCAAACTCTCAGTTTTACTAGCATTTCAACACCTCGGCATATTTTAATTTGTTTGAGTGCTCCTGTCAGTATGTACATGTAGAGGGAATATAAAGTCATTGTTAGACAAGTACTTCAGTCAGTTGCTGAAGTAAATGCCCAAGACTTTGCGACGTTGGATACACCAGTTCTCCCTCGATCACAGAAGCAAAGCTCCATGTGGTCGGTTTCGTTCCTTAATGGATGACTGCCTGTGAACACCAGCTGCCGTTGGTTCAGGGACATACAAGTCGCCGGTGTAGAATAAGAGAGACTTTCACCGGACAGAATATTTAAATACGCCTGTTAAGGCAGCAAGGATGATTTAAGGTCCCGCTGACAACGAGGACAAGAGAAATGGGGCACGAGCTGAAGCTGCACGGGAATGGGGTCAGGATACAGCCGTGATCTTTTCGAAGGAACCTTCCCAGCATTTGTCTAAATAGATTTAGGAAACCAGAAAAAAAGATCAAATTTGGGTGGCCGGAAGAGTCTGAAAGCAGCATGTGTGCCCAATTGCAATCCATTGCATTGACCTTTACGTCTCTCTTGGTTTGACGATGGCAAGAGAAGTAAACGAAAACATTGTGGTGGAAAATTACCATAATATGTTAAAAGCATTTCTAAGAATGTTGGGTAACGCAAGTAGGCGGAGATGAAAAGATTTTCTTAAGAAACAAAGAGGGAATGGCTGCAGCAAACTAGTGGAAATATTTACGACTGTCAAAAATACTTTTCAAAAGAGCAGATGAATATGTTAGTATATATTCAACTAATTGTATACAGCCTGAAAAAGTCAAACTTTTTTTATTTAACTTCAGCCGAGAAGACTGTATCCCGTTCGTCGGACATGTTTTATGATTTGAAGTAGAACCTCAATATCACGAAACAAATACCTCATTTCTCGCACAATTTTAGTTTTTCTTGGTAAGATGGTGAATGGCGAAGTATCCTAATTGAATCTTAGTGTTGAACTTACTTCTCAACACTATTTATATCAAAAAGAAGAGAGGATTAAAAACGATGGTTTTCGGGAGGTGAAAACCACGGTTAACGAAATGTAAACGAAAGAAACAATGTAACGTTAGAGATATTTATAATTAATTAAGAGTCATAACTTTCTCAAAATATAGGAAGGAGAAAAATGAGCATTGACTATCAGTTTGAAATCAGCCGCTCAGCAAACTTAGCGTTAAATCGAATCACCTCAAGGCGAACTCCTGTCACAACTCGAGAGATACCAATCGGACGTTCACGTTTCGCAGTGAATGTAACTGCTTGTCATTTATTGACATTGGTTTGGACTTACCAATACCTGGTTAATTTTGTCCACATTACGTTGCACTGTAACTTTCCTGAAGGCAAGATTACAACTTTTATTTCGCCGTCGCTTTGGCGTGTGCGGCGAGTTCTTTGCTTCCAGCGCGATAGCGGAAAAGTTGCCGCAAACCGGCTTATACGACCTTTACGTTTTCCTAGACATGGCCGCAAGCCGCAGTAAACATCCAAGAAGGTACAATGATAAAGCATCAAGTTCCCTATTGTCGCGAGAGATGAAAAAAAATAACTTTTTATTTATCTACTATTATCTTTTAGCCTGTTATCTAGATACAAGAATAGGCAATACGTTGCACATGAATTGGCATGAATATAGATCATAATATTTGAACATAATTTCAAACGCGGCAGGAAGCGGGGCAGTTAAAAACGTTACAGAAGGGAAAGGAATGTCCGGCAAAGAACACAAACGTTCATGCCACTGAACAAGAAAGCGAAAGGACAAAAGTATTTCCTGCTTTTTTCTCACAGAGGAAACACTACTTTTGCCGGACGCACGAGAACGGAAGCTAGAATAGCAACAGACACATTTCGGGAGACACGCAGGACTCTGAAAGATCCGAAGTTTTGCACACTTTCTAAATAATGAAGCTGCTTCCGCTATTGGCTGAAACGCGACAGTTTCTACCGAGGGACACCCGTCTTAATCTGTCAATCTGACTACCTACATTGGCGATCGATCAGGAGGACGTTAGCTCAGATCCTGGTGGTAGAAAAAGATTATCTCCAGATTTGGCCAACAAGGAGAGGCGCGATGGCACCTGTCTCCCCTCCCCCTTCTTCACTAACCTGAGGAACATCATGAGTGATTGAGTGAGTGTCGTTGAACAACTATTTTCCACGTCTCTTTATTAAATTCGCTCGCTCTTTGAAATATTATTAATTCAAACGTAATCGATTTCAGCAAACTTAACTCCCACCTCAAGCACCTTTCAGTTATCGCCATAGTGGAATTCGCAAGCACTGGGCCAGATAATATCTCAAACCTGCGTGGATCACAAGATCACAACCACCAAACAATAAACCAAACAGCAAGTAGCCTGCTACTAAATCCGTAACAAATTACTTTCCAGGTTTCTGCGCATAATATTCCGACGATGAGAATGGTACACATACAAATATTTTCTGAGTGTTAGAGAAAAAAGTCTTGTATTCAAACCTAAGGATCCAATCATCACTTCCCGGCAGAACAAACGAAAATTACCGAATATGCAAATTGGTACATCCAATTATCACCTTACGCATCGGATCTGGAAGCTGTCATCACCGTGGAAACCCGTTTGATGTCATCGATGTTATGTGGATATCTGAATATCAGAGGAAATTGTGCTGAGTCTATTTCTGTAACAGAGCTGAGTATTTCCTGCTCGGCACCAGAGCCCCGATAAATACGAAGACTAACATTGCGTCCACCACGCTTTTATTTTACAATTGATACTTAAGATCTGTACTAGCTAGGGTTTCGAGCTTTCGTTAAGAACTGATGCACTACCTGACACCAGGATATACTTCGCTGTTGCTATTACCTTTCGTTTAGAGATACTGAACAGTTTTACGTCAAACGCTTGAGATAAATCTATTGATTCATTTACACGTCGCTGCTAATTATCGTGTATGTAGCTTCGAGGCGTGACACTATGTACGTCACTGCCACTGTAATAGCAACCAATATCTTATTTAGATATTTTCATGACTTAATTACTGTTTATGCCCTGTCAATTAAAAAATTGTACTGGTGCTTGTGACACCTTTTTTTTACATGTTAATATGATACGCTCCCCTGTCTAACGTGTAACCGTTAAGTGTATGACGTAAGACGTACTTTGGAACTATATGACGATAGTTATACCCTCTTTAACAGACACTTCCAGATTTTCCTGCGAACACTTGTGCAACTTACGTCAGCTGCATTTATGTTTAATTTGTGTAAACGTATTCTTAGATATGCCTTTCTGTTGTTTGTGGTATATGTGGATTTTTTTATTGTCTGTTATATTACTGTTCTCGCACCTGCCATTGTTGTTGTTGTGGTCTTCAGTCCTGAGACTGGTTTGATGCAGCTCTCCATGCTACTCTATCCTGTGCAAGCTTTTTCATCTCCCAGTACCTACTGCAACCTACATCCTTCTGAATCTGCTTAGTGTATTCATCTCTTGGTCTCCCTCTACGATTTTTACCCTCCACGCTGCCCTCCAATACTAAATTGGTGATCCCTTGATGCCTCAGAACATGTCCTACCAACCGATCCCTTCTTCTGGTCAAGTTGTGCCACAAACTTCTCTTCTCCCCAATCCTATTCAATACTTCCTCATTAGTTATGTGATCTACCCATCTAATCTTCAGCATTCTTCTGTAGCACCACATTTCAAAAGCTTCTATTCTCTTCTTGTCCAAACTATTTATTGTCCATGTTTCACTTCCATACATGGCTACACTCCATACGAATACTTTCAGAAATGACTTCCCGACACTTAAATCAATACTGGATGTTAACAAATTTCTCTTCTTCAGAAACGCTTTCCTTGCCATTGCCAGCCTACATTTTATATCCTCTCTACTTCGACCATCATCAGTTATTTTGCTTCCCAAATAGCAAAACTCCTTTACTACTTTAAGTGCCTCATTTCCTAATCTAATTCCCTCAGCATCACCCGACTTAATTCGACTACATTCCATTATCCTTGTTTTGCTTTTGTTGATGTTCATCTTATATCCTCCTTTCAAGACACTGTCCATTCCATTCAACTGCTCTTCCAAGTCCTTTGCTGTCTCTGACAGAATTACAATGTCATCAGCGAACCTCAAAGTTTTTATTTCTTCTCCATGAATTTTAATACCTACTCCGAATTTTTCTTTTGTTTCCTTTACTGCTTGCTCAATATACAGATTGAACAACATCGGGGAGAGGCTACAACCCTGTCTTACTCCCTTCCCAACCACTGCTTCCCTTTCATGTCCCTCGACTCTTATAACTGCCATCTGGTTTCTGTACAAATTGTAAATAGCCTTTCGCTCCCTGTATTTTACCCCTGCCACCTTTAGAATTTGAAAGAGAGTATTCCAGTCAACATTGTCAAAAGCTTTCTCTAAGTCTACAAATGCTAGAAACGTAGGTTTGCCTTTCCTTAATCTTTCTTCTAAGATAAGTCGTAAGGTCAGTATTGCCTCACGTGTTCCAGTGTTTCTACGGAATCCAAACTGATCTTCCCCGAGGTTGGCTTCTACTAGTTTTTCCATTCGTCTGTAAAGAATTCGTGTTAGTATTTTGCAGCTGTGACTTATTAAGCTGATAGTTCGGTAATTTTCACATCTGTCAACACCTGCTTTCTTTGGGATTGGAATTATTATATTCTTCTTGAAGTCTGAGGGTATTTCGCCTGTTTCATACATCTTGCTCACCAGATGGTAGAGTTTTGTCAGGACTGGCTCTCCCACGGCCGTCAGTAGTTCCAATGGAATATTGTCTATTCCGGGGGCCTTGTTTCGACTGCCATTATTCCAAAGATATTATATTTTTGGTCGTGTACACTGACGACCATGTTATGTATGACCTGAACATGGGAGGTGATATTTTTTTTAGGAAACGCTACACTAACGCAGTTGAAGAGCCTTTTATATTTTGACACACTCCTAATTCGGGTGTGTTATACACTCCTGGAAATTGAAATAAGAACACCGTGAATTCATTGTCCCAGGAAGGGGAAACTTTATTGACACATTCCTGGGGTCAGATACATCACATGATCACACTGACAGAACCACAGGCACATAGACACAGGCAACACAGCATGCACAATGTCGGCACTAGTACAGTGTTTATCCACCTTTCGCAGCAATGCAGGCTGCTATTCTCCCATGGAGACGATCGTAGAGATGCTGGATGTAGTCCTGTGGAACGGCTTGCCATGCCATTTCCACCTGGCGCCTCAGTTGGACCAGCGTTCGTGCTGGACGTGCAGACCGCGTGAGACGACGCTTCATCCAGTCCCAAACATGCTCAATGGGGGACAGATCCGGAGATCTTGCTGGCCAGGGTAGTTGACTTACACCTTCTAGAGCACGTTGGGTGGCACGGGATACATGCGGACGTGCATTGTCCTGTTGGAACAGCAAGTTCCCTTGCCGGTCTAGGAATGGTAGAACGATGGGTTCGATGACGGTTTGGATGTACCGTGCACTATTCAGTGTCCCCTCGACGATCACCAGTGGTGTACGGCCAGTGTAGGAGATCGCTCCCCACACCATGATGCCGGGTGTTGGCCCTGTGTGCCTCGGTCGTATGCAGTCCTCATTGTGGCGCTCACCTGCACGGCGCCAAACACGCATACGACCATCATTGGCACCAAGGCAGAAGCGACTCTCATCGCTGAAGACGACACGTCTCCATTCGTCCCTCCATTCACGCCTGTCGCGACACCACTGGAGGCGGGCTGCATGATGTTGGGGCGCGAGCGGAAGACGGCCTAACGGTGTGCGGGACCGTAGCCCAGCTTCATGGAGACGGTTGCGAATGGTCCTCGCCGATACCCCAGGAGCAACAGTGTCCCTAATTTGCTGGGAAGTGGCGGTGCGGTCCCCTACGGCACTGCGTAGGATCCTACGGTCTTGGCGTGCATCCGTGCGTCGCTGCGGTCCGGTCCCAGGTCGACGGGCACGTGCACCTTCCACCGACCACTGGCGACAACATCGATGTACTGTGGAGACCTCACGCCCCACGTGTTGAGCAATTCGGCGGTACGTCCATCCGGCCTCCCGCATGCCCACTATACGCCCTCGCTCAAAGTCCGTCAACTGCACATACGGTTCACGTCCACGCTGTCGCGGCATGCTACCAGTGTTAAAGACTGCGATGGAGCTCTGTATGCCACGGCAAACTGGCTGACACTGACGGCGGCGGTGCACAAATGCTGCGCAGCTAGCGCCATTCGACGGCCAACACCGCGGTTCCTGGTGTGTCCGCTGTGCCGTGCGTGTGATCATTGCTTGTACAGCCCTCTCGCAGTGTCCGGAGCAAGTATGGTGGGTCTGATACACCGGTGTCAATGTGTTCTTTTTTCCATTTCCAGGAGTGTATTTGTAGATACACTTGACAATGAACAAAGCTCGAACCTGGTGTCCAACAAAGTACCATTTTAAAACAACAGCCTGATGGAAATTACGTTATTCTTCTAACGCATACGTCATAACAAGGATACTGTACAAATGGGAACACAGGCTTCTCAGAACGTTTTTCATCCTACGAGAATAATGCACCAGTATGGATATGTCTATGATAGTATTGCCGCAGGTATTGAAGTACACTCCACATTCGATTCTGTCCGAATGTCGTGGGTGTAATGAAGACGGAAATTCTAAAAATTCGCTATCTGTTTTAAATTATCTGAAGGATTGTCTTTGGATTGTCTTGCAGTAGGACGAACTATGAGGACCGTGCAATGAGTAATGCCACACTTTAAAAAAAAAAGCCGTTAATATACATAGACAAACGTCCTTGTTAGTGCTTCACATTTCGACGTTTGTTCTGTGCGCGGTGATGTTTCGAACCGTTCGGACAGATGGCAGAACCGTAGTACCGCGTCAAAATGGCGTCTACATACGACTCACATTACAAGCAGCGTGCTGTTACTGAATTCTTGTCTACAGAAAAAGGAACCTTGGTGAACATACATAAACGTTTGTGTGCAGTGTATGGCGATGCTGCAGTTGATGGGAATACGGTTGGTCGATGGGTAAAGAAAGTTACACCCTCAGGAAATGCAGAAACAGAGCTCCATGATCAGCGAAGCTTGTGACATCACGTCACAGTTACTGCTCCAGATATGCTGAATCGTGCGGATGCCATTATTTGCGCCGACCGGCTAATCACAAAAATACAGCTGCTCACGACGGGTTCCACGAATACTCACAGCGGACCTCAAGATTCAAAGAAAGGCCATTTCATCTGAATTGCTGGAGCGTTTTGAGATCGACGGACAGATTCTCTAGGCGGAGCACACTTCGAAAATGACAAGCGTGTCAGTCATACAGTGAAAATATGGCTAGGCCTACAGGACGAGAGCTTTTACCGGCATTGAATACATGCTCCTCCACAACGTTGGCGTGCGACCACAGGAAGTGATGGAGACTACGTGGAATAATAAGATACAAAGAAGACATGTTGATGTATATTATCACCAAATTCTGTCTCTTAACAATAAATATGTTCTGAGAAAATAAAGTGGGACATTGCTTATTGAACGACCCTCGTAAGAAGAATGACGTGCGACTTGCTCTGCATCCAAGAATTAACCGATTAGAAGAACACTACTCAAGCAACTCAAGAACGCCATAAAATGATGATGCACCTTAAAGGTCGTTATAGTTCAATTAATTTGTGAAGATTTTATGTACAAAGGTTCCGTGCCGTATGGAATACCATTTCACACCTGGAGTACGCTGCTGCTGGGCCTGCCATCTTGGGGCCTAGTAACTTAACTTCATTGTATTGAGATCTTCGCCCTCAACGAGAAATAATGAACAGGAACATTCGGTGTAAGTTATAATCTCAATAATGATATGGAATGAAACATACACAAATTTCAAGGAATATGCAAAAGTACGAACAGAAGAGTTAACAACAAAACCTGTAAAGATACAAAAGTCAAAACGTGTCAAACTGTGACGTTTCTACTGTATGGGAGCGCGAACTGGATAAATGAAGCGATATATGTCAGAAAAAAGTAGCTGCACAGATGAAACGTGAGGTGCGTCTTTCAGACGTCAAATGATTCACTGGAAGAATCCTGATAAATTGTAATTCATTCAAGAGTCAGCTCTCTCACATGACCCGCGCCCGATCAATTCCTGTGTACCGTTTTGTCCTTCTTGGAGGTTCACCAAAAGACGTTAATGGAAGACACTAAGCGCGTTCTGGGAAGGACTGCGCGAAACGCCTCAGTTTCATTGATTCTATGAGGCAGCCTCAGAGAAATTCCCAACAAACTGCAGTGGTTGCTGTAAGCAGCCAGAAACATTTCTGAAGATGCTCGTGTCTGAAGAGCGAAAGATGCTACTTGCGGCTACTCCATAAGTTTACAGTCTGAGGCGCTACAGAGAACTGTTTAGCAGTGCCAAAAGAATTACTCCTATATTTTCGTAGCCGAAACCTCAAAGATTATCCGAGAAACATGCTAATTCCTGCGACTATAATCATGCATTACGACCATAACGATAAGAGCGTAATAGTACAGAAATTCGTGCTTCTGAGGAGGCGAAAGGACAGTAAACGTATGGACAGAACTCAACATGTTGTTCCTAATGGAACGAAATCGATATATGGAAAGATAATTTCGGGAGTATCCCAATGGAGTATTAAAAGTCTGTGCCTTTTACAACAGATGTGCATGATCCAGCGGGTAATGTCGAATAAGCTCCGTGAGTCTATCCATTTCTTATGACTGACATTATCGTAACTGCAATGAAAATACTTAAGTCACAAGCGCAGGATGACGACATTTTAAGTGATCCACGAAACTGTTCGCAGAATATGATGTTATCAATAACAAGGCTGCAACGACAGAAGATTTGCTAAATGCAGGAAAGCATTCGAATAATAGATTGTTTGCGCATTGGCAGGCAGTTAACTATGAACATAAATAAATGTAACGTTATGTGCATATATAGATGAAGAAATCCACTGCTGTTCGATTAAACTATCGGCGGCGAACCACTGGAAACAGTGAGTACTACTAGATACCTAGGAGTAGCCGTCCGGAAGGATGTAAGGTGTAGTAACCATATAAAACAAATAGTTGGGAAAGCAGATGTAACACTGTGAGTTATTGGAGGAATCATAAGGAAATGTAATTCATGTAGGAAAGAAGAGGCTTACAAAACATTTTTTCGACCGATTCTTGAGTTCTGCGCAACAGTCTGGGAGCCTCACAAGGATGCGTTAATGGGGAAAGAGAAGATCCGACGACGAGTGAAACGTTTTATCACGGGATCGTTTAGTCGTTGCGAGAGAATAACGGAGACGTTCAAGAAACTCCAGTGGCAGACGCTACATGAGAGGAGCTGGGCATCACGGAGAGAATTGCTAGTGAAATTCCGAGAGAGCATGTTTTGGGAGGAATCGGGCAACGTATTATGTGCTCCCAAATACGTCTCAAGAAATCACCACGACGCCACAGTAAGTGCAGTTATAGCTAATATGGAAGCTCGTCGACAGTCATCCTCCCCCGAACCATTCCCGAACGCAACAATAGTACAGGTACCACTGGTAAACTCCGCCACATGCCGTAAGGTAGCGCGCTGACTGTGAATGTAGAAACGAATGAAGATGAGAGAAAGCAAGCATAGTATGAATGCGTGCTGAGAAGTATTGCATCAGAACTTTTTACCTTATTCTCAATATCGGTTGAGTATCAAATGTAACGCATATTATTCGGTCCATTTTCCCGCTTCGCTGACCGAAGTTTCAACCTTCTACCGTAACTATGTCGGTGCGTGAGAAAGAGCGAGCTGTAATCGAATTTCGAATTTGGAGGGTTTGTCCATACATGGTACACCCTCTCCTCGACCATGACTGCAACAATGCGACGCCTTGGCATCACTGTCATCGATCTCCTCCATACATTCCCTACTTGGTCCCATCCGATTTTCACACGTTTTCATAAAGGACGCTTTCGAGGATATAAGATCTTCCACAGGGTGATTATATTGAGAAAGAAATACGTAGACACGAAGAATAAAGATCTAGGATGTTAATGAGTTTGTTTTATTTTAAAAGCTGTAAGAGGTTTCCCATAAGAAATTCGGGAGGCATTACATTTCAGCACGCCCTCCTACGCATCAGTGTGGAGAGGCTATAGAGACGTGGGGCAGCCCGTGAATGAGGTGCGGGCGTGGGCAGTCAGCTGAGCGCTGCTGGTGGCTGGTGGCCAGTGCCCCCGCGTCGGCTGCTCCGGCCTGGTCTGGGCTGCGCTGCGCCGCGCCGGTGGGCCGGATCAATAGGGCCGGCGCCCTCCAGTCTGCAGCGGGCGCCGCCCCGCCTCTCCTCAGCAACCTGCCCGTCTAAGAAGAGTCGTGCTGCCAGGTTTGACAGCAATCGCAGGAAGTTTGGAAGAGATCAAAAAAATTTTGGAGTTTCTTTCCCGACTTACCTGTAACGTTCAGAGTCTTATATTACGACATCTTCGGAAGAGTGCTACACACACACACACACACACACACACACACACACACACACACTGGCCTTACTCCGCAGCTTCGCACGCACATGATTTTCGACACATCAATTGAACACCTCCTCCACCCGCTCACTCCGTCCACCTCTTCCGCCCTCTGTCCACCTAAACGTTCCCCCTTCTCTCTCTCTCTTTCTTGCTTCTCATTCTCTCTATCACTTTATCTCCACCTCCCCATCTCTTTGTCCACATCCTCCACCCCTCCCTCTGACCATATCTTCCTCCTCTCATCTCTCATCTCCACCTTCCCCTCTTCCTTTTCCACCTGCCCCGCACCCCTCTACTCCTTCCACCTGCCTAATGTATCTCGCCCTCTTCCCCTCTCTGTCCATTTCCTCGTCCCTGTCACTCTGTTGACCCCCTCCTTCTATCCATCTGAACCTGTCCCCACCCACACTCACTCATTGGCGTGTGTAGCCCCTGCAATACACATGAATCAACCAAGCAAATACTACTCCCACAACACAACGGTCATGCAAGGCAGACGACACCTAAGGGGCTTGAAAATCATTTATTGGCCGACGATCGATAAAGCCGGGTGGTACTAGTGCAACACAAAACACTATCCTGCAGGCCAGCATACTGATGGGGCCTGGGAAACCATTTCTTGCCCCTGACATATAGGCAGCTGTGGAAAGCATATTGATTTGGCAGGCCGAAACCGTTCCCACACGACATGATGTCCTGCAGGGCAGCTCATATCTCTGCTAGGAGCTTATAAAACCGACAACGCTAATAGACTCGTGACACCTGCTGTTTCTTAGCCAAATTCGGTTGATGTGTGTGTGTGTGTGTGTGTGTGTGTCTGTTTTCATATTGCTTACATGTTGATTAACAATCGTATTACAGCTTACATATCAGGTCGAAGTTTCAACAACCACTTGGGGTACATCTAACAACAATCGTGAATATATTTTTAGGAGGTGGTGCCCCACAGGTAGTAAGAACTTGAGAAACGTCGTGATTAAACTCCAAGCTGCTGATAACATTCTATATTTGACACCCAGTTTCGGTTAAGAGATAATTACTAAAAGTATTTACAGTATCATATTAAGCGACAATTAAGATCACTGACGTCACATGATAAAACCATGAAATTGTTACTATTGTCATATTGTAACATAAACTGTGATCATCTGTGGGATTGGCTATATGTGGTATGCATCCTTCAAAGCGTTAACGCCGACTGCTGATGCAACAGGTAAGTGTGCAGTCCCTAGCACAGTTATACTACATTTACGATGAAATTTATATTATGATGTGACACAAATTCATGGTTTATTATCTGATATCAATGATTACACACTTATACGATGATTTAAATGCTTTTAAGAAGGTAATGATGGTATGTCGACCAAAAATAGTTGTCAAACAAAGAATTTTATCAGCAGCTCCAGGAGGTAATTATGACCTTTTTCAATTGTGAACACAGTGACGAAAGACGTCGTCTGGCTCACTTGGTATCTTTTATTTTGATAACTGGTCTCGACCCGTGAGACGGGTGATACCCAGAGCGACACATCTTTTAAATATATAAATATAAAAGACAACGGGACTATGGTAGTAAAAAGTTGACTGTAATATGCTATTAAGAAGATAAAAACAGTGATACTATAAAAATAAAACACCAGGAAGTAATTCATACCTAATTGCTCCAGTGCGCATGTTGTTAGCATACACTGAGATATGTAGTTAGCCACATGGCAATAGGTGCATAACTCTCCTTATAACTTCATTTGTACAACTTCTGTGGTAATTTGTGAACCTTCACGCTGCTGACAAGCCACGCGTAACAGTAATTGCATACGGTTTACTTGACGTTTCATTTTTATACTATCACTTTTTAATTCCATAGTATGATCAGCTTTGTACTTTGTACCCCTTCCTCTTTTTCTTCTTTATTTGATATATGGATCTAAAACTCTGTACCACAAGTCAAAACTAGTTATCCATAGATAATATATGGCGAGTTTCTTCACCACAGTTGCAGTGATAACAACTCCGTATGTCTTCAGTTATGAGAATCGTAAATCCACTATGCTTAGGCGGGAGAGAGGAGACCCGACCAGCTGGCAACGATGTTGCCTAGTTTCAAGGACAAAACGCAAGAGGCTACCGTCAGTTAAAAAGAATAGTCGTATGGCACGAATGCCAAGGGCCTTGCCGTAGTGATAACACCGGTTCCCGCCAGATCACCGAAGTTAAGCACTGTCGGGCTGGGCTAGCACTTGGGTGGGTGATAGTCTGCCGAGCGCTGTACGCAAGCGGGGTGCACTCAGCCCTTGTGAAGCCCACTGAGGAGCTACCTGACACAGAAGCAGCGGCTTCGGTCATGAAAACTGACAACGGCCGGAAATGTTTTGTACTGGCGCCTGTTGGTTGGGGTTGGCACGGCGGTCGGTCGGTACTGTTGGGCCTTCCGAGACCTTTTCGGACGGAGTATGGCATGCATGGCTGCATGCTTCTCATGTGGGATACTAAGCTGCCTGGTGGAAATATTTCAACTGGACGTTACTGCGGCGACTTGCGTGTTCCTAACCTGCCTACACAAGCAATCCTGCTGGGAAAAGAGAACCTACAGTTTAACGCGGAATCCGTCGTTCCGTGCACATCTTCATATCATTCAGACGTGAAGACCACGGTAAAAATAGCCTGAAAAATCTGAAGGTCTGTGTGGGATATGATGCCGCGATCTTTCTATTTCTAGGCACGTACAGACTATAAAGCTCTACACCGTCAGCACTGAAAGCAAATCGTAGATGCCTGCCTACAACTGCGGCAACACTGCGGTATTTCCATGGAGGCGTAAACAAAATAGCATCAGGTGGCTGGCTCAGGAAGTCTCCTAATGCAACCACGCCAAGCCCACTTTAACAACCTGAAATCTTCCTTACCTGAACGGACAGTACGGGAGTTGCTATACCTAAATTTATGACCGCAAGCAGAGTTTATGGGAAAATTTCACATGTCAAACACAACACTGGAACGAAGCATCTGAATGTTCACTCCACGCGTTGTCCCAGCCACATCTGACGTACCAGTATCTCACTGCCTCATTCTCGGGCTGCTTTACGGCCGCTCATGTTTATGTTGTCTAGACACGCTGCGCAGAGCGGCATAAACTCTCAGCTTTCAGGCTACAGCTATCACCATAGGGGGTGAGTAAAACTATCAGCTCATAAGTGTGAAACATTAACGATAGCCGTGCAGCTGCAGAATTACACCGCTTTTATGACTGCGAGCTAGTACTAACAAGGAAAACGTATCTGGCACGGTGAATAGAAATCACTTAAGTCCATTTCTGTCTCCTTCGTTAAAACTACCGCCAGCGTAAACACAGTCAGATACGGGGTGTCTTCCTTGGAGATGCTCTGTGAAATGGAGAGTCTGTTATCAAAGGATTCACTCGCTTCAATAGGGACCGAATAATATGGGAGGCAGCACGAGCTTTGGTCTCGGAGCAGTGTCTGACTTCCCAGCGCAAGAAGAAATATCTCCACTGAGTTTTGAAGGTAATGTACTAGACTGAAAATACACAGCTTGGTCAAATTAAATCGTCATACCGTCAGTTTCGTCGAAAAGATCGCGGACATTTTGAGCTATCCTAAGCTAACAAATCGTGTCAGTCTTTGAAAGTACGGAAGACACAGTTAAAATACAACTGCTGATGTATTATTAATATCTTGAAACAACGTTGCTGGAGATTACTTTCTGTAAGCTGTCAGGTCGTTTTCAGAAATAGTGAAGGGGCGCCTTCCATTAGTGTTCCATGGACTGTATTCATTGATGTTACTTGCACGGTTTACCACAGGGTGACTACTAAGAAAGCTTCAAGCAGTTCATGCACGTTTAAGTCAACGGTATCATGTAATATATGTAGGTCGTGGACCCTTTGCCGTTTAGGGCCATGTAGTCAGGATTAAGGCATCATGCAGACTGCGTAACTGATTCACCACTTAGAAGCGGTACTTCACCACTAACCCACTAGATGCCCATGTCCCCACGGAAGTAAAGCGAATGAATGATCCAAAAATGGCATTAAAGCATATCGACAAAAACCTCAGTTAACAAATTACGTAATCGTTTCTGAAATACATATGTAGTTAACACACGAAGAAAAGAAGGGCGCCTCTTTTCACCAAAAACATAGAAAACCAGCACATATCAGTGCCAAGACCTGCAGCGATATCACACTATAAAGCTCTGTATACGACGGTGCCATTCCTCAAAGAGAATTGTTCCACTGAATAAGATTTATATGTTGAAAGAAACTTATCACTGAAAAAAATGTATTTTAAAATATCTAAATTCAAAGTCTCGCGATCCGCATGAATTCTACGCTTCATCCAAGAGAAACTTACAGCAAGCGCTCCCCATTATCTAAGATATCATTTGATGATATATACAAACTAACCGTCAGTATCGTGGCAACAAGATACTACACCATCCTTTGCGACTCAAAAGCTAATTTTAACCATGTCTGCCTTTATAACTTCCGTATAACTGTGTATAACGCCTTTATCGAATAAGTTCTTTATCTGTTGAGTGCAGGTATAAATATTTGTTACAGCTTTTAAACATGACGCATGAGCTGTTTATAATCTGTTTAGAACTCTCTGAAATCTTCCACAAGTATTTAATTAAGTTCAGTGACTCGTCTGTACACTGTTTTAAAAAGCATGCCACTAAGAAATACAAAATGAAACACTGACCACAATGCCAGCCAGAGAGAACGATATTTGTTGTAATATTACTTAAATTTTCAAGGATTCGTTCACTGCAACACTAGTCAATAATATTTTTGCATCTAGCAGAGAGAATTTCTATTCACATCTACCAGGAACTACTGATTTTGTTGCACCATCTGAATGACATTAAGAATGTATCACATGACGGGCACCCATTAACTTGTAAACCAGAAGGCGAAGACCGAAGCTACCAGGGACTATGGCAAAAGCAGCAGCAGGTTCGCTGCAGCAGATGTGCGTGCTTATCCGCGAATAAGTGCGTCAGATGGTTGAGCCAGCTGGAGGACTGGCGGAGATGTACAGCAGAAGCGAGCTGAAACGATAGATAAGAAAGTCCAGCCTTCTGGTGTGAGGCGAGTCGACCATCTCTCCCACATAAGAAATCAATCACTGATGCTTCAGACCACCCCAGCTTCCCTCCCCCCTCCTTCTCTCCCCCCCCCCCCTTTACCGGTCAAGGCTAGAACAACGCGGTATTGAGCTTCTCTTAAATCGGTCTATATTACATTCTCATGAGGCTCATTTGAACAAACACTGTCTGAGAAAAGAGATTACCCTGTTGGAGCTTACCCAACAGCACGCTCTTGATATTATTTGGCATGAGTAAGTGTTGTGTAATGTAATCGAATTAAATCAGGATGTACTAACGGAATTAGATCAGATCAGAGGATAAGGCGGAAACACGAGGGCATTTCGAGAAGTATTCGACGTTATTTTTTTATTGTTGAAACCAACAATGGTATCGGGGAGTGCACGTTCTCTATGTTTGTAGGCTTACGTAGCGCGCATGCCTGATTTTTAACCGCTGGCTGGCTAGCCGATGACAAGCGGACGTGTTTGAGTGGAACTCGTTGGATTTTATGTTATGTGTAAAATGACAAAAAAAAGAGAAACAACGTCATTGCATCAATTTTTGTTTGAAGCTTGGCGATTCTCCAGTTGAAAGAATCCACAAGATTCTACAAGTGTTTGGGGACGAAGCAACGGGTACCACACAGATGAAGGAGTGGTACAACCGTTTCAAAGATGGCTGCTCGTCACTGAAGAGTGAATCATGTTCAGGTAGGCCCTCAACACCCGCAAATCAGGTTGTTATTGATAACATGAGCACTCTGGTGATGCAGGATAGACGAATCGCAATCAGCAAACTTAAAGACAAAGTTAGTATTGGATCCATTCATTCCATTTTAACGGAACGTTTGAACCTCAAGCGGATCTCAGTAAAATCTGTGACGAAGTTGCTAACAACTGAGCAGAAGCTACTTCGTTAGGAGTTACTGGATACTGTGAACAGTAACCCCGCGCTCTTAACACAGTGACCACTGTTGATGAATTCAGGGTTTATGGGTACGACCAAGAAACAAAGTTCCAATCATCGCAATGGAAGCATTCATCATCCCTGAGACCCAAGAAAGCAAGGCATGTCCGCAGCAATGTGGAAGTCATGCTGGTCATCTTTTTTGACTCCAGTTGCGTGGTCCATAACGAGTACACCCCAGAAGGTACTAGCGTCAATAATGAGTACTACCAAGAGAATCTGCTGCTTCTTTGTGAAGCAGTGAGACGCAAACGACCGCACTTGGGGACTGCGGGCAGTTGGCACCTTCACCACGATTAGGCATCCGCTCATCTTTTTCGTTTAGTTCAGAGTTTTATGGCCAAACATACCACAGTTTTGGTTTGTCAGCCTCCCTACACCCCTGACCTAGCACCGAGTGACTTTCCTCTAAACCGAGAAAGCCTCTGAAACAGACCATATCTCAGAACAGGGAAGACATTATACGGAACCTGACGGAGCAGCTGCGCACCACACCAGAAGAGGCCTTCGAGCAATGCTTCCAGATATGGCAGTAGCGTTGGGAGAGATGTGTAGAAGCTGAAAGGGACTACTTTGAAGGTGACTAGTGTCAAACAATTGTAACTGAATAAAGACTAATTTCATAAATAAAAGTCGTATTCTTTTTGGAAAACCGTCGTGTACCAAATTTTAGGAACCCTTTCGGAAGGTATTTGTCTGAAGTGTAGCCCTGCGTGACAGTAAAACGTGGACAATGATAAGCTCTTCAGACAAGAAGAAAACAGAAGTTTTGAAATGTGGTGCTGGTGATTAGATGGGCTCGTCGCAGAGCCAATGAGGAGCTTCTGAATAGAGCTGGATGAAACCAAAATTTACGGAATGACTTGACTAAAAGAAGGTATCAGTTGCACAGTATATATCCTAAGGCATGATGGACTTATGTCCTAATGGACAGCCGGCAGTAGTAGTTCAGAGATAAAGAGGCTTGCACAGGACAGACTAGTGTAGAGACCTACATCAAACCAGTCGATGGACTGAAAACAACAACAACAACTACTACTACTACTACAAGGACGACAACAAGAACAGAGTTCAGTCTTGGAATAGAAGATTAGGAGTTTTTCAAAGTCATAATCGGTGACGATGCCCTGCTTTACAATTGATAACGCGTTCTTCTGCAAACTATCACTAAGTTTTTCATCTACTTTCTTAAAAAAAAAAAAAAAAAACAATCTTTACAATACGCTAAATGTCGAAGGATTAAATGACCCTTCGGCGTATCGGTACTTAGACCATGAGGAGGTGCTCGGAGAAGACAAAGCCATATAAACAAAATTTAGAGCGGCTATCTTTACATTCTTTTAAGAGTTACACGGTAACTGCGGAAAACTTAAATTTGGGTTTTAATGCAAAAACCTTAGTCAAAAAACAAATGGCTCTGAGCACTATGGGACTTAGCTTCTAAGGTCATCAGTCCCCTAGAACTTAGAACTACTTAAACCTAATTAACCTAAGGACATTACACACACCCATGCCCGAGGCAGGATTCGAACCTGCGACCGTAGCGGTCGCGCGTTTCCAGACTGTAGCGCCCAGAACCGCTCGGCCACCCTGTCCGGCCAAATACCTTAGTCACTGCATCAGGTCGGATGATGCTTACTTATTATTATTATTATTATTATTATTATCATCATTATTACATCGGGGACTGTACAGTAAAGATATTTAGAAATATAAATATATACACCAGACTAACTGCCAAATTGATTTTGAGGCGCCGGCCGCGGTGGCCGTGCGGTTCTAGGCGCTCCAGTCCGGAGCCGAGCTGCTGCTGCGGTCGCAGGTTCGAATCCTGCCTCGGGCATGAGTGTGTGTGATGTCCTTAGGTTAGTTAGGTTTAAGTAGTTCTAAGTTCTAGGGGACTGATGACCACAGCAGTTGAGTCCCATAGTGCTCAGAGCCATTTGTTTTTATTTTGAGACCCAGAATAAGGAAGTCTTGATTGTTCGAACATTTGCTGAAACTCGTGGAGCGTAGAGGCTACAGGCAACTTCTGGCAGACCATGAGATGTTCAACATCTTGCAGTTTTCCACATTAGCAGGTTGCTTCTCAATTAATGTAGTCCCATCGCTTCGTATTTTGCTTCCACCGTGTCACTCCAGTTCGCAGTCTGTTCAGTCCTCCACGTCTGATAGGGTACCTGGAAACCGGCAGTGGGCTCTTGGCTATTACTTCCAGTTACCTTGTTTCGCCACAGTTGTATACGGCGAGCGGAAGGTGATGATGCAATTGCTTCAGTTGTTCGAAGAAAGCTGTTTCTTGACATGGTGCTTCGCTTCCAAACATGGGATGCGTGGGAATATTTTTCCGGTTTTTCTTTTCAACCTCTGCGGATGTTCTTCGTGTGATATCGGTTTGGGGCCATGATACAAGATGGCATACTCAGTCAACTGGAGTTGGTCGTAGACAAACAGTTATAATGCGGCCTGTATCGTTAAGAGCGGTGCCAACGTGCTGGTGTGTGTGGTGTTCTGATAGACTGGTGCTGCATATTCTGCGGCTGGCCGGTGTGGCCGTACGGTTCTAGGCGCTTCAGTCTGGAACCGCGTGACCGCTACGGTCGCAGTTTCGAATCCTGCCTCGGGCATGGATGTGTGTGATGTCCTTAGGTTAGTTAGGTTTAAGTAGTTCTAAGTTCTAGGGGACAGATGACTACAGATGTCAAGTCCCATAGTGCTCAGAGCCATTTGAACCATTTGCATATTCTGCCGTCCAGAAACACAGGGCTAGAGCAAACGGCCATAGTAGTTTTGCATAAGTACTCCATGTGCTGTTAGTGAGCTCTCGTATAATATTATTTCAGATGCAGACTTTGAGCTTCATGTTCTCGTGGTGTTTTAGGAGCTTCCATTTCTATGATAGCCATATGTATAACGTGTTGAGTATACCACCACAGCAACAAGGAAAGTTAATGGTGGTGGATGAAGTAATGGAGTAGCACTTTCGTCAGGGACAGGGAGCCCGTTTATTATTGAGAGTTAATTTGTAAAGTAAACATTATCTACGGGTTATGTTGAAGGTGAGCCGATTTTTATCGGCCTTCATCTAGTATTCGTAGAAACATGCCGATCCAGTTCAAACTTGCTGCGACATTTACATTCATCCTGCAGTGGAAACTGGCGTCGCGGCTTGCCACGTGGCCATATCTTGTAGTGGAAGCTGGCGACGACACGCCGGAAGCGGCTGCTCCCTGCTGTGTAATTGTGAGAGAGCACTTAGGCACAGCGGAACGCTCGCTGCCGCCCCCACAGCGCAGCAGAACACACACAGTGCTTCGGCATCTGAAGCACGCCATCGAGCAGAATGCAAATGAGCCAGCAACGCATCGCAGGGGGAGGCGTCTCTGGGGGAGCACCGGCAGACGACGAGTCCTCAGCTCTCCCGCCCCATCCCCCTTGTCGCTTCCTCCCTTTGCGTCCACTGCGCATTACAACGTGTCATACAACCGATACGCTAATCTGCGTGGTAAAAAAATCCAGTTCTGTCCCGTCATTCGCTCTTCTTTTGAACTGACCTATCAACATATACCGGGTGATCAAAAAGTCAGTATACATTTGAAAACTTAATAAACCACGGAATAATGTAGGTAGAGAGGTAAAAATTGACACACATGCTTGGAATGACATGGGGTTTTATTAGGAAAAAAAAAGTTCACAAAATGTCTGACAGATGGCGCTGGACAGCAAAACTGCTACCGTGATGGGTGAGAGGTACGCCGATATGTTACAGAATCGCATCATCCCCAGCCTGGCTGATAAACACCTGCTGGAACGTACGATGTTTATGCAGGATGGCGCTCCACCCCATATTGCTACACGCGTGAAAGATCTCTTGTGCGCGTCGTTTGGTGATGATCGTGTGCTCAGCCGCCACTTTCGTCATGCTTGGCCTCCCAGGTCCCTAGATCCCAGTCCGTGCGATTATTGGCTTTGGGGTTACCTGAAGTCGCAAGTGTATCGTGATCGACACACATCTCTAGGGATGCCGAAAGACAACATCCGACGCCAATGCCTCACCATAACTCAGGACATGCTTTACAGTGCTGTTCACAATATTATTCCTCGACTACAGCTATTGTTGAGGAATGATGGTGGACATATTGAGCATTTCCTGCAAAGAACATCATCTTTCCTTTGTCTTACTTTATTATGCTAATTATTGCTATTCTGATCAGATGAAGCGCCATCTGTCGGACATTTTTTGAACTTTCGTATTTTTTTTTTTTTGGTTCTAATAAAACCCCATGTCATTCCAAGAATGTGTGTCAATTTGTACCTCTCTATCTACATTATTCCGAGATTTATTCAGTTTTCAAATTTATACTGACTTTTTGATCACCCGGTACGTTAAATGAGGTACATCTCGGAAACCATTCGGAATAGGGCATATTTCCACATGAAGGTTTACGCTTCAAATTAGCGTTCCTGTCACAGCCCTGAATTTTGACCACTCCGACATGCTGCATATCTTTTATATGTACAAAAAGACAGTCTTTGGGCAGTTTTACTCAATTACATTCAGGATTCTCGACAAATATTCAATGTGGCCTCCTACAGATGCACGACAAACATCCAGACGATAGTCAAAGTCACACCAAACTTATATGGGCATGTCTGCAGTCACTGCATTCACTGCTGCTACTACACGGTGTCGGGAGTTCACGCAAAGTTATGGAAGGGCAGACACACAACCCCCCTCCCCCCCCCCCCCCAAAAAAAAGACACACCGTGATCTCACGTGACAATGGAGGTCTGTGGTTTAACGTGAGATCCGTATGCTCCTTAGGTCGATCCATCGTCGAAGTAGCTCACTGTTCAGAAATGCTCTTATATGCAGCCCCCATCATGCTTCACAATTACGTTTCCAGTGTGTTCTCGGTGATGCGGAATAAGATAAATCTTCCAAATGCGTTGATACGTGATTCCTGTAACCGAGGGAGCGGACCAGCTGCAACAAGGAGCCAACTACCAGCAGGAGCGTGCACCAATAACGCACAACTGACGCCAAGGTAACATTTTAGTTTCGAAGTGTAAATTGAACTTCACCCTACGTTTCTGTCATCATTCATGTACTCATAGTCTCGTGAAATACGATGCATCTTTTTGAAACACCATGAGTTTTACCACTGATTTCAAGGACTTGAGTGAAGGCATGTAAATAAGTATCGACATCTTTAATTTTTGTACCGAAGCAATGAAAATCGATTAACGGGTGGACCTAATAGAGTTATTCAGCGTCGGACTTGGAGCGTTTCTGTTCCACTTGCCATTTCTGCTTCGGATGATGTGAGGAACGTAGAGTGACCGTTAAATCATGTGACTTTCCTGGCTGAGCATAGTGGGTTGCCCGAAAACGTGCAGTGACTTTGAACTGGTTTCCGTAGTCGCAAATAATGGATTTTAAGAAGCACCTCGTGAGTGCAGCAGCTCCCCGAATGCGTTTAACCTTCGAAAAGCCGCCAATGGTAAACATTTACAGCCGAAACTCCCTGCGCGGATACCACGGCTGCGGAGTCGGGCATTCAGGCAGTCAGTACAGCCGCGACGCGGGTGTAAAGTGAGATGGCGCACACGTCGCGGTTGAGTTGCCGGCTGTGTTTGTTAATCATTGTGCAAACTTGGGCAGCGTTTACTCGGCGGGGAATGTCAGCGGCGGCAGCACTAGGTTGTTGACACGGGCTACGGCAAGCGGGGAAAAATGACACTCACTCAACACACACACACACACACACACACACACACACACACACACACAATCAATATAAATAAATGGCATAACCGAAAAATTACACGGAGATGGCCGCAACAGAATAGCTGCAGTGAGCACTCTAAATTCTACACGGTATGAAAGAGATTAACTTTATTGCACAGCCAGCCTTTGCTTCTACTAATGGTCACAGTTTCATAATCTGCGGGATGAAAAGTTCTCCGCACAATATTAATGGAACGGTATTCGCTGTGTATGAATGACTTGTGTACCATTTTAAACATTGCACAGAATTTGATTCTGTTTCGAAGCGAATTGTGGAAGACTGGAGGAAGTGGATGAAAGATATATTTTACTGTCTGCGACTTCCCCCTCGCAACGTGATGTCGTTTCTTGCGATTCTCATGTCTAAGGCAAACAAAACATGTTCTCTCCAAATAGACTGCATACTTTAGCATACGACACGAACAATGTTGTAAGTGAATTTAAGCATCAGTGATCCGTGATGGCCGATTAAACTACCATTTGTAACAAACATCTCAATGGTGTTGAGTGTACACTGTCGCAATTTTTTAAATTTACGACTTTTATATCAATTGAAGTTCATTTCAAATTAATATTTACATTCGGCTCTATTCTTTAGCGAAACCCAAAGAATTGTTGGTGCATGTTTAATTTTCTCTCTATGTCTACATTTATACTCTGCGTATGAATTTCTTAAAAGAAAAAGAGTTTTATCAACGTCATATATCGCGTTTCTTTCCCTTTCCATTGTCTGACCGTGAATTGTAAGAACGGCCGTTTTAATATATCTAGGAATGATGTTATTGGTCTAATATGGTTTCCATTGTGTCTACGGGAGCAATGTATGGAAGACCGCAGAAATTGTTCTGAAAACTTGTTGTTTGTAACATACGTAGGTTTGTTCTCGAACCACTTGGCATCTTCTTTAGAAAGTCTACCAGTTTGTTCAGCTGTCCTCTTCACACTCTCACGAAGTAAGTAATCCTGTGACCATTTGTGCCGTCCACCTTTCTTTCTGCGGGCTCTTTCTCCTTTGTTACTCCGATCTCATACGAATGCCAAATGGACGACTCACAATTTTATTTCATACAGGGCTGTTGGAAGTCGTCCGCAAGCGGCTGCGTTGACGCAACTGTTGACGTTCTTCAGGCGGTGAACTAAAAGTACGACTAGATGAAATCCACGTTTGTTATTGTACAGAAAAGTGGATCGAACTACGATGGATGAAAATAGTTCGTGGTCTCGTTTAAAGAGATGAGCTAGAAAATCCTCAGACGGAATGCCTTCAGTAGCGCATAAATCTCATGTGCTGATCCCCCTGGACACCAAGCCGCAAGAACACTGAGATATAACATTTGCCAATGATGTTATGAATCGAATCTCGAAGTGCACGATAAGTGGCAGTGAAGTTGCAGGCGCCTCTACAATGAGTAAGGCCGTCCTCACGCGGATGGAAGATCCGATCTCGCGAGAGACAACGTATGTTGGCCTCACTGAAATGGATATTCCCTCCATTGTTCATGTACCAGTCGTGTTTTCCTGTCCATAGTACACATAAATAAACCTTTCAATATTCAGAACATAATATAAGACAGAAAGGAAAGTTCCATCTCTAGTCAGTAAGAACATCGACTTATAAAACTTCACAAAATCTGACAAATTCGTTCCTGAGAAACAGCGCACTTATATAGGCACTTATATATACATAATATCGAGTGTTACAGAAATGATTTCCGTTAATTTAATAAGAAAGTCAAACAACCATTTGGAAAATGAGAACGTAAAAATTTAAAAAAAAAATTCGGTACAGTGGTCGTAAATCCACTACACAACGTTTCCTAACTCAGCGCCACTATCACCTACGCTACGCCGACGTTCTTCAATGTACGGCCTTTAATTTTTATGTTGCGAATTTCTGAAACTTTTAATCGGCGATGTGTTGTTGATTCGCATTTAATTTTAACACATCCTACCAAGAACAACACGTTTTTGATGGATATTCAGCATGCTGTTGGCTTAAGACGGCGCACTTTCGTAACAAGCCAATTATACCATGAAAGTAACTACACTAAATACGGAAATTCTTTAACTACCAATATGACGCTTCCGTCATTTTATTAGAACGGTGCGTCTTTATGTACCCACAGGATGTGAGTTATAACAAAAAGCACAACCAAACATGGGCATCTACTGGAAACGACAAATAGAAAACGGCGTCTCGCAAGTGCTGCTTGTGACGCAGAACGTGCTCTTGCTTCTTATGGTTTCCACTTTACGTGACACGTTGCCGAAATGTCCCAGAACCTATTCTGTGTTTCACGTGACGAAATGGCTCCTCAACGTGAAACAGCAAGAAGTGGCGTAACAAAACTCGTAGAGCTCCACGGCAACATTAGCTAATGCCTCAATGGCAGTACAGTAGTAAGGCAGTGGAGTCACTAGCGTTGTCGGACCTGCCTAGCCTAAAAGCGTGAGACGTCTAGTAGAGTTGCGCGGTTTTACGAATGCTGCAGTTGTTCCAAGCCATAGGCTGAACGAGACTAGGACTACGCCATAACGCGATTCCTTGTATACTAATTGTATAAGAATCTCTACTAAAATTTCTTCTCATACACATTGTCGATAGAAAATGGGCATAAAAGATAAGGCTGTTTGGCCGGCCGCTGTGGCCGAGCGGTTCTAGGCGCTACAGTCTGGAACCGCGCACCGCTACGGTCGCAGGCTCGAATCCTGCCTCGGGCATGGATGTGTGTGATGTCCTTAGGTTAGTTAGGTTTAAGTAGTTCTAAGTTCTAGGGGACTGATGACCTCAGAAGTTATGTCCCATAGTGCTCAGAGCCATTTGAACCTGTCTAATATCGTGTAGGACCACCGCGAGTACGCAAAAGTGCCACAACACGGCGTGGCATGGATTCGACTTATGTCTGAATTTGTGCTGGAGGAACTGACAACATGAATCTTGCAGAGCTGACCATAAATCCGTAAGAGTACGAGGGGGTGGAGATCTCATCTGAACAGCACGTTGCAAGGCATCTCAGATATGCTCACTAATGTTCATGTCCGGCGAGTTTGGCGGCCAGCAGAAGTGTTTAAACTCAGAAGAGTGTTCCTGGAGCCAGTATGTAGGAACTGTCCTGGCGGAATTACCCAAGTCCCTCGCAGTGCACAATGGACGTGAGTGGATGAAGGTGATCAGACAAGATGGTTAAGCACGTGTCACCTGTCAGAGACGTTTCTAGACGTATCAGGGGTCCCATATCACTCCAACAGCACACGCCCCACACCATTACAAAGCCTCCACCAGCTTCAACAGTCCCATGCTGACATGCAGGGTCCATGGATTCATGAGGTCCTCTCCATACCCGTACACGTCGATAAAATTTGAAATGAGACTCGTCCGGTCAGGCAATATGTTTCCAGTCATAAACAGTTCAACATCAGTGCTGACGGGCCCAGGCCAGGCATAAAGCTTTGTGTCGTGCAGTGATCAAGGATACACGAGTGGGCCTTCGGCTCCAAAAGCTCAAATCGATGATGCTTCGTTGAATGGTTCGCATGCTGACACTTGCTGCTGGCCCAGCATTGAAATCTACAGCGATTTGCCGGAGGGTTGCACTTTCGTCACGTTGAACGATTCTCTTCTGTCGTCGTTGGTCCCTTTCTTGAAAGGTTCTTTTTCCGGTCCCCGCGATGTCGGAGATCTGATGTTTCACCAGATTCCTGATATTCACGCTACACTCGTGAAATGATCGTACGGTCAGATCCGCACTTCAACGCTACCTCGGAGATGCTGTGTCCCACCGCCTGTGCACCGATTATAACACGGCGTTCAAACCCACTTAAGTCTTGATAATGTGCTGTTGTAGCGGCAGTAACCGATCTAACTACTGCGCCAGACAATTGTCTTATAAAGGCGTTGCCGACCACAGTGCCGTAATCTGCCTGTTTACATATTGAACACGCATGGCTATACCGGTTTCTTTGGCGCTTCAGTGTACTTGTATTATTATCTTCTCCGGGGATGAGTTGCAGTACTAAGAGGTGGCAGGACTGTGAGGAGGTATGAGGATCGGCGAGGGCAGAGTCCCCGGTGCTGGCGCAGGTGCAAGGACTCTGGCTGGGGACCAGCTGGCACCGTAGGCGTGGGAGAACAGGCCGCACCGTGCCGGCAGGGGCGTAGGACGGCCACGGCCGCACGTGGGCCTGAGATCCCGTACCCCGCGACTTGCCCCAAAAGGCACCACAGGCCAGTCTGACTCACCTGGCAGCACACACAACCAATCAGCACCAACTTTCTACTGGGGTGCGTTTCTTCACTGGCATTTAATTTCCAGTTGTGCTCCTGGAGCAGTTTACACGCGCCATAATTCATAGCCTTATTTCAGTGCAAATTGATAAACTTTCGTTTACTTTTACTGATACAATTTTGAGAAAAGGTGACGAATTGTGGGAAGAGTAGTGAAAGTTTTAACTAGCAGACAGAACCCGAACTCCTCGCCCAGGCCCTGAAGGCTCAAGAAATGTCCATCAGCCCCGCGTCATCCTCTGCCAAGCGGCGTCATACGGTTACTGCCGAGAAGGGCATTTGGTCAGCACGCCGCAATCCCGGCCGTTTTGCCGACTTTGCTGACCTTGGAACCGCTGCCACTAAATCAAGTAACCCCCACGAGGCACCAACCCTCCCATCAAGGGACAATCCTTGACGGTACTGGGAACCGAATCCTGGTCCTCCGCATGGCAGCCAGACATCTACGACAGGGAGGCGGACCTTTATTTATTACCACGAAAAACTCAAGCTGCGACCCTCAAGCATTGTAATGGTTTCTCCCCCCCCCCCCCGCCCCCCCTCTACACATTATCCTTCAATGTGGCATATTTTTCTGCCAACGGTGGATGACTCGATACCTTGGAAGCCGACATTTTGGCTGTCCAGTAAACGTTCCACATTCAAAATTACACAGTCGTAGTACTGGAAATGCCTGCCACGCAATGATTTTTCAATCCAAGGAAAGAGGAGGAATATTTCAATTCGAAACAGTCTTGGTTGCAACTTATTCTTTTATTAACAACGAGTTTCGCCTTCGAGAGACACCGTCAGATTATCCTGAAATTTTCCTTTTACAACACAAAAGGGCTTTGTGTTAGATTGAAGCAGGTGTCGAATCTGCTGGTCTCTGTTGGTTCATCTGACTCGACGCATGCTTCAGTCTAGCACAGAGCCGTTTTATGGTTTTCAATATGTTGTAAAACGAAAATTTTAAGATAATCTGAAAATTCTCCACGAAAGCGAAACGTGTCGTTAATAAAGGAATAAGTTGCAGCCAAGACTGTTTTTAATTCATATATTCTACATACCGTTGCTGTATCAAACGGCCTAATGGAGTCAAAGATATTTTAGAACAGGAGTAAGTCGCAAGACACTGGCTGCCATTGCCAAATAATACACAGGAAGGCTAGATCACATGTGACAGCCCAAAGCAGCACCACGCGTGACTGTTCTGTACAGGATGAGCTGGGGAGTTGAGCACGAATACGCCCTTGTACTGCTTACAGCTAGGCTTCATCTTGACAGCCACCTGAAACCTCGCCAGAGACTTTGATAATATGCACCTGAGTTTGTTCCCTACGACCATAATCTTTCAGCGCCACACTTTCGTTTTCTTCGAATCACCAGTCTTCTGACTCTATAGCGGGCCGCAACAAATTCCTCTCATGTGCCGATCGTTTCTTCTCAGAGCAGCGCCCACACCATACGTCCTCAAATATTTGATGGATGTATTCCAATCTGCTTACCCTACAGTTTTTATCCTCTATAGCTCCCTTTACTACCATGGAGATTATTCCTGATGCCTTAAAACATGACTTATCATTCTGTCCCTTGTTCTTGACCGAGCGAGGTACCGCACATTGAACTCGCATTCGGGAGGATGACGGTTCAAATCCGCGTCCGGCCATTCCGATTTAGGTTTCCGTGCTTTCCCAAAATCGCTTCAGGCAAATGCTGGGATGGTTCCTTTCACAGGTCACGACCTACTTCCTTCCCCATCATTCCCTAACCCGTTGGGACCGATGACCTCGCTGTTTGGTTCCTTCTTCCAAATGTTTTCCATATATTCCTTTATTCCCCTATTCTGCGTATAACCACCTCATTTCTTACCTTACCAGTACAACAGATTTTTAGCAGTCTTCCGTAGCACCACATTTCAAATGCTTCGATTCTCTTCTGTTCTGGTTTTCCCGCTGTCCATGATTCACCGCCATACAGTTCTATGTTCCAGGCGTACATCCCCAGAAATTTCTTCCTCAAATTAAGGCTTATGTTTGATTCTAGCAAACTTCTCTCGACCAGGAGTGCCTTTCTTGCCAGTACTTATCTCCTTTTTATGTCCTCCTTGCTCCATCCATTATGGGTTATTCAGTAACTTCGTCTAGTTTGTGACCATCAATCCTGATGTTAAGTTTCTTGCTGTTCTCATTTCTGTTATTTCTGATTAATTTCGCCTTTCTTCTTTTCACTCTCAGTCCACATTGTGTACTCATTAGATTGTTCATTCCATTCAACAGATCCTGTAATTCTTGTTCACTTTCACTGTGGAGCAATGTCACCCGCAACTCTTATAATTGATATCCTTTCACACCGAATTCTAATCCCGCTAATGATCCTTTCTTTTATTTCCGTCACTGCTTTTCCGATGTACAGACTGAACAGTAAAGGCGATAGACCAACTTTTTAATTCGAGCGCTCTGTTCTTCGTCTTCCAGTGTTATTGGCCACTTGTCGCTCTTGAACATATTGTATATTACCGTCTTTCCCAATAGGTTATTCCTATTTTTATAACAATTTCGTACATTTTGCACCATTTTACACCGACGCTCCAAAGAAACTGGTATAGCCATGCGTATTCAAATAGAGAGGTAAGTAAACAAGCAAAATACGGAGCAGCGGTCGGCAGGGCCTGTATAAGACAACAAGTGTCTGGTGCACTTGTTAAATCGGTTACTGCTGCTACAATGGCAGGTTATTAAGATTTAAGAGAGTTTGAGGGTGGTGTTATAGTCTGCGCACGCACCAGCGATGGGACACAGCATCTCCGAGGTAGCGATGAAGTGGGGATTTCCGGTACGACCATTTCACGAGTGTTCCGTGAATATCAGAAATCCGGTAAAATATCAAATTTCCGACATCGCTACGACCGGAAAAAGATCCTGCAAGAACGGGACCACCGACGGCTGAAGAGAATCGTTCAACGTGACAGAAGTGCAAACCTTCTGCAAATTGCTGCAGAATTCAATGCTGGGCCGTCAGCAAGTGTCAGCGTGCGAAACATTCAACGAAACACCATCGATATTGGCTTTCGTAACCGTAGGCCCACTCGTATACCATTGATGACTGCACGGCACAAAGTTTTACTCCTCGCGTAGGCCCGTCAACAGAGGAGGATGGTAAGTTCACCCAACCTGGATATGATGTGACGTCATTATGACGTATATAGGCTTTAGTCGATTAACACACCTATCGACTTTTACGAACGTTCGAGATTCTAAACTGTCGTCAGCTAGTGGTTTGTTTTGGCACGTGCGATTCTGATAACAGCTCAGTGTGGCAGCGTATATGTATTTCGCCAAAATAAAAGAGCTGGATATTAATAGAAATATTCCTGACTGTGGCCTTGAAAACACCACAGACAGTACGTTTCGTAAAAAAGTGAAGTCTTCTTATGTCCCGACCAGATTTCATTGTGTGGTGGTTGTGTTGAACGCTTACGCCGAAAATAATATTTATTTATTATCAATATTTTAGTATGGTTTCATACAATTGGTCTTGTCAGTACATATTACATTGTAGCAGCATACTCTTGCTGACTTTTTTTCTTAATTTATATAGCTGAAAGAGAACTTGTGCAAGTTTGTTAGCTAAGTAATTTATATGTCCATCTCAAGATACTCTTTTATCAACCATAATTCCAAGTAATTTTATACTCGGACCGCAGAGACAGGTACCTTAGCGTCCAGTAACGACTGGTGCGTAGAATGATTGAATTTCGAACTTAAAAAGAAAAATATGAGGCATTGTTGAAGAAAAGTCGTCGACCGGAGATGAAATATGAGGGGAAGTGGATTTCTCAATGTAATCTTAACCAAAGGTTAGTGTCTTGACGCATCTAAAGATTTTGGCTGCTGAGTGCTTCTTCTCACCGAGTACGAATAACCGACGCACTTCAGCTGGGTCAGATGTACATCAATTTCAGCTTGAGATTCACAATAACCACGCATTTGCCCGTCGTCATCGATGCTGAACTCTTTCAGATTTTCTCTCATTAGTCTCTCGAATGCTGAACACATAATTAGAGACGAGCAAACGAAAAACAACGCACAGGACACAAACACAGTATAACACACGATTTAAACGCGAGGAACGCAAAACACATTTAAACGAGTGGCGCAGAGCACAGCGCTACCCTGTCACTACCTCTCGAAAGTTCACAAAAGTCGAATAGTCGATATACTGTTTCTATCGTTTCCGATGTAGCGTGTACACGTCATAATGACGTCACATCGTATCCAAGTCCGGTGAACTTAGCATCCTCCGTCAACAGACATTGGACGGTGTATGGCTGGAAACATGTTGCCTGGTCGGACGAGTCTCTTTTCAGATTCTATCGAGCGTATGGACGTGTACGGGTATGGAGACAGCCTCAAGAATCCATGGACGCTGCATGTCAGCAAGCGTAGGTGGGTTGGTTGGCTGAATGGAAGGGGGGGGGGGGGGGGAGGGAATGGGACCGAACTGCGACGTCATCGGTCCCTTGTTCCCAGTAGAACAATAGAAGGACAACGAACACTACGCTGGACAAAACAAAACAAGAAAACCCCAGAGACACGTAAGAAACAGGGAGAAGAGATTAAAAACAAGAAAGCAGATTACCATGGCTGGCTCACCATGAAAATAAAAAAGGAGAAGCTAGACACTCAGCAACACATTAAAACCTCCACCCTAAAAGCCCTAGGGTGGAGGACACAGAGGGACAAAGGATATGCGCTAAAACTCAGATCAAATGATAAAACTAAAGCTGCTGTTGAGGCATTGTCGCCCAACACCGAGAGTAGGGTGCTGGGAAAGTTAAAGTCCGCCGCATAGCGGCTAAAATGGGCAGTCCAGCAAGAGGTGGACGGGCGTCATTGGTGAGCCACAGCGACACCGAAGTGCGTCCTCGCAAACGTATGGCCAATGCGGAGCACGCAGGGGACAACTTAAGTTGTTTACGAACAACAGAAGCATGTTTTGTATACGTTCGACGGAGTATTGAAGCTATATTTGATTCTTTTTTTTTTCTTACTTGGTTTTTAAGGAAATTGCGTTTTCTAGTGCTATATGCTAAATCTGCACTGTTTTCTTTATTTTTACTACAACATCTCTCTGTTTCATAACTATGTAGAACAAAAACGTTTCGTAGGTTATGAGACCTTCACATATCCTCACTCAGTTTCTAGACTGTTCACCGCTTCCGGTTTTTAGGGGAATCTAGTAAGACACTGATCGCGTACGTAAAGAAAGCGATCGTGGTGAGGTAACACCTACCGTCTGGGTAATGCGGGTACGTCCTTAACTGACAGAAGTTAGTAGGGAAAGTTTCGTTGTCTACGCTTACGTATCACAGTCTCCGGTAGCCTATGGTACCTTTACAACCCTAACTGTGAGCGGTCGTGGAACACAGCAGGCGTCGCGCAAGATGTTGAAACTGATCCGTTTACCATGTTCACTTTTTCCTCAACTGTGCTGAGCGGATTTTCGAGAACAGGACCTCCACTTCTCTCGCGATTCCTGCTTCTTCACAGAGCCATGCCTCCTTAACATTCAGACTTGTTCGACCACACTGTAAGTGTCTGCGCTACGTAACCACCCTATCGTGTGGTGATGGATTGTTGCAGCTTTGTTCCCCTTCAGGTTCACCAGACGAACTATATTTCACTATTTTGTATTGTGTCTCACGGTGCTGTTGCGTGGAATACCAGGACTGCAGAAATATAGGTACAAACAAAAGAAATTAATTACGAAATTTTATTTATTTCGAGTGTATAATTAAAACTTTATGGCTACCCCAAGTATGTTACATACAGTTTTGTTTTATCGAAATAATTCATCGGTTCAGCATTATGCTGTTCTTTCCTACAGCAAAGATGCAGGGTGGACGCAAAAAATTCATTGAGTAGACGCCGCATTCGTTCCCTGCTCTCTTCCCAAATGAGCCACAACCACTCTACTAACAGTACACACTGAGCTCGTGGACGATCCCGAAATGATGCAACAGCTAAACGTCGATATGATGATGATGGCAGTTTTTAGGGTGTTGCAACATCGAGATCATCAGCTCCCGTACAAGTTACCAATCTTTCCAGTGCCGATCTCGCTACTTCCCGAATGATGATGATGATGATGATGATGACAATGCAAACACCCAGTCCCCGGGTGGAGAAAATCGCCGACCCAGCTGAGAATCGAACCCGGGACCCCATGACCCAGAGGTAGCAATAATAGCTACTAGACCACAAGCTGCGGGCTAAACGTCGAATAAAGTAATCCAACAAATGCGCAGAAAAAATGCTATGGGATTCCCTCCCGTAAGACTGCACATCCACACCAAGCGAGAACAATTATGGCGTTGTATAAGTGAATTTCCAGTATAATTCAGCCTCTTTTTATATCAAATGGTTCCAAGCCCTATCAGGTGCACTTTTATATTATGTTGTGCAAATATTTCCCATTTAAGGCGATTCTGGGACCATAAAGAAACTTGGCATTGTTAATACTGTATATTCAAAGTATTTCCAGAGAATTAGCATGGAAAGTACTCAGAAAAATTCTCAAGACTGGTGATCGATTTCAAACTATTCGAACTCCAGCAAAGGTGGGTCCAAATAGCAGCTACAAATCAGATTTAATTGCCGATTACAATATGATGGGAGCCAACGATAATGCCTATTTGACAGTGAAGGCGCCAACACTAACCAAAATAGAAAGATTAATCACGGGAGGAAGTGTGCCGGCGCAAAGCAGTGGCCTGTTGTTACTCCGCCGCCAGAGATAGCTTATCGGCCTTTCAGCGGGGTCACGCGTTCCACAGCTTCTGTCGCTACATCAGTCTGTCGGAATCGCCCTCACAAAGTTAACTGATGTTCACGTGGATCTGCGCGAGTTTTGTGCCGTCATTTCCTGTTCTTTTCACGTCGAGGAGACATTGCCATGCGTGAAACACAAAATGAGTTCCGCTATATTTCGGAAACGTTAAACAATTTAAAGACAAGAACGCTCTCTATGTCACAAGCTGAAATTGGGAGACGCCATATTGGATTTCGTTGTTTCATTTGAAGGCCATATTGGTGGCTTTTATATTATAATTTACGTCCTATGAATATACTCCGTTCCAAAGCACCATTACTTAAGCGTCTCTCAACACCAATTGAGGAATTATACGTTTTAATAGAGCTGACGTAAGAATTTTACGCGTGTCCACTTTCGTAAGCAAACTGTGTCTTTTGCGCTGAAGGGCGCTGCAGTCGCAAATCACGTTAGCTAGCACGACTCATACGAGACGGCAGCTGCCTCTCGTGAGGTTGGATTTCCCGTCCGCATCCACATCAACGTTCGCTGTCTCTCGTGTGTGAGGGCGACTGAAGGGTCGTTCACTCCAGAAAGTTCTGCGTGTCAACGGACTTCTCTTACGAAACCTCTGTGCACCGTAAGTAATTTCTCCGACATTTTAGACATAGCAGTGTCTTAATTCCTGTCACTGGAAGCACGAAGAAGACACCAAAGTTGTTCGAGGTCTTAACATAGGATGACACCCGCCCTCCCAAAGCCTAATCCAGCCACAGAATGCAGTTTTCACTTCCTTGACGTAAAAACTACGGCAGAGATTTAGTTTTTCGTTCCTCTTCCGAACGGCTCCCTTGTAGGATGCTACAGTCCCAAACCCACTGTACTCAACGCTCAGGCTGCGGCTCAGTGAAACCTTCTGTGCGACTGTGCCTTATGTCCTTCTGACCACGTCGAGATGTGGGAGTAGCTTTTACAAGACTCAAAGTGGGGACATTGCCGCCTAACTCGTGGCTTTCTTGTTACGGAAGGAGGATCCACCAGTGTGCCAAAGATGTGGAACACAGCTCTTCATACAGAACATTCTAACTGAGTGTGTTTTATATGACGATCTGAGGGCAGCCCTGGATCTTTATTTTAAATGATAATGAAATGAATGTTATTCGTTTTAATGTTTTGTGTGTTTTTATGAGTTTCTTCACAAAATACATGGTGTGCGACTTTAGTGCGCTGCCGAATTGGTCGGTCACCCATCATTTTTCTAAGTCGTTACCCAGCGACAGTAATCTCGTTCCTCGTAATTGCATCTGTAGTGGTACTTTATAATTTGTTTTATCTGCAGTTATTCTGCAGTGTTTTGACTGCATTTTATATTTTATGGATGGTCTTTTAAGACTCTCCGGATGCAAAGTTGTGTTTTAAATTATTGTTTGTTGATAAAGCTTAGTTTTAGAATTTACTGTTTAACCACCCTCGTCTCTATTTCATACAAGTGTGCTCATGACTTCGTCGTTTAGAGCCCTAAAGCACTACCTAATCGATATCATTTGTGTAAATTATGTCATATCGATGTTAAAACGATAATCGCCTGTCACGAGCCGCTGTGGAAACGGGAAAAACTTCAGACAGGTAACACTAGAAATGTTCTTTATTATTAACAACGTTTCTGCACATAATTATAACTTTCTGAGTCAAGTGCTGGAGCGCTTTCAAGTTGAAATGAACTGTTAGCTCTCTAGTTTGGAGGAACAGTTTTGAGCGCGTAAATAAATCCAGGCATGTAATCTTGTATCGCCAAAGACACGCTCCACTTGTCATTTTTTTCATCCCTTAGTGGTGAAGAAAACAGTCACCTCTATCTTTCTTTCAGAATAAGATTTTCGGTTTTTCCAGTACCAATAACAGCCTCACTATCCGCTTGGACATCATAATAATGAAGTCAAATTTCTTCTCTCGTAGCAACAGTAATCAGGCGGCCGGGTGCACTACTTTCTACAACGCTAGGCTCCTTCACTTTCACACGCCGTTGAAAAGTTGTGTGAATGCAGGTGTAGACACGCTCAAGGCTTCCTTTCCCTGGTGGCACAACTCGAGCTGGTCTTCCTGCACTTATTTCATTGCCATCGCAGCAGTCCCTACGGTGACCAAAGAAGAAAACCTGACCTCAGAAACACACTGTATCACTTGAATGTAGCAGAATGAAATGAGTAGTCTCACAGTAAAGAGTTCCGTCTGGACGCTGGCACGCACCGTCAGCCTTGAAAAGGGTTGTGCCTTCAAATTCCATTCTTTTCCCAGCACCCCTATTGAAACGTTACATCTCATAGCTTAGGCTCCCGGAAACTAAAAAGTTTGGAAAATGGAGTCATAGTGTACGAGACGAACTTTGCACACATTTTTCTGTTCTTCAAAACACACTGGATTATGAAACTTCCTGGCAGATTAAAACTGTGTGCCCGACCGAGACTCGAACTCGGGACCTTTGCCTTTCGCGGGCAAGTGCTCTACCAACTGAGCTACCGAAGCACGACTCACGCCCGGTACTCACAGCTTTACTTCTGCCAGTACCTCGTCTCCTTGGTAGAGCACTTGCCCGCGAAAGGCAAAGGTCCCGAGTTCGAGTCTCGGTCGGGCACACAGTTTTAATCTGCCAGGAAGTTTCATATCAGCGCACACTCCGCTGCAGAGTGAAAATCTCATTCTGGAAACACTGGATTATGTCTCGAACACTTGATTTAGAGATGTTGCTTCATTGCCATTTGTGACACAATGGCCGCACGTGCATTACTTAACACAGACTGTTAACAACTGACTCGTCGAATGCAGATCTGTTGTTTGCAGTTGTTAGTTCAAGTCATCACCGTAGTTACTGCACTGACGTCGCTCATACGTCTGGAATAATTTTTTGACGGACAGTCTGCATACGGTAAGTAAGGAAGATGCCGCTTTAATATCCCGTCGACGACATCACTAGAGACGAAGCTCAAGCTGGGGTAGAAAATCGGCCATGTGAATTTCAAAGCAGGCATTTCGGCGTCCCCATCAGTCAGTTAATGTACCTCCACGCCGAAAACGAATTCCAACAAACTCGGTTAACAGTTGTTTTCATCTCAAAGTTTGACATAATTTTCAACTGTTATCAACAGCTGTTTAAAACTGCGAATTTGAAGAAGTAGTTGAGGGAAGTTTTTGTCTCGAGTATGCAGTTTATGGTCAGTGAGCAAAAACAAGGCTGAGTTGGGTGACCGGCGCATGCGAATACGATGGCGACTCCCAAGTGGTCCACAGAAGTGACTATTCAGTTTTTATAAGAAACTGAAGTTAGGAAACCTCTGCAGAATCCTGCTGATTCAGTTATTTTATGAATAAATTATTTCAATTTAACACTCTTTTTATTTTAAATTTAAGACGTGACATCTACTATGTTCATTCTGGGTCTTACAACATATTTTGGTTGCTTTTTTTCAGAGGGATATACTGGTAAAATGTAGTGTACCTTTATTTACGTGTATGCATTTAAAGTGTTACAGACAACTTATATTAATTACTTAAAGGTTGAAGTACCTGCAACTACTGTGGTAACCTGAGAGTTTGCCAGTAACTTTCAATTCCTTGCCTTCAGATTATGGGTTGTTGGGAATGGGTTGAATGTGTAGTATGTGTCCATAAGTGAATTTAGTAATGTGTTAAGAGTATACAGAAAGTAAAATAACAGTAGTTACTTTTACAAAAACATTGAGTACATTCATGGTAACCCAGCACACTCTAGTCATAGATATCCCGGCCAGTGATATTCGATGAGAGTACGTTAAGCTTGTGTAACTGTCACCTGTTGTCAAAAATCGCATGGTTACAGGAAATTGTTCCGCTGGTGATGCTGCAGCTCTAAAATTCTTTCCGCTGAGTATGTGGTGCTACTAACCACAACAGTTCTTCAAATTGCGCACATGTAATTCTAACAAAATTCATGAAACATTGTACATATTTATAATAGAGCTCCTCCAACACAGAATTATGAGCTCCAATGATTTCTCTTTGTAACCAAACCTTTCTGGACACATGCGTCTTTTTTGTGTTGATTTTCGTGACAAAAATTACGCCACGAAATATGGCACAAAGTGCAAATGTATCTTCACAGTCAGAATCCATTTTATTTTCTGTAAAAGAAAAAATATCTTTGAATGTGTGTGTTTACAAGGGTTTGAAACTGTTGTCAACATTTTGTGACAGTTGACAACAGCTATGAGTTTGTCGAACTCACAATAGTCGCAGTTTTGCAAAACTAAGAACAGTTGTGTGTTTCTGTTTGCTGGAATTGGTTTTCAGTGTGAAGGTATCTTAAGGAAACGACAGAAAATCTGAACTGCGATGGCCAGACTGAGATATGAACTCCACTCCTCCTGGATGCGAACACAGTATGGTGCCCTCTGCATCACCGCGCTTAGTTGTGTGGATAGGCAAAAACACGCAGAGGTCCACGATCTTTCGTCACTATATACTACACTGTTACGAGTGTGCGACTAGTCAAGACCTTCAGAACTGTGAACTTCCTGATGATGCAGTGAAGAAAACTCATTGATGATAGTTAAATATGACCACGTACTTTCTTGCAACAAGTGGTGATTCACTTTACAGAGTGATTCGCGCTAGACACTGGTTTGGTAGAAATAAGGAACCTCATCTGGTTTTTCGTACAAATACATGGAAAACTGATCGGAAATTTCTCCTAGAAGGAATTCTGCAGGGTAGTGTATTATCGCCCACGTCATACTGCATCTGCACCAGTAACCTGGCGCAGTTACGTTATTGACATCCAGCGGAAGCCTTGACACAACAATGAAACAGCTACAGAACTAAACTGACGTTATACAACCAAAGTAAATGCAGAAAAAGCAGAGGTCATCATATTCACCAGGCGTTGACCTAGCTTGGACACCAGATCGGAACCAGTCAACCAAGAAACTGAAAGAAGCCATAAAACAAAAGTATCATGGAGTGATTTCAAACAAGCTATTGTTGCATAAAGACCACATACCAGACAACGAGACTAAGATCACCAAAACTATCTACGAGTACATGCACTACCCACTCCTCAAAAGGAGAGATCTCAACAAAAGAAGGAAGTTTCGATTATGCCAAGCAATCATACAGCCTGCACTTAACATAATCTTTGTTCCACGTGGGGAATTGGCTGTACAACCAACATAAAAATCCTGAAGAGACTTCAAATCAAATGCTTGCAACTGACCTTAAATGCACCACGTTGGATCAGAACCACAGAACTCCACAAGGAAGTCAAACAACAAATACAGGAACGTATCCAAAAATTCATAGACCAAGCAAACGCACAACGACCATGATCCAGCTACATCCAAAACGCAGGAATAGTCGAACCAGAAGCTTTGCACAAAATTAGGGTACTGCTACCTATCAATCAAAACTGAATACAGAAACGATGGTCTGAAGGACCGACACGAGCCCAATGATCCCTAACAACTACAACCAATACAAAACAATACATTTCTGCTAGTCCAGCCTACAAAAAAGACAGTACTTTAGCTCCTAAAAAAAACGTGATCTGAGCAACATCACAGAAAGAAACCAATTTAGTGGTCATGGCGTAATGGTGATTGGGAATCTACGACGTCGTCGAAAGCGCGCTACATCGCTGCGCGTTAGGGTAAAGAAAATGGCTCTGAGCACTAAGAGACTTAACATCTGACGTCATCAGTCCCCTAGAACTTAGAACTACTTAAACCTAACTAACCTAAGGACATCTCACACACCCATGCCCGAGGCAGGACTCGAACCTGCGACCTTAGCGGTCGCGCGCGATTCCAGACTGAAGCACCTAGAACCGTTCGGCCACACCGGCTGGCTAGGGTAAAGACACCGCATCGCAATTACACGATTGTCTGCACAGAAAATGTCGACATGCAGCGATTTACAGCACACACTGTTTCCTTGTCTGCACAGATAATGTCCACATTTGTTCATTAAAATCTACTTCCTAGACTGTTGGCGATAATTTGTTTTCGTTTGTGTTGGGGATGTGACTGCGTGGACTACAGTTTGGAACGCCGGTGTGAATAACAACGAGTGCGGCGGACTGGTAATGGCTGGTGTTTAGGCGGAAGGAAGCGGTGCGCGTGAGGCGTGCCGGGGCTGTCCGCCTCTCTCTATGCAGGGCACACGCTCCGGCCTACACGCCGCCCGCGCGCTCGCCGCATCACAATGGCCGGCATATGTGACGGCAAGCCAGGTGTCAACCACCTCTCGTATAGATCTGTTTTGCTTTTGCCATCGCTTCCTCTATACTCGTAACAGCCTCCTTGCGCCTGTCTCTGTGTGTGTAGCATTTACAGACTTTTGCTGGCCGCGCCTGTGCCCTACTGTGATTGCCATTGCCAGTTTCCGCTAGCCGGGGAAAGGGGGTTATTGTCTCGCTTGAAGATTGTGAACTGCTCTCTTCAAAAACCTCCTAAACTGGTTCTGGAGGAGAGGCTGGGTGGGCGAGTGATTTTTCTTGGATCGCAGGTATTTCGAAATACTTGTGAAATAAATGTTTGAAACGCCCCGGGAACGAGAATTATTTTGCAGTGGAAGGATTAGCGGTAGCGGGTAATACGAATGAAATTGCGTGCGGTTACCAGGAGTGTGGCAGACTGAAACCTTCAAATCTATGTACTGGGTGTAATTGCAGATATTTGTATTGGTGACTGTGGCAGTAACAACATTACGTCGTTTATTACGTCGTTAGCAGACTAACAATGACACCTATTCCAAGTGGCATCTTTTTAGGTTGGTTAGTTGGCCTATCTCCACTACATGTGGCAAGTGCAATTCGTCAATGCTTATTTCTTGTGTGCAGGTCAGGTGTTGGAAAGTGGACACATGGACCCAACACGGTTAGTCTTTACTGACAGGCATAGCCCACTTCGTGAAGCAGTAAGACCGTGCAGAAAACATCAGGTTGTAAAGCTTGTGATGTGCTTGTTGTAAGACTGTTCGATGCCGAGAAAAAACAACAAACACACTGATTTGCGTTCATATTAACGTACCACATATAAAAATACTACAGCTGTTACACCCTGTACATACTCGTGTTAGAGGATGTAGTTGTATGAATCTAGGCAATTTAGTATCTGGAAAGAAATACAAAGGGGATAACTACCACCAAGGAGGGTGAAAATGGGTTGGTAGCCCCTGTCATAGAGGCTGCCCTGCAAGACTGTCGTGTTGTGCGGATAGTATGAGAATTCTTTCCAGGGGGTACATGTGCAGACAGGCACAGCTGAGCAGATAGAGACGTAGGAGGAGATGTAGAGGAGGAGATTCTCAGAAGGGGGAGGAGGAGAAGAAGGTCAAAGCCGTGGAGGAGGGAATGGGTGGAGAGGGGGAGGAGCAGACAGAAAAAAATGGAGGGAGGAGGAGATGGACAAAAATGGTTCAAATGGTTCTGAGCACTATGGGACTTAGCATCCGAGGTCATCAGTCCCCTATAAATTAGAACTACTTAAAGGACATCACACACATCCATGCCCAAGGCAGGATTCAAACCTGCTACCGTAGCAGCAGCGCGGTTCCGGACTGAAGCGCCTAGAACCGCTCGGCCACAGCAGCCGGCAGATGGACAAAGAGATTGTGGATGAAGGAGACTGAAAGACAGAGGGAGGCAGAGGAATTGTGTGCAACACGTGTGCTGTAGGCATGCGCAGCTAAAGCAGTGGGTAAAATTCTAATGTTTTAAATAATTTCTAGGAATGGTCAGGAAACTCGCGAAATCGGCGAGTCGCTTGGCAGAAGTGACGTCTTCATAGTGTTGGGAGAAGGTGATCGTTCCTAATCAACCGAGTTATTTCTCGCAGTACATAACAAGAGAGAATTCTGAAGGGCGTTTCCATAAGTGGGCGTGCATTTAGGGTTAAATCATTCCTGTTTTCAAGGCGAGTGTAGTCGTTTAACGAGTGAGCACACTCTCAGCAGGCAGAGACCTCAAATTCGGTTGTAGAGCCAAGTAGCTTGCAGGACAAGGGGACTGACTTAGAAAGGTTTAAGAGGAGCAAATAAATGCCATTTGACTCCTTGGGAAATTGAGTGTATATCTTTGAGTGTCTTTAGACGGACTGACAGTCATCTGTATTGCTCGGTGCCAGTGACAACGCAACAATTCTAAGAATACAAAAACGTCATACTCCGCTTAAGTCTGTCAAGGGATCTCATTTTGCTATCGAAATTTCGGCATTTACGCCGTAATCGTGCACAGATATTTAATGCCATGCCATGACAGACACAACAGTAATATATTGAGGTTATATCTTGCTTTACAACAATGGAAGCAACATCTGTGACTACTGATATTTGTAGCACCATTACTTCACTCGTCCTATTTCTCATACAGGATGAATCATTTCTCCTCACTATCTGTAATCGCGTAGAATAACCTCGAGAAGGAAAGAATGTAATACCCAGGGCTAGCAATACACCTAGTATCTTGGAATTTCAATCAGATGAAGCATCAGGGTCGCGTGGATTGGGGACACAAGACAAAGTGGAGGTAATTTTTTCCGCCTGTTTCACGTGGCTCGAGTCAATAGTTCGCAGCTGCGCTCGCTCGTATCCTGTGTGTGCTTCTCCGCCGAATAAACGCCACCGCGGTTTGCACACTGCTTAAAAAATGCAGGTGTTAAAACCAACTTCTTTCTTCTAATGCCTGTTCCTTTTTGGGATACTGACCTTCCTCCTGTGTGTTAGGTTTTTCTGCACACTGTGGCCTCTTGGAACTCGGAATTTGCTTGTTTGTCTGCGTCCATGATTTTCATAATACTATCTGTAAAAGGCACGTTGACAAGGCAAAACTTAAAATTCTATATGAACCACTAAAGCAAATGGCAATTTAGTGATTCAACAAAAACAATAAAAGGAGGATCCGGACTGTAAGGAATCTGCCCATATTAATCTGAACAGGCTGATTTATGTTCCGCATCCTTTTCAATGTTTATATTGACGATATCTTTTATTAGATGGGTGATTACATTAAACAAAAAATACATTAAGAAGTAATGTACATCTGCATGACTACTATGCAATGCAAGTGTCTGGCACAGAATTCATCGAAATGCCTTCAGACCATTCCTCTACTGTTCCACTCAATTAACTTTCATGAAGTTGCTATTTGCCAATGACCAGCTTGTAATAGGAGAGTCGCAAGAAAAAGTTCTTATTGCAGTAAGTAAGTTGAGTCAAACTGCCGCTACCTAAGGCATGAAAAAATCGACAGCTAAAACAAAAGTGGTGGTATTTCAAGGATGCGAATTCGTTAGTGCAAAAATTGTTATAAATGGCCAAATAATTGAACAAGCAAGAGTTTAAATATTTAGGGCACAATTTTAAATTTTTCAAGTGAGATAATGCAGACTGGTCAGATTGAGACATTTCTATGGAACAAAGCAACGTGCATTAAAACATAACGTAAGAAAAGAAACGCCAATTAAGATTTAAAAGTAATCTCGTCGCATTGGTGCTGTGCGATGGCGCCATGTTGTACACTAACATATGATCAACTACGACGAATCGAATCATAGGAAAAGAAATCTTTCGCTTCGTTGCGTGACATTTTTTACTAAAAAAGAGAACAAACACCGATTTTATAAAAGAACAAGCAATTGTGGTCCTTCTTTGCATAGTACTTTGACATTTAAACTAACTTCAGTGTTATTGGCCGTTTTCCTTTGATTCCCAAATTATTAAGGTCCAATTGTTCTTATTACGTACGACGAAAATGTCACGTTACTACAGATTTCTCTTGAAATTTTGGAGAGATATTTACATCCTTTTAGCGATTAAGTTTTGACCTTGACCAGCCAATTTTCACGCAGTTTTATTGTCACGTTACTGAGGTAAGCGGAGCAGCAGTTAAATGTTATGCCGCATACACTACCTGTGAAAAACAGAGAATGTTTCCTTTCCTGTCAAAGTCTAGGTCTTCAGTCATTAGAGAGAGCACAAGAAAAACGAAGAGGGGGCGGGGGAGGGAGGGGGGAGAGAAAGGAAGTGACAGAAAACTTCTTTTTACGGAAACTTCCCGGCATTAGGTTGCAGTGTTTTGGGGAAAGCACCCAAAACCTCAACCAGAATGGGGACCTGAGCCTCTGACAGAAGTCCAATGCGTTGACCATTGAAGCACCTCGCTCCACACTGTCTAGCAGGTAATTGTGTAACTTTACTGCAGGCATGTGTATTGCGACAGTTTGCATAGTTCATATCAGAGTCAGGCATGACAAAACAGCCCATCTTTGTTTTAGAGATGGCAAAAAAGTGCTTGGAACCATATCCTGGATTGCTGATATAACGGACTAAAGCTCGTATTCCGGGTCAGTAGACGTGGTACAAATCCCTGCCTCTCATGCAAACGCTGCACTGTTCCAGCAGCTTTGAGTGCTTAGTTTGGTGCAGTTTGGCGCTTTATTTAACTATTGTTAAAATATTATAGTACGAACATGAAAACAAAGGCAACTAATTTTACCATTTTATTTCCCGTTAATGGCACCGAGGGTGTTGCCGAACAGGCCGGGGGGTGGGGGGTGGGGCTGGGGTGGACGGACTCTTTGCCGTTCTATTCATCCACGGAGGGCCGAAACAGCATAAACACCCTCTGCAGCTTCGGATCGTCTTCAAATTTCCCCGAATGGTTTTGAACCGTCCCTAGTAGTTCGTTCCACCTTGTACAGTAGAGCAAAAATTGCGGTCGCACTCTACTCCATATGGGTGCGATCACGTTCACTGTGGTTGCTGGTCCACGATGTCCTCAGTGAGGGGTTGAATCGTCCAGAGGGTGTCAGCTGTGTCAAAGACTGTCAAGAACGTCATCGTGTTACTCACTACGTTTGCAAACTGTCGTTTTCGACAGCGGCATTGTGTCTGAAATGTTTCCTCGGCCAACCAGAAGAAGACCGCGTGATTTCAACGTTGAGTGTGACAATTCTGACCTCCATCGCAGAGGCGTCGAACAATGGGCTGAAATGTAGATAATAGGAGGGTGTGACGACCTTTCCATCGTATGACACGTCCACGGTGACGTTGGACAGAAATATGGTGAAATCTGATGCCAATGTGACATCATTAAACCACCCTCACGTGAACTTCTGACTTTTTTTCGCTTGTATCGACACCCTGCTGTGAAGTCACAGGGTGCCACGTTTTTGAAGCCCTGGAAGGTTATAGGCACATTCGAACCAAATTTCAAACTTATGCGTCGCAGTGTGAGACAATTACGACGTTTCGAAAAAGTAATCCTGTAATTGCGTTGCTCAGTGTAGTAACATTGTTCGTGGTATGCAGTCCGCTTAATTGTGCTACAAGGGATGTAACTATAACTGTCGGAAACAATACCCTAGGCAGACGTGACATTCCATATGGACTGTATTTCAGAATGGGATCCAGGAATACAGTGCAACAACTTTAAATATTGGTGATGTTAGTGTTGCTAAATCCATTCCATAACGAAATACGTGTAACTTATGCTTATAATATGTTTCTTACATAGAAATACAACTTATTGATCAAAGAAAAGATTATAAATTGTTCACTCGGATCTGTGTACTACTCCGGTGGAGCCAAGTTTTACGCTTCTTAACCATCTCTAACGGCCTTGCTGTGCTGGTACTGCGACCGGCTGAAAGCAAGGGGAAACTACAGCCGTATTTTTTCCCGAGGGCATGCAGCTTTACTGTATGATTACATGATGATGGCGTCCTCTTGGGTAAAATATTCCGGAGGTAAAATAGTCCCCCATTCGGATCTCCGGGCGGGGACTACTCAAGAGGATGTCGTTATCAGGAGAAAGAAAACTGGCATTCTACGGATCGGAGCGTGGAATGTCAGATTCCTTAATCGGGCAGGTAGGTTAGAAAATTTAAAAAGGGAAATGGATAGGTCGAAGTTAGATATAGTGGGAATTAGTGAAGTTCGGTGGCAGGAGGAACAAGACTTCTGGTCAGGTGACTACAGGGTTATAAACACAAAATCAAATAGGGGTAATGCAGGAGTAGGTTTAATAATGAATAGGAAAATAGGAATGCGGGTAAGCTACTACAAACAGCATAGTGAACGCATTATTGTGGCCAAGATAGATACGAAGCCCACACCTACTACAGTAGTACAAGTTTATATGCCAACTAGCTCTGCAGATGACGAAGAAATTGAAGAAATGTATGATGAAATAAAAGAAATTATTCAGATTGTGAAGGGAGACGAAAATTTAATAGTCATGGGTGACTGGAATTCGAGTGTAGGAAAAGGGAGAGAAGGAAACATAGTAGGTGAATATGGATTGGGGGACAGAAATGAAAGAGGAAGCCGCCTGGTCGAATTTTGCACAGAGCATAACATAATCGTAACTAACACTTGGTTTAAGAATCATGAAAGAAGGTTGTATACATGGAAGAACCCTGGAGATACTAAAAGGTATCAGATAGATTATATAATCCTAAGACAGAGATTTAGGAACCAGGTTTTAAATTGTAAGACATTTCCAGGGGCAGATGTGGACTCTGACCACAATCTATTGGTTATGACCTGTAGATTAAAACTGAAGAAACTGCAAAAAGGTGGGAATTTAAGGAGATGGGACCTGGATAAACTAAAAGAACCAGAGGTTGTACAGAGATTCAGGGAGAGCATAAGGGAGCAATTGACAGGAATGGGGGAAATACATACAGTAGAAGAAGAATGGGTAGCTTTGAGGGATGAAGTAGTGAAGGCAGCAGAGGATCAAGTAGGTAAAAAGACGAGGGCTAGTAGAAATCCTTGGGTAACAGAAGAAATATTGAATTTAATTGATGAAAGGAGAAAATATAAAAATGCAGTAAGTGAAACAGGCAAAAAGGAATACAAACGTCTCAAAAATGAGATCGACAGGAAGTGCAAAATGGCTAAGCAGGGATGGCTAGAGGACAAATGTAAGGATGTAGAGGCCTATCTCACTAGGGGTGAGATAGATACCGCCTACAGGAAAATTAAAGAGACCTTTGGAGATAAGAGAACGACTTGTATGAATATCAAGAGCTCAGATGGAAACCCAGTTCTAAGCAAAGAAGGGAAAGCAGAAAGGTGGAAGGAGTATATAGAGGGTCTATACAAGGGCGATGTACTTGAGGACAATATTATGGAAATGGAAGAGGATGTAGATGAAGATGAAATGGGAGATATGATACTGCGTGAAGAGTTTGACAGAGCACTGAAAGACCTGAGTCGAAACAAGGCCCCCGGAGTAGACAATATTCCATTGGAACTACTGACGGCCGTGTGAGAGCCAGTCCTGACAAAACTCTACCATCTGGTGAGCAAGATGTATGAAACAGGCGAAATACCCTCAGACTTCAAGAAGAATATAATAATTCCAATCCCAAAGAAAGCAGGTGTTGACAGATGTGAAAATTACCGAACTATCAGCTTAATAAGTCACAGCTGCAAAATACTAACACGAATTCTTTACAGACGAATGGAAAAACTAGTAGAAGCCAACCTCGGGGAAGATCAGTTTGGATTCCGTAGAAACACTGGAACACGTGAGGCAATACTGACCTTATGACTTATCTTAGAAGAAAGATTAAGGAAAGGCAAACCTACGTTTCTAGCATTTGTAGACTTAGAGAAAGCTTTTGACAATGTTGACTGGAATACTCTCTTTCAAATTCTAAAGGTGGCAGGGGTAAAATACAGGGAGCGAAAGGCTATTTACAATTTGTACAGAAACCAGATGGCAGTTATAAGAGTCGAGGGACATGAAAGGGAAGCAGTGGTTGGGAAGGGAGTAAGACAGGGTTGTAGCCTCTCCCCGATGTTGTTCAATCTGTATATTGAGCAAGCAGTAAAGGAAACAAAAGAAAAATTCGGAGTAGGTATTAAAATTCATGGAGAAGAAATAAAAACTTTGAGGTTCGCCGATGACATTGTAATTCTGTCAGAGACAGCCAAGGACTTGGAACAGCAGTTGAACGGAATGGACAGTGTCTTGAAAGGAGGATATAAGATGAACATCAACAAAAGCAAAACAAGGATAATGGAATGTAGTCTAATTAAGTCGGGTGATGCTGAGGGAATTAGATTAGGAAATGAGGTACTTAAAGTAGTAAAGGAGTTTTGTTATTTGGGGAGCAAAATAACTGATGATGGTCGAAGTAGAGAGGATATAAAATGTAGGCTGGCAATGGCAAGGAAAGCGTTTCTGAAGAAGAGAAATTTGTTAACATCCAGTATTGATTTAAGTGTCGGGAAGTCATTTCTGAAAGTATTCGTATGGAGTGTAGCCATGTATTGAAGTGAAACATGGACGATAAATAGTTTGGACAAGAAGAGAATAGAAGCTTTCGAAATGTGGTGCTACAGAAGAATGCTGAAGATTAGATGGGTAGATCACATAACTAATGAGGAGGTATTGAATAGGATTGGGGAGAAAAGAAGTTTGTGGCACAACTTGACCAGAAGAAGGGATCGGTTGGTAGGACATGTTCTGAGGCATCAAGGGATCACCAATTTAGTATTGGAGGGCAGCGTGGAGGGTAAAAATCGTAGAGGGAGACCAAGAGATGAATACACTAAGCAGATTCAGAAGGATGTAGGTTGCAGTAGGTACTGGGAGATGAAAAAGCTTGCACAGGATAGAGTAGCATGGAGAGCTGCATCAAACCAGTCTCAGGACTGAAGACCACAACAACAACAACCATCTCTAGCTTAGCCGGCCGAGTTGGCCGATCGGTTCTAGGCGCTTCAGTCTGGAACCGCGCTGCTGCTACGGTCGCACGTTCGAATCCTGCCTCGGGCATGGATATGTGTGATGTCGTTAGGTTAGTTAGGTTTAAGTAGTTCTAAGTTCTAGGGGACTGATGACCTCAAATGTTAAGTCCCATAGTGCTCAGAGCCATTTGAGCCATCTCTAGCTTATGCGCCTCACCACTCATCTGATAATGTGGTCTGTGATATCGATTCACCGAATGGACGCAGCATTTCCATTAACAATTTGTCTTTGTGATATGAATTCATCGATTGTTTCTTAGCATGGATACAGCGTTTCCATTAGCTACTTGTTTCTAATTAGACTGCTTTGATAAACCAACGATTTGCTGTTTGTTCTGAAACAATTATTAAAAAGTTACCTGTGCACTGCAGCGAAAAGAGTAAAAAAAAAGTAAAAATGACGGATGTAGTTGCAAACACGTAAAACAAATGGGCAGTGAAGTGTAATTGAGAATCGTTTAAGACGACATGAAGCAGCAGCAATTAGTATCAGATGGCGTTATCGATGTGGGGTGTGATGACATATTGCCTGGGTGTTTCCGCGGCCGTGGCACACAGCTGTTGATTCTCCCGGCAGATAAGGACTGCTGCCAGGCGCTCCCCTCTGCTAAGAGAAATGGACGAGGGAGGGCCGGCCGGCACACGTGCGCTGCACGCCGCTCTGTAGGCGCGACCACTGCCCGCGTGTCCAGCCAGGGCAGCCAACTGCTGGAACATGTCTGAACCAAGCAAACCTGCACCGCAAGGAGCCGCGGAGGATCTTTCTGAGGAAACGAAAAGTCTTGAATCCGCCCACTATTTAAGTATATTATTATTATTATGTGCGATTGGACCCATACGGATCACGCAAAGCTTTTCCGATTCAATTTTTTAATTCTCCAAACTTCTCTCATTCTTTCCCCATGAATTCTCTTTCTTTCCTCTGTCCATTTTGTCCCCTGTCTCTTGCAAACTTCATTCTCGGGTTGTACTTTCCAACTATTGAATTTTTGCCTGTATACATTTCTGTTTATAACTTCTGAAGAATTTATTTGTGCATTTGCTAGATCTGTTTTGGTTTCTTGTATCCAGGGTATGGTTTTCAATTTTTCAATGTATATTAAAATTTTGTGGGAGAGTCTGGGTGTTGGGAGTCTGTGGATATGACAGTAAAATTTTAGTCTTCTTTTCCGGATGTCTGCGGCGAGGTTAGATAATTTTTCTGTAGTTTTCCGAGACTGTAACCTGTATCCATCTTCCGTTCTTTTTGGGCCAAGAGTCTTTCTCATAATTTTGCGTTCCTCTTTCAGGATGCCATCCAGGTCGCCTTTTCTATGGAGTGTGAGTGTTTCGCTGGCATATAGTGCTTCGGGCTTGATTACTGTATTGTAGTGTCGTATTTTTGAGTGAATGGAGAGACACTTTTTATTGTAGATGTTGTGGGTTTTCCAGTATGCTCTTTTCAGTTTTTGCAGTCGAACTTTTTGTGCAGTATTCTCTCCCCCTGTGGGTTCTAGGACCTCGCCTAAGTATTTAAAGAATGGAACTCTCTCAATTTGTCCATATTTTGTAGTCAGTTTTTGAGTTTCAAATTTTGAGCAGATGAATTTTGTTTCTTGGAAGGAAATTTGTAGCCCAACTTTTTCGGCGCATTCTTTGAGAATGTCTATCTGTTTAATTGCTGTGGTCTCGTTTTCTGCTAGAATGGCCACGTCATCTGCAAATGCCAAGCATGAAATTTTAATACCATCTTTAGATCTTCCTAGTTGTATAGGCTTCCAGTAATTTTGATTCTTCAGTTCTTTTTCCCATTCTCGGATGACTTTGTCTAAGACAAGGTTGAAGAGGAGTGGAGACAAGCCGTCACCTTGTCTGACGCCGGTTTTGATCAGGAAGGGCTCTGATATTTCACCCAGGAATTTTATCTTAGAAGTTGTGTTCGTGAGCGCTTCTTTGATAAGGTTTAGGGTTTTCGGATCGAGTCCTAGTATATTTAAATTCCTTTTACTGTGTTTGCAGCAGAGACGATCGTATTTACGAGTATTTGCGCTACAATTACAAGTATTCCGGGTGTCCCAGCAGGAAAGGTCAGTATTCAGGGATGTGACGGGAAAGATCATTCGAAGCAACAAAGTCTAGTAAACATGTGCTCTAAAATCCGTACCTAAAGAGCTATAAGCTCTTTGTTCAGTAGAAGCGATATGTTTCGCAGTAGCGAAGATGAGCAAGTGCTCGCAGATGTTAGGGTATGCACTTTCGAACCCATGTGTACCAGATTGTTTTGTTTCGAAAGACCGTTCCTGTCATAATCCTGAATTTTGACCTGTATTGTACACTCTCTCTCTCTCTCTCTCTCTCTCTCTCTATTCGCCGGATAGTTACGTTATTTAAGGAAACCGGAAGTGTTCAACCACATGTGAAACGTCAACCACGACCTGCAACAAATGATGACGCCCAAGTAGGTGTTTTAGCTGCTGTCGCGGCTAATCCTCACATCAGTACCAAACAAATTGCGCGAAAATCTGGAATCTCGTCGGTGTTGAGAATGCTACATCAATATCGATTGCACCCGTACCATATTTCTATGCACCGGGAATTGCGTGGTGACGACTTTGAACGTCGTGTACAGTTCTGCCACTAGGCACAAGAGGAATTACGGGACGATGACAGATTTTTTGCACGCGCTCTATTTTGCGACGGAGCGTCATTCACCAACAGCGGTAACGTAAACCGGCATAATATGCACTACTGGGCAATGGAAAACCCACCATGGCTGCGACAAGTGGAACATCAGCGTCCTTGGCGGGTTATTGTATGGTGCGGCATTATGGGAGGAAGGATAAATGCCCCCCATTTTATCGATGGCAATCTAAATGGTGCAATGTATGCTGATTTCCTACGAAATGTTCTACCGATGTTACTACAAGATGTTTCACTGCGTGACAGAATGGCGATGTACTTCCAACATGATGGACGTCTGGCTCATAGCTCGCGTGCGGTTGAAGCGGTATTGAATAGCATATTTCATGACAGGTGGATTGGTCGTCGAAGCACCATACAATGGTCACCGGATCTGACGTCCCCGGATTTCTTTCTGTGGGGAAAGTTGAAGGATATTTCCCATCGTGATCCACCGACAACGCCTCGCAACATGTGTGAGCGCATTGTGAAAGCATGAGCGAACATTACGGAAGGCGAACTACTCGCTGTTGAGAGGAATGTCGTTACACGTATTGCCAAATGGATTGAGGTTGAAGGACATAATTTTGAGCATTTATTGCATTAATGTGGTATTTACAGGCAATCACGCTGTAACAGCATGCGCTCTCAGAAATAAGTTCACATAGGTACATGTATCACATTGGAACAACCGAAATAAAATGTTCAAACGTACCTACATTCTGTATTTTAATTTAAAAAACCTACCTGTTACCAACGGTTCGTCTAAAATTGTGAGCCATATGTTTGTGACTATTACAGCGCCATCTATCACAAACCGGAAAAAGTGGTCCAACTAAAACATTCATATTTCTTTACGTATTACACGAATATATGGGGTTGCTATTTTTTAAAAAACGCAGTTTATATCCGTTTGACCTATGGCAGCGCCATCTAGAGGGCCAACCATAGCGCCATCTGGTTTCCCCCTTCAAGCTAGATGAGTTTCGTTCTTTGTAGTTTTTTCGTTTGACGTTTATTTCGTGAGATATTTGGCCCGGTCACGATCAATGGACCACCCTATATATATATATATATATATATATATATATATATATATATATATATATATATATATATACTCCTGGAAATGGAAAAAAGAACACATTGACACCGGTGTGTCAGACCCACCATACTTGCTCCGGACACTGCGAGAGGGCTGTACAAGCAATGATCACACGCACGCACAGCGGACACACCAGGAACCGCGGTGTTGGCCGTCGAATGGTGCTAGCTGCGCAGCATTTGTGCACCGCCGCCGTCAGTGTCAGCCAGTTTGCCGTGGCATACGGAGCTCCATCGCAGTCTTTAACACTGGTAGCATGCCGCAACAGCGTGGACGTGAACCGTATGTGCAGTTGACGGACTTTGAGCGAGGGCGTATAGTGGGCATGCGGGAGGCCGGGTGGACGTACCACCGAATTGCTCAACACGTGGGGCGCGAGGTCTCCACAGTACATCGATGTTGTCGCCAGTGGTCGGCGGAAGGTGCACGTGCCCGTCGACCTGGGACCGGACCGCAGCGACGCACGGATGCACGCCAAGACCGTAGGATCCTACGCAGTGCCGTAGGGGACCGCACCGCCACTTCCCAGCAAATTAGGGACACTGTTGCTCCTGGGGTATCGGCAAGGACCATTCGCAACCGTCTCCATGAAGCTGGGCTACGGTCCCGCACACCGTTAGGCCGTCTTCCGCTCACGCCCCAACATCGTGCAGCCCGCCTCCAGTGGTGTCGCGACAGGCGTGAATGGAGGGACGAATAGAGACGTGTCGTCTTCAGCGATGAGAGTCGCTTCTGCCTTGGTGCCAATGATGGTCGTATGCGTGTTTGGCGCCGTGCAGGTGAGCGCCACAATCAGGACTGCATACGACCGAGGCACACAGGGCCAACACCCGGCATCATGGTGTGGGGAGCGATCTCCTACACTGGCCGTACACCACTGGTGATCGTCGAGGGGACACTGAATAGTGCACGGTACATCCAAACCGTCATCGAACCCATCGTTCTACCATTCCTAGACCGGCAAGGGAACTTGCTGTTCCAACAGGACAATGCACGTCTGCATGTATCCCGTGCCACCCAACGTGCTCTAGAAGGTGTAAGTCAACTACCCTGGCCAGCAAGATCTCCGGATCTGTCCCCCATTGAGCATGTTTGGGACTGGATGAAGCGTCGTCTCACGCGGTCTGCACGTCCAGCACGAACGCTGGTCCAACTGAGGCGCCAGGTGGAAATGGCATGGCAAGCCGTTCCACAGGACTACATCCAGCATCTCTACGATCGTCTCCATGGGAGAATAGCAGCCTGCATTGCTGCGAAAGGTGGATATACACTGTACTAGTGCCGACATTGTGCATGCTCTGTTGCCTGTGTCTATGTGCCTGTGGTTCTGTCAGTGTGATCATGTGATGTATCTGACCCCAGGAATGTGTCAATAAAGTTTCCCCTTCCTGGGACAATGAATTCACGGTGTTCTTATTTCAATTTCCAGGAGTGTATATATATATAGTGTCACTTAGGTCGCGCGCTAACTGATGAAGTAAACCGCCACAAAGAGCAGGTCAGAACGCTTAAGGCAATGAACTTCAGCCAGCGCAAGACAATAGCAGAAAATTGCAAGGCAACTACAATCCGTCACGTCAGTAAAAGAAGTCAACACTTGAAAATCTTCACTGCAAATTTCCTGTCATGTAAAGAAGAACATTGATGGACTAATGCTTATGAAAACAATTGTTCCACATCCGTCAAAGAACTCCAAGAAACATCATGTACCAGACGTCTGCAAGAACAGTTCTTTAGTACGCGTCAGTATAGAGTGGTTGGGGACAAACTCTAATGGAGAAAATTTCGGTTACCTACACACATCGTTTACGAAGAGCTGCCCTCCTCCATCCGAAAACAGGACTCTAATTGGTTAACCAAGTTATGCATACAGAAAAGGAATGTCAAAGATTAACTGCCATTTAGAGCGTCAACAGGATATAAAGTAACGGACTAGTAAATACAGGGTGACACAGAAAAACGGGAACATTTCCACAATCCAATAAAACTAGAAGTGATGAAGGAAAGAAATTGCATTCATAGTAACTGAAACCTTACAACTTTGCCATTTACGAAACATTGATAACATTTATCATTTTTTTAAATTAAGTCCTGTACGAATACATTCGTGAAAATCTGCTGTTGGGATTCCGCATTGGCCGCTGCAACATATCAGCTGGAATACTGTGAATTGCATCCCGATCTCACTGTTTTAACTCATCCAGGATTCTTGGTCGAGTCGTGTAGACTTTGCTCTTGAGGTAGCCCCACAAGAAAAAAATCACAAACGGTTAAATCTGGCGATCTAGGGGGCCAGGAAATGTCACCGCATCATGAGATCACACGGTTGCCAAACAATTCACGCACATATGCCATTGATTGCCGCGCAGTGTGTGATGTCGCTCCATTCTGTTGAAACCAGGCTTCTTGAACGTTTGGAAAGTTGTTCAATGTAGGTGTAACGAAAGTTCGTAACATCTCCACGTAACGATCGGCATTGACAGTAATTGTGTTTCCCTGTTCATTTGCGAAAAAATACGGTCCGTTAATCCCATATGATGAAACACTACACCATATTGTCACTTTACTAGCATGTAAAGGGCGCTCATATAACGTAATTAGTATTTGTGTTTGCCCAGTAACGGTAGTTCTGTTTATTCACATAACCTGTAAGATGAAAATGTGCCTCACCTGACATCCACAACTTGTTTAGAAATTCATCGCCATTGTTTATTTTTGTTACCATTTGTTGACAGAATCCCAATCGTAACCGGTAATCGATGTCGTTCAATTGTTGCATCATCTGTAGTTTGAACGGATGAAATATTAAATCAAGATGAAGAATTCTGCAAACTCTCTCCCGGGACATTCCAACCAGTGCTACTTGCTTACGAATTGAACGCCGTGGGATCCGTAAGACAGACTCGCGTACAACATCAATGTTCGCTGGAGAACGCACACTTCTTGGTCGTCCTGTTGGTTTCTTCTTGAGGGCAGATCCAGTCTCTTAAAAGTTATTAACCCAACATTTTATCGCGTGTTTCGACGGAACGGCTTCATGACGTCCTAAAAAAACACCGTCGAAACTCCCTGCGCGCCGCTACCAAACTATCGTTTTTGTAAAACATTTTTATGGCTAACGCTCGCTGTTGTCCGTTCCACTGATCCACGATTACTGTAATGGCGGACTGTTTACTCGTTAACTGTAACGATCTCGTAGTGCTACCAACTGCCTATGGCTGCCTCTACTCATTTCAAACACTCCCGTTATGCTGTCTCACCCTGTACAATACCACCACAGAAATAAAATAAATCTGTCTCAAGTAGAAAAAAAATAATAATTCACGGACTCTGCAGTAAGTCATAAAAAAGACAACAAAGCACTACAGTACAAAACTAATTCAGGCAAGTGTCCAGGAATAGCGACTGCATTCGGCGTACTGCTCGCATACCCAAGTCAAATGTAAAAGACAAAACTATGACATACAGAGTTTGGTTTCAGCTCTTCTCCGAAAGAAACAAACATGAAACGCAAACAACCAAGACAGAATTAATGGAAAGTAGTTTGTAATTGCAAAAATGGTTAGAATGGCTCTGAGCACTATGGGACTTAATATCTGAGGTCATCAGTTCCCTAGAACTTAGAAATGCTTAAACCTAACTAACCTAAGGGCATCACAAACATCCATGCCTTAGGCATGGTCGCGCGGCTCCAGACTGAAGCGCGTAGAACTGCTCGTCCACAACGGCCGGCTGTGATTGCAGTGTTCCTCTTCCAACAGCATACGTACTACGTTTGACTGGACTGCACATCATCTGTAACAACTAGCGATTCGGAGAAGAAGGGGAAAAACAAAAGATCGCAAGGCACAGTAGCACCTAAGATCACCTACATCACATAGTGCAGGTAGTAAATCGTGCCTTGGTTTCTATTGCGGTTAATGGTTCAAAATTGCCAAAAAATCAAGTAAGATTCTGCCTTTCTCTAACTTGTTTCAGGTTGGACCTCCGATGCCGCTGAGGTCAAGGAGAGGCGGGCGGTCTTTAAGCCACTTTTTTTGAAGATAGGGGAAGGAATTGCAGTTAGGGCAGTAGGTCTGATAGTCATCAAAATATCCCACCATTTAATCTGATTATCTTTTAGGTATCGTTCTATTTGACTAACGTCACTTCATTATTCAAACACTCTATTTATATGTAACGAACTGTCAGACAAAGCAGTACAGCAAGAGCTTGACGTTCTGTGAAAGGACGTAACCGCCACAACCTATCGATATGGCGACAGGATTTTACAAGCTTACAAGATGGACCCTGCTGGCGCTGGCCGTCTCCTCGTCCTGTGACGTGTGACGCTCCACCCGAGCGCAGCCAGCTCACAGTCAGATGCGTATCACACGCAGCGCGGGAGGCCGCTCTAAATACAGCGACACGTGGACTGGAGAGCGTAAATATACGACTGGACCTGCGAGACACGTGGCTGTTATTCACCTGTGGCGACAGAAAGCGCCGTCTCTCGGATCATCAAAACCTGTTTCTACTCGCCGCCTTACTCACGCTATACACCCGCTTACCAACACGACGGGAATGTACTCCAGTTTTCTCTCACGTCACTTTCTCTGCGCTATCTCCCCATCTTCTCCAAATGAGATGACGCGACTTCCGTCCCCTTTTTTAAATAGATCTACATCGGTTTATCAGCTTACAGGAAGTTACAGTCAAAACACATTCCATAATAATGAACTATATTACTTATTTTCTCAGAAATCTTGTAACTGAGTTTTTTGGAGGGAAGGAAGCAAAATGGACTTCGGAGAACTGCCGACATCGCATCATTAAAGGAAACTAGGGGACCATCTCAATGGCACCCGAAAGAAGGGGTTATTAGATATTAGGTTCTAACGCTACGTCAACGTCGACGTCATTAGGGATGGAGCAGAAGCGAGTGTGGGACGAAGATGAGGAGTGTGTTCGATCGTGTGCTTTTTGTGGAACCATCCCGACATCCAGCTTAATAAGTGTAAGGAAATTACGAAAAATCTAAACCTGGATGCTCAGATGCGTTAGCGTCTTAAGCACTTATCAGCCTTAATCGATGAATTTAACATATTTCGGTTCTTGGCATAGAATATGAAGTCGGCCTGTTGTAGAATTTTGAAACGTGTGTAATGCTCGAGTATTATGACACTTCTGAAGACCGAAAATCTGCTCTGTAGGGAGCAACACGGGTTCCAGAAACAACGATTATGTAAAACCCAGCTAGCTCTCTTAGTTCACGGGACACACAAAGCAGTAGATGCCGCTGCTCAGGTTCACGACGTATTCCTTGATTTCCGGTAGGCGTTCGATACAATTCCGCACTGCCGCCTAACGAACAAATCACGAGCGTTCTGAACATCAGACCAGCTGCGCGACTGGACTGATGAGTTTTTAGCAAACAGAACAGATCATTGTGTTCTCAAAGGAGAGAAATCTTCAGACGAAGTAACTTCGAGCGTACCCGAAGTTAGTGTTATTGGGCAATACTTTTCTCAATACACTTAAATGAACAAGTGTACAACGTCAAAAGTTCCATTGGGCTTTTCGCGGATGCTGCTGCTGTATACAGAGAAGTCGCGACGGCAGAAAACAGTAGCGATATTCAGGAAAACCTGCAGAGGATCGGCGCATGGCGCAGGGATTGACAGTTAACCCTCAACATAAACAGACCCTCAACATAAACAAACTGCTCTAACATATTATGCGTAAACAGGCAGAAAGGTGCATTATTGTGTGATTACTAGATTGCAGAATCATCACTGGGCGTAGTCAGATCTACAAAACACCTAGGAGCATGCGCACGTATCGACTTAAAATACAACTACCACATAAAGTGAATCGCAGATAAGGCAATTATCAAACTGAGTTTCATTGGAAATATTCTCAGTAAATGTAGTCCACCTACAAAGGAGGTAGCTAGCAAAACTCTCATTCGACCAATCCCTAAATATAGTCGTCATTCTGGGGTCCGTAACAGACAGGATAGAGAAAATAGTGGTGTACCAAATAAGAGCAGCGCGTTTCGTCACAGGTTCATTTAATAAGAGCGAAAGCGTCACCGAGATGCTCTGACAACTCCAACGGCAGAAGCTGCACGAGAGGCGTTCTGCATCACGGTGTGGTCTACTGTTGAATTACGTTGCTGCTACAAGAGTCAACCAATATATTACTTCTTTCTATGTATATCTCGCGAAAATACCACGAAGATAAAATTAGAGAGCTTCGAGAAGGCTCACCGTGCAGTGGTCTTTCCGCTAACCACACTCGAATCGAACAGAAAAAAGGAAAAATTACAATGGTGAACAAGTGGTTTGAGGAGTACAGATGTACACGATATTACAGATTTTTTTCCCATGGCTGTATTTACCAGCTTTTAATTTAAAATTTGGATAGTTGATCTATCTGTGAACCCCATTTCAGTTAATACTTTTTACAGAACTACCAACGCATATTTCTGACACACTGTTAGAATAGCTAGGCGCAGAGATAAAGCAATGTCTAAACCAGATTTTACTCTCCCCTTAAGAGAATCTGTCTTTCTGGTTCCTGATTTGATACCATGTTCCACGTGGCACGTCACACGTTCATTCTCTACAAAGCAAGACATTTATTATTGTTTGTGAAATAAGTAACGCTGGTGACTCCATAAGGCCCTTCGTTCCCGAAAGCACTGTTATCAAGCAAATACAGTTTTCTTGACGGTGAGGTTACTATGTTTCTTATTCCGCCACTGAATTGCATTCCGTGTCAACAGTATGAATGCAAACTGATTTATCCCAGCCAACGAAACGTTCCTTACCCTTTCCTCTAGTGGCATTTCAGGATATTCATTCTGCAATACGAGAACAGTCTAAGTGCTCACTGTTACCAAAAGTCATTGAGTACCATTCAGCCTCATTTGCTGAAGCCTCATTAGTTTAACCATGGTGAATATAAAGTATGATTTGCAATAAATAACGGTTTAACGTTCAATAACGGTAGCTGTTGACACAAACCCACTATCAACACATATTTAACATTGTTTTTACACCCAGAGAGGTGGTGCAGTGGTTAGCGCACTGGACACGCATTCGGTAGGATAATGGTTTAAATTCCCGTCTAGCCACCCAGATTTAGGTTGAAATCCCTGTACTCGCAGGACAGAGGTTCTATTTGTGGAAAGGAGCCAAAATAAGTTGCTTTCAGTTAAACTCAACATATAACTGTTATTAGTTAAAACACACAATAACATGAGCAAGAATTAAAAACTCTCAAGGTTTTAACGAAAGAGCTCCTTTGATTTGATTTAAATCGGCTGAAAGCCACATACGAAAACCCAGGGGCCAAAGCCTAAGCATGGAATTGAGGTACAGGAGTTCTGGAAGTTTCATTTCTTTCAAAAAAATTTTTTTTACTTCAATAAAAATAGGCTGAAAGCCACACATTATGCAAGAACAGTGTTACGGCTTAAGGACAAAACAAAGATTTTCAATGTTAATTCTAAATAGACAAACTCGGCTGACGGCCACATATCGACCAAACAATTTAACGGCTTAAAGCCTGGGAAGAAGGGCTTTCAATTTAACAGGCTGAGGGCCTTACCTTAAAACATTTTATACAAACTCTGCTGAAGGCCTCATATTAAATAATAACAATGTTATGACTTAAGGCAAGACCAAGATTTAAAATTTTTAGTTTAAGAGAGTTAAAACTCAGCTGAAGGCCACATACTAAAGATACTAACGAATAACAATCTTATGACCTAAGGACAAGACAAAAATTTGGAAATTTTAATTTAAGAGAGATTAAGCCACACACCATGTCAAAACAATTTTACGGCTTAAGACCTAGGAAGAAGAGCTTTCAATCTGAAAAGGCTGAGGCCCTTAGCTGTTTCATGCAAACCTGGCTGAAGGCCTCCTACCCCCCCCCCCCCCCCCAAAAAAAAAAAATTCTGACTTACGGGCAAGAGCAAGATTTTGAATTTTCAGTTTATGAGAGTTTAGAACTTGTCTGAAGGTCACACATCATAGAGAAAACAATTTCATGCCTTAAGGCCTAAAGGGAAAAAAAGCTTACAATTTCAGTAACCTAAAACTCGGCTGAAGGCCACACAGAGTACTTAAAAGGAAATCACTATGTAAAACACAAGGAGCGGCGCTCAGAAGGTTCCAAGGGTCGGCCTGGCAAGTAACACTAACACATGTTTACGTCAGACAGGCAGCCAGACCGACAACCTCTTCATCGGAAGGCAACCCAACCGAAGGCCAGCCAACAAGCAAAATTAGTTCTGCTCCACCCGACGAGCAAAACGACAACAAGGTGTCAATAGCACAACGTTCTGGATACTGGTGCCCAATCCAGCGAAGTCAGAATAAACGCGCAGAACTACCAACACTCCTCAGCTGTCGAACTACACGCCGTGCTGGACAGCAACAACACGACGAGGAAAAAAAAAAAAAAACACCCTACGTCAACGCCCAGGGCAGGTAACCAGAACGTTAACGGCCACAAGGCAGAAGATACCACTGATGCACTTCATTAATGAAGGAGTGAAATAAATTAAGTTAAACCCCATCCAAGAAAACGGTTGCAATTCTACCCGACTTCAATACACACACATTGTTGCTCGCGGGACTCTCGCAGAAAGCAACAACCAGGATCAAACTAAGAGAAGTGATAGCAGTTGAGGCTTGATAGTAGGTTAAGTTAGCACTCAACTTTAAGAGTCCAAGATCGGTGCGCGACGAATTTCGTAACCCTCGCAAGAAGCGACTCAACTCCAACCGCGCGTGCACGCCGCCAGCGGCTCCGGCCCGACTCCGCGCGACGGGGACCACCTCGCTGCTCTGCGCCACCCGACCGACTGCCACCGGAAACGGTCAAAGGACCAAACAGACGCGACCGAACAACCAACCAACCAACGGTCGTTCCCGCTCCAGTCTCCTTCAGTCGGACAGTGCATGAGTGCCGCCAGCGGTCGGCAAGTACTGCCTGTCTGCACCTCACTGGTGCTCCGTCCCCGACTCTCCTTCGTCGCCGACCGCTGTTCCGTCCCCGACTGCACTGCTGGTCCGTCTCCAACTGACTTCCAGACACACGACGACCCGGAAATAATGTCGGTCGCTCCAGAGAAGGTACGACAGTGCACTTATCCATAAGCGCTGCTGCTGGCACTCACTGGCAAGTAAGGCAGAAGTTAGTGACGCCAGTAAATGGAATAAGAAAACGAGGCGGCAGTACCGTAAAACAAAATGACAAACAATAAATGGCATGAACACAAGCCACGCACGGCTCATAGGTTTTTCCGTGACTGCTCTACACAGCTCCAGAAAAATGTTTGGATGGGCTCTTTGACAGAGTACGACCGATCACATCGTTCATTAATACAGGCTTGTATTCCGTCTCTAATGATCTTGTGATTTCACACAAATGTTATTTTTTCCTTTCATAGTTTTAACGGAGGTTAACGATGTGGCTAGTAACGAGAGAATCCGCATCCGTTCACTTTTTGTTTTGAGTCATCAGTCTTCTGACTTGTTTGATGCGGCCCGCCACGAGCTTTTCTCCTGCGCAAAGCTCTTCATCTAACAAGGTTAAATCGCGGCACTGCCGAGTTACTATGCCCCGAAATGGTTCGGTCGACTGTCGTTGACCAAGAATCTGAACTCACACAACCGAATAAAGAAACATTTGTTAAACGCCCCATCAACAGCATCAGAAAAAGGAAAGGGGCGGGAGTAGAGTTATTGCGTTCGTGTAAAAGGCTAATCAGCAGACAATAATTTAAGTATTGGTTTAAAATGTGGAGGTCTGCGGAAAGCTGTGGAATCCCCGTCTGCAGCTGATACCCCTTCGCACATTTCACATGAAGGCCAAAGAACACCAAAGTACAACACTTTGCTGATTCGAACACTACAGTGGTTCACTGAGCACAGTCGTACTGAGGGTTATATGCCTTTACCGTCCTGTGAATAGGACGGTCTTTTATGGGAGACATAAAACTTTACAGTGGAATTCGAACCATATTTCTGCGCAGCGCGAAGAACAGATTGGTTTGTTGTGTGAAATATCGTCGCAGGCGAACAAAGATTCGAAACATTGAAAGTATGCCACACCAGGATTGAAACAAGTGAAGATGCTGCAGTTAGATGGCATTCCCTTCCGAAATCATGGCAAAGGACTGGAAAAAAAATCGTCAAATTCGAGCGTCATCTGGTTTGCACTGATACACAGATCGACGTGCAACCTGAAAGACGTATTCGTCGACCGGTGGATGTGGTCGAGCGGTTCTAGGCGCTTCAGTCCGGAACCACGCCGTTACTATGGTTGCAGTTTCGAATCCTGCCTCGGCCATGGATGTGTGTGATGTCCTTAGGTTAGTTACGTGTAAGTAGTTCGAAGTCTAGGGGACTAATGTAGCCATTGTCTCGCTCCCCCTTTCTTTCTTTCTTTCTTTCTTTCTCTCTCTCTCTCTCTCTCTCTTTCTTCCAGACGGTAGGAGTGCAAGGCTATGCGAGTAGCCCACTGGATTGAATGCAATACTATCTGATTAAGAAGGTCGGTAGTCCAACGGGAGCGCCGATTTATCAATCCAAATATCTCCTGTTCGATCCCCTGCCAGTCCTCGGATTTTTTTGTCACTTCTAATATCTTTCACCGCCGGCAGTGTGCTTACATGAAAAATGTATTGCGCCGTGGTTCAGACTCCACGTTAAACAACCCTTCTTTTAACGGGCAGTGTAGTGGACTCAGTTCATAGCAAGACAACGCCACATCACCTCCAAAACCACCACGCTTAGTGGAGCACTATGGTGTTCAACAGAATCACTGCTTTGATGACAGCTCTTTTTCGAGTAATCTAGCAAGCGTATCACGTGCACATGTTAGCTTTACACAACATCCTTCTACCCGTCATCATTGTGTTTGCGTGGACGAAAAATGCGACGTAATTTTCCAAACACCAACAGGGAGCATCTGCGTGTTTTCTTCTGTACAGAGCGAGTAACACGTAAATTATTACGAACAGCTTGTGTTCTCTGCGATGTTGATTTTACCTTACACTTTATGTTGGTAATGATGAAACTTTTCACATTTGCACTTAGTATTCAATAGAATATTTAACTGACTAAATAGATGCAAGTGAAAAAACTGGAAGTTGCTCAGCAATGTGCGGTAGTTTCTGATTAATATAGCGTACGTCCGCTATACATATTGCAATTATGCAATTTATCCAGCTCATCAGTTTACACCTTAAATTGTAATGCAAAGTAAGGCATTTATTTGCTCTATTTGCACACATACTGGCGGAACTGCCAAGTGAAGAATTTAGTGGCGACACAGTATTACGGAAAACTGCGTGCAGTAACATGAAAATAGATGTTAGTCGTTCCTTACTGGTACAGGTATTTTATTCCATACCGCACTTTCCGATTGACATTTCTTTCACAAATTAAATCTTTTTAGTGCAAGAAAAAGTATCAGAGTGTAGAATAATAACCGCTACAAATCACAGTAGAAGTGATTTTATTAAATGCACGACCGGTTTCGGGTTTGTGCCCAGATGGTTTACATTCAGTTACATATTTTAGTGCTCAGTGTTGGAGATCAATGAGTAAAAAGCAAAATATGTGATTATGACTTAATAGATCCAACTGAAACAATGTGAATAGCGTATGTATCGTTGAACAATTCCAGTTGTTTCAGGTCGAAATCGGTCGTGCATTAAATAAAACCACGTTCTATTCTGACTTGTAGCGATTATTATTCTACGCCCCATAAAGAAACATTCACAGAGTTGACTGCATCCGTTAAGGATAAAATTCACTACCAGAATATTGCACCGAGTAAGATTTAAATACCACGCCAACGAGGAGTTTTCCGGCTAGCTGGCCTCTTACGGCGGCCAATTTGGCGTAATTGAACGCCAGGCGGCGGTTTCCCTCTCGCGAACTCTTCCTCGATTATCCCCGGTAGCTGCCCACTTTCCTCTCATTACTTACAGCCGCGCCGACGTCTCTTCCTGGCTAATTAATTACTCCCTACCGGAGATTTCGCTTCTGCGGAGTCATTTCGTTCATATTCGACCTATTATGCAAGATCAAGCTAGTGGTGAGTTCGCAAAAAAGATACCATTCCCCTCCAACACATAAAATCACAAGTATTCTTATTAACGGTATGTGCCATTTCATACGACGACTATGTCGATTGTTATTCTTAATCCGAAGCTGGTACGATGTCTGCGATACAAACAAACTGGCTGTGGCTGTTTCTGTCGTAGTTAGTTGCACTACGCGTTCAGCGTATCATAGTCAAGCTTCTTGAAGCATTGTAATGTATGTGGTAGAGCAGAGTGTTGACAATGTAAAATAGTGAACGGCGTTCGAAATTCTGAGAAAAAGAGGAGTGAGCTATTGGGAAACACTAGTAATATATAGCATGTACAGGAAACACGAACGAGTCTGGAAGACCAAGGACAAAGTGCTCGGATTAAAAAGGGTGTAATGCAGGGATGCAACGTTTCACCCCTACTGTTCAATCTGTACATCGAAGAAGCAATAACGGAAATAAAAGAAAAGTTGAGAGTGGATTTAAAATTCAAGGTGATAGGATATCAATGATACGATTCGCTGATGACATTACTATCCTGAGTGAAAGTGAAGAAGAATTACATGATCTGCTGAATGGTTTGAACAATCTAATGAGTACAGAATATGGATTGAGAGAAAACACACGAAAGTAATGAGAAGTAGCCGAAATGACAATAGCGAGAAACTTAAGACCAGGTCTGATGGTCACGAAGTAGATGAAGTTGAGGCATTCTGCTACCTAGGCAGCAAAATAACCAATGACAGACAGTGCAAGGAGGACATCAAAAGCAGACTAGCACTGGCACAAGGGGCATTCCTGGCCAAGAGAAGTCTGCTAGTATCAAACACTGGCTTTAATTTGAGGAAGAAATTTCTGAGAATGTATGTTTGGAGCACAGCATTTTATGATAGTGGAACATGTACTGTGTGAAAATCTGAACAGAAAGAAAATCGAAGCATTTGAGATGTGGTGCTACAAATAAATGTTGAAAATAAAGTGGACTGATAAGGTAAGGACTGAGGAGGTTCTCCGCAGAATCGGCGAGGAAATAAATGTACGTGAAACACTGACAAGGAGAAGGGAGAAAATGATAGGACGTCTGATAACTTCATCGGCACTGCAAGGAGCTGTAGGGGCTAAAAACTGTAGAGGAAGACAAATGCATCTAGCAAACAATCGAGGACATAGATTGCAAGTGCTACTACTCTCCCCTCCCCCCATGAACCATGGACCTTGCCGTTGGTGGGGAGGCTTGCGTGCCTCAGCGATACAGATAGCCGTACCGTAGGTGCAACCACAACGGAGGGGTATCTGTTGAGAGGCCAGACAAACGTGTGGTTCCTGAAGAGGGGCAGCAGCCTTTTCAGTAGTTGCAAGGGCAACAGTCTGGATGATTGACTGATCTGGCCTTGTAACAATAACCAAAACGGCCTTGCTGTACTGGTACTGCGAACGGCTGAAAGCAAGGGGAAACTACAGCCGTAATTTTTCCCGAGGACATGCAGCTTTACTGTATGATTACATGATGATGGCGTCCTCTTGGGTAAAATATTCCGGAGGTAAAATAGTCCCCCATTCGGATCTCCGGGCGGGGACTACTCAAGAGGATGTCGTTATCAGGAGAAAGAAAACTGGCGTTCTACGGATCGGAGCGTGGAATGTCAGATCCCTTAATCGGGCAGGTAGGTTAGAAAATTTAAAAAGGGAAATGGATAAGTTGAAGTTAGATATAGTGGGAATTAGTGAAGTTCGGTGGCAGGAGGAACAAGACTTCTGGTCAGGTGACTACAGGGTTATAAACACAAAATCAAATAGGGGTAATGCAGGAGTAGGTTTAATAATGAATAGGAAAATAGGAATGCGGGTAAGCTACTAAAAACAGCATAGTGAACGCATTATTGTGGCCTGATAGATACGAAGCCCACACCTACTACAGTAGTACAAGTTTATATGCCAACTAGCTCTGCAGATGACGAAGAAATTGAAGAAATGTATGATGAAATAAAAGAAATTATTCAGATAGTGAAGGGAGACGAAAATTTAATAGTCATGGGTGACTGGAATTCGAGTGTAGGAAAAGGGAGTGAAGGAAACATAGTAGGTGAATATGGATTGGGGGACAGAAATGAAAGAGGAAGCCGCCTGGTCGAATTTTGCACAGAGCACAACATAATCATAACTAACACTTGGTTTAAGAATCATGAAAGAAGGTTGTATACATGGAAGAACCCTGGAGATACTAAAAGGTATCAGATAGATTATATAATCCTAAGACAGAGATTTAGGAACCAGGTTTTAAATTGTAAGACATTTCCAGGGGCAGATGTGGACTCTGACCACAATCTATTGGTTATGACCTGTAGATTAAAACTGAAGAAACTGCAAAAAGGTGGGAATTTAAGGAGATGGGACCTGGATAAACTAAAAGAACCAGAGGTTGTACAGAGATTCAGGGAGAGCATAAGGGAGAAATTGACAGGAATGGGGGAAATACATACAGTAGAAGAAGAATGGGTAGCTTTGAGGGATGAAGTAGTGAAGGCAGCAGAGGATCAAGTAGGTAAAAAGACGAGGGCTAGTAGAAATCCTTGGGTAACAGAAGAAATATTGAATTTAATTGATGAAAGGAGAAAATATAAAAATGCAGTAAGTGAAACAGGCAAAAAGGAATACAAACGTCTCAAAAATGAGATCGACAGGAAGTGCAAAATGGCTAAGCAGGGATGGCTAGAGGACAAATGTAAGGATGTAGAGGCCTATCTCACTAGGGGTAACATAGATACCGCCTACAGGAAAATTAAAGAGACCTTTGGAGATAAGAGAACGACTTGTATGAATATCAAGAGCTCAGATGGAAACCCAGTTCTAAGCAAAGAAGGGAAAGCAGAAAGGTGGAAGGAGTATATAGAGGGTCTATACAAGGGCGATGTACTTGAGGACAATATTATGGAAATGGAAGAGGATGTAGATGAAGATGAAGTGGGAGATATGATACTGCGTGAAGAGTTTGACAGAGCACTGAAAGACCTGAGTCGAAACAAGGCCCCCGGAGTAGACAATATTCCATTGGAACTACTGACGGCCGTGGGAGAGCCAGTCCTGACAAAACTCTACCATCTGGTGAGCAAGATGTATGAAACAGGCGAAATACCCTCAGACTTCAAGAAGAATATAATAATTCCAATCCCAAAGAAAGCAGGTGTTGACAGATGTGAAAATTACCGAACTATCAGCTTAATAAGTCACAGCTGCAAAATACTAACACGAATTCTTTACAGACGAATGGAAAAACTAGTAGAAGCCAACCTCGGGGAAGATCAGTTTGGATTCCGTAGAAACACTGGAACACGTGAGGCAATACTGACCTTACGACTTATCTTAGAAGAAAGATTAAGGAAAGGCAAACCTACGTTTCTAGCATTTGTACACTTAGAGAAAGCTTTTGACAATGTTGACTGGAATACTCTCTTTCAAATTCTAAAGGTGGCAGGGGTAAAATACAGGGAGCGAAAGGCTATTTACAATTTGTACAGAAACCAGATGGCAGTTATAAGAGTCGAGGGACATGAAAGGGAAGCAGTGGTTGTTCAATCTGTATATTGAGCAAGCAGTAAAGGAAACAAAAGAAAAATTCGGAGTAGGTATTAAAATTCATGGAGAAGAAATAAAAACTTTGAGGTTCGCCGATGACATTGTAATTCTGTCAGAGACAGCAAAGGACTTGGAAGAGCAGTTGAATGGAATGGACAGTGTCTTGAAAGGAGGATATAAGATGAACATCAACAAAAGCAAAACAAGGATAATGGAATGTAGTCGAATTAAGTCGGGTGATGCGGAGGGAATTAGATTAGGAAATGAGGCACTTAAAGTAGTAAAGGAGTTTTGCTATTTGGGCTGTAGGCTGACAGTGGCAAGGAAAGCGTTTCTGAAGGAGAGAAATTTGTTAACATCCAGTATTGATTTAAGTGTCAGGAAGTCATTTCTGAAAGTATTCGTATGGAGTGTAGCCATGTATGGAAGTGAAACATGGACGATAAATAGTTTGGACAAGAAGAGAATAGAAGCTTTCGAAATGTGGTGCTACAGAAGAATGCTGAAGATTAGATGGGTAGATCACATAACTAATGAGGAAGTATTGAATAGGATTGGGGAGAAGAGAAGTTTGTGGCACAACTTGACCAGAAGAATGGATCGGTTGGTAGGACATGTTCTGAGGCATCCAGGGATCACCAATTTAGTATTGGAGGGCAGCGTGGAGGGTAAAAATCGTAGAGGGAGACCAAGACATGAATACACTAAGCAGATTCAGAAGGATGTAGGTTGCAGTAGGTACTGGGAGATGAAAACGCTTGCACAGGATAGAGTAGCATGGAGAGCTGCATCAAACCAGTCTCAGTACTGAAGACCACAACAACAACAACAACAACAACTACTCTGAGACGAAAAGATTAGCACAGGAGAGGAATTAGTGGCGGGCCGCATCAAATAGGTCAGAAGACCGATAAAAAGAAAATAAAAAAGTGGCATATCCTACTGTTTGAAACGCTAGTAGGAATAAAGCCTAAACGGATTTTATAAGTAACTTGACGGGTGCTTAGACACTTTTATTTGCTACTACCCCTGTGGGCAATGAACGACCTGATTTGTTGGCTAACTCGTTCTTATCAGAGCGGTCGCCACCCCTTTAAAGCCCTTACATCTAACACAGACTTAATTCTCAAGCCCTTTATAGTATCATACAAGATGCCGAATAATATAAAAGTATTCGGCAAGTTCAGTAAAATTAATGGGGCTGACGAAACCGTAGTGTTATATTTTAAACCAAATAAATGTTTTGTTCACACATGCGTGAATGGTGGCCTAAATAACGGCGAACTTAAATCACAATAAAAAAAATAAATAAGCAGTAATTAAGACATGTACTGCGTAACAGAGCGTCGAATACAGATAAACACGTGCTACCAAGGATTATTTAACAGCACAGTAATTCATGAAAATCGAAAATAAACATACGAAAATGGGAAGTGCTGTTTCCCACTACCAATCGCGATGTACACTCCTGGAAATTGAAATAAGAACACCGTGAATTCATTGTCCCAGGAAGGGGAAACTTTATTGACACATTCCTGGGGTCAGATACATCACATGATCACACTGACAGAACCACAGGCACATAGACACAGGCAACAGAGCATGCACAATGTCGGCACTAGTACAGTGTATATTCACCTTTCGCAGCAATGCAGGCTGCTATTCTCCCATGGAGACGATCGTAGAGATGCTGGATGTAGTCCTGTGGAACGGCTTGCCATGCCATTTCCACCTGGCGCCTCAGTTGGACCAGCGTTCGTGCTGGACGTGCAGACCGCGTGAGACGACGCTTCATCCAGTCCCAAACATGCTCAATGGGGGACAGATCCGGAGATCTTGCTGGCCAGGGTAGTTGACTTACACCTTCTAGAGCACGTTGGGTGGCACGGGATACATGCGGACGTGCATTGTCCTGTTGGAACAGCAAGTTCCCTTGCCGGTCTAGGAATGGTAGAACGATGGGTTCGATGACGGTTTGGATGTACCGTGCACTATTCAGTGTCCCCTCGACGATCACCAGTGGTGTACGGCCAGTGTAGGAGATCGCTCCCCACACCATGATGCCGGGTGTTGGCCCTGTGTGCCTCGGTCGTATGCAGTCCTGATTGTGGCGCTCACCTGCACGGCGCCAAACACGCATACGACCATCATTGGCACCAAGGCAGAAGCGACTCTCATCGCTGAAGACGACACGTCTCCATTCGTCCCTCCATTCACGCCTGTCGCGACACCACTGGAGGCGGGCTGCACGATGTTGGGGCGTGAGCGGAAGACGGCCTAACGGTGTGCGGGACCGTAGCCCAGCTTCATGGAGACGGTTGCGAATGGTCCTCGCCGATACCCCAGGAGCAACAGTGTCCCTAATTTGCTGGGAAGTGGCGGTGCGGTCCCCTACGGCACTGCGTAGGATCCTACGGTCTTGGCGTGCATCCGTGCGTCGCTGCGGTCCGGTCCCAGGTCGACGGGCACGTGCACCTTCCGCCGACCACTGGCGACAACATCGATGTACTGTGGAGACCTCACGCCCCACGTGTTGAGCAATTCGGCGGTACGTCCACCCGGCCTCCCGCATGCCCACTATACGCCCTCGCTCAAAGTCCGTCAACTGCACATACGGTTCACGTCCACGCTGTCGCGGCATGCTACCAGTGTCAAAGACTGCGATGGAGCTCCGTATGCCACGGCAAACTGGCTGACACTGACGGCGGCGGTGCACAAATGCTGCGCAGCTAGCGCCATTCGACGGCCAACACCGTGGTTCCTGGTGTGTCCGCTGTGCCGTGCGTGTGATCATTGCTTGTACAGCCCTCTCGCAGTGTCCGGAGCAAGTATGGTGGGTCTGACACACCGGTGTCAATGTGTTCTTTTTTCCATTTCCAGGAGTGTATATAAAATTCATTATCCTGAATAACCGCTGCGAAAAACATGCTACAAGTCTATTACACACGAATGAAGTATCACCTGCAGTAAACAATTACAGTTCACAGTTGTCTCAAATTACGTAAATAAAATTTGAAAATCGCACAGTCGCACAAAATCAATCACCAAAAACACCATCAAGTAGTCTAAGTCCAGCGATAGGTTAAAGTATTTAATTTAACTTGCGCTCATACAATTGTTCCAAGAACAACGAAAGTTTGAAGAACTGACTGTGAAGGGAACTGTCCAATTCGATAGGTCGAAACCTGCCCTGAATATTTTTATACAGTAAGAATTCACTGAAAGAAACACAATGTCAAAATTTGTGCTGCTAAGATACACTGCAAGTATTTACTTTAAAAAATGTTGAACTTTGCCAAATACCGTTAACTCACCAGGCGGCTGGAAAGCTGTAGCAGACAGGGCATGCGCAACACGGTGGGTCCATATCCTTGGTTGACGGCACATTGGTGAACAGGTAACACGGCACAACGCGATCGTAATTTGTAAAGCGAATTTCAGTTTCCGTTGATAATTTTTCTGACACAGTTGTTCGCAGTTACTATTAACTGGAATTTTTAAATCATTTAATATCCATATCAATTAGCAGTTGCCTTTACAATATCGGTAAGTGTTAACAGTGAAGATGAAACTGAATTTTCTCTGAAATTTCTTCATATATGCTTGCTATTAGCATCTGCCTTTGGGCAGGTTCCAGAGACTCGCAGTAATGTGGAATCAAATTAATGTTTTCAATCTCGCAAAGAGAAAATATGAAGATCGTGGTATGCACTCGAAATTACCTATTTCTCATGAAGACCTCTGTGTTATTTAATAGTTAATTTCCTGGAATGCTGTCGATAGTTCGTTAGAAATTGTGGAAACTTTATAGGAAACAGGAAATAACTCGGATGATTCCTTGAATTGTGGTTCGAACGATGATGATTGTGCTAATTAAAAAAAAAAAAAAATGGTTCAAATGGCTCTGAACAATATGGGACTTAACATCTGAGGTCATCAGTCCCCTAGAACTTAGAACTACTTAAACCCAACTAACCTAAGGACATCACACACATCCATGCCCGAGGCAGGATTCGTACCTGCGACCGTAGCTGCTAATTGAAGTCCAGAACAAAAACAGAGTACCTTAAGAGCCCAAAGAAAATTTTTGCAGTAATAGCTTCCAATAGAAAGTAATGGCTGCAAATTTTTTTGTTAAACGAAGGAGGGAGAAAACGCTTATACGTAAGCAGACTGCAAAGCCGGTATCGTTTCATAAAATCTGAACATGAATTGTGTAAATGGAAGAAATATTTACATGAAGTACGAAATACAGGGTGTTTCAAAAATGACCGGTATATTTGAAACGGCAATAAAAACTAAACGAGCAGCGATAGAAATACACCGTTTGTTGCAATATGCTTGGGACAACAGTACATTTTCAGGCAGACAAACTTTCGAAATTACAGTAGTTGCAATTTTTAACAACAGATGGCGCTGCAAGTGATGTGAAAGATATAGAAGACAACGCAATCTGTGGGTGCGCCATTCTGTACGTCTTCTTTCTGCTGTAAGCGTGTGCTGTTCACAATGTGGAAGTGTGCTGTAGACAACATGGTTTATTCCTTAGAACAGAGGATTTTTCTGGTGTTGGAATTCCACCGCCTAGAACACAGTGTTGTTGCAACAAGACGAAGTTCTCAACGGAGGTTTAATGTAACCAAAGGACCGAAAAGCTATACAATAAAGGGTCTGTTTGAAAAATTTCAACGGACTGGGAACGTGACGGATGAACGTGCTGGAAAGGTAGGGCGACCGCGTACGGCAACCACAGAGGGCAACGTGCAGCTAGTGCAGCAGGTGATCCAACAGCGGCCTCGGGTTTCCGTTCGCCGTGTTGCAGCTGCGGTCCAAATGACGCCAACGTCCACGTATCGTCTCATGCGCCAGAGTTTACACCTCTATCCATACAAAATTCAAACGCGGCAACCCCCCAGCGCCGCTACCATTGCTGCACGAGAGACATTCGCTAACGATATAGTGCACAGGATTGATGACGGCGATATGCATGTGGGCAGCATTTGGTTTACTGACGACGCTTATTTTTACCTGGACGGCTTCGTCAATAAACAGAACTGGCGCATATGGGGAACCGAAAAGCCCCATGTTGCAGTCCCATCGTCCCTGCATCCTCAAAAAGTACTGGTCTGGGCCGCCATTTCTTCCAAAGGAATCATTGGCCCATTTTTCAGATCCGAAACGATTACTGCATCACGCTATCTGGACATTCTTCGTGAATTTGTGGCGGTACAAACTGCCTTAGACGACACTGCGAACACCTCGTGGTTTATGCAAGATGGTGCCCGGCCACATCGCACGGCCGACGTCTTTAATTTCCTGAATGAATATTTCGATGATCGTGTGATTGCTTTGGGCTATCCGAAACATACAGGAGGCGGCGTGGATTGGCCTCCCTATTCGCCAGACATGAACCCCTGTGACTTCTTTCTGTGGGGACACTTGAAAGACCAGGTGTACCGCCAGAATCCAGAAACAATTGAACAGCTGAAGCAATACATCTCATCTGCATGTGAAGCCATTCCGCCAGACACGTTGTCAAAGGTTTCGGGTAATTTCATTCAGAGACTACGCCATATTATTGCTACGCATGGTGGATATGTGGAAAATATCGTACTATAGAGTTTCCCAGACCGCAGCGCCATCTGTTGTTGAAAATTGTAACTACTGTAATTTCGAAAGTTTGTCTGTCTGAAAATGTACTGTTGTCCCAAGCATATTGCAACAAACGGTGTATTTCTATCGCTGCTCGTTTAGTTTTTATTGCCGTTTCAAATATACCGGTCATTTTTGAAACACCCTGTATATCCAAAATGAAACTCGCCGAAGTGTGGAACACCTAACACAAAATATTTAGGAGTACTCGTGGGAGTCAATGCACCATTACGACAGAAAGCTACGTGACTGGATCCTTTCTATTGCAAAACTATTGCAATCGACTTAGCAATATCTGGAAAAATGAGAGAGAATAATCTTGAACGGTACGTCAGAAACGTCTTATCATTTGCAGAAACTAATTCATTGATTTTGTTGGATTATTGGTCTGAACATAACGACACATCTGTCTTTAGGAGGATGACGAATAGACTTAATATAATTCCGATTCCAGTCGTATCTAATGGCGTGATTTATTCTGTCTATATAAAAAAATTTTCAGCAGCTTACAGCGTTTCACAGAGAACTGTCGAGCAACATAACTTCCGTTACTTCTTTGTCATTTGAGGTTTACCAACGGAACAGTATTGTTAAACGTAAATCACTTGTGCGTTGTCAGTTGCATCACCACATTTACTTATTTGATCAAGTATGCCTGGTATGAAGCCTAATATGCAGAACAATGGCCACGATTATTTCTTACTCCATTCCAGTTCTGTCTATATAAAACCAATAATTAGTATCAGGTATCTGAATGCATTAATTTTTCTTTTATCAGGTATGCCTGGTGAAAGGAAAATGTTTGTTTGATGAAGTAGTCCGTAACGTAACATAATATAAGGCCTTGATTTTATTTCCTCCATTAGCCACATAGGCAACAGTTTAACTATCGATATGAACTGCAAGTCATTAAAAAATAACGATTTTAAACGTTTTTGGTATGGTTACGTGCTTAAAATTCGCATGTGTGCACTTTGGAATTGCGCTACGTCCTCTTGTCGCGGCTACGTCTACATATTCGCCGATTCGGCGCCAGGTAGGAAGGTCTGTATACCTCTGTCATAAGCTGTTCTTCGTGGGGCAAAAATGAGTAACTTTAAGATTAAAAAAAAAAAAAAGTACTTGCTGTGCTCCTTAGTTCCTAAAATTTTGATACTGCATTTCTTTCGATGCATTCTTCCTGGGTGACAAATTTCAGAGTCTGTTTCGACGTGTCGGACTGAACAATTCCCTTGTGAGATGGTTGCCTGTGCAAACAGGCACTCGACAGAAGCACACTCACCAACGCCTTTAAATACTCCCTGTGACCTCACACATTAACAAATCTAGGTTACACAAATAATGACCAATACTGAGATTTACAGCTAGTTGTACATAATATTAGATATTTGGAAACAGAAAATTTACGATCTCTTATTAAAATAACGATAGATTATTACACAAGTTATTCAAAAAATGTTCAAATATGTGTGAAATCTTATAGCACTTAACTGCTAAGGTCATCAGTCTCTAAGCTTACACACTACTTAACCCAAATTATCCTAAGGACGAACACATACACCAATACACGAGGGAGGACTCGAACCTCCGCCGGGACCAGCCGCATAGTCCATGACTGCACCGCCATAGACCGCGCGGCTAATCCCGCGCGGCACACAAGTTATTAAAAATGTTCACGAAGCAGTCCAACATCTGATTACACACTTACGTCAAATTACAATAACATACAAAGTTGTAAACTGTGCCTACTCATCCTCTCGCAAAATTAGGTAACTCTTGCTGCCTTCATACTACGTGTAACTTTAATTCTTTATACACATGCATGATTTGAGACGTAGCTTGTTGTGGCGTATTATTGTTCGTATGTTAAAACAGGATTGATTTATATTTTCATACGATATCGGCTGCGCAGGAGCACAGGCAGAGAGCACGAGCAGTGTCGATCTACACTCACCAGGTTCAGGCGTCGGGTGGCTATCGTTCAGCTCGGATCACACCTGAAACACAAAAGAAATGTTGTCATCACAACACACACACACACACACACACACACACACACACACAGAGAGAGAGAGAGAGAGAGAGAGAGAGAGAGGTGGTAAAGCCGAAGACACGATTTGGGGAAAAACAGATAATGCGACTGCGACAGGAAGTATCTCGAAAATGTTTCTCGGTAGTACTGCAGATAACTGGCAGCCAACAAAAAATATGAAAACGCAGTGCATTACAGATAACGTTTACTGGAATAGCCCTCCTGCACTCGGTCTCTAGGTAGATAAGCAACTATGTAACGTTGAAGTTATCTTCTGAGAACAGGTTAATCACTCTACAAGAACTGCCATGAAATAAAATTTTTGTTTGATGTCGACCTGACATAGAAGTCACAGCAGCAAGACACTGTAAACTTATGCTGCATAACGACATGAAGACCGTGCGGATGCAGATCCTGTTGGAAAGATACTATTTTCCGAAACCTGAAACCGTTTCGACAGCTGTCGTTTGAGTTTTGAACCCCATGTTTGGTGATGGAGTTTTCTCTTCCTCTTTCTTACCACTTTCCATTTTACTTAGTCATCGACGACCAGCCTTACATATTTGTATCTAGGCCTCCGCTACGATTATTTCCTTTCACCTTTCTTTCAACTATAATAATCAGTAACCACCAATGTCGCAGTAAGCGCAAAACTGTTGAGACTTCGTCAAGCGCCAGCCTCATTCATGTACGTCTTATCACTAGTAGCTTCATGTGGGACGGGGATGTCTACAAACTGTTGTAAGACGTCGCCATGCGTAGTCCGCTTAGCCTTTTAGTGACCAGTTACTTCACGGTGCATTTCGAAAGACAGGCGTTGGAGTTGGTGCGTTACAAGTATGTCGACGACATCTTAGTTGTGTGGAACAGCTCGGTGATTCCCTAAGACACCTGAACAGTCTCCATGCCAATACAGAATTTACCATGGGGGGCAGGAAAGGACCAGTAGCGGTGGCAAGGGTTTGGGTCTGGCAGATTCTTGGAGAAAGTTACCTGCAATCACTGTGTAGTGCCAACAGTGAAGTGCAGAGGAGGTGCTGTTAAGACACAGGGTTGTTTTTCGTGGTTGGGGTGTACTCTCATTGTACTTAAGAAAACGCTAAATGTGGAAGGATATGAACACATTTTGTAACACTGTGTACTGCGTTGTTGACGAACAGTTCGTAGTCGATGACTGACTGTGTCAGCATGACAATGCACCCTTAGCATCTGAGTTCGTGGTTTGCAAACATTCCTGAAATGGACTGGCTGCCCAGAGTCACGACCTGAACACAATGGAACACCTTCGGGATAAATTATCACGTTGACTCCGCTTCAGGCCTAGCCGTCCATCACTATTCTCTCTTTTCGGCTCTGGAGAACGTATGGGCTGTCATTCCTCCACAGACACCTCACTGAAAGTGTCCGCAGTTGAGTTCAAGCAGTCATAAAGGCGACCTGTGAAAATTCCCCATCTGAATGTGCACTGACAGGTATCCCAATGGTTTTGACCAGATGGCGTGTACTCCTCGTCTCTCGGTACTGAAGCGTACAGTGACGTGGCTTGACGTCACTTGGCGTCAGCCAGCTGCGCGAGAAGCCCTGCATGTTTGTCGCGGCTGCCTCCCGCTGGGCTGGCCTGCATGGCTTCGGTGGCGCTCCAGTCAGGGGTAGGCAGCGCCCTCGTAATCATCACGGACGAGAGCGGCCAGTCGCCGTGAAATTCTACCTGGCGTCCGACGCTGAGTCTAGCGACGACCACTCCAGCACACGTCCAACTTCCAGGTCGCCGCGAGTCTCCTTCCCGCGCGACTGACAGTCATACCCATCGACTAGACGAGGATACAGGACGATAAAACCAATTTGATCCTAGAAGAACAGCGATGCCCTTTAGGGTTAACAGATGCGCAGTAAAAAAAGACATCTATGTTTCACTCTATTCTATTCTTTATCTGATCAGAAAAAAATGTCTGAGATGACACTGGTCCGAATTCCGTATTACTCTAGAACACAAGTAGCTTCACGTCTTTTCCTACGAAGAACAAAACGGTAGAGTGCTGCTCCCATCGCCTGGTCCACACCATCTTTGGTCGGGAAATGCTGCCGCTCTCTCAACCGAGAAGGAATCATCCACTAAATGAGGCACCCGCCATATATCCTAGTTCCGATTTATACAATCTTCTATATATATATATATATATATATATATATATATATATATATATATATATATATATATATAAAAAGAAGAATATACAAAGAGGAGTGTCAGTTTGTTTGTTTGAATTCATGAACATTTACAGTTTTCTTCCGATCTTGATGACATTTTGCACACTTTGCCTTCGAGAGACGAGGGAGATCACTGTCTACATTTCGTAATCTGATTTGAAACATATATGTATGTAATATACACTGAAGAGCCGAAGGAGCTGGTACTCCTGTCCAATATCGTGTAGGGCCCCCGAAAATACGCAGAAGAACCGCAACACGACGTGGCATGGACTTTGAAGTAGTGCTGGAGGGAACCGACACCACGAATCCTGCAGGGCTGTCCATAAATCCATAAGAGATCTCCTCTGAGCAGCACGTTGCAAGGTATCGCAGATATGCTCAATAATGTTCATGTCTGGGGCGTTTGGAGGCCAACGCAAGTGTTTAAACTCAGAAAGTGTTCCTGGAGCCACTCTGTAGCAATTCTGGACGTGTGGGATGTCGCATTGTCATGCTGGAATTGTCCAAGTTCCTCAGAATGCACGATGGACATGAATGGATGCAGGTGACCTGACAGCATGCTTACGTACGTGTGACCTGTCAGAGTAGTATCTAGACGTATCAGAGGTCCCATATCACTTCAACTGCACGCGCTCCAAACCATTACATAGCCTCCACCAGCTTGATAAGCCCCTTGCTGACATACAGGGCTCATAGATTCATGATGTTGTCTCCGTACACGTACACATCCGCTCAATACAATTTGAAATGAGACTCGTCCGACCAGGCAACGCGGATACGGAGCGATTTATCTGACATCCAAAAGGGCATAATCATTGGCTTTAGGGCGAATGATGGAAGCATTTCCGAAATGGTCAAGCCTGTGAATTCTTCTCGTTCCACCGTGGTTCCCAGCAGCAGGCGCCGTTCCATGCACCCATGCTGACTGCTGTTCATTGGCGAAAAAAGCTGGAATATGCATGCCAATATCGCAAGTGGAAGTGGAGGTCCACTTAGTGGCGACAGGCGGCCTTTTCAGACGATCACGTTTTATGCTCCACGCGCCGATGCACTCGCCCCGACTGATGTTGGCCGATGCGATGCAGCGCCATGTAAACATAGCCTCACTCCGGACGCCTTCAGTTTCACTGCAGACGACGGCTTGCCCATCCCTCACTCCTTATATAGTCTACCGCCTGCTTAGACACTAGACACGCTCAGTTCCGACGTCAGACATCTTGTTCCCGACACAGTGTGGTGCCGTACAAAGGCGAAAAAGAGATTGACAGTTATTAGGAATTAAAATAAAATATACCACGTTCACTGCGGCAGTTACTGCTTGATATGGGCGGTTAATTTGTGACGCTCAAATAACATTTTCTTCAAATCCGCTACGCTTACGATTACCACGACATAATCATTTGAGTTCTGTTAGTGACACAGGTAGAAGGCGATTCTTTGGATCCTGTAAAGGTGAAGGTATCTTCGCGGGATATAATTATAAAATGCACGCATTAACCACATTGATGGCAAAATTACAAACATTTGTACACAAATGCACACCATGTACTTACTACGAAACACACAGAGTAAAATACGTGCTGCTTTTAACCACAGTGAACCACACCCGCCTCACATTGTAATGCAGTACGATAATATTTAATAAGCCCTTAAAAATACATTGGGTACTGCGACTAAGACTCTAAAATACACAACAGTAACTTTAAGGTATTGCGAGGTATAAGTTTTTAAACATGTAATTCGTCGAAATTTGTGAATCAGTGACAATAATAAACCATAATCCAAATTAAGTTTGGAATTAATGCTATCAGCGTACAAAGAACACATTCACTAAAGACTTGACTCCTTGCTACTGTGTTAGTTGGCATAATAGTAGGGCAATGGACTGGCATTTCTGAAGACGGCAGATCAAATACAAGTTCCGTTATCCAGGTTATGGATTTCTGAAGGTTCCCCAAACCCTTTAACACGATTTCCGGAATGGCTGCTTTATAACGCGCGGACGATTTCCTTCCTCATCCCTCCCTGGTCGGAGCTTGTAGTTTGGCTCTAACGATCTCAGCGACGCCGGGAAGTTAAGCCATTCTTCTTTCCGTTGGCCTCTTGCTGTTTCAGGAAGACCAAATACAAAATCGGTTCTTGTACAGTAAGAACAGCCTTAATAACAACATTGCAGAGGTGAAATGCCCAGCAATTGGAATAGTAGCTCACAATGCATCTCTCCCCAGAAACGCTGACACGTTCCTATTACATCCTCTGAGAAACTCGGGACAGAAACTTCTGAAATATTTAACGAAACACTGAACTTGAACCAGAATGACATGTTACATTTTCCCTGGAAACTAGATTCGTTGTCGGTGATAAAGAAAAGCAATCTTCCCTTATTCTCGATAAATTTATTTCGGTAATGCACACATGACATTAATACTTTACATCTCTTGGCATCAGCGAATCCATTGGCAAAAATAATCCAGACTTATTTCTCTGGGCACCGATTGCAAGTAGAAGGGATTAGCAAATGCGATTAAGTTACTGCGATGATTATCATATAAATGTAAATAAACCAAGAGGCGATGAGCGAAATTTAGTGTTCACTGGAGTAGATGAGAAATTGATAACGCACGACTTGCAAATCTAAGCGAAAACATTCAGCTCGATTATACACTCATAGTGAGGTGAAGTTGTTCATCGAGTTTCAGACAAAAGCGTTCCAAACGGGCTGGTAATCGACAGACAAAGAGCAACTTTCATTCAGTGGCAGTATCGAGAAACTATTGTGAAAATCTTTGTTTCAAACTTCTTTTTTTAAAAAAACTAACATACAGATATGTTAACAGATTATGTATCTGTGGGTAGAAGGAGAGATTTAGGGACTTGCCGACGTCGAGATCATCAGACACGGAGCAGAAGCTGGAGGTGGGAAAGACTAGAGAAGTATTTTTATTAAATGTAATAAAATCCAGTTTCCTGCTATACTATACCAGTAATCTGGATATTACATAATGTCTGTAAGAGATACCTTCTAAGTGGCGATCGCATTGGAACGCGAATGATTTATATTTTGTTTGTGGGTACATATCTTCCCAACTCCTAGCAGCAGACCGCGCTGATTCCGATCTTTCAATACGCAATCGCGGCTCTTTTCAGCCAGTGCCCCAGTAGACAGGCAACTGAGAATATTTAGTTTGGGCGTCCGCCTAATAACCATAAGTAACAATCCAAAAATCTTGATTGCTGCAGGGTATCGGAACCATCAGCGGGGAATGAAGTCGAACGTGTCTTTCTTATGTGGCCAACCCAGAAATTGCCTGCGATTTAAGGAAACCACAAGGAAAACTGAAGTCCGTTTTGTTAGATGGGGATCTGAAACTGTTTTACCACCTCACTCCCTTTTTTACCTAAGGTTATGAATACCCGAAATGCTTGAAATTTCCCTTCGAATAGACTTACTAGAAATTTGGACATAAATAAAGTCGGTTAGCAGATCGAAACCTTTGCATCATACTGTTAGTTAATAAATGTGGCACGAATCGGATGGAAAATATGATATCTGGGTAGAAGCCCCAAAACGCATTTCTGCATGAATAACCAACAGTGATACCACTTTCTTTCCCTCTCCGATGCGGTATTTTGGAAATTTCTGGTAAGGTCTTATGGGACCAAACTGCTGAGGTCATCGGTCCCTAAGCGTACACACTACTTAATCTAACTTAAACAATGAACAACACACATACCCATGCCCGAGGGAGAACTCCGACAGGGGGAGCTGCACGGGCCGCCCTAGACCGTGCGGCTACCTGCGGTATTCAAAAGTAAACAGTGGAAGGGCTACCGGGTAAAAAAGTCAGAACAGTAACGTCAGTTACAGCTTACCGAGAAACCAAATATTTTACAGATAATATTCCGTCAGGCTACCAACGGTATCAAATAATGCCACTCTGCGAAATCTGAAACTTGAAGACAAAAAGGATGTGCAATCACAATAAAAACAGACACAAGTGCGTTCTAGTTTTTAACCTGAAATAGTAACGTTCTTAAGCTGTAGGGTATATTACAGAAATAAATCGAAACGCATAGAAGACGGCGCATATGTGACCTAACATTTATTATGGCTGTCTACAACTCAAGAGAATTCAACGGAAGAGAGTAATTCTTCTCTTCTGGCGGTCAAACAAACGTGATGAATTTTACGTAGACCGAGAGGCTAGTTACCTAGCGTGCAGTAATTCGGCTGCAAGCGCCGAGTAGAAAGCAGCGGCGCGGCCTTCCTCCATTCATTGGCGCCAGAGCCAGGGAGGGCCCATTCACTGGCGCCCCGGCGCTCCCCTTCCCCACTTCACTGCACCAGCATTCAAGGGTCCGGCGCCCCTCTCCCCGTGACTGCCTGTCGAAAGCTGCATTCTGTCACGGATGGAGCCGCGCTGCCTCATCCCGACGGAAAGTATGGTTCGTCTTGAGATGGACTGGGAAACGCCGCGTCACTGGCTAAAAGTTTCTCACGGCTTGAAAACCGGTGCCGAAATAGAACGCAAAGAAAAAACAATGAAAGTACCCTAGGTAAAAACAATGCCGATTCAGTCGGTGGCTGGTAATTCATGTTTCTTTTTTCGTCACGTAGCAAATTCCTACATTTAGGATCCAAACAATTTTATCCACGTGTTAGTTACTTTACGCATTTCAGGTGCCTTATCAAGCATATGCCTGCTAAACGTGCCTCTTGCGCTTCTTCCCGTCGAGCGCATTGCTGTTTATACAAACCTCGTAGTTCATTTTTTCTTATCCTCCATGCCAAATTAGTTTGACCGATTACTGGTCCAAAAACTTTTCTTAATATTTCTTTCTGTACATTGAAGCTTCACAAATGGTTCAAATGGCTCTGAGCACTATGGGACTTAACATCTGAGGTCATCAGTCCCCTAGAACTTAGAACTACTTAAACCTAACTAACCTAAGGACATCACACACATCCGTGCCACAGGCAGGATTCGAACCTGCGACCGCAGCGATCGCGCGGTTCCAGACTGAAGCGCCTAGAACCGCTCGGCCATATCGGCCGGCGAAGCTCCACATTTGTATCTACATCTACATCCATACTCCGCAAGCCACCTGACGGTGTGTGGCGGAGCTGATATTTCTGGTGAGATAGTTGACTAACAAAGGCGGTTGAAGTTCGTGGATGTTGAGTAACAATTTTCTTACAGTACTGATACCGCTGTCAAGTTTCTGTTCACTGATGTTATGACGACATCAATTTTCATATCCATTTCGTTGTCTTTATAGAAAAGACACACTCATAATGATCAAATTAACAAAAATGAAGTACACGGCTGTACATTAATAAGCAAAAAAGTCGTTCTCTCATTCATACCATGAAAGCTTTCATGACTGGATGTCTGAGCTGCTCGTGAGTCTTCTCGGTTGAGTGATCGTGGTCCATAAAACTTTTCCGTTCCTAATACACTATCCAGTTACATTAATGTGACCATATTTTGCAACGACAAACGCTGCGGAACGTGCAGGTACAGTGTAGATGAGTTCTGGAAGGTACCGACAAAGTTGTGGAGCGAAGCCGAATCCAGTGCAGTGGACATCTGCGCTATGTTTCTCGTTTGAGGATCCATGACACGAACAGTCCAATCGAAGTGGTCCCACAGATTCTCGACTGGATTTAAATCCAGAGGAGTACGGTGAAGTCGTCCCGGTGCTCTTCAAACTACACACGTAGACTGCGAGATGCGAGACTCGCTGCATTGTGCTGCTGATAGATGCAACCGCGCCGACGAAAAACAAGCGGCATTAGGGCGTTCACGTGGTCCTCAAGAACAGATGCATACTTTTGCTGATTCATTTTGCCTTCCAGAATGACAAGATCACCCAGGGAATGCCACCGAAACGTTCCCCTGACCATAGCGCTCCCACCTCTTCCCTGGACTCTTCCGACGATTGTTGTGGGGTGTTTGCTTTTGAGTCCGATGGAATATAAAACGTGGATCGTCCGAAAAGGCCACCTGTCGCCACTCATCGGAAGTCCAGTTGTGGTACTGGCACGCAAATTGGGGCCTTCGTCACATGTGAACAACAATCAGCGTGGATACATGAACCACGCGCATACTGCGGAGGCGTGTTTGCAGCAACGTTCGGTGAACGGTCGTTGGGCCGCGCGGGGTAGCCACGTGGTCTAGGGGCGTCTTACCACGGTTCGCGAGGCTCCCGTTGTCGGAGGTTCGAACCCTCCAGCGGGCATGTGTGTGTGTGTGTGTGTGTGTGTGTGTGTGTGTGTGTGTGTGTGTGTGTGTGTGTGTGTGTCTTTAGCGTAAGTTAGTTTAAGATGGATTAAGTAGCGTGTAAGCCTGGAGACCAATTACCTCAGCAGTTTGGTCCCATGGGAACTTATCACAAATTTCCAAATTTTTCCAAAACTATTGTTGAAGAGACACTATTGGTAGCCCCTTGGTTCATCGGGGCGCCCGTACACATCACCACAGCCGTCGCTGACCCCTGTCATCTATGGCTCGTGGTGCACCACAGTTGCCTCGGGGCCGGTTTTGTATAGCGCCATTTTGACCGCGGCAGCACGTGAACAATTTACAGACTTTGCCGTTTCGGAAGTGCCTCCACCCTTAGCTCGAAAGACAATGATCATGCCCTTTTGGATGTCAGGTAAATCGCTCTGTTTCCGCATTACAAAGACTGCACTGTTTTCCGCGTCTCCCTTACACGCTCTGTTTATCTTCCACTGCTAGTGCTGCATCTGCCGCTCAAAAAATGGTTCAAATGGCTGTGACCACTATGGGACTTAACATCTGAGGTCATCAGTCCCCTAGAACTTCGAACTACTTAAACTTAACTAGCCTAAGGACATCACACACATCCATACGCGAGGCAGGATTCGAACCTGCGGCCATAGCGGTCGCGCGGTTCCAGACTCTGGCACCTAGAACCGCTCGGCCACACTGTCCGGCGCACCTGCCTTCTGTGAGAGTTTATTGCATATATGTGACGAACACATTAATGTGACTGGTCCGTGCATTTCGTTGAGAGCTGCGTTGGATATCTTCACAGGTGTACCTGGTCCCGCTCAGTCCTATCGACTATCGGCCTTGACGGACTTCCTGCCTAGTGTAGAGTTGCTTTGCAACTTTTTAAGGCTTTTTCCCCACTATATGGGCGCTTTTTCCAATCGATATAACCTACGTGCACATTCTTGTTAACTTCTAGCATTCTTTGTACTGCCATCCTTAAATATCTAACAGCAACTCCCGTTTCTTTCCCTTTCCTGAAGCTAAACTGGTCCTCCCCCATGTTTTGCCACGTTTTTCTTTGTTAAGCTTTTGGGCAAAATGGCAGACACGGCATTTGTAACGCGGCATATGAAATTAATTGTCCTGTAATTCTCGCACGTTTGGTGTTGTATTTGTTAGGCAAAATAACGGGAACACTCTTTAACTAAATCTTTAGGCAACATGCTCGTGCCGTATATTCTACTTATGTGGTGTTGTAGTCTGGATATTGCTCCATTTCCACATTACCTCCTTTTTTCTGAGATCCTTCATGGCGTTTTCCACTTCACATTTCAATCGCTTTGGTCGACCATCCATTTCGTTACTTTCCGGTAATAATCTTTCGCAAACATAAAAGATCACATCGTAGGGACAAGAAGACGACCGATCGAATTCTCTCTGACTTTGGCCGTTACCAGAGAGAGCTGAGCCAGTGACTGGCGCATCAGGCCAAATTGCGCCGGTGGCGGTGTTCAAAACACAGGCGGGCCGCCCCGCGCCGGCAGTGAAAGCACCCGCCGACGCGCCGTGGGCGAACGAACGCCCGTTTCCTGGGCCGGCGCCGCCTTCCGGCCCGCCACGCGATGACTCGGCGCATCCTGTCTGCCGCAGAATGCACCCGCGCCTCGCCGTTTCCACCGTAGCCAATGGGCAGTCGCAAAACGAAGGGACTTTCCTCTCCCGTTTCTACAGTGAGACTTAACGGGTCTACCTATCCCAAACATTTAGGCGAGGTGGCGTCTAATAGAGGCAACTAAACAAGGCATGTAAATAAAGCTTCAGATAAGAAGTTTTTATTGCCTTGTGCAGGTATACTGGATTACTAGTTTCGACAGGGGTACGCTGCCATTTTCAGTTCTGTGAGGTTACCCAATGATGGAAAAAAGAGTAAAACATTAAAAAATATAGCTGCGTCTTCATGGTACCACAGCGTCATACAAGGTGTGACCTATGACAAGGCTGCTTAAATAAAATTCCGTAACAGCCATCGCTCTCAGCACTGGCGTACAGCGATGCTAATCAAGTCCCTCCGTCCCACTGGCCTCAATCAGCCTTCATTAGGCGAGTCCGGAATCGACCTACTATCGAGTTAATGTACAAGTTCATGCTCGTGTTTTTTCCGTCTTAAACACGGTCCGCTCCTAATGACACAGTACACTCTTTCTTAGTCAGTAAGTAACCGTAACAGGGGCATATTGTGGTTTGCCATGAAAGCTAGTTACGATTGCTATGGGTATATTCCGATTTAAGAGGAAAATTTGCGAACGATAACCGCAGATACTCTGGTCGCGCGTCGTAGTTTCTGCTTATTTTGCTCACTGTTCGCTCTCCTCATAACAAAAATGGCTCTGAGCACTATGGGACTTGACTTCTGACATCATCAGTCGCCTAGAACTTAGAACTACTTAAACCTACCTAACCTAAGAACATCACACACATCCATGCCCGAGGCAGGATTCGAACCTGCGACCGTAGCGGTCGCGTGGTTCCACAATGTAGCGCCTAGAACAGCTCAGCCACGCCGGCCGGCTCTGAATATCACTGAATATCTTAGAAGACATGTTACTGTTGCCGTGGTCGGCGAACTCATTTATTAGCCAACAGAGCCAAATATGAGCAGTACAACAATTTAAATTACTCTTGATACTCAAATTTTAAAAACTTGAAGAACTACATAGGTAGGATCATTCTTACAGGTATTAACTTAGGTACTCCTCGGCTGGCCTTTACTGAAGAGGTACGTTCTCTGCGATTGACACCTCCACCTCCCGTGTATATATCCAAACTGTATCAAAATATTTTTCTCAATACTCGATACTACATCTTCTTTCAATTCACAACACTCCGTAAACTATGATGTCGTCTTCAATAACTGTGTTATTTATAAAATTAAATTGTAAGGCATCGGTAAAATTAAATAAGTTACACTAACGTGAAGAACGGACTTGTATCTCCTTTGGAAGCTTGCCTAAGTCAAGTGTGTATGTCGTTGATTTTTAATTTTAAGCACGATTCCAGATTCTCATCAATAAGACGATTTCTCAAATTATTTTGGTTAAGGTGGAACTGCCAACCTCAGGAATGCTGATTTTAAATACAGTGCGCGGATACGCGCACGAAAATAATACACTGTAAGCACGACGCAAAGATACTGTATCATCAAAGGCGTTGATATTTTATCTTTCTAGAAATGTTTTCTCAATAAGGCGCTTCAGAGAACGCATCTAAAGATAAAGACACAAATACCAACGAAGGGTGTAAAAGTAGACATTAAGGAAACCAGTCACATATCAACAAGAATTTTTATTTGTTATTACACAAGCTCTTACTTCATTGTCACTATCGTTGTCTGCCGGCCGGTGTGGCCGAACGGTTCTACGCGCTTCAGTCTGGAACCGCGCGAACGCTCCGGTCGCAGGTTCGAATCCTGCCTCGGACATGGATGTGTGTGATGTCCTTAGGTTAGTTAGGTTTAGGTAGTTCTAAGTTCTGGAGGAATGATGACCTCAGAAGATAAGTCCCATAGTGCTCAGAGCCATGTTTGAACCATCGTCGTCTTCTCCACTTATTGCCGGTTCGCTTTCCAAATGACACTTTGTTAGTTCACTACTAACATGAATTATTCGACTCTTCTTCGACCATACTTCATGAGAAAAAGATTCATACTCTTCAACGGAATAGATATTCTTCCATTGCTTCGTACTGTATGAAATACAACTTATTTCTCACTATCCTGACTTCGAAGCATGAACATATCCCCCTCCCGCCCACTTTCGAAGCACAGAGATGCAGCGAGTGCACGTGGTCCGAGAGCAGAGAGAGAGAGAGAGAGAGAGAGAGAGAGAGAGAGAGAGAGAAGGAGGTTTAACTTACAGTCCCGTCTAACGGCACGTCATTAAAATAGGCTCGCCGGGGCCGAAAACCGTCATCTGCACACGGACCACAAAGTTTCAGTCGCATTGTACGTTCATTCTCACACGTTATACTCTCGAAGACGCATTTTCAAGGCGCCAGAGTCGCTTGTAGTTCGCTAGCCGCTGTTTGTCGACCACTACTCTAGTGAATACCCAGTTGTTCAGAAACAACAAAACAAACTCCGTGTGTCAGTTATGCTACATAACGAGCATCATTTTCGACTACATTTTAACGTCAAAATGGTGTTTCTGGAAACCTCAAGGAACATTTGGATACTACATAGTCGTCGTCGAGAAACAGGGTTGCACATCTCAGTTCTCTGCGCCCCCATCCGGCGAAGTTCCCATGACAGGAGAACTCTACTTTTATTCAAATGGTTCAAATGGCTCTGAGCACAATGGGACTTAACATCTGTGGTCATCAGTCCCCTAGAACTTAGAACTACTTAAACCTAACCAACCTAAGGACATCACACACATCCATGCCCGAGGCAGGATTCGAACCTGCGACCGTAGCAGTCACGCGGTTCCGGACTGAGCGCCTAGAACCGCGAGACCACCGCGGCCGGCTCTACTTTTATTCAACATGAGTGCTACTAGAGAGGAACATCCTATGATTGACACCGACTTTTATGAAGTCACACTTCATATACTAGAATTACGTTTGTTCTTCAGGTTTGTATTCTGTACTTGTGCAGTTCTAAGTGATTGCGGCTGTCTGCAGATTTATCACAGCATTCCAGTATGTATGGAGATCGCCACAAAGACGCGGATTATACCACGGGTGTAAACGTAATATTTTAGGAAGTTACGGGATATTCTCTCTTCTATTGTGAAGATTCACCGGAAAATGAATTTTGGCCAACGTTACACGAGTTCGAGGGCCTTACCGTGCGCGGAGCGTTTCGCTAATACACTGCTTTGCAAAAGTTGAGCTAAATAAGGTAACATAACGTATGAAAGTGTGGGAGCATGTTGCCAGAGGTCTCCCAGTCGTGCTAAGGAAGTCGGCCGTCACAGCGCATGAGGTCAGCGTGATTATAGCGCCAAATGGGCTGGTCCTGCAACACGAGACAGTTGAAGCAACGGGAAGAGACAGTGTGCGTAGTGTTCTTCATTACAACGTAGCCAGGAGACAACATTTGGTTAACTTCACACGGGGAAGAATGATCGGGAACCTAAAAGAAAGACGAAGCGTGGAGAGAGTAGCTCAGGAGTTTGGTACTGCTCCTAGACTTGTTTCATGTATCTACACCTACATGGATATTCTGCAAATCACATTTAAGTGCCTGGCAGAGGGTTCGTCGAACCACCTTCACAATTCTCTATTATTCCAATCTCGTATAGCGCGCGGAAAGAACGAACACCTATATCGTTCTGTACGAGCTCTGATTTCCCTTATTTTATCGTGCTGATCGTTTCTCCCCATGTAGGTCGGTGTCAACAAAATATTTTCGCATCGGAGGAGGAAGTTGGTGACTGGAATTTCGTGAGAAGATTCCGTCGCAACGAAATAAGCCTTTCTTTTAATGATGTCCAACCCAAATCCTGTATCATTTCCGTGACACACTGTACCATATTTCCCGATAATACAGAACGTGCTCCCCATCTTTGAACTTTTTCTATGTACTCCGCCAGTCCTGTCCGGCAAGGATCCCACACCGCGCAGCAGTATTGTACAAGAGGACGGACAAGCGTAGTGTAGGCAGTCTCCTTACTACATGGGGAGCGTTCCAGTAAATCGTGTTCCCAGACTGCGAGATAAAATAACCTGTCATTTGCGTTAAAAAATTAATTTAATTATTTTTTAACAACTATCTCGCTGGAAGTTTCTGTGAGGTCCCACAGAACGTACAGTTATGACCGACGACTATTTTCATTACACACGCAAAATGATTTCAAACCTCTTGCAGTATTTTACTATTCATTCTGAAAGATCTTTACGTTTCCGCCATGAAGTATGCGTTGCATACATCCGCAAAATTTGAAGATATTTCACGAATATTTTTCCTTATCACGTTTGCTAGTGCTTCTGGCTTTTTGAACGGGCTGAAGGGAGGAAAAGCTTTTCGGCGAATTACTTGTAATACTTGTTTTCATTTTTTCGAAGTTTTTATTAATACTTACCGGAATTATGATTACCATCTGAAATACATATTTGCAATACTGTAACTGGACCTTGGACCCTAATGTGTCTACCTTCGTGAGGACCAATATTTTAAAAATTAACGTAGTGGTCAGAGTCGGCGTTTAGTGACGATGGAATTAATTTCTCTGGTACGGCGTAGTCTGGTGATCTTAGACAATTAGAAGTGTACATGCAACTTGTTTCTGTCAAAGCAGTGACTGTTACACAGAATACTTTTTAAATAATGCTTATCCGTATAGTTAAGCAAGATTACGATCCCAAACGCAGCATATTTTAGAATTTGTTATCAACAGAATGAAAAAACTATTTAGTGGATGTCATAGGTGGCATACACACTGAAGAGCCAAAGAAACTGGTATGCCTGCGTAATATCATGTAGGGTCCCAGCGTGCACGCAGAAGTGCCGCGGCACGACGTGGCATGAACTCGACTAATGTCTGAAGTAGTGCTACAGGGAATTGATACCCTTCCATAAATCCGTAAGAGTACGAATGATCACTTCTGAACAGCACGTTGCAAGGCATTTCAGATATGCTCTATGGGGTTCATGTCTGGAGAGTTTGGTGGCCATCGGAAGTGTTTAAACTGAGAAGAGCGTTCCCGTAGCAATTCTGGACATGTCGGGGTGTCGCGTTGTCCTGCTGAAATTGCCTTACTCCATTGGAATGCACAATTTACATGAATGGATGCAGGGTATCAGACAGCATGCTTAGTACGTGTCACATGTCACACTACAACTGCACACGCCCCACACCATTGCAGAGCCTCCACCAGCTTGAACAGTCCCCTGCGGGCACGCAGTTTCCATAGATTCACGAGGCTCCGAAAGCCCATACCGATGACGTTTCGTTGAATGCTTCGCACGCCGATGGCCCAGCATTGGAATCTGCAGCAATCTGCGGAAGGGTTGTACTTCTGTCACGTTGAACGACTCTATTCAGTCGTCGTTGGTATCGCTCTTGCAGGATATTTTCCCGGCCGCAGTGTTGTCGGAGATTTGATGTTTTACCGCATTCCTGATATTCACGGTACACTCGCGAAATGGTCGTACAGGAAAATATTCACTTCACCGCTACCTCGGAGATGCTGTGTCCCATCGCTCCTGCGGCGACTATAACACCACGTTCAAACTCACTTAAATGTTAATAACCTGCCATTGTAGCAGCAGTAACCTATCTAACAACTGCGCCAGACTCTTCTTGCCTTATATAAGCGTTGCCGACCGCAGCACCGTATTCTGCTGTTTACAAATATCTGTATTTGAATACGCATTCCCATACCACTTTATTTGGCGTTTCAGTATATTTGCGAAGCGAATTCGGAAAGTAAGTTACACAGTCGTACCATGCAAAGACTATTGAGCAACAAGAGTGCCGCATTGTCAGCAAAGTGTAAATATCCCGGTTTTCGGCAGAGACAGTTATGCTGCGAGACGAGTAACAGGTGCATCACAGCATAGGAGTGAAATGGCACGCCATGTGGAAACGTACTCCGAAGCTGAAGTACGCGGTACAGTAACGAGTTTTGTTAGTAAAACGTCTAAACTGTACACGTATTCACGCTGAATTCCTAGCAATATGGACCAAAGACTATTACGCGTCCAGCTGTAGTGAACTAGTGCCAACAATTTGAGCAAGGCCGCATAGATGTTGGTGATGCTTGTTCGGAAAAGGTCATCGAGATCGACCACATGGGACCATCTCCAGGCACTCGAAGAACTGATTCGCAAGAATCGCACATTGACTAGCGCGGAAATTGCTCAACGGATGCCAGCATAAAGAGACGATGCTTAGTGCATCGCCCGAGATCGTCAACAGTTTCTGAAATGGTGTTCAGGCTGGGTTTCGCGACCGAGGCACCTGCACACAAAGGCGGAAGGTTTATGTCCATGAGGACCAAGAGGCACTGAAAATTTATTACAGGCATTGTTCTCCTCCACGACAATGCAACACCCCACATGGCGCACGCAACAGAAACATTTCTTGGACGTCAACGATTGGAGGTTTGGAAGTTTTCTCAACACATCCCAGATGTTGCGTCATGAATTTCCATCTTTTCGGCAAGCTTAAAGAACATAGAAGTGGGAAGAGGAAATGTGGGGTGAAAAGATATGAGGTGAAAGAGTACCAACGATGCGGACTTTCACACAGCGGCTCTCGAATGGCAGCAAACCCAAGGAGCGGATTTCTATCTTCCAGGAACTAAACGATGTGTAGAACGTTCCAAACGCTATTAACACGCACTCAGCCTTTATATTGAAAAATAGTGTTATGTATCTATGCCAGCTTTAAGTGCAGTGCAGCATTCAATAAAAGTCATTTGGCCTGCCATTATAATGTGTAACTTTCTGTCTGTAGTCGCCTGGTATTTACCATTTCCTTGGTGATGGCTCGTGTGTGGATACGATGGCTGAGGAACTATTTGATAAAACATAATAAAGCGAAAAAATAAATAAATAGAAAACTACACTCCTGGAAATGGAAAAAAGAACACATTGACACCGGTGTGTCAGACCCACCATACTTGCTCCGGACACTGCGAGAGGGCTGTACAAGCAATGATCACACGCACGGCACAGCGGACACACCAGGAACCGCGGTGTTGGCCGTCGAATGGCGCTAGCTGCGCAGCATTTGTGCACCGCCGCCGTCAGTGTCAGCCAGTTTGCCGTGGCATACGGAGCTCCATCGCAGTCTTGAACACTGGTAGCATGCCGCGACAGCGTGGACGTGAACCGTATGTGCAGTTGACGGACTTTGAGCGAGGGCGTATAGTGGGCATGTGGGAGGCCGGGTGGACGTACCGCCGAATTGCTCAACACGTGGGGCGTGAGGTCTCCACAGTACATCGATGTTGTCGCCAGTGGTCGGCAGAAGGTGCACGTCCCCGTCGACCTGGGACCGGACCGCAGCGACGCACGGATGCAAGCCAAGACCGTAGGATCCTACGCAGTGCCGTAGGGGACCGCACCGCCACTTCCCTGCAAATTAGGGACACTGTTGCTCCTGGAGTATCGGCGAGGACCATTCGCAACCGTCTCCATGAAGCTGGGCTACGGTCCCGCACACCGTTAGGCCGTCTTCCGCTCACTCCCCAACATCGTGCAGCCCGCCTCCAGTGGTGTCGCGACAGGCGTGAATGGAGGGACGAATGGAGACGTGTCGTCTTCATCAATGAGAGTCGCTTCTGCCTTGGTGCCAATGATGGTCGTATGCGTGTTTGGCGCCATGCAGGTGAGCGCCACAATGAGGACTGCATACGACCGAGGCACACAGGGCCAACACCCGGCATCATGGTGTGGGGAGCGATCTCCTACACTGGCCGTACACCACTGGTGATCGTCGAGGGGACACTGAATAGTGCACGGTACATCCAAACCGTCATCGAACCCATCGTTCTACCATTCCTAGACCGGCAAGGGAACTTGTTGTTCCAACAGGACAATGCACGTCCGCATGTATCCCGTGCCACCCAACGTGCTCTAGAAGGTGTAAGTCAACTATCCTGGCCAGCAAGATCTCCGGATCTGTCCCCCATTGAGCATGTTTGGGACTGGATGAAGCGTCGTCTCACGCGGTCTGCACGTCCAGCACGAACGCTGGTCCAACTGAGGCGCCAGGTGGAAATGGCATGGCAAGCCGTTCCACAGGACTACATCCAGCATCTCTACGATCGTCTCCATGGGAGAATAGCAGCCTGCATTGATGCGAAAGGTGGATATACACTGTACTAGTGCCGACATTGTGCATGCTCTGTTGCCTGTGTCTATGTGCCTGTGGTTCTGTCAGTGTGATCATGTGATGTATCTGACCCCAGGAATGTGTCAATAAAGTTTCCCCTTCCTGGGACAAAGAAATCACGGTGTTCTTATTTCAATTTCCAGGAGTGTATTTCGTAGTAATGGAGTTGTGCTCTATCAAAAATACGGTTCGGTAGTTTTGGCACACAACCCAAATGACGTAGTATATAGTAGGGTTACTGTTGGTATTGTTAGAGTTGGTAGCTACAGAAACATAAATTAATGTGCGAGATAGAAAATGGAGCCGACCACTTCTCTTTCTTCTTTGTTTGTTTTGCACGTAATTAGAAGGGCACATCATTCAGTGTTAAGGCCATTGTGTATTTTATATCCTTAGAGAATATAAATTGCGTTTTACAGGTAATAAGAATTAGTTGATCGCGTAACTTCTGCGCTTTTATGTAATCAAAGCAATCACTTTTGATACACTTACACTTTTACATGTAGAAACCTTAGATATAATTCATGTTATTTGGTATTCAACGGAACGGTCTTCATGATCAAAAGCAAGAGTTTCCTTTTTTTATTATTATTATTAACAAATGCGGAAGTTGTTTATGAATAACAAAACATGTTTTATATACATTCGATCGAACAGCGAAGGTTTGATGTATTTTTGTTTTGTATTTTTTTCATTTTATTTTACTTTTTTGCTGTGGAAATAGCGTTTTGTTGCGCTATATGATAATTCTGTGTTGTTTTCTTTATTTTTACTGCGATATCCCTCCCTTTCACATCACAAGTCAACAAATTTCGAATAAAACCTGAATTAAACATTGACAATTTCAGTTTTGCTACAAATACTGTTTACTTTTAAGTAACGGGTTGGAGGACAACTACAAAGAACGAAAATGTTCCGTAGGTTACTTGGCGCTTTATATCCTCACTCATTTTCCAGACGGGGCATCGCTTCCGGTTTTTAGTGGAATCTAGGGAGAGACTCATTGCATACGCAAAGAAAGCGATCGTTATGCCGTAACGCCCAACATGTATGCAACACACCAAAACTACAGGTAAGGTGTGTAGCCCTTAACTGACGAAAGGTACTAGGAAATGTATCTAGCCTACGCTTACTTTAGTTTTAGAAATCAACGTGCAATGTTTTTTTTTAAAAAAGAAAAACTGTACCGAGAAAGGAAGAAAATGTAGTAGAAAGAAATAGGATGATGAAATAATTTTGTTCGAGCAGGCTGAGAGACTCGCCCACCGCTGGTAGAACGGCGGGTACGGCCGCGTGACACGCTCCGTGGAGCGCACTCGCGGCGCCAGGCACGCGCCGCTCTCTGTGACGTCACCACGCGTCGCCACCAAACCCTGCAGCATGCCACGGCACGGCTGTAATCCCTGCTGTTGGACACACACGACCGGCCACACGCACGACACGTCTGTAAGTGTTTCTGTAGTCCGTATTGTTGGTCTAGGGTTAAAACGCGTCGTTTGATGTCATTGGTGTTTTAGGGCATTACACGACGAAATAGAGACGAGGGTGACGTAAATCTAAAAATTACAACAAATTTTAAAACAGGACTGTATCGAGAAAGAAGCATTTAAAACAACACTGACATCAGCTTACAGTTACCATACGTCCTCTTTTTCCTGGAAAGTCCTCTTTTAAAGGCAATAAAATTTCATAAAAATCTTCAAAATGTCTTCGTTTTTGGGCTACGAGAAAAAATTTGAGCTTTGAACAAAGGAAGTCGGCCATCGCTATAATTAACCCTACATAACTGCAACTATAATACATTTGACAGAGAAATGTATCTTCGATTGGGTAAGTTTATTTTTGTGTCGTAGGCGATATCATTAGAAAATTGCCTATCTTATATCCAACCGGTATTTTCTTCTTCCGAATTATCTTCTTCGATACTGGTTCTGCTTGCCTTGGAGGTTGAGATTAATGTTGTTCTGCTTATTTCAGTTAGTGGTGTGTCTTTTGCACCAAATGAAGTTACGAAATTAAGTAAAAAATGTCGAAAAGAAATCAGTGTTTAATGATGTGCTTTTGGAGAAATACAAATCATTCAGAAGAGAAATAAACTAACACGAGGCAGTATGTTTGATTTGCCTTGTTGGAACTTACATACATACGTACATACATACATACATTAATCCGTGTTCCATACATCATGAATACGACATTTCGTAGTGATGTGGAACGTATCACTCTAACATAAGTTTTCTTTACACAAAATAATTGATTGATTATTTTTTTGCAGTTACTACTACATATCTAAGAATTCATCTATTTGAGTAGAAGAAGTTATCATTCAGAAATTCTTTTAATTTGCTTTTCAGTGTTGGTTGACTATCTTGCCAGACTTTTAATGCTATTTGGCAAATGACCAAAGATTTTTGTAGCAGCATAGTTCACTCCTTTCTGTGCCAAAGTCAGATTTAATCCAGAATAGTGAATATCATTCTTTCTTCTAGTGTTGTAGCAATGCACTTCGCTATTATTTTTGAATTGGGATGGGTTATTAATGACAAATTTCGTAAGTGAATATATGTATTGCGAAGGTACTGTGAATATCCCGAGTTCCTTAAATAATTGTCTGCAAGGTGATCTTGAGTGGGCTCCAGGTATTATTCTGATTACACGCTTTTGTGCAATGAATACTTTCTCTCTTCATGACGAACTGCCCGAAAATTTGATGCCATACGAAAGCAGTGAATGAAAATAGGCATAGTAGGCTAATTTACTGATATGTTTATCACCAAAATTTGCAGTAGCCCTAATAGCATAAGTAGCCGAACCTAACCGTTTCAGCATACCATCGATGTGTTTCTTCCATTTCAGTTTCTCATCAGTGCACTTACCTAGAAATTTTGAGTATTCTGCCTTAGCAACAGACTTCCATTCACAGTCTATATTTATCAATGATGTTATGACGTTTACTGTACAGAATTGTATAAACTGTGCTTTCTCAAAATTTAGTGAGAGTCCATTTGCAGCCGGCTGGTGTGGCCGTGCGGTTCTAGGCGCTTCAGTCTGGAACCGCGTGACCGCTACGGTCGCAGGTTCGAATACTGCCTCGGGCATGGATGTGTGTGATGTCCTTAGGTTAGTTAGGTTTAAGTAGTTCTAAGTTCTAGGGGACTGATGACCACAGATGTTAAGTCCCATAGTGCTCAGAGCCATTTGAACCATTTTTTTAGTCCATTTGCAGAGAACCACTTAATAATTTTCGGAAAGGCAATTTCCTCAGCTGATTCTTGCTTCTTGGGTGTGATCACTATACTTGTATCAGCAGCAAAACGAACTACCTTTGCATCTTCATGAATATAGACGTGGCAAGTCGTTAGTATATATTAAGAACAATAAGGGACCCAGGACTGAACCTTGTAGGACACCATTCTTGATATCTCCCCCGTTAGAGGACTCTGCTTGCTTTTGCAGACTATCTGCACTGTTAATTTCAACCTTTTGCATTCTGCCAGTTACGTGCGAATGAAACCATTTTTAACATACATATCAATCGCTGTTAAACGTACGTCATGTAAGAATCGTAAGCATTAAAAGTATATCGTATTAATCTAAATGGGCACAGTAGACGAAGCGCATGAACAGATTTGAAATAATAAACATAGAAGGTGTTGTGTGTGTCCAGTACAATTTCAAGCATTTTAACTGCCTGAGCTTCTATGAGTACTTGATAGGAAGAAAAATCTGCTAAAAGATTTTTTTGCAAATTTCTTCATCCTCCAAATATTTATGGTGTAAAAGTGAAAACGACAATAATGTGATGTTTGGTAATGACGAATAAACTGTCAAGGTACTTCATATGTAATCTTAAAATGACAAACGAAAGCCACTGTTTTAGTTTAGGTCAGTTTTTCATGGTTTATTTTTAAGCTCTAAGTTGCGTGATTTTATCGTTTAAGTATGCCCTCTTTTTTTATATGCGCTATCCTCTTTTTTTCACGATGAACGTTTGGTACCCCTATATGAAGTTATTCGTAGAAGACTGCCCATAAAACTGAGACAGAATAAGGCAGAATAACTAGATAAAATCAAGTATAAAATACTAACACAGACACATTTAAAAATATCTGTCGCTGGGAGACTGTTAGCGACTATTGTGTGACCAAGCCACACTACACTGTGATACTCAAAATCGCACACCAGATTTTAGAGACGAAGGTCGACAACCCACAGAACTTCATGGTCTGCCCTCAGATCGTCATATGAAACACACTCAATTAAAATTTATTGTGTCGACAGCCTTGTTCCACGTCTGTGACCCTCGTGACATAAGGAAAGTCATGTGTCAGCAATGTCCCACACTTAAGCCTTGTAAGGGCTACTTTCTCAGTTCTTCGTAGTCAGCAGGCAAGCCACGGTCGCACTGAAGGTTTCACGACCTCAGATTATTGCTCTGCACCGCCAGCCACACAGCCTTCCACCAACATTACGTATGTGGTAGCAGCCTGTAAGGGAATGTAACAGCGAGCAGGTGGTGAAAGGGAGCAAGCCTCTTTGGCAGAATGCTAAGGTACTCTATATTTTCAGAGAAGAGCGCATTTTATTTTATTTCCAATTCTGCTGTTTCACATACGTGAAGTGAATGTATCAGCAGTGCTGTGCTTTCGGAGCAAGGAGCGAGCGGTAGGTTCCGACGCTGGCTAGCAAGGCGGTTTGCCATCTGGCGCTTTCAGAGCCAGTGGGATGAGATGCCGATGCAGAAATCGCTCGTGACGTCAGCAAAGAGGTACGTAGGGAAAGTACATTTATTCTGGTGCAAATCAAGTGATTGTTATTAATAAACATCTCCAAACAAAAATTGCCTTTTGCCACTCAGACATTACGAGGGGTACCCGGGTTTAGATACTATCTTTCAGTAATTTTGTAATGCCAGGAAACGTTGATATTAATAAATAAATAAGTAACTTTGACTTAATCGAAGATGTACAATCGTATACGAACTATACCGATTGTATGCTTAATAATGGCATCCCATGTAAAAATTATTTGCACAAAAAACTTCTTCCCATTTCATTATGTAAAACATAGACTTAGTATTGCGATTTCAGAATCCGACGGCGCTGCTACGGCTCTGCAAGGGAACAACGAGAACATCTCCACATAGCAGGCAAGAAGAATTCCTACGCGGCGGCTCACTAAGTCAGTTCAAGGTCGGACTGGCTTAACTGTCACAAAACTCTGATGGGAAAGCGTGGCCGGTTATGTTGTATGTTCTTTATACCACCATTTACAGACTCGGCGGCTAAACTGAGAATTTCTGGAGGTTTTGTTTGATGGGAGGTTCTTGCAAGCAGCATCAGATAGGTCATTTCCCCAGATCCCAGTGTGTCCTGGAACCCAGCAGAAAACCATTTTGTTGTTCTACCTTTGCAAGAGAGAGTGTACTGGACATCTTGCACCATCCTATCCGTGCAAGATCCCATCCTATCCCAATTAAGGTGATAAATCCTTAACATCTGCGGACAATCCGTAGCAGATGGGAGCCGTACGTATATGTGGTGAACAGCGACAAGGGCTCTTTGGGAATCAGAGCAGATGAGGAAATTGTTGGCAATAAGCTGTGCTATCTACTCCAGTGCTCTCGGGATACATAAGAGTTCCGCATAGTAGACTGCAAACTGCTCTGAGAGTCCTATCCTAATGGTAAAGTCGAGGAACATGACGTAGCAGCCGACAAAACTCCAGCGTAGCCCCATGCATGTAAACACTAATAAAATCGGGGTGGTACTTAAAATCTCTTAAGTCTGAGAAGTGTAATTTGAGTACAATTCATCCTGTAACCATTCACTTGAAATAGTAACCTGGGCCTCTTTGGCAACCACAGGGATCCCTGGCTGTCTAAAGGAGGCAACAGCGGATATTTCATCAGCAAACAAATCGACATTGTTCTGTGTTGCTCAACACGCGATGTGAACTATGAACTATGCTGATCTGCTTTCGAGGACGGCCGTTCTAATTGTAAAATCTTTTTTACACAGTCTGTGCAAAATGTACCTCTTTGTTAAGGTGCCAAACAAAAACAAATTGAAACTCTCTTGGAGACAAAACTCTTGCGTACACCTTTTACAGCAGAGAACACAATTATTTTTAAATTGTATAGCGCAGATGGTAAGGGCTTTTAATTTACTGGTACCATATAAAAAGGAACCAATCATTTTCCTCAATGCAGTAGCAAGTAACTAGAGGCACAGCCGCAGATGTGGACTAGCGTGTGGAAAACGAAACAAAGAACGCTTTAGAGTCCCTGCATCGCTTCGTGCCATACCTGGCAGTGGCCGCCACAGGGGAGCTGCGTGTCTCACGCTAACCGCAGCGAGCCACACTGCACAGGCCGACCCTCCCACTCGTCCACTGAGGGCCTGTCTGATGCACACTCATCAATACACTGACGGCGCCGATACCCAAGTTTCACGTGTCGATTAATTAGGCTGCGTTACTTACATCATTATCAACAGACGGCGACTTATGCACTCATAAACGAATTTCAAAATACTTATGTCTACACATAACTGTTTAATTCAGTTCCCGACTTTGCTTATAGTTGTCCTGGAAAAACAACTACTGAACTAGCGTAGAAGTCATCGTACAATGTAGCGAGTACCGAAAGTTTCATACTATCAATATTATTACTGTTATTACAATTAACTTGGTCTGAGGTTGCTATATACACAATAACAAATATTCACGGGTTAGGGTGCCACCGTAGACTTGGTTATGACTTTTAATTTGTGTTTCTTCCTATAGCCTGTCTTGATTTCCACACACGTCCGGATAGCCGCGCGCGTTAGCATGCCGCTTCCGGGATTCGGGAAGTCGCGCACTGACTCTGAATCGAATCATTTCCGGTGGATTAAATGCGAGGGCCGGTTTGCTGGTCACCATGAGTGTGGCTTTTAGGGGATTTCCCAAAAATGGCTCTGAGCACAATGGGACTTAACAAAAAAATGGTTCAAATGGCTCTGAGCACTATGGGACATAACATCTGTGGTCATCAGTCCCCTAGAACTTAGAACTACTTAAACCTAACTAACCTAAGGACAACACACACATCCATGCCCGAGGCAGGATTCGAACCTGCGACCGTAGCAGTCGCGCGGTTCCGGACTGCGCGCCTAGAACCGCTAGACCACCGCGGCCGGCGGGACTTAACATCTGAGGTCATCAGTCCCCAAGAATTTAGAACTACTTAAACCTAACTAACCTAAGGACATCACATACATCCATGCCCGAGGTAGGATTAGAACCTGCGACCGTAGCGGGGGGATTTCCCAAACGCGACAAGGTGAACAACGGGCTGGTACCTACGTCCCGCCTCAGTTACACGATTCGCAAATATTTCGAAATGGAGGAATCACGGGGGACGGAGGGGGCAGGAAAGGCGACAGGAAGAGTATCCGGCCACCCTCTGCCACTGATCCTGCCAAATCCGAAACATTAACTCGCCGAGTTCCTGGAGACACGGGAAAAAGGAAAGGAGAAAATAAATAAAGAATATCTGGAATTCGCTGGCGGTTATGCCTGAAGATTTGTCCACACAACCATACCTTTTTACCCCTGCTTCAAAGTCTAACCTGATATACTCAAAATGACTTGACTCTGAACGATGTGAGGGACGTACCAGAGTGACCACATCACATAAATGTTAGGACATTATCCGTAATGTGACTGATCACGGTATCAAATTACAATGAGATCCAGATCATTCACTGCTTACAGGGGTTGATAAATGTTAACGGGGACAGGTGAAAATGTGTGCCCCAGCCGGGACTCGAACCCGTGATCTCTTTCTTACATGGCAGACACCATGTCCGATTGAGCCATCCGGAACACGCAGGGTAGTGCGACTGCAGGGACTATCTCTGGCACGCTCCCCGCGTTACCCACATTTCCAACTTATTGTCCTCACACTACATTTTTAGTGCCCCTGTTTACTATACTCATTACTCGCGGCAGTCAATCTATCGATTCCCGTAAGAGTTTGAGCAATGTGAGTGCATCCGCACTGAAGAAGATCATTGGCCGGTAAGCCTTATCTATATGAAGATAGTATCTGTTCTTGCGGACTTGTCCGAACAGATACCATCTTCATATATGATCACGGTATGTTTCACAGGAGGTATTGAGAAACGTCTTACTTTCTTCACTAGCTTTACTGCGACATAAGTCAGGAAAGAAGGTAGGAGTATATCGTCATTATCTTCATTAGAGCTCCACTACCGCTGATTATCAATTATGAATGCGGGAATCTAACGTGGCCTTATCAACGAGACCGTCGAGGCAATATTATCAAGCGTATTGGGGAAACCATGGCAGTAAAATAACCAGGAATTTGATGCCAGATTCTTCCGAATACGAGCCCAGTGTCGTAAACGCTGAACCATTTTGCTAGGTTAAAACGTACACGAGGTGATGCAAAAAAAGCAAGCACCAGGGCCGTCTCTCAATTTGCTTAGTGTGAGACCGATGCCAGCAGTAAGAACGTGTTGCACTGGCCAAGACATTACAAAACTTGCTCATGCTTGTGAGGGCATTCAGAAAATGCGTAATACGAGCACATACTGTTATGACATAGAGGTAACTCGGATTGACGTCTACTTAGATACATTGATCATGGAGACCACAGGAGATACGAGACCTTGTCTGCAACACCAGGAAATCACGATTGTACAACACGTGTAGTGCAAGTTGGACTATCCATGCCTTCAAAAACGACAGCTGCTGAAGAAGACCGTCTGCAGCAATGTATGGCTTGGTCACATTATGACATTCATATGGGTCATCACTAAGTGCAATTCACAATGGTCGTCACGTCACGTCAGAACATTCCACAATGAATTTCAAACGGCGAAATTCACACAGGCAATGCCAAAGTTTCCCGGTAAGAAAGTTTCGACGGGCGTTGTTTGCTAACATCCGAAGTTTAACTATTTTCGCTGCGCTCACTGACGTTATAGCAGTGGATTTCGTGCTTTTGTGCCTTCTTAATCATTATTTTCTTATTGTGCTTTGTTTTCGTGACAAATTACAAATTTTTCATGGCGACTTTGATATTTTTTTCCATTGAGTATTCATCCACATCTTGAAATATTGTTTCACTTCTCGGCACTTCACCCCACAAAACTGATCAAGAGTGTACTTTATAAAGTTTCCTTTGGCCATTAATAAACTTAATAGTCGTTAGTTCCTCAATTCCAGTACTATACTCTGACTTTTTGCGTCACGGATGGTACCTCATAACCTCACACTTACGGTTCGGTACGGACCTAAGCGAATTGACGTGACGTGACGGACTGTTTGAGTAACCCTGACGTGATGTGACGACCGTGTAAATGACCTTTAAAGCAACTGTAGTTTCTCCATGATTTGTATTATGTTGTTTCCACCTTACCGTTTTTAACGCCCTTCGAAGACCATGCATTTAACACAAAAATCAGTTTTATAGCACTTGGTACCTTGTTTACTGTCTTTATGCCCTATTTGTGTACCTCAGCTGGCATATTATACATTTTGTCGCTACTGTTCATGATCTACAGCACCGGCTGAACAAGTTTAAATGCCCAAGCGGCTCAAGAGATGGCTTGGGGCACCAATCTGAGAGCACAATATCTGTATACAGACAGTATAATATTTGACCTTTTTTTTTTGTTTCAGGCAGAGCCCATTTCATTAGAGCCCTTTATTTCACATAATAATCCTCTTACTTCACTATAAAACATAACTGAACGAGATAAGTAGAGAACAAAGTACGTTAGTCTGACTTCACTATTACAATAAAAGCCACTATATTTTAACATATAATCCAATTACATATATACCTAACGACAGATAAGAAAATATCTTCAGATTTTAAAGTTCCCTTTCATAAAGATATGAAATGGCAAATACATCTGGCAACGCACCTATACAAGAAACTAAGAGCTACTCTAAGAGAAAAGCAGTTCTTAATTCTTAAAATACCGTATGTATAGACGATCTTGGATGTTTGTGTTCATCACATTCTAATAATAACTGTACCGTGTGCTCGTCAATGACGCAGGAACCACAGCTTGGAGAGGGGACTTTTGATAGTAACAATTTCTCTTTTCCTGAGCCCCGAGTTGAATAACCAAGGGAGGCTGAAATTTGTTGCTTAATCGGCCAATACCATCTGCCTTTGATGCTACAGTCCATAACCACTATCTTTGTCCATTCCCTTTTTGTTTGGCAGGCGATACTGCTGCAAAAATCACTGTATGGTACTGGTATTTCGGTGGGAAATAGATGCTGCACCATTTTAGTCAGTTGGTCTGCACATTCCTAATTAGTAGCAAAAATTGGCCCAGGGGAAATACACGACCATATAAGAAGCTTTCAGGAATATTGCACATGCGTGATGCGGCGCAGACACATTTTGCTGCTGACATAAGACGACGTCCAACGCGCGACAATGGTCCAAGATGACATCTCAGTCTGAAATTACGTGATACGTTCTGTATTACTGTCCCTTTTTTCTGATGGAAATCGGAAAATTTTGTAAATTATATAATTATAAATACAGAAATGTTATATTTTAATTCTTTCCACTCAGTTCAATAGAGCAAACATTTTTATTGAAGGTGGAAGGATATAATAAATCTAGTTCTTCCTGCTTTTACTAAAAGCTTTTTAAGATCTCAGGAATTATCTTAAATGGATGTGAATTGTTTCTTCTTGTAATATTTAATTCTGGTATAAGCTCTAGAAATTGTAATGTAGATTTATTTTTAAAGTTATTACCTAGAGCCGTATGAACAGCAGTTAATGTCTTCGGGCGGAAGGGGGGGGGAGGGGGGGAGGTGGAAAGGGGCAAATGATTTGTCGCTTGTGTGGCAAAATGTTCTCGTATTGGTGTTGAGGAGCGTCGCACCTTGCTGGTCTTCAGATACACTAGCCTGCTTACAAGAAGAACAATCAACATTGCCTCCCTCCAAGAGCTTGTGTGGTTGGGCGCAGCATGTACGCCGTAACCTGATTTTGTGTCGCGGCAAAATCTTACTGCTCCTCTAGTGTTCTTGTGATATGGTAATGCAAAGGCAGTGCCGCATCCAAAGCACATTGAAATGCAAGAGCGGTGCCAATTCGTAGCACACTAGTAATGTCCTGTTTCTGTGGCTTGTTTAAGCTCTGTACCTCAACAAGGGCAGAACCCAAGTTCCAGTCACTCAGTAAATACCGGGTGTTTCAAAATCAATATCGGGTCTTAAGGCTTTAGTAGCATTTACTACATTCAACTTACAACTATAAATAATACATCAAATGGAAGAGCAACTCTAACAGTTCTGTTTGTATACCTGTGCGCGTGCTCTAAAGCGTACGGACTGCGGTTTACGTGATAACTTTGTAAACGAAATGTTGTTGCATGACGACGAAGATTTCTGGATCTTGCAGGCTTCAGTGATGAATCGACATTTCACCTAAGTGGATACACACACTGCGCGCATCTGGGGTCAGCTGCAACGAGAGTGCCGAAAACTGAATGTTTTTGTGCCACATTCCGGTGGAAAGTTACTAACTGTAACTGGTGTTTATTATCTTGACGCCCCAGAACTAAGGTTCTTTCTTCAATTGGATGACGCTGAACCACACAACTTTATTTGACAGCAATATGGTACGCTCGCTGTCTCAGTGGCATGCTTCATTACGCGACTGGTTAAACGACTTTGTACCCGACCTCTGGATTGGCCGCAATGGGCCGGATAACAGAGCTTGTTTCGCATGGCCTCCAAGTTCACCCGCTCGGACGCCATGCGACTTTAACCTTTGGGCATTCGTGAAGGATCACGTGTATGTGTCTCCGCTACCAGCTGATCTACCCAACTTAGGAAACAGGATTGTAGCAGTTGTTGCAACAAATCAAAAAATACTCCCTAGTTGCTCTTTCGTTTGATGTATTATTTATAACAAGCTGAAAAATGATCCTATCGAAGCACACAACATGCGTTCTGTCCTACTACTGCTGCCTACTCTCACGGTCACTGTGTCCTCCTTGTTCTCTCTCATTGCTACTATCTCATTCAAACCTGCCCACTGCTGCTGTCTCTTCTGCCACTTCCTCTCTCTTCATCGTTGTCAGTGTCAGACTGTCCCTCATTATCAGTGGCTCTCACTTCTCATTTCCGCTTTCTCCTTATCCTTATCCGTGTTCCACTGGCAGTGCTTCCTTCACTCTTGTCCTAACACTGTTCTGTCACTGTCAACTATGTTCCACTGCCGCTGCGTCCCTCTCTTTCTCTCACACTGCCATTGTCTCGTTCGCTCTTTCTATACCACAACCACTACCAACTATCTACCAGTAATTATTACTTTTCCATCACTTTCCCACTACAACTTTCCTCCTCTCTCTCAGCACAAAAAGCGCAAATAACTTCGCACGAAAAAAATTTTTGGAAAATTTTTAAAGCTGTTGGGGAAAGTAGAATGTGGCAGTTTGTACTCCAGCTTTCAGTCACAGATTTTTAAATAAACAGGAACATATTGGAATTTTTTATTCTCCGATAGGAACATTTTTCCATTTGTTCCTTCTTTTTCCTGTTGCTGCAGGGCATGTAACTCAGATGAAAAGAAATGCACTGGTCCGTAAAATTTAGTTTGCTTATGTAAAACTGAAATAACGCAAGACTCACTTTTTCTGTTGAGATCGGATTTAACCCGCAAAAAATTTTGCATGTTCTTCATTGCTACAACATGGGGTTCCCAGATGATAAGGGAGACACTTTACAGCATATTTCTCCGTGCTGTGTCACTTTATAAACTAAGACTTCGCCTCATGTCGTAATTTACGTGCAGAATCAGGGTAACGTCGAACCTCTCTATCTTGGAAGCGGGTAGACATATGAAGAAAATTGTCAAGGTTTATCAAAATCGGTATCTTAGAATGTGTCGTAAAACTTTCAGCCATTTGCTGTGCACAGCCATCGTGGAATCCACGGCTGGGTTTGGGTCCGCTGGTAACGGCGAAAATTTAGCAAAAAACCTCTTTTTTCGGGGTTTTTCGCCCATGAACTGTGACTATATAATTCCCATCAAGCCTACCGTAGAGCACTTCAAACGCAAAAAAATCCGATTTGCTCCATTTGCCTCAGCAGGAGGCAGTATGTAATATTCACTTTGACCCTGACTACAGATAGTGACACTAAGACGATCCTTTTGTTGGGTATACAAATACTCCGTAGCCCAAGAAGTATTCAAAACGGTTGACCCTACCTTATGACTTCCACAGAACGCGCTACATGAGCACCGAAAAATTCCGTTTTTATGCACGGCGTTTTGAAAATAATTAGGTATACATGCTGTCGCATGCGTATCGATTATAAGCTGAGTGTAAGAAATGCTGCAAAAACCTTAAAACCTACATATTCATTTTGAAACATCCGGTACTGTAATGGTCCGAAACATTATGACTAGCTGCTTATTAATATGTTGGAGTCCACCTTTGGCACGCAACACAGCAGCGATGATAGGTTTACGGAGGTATGTGGCACCAGATGTCTAGGCATAGGTCACGCAATGCTCGTAAATTACAGACCGACAGTTTGCGGAAGCCGAGCGGGCGAGCGCCCCAGATTTGTCCCATCGCGTTCAGATCAGACGCATTTAGTGTACGAGAGTCCGCCCCTGGTAGCTGAGTGGTCAGCGAAACGGAATGTGATACCTAACGGCCCGGGTTCGATTTTCTCCGCTCAGGGACTGGGTGTTGTGTTGTCCGTATCATCATCATTCCATCCCCGTCGACACGCAAGTGGCCGAAGTGGCGTCATCTCGAAAGAATTGCACCAGGCGAACGGTCTACCCGACGGGAGGCCCTAGCCACACGTACGAGAAAGTAAGATGAGTTCCCTGTCATGCTCCACAAACCCCTGGACCGCGAGTGTAATCTTCGCTTATATACACAATGTAGATGGCGCTACTCCCACGTAATGCGTGCGACTGTTCTGAAATGGTAATCATTTGCGTAATCCCACATGCGAATCTGACGTTTACTGAAGGTTGCCCTAATGGTGCAACTTCAGCTGACAGCAGAGTTCATGTAAAGCAAAGAAAAATAGCGTCGCAGTTGCAAAATTAAGTGCACAAGCGGCAGCTGGAGCAGCGCAGTACGGCTGAAGAAGTCGCGAGGCGCAGAAAGCTTCGTACTGGCAGTCCAGACAGCGGGGCGCCTCCCACGCCACTAGCGGGCTGTTTCCTGCCTGGCGGCTGCTCTCATTGGCGCGCCGCGTAGCGCACACATCTCACTCACTCGCTCAGCCCAGTGGGAGCGCAGCGTCGTAACCGGAGAACGACGCGCGCCTGAACCCCTCTGCCACTTGCGGAGCAGACCACGCGACGAATATCCGTGGGAAAAGAGTCGGCTCTACTGCAGCACCGGTTGTGGATGCAATTATCACGTGTAATGTAGCAATAAAATGTTAATTATCAGGGTAAATCATCGACACTGCCAGCCTCTCCTGTTGTCAGGAAGAAACGAGAAGCAACTGGCTAAAGAGTCTGAGATCACAAGGGATCGCTCACCGAGAAGCAGCCGCGAAAGTATCAATGTTTTCAAAAGCAAATAATTATTTCATTATACATAAGAAAATTGCAACGCGTCATACACATAAATTGAGTATCACCCAGATTGCAGAACGCAACAGATACGGCATAGACATCCGTTGACACTTGGTAGAACTGACTGGATAAGTTGTGTAAAGGAAAGTTGCTGCTCACCATATAGCGGAGACGCTGAGTGCAGATTGGCACAGCAAAAGTACTGTCAAAATGGTTCAAATGGCTCTGAACACTATGGGACTTAACATCTGAGGTCATCAGTCCCCTAGAACTTAGAACTACTTAAACCTAAATAACCTAAGGACATCACGCACATCCATGCCCGAGGCAGGATTCGAACCTGCGACCGTAGCAGTCGCCGGTTCCGGACTGAAGCGCCTAGAACCGCTCGGCCACCGCGGCCGGCAAAAGGACTGTCACAAATATAGATTTCGACCAGTAAAGCCTTCGTCAAAATTAGACGACAAACACACGCATATGCACTCACGCAAACGAAACTCACAAATACATAACTGCAGTTCATCCTGGATTTTCCATTGTTTGACTGAATAAATTGTTCTGAAAGAGATGTAAAGTGAAGAGGTCTTCAGAGTTCTGAACAAAGTACATTCCCATTATACACCAATGGCACTGCCGCAAGAAACACAGGGAAATTAGAAAAGTAATCTTTATTACTACTGCCGTCGACGGGAGGTCGAAGGCACAAATCTACTTCTACATCTATACTTCACAAGCCACCTGACGGTGTGTGGTGGAGGGTTTTCTATACCATTCGCGAATGGTGCGTAGGAAGAATGATTGTCGGTAAAACTTTGTATTAACTCGAAGCTCATTGTGCGAGACGTATGTGGGAGGAAAGTTCGGCTCTTCCTGGAAACGTACAATCTTACACTTTTCCGTGACGCATAACGTCTCTCCTGTACCGTCTATCACTTGATTATGTAAACTGAAGGTGCATCGGGACATCACGTGGAATCATCGGCGACGAGTCAAAATGTGTGCTGGACCCGGATTCGAACCCGTGATCTCCTGCTTACTATGTCTCTGCGTAAACCACTGTGCTACCCGGGCACAGTGTCTATCGCAATTGTGCGGTCTATCTCTGCACGCCCCTCGGACGACCCACGTTCCCACGTAGCACCACGCATCCCCAAGCACCATCCATGTCCTCCATGCTCGCTGCTTTGAGATTCCCACAGGAGGTCGGACGTGGTTGTGCGCAGAAGGCGGTGGTTTCATTGCCCATTGAGGCGAATCAGTTATTTCAATGATAGATAGGCGGCGCTACGTAGAAGTGTCGCAATTGCGATGTGTCCGGGTGGCGGAGTGGTCAACGCGACTACCTAATAAGCATGAAATCTCGGATTCGAACCCTGGCGCCGCTGATTCCGCATAAAGTCCCGACGCAGCTGACATCAACAGTCGCATTTCCCTTCTTTTCTCCCACCTTCACCTTCAATTTATTGACACTGTTTCCAGTAATTTGTCGTCAATGGTGTAGTTGTACAGTAGTGGATTTTTTTTTTCTCCTATGTATGCGTTGTATCTTATATTTATTTAGGTCCATACTCAACGGCCAGTCGCTGTAGTACAAAAAAATTCTCTGCAAATAATTTTGCAAATCGCTACGGTCTTCTGGCGTAGCTACCCTCTTACGGGCAACCGCGTCATCTGTGAAAAGCGTTATCGAACTTCCGGGATTTTCAAGCAGGTGATTTACACGTATTGTAAACAGTAACGGGCGTATCACACTTCTTGCGATACCTCCGAAGTTACCTATACATCTGTCGACGTTGTTCCATTCTTGAATCCAGTCGCGAATTTTGTCCTATACTCGGTAAGCTCTTTTTTTCCACTAAATGGCGGTACAGGAAGGTGTAAAATGCTTTCCTGAAGTCGAGGAACATAGCACCAACCTGAGCGCCGGTTTCTACATTACTGTTAATCTCACGATGAAAGAGAACTAACCGAGTTTCGCAAGATATATGTTTGCGGAATCTACTCGAATGCTGATATTTGTGGAGATTTTCATTGAGCAAAAACGATATGACAGCAAAAAACATGTTCCATAATTCTACAACATGCCCGCATCTCGTGGTCGTGCGGTAGCGTTCTCGCTTCCCACGCCCGGGTTCCCGGGTTCGATTCCCGGCGGGGTCAGGGATTTTCTCTGCCTCGTGATGGCTGGGTGTTGTGTGCTGTCCTTAGGTTAGTTAGGTTTACGTAGTTCTAAGTTCTAGGGGACTGATGACCATAGATGTTAAGTCCCATAGTGCTCAGAGCCATTTGAACCATTTTTTTAATTCTACAACAGATGAATGTCAGTGATACAGGCCTATGTTTGTGTGATATGTCTTACGACGCTTCTTCAAAACGGAAATGATCTGCACTTTCTTCCAGTTGCTAGATACTCTTCTTTGCTCCAGCGACCTCCTTTAAATGCTTCTAGAAGACGAGCAAGTTCTCTCGCGTAGCCTCGGTAGAATCTTATAGGTATCTCGTCTGGTCTTGATGTCCTTTCCACTAGTAAGCGATTCTGTATATTTGTGCTTTTACAAAATAATTTGTATGTGATATTCAGTACTTAATTTATAATATCACCTTAAAATGTCTTTCGGAGTCAAAACAAACAAAAATATAGGCGAGAAATGATTTAGTATATGCCAATCAGTGTATTTATAAACATAATCTTACCCATCTCTCGCTCGGACCTGATTCCGCTAGTAAGTGCAGGGTGAGTCGAAAAGGACTTTACATCTTTGGAATGATATATAAATTTATCCAGGCAATTTACATAAACGGTAAATGAATAATTTTAGAGCCAAGTCTGATTCACGTAGTGCATCAGTATCCCAATCCACCACCAAGTGTGCCAGCACAGCGCAGAGTTAAAATGACCGCTTGCGGATCTTTCTCTCTCTGTGAGTCACTGGTACTGCGTACGTGGATATGCTCGAAAACTTTTTATTTCTGCAGAGGATGACCGAGATGGTATGGTTTACTACCAGCAAGACGGTGCCCCACATCATTTCCTCATGGAAGTTCGAGGTTTCCTCGATAACCGCTTCCCATGTCAGTGGACTGGCCATCGCATGGCCATCTCGCATTCTAGACTTGACGCAACTGGATGTCTTTTTTCTGGTATTTCATTAAAGACCGTGTGTATTTTCCTCCAAACAAAATCTATGCTGCCGTTTCACAAGTTACGCCAGATTTGCTGCAACCAGTTTGGGAAGAAACTGATTACTGGTGGGATGTTTGCTGCGTCACAAATAGTAGTCACATCGAACCAATATCACGCTTTTCTGTGAAACTTGAGATTGTTTGCTACAAAGTGACACGCCTACCGATTCTGTAAGTTATCTCAATGAAGTTTTCTGTCATCCCAAAGTTGTAAAGTCTTTTTTGACTCAGCCTGTATTTTTCTGAGCGTGGAATATGTAAGTTCCTCGAGAGACCGTTGACGACGAGGTTGCTGGGCTGTGCGGAACTAGGTTAGCGGTGTGAGAGCGGTCTGGTCTGCGCTTTTGGGCTGAGCGGCCTGCTAGGGCCTCGCCCCAGTTATGAGGGGCCGCCGGGCGCCATCGAGACGAGCAGGGAGCAGGCGGCGCCGGCGTGGGAAGCGGCAGTGTCGCGCCGACGGCCAGCCCACCAATTACTGCGCCCCGTCCTCCACGGGCCCCCGCCGTCTTAGCGGCGGCTCTAACCACGCTACCTACGTAGCTGCGGCCGCTCAATTGGTCTGACCTCCTCGCGCACGCCCTGTCTCCACGTCAAGGAGGAACGCCGTGACCTGGCGAAATTACTGCAGGCAAATGCCGTAATGCGTGAAGTAGTCTAGCGGAGGCCATCATCCAGCAGTGGATGTCAAATGGTTGTGGGGATGGTGATGGTGGTGGTGATACATTTATTCTCAAGAGTGTATGGGTGCATTATACAGGGTGGTCCACAGATCGTGACCGGGCCAAATATCTCACGATATAAGCGTCAAACGAAAAACCTACAAAGAACGAAACTTGTCTAGCTTGAAGGGGGAAACCATACGGCGCTATGGTTGGTCCGCTAGATGGCGCTGCGCGAGGTCAAACGGATATCAACTGCGTTTTTTTAAGATAGGAATCACCATTTTTATTACATATTCGCGTAGCACGTAAACAAATATGAATGTTTTATTTGGACCAATTTTTTCGCTCTGTGGTAGATGGCGCTGCAATAGTCACAAATATATGGCTCACAATTTCAGACGAACAATTGCTAACAGGTACGTTTTTTTAAATTAAATTACAGAATGTAGGTACGTTTGAATATTTTATTTCGGTTGTTCCAATGTGATACACGTACCTTTGTGAACTTATCATTTCTGAGAACGCTTGCTGTTACAGCGTGATAACCTGTAAATACCACATTAATGCAATAAATGCTCAAAATTATGTCCGTCAACCTCGATGCATTTGGCAATACGCGTAACGACATTCCTCTAAACAGCGAGTAGTTCGCCTTCCGTAATGTTCGCACATGCATTGACAATGCGCTGACGCATGTTGTCAGGCGTTGTCGGTGGATCTAGCAAATATCCTTCAACTTTCCCCACAGAAGAAAATCCGGGGACGTCAGATCCGGTGAACGTGCCGGCCATGGTATGGTGTTTTGACGACCAATCCACCTGTCATGAAAGATGCTATTCAATGCCGCTTCAACCGCACGCGAGCTATGTGCCGGACATCCATCATGTAGGAAGTACTTCGCCATTCTGTCATGCAGTGAAACATCTTGTAGTAACATCGGTAGAACATTACGTAGGGAATCAGCATACATTGCCCCATTTAGATTTCCATGGGGGCCAATCATCCTTCCTCCCATAATGCCGCACCATACATTAACCCGCCAAGATCGCTGATGTTCCACTTGTCGCAGACATCGTGGATTTTCCGTTGCCCAATAGTGCATATTATGCCGGTTTACGTTACCGCTGTTGGTGAATGACGCTTCGTCGCTAAACAGAACCCGTGCAAAAAAATTGTCATCGTCCCGTAATTTCTCTTGTGCCCAGTGGCAGAACCGTACACGACGTTCAAAGTCGTCGCCATGCAATTCCTGGTGCATAGAAATATGGTATGGGTGCAATCGATGTAGATTTAGCATCCTCAACACCGACGTTTCTGAGATTCCAGATTCTCGCGCAATTTGTCTGCTACTGTTGTGCGGACTAGCCGCGACAGCAGCTGAAGCACCTACTTGGGCATCATCATTTGTTGCAGGTCGTGGTTGACGTTTCACATGTGGCTGAACGCTTCCTGTTTCCTTAAATAACGTAACTATCCGGCGACCGGTCCGCACACTTTGATGACGTTGTCCAGGATACCAAGCAGCATATATAGCACACGCCCGTTGGGCATTTTGATCACAATAGTCATAATCAGCACGATATCGACCTTTTGCGCAATTGGTATAAACGGTCCATTTTAACACGGGTAATGTATCACGAAACAAATACCGTCCGCACTGGCGGAATGTTACGTGATACCACGTACTTATACGTTTGTGACTATTACAGCTTCATCTATCACAAAGCGAAAAAAGTGGTCCAACTAAAACATTCATATTTCCTTACGTACTACTCGAATATGTAATAAAAAAGGGGGTTTCTATTTAAAAAACGCACTTGATATCCGTTTGACCTATGGCAGCGCCATCTAGCGTGCCAACCATAGCGCCATCTGGTTTCCCCCTTCAAGCTAGACGAGTTTCGTTCTTTGTACTTTTTTCGTTTGATGCTTATTTCGTGAGATATTTGGCCCGGTCACTATCAATGGACCACCCTGTATATATTAAAAGGACAGCGTCGAAAGAATAGCAGGCTGCATCGGATATGAAAAGTACTAGTCTGGGTCAGATGGATTCATTAGGCCACAATACGAATTGTTTAAGCTTCTAGTTTCCTTTTCTTTTTTTCCCCTCTCCCACAGAGTACTCGAGACGACTGGAGACAACCACTTTCATCTCAATAACTTTCCACGTGAGCAAGAAAGTTGCCCCACGTAAGATATTATTCAGTGAATTCACACACTGCCGTTACATGCAGTGCTCCAAGTGTTGCGTGACTTGTCTTCAGCAAAAATGCCAATTCATCATTTTTCCATGATGATTAAATTTCAAAAGCGCACTATTACGTCAATCAGACTAAATGGAGGCATGTATTTAGGCGTAACTCGCGTGTGTGTGCTTCAATTCCATTGTGGTTGTACGAAAACGCAACTGCCACTCACGCCACCGGAATTTACTTTCTGGTACCAGCGTCTTCATATTCTACTGAATATGCTGTGTATCCCCTACAGCCTGCGGTTTCTCATTCGACAGAACTGACGTACACTCTTCATCAATGTGTCAAACGAATGCTATGCAACCATGTAACGGGCATTTTATGGTGTTTGTAGGTATTTTGCGGCAACACGTTTCCAATTTTAAGAGTACCGTAACTAAATGGTAAAAACTGTTTTCTGTCTGTCTCTATGTCGGTCGGTCTGACTGTAAAAAACCGGTATTTTAAGGAAATGGTATGCGTCGCAAGTTGAGATTTATGTCACATAACAAGTTCTACATCTACATCTACATTCATACTCCTCAAGCCACCCAACGGTGTGTGGCGGAGGGCACTTTACGTGCCACTGTCATTACCTCCCTTTCCTGTTCCAGTCGCGTATGGTTCGCGGGAAGAACGACTGTCTGAAAGCCTCCGTGCGCGCTCTAATCTCTCTAATTTTACATTCGTGATCTCCTCGGGAGGTATAAGTAGGGGGAAGCAATATATTCGATACCTTATCCAGAAACGCACCCTCTCGAAACCTGGCGAGCAAGCTACACCGCGATGCAGAGCGCCTCTCTTGCAGAGTCTGCCACTTGAGTTTATTAAACATCTCCGTAACGCTATCACGGTTACCAAATAACCCTGTGACGAAACGCGCCGCTCTTCTTTGGATCTTCTCTATCTCCTCCGTCAGACCGATCTGGTACGGATCCCACACTGATGAGCAATACTCAAGTATAGGTCGAACGAGTGTTTTGTAAGCCACCTCCTTTGTTGATGGACTACATTTTCTAAGCACTCTCCCAATGAATCTCAACCTGGTACCCGCCTTACCAACAATTAATTTTATATGATCATTCCACTTCAAATCGTTCCGCACGCATACTCCCAGATATTTTACAGAAGTAACTGCTACCAGTGTTTGTTCCGCTATCATATAATCATACAATAAAGGATCCTTCTTTCTATGTATTCGCAATACATTACATTTGTCTATGTTAAGGGTCAGTTGCCACTCCCTGCACCAAGTGCCTATCCACTGCAGATCTTCCTGCATTTCGCTGCAATTTTCCAATGCTGCAACTTCTCTGTATACTACAGCATCATCCGCGAAAAGCCGCATGGAACTTCCGACACTATCTACTAGGTCATTTATATATATTGTGAAAAGCAATGGTCCCATAACACTCCCCTGTGGCACGCCAGAGGTTACTTTAACGTCTGTAGACGTCTCTCCATTGATAACAACATGCTGTGTTCTGTTTGCTAAAAACTCTTCAATCCAGCCACACAGCTGGTCTGATATTCCGTAGGCTCTTACTTTGTTTATCAGGCGACAGTGCGGAACTGTATCGAACGCCTTCCGGAAGTCAAGAAAAATAGCATCTACCTGGGAGCCTGTATCTAATATTTTCTGGGTCTCATGAACAAATAAGGCGAGTTGGGTCTCACACGATCGCTGTTTCCGGAATCCATGTTGATTCCTACATAGTAGATTCTGGGTTTCCAGAAATGACATGATACGCGAGCAAAAAACATGTTCTAAAATTCTACAAGAGATCGACGTCAGAGATATAGGTCTATAGTTTTGCGCATCTGCTCGACGACCCTTCTTGAAGACTGGGACTATCTGTGCTCTTTTCCAATCATTTGGAACCCTCCGTTCCTCTAGAGGCTTGCGGTACACGGCTGTTAGAAGGGGGCAAGTTCTTTCGCGTACTCTGTGTAGAATCGAATTGGTATCCCGTCAGGTCCAGTGGACTTTCCTCTATTGAGTGATTCCAGTTGCTTTTCTATTCCTTGGACACTTATTTCGAAGTCAGCCATTTTTTCGTTTGTGCGAGGATTTAGAGAAGGAAATGCAGTGCGGTCTTCCTCTGTGAAACACCTTTGGAAAAAGGTGTTTAGTATTTCAGCTTTACGCGTGTCATCCTCTGTTTCAATGCCATCATCATCCCGTAGTGTCTGGATATGCTGTTTCGAGCCACTTACTGATTTAACGTAAGACCAGAACTTCCTAGGATTTCCTGTCAAGTCGGTACATAGAATTTTACTTTCGAATTCAATGAACGCTTCACGCATAGCCCTCCTTACGCTAACTTTGACATCGTTTAGCTTCTGTTTGTCTGAGAGGTTTTGGCTGCGTTTAAACTTGGAGTGGAGCTCTCTTTGCTTTCGCAGTAGTTTCCTAACTTTGTTGTTGTACCACGGTGGGTTTTTCCCGTCCCTCACAGTTTTACTCGGCACGTACCTGTCTAAAACGCATTTTACGATTGCCTTGAACTTTTTCCATAAACACTCAACATTGTCAGTGTCGGAACAGAAATTTTCGTTTTGATCTGTTAGGTAGTCTGAAATCTGCCTTCTATTACTCTTGCTAAACAGATAAACCTTCCTCCCTTTTTTTTATATTCCTATTAACTTCCATATTCAGGGATGCTGCAACGGCCTTATGATCACTGATTCCCTGTTCTGTACATACAGAGTCGAAAAGTTCGGGTCTGTTTGTTACGGCCCCTTAGCGGTGTAAACGATTGAAACTTCCAAGTCAATGCAATCATAAGATAGGCGATTTATGTCACATACTGTGATATTCCCAAACTCACTCATCGAAACCTAAAGCGTACTTCTCGTCAATTTGCCAGTATCTGTATCGATATCAGGCAAAAATCGTCGAAATTCTCGATTACGGGGATGGGTGACCTGTCTGTATGGATAATTAAGTATGGGCCCTTAGACCGCGATTTCTCCTCGCTCCTGACTGATTTTAATTAAATTTAAATTGAAGCTGACAATCTTAAAAATAAAATAAATCGCGATGACAGTTATAGCATTCAGCATTTCCAAATATCCAAGTCATTTACGAATAATCTATGACCCACGCGAACAGCCGAGCGTATCAAAGCGTTCGCTCCCGTTACATGGAAAGGAGCGTCGGTCCCGAACCGAATCCTCCCGGTGTATTAACGATGAGGGTCGGTGTGCCAGCCTTCCTGGATGATGTTTTTAGGCCGTTTCCCACATCTCACTATGTGAATACCGGACTGGTGCCCACGTCCCGCCTCAGTTACACGATTCGAAAATATATAGAAAACGTTCTCATACTGTCACATGAGATAACACTAGATGACAGATGGTGTTAGGAAGGACATCCGGCAACCCACTATGAGCGCCAAATCCCGAAATAACATGGCGACCCCATCGAGACTACGCAGCTCTATTGAAAAATTGGATAGGACACCATCCTCTTGGTTTGACAACTGCAGCAAACTAGTTTTCGGGTTTAAAGAGTGCAAAGCATCATCTATTGAACGAATCTGACGAAAAGGGAAGGAAATCAAATTCAAGTCCCGTGTACGCGGCTTACGAAGTCTTTATGCAGCCAAATTTCGGACTGAAGAAGATAGAGGAGGAAAATCACACGCAATCTTTCTGAAGCAAACCAATTCGGCGAACGACCGAAGCAACTGTGGGAAATGGTGCCAAAAGGAATCAGGATGGCAGGACAGCTGTTAGAGGTCCGCTCCTTAACCACTGCGCCACCTCATTCTCAAAAATCGAATTAAAGCAGAAAGAAAAACACAGTAAAATTTCGAGAATCATATCTACAATGAAGATACTTTGTGACGCGTAAGACAGAAAGAAACTCGGTAACAGCTTACAGCACACCCATTAAAATAAACACACGCATGCCTTTCAAAACTCTATTCGGAAAACAACGTTATCGACCCGAACAATGAGAACATTTAAGGCACGAGACAGAATTTCGAAATGTATGTGTGAAACTACGGAGTGTCTATCAAAGAATGCATGGGCAGAAGAAGTTAAAAGGACGCAACTTAGAATCTACACCCAACGAGGAATCACCTTTCAAATATTCTTATACTATTACCTTAGTTGTCAACATTTTGGCAACACAAAACTATTGCCGACCGCTGTGGCCGAGCGGTTCTAGGCGCTTCAGTCCGGAACCGCGCGACCGCTACGGTAACAGGTCCGAATCCTGCCTCGGGCATGGATGTGTGTGATGTCCTTAGGTTAGTCAAGTTTAAGTAGCTCTAAGTCTAGGGGACTGATGACCTCAGCTCTTAAGTCCCATAGTGCATAGAGCCACTTGAACCATTTTTGAACAAAACTATTGTTCCACGGCTGTGGCAGTGCAGATCAAAGGAATATTGTGTTTCTATACCTGTAGTGTTGCATGTTTTCTTTACGGGTGTTCAGTTACACAATGGAGATGACAAGAACAAAATTAACGAATTTGTCACATCTTATGAGGCAGAGGAATGCCAATGGAATGTTCGAACTCATAACTATAAAAATATTAACCTGAAGGATGACTGAAAAAAAGCACGCTGCGTAGCAGCAGTGACGTAAATAACAAAATCGGAGCCTCTCCTTTCTCAACAACGTAGCAACAGCAACAACAGAATTCGTTATCTGACTTTAGAAAAATACGTCGTCAGCAAGTTACGTGAGCTGCAGCCATACGAAAGAGCCATCGAGAAAAGGTGCTTTCTATGAGGTAGAAATGAATGGATGTAGGCGACAGCAATCAGATGTAGGGGGATCATCTACTGCCGACTCCCCTGTAACATTCACTGGAAGAAGTGTGAGTGATGTTGAAGTCGAAGTCTTTATTTGTTGTCTCCTTTATTTAGAGTCGGGAAACGCCAAATATAGCGTTTGAAGGCCTAAATCAGGCTTCTAATTTTTAAAATTTTAATACGAAGTGAGGGGGGAGGGGGGGGGGCGGTGGCCTGGCCTCCTCCATATTTGCCATGTGATTACTTGCAGCCTCTTCTCAAGGTTGGCAACTATGGGATTGCACCGTGTCCTTCCGATACGATACGAAGGGGCACATGTTGAAGACACTGGTCTCCCGGCCGTTGTCAGTGTTCCGAACCTTGGAGCTGCTCCTTTACATTCAAGTATCTCCATAAGACCTGACGAGAATGAGAGCACTCCGTTCCAGTTCTCTCGCCAAGGATTAATCCCTGCCAGAACCGGAAATACAGGGTGGGGCAAATAAAAGTGGCCCGGCCGAGTGGACGTGAATGTATGCACATAAACACATCCCGTTACGTGCACACTGCGTGTACGCACTCCACGTGATCCACACCGGTTCACATTTAGACAATCTTCACGCTTGACAGGGTTGTTACCAGAGGTCAGTCTAGTTGCAGCCCTAACTGGCCTCCCAGGTCAGCTGGTCTATCAGTGTGCTGTTACTTTGTGTGGCAGCCCTCAGGTATAAAGTGTATCGCAACAGCTCTCATAGTCTTCATCAACTGCAGCAGAACATTTCCAATGAGACTGCAGCAATTCCAGCAGTCCAGCTTCGATACACATTTAGCAACTTGCTGATCAGGGCACAAAACTGCCAAGAGATGAATTGTGGTCACTTTCAGAATCTGCTGTGGTCTGTTTAGTACTGTATTTCCACTCCTCTGCTGTGTTTCTTCTTACCCTAGAAATCTGCAGAACCCTGATCCTCCACATGACTGTCAAACACGCTGCCCTCTCAGCTACAAGAAGAGCTTTTTGGAGGTACACATATTCGATAATAGGATCACGTGACAGTTAACTATGCACCCGACATATAAAGGCTTTCAAACGTAAAAATTCTGCACGATGTTCTCTTACGGAAAATATTAAGTACCGTTTAAACAGAGCTAATAAATTGTGAAAACTGTCATATTTCACGCGTCTTTCCTATACTTTCTTTGCTCGACGATAATTACGTGCCGGCCGTGGTGGCCGTGCGGTTCTGGCGCTGCAGTCCGGAACCGCGGGGCTGCTACGGTCGCAGGTTCGAATCCTGCCTCGGGCATGGGTGTGTGTGATGTCCTTAGGTTAGTTAGGTTTAAGTAGTTCTAAGTTCTAGGGGACTTATGACCTAAGATGTTGAGTCCCATAGTGCTCAGAGCCATTTGAACCATTTGATAATTACGTAGCCTACCTGCTCCGCGCTTGACACTGTTTGTCAGAGTTACTACAAAGTACACTGTTGACCATTTAGGTGCTGGACTTGTACGCAGCTGCCATAACTTGAGGGCTGGCTAACATATGTGGTTTTTTGGAAGTTATAGCTCTTCTGCATAAATATGTAATTGGAATTTCAAAACTTTTTTAAGTTTATTAGACTTTCTATTTTAAAAATACATATTTTCGCGTTGCTAATATTAAATCTGAATCCACAGACGGAATTTCAATTTAATAGTAATTATCGCAGAAGAAACTGAATAGGAACTTTGTTGTTCAAATACATATCCCGGTAGGTAAAAAATTGATCTTTCTGTTCAAATTTCTTTTACAGCCAATACAAATCTGAAGAAACACACAAAAGACAAGAACAAAGCAAAACTTAGCGTTTCTGGTGCAATACAGTGTGATACAAACTGAAACACGAGATACATACACCCACACTGCACTCACTGGAATAACATGCTTGGATTGATTTCCTGATTTACCTGCAAGAAAATACTTCTTAACAACACTATCTGCGAAAATAACACGATAAAGATGTAATCTAAATCGTCATCCAAAATTTCGTACTCATCATCTGCAGACTTGTCAATGACTTCGTAAATCACTTGTTCCAGTCGTTTCTCCGCTTCACTGCACATTTTGAACACAAAATCAACACAAAAGCACACAAAATGCACGACACAGAAGAACCTGAATGTCAGCTAACGACTACAAAACAAGAAAGAAGTTTGAAAAACGACTAATTTCCTCAGTGATACCGCTGCCACCATCTAGCAAAAACTGCGAAGCTGTGGACCTGACAGACGTTTGCGGTAGCCGTAAATATGCGTCTGACACCGCGAAAAATCATAATTGCCATGACGTAATATTACGTCTGCCGCACGTTCACCTTTCCCGCAAGCGGCGTAGTATTACGTCAAGTAAAGTGTTAAAATTGCTACAGTATGGAAATCGTACGCACAAGCATCAAACTGGCATGAAATGTAAGACATGCTGGAACAGGTAAATGGTTAGCACTTCAGCTGAACCACACAACGTAGGTAGAAATAACCCCAGCCACCGTTTTGTATATACGGAAAGATTGCGCAACGGATCTATTGTTCGGAAATAGTATTTCAGTGTTGTTCTCGAATGTCATGCACTTGTGGAATCGAGGTGTTCGGGAGGGCCATAATCAATGTCGTACAGCATCTCAATGGACAGATGCGATTGCCACTAGGACAGATACATTTTTCATTCGGTTGTACGCGTGATAAAGGCACGCTTGCTTACCCTGAGACCGGAAACGGATTTATTTGCAGCAATATCCGCACGGACAGTGCGACGACATTTGGAGCACCACCGACTATCAGCACGACGACCGACTTCCGTTGACGCGGCAGGAGAGAGAGAAAGAGAGAGAGAGAGAGAGAGAGAGGAGGGGGGGGGGGTGCACAACGACGACAGCCGACACAGTAGTGACGACACGCCGTCTTTTCACAAGAGTCCCAGTCCTGCGTACACAATCACGATGGACGTATACGCATGTGGCGGCTAAGAGGCATCACAGATTGCGTTCATCGTCTTACGGGCCCAGCGCCTGACGACATGGTATGGGGTGCGTTTGGTATACAACAGCATCACCTCTGGTTCGCGTAGCTTGTAATTTGGACAGTGAACTTAAACCTCTGATATATGAAGACCGATGTCTGTACCAAATTTTCCACTTCCTCGTGACGTTATCTTTCAATAAGGTAACCCGAGACTGCGTGTTTCCTGTGCTCTTCTTTAGTATACAGCATATTCGACTGTTGGCACAGTCAGCACGTTCTCCGGGGATTTCACCCACTGTGAACATCTGGCCATAGGTCCCGAGAAACTGGGACGTCACCACCAACCGACAACTACGACTGTCGTTCTGTGAAATACAGCTGAAACAGCTTTAAATGCCGTTGTCGTATCTGTCACCTAAGCTCGGTTCGAGCCGACCTCTAGCCGGCTTAGAGCCCTTGTTTTTTTGCAAAAGATAGCAGTTCTGTGAACTAAATTTTGCATCATATCCCCTCTTAAACCACCCGCGAATCGTGTATAATGTCAACATACTGCAAGACAGGGAGCGAGGAGCAGAAGTTGCCAATCCAAGACACATCGTCGTTCCTCTAAACAAACCAGAATTTTATTTACTCACTCTAGCATTGCATTAATCACCTAATAAGCACTCACAATTGCCGAAAAGTTTACAATACTCATAATTTAAAAAACCACATCGTGTCAGAGAGACACCAAATGCATTACAGCAGGATGGATAATCCATACAACCAAGAGCCGGTTCCGATTCATTGGGTAAGTTCCCGTACTAACTGGCCGTACTATAGTAGTCAAAAAGCAATTGGCACGGGGCGAACACCTTCCTGAACCCTTAAGCCCCAGAACAATCTAAAAATTAACAAAACATTAATGAAACGGTTTTATCCTAACAGATACAATCATTATGGTTATTAATCCACGGGTAACACACAGAAACATAGATGAAATTACAATTTTCAGTATTAGAAAAAAGAAATAAGATAAAGTTATTACGCTTGCTGAGTTCCAATGTGCCTCCTCTCCCCCCCCCCCCCTCCCCCTAAACATTAGTGAATTAACAATTTTGAACTTTAGGAAATACAGGTTAAAATTAGTAAAGTTCCAAAAAGCAGAACTGGTTTCAATTAAAATGAGTTCATGAGTTCACAGGTCTATACCACAGTTAGAAGTAAAGAGGGGACCACGCACTCACTAAAGTATCAGAACCAGTCTTTACAGCGACTTATGAAGCTTGATATCCCAAACAAACTTGACAGGTGCAGTTTACAGAACATACGAGTAGCGGAACCAAGTGTTCAGAAACGCGCTCACCAATTTTAATAACCCTAAGGATGGCAGGTGACGCATGAGCTGGAGTCAGCAGTAGCAAGTTCCTCACTCTGTTCGGCTTCTGCCCGCTACTAGCCGGTGCTCTCTGACTCCTACATACGGGATGTAACGAGTATAAGTGCACACATATGTGGCAATCTGACAAACACGGCATTGCCCACGTATTCATTGTGCCACTTTTCTGTTATAAAAGAAAACAAAAATGAACTATGTTTGCAGTGTAATATTAAAAAAATTTTCGTTTCAATGTAGTGAAATCACCTTTGAAATTATGAAACTGTTTCTGTACGCTGGGCGCAGCTTCTTCGGAAGCCTACAACCTCATTCCGTAAAGGTCTCTATGGCAATGGCTTATCATTGCTCTACAGACGGCTGTTGGTTTTCGTCTACCCGTTTCCACTTTGCAGTTGAAAGCTGTAAAAAGGCCCCCGGTTGTCAGAGATTTCCTTAAGTGGACTCAATTGTAGGAGTGTCTTACTAACCTCATGTATGAGGCGGTACTTTTTAACGCATCGCCGTGTTTATGACGTCTTATCTGCTGAACTACGTGTGTTCCTGTGATATTTTGCAGATGCATTTAACAGCATACGTAGATACAGTCTGAGAAATTTATTGCGAATGGAGTTAGTAGCACAGAAGCAATAAATGTAAGCGGCGAGGGTGATGCGATAGTTTTCCACGCATTTCATTGTTTACGACATCATAACTCCTGAACTGTAATAGGTTGTTCTTACACCCACAGCTATTGTTGCCTGACTCTTAACGGATGTGTGTATCAAATTCGGTTGAAATCTGTAGAGTGCTTTAGAAGGATATGTGGAACATAAACACATACGTACATCCATTGTTATAATATGTATGGGTATCTTAATACGTACATACATCACGTATTGGCTGTTCGTTCTCTGCGTGTGTCTTCCCGCAAACACGTCACATAATTTACTACGTGATGTTTTCTGCACGGTCGTAACTGCACCACTACGGGGAAGAAGCCTGTCTATAGACTACGCGTTGTGTGTCCACGCCTCGACGCGACTTGCTGCCCAGAGGAAAATAACCATTAATAGCTTGCTTTTGCCACATGTTCCTGGAGGAACTGCCCACCCTAAAAGGCACACGACCTGCAAGACTATAATTATTAGTCTGCAAATGACGTAAATACACATGTAATGTTGTTCAGTACCATCCTCAGTCACCATCAGAAATATCTGAACTCATAGCGCTCACACCCAGTATTTTTGCATAAGAGAATCCTGCCATCACGTCCACTTCCTCTTGCGAGTCTACACAGCCCTGGCGCGCTGTTTTCGGCAGACGCTGCCTTGCCCATCCGCTCCTGGTCGAAGCCTGTAAAAGCACCGCAAGCGGACAGGTCGCGTCCGTTCGTGGTAAGGGTCGGAACCCGTTGCTGGATAATATCCAGATAACAGTGGATACCCACTGTCGATACGAGCCATCACAGCTCAAACGCGTCAAGTCAAGTCCCGTTATTTGCTATCCTTCCTTGTGTTGCAGTTTATGGCCAGCAGCGCTGTCGAAGAAGCTGCCATAGTCAGGTGCTGGTGCTGGTGGCGCTGGTGTGCCAGCTGATCGGCAGGGGCGTGTCCCGGTGGGCGTCGGCCCGCTAGGCCCCGCTATGCAGGAGACAGGTGGGTGGCGGTTCACCTGCAGGCGGGCAGGGCGTGGCACCTCGCGGCGCACCAAGGCTGCTGGCTGCTAGCAAGCAGCTCCGTGCAGCATACGGCCTACGTTTCCGGCCTCACTCAGAATGCCTTGTATTCACAGATTCCATCCAGACAACGAGTGCACAGATACAGGGTGTTCGGAAATTCTTCTTCTAGAACTTGTAGAGGCATGTGAGTCCATAATATTTTGAACAGGAACTCATGTCGGGAAAAGTCACCCAAGAACGCTACAGAACGTCAAAGTTATGGGCGTCGGCGTCTATAAATGTGACTCAGGATGGTGAAACAAACTTTCTAGGATGATGGAGAAGGATAAATATATAAAGAAGGATAAATATATAAATCTGAGGTAAGGGTCCCCATAATACGTTGCTGCGGTAATGGACTCTCGAGTCCGGTATGACCAGTGAGTAAGTAACTAAGTAAGTGTCTCCATACTAGTAACTACCGAGTGAAAAGTTATAAGCGAAAACCGTTCTGATACCTCAGACAGCGGAATGCATGTACCGATATTGTTGTTGCTAAGAATTTAGGGCAGGTAACTTTCAGAAGAGGTAGTATGGACCAAAACAAGAAAAAAATGTCTAATAAACTTGCGCTCTAAAACACATACCTGAGAACCTACGAGCACTTGTTCAGAACAGTTTTCGCTCACAACTTACGACTCGTTCGTTACTCGTATAGGAGCCATTATACATTTATCCTTCACCAGCATCCTAGGAAGTTTGTACATCATCATGGAATTACTACGTATGTATGCACATTTAAAGGCGCAGTGTCTATAACTTTAACGCTCTGTAGCGTCATCTCAAACTGCGATGCCCGCCACGCTAAGGAAGCGCACCCTGCATCGATATGCCTGTCGGAGTAACGCCAGACACGCGTTCAGCCTGATCAAGAGAACCTCAATCTTTCCGAACTGGCTTCATGGTCTTTGTCGCCATTTCTTGTGTAGTCTGGAACGTCTTAGGTAGGTCCCGGAGTATAATATCTTTGGCATTTAACCGCATTTGGTTTGCACTTGTCTGATTTCAACTGAATGTTCTGAGACCGTCTTTGAAATTACGTTCTTCGATCAACGATCAGCAGCACAATTCGATGTTCATTCGTAAAATCTTCATAGTCTTCCTCACCATCATATTTCGAAAGTCATACCTTTAAATCTTTTCGAAGTATTGTGTTGCACCGTTTTATTCCTTCAGATCACTTGCTAATGGCTTCCCGGAAGGCATATTTTGGGATCCCCTTCACGTTCTCAACGTACTCTTCACATTCAAAAGGGATATTTGTAGTGACTTAAGTCACAGTGCAAAATTTTTCGCGCCTCTAGCAACAAAAAGAGATTGCACGGACAATTTTATTTGCAGGGCATCCGTAGCTGCTGAAGGTCATGATGAATGAAAACACCACTGGAAGCTAGTAAATCAGGACATGCACAGAACTTTATCAGAGCTGTTTGGGGAGTGAGTCTACTAGCAGACTTCTTTTCGCAGGCGGCGAGACGGTACATTCTCACAAGTTTTTGTTGCATTCGAAGAGATTGTAAGAAAACAAAAGGAAATTACTGTATTTCCTTACGCCGGTAACAAGAAGCGATGTGGCACCATTCTTTTCCTTTCAGTCGGTGCCGTTCGAACTTCTGCTGCGCAACTCTCTTTCGGGATATTCAAATACTTTACTGCCGCTTACTTTTATGTCCATCTGCTGTTAACGATATTAAATAGCATCTTTTGACTGACAGGAGTCGATGAAACGGAAATTACTTCATCAGTAAACACTTCCGGGCTAAGTTGCCGTGGTCGATCTGTAGAACTTCTTCTCCCTGACGTTTCGTTCTCAACTACGGAGAACATCTTCCGAGGTGAGTCAACGACTTGTTAAAAATGGTCTAGATCGAACCAACTGCTACCTAAATTGCTAAAGCAGATAGTTTTTGTTCCGAACTAAGGCGCTTTTAATTAACCAGTATTCGAGCGAGGGATGCTGCGTACAGCGCCCATTGCATTTCTATCCCTTGCAGACATCGACGTGTGGACTGTCCAGACTAATCAGATTGTTAGTCAGTTACACTGAATTCAAATTGCTTTTAGCTCGGCACTGCTGTCCATGCGAGATGCGATACCGCTACTTCGAGCTTAGCACCGGAGTACAGCTCTAGTCTTCTACTATGTTGTCGAGTTGCTAAAGTCGGAATCCGGTTCACATTTGTTAGTATCGAAAAATGGTTGAAATGGCTCTGAGTACTATGGTACTTAACATCTGAGGTCATCAGTGCCCTAGAACTTAGAACTACTTAAACCTAACTAACCTAAGGACATCACACACATCCATGCCCGAACCTGCGACCGTAGCAGTCGCGCGGTTCCGGACTGAAGCGCCTAGAACCGCTCGGCCACCGCGGCCGGCGTTAGTATCGTAAAGGGGAGATCAGGCAGAGAAGTGGGTGTAGAGATACTGTCATTACAATCGCTCAACGCATTGAAGGGATTTCATACTTGGCTAGTTTCGCAGTCAACCTCTGCTCTGTTCTGATGTGTCTTGAATAGTCTGAGAACATCAGGTTGTTTCCAGCTCTTGGTATGTCAGCAGCCATCCACTCTTGATGGTTATTCACAAGCCCTTCCAAGAGACAGCGTCTGACGGTAGGTCAATAGGGCATGCCCGTCCCGTCACGTCACATCATAGACTGGGAATGTAAATTTAATTGCTAGAACGCCGGTCCTGCGCTATTCGAGACAAACAGAACATCTATCCGCAGCAACGGGCAGGTGCGCGCTGACAGAGGCGGACTTTTTTCAGACGGCTCCTGCAGCTCGCCGGCGCGGAAAACTAGCGTCTGCGGAAGCTCGACCGTGCAGACAGGAGCAGCCAGACGTGGCGGCAGCGGCGGCGGCGTCCGTCAGGGTCACCGCGCGCTCGCCGCCAGGATCCGCCAACACCGACCAGCTCCGGCTCTGCCCGCGGGCGCAGCTGCTGCTGTCTGCTCTCTGCTGTCACCAAACAACGCTACGCGTCCACAATTCATTTACACTCTGCAGCGGAGTGTGCGCTGTTTTCAAACTTCTACATATACATCTATACTCTGCAAGTTACCTCATGGTGCGTGGCGGTGTACCAGTGTCACTTCCTCCTTTTCCTTAAACAGTCGCGGGAAGATCGATTGCTGGAAAACCTCCCTGTAGGCTCGAAAGTGTCTAATTTTATCTTCGTGGTCTTTTCGCGGGATGTATGTAGCAGGAAGCAACATATTGGTTGACTCTTCTAGGAATGTACGCTCGCGGAACTTCAACGGTAGACCAGAACATGATACGTTCGCCTCTCTTGAAGGGTCTGTCACGGGAGTTGATCATTTCTGTGACTCTTTCGCGCTTACTAAATGAACCTGTAACGAAACTTCGTATTGCTCTTCGGATCTTTAAATGTTTCAAATGGCTCTGAGCACTTAACTGCTATGGTCATCTGTCCCCTAGACTTAGTACTAATCAAACCTAACTAAACTAAGGACATCACACACATCCATGCCCGAGGCAGGATTCGAACCTGCGACCGTAGCGATCGCGTGGTTCCAGACTGTAGCGCCTAGAACCGCTCGGCCACCCCGGCAAGCCTTTGGATCTTCTCTAGTTCTTCCATCAGTCCTATATGGTACGGATCCCGTACTGACGAGCAATATTCAACTGTTGGTCCAATGAGTGTTGTACAAGCTATGAGGGTGAGTCAAATGAAAACCTTAAATTTGTAATAACAAATCGAAATTTCGCTCCGTTATCCTGTAAGCTGGTAAGCGTGCTACAAACAGCGTGCAGAATGGCCTGTAGGTGGCAGCATAGTGCAGATGCACACGCACCGTCGCAGTATCAGTATAAAGATGGCCGTCCCACTTGCGACTTGTACCAGGGAAGAACAGCGTTCTGTTGTTCGGATTCTGCGTAGTGAAGGTGTGAAACCTATTGAAATTCATCGACGAATGAAGGTCCAGTACGGTGAAGCATGTTTGTCACAGCAGCAAGTGTACGAATGTAGTAGCAAGTTCGCAAATTATGGTGTGACTTCAGTGGAAGATGCTCCTCTTCCAGGTCAGGCACAACGAGTTGTGACTCCACAGAACATTGCAGAAGTTGAAGCCATAGTGAAGGAAAACCGCAGAGTGACCCTGAATGACTTTGCAGCATGTTTACAGATTAGTCATAGGTCAACACACCACACTGTGCATGATGTGCTCCAGTTTCACAAAGTGTCTGCAAGATGGGTGCCACGGCAGCTGACTCCTGAAATGAGAGAACGACGTGTTGATGCTTGTGAAGAACTTCTTCGGCGCTTTGAACGAGAAGGTGATGGTTTCCTTGCAAGAATCGTTACTGGGGACGAAACCTGGGTTCACTTCCAATAACCGGAAACGAACAGAGCGAGCAAGGAATGGCGCCATTCCACATCATCAAAACCAAAGAAGTTTCGAACAGGACCATCAGCAGGGAAGGTTATGCTGACTCTCTTTTGGGACGAAAAAGGCGTCATTTTGGAGCATCACATGCCTAGAGGGACCACTGTCACCGGTGCATCATACACAAATCTCGTAAAAAATCATCTGCGGCCTGCAATCAAATCAAAGCGACGTGGATTGCTGTCAGCAGGTGTCCTTTTGCAACATGACAATGCAAGGCCCCCACACTGCCCGTACAACAGTTTCAAGAATCACAGGCCTGCATTTTGAGTGTCTTCCTCATCCACCATACTCAACCAGACCTTACCCAAAGTGATTTCCATATGTTTGGACCACTCAAAGACGGAATGGGAGGGACGAAGTTCCGTTCTGATGAAGAAGTACGCCACGCGGTGCACGAGTGGTTGCGCGGACTACGAAAAGAATTTTTTTCTAAAGGGACTTGCATTGAGCATGAGGGAGATTATGCTGAAAAGAGATACAGCTTTGTACCACTTTTGCACAATAAATAATATTTAAAAAATATTTAAGGTTTCCATTGGACTCACCCTCGTACTTCCCTTGTTGATGGACTACATTTCCTGAAGATTCTTCCAATGAATCTCAGTCTGCCATCTGCCTTACCCTCGATTAAGTTTATGTGGTTGTTACACTTGATATCGCTCCGCACTAATGCTCCTACATATTTTATGGAAGTAGCTGCTTGCAGTGATTGCGCTGCAGTTTTGTAATCATACGACAAAGGGTCTTTCTGTATCCGCAATACCTTAGTTTATGTTCGAGGTTCAATTACCACTCCCTGCAGCAAATGTCGATCATATATAGGTCTGCATTTCACTGCAATTTTCTAGCGTTAGGACTTCTTTGTATACAACAACATCATCATCCGCGAAAAGCCTCAATGAACTACCAACGTTATCTACTACGTCATTATATAGTTTATTGTGGAAAGTAATGGTCCTGTAACACTTCCCTGGCGCACGCGTGAAGCTGCTCTTGCATCTGAAGACTTCATCCCGTTCAGAATGTCATGCTGTGTTCTCTTTGCAATAGATTTTTCAATCCACTCACACAGTTGGTCTGATATTCCATACACTTGCATTTTCTTCGTTAGGCTGCTATGCGGAACTGTATCGAATGCCTTCTGGAAGTCAAGGAGCACTGTAACAACCTGGGAGGCAAGCAGATTAAAACTGCGTGCCAGTCCGAGACTCGAACCTGGAGCCTTTGCCTTCCGCGGGCAGCTGCTCTGCCGACTGAGCTACCGTAGCACGACTCACAGATCACCTTCTGACAGTACCTCCCCCGATCCCTATCTTCCAAACTTCACCCAAGTTCTCCCGCATACCTAGAAGGACCAGCACTCTTGCAAAACATGGAACATTCTACAGCTTACTTTCTTCCATAGATGCCGGTCCTGCTAGGTATGGGGAGAGAGCTTCAGTGATGTTTGTAAGCTAGGCGAGGAGGTATTGGTGGAAGTAAAGCTGTGAGGGCGAGTCGTGACTCGTCATCAGATAGCTCAATCGATACAACAATCGTCCGCGAGAGGCACAAAGATCGTTTTCGTTACTGTCGCTTCTGTAAATGGCTTCCGTCCAATGCTACGATGCAGCTCTATGATAATGCAGAGGTCATAGCGTGCTATGGAAGTTCGTCCTGAACATGTGTGACATCGGGGTTCTTTAGGTCTCTATCACAGAGAATGTTTTGTTTCAGAATATGTTCTGTACGAATCACGTAACGTTTAAAATCGGTTCAGTTTCCTGCTAGATGTAGCAGCAAATTACGTACTTAAGTATAAGATTACGTAAGACTACTGCAGATAAGTGGACGTAATTGCTTTGTATAGCATTCCATTAAACGTGGAGGACACGAAACGCGACTTTAAGGGACGGTGGAGACGACAATAACAATAGCTGCAACGTTATGTCTTCAGTTAACTGTGACTTTTGTGGATCTTCTTTTATCCAGAATATTTTAAGGAAACATATACATTTCGAATCTCTGCAGCTTCTTCGTATCGCACATTTATTTGATTTTAAGTTTCGCAATATGGAAATTTATTCTTATGTGACATAATATTTCAGTACGCGTTTATTTACACTATATCAGTAGAGGAAATATTTCTTACGTATAGTTAAGAATATAATCTTATCGTCTACACCTATCAAATTCAGTGTTTTTTCAGATGCCTTTTTCATACGCTCCCTCACTTGAATCAATAACTACAGAACTAATCTCACTCCATCAAGGACGATTATTACTATTCCTCCCACCACCCAAATCTTACAGGATCTGGACTACTACCACTACTTCTACTAGTATCAGTATACATTTTATTACTTTATTGTCAGTATTATTCACATTGTCACTACAGACACACAACACATTTTAATACCGTTTGTCATATTAAAATTGTACTCTTATCTACAAGGTACTCTATGTGCGAAACCCTGGTCTGATGAAAGAGAGGGCCTGACACCCCTAATCAGATCGGGTTAAATAAATAAAAATATAAAAGTACTAGACCTGACACTGAAGTACTAAAAACACTCAAAAGATAAATTCACATTAACGTGTAGCAAACTATTGTGTCTGTAGTTATTTACACTTATCTGAGTGCTGCCGTAAGGATTCAGGATTTCCTAGAAGAAAGAACACAACATGTCATTCTTAACGGTTCAAAATCTGCAGATGTAGAGGTAATTTCGGGAGTACCGCAGGGAAGCGTGATAGGACCTTTATTGTTTACAATATACATAAATGACTTAGTTGACAACATCGGTAGCTCCGTGAGGCTATTTGCAGATGACACGGTTGTCTACAAGAAAGTAGCAACATCAGAAGACTCGTACGTACTCCAGGAGGACCTGCAGAGGATTAATGCATGGTGCGACAGCTGGCAGCTTTCCCTAAACGTAGATAAATGTAATATAATGCGCATACATAGGGGCAGAAATCCATTCCAGTACGATTATGCCATAGGTGGTAAATCATTGGAAGCGGTAACGACCGTAAAACACTTAGGAGTTACTATCCGGAGCGATCTGAAGTGGAATGATCACATAAAACAAATAGTGGGAAAAGCAGGCGCCAGGTTGAGATTCATAGGAAGAATTCTAAGAAAATGTGACTCATCGACGAAAGAAGTAGCTTACAAAACGCTTGTTCGTCCGATTCTTGAGTATTGCTCATCAGTATGGGACCCTTACCAGGTTGGATTAATAGAAGAGATAGACATGATCCAGCGAAAAGCAGCGCGATTCGTCATGGGGACATTTAGTCAGCGCGAGAGCGTTACGGAGATGCTGAACAAGCTCCAGTGGCGGACACTTCAAGAAAGGCGTTACGCAATACGGAGAGGTTTATTATCGAAATTACGAGAGAGCACATTCCGGGAAGAGATGGGCAACATATTACTACCGCCCACATATATCTCGCGTAATGATCACAACGAAAAGATCCGAGAAATTAGAGCAAATACGGAGACTTACAAGCAGTCGTTCTTCCCACGCACAATTCGTGAATGGAACAGGGAAGGGGGGATCAGATAGTGGTACAATAAGTACCCTCCGCCACACACCGTAAGGTGGCTCGCGGAGTATAGATGTAGATGTAGATCCCAAAAAGGTCTCAGCTGACTATACGTCCCCCTATGGTGACTACGAGCCGCATTCAGTTCCCGTTGTAGCAAAGAAACTGCCCACGGTTTGCGACAGGTTTTATTTGAAAACTTCAGCTATCTTGTATCAAACAACGTGTAACACTGCCTTTGTTTTCGGCGACTTTATCGTGTACGGACCATCTTTCAACAGCATACAAACCGGCAGTAAAAACTCTCGCAGTACAAAAGATCAGATGGTTCCGCTTTTCGGTCCTTTCCTTCGGTAGCTGGAGAGAGCAGTACACACCGCCGACCGATGCGAATCGCCGTAACAGAGAAGGTAATGTCAAGGGATTGTGGCAGCGATTGTCCGCACCGATATCAAACCGGCTAGGCGTATCAAGAATTATTGCCAGTGTGCGTGACAGACGTCATAGACGCACGGACCGCCTCTTCACAAACCACTAAACCAACCAAAACACTGAACACACTAGAACCCTTTGACGACACCCAGGCGTTCTGCAGCGCTTTCCGTCCGGCTGCATCTCATCTGGCGACGATAAAGAAACCATAGGCTATACTTTGACGTCAGATATCAACATATTTACCATCCGAATTCGAAGATCAGTTCCAGTCCAAATTCCGAAATAGGACTACTACCGCACTAGTGTGTCTTTACGACCATTGAAAATGCATACACCATGAATAATTTTACCCCTTAATGTGGAAACGTTTCAGGCATCAGAAGAACGAAACAGAGTTATTTGCTGCTACGAAAAAGTGAAAATTTACTTTTTTGCATGCAAGCCCTGGCACACGTGACTAATAACGTCCCTTTGATCCGCGATATGAACAAAAGCTGTTGACCTGTCGCTCTTCTTGCGAGTATACTAGTTCAGCACTGTGTACAGATGAGCTTCTGGTAAATTCGGGAAGTAGGAGAAAAGTACTGGAGGAAACACGGCTGCGTGACTGTTCCGAGATACGTGCCTGGATAGCTCAGCTGCTATGCATTGCCTGCGGAAGGCAAGGTTTCGGGATCTAGTCCCGATCTGACACACATTACTTCCCACGAAGTATAATCGCCATTTACCTGTAGGTAGGTGTATAATGATTATGACACGACATTATAATCGTTTAGGAGAAAGTGTACAAAGAATACATGTAACACACTAAACGAAATTAATGTCCAGGCAAGTGGCCATGAAACAAAGAATACTTGCTGGTAAGTGTTTGCAGTGTGAACTCGAGTCTCGGTTCACAATGCCCACAGCGCAGATCTTACATTTGCACCCATCCGTAAGGAACCTAAACAAATATCCAACTGTTAGTCTACATCGAACGCCAAGTGCTGCACTCCTCTACTATCCCCACTGTAGCACAGGGATCAAATGATGAACCACATGCTTAGGAAGTGAAAAGAAACTTATCTGTTATCTTCTTACATTTGGGACATTATTATTATGATTATTATGTTGTTGTTGTTGTTGTGGTCTTCAGTCCTGAGACTGGTTTGATGCAGCTCTCCATGCTACTCTATCCTGTGCAAGCTTCTTCATCTCCCAGTACCTACTGCAGCCTACATCCTTCTGAATTATTATTATTAATGTTATTTCTTAACACCGCGTCTACAAACGTCGAGCAGCGTTCCCATTTAGGCATGGTGAGACTAAGGCACACACAATACGTAAATTCGTTTAGTCGAATGCTAAAATTGTTTCAGTGTTATCCCACACCACTGTCCAATTCCCTCCAGCCATTTTGCCATGTGCCATGTTTCTGATCTAATAATGGCAGAAATGAAACACTTCATATTTATTTTTGGAGTATCTCATTCAATTTATCATCCTATAGACAGAGTGGTATGTAACAGATCAGTCTGATATCTAAGGAGGTGTAGTGTATTGCTACACATCAGTTCTTGCTCCTCCCTCTCACGAACATCTACTGTTGGTCTGGTCATTCGTTTGCTATACCGCTGTTTTGCAATTCTGCATCACTTCCTCCGACGCACTTTATGCTTCAAGCATCCATAGTTGGTCTGATGATTCATTTGTTATTTCGCTGCTTCGTATTCACTATTACATCGCAAGATTGTTTGTCCTTAGCGTCGATAACGTGCAGGTATCTCTCCCAGCCGATACTGGGAACGTTGAAGTCACCACCTACTGCAACAGTTTTTCTATGCTAACTGGTTCAGGCTACGTTTGAATGACTCTACGACGAATGTGTGTAAATCTGGTGGTCGGTAGATCACGATTTCTTTAATAGGTTGTGAGATAAGACGAGAGACGTCTGTTCCAGTACATGGAGTACGTGAGCGATGCCGTGTTTTCGTCAACACTGGCTGTCCTCAAGGTGCCCGTCACAGCCGGCCAGCAGTAGAAGCCTTACGTAAGGGGCGGCAGGAAACGTGACTCGGAGCGACTCTGCGACGTCTTTTCTGAGCGCGGGAATCCCAGTCGTATTCGTACTTACCTCCCGCCCACAAGGACGGCCGGAAAGAGCGCGCATCAAATTATCAGTGGTCTACAAAACCTGCATCAGGGTCACTTCTCCACGTTGTTCGAGGACACTGCTGCAACTAATCAAAATAGATACTCGTATGTATAAATATAGAGTAAGGGTGTATTTTTAATTCTCCATTATCATCCTATTCCTTGAGGTAAAACAAGATATTCCCTGATGTAGGACATAGTTAGTCATACTTTTCCAAATCATTAATCAGCGCTATATATTCCAGCGACTTCAGTTGTTTTCTTCCCCTCTTGTTAACTCATTGATACATTTACTTTCTCCACAAAGTGGGGTACCATTCGATATCGTGTCTGACACACAAGTAAAAATAACTATTCATGATAGCAGCCCAGTCTCTGGTCGGGTATCTTTTTTACTGCCAAATATTCCAGTAAGCAAGGAATGACTCAAAAGTGTTCCAAGGTTGATCGAAACAATAGCCACCGTTAAATCCCAAGACCATGTACAGGCTGGATGTATGTAATTGAAAGAGTCCTCTCCGACCACCACCACCAGCAGCAGCAGCAGCAGCAGCTTCTATCAACATCACCTCTCCCTCTTCTCCCCCTTGCCCAAATATATATGATAAACAAGATCCTCATCCATAATGAAATTTTCACTTGCAGCGGGGTGTGCTCTGATATAAAGCTTCCTGACAGACTAAAATTGTGTGCCGGACCCAGACTCGACCTTTGGATCTTTGCCTTTCGCAGGCAAGTGCTATACTAACAAGGGAACCTCCCCATCGCACCCACCTCAGATTTAGTTATAAGTTGGCACAGTGGATAGGCCTTGAAAAACTGAACACAGATCAATCGAGAAAACAGGAAGAAGTTGTGTGGAACTATGAAGAAAAGAAGCAAAATATACAAACTGAGTAGTCCATGCGCAAGATAGGCAACATCAAGTACAGTATGAGCTCAGGAGCGCCTTGGTCCCGTGGTTACCGTGAGCAGCTGCGGAACGAGAGGTCCTTGGTCCAAGTTTTTCCTCGAGTGAAAAGTTTACTCTCCTTATTTTCGCAAAGTTATGATCTGTTCGTTCGTTCATTGACGTCTCTGTTCACTGTAATAAGTTTAGTGTCTGTGTTTTGCGACCGCACCGCAAAACTGTGCGATTAGTAGACGAAAGGACGTGCCTCTCCAATGGGAACCGAAACCATTTGATCTCAAGGTCATAGGTCAACCGATTCCTCCTCAGGAAAACACGTCTGATATATTCTATACGACACTGGTGACGGCATGTGCGTCACATGACAGGAATATGTTGTCGACCCATCTATCTTGTACACTTGGCGAACGGGTAAAAAGATTCTTCTAGCTTGCCCGATTTAGGTTTTATTGTGGATGAGATAATCACTCCCAAAAAGTGATCGCATCGGACGGACGGACAGATAATAATTGTCTGAAAATAAAAAATTAAACTTTTCACTCGAGGGAAGACTTGAACAAAGTACCTTTCGTTCCGCAGCTGCTCACGCTAATCACGGGACCACGGCGCTCCTGAGCTCACATTATCCTTGATGGTTGCCTATCTTGCGCATGGACTACTCAGTTTGTGTATTTTGCTTATTTTCTTCATAGTTCCACACAACTTCTTCCTGTTTTCTCGATTGATCTGTGTTCAGTTTTTCAAGGCCTATCCACTGTGCCAACTTTTAACTAAATCTGAGGGGGGTGCGATGGGCAGGTTCCCTTGTGAGCTACTCAAGCACGACTCATGAACCGTCCTCACAGCTTTACTGTCATCAGTACCTCAACTTCTAAACTTCACAGAAGCTCTCCTGCGAAATTATAAAGGCGAGAACTTCTGGAAGATGTCATGCAAGTTTCGCAGGAGAAGTTCTGTGAAATGTGGAAGGGAAGAGATGAGGTATTACTGGAAGTAAAACTGTGAGGACTGGTCGTGAGTCGTGCTTGGGTGGCTCAGTTGGTAGAGCACTCGCCCGCGAAAGACTAAAGTCCCGAGTTCGAGTCTCAGTCCGGCACATAGTTTCAATCTGCAAGGACGTTTCAAAATCATCACCACTCTGAGAGCATCGTTCCTCGCGCAGCTATGAGCAATGAGCGCCACATCTGGATAACCATCTCAGTGGCGTCTGTGGATCGGCTGCACGGCAGTAGGGGTGTTCGGCCTTCCTTGGCATTTGAAGCTGCTGAGCGAAAGCGAGCGGTCGTTCCACATCGTTATGTCCACCCAAGACCTGCAGACTCGGGAAAGCAGGCTGCTGCACTACTGAGAGATCACGTGACCGGCATCTGCATCACCGTCGCGAATGCAGTTTCATTAACGCCTACATTGCTGCACCTGATTCTAATGCTACAAATGTCTTCTCTTTCTAGCGCCTACCTCTCTCCCACTCCTGAGACATAGTGTGTTACTTATTAATATCTGGAGAGAATCGGATATTTTGACAAAATTTTTGATCATCTCAGTGGATACGATGCCCGCGTGTTGCAGACGTCTTCAAACTACGAATAATAGTTTCCACTGCGTTTTTTCTGCTTTCTCTCTGGAGATAACGTTGAATATTCTTGTGTTGATATTAACTAGTTTCGCACTGACGAATCGAGTTACAAGACGATAGTGTGTACTGTAATGAGTATATGTAATTGTTATTTTTCTGCTATGCTCTGTCATGATATGAAAGTCTTTATAATATACTTGCTGACAAAGACGGCTTTGTCCTGGTATTCACTTGGCTAATTTTCTATTAGAAACGAAAGCAAAAAGCATTTTGTTTGCAGTGAAGTATTGAAAAAAATCATAGCCATGTGATAAGACCTTTGACGTTATGGCACAGTTGTACAAAGAAATACGTATGATGCACAAATTTATAAGCACAATACTCAAACTAAGAAACACGGCACCGGACAGTTTCCGTACGCTGGGCTCAGCTGCTTTAACTGTATACAACGCGAGTTTGCGAACGTCTACATGGCAATGCTTCTTCATAATCCTATAGACGGCTATCAGTTTCGCCTACAGCCGTTTGCGCGTAGCAGTCCCAGGTGTCTGTGGATTCCCTAATTCGTCTCGACTGCACAAGTGTCCTAGTAGAAAAGAATAAATCGTTTGAAACTTCATGCATGATTTTTCAAGCATTTCAGTGTTTATGGAGTCATATTTCCTGAGCTACGTATGGTACGTTGATATAATTTTCTAGGTGCATTTAGCAGCATATGCGGATATACTCTACGAAATTTATTGAGAATGCGGTTAGTAACAAAGAAGTAATAAAATTTATACGTCGAGCAATATCCGGCAGTTTTTCACACATCTCATTGCTTGTGATGTCATATCTTCTTATTTATGTTACCGTACGTAGGTGGTTTTTACTCCCCAGCAATATTGTTCCGTGACATTAAAAGCTGGCCGATCGGAGTTGCCGAGCGGTTCTAGGCGCTACAGTCTGAAACCGCGCGACCGCTACGGTCGCAGGTTCGAATCCTGCCTCGGGCATGGATGTGTGTGATGTCCTTAGGTTAGTTAGGTTTAAGTAGTTCTAAGTTCTAGGGGACTGATGACCTCAGAAGTTAAGTCCGAAAGTGCTCAGAGCCATTTGAACCATTAAAAGCTGTGTGTACCAAGTTTGGTTGAAATCGCTCCAGTTCTTCAGTAGGAAGTGATGAAAAGACACACACACACACACACACACACACACACGCACACACACACACGCATTTTTATAGTACGTACGGACAACTGAGCCGCCCCAGCTTCGCACGGGTTGCACTAAGTATCTATAGCCGTACTCCTAGTTTGTCACGGCAATAGTAAATTGTACAGGTTGTCCCAAGAGCAATTCTCAATATTCAAGAATATGACAGGAACGACCATTCGAAACAAAAAAAAGTCTAGAAAAGATGGGCTCTACAATGCGTACCTTAAAGAGACATTACCACTTGTTTATTTTCGCTACTGTGAAACACATCTCATCTAGTGAAGTGCTCTTAGCTCGTAAGATATGCATTTTACGGTCCATGTTTACTAGACAATTTTTTGTTGTTTTGGTGCTTACCAACTTCTACCAAAAACATGGAAAGTAAAGGGCTTGCAGTAGAAGAGATTCGTTTTATAGTATCTAAGATGAAGTTCGCACATCTCTTTAGGTATGCGTTTTACAGCCCACATTTACTGCACATTTTTACTTCGAATGATCGTTCCTGTCATTCCCTGAACATTGACGATTCCTCCTAGGACACCCTGTATACACAAACCTCCATCGTGAATCAGAATCAAAATGCCAACAGTAGTTTGTGGGATTACGTTTCAGATATAGGCAGAAAAACGCGGCGGGTAACTTCACTTTATAATTTGTATAGATGTGTATAGTTAAGACATTTGTGTGTTAAATGCGTTAAAGAAAAGACCTAAGAGAGAAAGAAGGTCGGCAGAAGTGTGAGTTCAAATTAATGAGAGCAAATGGGCTATAAATGCTGAACGAGAGGCCACACAAAGAATAAAAGCAACGGTTTTAGTAGTAGAAGTACGGAGGCGGAGGAGCGTCCGCAACCACAGAATGTAAAATGACCTGGTTGCCTGAAGTCTAGTAATCGTTTCGTTAATATTGCAAAGAATATAATTGTCGTCGACCGAATAATCTATTTTGAGAATCGATAAAGAGAGGCCGCGTTTTGTCACAGCTATGACGAAGCTCACATTGATGGCAAGGAACCAGGTCTACCGATTTGCTACTAAAGCAGCAAGGTTCCGTAACGGTAATGTAGTGGAAGTAAAGCAGACGTTTCTTCTCACTTAGGTGCAGAATATTTCCATGAGACTGGGAGTGTTACTTGTTTTTAAATGCTGATATTCACCCACGCCTGAACCTGGTAAAAAGTATTTTGATTAACTTCTCATAGATGATGTTCACAGTCATGTAATTTCTAAAAAAGTCCATCATATAATTATGCGTCTGTTCTAGCATTCTTAATGAGGTATTTTAGCAGACAATGCAATAACAGAAGTTTTTAGAATCTACTTTAGGATCGCTACATGTTACAGCATCATGTAGTACCATTTATATACCTATTCTGGTAATTGAGAACCAAGAGAATAGCCCCGTCTTCAATATTACGAACAGATCAAATGGTAATAACATTATTTTAAACGCTGTTTTAAAGCGTGCTTTCATTAAATAGCTTCTTCCTGTGGCTAATATTATCGGATTTCCGATTAGAAGGGTCATGCCCAGTTAGTTTTTACTTGTCACGTTGCACACCCTTTGGTTCTATGGAAATATAACTCGTCCTCTGTTTCAGCGATCAGTGGACTGTTTGGGTTCCTCATTGCTTTCATTCGTTTGGTACTGAGGCCTGTTAAGAGTAGTGACTGACAGTGGGTAGTGAAACAAGCTACAGTCATGGAGTTCTCAGATTAATACCAGGCGATGGGGAATAGTGAGCCACAATTGAGCATGTTTGGGAAGGGATTTCCAGTTTGGCATTTGCCGCACAACGAAGAGAAACTTCCCAAAAACCTTGGCCAAACAGTTCGATGAAGTATGTCTAAGATAAAAAGTGATGCTCTTTCTTTTATTTAGCTGTTTTCGTGAAGCGACAGAGACAACATGAGCTAGTTACCAGACTCTTACGTAATGCGAAGTACATGCTTTTGGCAGGGTTGTTCGCGACCTAATGCGTTCTGGGTCAACAACATAGAGTTTTAGGTTTTGCCTCTCCATAATCGCAGCATAAAGAATCGCAGATAAATTACACATACCTTTATTGCCACACATCATCGTACAGTTTACAAGAAAGGAACGAGCGAGTCTACGTTGAGGTTATTAGATACCGTGCACAAGCTCGAAATGGATAATCAGGGGACAGTAAATGTGCAGTCATTCAGATTGTTCACGGAAAACTCAAGTCACGATTATAAGGCTGGGCCCTAATTCCCACTACTCACGAAAACAAGTGCGATGCCTAAACGCTATCCACTTTACTCCGTGAAAAATGACAACGAAAGAAATAGAAAGTTACGTAGCTTCATTCAAAATCGAACTCTGGGGCCTGTATGACAGAAGAAGATAACCGGTTGCCGCTGTCGACAGCTTTGTGCGGCATGAGCTCAGGAATGAGCGAAGTCATGGCTTTCGAGAGGAAAGACCATTATGGACAATCATTGTAAGCTCGTCTTCGGTTAGCAGAAAATGAGATTACCGTCGCTTTCGCTGGCAGTATCAGCTCAACTCTCACCGCATTGCGGTAGGCGGGACCGAGCACCGACGTCCGCCGCTCGTACCGTGACAGCAAATGAACCGCCTTGTTGAGAAAGTCGGGCACTCATTGTCTTAGCTTCGGCTCAAAGTAGGAAATTTACTGTGGCACTAATGCCTTTCTCGACTTTGGGCAAAGTGTCTCCTTCAGTAGCCGGACGGGAAATGGCAGCTATTCTTATGGCCTTCTTTTCGTTTATGTATTTTACCTGATTTTTTGAGGGGTTCTTTGAGAAAACAAAGGTGTTTCCACAAACATTTTCTCAGTTTCTTGTATATTTATAACAAAATCCGAGACTAACTCTGCCTTTTTGGTTGCATCGATGTATATCAAGTAAGAACCGCATTTCGAAAGTCGCAAGATTAACACAGCAGATAAAAAACGAGAAGGCGTGAATGCATAATCGCACACTGTTGCTACACGTATCCTTTGGAAACAGTGAGACTGTACTCATTCATGAATTTACCGAAAATGATCGTCGCTTTCGGGATATCATGTTCACCACACAAATGTGACGGAACTGCATTGACTGCATTCTTGGCCGCCCCAAGCTGAAGACGTGCTTGCTGGTGCTCCACAATTTTCGCATTTTGAATGGGATGAATTAACGCTTTTTCTTTCTAGTGTAGAATGCGTCACAAATTCAGCTACGCAAAAAACTTCACTTTGCACTTTATTTACACCCGTAAGCCGACTTCCGGTTTTTTCTATGCGTAAGACCGTATGCGTCAAATACGTTCCAAACACTAGATTCTGCCGCTAATAGGTGCATTTACGAGATAAAAGGTATATTTCTGAAGATTTACAGGCACTTTCGGGTGTTTTGTGTAACATATTTCATAGTAATTGTCAATTACTATTGTGTATTGTCTAAACTTTGGCAGCAATATCTTTTCAGGAATATTTTCCCGTTATTGTAGTGGATGTACTTTAACTACATTGCTTTACAGTTGCTAAGGAACAAGTGACGCTTGCTAAGGAACAATTGACACTTGCTACGGGACACCCGACCAATGAGAGAAAAAGGAAATTTTGATGGCAGGACGTGTTAACTACAGAGAAGCCTGTGCACGAACGCTCTGTATGCATTCGACAGTTCTTGCAGAACAGCGTTTGACGAAGGCGGTTGTGGAACCAATTACTGGGACATTCCGTGTGGTACGGCAACATGTTTGCAAGACATCATTTGAGTGCTTAAATCGTGGACGAGCAGATGGACGAATCGAAGCTGGTCAGTGTGTCACTAATGTGGCCACAGTAATGAGTGTGCGATTAAAAAAGGCCGCTGAAGGTGGAAACGCTATGCAAAAGCACGCCGGTTTTCGCAGACGTACCACCGTACCGCAGGAGGATCGATCCGTAGCCCTAGTGGCGAAAGGAACAGACATCTCACGCCTAGGCAGATCTCTGTAGGTCTTGCAGCGGCTACCGGTAAACGCGTGTCTGCTAGAAACATTTTTCGGTGATTTAAACAGGCAGGATTGTATCCCTGTAAACGTGTTAAATCTTCAACCTCGCCACCGTCGAAAAAGTGTTCATTGGTGTAGGGAGCATATTGCTTGGGGTCAGAAACAGTGGTCCTGAGTGATGTTCTCCGACGAATACCGCTTCACTATAGCAAGTGACTCTAGCCACCAGTTAGTGTGGGGAGAGAGGGGAACACGTTACACACCAAACAATGTTCATGAGTGTCATCGGTATGGCGTAGGCTTTATGGTGTGTACAGACACTATGCACAATGGCCGAACACCGCTCCATATCTGCGTGAGGTTCGTTTGCACCACAGCAGTTTGCAGTAAGATTATTCTGGATCATGTCCGTCTGTTTAGAGGTTCAGTAGGTCCCGACTTTCTGTTTGTGGACGACAGTGCCCGCTCACACAGAACCGCTGAGGTGTCAGACAAACTGGAAAGTGAAGATACTGAATGTATGGATTAGCCTGCGTAAGACCCGGACCTTAACCCTACAGATCATGCCAGAGATGCTCTTGGCAGACGTGGTTCTCAACGAACACCCCCTCCCTGAACCGTGCAACCGCCTTGAGAGAGGAATGGAACAATATTTCGTAGGGATCCTCAACCGTTCTGTAGCCAGCATGAATAACAGGTGCAAAATGTGCATTAGTGCTCGAGAAGGGCTATTCCGTGCTGAGAGTCCGATATGCTATTGGCAGACGTGGTTCTCAAGGAACACCCCCTCCCTGAACCGTGCAACCGCCGTGAGAGAGGAATGGAACAATATTTCGTAGGGATCCTTAACCGTTCTGCAGCCAGCATCAATAACAGGTGCAAAATTTTGCATTACTGCCCGAGAAGGGCTATTCCGTGCTGAGAGTCTGATATCGACCATTATGTTGGGAGTCTGACTGGTGTCAAACATGAACATTATTTACCTCTGTTATCCTGCTTTCACAACTGGCGAAACCTGTACCATTTTTCGTTATAAACGTATCACTCCACCTCTGCTACGTATGTACTATGTTTCAATGTGGACCGTCATTGCCTGTGATTTATTCCTATCCAACAATGTTCCTGTTCCTTAGCAACTGTCAAGCAGTCTGTGCAGGTGCAACTAGGTCGCATGAAGTAGATTTCCATCTTCGATTTACAGTTATTGAAAAGAACGACAGCAGTAATTTTTACATAATTGATGTAACTACAGGTCGTGAAGTAAACATACGGCTGGCGCTGGAACATATTTATTTGCTAAGTCCAAGTAATCACTACAGCCTACGTACAATATGGGAAGCAAGACTGAGATGATGGCAAATCGAAGCTTTAAATCGAATGGTGTGACGTGTTCGGATGTTCAGTCGGTAAGAACATTACCTGCGAAAGGTAAGGGACTGAGCGAGTGGCTGGCACACAGCTGTAATCTCTCAGTGCGGCGTAAACGAATGGTCCGTCTTGTTTTAGTCAGAATGCCGGTGACTTCGTACTGGCGGTCGTAACTGGTACGTGAAACCCATCCCATAAGACCACGAAATTTACGTGTTAACATGCTTTCATACAGGCTGGACGTTTTTTCCATGTCACGGATTGAAATTTACTATTTTCTACGAAAATCAGTATTATGTAAGGATACTTCAGCTCAAGGTCGGGCCAAATGGGGAGAAACCGGAGCATATAAATATGCCCTCTCATAGAGACACAAATGTTAATTTTTTGTGATATAGATCGCTCTTCAAAACATGGGTTAGTCACCGATGTTTGTCAAATTATTATACACGAGTCAAATGGAGAGGTCGTTTCATACGCAAGATCTGGCAGCTACATAAACATTGCACTTGAAATGCCATGACTCAGCATTCTATGTAATCAAGAGTATCGCGACACCCCCATGTAATGCGGAATTGACCACTAAGACTTCACGAGAGGCGGGCTAGTCGTTGGATATCACCCGAGTAACAGGTACGTCAGGGGCGTTTCAAGCTCCTAAAATTTCCTGTTGGTGATGCCACTGTCAAGTGGAAACGCGTTGGAACAGCCATAGCTAAACCAGCACCAGGCAAGGCCGACAGGAGCCGCCGATCACTGCTGAGAGTTGCATGGATTCATTCGGAGCTACAAAGTGCTATCAGCAGTCCAGCTAGCACAATAACGAGCGTAGGGAGTTAAGAAAGAACGAGCCACGATGTCGCCCAGCCCACCATAACCTAAACACTGTGCAGCCACTGCTAATCGACTTGAGGTGGTGTAAGAGCGACGCCACTGGACAGTGGACGACTGGAAAAGAGTGATTTGGAATGATGGATCACGCTATAGCTTACAGCACTCTGATGGAACTGTTCACGTTTGTGTAATGCGAACAGTGAAGTGTGTGTGTGTGTGTGTGTGTGTGTGTGTGTGTGTGTGTGTGTGTGGGTGGGTGGGTGGTGGGGGGGGGGGGTGATTTAGCATTTTGAGAGTGGTCCCCTTATCGTGCTGACGAGAGCACTAAATGCGGAAGAGTATGATCACATTTTACAGCCTTGTGTATTGCGTCCAGGAGAGGAACAGATCGGGGACTGTGATTTTATCAGCATGACAATGCACCCTGTCACTAAGCACCATCTGTGACGCTGTGAGTATTTTTGGACAATAATATTCCTGAAATTGGCTGACCTGCCTACAGTTCTTACGTGAGCCCGATGGAACACTTGTGGGATGAGTTAGAGATGGGCAAACTCGTTCATCACTGGTGATGGCTCTTTTTTGGGAACCGTTCATTTTTACTCGTTCACCTCACCGTTCATTTGTGCATGGTATATGGTTCTTATGAAAAACAAAATTAGTAGCATAGGTGACTGGGGGATGGAAGGCGCCAAGAGGGCGCACTTGCCTCCTCCCTGGAGTACAGAGTTTTTGTTCATTGCAGAATACATACTCTCACACTTGTAAAAGTAATTTCCCTGATTCTACAGAACCTCTCGTTTAGCCAACTGTAGCGTTATGTGGCTGATCGCAGTGAAATAATATAAGGTGGGGCACGAAAATCCGGCCCCGAGTTCAGATTGCTCACCAATTACGCAGGATGTGGTAGCCGCTACGAGCAGAATAGATAAACACGTAATAACTAGACAGTAAAGAAATAACAAATAAGCTAACGCAAACAACTTTCAAACAATAGATGAAGACTGGTGGGCGACAATGAGCAGTCTAGTACCTGGGGCAGATTTTTCGTGCTCCATCCTGTACCACTGAAATAGTGTTGTAGAAGTTATATTCTCTTACAAAAGGTAACACCAGACACTCGATTATGGAGCGCGGGCTTCATTCGGTTGTAAGTCGGTTTACCGTCCATAACAATGAACATGCTGTTTTACCTTGGATCAAAAAAAGACGGAAAATGGCCACTCGTATATGCCGTGCCAACTTCCTTTGCATGTGGAATAACAAAAAAACTTGCCTTTTTAGAAGTGGCTGTTTATCGAAATAATTAAGTAAGCTGATATGCCCTGTTGTTACCTGAAAATATGTATGTATTACATACAAAGTAATGTTTATGAAATTTACGTAATTATATAATACATTTTAAATGCCGTTCGTGGACGCTGAATAGGATACGGAAAGAACCGGAAGTCCAGAGTTCAAGAAAGGTTTGAAACAGATGAACAACAGACGTGCGAAGCGAACGAAACGAACAAACTTGGAGCAGTCGGCAGTGTAACTGAGACGAATGGCCACGCGAAGAAGGACGAGTTCGGCCGAGGGCGACCGAGGCAGAGACGGGAATGTGACCGAGGCGGGAACGAGACCGGCCGGCGCGCCGACGCTGGAACGAAACCGACCGTATCCCGTTTCCGGGAACTATAAGTAGAAAGCCGCGACCGAAGTGAATTATGAAAGACCATTCCTTAGAATTCGCTCATATGCTGAACCGTTCGCCAACGACCCATCTCTAGGATGAGTTACAACGTCCACTTCGTAGCGTCCAACACACTTCTCCGGGTCTTGAGGAAGACTGTGCTGCCTTTCCTCGACAGACATTTAGACACCTCATTGAAGTGGCCCCGACAGAGTTCAAGCCGTAATAGAGGCGAAGGGTGGACACACTCCATACTATAGTCGAATAACAGGTGTCCCGACACTTTTGGTCAGATAGTACGTATTTGCTGCACTTCGTACAAACGTAAGGTATTTGGTGCGACAAAAGTAACTGTTCAACGCCTAGCGTTGCCAGGTCCAAAAATAGAAAAGCCGGACTCGGCGTTACATTTAGCCGGACATTTAGCCCTAAAAGCGTGACAATCTATTTTAATTCCAAATAGAGTCATATTAATGACGAGTTACAGTCAGTAGTTTGCGAGATCGACTTTAAATGCACTGAAACTAAAAAAATATCAGTAATTGGCCTTATAATTTGGTAGTTATGATAACTATCACCAAGTGCTCTGACTTCTTCCTAAGATAACAGTACAGACTGCCGCTCACTGATAAAACAAACGCGGTCACGTGCGAAAGCACTCGCGACGGCGCAGCACAGACTACATCCCGTTCGCGCTTGCATGTCTCAACACGAGAAGGAGCGACGCGTCGCCAGTCCGGCTGGCATCGGCTGATCGGCAAATTCTGCTTTGCCTCGCTCGCTCCGTGCGTAGCATGCTTGTGATATTGTGCGTTTCGCTCGTTCGGCCTACGAAGAAACACACAGGACACAGAAGTAAGAATTGCGTTGGTTGGTATATCTACATGTCTTTATAGTATCTCAGCTTGTTCCCTCCTCTACTTACTGCTCTCCCTTACACCATTCACTTGCTACCACCGTTTCGTTCTCTACTTCATCAAAAATAGCCGTTCAGGCGCACTTTTATATATTTGGTCTAAGGCGGTAATAAAAAGACGGACACCTGGTAACCGTAGCTGCCCCTTGGCTTGCGTGAAGTTGATTCACACTGGGCCAAAATATTTTGGAAATTTCCTAGGACACTTAATAACCTTACACAAAATGTAGTTCATAGATGCTGCTTGGGTTGGGCTGCGGGTACGGTTTGACACCAACAAGCTAAGTACACGTGAAACAAACACCGATGTGGTGTAAGGATGCCTTGCGAGCCAACCGAGTATTAAAAGGATTGCAAGACCACAGGAAAAAAAGTAAGTGACACAGTTGGATTTCAACTTGTTGCTGGAAACTGGTGTAGAGTAAGGCAGTGAGACGGGTTTTGGGGCAGGTTGCGGTGTCGCGTACACTTCCTCAAGGTCGCTGTGCGGCAGCTGCGGTGCGCGCTTCCCCGCTTCCCGGCGATAACGGCCGCGACAGCTGCTGCGGAAGTCGCAACCGAGCTCTGCTCCTTCCAGGGACGTGGAGAGGGGACTGGTTAAGGAGGAAGGCGAGGGTTCCGGCCGAGTGGCAGGCCGAGACCCACTTAACAATTAACTGACAACCAGCCTACTGCACCCAATTACTTTAGTACACAGAGACAACAAAAGCAATTGCGTAGCACGCCAGTACCCGGGGAATTGTGTGGAAACTGACCAAAACTTGCCGTTTTCTGTTGGGCATAAGTATACTTACTAATACGTCACGAAAATCCACATGCCAGGTTGTGTCAAAATTGACGACGGTCAAATTTTGCACTGTATATTTATTGTTTACCTTTTTAAATTAATTACGTATTACCTGTGAATATATACTGAAGCGTCAAAGAAACTGGTGTAGGAATGCGTGTTCAAATACAAAGATTTGTAAACAGGCAGAATACGGCGCTACGGTCGGCAACGCCTATATAAAACAAGTGTCTGGAGCAGTTGTTATATCGGTTACTGCTGCTACAATGGCAAGTTATCAAGATTTAAGTTAGTTTCAACGTGGTGCTATAGTCGGAGCACGACCGATGGGACACAATATCTCCGAGGTAGCGATGACGTGGAGATCTTCCCGTACGATCATTTCACGAGTGTATTGTGAATATCAGGAATCCAGTAAAACATCAAATCTCTATATCGCGGCGGTCCGAAAAAGATCCTGCAAGAACTGGACCAAAGACGACTAAACAGAATCGTCCAGCGTGACAGAACTGCAATCCTTTCATAAATTGCTGCAGATCTCAATGCTGCGCCATCAACAGGTGTCAGCATGCGAACCATTCAATGACACACCATCGATATGGGCTTTCGGAGCCGAAGGCCCTCTCGTGTGCCCTTGAGGACTGGCTTTACGCCTCGTCTGGAGCCGTAAGCACCGACATTGGACTGCTAATGACTGGAAACAAGTTGCCTGGTCGGACAAGTCACGTTTCAAATTTTATCGAGCAGATGGACGTGTACGGGTCTCGAGACAACCTCATGCATCCATGGCCCCTGCATATCAGCAGGGAACTGATAAGCTGGTGGAGGCTCTGTAGCGGTGTGGGGTGTGTGCAGTTGGAGTGATACGAAACCCCTGATACGCCTCGATACGACTCTGACAGATGACACGCACGTAAGAATCCAGTCTGAACACCTGCATCTATTCATGTTCATTGTGAATTCCGACGAACTTGGGTAATTCCATCAAGACAACGCGACACCCTTCACGTGGAATGAGCAGAGAGGAGCTTGCTATCTGTCAGATTACTCATTAGTTTACGGTAGTGTTCTTAGTGGAATAGAGTGGCTCCAAGAACACTCTTCTGAGTTTACACACTTCCGCTGGCCACCAAACTCCCCAGACATGAACATTATACAGCACATCTGTGATGCCTTCCAACGTGCTGTTCAGAAGAGATCTGCGTCCCCTCGTACTCTTACGGATTTATGGACAGCCCTGCAGGATTCTTGGTGTCAATTCCCCACAGAATTACTTCAGACATCAGTCGAGTCCATGCCACATCGTGTAGCAGCACTTCTGTGTGCTATCGGGGGCCCTACACGAGATTAGGCAGGTGTACCAGTTTATTTGGCTCTTCAGTGTACGAAATTACTACTGTACTTGGTGCCGATGATTTTCAGTGCCTTTTGGAGAGCTGGTTAACACTGGGTTATAACTGCTTGTAGGCTCTATTAGTAACAGCTACATAACTACATCTGTACTGCGCAAGCCACCTTACGGTGCGTGGTAGAAGGTACTTCTGGAACCAATATATTTTCCACCCTTGTGATAACTGGATTGAACCAGAATGCTGCTATTACTGATGTCTTATTGTTGTAGATTATAGAGTAACAATAGGCCTTTTTCAGTTCTGTGACCATCTTCAGGCTGTCTGTAGGCAAAGACGCTTTCTTCACAATTTCGAAATTATAACTAATAATTTTGTTTGATTGTGTGTGGGTGCTTACATGCATACTCCATCGCGCATTGTCACTATCTTATAAGTTTACTGCTGCCTTAGGATTGCTGTTACTGGGAAATGTAAGCTTTATGAAACGTCCCCTTTTGAACAACTGTACAGGACTGTGTTTAAACTGACACACAATATTTTTTTAGCGCAACGCAATCTGACTTCCAGAAATCCCTACAAAAGAATGGCCCTGACTAACATTAACCTATACCTTTCACAAATCACTTACCTCACAAAAATCTTCGTTACTCAAGCTACTGCAATACAGCGAGCGCCACTACTGCCAGCTAAATAAAAGATTCAAACTACTGAAGGCACTAACTACTGATAGGCATAGTTAGCAAATGAAAGATTTTGATAGAGAACAAACAATGTATTTACCTTACTAGTGTTCAAAAGTCATTATATATATAGCAGTTCATGACATCCAGTCTTACAAATTTCAAAACTCCGCCATCTCTCTCCCCACATCCACCACTGCTGGCGGCTCACCTCCAACTGCGCAACGCTACGCGCTGTTAACATCCAGCTGCCCAACACTACAATGGCAGATATTCCAACAACAATGCAAACCAGCCACAGACTGCACACAGCACATACAGAGCGCTACGTGGCGTTACCAATATAAGAACGTAAACAGCCTACTTACAGCTTAGGTCTTTTATCGCTGGTATATATTATTGCAGTTTTAACAGCTACGATTGACAGCCAATCCAGCGATGTTGTATGGTTACAATTGGTTCATATACTTGTCAGGTGCTATAGGGGTTTAAGTAACAACATACAAACGAAACTGTTATTAGTTATAATTTTGCAACAATTAATAAAGCGCATTTGTCTGCAGATAGCCTGAAGATGGCCAGATCAGAAACAGGGCTATTATTACTGCATAATATACGGTAATAAAACAAATCAATCATAGTAGCATTCTAGTTCAATACTAATATCACTATGTCATTACAAGACGTCTAATATGCTGCAGGCCCAAGAGAAAATAAATTTTCCGCCCATTTTTGTTCCATTTGAATGGCGTGCGGGCCGGCAGCTGGTGGCCGAGCGGTTCTGGCGCTACAGTCTGGAACCGCACGACCGCTACGGTCGCAGGTTCGAATCCTGCCTCGGGCATGGATGTGTGTGTTGTCCTTAGGTTAGTTAGGTTTAAGTAGTTCTAAGTTCTAGAGGACTTATGACCTCAGCAGTTGAGTCCCATAGTGCTCAGAGCCATTTGAACCATTTGAATGGCGTGCGGGAGGAATAAATGCAGCCAAAACCTCGTATGATATTTAATTTCTCTGCTTTCCTCGTTGCGATATCGAGAAACGTATATGGGATTAAGTAATCTGTAACCGAGTCTCGGAATTTCAAGGGTTGTCCCCCGCCCTCCCCACTGTGTCACACAACGGCTCTCATCTAGGGACTGCTACCGGGGTCAGCCGAGCATCTCTGTTCGCTCTCGCGCCGAGTAGACGATCCCGTGCCGAAATGCGCCGCTTCTTCGGATCACCAAGTGAAGTACAGTGGTTTCGTGGACAACGGTGCAATTTTTAAACACCAGTACGCAGTCTCTCTTTGCTCCTTGATGTTTTAATTATTTTCTCTGGAGGGAGAGAGAGAGAGAGAGAGAGAGAGAATAGCATAACGGGCTGTACACGGTTACAATCAATCAACGTTCCATTGTAAGTGATTCTTCCATCACTTCTCGGTAGAAGAACAAATTCATAAACAAAAAGCAATATATTGCGTATGTTTTACAAAGTTAAATTATTCAGATTAACCGCTTTTCGACTTACAAAGCCATCATCAAAATGTTCCATTTTTTTTAATTTGCCTTAAGTACACGAATAATACCAACAAATACTTTAAAGGACAATATCCTTCCCCGTCAGGTACACACTTCGCTTGTTAACTCCGAAGGATGTTCAACCACGTATCAAGCGACTTTATACTTCCTTCCAGGCAAACTGTGTAAGTTGTTGGATTAATCCGAGACGTGTCTCAAAGGTAAGGGTAGTTCACCTTAAGAAGTGACCGACTGCAGTGATTAGCCTATGTCTGACTCATCACATCCACAGATCCTCAGCGCGCGAGTAGCAAAAATTATTTTTCGTATGATGCCGCGTTCTCCCTGTGTGACAAACAGTTTTTTTTTTTTAAAGAGGCATTGAAAATGAGCTACCCTGAAGCGATTGAGCCTTAGCCAATGATTCGGTGTTTCGTTGTATTGAGACACAGCACGGCAGGTGAGAAAGCGTTTTTTTCTTAGGTTTATGTCGGGGTACCGACAAGAAGCCAGTGGGATGCGAAATATTTCTCTACTATCCTCAAGGAAAATTGGGCACCTGTTGAGTAAATGCTACACGGAGTGCTTGTCCGGAGTTTGGTTTAGGCCATTTGTACTTTGTGTATAGCCACTGTCCCGTTAAATCAAGTTGTTATAAATTCCGATTTCCATTGCTTCTTTGGTGATAGAATTCCAGTAGGTAGAAGCATGGAATAATACTTCCGTTTCATCAAACACAATGTGAAATTTACTCATCGGACTGTGTTCGGCAGCAACAGAAAAAATTTCCAAACCCCAATATTTAATGTTGCGTCAGTGGTTTGTGCAACGTTCTGAACTTGTTCATATTTACTGAAATCATTCATATTGACTGATGATGTAATTGCTATCACTTTGACAAGGTTCAAATGGTTCAAATGGCTCTGAGCACTATGGGACTCAACTGCTGTGGTCATCAGTCCCCTAGAACTTAGAACTACTTAAACCTAACTAACCTAAGGACATCACACACACCCATGCCCGAGGCAGGATTCGAACCTGCAACCGTAGCAGCAGCGCGGCTCCGGACCGGAGCGCCTAGAACCGCACGGCCACCGTGGCCGGCTTTGACAAGGTGTTTTATAAATTCCAGGAACACCGTGATCAAACTGCCTTTGACTGCGCTTGACATAAACGGTAACAGCATATTTAAAACAACTAAAACAACTGATTTGTTTCTTTTTTTCCATAGCGTATCATGATAAAGTGTCGTTTCTTACGGAATATAGTAAGTACAAAAATTATCACTTAATTCTAGCCTACCAGACAATCTGATAAGGAACCTGCGAACGCTGCCAAGATTGTATGGTTTCCCTAGAATTCACAACGACCTGAAACCTATCGTCAAAGCTTTAGATTTCCCAACCTACGGCCTAGCGAAATATGCAACCAATTAATCGAAGGCAATTGTTGGTGGCTGTAAAAATCGTATTAAAAGTTGTCAAATGGTCGTGGAAACCTTTAGTGAAATTACAATCAATCCAAACGAATTTATGCTCAGCGAGGATGTAGTCTCTTCGTTCACGAAAGTCCCTGCCAAAGTGCATTAAAGTTATTAACAGATCACTTGCCTCCCAAGACTATAAAATGTTTCGCCATGGGTTTGCCATTGTCTCCAGCTCTGGCTGATTCCTTCAGGGAGAATTTCGAAGAACACACATTAAATTCACTTCCTCTTCCTCCTTTCTGCTTCTTTCTCTATGTCGAAAACACCTTTATGACTTGGCCACATGGAACACAAGCTCTTCACTCACTCACTGATCATATGAATACTATGCACCCCAATATCGAGTTCGGCGCTGAGAGGGTGAGACAAGGAAAATTACCATTTTTAGATGTTCTACTTGAACGAAAGTTAAATGGACGGCTAGACCACTCTTTACAGTTTGCCAACACATGCTTATATATATATATATATATATATATATATATATATATATATATATATATATATATATATATATCAGTGCGCAAAGCTTTCATAACACAGCCCAAAAGAAATCAATCTTAAACACGCTGATACAAATGGCAGAAACACTTTCTGTCAAGGAACACGTGAATTCCGAGATCAGATAGCTAAGAAACGTATTCCTTAAGAACGGTTTTAGTCAACGAGAGACTAAGTTAGCTCTCACTAATAAACAAAAACACAGAGATAATCATCGCAAGACGATCAGCTACTAGCGCTCTCCTATTCTTCTGAGCTGCAACAAATGAAATAATCCTGGGCAGGAACAGTATTCAATCCATTTTCCAACTTCCCAAGAAAATTAAGAGATGCTCCGTGTAGTGAAGGATGGACTTAATCTCTGTGTTCCTGGAGTTTACAGAATTCTTTTTCACTGTGATAGTAGTTGCATTGGTCAGTCAATACGGACGAATTCAGAGCGCTGACGCCACGTCATGTCGATTTCGACAAATCTTTTGTGCCGAACACAGCCTCATGAACACACATATGATTACGTTTGATTAAACAGATATATTATACAATGTCTCTATCTACGGGGATTCTGTCACCAAAGAAGCCGTTGATTCGGAAAACTAGGACAGCGGAACGTGGAAACGGGCAATAGATGCTGCAAGTTATGACAGAGTCATCCACCATTTAACGACATTAACGTCGCTAGCAATGTTCTCCCATCAAGGTTATCAATATTACACTCTAAAACAAAGAAAACGACGCACCACGATATCCGAATGGATCGGAAACTGGTAGATGAGATGTACATGTACAGACAAACAAATGATTACAGATTCAGAAAAATTTGACGATGTATACAAGAGAACGAGCTTTACAGATTGAGCAACTCAATAACGTGCTGGGCCACCTCTGGTCCTTGTGCAAGGAGTTATCTGGCTTGGTATTGATTGAGGGAGTTGTTGGATGTCCTCCTGTGGGATAACGTGCCAAATTCTGTGCAGTTGGCACGTTAGATCTCAAAATCCCGATGTTTGACGGCGCTACACATAATACTCCAAACGTTCACAATACGGGAGAGATCCGGCAACATTGCTGGCCGAGGTAGAGTTTGGCAAGCACGAAGACAAACGGTAGAAACTCTCGCCGTTTGCAGGTGGGCGTTAACTTGCTGAAATGCAAACCCAGGATAGCTTGCCATGAAGACCAAGAAATCGTGGCGTAGAATATCGTCTGTGCTGTAATATGGTGCCGCGGATAACAACCAAACGGGTCCTGCCATGAAATGAAATGGCAGCCAGGATCATAAGTCCTGGTTGTCGGGCCGCATGGCGGGCGAAAGTCAGGTTGGCATCCCACCGTTGTCCGATGCGTCTCCATACATGTCTTCGGGCTGGAATCTCGTTGAGTGGAGTAGAACTGTGTTCGGTGACGAGTCCCACTTCCAACTGAGCCCCGATAACCAGCGAAGATGTTCCTGGAGGCGCCCTGGACAGTGGTGGGATACCAACCTGACTGTCGCTCGCCATATGGGCCAACAGCCATGGCCACTTCACTTCATAGTGGGACCCCATCGGTTGACGTCCGCGGCAGCCTTACAAAACAACCGTACGTCGACGATATTCTACGCACTGTTTCGTTGCCCTCCATGGTAAACCCTCGTGGGCTTACATTTCAGCAACATGATGTCTGACCCACACGACGAGAATTTCTACGCTTGTCTTCGTGCTTGCCAAACCCTACCTTGGCCAGCATTCGCTGAATGTCTCCCCCGTTGGGAACGTTTGGAGCATATAGGCAAGACCTTCCAACAAGCTCGGAATTTTGACGCTCCGATGCCCCAATTGGATAGAATTTGTCAATATGTTCAGGACATCTAACAACTCTATCAGCCATTGCCAAGCCGAATAATTGCTTGTGTATGGGTCAGAGGTTGACCAAAGCGTATTGCTCAATTTGTGAAGTTCTTTCTCGTGAACAAATCATCCGATTTTTTCAGAAATTTTAATCATTTGTTTGTCTGTACATGTACATCACAGCCGGCCGATGTGGCCGAGAGGTTCTAGGCGCTTCAGTCTGGAACCGCGCGACCGCTACGGTCGCAGGTTCGAATCCTGCCTCGGGCATGGATGTGTGTGATGTCCTTAGGTTAGTTAGGTTTAAGTAGTTCTAAGTTCTAGGGGACTGATGACCACAGGAGTTAAGTCCCATAGTGCTCAGAACCATTTGAACTGATGACCTCAGATATTAAGTCCCATAGTGCTCACAGCCATTTGAGCCAGTTTGTACATCACATCTACCGATTTCCGAGACATATTGATAATTCCTTCGTGATGCGTCGGTTTCTTGTATTAGAAGTATAATCCTATGGTAGCATATGGACGTTCCATGAGTTCGCGGTGTCTCCATGGCATAATTCTACCAAACAGCTTACAGGTAACTCCTCACGACGACTGCAAGGAAGTCGTCGAAGGCTGAAGACTGAATACAAATCTGATCCGGCAAGAACTCAGTAAAGCATTTATTCAATAGCGCTGCAGCGAAAAACTACGTCGTCATCGAACAGTTACGCTTTGGCTCTGAGTACTATGGGACTTAACTTCTGAAGTCACCAGTCCCCTAGAACTTAGAACTACTTAAACCTAACCAACCTAAGGACATCACACACATCCATGCCCGAGGCAGGATTCGAACCTGCGACGTAGCGGTCGCGCAGCTCCAGACTGTAGCGCCTAGAACCGCTCGGCCACTCCAACCGGCAGTTACGCTTTGGGACCGGTGGATTAATGAATCCTAAAATGTCAACGTGTGAGGTGGACTGCAAGCAGTTTCGCAAATGAGACATTAAACTGGGAAACTAGTGAATCTTCTTAATTCTCGGCTATGGACGCTTCCTCTGTCCACACGATTCAAAACTTGAACAAGAAAGGAACATTAGTGTTTGACGGCCTGCTGAGAAACAGCTGATTAGGAATCAAACTTACTCTCAGACAGAACAAGGTACGTGAAGGAAATCGATACGGGTTCCTAGTCTCGATATCCGGACGCCGATCTGAACAACGCTCCTCCCAGATGCCAGTACCCCAATCACAGTGACACCTCGGTCTGTGCGAAACTAGATCTGAGGTTTTCGAGTCCCCTCCCATTCTCCCCTCCCCAACGTTACAGCCCTCATATCGCACCAACTGAATGTCAGCCACAGCTTCCTGCCCATCTCGAAATAGTTCGTTCCCGAAGGTTTGAAGACGGCACAAAGTACAATTTCGTCTGAACTGTCATCCTTGACGGTAACTTTCTAGGTGCAAAGGACCGACGAATGGAGCGGTGCTGGAGGCCGTTCGTCCCCGTTGCTGCTGTCAAGTGGCAAGCAAATATTAACTCTTGATTGCAGCATCCTGAGCAAAGAGACTTTCCGGTGCCATCAGCATGATGGCTACGCTTGCTGTACACTGAGTTTTGGCACTCGAGGTCTTATCTTGTGCCTTTGACTCGAACAGAAGTGCCATTCAGCAGAATGTAATATGTAACGTTGTAATGTGTTACAAAGATTTACCTTTCACTTTTATTTTGCTTTCTGTTTTCACTTCATTACGACATTGATAGTAGAACTGAAGTGACAATTTACCTAGCGTATCAGGTTTTACACAATTTTCTACATGTATACTGAGGCGACAAATGTCATGGAACAGCGATATGCACATATACAGGTGGCAGAAGTATCGCCTACATAAGGTATAAAAGGGCAGTGCGTTGGCGGAGCTGTCATTTGTACTCAGGCGATTCACCTGAAAAGATTTCGGACGTGATATGGACGCAAGATGGGAATTAGCAAACTTTGAACGCGGAATGGTAGTTGGAGCTGGACGCATGGGACATTCCATTTCGGAAATAGTTAGGGAAATCAGTATTCCGGGATCAATAACGTCAAGAGTGTGTCGAGAATACCAAATTTCAGGCATTACCTCTCACCACGGATTGCACCAACTGAATGTCAGCCACAGCTTCCTGCCCATCTCGAAATAGTTCGTTCCCGAAGGTTTGAACACGGCACAAAGTGCAATTTCGTCTGAACTGTCATCCTTGACGGTAACTTTCTAGGCATAAAGGACCGACGAATGGAGCGAGAATACTTCACGACCGAGAGTAGCAGCATATGCGTCTAGTTGTGAGTGCTAACAGACACGCAACACTACGCGAAATAACCGCAGAAATCAATGTGGCGTATCCAGTAGGACAGTGCGGTGAAATTTGGCGTTAATGGGCTACGGCAGCAGATGACCAACGCGAGTCCCTTTGCTAAGAGCACCCACGAAGCCGTAGCCCCAAGTTGTCAACAAGGCCCCATGCAGGCTGGTTGTGGTTTCACGGTGGTGCCTTCATAGTGTTGCGGGCTATGTTTACACGGAATGGTCTGGGTCCTCTAGTCGAACTGCGAACTGAACCGAACATCGACGGGGAATGATTATGTTCGGCTACTTTGAGACCATCTGTAGCATTTCATGGACTTAATATTTTCAAACAACGATGTCATTCCACCGGGCCACAGTCGTTCGCGATTGGTCTGAAGAACATTCTGGACAATTCGAGCGAATGACTTGGCCATCGAGATCTCACGACATGAATCCCATCTAGCATTTATGGGATATAATGGAGAGGTCAGTTCGTGTACAGCATCCAGCACCAGTAACACATTCGCAATTGTGGACGGCTATAGAGGCAGCACGTCTCAATATTTCTGCAGGGGACTGCCAAAGACTTGGTGAGTCCATCCTACGTCCAGTTGCTGCACTACGCCGAACAAAAGGCGGTCCGACACGATGCTGGGAGGTATCCCAGGATTTTTATCACCTCAGTATATGTAGGGTGTCCCTGTAAGACTTTTCGGACGCACGTTCTGTGGTATTTCCGCAGATATTTGCAATTCTGTTTTCACATTATGTAGCTGCAGTCATCCAAAACAAAACTGCGCGTCGCGTGTTACATGCGGCGCCCAGTGACAATAGAAAGCGTTTCCCGTTACAAACAAAGTTATTTTTAGTTAGGAATTTCACGTTGAAATGTCCCCTTAGAAAAATTAATGAATTACTGTGCTGATAAACCTCTTACATTATTTGCTTCTCAAACAGCTGAGCAAAACTGAACGTACTCAGACATTACTCTCTTTACTTATTATGATCAACACTAAACTGACACACAATATTTTTAGCGCAACGCAATCTGACTCAATAATCCCCACAAAAGAATGGCCCTGACTAACAATAACCTATACAGAATGAGATTTTCACTCTGCAGCGGAGTGTGCGCTGATATGAAACTTTCTGGCAGATTAAAACTGTGTGCCCGACCGAGACTCTAGTTCGAGTCTCGGTCGGGCACACAGTGTTAATTTGCCAGAAAGTTTCAATAACCTATACCTTTCATGAATCACTTACCTCACAAAAATCTTCGTTACTCGAACCACTGCAATTCAGCGAGCGCCACTACTGCCAGCTAAATAAAAGATTCAAAGTACTGAAGGCACTAACTACTGACAGGCATAGTTAGCCAATGAAAGATTTTGATAGAGAACAAACAATGTATTTACCTTAATAGTGTTCAAAAGTCATAATATATATATAACAGTTCATGACATCCAGTCTTACAAATTTACTGTCTCTGATGGACACACGTCCAGATCATCCGCTCTCAAAACTCTGCCATTTCTCTCCGCACATCCACCACTGCTGGCGACTCACCTCCAACTGCGCAACGCTACGCACTGTTAACAGCCAACTGCCCAACACTACAATAGCAAATTCCAACAATGTAAACCAGCCACAGACTGCACACAGCACAGTCAGTGATTTTCATATAGAGCGCTACGTGGCGTTACCAACATAAAAACCTAAACAGCCTACTTACAACGTGTCCATTCGATAGAGCGCTTCCAAATTAGTCTGGGACAATAGCCGTTTTATCGAGATGTATTAACAGGGACAGTAAAACATGATGAATAAACAACAATTCAGCAGCGACTCAGTAGCGCTACATCCTTGGCAGTAGTTGTCAAAGCGAGCTGCTGGTGTGTGGTTATTCTTCGCGTTTTACTGTCTCCGTTAACACACGCCGATGAAACTAATACCTCGCTAAACTAATATGGGACCGCTCTATCGAATGGGTACGTAAAATCCTACTTTAAAAATCAGTTTGCTTGTAATGCGGAACACTGAGCGTCGCATGAAAGATTTGACTCCAGCTATACAATGCAAAAATGAAATTACAAATATCTGGTGAAACACCAGAGAAGATGCGGCTGACTAATCTTAGTAGAGACACCCTGTATAATGGAGGTTTGTTTTAACTTGAGACAGCTAATTATTTCGAAAACTACACATCATAAAAAAAAGTTCAAGATGAAGTGATACTATTAGTAAAGGGGACATCTCTCTGTGCTACAACGGGCCACTTAAACCACCCTTCCGCGTGCGCGAAGTCACCTTCGTATTTTCAAATGAGAAACCCCCATTTTATTGCTTATTCGGATTCTAAACCAAACATACGAACGGTTCACTCAAACCACGGTTTTCCTATTTGTGGCAAATGGTGCTGTGGTCGAAAAATATCAAGTATGCCTGTTTTCACATCCAAGAACAGACGCGTCTGACCCTGTATTTAATTTAAATGTAATTCTTAGTTTTCTGCAAATTTGATTGTGCTGTACAATATGGTTATCTTTTTAAAAGTCTAGTTAGAAACTACATTTAGCGTGATACAAGAATAATGATATAGATGTAATAGTTTTCTGTTCCCATCAGGACGCTTGACATCGGTAAGTCCCCTTGCTACTAACCATTGGGTTGCTTTATTTCGATGAGTCCCCTTGTCACTAACCATTGTAGTGCTTCATCTCGGCTTGACGGCAAGTGGCTCTGAGCACTATGGGACTTAACATCTGAGGTCATCAGTCCCCTAGAACTTAGAACCACTTAAACCTAAATACCCTAAGGACATGACACACAACCATGCCCGAAGCAGGATTCGAACCTGCGACCGTATTGGTCGCGCGGTTCCAGACTGAAGCGTCTAGAACCGCTCGGCCACAACAGCCGGCTTGACGGCAACAGGAAACTATCATAACCAGTAATAAATGAACAAAAAGCTGTATTTTCATCTCTGATTTATTCCAGTGGCAACCGGTTTTGGTATTTCATTATGCCATCATCTGGCTCTCTGTGGTATTGCCAGACAAAAATTATGCAAAAGCGAAACAGTATGCGCACCAGCGAGTATATTTTCTATACACTCGTAGACATTCTGATTGTCTGGCGATATAAGCTCAGCCACTATGTTACCAGAGAGAGCCCGATGATGGTACAATGGAATGCCAAAGCTGTTGCCTCAGGAATAAATCAGAGATGAAAATGGCTGTCATCCTATTGTCCCTTCTACCAAAAATGGATGAAGTGAAATTAGAAAAATATTACAGTCACGTCGTTCTTTCTGGATCACGCTAAACGTAGTTTCTAAACAAAGTCTAACCATATTGTACTGTACAATCAAATTTACAACACTAAAGTAAATTTCGACCATTACATATCAACCGTTCGTTATAACTCGATTGTTTACATTTAGATCGTAAATGAATTTTAGAATCAAATGCGTCGGTTCGTAACTGCAAAAGCAGGCATACTTGATATTTGTCGATTACAGGCCATCGACTATGAATGGGAAAGGACGGCTAGAGTAAACCTTCGTATTTCTTGGCGCAGCATCCGTATATGCAACAAAAAGTGGGGGAATTCCCGTTTTAAAACACAAAGTGGACCGCGCCCACTCAGGAAGGGTGTTTGGGAGGTGACCAGTTGTAGGACAGAGTTGTCTCAAGTTGAAACACACAACCTACATTTATTTCATGGAATAGGACTAGACGTCTTGAGAGCATTATTAGAAATGAAATGCGATGTCTAAGTTTAGGCTATAACTCCATCGCTGTCTCCAAATGTAGGCCAAGAAAGAGAGAGCGAACTGACAGCGTGGTTCTCTATCGACAACGGTTCTGCGGCTGACACGTAAGCGAGCACCGCTCTTACGTGCCGCGGTGTGGTTACGCGAGCCGGCAGCCGGCGAGGGCATCCCGAGTGGACGGAGCGGGTTTCTATGTACGGAAGGCGGCGGCCACAGCCTTGACCCGCTAGCACCGCCAACCTCCCAAGTCCGCGGCATCGCATGTCGCTGTCACGTCACGGACGATTGGCCCAGGCGATCCGTTACTTGCCATCTGCTGCAACCCAGGGACACTGGCGCGGTGTGTGGCCTGGAGCAGGCGCTTCGCTGGTTATATACGATCAAACACTTATCTTTGCATCTCGGTTCCCTGACTCTGAGTAGCGCAAGTGAAAAGCATTACATCGCCGGTCGTTTCGAAACTAACTATAAACCAAATAGTAGCCGTTACTGAATGCTGCGTTTCATTTAGCTGCGCTTTGTTCGTGTTGATTGTGGTGTAATGAATGGTGAAGCAGTTCCTGAAGCAACACGGATGCCATTCCTCGGAATACTGTCAGCAAATATCTCGGTCGAAACGCAAAGCATTTGGAAACACAGCCGTTGTATTGCGCGAGGGCGGCGAAATCTGTCCTCGCAACAGAGAGAGAGAGAGAGAGAGAGAGAGAGAGAGAGAGAGAGAGAGAGAGAGAGAAAACATATTCGTACTTGTCAATAGCAACCACGAGTATTCTCTACATTCCCTTACAAAATGGACAGGTTTCCTACACCTGAAACAAACCACGGAAGTTGATTGTGTGCTCCGCATACACCTATCACGGTGCAATGGCTATTTCATACTCTACATTGTCCCTTAAAGGAACACAACTCAATGGCTGGTTTCCCTTTCAATATTCGAAATTTTAACAAGACTCTCTAATTCTGATATGTAGTATCTGGGGAACTAGCCTACTGTTCTTCATTCCTACTTTGATTCTCCTGGTCCTAAGTACGGGACATCTAACACAGGTATTACTCATTTATATCATTGCAGCCTGATACTTGTATTTTAAAAACAGAATGAATATTTTCACACTAAAATATTTACAATCAAGATGTATTTCTTATACATCGACATCCAATCATACATAACGTACTATTCAAGCTAACGCAATTCTAATTCTTATCGCCTCAACATCAATAACTTTTACCGAAAACTTCAACTGCTACTATACCTAAGTGTATCTACCAATACTATTGTGCAACAACTTTTTTCAATCTTATCTGTGACTGACACACAATGAAAGAAATGGAAATAGTGTATATATGTAATAACACCAGATTTCATTTCTGGCTAATTCAACAGTATACTCGATTGCCCTCCTGTCCATAGCCACACACTGCTAGTATCTTGGACACTGTGGACTGCGTTGAGTTGGTTAACTTGTATTCTATTGTCTGCGAGCTTCCTGTCTGCAAGGGATCACTTCCTAGTTTGAGGCAGCATTGTCACTGCTGATGAAGTGTGCAATAATATTCTGGTCCATGTCACTCTCATTCTAGGTCTAGAGAGGGGGGAGAGGGAGGGAGGGGTGAGAGGGAGAGGAGGGAGAGGGGGCAGAGAGGGGGGAGAGAGAGAGAGGGCGGGGGGGAGGGGGGGAGGGAGGGAGGGAGGGAGGGAGGGAGGGAGGGAGGGAGGGAGGGAGGGAGGGAGGGAGAGAAAGAGAGAGAGAGAGAGAGAGAGAGAGAGAGAGAGAGAGCTTGCTTCCTCCTGCCCCAGCCAAGACACGCGAGCGCTTGCGCTTTATATCTGGTCTTCTATTTCCTGGCCTTTATCCCATATCTACATGGAGACTGCTTGTTAATGCGGATTTGGCAATGTTCGTGGTGTAGGGAGGCCGAATGTTCTTCCTGTCGCGTACTGCTTTTGTTTTGCGTTTCGTACTGAACATTTACTGAAGCAGAAGTGCCACACGGATGTAACAGTTACGTAAAGGGCGGGTCAACTATGGAGATGGAACTGATTCCCCAATGATTACGAAAGAAATAAACAAACAACGTGAAAACTCAGCACAACGTTTATGTAATGACTACAACTGAGGCGCTTAGAACCACAAGGGACTGGAGCACACCATCGTCGGGCCAATATGGAAGTGAATATCAGAGAAATCGGTGGGATAGCTTTTCATTAATGTTCATGAATGCAATGCAGACGTATAGCACAGAGAAACCTGGCTCACCATAAGATCAGCAGATACCAGGAGCATGCATACAGGCTACAATCTCAAAATCAACGATGGTATGGCCCGTTTGCTTCTCAGCGCCTCAATTCTTCCACACAGACTTCAGAAAATAGTTTACGCGTGTCGTTCCACGCTAAGGCCATTGCGTAACAAATGTGTCGAATTTTCAGAAGCGAGTATGTGTTCCAGGCTTTCAGTAGACACAATTCTGCAGAAATGCCGTGACAACTGGAAACGTGCTGTAAAATTGATGTAGGCAGGGCAGTACGATTCCTGACGGCTAAACTTCTAGATAGGGTACAGATGTATCGCGAAATTCTGGCGGTATTTGGACCAAATGCAGTGCCGCGTCCAATTGTAAGAAGTTGTGCGGACAGTTTGACCAAAGCTGCGCAGACGCGCGAGATGCTGATTGGGAAGTCCAGGTCTCGCACCACGCGATATCCATATTTGCGGCAAGTTCAAAGAGGGGATGAGGACATAAATGGAGCGGCTCTCGAATGTCTCTGTGGCCAAGGAACGGATTTCTGTCGTCAAGGATCTGCACGACAGTAGACAAAGCCAACTGTTGTTTACAGAGACTTCGTGACTGCTGAAAAATAGTGTAGAGCAGCGTTCACTAACAGTTTCTTCGCCTGCCACAATTGTCTGTAAGTTATTTTTTGAAGGTTCTTCGTATTACGTCGCTTCGTTTGGCAGTGACTAGACATAAAACAGTAGTGGACGATGTCTTCCCATTCCAAAATACATTTACCGTGTAAGACGTGTATATTTCTATTGTCTATTGTCAAACCACAATTTATGAAAGATGTTTGTATTTTATTAACAGGATTAAGTAGGAATAATTAATATTTGTCATGTTGGAAATAATTGTGTTAGCAGGGAATGTCTGCATCAAAGTATTGTTGGCAAGAGAGACCGCAAATTGATATAATTTTAAAAAGGGCGGGAGAGACCGCATATGGATACATTTTAAGAGAAGAGCGGGAAAGACCGCGCATTTATACATTCTGTAATGGTAGCAGGGATTGTCTGCACCAGAAAGCATTGTTGGCAGGAGAGACCGCACTTCAGCGTTCGTAGGAAGCCAGTAGTAAGCGAGATGTGAAGCGAGTCGGTAGCAGGTCTGAAGCGAGAGGTTGAGAGGAGCAGTGTGCCTGCCAGCCATCAGCAACGATTTACAAGTGATTATAAACGGATGTACAGAGACATCAGCTAACTATTATCATAATATTATTGAATTATTTTCTTTGCGAAACTCAAGACTACTGAAGGTATGTTTGCGCAATGATAGTTGTAAGATTATTGTAAAAAGTAAGTCCCATTTGAACGTTTGTAAAATCATTTCATTACCAGCAGTAAATGTCTGAAGAAACGTTTTCAGAATATAATCAATTTTTGCCAGCAATGTTGCATTACTGATTATAATCCATCCCATAAACCATCAACGTAAAACTTTGCAAAAATTTTATTGTTGTCAAGAAAACGTGTAACTATGAATTAAGTAACTTCAGTCAAATTAATTAAAGAATAACGTCAGCTTTGCTATTAAAGAATAACGTCAGCTTTAGTAATAAATACAGCCACTTATTATGACAGCCCACCAGCAGTTAATAGAGTATAGTAAACCAGAGTAAGTATATTCATGTCGCAGTTCGATGTAGCAGTCAGATGGCGATCCAGTAACAGTAAAAAAGGTAAGGAACAGTTTTGGGTTATTGCAGATAACGACTGAGGGCCACGACGACGACACATTCTATGTTTCGTCGAAATAATCAAAAAATCACTTTTAATACGCAGCAATTAAATTTGTATGCGAAGATTGAGAAAGAGAATAAATATCAAAGGGAAGATTTCATTTGTTATTATTAAGCAAGAGATAGAAATCCTAAGGAAGGTTTCATAGGTTATTGTAGAAGGGAACAAAAGATATGTAGAGGAGACGGGTAAGTTTCAACCGATTCAGTGCTACAGAAACGCCAGAGCAGGAAAAGGTTTAAGTTTATTACAGGAGGAAGTACACGAATTTTACGAGAGGCGCGAAACATTGCACGAACTTGGTAACGTTGAAATAGGCTATACAAAGGTACACAGGAATCTTATTATCACCGCATGACTGGGCGCACATGACGGGAACAAAAGAAGGGATTGGGGCCATTATATGCATTATGCGGCGAGGACAGACCATGACGGCAATGGTGATGGCAGCCCCCGAGAGACAAAGGCGTTGCGATACAGAATCGCTTGCTACCCGCTTCTTCGAGATTCATCTCTTTCTGAAGCTGCCGAAACCGCGAGGCGTGTTACCTGCATACTGCTGCACACGACGACCGTCTAACTGCAGAGCAAGATGTGATACAACAGATCCTCTTTGATCAGTTTTGGAGAATCCCACCGTAAGCAAAATACGCCTACGCTGTTATAGTTTTTTCAATGTGCTTTATTGAGAGCTGTTCTTTGTTCCCCCAATTATTGTTTCGATTTGTCTGATCTAGAGGACCGTTAGAAGATGGACATTGTTGACGACGCAATACGTTTAGTATTGTCTTGCTCACCGATCGTCAAGTGTTATGCTTTCCAGTGCCACAGAGTAGTGTTCATCTGATATCTCCCCATGAATGTGAATAACCAACACCAGTCAGCAACAATATGGATGGTTTATTATCAGTCATGTACAATAACTTTCTTCATTGCTGTCTTAGCATGATAAAGCACAACGAACTTTTTCCACCTCTAAGACACTTGAAAACATTGCAGTTCCTGGCCGGACCCGTCCGCCTATCGTTGATCTCTGTTGTGAACGAAAGCGACGATTTTCTGGGCCGATCTTCCTTTAATCCGGCTAATGTGTGTGCTTGTCTGATCCGACCTGCTATTTTCAATGGCGAGTGATTCTCAACGTGCTGTCCGTGTTTGCTAATAGACTCCGAAAAATAAGCTTCAGAAAGTGTTAGCAGCACATTACAGCAAATACTTTGAGAGACACCTTGCTCGGCTTGGAAGCTCCTGTTGACGTTTTTTACTCCGTTTAATGCGAAACACAATTTTTTTTTATTTTCCCTCATGTGTTTTGACAGCTATGCATAATCTTCTCTGGGTAAAATTCATTTCTGTAAACTATAATAATAAGTAGATACTCGTTTATTTATTTTAGGCATAAAACTTCAGCATGAGCATTTTGGTTGCTTTGTTTCCGTTGCTCATCCGAAAATTATATTTCGAGTGAAAATGGATTTTTACTGATCAGCTTTTTCGTGTTCTTTTTTGTCGTTTTGGCAGTATGTCATCTGCAAAGTAGTTACGAAAAAATTTGTTTATTTTTTGAGATACTTTTTCGCTAGTAGTACTCATATTTTCCGTCCTATTGTGCATCTCTGCTGAATATCTCTTTCTATTGCTATGATGTACACCGTTTCCACACCTTTTTTGTGCGTATTTCCTCCCCGGAATTTTGTCTTCACATGAGGGGTTCAGAAAACGAGATCTGAGTAGACACATCTCTACACTCTTTGAGAGGCGCTGTCTCCTTGTCACTGCTCTCATGTTCATCGTTTTGCTTCTGTTCAGTGTGGCGCTCATTTTGAATGTTTCGTGAGGTTTACTATTAATTCAATGAGTGGTGTAAACAGTGCTTTTGTTCCACATTGTTCTACTTTCATTCAAGACTTTCTTTCCTTGTACCACTGCTTATTGCATTTGGCATTTGTCTTCTACTGTGAGCTATTGATGTAGACAATTACTGTTTCTGCGAATCTCAAAGATTCGTTTCAGTGTTGTTTGGGCGGAGATTTTCTTGTATGAGGTGATTGCGAAAGTGGACTGTGTACTGTCATTCTCCTAGCACACATACAACAGTTAGCGCCACACAAAAGCAAAACTATGAACCAGTGAGCAGCGATAATAAGACAGAACCTCTCAATGAGTATTTAGATGTAACTGTCTGCTCAAATTTCGTTTTCTGAGAAATTAGTGTGAAGAACAAAGTGAGAGCGAAACATATATCAAACAAGTGTGAAAACAGTGCACACAGTAACAACAGAATGAAATATTCATCGGAGATGCACAACAGGAGGGAAAATGGAAGTACAGTGACATGCATAGTTATATCCGCGACAAAGTATTTTTTAAAAATAAATAAATTTCTGCATTACTACTTCGCAGATGGCATGCTGTCAAAACGATTGAAAAAGAGCACGAAAAAGCGGACCTGTAATCATCCATTATCATTAGCAATGTAATTTTCAGGTGAGCAATCATTAAAAACCAACCAAAACGCACGTGTTGTAGTTTTTATGCCTGAAACAGATAAAACACCATGAAGTTCGTATTATATTTTATAGAAATAAATTTGACACACAGAAGATGACACATGGGTGTATAAACACGTTTGGGTAAACAAAAAATATGTAAATTTTGTTTTGCATAAGGCGGAGTTTTACAAAAACTGAAAGTACTATTAGTGTTGGGAGAAAATGGCCAACTGCAGTGCCTACGTTCTGTTGTGGCGGCCTGAATGTTACAGTACACTGGTGCGCTAAATGTAAGGACGAAAATAACTTTCGCAAGATGTGTCACTGCCCAGTAACGTAATCGGTGAAACTTGGACTACACAAAAAGAACTGCTACAGTACAGTACAGTAGGTAACTTAAAAAAACACGCAATGAGTCGAACAGAAATGACACTTTCATTCAAAGACAATAATCACCCCGAAGTCATCGCGATTTATAATGGTCCTCCAAAACATTATAAAAGCCAGGACAATGTTCTTAATAGGGTGCTTACTGAAAGCGAGTAGTATTTCGACACAAAATTGTAATTTAGAGATTTTAAATACAGTAGATCATCAGGAGGTGGTTGTTATCAGTCCTCAATCGCTTGCAACGGTGAGGCACCACATACACAATTTATGAAGTACACTCCTGGAAATGGAAAAAAGAACACATTGACACCGGTGTGTCAGACCCACCATACTTGCTCCGGACACTGCGAGAGGGCTGTACAAGCAATGATCACACGCACGGCACAGCGGACACACCAGGAACCGCGGTGTCGGCCGTCGAATGGCGCTAGCTGCGCAGCATTTGTGCACCGCCGCCTTCAGTGTCAGCCAGTTTGCCGTGGCATACGGAGCTCCATCGCAGTCTTTAACACTGGTAGCATGCCGCGACAGCGTGGACGTGAACCGTATGTGCAGTTGACGGACTTTGAGCGAGGGCGTATAGTGGGCATGCGGGAGGCCGGGTGGACGTACCGCCGAATTGCTCAACACGTGGGGCGTGAGGTCTCCACAGTACATCGATGTTGTCGCCAGTGGTCGGCGGAAGGTGCACGTGCCCGTCGACCTGGGACCGGACCGCAGCGACGCACGGATGCACGCCAAGACCGTAGGATCCTACGCAGTGCCGTAGGGGACCGCACCGCCACTTCCCAGCAAATTAGGGACACTGTTGCTCCTGGGGTATCGGCGAGGACCATTCGCAACCGTCTCCATGAAGCTGGGCTACGGTCCCGCACACCGTTAGGCCGTCTTCCGCTCACGCCCCAACATCGTGCAGCCCGCCTCCAGTGGTGTCGCGACAGGCGTGAATGGAGGGACGAATGGAGACGTGTCGTCTTCAGCGATGAGAGTCGCTTCTGCCTTGGTGCCAATGATGGTCGTATGCGTGTTTGGCGCCGTGCAGGTGAGCGCCACAATCAGGACTGCATACGACCGAGGCACACAGGGCCAACACCCGGCATCATGGTGTGGGGAGCGATCTCCTACACTGGCCGTACACCACTGGTGATCGTCGAGGGGACACTGAATAGTGGACGGTACATCCAAACCGTCATCGAACCCATCGTTCTACCATTCCTAGACCGGCAAGGGAACTTGCTGTTCCAACAGGACAATGCACGTCCGCATGTATCCCGTGCCACCCAACGTGCTCTAGAAGGTGTAAGTCAACTACCCTGGCCAGCAAGATCTCCGGATCTGTCCCCATTGAGCATGTTTGGGACTGGATGAAGCGTCGTCTCACGCAGTCTGCACGTCCAGCACGAACGCTGGTCCAACTGAGGCGCCAGGTGGAAATGGCATGGCAAGCCGTTCCACAGGACTACATCCAGCATCTCTACGATCGTCTCCACGGGAGAATAGCAGCCTGCATTGCTGCGAAAGGTGGATATACACTGTACTAGTGCCGACATTGTGCATGCTCTGTTGCCTGTGTCTATGTGCCTGTGGTTCTGTCAGTGTGATCATGTGATGTATCTGACCACAGGAATGCGTCAATAAAGTTTCCCCTTCCTGGGACAATGAATTCACGGTGTTCTTATTTCAATTTCCAGGAGTGTACATGATACGTCGGCGCTTGCCATCCTCCAAAGAGACAGCACGCCCTCACGATATGGGGAAGCAGGAAGAAATTTCTCCGGACACTCGCTAAGTTAGATAATGAATGCATTGTCACTGAATTTTAATACGCGGATAAAAATAACCGACGAGAAAAGACAGTTACTGGAAAACTCACTGCGCCAGCCGCGTTGAAGGGCAGCAACAGTACCGCAGCCGGAAGCTTCACGCAACTCACCTGCGAAAAGAGAAAGTCGATTCAGAGCGATGCCAAAGGTTACAAATTCTCTACGTAGGCTATATCTAATTTTATACGTATGTCACAAATGTTATTACTTCCTAATAAAATTGTACCTCTCTGTAAACGGTACACAGAAGCATTAATTGACAAAACCTTCTGAACACCCACAAAATATGCTGCTAAAATCATTTCGTAACATGGGTCTCTATGCAGTGCTCGTCTGGTAAAGAATACTAATGAAATTTTCACTCTGCAGCGAAATGTGCGCTGACTTGAAACTTCCCGGCAGGTTAAAACTGTGTGCCGGAGCGAAACTCGAACTCGGGACCTCTGCTTTCGCGGGCAAGTGCTCTACCAACTGAGCTACCCAAGAACGACTCACGACCCGTCCTCATAATTTTACTTCCGCCAGTACCTGGTCTCCTACCTTCCAAACTTCACGAAAGTTCTCGCAGGGTAGCTCAATTGGTAGAGCACTTGCCCGCGGAAGGCAAAGGTCCCGAGTTCGAGTCTCGGTCCTGCACACAGTTTTAATCTGCCAGGAAGTTTCAAGAACTCTGATGTTTATCCCAGTCCATCATCGCAAAATTGCTTAGTTGCTACACTAGTTTCGCAGAATATTTTCATAAGGACTCTAGTAACCATATCTAGAGTGCCTGAAATACACGATGACAATAATGTAGAAACTAATGTCTCATTTTAGATACTAAAAGAAAATTCAGAAATCGATTTAGTGTGTCCTCGTGTGTCAAAGAAAATTCAGAAATCGATTTAGTATGTCCTCGTGTGTCAATCTTCTAAAAAAAAGGCATTTGACAAAGTAATATGATTGGATTCAAAATCGCTGTTCGTAACTTCTGTCTGTAGTACATGAAAGCTCATTTTCAAGCATACTTCAATGCTGTTTAGATGATTCGTTTTTGTCCTAAATCGCCCCATCGAAATGAACTTACTCTCAAAGCGCCCTGTAAAGTCTTAAGATAGAGGGCCCAGTCGTGTGGCGGTGGTGGTGGTGTCTTTTGCTGACAGGGTATACTTATGTCTGGGTGGGCAAGCTACGTCTATCATGAATATAATGAGATACAAAGCAGACCTTTGGTGTAGGGAGATACAGCCGATTACAGACCGTGAAATGCGTTGCGGCCGTGACTACCAATGACGGTTGCGCTGCGTGACAAGAGTCCCACACGGAATGGTGCCTCCGCCGTCACACACATACATGCCGCTCAAAATTCTGTCCAGCAAACTAATGCCGTTCTCCGGCGCAGAGAACGTACTTCGGCTCTACAACCTGTCTCACAGTCAATATTTGGCCAGCTACTGCTCTTACAGGACTACACGAACCACAACCCGCTTCTGAAATCTTCATATTCTGATCAGAAACTAACTGTCACTTCTTCTATTTTGCACACCGCTTGCAGTCAGTTCCTTCCGTTTTTTATCAGCTTGTATAGTTCCTGATGACGCTAAGTCGCAGCGCGTATGTAATTACCGTCTCTGTATTTACATCTTCCATTACTGACTGCGGTCAGCTGAGGAGAAAATGATAAGCACATTCTATCGGTGCTGCCAGCACGTTTCCCGACCTTAATCAGATTCGATAAGCTTATCTACGACTTGTTTGCTAGAAGAATACCCGACGAACAAGATAAAATCTCTTTCTTCTCTTCCGACAGCGTCTCTCTTTCAATACGAGACATTCTCACACATTAAAACTGTTTGCCATACCTGCTTTCCAACACTTGCCTTTGCCTTTCGCAAGCAGTACTTTTGCATGCTCTACCAGATAAACAGTGTCTCAAGATAATTATTCCGTTCGTACTTTCATAGCGAACGGCTTCGTGTCCCAGTTCACACACAGTTCTAAGGTGCCAGAGATCACGTAATAATATACACTGCGCTACAGAGTTTGAATAACTTACTCTCCTAAGACTTGCATAAAATAGCGAATAATATGTCGTTCACTGCTGTTTCGTTTGTACTGCTACTGATCGTCTGTTACTGAGCCTTTCCCCTTCTGCAAGGCAAAATTCAACCAACTCTTCCGCGGTGTCTCTCTTAATTCGTTATTTCACGAGTAATTCAGCAGCACGGTTATTTATCTGACTCACGAGAGAGTGTTGTACCTGGAGGCTGAAACTACAATAAGCAGTTTCCAGCATATTTACTTTTTTGTTGTGAGACGTGCGTTTTGTGCGGAGTTTGCAAATATTACAAGTTCTACATATCAAGTGCTGAAATAATAAAACCATTTTGAATATATTGTTAATGCCTCAGTTACAGAATTTTATGGCGAGTACATATAAACTAGCTACATAACGTGTTGACGGTTAAGCACTACTTCTTCAATCGTCGCCTTGAACCGAAAAATATTTTTACCGTGGAACACGTAATGTTTGCACATGAACTGAGTTTCTCTAACTTTCAACAATGTCCATGTCCATAAAATAAACATTTGTTTTACTTTCCTATAGCTTCTATTTCAAAATGTTACTAACTCGTTTTTGATGATACTATTTCTTAATTTTATGTCACTGATTATTGGTAAGTAGTAGAATAATAATGTAACACATAGGCTATAAAATAAAGCATTAACAAGATTTTCTCGATTGCAACTTCTAAATCGGAACAGAATATGTGTTCCGAGGTACATGACACCGTGTTGTACCCTGGAACAGTTTTTCACATATGAAAAAAAGCTTACTTTTCCAGAGCACTTTTTATAACGTCAGAAAAAAGACTGCAGCACACGTAAAGTGAATAAGAAAATATATTAAACTTCTATTACAAGGTTGGTTAGAGGCGGATTTCTGATAAGTATCGCAAAGTAGAACTCTCTTCCCTACTTGTAACAAGGGCGACGTCACTATCGTATATTGAATTCAACGTACAAGCTTCGATTCAGATAAATGTTTTGTGTGTGTGTGTGTCCACGTAGGTGCCTAATCTATATCTATACCCCGCAAGGCACCTTGACGTGTCTGGCGGGAGGTTGCTCTGATACCACTATCGCTCATCCCTCACTACAATGTCTCCCCTGCCAACCCCCCACCCCTCCCACCCCGCCTCCCCCGGTACGTTGGAAGAATGACTGTCGATAAATCTCCATGTGAGCTCTGACATTCTCTTTATTTTCTCATCGTGATTATTTCGACAGACGTGTGTGAGCGGACACTCACTGTGATTCACAACGCCTCTCGTGTCTCATGTAGCGATTGCCACTGCATTTTGTCGAGCATCTGCCTTGACGAAACGTTCCGCTCTCTCTCTCTCTCTCTCTCTCTCTCTCTCTCTCTCTCTCTGTCTGCTACTACTGCTTGGTAAGGGTCCCAGGCTGATGAACAGTACTCAACAGCAGCACATCAGTACTCCCTCATCAGGCCACAAGTGTCCCATCGGGACCATCCGACCGCCGTGTCATCCTCAATGAGGATGCGGATAGGAGGGGCGTGTGGTAAGTACACCGCTCTCCCGGTCGTTACGATGGTTTTCTTTGACCGGAGCCGCTACTATTAGGTTGAGTAGCTCCTCAATTGGCATCACGAGGCTGAGTGCACCCCGAAAAATGGCAACAGCACGTGACTGCCCCGATGGTAGTCCATCCAAGTGCCGGCCAGGCCCGACAGCGCCAAACTTCGTCGATCTGACGGGAACCGGTGTATCCACTGCGGCAAGGCCGTTACCCAACAGTACTCAACAATCGACTGCCACATCTTTCGTGTTCATCGATGAATTAATTTTCCATCTAAGGATTCCGATGAATCTCAGCGCGGCATCTGCTCTTCTTGTAATTAACTTCAACTGGTCATTTGACTTCAGGTCCTTGCAGACGGTTACTCCTCGGCACTTCACGTTTGCTGAACACAAATATATTTAATGTGTTGGGCGTAAATAGCCAAAAAGTTACATCATTACTGTTCGATTACGATACTGGTGAAAAACTTTGCAATTTTCAAGCTGCTAGGTTAGTTTCGTTATCGCTGCCGTGGTGTAATCATGCACTGTGTTTTGATATGCTCGTTGACCGATACTACAGAGGCTACACCGTACAGTTCTTAGGTTCTTGTCTTTGTGTATATAGTTACGTTAACTATTGTTACGTTTCAGCACATCTCTGTTAGACTTTTGTGGAACGTGGAACATACTGTGTTCTTTTCTTATACCTATTATGACGTTTTGGATTTTCTGACAGTCCCCGGAAAGAAAATGATTTATGTATTGGCCTGATCTGATTTTGCCTTGTGATATTCACGAACGGATTATGCTTATGTACCTTTTACGACTATTTTCTATTCTTCTGTGTACATTACCTGTTCCATTTTGTACGTTTGGTAATGTCCTGTGAAGATAGTCCACGACAAAAACCGGTAGTTACTGAGTTTGAAATAAAAACAGCTGATGGTTAAAATCCGTTTTTTTTCTCAATTACTTAACGGCTGTTGAACGTCAACTGACCAAACTATCACACTTATAGAGAGATTTACAGTTTTACGTGGACTCTGAACTATGATGCTACCAGATTATAACCAATGCGAAGGGTGAATGAGACATCAGTAACCGACGGAGGTTTAACGCCGTATCCTTGGTTTTGTAGTTTGACGCTCTGTCATAAAGCCTTCTGTGAATAAGTTTGCAGTAGTTGCCTGCAAATTTAAGTAAATTCCTCGTTTACGAGTGCTATCTATGCACAATTTGCATTAAATGTGCAATAACGCAAGAGTTAGTATATCACGAGATGTTATGCTAAAAAAACTGTTAACTAAATTTTCTTGTGTACTGTGTTTTCATGGTAATCATTTCCGACAGTATTAGTAAGTGGACTAGGGAAAATATCAAATCAACGCTACTTTGAATAGTGAACAGTAGAAAACAAAAAGTTTCCACCCTTATGCGAAATTTCCATTACATGACAACGAAAGGCTATGTGCATTTCATATTAGTATTAATATCCTGTAAATTATTTGTAAATCTTTGAAGCCAGTTTCCTTCCAAAAACTGGAAAATGCCGTACCGTGTCTGAAAATGGCAGATGAGACTACAAGACAAAAATGTACCCTGTCTATACAAACTAGAATCTGAGAAGTGGGACATTGTGGTTCTAAGGTGAAACTATATACGATACAGCACACGTAGTGCTCCTCAGGGCCTCTCGAGACGACTTCTCTGCGAGTTCTGAAGTCACCATAAATTATCTGGCCTGCGACGGTATCCCGTATTTCACTCGTATCGTTTTGCATCTTCCGTTGACGTAAGCGTCCACCGACCTCATACTATCTATCACGTGAAAAACATGACCAGATCTTATCGTCAGCTAAACCTCCGGTGACATAACGACTTGAGATCTGAGCCTGTCACATTATACAAATTATAATTTGTTTTCTATATTCTGTGGGACAGATGACCCTGTAGTTTTGTCCCTTTATACCCCAAACCAAAATCTATATTCTGTGCACAGTGTAATGCTCAACTAAGTAATGGAACTATGGTGCACGACATCTTGGGTTGACAGTTGTAATAATGCTTGAAAATGATTAACCATTTTATGGTCCTTCACACATGCATTTAAATTAATTACCTTAATTCGTATTTTGTTAATAACTCAAAAGATTCCAAAATACTACAATATCATTTTCTCAGAGTATTAAACAAACTTAAGAAAATGCCTCCCTTCACTAAAATTTTCATTATTGTCACCTAAACCTTATATAACAGCTACGCTTGTGTATTGAGTGTATCTGTCTGAAGGACTGTCAGCCGATAGTTCTGTATGTACCTATTACTCAAGCTTTGTTTTGTGGTATCCATTGTGTTACCATAAGATTATGAAGCGATTTCCGTTCAGAACAAATTAGTGTTTGTGCTATTATTTACCTTCTTACCTCACTAGTCCGAAATAATTGTGCGTCCCATTTCTTGCCAGTTATTATCACATGTTGTTAGGAACTGACATCAGTTTTTTGTACTCTGTATGTGTACTCACATATATGCCCAACAGACTTATTTCTGTCGTCTACTTCTGCCATATACCATACAGAACAACCAAAAGGGACAATACCTTTCGATGAAAAGCAGTGAAGCTCCCGCGCCGGCTAATTACAGTTTTGGTACGACGTGGACCGGCTTATGCCAGTCACCAGACACTGTTCTAACTCGCCCGCCCGCTTCCGTTGGACAAACTACACGCACTGCAAAAGTGCTATGACGTATCTCCACACAATATGATATGCGAGGCACCGCCTAACATTCGTCAGTGTGTTACGTAACATATGAGGTGTGGCTATAAAATAACGGGACTGATGCTGTCACAGAATAAGTACGTATGAGCCAAAGATCAATGACCAATGGTTGTGAAGCGTGGAGCCTTCTCAGTCGAATGCGGCATCTCTGTTGTCTATAGCCGTGTCCTTCGTTTGTGTAAGGGCTGTTATTTTGTTTTGCCGGAAAGAAGGCAAGTGTAAAACAGAATAATCAATTGTCCGTTAAGTATGATATGGAACTTGCAAAAACTGCTACTGAAACCTGTCCTTTACTAAAAGAAGTGTATATCGAAGACTTCATCACGTACACTAATTTTTGAGAGTTTCGCGCGTTTCCTAGATGGCCGAGAAGATAAAAATGACTCACACCCTTCAACAGCAAAACACGAATAAAAATACCGAAATCTGATTCGGTCTGACCGTCGGTTGGGTATAAGAACGATTGTGACAACTTTAGGAATTACAATCTAACGTTAACAGTCGCGACACTGCCTCGTTTTTGTTACCCACAGCGATTGCAGCGCCCCAAGCGACCAGCAGGCGACGCTTCTGAATATGAAATCGGATGGGTGCGAATACTAACGTTTGTATTGATTTCTAACATCGTCTTTACAATAGCAAGTGCATGTAGTGTCATAAAAATCGATAACAGCTTAGAAATGACACAACATTTGGCTTCCTTATGTTTCCTAAGCACACTGGCAGGTATCAAATGGTACATTACAGGGCAGTTTATTTGCAATTCTCTTATAATGTAAAGATATTTACTGAATGATTTCGTTTTCGTTTAAAGACAAGAAATTGCTAGTTAATTCCGTAAGATCTGGCCTTCTGCATCTAGACGTATATCTATCTACTCAAAGTGGTGTTCTGTTCGCTACACTTTCAGTCAAATCAGAGAATGTAGAAAGTAGGAAAGCTATATAGAGTGTAATACCTACATTGCTTAACGTACGAAATAAGCCACCACACCTGTAACTTAAGGAAAAGCCAGACAGACAGATGTAATAATGACTCGTTAAAAGCAATAAAACTGTGTCCCAACTCAAAAGAAACCAATTCAACGATTAATGCTAAATCTGAGCCACGAAAGGCAAGAAACTTAATACATTCGCTTTTAAAATTAATTACACTTACGAAAGTAGTTGTGCGTTAGAAAGTCGAATGAAGTGCAACAATGGGCGAATCATTAGACTCCATGTCTCAAAGGAGGTGGCTATAAAAATAATAACAGATATTAGGCCTTCTCATGCTGTCAGCGGAATAAGCACCAAATACAAATATTCAAAAGAATTTCTTCATGAATAAGTTGCAGATTATGTCATTGAAACTGTGTAGTTCCGCTGTTTTCACATGTATTTGATGATATAGTGATTATAAAGAATCCGCCTTGATTGCAAATAGAAACCGGATGTTGACCTAGGATTCGGCGCGGATAACCACGCCTTCTTCGGAACAAACTAAAACTACAAACTGCCTAAAGAGGCATGGTCCAACATTAATACAGAACGTCCATGCCTCTTTAGGTAGTTTGTAGTTTTAGTTTGTTCCGAAGAAGGCGTGGTTATCCGCGCCGGAACCTAGGTCAACATCCGGTTTCTATTTGCAATCGAGGCGGATTCTTTATAATAATTAAATTATTCACGATTGATGACGCTCTGAAATGTTTAGAGTTCTCATATTTGATGATACTTCACGTCTCTTGGTAATTTAGTAACGCATGGAACACGAAAACTACTTGGTTAATTAAGTAGAAAATAACTAAAAACAAACATGTGACTCACTGATTTCTCAACGCTTGCACTGATAGTGTCGCTCCAGCTGTCAAACGGTAACAACTTTCGTACCATAGTGTGTCGTGACTGTGCATTAGACTGTGGTAAAATAAAATGTCGTGTGACTAGGACCTCCCGTCGGGTAGACCGTTCGCCGGGTGCAAGTCTTTCGATTTGACGCCACTTCGGCGACTTGCGCGTCGATGGGGATGAGATGATGATGATGATTCGAACAACAAAAATCTCCGACCCAGCCGGGAATCGAACCAGGCCCCTCAGGATTGAGACTCTGTCGTGCTGACTCAGCTACCGGTGGCGGACATTAGATTATGGTAGGAATTGATAAAGAATGAGTAAGGCAAATTATACATGACAAATTTAACGTGAGAAAAGTATATGCGAAACAGGTGTCGAAAATTCTCACGACCGAACAATAAGAAGTTCGTGAAAATGTTTGTACTGACTCTTTGAATATCAATGAAAACGATTTTGATTTCTTGGAAAGAGTGATAACATGTGATGGCGAATTTGCTTTTTCATTTATTATCAATAAATTAAATGCCAATCAATGCACTGGAAGGGCCCAATTTCTCCGCGTGCGAAAGAAGCCCAAATGAGCAAATCTAAAGTCAAAGCGGCTATGACCGATATTTTTTTTTTTTCGATGCTCATGAAATTGTGTATCTTCACTGGGTTCCCGAATGTCAAACGATTAATCAACATTACTAGCTTGAGGTTCTTGCTCAACTACATGAGAAAATCAGAAAAAAACGACTCAAATTTGGAAGCAGAATTCACGTGTTTTGCATTAAGATAACGCTCCGGCTCTTAACGCACTGTCTATTAAGAGGTTTCTAGTGAAATACAGCACCCCGGTGTTAGACCGCTCACCTTGTTCGTCTGACCTCCAACCATCTAACTTACCTATTCACCAAGGTTAAATCTGCATTAAATGGAACAAGATTTGAGTTCGTTAAGCAGTGAAAGAAAAGCGGCACGCTTCATCAAGGAGCTCACAGACGAAGACATCCAGCACAGTTTCCATCAATGAAAAATTCGCACGAAGCATTGAGGGACAGGAGAGGAATATGTTGAGGGTGACAATAACTAAATATGTATGTTTTTTAAAATAAAATGTTTTGCAGACATAGTCCTTTTACTTTATAGCCTTATCTCGTACAGTGCGTATACTATAACTACCTCAAACTGGCCTACGGAGGCCACTTAAGCTACATCGCATGCGCGCCGTCCGAAGTTTTTAATGTCCTCTGTCTCCCTCTCATGCCACCACCTTTCGTTAAAAGTAGTAGTCAACCTTTTCTGCGAGGGTAATGAAAGGAAAGGGCTTTTGAACAAGGTTATGCAAAAAACTAATTCCGTTACCATTTAGATCCAAACTTAACCCTTACAAGAACACCTGTTTTGTAGTAAGAAGGTACAAAAAACAAAACAATCTAATTGTTAATTTTACGCTGTTAAAATTCACAAAATTGTGAGTTAAAATTTACATAGATATCAATTTAACAATCTGTAAGTGCACGACGAAGCCGGTGGCGTAAGAGGGGAAGAGAATAACAAAAACGGCGTGCTTCGCGCATGCGTTGTAGTTTAAATTGTTTTTATAGGACAATTTGAGGCTCTTTCCCCGCTTTACAGGCCGCAAGAGTCCTATATCGAACTGTCCGTCTCGACTTCTCCTACACCTCTGTGGAATATTGTAAGCAGTTATCGTTTACACCCTGCGTACGCAGCTTAAAGCTAGGATTAGATTCTCTTACAGTGTGCCTAAATGTCGTATTAGCTTAGCATGGTGTGAAATGGTTCAAATGGCTCTGAGCACTATGGGACTTAACAACTGGGGTCATCAGTCCCCTAGACTTAGAACTACTTAAACCTAACTAACCTAAGGACATCACACACATCCATGCCCGAGGCAGGATTCGAACTTGCGACCGTAGCAGTCGCGCGGTTCCAGACTGAAGCGCCTAGAACCACTCGGCCACCCCGTCCGGCTAGCATGGTGTGAAGGGAGGAGCTTTATATCTCAGTGTACCATAGGTAGAGATGGCGCTCAAATTTCCAACGTACAGGAATGGAGCGCAAAATATCTTTCAAACTTAAAAACTTCCCTTCATGTTTACTCTGGAAGAATCCTCGTAGGCAAATACTACCACAGTTAGGAGTTTCTGCTCACTTGAATACCTTTTTTATCAGTAAGCAGCATACTGTTGACAGTGTCGAGATAATTAATTATAAGAGTCGACCAAAAGGTTTCCGTTGAGGGCGCTGCTGCAGCATATATGCTACGTAGCGCTACTCCGATGCGGGTATATAAATATCGACATGTAGGCAAGGGATCCACGTGGGATTCGTATCTTCCGGATGTGCGACGCCGGCCGCTGTAGCCGAGTGGTTCTAGGCGCTTCAGTCTGGAACTGCGCGACCGCTACGGTCGAAAGTTCGAATCCAGCCTCGGGCATTGATGTGTGTGATGTCCGTAGGTTAGTTATGTTTAAGTAGTTCTAAGTTCTAGGGGACTGATGACCTCAGATGTTAAGTCCCATAGTGCTCAGAGCCATTTGAACCATTTTGGATCTCTAGTCAAATTGTTTTCCATTTTGAAGAAATACTCCGTCTCTGCTCATCAGACTTTCGACGAAATACCAATTTATCAGCAACCTGCTAAAACATTAGTTTTCACTTTACTGTGTGGCATATATAGCCAAAATGGAAACTATTGATATTAATGCCCATAAATATATTACTATCAAATAGCCAGCCCTATTTGATGGAGCTCTTTCCGTGGAGAACACAACGCAAGCCGTCAAACAATACTCGGAAGCGGCGCCAATTTCCGCCAATTGTGCCCGTCAATAGCACGGGGCAGTAACAAACCGGAAATTGTTCTGTTAGCGCGAAAATGTGCGTGAAACAATATTTTGAACTCCCGGTGCCTAGGAATCCATGCCGTAGTTCTAAACGAGATGTATTTTTCATTTCCAAAGCTCGTGAACGAAAAGGAGATATCCAAGATAATGGTATTTTTCCATAGTTGTTCTCTGCAATTGTGGATGAGATTTTCTAATCAGCAGCCGTATGTGAAAAAATGAGCATTAGCAGCTTCTTTCTGAACTCTCTGCCATTCGTGGAAAAAAAATTATTTGATTTTAGTGGCCAAATTTCAATAATGTTTGAAAAAAAAACACGATTTAGCCAAAGTGAGAGCAAATCCGGGAATTTACTATAGTTACTGGTGTATTATCATTGCACTGTAAAGAAGACTACAAAGATTACCAATGTCGGATCTAAAGGATTCGTGAAAATTAGCGTGCTTAGGAGAAAAGAAAATTACGAGCGGTTTCTCATTGAAAAAACAAAGGAACGAACGTTACTTCTATTTCTTTACAGGAAATTAATGCTTTATTACCAAATTTCTGCTGAAACGGCAAGATTTTAATACCTGTTGACAGTAGTTGTCACCGACAGCACGGAGATGTGGACCGTAATACACGAACCGTCAAAATATTTAGCTTTTATCAGCGAAATAAAAATACCGAAAAAGGAATGGAAAACAATAAGGTTGATGAATGGTTGCAGCCTGGACCTCTATACCTGCTAGTAAAGTTTTAGCGTGCTCCAAGAACTGGAAGTGATTGCTCTGGAAAAAGAACCAGTCTTAACGGGTTTCTTAAGCGCTTTTCCACACTCGCCTAGGGAAATTCCGGGTTGGTTCTCTATCTCCGCCTCAGGTACACAGTCAAAAAGAGATAAGATGCCAATAGAAGCACAATGAAGCTTACACACGCAGAGGGTGCACATGAAGTTCCTTCCACAATTGCGACTGACATTTGGATCAATTAGGAAGCGCATCTCGCCTCAGAGTTAAAAAAGAAATTAGTCTACCAATCGTGCATAGGTGGATGCCCATTGTCACTGTACCATGTCACAGGCAGGGAAAACGAAGAAGAAAAATACTGCGATAAAGACGTAAAAGAAGTCGGGTAAACACACTGGGAAACAACGTGTCCGGGCTTGCGGTAGTGGTCATCAATTCGGACGAGACTGGTTCCAACTCTGGACATGGAAGTAATTTTCAGTGAAATAAATGCAGCCGACATAGGGTGAAAAAGTGGTCATGGGGTTCCTCATAGTTAAAGTCTGCGCCATTCGCTTGAGTTCCGAACATCGAAAACGACGGATCTCTAGCTCAGATTGGACCAGGTTGATTGGTTGGTTGAGGGTTTAGTCATCAGTTTCTACGTCAAGAAACGGTTCATCAGGAGTAAGTAATCTCCGCCAGAAATCTGATCGAATTACGAATAATCCAGACACTGATAGCAATAATGTGTGATCTTCCAGCAATTTTCGGGTCTGCAGCCGGATCCCATCAACATTCTGCCATGATATTTCGGCCCCACATCCGGCCATCCTCAGGTGAGTAGACAAAGTACTGAAGAGATCGGATACAGTCATGGTATTTATAGCGAATTCCGCGCGTTGCGAATCGTATTGGCAGTTTACGGCGCATGCGTTAGGAGGTGACTTGCGGGAGACAGCCATGTTGTATGTGCTGCCTTCAATGGTGAAGTAAGACTAAACTAATCACTAAGTATCGACTGAGCACGTCGATTACGTTGTGACCGCATCATTTTACTAACAGGATTCCAATTTTTATCAAGCTGCAAGCCGTTGTCACGATTCATTAAATTATCAGCAAGACGTATTTTCACGGTTTCTTTAATTACAGAGTCCCAGAAGCTGGAAACCGGTGCTAAAATTTTGGTGTTGCCACGGGACAATTTGGAGATGATTGTACAAGCATGTAAAGATCAGTGAACACTAACACTTCAGAAATGGACTATCCTGCCCAGAATCCCGACCTGCACCTGATGGACCATCTTTGGAATGAGTTAAACAGTCGACTTCGCTCCAGATCCTAGCGTCTTTCATTATTTTCCGTATTTCAGTCTCTTGAAGAAGAATGCGCTGCCATTCCTCCACTGATATTCAGACACCTCTTTCAAAATTTCACCAACATATTTCAAGCAGTCATAACGGTGGAGGGTGGACATACATCTTATTAGTCTCCACTGACACACTATGTGATCAAAAGTATACGGACACCCCCAAAAACATACGCTTTTCATATTAGGTGCATTATGCTGCCACGTACTGCCAGGTACTGCATATCAGCGACCTCAGTAGTCATTAAACATTGTGAGAGAGAAGAATGGGGCGCTCTGTGGAATTCGCGGACTTTCAACGTGGTCGGGTGATTGCGTGCCATTTGTGTCATAAGTTCGTACCCGAGATTTCCACACTCCTAAACATCCCTAGGTCCACTGTTTCCGATGTTAAAGTGAAGTGGAACGTGATGGGACACGCACAGTGCAAAAATTTACTGGTCGACCTCGTCTGTTGACTGACAGAGACCGCCGACAGTTGAAGAGGGTCATAATGTGTAATAGGCAGCCATCTATCCAGACCATAACACAGGAATTCCAAACTGTATCAGGATCCACTGCAAGTACTATGACAGTTATGCGGAAGGTGAGAAAACTTTGATTTCATGGTCAACCAGCTGCTCATAAGCCACACATCACGCCGGTAAATGCAAAACGACGCCTCGCTTTGTGTAAAGAGCGTAAACATTGGACGATTGAACAGTGGAAAAACGGTGTGTGGAGTGACGAATCACGGTACACAATGTGTCGATCCGATTGCAGAGTGTGGGTATGGCGAATGCCCGGTGAACGTCATCTGCCAGCGTGTGTATTGCCAACAGTAAAATTCGGAGGCGGTGGTGTTATGGTGTGGTCGTCTTTTTTCATGGAGGAGGCTTGACCTCTTGTTTTTTTGCGCGGCACTATCACAGCACAGGCCTACATTGATGTTTTAAGCACCTTCTTGCTTCCCACTGTTGAAGAGCAATTCGGGTATGGCGATTGCATCTTTCAACAAAATCGAACACCTGTTCATAATGCACGGCCTGTGGCGGAGTGGTTACAAGACAATAACATCCCTGTAATGGACTGGCCTGCACAGAGTCCTGACCTGGATCCTGAAAAACACCTCTGGGATGTTTTGGAACGCCGACTTCGTGCCAGGCCTCACCGACCGACATCGATACCTCTCCTCAGTGCAGCACCGTGAAGAACGGGCTGTCAGTCCCCAAGAAACCTTCCAGCACCTGACTGAAAATATGCCTGTGAGAGTGGAAGCTGTCATCAAGGCTATGAGTGGGCCAACACCATATTGAATTCCAACTTTACCGATGGAGGGCGCCACTAACTTTTAAGTCATTTTCAGCAAGGTGTCCGGATACTATTGATCACATGCTGTAGGTGTCCAGGTACTATGGATCACATAGTGTAGGTGTCCAGGTACTATGGATCACATAGTGTACGCGGATTGCCAGGTTGTCTCAGAATACGAATTAAATGCGCTACACACTGGACGACCCTGTGGTGTCGATACAGACATTGTCAGAGTAGCGACACTATAGCTGTCGTGGAGGGAGTTGGTGGTAGGAGGGCTCGATGTAGCTTTCATTCCGTAATTTCTGAGAAACGGTTTAGAGAAACCATGTTGAACCTAAAATGAGATGTCGAGACCAGGATCAAGGGTCAAGGTGTGGCACCAATTGGTATTTTTAATTAGAGAATATTTTCCTTATATTAATTTTTTCTCAACCATCAGGTGAAACTGACTGATACATCAAAAGTCTTTCACTGATACGGAAGCTGCTTTCCTATTTATTTTATACAATATTATGGAAAGGATAGATTGCTACTCATCATATAGAGGAAATGTTGAGTCGCAGACAGGAAGACTGCTATACATAAGAGCTTTCGGTCAAAATTATAAAACACACACACACACATTCACGCAACCACACGTCACATACGAATGACACTGTCTCTGGGCACTGAGAACTGGCTGCCTCAATCGCCAGACACAGTAGTCGTGCGTGTGAGTTGTTCATGCGTGAATGTGTATGCTTTTATACGTTAAAAGATGGTCTTTTGGGCGGCATCTCACATATATAGCAATCTTTTTGTTGTGCCTGTCTGCGACTTAATATTTGCTCTGAATGGTGAGTAGCGGTCTATCCTTTTCATAATATGGTCGATATTCCATCCTGGATTTTCCATTGTTTAATTATAATTTATATTTGTTGTCATCAAATTTGCTTTGTTCTTCAGAATGAGATTTTCACTCTGCAGCGGAGTGTGCGTTGATATGAAACTTCCTGGCAGATTAAAACTGTGTGCTCGACCGAGACTCGAACTCGGGACCTTTGCCTTTCGCGGGCAAGTGCTCTACCAACTGAGCTACCGAAGCACGACTCACGCCCGGTACTCACAGCTTTACTTCTGCCAGTACCTCGTCTCCTACCTTCCAAACTTTACAGAAGCTCTCCTGCGAACCTTGCAGAACTAGCACTCCTGAAAGAAAGGATATTGCGGAGACATGGCTTAGCCACAGCCTGGGGGATGTTTCCAGAATGAGATTTTCACTCTGCAGCGGAGTGTGCGCTGATATGAAACTTCCTGGCAGATTAAAACTGTGTGCCCGACCGAGACTCGAACCCGGGACCTTTGCCTTCCGCGGGCAAGTGCTCTACCAACTGAGCTACCGAAGCACGACACACGCCCGGTACTCACAGCCTTACTTCTGCCAGTATCTCGTCTCCTACATTCCAAACTTTACAGAAGCTCTCCTGCGAACCTTGAGTTCTGCAAGGTTCACAGGAGAGCGTCTGTAAAGTTTGGAATGTAGGAGACGAGATACTGGCAGAAGTAAGGCTGTGAGTACCGGGCGTGTGTCGTGCTTCGGTAGCTCAGTTGGTAGAGCACTTGCCCGCGGAAGGCAAAGGTCCCGGGTTCGAGTCTCGGTCGGGCACACAGTTTTAATCTGCCAGGAAGTTTCACCTTTCCCTTTGGATCTGCCAGGAAGTTTCACCTTTCCCTTTGCTGTTCGCTATTCCGAAAGTTTCTTTCGCTTTTGTTGTCGCCTCGCCGACACCACAATTCAATAGCAGTTGTCAGGCGCCACTGACACATGTCAAACGTTTTGGAGCGGTTCTTGGCTCCGCATTTGCCACGCAGTACACAGGAGAATGAGCACCCAGTTCTGTAGGACGGCCGCCGGCCCGCGTGCCACCTGCTGTCACGTGCGAGCTCCGCTGGAGTACGATACGCCACCCTACTCCAGCGCGAAACCCGACCCGGGCACGGGGCGCCGCGGTCGCTGTTCACTGCCAGAACCGGTCGCCTTTCCAAACGGCATTGCGGAAGGCCAGAATCCCGAGCGCGGGCATGTGCTGCACTCACAACAACCGGACCCGTTCTGCCGAGGGCCCAGATTTCCATCGGCGCTACGCAGGAGACAACAGGTGCCCAGCGATTCCTTAAATCACAGCAGGCAACGTCGAGGATAAGGTTAACCTTCACCTCTACACGGCCAAGGAGTCCCAGCTCATATTCGGAGGGTCATTCCCGCTCTATTCCTAAAGTTGCGCTACACATTGCTCAAGTTAGTAGGAGACCCTCAGATTTTGACGAGTTCGGCGTAACAGTCGGGAGGGGACTTGAAAACAGGATAATGGTTTCGTAAAAATCTTGGTCAAATATGAAGCGTGATCCGCTTCCGAACAATTTGAATCGTATTGACGCTTAAAAAAGATTGCTTTATTTTACATATCAGAACCTCTAGCTAATAGTTCCGAAAAATAGCACAAATAGCGATTTCAGTCCGTCGCAGATTTATCTGAGGAGTGACAACCATTGCCAACTGGGGTGGTATCCACGTTGTTAAAGCCTGCGTTCAGATCACACGTCAACTTCCGTGTTCGAATCACAGTTGTTGCAATATTTATACAGCGTCACATTAAATAAAGTACGTCTTATTCAGAACAAAGTGAAAAACGTGCCTACAAACTTTGAGGACAAGCGTTTAATGCTCTTTTCAGGCCCGATGTACACCGATACATGAAGCCTGGAAATTGCAAAAATACAATGAAACTAATAACTGGCAGTACAAAATCACCCTTCCCACTCTCCTCTGAATATAAATTTTAGTAGAAAGAATTATGAAAAGCGTCCACCACAAAGTTTATATAGACTCTTTACGAAGAGTATGCACGTTAAGGTAACCGAACAACAGGGATGGCACTTTGGAATGATATTAAATCGGAACAGTATGGTCACACAGGGCTCCGAAATCAGCTCCTCCTGAAGGGGCACATATCGTTGAATAGTATAGGTATGCAGACGCTATTTATTCAGATATAAAGGGCGAACTACAACTCCATCGACAAAAATTCGGAGGGTGTTTTGAGATATTTTCTGAATATTTTAGTGCAAGAGATCCGGGGTCTCCGGAGGCTCGTTACAGAGCAATGCATCTACATTTATCTTTTTATTTCTATTGCAATTAAAATATCTGCACAGTAGTGCCGAAGTCGACAGCGTGCGACGTGGGTCTTGTTTGCAACAACAAAAAAGTTATTTAATTTCCTTGCGGTGCTTACTGTTGATAAGAGTGAAGTCCACTTCACTCTTCGCCATAAAGCTGATCGGATGTGTGTAGGTGAACGTTAACAGTGACACACGACACTGCGGGTAGGTACACCGGTAACACTGAACAGTCCTCCGCAATATTGTCAGTAGAGTTCGGGGTAACCCTGTATAATATTCGCATGTATATGGATTTAAGAACTCTGTAATCGATCTATTGCATGATGCAGAACTTGAAGGGGCAATTTGAGTACCAGACGAACAGCTGACAAACATGCAAGCAATAACAGTTCCCCCGTACGCTGTGCGGCTGCCTTGATAATCCTTTACAAATTTTGTTCACCGAAATGGATAATTTGTTAAGAGATATATGCTGTCGCTGATCTTTCCTGCTCTGGGAAAATTACTGGGAAGCAATGATCAAGTTTACCACGAATAACCTGGTCGGCAGAATTAAAGCGAAAACGCAGGCAGTGACATTAATTAGAGAGGTACCACCCTCTCGCAAATACTCCAACTGAGGGACGAGCAAGTCCTCCGCAGAAGATATAGTCGGATATCCGTGTCAACGGTGTCAGTACTACTAAATCGCGATGTCCCTAGTACGTCGCTGGACATAACTTCCAATCCTCCAGATTAAGTTGACTCCTCCGCGGATTTATTAATATTTTCAAAGGATGTCAGTTTCTAATATGTCTCTTTAGGTAATAGCTGAGATAAATGACAAGGATTAGTCACGAAAAGCATCGTGGGCCAATATTATAAAACAAATTCAATCGGAAATACTCGGACATATGAAACACAAATTACTTAGTGATAATTTGTGCAAGGAATAAAATTCACTTATACACCATAAAATGATGAAACATCATACAGGTGATGAAGTGACCGAAGAGGAAAACAACGAATGGCTGTATTCGCAAACAAATGGAGTCAGATACAAATAATTATCCAGTCACAGTCTTCATTAACACTTGCACTCTTTACCTTAATCACTCCAGTCGAATGCTTTTATCGTTCATTCAAAAATTCCTCCGTCATCTATTTCGCCGATCGTCACGGCGTTAGTCATTCACCTAGATACGAATTAGCAATCGCCATAGCTTTAAATTGAAGCAAAAGACCTTGAAAAATGTCATATTATCGCTTTGAGCTGCTGGTAAAATACTTTATATACACTACCTGTTTCAGTCGTCTGATCATCATCGGGTCATAATAGTATTCACAGCATAGTTAGGTGAAATATAAAATCGTTATCAACAAGCGATAAAATCAAGAATTCTACAGCGTTATCATATCGCAACATAAATTACATCGTCAATCTACTAAAACTATGCTACACAGTGCACTCATTCATGTCAACGTCCGCAAATGACAGCTGCCGTCTCTGTACCTCACTAGAGAACACTGGAACACCAGTATTCACTTTTCTTTGATGGGTCACCTGATACTGTAATGCATAAAACAGCCGCTAAATGGTGGATGACTTTAGTTGTTGCATGCACTAAAAGCGGAGATCTCAAACTAGGCAGTAAGACCACGGGTACTGCCAACATACTGGACGTTGATAATCATGTTCCCTTCATTCTTTTGAGCAGTTCATATATTTTTATTATGTTTAGGAGACAAAGATAGCTATGTTATTCGTATTTACTATAAAATGGCTAAAATGATCACACATTATCTGTGGCAGGTTGCCTACCTAAAGGCTTCGAGGAGCAACAGAAATTTCAGTATTTCATTTAATTATTGACTGAAGTTAAAAATTTAAGAATCCGTCATAATCTAGTTTTTAATGGATATGATCTTACGTTAAACGTTTAACACAATAAGAAAAAAATTAAGTTAGGGACTACATATGTATCTTGAGGCAGCGAACTTACGGACCACAAATTGCTTAGACTGTATTGAACCAGTATTCGAGAATGAGAGTACTTAGCGACTTCCAACTAACTTTCCGCATAATTTAAACCTTTTTGAAACTTTTTCTCTTTGACATCCCCTTCCCCCCAAACGAACATACACAAAATAATGAAAGGATAAACGTCAGAATCGAGGGTAGAGGGATACTAGTATCATTTTTAATTCACTATTATAAAATAAATACAACATTGTAGGGCAATACTGCGACCCATTCTAGAACTCCAGAAGGCGCATTAATGTAAGAACAGCAATAAAAATAACTATGAAAACTCAGACAAAATGATCTCTTAACATAAATGTACTATGTCTCTTAAGATATCTGCGATATTGCTTTTAATCATTGCCTACTTTGCTTGTCGCTTGCCGGGCGGTGTAGCCGCGCGGTTTGAGGCACCTTGTCACAGTCCGCGCCGCCTACCCCCGCCGGAGGTTCAAGTTCTCCCTCGGGCATAGGTGTGTGTGTGTGTGTGTGTGTGTGTGTGTGTGTGTGTGTGTGTGTGTGTCGTCCTTAGCGTAAGTTAGTTTAAGTAGCGAGTAAGCTTAGGGAGCGATGACCTCAGCAGTTTGGTCCCATAAGACCTTACCACAAATTTCCAAATTTCCTTGTCGTTTCTCTTTCGGACAAGTGCCTCAAATGCTAGCGAGAAACAGCCTGCGAACGAAACGATACCTTCCCAAGAAACATATTGCTTTATCGCAGCAACTAAATCGTATGCAAATTAGTACAAAACAAGACGAACAACATGAAATTTTCTATCGAGACATAAACTGTTCAGGATAAATATACGAGGGTTGGAACTTTAATAGTGGCAATTATTTATTTACAGCTTGTACAAAATAGATACGTGTTTCAAAGTTTTACTGACCTTCAAAGTAGTCACCAGCATTGTGTATAACCCGTCGCCAGCGATTGGGAAGTCGTAGGACGTTCTTAGCAGTGCCAGTTGTTGACAGTTCGAGCGGCGCGGTCTGTTGCCCGACGAATTTGTAACAGTTCTGAAGCGAATGCCGTGAGGTGTTTCTTTCAGTTTAGAAATCGAGTTGAACTTACAAGGGCTTAAGTCGGGGGAGTGCAGTAGATGGTATAGTACTTAGCAGCCCCATCAGTCAAACAAATCAGTGACAGCTTGCACTGTAAGTGCTTGAAAATTGTCCTGCAAAATGATGGCAAGGTCCTATAGAAAGTGTCATCACTTCTGTCTCTATGCTGTTCATTTTTGGAACACAAACTACGACCAACTTAGAGACAGCAGTGATGACACTTTCTTCAGGACCTCACCATCATTTTGAAGGAAACACTTCACGGCATTCGCTTCAGAGCTGCTACAAATTCTTCGGGCAATAGACCACGCCGCTCGAACTGTCAACACAACTGGCACTGCTAAGAGTATCCTACGACTTCCACATCGCTGGTAACGGGTTATACACAATGCTGGTGACTACTTTGAAGGCCAGTAAAATTTTGAAACACGTATCTACTTTGTACGAGCTGTAAATAAATAATTGCCACTATTAAAGTTCCAACCCTCGTAATATCACAACACGATGAACAATCCAACAAAATTTTGGACACATTACGAGTGAAAATTGATGTTAAGGTTGTTTATGTCGAATAAATTATTTGAACGCAAACGTAGCCCACGGCCATGCACGTGGAACAACTGTTTAGCTATAACGAAAATTAAGTGCGACAATTGCTCTAAGACCCTCTCAGTATTCGAGGACTTATTACGTACATCCTACACATCAAAGATCATATTGGTGCTATGATCATACTACTATGCACGAAATTTTTGTTTACTGGACACCGTTAGTTCAACCCAAACATGAAGTCAGATGTCATTTATGAGAGAAAGAAATGACAACGCGCACACAACGCCAAACAATAGGCTCCGATTTATTAAAACGACGTAACTTCTAGCTAACTGTACTGGTGCGTGTTTTGCTTTATTTCTATTACTTGACAGCGCCCACTCAATTCCTAGTCAATCAATATTTTTGGACAAGTCTATCGGCAACAGCGGAATGCATTACGCCAGGCTCCGTAAATGCCGTGCTACACTGTCTTACGTCACGGCCTCAGACGCAGGGCGATAACGGCGCCTGTTAGCAAGGCTGTGATAGAAGTGAAAGTCACCAGTAGGGCCAGAAGGCGAAACCACAGCTGTCGCTCATCAGCGTGTTGGCCACGCTGTGCTCACGTAATTGCGCCTTCCAGCTATGTTGGTCAGAACGAGATCCTTGCACGCTGGGGATGGCTCTGAGACCAAAAGTATTTCACATAGCCCATTCAGTTGTCTACAAAGCTTTCTACAGCAAATATGATTCCCCCTTTTCCTACGAGTGATAACTAGGGTGAAATATAAGTATAGGGTTCCGCCAATTGCATGATCAGAATATTTACTTAAACATCTCGTAAATAACACGGTCATTACAGACGTAAGTCGGGCTATGTTATGGGGACAAAAACGGGTGACCTAAAGAAACTATCCAAGCATATACTGCTCTAAGAGATTTACTGAAACGACGAAAAACTTGATTCACGATGGGAGGAAATCGAAAAGTTACAACTGACCAACATTAACATTGCGCGAAAAAAAAAAAGACCTTCCAGTGAATGTATCTGATACGAGGTCAACTATACAACTGAGGACCACGAAGGAATTCTATTACCATGGAGGTAAAGTATGCATGACGGACGAAGCAAACACGCCATAACAAGCAGACCAGCACAAAGAAGACAAGCATCGATAGAACAAGTCTACTAGTATCGAACAAAAGCCTTAACTTGAGGAAGAAATTCCTGCGAATGTGTGTCTGGAATACACCGTTGAATGGAATTGAATCACGGACTGTGAGGAAAGCGGAACAGTGGAGAATTAATGCGTCTGAGGTATGGTGCTGTAGGACTTTCAAACTTTAATGTAGTGAAGAGAAATACACAGGTTCTCTGCAGAATCGTCGGACAAAGGAATATGTGGTAAACACTGGCTGGAAGAAGGGACTGGATGACAGGACGTTCTAAGAGTGAAGTGTCAAATCACAGAGAAAACGTCTCAACATTCATTATTAGAAGGTGCATGGCCTTTGTGCCAGGCAGTGCTGCCCTCATGATTTCAAAGTGCCATGCGTCAAAGTCTTGTTCCGCAAGATTTACACACATCTGAAGCTGTGAACCCACTCCAAATAGTTCCAATACACACGACTGATTTTAAAGATGCAGCTGAAACAATGTTGTCAATACAGGCAATGGATCTCCAGATGCAATTCGATCAACGTTTCTCACACATTAATATCAAATATCTATTCAAAATTCTTACTCTGAAACAAAAGAATGAAGAAAGTCACGTATTCAAAAGAGGAAAGCGTATGGCAGATGTCTGCTGTGCCGTACTTCATCTGAAAGCCCAACGTTGTTCATAAGATGCACAAAGAGAAAGACCTATTGACAATGTTTCCGTTTCTTCCTCAACAGCCCAGGGAGCTTACTGTAGATTTTGCAACATCTGACACCACGAATGGAGATGTGTGATAGACAGAAGTCTATATTGCGGGATTTTTTTTTTTGTGAATTGAAATCTGTTGTCTATTGCAAATAAAAAATGAAAAAGATACGAAAAATGGATTTGTTGACTACAATTCTACTATTTGCAATATTACTGCTGTGTTTCTGTACTTGTGTTATCACAAACAGAGGTTTGCCTCTATTACGACACTTGCAACCAGTCAGTTACCTGATATGGCACTTAGAATGTTCTTAATAAATTATAAATTTTGTAATTTGTCTCATTATTTTTATGCAGTGGTGGAGCGGGCAGCATCATTCTGTGGTATTACAATACATTCTCCATTTTTTTTCATACAAATATGTTGTGTACAGAAAGAGAGACATTGTTTTCTGATTCTCCTGACAACTCTAAGATTTTGACTTCCACTCTTCAAATGTTGAGACATCAGGCAATAATTTCATGGTACTGCAGGGAACCGTAGACAAGGTTGGAGTCTATCCAGCAAATAATTGAAGATATTGAGTATAAAAAGAGAGAAAACAAGCAGAGGGGAGGAAATCGTAGAGGAACGCAACAAACCAACTCATAAGCTTAAACCATTTTTAGGAGGCGCCTGTTCCTTATTCTTCGGCAGACAGCTGGTTCACTGATAATATTACATGTCGTCGGCAGGAATGGCTGGCATTCTTCCCCCATTGCTCGTGGCGGACTGACATTATGACCTAGGCCCTTTCCTTGATCATTATTGGCGTGATCTCCTACCTGACAATTCACATAAACTCTGCCCATGAGCTCGATTTCACCACGAGCAATAGAGGATAATTCTTTGAGAAAGCCAGCCACTCCTGAAGCGAAACGTCTAATAATTATCAGTCAAGTAGCTGTTGACCTAAGAACCCGAGACAGCTGCCTCCTGATATCAGACAATTAGTGGCCGCGGATGTCTCAGTGATTAAAAAGGAAACAGAGTAAAGAAAAGGAGGTTAATCAATTTGTGACTAGTAATTACTATAATATTTTAAAAGAGAATAAACTGTATATCAGGACTTCAAAATATTACATATACTTACTTGTTCAAGAAATTAATTATCACACTTTTCACAAATTAAAACGCAATAAAAATATTTGTGCAACAGTACCATTTATAAATATGTGGAGAGGGGTACGGTTATAGTGTATTTATCTTTCGTCTTCCCTGTCCATACACTTTTACTGTCTAGATGTAGCGAGCGTTCAGACGTAACGAACAGCAAAACACTTATATTAGGTAAGGTATTACTGACGGCGTGCTCATGTTTTTGATACAAATTTGCAGAAAAACTTTTTTTTTTAACAATGAAGGTGTTATTTCAGTAACAGCTACATGTTGAGCCTATCGCTGGCGCTTCAGTTGTGACAATGCTTGTTGTAGTACTGTTCAGATCCCCATTCACGTTCAAATTACGTGACTAGTATCCGTCAGCTGTCCTCAAGAATTTTGTTAAAATAACAACAGATTGTAGCTCTACTAGCGTATCAGCATCCGCTGTAGGGGGTAAATGTAATTATTCCGATAATAAATTACTTCACATTGATAGAAAAAACCGTGAAAACAAGTTCGCACTACCTGCATTACTATTACAATAGTTGATGTTTCTCTATTAATGTCATCAGAAGGCTCGATTCTACTCCCTGAACATCAGGAATAGTCGATGCCAGTCTCTGTGCTCCGATTAACGGCAGTGCGGTGCGAGACAGGGATGGCGGTTATCACTGAAACAATCGGTTTTCGGTTATATTGGTTTTTACACGCCGGTTTAACTTGCCTGTTAAAATCGCTCAAAATAACAGGTTTCTGAAATAATCGAATTTCGGTTTCTTATTCATGTTATCACTTATAATAAACGTAGAAATCGAACAAATATTGGAACATTTTTTCCTCAGTTTCTAGATGCGTACAATCAAATTGTTAAGATTAAACAGACAAATTAAAAAAAAAGTAAAAATAAAAAACTGAGTTCGGCTACCGTTCACTATTTTTCTCGAAAAGTGATAAGTGGCTCAATGCTACAAACAAAAGAAAAATCACCAGCGTTCTCCTATTGATTCTAAGTTTTTGAAACTCTGCTCTAAAAGCGTGTTTTGTGGGATCATACCACTATTTGGACATTACGAATAATCAGTGCTAAAGGGGTGAAAACTGAGGTTGAAGAACAATGTTTTTCCTGTTAATTTTGCCCTTTTTCATCGGCTACAAGCACGTTTATGTAAACAAAGGCAGCAGATCAGCTATTTCCTAATTTTACTTTATACTTCGAATTAATTGTTGTTAAGTTTTTACTTTATTACTATTGCCGTAATTTCCTACTCCTTTATTATTTCATAGAAATTTCAGACAATTTTTTAATCTTTTAAAACAAATGAAGTATTTATTGCTACGTCACTTCGTAAAAATATTTCCATACTATATTTGGTGTCATTCTGCAGTACAACAGATGACCGGCGATGACAGCGAGAAACCATAATACAGACCATGTAGGGGGAAGTGTTGTACACTGCAAGTTAAGCTACCACATGCGGCAACTAGAACATTATTGTCTCAGCAATGCCGTAGCAGTTCCTCCGTCATGTGTTTGTTGGCCGTTTCTTTCGGCATTGTTATTAAAACAGACCGATTGCTTTTCCCATTTTCTGTAATTACGCAATATTTCAAACCAATGTAAATTTTACGAATTATAATTATTTCCCCATCCCTACTGCGAGGCCTGGGACTTGGCGGCGCGAGTGCAAAGCCGCAGGATCAGCTGGTGTGACGCAAGCGAGCTCCGGATCAATACTCAGTACCACCTGCTGCACACATCCGCTGCCCGTTACACCGTGTCTCCGGCCTGATGACCGTGCACCGACATCTCCCAGGGCAGCTGCCCCTAAACCAGTGGTTCCCAAACCGGGGGTAACTACCGCCTGCGGGAGAAGATGAAATTTTGTGAGGAGTAAAAACTAGGCGATTCGATTCTGTTTCTGTCACGAAGCTAATTTATTTTCAAAAAACCATTAATACTATTACAATTTTGTAAGATTCTAGTAATTATTATTATTTAATTTGTCAATAATTAATTTTTCCAGTTAGTAACATTAATGCGGTGGAGACTACGGTTTCCTCACGTAGTCCACCCACAACACACATATGTTGCGCGTTGTAGCGTACATCCTGACGTTAAAAGTGAGACGTACACAAATCGAATCCTAAATAGCTCAAGAAAATGTCTTCTCCAAGTTGTAGATAGTACGTGCAGTAGTCCAGAAATTCGAAACATTAAATGAATTAATTGACAGCACTAAACAGTAGTAACTACATAAGGGCTACTATACTGCTGTACACATTATTATTATTATTAATGCTATTAGTGGCTGTGGTCAGACAAAGTAATAACAGCCTGAAGTCTTCCAGCTACTGCCAGTTCATAGTAAGGTGTGCAGTACTCTAGTGATTTACGAACAGTATGCTTCGTCCACACATTTTAACTTGGTTGATTTTATATGGGTTTGCAGCATGCAGGTCAAGCAAGTTTCCAATGCAGGGGAAGTATGTTTTGTAATAAGTGTCTATCCTCACTGTGGAAAGTTAGCTTTCTTATCTGAAAAGGATATTATCATTGTAAAAAGAAAAATATTCCAAGAAAATTCTTTCATTCTACGCTTTACTTAGGTGCTATAGTTGGTGATAATGTGGCGGAGGGGGAGGGAGCGCGGGATTACTGGCTAATGTCTAATTGCACTCAGGGGTAATGGTCTAAGAAAGGTTAGAAACCACTGCCCTAAACGATACACAATTGGCAGTCTTCAACTCCTCTTTCGTAACTCGTAAGCAACCAGTCAGTTCGCGGCGGAGGGCTATCATTTCAATTAGCTTTCCTTTGATCGTAACGCGAGGGCTCTTGTTTTTACGTGATAACTGAGTCCGTGTTTTGAAACTGCATGTTAGTTAGCGATTCTATGCACGACTGTTTCCACAATATGTGTTTGTAATTTAACTTTCAACACTGACAATACTTCACTGTATGAAAAAGCAAAGCCACCCGGGGTGGCCGAGCAGTTCTAGGCGCTACAGTCTGGAACCGCGCGACCGCTACGGTCACAGGTTCGAATCCTCCCTCGGGCATGGATGTGTGTGATGTCCTTAGGTTAGTTAGGTTTAAGTAGTTCTAAGTTCTAGGTGACTGATGACCTCAGACGTTGAGTCCCATAGTGCTCAGAGCCATTTGAACCATTTTTTGATACGAAAATATTGCTTCCTCTAATCTGATCAAGCTTAGTAAACAACAGAGGCGTTCAAACAAAACCTGAGTGACGTCACTATACGGCAGACAGAAAACATTAGAAAATCGATTCTCTATATTTAACTAGTAGTTATTTTATTTTTCAATGTTTGAAGTATAAGGTCACGGGTAGCACCAAACTTAAGGGCTGTAACGTTTCTGATGAAATACTCCTCGACAGCCCCAACTTCTTTCGAATTCTGAACACATACACAAGACTTTGTCCAACCGTCACAGTTTTACCTGTAAAGAGTAGTTCGCTTTCTCGAGAATAGTTTTTGTATTTCCATTACACTTAGTGTGTCCATAGATGTTTAGCCATTGTTTTATCCACGAAACCTACTTTCAGCATTCATTTAGTAGATGTAGTAGTGAAATAATCATCAGATTTTCGATCCTGACAGTAGGCGTTATCTCAGATTTATTGGTATTTAGGCTGACGGGCCAGTCACTGCATCAAACAGAAGTCTTTTGGGTATCATTCTAACTACACAACGAACTGCAACATCAGCGAGCAGTAACGTGTAATGTTCGGTCATTGTGACATCCCATCGACCACGAAGTTCATTTCTACACGGTGGTGTTTCGCCATAGATGCTCACAAGAGTGATACATGTTTATCTCCTTCCGAGAACAAAAATGGCCCACGTCGCTGTTATAGCAAAAACGTGCAATTTAACTAGGCCCCGAACTACGCCTCAATTTGGCATTTTCGTCTACAGAAAATATCGCCGCAAGTGAAAAAATTTTTGATGCATGTTCGAAAAAAGTCATACAACGATCATGGAAGAAACGGATAACGTTTAGATTATAACAACTCAGTCATCTGCTTTCGTAACGAAATTCCCTAGTAAAGCATAGAGCTGTTATACGTGACCCAGAATTCGACGGATAATATAATGTTTCACCATCATCAGTGGCTGGCATTCACAGTCCACGATTGATTCATGATGGTGGGAAAAATTTTCATTTCCGATACTGGCTGGCAAAACGAAGATATTTCGGGGTGCGTTGGTCCTAATCACCAGAATGAATGCCAATGTACTTAGTTAAAATCTAAGGCTCCCACAGATTTTCTTGGAGTAACGCGTCATTTTATGATCACACTGGCAGAAATTCTGACACAGTTGTTCAGTTGGTGGAGATACGTATTTCACACACCATCTTTAGATCAAAATGAACGCCAGGGTCGTTTCTTCAAAAAGTCTTCGCATGTGTGAGAACAAAGGTAAGTGTGGTAGGAGGATGACAGACAGATCGACATTTCCTGCTCAGTTGATTCATATTTCCTGCGAAGTCAACTTCGACCATAATCACAGAGTTTGTGGTGAGCTGAAATGAGCTATAAGAGCGTGATTTCGGGATTTCGCCGCAGCCCTTTCTCTCGTTTTCACGGCAGCGAAAGGGACGTGGGCGCAACGAAAGCCGCTAACTGCTGGAGAGCCGGGTGCCTTCCGCGTTTCCCGACTCATCCTCTTAATTCACGCGATTGTCGAAACAAACCACCCGGAAACTATGCTGCGATTCTCACTGTGGACGACGAGCGCTCAAAAATGGGCAGTGGCGTACGGAATTCTTCGATCGCGTGATGGAGTTACGAAATTACTCGATTCCATGGGCGACTAACGAGTCTAAAACAAGAGAGCCAGAAACACCATAGGGCGACAAGCACGCAGCTTAACCCGTTGAAAACAAGGAGTTCACAATGGGAAACTCCCTTAAGGGGGGACGTTGACGAAAAACACACACTACTTCAAAAATGCACCAAATCCACAGTTTTGGAGATATGGCAATGAAATTTGGTACCACACTTTACAGAAAGTAACACATTTACATATAAAATCCTTTGATTATATATATTCAACTTTTTTTGAATGAAATTTGAAGTTTTATTTTCAAAAAAATAATGTATGTTCCTTGTTCTCAGAAAGTATTCAAGAGATTCCTACAAAAATTTCTCTGTTTCATCTCTTTATATGTTGTAAGTTTCTCTCACGAAGTTTTTGTAATAGGTCAAAAAGGAGAATTTTCATAATTTTTTAATTATAATTCCATAAGTACAATTTTAAATTCATGCAAAATTCCAAGCACTTTGCCCCATACTTCAGCTTGCAATGAGAATTTCAAAATTTGCTCTTGCGACAATGATTATTAGGTTTATAGAAATATGTGTACAAAATTTGATAATTCTAGCATTCATAGAATCTGGGGAAAAGGTACATAAACTTAAAAAAAAAAAAATCTCAGGAAACGCAATTTAAAGTTCATCCTAACTTTTTTCTTTATGTCACTTCTTCAGAAGGCACCCCATCTGTACTCTGGTTCGTCTATCCCTTCAAGGCATCTCTTCTGGTTTCTTGTTGTCTGTCTTCTTTCCTTTACCAGATCTTCAACTGACTTTTCAGCTGCAGAGACGCGCTGTAACTCTATTTTTCTCAGGATGTCTTGAGTAAAATTTCCTATCTTGAAGCCCATTCTTTCTAATACCTTCATCCTCCCGACGTTCCAATCATTAAATACAATAACTGCATCATAAGTTGCAATTGTGGCAACTGTAACAGATGCAAATGTGTTTTTAGGGCATCGTTTCCATATGAGTGAGTTTAGAGACTCATTAGGATTTTCGGTTTTGCATTGAACACACTTTTTGAGAAGGGCAGAATCGGCCAAAGATGATCTATAAAACCAAGGATTATGTATCACGGCCTTCTAGATGCATCCCGCACATGTTTTGTTGAAAGTAATACAAAGAATCGTTGTTCACTCAGCGGGTATTGAAGTGCTGCTTCAAAACGTGGGCGTGGCAGGGAGGCCGTGTCACACTTTTAATTAATTTTCAGGCACTTCGGATGAGATTTCAACATTGAAACTTTGGAAACTTATTGTCCATGAGATGTACTAACAAATAAAAAATAAATCGAAAATGACACTTTTGGTCAATTTCATCAACGTCCCCCCTTATTTAGTGGTTTATATTCACAACTTTAAGAACTTTGTACAAACGTTTTGGAAAAATATTAAATTGATCTAAAGGCAGTCTACAAATTACATCTTTGTACTACTAACCAACTGACAAATGTATTACCTCTTAAATCTACCATTGAACTATGGAGTGAGCGTAGCGTACAGCACATGTTGCCAATATCAATCCGAAATCGTCACGTGACTAATATACACTGGAGGCAAAAAGAATCGCAACACCAAGGAGGAGCTGTGCGACACAAACTAAAGTTGGCAGGCGGATGTCTACATCTGAAAGATAGTGTATATTCAGATTTCACGCCAGTCACGTAAGAGTGGCGCCACTATGAGCATACAAATAGGTTTGCTTTAAATGCAGACTGTAACACTCCTGAGCGTTTGGTTACCTTTGAGATTGGACGCGGTGACTTGATGTTAATCAAGAATGCCTTCAAGGCGACAAAGGCGTCATTATCAACTCCTCGCTGAGTTTGAACGAGGTCGTGTAATAGGTCTACGAGAAGCTGGATATACCTTCTGCGATATTGCAGGAAGATTTGGCCCATCGTACCGTACCTACAGCAGCAGTAAGAGCAGCAGGCGGCACCACAACGAACTGTTATAAATCGTTTACTGCCAGTAGATCTCCAAGCAAGACGCCCTGTATTGTGCATTCCACGGACCTCAAACCACCGCTGTTTGCGACTTCAGTGGTGTGAAGCGACCGCTCGCTCATTGGATGGCACGGTGGCTACACTCCTGGAAATTGAAATAAGAACACCGTGAATTCATTGTCCCAGGAAGGGGAAACTTTATTGACACATTCCTGGGGTCAGATACATCACATGATCACACTGACAGAACCACAGGCACATAGACACAGGCAACAGAGCATGCACAATGTCGGCACTAGTACAGTGTATATCCACCTTTCGCAGCAATGCAGGCTGCTATTCTCCCACGGAGACGATCGTAGAGATGCTGGATGTAGTCCTGTGGAACGGCTTGCCATGCCATTTCCACCTGGCGCCTCAGTTGGACCAGCGTTCGTGCTGGACGTGCAGACCGCGTGAGACGACGCTTCATCCAGTCCCAAACATGCTCAATGGGGGACAGATCCGGAGATCTTGCTGGCCAGGGTAGTTGACTTACACCTTCTAGAGCACGTTGGGTGGGGCACGGGATACATGCGGACGTGCATTGTCCTATTGGAACAGCAAGTTCCCTTGCCGGTCTAGGAATGGTAGAACGATGGGTTCGATGACGGTTTGGATGTACCGCGCACTATTCAGTATCCCCTCGACGATCATCAGTGGTGTACGGCCAGTGTAGGAGATCGCTCCCCACACCATGATGCCGGGTGTTGGCCCTGTGTGCCTCGGTCGTATGCAGTCCTTATTGTGGCGCTCACCTGCACGGCGCCAAACACGCATACGACAATCATTGGCACCAAGGCAGAAGCGACTCTCATCGCTGAAGACGACACGTCTCCATTCGTCCCTCCATTCACGCCTGTTGCGACACCACTGGAGGTGGGCTGCACGATGTTAGGGCGTGAGCGGAAGACGGCCTAACCGTGTGCGGGACCGTAGCCCAGCTTCATGGAGACGGTTGCGAATGGTCCTCGCCGATACTCCAGGAGCAACAGTGTCCCTAATTTGCTGGGAAGTGGCGGTGCGGTCCCCTACGGCACTGCGTAGGATCCTACGGTCTTGGCGTGCATCCGTGCGTCGCTGCGGTCCGGTCCCAGGTCGACGTGCACCTTCCGCCGACCACTGGCGACAACATCGATGTACTGTGGAGACCTCACGCCCCACGTGTTGAGCAATTCGGCGGTACGTCCACCCGGCCTCCCGCATGCCCACTATACGCCCTCGCTCAAAGTCCGTCAACTGCACATACGGTTCACGTCCACGCTGTCGCGGCATGCTACCAATGTTAAAGACTGCGATGGAGCTCCGTATGCCACGGCAAACTGGCTGACACTGACGGCGGCGGTGCACAAATGCTGCGCAGCTAGCGCCATTCGACGGCCAACACCGCGGTTCCTGGTGTGTCCGCTGTGCCGTGCGTGTGATCATTGCTTGTACAGCCCTCTCGCAGTGTCTGGAGCAAGTATGGTGGGTCTGACACACCGGTGTCAATGTGTTCTTTTTTCCATTTCCAGGAGTGTATATGCCGTGTTTTCTGATAAAACCTGGTGCTGCCTCGGTGACAGTGATCTCTCTCTTAGTTGATTAGGAGGAAGTGAGTTGATGGCCTGTAACCGATCATTCTGCATGCTAGACACACTGCACGTACACCTGGATTTGTGGTCTCGAATGCGATTTCATATCACAGCAAGAGCACTCTTGTGCTTATCCCACGCGCTCTGGCTGCGAATTTCTACTTCAAGATGGTAATTCGACCGCATTCATGAAAAACATAACAGGGGATGTTTTTCAACAGAATAAGGCTCGCCCACATACCTCCGTTGTAACACAATATGCTCTACAAAGCGTCGACATGTTGACTTGGCCTGCTCGATCACTAGATCTGCCTCCAATCAAGCTCATACAGGATATTACTGGACGACAATTGCAGCATCATCCACAAAAAGCACTAACAGTCCCTGTACTGGCCGACCAAGCGCAACAGGCATGGAACTCCATCCCACAAACTAACATCCGGCACCTGTACAACACAATACATGCACGTTTGCATGCTTGCATTCAACATTCTGGCGTTTACACCTGTTATTAATTTGTCAGCATTTCGCATTTCTCTCGCGTACATATACCTGTGGCGTAATGTTACTCACTTAAATATGCTACTTTGACAAATTTATTCTCCAAACTTCATTACTATTCATTAATTATTTTTTGGTGTAGCGACTTCTTTTCTTCCGTGTATATAACGTAGATCGCGTAAACTTTGATCTAACACTGGAACTTTGTAATTTTACATTGATTTGCCCTAGTCTTATACACTACTGCCCATTAAAATTGCTACACCACGAAGATGACGTGCTACAGACGCGAAATTTAACCGACAGGAAGAAGATGCTGTGATATGCAAATGATTAGCTTTTCAGAGCATTCACACAAGGTTGGCGCCGGTGGCGACACCTACAACGTGCTGACATGAGGAAAGTTTCCAACCGATTTCTCATACACAAACAGCAGTTGACCGGCGTTGCCTGGTGAAACGTTGTTGTGATGCCTCGTGTAAGGAGGAGAAATGCGTACCATCACGTTTCCGACTTTGATAAAGGTCGGATTGTAGCCTATCGTGATTGCGGTTCATCGTATCGCGACATTGCTGCTCGCGTTGGTCGAGATCCAATGACTGTTAGTAAAATATGGAATCGGTGGGTTCAGGAGGGTAATACGGAACGCCGTGCTAGATAAAAACGGCCTCGTATCACTAGCAGTCGAGATGACAGGCATCTTATCCGCATGGCTGTAACGGATCGTGCAGCCACGTCTCGATTCCTGAGTCAACAGATGGGGACGTTTGCAAGACAACAACCATCTGCACGAACAGTTCGACGACGTTTGCAGCAGCATGGAGTATCAGGTCGGAGACTATGGCTGCGGTAACCCTTGACACTGCATCACAGACAGGAGCGCCTGCGATGGTGTACTCAACGACGAACCTGGGTGCACGAATGGCAAAACGTCATTTTTTAGGATGAATCCAGGTTCTGTTTACGGCACCATGATGGTCGCATCCGTGTTTGGCGACATCGCGGTGAACGCACATTGGAAGCGTGTATTCGTCATCGCCATACTGGCGTATCACCCGGGGTGATGGTATGGGGTGCCATTGGTTACACGTCTCGGTCACCCCTTGTTCGCATTGACGGCACTTTGAACAGTGGATGTTGCATTTCAGATGTGTTACGACCCGTAGCTCGACCCTTCATTCGATCCATGTGAAACCCTACATTTCAGCAGGATAATGCACGACCGCATGTTGCAGGTCCTGTACAGCCCTTTCTGGATACAGAAAATGTTCGACTGCTACCCTGCCCAGCACATTCTCCAGATCTCTTACCAATTGAAAAGTCTGGTCAATGGTGGCCGAGCAACTGGCTCGTCACAATACTCTTGATGAACTGTGGTATCGTGTTGAAGCTGCATGGACAGCTGTACCTGTACACGCCATCCAAGTCTGTTTGACTCAATGCCTAGGCGTATCAAGGCCGTTATTATGGCAAGAGGTCGTTGTTCTGGGTATTGATTGGTTCTAGTATAACATATTTGTCCAATGAATACCCGTTTATCATCTGCATTTCTTCTTGGTGTAGCAATTTTAATGGCCAGTAGTGTACATTTATTGCTTAGGAACTGGAATGGTCAATACTCGATTCTGGTAAAGATGCATCGAAATAGACTACGTCATTGCGACGTACCACAACAGGTCTAATTCCAGCTACCTTAGCTAAAAGAGCCGCTTTGTGTGTTGAAAATTACGAGGCGCCGTGTAATAAACACAGATAATGTTGGGGCCTAATATAAGTGACGGTGTGACAACGTATTTATGAGATGAGTGCTAGATAAATTCTATGGTAAGGGAGTATGCTGCCAGCCACCTCAATAAATCTTTACGCATTTCGAGCAGTTTTCGCCCGCAGGTAAGATTTCTATATAACAGTCTGAGACATTACCTTCACATTCTGACGATGATTACGAGTTTAAAGCTGTTAATCCTTCAAACGCTTTGGCTACAATTGTGTACATTAACTTTAATTGTGTCTTCGCTGCAACAGAAGTATTTTTTCCCCAATGGAAACCTGAGGTACACATTTGTGAATGTTTAATATTTTCATCATGCGTAAATACTACCACCTATCGGACATCACTATGTAAGTTTCAGCAAATCAACGTAGCAGTGTGCAGCAGCTCGTGGCCGCCAGAATACACGGATATGGTTGGTTCGCAGTATTCCTCTGTATAATTGAATATTGTTATTTTGCATGGTAATTACTGAATGATCATTTTACTATTTATTACTATTATAGTTCTCAGTTAGTTATTAAAGACTGTAAAATGAAGCGAAGTGTGCAAAGTATATTTTCTAGAAAGGGTACTTATTTCTGTATAAATCTTGCATGTAAAATCATTCAAGAATCACCTAAAAGCATTACCACATAAATATTTTCTTTCCTCCAGAAAAAAAAAAATCAGGTCGGAAAGGATTAAACATATTTTTCATCAGTCCTTCTTTCACTGGAAATTCGTGTTCAATGATGCGGAACGAGAAATGGAGAATCGTGAGCTCCTGGGTCTGTGGCCTTGTCGTCACCGTAGTCGAAAATATGCGTGACAGTGATTTAAGTCAGATGGTTAAAAGACAGATGAAATCCAGATAGCTAATAAAGCTTTGGCCGAATACGTACATGTAAGTTTAGGATTGCACGACAGTGCAGGGGCAGAAAGTAGACTGAGGACACTCTGGACACACGCCGCAGCGAAATCCGCCCCTCCCCCTATATATCTACCCCTGACATTGAAGGCTGAAGTATTAAATTTTGTTATAAAGTCCACTCAGAAAATGTATGACTTTTTAGCTGCTATCCCACCGTCCGCATCTGTGGTAGGAAGGCAGACAAGTCGATGGCTCGTCTCAGATTAGGCCGCAGGGTACACACTGTGAGAATATGGGCTGTCGTGAGTTGACCACTACAGCTGCATCGAGGGGAGACTTCTCTGCGTAAAAGGAGCTCGTTGCTAAGTCTGGTGTGGTCAATACACAGACGCCTGGGAAGGTCCATACCGCGCCTTGGGAGGCCCCTTCATTGCTCTCAGCTTGTCGAGGGTCGTGATAGCCTGCCATTCCACATCCTAGGTTTTAAAAATTTGATATTGCACTTGCAATCGTATGTTTGTGCCCGGTTCTCCAAGTTCAAGTTTGTCTTACGTGGTCGCTTCTTTAGCTAATTTGTCAGCGAGTTCGTTTCCCGAAATGTGGCTTGGTGTTCAGATGAATGTTACTGTGGTTCTGGCGCTGTTGGGTGTTGAGTGTCAGTGAGCAAAAAGTTGTTGGGGTGGCACTGAAATGTGAATTGCAAGCAGTTGATGGGAGCTAAAAACTACGAAGTCCTTTTCTGGGAGTTTTTCAATGTTTTGCAAAGCCCGTTACATGGTGACCAACTCTGTAGTGTGTACACGGCATGCTCTCAGATGAGAATACTTCTCGTGTCCCTTTGTGTGTACAAGCACGTATCTACCACTGTCGTGGACTTTGGCTCCGTCTGTATAGATGCATGTCGAAGTGGTGTAGTTAATGAAAACGGAACGGAATGGACGACTAAGAATGGTGCAGTCAACATTTTCCTTATGGCCACAGGAGAGGTCCGTCACACGGGGGTATCGTGAGGAAACTGTGTAAACAAACAAGAGAGACAGTTTGCAATCCTTGCACAGTCCCTCCAATCGTATCCCAGCTGATTCAAACATTTTTGGGCGATCCGTAGTCTTAACTGCTGGCTGTGAAAAGAGTCAGGTAACATGAAGGGGTAGGCATGCGTCACACTGTGCCTGCTTGGTTCGCTGAGAGTTGCTGGTGTCTCACCATCAGTGATGGTAAACCAGCTTCTACCAGGAGGCCATCTACGCGGCTCGTACCGAAGGCTCCAGTTGCCGTCCGCACACCACTATGACCTCCAGATAAAACAAATCTATAAACCACTGTGTTTAAAATAGTAGTAGCAGTATGATACTGTATATTAGTAGCTAATATCAATATCATAGGGAATTTACTTAAAGCTTCCGGTCTGACAGCCCATGGTCGATATGTAAGACTTTCACCTGGCGTTTGTTCTCCGCCTACGGGAGACGTCCTCGGATGCGAAACGGCGATCTGCAATTAGAACTCGAGAGAGCGCCGGATATATAGGCAATATAGAGGGCGCACAGTCCATCACGTGACTGCGGCAAAGCGACTTGTAGTGCCAACATTCTCGATTGAAAATAATGACATCCACATTTTATTTACTTGACACCATCTTTTCTATTAAAATTATTTTGGTGTTTATAAATCTCAATAGCCCCTCTATACATGCGCGCATGATAATGCGATGTTTTCGATATAAGGCTCGTCTCACTGAATTTTATTTCATGATTACCATCTTCGTACACATGTTCTGCTACGGCCGATATTTGTGAACGGCATTTCCTCGTATGTTCCATTAAACGGGTCTTAACATTTCTTTTCGTGGTGCCAAAATACAATAGTCCACAACAAGGAATTTTATGTACACCCGGTGTAGCCTTCGAGGATTTCTCCTCCAGCCGGAGACGAAACGTCAGGGGAAAGTTTTATATAACGACCACGGCTTATGAGCACAGAAGTTTCAAGTGAAGTTAATACCGGCCGACAAAGTCTGCACTGTATTAATATAATAGGAAATTAATATGTACGATCAAGAATTTAATTCCAGAAAATGTGAACGAAGACTAAAGATATGGCACCAGGAAAGAGAAACGGAAGAATTTCGTCTCTAAAAATATTTCAGTTTGTGATAAATCGCGAAGTTGCTGCATGTAATAGCTCCAAATTAGACGTTTTTCCGGGACATTTTCATTTTGACCTACACAGGATACCATTTCGCAATGCTGCCGCAGCATACAAGAGACTCGACAGTAAAATAATTGCCGTACAACAGCTAAAAACAGCTGTGAATATCCCTTCCGTTCCTGTAGCAAAAAGAAGTGAAATATGAGCTGTGACACTTGTCGCTAACAACGCCCTTGCATTTCTCTGCTTAAAGCTGGAAACGAAGTTCATTACAAATAACAAATGCAAGTAGAGAAGATACTTAGGGAACGCTATAAAAGTCCATAGTACTTTTGAACAATACGTCTGTGAGGCAAAATTTCTGCTCTATGCATCTGAATGATCTCCCCATAGGTATTCCTACTCTAAGAACTCGACAGTGACAGAAATTCTTGTACGCGGCTTACTGTGTCGCATATCTTTGACATGTGTTGCGCATGTCAGTCGCGAACTGAAAGTAACGCATGGGTATGATTGTTTCAGTGTATTGGGGCTGAAGCTAAAGGGTTCGAAATGATTTGCGTTTTGTGACTGAAGGTGGCATTATTTAGCACTGCATTTTAGGGATGGTAGTAATCGCTCCCGTCACGGCTAAGATGAAGTACTTGATCACACGAAACTTCTAAAAACGCATTTCGTTACGATCAGATAGCATCTGAATTTAGTCTTGCTCTCAAAGCCGTATTGGGGCAATCCAACCATTACGTTTTTGATGACACAATATTTTTTCTTTTACATGTGGTATGGACTTATCTTCCCTTCCAGTCATATAATTTGCGATTTTTTGACTGATGTTTTTAATTAAATAAAATACAAAAACAAAAGAAATAGAAGCTAAAGAAAGTTGCGTGAGACGAGAACTGATAACCTCCGTGTCAATTGCGGCTACACGTATAACTACACTAAAATTAGAAAATTACTAGATAACGATCTTTGAAAAGGAACTCAGAATTTTCATTACTTCCTTTTTAAAGTAACATACAGAAATAAATTAATTTTTTTCTCTTCGAATTATAGGCACTATTTTTATTACATACGCGGGCTAAAGTATTGAAATATCTGTAAACTAAACATAGACGACTTTTAGAGCTAAGATAAGGCAACTGATAAGCGACAGCAGTCTTGGGGTAGGAGTTTCTCCTTCCACACTTCCCTCATATCAACGAAAAAACCCGCAATTTCTGCTGTTGCACGCAGCAACGGAAGCGGTTTCGCGTTGCCTGATGTATTTCGCAAACACTTGCTTCCGTCGTCTGTATCGTTCACGCGCATTATGTAGCAGAATTCAATCCTGGTGTCGGAATAAATTTCCACACCCATCATTTGGCTGTACACAAGTCATTGGTTACCATTCCAGCAGACAATGACCTAAGCCTCGGTTCAATTCGTAGCATGTTCTCAACGTCTTAGTACATAATAAATTGGTCACAGTGGGAAATTTGAACTTCACGTCCATATTAGGGGTAATTGAGACGAGTAGACAGTGCACTTGTAACCAGTTTCAGCTTTTTTCCATACTGTTCATTTCCATAACAATACAAACAACAGTGCAGTGGACAAGCCGTCCCCGCTATAGATACACAACTGAAACTTCGTTCATAGGTCGGAAAAGTTAACGAAAACTTTCATAACATGCAGGTTGCAATCGTTCGACAGCGCCGTTTCACAATTCGTCGAGTTTCCTCTCTTTTCTGTTCTACACTCGCGTCGTTACTGCCCGTTATCATACTGAAGCCAGTGATGTGAAGGTTCACCGACATCATCCCTTGGGGTTAGTAAACATAACTAAATTCTTTGAGCAACTGACAACGCAGCTTTGAGAGTAGCTCTTGCGAGAAAACGCGTTCATACTCTCTCCAACATTAAGAATACGCCTACAATAATCTTTACTCTGAGAGAGAAATGAGAAGGGACAGAATTTCGGAGGGTTGCATGACTTCATGAGAATGGAGACAGTCGAACTGAAACTTTTATGAGAGGAGAAAATGTTTCTCACAATGCGGAGTGGTAGTGGAAATATTTAACTGAACTGCAAAAATAATCGATTCAGTTCTCATTACGGAACACTGGACGAAACTTCTCGAAGTGAGGTTGAGATGCTTAAAAGAAAGCAGTAGAATGAAACTCCATTCTGAATACTGTAAGAAACCAAAAATGAAAGTCCAATATAATACGCAAGGTGCAAAGAATTGCATGAATGGTTAAGTTAACTATGAAAGCTACATTTTTACAGGCAGATAAAGATCCGAATATACGGTTACTAAGATGGGTGAAACAGAAGTCAGTTCCTTCGGAACTGAGAAGCAGCTGTAATCGTTAAAACTCAGTAAGGCCCAAGGATTCTAATTCTGTACGGATTTTGCAAGTGAATTTATTTCCGTCTTGGTCACATTTTACTGCAGACACAATGAGCAGAAATGTGCGACTAGAAAAGATTATAGGTGACACCACCCATCTATAGAAAAGGAAGTAGAACAGATCCATAAAACTACAGCCCTCTATCACATATATTTCTAATAGGGCCCTAGAATATATTCCGAGTTCAAGCTTTATAATCTACCTCAAACAAAATTACCTTCCCCGTGCAAATCAGGAGGCTTACCGAAAATATCAACTGATGACCATAGATGTTAAGTCCCATAGTGCTCAGAGCCATTACCGAAAATATCAACGCTGCAAAATCCAATTCGCGCTCTTCACCCAAATATCCTTAGCGCTACGGAAGTGATAAGCGCGATGGGTCAGTATTCCTAGACTCCCGAAAATTTTTAATTCCGTGGCACAGCCTATTGAATATCTAAACACGTTAAGCGACTGCATCTAAAATTTCCCCAACAGGGAGGATGCAGCACGTTATTATACATGGGGAGGAATCTATAGATACAGAAGCAAAGCCTGGTGTGTCCTGTGTACCTCAAGGGAGTGTAATAGGGCCATTTTTGCTCATGACATCGCGAAGGCATACTTACACAACATCTACGTGGTGTCTTTAGTGCGCCATGTGAATTTGGGGAAAGTTACGTAGAGCACACAATGCGCACCGTAGCCGTGCGCTGTACTGGACATTGAAGACGCATCAAGTACAGAAATTTGGGGGAAAGAGCGATATCGGAACACAGCCTTACGGGTCCGCAGCTCGTGGTCGCGTTCTCGCTTCCCGAGAGCGGGATCCCGGGTTCGATTCCCAGCGGGGTCAGGGATTTTCACCTGCCTCGAGATGACTGGGTGTTTGTGTTGTCCTTGCCATTTTATCATCATTCATGAAAGTGGCGAGATTGGACTGAACAAAGGTTGGGAATCTGTACGGGCGCTGATAACCGCGCAGTTGAGTGTCTCACAAACCAAACATCATCATCGTCATCATCATCATCACAGCCTTACGGAACGGTACAAGATCAACTTGTAGAAAACTAAGGTCTTACTGGGAATCCGCAGTACAAGAAACGGCAAAAATTCGCATAAAATGGTTCAAATGGCTCTAAGCACTATGGGACTTAACATATGAGGTCATCAGTCCCCTAGACTTGGAACTACTTAAACCTAACTAACCTAAGGACATCACATACATCCATGCCCGAGGCAGGATTCGAACCTGCGATCGTAGCAGCAGCGCGGTTCCGGACTGAAGCTCCTAGAACCATAAATTCACATTTTCACTAGCAATTTAACTGAGGCGGAGGTTATATATAATCTTAGTGGTGCCTGAAGACGATTTCTTGAGACGGAACGTCAACAAAAAAATCGTAACTCTTAAGGGAAGAGGTGATACTCGAGGTGGTCTCCGTTCCTCTTCTGTCCCTCAATCGCGGCCCGGTGGGGGAGGGGAGTATACTGCATTTGCGCATGTAAATCCTGCCCACCAACAGAAGTAAGAATTCCGAGCGACGTCACGCGACCAGTGAAAAACTTGAACGCCACTATAAAGGAGGAGACTTAGCTCCTGGTAGGCCCTCACCTCCTGACGAAGGAGATAATGATAATCTTTGAAAGCTCTTGTATTAACTCCTACTTGACGTGGTCAAGGCACCGAAAAGATGTTGCACCGAAAAGATTGTTGCTTCTGTTATACAGTACTGACTTAGCAGATAGAATTAGCTGCAAATCGCAGGCTTTTTGAAGATGACGCAATTACGAGTGAGTAAATGCTTGCTGGTAAAGATACCAGCAGTAATCACTTTGTCGAGACAAAAGAACAGCCTGCTGCAAAGACTGGAAACTAAGTTATTAATGTTCGGAAATCAGAAGCTGTGCACTTCAGTTTAGTACACGGCTAATGAGACGCAACTACACTGCCCTACACAAAGGGTCACTTTTTCGGAATCCCATAATTCTCTCCCACTGCAGCACAGAAATTTGAAATTTGGTTTAAAGGTGCCTGTAAGCTTCCTCCGTAACGGTACAAAACGTGGCCCCCTGCGGCGTCACCCTTGGGCTCGGCGGTGCTTCGACAAGCACGGTATCGACACACGCTGAGGAAAGACCAGAGCTTAGAAGTTCATGTGCGGCGTAATGTGAGTTAATGATGACACATTGCCACCATGTTCCACCACAATTCTGCCAACGTCACCGTGGACGTGTCACACGATGGGAAGACCGTCACACCCTCTCTTATCAACATTTTATTCCTTCTTTTGACGTCTGTGCGACAGAGGCCAGAACCGCGTTGAAATTGCTCGGTTTTCTTATGGGTGACCAATGAAAACGTATCAGACAACATGCGGCTCAGAATCGACAGGAAAAGGCCTCAGGGGATGGCGTACAGGGCGTCAATGAAGCCACCGCTTTCCTTGGGCCGTTGGTTCCCACACATTTCGCGGTTGAAAACGACAATTCGTAGTACGATGAGTAACAGGACGTTGTTTTTGAGAACCTTTGACGCTGCTAACACCCTCGGACGGTCCTGCCCTTCTCTGGAGATATCGTGGGGCCTTAGTCCCACTGAATGTGATTGCACTCTTTTAGAGTTAGGATGCCCGCAATTTGTGCTCTGGTGTGGATGCTGAAACCATTGTGGTCGGTTGAAAAACCATTCGAAGAAATCTGAATATGATCCGAAGCAGCACAAGATCCTTAAGCATTTTCTGCCTCGTGGCGTGATCATTGGGAGGGAGTGGGGGGAGGGAGGGAGACATTGACACACGCGTGAAGCGTAAAACGCCAAAGAGGCCCTCTAGAGCCTTCCCCCCCCCCCCCCCCCCAGCAGTTCAGCAACACCTGCACACCTGTATTGAGTGCTTTAAAAAATGTACCTGCACAGAGACAACTCTTGATGGACTCCTAGACACCTGCAGGCACGCATCCTCTTGAGACCCCTCTGATTCCGCATGCTCGCTAGCAGGCGCAGGGACCGCAGCGTAGTCTACCTGCAGGGGCCTAGAACTCCATGAAGTGTTGCCTCTGCTCAAGTTCATTTTTAAAGCGCTCAATAAGGTTGACGGGTGACTGTTGCGAAAACCTGGGGAGGGAGGGGGCGGGACAGATCGTAGAGGGCCTCTTCGCCGTTTTACTCACGCTTCACGCATGCGTCAATGCCACATCCCTCTCACCCCCCCCCCCCCCCCGCCCCTCCACCCATCCCCGCTGCCACACCCATGATCACACCACAAGGGCGGAAAGAGCTTGAGGATCTTTAGCTGCTTCGGATCACATTCAAATTTCTTCGAATGGTTTTTCAGTTGTCTCTTTGCTATTTTATTCACGCATGTGTCAATGTCTCGCCCCACCCCCATGATCACGACATAGACGGGCGCCAAATAGCAGGGCTGAAAAACCATCACGATGAAATTTTGTCGAATGGTTTTGGCGTTAGTGGTTCCAAGATGTACATCAGAGCAAAATTGCGGTTATCCTGTACTCTAAAGAGGTTCAATCACATTTAGCGAGGATGCAGGCCCACGATGTCCTTATAGAAGTGTTGAATCACCAGATGAAGTGGTGAAATGTGGGTAAGGAGGAGTGTGACGACCTTCCCGTTGTGTGACACTTCCACGGTGGCGTTGGTCAGAATTGTGGTGAAATTTGATGCACTTGTGACATGATTAACCTACCTTACACCTCACATGAACTTCTAAGCTCCGGCCGTTCGTCCGTACATGTCGACACCTTGCTGCTTGAAGAGGTGACGAGCCCGAAAGGTGACGTCGCGAGGCGCCAGTCTTTGTACCACTATTGATGAAGGCTGTAGGCACCTTTGGGCCAAATTTAAAACTTCTGCGGAATGAAGGATAATTATGGGATTTCGAAAAGGTGACCCATTAATATTGTAATGCAGTGCAGTAACAGTCATTTATAACAAATATTTGGGAGTAACAATGTATAGGCATATGAAGTGGGGATTCCGGAGCGATTCAGTTGTAGGTACAACAGATGGGAGGCTAAGATGACTCACAGGTAAGATAAGCGAAGCTGCAGTTACAAACAATATTGCATACGACACGTTTATTTTCTTCACTACTTGTGTAGCATAAATGCTAAATCCATTAAAAAGCTCAGGGAATAAACTAAATTTACTGTGCCTGATTGTAGAACATACTTTACACCCTGTGATTTCAGTAAATCACTTGCTTTCGTTCCTATAAGCAGCAACTGTATAAAAACAGCTTTTTGTCGCAGTGTCAGCATGTATTCGAAAAATAAAGGTAACCTTGGTTTTAGTAATTTTGGAATAGCATGTGTAGAACATGATGCACTACAGGGTAAGTGACTTTATTTTATCACGACAATATAGCTATATATTTTTTCCATGTAATACTGGGACGACATTCGGCAACGATTTATACTTTCACACTCCACTGACACAGTTTTCATAATTTTTAGGTGTTTAATATTGAGGCTTGTGAGAACTGAACATATTTCTATTATTTTGTAATACAAATAATATTCCCTTTGGACATTTTCTACAATTTTGATGAATCACGCCAATTTCGAAAATTTAATGTTTTAATCTTATTTTGGCCCAGAACAATGTATTGACCAAAAATATAAATCTTCCATTTATAAAATTCAAGCCCAAGACCGAGGATGTTACACAGTTCATACTTGAACAGTGTTCAAGTGTATGGAACCCCGATCATAGCAGACTAACTTGATGTATCGAGTAGGGTCACTGGCATACCTGACCGAAAGCTTTTAACCCGACTACACTCGAAGGAACACATTGCACATCTCGTGAGAACCTCAGGAACCGTATTTTGTGATAGAAAATACGAATATAATTTTGCGGCTGTTAATCCTGTACAGATTATCCAGATGAAATAATTGAAAACTACAGTTACCACAATGGATTACAGCCACTCATTCTTCCTACGCACCTATAATGAGTTCAAAACATGAATCTTTGTATGTGATGGGATAACAAATAACCTCTACAATGCATTTCTCAATAATTCGTAGAGTACACACGTAAATGGTGGTGGTTGTTGGGATGCTTAAGTGGGACTAAACAGCGAAGGTCATCAGTCACCCATTCCAAAAATAGGCGAGCCGAAAATTTGCGGTGCAGGTAAAAACCAAAGGGGGGAGGAGACTCCCCCCCCCCCCCCAAGCACTAAAAGAACACAAATGCAGCAACAAACACTACAGACAAGAAGAGTGTGGTGTCACCGCCAGACACCACACTTGCTAGGTGGTAGTTTAAATCGGCCGCGGTCCATGTAGTACATGTCGGACCCGCGTGTCGCCACTGTGATCGCAGACCTAGCGCCACCACCTAGGCAGGTCTCGTGATACGAGAGTGGACTCGACCCCAGTTGTACGAGAACCAAGCTACCGCCCAGTTGTACGCAAACCTAGCTATCGCCCAGTTGTACGAAGCCTTTCTCTCTCATTAGCCGAGAGACAGAATAGCCATCAGCTAAGTTAATGGCTATGAACTAGCAAGGAGCCATTTGTATCAGGACTATAGCTTACTAGTATTCAAGAGCGATGTATTCCAAGGAATAAAGAAAAGATAAGTAAAAAGCATCTACCTACTTTTCTTCTTATTCATTTATAAGTTCTCATGTTCCAGACTTCACGCCCGTCGGCGTGTGTGTGTACGCGTGCCTGCCTTTCTTTAGGCTACTACCGTGTGGCGTAACAGTCTTGTTACGTCACAACAAAGAGTACAGATGAACACCAGACAGAAAGAAACAGAAGAAAAGAAGATGGCCGGAGACTGGTTGACTGACCACGAGAACAAAAAAAAAAGGGAAAGAGTCAACCATCCGACGACACACCAAAACAGCAACAAATATTGAGAGACGCGAGGACAAAAGACACAGAAAGGGAGAGGTGCAGGACCTCCCTAAATGGAACCATAAAAAGGACGACCACGGATAAAATTTAAAACGTCATTAGCCATGGAGGCATCGTCGCATAAAACCAAAGGCAAAGTGCCCGGGAGATTAAAAGACTGCCGGAGGGTGCGCAGTCGGGGACACTCCAACAAAATGTGGGTGACCGTCAGCCGGGACCCACACTGACACAGGGGGGGATCCTCCTGACGCAAAAGATGACCATGCGTCAGGTAGGTATGGCCGATGCGCAGCCGACACAGGATGACAGAGTCCCTGCGAGAAGCCCGCAGGGAGGAGCGCCACACATCGGTCGTCTCCTTGACAGCCCGCAGTTTATTCGGGGATGTCAGCCCACGCCACTCAGCAGTCCACATCTCAAGCACCTTACGGCGCAACACCAGCTGCTGATCGCGAGCCGTGAGGCCGATCTCCAAAGTTGGGGCGTCCATCGCCCCTTTGGCCAGCCTGTCAACACGTTCGTTCCCCGGTATGCCAACGTGACCTGCCGTCCAAACGAAGACCACCGAACGACCAGAACGGGTAATGGCGGAAACAGACTCCTGAATAGAGGACACCAGAGGAGAAGAGGTGTAGCAGCGGTCGATGGCCTGGAGGCCGCTCAGGAAGTCACTGCAGATGACGATGGACGTACCTGAGCAGGAACGCATATGCTCAAGAGCGCGCAATATGGCCACCAGCTCTGCAGTAAAAATACTGCAGCCAGCCGGCAAGGAGCGCTGTTCAACATGGGCAGCGTGAGCAAAAGCGTAGGCAGTGCGACCATCAACCAGGGAACCATCAGTGTAGACAGTCTCACAGCCCGAACATGAGGCGAGGAGCGCAAGAAAACGGCGACGGAGGGCCACAGCCGGAACCGAGTCCTTGGGTCCCTGTGCCAAGTCCAGACGGACGGACGGCCGGGGCAAACACCAGGGAGGCGTAGGTGCACGGACCCGGAAGGGAGGCAGAAGAGGGAATGACCCCAGTTCCGACAGCAGGGACTGGACACGGACAGCTATGGAAAGCCCAGACCTAGGTCGCCGTTCGGGCAGATGGAGGACCATAGCAGGGAAAAGCAGGCGACGATTGGGATGGCCCGGCGAGCAATGCACGTGGACAGCATAGTCGGCGAGCAGTCGATGGCGGCGAATCCGCAGCAGGGGAACCCCGGCCTCCACCAGTAGACTATCCATGGGGCTCGTACGAAAAGCGCCAGTTGCAAGCCGAACCCCACAGTGGTGTATGGGGTCTAACAACGTCAACACGGAGGGTGATGCAGACCCATAGGCCAGGCTTCCATAATCAGGCCTGGACTGCACAAGGGCCCGGTACAATTACAACAGCGTGCAGCGATCCGCACCCCAAGATGTGTGGCTCAGGCAGCGGAGGGCGTTGAGGTGCCGCCAGCACTTTTGCTTCAGCTGAGTAATATGAGGAACCCATGTGAGCCGGGCATCAAAGACGAGTCCTAAGAAGCGGCATGTGTCCACCACTTCAAGCAGGTGGCCGTTGAGGTAAAGTTCAGGATGAGGGTGGACCGTCCGACGCCTGCAGAAGTGCATAACTCGAGTCTTGGCTGCAGAGAACTGAAAACCATGAGTCAGAGCCCATGACGCTGCCTTGCGAACGGCTACTTGCAGCCTGCGTTCGGCAACTCCCGCAGTCGTGGAGCTAAAGGAGAGGCAGAAGTCGTCGTCATACAAAGAAGGAGACCGACGACCCCACGGCTGCAGCCAGACCATTAATGGCCACTAGAAATAAGGAGACACTCAACACCGAGCCCTGCGGGACCCCATTTTCCTGTATATAAGAGGAACTATAGGTGGCACCGACTTGCACCCGGAAAGAGCGGCGCAATAAAAAGGTTTGCAGAAAAGCCGGGAGCCGACCACTAAGACCCCACTCATGCAACGTAGCAAGGATGTGATGCCTCCATGTGGTGTCATACGCCTTCCGCAGATCAAAAAAGACAGCAACGAGATGCTGACGTCGGGCAAAGGCCGTACGGATAGCAGATTCCAGCCGCACCAAATTGTCCGCTGCAGACCGGCTCCGACGGAAGCAACCCCGGGATGGAGCGAAGAGACCACGCGACTCAAGGCCCAACACAAACGCCGCCCCACCATACGTTCGAGCAATTTGCACAAAACGTTGGTGAGGGTAATGGGACGATAGCTGTCCACCGCCAGTGGGTCCACACCGGGCTTCAAGAAGGGGACAATAACACCCTCTCGCCATTGCGACGGGAACACGCCCTCGCTCCAAATGCGGTTAAAGATGGTGAGGATGTGTCTCTGGCAGTCCCTGGAGAGATGCTTCAGCATCTGTGCGTGGATGCAGTCTGGTCCTGGTGCCGTATCAGGGCAATCGGCGAGGGCAGCGAGGAATTCCCTCTCGCTGAAAGGAGCATTGTATTTTTCAGAACGACGCGTGTGGAATGATAACGGCGTCTGCTCGGCTCGCTCCTTTAGAGAGCGAAAGGCGGGGGGATAAGTTGCAATCGCAGAGCTCTTAGCAAAGTGCGCAGCAAGGCGTTCAGCAATGGCGGCAGCGTCCGTGCAGACAGCGCCGTCCAAGGAGATCCCAGGGACACCCATAGGGGTCTGGTATCCATAAATCCGCCGCATCCGGGACCACACGAGCGAGGGGGAGACACGGGAGCCCAAGGATGAGACATACCTCTCCCAGCACTCCTGCTTACGCCGTGCAATAAGACGACGGGCCAAGGCACGGAGCCTCTTAAAGGCGATGAAGGTCTCTAGAGACGGGTGCCGCCTATGACGCTGGAGGGCCTCAGCAATCTCCGGCGACCACCAGGGTACAGCCTTCCTCCGAGGGAGTCCAGAAGAGCGGGGGATGGCAGCCTCTGCCGCCGAAATGATTGACGTGGTTAAGACACGGACCACCTCGTCAATGTCACCCTGTGGGGGAGACTCGATGGTTGCAGCGGAAGTAAAAGCCAGCCAGTCAGCCCTGTAGAGAGCCCAGCGGGGCACGCGCCCAGAAGAATGACACTGGGGCAGCGACAAATAGATGGGAAAATGGTCACTACCACACAGGTCAGGATGCACTCTCCAGTGGAAGGATGGGACAAGTCCAGGGCTGCAAAGAGAGAGATCGATGGCCGAGAACGAGCCATGGGCCACACTGAAATGCGTGGGAGCACCGGTGTTCAAGAGGCTAAGGTCGAGCTGAGCCAACAAATGCTCCACGGCACGACCGCGGTCATCGGAGACAGTCCCACCCCATAAAGGGTTGTGGGCATTGAAATCGCCCAGTAACAAGAAAGGTGGCGGCAATTGGGCCAGCAGCGCAGCCAGCTCATGCTGCGCGACATCACCATCCGGTGGAAGGTAAAGACTGCAGACGGTAATAGCCTGTGGCGTCCACACCCTAACAGCGACGGCCTCTAAAGCCATTTGTAGAGGGACAGACTCGCTGTGAAGAGAGTTAAGGACATAGATACAGACGCCACCAGACACCCTTGCATAAGCTGCTCGGTTCTTATAATAACCCCGATAGCCACGGAGGGCGGGGGTTCGCATTGCCGGAAACCAAGTTTCCAGCAGAGCAATGCAGAGAAAAGGATGAAGGCTGATAAGTTTTCGTGTCCGTGGTCACAGGAGGTGAAACATTCTGTAAGATTAGATCGCTTCATGTTCCTCTTTCAACTCATCTGTCAACATCTATGGCTACGACCGCTCTGCTCAGCAAACGGCGGACACACGGTGACTCCTGCCGAAGATTCCAGAAGAGGGATCGAAACGTTGATTGTTGGTGGAGATGTCCGAAGTGGACCACGAAGCACCTAACAGTCCGAAAATATTTCGTTCACAGACGTATATGTAAATGTAGATTCTTTCCAATAGCCTCCAGCCTAATCTAACGAGGAGTCGGCTTTCTCGCTAAAGGTTTTAACTGATCGCTATCGACTGTGATAAAGGTGTTAACATATCGCTATCGGCAAAATACAGAAATTGCCAAAGCCGGCTGAATTCTTTATCTTTGGTAGATAAGCAAGACGAAATTACAACTTTGTATTAGTGCTAGGAGTACACTAGATGTCGATATCCATGTCTCTGTCAATCAGTCACCTAATGTAGCCGGTCAACGAATAACAATTGTTTCAGTGTGGAAAGCCGTTTTAATTGATAAGTCAACGAAATGAAAATTTTAATTATTTATCGCCCATCGCCTATCTTGAGATGAAGGCACTACAATCTTTTGACTTTGTATGACTCTTTTAAGGGGCAAATTACATGTGTATTCGAACTCAATCTGCGTGAAACTAATATATATTTTTTTCTATCCAATATCAGCGACAGAACTTTTTATATAGCTGTATCGCGGTCTCGAGTGGCAGCATTTTAAATATCAGTTTACGTTACCTGGTTTCACTTTCGACGTACGTCTTCGTGTTTCAAACCGTGTGATCTTTTCTCGCGTGTTACAAAGCCAGTGAAGTATGCTGATATTTCTAGTCACGAAACACGAAGCAAGACTTCCTTGTATCTATTGGATATAGATGCCAACTCGCTTTTTTCTATAGCCTCCACCTTCTTTGTCCTCTAAAGAGGTCATACCATGTCTCTCTTATGGTGCTACTTACATTTCCTTATTATTTTGACTTCTGGTTACGGTCAGATGACATCATCTTCTCTCTTAATTTTTTTCCCCAAGATGTTTCATTTAAACGTATTTAAGAAAATTTTGTTTTCTTCTTTTGAAATTTCCTAATTTTAAAGAACTACATCAGATACATCAGATCCGGGAGAATTATTTTAAGAAATAAGACGTGCAAAAAAAAATGAGGCATGTGTCCTACTTTTTATCTCAAATATTTGTATTATAGAATTTGGGTTTATTGTACGTGCTTTTGAAGTAAAAACTGAAAAACAACTTCTTTCTGTACGTTGCAGCTATAACTAAAACTGTAAAAATTACTGCAGACAAGACATAATGAGCTACTGATTACACCTTATCGTCCTGAAAACCTTTTTTTCCTGCTAGAAGGCTTCCGTTAATACCGCGTCGTTTTCCTCCAGTGAAATAACCCATTATCGTAACAATCAGCAGTGAAGGAATGCACGCAGAACTACTACTTTTTCAGTTACCAGTTCTACTTCATTTAGATACTGAGCTCGTGCTGAATAAATATGTCTGGCGTCTCATATTGGTAGACCTGAACGCTGTTAGCACGGCTGACGTGTCTCCCAGTGCACTAGCGCCCTCTCCAACCAAGCACACAGTCCATGGAGTGTGCTGTGAGGTGCATAACACAACACTGCCGAGGGACGCCGTCAGTTCAAGGGGCCCCATTTACCATTCGATGTGAAAGTCTTGAGAGACTTTACATCAGCATCTCTTAATGTCTACCTGTCCGCTCGACATGGATGTATTCCTACGACATGAATTCGCAGTAGCGAATATGAACAACCATCAGTTTTACAATGGAATGGCGACAATGAAAATCTGTGCTGGATCGAGACCGCTGGAACACGGTCATGTAATCATAAGGTTATCCGAGGATGCCATCGCCAGACCCAAATTCCCATATTTCGTCAATCATGCGTCTACTTGTACACTCATTATGTATATCCCGGTACAGGGGAGGCAATTTAATTGAAAGCCGCTTGCCCGGTGTAGGCGGATAAATACGATACTGCAGTGCACTTGCACTCACGTCTCTCTCCTGGCTGCAAGGTCACTTTGTCTGACACTCGGCAGCCGCAGGTCCGAATCCCGGTGGATAAGAAAGTTGTCGTCACTAAAATATAAACAAAAGTTGTGGAAAAAAAGGCTGACTGTACTCCACTACCCTGAACCGAAAGAATGCCGGACATTTGCTGTACTTGCCCCTTCGCCAGGTAGCTCGAGTAGCGATCCCTCAGGTAAGGCACGCTCTTCCTCGTACTACTGTCCGCTTTCAAACGCCCGTCTCCACATCTTACTCAATACAACCAGTGCGTAAGGGACCTTCTTCTTCGACATCTTGGCGAAATACAGAACTTCTTCTCCGAAATCAAAATATTTATACCTTTTGGGAAACGAAAGCAATACCGACGATGTCAGTATGTAATTAGTTCTGCCAAATATAGATCCCTCTGTCTGTACGGTAGCTTCCTTTCACGTTAATGATTGCGATAGAAACAGTCCATCGGCATGTAAAAAGAATGCGAATGTACGCTAATCATTTCTTTTTGATCACTGCATTTGTGCCTACTTTAATTACTATAACTGCATGCCCAAAAGACAACAAGGAAAGAAGAAATGGGAATGTGAATGTTTGAAAAGAAGAACGACATACTCCATATTGATTTAATCTCTAAAATCCGATATCCCTTGCGGTGAAACATTAGTTAATAAAGTGTAGCGGGATAATGTTCAAAACATGGCTAAAAATACGTTCACTAAATAGAGACAAGAATATGTATGATTGACATGTCATCTAAAGTCGACGTACAATTTTAAAATGTTAGAAATAAGAAAATGAAGTAATACAGAATGCTATGCTTGTAACGTATGTTGTTGTTCTACACTGTTTAGCTCTGGTATTTACAGGGTCACAGAGAAAGCATCCTAGATTTTGGAGGGAAAAGCCGTAGTTTTAATGATCTGCACTACAACAGAAACAAGAAGCACAACTTAAGGAAAAATAATGTAATGTGTGTTTCAGCTCACAAGCGACATTGAAGCAGATAGTTCCTGTGACTTAGTATAGGCAAGGGTTAATTTCGACAACCGGAATAAATTAATAACTGCAGGAGCACCGAAAAAGACACGAACGCCAAATCTCCAAGATTAAATTTTACTGAGGCTCGAAATGCGAGATTGCTTCCACAACGAAAGTCTCACTAGAAATGTGGCGGAAAATCCAAAGAGATTCTGGTCCTATGTTAATTAAACCAGCGGAAAGGCTCAGTAAGTACCTCTACTGCGCGACAGCGATGAGGAGGAGGAGGAGGAGGAGAAAAAAAGGGACCCAACCCTTCGGAGCAGGTAAAATTGTGGCAAATGTCCGCACACCGAACAGAAATACAGATACATAATGGTAGGACGGCGGAGAGCGGTCACCGCCGACGTGGGTCCGTGCAGACAGAGGGGGTAAATTTTTACCCTGGGCAACACTCTCTGTGCTCTTCCAAAAGGAAAGTCTACGTCGTGACATCAGGATTTCTCTACATCTACATCTCCATAGATACTTAGCAAGTCACCGTATGGTGTCCGACGTAGGGTATCCTCGACCACTACTAATCATTCCCTTTCCTGTTCCTCTCGCAAACAGAGCGAGGGAACGACGACTGTCTATATGCCTCCATATGAACCCTAATTTCTCATATTTATCTTCGTGGACCTTAAGCGCATTATATACTGGCGGCAGTAGAATCATTCGGCAGTCAGCTTCAAATGTCGGTTCTCTAAATTTTCTCAATAGTGTTTCTCAAAAATAATGTCGCCTTCCATCCAGGGATTCCCATTTCAGTTCCCTAAGCATCTCTGTAACACGTGATACGGTAAAAAATCTTGCAGGCTGCCTCTGAATTGTTTCGATGTCTTCCTTCAATCCGACCTGGTACGGATCCCAAACATTCGAGCAGTACTCAATAATAGGTCGCACCACCCTCCTATATGCGGTCTCCTTTACGCGACGCTTCCAGAAACAGCTGTCGCGTCCACATTATACATGCTCGACAAGGGACTGCAATAAGGAGACTGTAGAGCCGCTGGTCAGGTTACCGACACGAACCACTTTATCGTTGATCGTTGCCCTGTTAGATGCAGACGCCTGATGTTTGTTTTGCAAGTTTTCTTTTGGTATCTTTTTACACAGGAAACGATCTTATATCTATGAATGCAAAGTACACTACTGGCCATTAAAATTGCTACACCAAGAAGAAATGCACATGATAAACGGATATTCATTGAACAAATATATTATACTAGAACTGACATGTGATTACATTTTCACGCAATTTGGGTGCATAAATTCTGAGAAATCAGTACCCAGAACAACCACCTCTGGACGTAATAACGGCCTTGATACGCCTGGGCATTGAGACAGAGCTTGGATGGAGTGTACAGGTACAGCTGCCCATGCAGCTTCAACACGATACCACAGTCCATCAAGAGTAGTGACTGGCGTATTGTGACGAGCCAGTTGCTCGGCCATCATTGATCAGACGTTTTCAATTGGTGAGAGATCTGGAAAATATGCTGGCCAGGGCAGCAGTCGAACAGACCCGTACAGGACCTGCAACATGCGGTCGTGCATTATACTGCTGAAATGTAGGGTTTCGCAGGGATCGAATGAAGGGTAGAGCCACGGGTCGTAACACATCTGAAATGTAGCGTCCACTGTTCAAAGTGCCGTCAGTGCGAACAAGAGGTGACAGACGTGTAACCAGTGGCACGCCATACCATCACGCCGGGTGATACGCCAGTATGGCGATGACGAATACACGCTTCCAATGTGCGTTCACCGCGATGTCGCCAAACACGGATGCGACCATCACGATCATGTAAACAGAACCTGGATTCATCAGAAAAAATGACGTTTTGGCATTCGTGCACACAGGTTCGGCGTTGAGTACTCCCTCGCAGGCGTTCCTGTCTGTGATGCAGCGTCAAGGGTAACCGCAGCCATTGTCTCTGAGCTGATAGTCCACGATGCTGCTAACGTCGTCGAACTGTTCGTACAGATGGTTGTTGTCTTGCAAACGTCCGCATCTGTTGACTCAGGGATCGAGACGTGGCTGCACGATCCGTTACAGCCATGCGGATAAGATGCCTGTCATCTCAACTGCTAGTGACAAGAGGCCGTTGGGATCCAGCATGGCGTTCCGTAATACCCTCCTGAACCCATCGATTCCATATTCTGCTAACAATCATTGGATCTCGACCAACGCGAGCAGCAATGTCGCGATACGATAAACCGCAATCGCGATAGGCTACAATCCGACCTTTATCAAAGTCGGAAACGTGATGGTACGCATTTCTCCTCCTTACACGAGGCATCACAACGTTTCACCAGGCAACGCCGGTCAACTGCTGTTTGTGTATGAGAAATCGGATGGAAACATGCCTCATGTCAGCACGTTGTAGGTGTCGCCACCAGCGCCAACCTTGTGTGAATGTTCTGAAAAGCTAATCATTTGCATATCACAGCATCCTCTTCCTGTCGGTTAAACTTCGCGTCTGTAGCAAGTCATATTCGTGGTGTAGCAATTTTAATGGCCAGTAGTGTAGTATGCCACACTTGTCTCTACTACCAAACTCAAGATTTCTTGATGCCTCAGGACGTATTCATATCAACCGATCCCCCATTTTAGTCACGTTATGCATAACGAAAATTCTCCTCTCGCAAATTCGACTGAATATCTCCTCATTAGTCATACAACCTACCCATGTAATCTTCAGAATTTTCCTGTATCACTTTATTTCTGGAGCTTCTATTCTCTTCTTGTCTGAATTGCTTATTGTCGACGTTTCACTTCTGTGCAACGCTACACTCCAGATAAATAATACTTACAGAAAAGATTTCCTAATATTTTAATTTATATTCGAACTTAACAAATTTCTATTTTACATAACTGCTTTTCTTACAATTGCCATTCTGTATATTATTGCTGTCTACGTCTGCTGGTCAATTAGTAAAAGTTATCAGCAAGTTTTAGTGTTACAGATCCTAATCCTCGACTCGATTCCACTTTACCCTTCCTTTACTTTTGTGGATATTAATCTTACAACCTCTTTTCACGACACTGCACATTCCGTTCAACTAAACTTCCAAGCCCTTTTCCGTCTCTTGACAGAATTACAATGTCATCGCCAAGTCTCGGAGCTTTCTTATTTTTTACCTCTGAAGTTCAATTACCATTCGAAATTTCTCCTTGGTGTCCTTTACTGCTTGCTCAAAGCATGTTGAAAAACATGAGATATAGACTAGAGCCCTCTCTCTTCGCAGTTATTGCGTCCCTTTCATTTTCTTAGATTCTTATAACTGCAGCCCGTTTCTGTACAAGTTATAGATCACTTTCCGGTTCCTATATTTTTTCCTGTTACTTTCAGAATTTCATGCTAATCAATACTGTCAAAAACTACCCATAAATCTACAAGTACAATAAACGCAGTTTTGCCCTATTTCAGTCTACCTTTAATGATAAGTTGTGGGGTAAGTACTGCTTCTCTGCTCTCTAGTTCTTATAGTTCTCCGGAAACCAAAAGCGGCCTGCACACGTTCAATATTTATTGACAATACTAATTTGTCAAACCATCAATATATTGAAGCGACCTCACACTATCAATAACATTGACGACAATTGTCAGTCGACAACGCAATTTTACAAGGTTAAGATGTCGAACAGCCAGAAGAACGCGTGTGTTGCACATATATTAGCTATAGCTCTCAAGCAACAGAAAACAACGAAAAAGAGATTGGTTGAAAATAGGAGCGACTGATCACATGTTAATTTACTGACTTAAACCAGAATTACGGAGCCGAAAGTTTTCATAAATTATTTTCCGACGAATTCTACATCGTGCAACAAGTTATTAGTGTTGGTACGGGATAAAGTAGAGAAGCAACATACGTTAATAAGAGAAGCAATCGCATTTGATAAGAGATTAGGCGCCCGGTAAGTCACTCAAATGCTCGAAGTTTAGTTTTTTATATCAGCAAGTACAATGAGTAAAATTCTATGGAAACATGTGAAGCAATTATATTGCCTGGCACAGGCCAGTCCAGGCAACTAACGTCAAACATTTTTTTTACGTTTTGTAATAATTTGGTAAAACTGACATGCATTTTGCGGATCTCGTACTACTCATTGTAGATGTTGTTTGTTTGTTTGTTTGTTGTGGTCTTCAGTCCTGACTCTGGTTTGATGCAGCTATCCATGCTAATCTATCCTGTGCAAGCTTCTTCATCTCCCAGTACCTATTGCAACCTACATCCTTCTGAATCTGCTCAGTGTATTCATCTCTTGGTCTCCCTCTACGATTTTTACCCTCCACGCTGCCCTCCAAAGCTAAATTTGTGATCCTTTGATGCCTCAGAACATGTCCTACCAACCGATCCCTTCTTCTAGTCAAGTTGTGCCACAAACTTCTCTTCTCCCCAATCCTATTCAATACCTCCTCATTAGTTATGTGATCTACCCACCTAATCTTCAACATTCTTCTGTAGCACCACATTTCGAAAGCTTCTATTCTCTTCTTGTCCAAACTATTTATTGTCCATGTTTCACTTCCATACATGGCTACACTCCATACAAACACTTTCAGAAACATCTTCCTGACACTTAAATCTATACTCGATGTTAACTAATTTCTCTTCTTCAGAAACGCTTTCCTTGCCATTGCCAGTGTACATTTTGTATCCTCTCTACTTCCACGATCATCAGTTATTTTGCTCCCCAAATAGCAAAACTCTTACTACCTTAAGTGTCTCATTTCCTAATCTCATTCCCCCAGCATCACCCGACTTAATTCGACTACATTCCATTACCCTCGTTTTGCTTTTGTTGATGTTCATCTTATATCCTCCTTTCAAGACACTATCCATTCCGTTCAACTTCTCTTCCAAGTCCTTTGCTGTCTCTGACAGAATTACAATGTCATCGGCGAACCTTATGGTTTTTATTTCTTCTCCATGGATTTTAATACATGCTCCGGACTTTTCTTTTGTTTCCTTTACTGCTTGCTCAATATACAGATTGAATAACATCGGGGACAGGCTACAACCCTGCCTCACTCCCTTCCCAACCATTGCTTCCCTTTCATGCCCCTCGACTCTTATAACTGCCATCTGGTTTCTGTACAAATTGTAAATAGCCTTTCGCTCCCTGTATTTTACCTCTGCCACCTTCAGAATTTGAAAGAGAGTATTCCAGTCAACATTGTCAAAAGCTTTCTCTAAGTCTACAAATGCTAGAAACGTAGGTTTGCCTTTCCTTAATCTTTCTTCTAAGATAAGTCGAAGGGTCAGTATTGCCTCACGTGTTCCAACATTTCTACGGAATCCAAACTGATCTTCCCCGAGGTCCGCTTCTACCAGTTTTTCCATTCGTCTGTAAAGAATTCGCGTTAGTAATTTGCAGCTGTGACTTATTAAACTGATAGTTCGGTAATTTTCACATCTGTCAACACCTGCTTTCTTTGGGATTGGAATTATTATATTCTTCTTGAAGTCTGTGGGTATTTCGCCTGTCTCGTACATCTTGCTCACCAGATGGTAGAGTTTTGTCAGGACTGGCTCTCCCAAGGCCGTCAGTAGCTCTAATGGAATGTTGTCTACTCCCGGGGCCTTGTTTCGACTCAAGTCTTTCAGTGCTCCGTCAAACTCTTCGCGCAGTATCGTATCTCCCATTTCATCTTCATCTACATCCTCTTCCATTTCCATAATATTGTCCTCAAGTACATCGCCCTTGTATAGACCCTCTATATACTCCTTCCACCTTCTGCTTTCCCTTCTTTGCTTAGAACTGGGTTTCCATCTGAGCTCTTGATATTCATACAAGTGGCTCTCTTTTCTCCAAAGGTCTCTTTAATTTTCCTGTAGACTGTATCTATCTTACCCCTAGTGAGATAAGCCTCTACATCCTTACATTTGTCCTCTAGCCATGCCTGCTTAGCCATTTTGCATTTCCTGTCGATCTCATTTTTGAGACGTTTGTATTCCTTTTTGCCTGCTTCATTTACTGCATTTTTATATTTTCTCCTTTCATCAATTAAATTCAATATTTCTTCTGTTACCCAAGGATTTCTACTACCCCTCGTCTTTTTACCTACTTGATCCTCTGCTGCCGTCACTACTTCATCCCTCAGAGCTACCCATTCTTCTTCTACTGTACTTCTTTCCCCCATTCCTGTCAATTGTTCCCTTATGCTGTCCCTGAAACTCTGTACAACCTCTGGTTTACTCAGTTTATCCAGGTCCCATATCCTTAAATTCCCACCTTTTTTTCAATTTCTTCAGTTTTAATCTACAGTTCATAACCAATAGATTGTGGTCAGAGTCCACATCTGCCCCTGGAAATGTCTTACAATTTAAAACTTGGTTACTAAATCTCTGTCTTACCATTTAACCATACAGTAAAGCTGCATGCCCTCGGGAAAAATTACGGCTGTAGTTTCCCCTTGCTTTCAGCCGTTCGCAGTACCAGCACAGCAAGGCCGTTTTGGTTAATGTTACAAGGCCAGATCAGTCTATCATCCAGACTGTTGCTCCTGCGACTACTGAAAAGGCTGCTGCCCCTCTTCAGGAACCACACGTTTGTCTGGGTTCTCAACGGATACCCCTCCGTTGTGGTTGCACCTACGATACGGTTATCTGTATCGTTGAGGCACGCAAGCCTCCCCACCAGCGGCAAGGTCTATGGTTCATGAGGGAAGGACTCATTGTAGATATATTTTCGAAATGGGGGCATTGTTCAAAGGTGCTATGTATCTGCTACGTCAGAACTGCTATGTGACACAACAGTCTATAGTATATTTTCAAATTAATGAAGTAAGCCATGTCATAGAGAATCCTACGTTAACCATTCTGTAGTGGCACATATAATGATTATCCTTGCATAGGCCTATTAAACTTCTCCTGTGTCAAAAGAGTCCTAAAAAACTGAGTCTGAGATATGATATACACAACGGCGAATTGAAAAAAATAAACAGTGCACAATAATGCCGTGTGGCTGGTTCCTGAAGCTCTGTCACCATCTGAATGGAGAATATCGTCAAACCGTCAATTTTTTACCTCACACGTCCAGTATGTATTGACAATACTGAGAACATTTTGAGGTCCATCAATACTGCTCATCACTGTTTCTAGTATAGAACAATAAGTCAATATGTGCTCTCATACAGTCAATATATTGGCAGTTTGACAATGGTATTGAACTTATGATGGCCTCTAAACTGCTACAATGAGGTCGGCTTCTAGCACTCTTTCATTTCATTCTTTTGTATATAATCCGTGTCAGCACTGAGTGATGAGAGTACCCACCCTTCTCCGTCGATACACGTTTTTGTTCTGTGCTTCTTGTATGTTGTGCAGTGTCGAAGTTTTCACTCAAGTGGTGCTTGTATTCTCTGACACGAGCAAATACCCCCAAGTTCGCTCAGCGATGCCCTGAGCTGTGCAGGTAGCACGAGCCCTCCTAACCTGTTGGGCCGCACCTTTGTTCTCAGGTAGGCGGACCCTGCCCCTAACACTTGTCCCTCCTTCCCGGGAAGCAGCAAGACCTCTGAGCCGCCAGCACACACCATTCTGCCCACAGCGCCTCTCTTTTACTCAGCTCCAGTACTAACTGACAATTTGACACATTTGTCTGCGGTCAAAGATGTTCATATAGTCATATATTCATATAGTCAATAAGGGCAACGATTAAATATGGAAAGCGATGTGCTGTTGTTTTTGTTGTTGTTGTCTTCAGTCCAGAGACTGGGTTGATGCTGCTTTCCATTCTTCAAGTACCTATTGCAGCCTATATCCTTCTGAATCTGCTTAGTGTATTCATCTCTTGGTCTCCCTCTACGATTTTTACCCTCCACGCTGCCCTCCAATACTAAATTGGTGATCCCTTGATTCCTCAGCACATGTCCTACCAACCGATACCCACTTCTAGTCAAGTTGAGCCACAAATCCCTCTTCTTCCCAATTCTATTCAGTTAAGTGGTAAGAAAATATAAATTCCATCAAGTAGCATACGTGCGAAACTCTTCTCTGTTCGTTCACAAAATGCGACCCTTGCGTAATGGAGTTAGACAGAAAACAAATAAGCCAGTCGCTACGCTGCTCGTGTTCGCATGACACTGTGCAACTACTGAACGTTTATCTTGCTACAAAGCCGTGGCTTTGACATGTTTCACCCCTGCTATGACACCGTCAGTGGGTTTTCTTATTATCGAACCCCACTGGTCGGTGTTTGCCCCACTTCTCCCGAATACTGAACACTGCGCGCGCGCACACACACACACACACACACACACACACACACACACACACACACGTACCAACGCGCGCGCGCGGTCATCTGAAAAACCAACAGCTGTTTGACTGTGGATCGTTTTTTTTTATGTTTTGTGAACCATCAGATCACCCAATGCTGCTTTACATTTCTTACTGTCCTGTATCACTATGTAGAACTCTTCATCCCACATTTACTTGTTACATCAAATGTTCTACAAAATGTTCCCCACGTAACACTGTGTACACTGCTACAACTTTCACTCGCTACTCCACTCTCTGAACATCACAGCTGCTGAATGAACATAACGATTTAAAAGCGTTAAGTATAAAGCGCTCCTCACATCACCTATTAATTAACCTCGTAGCGAATGCTTTGCACTTTTTATGCAATTAGTTCTGCCACCAAGGTACAAACAAATTGTAAATGATACGTCAATAGCAGTAAGAACCGAGCAGTCGTAAGTCATACGATGGTTTTACTAAATTTGCTGAACACATCATGTTTCCATAGAAAAATTTATTATTGTTGAGATTTCCTCAACATAGAGTTTTTTTCCAGTAGAGCTCACAAATATTAACATATTAGCACACAACTACAGTATTCAGCATTGTCTCTTCAAGATGTCTCTCCATTTCGATTTTTTAGATCCTCTTCTTCTGCAACAAGTCTTCTCATAACCGCAGTACATTTTGGAAACAGATAGTAATGACTCGTTCTGTTCTCCTTCATCCTTCAGCTCCCCATCGAGGTACAAGTTTTGTAATTCTTATTACCTCCATTCTTCATACACGTCCATACCAATGCAACTTCCTCCTGTCCAACACATCACGCATTCCTTCTGTCACTTCCATTCTCTTTTAACACTTCTTAATTCCTAACTTTTTCCTTTACTGAAATTCTTGCACTTCTTCTCCATCTTCAATAATTTCAGATTATTGGTATGTTTCTGGTTAATTATCCAGTTCTCTTATCCACGCATGACTATACTCTCTCACATCAATTTCAATATGGTTCTTTTAGATCTACCCATCACACTTCTGCTCCGTACAACTGAGGTTGAGCATCCCACTGGGCTGCTGGCTATTGCCAAATCTGTTATTACACTAAGAGAAAAAGAAAAAAAAAATCACACAAGACGAAGGAAATAGCCGAACAGGACGCAAATCGGTAGATGTGATGTACATGTACAGAATAATGAAAATTGAAATAAAGATGAATGTTGTTCCATCACATGATTTTGGTACCAATATTGATTTAAATTCAATATGTGATTACAGTTTCAGAAAAATGGAATGATTTATTCAAGAGAAACAGATTCAGAAATTGAGCAAGTCAGTAACGCGTGGCCCACCTCTGGTCCTTATGCAAGCAATTAGCTATTCGCCTTGGCATTGATGGACAGAGTTGTTGGATGAGCCCCCGAGGAATATCGTACCAAATTATTTCCACTTAGCGCGTTAGATCCTCACGAAAGATGAGTGCCGCTTTGAACTGAGTCCCGATGGCCAGCAAAGATGTGTCTGGAAGACGCCTCGGACAGGATACCAAACCGACTGTGATTTACATAAATGATCTAGGTGATAATCTGAGAAGCCCCCTTAGATTGTTTGCAGATGCCGCTGAAATTTACCGTCTAGTAAAATCAACAGACGATCAATTCCAATTAGAAAATGACTTAGAGAGAATTTCTGTATGGTGCGAAAAGTGGCGATTAGCACTAAACAAAGGACAGTACGAGGACATCCACATGGGTACTTAAAGAAATCCGACAGATTTTGGGTATACGATAAATCGCACAAATCTAGGGGTTGTCAATTCGACTAAATACCTAGGAATTACAATTACGAGCAACTTAAATTGGAAAGACCACATTGATAATATTGTGGGGAGGGCGAAACAAAGACTGCACTTTGTTGGCAGAACACTTAGAAGGTGCGACAAACCCACTAAAGAGACAGCCTACATTACACTTGTCCGTCCTCTGCTGGAATATTGCTGCGCGGTGTGGGATCCTTACCAGGTAGGATTGACGGAGGACATTGAAAAAGTGCAAAGAAGGGCAGCTCGTTTCGTGTTATTGCGCAATAGGGGCGAGAGTGTCACTGATATGATACGCGAGTTGGGGTGGCAGTGATTGAAACAAAGGCGGTTTTCTTTGCGGCGAGATCTATTTACGAAATTTCAATCACCAACTTTCTCTTCCGAATGCGAAAATATTTTGTTGACACCCACCTACGTAGGGAGAAATGATCATCATAATAAAATAAGAGAAATCAGAGCTCGAACAGAAAGATTTAGGTGTTCCTTTTTCTCGCGCGCCGTTCGGGAGTGAAACGGTAGAGTAGTATGAAAATGGTTCGATGAACCCTCTGGCAGGCACTTACGTGTGAGTTGCAGAGTAACCGTGTAGATGTAGCTCCGCTATGCGGCTAGACAGCCAGGAGTGATGGTCTGTGGTGCCTTTTCTTTTCATAGCAGAACCTCTTTGGTTGTCATCCGTGGCACCCTTACGATATTCTACGCCCCGTTGTGTTGTTCTCTTCATGGCAAGCCATCCAGGGCTTTTATTTCACGTAGATAATTGCCCCCCTCCCCCACCACCACCACCACACCGCAAGAGTTTCTACTGCCTATCTTCGTGCTTGCCAAACCATACCTTGAGCAACATTGTCGCCCGATCTCTCCCCAGTTGAGAACGTTTGGAGCACTAGACCATGTAACGCACCAAGTGTACACGATGTTCCTCATGAGGGCATCCAACAACTCTGTCGATCAGTGACAAGCCGAATAACCGCTTGCGCAAGGGCCAGAGGTTGCCCAAGGCGTTATTGACTTGTTCAAATTGTGAATCTCTTTCTCTTGAATAAATTAACCAATTTGTCTGAAATTGTAACCACTTGTTAGTCTGTGCATGTACATCACATCTACCGATTTCCGTCCTATTCGGATAATTGCATCGTGGTGCTTCGCTTTTTTTGACTCGGCGTATAATTTCAACATGCGATTTTAATTATTTTTCTAAAATGGATCCCAGGTAGAAAAAATATAGATTTTTTTGTTTTAGTGCGTTTGTATTTCTGTTGATCTACACCACTAGTATTCGGTGTGGGGCGGCGGAGGGGTGAAGTGGACTGCGGTAGTCGTCGTGGGGTTGTGGACCACTGCGACTGCGGCGGGGACGGAGCCTCTCCGTCGTTTGTAGGCCCCCGGTTAACATACAATACAATACAATACACCACTGGTAACTTATTTTGTTTCTCGATAATTAATTTTCTGGCCCCAGATTTTTTATTCTATTGCTGACTGACTACATATGTAATTTGCATCCTCTCTCGTCAGCAAACAGTAAATGAAGTAGATATGTTACATCTATAATTTCTACCCTAGTCTCCTAGATTTACTAGACCTCGTCCTGGTCTAATATCTAAATAATTTTAAATAATGTCGGTGACATGGGACATCTTTGCAACAGACCCTTGTCATCGACATTTGCCAAATCTAATGCCTTAAAGCAGATTTCTTGGAACAGCATCACGTACTTTATCTACAATTATAAAAACTAATAATTTTTTTATTTTTATCTGTGATATTCCAAAATTTGTCGTGATGTGAAATTATGATCTACCAGTTGTGACGCAATATTGTTGTATTTGTGTTCCAGGATTAGCTTCTATTCTGTTTATAACTCGCCCCAAGATTTTCGTTCATGCTATTCTAACGTAAATTCCTTGATAATTTGAGCAAAGTTTGAGATTTTCTTTTTTAAATATGCAGTAATATAACCTAGGTAAATTTTGTTAGGTATTTCATCTCCATGTCTTCTTTTTTTGAATAGTCGTGTTGTTAGTTAACAAGTGTATCAGCACCATGTTTCAGACCAACTATATTGACACCAGTTAAACAAGTATATCAGCGCCATGTTTCAGACAAACTATATTGACACCGCCTACACCAAGTGATTTCTGAGTCTTAACTGTTCATAGCACTTCAAGCACTTCGTTTTGTGAAATCCGAATCTTATAATCTTTGCAATACATTACAAATCTAAACTGTATACCATCTTCACTGAAAAGACGGAACTGTACATTTCGTCGCAGTATACAAGCACTGTGTCCGTAGAGCATCGCCGTACGCGCACGTTCTTTCCTTGTCTTCCACTAATTCACCACTCGCCAGTAAATAGTAAAATCATGAATATCTACTCGGTAGGCAATATTGTGCTTTACCCTACTGGCCTAGTGAACTCAAATGCGTTCGGCTATCCCCGACAGTGACACCGTTTGTTAGTACATAGGCACAACAGAAATGAAGTCGCGTCACGGCTTCTCGTTTCGCGAGAAAAATACCCGGCCGTATTTTGGAGAAATCGAAGAGTTATGTAACTGTCCAACATTGGTTAAAACTCTACGAAGGAAGCAACGGCGTATGTCCTCCGTGTAACTCCATCACACATACAGCATTCAAGATTCGTTATCAGCACCCCTCTTCTAATAAGAGATATGCACAGTCTAAAAAATGACTGTTTGAGACATGTGGCCGCGTTCCACCGACCCAGTAACTGGGTGCGGTTGAAGTTAGGGACTTCGTTTGATCTGAAGAAGCAAGTGGCAACCCTGACTGCAGGTAAGGAAAGCATCCCTCCCAGCCCCCCCCCTCCCTCCCTCGCGACCAACATATCTTCCATCACACCACTGACCGGGTGGTCCCAACCCCCCCCCCCCCCCCCCCCCCACGGCCATTTGACGCACCGTACCGCTGAACAGGAGCGAGAATTTTGGCGCGAAGAGCTGGTCCAATACGCCAAACACGTGCAGCCAATCAATATCGGACGTCTGCTCACTTACAAATTCAAATTAGTTCATAGAGCACTAGCATAGGATCAACGTTTCATTCAGGTAATGCGAACGTTATTACTGCTGCTATTATTTATTTATGATGTAGGGATACTTGAACTCTTTACTCGATTATACTTGCATGTACAAATGAAAGGATAACTACAGTATTTACTCACACCTCTCATATTTTCCTAATTATATGTGGAAAGTATTATGGTGCTCAAACCAACCTCTCTCCGATTCCCCGCAACTGTTAAACACCCTTTTTTTATATCACGCGTTTCAGATGATCTAGGTGCATTCACAATCTGTAGCATCGTACTGGGAGGGCAAACGTTTCTGGCGGAACGTTGTATGTTTATAACTTCCAGCGCACTGCACTCACACCGCGTGAATGAGAATGCTAAGCAGTTTATTAGATATCTTCTAGTCGGTCGTTACATGCCCACAGATACAAAAGTAAATACACTAATGGGGGGCATTATAACTACCCTAAAAAGTGAAAAATATAGCTGTGATGATATTTGTTGAGTTTAATGCGACTAAGTAATTCATCTTTCAAAAATTTCCTTCGTGTATCCGATTAAGTTGTGAAATTTAAATCCTCTAATAAAAGCCCAGTTCAATAGATACTGTACGTAATGCGTTAAAATGTACTAAATAAATTTCATGATTCTCAGTTGCGAAAACAGCTGCTTCGTCCATTGTTGCCTTAAGCAAGGTTGACTTCCCGCAATCGCGGGTACTTTGAATCTGTCATGGCTGTTCCTCCTCAACCATGGCCGGGTTTATAGTGGAAGTACTGATAATGAAGTGCACCAAAAGGCATGTTAATACAGTAATATGATGTCAACTTACAGGCTACTGCAACTCAATATGTCCCTTCACTGTCGCTTACTTAAGTCCACCTGAGTACTGTGATGTTACCCGACAACACTTGTCATCTAGCAATCTTCGATTCGCAATGCATGAATATTTAACGATCACCCTGTTAGCGCAAGAGCAAACTGAAAATGACCAAACTGTCTTTATCACACACAAGATCTGCAGTCACACGTGGAATCTATATAGGATGCATTGCTGACGTACTGGAATACTCTTCTGAAAGAAGTGAGAAGTTTTCTAAACAGTCGCAAGTAATGCTGACATGGATGCTCAGAAAACCGGTCAAATCTTTCTCGCCTGGAGAAAAGAACAGATTTTTCAGAATTGTAACTCAATTGTCCCATTACTCTCTGATGCCTTGCATTTTCATTTTATTTCACCCGTCATCTTGTTTATTGCTGCAAAACTATTGAACTAACGGTTAAGCGGGTATTTCACTCTTGCCAATAATTCTTGTGAGATTTATTAATTCGACAAGTTAAGTAAATGAAGCCACAGTGGTTAACTAGGTGTCTTCCTATTGCAGTGGCAAATATGCTTTTGTATTCTTCCGATACTCCACGTGACTTTGGCAGTTTAGGGACCATGTGAGTCGGCGGTTTTCACTTACAACTCAATGAAAGAGACGAAAGAAGCGATACGAGACAGAAGAAATTCTAAGAACGGCAGAATAACGAAGCCCGGACCTTCGGATTTTTAGTCTAGAACCCACTTAGCGACACATTTAATTTGGTATCGGCTGAATTATACACAGTAAATGTATTTATAAACGACGAACGGCATCGCTATCTGAGAGAGCCTAGCGAACTTTCCTTATCTTTAGCCAATTTGTCTCGTACAGCTGTTGGAAATAAACCAATAGCCCCCAATAACTCCCTTATACAAACAGCTACAAACTTCTGATTACTTTACTAATGAATTGGTATGTTAATTGTTAGATGTTAACCATGTAACGGAGAAAAATTTTGGAAAGTTTCGAAACTATGTAAAAAGGTTTTTGGAAGATATTATAAATGCTCGCATTATCAAACACTGGATGACCACTGTCAGTGCAATTTGCGCTCCATTTTAAGCAAAAGCCGGCTTTTCACGCATGTCAGTGTTTATGGCGTCATATCCGCTGAATTACGTGCTGTACAAATATATGATTTTGCAAGTATGTTCGGTGGTATATGTGGATACTGTTTGAAAAACTGATTGCGAAGTTAGTAGTAAAGAAGTAATAAATTAAAAGACCACGCTTGTTCTACTATATGAACAGCGAAAATCTAATGAGTGCTATAAACTTTTTTCCCTTTCATTATTTTGTGTGTATGCATGTGGGGAGTAGGGTGGACGAGAGAAATAGTTTCGTCTAGCTTTACAATTATGTGTGAAGTTTGTTGCAGGTCACAAGTACTCTCATTCCTAACGGATGAATACACTACGGGTAGTAGCGCATCATGAGAGACACTGCCTCAGTCTTGTGTTAAACCTTTAACGATAAGAATGTACTTCTCAATGAGTAAAATTCTTAAATCCAGTGGATAATTATGCGAAATACTGAACATAAAATTTTTATTGCCCCTGAAAGCCGTTAGTGAAGCATCCTGCAACTGGGACCAACAACCATGAACCGAGATGCCCGTTTATTAATATACACTCGTGTCCAAAATTAAAGCAACAAACGTAAATTTCGCAAGGATGTGTTTATTTTGCCACAAAACAGTATAAACAGGTGATATTAAAGTGGAAACAATGTAAGGAATACACAACGGAAACAACTGCAATATGCATAACGATAGACAAAAGTGTTCTTTTTTCCAACGTCACAGATTTGCACACACAACTGGTTATGTGCTCAGCATGGGGTGTGACCACCTCTGACAGCAATACAGGCCTGACAACGACGGGGCATGCTGTGCTTCATATCATCAATCTCACGTTGAGACAGTAACGCCCATTCTTCCTGGGCCGGCCGGGGTGGCTGAGCGGTTCTAGGCGCTAGAGTCTGGAACCGCGTGACCGCTACGGTCGCAGGTTCGAATCCTGCCTCGGCCATGGATGTGTGTGATGCCCTTAGGTTAGTTAGGTTGAAGTAGTTCTAGGGGACTGATGACCTCAGAAGTTACGTCCCACAGTGCTCAGAGCCATTTGAACCATTCATCCTGGAGAGCTGTCCGCAAGTCTTTGTGGTTGGTGGACACTGACGTGATGCAATCCGTCTTCCTAGTGCGCCCCAGACATCCTCTATTGGCTTCAAATCGCGCGTGCAATATCTTCCGTTTCCAAAAAAACATCAATCGCCCTTGCTCTATAAGGTCGATCAGTATCGTCCATCAATACGAAGTGTGGGCCCGCACCACCTCACAACAACTGCACATCAGGTCCCAAGACCTAATCTCGATACCTGACAGCTGTTACACCTTGCCGATTCATGAAGAGGTGTTCATGTGGTCAACATAATCCCTGTCCACGACATTGGGATCCTCCTCGATATTGGTCTCGAAATCGTGTCCCACGTTCCCTCCAGACGCGAATGCATAATCACTGAAATGGGGAGTCATCTGTGAAAAGAACATTGGCCCACTGTTCGAACGCCCAAGTGGCATGTTGACGACTCCAGACGATCCCTTCTGTGAAGACGCATCAGAGGTACACATACAGCAGATCAACGATAAAGGCGACTCTGCCGAAGCCTTCTGGACAACGTTTGTCTCGATGCAATACGTCTGATGGAGTTTGCGAGGTCAGATGCCAGTTGCCGTGCAGTGCTAAGGCTGTATCGTCGTGCCCTTACATCCAAATAACGGTCCTCTATTTCTGATATCACACGTGATCGGGACTGACCTGGTCTTTGGGGTACTGTTTCGGTCCTTATGAATTGTTACCACATCCGAGAAACAGAGCTATTCACATTAAGCCATGGGGCCTCATCAGTTTGCGACTGTCCTGCTTCCGTGCTTCTTACGGCCGCACGGAGTCTGGTAGACGTCTTCTTTGTGTCATACTGCACCGTCGGTGACTGTCTGTATACACAGCGCTTGTGCATGTGGGACTTCCCAGCAATCACCTCCCGGTTTGGCAGGTGCCCTGACGTCATCGTTGACGTTGTTGTCCGTAGATCGGACTGCCATCAGAAGACGATTGTACGGACATCTGTTGACAGTTGTATGATGTGAATTAGGCACGGGGAAATAGAACTTCCTTGCTTTAATTTTGAACGCCAGTGTAGGTACCTGCCTAACGGGCTCCAATACTTGCCTTCTCTCTGTCCTACATACAGGGTGTTACAAAAAGGTACGGCCAAACTTTCAGGAAACATTCCTCACACGCAAAGAAAGAAAATATGTTATGTGGACACGTGTCCGGAAACGCTTACTTTCCATGTTAGATCCCGTCTCCGGCCATCCTGATCTAGGTTTTCCGTGATTTACCTAAATCGCTTCAGGCAAATATCGAGATGTTCCTTTGCAAGGGCACGGCCGATTTCCTTCCCCACCCTTCCCTCACCCGAGCTTGCGCTCCGTCTCTAATGACCTCGTTGTCGACGGGACGTTAAACAGTAATCTCCTCCTCCCTCCTTTCCATGTTAGAGCTCATTTTAATACTTCTCTTCAAATCACATTAATCATGGAATGGAAACACACAGCAACAGAACGTACCAGCGCGACTTCAAACAGTTTGTTACAGGAAATGTTCAAAATGCACTCCGTTAGCGAGGATATATGCATCCACCCTCCGTCGCATGGAATCCCTGATGCGCTGATGCAGCCCTAGAAAATGGCGTATTGTATCACAGCCGTCCACAGTACGAGCACGAAGAGTCTCTACATTTGGTACCGGGGTTGCGTAGACAAGAGCTTTCAAATGCCCCCATAAATTAAAGTCAAGAGGATTGAGGTAAGGAGAGCGTGGAGGCCATAGAATTGGTCCGCCTCTACCAATCCATCGGTCACCGAATCTGTTGTTGAGAAGGGTACGAACACTTCGACTGAAATGTGCAGGAGCTCCATCGTGCATGAACCACATGTTGCGTCGTACTTGTAAAGGCACATGTTCTAGCAGCACAGGTAGAGTATCCCGTATGAAATCATGATAACGTGCCCCATTGAGCGTAGGTGGAAGAACATGGGGCCCAATCAGGACATCACCAACAATGCCTGCCCAAACGTTCACAGAAAATCTGTGTTGATGACGTCATTGCACAATTGCGTGCGGATTCTCGTCAGCCCACACATGTTGATTGTGAAAATTTACTATTTGATCACGTTGGAATGAAGCCTCATCCGTAAAGAGAACATTTGCACTGACATGAGGATTGACACATTGTTGGATGAACGATTCGCTGAAGTGTACCCGTGGAGGCCAATCAGCTGCTGATAGTGCCTGCACACGCTGTACATGGTACGGAAACAACTGGTTTTCCCGTAGCATTCTCCATACATCGACGTGGTCAACATTACCTTGTTCAGCAGCAACTTCTCTGATGCTGACATTAGGGTTATCGTCAACTGCACGAAGAATTGCCTCGTCCATTGCAGGTGTCCTCGTCGTTCTAGGTCTTCCCCAGTCGCGAGTCATAGGCTGGAATGTTCCGTGCTCCCTAAGACGCCGATCAATTGCTTCGGGACACCTTCGCTCTGCCAACTCCGCATTTGTAAACATTGCACTGACTGCAAAACCACGTTCGTGATGAACACTAACCTGTTGATGTTACGTACTGATGTGCTTGATGCTAGTACTGTAGAGCAATGAGTCGCATGTCAACACAAGCACCAAAGTCAACATTACCTTCCTTCAATTGGGCCAACTGGCGGTGAATCGAGGAAGTACAGTACATACTGACGAAACTAAAATGAGTTCTAACATGGAAATTAAGCGTTTACGGACACATGTCCACATAACATCTTTTCTTTATTTGTGTGTGAGGAATGTTTCCTGAAAGTTTGGCCGTACCTTTTTGTAACACCCTGTATATGAATTTGTTATTCATAGTACAATGTCAAGAAAAATCCCTATTTCCTTCGCACGCACGCACTCACACACACATATATAAATCTAACGCTGTTTGAGAAAGGCTATGATTATTGCACTGCCCGGCTCGATCTGAGAGTGAGTATGAGTTATCCATGGCATGGTTCTGAAACAACAATTCCCAGACATTAAGATGATAAGATTTCGTGATCCGGTACACTTCACCGAGGTTATCGTCATGTCAACTTGTATACCAACAGACCTAAGGATTAAGTAGTGTTTAACCCAGTGTGAGTACTGTTATCGATATTACTTTCTTTGCTCCTACGAGAACAGTATTCTTAAAATTCCATCGTGTAACTTTGCACATTTTCAGTGACGTTTTTGCTAGTAGGTCGCTTCCTTAGCGTGTACACCGGTATGGACTGAATCAATGCAGCCCCATTCGCACTGTTGCTCGATGTACTCTGTTCACAGTGACGTGCACAAAGCTGGCGTATCACACGACGCACCAACCGACTGGGTAATTCTACAGCATCTGCTTTTAGAGCCGGATTCGGGGTGCGCCCTGCGCATGCAGTGTTTTGCTGCACGTTAGTGTGAGCATGGCGAGGCTAATTACTCACGGAAATGTTCTTTACGGGTGACATAAAGCCAACTACATTCGCGAGTGACCCCGGCAGTTTTCAGGGTCATGGTCAGCCGCAGAAACATTCCACATCTACATACATACCCCGCAAGCTACCGTATCATACATGTGGGAGGGGTAACTTGAAATAAAATTAGTAATTTCCTTTCCTGCGACACTCGCAAGCAGAGCGATGGAAAAACGACTGTCTATATGCTTCCGTACGAGGCCTTATTTTTCTTACCTTCGTGTGTCCTTACCCGAAAAGTACGTTGGCAAAAGTACATTGGCAGTTATATTCGAAAAAACTTCTCTGGGGAGCAAATTGGAGTTACTTCCGTGTGGTGTGTGTGTGTGTGTGTCTGTGTGTGGTAGATATTAGGCGTGTTAAGTTCAATTTAGAGAATAGTATAAAGAAGCTTCCGTGCCGCAGGCAACTGAGCAACGCCAAGTCTGGAAACTAAACTATCTAGACAGCGTCCACCAGTCCTGATAACGCAATGACGCAAGCTCACAAGCATCCATTCCTCTCAGCGGCGGCTACGTACCACTCAGATAACTTTACAATGCACTATGTGTCTTTATTTGATGATCACGTTTCTCTGTGTTTAACGCTCTTTCTGTGAGGAATTGTGCCGCAACGAAGATACAGTAAAGTAGCAATACAATTATGTTTCATATTAACAAACACATCAAGTAAGAAAGAACCACTTGAAAATCCTCTGTGCCAATACAGAAATAGGCTTGACCTTTTTCGATAAACAGGCTGTTGTACCTGCTTGACGTACGAGTAATGCTAAAGCCCTTCACCTTGGCAATGTAGCTATCACAGCATTCTGGAATTTCCTACTGTACTGCCAAAGTGTGAATATTCTAACGCTTCAACTACTGTTTTGTTGGTACATTGCGTCTATGGCACTAACTGAAGGAAAAACTGGCTTTTTAAAACTTCTCTGAAGCTGCTGCGACTATTTGCAATTTGTATTGAACATGACTCTCGGCAATAATCGATTACGTGTTTCATTCTTTTAATGCTTCATAGCACACGCTGGAAATCGTGACCTTGAACAGTTCCCGTCTCATGCTAGGGCAGGTGCAATTGTAAACAGTGATGTACTTCAAGGCAATAAGTCGCGTTTTCCAGCCCTTTCCACTTGTTTTTGGTTATTGTGTCGTTCGCATACCCTGACATATCTCTGCTTCGGCTCTGAAACGACATACAAGACGTTGGGATCACAGAGGCTTGGACTACATGAAGCCAGTATCGGGCTGCGCGATTGCTTGGTAGGATTCAGACAAACTGAAATGGCCTGCATTACTCCTGTATGCAATACAGTGCAACACTAGCCAGCACTACCTAAGGTTAGTATCAGGCTGCACCAACAGAGAACACCGAAGGTATAAAACAAAGTTAATAAAAACATTTACATGTATGTTCAGAAGGAGAAATTCCGATCTCTCCCGCATTTGTTCCTTGTAAGAATCCATTGGCGACAAATGAAAAGTTGCACCAAGACCGGGGGTCGAAGCCGGGGCCTCCTGCTTACTAGACTGATGCGTTAGCCATCTACGCCACGTCGGCACAGTGGTCAGACTCACTGCACTGACTACACAAGAACGCCTCCCAACTCAATCCAAATTCCCAGGTGGCGCACACTACCAAAGTAGCGTCTCCTAGCCCTTTTTCTCTTTCCGCTCGTCGCACCACGCGAAGTCTTGTACGAGGTCGGGCGAAGAGTGCTCTGCACTGAATGATCACATTAGTCTTCACGGCGCATATACAGTGAACAGCCGAAGAAACTGGTACACCTGCCTAATATCGTGTAGGGCGCCAGCGAGCACGCAGAAATGCCGCAACAAGACGTGGCATGGACCCGACTGAAGTAGTGCTGGAGGTAACTGACACCAAGAATCCTGCAAGGCTGTCCATAAATCCCTAAGAGTACGAGGAGAGCGCAGATCTCTTCTGAACAGCACGTTGCAAGACATCCCAGATATGCTCAATAATATGTCTGGGGAGTTTGGTGGTCGGCGGAAGTGTTTAAACTCAGAAGAGTGTTCGTGGAGACACTGTGTAGCAATTCTGGAGGTGTGAGGTGTCGCATTGTCGTGCTGGAATTGCCCAAGTCCGTCGAAATGCACAATGGACATGAATCGATGCTGGTGATCAGGCAGGATGCTTACATATGTCTCACCTGCCAGAGTCGTATCTAGACGTATCAGGTGTCCCATGTCACTCCAACTGCACAAGCCTGACACCATTACAGAGCCTCCACCAGCTTGAACAGTCCCTTGCTGACATGTGTGGTCCATGGATTCATGAGTTCCTCTCCATACCAGTACACGTTCATCCCCTCGATATAATTTGAAAGGAAACTCGTTCGACCAGGCAACATGTTTCCAGTCATCAACAGTTCAATGTCGGTGCCGATAGGTCCAGAAGAGGCCTAAAGCTTTGTGTCGTGCAGTTATCAAGGTTACACGAGTGGGCCTTCGGCTCCGAAAACCCATATCAATTATGTTTCATTGAATGGTTCGCACGCTGACACTTGTTGATCACCCAGCATTGAAATCTGCGGAAGGGTTGCACTTCTGTCACGTTGAATGATTCTCTGCTGTCGTCAATGGTCCCATTCTTACAGGATCTTTTTTTGGGCCGGTCGATGTCGGAGATTTGATGTTTTACCGGATTACTGATATTCACGGAATACTCGTGAAATGATCGTACGAGAAAATCCCCACTTCATCGGTACCTCGGAGATGCTGTGTCCCATCGCTCGTGCGCCGACTATTACACCACGTTCAAACTCACTTAAATCTCGAATGACCTGCCATTTTAGCAGCAGTAACCGATCTAAGAACTGCGCCAGACACTCGATGCCGATCGCAGCACCGTAATCTGCCTGTTTAAATATCTCTCTGTTTGAATACACATGCCTATACCACTGTCTTTGGCGCTTCAGTGCATCAATATGAGTGGTATCTATTCTTTCGGGCATTCAGGAGTACGTTTGAGCTACAGGACGATTCTCTCAAATGGTGAAAAATCTGTCGAAATCATAGGTACTTAAATATTTCTAGTATGTGACAGAATGCTTGACTCTGTGTACACTCCCCACCCAGATCATTTATCCGCTAAACCTTCATCCGAACAGCCCCATGATGGCCCACACTGACCGAAAAATAAATTACAATAATTCTGAAATCCTGGTTCCGCCCAAGGTTCCCGGAGCTTTCCCATGGTTAGGCAACTGCTGGATTTGTAAGCTCCCTCTCAAATATCCCCACCAGATAGACTCTCTTTCCGCTCCCAGCCTACTGCGGTATATGACTGAAAAACTTTGTTCTACAACAGCCTGCTCAAGTCTCGGTAGAGAATTAAATATTGGAGAAAACACCAAGAACAAAACTTCTTACATCGAGCAAGACTTCAGTGTTAATCTGGTGGTTCAGAAATAGACTGACTTGAATCTTCCGGTTCCGACGGGGGTTTCTCTCGGTTCTGAGACTGGAAGTCCTCTCAGAAATGTACCCACCTGGAACCCCTACTGCCCACTAACAACTCGCCAGGTACTCGGCTGGAAAGTACAAGACTCTACAGTTCATTTGCTCATTCTACCTTCAAGAGAATGAAAATAAAGCCGTAAAATGAAATGATGGTATGGCATCTGTGGCAGGGAGACTCCACACCGACAGAGGTTGTTCGGCCGCCTGCTGCAGGTCTTTCTAGTTGACGCCACTTCTGGGACGTGCGCATCAATGAATATGAAATGAGATGACGAGGAAAACCCAAGAAGCCAGTCTTCGAGGGAAGAAAATATACGACCGTGTCAGAACTCGAACCCTGGACTCCGCGATCTAGCGATTGCGACGTTAACCACTAGACCACACGCTAAGGAAAAAGGTCGTATGGCTCGACAGCTTGGCGTAAGCCTTTCAGTTGGCCGCCAGTTCGGCGACTTGTGTGGCCCTGAACAAACGGCACTCGGTTTTCTCTGGCGAACAGCCAGGCCTGGCGTTGCTTGCTTTGGTGATCGGACGAGAACCGGTGTAACCAACGTGTCAATGCTGTGAGTAGAAAGATACCTCTAATATGCGTACAGCAGAAAGTATCTTCCTCCAGAACCCCCGTGATTATAAACGGATGTTCATAAAATCGCTGTAGATGTGTTGACGCGATGCTACTTCAAAGTAATTTCTATTCCTATGAATTTAGCATTTTAAAAACAGCAGTTGCTACGATTAGGAAATTGTAAACTGAAGTGTGGTTAAGATTGTAGCTCATCATGAGTATGGTCCGTCATTTTCGGCCATAATGTAGGCCGCAGTACAGGAACCTTAAGTTATTTCCTATCTTGTACATTGGTTGTGTTGGCAGATAGAAATCCGTGAAGTAGGATCAGTCGGAAAATGATCTGCAGAAATATGTGACGCTTGGAACTTCGAAGTAGTGTAGTTGGTAACACCCCGACACATCAAATACATTGACGAAAAGGAATCCAAATTGTGCCACCATTAGCTTCATTCATTTTCTTTCTCTCCTGCAACTTGGCGCTCTCATGCAGCAGTCCGAACTTTTTAATAGTTTATTTGTGTATTAGTCACCTGTGGAATTATTTTAGAGTAATTCTGCTGGATGTTTTTCGGTTTAACACCCTTGATGTCCAGCAATTCTAAATTTGGCATAACATGGCCGTAGCAAATAAAGCAACAATGCTGGTGTTACTTCTGAACGATGGAGGAAACGGGAGTGCCTGAACGGCAGTTCAGAGGCATCGCTAATGCCGTATCTCCCGTGAAGCACGAAGGCTGTCTGCGAAAACTAATCAGTTTTGCTAAGCCGGCTGCTTCGAGCTACACCAGATACTGCCTGCAACCTAACTTTACGCGTCTTTACGTGGATGCTGTAGTAGGCAGCTCATTCAACAACGTAATTATATAAATTCCTCACTAAAACCGCTTTTACTAGTACGAACAAATGTTTGGACCCACTCATTACTGTAATGTACGACACCTCAAGGAACTAACAGGGTTATCGGCTATTATTGACGGGAAATACTTGGAAGAAATCTCGAGACAGTACTGAAAACCTAAAATAAACCTGAAGAGTGCATAACCACGTTGGATTACGGTTTTGTGTGTTTTAATCCGCAAATACTTGGCTCAAATCGATTGTGAAGTAAATGAAGCCGATGTAATTCACGCAAGGATATAATATTCACTTTAGAAAGTTGATTTCAGAGTACTCAATTTGAGCTCCAGTCCGTTGATAAAAGCTATACAGCAGCTCTTAGTCTTTAAACAAATGCGCAATACAATTAACCGAACTTTACAAAGCCCCATCGACACGCCCACCAGAGGACGCTGGATCAATGTTATATCTCCTTCCCACACTATCTCAACCAAATGCATGAAGAACGCAACACGGACCAAGAAGTCAATGAATTTACATAAATATTTTAAGTGGGATGAAATTTACGCTAGTTGTCTGCAAAGGTCAAAACTCAAAGCAACCCCGAATAATTGCTCATGAAACACAGCCACATCGGCGCTAAGTCTACTGCAAGTTTTTGAGAGAATTCCGTAGATGATATTACTACTCCTGATACCCGTTGCACAAAATGGGCTGCCTTATGAATGCTGCGAAATGCTATGTCCTGGCTTGGGTAATTTGTTTACAAACAAACATGCTACGGTATATGAGCTAGTAATGAAAACTCCATCCGAAGCAGAGCAGATGCGTTGGGATTTGAACTTCGCTAATGCTAACATGAGCCCAGCGTCTAGCAACTGCGCCTGTTCCCTTGGTGAACAACAGAAATACTACTGAAAGTGCATTGGAAGCAGACGGTATGGCGCTATGTATGTCAACTTCAGTGGGCAGCGAAAGAGATAGGAATTGGAGGAGGAAGCAGACGGAAAATTATCGTGGAAAAAACTGTCTTGTCACTAATAACTGGACAAAATCTGCAATGATCTTTGCTATGAAACAAACTCATACACGTGAATGAGGGATAATGAAAAGGAGATAAACGAAAACAACACAATTAAGACATAAGTATTACTACCCTCAAAACAGCGCTGTTACTAATGTGTTGTGAAAAGCACGAGAATTTGAAGAAATCAATATTCTCTGCCTTGAGCACTAAATATCGAATTGTGTGAAAACATGACAGTAAGTCAAAGTAGTGACCTAGTTGACTCGAATGTGTTAAAGACGGAGCAAAGATTCCAAGAGACGCAAAACGACAATGCTTCATTTAAGACAAGTGATTTAAAAGAACGCCGACTATATCATAAAAACACACTGGCGTTGCTGCCTTTGCAACACAAAACCGACTGATGGCCGGCATGGCCCTGGACCATGTGACTTCGTTGTTTACCTTTGGATGTTACAGCGGCCTGAGGACACACAGCCGCTCGGCGGTCAGAAACGTCAGAGGCGTGCACCAGGCACGCCGCTCCTATCCACCGTGTGAGTCTTGTCCAGACTGCAAACGGCGTGACGCTACTATCACTACCACTCGTACCGGCTGCCAAATTTGAACTGAGCGTCGCAGGGCCTGCTGGAGCTGGAAGCGCCGGCGCGCGCGGGAGGGGGGGAAGCGGCGCAGGGAGCGCATGCGCACGCCGCAGTGACATGAAGGGAACAGGGCCGCCAACGTGCCGCACGCAGCGGCCGCCGCCGCGATCTCTCACTTTCTCCGTGGCATACCTTGCCCGCGGCAGTACAGTACCGACGTGACGGAAACAGTCAAGGTCGTCGCCAAGCGTGGCAATTTTTCTGCCAGTAAGCCAGAGGCTACCACTGCAGAATTACAACAACAGCTTTTCAACTATTTCTAAAAACATTTATTTAGATGAAAAAAACACGTAAGAAATTCTCATTACAATATCTGCTTATTTGACCTAATAATTCTAATAGATTCACGTTTTAATAGGTTTCTCTGTAGTTTTATACGTAACATTTATACGTAACATTTATATTTTTTCCGCTATTCATCAGCGAAACAATAAAATCTTGCCACAGCATTTTTTATCGTTACAAAAGTAGTGTTTAAGTTCGTAGCGTTTTACGTACGTTTGAAGAAAAAAAAAAGATACACAGAACAGACAATTTAGTCATCAATAACATATTTTCCTTTACAATTTACAACAGTTTGGAGTAAATGTTTGATTCAACGACTATAGAAATCACGTGGTTCTGAGCAAAGGTCCGTTTTAATGACCTCGATGTCGACGGGACGTAGAACCCAATCTTCTCTCCTACCGTCCTTCCTGAGCGAAGAGGCCGGCCGCGGTGGTCTAGCGGTTCTAGGCGCGCAGTCCGGAACCGCGCGACTGCTACGGTCGCAGGTTCGAATCCTGCCTCGGGCATGGATGTGTGTGATGTCCTTAGGTTAGTTAGGTTTAAGTAGTTCTAGGGGACTGATGACCACAGATGTTAAGTCCCATAGTGCTTAGAGCCTGAGCGAAGAACTCGTCGATCCATGTTCGGAGCGCATTTTCATCTCGAAAGGAAGTTTCTTGAAGGTTGTTCGATAGTGAGCGGAAACGGTGAAAATCTCTGGACACAGGATCAGGTGAATAAGGTGTGTGCGGAATGACTCGCCAAATCAACTACTTCCTTTATAGCGTATTTTTTTTACTATATTAGAATGAAGGCGGGCATTACAGTGGAATAGCATCGCTTCACGAAGTCTTCCTGGTCGTTGTTCTTGAACTGTGTGTGCAAGACGTCGCAGTTGTTGATAATAAATGTTTACACCTCGGGGGAGCAATTCGCAGTACATCTCACCGTCGCTGTTCCACCAGATGCGCGCAGTACTTTTTAAAGGGAGTTGCTGCTTTGTTTGCGTTCAACCATTCCTTTTGTTTTCCTTATATTAGCACATATTCGCCATTTCTCGTCACCAGCCACGACACGGAATACAGATGGTCGGTTTTGTTCACGAGCCATTTAATGACGAGCAAGCAGAGATGCACTACGCCCATCCACAGATTTTTTTGATTTTGGCTTAGAGCATGCGGTATCAGTACACCCTATTTTTGAACCTTCCCCACTGCTTGCAAATGTCAAATGGTTCAAATGGCTCTGAGCACTATGCGACTTAATTCTGAGGTCATCAGTCGCCTAGAACTTAGAACTAATTAAACCTAACTAACCTAAGGACATCACACACATCCATGCCCGAGGCAGGATTCGAACCTGCGACCGTAGCGGTCGCTCGGCTCCAGACTGTAGCGCCTAGAACCGCACGGCCACTCCGGCCGGCTTTGCAAATGTCGCACGATGTTGGAATGATTACAATTCATCACATTTGCCAGTTCTCAAGCACACTGACGTGAATCATCGTGGATTCATGCGTTTAAACAATCTTCATCAAACGCCGAAGGTCTTCCTGAATGTGGATGGTCCCTTAGTTTTACAATATCCACTAAGATTAACTCAGTGATGAAAACGTCGTAGTCAGTTTCCCTCCTCGTAACTGACATATCTGAGCTTATGCTGTAGCTACAATGGCCTAGACATCGACGGGACATCAAACGGTAACTTCCGTCCTACATCCCTTTCCGTCCGCCTCTGTAGCTGAGTGGTGAGTACGTCTGCTCCTTGAGTACGAGGCCGCAAAAGGGCGATGATGTTTACGGGATTCGACGCCCCTCATATTGTCTACCATGCAACCACAATATTGGCTGCTGTTGGCAACAGGGGGCTGGACTGGAGGCATTCAGTGATGAGCATAGCATGAGGCTACGGAGCGGCCGGCAGGTGTGGCCGAGCGGTTCTAGGCGCTACAGTCTGGAACCGCGCGACCGCTACGGTCGCAGGTTCGAATCCTGCCTCGGGCATGGACGTCTGTGATGCCCTTTGGTTAGTTAGGTTTACGTAGTTCTAAGTTCTAGGGGACTGATGACCTCAGAAGTTTAGTCCCATAGTGCTTAGAACCATTTGAACCATTTGAGCTACGGAGCGTAATTGAACTGCTTAGTCGACGAGTAACTCACAACAATGCTGCAGTACTATAGGTGTTGATGCAGAGCAGAACAAAGCTAACGATAAAAAAGCAAACGTTGCATTATATCTACAACAACAGTTGCCGAAGTTAACGTGTCATCAGAAAAGAACCGAAGGAATTTCACAGAGTGAGGAAGAAGTGGCAGACGAAACATTAGCTTTTCTGCAAGATGAGTCAGTGTAACGTGTGGTGTCGTATACGTTCGACTGTGCGGACAATGACAATACGTGCTTAACAAGTGAAAGTGATAGTGGAGCAAGTGTCGAGCCATGTAGTTCATCATCCTCGCCGGACAGGGAATAACAAATCGGGTTTCCAGCGAAACGTAGTCCAAGGAGCGAGTGCTAAACACAATTACGTACGTGGAAGATCTTCCACAGCATAGTAAAGAAACAATTATGAACAGATTTCGATTAAGTCCGCAGCAATATTATCGTGTAGTGCATAAGAGAAACTACGGATATTCTAGGGAGGACAAGGCGCACTTTTTACAAAAAGTTTTAGGGTGTTCGATGCAATATATAGAGGATTTGCGTGATAGCGACCTGCTACGTTATGCACATCAAACTCCGTGTGACATACAGTACAGTGATTGCAAGGGGAGCAGTGGGTGGCTATATACCTTTAAACAGTGCTACAGAAATGGAAGACGTTGTTGTTGTTGTTGTTGTTGTGGTCTTCAGTCCAGAGACTGGTTTGATGCAGCTCTCCATGCTACTCTATCCTGTGCAAGCTTCTTCATCTCCTAGTACCTACTGCAACCTACATCCTTCTGAATCTGTTTAGTGAATTCATCTCTTGGTCTCCCTCTACGATTTTACCCTCCCCGCTGCCCTCCAATACTAAATTGGTGATCATTTGATGCCTCAGAACATGTCCTACCAACCGATCCCTTCTTCTAGTCAAGTTGTGCCACATATTCCACTTCTCCCCAATTCTATTCAATAACTCCTCATTAGATACGTGATCTACCCATCTAATCATCAGCATTCTTCTGTAGCACCACAGTTAGAAAGCTTCTACTCTCTTCTTGTCCAAACTGTTTATTGTCCATGTTTCACTTTCATACATGGCTACACTCCATAGAAATACTTTCAGAAACGACTTCCTGACACTTGAATCTATACTCGATGTTAACATATTTCTCTTCTTCAGAAACGCTTTCCTTGCCATTGCCAGTCTACATTTTATATCCTCTCTACTTCGATCATCATCAGTTATTTTGCTCCCCAAATAGCAAAACCGATAGAGCTACTCAGGGTACCCTCCGCCACACGCCGTCAGGTGGCTTGCGGTGTATGGATGTAGATGTAGAACTCATTTACTACTTTAAGTGTCTCATTTCCTAATATAATTCCCTTAGCACCACTTGATTTAATGCGACTACATTCCATTATCCTCGTTTTGATTTTCTTGATGCTCATCTTATGTCCTCCTTTCTAGAAACTGTCCATTCCGTTCAGCTGCTCTTCCAGGTCCTCTGGTATCTCTGTATAACAATGTCATCGTCGAACCTCAAAGATTTTATTTCTTCTTCATGGCTTTTAATTCCTACTCCGATTTTTTCTTTTGTTTCCTTTACTGCTTGCTCAATATACAGATGGAATAACATCCGTTCAGCTGCTCTTCCAGGTCCTCTGGTATCTCTGTATAACAATGTCATCGTCGAACCTCAAAGATTTTATTTCTTCTTCATGGCTTTTAATTCCTACTCCGATTTTTTCTTTTGTTTCCTTTACTGCTTGCTCAATATACAGATGGAATAACATCGGGGATAGGCTACAACCCTGTCTCACTCCCTTCCCAACTACTGCTTCCCTTTCATGTCCTTTGACTCTTATAACTGCAATCTGGTTTGTGTACAAATTGTAAATAGCCTTTCGCTCCCTCTATTTTACCCCTGCCATCTTCAGAATTTGAAAGAGAGTATTCCAGTCAACATTGTCAAAAGCTTTCTCTAAATCTACAAATGCTAGAAAAGTAGGTTTGCCTTTCCTTAATCTATCTTCTAAGATAAGTCGTAGGGTGAGTATTGCCTCATGTGTTCCAACATTTCTACGGAATCTAAACTGATCTTCCCCGAGGTCGGCTTCTACGAGTTTTTCCATTCGTCTGTAAAGAATTCGCGTTAGTATTTTGCAGCCGTGACTTATTTAACCGATAGTTCGGTGATTTTCACATCTGTCTACACCTGCTTTCTTTGGGATTGGAATTATTATATTCTTCTTGAAGTCTGAGAGTATTTCGCCTGTCTCACACATCTTGCTCACCAGATGGTAGAGTTTTGTCAGTGATAGCTCTAACGAAACTTCAAACAAAGCTACTTGATGATGCACAGCAAACGACGGAATCGGCATGAAAATTTTGAGATAAGATATGGAATTTGTTTTCAACTCCGACCTATTGGGATGTGAAGTGGAAATTCATGTGAAATGAACCCTAGAAATTAGAGGCACCAAGAGAATTGTATCAAGATCAACTAACATTAATGCATTAATGCCTTCCTGTACAACTATGCCGACTGGTACTCTCGAAGATAAATTGCCTGAAAAGTTACAGTATTTATTGCTCTTCAAGAAGCTGGAGATGCTCTGCCCCTACGATTCTTTCCCGTGTGCGTAGTCTTGCAAGGCCAGTGGGGAATATTTTTGTCACAGCAAGCAAGAGTGGGAAAATAGGCGTAAGAGAATTACACCTTTGGTATGAGCACTGCTTTTTCCCAATATCTGGGCAAAAATAACTTTTTTGCCTGAATTCATGGTCTGCGCATAAAATTTAATGGCTTAGTCTAAATATACCTCCTGAAAAGTTCGTACCACCTGGAAACGCTGGACAAATTCCGCCTGTGGCTCTTTGTTTTTTCCGTGCCTATAAAAATATTAGCGCACTATCTGCAGCTACCCCTTAAAGGATAGCCAGTTCGACGATAATCTCCATGACATACTGTTTCGCGTTCGGTTGAAAGTCATCACATTCTATCAGTTCTCATCACACCTTTACACTAATACGATTCTAAATGCATTCTCTGAGAGAGGATACCTAGCTGGGCGCCCTGAACGGTCTGTAGCTACCAAGGAGTTCGCCTTGGATGTTGATAGTGCGAACCTTTGTGATCACTGTGGCGCGCCACTTTTCAAATTGTCCAAATGGCTCTGAGCACTATGGGACTTAACTTCTGAGATCATCAGTCCCATATAACTTAGAACTACTTAAACCTAACTAAACTAAGGACATCACACATATTCATGCCCGAGGCAGGATTCGAACCTGCGACCGTAGCGGTCTCGCGGTTCCAGACTGTAACGCCACTTTTCATTCGGTGTTCAAGGTGCAAGTAAATGGTTTTGTTTTGAACATTTCTTGAATGGCGGCAATGGTCATTTTGTGAAGTGTAATATATACATCCCACAAGAGTATGCTCTCTGCACCCCCTAGACACTCATTTTCTGTCGCCCTCTGATGCACATGGCGAGTCATTAGCAGCTAATGTGTATCCTGTCATAATTGTTAACGCATCACTTTCAAATGAGCTTTACCATTGACTGAACTTGCAACCCCGCACTGAAGGGGTTCCTTGATTGTCTGATGTGGAGGGCCCGGGTTTAATTCATGGTACTCCCAGGCAATTTTCCTTGATGGGAAGACTGGAACAGGTGCGCGCAGCTTTGCAGTGCCACTTGGGGAGGTACGTGAATGCGAATTAGCGACTCCAAGGTCTGGAAATTCGGCAACGGCCGGGAGAGGGAAGTGCTGATCCCACACTCCTCCAAACAGCATCAGTACGACGCCTAAAGGGAGAGGATGAAGGCCGGTTTCCACTAGAGGCTGCTGCGTTTGCAGCAGCGGCAGCGTTGCCATGGAAACGCCCTCTGTGGCGCCTCGGGGCGAGCTCCGCACCGCGGTTCGTCCATGTCGAACCGCGGCCGTTGGCGCGTGCCGCCCCAAGGGTCCGGGCCGCCAATCACAGAACACGTTGAGCATTACGTCAGCTGTGACCACAGCTGTTACGCGTATTCTCGGCGATGCGCTGTAGCAGACGTGCCGGCCGCTATCCTCACCCAATAAAGGACTGTATTTCATTTCGTTATTCGTCAAAATTGCTGTGCTCCATCGACATTAATACACTCGGGATGCCGCACGACTGTCACTCATGTTCTGGCACAGCCAGTGCCTGACTGAGTCTCGGGCGCCACCTCGAAATGTTTAACAGGAAACAACGGATCGACCACAAGAACAGAATCATCTTATCGTTATGATCGAATCTCTTGAGAACACTTACACCTTACACTTCATTAGAGGTCTAATGATGTCACTGTCATTGGAAGCGTCCTCAGAAACATAAAAACGTTCACCTACACAGTCATCCAGATCTTGATTCTCACTCGTAAGAACATATGGATAATCATTGTCAAAAACCTCTGAAAGGATTTCAGATTTGTTCATTTCCTTCCATTTCTCGAATAGAGCTATCTCTCACAGCAGGAAGACTTCAAGACGAATATAGTAATTATTCAAATATCAAAATAAGCAGAAAGTACACGAACATAATCTAGTTTGCTACTGGTGTAAACACATAAATAGATGAAGTAGTTAAAACATCAGCAGACGGTATCTACAGAGAGCATGTAGCCTGTGGTGTATGCAGGCTGTTCCCTGTAGGCCAGCTGCTGCCCCTGCCTCATCACGTGGGTTGGCTGTGAATAGGAGAGGGAAAGTATCCATGGCCAGCAGCTGCCAAATCGCCTGGGGGCGCCAGCTTCTTCGACAGGTAGCGATCCTGTCGTGGCAGAGACTGCTATATGCAGGACACTACGTCCCTATGCTACATCACATGCAGCTCCACGCATATATCCTTCTGCAGGAGACTGTTAGGCCGCCGCTGGACCAGTTATGTCCCAGGGCTTAATGCCTGCCGCAAGAGCAGTTCACCGTACGGAGTCATCACCCTTCCACGAGCACCTGTCCCTGATGCCTCGCAGGTGCCACAGGTGCCATGCCACTCCGCTTATCGTTCCACTGGTAGTTATCATCATTCTAGCCACTGCCTCAGACAACTGCCGACACTTAACGACCCCGAAGTACTGTCGTTTTTCCAGCAACTATCGTCATCTGAGCCATCGTCTCCGACAACTGCCGATACCCGACATCCCAGAAGTTCCTCCGTCTCAAGAACAGAGACCCTGGTCGGATCCTCGGCTTCTCCCGCTCGACAACTTAAGGTGTATGTATGTATGTATGTATGTTAACCAGGGACCTAGAAACGACTGAGAGGCTCCATCTCCGCCGCAGCCGCAGTGGCCCACAACCCCACGACGACTACCGCAGTCCACCCTTCTGCTTCTCCAGGGTTATTGCGCGGTTCGGCCCCCGGTGGACCCCTCAGCGAACGTCTCACACCAGACGAGTGTAACCCCTATGTTTGCGTGGTAGAGCAATGGTGGTGTACGCGTACGTGGAGAACTTGTTTGCGCAGCAATCGCCGACATAGTGTAACTGAGGCGGAATAAGGGGAACCAGCCCGCATTCGCCGAGGAAGATGGAAAACCGCCGAAAAACCATCCACAGACTGGTCGGTTCACCCGACCTCGACACAAATCCGCCTGGAGGATTCGTGCCGGGGACCAGGCGCTCCTTCCCTCCCGGAAAGCCGTGCGTTAGACCGCACGGCCAACCGGGCGGCGGTCTAGGGCGCTGCAGTCATGGACTGTGCGGCTGTTCCCGGCGGAGGTTCGAGTCCTCTCTCGGGCATGGGTGTGTGTGTTTGTCCTTAGGATGATTCAGGTTAAGTAGTATGTAAGCTTAGGAACTGATGACCTTAGCAGTTAAGTCCCATGAGATTTCACGCACATTTGAACACTTTGAACAACCGGGCGGGCTAACCTAAGGTGACTCGTGGGTTCATCATATAGGTGCATCTCGGGCAATATGTACAAGAGACCTTTCTGTTTGAGCTTTAGTTGTCTGGAAATTCATCCACAGACACTGTATTTGAGTTCTGTTTTCTACGTCGACTATAAATAATGTTATTACAATGTGTCTTTCGCCACTCCTCAACACGAGGATACTTCATAGCCAACAGGATTATTTCCATATTCGTCCACAATATAGTAACTCAAGGGCGAAATTTTAAGATTTTTCAGTAGTAAAAACACATTGTATAGACTTGGTTCACTGCGTATGGCATGTGACTAACGTATCGAAATTGTATTTGAAACGGAGAGAGGTATGATATCTATATTTGTTCTTGAGATATTCTTTTGTATGCCTTGCGATTGTCTCACGTGTGATGTGCCTTCCTCTGTCCATATGCACCGGGAATCTTATAGTCATAACAGTCATTGTATTTCATAAGTGTTTCAAGATGTGGAGACTCAAGAAGCTTTGCTCTCTACAGTACCAGGAATGGCAGGAGTGTGATCTGGTGAAATGCCGGGGGCGCCAGTGAAAACACTGTTGGCTGTAAATACATTTATTTTCAGGATTCATGTAATTTAAATACAGTGTCTAGTCACGTTAACGTGAGCACCTGTCAAGAGCATGAATACCACCTCTTGCAGTGCGGACCGCTGCGAGGCGTGCAGGAAGAGAGTCAATGAGGTTCTGGAACCATGACGACTCCAATGCCATGACCAGCATTTCTTGTTTGAGCATCAATGGCTCGAACAGTCCGATTGAGGTGGTCCCACAGATCTTCGACTGGGTTTAAATCCAGGAAGTTTGGTGGCCATGAGACTATGGTAAACTTATCCTGGTACTCTCCGAACCACACATATACACTGCGAGCTGCATGGCACATTGCAGTGTTGTGGTGGTAGATACCAACATGCAGAGGAAAAACAAACTCCGTGTACGGGTAGACCGCGCCCCCAAGGATAGATGCATACTTTTGTTGATCCACTGTGCCTTCCAGAATGACGAGATCCCAGGGAACGGCACGATAACATTCCACAGACTATAATTGTTGTACGGTGTTTGCTTTCCAGTGTTTCACACCAAGCACGCCAACGGCCACCTGTCTGGTCGAGCATAAAATGTGATTCATCTGAACCGGTCACCTGTAGCCACACAGTGTACGTCGAGTTGCGGAGTTTTCGTTCAGATTCCAGCCTTCGTCACCGATGAATAGCAGTCAGTATGAGTGCACAACCTAGGCGCCTGCTGCGGAGGCCCATATGCAGCAGCGTTCACTGAACGGTCGTTGAGAAGACACTGTTGGTAGCCCCTTGATTCGTCTTTCAGTGCTCAACAGCTGCACGTCTGTTCACATGTACACATCTCTGTAGCCGTCGTTCATCCCTGACATCTATGACCCGTGGTACACCACAGCTGCATCGGCGCCGGTTTTGGATAGCGCCATTTTGCCACGCACGGTATACTTCAACCACGGCAGCACGCGAACAGTTTACGAACTTAGCCGATTCAGATATTGTTTCACCCTCAGCCCGAAAGCCAAAGGTCATGGCCACTAGGACGGCAAATAATTCGCTCTGCTCCGTAGTGGCAACAAAGTAGGCAGTAGCAGCTCTCTGTCCTGATCGCATGTGATGTATCTTGTCGTAATGGTGCCCTTTATGTTTTCTTCATTCTTCAATCAGATTTTTAAATAGTACAGTGACTCATACATTACAGTATATTATGGAGCAGTAGCTAATAGAGTTACAGAATCGTAGAGCACATACATCTCTTCATGAGATCATGTTTACCGATGGCAGTTATATTTTTCAACAAGATAATGATAAGGCCAGGAGTGCGATGAATTAGTTCGAGGAACACATTGACGAGTTCCAAATGACGTGCTGACCCCCCCAACTTCCCAGATATGAACCCGATCGAACACAGCTGGGATGTGATTGAACGTGGCGTCAGAGCTCGGCGCCCCCTTGCCGGAATTTACGGAAATTACGTGACTTGTATGGGCAGATGTGGTGCCAACTCCCTGCAGCGAACTACCAAGTCGTCATTGCTTCCACGCCAAGACGCGTCGCAGCTGTTATCCGTAGCCGGCCGGGATGACCGAGCGGTTCTAGGCGCTACAGTGTGGAACCGCGCGACCGCTACGGTCGCAGGTTCGAATCCTGCCTCGGGCATGGATGTGTGTCGTGTCCTTAGGTTAGTTAGGTTTAAGTAGGTCTAAGTTCTAGGGGACTGATGATCTTAGAAGTTAAGTCCCATAGTGTTCAGAGCCATTTGAATCATTTTGTTTTCCGTACCAAAGGTGGACATACCGGCTTTTAGGTAGATGATTATAATGTTGGGGTTGATAATGTATAACACGACGGGCATTCAATAAGTGACGCAACGCTCATTTTCCTTGGCCAATTTCGATTGAAAAAAATGCGGAATTTGTCGTGGGACATCGTGGAATATTCCCGCTTCAGCCCCCATAGTTTCATGAAGTTCCGATAGGTGGCGGCGCTATACGTAGTCTTCAAAATATCATCTGTAACGGAGCAGAGAGCCGTCATTGTGTTTCTTTCGGCGGAAAACCTGAGCATCACAGATATTCATAAGCTCTTGTAGAATATCTGCGGAGACCTGGCAGTGAACAAAAGCACGGTGAGTCGTTGGACGAGGCGTCGGTCATTATTGCGAGAAGGTCTCGCAGACCTATCCGATCTCACACGGGCCGGCCGGCCGCACACAGCTGTGGCTCTATCAAGGTGGGAACATCCGGACACTCTCATTCGAGGTGATCGACGGATCACAATCAAACACCTCGATACACAACTGGCGTCATACAAGTCTGCGCACCCGAGAGGAACTCACAAAACTTCATTGGAGTGTTATTCCTCCTCCACCCTACAGCCTCAGTTCCATCTGTTGGGCCCAATGAAGGATGCACTCGGCGAGAAGCAGTACGTGGATGATGGGAAGAGTATTGATGCAGCAGACGTTGGCTCCGACGTCGACCAATGGAATGGTACCATGAAGGTACACAAGCCCTCCCAGTAAGTTGATGTAAGGATGTCGCACTGATTACATTAAAAAAAAAGAGCTACGCAGCCAAAAGAGGGGAGAATAATATGGTGTACTGGAATCCCAAAAAAACCAACCTGCTTTCAGAGAGAGAAAAAAGTGTTGCATTACTTTTTGAACGCCCCTCGTAATGTAAAATGTAATAACTTTAAACGTATTTGAGATATTTATTGGTAATTTCCTTTTACATCCATGGTAAGTCAAAATGTTTTCTGAGTTTGTTTGCAACAGTTGGTACCACGTACGCATGCGTGTAACTGCTTTGTTCTCGTTAACACTCATCAGTATCCATGTGGACAGCACAGCAGAAGGCGCTCTGTGTACTTTCTCTCGCGGAGAGAGCCACAGGTTCCTCCTGATATGATCTTTCAACAAGATGGCACACTATGCCATTTTGTGAATATTCTGCGGAATTTCTTGGATCATGAGTTCCCAGATCGCTGGACTGGGAGAGGTAGTCAGTCGATTGCATGGCCCTCCAGGAGCCCAGACATTATGCCACTTGACATTTTTCTGTGGAGGTTCACCAAGAATAAAGTGCACCAGGCACCAGTTCGTGATCTGCCAGATATGCGCTATCTCGTTCGTCCAGCTATTGCAAATGTTACGCCTACAGTGCTGCAAAACACTTGAAGAGAAATGGATTATAGATTAGATGTCCGTGGCACCACTAATGGTGCGCGTATCGATGCGTATTAACTCTCCTCTCCATGTGAACAGGTCACATAAGGCGGTACCGATTGACCGCTATGTCATCCTCTGCCGGTAGGTGCCACTGGTTGCGGATATAGAGGGACATGTGGTCAGTACACCGCCGTTGTCAGTTGTCGTGACCAGAGCCGTTACTGCTCAGCCAAGAAGCTTCTCAATTGGCCTCACAAGCGGTGAGTGCACCCCATCTGCCAACGGCACTCGGCAGACCCTGACGGTGACCCATCCAAGCGGTAGTAGCCAAGTCCAACAACACTTAACTTGGGTGATCTGACGAGAAGTGGTGTTACCACTGCCACAAGGCCGTTGGCGAGGTGTATTAGATGTAAACAACATTTTGAGTTACCATAGTTGCAGAAATAAATATCTCAATTACTTTTTAAGTTATTACATTTTATATTATTATATGTTTAACCCAGATACCCTGTATGATGTTGCATGTAAGACTGCTTGGAACGTAGCTCTGCCTAGATTTATCAGCGTTCTTGTGTCTCACCAAACTCTTCGGGCGGTATCTACATCTACATCTACATCTACATTTATACTCCGCAAGCCACCTGACGGTGTGTGGCGGAGGGCACTTTACGTGCCACTGTCATTACCTCCCTTTTCTGTTCCAGTTGCGTATGGTTCGCGGGAAGAACGACTGTCTGAAAGCCTCCGTGCGCGCTCGAATCTCTCAAATTTTACATTCGTGATCTCCTCGGGAGGTATAAGTAGGGGGAAGCAATATATTCGATACCTCATCCGGAAACGCACCCTCTCGAAACCTGGCGAGATAGCTACACCGCGATGCAGAGCACCTCTCTTGCAGAGTCTGCCACTTGAGTTTGCTAAACATCTCCGTAACGCAATCACGGTTACTAAATAACCCTGTGACGAAACGCGCCGCTCTTCTTTGGATCTTCTCTATCTCCTCCGTCAATCCGATCTGGTACGGATCGCACACTGATGACCAATACTCAAGTATAGGTCGAACGAGTGTTTTGTAAGCCACCTCCTTTGTTGATGGACTACATTTTATAAGGACTCTCCCAATGAATCTCAACCTGGTACCCGCCTTACCAACAATTAATTTTATATGATCATTCCACTTCAAATCGTTCCGCACGCATACTCCCAGATATTTTACAGAAGTAACTGCTACCAGTGTTTGTTCCGCTATCATATAATCATACAATAAAAGATCCTCCTTTCTATGTATTCGCAATACATTACATTTGTCTATGTTAAGGGTCAGTTGCCACTCCCTGCGCCAAGTGCCTATCCGCTGCAGATCTTTCTGCATTTCGCTACAATTTTCTAATGCTGCAACTTCTCTGTATACTACAGCATCATCCGCGAAAAGCCGCATTGAACTTCCGGCACTATCTACTAGGTCATTTATATATGTTGTGAAAAGCAATGGTCCCATAACACTCCCCTGTGGCACGCCAGAGGTTACTTTAACGTCTGTAGACGTCTCTCCATTGATAACAACATGCTGTGTTCTGTTTGCTAAAAACTCTTCAATCCAGTCACACAGCTGGTCTGATATTCCGTAGGCTCTTTGTTTATCAGGCGACAGTGCGGAACTGTATCGAACGCCTTCCGGAAGTCAAGGAAAATAACATCTACCTGGGAGCCTGTATCTAATATTTTCTGGGTCTCATGAACAAATAAAGCGAGTTGGGTCTCACACGATCGCTGTTTCCGGAATCCATGTTGATTCCTACAGAGTATATTCTGGGTTTCCAAAAACGACATGATACGCGAGCAAAAAACATGTTCTAAAATTCTACAACAGATCGACGTCAGAGATATAGGTCTATAGTTTTGCGCATCTGCTCGACGACCCTTCTTGAAGACTGGGACTACCTGTGCTCATTTCCAATCATTTGGAACCTTCCGTTCCTCTAGAGACTTGCGGTACACGGCTGTTAGAAGGGGGGCAAGTTCTTTCGCGTACTCTGTTTAGAATCGAATTGGTATCCCGTCAGGTCCAGTGGATTTCCCTCTGTTGAGTGATTCCAGTTGTTTTTCTATTCCTTGGACACTTATTTCGATGTCAGCCATTTTTTAGTTTTTGCGAGGATTTAGAGAAGGAACTGCAGTGCGGTCTTCCTCTGTGAAACAGCTTTGGAAAAAGGTGTTTAGTATTTCAGCTTAACGCGTGTCATCCTCTGTTTCAATGCCATCAGCATCCCGGAGTGTCTGGGTATGCTGTTTCGAGCCAATTACTGATTTAACGTAGGCTAGTGTACTATGTGTAGGTTTTCAGGAATCCCAAATTCCACTTGAAAGTTCTGAAGCTGCTTTCACAGTGACACTGACTGCAGTCGTCAGACAACGTCGCCAGTGGTCACCAGAAACATCGGCCGGCAGCTTAGACGCAGTGCGTCCGATCTCCTTCGCTAGTTTTGCGGGAATCAAGGACGTTAGGGTATATTCTTCTTGCATGTGAATGAGCCATTTCTGTCTCGAAAAGAACTACCGTATATTCTTTCCCCACTTATCGGAATATCTGGCAAGTTTTACGAATACATGAGATGAAGAGCGGACTGTTCTATTACATAGTACAGATAATTCGTGGTAACATTGAAAAGCACGATTACAAACATTATGTACTACTTCAAATAAATTCAACAGAACAGAAATATGTCAGTTCATCTTCCGTTATTGATCTGCAGCATATCTATGGACACAAACATGAGTTCTAGAATAAGATACTCTGAAGGTCTAGAGCAATGAAAAGTGGAAAACAAACACAACATTTGTAAACATCCTCATGCAACAAAATCACCAGCGTACAGGCACAAAAACACCAGTATGCGGAAATAATAATCGGCAAATGCCCACCGACCACAACCTAAAAATATCCACTGCAGTAACTTAAAGCTTCAGAATTGATATACGCCATCTTTCTCACTAGAACAAATAATTTTTTGAGGTTATAAACTAGGTCTAAAATTTCCAGTACAGATTTTGCCTGTGTTGCAGATGACATGGTGCAATAAATGTACACATGAGGCTGAAATGACTAGACAGCCACAGAATAAGCATCATATAATATAAGCCAGCGTTCAGTTAATTATTATTAAATACTTAAGTTGTTCGATACTTGTGGTCCCCAACAAAGTAGCAATTTCAGACCATATTCTGCGAGTCGTATTCCCGTTATTGTATTTCTCATTCTCAGAATGTCACAGACCCTTCTTTCTCACAAGCCATGTCTTGCGTGTGGAAACGCCGTCCGATTCGACCGAAGAAAACAAACTGATTTGAATTCCAGCGATCGCTGTCCAAAGTCCATACGTTCGCGTGTTGAGATCGGCTGCTCCGAGACAGTGTACGTGTTGGCGATTGATTTGAAAAGATCGGCCGGTGTCGGTTTCGGCGGGAAGTCACGTTTTTCGTGCCACTGAGACTTGTATTGTACAGAGGGTGTCCTAAGATGAATGGTCAATATTTAGGGATACGACAGAAACGATCATTGGAAGGAAAAATGTGCAGTAAACAAGGCCTCTAAAATTCATACCTTAAGAGTTATGAGCACTTCTTCATCTTCGATACCGTAAAACAAATCTGTTCTACTGCAAGCTCTTTGCTTACCACTTTTTGGAAGGAAACAGTGTGGGTTAAAACGAGAAAAAATTGTCCAGTAAACATGGGCTGATAACTTAAGAGCCACGAGCAATTGTTCAGTAGAGGAAATGTGTTCCACAATAGCGAAGACGAGCAAGTGCTGGTAGCTCTTAAGTTATGCATATCGGAGTCCATGTTTACTACCTCATCTCAAAATATGGAAAGCAAAGAGCTTTTATTAAAAGATATTTCTTTCACAGCACAGACGATGAAGAAGTGCTCATAGCTCTTAAGGTATGCATTTTAGAGCCCGTGTTTACTACATATTTTTGCTTCTAGTGATCGTTCCTGTCATATCCCTGAATACTGACCATTCCTTCTGGAACACCTAGTATGAGGATGAGGTCCCCCTCTCGGGATGCCCGACTGCGGTTACGACAAATGAGTTCGTTGTGCATCTCCGGTACCAACAATTACCACCATACGTTCTGGAGAAGTACAATCTAATGTATACGGGTTATTCGGAAAGTAAGGAACGATAAGTCGAGAAATGGAAACCACACTGAAAATGCGATGAAGTTTTGCACAGGTGTGTTGGGCAGTTTCTGAGCACACAGGGAGCACATAAAGATACCTAGAACAATAGTGTCTCCCGCCAAGTACGGGGGCCTGGTGGGAAATTTCGCCTGAAGCTATGTAGCCAACATTACATAACTGCCGTGCGTTTTCTTCTTCAAGACAAATCTCTGCCGCATTCTGCAGGGGCAATGAAGATGCTTCTGCATCGTTTTCAATTGGAAATGTTTGATTACACACAATACAGCCCGTAATTGTCTCCCTCTGAGTTTCATCTCTGCTCGCATGAACCGCTGGCTATAAAGACAACATTTTGGCACAGACAACGAGCTGTAGGTCAGCATAGAGAATTGGCGGAAAGCACTGGCGGCTGCCTTCTATAACGAGGGTATTGGAAAGTTGGTACACCGCTACGACAAACGTCTAAGTCGGATCGGCGACTACGGAAGTTGTAGCTAACTGTTGCAAATAAAACAGTTTTGATTTTCACTGTGGTTTCCATTTCGCGACCTATCGTTTCTTACTTTCCGAACTGCCCTCGTACATTGCTTCGATGGATTGTGGGATGGCTCCCAAGCGGGAGCAGTTATCTGCTGGACTGTTTTCCAGCAGTGAGCTTTGCATGGTTTCAGGTGAGAGCTCCGGTGATGTTATCCTCGTAAATTATGATAAACCGTATCTGCGATGGTTAGTCAGAACTGTAGGTGTCAAACGTCACAGTCAGCATGGGAGGAGGAGAATGTCGACACAAGCGAGGCCCCGCTAGAAGACAGGCTCTCGATTGGAACTTAACCTCACATTACCCTTTAATTACAGCAGATGGCTCCGCTGTGGAGTCAAGAAAGCACCATTGGTTTAATTTATGCACACGGGGAAGAATCTTTCTTACATGTTGAGAAAAAACACAGACATTTGTACTTGAAACAGACATTTTGCCACCGCACAACTTTCTGTAGATCCCGCACCGCGTGAGAGCTTCGGCGGGCGAGCTAGCCGTCCCGTCTGCCTGTTGGTCAACAGTCACGCTCAGCGTCAAGCGAACTCCATTCGACACGCTTTAGGCCAACTACTGCTGACAGCGTAGACAAAGGAAACGTTCAGTCTTGACTGTTTCTTTAACTGTTTTGTTGTCATTTAGTACCTTTATTTTGAAAGTAAATATCTGCCTAGTGAGCACCGGGTGTTTCTCGAATTATATCGACCTTCCTCACTCATTTTTGTGTTTTGTCAAGATGTATGTGGCACTCGTGCTCACTGAGTTGTGTACTAATAGGTGACCCAATGCGTTAGAATTATGTTAATCTGAAACTCCCTCGAAGATTAAAACTGTGTGCCGGACCGAGACTCGAACTCAAGGACCTTTGTCTTTCGCGGGCACGTGCTCTACCAACTGAGCTACCTAAGCACGACTTACGGCCCGTCCTCACAGCTTCAGTTCCGCCAGTTAATCTGGATTCGCAGGTGACGCCCCAAGTTCCATGTGTGGATAGTATATCTACAGCATCTTCATTAAAGCCAAGAAGCTTCTGATTTTGTTGCTGTTATGATACACTGGCAAAATGCTCACTCACTGAAGAAACCACAGCAAGGAACAAGAGTGACTGGGATGAAAATGTGGGCCCTTCTACCGTTTAAGTAAACTGGTGAAAATTTCTTTAGTGCTGTTCAGGTTCTCCAGAAATATATTCTGCAGAGGAAATGGTCCAGAAGATTCTGGACAGCCACCCATCGGCTACAACAACAGCAAAGGGAGGGTGTACCATTCTTCTCGGTGCTTGGGTAGGCCCCCCTGCGTGGAAAAATGAAAAATGAGGAAGCTGATTTAGCAGCTGATAGCCTATAAGGCTGTTAATAAATGTGTTATTCCCCACTGGCCCTCCAATTCGCTGTTGAGCAAGAAGATCGTGCACCAGTAGGGGCAAGAACTACTGGAAGTAGAAGAAAACAAGCTGTAGACATTGAAGTCATCGATCCGGCTGTGGCCCATATAAAGCATTCCACCTCCACGCACGGCTTCTGACAGGAACATATTTGCCCTACTGTCCCATCTGTGGTTCTTATTATGAATAAATTTCAGCAACGGAGACAAATTTGAGTTATGACCTTTGTTCAGTTGTGGCTAACGACGTGACGAGTGTGGTAAAACATCTTCAACTTTTGTAGTCCTGTCTTCCTCAGTTGCGTGTAGTATTACGGTATATTAATAATTTTTTACTTTATGGACCGTCTGACAGCAACCGAATAAAACACAATTTTAGTGCCATACGCGTTTCGCCTTTATTTTCTGCGAGGCATCTTCAGTGGCCTGGAATATGTACATATGTTTGCTGTTTAATTTACATTTTGGTCACGGTTCCTATAGGTTATAACAGTTCTGGTGGTTGGTATTTCCTATTAAGTGGTAATATTTTGAACTGTACTTACAGGTTGCGTGGACGATTTCCTACATATTACGCTCCTGTTGCATTTTTGGTGTTATTGTTCTTCTTCTAAATGTCAATCTGCGTTTTTCTCCCCACATTTCACAGCACCATTAACCTGACATTTGTTTCGATGCAATGTTTTGGTTTGTGTTGCCGACTATCAGATGTTATTGCCAAAATCGAATGTTATTGCTGAACTTGGCAATAACATCTGATAGTCGGCAACACAAACCAAAACATTGCATCGAAACAAATGTCAGGTTAATGGTGCTGTGAAATGTGGGGAGAAAAACGCAGATTGACATTTAGAAGAAGAACAATAACACCAAAAATGCAACAGGAGCGTAATATGTAGGAAATCGTCCACGCAACCTGTAAGTACAGTTCAAAATATTACCACTTAATAGGAAATACCAACCACCAGAACTGTTATAACCCATAGGTACAGTGACCAAAATGTAAATTAAATAGCAAACATATGTACATATTCCAGGCCACTGAAGATACCTTGCAGAAAATAAAGGCGAAACGCGTATGGCACTAAAACTGTGTTTTATTCAGTTGCCGTCAGACCGCCCATAAAGTAAAAGTGTGGTAAAACTTTTAAAATTATATGCACATTCTGGATTCAAATCTAAGCTTTTGATATTTTAGTGCCTCATAGAGCGACTGGATCAACCATTTTTTTTCTAAGTGATATGTCACATTTCCAACTTTTCTGTTCAGACTCCTATGTGATCTTGGTTCTACGTTACAAAATCTTTTTAGAAGTAATCTACCACAAGTTTTCCTGTTAAAGTGTGCGGCTACTTAATGCCTGACATTCACAACGTATTAATTCCTTTAAGCTCACTCGTTAAAAAAAAAATAGTATGGATGTCGTGGAGCATGATGTTAAAGCACCCTAAATCCCATCATCACCATCAGAATCACATTGGTACCTTTTAAGCCATGACATGCTCAACAACGCAAAATTTTTAAGGAAACTAAGTACGCTTTTAGTTGCAATAATTTCCATGTAAATGAGCTGGTAGCGTCGTCAGAGACGTTTAACATATGGTCCACTGTCATTAAAAGTGAAATAGGTAGAAAATAATCATAGAAACATTCTTCCTTCAGATCAAAGTGAAAGCACTGGCATCGATTACGATATATTTTCATGCCTCAGTGTTATGAAGATGACTACGTTCATCGTTAAGTACACACCGTGAATACACATGACAAGAACAAATTTCAGGTGACAACAACTTACAGATCACAGATTTTTAGATCCATACCGCTCTGTTGTGTATATTGTTTCCACATTTGCACCGGCCTACATCCGTATGGGACTTGGAATGAAAGTGTATCCACTCAGTGGTCGCTATTCGTACGGGGAAGCTGAGATTCTATTTACATGCAGCTAAACGAATGGGAATGTTTTGGAGACATGAAGATTCAGTAAGACCGTTACCACCACAGGCAGTAACAATCACATGCTAAAGCTATTCCAGTCTTTTCTGGCAGCTTTTGTCCCAATCACCGTTTGGTGGAATAAATGGACCCAAAAGGTTCCTTTGTTGTGTCCATTTGGCGCATCTACACTGGAAGAACGAATTGTACAAGAGGGACAATACAACAAAAGCTCCATGGAAGTGTCTAGTCGAAATACTGTAAGCAAAGGCAATTCTTGGAGGGATTTTAGAATCCAATTTTTAAAGAAAACCAACGTCAGGGAGTATATATCATAGACTACATACACGGAAAATATATTTGTATCTTCGAGCGAAGTCCGACAATAACCTTTGCCCCTTTTCATGTCAAGATAATACTCCCGACGCTTATCCCTGTAGTTTATATTTCCCCTGCACAAGTTTTTACAGTACATATACATAATTCAATATTATCGTGGACAGTAAAAAATGGAAATTTTTGGTAAGTTCTTGGCCGTGCGGTCTAGCGCACGGCTTTCCGGGCGGGAAGGAGCGCCTGGTCACCGGCACGAATGCGCCCGGCGGATTTATGTCGAAGTCTGGTGAGCCGGCCAGTCTGTGGATGGTTTTTAGGCGGTTTTTCATCTTCCTCGGCGAATGCGGGCTGGTTCCCCTTATTCCGCCTCAGTTACACTATGTCGGCGATTGCTGCGCAAACAAGTTCTCCGCGTACGCGTACACCACCATTACTCTACCACGCAAACATAGGGGTTGCACTCGTCTGAGGCGTTCACTGGGGGATCCACCGGGGGCCGAACCGCACAATAACTCTGGGTTCGGTGTGGGGTGGTGGAGGGGTGAAGTGGACTGTGGTAGTCGTCGTGGGGTTGCGGACCACTGCGGCAGCGGCGGGGACGGAGTCTCTCCGTTGTTTCTAGGTCCCCGGTTAACACAACATAACATAACAAGGTCAACACACACACCCTTGCCCGAGGGAGGACTCGAATCTCCGACGGGGGGCTGCGCGAACCGTGGCAAGGCGCCCAAGATCGCACGGCTACACCGCGCGGCCTGTGGACAGTAACATGAACTTATATCATGAAGTGATTACAGGGACTGCCGGCCGGAGTGGCCAAGCAGGTCTAGGCGCTACAGTCTGGAACCGCGAGACCGCTACGGTCGCAGGTTCGAATCCTGTCTCGGGCATGGATGTGTGTGATGTCCTTAGGTTAGTTAGGTTTAAGTAGTTCTAAGTTCTAGGGGACTGATGACCTCAGAAGTTAAGTCCCATAGTGCTCAGAGCCATTTGAACCATTTTTGATTACAGGGACTTGAAATAATTATTGTGGACATAGAAAACACACGAAACTTCCTTGCTGATTGCTGCTGTGTGTTGGAGCTGGACTTGAAACTGGTACGTTTGCCTTTCCCTGTCAAGTGCTCTGTCGATTGAACTATCCATGCACGACTGACGACCCGTCATTAAGATTTCCGCGAGTACCTTATTGCCTACCTTACAAACTTCACAGAAGAATTTTCACTCCGCAACTGAATGTGCGCCGGTACCCGCAAGTTGTATAACTTTTCTGAGAATTTCTGCAAAGTTTGGAAGACATGAGAAGAAGTATTGGCAGAAGTAAAGCTGAGAGGGCGGGCCATGACTCTTACTTGATTAGTTTAGTCGGTAGAGCAATCCTGGTTTTAATCTACTAGAAGTTTCAAAGCAAATTAGAATCCCAGCTTTAATCCACCAGGAAGCTTCAAATGAGCGCACACGCCTCTGTAGAGTGAAAATTCGTCCTAAAAAGTACATGCTTGGAGAAACTTAGAAATCACATCTTGTGCCGTTTACTGACACGAGTTTTATGGCTCGCGTCGTTGGCGTGCTGACGGCTCGATACTTGCCGTGGTACCACAGATGGACCACGATGGGGAAGTCTGTCCGCCAAGTCGAGGCGATGAGAAAAAGTTTCTACATTATCATACGAAATGCGAAGACGTAACTGAAGCAGTTATTCGAAGCACCTTCCATGCTTGGACGTTTTTCCCGCTTGGAGAGGGCCTCACAGAAGTTAGCAGAGATCCCGTGTTCACGAGAAAGAAGAAAGATTGCCCAGTGTTCTGCCAGCGCAGTCCGCCGCGAGATGAATTACAGAGAGATGGATCACCACAACTTAGCTCCCGCCAGTGCGCCACCGTAACAGTGTCCCTGGCAGTCGCTAGTGGAAACAAATCTGTTTCCCAGCCCAACTCAAAGTCGCATGCCATCCTCGTAATGGCGAAAACTTCAACTTGGACTCAATGAAAGAGTCAATAAATCTGCGGCTCGTTTAACATGTGTCATTATTGTTTTTCGTGATCATTATTTCACAGCTTTATCAACTGCTGCAGTGTCCTATTTAGTATTTTAGTTTTCGAGAGGGCGAATAAAACATACACCAGATTTTTTTTGTAAGTATATTTAAGCTTCAGAAAAATTCGTACACAAGAAAATTTTCCTATACAGCCTTCTGAAGGGGAAACACATTTTCCCTGCGTATGGAAAGTTTCTTTATCTCGTTTTCCTAAAATGAACGTGGTTGTGACAACACACGAACATTTAGGCAACGCCATCGTCGTCAAATGTGTGAACTCCGATTGCTTCCATCAGTGAGCCAAACAAATGAAAATCGCAGGGCAGTAAGTCTGGACTTCAGGGAAGGTGCTCTAGTGTGGTCCAGAGCAATTCCCGAGTTTCTTGCTGATTTCGGGCAGTCGTGTGAGATCGTATGTTGTCATGAAGCACGATCACGTCCCAGATTGGAAATGCAGGCGTTTTTTGACAATTTGCACGTTTTGTTTGGTTCAAAAGCTGGCAATAGTATGCAGCGTATACGGTACGACGTTCGCAGAGAAAATCATGTAATGGTGCAGCCGCGTTTCATCGAGGTAATAATCCGGTGCAAAAAATGTTCTCGTTCAGTTTGTTAGTGTGACATCAGCCATTTGCACATACTGAAACTATGAAATTTGAGCTCTGCGGTAAGGAGACAAGGAACCCACCTTGCGGAAGATTTACGAGTTTCGAGATTGTAAGTAATGATCACCAGAGCATTACCGTAGCTTATGCCAACCTCAGTAGCAATTTCAGCAACTGTTATTCGGCGATGATCTTCAATAAGCTCGCTAACAATGCAAAGATTCTCAGTCACGCTGGTCCTCCGGCAACGCCGGTGAGCTGCGCTTTCAATTGTTTTTCGTCTTTGTAAAATCTGTTTGCGCAACGCGTCCACTCGAGTCTTCAGCAGGGTGTTGTCCCCGAACTGCGCTACATGCCTCTTCAGCAATTCAGACGATTTTGTGTTTTATCTTCTGCGAAAACCTGACGACGTTACCTCTTACTCCGATATTACGGTTCTGACTAAAGAAACGGCACGACAACGTTCTAGCCGTGGAGCGTAATCACTGGAAACGTAAGCGGGAATGCGCAGAGATCGCGCCGCTCTTCGTTTACAAAATGGCGCGTAAAACAAAAACTGTGCATCCAGCACAGAAGAAGAAGGTCAATGGCCGGTTAGCCTTAACTATATGAAGATGGTATCTGTTCTGTCGAACATGTCCGAAAGAACAGATATCATCTTCATATCATCTCTTGGTCTCCCTCTATGATTTTTACTCTCCACGCTTTCCTCCAATACTAAATTGGTGAGCGTTGGTGCCTCATAACGTGCTCTACCAACCGATCCCTTCTTCTAGTCAAGTGGTGCCACAAATTCCTCTTCTTCCCAATTCTATTCAGTACCTCCTCATTAGTTACGTATCTAATCTTCAGCATTCTTCTGTAGCACCACACTTCGAAAGCTTCTATCCTCTTCTTGTCTAAACTATTTATCATCCATGTTTCACTTTCATACATGGCTACACTCCATACAAATACTTTCAGAAAATACTTCCTGATACTTGAATCTATACTGGATGTTAAGAAAATTTCTCTTCTTCAGAAACGCTTTCTTTGGCTTCGCCAGTCTACATTTTCTATCCTCTCTACTTCGACAATAATCAGTTATTTTGATGCCCAAACAGCAAAACTCGTGTACTACTTTAAGTGTATCATTTTGTAATCTCAGTCCCTCTGCACCACCTGATTTATTTCGACTACATTCCAGTATCCTTCTTTTGTTTTTGTTAATGTTCATCTTATATCCTCCTTTCAAGACACTGTCCATTCCGTTCAGCTGCTCTTTTAGGTCCTTTACTGTCTCGGACAGTATTAGAATATCGTCGGCAAACCTCAAAGTTTTTATTTCTTCTCCATGTATTTTAATTCCTACTCCAAATTTTTCTTTTGTTTCCCTTGCTGCTTGCTCAATATTCAGATGGAATAACATCGGGGATAGGCTACAACTCTGTCTCTCTCCCATCTCAACCACTGCTTCCCTTTCGTGCTCCTCAAAAATGATTCCAATGGCTCTGAGCACAATGGGACTTAACATCTGAAGTCATCAGTCCCCTATAACTTAGAACTACTTAAACCTAACTAACCTAAGGACATCACACACATCCATGCCCGAGGCAGGATTCGAACCTGCGACCGTAGCAGTCGCGCGGTTCCGGACTGCAGCACCTAGAACCGCATGACCACCGCGGTCGGCTTTCGTGCCCCTCGACTCTTATTTTTTACCAATTTAATTCTGATAAAAACTTCATTGTTAATTAGAATAATTAAATGAAAACAAACAGTCAACATCCACCTCAAACTCTCCAAATCACTGTGAAGTACATTTAAGAGAGCTACCCATTTCGTGTTATTAGGGCTTTTTTGGTCCCATTCATGTATGGAGCACGGCAGATATGGTTGCTTAAACGCCTCTGTGTGAACTTAGTCTAATCTTGTCTTCGCGATCGTTGTGTGAGCGACGCGTGTAGTATATTCCTAGATTCCTGACTTAAACCTGTTATTCAGACTTTGAAAGTAGGACTGTCTGTGAAACTTCCTGGCAGATTAAAACTGTGTGCCCGACCGAGACTCGAACTCGGGACCTTTGCCTTTTGCGGGCAAGTGCTCTACCAACTGAGCTACCGAAGCACGACTCACGTCCGGTACTCACAGCTTTACTTCTACCAGTACCTCGTCTCCTACCTTCCAAACTTTACAGAAAGTTTGGAAGGTAGGAGACGAGGTACTGGCAGAAGTAAAGCTGTGAGTACCGGACGTGAGTCGTGCTTCGGTAGCTCAGTTGGTAGAGCACTTGCCCGCGAAAGGCAAAGGTCCCGAGTTCGAGTCTCGGTCGGGCACACAGTTTTAATCTGCCAGGAAGTTTCATATCAGCGCACACTCCGCTGCAGAGTGAAAATCTCATTCTGAGGACTGTCTGTGTTTATCTTCGGGCGTCTCTCGCGTCTGCTTTTCCAGCATTTTCATGACGCCTTCCTATGTGTCATACAGAACTGTGACCATTGATTCTCTTCTTTGTATACGCTCAGTATCTCTTGTTAATACACTTGAGCAATAAATTAGGATGGGTTGCATTAGTGTTTTGTACACAATCTCCTTTGTAGAATGATTAGAGTTTCCTAGTATCCTACCAATGTACCGAAGTCTGTCACCTGCTTTACCGAGTGAGCCTATGTAATCGTTCTACTCCATATCCCTACAAATTGTTACACCCACGTATATGTGCAAGTCGACCGATTCCAGTTGTGATTAGTTGATCCTGTAATCATAAGATACTAAAGTTTTCCGTTTTGCGTAATGGACAGTTTTTCATTTCTGTACGTTTAAAGCAAGTTGTCAACTTTTCCATCACTTTGAAGTCTCCTCAAGAGTTGACAATTTTAGTACCGATTTTTCACACAATACAGATTCCTGCGTAGTCTGAAAAAATTCTGAGGTTGCCGTTCATATTGTCTGGAAGGTAATTAATATGCAATATGATCCGCAAGGGTCCGAACGTAATCCTCGGGAGCACACTTGAAGCTATTTCTACAACTGCCGAAGTTCATCCATCCGAGATAATATGCTACGTCCTCCAAACCAAGAAATCCGGAGTCTAACAACGAATTTTGCACAATACTCCATTAATATCGATAATAAATGTTTTTCGGAAGTAACAAAATATTCTGATTTGATCCATTATAAATGGTTTTTGAAAATATTGCATCTATCTGACAGCCTTGAACCATGGATTTCAGGATGCCATGTGAGAAAACTGTGATTTGGATTTGATATGGTTTACGGAATCCATCCTTGTTGGTATGAATGAGGTCATTCTGTTCGAGCTACTTCATTATGTTCTACCATTGTGCAACTGGTGGGTGTCAAGGATATTGAACGATATTTTTATGGATCACGTCTACCACCCTTCTTGTAGAAAGGTGTGTAACCTGTGCTTTCTCCCAACTACTGGGCAGAGATCTTTGCTCTAGTGAGGTTAAAAGAGGGCCTATGTCTGCCGACAAGCTTTATTTAATGTTAGTGATTTTAGCAGTTACTTGTGAAAAAAAGAGTTTTTTGAAAAATAAAAATAAAAGCTTTAGTAAATGTATGTAATAGGAAAAATAGCGGCTCTGTACGAAACAGCTTCGTTAGCATGTCTAACAGAACGATAAACAAGATGATAACTCCAGAAACGGACACACAGTAAAAAAGCGAAACTAGAAAGTAACTTTTCAATACGGAACGAAAGAAAACTATGAGACTTTCTGTTGTCTACATGTGAAAAGATGTAAAAATTATGTTTCATGTGACACTATCAGAAGAAAATGATTGGCAGCATTGTGCAAGGTAACTATAAAAGTACGATTATCTTACCTTCCGAAACTGTTTTATAGGTCTAATTGTCGACACCTTACAACCAGAAATGGCGAATTTATCATATTTTATGTAATTCTGTAGAAAATTGAACGTAGTTATATTTTACAATCGGGTACGTTTTCGATGGAGGCCGCGGTTTTCGAGTTATTAAAGATATACGTACAAACGCCGCCATCATATTCGGCTATTTCGTTAACATTATCAATTTAAACGACTCGTAATGTTAATAAAAGAGAAACGACTTTTGTAATGGTCATGTTAAAACTAATTACGTTGACAATTCGATCCAAATTTAACCGTTACAAGCACAGTACTTTCATGGTCAGAAGCCCTGACGAAAGCCGCAATGTAATTGTTTATTTTATGCTACTGAAATTCATAAAACTGTTAGGTGAAATCAGTTACTATTGGTTATCCGTCTTGAGCTTGCAGCAATTTAATTGAAGAGAACTACACCAGACGCGTTTCGCTTTTATTTGTAAAGCATCTTCCGTGGTTATTCTACATACTGGATACATACGTTTGTAGATTTTTGGTCGTTTTAGGTTGAAAACATCGTTTTGTTTATAAAGTTGGTGTGCAAGTTACTTAGTGTGTTTCTTTACATATTCTTCTTCTTCCCTCCTTGCTAGCCGCGGTTGACGTCGAAAGACTTCAATTCACACATCTGCTTGGCAGTTTCTGCCATTCTGTGGTATTTCACTTGTGTAAACCGAACTGAAGTTATGTGTGTTTCTCACTCTGCGCAGTAACAGTGTTAATGTCTGTTCGTTTGTTTTCGTTCACGTTGTGAGTGTTGCCAACCTATGAAACTACTTTTCGCATGTCTGTGTGTGTGTGAGTTAGTGTTAATTAGTGAAACTTTCTTGTATGTTGCGTAGAGATGTTTTCTTCCTGTTTTTACTGCAGAATGGCAAAAACTGCCAGTTGCATATGCGAATCGAAGTCTTTCGACGTCAGCCTCTGCTAGCAAGGAGAGAAGAAGCAGAATATATAAAGAAACACACTAAGTAACTTGCACACCAACTTTATAAACAAAACGTTGTTTTTAATCTAAAACAACCAAAGACGTATAAATGAAGGGTATCCAGTTTGCAAAATAACCATGTAATATGCTTTATAAAGAGAAGCTTTGCAGCCATCATGTTCAGATACGAGAAGCTCTTCTTAGAGTAGTTCAGAAGGCAGAAGTTGCAAGATGACGTCGTCTCGTGTGAGGTACCGATGACAGATGGTTTGTTCGGTACGGATGTCGTAAGAAAGACCACCTAAATTGTGGTCCTCCTCCGCGATTGGCTGCTGCGTTCGGAAGTTCCGCGCCAAAACGATATCTTCTGTTATTGATATTACACAAACTAAGCAGCTTATTTTATTGCATGTCAACTTAGAGCATCTCTGAATAGCATGCTAATACTCCATTATTTCACAAGTGTCAATAACCAGCAGAATAACAAATAACTGGTAAACGAAGAGGCAGACGAAGCACTTCGATGATCTTCGTATCGCGCCTAACTTGGATGACGGGCGAAGGGGTTCGGCTGTAAGATTATAGCTGGTACGGCAGTGTCAGACAGGTTGTCTGCCACTGTCGGTGTCAGTTAAGATTTTATTAGTAATCTATGCTTTGTAAATGTTAGAGCTGGTCGGATACCGAGGAGGACAGACATGTTGTCTGCCGAAGTCGATGTTAAAACTGTTAGCAAACTCTGGTTAGTTCGGCCGTTGAGGCAGTTGAGAACAGTGTGACAGTAATTACGAAAATATGCTATTCAAAAAAAGCGGGTGGCATCTCGTATAAACAAACTGATTGGAAATTTAATTATTTCTAAAATAACAGTTCCTCTTTAAGAGTTTCTTAAAGCCTCGAGATAATGGATTCACGACCTAGGTGCCGTTTTCTGCGCAGCGGACAAACACTATAGAAGACTGGTGAACATTCATTGGAACTTATGCATCCTACTCAGGGCGGTGGGAGCACATAGGCACATCGCGTGTACTGCAATCTTAGTACAAATGAGATCAGTGACACGTCATCTGTGTAACACAGAGGAGATATGAACGAGAGAAATATTTTTGAGGGAAGGAGTTTATCATGAGCACCTATATATCTCCCTCTCTCTCCCGCTGCCTCTCTTTTTTTCAGCTTGCCGTAATATCGCGTGTGAATTGCCTACGGAACCTGCAAAGCCTTTACACTAGACCATTAATGTAAATTTATAACACTCTCTTGGCGTACTCCCGAATTACTTTTACATTTGTTAATTGTGTTCCGTTAAGAACGACTTGTTGAGTTCTATTAGCAAGAAAATTCTGTGTCCTATCTCAAATCTGGTCCAATACTCCGTAAGCTCGTGTTTTCTCGAGATGGTCATTCTTCGGCAAACGAGAAATTGATTGAACCTAGGTCGAGTAACGCTACATTGAGAGCTGCCTTTAGCAAATACGTCACGTGAGCGAGTGTTGGCTATTTGGAAATCGGTGCGACTAGGCAAGTCCACTGGTGCCGCTCAGCGCAGAGATGATGTTGGCCGCCGCTTCCGCCGTAAAAGGAAGGCAACCTGCGGCATCAAGTGGTGAGTAAGGTAGCCTGCATTCCAGGCGTTCCCTCTCCGCTGTGAAAGCAGTGCAGAATTCTACTGTAGAAGCAGGGCCACACAAGGTCGTACTGCAGTGGAACTTTTGTCCCAGTTTGATGGCGAGCATACTGATAAGTTTTCAAAACATATCATTCTATAGATTCAGGGTTTATAGCGTAAACACCACAAAATAAAAATGTTGTAAAATACAAAGAAAATTTATACACCGACGGAAAAAATTGCAGCACCAAAAACTAATTAATGTAGAGTAATTACATTTCGGAAATCCTTTTGTTTACGTAACATATATAAGTGATTAAGGTGATAATGATCACAATTTAATGTCTGCGCGAGATAAACTACTGCAAATGTAAAATGCTTGTACATTAATAACCGGTGTAACCGCCAGAATATTGAATGCAAGCTTGCAAACGTGCATACATTGTGTTGTAGAGATGCCAGATGTCAGTTAGCAGGATGAGTTCCATTCTCTTCAATTTGGTCGGTCAGTACAGAGACGTTTAATGCTATTAATAAATGACGCTGGAGTTGTGCTCGATTTGAGCAAGATCTGTTTATGCAGCAGGCCAAGGCAACATGTAAGTACTTTGTAGAGCCTGTTGAGTTGTAACAGCGGTATCTAGACGAACGTTATCCTGTTGGAAAACATCCATTGGAATGCTGTTCATGAATGACAGAACAACAGATCGAATCGCCAGATTAGCATACACATTTGCAGTCATGGCCGGGCGCTGTGGCCGAGCGGTTCTAGGCGCTTCAGTCCGGAACCGCACTGCTGTTATGGTAGCAGGTTCGAATCCTGCCTTGGGCAGGATGTGCTTAGGTTAGTTAGATTTAAGCAGTTCTAAGTCTAGGGGACTGATGACCTCAGATGTTAAGTCCCATACTGCTTAGAGCCATTTTTTTGCAGTGACGGTGTGGGATAACCACGAGAGTTCTCCTGCTATCATACGAAAGCACACAGTAGACCATACTCCGTGTGTGGTTCCAGTGTGTCTAGCACGCAGACAGTTTATTTCCAGGCCTTCAACTGGCCTCCTCCTATCCAGCACACGGCCATCATTGACACCGAGCCAGATCCAGCTTTCATCAGGAAAAAACACGACTAAAGTTGCAAATGGCTGTAGTTTGCGGTCGGCTGAATGCACGCTGTAGGGCGTCTTGCCCGGAACTGACCTAGAAGTAACCGATTTGTAACATTTGGTTGTGTCACTGTGGTGCCAACTGCTGCTCAAACTGCTGCTTTGTACACGATGGTGTACGATAGTGTTACGCGTCTGTCCGAAGCCTGATCCTTTTGTGACTGTTGATTTTCGTGACCACTGTTGCCAGCAGCCATGTACTGTGGCTACAATCCTGCCAAGTCGTTCTGCAGTATCGCAGAAGGAACATTCAGCTTTTCGTTGCGCTATTACATGACCTCGTTCAAAAGCAATGGAGTGTTGATAATGGTGTCTTTGTCGTCTTAAAGCCATTCTTGACTAACATCAAATCACCTATTCCAAACTCAAAGGTAACTAACGCCCACGACCGTTACAGCGCGTACCTAAAGCAGACCTGATTTGGATCCTCACAGTGGCCACGCTAGCGCCATTCTAGTGCGACTGGCACGAAATCTGAAAAGACATCATCTTTCAGATGTAAAAACACGCCGAGCGACTCTCGTTTATGTAGCACACCTCCTTCTTGGTGTTACGATTTTTTTCCATCAGTGTAAACTGAATTATCTGACACACACACGGCATTTCCCAGATATTTATTTTGCTGGTCTTCTATTATAAACGAGAACAAAAAATTAACTGTGTTTATAGTGAAGTATTGGAATAATATCGTTTGCTTGTATTCGTGAAAACAGCTTTCAAATTATGAAACAGTCTTACAAAGAAATACCATAATGTACAAAGGTATAAGTACAGTATCAGACTTAAGAAACATGATCCTGGACATTTTTCTCTACATTGGGCGCAGTTGCTTCGCGTGTCTACAACGCGATTGTGTAAACGTCTCTATTGCAACGCCTCTTCATAGTTCTATAGAAGGCTGTTGTTTTCGCCTACAGACGTTTGCGCTTCGCAGTTGGAAGCTGTCAAAAGCGCTGCCATGTGTCACGGATTTCCTTAAGTCGACTCAACAGTAGGAGAATCTGAGTAGTAAAAAATAAACGTGTTAAAATTTTACTCATCATCCGATATTTTTTCCGCGTCCATGACACTACTGGCAATTAAAATTGCTCCACCAAGAAGAAATGCAGATGATAAACGGGTATTCATTGGAGAAATATATTATACTAGAATTGACATGTGATTACATTTTCACGCAATTTGGGTGTTTAGATCCTGAGAAATCAGTACCCAGAGCAACCAACTCTGGCCGTAATAACGGCATTGATACATCTGGGCATTGAGTCAAACAGAGCTTGGATGGCGTGTACAGGTACAGCCGCCCATGCAGCTTCAACACGATACCACAGTTCATCAAGAGTAGTGCCTGGCGTATTGTGACGATCCAGTTGTTCGGCCACCATTGACCAGACGTTTTCAATTGGTGAGAGATCTGGAGAATGTGGTGGCCAGGGCAGCAGTCGAACATTTTCTGTATCCAGAAAGGCCCGCACAGGACCTGCAACATGCGGTCCTGCGTTATCCTGCTTAAATGTAGTGTTTCACAGGGATCGAATGAAGGGTAGAGCCACGGGTCGTAACACATCTGAAATGTAACGTCCACTGTTCAAAGTGCCGTCAATGCGAACAAGAGGTGGCAGAGACGTGTAACCAATGGCACCCCATACCATCACGCCGGGTGATACGCCAGTATGGCGATGACGAATACACGCTTCCAATGTGCGTTCACCGCGAAGTCGCCAAACACGGATGCGACCATCATGATGCTGTAAACAGAACCTGGATTCATCCGAAAAATGATGTTTTGCCATTCGTGCACCCAGGTTCGTCGTTGAGTACACCATCGCAGGCGCTCCTGTCTGTGATGCAGCGTCAAGGGTAGCCGCAGCCATGGTCTCGGAGCTGATAGTCCATGGTGCTGCAAACGTCGTCGAACTGTTCGTGTTGTTGTCTTGCAGAAGACCCCATCTATTGACTGTGGGATCAAGACGTGGCTGCACGATCCGTTACAGCTATGCGGATAAGATGTCTGCCATCTCGACTGCAAGTGATACGAGGCCGTTGGGATCCAGCACGGCGTTCCGTCATTGGATCTCGACCAATGCGAGCAGCAATGTCGCGATAGGCTACAATCCGACCTTTATCAAAGTCGGAAACATGATGGCACGCATTTATTCTCCTTACACGAGGCATCACAACAACGTTTCACCAGGCAACGCCGGTCAATTGCAGTTTTTGTATCAGAAATTGATTGGAAACTTTCCTCATGTCAACACGTTGTAGGTATCGCCACCGGCGCCAACCTTGTGTGAATGCTCTGAGAAGCTAATCGTTTGCATATCACAGCATCTTCTTCCTGTCGGTTAAATTTCGTGTCTGTAGCACGTCATCTTCGTTGTGTAGCATTTTTAATGGCCAGTAGTGTATATTGAACTACATGTTGTACAATGATATATTTGTGTAGGTACATACAGTGGCATACGTGTACATTGTCAGCGAAATTTGTTGCGAATAGAGTTAGCAGTAACTTTTCCCACATCTCAATGTTTATGACGTCTTATCTCCTGATATACAGGGTGCTTCCGTAAGGGCGTGCAAAAATTTAACAGGATATGGAGGATACCCTACTGAACAATTTAAGGTAGGGAACCTGGAGTCGTAGAAGCCAGCTTAAGGAGATAATAGGAATAAAATCACATTTCTGTGTACTTTTTTATTTACATTAGTTACAGTTAATTGTAAATACCATCGCTGACGCACTGAACGTACCATTTGTACTGTATCTTATAAAATGTGCTGAAACTGACGGCCATCAACCTCAATGCAAGCATGACATCGACGAACAAGATTCTGACGCACCCTGACAAACGTCCTGGTGTGTTTCGAATCACATCACAGGCAGTTACAATTCTGGCAACTAATTCCATGTCCGTATCCACTGGTGTCTCATACACAAGCGACTTGAGATATCCCCATAGGAAATGATCAAGGGGATTCAGGTCAGGTGCCCTCGCAGGCCATGGAATAGGGCCTCCCCTTCCAGTCCAGCGACCAGGAAATACAGCATTGAGGTGGTTGCGGACATCCACACTCAAGTGAAGCGGTGCACCATCATGTTGTATCCACATCCTCTCACGAACAGCCAAGGCTACGTTCTCCAACAACTCAGACAGAAATCTTTGTACGAACTTCAAGTACAGATGGCCATTGCTGGTCCCGACGAAGGTTCGAGTCCTCCCTCGGGGTGTGTGTTTGTCCTTGGGATAATTTAGGTTAAGTACTGTTAAGCTTAGGGACTGATGGCCTTAGCAGTTAAGTCCCATAAGATTTTACACACATTTCAACAGAGATGGCCATTCGGACGTCCAGGTAGACTTCCTAGTAATCAGGCTCGTCCTCCTTGTTTTCTTGCAGGAAATAAAAAATGTACATGTACATAAACAGCACAGTGCGTGTAAACTTGTACGCATGTTAGTTGCAGCTAAGCTGGAAAACAGTAATGATAGACAGAGCGGTAGACAAGTTTACTTCCATATCTGCTTAAGCTGGCTTCTCCGACCCAAGGTTCCCTGCCTCAGATTGTTCAGTGTTCTACGTCGTGTTACATTTTTGCACGCTCTTACGCAAACAACCTGTATGTGCAATATTATCATACAATTTTGTAGGTACATTCAGCGCCATACGTGGATACTCACTGCAAAATATATTGCGAGTGGAGTTGGTAGAAAAGAATTAATAAATTTAAATGTCGTGCACAATGCTCTGATTTTCCTCGCATCTCATTGTTTATGACGTGAACTTTGTGTGATACCGTGAAGTACTTCAGTAGGTGCTTTGGCGGCGTATGAGGACACTGCCTGCGAAATTTGTTGCAAATGAAGCTAGTAGCACAGAAGTAATACATTTAAACGTCGTGCATGATGCGGCAGTTTTTCACGCATCTAATTGTTCATGAGGACATATTTCCTTAACTGCAATAAGTAGGTGTTTTGCCCACCACTGCGGTATTTGCCTGACATTGAGGAATGTGTGTACTAAGTTTGGATGAAATCGGTGCTTTGGTTTAGGAGGAGATTTGGAACACACAAACACACAAACACACACACACACACACACACACACATATATATATATATATATATATATATATATATATATATATATATATATATATATATATACAGGTTGTTACAAAAAGGTACGGCCAAACTTTCAGGAAACATTCCTCACACACAAAGAAAGAAAATATGTTATGTGGACATGTGACCGGAAACGCTTACATTCCATGTTAGAGCTCATTTTATTACTTCTCTTCAAATCACATTAATCATTGAATGGAAACAAACAGCAACACAACGTACCAGCGCGACTTCAAACACTCTGTTACAGGAAATGTTCAAAATGTCCTCCGTTAGCGAGGATACATGCATCCACCCTCCGCCGCATGGAATCCCTGATGCGCTGATGCATCCCTGGAGAATGGCGTATTGTATCACAGCCGTCCACAATATGAACACGAAGAGTCTCTACATTTGGTACCGGGGTTGCGTAGACAAGAGCTTTCAAATGCCCCCATAACTGAAAGTCAAGAGGGTTGAGGTCAGGAGAGCGTGGGGGCCATTGAATTGGTCCGCCTCTACCAATCCATCGGTCACCGAATCTGTTGTTGAGAAGCGTACGAACACTTCGACTGAAATGTGCAGGAGCTCCATCGTGCATGAACCACATGTTGTGTCGTACTTGTAAAGGCACATGTTCTAGCAGCACAGGTAGAGTATCCCGTATGAAATCATGATAACGTGCTCCATTGAGTGTAGGTGGAAGAACATGGAAAATGAGTTCTAACATGGAAATTAACATCTTTTCTTTATTTGTGTGTGAGGAATGTTTCCTGAAAGTTTGGCCGTACCTTTTTGTAACACCCTATATATATATATATATATATATATATATATATATATATATATATATTCGTAATACTTACCCGTTCTTCTCTGCGCCGCGATTGTTATAAATGATTCTATGTTTCTACATGCACATAATAATGCGTTGTCACATAATTTCACGAAGTTTCTACATGTTTTGATTTTTGGCAGCGGTACAGGTAGATCCCAAAGTGACAATTTCAAGTAAAGGGCTTCGCAAAGGAGCAGTCAATAAATTTAATTTAATTTAAAAGAAGATAATTCCTCATATTACATGTACTTAAATTGCATATAGAAAGTCGTTCCTAAAGGTACTTTGTTTGGAGTTTATCCTTGTACTGAAGTGAGACGTGAACGATAAACAGTTCAGACAGGAAGAGAACAGACGCTTTTGAAATATCGTACTACAGAAGAATGCTAAACATTACGTGGCTAGACAAAATAGGAGGTAATGAAGGGAATTGAGTAAAATATAAACTTACGTCACACATTCTGAGACATTATGGAATAGTCAGTTTCGTAATGGAAAGGTAAGGGGTAAAAATTGTTTTGTAAGACCAAGGTTTGACCACCGTAAGTAGACTCAAGTGAACGTAACTTGTAGTAGTTATGCAGAACTGATGAGATTTGCGCAGGATGGACTAATGTGGAGAGCTGCATCAAATCAGTCGTTGGACTGAAGACCACAGCAGATACACACAACATAGCTTGAATCAGTGCGCTCTATCTGTTGCGGTAGGTTTTTTTTCATACTAAGTCAAAAGATTATCTGAAAATCAAGTTTCATACGCAGTGGTATCTTGTAGGGGAGATGGGGTGGAATGGACTACTGTGGTTGAACGGGTCGGTCGTCTAATTTCGTCTAGAGGCGCTAGAGTGCACCCAGACTGACAGGTTTTTAACAAACCAATGTCTGTTATGGTTTAGTATGGTTGAAACTGTGGCCAGACGCAAGTGGCGTAGTCTGCCTGTAAAAGTGAGTAAATTCGGTGTTATACGAGGGGTATTCGAGAAGTAACGAACGATCGGTCGCGGAATGGAAACCACAGGAAAATCCGATGAAGTTTTTCACAGGTATGTTGGGCAGTGTCTCTAGTATGCCCGTTGCCCGTCGATCGCATTACGCATTACGCATTAGTTCTGAGCACATAGGGAGCACATAACGATACCTAGAACAATAGTGTCTCCCGCCAAGTACGGGGGCCTGGTGGGAAATTTCGCCTGAAGCTATGTAGCCAACGTTACATGACTGTCGTGCGTTTTCTTCTTCAAGACAGTTCTCAGGCGCATTCTGCAGGGGCAATGAAGATGCTCCTGCATCGCTTTCAATTGGAAATGTTTGATTACCCACAATACAGCCCGCATCTGTCTCCCTCTGAGTTCCATATCTGCTCGCATGAACAGCTGGCTATGAAGACAACATTTTGGCACAGACAACGAGCTGTAGGTCAGCGTAGAGTATTAGCGGATAGCGCTGGCAGCTGCCTTCTATAACGAGGGTACTGGAAAGTTGGTACGACGCTACGACAAACGTCTAAGTCAGATCGGTGACCATGGTGATAAGTAGCTGGAAGTTGTAGCTAACTGTTGCAAATAAAACAGTTTTGATTTTCACTGTGGTTTCCATTTCCCGAATTATCGTTCCTTACTTTCCGAATGGACCTCGTATTATAACTTTGCAGACCTCTTCCAAGTAAGGTAAGTCTGTCATATTTTTTGCTTTGCAGTCAACGTTTAGTCTTCCTAAATCAGCATGTTCTTACCTATCTTTGTATACAATACAGTTGGAAAAAAATTGTTTACGGTGCTCACTAAATATTTTTGCAATAGATATGCGTTTGGGTCGGATTGGTCTGCTGGTATAGTCCCTCGCCAGTCGCCTATTATTCTTCATTTGACGAATTCTACAGCATGGTTTGCTGTTCTCGTTTGCAGACGGTACGTCATTATGTACGGAGAACAGGGAGGCAAAAGTGGTCCGCGAAAACATGTAACAAGCTGTTGAATCGACAATTAACAAAACTATGACCCACTAAAAAGCACCGAAACAATATGTGAGGACGGGGCGTCAGTCGTGCTTGGGTAGCTCAGTCGGTAGAGCATTTGGCCGCGAAAGGGAAAGGGCCCGAGTTCGAGTCTCGGTCCGGCACACAGTTTTAATCTGCCAGGAAGTTTCATATCAGCGCACACTCCGCTGTAGAGCGAAAATTTCATTCTACAAACATCCCCCAGGCTGTGGCTAAGCCATGTCTCCGCAATATCCTTTCTTCCAGCAGTGCTATTTCTGCAACGTTCGCAGGAGACCTTCTGTGAAGTTTGGAAGGTAGGAGACGAGGTACTGGCGGAATTAAAGCTGTAAGGACAGAGCGTGAGTCGTGCTTGGGTAGCTCAGTCGGTAGAGCACTTGCTCGTGAAAGGCAAAGGTCCGGAGTTCGAGTCTCGGTCCTGCACACAGTTTTAATCTGCCAGGAAGTTTCATATCAGCGCACACTCCGCTGTAGAGTAAAAATTTCATTCTAGAAACATCCCCCAGGCCGTGGCTAAGCCATGTCTCCGCAATATCCTTTCTTCCAGGAGTGCTAGTTCTGCAAGGTTCGCAGGAGACCTTCTGTGAAGTTTGGAAGGTAGGAGACGAGGTACTGGCGGAATTAAAGCTGTAAGGACGGAGCGTGAGTCGTGCTTGGGTAGCTCAGTCGGTAGAGCACTTGCCCGCGAAAGGCAAAGGTCCAGAGTTCGAGTCTCGGTCCAGCACACAGTTTTAATCTTCCAGGAAGTTTAATATGTAGTGCCTTTACAATTAAAGTAACTTCTCCTTTGTATCACGAACGACCAAAGGCGTATGAAGTACAATGTTTTATACGGGGTGAAATGCTTCTCCCTCCACAATATGTTCTCGGAATCCATTTTTCGATTCTCAGTACTACTGTGTACATCAAGCTGGCGAACGACGAGCTACGTGCCGACGTTGTGCTGCGCCACGCTAACGCTCTCAAGTTCCGATACTCTGACGGACATTTATGGACTGTCATAGTTGTTCACGCAGTGGACTTGCCGCAGTGGATACACCAGTTCCCGTCACATCACCGAAGTTAAGTACTGTCGGGCGAAGCCAGCACTTGGTTGGGTGACCATCCGGGCCGCCATGCGCTGTTGCCATTTTTCGATGTGCACTCAGCCTCGTGATGCTAATTGAGGAGCTACTCGACCGAATAGTAACGGCTCCGGTCAAAGAAAACCATTATAACGACCGGGAGAGCGGTGTGCTGACCACACGCCTCTCCTATCCACATCCTCAGCTGAGGATGACACGGCGGTCGGATGGCCACTTGTGCCCTGAAGGTGGAGTGCTATGGTTGATCACGCTGGTCTTGGCCTTCAAAAGCTGCGGGTTTTCGAACTCCCATTAGAGGTACCGTCTGACGTTGTGGTGGCCACCTTTAAACCTTATGGCAAGTCAGTCACGTTGCTGAAACGTGGAAGATGTTCGAAACGTACCGTGTCCTGACTGGTGTCTGCGAGACAAAAACTGAACTACGGAAACACGTGCCTTCCTACTTGATTTTGGCCGGCTGCAGAGCTGTCATCATGTACGATGGACAGCCACGCACCTGTTGAGGTTGCTGCAGGGAATGCCATGTCTGTTCTGAATATCTCCGACATAGACTGGTTCAGACACCGATAGTAGTAGGGCAAACTTCGTTTCGAGCCACATTGTGGGTTCCCAACATCAGGGGCAAGTATACATTCAGGGCCATACCATTGTTCTCTTTTGATTGACAGGTCCTCAAGCTGCTATTCTGCTAAGAGGATTATGACTCCCTGGGGTAATCTGCCCTTCTGATTTGACTGACGGATCTTAACCTATTGTTCTGCTAAGACGATTATGACCTCCTGGGGATAAACCATTCTTTTGATTGACAGATACTTAACCTATTGTGCTCCAACCAATCCCCCTCCCTGTCCTCCTCCCCCTCCTCCGCCTCCATCCCTCTTGGAACTCCCATCGCTGATACAAGCACATTTTTGATATCAATTTCATTGACTAATTTATTAAATCGACGAATTAATTAACCCATCCCCAACTGGGAGACATCCCCTCCCCTCTGTCCCCCATCTGGAAATTGGTGAGAAAAAGACTTACAAGGGGAGGCCACGACGTTTGGAACGCGGATTTACTGTAAACTTCGTACACTCGTAGTACTCCATGAGCACAAAAAAATGTGTAAGCAATAGCGCGTACTTCTCAAGCGTTATTGAGAAAATCGCAAGATAATTTCGGTCGTCAAATATATGCCAGTACGTGGCCATTTTTACCATGAAGCGGCGGCAGCCGTCTAGTTAGCGTTCAAGCCCCGTAATCTTTGGGTCGCTGGATCGAGTATTCTATAGTATCACTTCATGTGTTTAGTCGTTTACTAGTCGATAGTTATGAATATTATACTATTTGTGATAATAAAAATTTGTAGACTACCATATAACATTGCAAATTTGATTAAAGTTTATCCGATTACACGTATTTTTCCCATTATATCAACTATAATATAAATATTAAAGAAAATGACTGTGTTGAAAATAAAAAAAATACCTGACGAATGGGGCTAGATCCAGCGACCCAACGGTTTCGGGGCTTGAACGCTAATCAGTCGGCTGTCGCCACTTCATGGTAAAAATGGCCGCGCACAGCTATATATTTGACGACCGAAGTTATACTGTGATTTTCTCAATAACGCTTGAGAAGTACGCGCTACTGCTTACACATTTTGTTGTCCTCATGGTGTACTACAAGTGTACGAAGTTTGCAGTAAATCCGCGTTCCAAACATCGTGGTCTCCCCTTGTCAGTTGGTTTGCCATTTGGTGGGTAATCGATGGCAGTGTATAGAATATTGTTTAAACAATTTAGACAATGTGTGGAATATTGTTTACTTCAAAAATTAACGGAATACAAGGTGGTGTAAGGAAAATACACTCCTGGAAATTGAAATAAGAACACCGTGAATTCATTGTCCCAGGAAGGGGAAACTTTATTGACACATTCCTGGGGTCAGATACATCACATGATCACACTGACAGAACCACAGGCACATAGACACAGGCAACAGAGCATGCACAATGTCGGCACTAGTACAGTGTATATCCACCTTTCGCAGCAATGCAGGCTGCTATTCTCCCATGGAGACGATCGTAGAGATGCTGGATGTAGTCCTGTGGAACGGCTTGCCATGCCATTTCCACCTGGCGCCTCAGTTGGACCAGCGTTCGTGCTGGACGTGCAGACCGCGTGAGACGACGCTTCATCCAGTCCCAAACATGCTCAATGGGGGACAGATCCGGAGATCTTGCTGGCCAGGGTAGTTGACTTACACCTTCTAGAGCACGTTGGGTGGCACGGGATACATGCGGACGTGCATTGTCCTGTTGGAACAGCAAGTTCCCTTGCCGGTCTAGGAATGGTAGAACGATGGGTTCGATGACGGTTTGGATGTACCGTGCACTATTCAATGTCCCCTCGACGATCACCAGTGGTGTACGGCCAGTGTAGGAGATCGCTCCCCACACCATGATGCCGGGTGTTGGCCCTGTGTGCCTCGGTCGTATGCAGTCCTGATTGTGGCGCTCACCTGCACGGCGCCAAACACGCATACGACCATCATTGGCACCAAGGCAGAAGCGACTCTCATCGCTGAAGACGACACGTCTCCATTCGTCCCTCCATTCACGCCTGTCGCGACACCACTGGAGGCGGGCTGCACGATGTTGGGGCGTGAGCGGAAGACGGCCTAACGGTGTGCGGGACCGTAGCCCAGCTTCATGGAGACGGTTGCGAATGGTCCTCGCCGATACCCCAGGAGCAACAGTATCCCTAATTTGCTGGGAAGTGGCGGTGCGGTCCCCTACGGCGCTGCGTAGGATCCTACGGTCTTGGCGTGCATCCGTGCGTCGCTGCGGTCCGGTCCCAGGTCGAGGGGCACGTGCACCTTCCGCCGACCACTGGCGACAACATCGATGTACTGTGGAGGCCTCACGCCCCACATGTTGAGCAATTCGGCGGTACGTCCACCCGGCCTCCCGCATGCCCACTATACGCCCTCGCTCAAAGTCCGTCAACTGCACATACGGTTCACGTCCACGCTGTCGCGGCATGCTACCAGTGTTAAAGACTGCGATGGAGCTCCGTATGCCACGGCAAACTGGCTGACACTGACGGCGGCGGTGCACAAATGCTGCGCAGCTAGCGCCATTCGACGGCCAACACCGCGGTTCCTGGTGTGTCCGCTGTGCCGTGCGTGTGATCATTGCTTGTACAGCCCTCTCGCAGTGTCCGGAGCAAGTATGGTGGGTCTGACACACCGGTGTCAATGTGTTCTTTTTTCCATTTCCAGGAGTGTAGTTTATTTAAGAAGTTGAAGCGTATGGAATATGGAAACAATTGCAGTGCTTTCTTTATTCCCATGATCCCGGCGGAGGTTCGAGTCCTCCCCCAGGCAGGGGGGTGTGTGTTTGTCCTTAGGAAAATTTAGGTTCAGTAGTGTGTAAGCTTAGGGACTTATGATCTTAGCAGTTAAGTCCCCATAAGATTTCACACACATCTGAACATTCTTTATTCCCATCAGACAAGGAATACCATCACGAAGCAGTCATCATATATAACTACACTGTTAAAAATCTTCCGATCGTGAAGCACACACCGTCTGCTGCCCCTGTGTGCTGTCTGCTGGCACGCACCCAGTGCTGGCTCATGCCATCACACATGCAGGTCGCTCAGGGTCCCGCAAAGGGACACGTTCATAAGCGACCGCCCCACTCGTCCTTGTCCAGGTATGTTCACTTGAGCCCCACGACTGACAGACCGGATGTCACGCTAATTCATGAACAAAAGCGTCAGGTGGCTGCAACTCTTTGATATTTGACGCCCGAGAAATCCCTGTCAAAACACAAAACACCTGCTCTCTCTCTCTCTCTCTCTCTCTCTCTCCCGTCCTGTAGTGTGCCTCTGCTGGACCTCCACACGCCGTCAGTCATGAACAGACTGAACTGCAAACAAATCATTTTGGAATACCGATGCATGTGAGAACTCCTGCCAAGGCAAATGCCTGATTGGGAATCAGTTCAGAAATACTGCTGAAGTTAATAAGTAATTAATTCTAAAGAAAAAAAAGCTTTAGAAAGCTGCGTTTCGGAATTCCAGTGGGATACGAACAAAAGCCAGTGACGCATTTTCGTCAAGCGAGTGCGACACATGGAAAAGTCAATGTACTCTAGGCGTCTAGAATGGGCACAAAACGCCCGATTGGCGGAAACGCACTAGGAAGGAGAAAAATACTGAAGTTTCGACGCAGTTTGATAGAAGGGATATTGTGAATGGTAGAGAGAGAGTTTCTACAAAATAAGAGGAACGCTCCTATTGGTCAAAAAAAGCCGTGACAAGAAAAAGGAACCCAAGTGGAGGGAGGTAGTTCTGCCATGAGTAGAACAAGAGAGAAATTTTTCAGGGAGACTCTTCTCTAACCTGGCGTCAAGTGCAGAACGGAGCGCTTAACGCTTGTCTTGTGACAGCCAGAGCGAGAGCACCAGCAGCAGCGAGTACTGTTTGTATAAAGCGTTTTTGTACTTATTTGCTGCGCTTAGCTTTTAAATAGTTTTTCTGGGAAAACCTAGCGTAGTTTTCGCGTCTCGTATTTCAGTGAGTGTTTCTTGATTATCAGAGTAGCTCATTAGAAGATTATCTTGGGAATTTGTCACCGTATAGAGTAGGGTAAACATAGTCATGTGTAGGGACTGTGGTTGTTGTGAGCGGACGCAAGGAGAATTGGCCACTCTTCGGGGGCAGGTGGAGGCTTTGTCTGTTAGGCTCATCGAGCTCGAGGCGCAGGCGTCGGCTCGCAGTGGCGTTGGGGCAACTGTGGTGAGACCTATGCCTACTTCGGTGGCCTTGGAATCACATGGAACCCCTGATGTCGCTGCGTCTTCCGGCAGTGAGCATCTTACCGGTCAGCCATCACTCCAGAGTGAATGGCGGACAGTGGTGGGCTCGCGCGTGCCTGGCCGAAAGGCGAAGGTGGGATCTGGCCGCGTGGCTGCTGCCTTACCCCTTTCCAACAGGTACGGGGTGCTTCCTAGTGGTGATGACATCGTTTCCGAGCCACCACAGGATGCCTCGCCTGTTGAGCCAGTGGCCGATTCTCCGGCAAGGTCCCGACAGTCACAGAGGGCGGGCCTATTAGTTATAGGGAGCTCCAACGTTAGGCGGGTTATGGAGCCCCTCAGGAAAATAGCGGGTAGGTCGGGGAAGAATGCCAGTGTGCACTCGGTGTGCTTGCCGGCGGGTCTCGTCCGTAATGTGGAGGAGGCCCTTCCGGCAGCTATTGAACGCACTGGGTGTGACCGGCTGCAGATAGTAGCACATGTCGGAACGAATGACGCCTGCCGCTTGGGTTCTGAGGCCATCCTTGGTTCCTTCCGGCGGCTGGCTGATTTGGTGAAGACAACCAGCATCGCACGCGGAGTGCAAGATGAGCTTAATATCTGCAGCATAGTGCCCAGAGTCGATCGCGGTCCTCTGGTTTGGAGCCGTGTGGAGGGTCTAAACCAGAGGCTCAGACGACTCTGCGACTATAATGGTTGCAAATTCATCGACCTCCGTTATTGGGTGGAGAACTGTAGGGCCCCCCTAGACAGGTCAGGCGTGCACTACACACCGGAAGCAGCTACTAGGGTAGCAGAGTACGTGTGGCGTGCACACGGGGGTTTTTTAGGTTAGAGGGACCCCCCCCTTGGGCGAAACGATAAAATACCTGACGGCTTACCAGAGAGGACATTATCATCGTTGATAAAGAACGTCCGTCCTCAGAGACCAAAAACAGGAAAAGTTAACGTAATATTGGTAAACTGCAGGAGTATCCAGGGCAAGGTTCCTGAATTAGTATCTCTTATTGAAGGAAATAGTGCGCATTAGGAACGGAAAGTTGGTTAAAACCGGAAGTGAACAGTAACGAAATCCTAGACACAGAATGGAATATATACCGCAAGGATAGGATAAACGCCAATGGTGGAGGAGTATTTATAGCAGTAAAGAATTCAATAATATCCAGTGAAGTTATTAGCGAATGCGAATGTGAAATAATCTGGGTTAAGTTAAGTATCAAAGGTGGGTCAGATATGATAGTCGGATGCTTCTATAGACCACCTGCATCAGCAACCGTAGTAGTTGAGCGCCTCAGAGAGAACCTGCAGAACGTCGTGAAGAAGTTTCGTGATCATACTATTGTAATAGGGGGAGACTTCAATCTACCAGGTATAGAATGGGATAGTCACACAATCAGAACTGGAGCCAGGGACAGAGACTCTTGTGACATTATCCTGACTGCCTTGTCCGAGAATTACTTCGAGCAGATAGTTAGAGAACCAACTCGTGAAGCTAACGTTTTAGACCTCATAGCAACAAATAGACCGGAACTTTTCGACTCCGTGAATGTAGAAGAGGGTATCAGTGATCATAAGTCAGTGGTTGCATCAATGACTACAAGTGTAATAAGAAATGCCAAGAAAGGAAGGAAAATATATTTGCTTAACAAGAGTGATAGGGCACAAATCGCAGAATATCTGAGTGACCACCATCAAACGTTCATTTCTGAGGAAGAGGATGTGGAACAAAAATGGAAAAAATTCAGAAACATCGTCCAGTACGCCTTAGATAAGTTCGTACCGACTAAGGTCCAAAGCGAGGGGAAAGATCCACCGTGGTATAACAATCATGTACGAAAGGTACTACGGAAACAAAGAAAGCTTCATCATAGGTTTAAGAGTAGTCGAATCATAGCTGATGAGGAAAAGCTGAACGAAGCGAAAAAGAGCGTAAAGAGAGCAATGAGAGAAGCATTCAACGAATTCGAACATAAAACATTGGCAAACAATCTAAACAAGAACCCTAAAAAGTTTTGGTCATATGTAAAATCGGTAAGCGGATCTAAATCCCCTATTCAGTCACTCGTTGACCACGATGGCACCGAAACAGAGGACGACCGAAGAAAGGCAGAAATACTGAATTCAGTGTTCCGAAACTGTTTCACTGCGGAAAATCGTAACACGGTCCCTGACTTCAGCCGTCGCACGGACGCCAAAATGGAAAATATTGAAATAAACGATATCGGAATTGAAAAACAACTGCTATCACTTAGTAGCGGAAAAGCATCCGGACCAGACGAGATACCCTTAAGATTCTACAGTGATTATGCTAAAGAACTTGCCCCCTTTCTATCAGCAATTTATCGTAGATCGCTGGAAGAACGTGAAGTACCTAGCGACTGGAAGAAAGCGCAGGTCGTTCCCATTTTCAAGAAGGGTCATAAATCAGATGCGAATAATTATAGGCCTATTTCGCTTACGTCAATCTGTTGTAGAATAATGGAACATGTTTTGTGTTCTCGTATTATGACGTTCTTAGATAATACAAATCTCCTTCATCATAACCAACATGGATTCCGCAAACAGAGATCATGTGAAACTCAGCTCGCCCTATTTGCCCAAGAAATTCACAGTGCCGTAGACACTGGCGAGCAGATTGATGCCGTATTCCTGGACTTCAGGAAGGCATTTGATACGGTTCCGCACTTACGTTTAGTGAAAAAAATACGAGCTTACGGAATATCGGACCAGGTTTGTGATTGGATTCAGGATTTCCTAGAAGAAAGAACACAACATGTCATTCTTAACGGTTCAAAATCTGCAGATGTAGAGGTAATTTCGGGAGTACCGCAGGGAAGCGTGATAGGACCTTTATTGTTTACAATATACATAAATGACTTAGTTGACAACATCGGTAGCTCCATGAGGCTATTTGCAGATGACACGGTTGTCTACAAGAAAGTAGCAACATCAGAAGACTCGTACGTACTCCAGGAGGACCTGCAGAGGATTAATGCATGGTGCGACAGCTGGCAGCTTTCCCTAAACATAGATAAATGTAATATAATGCGCATACATAGGGGCAGAAATCCATTCCAGTACGATTATGCCATAGGTGGTAAATCATTGGAAGCGGTAACGACCGTAAAATACTTAGGAGTTACTATCCGGAGCGATCTGAAGTGGAATGATCACATAAAACAAATAGTGGGAAAAGCAGGCGCCAGGTTGAGATTCATAGGAAGAATTCTAAGAAAATGTGACTCATCGACGAAAGAAGTAGCTTACAAAACGCTTGTTCGTCCGATTCTTGAGTATTGCTCATCAGTATGGGACCCTTACCAGGTTGGATTAATAGAAGAGATAGACATGAATGATCCAGCGAAAAGCAGCGCGATTCGTCATGGGGACATTTAGTCAGCGCGAGAGCGTTACGGAGATGCTGAACAAGCTCCAGTGGCGGACACTTCAAGAAAGGCGTTACGCAATACGGAGAGGTTTATTATCGAAATTACGAGAGAGCACATTCCGGGAAGAGATGGGCAACATATTACTACCGCCCACATATATCTCGCGTAATGATCACAACGAAAAGATCCGAGAAATTAGAGCAAATACGGAGACTTACAAGCAGTCGTTCTTCCCACGCACAATTCGTGAATGGAACAGGGAAGGGGGGATAAGATAGTGGTACAATAAGTACCCTCCGCCACACACCGTAAGGTGGCTCGCGGAGTATAGATGTAGATGTAGATGTACGACGCAGAGAAGAAATTTGTGTGGACACTGTGTTCACAGCGGCTGCACTTCAGCTAGAAATTAATTGTACCAACGTTTAGCTCCAACTGTGGAGAAACGAACCAGCCAAATTAGTTAATTGTTCTTGCGAGAACTGAGAGGGCACTTGTAAGTAGGCTGGTTAGGTTTTTTTATTGGTAACGACACGTAGCGCTCTGTATGAAAATCACTGACTGCTGTGTGCAGTCTGCGGCTGGTTTGCATTGTTGTTCGCTGTTGCAGTGTTGGGCAGTTGGCTGTTAACAGCGCGTAGCGTTGCGCAGTTGGAGGTGAGCCGCCAGCAGTGGTGGATGTGGGGGGAGAGATGGCGGAATTTTGAGAGCGGACGATCTTGACGTGTGTCCATCAGAAAGAGTAAATTTGTAATATTGGATATCATGGACTGATATATATATATATATATATATATATATATATATATATATATATATATATATATATATATAATGACATTGAACACTATTAAGGTAAATACATTGCTTGTTCTCTGTCAAAATCTTTCATTTGCTAACTATGCCTATCAGTAGTCAGTGCCTTCAGTAGTTAGTATCTCTTATTTAGCTAGCAGTATTGGCGCTCGCTGTATTGCAGTAGTTTGAGTAAGGAAGATTTTTGTGAGGTAAGTGATTTGTGAAACGTATAGGTTAATGTTAGTCAGGGCCATTCTTTTGTAGGGATTTTTGAAAGTCAGATTGCGTTGCGTTAAAAATATTGAGTGTCAGTTTAGTGTTGATCAGAATAAGTAAAGAGAGAAATGTCTGAGTACGTTCAGTTCTGCTCAGCTGTTTGAAAATCAAATAACGTAAGGGGTTTACCAGCACAGTCATTTATAATTTTTCTAAGGGGACGTTTCATTGAGAGGGCACTATAATATGCACACCGCTCCAACCATGCGAGTGTATATCGCCACATAATAAGACTAGGGCTGAGTACATGTTTTCTCGCATATCGAGAAACATAGGGAAAGTTTCTGCTGGAAAGTTCAGCAAAGGCCAGATTAGTTTTATAGGAATTTCGGTGGGAGAGAGTGGCCTTGCAGACAGCAGAATGTTGCAGCTTAAGGTAAATACCGCTTGCAGACACGTAAAATTTGCTAGTTTACCAACTTTCATCCACTGTAAACACGAGCGGCCTTGGGTAATCTTGCGCTCAAATTTGTCACTTAACTAACCATCCATCGTAGACTTGATTGTCATCCTAAACAGTACCGAACTTTGAACCGGAATCGGACGATTTTCGTAGTACTGACCAACATCATAACGTATGTGTAGGAGCAATTTTGTAAAGCAACTTCCAATTAAACTTTCATATTATTGTGCTTAGGATTAATGTAAAGAAACTTTCAATTAAACTTTCGTAATATTGTGCTTAGGATTAACGTTCTTTCAGAGAATTAATATTTCACATTGTTGTGTATAAAATTATTTCACTTTGATGTTGGCAAGATGCGTTATCCATTGCGCTGTTTTTTTGTTGGCAAGTTGAAAACTGTGTAAAAACTGTAATTTTGTGAGAAATATTGCGACATTAAACTTGTCTTTTTATCTTACACAGTTGTTCTCAATTCAAGAATAAGCAAAAAACCAAACCGCACCTTACAAGAAGTAATTAATTCCTGGTCACATGATCATGATGTACAGGATATAAAGTGGACACGGTAGCTATCTCACACACACCAATTGACAATGATAGTTGGAATTTCAAATTTCGATGTGAATTTATACTGTCACGGTATGAAGATCCCAACCGCTACAGGTCTGCTAAGTGTATTTTCTTTTAAAAAGCTATAGAATTCATAAGTTAAGTGGTTCTCTCCGCTACACCAAGATGGAGAAAGAGGGAGGAAAGGGTCTACCACATGAGGGGACAGTAGCAACAACTACAGCAGATATCTATGCAAGACAGAGTCCACTGCAATGTATTGAGAAGCACTAAACATAACGTACACTTAAACTGCAATCCACTCTGTACTAATAAGGTGCTGTGGATAGATGTCAAAGATCGTTATCAGTCGCGAATTTGACGTCACGATCAGATTTTTAAAGAACTATAGAATTCCTAAATTGGTTCTCTGCACTTCATTCGGAAGGAGGAAGGCATAATTCATGATAGGATAGAGCCAACAGCGAATACCACTGAAAGACTCAGTCCATTGTTATGTATTGAGAAGCACTAAACACACACATTTAAACCAAGATCCAGTCCGTAGCAGTAGTTGCTATGGGTAGATGTCGGAGATCGCCGAAACACTCGCATATCCCTTGCGCACATGTCCAGAGGTCTACACGCAGTGGACCAAATCCCTCTTTACGCGGCCAGCGCCGACATTCAGAGTTTGGTGAAAATCACTGCTGTGATCGCAACCATAGTCGTGGACACGGGTGCATGCCAGAGTGCACCAACCCTAGCTGTGTTGGGCATCTGGGGATGATTGGAGTGGTAGGAGTTCGGATGTTATCAATATGTCCAGCACAAACATCCATCATTTTGAATCTTCTCTCACGCAACACACACATGTCCGCTTCCGTCACACTCACCCAGCACACTGGTCACTTCACCAGCCCTCGCTGCCGTGGGCAGGGTCAGACGGATCGGCGCATTCTTTGTAACTGGCCCAGGCTGAGCTAATCCGTCACTTCCAGTTGCCGACTCCTCGTGGTTGCTGCTGCAGCCAGCTGCGGTGCTCTGCGAAACAAGCAGCTGGAGCTTAGACATACACAGTAGTTCTAAACAATTCCACACCGATATAGACCCACCAGTTTAAAAAATCCACTTTGCCCAATCGAGGACAGCGATGTTGTTGACCATACACCTCGAATTTCTCACACGAAATGTAGATTCCTGAATGAGATTTCCACTCTGCAGTGGAGTGTGCGCTGAACTGAAACTTCCTGCCAGATTAAAACTGTGTGCCGGATCGAGACTCGAACTCGGGTCGTTTGCCTTTCGCGGGCAAGTGCTCTATCAACTGAGCTACCCAAGCACGACTCACGACCTGTCCTCACAGCTTCAGTTCTGCCAGTACCTCGTCTCCTACCTTCCTCCCATTTAAACGAGTTATTTTCGAAGATAGAAGAAATCGGACTATACACGCATTTTCATATCACCAAAGTATAGTTACCTGATGTGAAAATCCTGTACAACACTATGGCATAGGCTATACGCTCTCTAATATCCTTTCATCAGGTAGAAAAATATCTTTCTTATCTGCATGTCCTACATCACAAGACTAGAATATTAAACTCACTTTTGGCTCATTGTGGAGCGCTAAGATCTGCCACTGTCACAGGACACCTCATTTTCGGGCTCTCTCTTAAGGTAACAGCACAGAGAAGTTGTAAATATTAGTTTTATACTACGTATCATTTTATAAATTCAAGGCACCCTTGTTATAGGCAGCTCACCAGGTCTAAGCTCTATACGTGTATACATACTCTTATCAATGGAGAGAACAGAGCACCATTCCACTCTCCAGTCAACAGTTTCACAACACCAGAGTAGCCATGATTGGTGGTTCACGGTGTCATTGATAGCCTGGCCAGCGACACGTGACCTTAATCCTGCTGCAAGAAGATGGTTCTCATGGTCCCTGTTGGCACAGCAAGTGCCGCGGATAATCTTTTGTCAACCACCATTGCTCACACAATGTGTCGGTCTTGAAATACATCTGTTCTATGCGGACGTCCAGAATCTGGTCTACAAGTGTGAAAACATTTCATAGACCACTGATGAAAGCAGCGACACACCGCTATATACTGTCCCAACACGTGTAGCAATCTGTCGATATATCCATCTAGCTTTCCACAAGCCTCAATGCGATCCCATTCACATGGCTGAAGCTGTTCAACAGGAGGACATCCTCGCTGGTGTGGTCTGAATGTACCCTACCTCTAAACTCATCACAGTTACTGCCTGCAGCGTGAAAACAGAGGTTGCACAGATAGGTTTCCTGTGCGCCATCTGATCACTGATGACTGTGGCAGATGAATCACTAACACTATACTCACGAGTATGCACATAATATACCCTAATGATACTGAACACAGTCCTTGAGGATGTTGCATTTTTTCTGGCAGCGTCTTAAAATCATCGAGTTTAGATACTGGGAAATCGTATCCTAGCTTTATGTAAGGTTAAGCCGAAAGGCTCGCACCTGGTTCATTATCCAGTTAATACTGTTAATTAGTCCTGTTATTAAATAATTTTGTCTCTTTTAAAATGTGTTATGATGTGATGTAACAAATTGTAATCTCCTCTGGTGGTCTCTTCCAAACAGATTCAATTTACCAAGGAGGGGATGATAAAAGTTGCCTGTTCATTCAGCACCTTTACTTCTTTCTGTTATATTTTGCTTTTTACGTATTACTACAATTATTTCTACGTATCATTTATGATCAGTTTCGAAAAATCGATGTAAGAACTCTGAGCAACATCTTTCCATGTTCACTGTAGCAGTTTCACATATTTGGGGGTGACTTTGTTTCTCGAACAATGGGAAGCTTTCATGGGTTGCAAGCCATGAAGCTGATTTTGTTTGAGAGAGCGTTCCCCATTATTTCTGCTCTGTTCCATATTTTATGATTCTCTGTTCCAGATAGTAATTCATGGGGCCATGTTTGGAGAGAAGACTGCCTTTTCCTGGTGTCCATACGTGCTGGTGTGGAGATTCTCCAATGAATAAGGAATTGGGTGAGACTGTTTCAGTAGCTTGCCATAGTGAAGCTTAGTTAAAGTGATTAGGTTACTTTTGTATTGCTTGTTGACAGTTAATCCGTGATTAGGAATGGGTCAGTGTGCGATGTTCAATATGGTGAACAGGAAACATGATAACCTGTGGTTATTTGTTGTGAGTTTGACTCTTGTACCTGTTGCTTTGAGTGTCCATGTGGGATTGTGGAACACTTACTTGTGTTCAGTAACAAAATAATGTCCTATCAGTACTTATTTCGGAAGTAGTTCGATATATACTCGTTGATATTAATGCATAACATACATTAATGCCACACTGAGTGAAGCCATCTTGTTGCATGTTATAGATTTGTCTCACGACTCGTGCATCTGAAACCACACATTGATTTTTATGCTATCAGGGTTCATGCGCAGTTAACGCAGGTCGACTAGCGCTACTTTGCCGATTACTATTTATTAAATATTGTGTGGAGCACTCTCACACATTACTATGATGTAACGTATAAGTGATATTCGGGATTTGTATGTTCATTCAGATGGTTTAATTACTCTTCGTATTTGAAATAAAGTAATTACAAAACTTTGGAGCATCCTCAACTGCACAGCTGGAAACTACAAGATGATGGCTAACACATATTCAATTTGGGATCACTGCCTTTACGAATCAGTATTCACTATGTGATACTGAAATAATAGCTATGGAAGCCCCTTCCTTATTTGGTTCGGATTGCCAAAGTGCACGAATGTGTGACTATTTCTATTAAACTTCATCAGTCAAATAGTATTTTGAAATTATTTTCTCGAGCATAAGAATTATACTTTTTTCATAACTTGGTGGAAGCAAACTTTCATCTACAGATATTTAGTTGCTGTGCAAGGTGGCTGGCTGTATACTTCGCAATTTTATGCAAACACTGCGCTCTAATTCACACACAAGACGGCAACACAAAATGAGGTAAACAAGAAACAAGTTTATGTACAATAGTAACATTTCGATTTTAACATTTTCAGATGCGTGGCTCAGCATTCATAGTCCAACACACTAACTATCTTAACTCATTGAATACAATTATCAAATCTGAAATGTTTAGTAATAATGCTTTATTTGACAGTATTCTGTTTTTTCTCTGAGTAATAACTTCACTAGAACTTGGTCTTTAACAGTCCGACGAATACTGGCAAGCAGCGGCTTGCTACACTGTGTTGAGTAAAGATAACGTCGGCTGATGTAAACTGGAACTGTAGAACAGTAGGCACTCAGACAATAATTCGGTGTAAACTGAGCCGGAAGTGAGCTGTCACGTGCACTGCAACTGTACAGATTTAGAGGTTTTTTTTTTTTTAATTCTTTTTTTATGGCGACATCAGATGAGGAGACGCAGTACTGTAATGGTCTGACTGGATTGGTGTAGAGATGATTTGTAATTGTATTCTTTATTTACACTTTGAAGGTGCGTTGTGTGAAACTTTAAGAACCTCGCTAGAGAGTGGCCGTGTCGCTGTTTATCATGCGATTGGCCGTATAATATTGCATTCGCACGGAGGAAAGTAGTTCCAGATATCAGCGTCCCCTGTGGCAGTAATGGCGGAGAATCTGACATTTTGACACGAGCAACTGAAATGAGGGCGCCACAAGCACGTTCGTGTGGCGTTAGTGTTACGTGACGTCCCTCGCTCACTGTGCGGTGCGATCTTCGTTATCTTGACCGATGGATTTACGAAAGTGTTGTTAACAATTCGTTTGAAGCTAAATATCCGTGACAAGCAAGAATATAAATGTACTTTGGGTTCCTGCGTAACTAAAACCTCGGAAATTGCGATATATTTGGAAAAAAGGGCAAAACATTTGTGACAAGAAAGCATATAGCTGTCATTGATGGTTGTTCCACTCGCAGCAATTTCAACTTGCGTTTTTTAATCAGACCGAAGTCACAAAATCGGAAACACACATTGCTGAGTGCTCTTATATGTAAACAACTTCGAATATTACAGAAGATACTTCTCTTACATCAATAAGGAAGTCCCAGAATGTATGGCAAATGCGAAGACGAAAGAAAAGCATGCACCAGAAAACGTTCTTCCTTCGACTCAAACTGCAAGTCTCTATTCATAAGGCCACGGACATTGTATATGCTACTCTGAGCATTGTTATTGTTGGTCTTCTGATCTCGTAAAGGCTTTTACTGCCCATGTGTTATTAACTGACAATTATAACAAATCGCACCCAGAGTGAAGTGCTTGTGATAATTCTTCGGCGCACCTTTGCCTTGAAACAACATATTGCCATAATTTCCATGTTATAATATCGAAACAAATAAATATGAGAAACAGTCAAATAAAAACGAGGCAGATGGAAAAAAGTCAATAAAGCGTTAATTATTTCAAAAGCAATCACCATAGCTATTAGTACGTTTATTCCAGTGTGAGACACGACAGTTAATGCCTTCATGGAAAAATGTTTGCTGTTGCTTACTGAACCATGATTGAAACTCCAGCGTGCACCTCTTCTTCCGAAGGAAATCAACGGCCACGAATGTAGTGCTTCAAGGTTCCAAAAATCACATGGGAAGAAATCAGGAGCGTATGGAGGATGTGTAAGGGCTCCCCACTGAAACTTCTACAGCGTAGCCGAAACAACCTTGGCAACGTGCGACCCTGTCCACATGTAGGCAACGTTGTTTCGACGAGGTTGCAGTGGTTTCGCTCACTCCTCGAATTTTTTCAGTTTGTTTTAAGTAAAATGCATGTCTATCCTATTGCCATCCTATGTCTATGGGGTAATCCTTGACAGTTTAAATTAAGCGACTTGTGTACATACTTGGATTTTCTGCCGTTAGTTAGAAGTCTACTACAATCCAATAGTGTCAGACTCTTATAAGGCAGTGTTATTGTGACATCATTGTTTTAACACACTACGGTGTCACATAGTAATGCAGGTGCAAGTTCCTCACAAACTTTGTACGTAGCAAGAGCATAGCTGTTGCAGTGTGCTAATGTTTTAACGTGGGATATTTTAGTATTCGGTAAACTATCACACTGTACTAATTGTTTAACACTGGGATGTCAGTGTATTTGATAAAATATCACATTGTGCTAATTGTCATACATTTAAAGTCTAGTTTTATGCGCACCTTTTTATTAAGATTTTGAAAAGTGGGAGAAAGTCAGTCAAAAAATGCAATAATTTATCCAAAATTGTAGGTAGGTATGTGGGGTGGTCGTACATTGGATTGCTTACAGAAAATTCCATGATGTCATTAAATTACAGTAATTTAGCCAATAGGAGGACAATGTGCATCTTCGAACTTCCTGCCGTTTCTCAGTCACACGCTGTAATGTCGAAGTGTCTGATGTAATTTTGGATCATAAATTAACATAATATTTATCGCCATTTTTAAGGTAGATAATTCTGCAGCTCATCTTCTGATGATTCTTTCAGTTCAGTGCACAGATCATCAATGCAAGGCTCACACAATTCGAATAATAAAAGAAGTGGTATGATTTCCCATCTTGTATAAGTCATATAATTTTCCTCGGTCGGGGGGGGGGGGGGGAGGGGGGGGGGACTCGATTTTGGAGCCAAAACTCTCACAGTGGATGGGTGACACTGCATGGCGGCTTATCTTGACACGTGGTGCAGTTCAGGTTATCTAGCGACCTTGAATGTACCACATACAATTGCCCCGACAGTGCAGATGAGGTGGTTACACTGTGACCTTGAGATAAGATCGTTTTCTTGTCTAGGAACCCCCCTGACCCACTACTTTCTGTAAGTGAAGAATTTTTAATATATTCCAAATAGCTTTCTTGTACTATGTAGCATTTAAATGTGTAGCACTCGAAAAATTTACAAATGCTGCAGAAAACAGAACTTCACATCCGTCAACAAGAAAAACTGTAGAAAACATCGCAAACTGCTTATGGCGATCTCTAATGCGCATTCGTTCATGTGATTCTAAAATCAGTCACAAGGTTTAAGTACCCACGAAAAATCTCATGTGCTTCTGGGTACACTATCCTTTAGATACAACACTCTACTAAATTCATCATTTAAATGTATGCCAACGTTGGTTGTGTAGAATACTTAAAAAGATATGATTTAAGTGTGTTCAACATTGTGGCAATGGTAGGACACTTAGTGAAGCAGAAGACACAAGATTGCTGGGACTGAGTACTGAATATCAGCCATCGTAAAAGCCATATTTTCGCGACCTCCTGAAGAACATGAATACATCTACCTTAACTACGAGAGGAGTTCAATAAGACGTAATGCAACATTTTTTCCGCCAGTTTTGGTTTGAAAAATGCAGAATTTGCTATAGGATTTTTTTTTTTGGCGAGAAACAAGAGCGTGGCAAATATTCATATATTCTTACAGAATGTCTACGGAGACCTGGGAGTGAACAAAAGCGCGGCAAGTCGTTGGGCGAGGCGTCAGCAAAGTCGCGCAAACCTGTCCGATCTCCCCCGTGCCGGCCGGTCGCACACGGCTGCGAAAGTGTTAGAACAAGCTGACACTCTCATTCGAGGTGATCGACAGATCACAATCAAACACCTCGCTGCGTAACTGAACGTCTCTCATATAGAGCTGACCCACTCGTCCACCAGTTGTGTATTCAAAAGTGTGTGGCCGCAGGGTTCCTCCCCGCCTAACAGACGACCACAAAGAGAACGAAGGGCCATATGTGCGGAATTGCTTGCATGTTAGGAGGCTGATCGTTATAATTTGCTGTCGAACATCGTCACAAGCGATGAAACATGGGTTCATCACTTCGAACCGGGAACGCAACGGCAATCCACTTCTGCTCCGAAGAAAAAGTTCAAAGCCGCACCCTCATCCGGTGAGGTCACGGAGACTGCCTTTTGGGAAACTGAAGGGGTTATTCTGTTTCATGTTCTCCCTTATGGTGCAGTGATCAACTCTGACAGGATTGCGTTAGCCTCGGGAAACCGAAGAAACGACTTCGGCGTCTTCGTCGCCTCAAAAATGCAAACGAACTTCTCCTTCTCCATGACAACGCAAGGCCTCACAAAATTTCGTTGGACTGTTCTTCCTCATGCACCCTACAGCCAGGATCCCGCACCTTCCAACTTCCATCTGTTTGGCCCGGTTGAGGATGCACTCCACGGGAACCAGTACTTGAATGATGGGGAGGTTACTGATGCAGCAACACGTTGGCTCCAACGTCGACCACTAGAGTGGTACCACACAGGCCCTCCAAGTAAGGTGGCGTAAAGCAGCGCACTGAAGGAATGTTATGTTGAAAAATGGGGTTTTGTAGCCAAAAGAGTGGGGATTAAAACAGTGTATTGGAAAACCAACATACTTTCAGACGAAAATATGTTGCATTACTTATTCAACGCCCGTTCTCCACATGAGCACCAACGACACACTGAAACTTGTTTACTTCGTATAATATACTTCAAATGTTCAAATGTGCGTGAATTCCTAAGGGGCCAAACTGCTGAGGTCATCGGTCCCTAGACTTACACACTACTTAACCTAACTTATGCTAAGTACAACACACACACCCATGCCCAAGGGAGGACTCGAACCTCCGGCGAGAGGGGCCGCGCAGTCCGTGACATGGCGCTTCTAACTGCACAGCCACTCCGCGTGGCTTTAGTATCCTTCCTTGTTGTCCTATGGATAATATTTTCCGTTACTCATCTGAGACAAAAAGAAATTTTTAGCCCAAAAGTTCACACACGGACTTAATTTAGCGAACTGGAATTGTTTCACTGCCCTTGCTGTACATCTACTTACTTGCTATATGTAGTTAACATCGAGTAGTTGTTAAGAAGAGTGGTAGCATTCATTCCGTGTACACAATACAGAGGAAGAATCCTAATGTTGGAAGCATATGGTCAGGCACTATCCACAAAGGTATGTAGTACTCTGCAACATGCATTTACAACAGGATTCCACAAGATATAAAAAAGCTAAACGACAAACTTGAGTTTCGTCGACAGTAGTTGAAGGCTTTTCTCCTTAATAGCTACTTCGGCTCCTTATACATACACATTAATTCCAGTTAATTATTATATAGCGATTTGTGTCACTGGAATGGATGGAACAATACACAAGGATGTTTGCGTACTATGGTGAGTCAGTGAGCAGTCTGCGAACTACAAACCTTTTGGGTTAGGAATCGCTTCTTTTACATCTGTCAACGATTATTTAAAGAAAAAACTGTCGAGCTACACCGTCATTTGAATTCCCTGTTACGTTGTTGCTCCCCCTACTATTGTCTGGATAAGGCAGCACAGAAAAAGGCAAGGCCATAGCCATTGCACAAGAACACGGCATCATAAATCACAGTGGTGTTCAACACAATCTTCGGACTGAGGGCAGCTTTAAGCTATGAAAACTGTAGTCTTCCTTGATTGTGTTTTCATAGGTGTCAATGGATATGGAAGTACAAAAGATGTTCATTAATGAGGATCAACGTTCTTTACACGATCAAGCAATCTCGATTTTTCTTTTCCCATGGCTCTATCAAAGCGAGGGGAAAGATCCACCGTGGTATAACAATCGTGTACGAAAGGTACTACGGAAACAAAGAAAGCTTCATCATAGGTTTAAGAGTAGTCGAATCATAGCTGATAAGGAAAAGCTGAACGAAGCGAAAAAGAGCGTAAAGAGAGCAATGAGAGAAGCATTCAACGAATTCGAACATAAAACATTGGCAAACAATCTAAACAAGAACCCTAAAAAGTTTTGGTCATATGTAAAATCGGTAAGCGGATCTAAATCCCCTATTCAGTCACTCGTTGACCACGATGGCACCGAAACAGAGGACGACCGAAGAAAGGCAGAAATACTGAATTCAGTGTTCCGAAACTGTTTCACTGCGGAAAATCGTAACACGGTCCCTGACTTCAGCCGTCGCACGGACGCCAAAATGGAAAATATTGAAATAAACGATATCAGAATTGAAAAACAACTGCTATCACTTAGTAGCGGAAAAGCATCCGGACCAGACGAGATACCCTTAAGATTCTACAGTGATTATGCTAAAGAACTTGCCCCCTTTCTATCAGCAATTTATCGTAGATCGCTGGAAGAACGTAAAGTACCTAGCGACTGGAAGAAAGCGCAGGTCGTTCCCATTTTCAAGAAGGGTCATAAATCAGATGCGAATAATTATAGGCCTATTTCGCTTACGTCAATCTGTTGTAGAATAATGGAACATGTTTTGTGTTCTCGTATTATGACGTTCTTAGATAATACAAATCTCCTTCATCATAACCAACATGGATTCCGCAAACAGAGATCATGTGAAACTCAGCTCGCCCTATTTGCCCAAGAAATTCACAGTGCCGTAGACACTGGCGAGCAGATTGATGCCGTATTCCTGGACTTCAGGAAGGCATTTGATACGGTTCCGCACTTACGTTTAGTGAAAAAAATACGAGCTTACGGAATATCGGACCAGGTTTGTGATTGGATTCAGGATTTCCTAGAAGAAAGAACACAACATGTCATTCTTAACGGTTCAAAATCTGCAGATGTAGAGGTAATTTCGGGAGTACCGCAGGGAAGCGTGATAGGACCTTTATTGTTTACAATATACATAAATGACTTAGTTGACAACATCGGTAGCTCCGTGAGGCTATTTGCGGATGACACGGTTGTCTACAAGAAAGTAGCAACATCAGAAGACTCGTACGTACTCCAGGAGGACCTGCAGAGGATTAATGCATGGTGCGACAGCTGGCAGCTTTCCCTAAACGTAGATAAATGTAATATAATGCGCATACATAGGGGCAGAAATCCATTCCAGTACGATTATGCCATAGGTGGTAAATCATTGGAAGCGGTAACGACCGTAAAATACTTAGGAGTTACTATCCGGAGCGATCTGAAGTGGAATGATCACATAAAACAAATAGTGGGAAAAGCAGGCGCCAGGTTGAGATTCATAGGAAGAATTCTAAGAAAATGTGACTCATCGACGAAAGAAGTAGCTTACAAAACGCTTGTTCGTCCGATTCTTGAGTATTGCTCATCAGTATGGGACCCTTACCAGGTTGGATTAATAGAAGAGATAGACATGATCCAGCGAAAAGCAGCGCGATTCGTCATGGGGACATTTAGTCAGCGCGAGAGCGTTACGGAGATGCTGAACAAGCTCCAGTGGCGGACACTTCAAGAAAGGCGTTACGCAATACGGAGAGGTTTATTATCGAAATTACGAGAAAGCACATTCCGGGAAGAGATGGGCAACATATTACTACCGCCCACATATATCTCGCGTAATGATCACAACGAAAAGATCCGAGAAATTAGAGCAAATACGGAGACTTACAAGCAGTCGTTCTTCCCACGCACAATTCGTGAATGGAACAGGGAAGGGGGGGATCAGATAGTGGTACAATAAGTAACCTCCGCCACACACCGTAAGGTGGCTCGCGGAGTATAGATGTAGATGTAGATCATTCTAGGCCTCTATGCTTTGAAACAATTGTCTCAAATACACTATTTGTTTTGTTATTCAGTTCTAGAACGTAAGTTTTAATAAAAATGTCTGTGTCATCAGAAAACATTTCGCTGCATGAGTGAGTCTCGCTATCTGACACTGGCTATTTAATGTACATTCCCATCCCAACGATCTCCGAAAAGCATACAGCTTACTCCTTCTTTATAAGATAACTAGTAAACACTATATGTAGAGACAATATTGATAATTCGTCACGTATTTCATCTTGGTCGAAATCAAATAATGATGCAGATATGATGTCAGACTTTTTCGTTCCAGGCAGGGAAATCCTCCAAAACATTCTGACCATCGTCCAGCGCGAGACTGCTTAACATATGGTGGCGCTGGGGATACGTGACGCGGTAAGGAAAGAATATAAGCTGAGCAAAGGCGATAAGGACAGTAAACAGGGAAATCCACTGACACGTTAGACTTTGACAAAGAGAAGATTGTTCTGACGCGGTGCCTGGGAAAAAGCAAATGGAGGAAGCTGGTCGGCTGTTCGCATGTTACTGTCCTGAGCATCTCTGAAGTGGTGGAAGTATTACTAGACGACAGGGTGTTGAACGTCTATGCCTCGTTACAGGACGAGGAGATGGCAGGCTTAGGCGCTGCGTAAACCAGGATAAGCGGTGAACTGTGGCAGATTCGAAGACAGAATAAAATGGTGGCCCAGCCGCTAGTGTTTCCGAGCACAGAGTCCAGCTGAACATGCCGGAGCAGACGACCCATATGTGTTCTCATGTTGACATAACGACATCATCGGTTACGATTGCAGACGGCACAGAGTCATCGTTTATGGACCTCGGATCAATGGAAGCGTGTCACCTAGTCGGACGAATCACATTTCTTGTTAATCAGGTCTACACACCGTCACCCAGGCGAACGGCTTGTCGAGACGTGCACTGAGCCCTGGACGCAGGCTGGCGGAAGTGGCGTATTGTGCTGTGGGGACATTCACCTGGATTTTCCTGGGACCTGTGGCAATAATCAGACACCATGACAGCTGTTGACTACGTGAACGTTATTGCAGACCACTTATATATCTCGAGTGTTGTGTCTTACTTGTCGGCGATGGCATCTACCAGTAGGATAACTGTCCATGTCACAAGTCCAGAATCGTGTTACAGTGCTTTGAGGAGCATAGCAGTTAAGCTGATGTCTTGGCCACAAAATTCGGCCAATCTTAAAACGATGGAAAACATATGGGATTTTATCGTGCACCAACTCAGCGTGCAACAACCTCCAGCCCGTAATACACTCCTGGAAATTGAAATAAGAACACCGTGAATTCATTGTCCCAGGAAGGGGAAACTTTATTGACACATTCCTGGGGTCAGATACATCACATGATCACACTGACAGAACCACAGGCACATAGACACAGGCAACAGAGCATGCACAATGTCGGCACTTGTACAGTGTATATGCACCTTTCGCAGCAATGCAGGCTGCTATTCTCCCATGGAGACGATCGTAGAGATGCTGGATGTAGTCCTGTGGAACGGCTTGCCATGCCATTTCCACCTGGCGCCTCAGTTGGACCAGCGTTCGTGCTGGACGTGTAGACCGCGTGAGACGACGCTTCATCCAGTCCCAAACATGCTCAATGGGGGACAGATCCGGAGATCTTGCTGGCCAGGGTAGTTGACTTACACCTTCTAGAGCACGTTGGGTGGCACGGGATACATGCGGACGTGCATTGTCCTGTTGGAACAGCAAGTTCCCTTGCCGGTCTAGGAATGGTAGAACGATGGGTTCGATGACGGTTTGGATGTACCGTGCACTATTCAGTGTCCCCTCAACGATCACCATTGGTGTACGGCCAGTGTAGGAGATCGCTCCCCACACCATGATGCCGGGTGTTGGCCCTGTGTGCCTCGGTCGTATGCAGTCCTGATTGTGGCGCTCACCTGCAAGGCGCCAAACACGCATACGACCATCATTGGCACCAAGGCAGAAGCGACTCTCATCGCTGAAGACGACACGTCTCCATTCGTCCCTCCATTCACGCCTGTCGCGACACCACTGGAGGCGGGCTGCACGATGTTGGGGCGTGAGCGGAAGACGGCCTAACGGTGTGCGGGACCGTAGCCCAGCTTCATGGAGACGGTTGCGAATGGTCCTCGCCGATACCCCAGGAGCAACAGTGTCCCTAATTTGCTGGGAAGTGGCGGTGCGGTCCCCTACGGCACTGCGTAGGATCCTACGGTCTTGGCGTGCATCCGTGTGTCGCTGCGGTCCGGTCCCAGGTCGACGGGCACGTGCACCTTCCGCCGACCACTGGCGACAACATCGATGTACTGTGGAGACCTCACGCCCCACGTGTTGAGCAATTCGGCGGTACGTCCACCCGGCCTCCCGCATGCCCACTATACGCCCTCGCTCAAAGTCCGTCAACTGCACATACGGTTCACGTCCACGCTGTCGCGGCATGCTACCAGTGTTAAAGACTGCGATGGAGCTCCGTATGCCACGGCAAACTGGCTGACACTGACGGCGGCGGTGCACAAATGCTGCGCAGCTAGCGCCATTCGACGGCCAACACCGCGGTTCCTGGTGTGTCCGCTGTGCCGTGCGTGTGATCATTGCTTGTACAGCCCTCTCGCAGTGTCCGGAGCAAGTATGGTGGGTCTGACACACCGGTGTCAATGTGTTCTTTTTTCCATTTCCAGGAGTGTATAATCGCTAGTCTTGGTAATAAGCAGATCAGCCTCCTAACGTACTTTGCATATTTCCACTCAATAATGTCTTATGGAATAGTTTTCTGGGGTAACTCACCACATAAAGTATTGATTGCACAAAAGAGAGCAGTGGGAATAATTAGTGGTGTTCACTCAAGGACGTCAAGTAGGCACCTATTCAAGGAGTTAGCTATTTTAACTGCACCATCATTCATATATTCGCTAATGAAATTGGTTATAAGTAATCCATCTCAATTCGCGAAGAACAGTAATGTTCATACATACAACACTAGAGGCAAAAATGACCTTTCCTATCCGTTACTGAAGCTGTAAGTTGCTCAAAAAGGAGTACATTATTCAGCAACAAAAATCTTTGATCATTTGCCCAACAACATAAAATGCCTGGCAGGTAGCAAATCAAGTTTTAAATCTAGCTTAAAATCATTTCTTTTGGACAACTCCTCCTATTCCATGGGCGAGTTTCTGTTTCAGAACTGGTAATAAATAAATAAATTTGTACCTCTAAATGTAGTTGCATGTGTAGAACTAAAAATTTCAGTAATATTAATATTAGCACTATTCATATGTGTATATATATCTTGTAATCTGACTTGGTCCACATCATATAGATAAAATAACCATGAAAATGATCTGCGGAACATGACATAACCAAACTAAACTAAACTAAATTATGGGAGTTGCGTGATATGCGTGTAGACATCTGGGCCTACATACTTCCGAAAACCTCCCAAGACTTATTGCATCCATGCCGCGAGAATCGCCTTAGTATTGAGTTCCAAAAGCGGATCAACACGCAGTTAAGCAGGCAGTCGTAATGTTTTGATTGATCAGTGTAAGTATGTTCTCAATCGTACCCATTCTAAATCTTCAAACTGCACCACGTGTTACTCCTATACATCATAACTCCCGAGGTCGTAGCCTCTGATTGCTCGGATTTTAGGTATATACACTGGCAGAAAAAGTCGCAACATCAAAAATAACGAATGTAGTGGAATGAAATTTCGGGAATACATTTGTCTAGATAACATATTAAAGTGCAAGATCACAGGTTAATGTAAGCACGAAATAAGCCATTGCAAATGTCAAATGCTGGTATGTTAATAACCGGCGTAACCACCAGAGTGTTGGATGCAATCATAAAAACATGCCATATCCCATGTATTCTCGATTGGAGACCTGGTGATCTAGCAGGCCAAGGCAAGATATCGGCACCCTGTAGACCATGTTGGGTTACAACAGCAGTATATGGACGAGCGTTATCCTGTTGAAAGAAACCTGGAATGCTGTTCATCAATGTAAGCACAACAAGTCGAATCACCAGTAAGACGTACAAATTTACAGTCAACGTGCGTGGGATAACCACGAGTGTTCCTACTGTCGTACGAAATCGCACCCCAGACCATAAATCCAGGTGTAGGTCCAGAGTGTCTAGCACGCAGATAGTTTGGTTGCAGGCCATCAATTGACCACGTAACCGGAACACAGCCATCACTGGCACCGAGAAAGAACAATCTTTCATCAGAAAACACAACAAATCCCGATCCTGCCCTCCAGTTATCTCTCTCTTGACACCACTGAAGTCGCAAATGGCGGTGGATTGGGGACAGTGAAAAGCACGCTACAGAGCGTCTGGCTTGGAGCTGCCCTTGAATTAAGCGATTTGTAACAGTTCTTTGTGTCACTGTGGTGCCAACTGCTGCTCACGTTGCTTCTGCAGATGCAGTACAATGCGCCAGAGCCATACGCTGAACACGATGGTCTCCCCTTTCCTTAGGGTCACGTGGCCTTCCGGAGCCCGGTCTTCTTGCGACAGTACGTTCTCGTGACCACCGCTGCCAGCAATCATGCGCAGTAGCTACATTCCTGTCAAGCCTTTGTACGATATCGCAGAAGAGACATCCAGCTTCTCGTAGCCCTATTACACGACCTCGTTCAAACTCACTGAGGTCTTAAAGGCATTCTATCTAACATTAACTCAAAATGTCCAGTCTCAAAGGCAAGTAAAGCTCGCGACCGTTTCAGCATGCAATTAAAGCAAACGTGAATTGCATCGTTATATGGCGCTACTAGCCCCAGTCTTATGCAAAATTCAAATAGACAGCATTTTTAAGATGTAGAGAAATGCCTACCAATTTTCATTTATACCGTACAACTCTTTCTTGGTGTTGTGATTTTTCCCCTTGAGTACATACACTGAAGCACCAAAGAAGCTGGTGTAGGCATGCATATCCAAATACAGAGATATGTAAACAGGCAACGCCTATATAAGTCAACAAGTGTCTTGTGCAGTTGTTAGATAGGTTACTGCTGCTACAGTGGCAGGTTATCAAGATTTAAGTGAGTTTGAATGTGGTGTTATAGTCGGCGCACGAGCGCTGGGACACAGCTTCTCCGAGGTCACGATGAAGTGGGGATTTTCCCGTACGACTGTTTCACGAGTGTACCGTGAAAATCAGGAATCCGGTAAAACATCAAATCTCCGACATCGCTGCGGCCCGAAAAAGATTATGCAAGAACGGGACCAACGACGACTGAAGAGACTCGTGCAACCCTTCCACAATTTAATGCAGATTTCAGTGGTGGGCCATCAACAAGTGACAGTGTGCGAAATATTCAAGGAAACATGATCGATATAGGTTTCCAGAGCCGAAAGCCCACTGGTGAACCCCTGATGACTGCACGGCACTAAGCTTTATGCAGAGCCTGGGCCCGTCAACACCGACATTGCACTGTTGATGACTGAAAACATGTTGCCTGGTTGGACGAGTCTCGTTTCAAATTGTACCGAGCGGATGGACGTGTACGGGTGCGGAGACAACATCATGAACCCATGGACCCTGCATGTCAGCAGGGGACTGTTCAAGCTGGTGGAGGCTCTGTAATGGTGTGGGGCGTGTGCAGTTGGAGTGATATGGGACCCCTGATAAGTCTAGATATGTCTCTGACAGGTGACACGTACGTAAGCATTCTGTCTGATCACCTGCATGCGTTCATGTCCATTGTGCATTCGCGCGGACCTGGGCAATTCCAGCAGGACAATGCGACACTCCACACGTCCAGAATTGCTGCAGAGTGGCTCCAAGAACATTCTTCTGAGTTTAAACACTTCCGCTGGGCACCAAACTCACCAGATATGAACATTATTGAGCATATCTAGGATGCCTTGCAACGTGCTGTTCAGAAGAGATCTCCACCCTCTCGTACACTTACGGATTTATGGGCAGCCCTGCAGGATTAATGGTGTCGGTTCCCTCCAGCACTACTTCAGACATTAGTCGAGTCCACGCCACGTCGTGTTGCGGCACTTCTGCGTGCTCGCGGGCGTCCTACACGATATTAGGCAGTCGTTCTAGTTTCTTTGGCTCTTCAGAGTATATAAGACAGTAGGTATATCAAACTCTCTTAAAGATACACCGGAATGATATGCCTGCAAAATTTCTCCCGGCTTCCCTTTGCTACTTTTCTTCGAAGCGTGTTTGATAACCACTGGGATATCGCTGCGTTTGTTGCTTGAGTACTCACGAAGCAGACCATCGATTGAAAATGTTGTGGAATCGGAATTCATAAATCTGCCCCGCCAGACAGAGGCACCAACAAATGTGGACCACGAAAGAATATCTGAATCGTTGAGTTAGGGAAAGTGTCATATCCCATATAGTAAATTTTTCAGGATACACAGAAAAGTGTTTTACATCACAATGGGTTTAATCATGATGTCTTGGAGTTGACATGTAGCAATTGGACGCAGAGTGGAACAATATAGACCATTACAATATACTTTAGTCATCGACTATGGTCAGTAAGCAAGTCGGAATCTGCTGGAGATGACCCCCTTTCGAATCTGATAATTTTGATGAGGCATCTAGCGCTCCGTTTGTAGTGAAAAAATTCCGCTATGCAACTTTACATTATTCATATTCATTACAGCAATAAAAAAATGGCTCTGAGCACTATGGGACTTAACTTTTGAGGTCATCAGTCCCCTAGAACTTAGAACTACTTAAACCTAACTAACCTAAGGACATCACACACATCCATGCCCGAGGCAGGATTCGAACCTGCGACCGTAGCGGTCGCGCGGTTCCAGACTGTAGCGCCTAGAATCGCTCGGCCACCCCGGCCGGCTTACAGCAATAAAAGAGTGTCTTCCGAGCATAATGGTTTATTCATAATGTACCCAGAACACAACCACAAACAGTAAACAGCAAAGCAGACAATGGTGGGCATGCTTCATCTTTACCTTGCCCATCCTTCGCTGGTCACTGGCAGATAAAATTTATAAAATGGTTTCTGCCCGTCTCGTACGTATTATGATTTTTTTACATCGTCTAGTTTCTTCTTTATTGAAATAGGTCCACCATACGCTTGTTTATATGAACATGGCCTTAACTCAGTACTTTTCTAAGGAGACTTCTGTTGATGGGACATGACCGTTATCCCCGGTGAACGTAATATGAAAAAAAAGCGTGCATGACCCCTTCTCCAACTCATCGATCCAATTATTCTTCCCTTAGAGTAATTTTCACGGCATCTCGCGTTCAGTTTCAGGATGTGTGGTGGTCGTTCTTGATGCAGACAAAGGATTTTCCGATATTCATCTCTTTACGTTCGTGAGGCAGTAGTGAATTTGGCTGGTAGCCTTACGATAAAGTAAGTTTGTAGTTATCATCCTCAGATTAACTTTGACGCCCGTAGTACCCTACATGACTCAAGATTTCTAAAAAATTTCTCAATTTCACCTCATCTCCGGAAATGTTCTCACAGCTAATGAGTTTTGAGACTTACTGAAACATATTTTTTCTTTTCTTGCAGCTATGAAGACAAATGACCGAGGAAAACGTACAGGGTCTTTGAGAAAAGAAGACGTCTATGAAAATGGGAGAAGGCGACAGTAAAACAAGCAAGACGCCAAGCAAATCAATGTTTTCTTGAAGACGAGTCTGAGTGTTTCTTCCTATGGCGTTTAATACTGATATGGATGGTATAAATACAACGTAACGAAGTTGCAATTAAGATGTCCATTAGTTTAAGTTGTACCTGAGCCCGAGCGTGGTGTTTTGGAAGAAGAATCGACGACTTACGCTATTGATGAAGCTGGAAACGGAATCAATACAGCAGTATAGGAACGCAAAAATTACAATTTGTATTTGCACTGTTAAGGAAATAATCGAATATCTAATCGAGTTACTAATTTGGGTCTAGTGTAGCAGGGGATACAACCCGTCGGCTTTGGACAATGACGTCACAAGTCGCCAGAGAGCAGTTTACCATTTTCGCTTTTGCTGTTATGTTTCAGTTTCGTTTTTTTACTGATTGCTTAATAGAGTGGATCTGTTTATTCTATCTCGTGAGATTTTTTTTTTAAAAAGCCAAAAAACACTTATCAGCTACTGAAGGGAGCTACAACACTAAGAAGAATCGCTTCTCGTTTGGCGACTTGTGACGTCATTGTCCAAAGCCGACGGGTTGTATCCCCTGCTACACTAGACCCACTAATTTTCGAACTCTTCAATATGGATTTAATCAAAATTTTAAACAACTCTGCTATTAAGAAATGCTATTGGTATAGTTAATTTGAAAATTGTACTAGCTGAAAATAAATATAAGAATTTTTCATTCCACATATCTTTAGAGTTAACACGTACTCCAATGGTCGCCTGCTGCTGTATTAGCAAGTTATGCCGACAAATCTTAGTAGGTTCGTTTGGACTGGATACGCGCAGTTTTCACTTAATCTGTGCCTTAAAGGTGGAAATCTTCCTCAGTACCTCTTACGAGTCAAAATATGTTACCACATGCGAGGTGGAAAAGTGAACGACTTTGTGCGTGATAGTCGATAGTCTTCTATCACGGAAAATTTCGACACGTGGTGTGACAGAGTGCGCAGCCAGTACACACAGCCCGCGGCAAGCGTCAACAAGCTTTGCCAGCGCGACCACAGTTCACCACTTGCCCACGGTCAGGTTGGTATTCCCGGACCTGAGTTTGTTTTTCGAAAAGCGTAGACCAAAACTTCTGGTGAAAGGTTTTTCTTTGTGTCTATGGAGACGAGAAAGAGACAGTGATCGTTTGAGATGTTGCACTATATCACGTATCTGGTTGCAAACGAAAGTTAGTTTCTGATACTTGCTTGAGCGTATTTCGGTCGTGGAGGGTGGGGGGAGGGGAATACAATTCTCGGGTCTAGTAATTGTGGCTCGCAAAAATTGAATTTTTGTGTTATTTGTTCTCTTGGTAACAATGAGCTATGGTGTGAGTGGAGTAGTGATTACACATAATCACATATCGCTTAAGCAAGCATTTCTTTCCTTAGAAAATGTTGGATTTAATCCCTATACAGAGAAAGTTGACTGACTTACATGTGTAGGTATTTGTATCTTGTGAAGACCACTCTGTAACGGTTCATATTTCTTTTGCTAACGGAAACGTAAGAAACGTAAAACGCTTCTTACAATCGAATGTCAAAAGAATCTATAGCGTAATTCAGTAAACTAAGTCTTGAATACGTCGCATGCAACAGCGTCAAAACAAACACAGGTCACAGCGAAGGCGGCAAGCAGTGTTGCGAAGAAATGAATTTGCCTAAAAAATGTAGTATGAATCTGCTGTACCTGTTACATGCAATAACACCAAAGTTTCAGACGAATAGAGTGCAGTAAATATCTTGTTTTAAAATACATAACTCTTCAACTTGTAGGACTAGTAATTTGCAAATGTTGCTGTAAGACCTTTTATACAGAAAAACGCAGAGAAACTACGGTCGAAGAAATTTCACTACACTACGCGTTAGCGTTTTTTTTTCATGTTTAGACTGGCTTTGGAGCACTGTATGAATGGGTACTTAAATGCCTGTGTGCGCATTGTAGTCTGTCTATGCGGTCCCTACGATGAGCGACGCGTAATACATTAATGTATTCCTAGATTGGTCGTGGTTCTTGTAAGTTTCTAAGTTGTTTCACGGGATTCTGGCATCTACTATCAAGCATATGCCACTTCAGGTTTTCCAGCATTTCCATGACTCTCTTCCGTGGGTCAAACCCGTCACCATACGTGATGTCCTCGTTTGTACATTTCACCTCCTGTTTGGTATGTGTCTAACACACATGAAAAATAATGTAGGATGGGTCGCAAGAGTTTCTTTGTGAGAAATTTCCTCCGCAGGCTTATTTGTTTTTCTTCGTAAATGTTTGTGTATTTTTATTTTCCTGACATACTATACACCCCGGAGGATCGTCACGACGGATCTATTGGAAAAAAAATACACCTAATCCAGTCTACAGTGGTAGTTTCCCAGTATCCTACTATAGACTTAAGGCCAGCCACGTGCTTTATCTAAGAGGGAGGCTACGTGATCATTCCATTTCACACCTCTAAGTAGTTAACCCAGGTATTTGTAAGAGTTCACGGATTTCAATTGAAACTCGTCAATAGCGTAATAATAGGATACTAAGATTTCGCTTTTGTGAAGTACACAGATCTACTACGGTTATCACTTAAAGTAAGTTGCCAACCTTTCATACTGAACTTTATGCAGTGTCTTTTAGATAGTAATTCTAAAGAAAAGCTCTGTGTACGTGGTCTTAACTGCGTGTGCGGACCTAAAATACTCATTGTACAAAAAAATTAGACCCAGGCAAGTAAATACAATATCTGTGTGTCGTAATGTCCGTTGCCATCCAAGAGTTGTGCTCGCGTGACTTAATCCAGAAAGGAAGTACTTCAACTCGATCAGCTAAAACCGAATAAAAATATTTTTAAAATACGTGGTGTCTGTTCCACCAACCATCAAGGGTGATTTATCTGACTTTCCATCTGCATACTAAAGATGTCTGAAGGCCAATGAATTAAAACTTCACAAGCAATTATCGTTGACGAGCAAACACTGGAACTAAAATTTGACAAGATCAACAAGACCATTCACAAGATTTAGTTTTAAACATGGTTGTTGCTCAGCAATCGTATACTAGTATCAACATGGGATTATACAGCCAACCGGTTGCACATAAGTGGTAAGCACATTGACCTAGTTTTCAACATCTGCTAGGCGTGTCATCAGAATGAAATATTGATAAATCGTAAAATTTCGTTGCTAGAAAGCAGTGTCAGAGTTTAGCGCAGCTATGCTCAGGTCAAAATTGAAATAAAACGTTCTACGTGTGCCCAGCTGGGAACATCTAATGTTGTCACCAGGTGGGCAGACACGGCAAAGACTAGAACATTTCCTTTTGACTTGAGCATAGCTGCTCTAATTTCTGACCTTCGCTTTTTAGCAAGGTAATCTTACGCTTTAGCAAAATTTCATTCTGATTGAGACAACCCTAGTAGGTGCATAAACAGAGTTACGTGCAACCTGTTGGCTGTATAATCATGTATTGAAAAGTCATGCACAAGAGTAAAATAATAGCGTACTACTTGATAACACCTAAGCGTTAACATCTAACAATGTTAAAACATGCAGTATTTAGTCATACTTCCCAAAGCAAAAGTTGTGCTGTACTTCCTTCCTTTATGTCACCGAAATGTGGATGTGAAGTTTGTGACGTAATTAAAACACAGGGGAATGGAGCAGCTCGTGGCAAAGATCAGTACGTGATCACTTTGGCATTATACTGGACTGCTGATACCGGATTAGGGGAATTAAATGGTGGATGTAGGAGCCAAGGTGTCGTGTCGTGTCGCGATGCTCAGATAGGTGAGCCATTCCCCCGCACGCTTAGCCTCGCTGTTGATATATTCTTGCGTCGGTGGGAAGACGAGTGGCTGGAAATGGCAGACAATAAGGCCCGTCAAGTAAAGTCCACAGCTCGGTTATGGCGTACCTCCTTCAAGCCAGGTCGACGGGACGAGGTCCTACTTACTCGTAAAGGCCATACCACTGACGCTTGGCTTCTGGCTCCGGCGAGAGGACCGTCCAATGTGTGGTCTTCATTAGATTGTGCTTCATTTTCTGATCGGCGAGCAGCGGCAAATTTGCCGTCAGATCTGCCGTCTATTTTAAGTAACGTTCGAACGAATGTGGTCAGAATTTTAAGGTTTTGTGATTTGTCCAATTTGTTTCCGAAAATTTTACGGTGATCTTTTTAATGTGTTAACGCTCTCCGATTCTTTTTGTAAGTTGTCAGCCAGCCACACTTTCCTGTGCGTTTCCTTTGGCTCTTCTGTTGTTTTACTTCAATTTTAATTCCAAGAATAGCACCTTTCTCCGTTCTCTTAAGGTGTGTGAGCTAAAATGGTTGCATGGTTGAATCCGAGTGAGGTGGTAGTACATGTCGTTTCATAGGATTCTTCCCCACTGTACGATAATTTTCATAACTTTATTACAATATCTAGGTGTCGTAATGTCCGTTGCCATCCAAGAGATGTGCCCGCGTGAATTAATTCAGAAGGGAAGTACTTTAACTCGATCAGCATATCCAAATTTTGCACTTGTGCGGTGGAGTTGCACTTGTACGGTGTGTTTTAATCTCTTGTGTGTTTTAATCTCTTCATTGAAGCTCCACAGGTTCATTTCGGTGATTAATAAGGGAACAACACACAAAGCAGGAACTTGATAACTCAGAAAACATAGCTGCATGTGTCACCATATATTCCTTCAAGCAAATGTTTAGCATTTTGTCAAGAACCTCACTTTACTTCAGTGAAGCTGTTCGTTGTAACTGTTAGTGCATAATTTCTTCAATGACTTGTGTTCATGTAGACTTATTAGATTCGTTAACCGTGAAACATAGATTGTACAAAATTTCAATGTGTTACAGAGAAATGACATTGATGGATAGTGGAAACCATAGCCTCCATGTGTTGTCATCTTTCTACAGTTTTAGCTGTTAGAGATAGGGTTCTTTCTTGTAAGCATTTTTACTTGGTGGAAAACAAAGAAATGCTGTAATGTTAGATTTTACCCGAAACATATTTCGAATACTTAATCACTTATCACCAGCTATATTTAGAATGCACAAGACAAGAATTATTCAGTCAGAGAACCATATTTATGTAGTAAAACGGCAGTTATGATATGAATTTTTACTGTAACAGATAATGGTGCTGTAAATATTTATACAAAGGAAACTAAGCTCAACTAGAAATGCGTTAAATTACATTGGGGCTCGAACAGTAACAATGTTACGCATGACATGTTAAAGCATCAAATTGTGAGGTTGCCTCTGAAACTAGCATTAAACTTCTGTGCACGACCACCTTGCCATTTTATTGGGAATCGTTGCAGTAAATGTGAACAAAGATATTTTGACATAGCTTGTTTAGATTACTGTATAATGTTCCCATTATTGCTCTATGCCTAATATTGTTTCCACAGAGGATTTTCTTTGTTTAATAGAATTTTTGGGTGATAGCACGAATTAAGTAATCGGTAATACCAGCAGAGCACAAGAAAGGTGAATATGATCCTTTAAATGCGATCATTTTTCAGTTTCCTGTTTAAAAGACTGACTGAAAACTGGGGTACCAGCTGTGTCACTTTACCTTCAGCGCCTTTAAAAAATTTCACCAAAAATTTTGCCATGTGAACATATACGCATTCTTTTCAACATTCAGCTCACCTCTAACTCCCACAAGCTCACATAACTCGCTCACACCCATTAGTCCATCGCTGTAAGTCGCTCATACCCATCCACTCTGTTTCGCCCATCCTCATCCACTGATTCAGTCAAACTCATTATCTCTTTGTATCTGTCACTGTCCCCTGAGTCGCCACATACCCCTTAGTTTTGTCATACCACTACAGTCTCCTCCTCCCCCCTCCCTTCGCCCCCTCCATCTCTTCCTCTCACTGACAATTTCTCTCATTTCCTAGCACTGTTCCGTTACTAACAACTATGTGCGACTGCCACTGTATCGCTCTCTTTCGCTCACACTGCTAATGTTTCCTTAGCTCTTTCTGTATCACACGAACTGCCTACTATCTTTTAGTGCTTACTAAATTTGCCTCGCGCAGTGGCCACGTGGTTAGAGGCGCCATGTCACAAACTGCGCGGCCTCTCCCGCTGGGTCCTCCCTTTGTGTGTGTGTGTGTGTGTGTGTGTGTGTGTGTGTGTGTGTGTGTGTGTGTGTGTGTGTGCTTCTGTTCAAATGGTTCAAATGGCTCTGAGCACTATGGGGCTTAACATCTGAGGTCGTCAGTCCCCTAGAACTTAGAACTACTTAAACCTGACCTAAGGACATCACACATCCATGCCCGAGGCAGGATTCGAACCTGCGACCGTAGCAGTCGCGCGGCTCCAGACTGAAGCGCCTAGAACCACTCGGCTACAGCGGCCGGCGTCTGTTCTGTCCTTAACGTAAGTTAGTGTAAATAGTGTAAGTCTAGGGACTGATGACCTCAGCAGTTAGGTCCCTTAGGAAATCACACACACACACACACACACACACACACACACACACACATTTTTATTACTTATCGCTTTTCCACTGCTACTCTCTCCTCCCAGCGTATAGAAGTGCGAATATATTCGCTTGATAAAATTTTGGGAATTTTTAAACATGTTAAAGATAAACACAGGCAGCGGGTACCCCACTTGTCAGTCTTTAATAAATTACTTTTTTCCCGCTGATTTTCTTTTCCCTGCTCCAGCAGGATATCACTCACCTGAAGACCCCACTGCAGGTCTGGGGGGTTAGAATTGGCCCGAGGTATTCATGCCTGTCATAAGAGGTGACTTAAGAGTCTCCCACGTTTCAGCTTTTCTGATGGTCCACTGTAGGGTTTGACCTCAAGTTTTCAAAACTTTTCAGAAGAGCGGGCCAATTGGGAAGGGTGCCTTACATGGTGCATTGTCCATCGTGCACTGAGACCTATTGCATCCTTCATCGACGTGGATCTGCACTTCCGCTCATTCTCTAACTGTTGGGCGAGGACACCCTCTTTGGTGCATATTTTTCCATCTACTGTGCGGTATCATTTTCTACCGTGACAATGATAACTTTGTCATCCAGATGTTATTGAAGTAGATGAGTGCCTCGTGTACTTCGACCTTTATGAAGTATTCTGCGTACAGTACTCAGATACCGCCTACGCAGGGCTGATAAAGACAATATGTAGCAGTATGGTGTGCATTACTACTTTCGAGCGCATAAAAGAAAATATCGTCGGGCCATGTTGCAGCCATTGGCGCTTCGCGCTAGAACCTTGTAGACACGATCAGAAACTCCCCCCAGGGGGTCCACAACTCTTTTGTGGACACGTGCGTAGCGAGCACGGGACCCCGAGCTAATGTGGTCCTCCTTTCTTTCCGGGCTGCATACCTTCCCTTTCCGCATCCTTCCTCGTCCCCCACCTTCGCCCCCCCCCCCCCTCACCTCTGGCTCTTTCCTTCCCTTTCTCCCCCTCTGGGAGTATGGTTTGTGCCTACGTCCGGAGACGGACGCTCGAAACTGTTCCAAATTCCTTGCTTTCTACACTTGCAAGTCTTCGTCCTTCCTCTGTCATTCTCTTTTCCTTCCCTATTCTCTTTGCCCTTTTCTCCGCTGCGGCGTTTGAGACCCCTCTTCTTTCCTTTCCCTTTCTCTTTTTTCCTCCCTGTGCGTGTCTGAAGGCCGACCCACACACTTTCATGCGTAGCCGGTGACGGGGTAACGCGTAATTCCCCGCCCCGGGTAGACAGGTAGGACATGTACGTACCCTCTGGTAACGGCCAGGCCCAGGGAGGGGTGATTACCCGAGCTGATACCTTCCGAAAGTGCCGATTGGTCCCTCCGTCCGTTTGTCGGGAGGTGTGACCTGAGGTGTGAACAATCACCTAAGGCGGGAGTGCCCTCAGTGAGGGCCCTCACAAGGGAGGAGCGCGCCATATCGGAGACGCCGGTAATCATGGGGGATTCTTCCGCAATGGTTTCCTCACCTTCCACTATGTCTGCTCACAAACGTAAGTTCACTGAATCTCAGCCACAGACAGTTCTTCCATCGTTGCCACAGTTCCTTGTTGTTTCTCGGTCTGACGAAGGTCACGACTTCTCCACCGTCAACCCTTTCATTATTCAGAAAGGTGTCGACGCAATTGCAGGTCCTGTAAAGTCTTGTTCCAGATTACGGAATGGCACCCTGTTGTTAGAAACACACAGTGCCCTCCAGGCACAAAAATTGCTGCGTACTTCTCTGCTCCACACCTTCCCTGTCCGGGTGGAACCGCACCGTACCTTAAATTCCTCGCGTGGAGTCGTTCATACACGCTCCCTCGATGGATTGTCTGACGATGAAATTCAGCACTACCTATCTGACCAGGGCGTAACAGCTGTTCATAGAGTTATGAAAAGGGTTGACACGAACATCATTCCAACCCGCACTGTCTTCTTGACATTTGACAAAGTTCAACTCCCATCGAAAATCAAAGCAGGCTATGAGATAATTTCCGTTCGCCCTTACGTCCCAAACCCTACGCGTTGCTATCGATGTCAGCGGTTCAATCACACCAGCCAGTCCTGTCCCAATGCGGCAAATGTTACGTGTGGCAAGGATGCCCATGAGGGTGCTTGTCCACCTCCATCCCCTCGCTGCATCAACTGTATGGGTGACCACGCTGCTCCCTCTCGAGATTGCCCTGTTTTTAAGGACGAAAAGCTCATCCAGGAAATAAGAGTGAAGGAAAAGGTGTCGACCTTTGCTGCTCGAAAATTATTCGCCAGTCGACAGCCCACCGTGCCTCAGACAGGAAAATACAGCACTGTCCTTGCTTCTCCTCGGCCAACAAAGGAGGCGGCCACGTAGACTTGCGACCTCACCTTTAGTGCCACGGTCGTCAGATCGGCCAGCGCAAAGATCGCCCGTTCAACCTCACCACTTTCGCCTGCCCACTCTATGGCTCACCCTTCGTCGGGTTCTGCTAAATCTCGAGCCCAAAAGTCAGACGCCAAGTCTTCGAAAAAAGAGCATACTTGTGAAGAGTTTTTACGTACCGCAACTTCGCAGCCATCGGTTCCTCCTTCATCTAAACATCATACTTCCAAGAAGGCTACAAAGAAACCCAGTTCCTCTCCTTCTCCACCAAGGCGTGTCCTATCTACAGCACCACCTGGCGGAAATCGCCCTCGGCCGTCTTCTGTGTCGCCGAGGCGCACTGCTGGTGGCCGGTCAACCGGCCGATCGCTGGGGGCAGATGCTGCTCCTGCCCAACCTATCGATCAGGATCTTCTGCCTTCGGCTGAATGCCATTCCATGCTGTCGGTCGCAAGCTCTGAGTAGTCGTTGAGTTGACAGCACCCTTGGTCACATTCCTCCATTTTCTGTTCACCCTATGTCCATTATCCACTGGAATATCCGCGGCATTCGAGCCAATCTGGATGAATTGTCAATCCTCTTACGATCCTACTCGCCGGTCATCTCCTGTCTCCAGGAAACAAAGCTGCGTCCCCATGACCGCTTTGTTCTCCCCCATTTTCAGTCCGTCCGATTTGATCTCCACTCTGTTGATGGCACTTCCTGCCCATGGAGGACTCATGATTCTTCTCCATGATACTCTCCATTATCACCCAAACGAGGCATGCCGTGACGCAATACGTGAGCGGCGACGTGCTCTTCGCATTTTCCGTCACCATCCTACTTCGGCCAAATGTATCCGCTATAAGCAGCTCCGTGCCGCGATAGCAAGAAGGCAAGCTGGAAATTCTTTATTAGCTCATTTAACACCTTCACTCCCTCCTCGGAAGTTTGGAGTCGGCTTCGACGGTTCTCAGGCGCGCCTAGTTTCTCCCCGGTCCCTTAGTGGACCCCGTCGCAATTTCTAACTCATTGGGTCAGTACTTTGCTGAGATTTCGAGCTCTTCCAATTACCCGCCGGCGTTTCTCCCGAAGAAACTTGCAGTGGAAGTGCGACCTCTTGCTTTCTCCTCAAAATCGCGAAAGCTACAATACTGTTTTCTCCATGCGGGAACTCCAACATGCCCTCTCTTCTTCTCGCTCCTCCGCCCCAGGACCGGATGGTATCCATGTCCAAATGTTGCTGCATTTATCACCCCATAGTCTGCGTTACCTCCTTCGCCTTTATAATCGAATTTGGACCGACAGTGCTTTTCCCAGACGATGGCGGGAAGCTATCGTCGTTCCCGTTCCGAAACCTGGAAAGGACAAACATCTCCCCTCTAGCTATCGCCCCATTTCTCTCACGAGTAGTGTCTGTAAGGTTTTGGAGCGTATGGTGAATTACCGTTTAGCTTGGTGGCTGGAATACCGCAGTCTTTTAACACTGCCCACTGCGGAGTCCGAAAGCATCGTTCTGCAGTTGACCATCTTGTTGCTCTCTCCACTTACATCATGAACAATTTTCTCCGGAAACGCCAAACGGTAGCAATATTTTTTGATCTGGAGAGAGCATACGATACCTGTTGGAGGACAGCCATCCTCCGCACACTGTTCTCTTGGGGCTTTCGAGGCCGGCTGCCCCTTTTTTTCCGCGAATTTATGGCAGAGCGCACATTTAGGGTGCGGGTGAACACTACTCTCTCCCGTAGTTTCTCCCAAGAAAACGGGGTACCCCAGGGCTCCGTGCTGAGTGTTGTACTGTTTGCCATCGCCATAAATCCAATTATGGATTGTCTCCTTCCTGATGTCTCGGGCTCCCTCTTCGTGGACGATTTTGCGATCTACTACAGCTCTCAACGGACTAGCCTTCTTGAACGACGTCTTCAAGGATGTCTCGATCGCCTCCACTCTTGGAGCATCGAAACCGGCTTCCGTTTCTCTCCCAGTAAGACCGTTTGTGTCAATTTTTGGCGACGTAAGGAGTTTCTTCCGCCCTCCTTACATCTAGGTCCTGTCAACCTTCCTTTTTCGGACGTCGCTAAATTCTTGGGTCTTATGTTCGACAGAAAACTGTGCTGGTCCTCCCACGTTTCCTATCTTTCGGCTCGCTGTCTGCGATCGCTTAACACCCTCCGTGTCCTGAATTGTACCTCCTGGGGAGCGGACCGAGTGGTCCTTCTTCGCCTCTATCGCGCCTTAGTGCGCTCGAAATTGATTTATGGGAGCATAGTCTACTCCTCTGCTCGGCCGTCTATTCTTCGGCGTCTCGACTCTATCCACCACCGTGGATTACGTTTAGTGTCTGGAGCTTTTTACACCAGCCCTGTGGAAAGCCGTTATGCTGAGACTGCTGAACCTCCGCTGTCCAATCGGCGAGCAGTCCTTCTGAGTCGTTATGCTAGCCATCTGTCTTCCATGCCTGCTAATCCAGCCCATGACGTTTTTTTCGACGCCTCCTTTGATGTAGGGTATGCAAGCCGCTACTCCTCCCTACTACCCCCGGGAGTCCGCTTCCGCCAACTGCTCCACTCTTTCCTTCTGCTTTCCTAAAACCTTCTTGACAACTTGGGGTACAGCACCGCCTTGGTTCCGCCCCCGGATGTGTCTGCTCCGTGACCTTTGTCGATTTCCCAAGGATGGTACCCCTACACTTGTTTATCGTCGGGCATTTGCTGCTCTGTGTGTGCAAATGACGGACGCCACATTTATTTACACCGACGGCTCGAAAACATCGTTAGGTGTTGGGAGTGCCTATATTGTTGGCGACACCCCAAATCACTTTCGGCTTCCCGACCAGTGTTCGGTTTATACTGCGGAGCTTTACGCTGTTCTCCAGGCTGTCCACTACATCCGCCGCCATCAGCGGATACAGTACGTTATCTGCTCAGATTCTCTCAGCTCTCTCCTCAGTCTCCAAGCTCTTTACCCTGTGCACCCTCTGGTACACCGGATTCAGGACTGTCTGCGCTTGCTCCACCTGGGGGGCTACTCGGTGGCGTTCCTCTGGCTCCCAGGACACGTTGGTATATGTGGAAATGAGGCGGCCGATATTGCAGCCAAGGCTGCAGTTTCTCTTCGTCGGCCAGCTGTTCCATCGATTCCTTTCGGCGATCTACGGAGCGTTTTATGTCATGTTGTTCATTTATGGCATGCGCATTGGTCAACACTTCCCCATAATAAATTGCGGGAAGTGAAAGCTCTTCCTTGCACTTGGACCTCTTCCTCCCGAACGCGTCGTCGGGAGGAGGTAATTTTAACTCGACTCAGGATAGGGCACTGTCTTTTTAGCCATCGACATCTTTCAAGCGGCGATCCTCCCCCACTCTGTCCCCACTGCTCTCAGCTGTGGACGGTAAGACACCTTTTAATTGAATGCCCCTATTTTAATCCGTTACGCTCCCGTCTACAGCTATCGCCTGATCTGTCGTCGATTTTAGCAGATGACACGCGCTCAGCCGACCGCGTTCTCCAGTTTATTAGTGCCAGTGAAATGACGTCAGTCATTTGAAGTTTTTTTTGGGGACCACCAACCCCTTTCTTTAGTGGTTTTTTATGCCTTCCTTCTGCTTTTAGTTTCTCGAATTTTATGACTTTCGTTCCCATTGCTGCTGGTTTTCAATTTCGGTTTTTTACTGTTTCCTAAGTCACGGACCGGGCGCTAATGACCATAGCAGTTTTGCGTCCTGAAACCAAAACAAAAAAAAAATCGGAAACTGAAAGTCCTGTGAACAACAGGAATACAGCCATTTAATCACCTGGACTCGCAGCTTTCAATTTGTTAGTGGCTCCCCTTCGTATATCGTCCGGCAAATAACGCATCGAAGACAATCATCGCTGTTTCTCACCGCCACAGCACTACCTGTGATCTTACTGTCCCGGTTATTCTGTGTATAGAGAGGATGCAAGCAGATGGGAGCACTATTTACATGTCGGGATTTGTGAAGGACTAATGAAGAAATGACATGCTCTGCTTTAGAATGTCATACATTTGGATATGTCCTAAGTAGGATATATTAACTCTAATTGGGAATGATCGTGGAAAAATATCCAGCCGCAACGAAGACAAGTTCAGACTGTATTACATGTGCGCAGAGGTATTTATAAACTACTCTGCCCCCGCTCCACGCGCTTCAATGGTTTGGAGAGCATACACGTAAATGTAGATAAGAGCTTGTTCAAACTGACGTCCAACTTTGTGTGCCTACACGACACTACAGAGTCATCTATGAACCGGAAGGCACACTACATATGTCACTAGATACCACCAGCGAATGCTAATTGTATATGCCAATGGCACACGGCCGCGTCTGTTAATTTTCATAGGTATTTTCGGGATGTACAGAGTCACCATGCATATGGCGTAGAATTACAGAAGACCAAAGACATTAATAATTATAAGTACTGAAAAATTAGTAGCACGATGAATAAGTGTACCTGAAAATAAGTGTGAACATACTTCTAAAACGTTTCCTTCCTAACAGTAAGTTAACTGCACAGGGCAAAAAACTTTGTGCCCCGTTTTACAGTGAGGGTCAATTTTGCACTAAAATGAAGGAAAGCAAGCAGACGTCCGCACCCCTTTTTTTCCTTAAAATACAGAACACGAATAACTGACCAGCTTGGCTTTCAATGTAAGGCCATTTTTAATTTATGCTTCCCAGTTTCATCTGGACAACGGATGTGTGATCTCTAGCTTAGTCATCACTGAACAAGAAGTGATATTGTTGAACTGTCAAACTGAAAAAAAGAAATTTTTAGTGAAAATGTTGTCAGAGATACTCATGAATTTATAACTACCAGCCCGAAAAAGTAGGGTCACGTTATCTTGTTTGCACGTATATAGGTAGCTGTCAGTTTTCCCAATCTTTTCACATTTTAAGATGGCGTAAAACCTTTGTTTCAGTGAACAACTTTGCGTTATCAGCTGCAGCTCATTTCCAGCTGAACAATGGGCTGCTCCATTTTGCTTGCGCCTATCAACGTGCTGAGGTACTGTCGTGCGGGCGATTTCATTGTATAAGCATGACTGCAGCCATGTACCTGACAATTATGTAACCTAAATTTTTTGGCCTGGTAATGGAAAGTTTCACTACCCGTTGTACATTAATTCGTAGTTCAGTGAAACAAAGATTTTACGGAATCTTAAAATGTGAATATATTGATAAAACTGCCAACTACTAATGTATTTTAAGTAGTGATACGAAGAATGGAACAAACTGTTACATAACAATGTCTTTTGTATATCTGCTCAGTACCCAACTAGAAATGTGTTAAAAGCAAGTACACTCGAAGACAAAAAGAAAGCACCACGAAGGAGTTGGGCAAATTGGTCACAAATTGATAATCGTATAGGCATCGATGGACAAGGCAGTATTGTAAACTTTAGCGTCGATGGATGAATGAGTGATACTGTAGCGCAATTTCACCGCACAGATGACAAAAATAGTAAATGGGGAGGGGGTGACGACATGTTGATAATAGGGCATAGTTTTCCACTCCGTGTACTCGGGTAGTAATTACGTCTCGCAGACAGGCTCGTGAACAGTATACAGAGATGTTAGGATTTGCGAGAGGATGTGCAATTGCGCTCACAGAAGCCAGTTGGAGTAATCGGCGAATCGTTCGACATTTGACTAGTCCCGATGCCACTATTCGAAAACATTGGCAGGAATGGGTGAATCATGGTTGAAAAGAGCGTCAAGAAGGAAGCGGTCGACCTAGAGATGACAGAACGTGACGACTGAGCAATCTTCAGAGGCAGTCAGAGCCGTCGGTTCATCGTAGATCCGACGTCTAGCCAGGGGGCTTGTCACTTTTTGGCGGGTTCGTGCTTGGCTACCACGGGGCCCCAGCTTTTGCAGAATTTTTTCCCATCTGTGCTGCATGTCTATTCTCTTGCTGTTCTTTTTCCTCTCACTTGGGGAACTTGTCGGGGATGTTATTGGGAATGTTCTGCAGTGTCTATCGCTAACATAACAGTCTGTTTTTCGTTCCCTTTTCCTTTCTTCGTTTCCCTTCTCTCGTGCCCCCGATTTGGCGTCTGAGATACCTCTTTTTCTTCTTCCTCCCTGTGCGCTCCTGAAAGCCGGCCCATGCGTCTGACGCGTAAGAGGTGAGTGAGTAACGCGTAATCCCCAGTCCCGGGACGACAGATAGGGTTCGCACGTACCACCTGGTACAGGCCAGGCCAGGCCCAGGGAGGGGTGATTGCCTGAGCTGCAACCTTCCCAAATTGCTGATTGGTCCCTGTGTCAGGTGTTCGGGAGGTGTGACCTGAGGTGTGAACAATCACCTAAGGCAGGTGCGCCCCTTTTGAAGGGGACCCTCAGTCAGAAGCAGCACGCCATCAGACACACTGGGGATTTCATCGTGAGGCGTCAATCATCTCCACAATCAACGTCTCAACGTCTACAAAACGTAAACGTAATGAGGCTAGTGATTTAGACCCTTCCCACTGCACCACAGTTCGTGGTCTCACGTACTGAAGACAGTCCGTCCTTCACCATGGTAAATCTGTTTATTATTCAGAAAGGTGTTGATGCAATTGCCGGCCCTGTGAAATCCTGCTCTCGTTTACGGAATGGCACTTTGCTTTTGGAGACTACTTCTGATTCTAAAGCACAAAAACTGCTTGTTGCCTCACTTCTCCACAGCTACCCTGTTCGTGTTGAGGCCCATAGACCTTTGAATTCTTCCCGTGGTGTAATTTACACCAGGCTGCTTCAGTCTAACCAAAGCTGAAATCCAGTCTTATCTCTCTGATCAGGGTGTCACTGCCCTCCATCGTGTAATGAAAAATGTAGATTCTTGCACACTTTTTCTCAAATGGTTCAAATGGCTCTGAGCACTATGGGACTTAACATCTGAGGTCATTAGTCCCCTAGAACTTAGAACTACTTAAACCTAACCAACCTAAGGACATCACACACATCCATGCCCGAGGCAGGATTCGAACCTGCGACCATAGCGGCGCGGCTCCAAACTGTAGCGCCTAGAACCGCTCGGCCACTCTTGCCGGCACTTTTTCTCACCTTCTATAGAGTGGTACTTCCATCTAAGATCAAAGTTGGCTATGAAATTTTCGAAGTCTGGTCTGATGTGTTGCTAACAGTGTCATCGTTTCAACCACACTAGAACGTCTCGTTGACACCCAGCCAAATGTTACCTGTGGTAGAGATGCACACAAGGGTGATTGTCCGCCTCCTTCTCCCTGCTGTATCAACTGCAATGGTGGCCAAGCTGCCTCCTCTCGGGACAGTCCCGTGTATTTTGATGAGCGGGCTGTCAAAGAGATCCGAGTAAAGGAAAAAGTGCCTTACCCTGTAGCTTGCAAGTTACTGGCTAGTCTCAAACCATGCATTCTCCCACCTGGCACCTATATTTCTGTTCTTTGTACCCTTTGCTCGATGAAGGACATGGACACAGATGTGCGACCTCAAATTCAGCTCGGACGTCGTGAAATCACCCAGTGTTAAGGTAGAATCGCCGTATTCCATCGAGCTGTGCAACAAGCCGTCAAACTTTCGCCTCAAGGGGCGAAGCCATCAGTTACACAACCGGTAGGCCAGAAAGGACAGAAGTAGTAGACCCAGGGAGACTTTCTCCATTCCTCCAGCCAAACAGTTCGAAGAAGACCATCAAAGGCAAACGGTCTTCTCCTTTGCCAACTCGAAGATCCTCTTCGATCGTGTCTCCATGTGATACCATTGCCCAGCCAGCCTCCATTTCGCTGGTGTGTACCACCAACCGTTTTTCAGTGTTGGACTCCACAGACCGACTGCACAAGCAATCTGATGGTTCTGTGGACCCCGTCGAGCAGGATCCTCCTCCTACTGTGCCCTCTAGTAGCGACTCTTCACCGGCTCTCTCTCGGCAGCTGCCAAGGTGACACCCCTACAGCTCTTCATGACTCTCCTCCAATGGAACGTTCATGGCCTTCGGTCCAACAGAGGATTTATGGCTGCTTTTATCATCTCAGCATCCTCTTGTACTCTGCCTTCAGGAAACGAAATTGCGCCCTCAGGATGGCTTTGAGATTTCCTACCAATTCGTTTCGACCTTCCCCCTGAGATCGGCTTTCCATCTCATGGGGGGCGTCATGCTGCTCATACAGGATGACATTCAGTTAACCCATCTCCCTGACTACCCATCTTCGAGCTGTTGCAATTCACCTTTTCCTTCATCTCATGTTTTACCTCTGTACCATTTATGTCCCTCCATCTTATTGGGCAGCTACCTCCCCCATTTTTGCTACTCTGTGACTTTAATGCTCATCATCCCCTTTGGGGTTCTCCCAGGACCTGTCAGAGGTGCCCTCTTAGCTGACCATCTTAACCAACTCAACCTCTTCTGCATTAACACTGGAGCACCCACTTTCCTTTCAGACTCCTCGCACACCTATTCCCATTTGGACCTATCCTTCTGCACTGCCCAGCTTCCCCATTGTTTTGAGTGGTCCGTTCTTTGACACCTACTCGAGCGACCATTTCCCATGTGCTATTCATTTGCTGACTGCTACCCCATCCGTGTGCACACCCAAATGGCAGCTTCAATCACCTCCTGGCGACAATCGAAGTAAAAGATTCCCCAGTTGTGATTACCAGGTGGCCTATTTCACAAACGTTATCCTTACTGCTGCAGAACGTTCCATTCCTCGCACTTACTCTTTACCACATCGTGTCCCAGTTCCTTGGTGGACCGAAGCGTGCTGTGATGCAATTCGCGAACAGACAACGATGGTTAAAAACGCGGAGAGCACCTCGGTGCTAACCATCATCCTACGATGGTGAACTGCATTCATAATAAACAGATGCGTGCAAAGTGTCGTTGCGTTCTTTGGGACAGCAAAAAAAGCTAGTTGGATTTCATTCACTAGTGCTTTTGACAGTTCCACCCCATCCTCTGTCGTGTGGGCCAACCTCAGACGGCTCTCTGGGACGAAGATCAGTTCGCCAATTTCCGCCTTGATGGTAGCAGTATGGCTACCTCAAACACCTTGGGCCATCATTTTGTGGAAATTTTGAGCTCTTCCCACTATCACCCAGCCTTCCTCCATCGGAAACGAGCGGAGGCGGCTCGGGCGATACCATTCTCTTCTCAGAATCGGGGGTGCTACAATGCCGCCTTTACTATAAGAGAGCTGAATATTGCTCTCAGTTCATCCCGATCCTCCACCCAAGGGCTAGACGCTGTCGACATTTAAATGTTGCAACACCTTTCTCTTGCGAGCAAGCACTCTCTGCTTAACACGTACAACAGCATCTGGGTAGAGGACACATTTCTCAGACGCTGGCATCGAGCCACCGTCATGCCCATACCTAAGCCCGGTAAGGACAAAAACCAAGCAATCTGGCTACCGCCCATTTCTTACCAAATGTTTGCAAAGTGATGAAGCATATGATCCACGCTCAGCTGGTATGGTGGATCGACTCTCGCAATTTACTGACGAATGCACAGTGTGGATTTCGAGCGTGGCGTTCTGCAGTTGACCATCTCGTTACTTTGTCCACCCATGTCATAAACGGTTTTCTGCAGAAATCCCAGATTGTGGCAGTGTTCTTCGATTTGGAGAAGGCCTATGACTCTTGCTGGAGAACTGGTATCCTCCGTACTTTTCACACATGGGGCTTCCATGGCCCCCTGCCTGGTTTCCTTCAGGCCACGTTTTCAATGTGGGTGTGGGTTTTGCCTTGTCGGATACCTTTATCCTCTTTGCTGTCGCTATTAACCCTATAATGGCCGTCTCCCGCCGGGTATCTCTGGCTTCCTTTTTCTTGACGACTTTGCCGTCTATTGCAGTTCTTCACGGACCTGTCTCACTGAGCGTAGTCTTCAGCGATGTCTTGAGTGTCTTTAGTCCTGGAACATCGACAATGGCTTTCGCTTTTCCACTGACAAACCATCTGTATTAATTTTTGGCGACTCAACTGGTTTCTCCCATCTTTACGTTTTAGGAATATTGCCCTTCCATTCGTTGAAACTACGAAATTCCTGGGGCTCAAGCTCGATAGGAAACACTCTTGGTCCTCCCATGTGTCTTACCTGGCAGCCCACTGTACATGGTTCAATGTCCTGTGTGTCCTAAATGGTATTTCCTGGGGTGCTGATAGAACCACCCTCCTCCGTTTCTATCGGTCCCTCGTCTACTCGAAACTCGACTATGAGTGCTTTTTTTATGCTTCTACACGTAAAATCCTCTTAGCCATCTCAACACTATCCACCATCGTGGGATTCATTTGGCAATGGGCGCCTTTTACACCAGCCTAGTTGAGTCTATATGCTGAGGCTGCTGAACTACCACCGTCCTACTGCCGTGACTTTCTCCTCAGCAGGTATGCATGCCGTTTCTGCCATGCATAGGAACAAGTCCTATGCCTCCTTCTTTGACGATTCCTTTGATCATCAGTATGGGGCGCGTCCCTCTTCTGTTGCCTCCTGGAGTCCGCTTTGGGCACTTTCTACGGCAGCTTAACTTCACACTACCTGCCACATTCATAGTGGGTGTGAACCCTTCACCACCTTGGCTTCGTGAAGGGGCCCATGTTAATCTTGGCATTCGTTTGCTTCCTAAGGATACTACTCCAGCCTCGCTCTATCGTCTTCAGTTTCATGACCTTCACATGGAACTTCATGATAGAACCTTTGTACCACTCAGACTGACCATGGGGTCGGATGTGCCTTTGTCATTGGCACCCGAGTCTTTAGATATCGGCTTCCAGCACACTCCTCAGTATTTACAGGTGAGCTCTTGGACTTGTGTCAGACCACGTAGTACATCTGGAGACACAACCTTATCAATTGCGTCCTCTGCTCAGATTCACTCAGCGCCATTCTAAGTCTCTGTGCACTGTACACCGCCCATCCCTTAGTGCAGCGGGTCCAGGAAAACTGTCACTTGATCACTCTTGGTGGAAGCACTGTGATGTTCCTGTGGGTTCCTATTCATGTCGGTCTGCCAGGAAACGACGCTGCTGGCGCACTCGAGTACCTATATCCCCTCTGACGATGTGTTGCTGTCTGACAGGAGGTGGTGTCCCTTTAGCATCACCAATGGTCCTCCCTTTATAGCAATAAGATCTGGCTTATTAAGCCTCTCCCAGTGGCTTGGACGATCTCCTCTCAGCCCTCACTCTAGGAGGTCATTTTAACTAGGCTGTGTATTGGGCACTGCCTTTTCAGCCATCGTCATTTGCTAAGTAGCGCTACTCCAGCACTTTCCCCCCTGCGGGTCCAGGGTAAGAATAGGCCCGAGGTATTCCTGCCTGTCGTAAGAGGCGACTAAAAGGAGTTTCAACCGTTTCGGCCTTCCATGTGATGGTCCCCCTTGGGGTTTGACCTCCATTTTTCAAAATTCTACAGAAGTACGAGCCTTTTGGGGAAGGACGCGTGGTGTACCACAGGTCCCTAGTGCACTAAAACCTTGGCACTCAGCATTGTACCAGCGTTGTAACCATATCCACTATTCCTCAAATTGGGCCTAAACGCCTGATGGGTTGTACAAGTTACGCCCATAGTGCATCCCCATCTGCACCTACGATCATGATGGACTTTCCATGGCACCAGAAATCCAGCATGGTAGCCAGCCCGTTGTGGTGGGGTCGTCATCTACCCTCTAGGTTGTAGCCCCCTGACAACACAGGGATCGTACTGCCGATACCTGAACTGCACCCTCCCCACGTCGGCGAAGGAGTAGATGCCTGTCTCCTTGGGGCATCAGGACTCCCGGCAATGGTAATCCTGCCAGGTGACCCTTGCTGAGGCTGAGGCTGGGTGGCGCCCATGGGGAGAGCCCCTGGTTGGAGTGGGTGGACCGGGGCGGACGTTTTGCAGATGAAACGTCAACACGTATCAGGTCGCTCAGCGGCCGGGTCTTTCAAAAGGAAAGGTACTGTTTCTAGTTCCGGTTCTCCTGCCCTTTCCCCCTTGGCCACTCCCTGGGAGGAGTGACAGGCACGCCGGCTTGGGGCGAAGTACTTCCCCCACTATTTGGTCTGTTCTCGAACCGATGGGGGGACGTTCGCCACCTCCAAGCCCATGTTCTTTGTTCAGCACATTGAGGACATCTTTGGGGAAATCGAGGCTCTCAGTAAGATGCGTTCGGGGTCCGTTCTAATAAAGACCACCTCCGCCACACAGTCGGCGGCGCTCCAGGCGTGCGACCGCCTCGGGGACATCCCAGTGTCCATTGTCCGCATCTGGCACTAAATAGGACGCAGGGGGTTATTTTTCATCGTGACCTCTTGCTACAATCTGAGGAGCAGCTCAGGGCTAACCTGGAGCGCTGAGGCGTGCATTTCGCCTGGCGAGTCCAGCGCGGCCCCAAAGACCGTCGCATCGACACCGGGGCCTTTATCCTCGCCTTAGAGGGGGATGTTCTCCTGGAGAAGGTAAAGGTGATGTGCTACCGGTGCGACGTGCGACCTTACGTCCCGCCTCCTATGCGCTGTTTTTCGTGTTTGCGCTTTGGACACATGTCGTCCCGGTGTGAGGCTGAGCCCCTTTGTGGCGATTGTGGACGTCCTCTTCGTGAGGAACATGTTTGCACCCCACCACCTCGGTGCATTAATTGTCCTGGCGTCCACTCGCCTAGATCCCCAGACTGCCCCGCATATCAGAAGGAGAAGAAGATACAAGAAATCAAAACTTTGGATCGGCTCTCTTATTCTGAGGCCAGGAAGAAGTATGACTGCCTCCATCCCGTGCCGTTGACCACTTCGTTTGCCTCAGTTGTGTCCACTCCTTCCGCGGTATCCTCACCCCTATCCTGTCCCCCCACCGCCTCCTTTGCCCATCCGGGGTCTCTGCCTCCGCCTCCCAAATCCCTCCCTTCCAAATCCTCCTCCCCCATGGCCCCCGCCCGCTCTGCCCCAGGGGCCACTCTTCCTCTTCCTCCTCCTCCTCCTCCTCCCCCCCCCCCCGCCGCCTGAGAAGCGATCCTCTTCTCAGGCATCCATCGGGGAAACTCTCCGGATCCCAGCTTCCGAAGTCCGGCGTTCCAAAGCAGACCCCGCGCGTGAGGACCTTCTTCGGGTCCAGCCCACCATACCTGTGCCTCATCGGACTTCCAAGAAGGCCTCCAAGAAGGCCTCCAAGAAGAATTCTCAATCCCCCTCTCCATCCCGGCGCGTTTCGTCTGACGCTCGATCCGTGAATCGCTGCTCCCGGCCGTCCTCAGTTTCGCCGGGACGCTCTGCTGCCAGGAGCTCAGCTGGTCTCTCGTCGACAAATGATGCTGCCCCTCCTACACAACCAGGGACAGCGACTGCAGCTGGCGACGACTCGATGGAACCGGATCCGCCTCCCGTCGGTTGTAGCGTTGTTCCCTCGAAACCTGACCCTCTGCGGCCGTCTAGGTGACCAGCTCTTCCCCCGTCTCGTTCCCCCTCTTTTTTGACTAGCGATGGACTTGTTACATTGGAACATCAGAGGTATTCGATCTAATCGGGAGGAATTAAAACTGCTCCTCCACCTGCACTGTCCGCTCGTGCTTGGTCTCCAGGAAACCAAGTTGCGCCCGACTGACCGTATTGCCTTTACCCACTATACCTCGGAGCGGTATGACCTCACCCCTGTGGACGGCATCCCAGCTCAAGGTGGGGTCATGTTGCTCGTTTGGGACGATGTCTATTACCATCCCATCCCATTGACCACCCCACTCCAAGCAATAGCTGTCCGTATTACTCTTTCTGCTTTTACTTTTTCAGTTTGTACCATCTACACTCCACCGCCATCTGCTGTTAGTCGGGCTGACATGATGCACCTGATCGTTCAGCTTCCCCGCCGTTTTTATTGTTTGGCGACTTCAATGCCCATCATCCCCTCTGGGGCTCTCCCACATCCTGCCAAAGAAGCTCACTCTTGGCGGATGTCTTCAACCATCTCAATCTTGTCTGCCTCAATATTGGCGCCCCGACTTCCCTCTCGGACTCTACTCATATCTACTCCCACTTGGACCTCTCGATCTGTTCTACCACTCTTGCCCGTCGGTTCGAGTGGTATGTCCTTTCTGACACCTATTCGAGCGACCACTTCCCCTGTGTCGTTCGTCTCCTGCACCACACCCCATCCCCACGTCCTTCGAGCTGGAACATACCGAAAGCTGACTGGGAACTTTACTCCTCCCTGGCGACCTTTCCGGACCACGATTTTCTCAGTTGTGACAGTCAGGTCGAATACCTCACGGCTGTTATCATCAATCCTGCCGAACGTTCCATTCCTCGTGCTACCTTTTCTTCACGTCGCGTTTCCGTCTCCTGGTGGAACGAGGCTTGTCGAGACGCTATCCGTGCTCGACGATGTGCTTTACGCACCTTTCGCCGCCATCCTACGTTACGAATTGTATTGGATACAAGCGACTCCGAGCGCAATGCCGTAGAGTCATCAAAGACAGCAAGAAAGCTTGTTGGGCCTCTTTCACCAGCTCCTTTAACAGTTTTACTCCCTCTTCTGTCGTCTGGGGTGGCCTGCGCCGGCTGTCGGGCATTAAGGCCCCCTCCTCGGTACCTGGCCTGACTTCAGGTACTGAGGTCCTTGTTGATCCTGTGGATGTCTCCAACGCCTTCGGTCGCTTTTTGGCGGAGGTTTCAAGCTCCGCCCATTACCACCCTGCCTTCCTTCCCAGGAAAGAGGCAGAAGAGTCTCGGCGACCTTCCTTCCACTCACTGAATCTGGAAACTTACAATGGCCCCTTTACTATGCGGGAACTCGAATGTGTGCTTGCACTGTCCCGGTCCTCTGCTCCGAGGCCAGACGCCATTCACGTTCAGATGCTGGCACACCTTTCTCCGGCGGGCAAAAGCTTCCTTCTTCGTACCTACTATCGCGTCTGGACCAAAGGTCAGGACCCCATGCGTTGGCGTGACGCCGTCGTTGTTCCTATACCCAAACCCGGGAAGGATAGACACCTTCCTTCTAGTTACCGCCCCATTTCTCTTACAAGCTGTGTCTGTAAGGTGATGGAGCACATGGTTAATGCTCGGTTAGTCTGGATTCTTGAATCTCGACAGCTACTTACCAATGTCCAATGCGGCTTTCGTCGCCGCTGCTCCGCTGTTGACCACCTTGTGACCTTGTCGACATTCATCATGAACAACTTTTTCCGAAGGTGCCAAACGGTAGCTGTGTTCTTCGATTTGGAGAAGGCTTATGATATCTGTTGGAGAGGAGGTATCCTCCGCACTATGCACAGATGGGGTCTACGCGGTCGCCTGCCCCTTTTTATTGATTCCTTTTTAACGGATCGAAAGTTTAGGGTACGTGAGGGTTCCGTATTGTCTGACATCTTCCTCCAGGAGAACGGAGTGCCTCAGGGCTCCGTCTTGGGCGTAGCCCTTTTTGCCATCGCGGTCAATCCAATTATGGATTGCATTCCACCTAATGTCTCAGGCTCTCTCTTTGTCGATGACTTCGCGATCTACTGCAGTGCCCAGAGAACATGCCTCCTGGAGCACTGCCTTCAGCGTTGTCTAGACACCCTATACTCATGGAGCGTGGCAAATGGCTTCCGGTTCGCTGAAGAGAAGACGGTTTGTATCAACTTTTGGCGATATAAAGCGTTCCTTCCGCCATCCTTACATCTCTGTCCCGTTGTTCTCCCATTCGTGGAAACAACTAAGTTTCTAGGGCTCACGTTGGACAGGAAACTGTGTTGGTCTCCGCATGTCTCTTATTTGGGGGCCCGTTGTACACGTTCCCTTAATGTCCTCAGAGTTCTTAGTGGTTCATCTTGGGGAGCGGATCGCACTGTCCTGCTTCGCTTGTATCGATCCATAGTCCGATCAAAGCTGGATTATGGGAGCATCGTCTACTCGTCTGCTCGGCCATCCTTCTTACGCCGTCTCAACTCCATCCACCATCGGGGGTTACGTCTTGCGATCAGAGCCTTCTACACTAGTCCTGTTGAGTCTTTATGCTGAAGCTGCCGAATTACCATTGACCTACCGGCGCGACATACTGCTGTGTCGGTATGCCTGCTGGCTGTTGTCTGTGCCCGACCACCCCTCTTACCAGTCCTTCTTCGCCGATTCTCTCGACCGTCAGTATGGGTTGTATGTGTCTGCCCTGCTGCCCCCTGGAGTCCGCTTCTGTCGCCTGCTTCGACAATTGGATTTTGCCCTCCCTACCACCTTCAGAGAGGGTGAGAGCCCGACACCACCTTGGCTCCAGGCTCCGGTTCATATTTATCTCGACCTCAGCTCACTCCCGAAGGAGGGTACTCCGGCTGCAGTGTATTGCTCACGGTTTGTCGAACTTCGTGCTCGACTTGCCGGACACACCTTTATTTACAACAATGGCTCCAAAACTGACGATGGTGTCGGCTGTGCCTTTGTCGTCGGTTCCGCCACCTTTAAATACCGGCTCCTCGACCAATGTTCGAGCTTTACGGCCGAGCTTTTTGCTCTCCATCAGGCCGTTCAGTATGCCCACCGCCATTCATCGTATGTACTCTGCTCTGACTCACTCAGTGCTCTTCAGAGCCTTGGAGTTCCCTATCCGGTCCATCCCTTGATTCAACGGATACAGCAGTCCCTCCATTCTTTCGCTGATAATGGTTCTCCTATCAGCTTTCTGTGGGTTCTCGGACATGTAGGAGTGCCTGGGAATGAGGCTGCGGATGCTGCAGCCAAGGCTACAGTCCTCCTGCCTCGGCCAGCCTCCCATTGTGTCCCGTCATCTGACGTTCGTGGGGATGTTTGTAAGAGGCTTGTGTCGTTGTGGTGGGATGCTTGGTCATCCCTCCAAGGAAACAAGCTCCGGGCAGTAAAACCGCTCCCAACAGCTTGGACAACCTCCTCCCGACCATCTCGGCGAGAGGAGGTCCTTCTGACCAGGTTGCGGATTGGGCATTGCCGGTTTAGCCACCGCTACCTGCTCTCCGGTGACCCAGCCCCGCAGTGCCCTTGTGGTCAGGCATTAACAGTGCGCCAATTTTTATTGTCGTGTCCCCGCTTTAGTCAATCTCGTGTTGTCCTGTCCCTGCCATCTACTTTACCGGATATTTTAGATGACGCTCGAGCAGCTGCTCGTGTTCTGCGTTTTATAACTTTAACTGGCTTGTCCAAAGACATCTAACCTTTTTACTTCTTTTATCTGCATCTTTGTCAGGTCCTTCTGGTGTCCCCCTCCCCTTGAGTTTTACTAGATTCCATGTGCTCTAACAACGGTGACTGGGCGCTAATGACCTCAGTAGTTGAGCGCCCTTAAACCCCACTAAAAAAAAAACTCCAGCACTTTGACCACATTGCGTCCAAGTTTTAACTGTCCGCCACGTCCTGATGGAATGCTCATTTTTTAACTGTTTACATTCCTGCTTTGGTTTGCCGTTTGATTTATCGGACGTTTTAGCAAACGACGTGAGGGCTGTCGTCCGCGTTTTACTTTTTATCCACCAAAGCAGTTTGGCGAAGGCCATTTAATTTTTAGTTTTGGACCTTCACTTCTGTATGGTGTCTTTTAGACCTTTTCTATATTCCTGCTTTTAGCTGTCTTCTGTTACGTCAATTGGGACTGATGTGTAGTCGTTTTCTAACTCCTCTCTGCCTTCGTGTTCTATAGTTGTGACTTACGTGTGTATGACCTCTGTTCTTTGCGCCCTAAAGCAAAACATAACCAAAATCTATCTAACGAGCAATGATGCTTCAATGATCCCCTCCCGACTGCGGGACGGTGGGTTAAAATAGGCCAAAGGTATTCCTGCCTGTCGTACGAGGAAACTAAAAGGAGTCCCACAAGTTTCGGCCTTATGTGATTTTCCCCTGTAGGGTTTCACGTTCATTTTCAAAATTTTCCCGAACAGCGAGCCAATTGGTGAAAGGCGCCTTACAAGGTGCATAGTGTCCTTAATGTGCTGAGACCTCTTGCATCCTCCATCATCGTGAATCTACACTTCCGCTCATTCTCCAGCCGTTGGGCGAGGGCACCCTCCTGGGTGCGTTTTCCTCCATCCTCTGTGCAGTATCGCTTTCTGTGCTGTTGACGATAATGGACTTCAGTCCGTTTGCGCCAGATATCCACCATGGTAGTCAATCTATTGTGGTGGGGCCATCATGAATACCATTAACTCTCCACAAATGCCAAGGAATAGAGAGATGCCTGTCACCCTGGGGCATCAGGACTCCTGGCAATGGTCATCCTGCGAGGTGGCCTTTGCTGCAGCTGGGTGGCGCCTGTGAGGAGGTCCCGTGGTCGGAGTGGGTGGCATCAGGGCGGATGACACACCATGAAGTGTAGTATGTCATCTCTTGCTGGCGGTCAAACACCAGCAGTTTCTAAGCTATCACAGTCTAACTTCAATGCTAAGAAATATGACCCCAAATCGTTCCCACTCCCGCCCCCCCCCCCTCTCTAGCCAAACTATGGGAGAACGCCAGGATAAGGATGGCAGTGAAGCCTACTCACCCTGGTACCTCGTATTTACGAGAGTTGATGGGATCTTTCTTGTTAATGAAAGATCAGTTTAGTTTTTCATGGAGCATTTAGAGGACAAGTTTGGGGAGGTGGAGGGCTTGTCCAAACTGCGTTCAGGGTCGGTCTTGATCAAAACAGCATCCTCTACCCAGTCACAGGCACTACTCGCCTGTGACAAGCTGGGGGATGTTACTGTAACTATCACGCCCCCATAAGAACTTAAATATGGTCCAGAGTATCGCATTTCACAGGGACCTTCTTTTGCAATCTGACGATGAGCTGCGCGCCAATTTAGAGCTGCGAGGTGTCCATTTAGTCCAGCGTGTTCATCGGGATCCAAGGGATAATCAGGTTGCCACCAGTGCCTTCATCTTGGCCTTAGAGGGTGACGCATTACCCGAGATGGTCAAAGTGATAGTCTACTGCTGTGACGTAAAGCCATGTATCTCTTGCCTGATGCAGTGCTTTGTGCTGGAAGTTCGGCCATATGTCTTCTCGCTGCGCTTTCAGCGTCACCTGTCGGGATTGTGGACTTCCTTCACATCCCAATACTCCCTGTGCCCCGCCTCCCATCTGTGTCAAATGCAGAGAGCGCCATTCGTCTTGTTTGCCAGACTGCAGAAGAAAGAAAAAATAATGGAATAAAATACCCTGGACCGGCTGACCTACCCTGAGGCTAAGAGAAAATATGATAGGCTTCATCCTGTGCATACGATGTCATCCTACGCTGCTGCTACAACTGTTCTACCATCTTCTGTTCCGCCACGTACAGTTGGCTCTGAGCTGTCAGACTCCACCTGCCCCTGCCCCCTTGATAGTGGGGTACTTCCATCCCTGTTGTTCCTGCACAACCTACTTCAGGAGCGACACCCCCCCCCCCCCCCAAGCATCAGGCACCTCAGTCCCCACTTCTTAGCTGGAGAAGTCTTCGGCTCCTCTCGCCAGGAAGGGATCCCTTGGGTCACTCGCTTCCCAGGTTGCTACCAGGGGCAAAGCTGACACTCACCAGTGGTTGAAGCAACCACAGGTAGCTGGTCATAGGGCTTCATAGTCCTCTTCAGTTCCTGAGACTGAATCACTGAAGTGCGACCAGCTGGGAAAACCTAAAGAACAGCGAGAGAGACCTAAAAAGAAAATACCCCCAAGAACCAAGGCACTGCAGTGGCACCCACACCGTCACTACCTGCAAGCCCTGTGTCTGAGGATGAGGTGGAGATTCTGACGTCCGCTGAGGACCTAGATCTCGCAGGACCCTCACACAATGGATGTCGATTGTACAAGTAGTTATCTCGTGGTAGCAGGTGACCTGGAGGCGCTGACTGCCTCATTGAGTGTTTGATGCCTTCTCAGTGTCACGATCACGTAATCCTCCAGTGGAACTGCAGCAGTTTTTTCCACCACCTGGCTGAGCTATGGCAACTGTTAAGCTTTACACGTGCTTTCTGCATTTCCCTCCAGGAAACATGGTTCCCAGCAACGCAGACCCCTGCCCTCCATGGCTATAAGGGATATTAGAGGAACAGTAGCGACCATAATAGAGTGCCAGGTGGAGTTTGCGTCTATCCTGAACTCAGTATGTAGGGAACCTGTGCCCATTTAAACCCCTCTTGAAGCTATGGCTGTCAGGATAAGGGCGACTCAGGAAATAACTGCCTGCAATGTATATTTTCCTCCAGATGTTGCAGTAACCCTGAGCCTATTGGCTGCACTGATTGATCAACTCCCTAAGCCTTACCTACTTTTGGGAGATTTTAATGTGCATAACCCTTGTGGAGTGGCGCCATGCTCACTAGTCGAAATGAGGTCGAAAAATTTACTGTCACAACTCGATCTCTACCTCCTAAATACTGGTACCCCCACACATTTCAGTTTGGCACATGGCATATAGTCGGCCATTGATATCTCCGTTTGCGGTCCTGGCGTTCTCTCATCCATCCACTGGAGAGCACATGACCTGTGTGGTAGTGACTACTTCCCCATCTTCCTGTCACTGCCCTGGCGTCGTGCCCACGGACGCCTTCCCAGGTGGGTTTTAAAAAAGGCAGACTGGGAAGCTTTGACCTCTGCTGTCACCGCTGAATCTCTCCCACAAGGTGCCATCGATGTTGTCGTTGAGCAGGTCACTACAACGAACGTTTCTGCAGCGGAAAACGTGATACCTCATTCTTTAGGGTCGCTTGAAGTCGCTGAGAGCGTCAGCGAGCTCTACAGCGACGTAAGAGGCACCCTTCCCTAGAGCACCTAATAGTCGTTAAGCGGCTACGTGCACGCGTTCGCCAGCTTATAAAACGATGGAAACTGGAGTGCTGGGAGATGTATGTGTCGACTATTGGGTGCCATACGTCACCTTCCCAAGTCTGGACGAGGATCAGACGTCTTTTTGGGTACCAGACCCCAACAGGTGACCCTGGCATTAAATTCAATGACTTGTGATCTACCGACGCAAAGGCGATTGCCGAGCACTTTGCTGAGCATTATGCTCGAGCCTCTACATCGGAGGACTACCCCCAACCTTTTCGCACCCTCAAACGGCGGATGGAAAGGAAAGTCCTCTCGTTCACTAAAGCCACAGTGAATCTTATAATGCCCCATTTGCAGAGCGGGAGCTCCTTAATGCCCTTGCAAATTTCCCCGCCACTGCTCCTGGGCCAGCTCGGATCCAGTCAGATGATTAAACATCTCTCATCTGACTAAAAGCGACATCTCCTCGTGATCAACTGGGTCTGGTGCGATGGCGTCTTTTCGTCGCAACTGCGCTAGAGCACCACAAATCTGTTGCTCAAGCCCGGTAAAAACCCGCTTGATGTGGACAGCTAGCCCATCCGTCTCACCAACGTTCTTTAAAATATGCTGGAACGTATTGTCTCGGCAGTTGGGTTGGGTCCTGGAGTCACGTGGCCTACAGGTTCCATGTCAGGGCGGCTTCCGCCAGGGTCGCTCTACCACTGATCTTGTGTCCCTTGAGTCTGCCACCCGAACAGCATTTTCCAGACACCAACATCTGGTTGCCGTCTTTTTACTTTTTTTTTGGTCATCAGTCTACTGACTGGTTTGATCCGGCCCGCCACAAATTCCTTTCCTGTGCTAACCTCTTCATCTCAGAGTAGCACTTGCAACCTACGTCCTCAATTATTTGGTTGACGTATTCCAATCTCTGTCTTCCTCTACAGTTTTTGCTCTACAGCTCCCTCTAGTACCATGGAAGTCATTCCCTCATGTCTTAGCAGATGTCCTATCATCCTGTCCCTTCTCCTTATCAGTGTTTTCCACATATTTCTTTCCCCTCCGATTCTGCATAGAACCTCATTCCTTACCTTATCAGTCCACCTAATTTTCAACATTCGTCTATAGCACCACATCTCAAATGCTTCGATTCTATTCTGTACCGGTTTTCCCACAGTCCATGTTTCACTACCATACAATGCTGTACTCCAGACGTACATCCTCAGAAATTTCTGCCTCAAATTAAGGCCGGTATTTGATATAAGTAGACTTCTCTTGGCCAGAAATGCCTTTTTTGCCATAGCGAGTCTGCTTTTGATGTCCTCCTTGCTCCGTCCGTCATTGGTTATTTTACTGCCTAGGTAGCAGAATTCCTTAACTTCATTGACTTCGTGACCATCAATCCTGATAAGTTTCTCGCTGTTCCCATTTCTACTACTTCTCATTCCCTTCGTCTTTCTCCGATTTACTCTCAAACCATACTGTGTACTCACTGTTCATTCCGTTCAGCAGATCATTTAATTCTTCTTCACTTTCACTCAGGATAGCAATGTCATCAGCGAATCGTATCATTGATATCCTTTCACCTTGTATTTTAATTCCACTCCTGAACCTTTCTTTTATTTCCATCATTGCTTCCTCGATGTACAGATTGAAGAGTAGGGGCGAAAGGCTACAGCCTTGTCTTACACCCTTCTTAATACGAGCACTTCGTTCTTGATCGTCCACTCTTATTATTCCCTCTTGGTTATTATACATATTGTTTATGACCCGTCTCTCCCTATAGCTTACCCCTACTTTTTTCAGAATCTCGAACAGCTTGCACCATTTCATATTGTCGAACGCTTTTTCCAGGTCGACAAATCCTATGAAAGCGTCTTGATTTTTCTTTAGCCTTGCTTCCATTATTAGCCGTAACGTCAGAATTGCCTCTCTCGTCCCTTTATTTTTCCTAAAGCCAAACTGATCGTCACCTAGCGCATTCTCAATTTTCTTTTCCATTCTTCTGTATATTATTCTTGTAAGCAGCTTCGATGCATGAGCTGTTAAGCTGATTGTGCGATAATTCTCGCACTTGTCAGCTCTTCCCGTCTTCGGATTTGTGCGGATGATGCTTTTCCGAAAGTCAGATGGTATATCGCCAGACTCATATTCTACACACCAACGTGAATAGTCGTTTTGTTGCCACTTCCCCCAATGATTTTAGAAATTCTGATGGAATGTTATCTATCCCTTCTGCATTATTTGACCGTAATTCCTCCAAAGCTCTTTTAAATTCCGATTCTAATACTGGATCCCCTATCTCTTCTAAATAGACTCCTGTTTCTTCTTCTATCACATCAGACAAATCTTCACCCTCACAGAGGCTTTCAGTGTATTCTTTCCACCTATCTGTTCTCTCCTCTGCATTTAACAGTGGAATTCCCGTTGCACTCTTAATGTTACCACCGTTGCTTTTAATGTCACCAAAGGTTGATTCGACTTTCCTGTATGCTGAGTCTGTCCTTCCGACAATCATATCTTTTTCGATGTCTTCACATTTTTCCTGCAGCCATTTCGTCTTAGCTTCCCTGCACTTCCTATTTATTTCATTCCTCAGCGACTTGTATTTCTGTATTCCCGATTTTCCCGGAACATGTTTGTACTTCCTCCTTTCATCAATCAACTGAAGTATTTCTTCTGTTACCCATGGTTTCTTCGCAGCTACCTTCTTTGTACCTATGTTTTCCTTCCCAACTTCTGTGATGGCTCTTTTTAGAGATGTCCATTCCTCTTCAACTGTACTGCCTACTGCGCTATTCCTTATTGCTGTATCTATAGCGTTAGAGAACTTCAAACGTATCTCGTCATTCCTTAGTACTTCCGTATCCCACTTCTTTGCGTATTGATTCTGCCTGACTAATGTCTTGAACTTCAGCCTACTCTTCATCACTACTATATTGTGATCTGAGTCTATATCTGCTCCTGGGTACGCCTTACAATCCAATATCTGATTTCAGAATCTCTGTCTGACCATGATGTAATCTAATTGAAATCTTCCCGTATCTGCCGGCCTTTACCAAGTATACTTCCTCTTGTGATTCTTGAACAGGGTATTCGCTATTACTAGCTGAAACTTGTTACAGAACTCAATTAGTCTTTCTCCTCTTTCATTCCTTGTCCCAAGCCCATATTCTCCTGTAACCCTTTCTTCTACTCCTTCCCCTACAACTGCATTCCAGTTGCCCATGACTATTAGATTTTCGTCCCCCTTTACATATTGCATTACCCTTTCAATATCCTCATACACTTTCTCTATCTGTTCATCTTCAGCTTGCGACGTCGGCATGTATACCTGAACTATCGTTGTCGGTGTTGGTCTGCTGTCGATTCTGATTAGAACAACCTGGTCACTGAACTGTTCACAGTAACACACCCTCTGCCCTACCTTCCTATTCATAACGAATCCTACACATGTTATACCATTTTCTGCTGCTGTTGATATTACCCGATACTCATCTGACCAGAATTCCTGGTCTTCCTTCCACTTCACTTCACTGACCCCTACTATATCTAGATTGAGCCTTTGCATTTCCTTTTTCAGATTTTCTAGTTTCCCTACCACGTTCAAGCTTCTGACATTCCACGCCCCGACTCGTAGAACGTTATCCTTTCGTAGATTATTCAATCTTTTTATCATGGTAACCTCCTCCTTGGCAGTCCCCTCCCGGAGATCCGAATGGGGGACTATTCCAGAATCTTTTGCCAATGGAGAGATCATGACACTTCGTCAATTACAGGCCACATGTCCTGTGGATACACGTTACGTGTCTTTAATGCAGTGGTTTCCATTGCCTTCTGCATCCTCATGTCGTTGATCATTGCTGATTCTTCCGCCTTTAGGGGCAATTTCCCACCCCCTAGGACAAGAGTGCCCTGAACCTCTATTCGCTCCTCCGCCCTGTTTGACAAGGCCGTTGGCAGAATGAGGCTGACTTCTTATGCCGGAAGTCTTCGGCCGCCAATGCTGGTTATTTATCAAAATTTAGGCAGTGGCGGGGATCGAACCCGGGACCGAAGCCGTTTTGATTATGAATCAAAGACGCTACCCCTAGACCACGGGTACTTTTTTACTTACGTAAAGCATACAACACAACCTGGCGACATAATATCCTTGCCACATTGTATGAGTGGCGTCTCAGAGGCCCGCTCCCGATTTTTTATCCAAAACTTCCTGTTTCGTACGGTCCATGTCAAAGTCAGTGCCTCGGATAGTTTCCCCCCATATTCAGGAGAATGGCGTTCCTCAGAGCTCCGTATGGAGTGGCTATTAACGGTGTAGCAGTAGCTGTAGGGCCGTCGGTCGTACCTTCTTTGTATGTGGATGACTTCTGTTCCTCCAGTACTGGTGCAGCTGAGCGGCGCCTACAAGGAGCCTTTCTCAAGATGCAGTCGTAGGCTGTATCTCACGGCTTCCAATTTTCAGCAGCGAAGTCGGGTGTCATGCATTTGTCTGCTTCGCACCGTTCACCCACAACCAGAACTTGACCTTAATGACGATCAACTCACTGTAGTAGACCTATCGACAGAACTGACTGTCGACGCTCGTTTGACTTGGCTACCTCACCTTCGTCAGCTTAAGCGGTAGTGCTGGCAGGACCTTAATGCCTTCTGCTGCCTGAGCAACACCAACTGGGGTGCAGATAGTTCTAAGCTACTGCAGCTCTACAGAACCCTTGTTCAATCTCACCTTGAGAGTCTGGTTTACGGTTCGGCGGCGCCCTCAGCGTTACGTTTACTCGACCGAGTGCATCACTGGCGTTCGCCTAGTGACGGGAGCTTTTAGAAAGTCTGCTGACCAGTGTCCTCGTCGAGGCCGGAGTCCCTCCATTGAAGGTAAGGCGTGCACAACTGCTCGCCAGTTACGTTAGTAATCCTCCTGCCCATCGGAATTACCGTCTCCTTTTCCCAACACGGCGGTTCAGCTCCCGCATCGGCGACCCAGGTCAGGGCTTATGATTGCAGTTCGCGTCCGGTACCTTCTGGCTGAACTGGAGTTCTTCCCATTACCATAGAAAAGCAACTGGAATCACTCAACAGAGGAAAGTCCACTGGACCTGACGGGATACCAGTTCGATTCTACACAGAGTATGCGAAAGAACTTGCCCCCCTTCTAACAGCCGTGTACCGCAAGTCTCTAGAGGAACGGAAGGTTCCAAATGATTGGAAAAGAGCACAGGTAGTCCCAGTCTTCAAGAAGGGTCGTCGAGCAGATGCGCAAAACTATAGACCTATATCTCTGACGTCGATCTGTTGTAGAATTTTAGAACATGTTTTTTGCTAATCATGTCGTTTTTAGAAACCCAGAATCTATTATGTAGGAATCAACATGGATTCCGGAAACAGCGATCGTGTGAGACCCAACTCGCTTTATTTGTTCATGAGACCCAGAAAATATTAGATACAGGCTCCCAGGTAAATGCTATTTTTCTTGACTTCCGGAAGGCGTTAGATACAGTTCCGCACTGTCGCCTGATAAACAAAGTAAGAGCCTACGGAATATCAGACCAGCTGTGTGGCTGGATTGAAGAGTTTTTAGCAAACAGAACACAGCATGTTGTTATCAATGGAGAGACGTCTACAGACGTTAAAGTAACCTCTGGCGTGCCACACGGGAGTGTTATGGGACCATTGCTTTTCACAATATATATAAATGACCTAGTAGATAGTGTCGGAATTCCCATGCGGCTTTTCGCGGATGATGCTGTAGTATACAGAGAAGTTGCAGCATTAGAAAATTGTAGCGAAATGCAGGAAGATCTGCAGCGGATAGGCACTTGGTGCAGGGAGTGGCAACTGACCCTTAACATAGACAAATGTAATGTATTGCGAATACATAGAAAGGAGGATCCTTTATTGTATGATTATATGATAGCGGAACAAACACTGGTAGTAGTTACTTCTGTAAAATATGTTAGTATGCGTGCGGAACGATTTGAAGTGGAATGATCATATAAAATTGTTGGTAAGGCGGGTACCAGGTTGAGATTCATTGGGAGAGTCAGAAAATGTAGTCCATCAACAAAGGAGGTGGCTTACAAAACACTCGTTCGACCTATACTTGAGTATTGCTCATCAGTGTGGGATCCGTACCAGATGGGATTGACGGAGGAGATAGAGAAGATCCAAAGAAGAGCGGCGCGTTTCGTCACAGGGTTATTTGGTAACCGTGATAGCGTTACGGAGATGTTTAACAAACTCAAGTGGCAGACTGCAAGAGAGGCGCTCTGCATCGCGGTGTTGCTTGCTCGCCAGGTTTCGAGAGGGTGCGTTTCTGGATGAGGTATCGAATATATTGCTTCCCCCTACTTATACATCCCGAGGAGATCACGAATGTAAAATTAGAGAGATTAGAGGGCGCACGGAGGCTTTCAGACAGTCGTTCTTCCCGCGAACCCCCTCCTGCAGGTCCGGGGATTAGAATAGGCCTGAGGTATTCCTGCCTGTCGTAAGAGGCGACTAAAAGGAGTCCCGCCCCCTCAAGGGGGTAGTTAGCGCCTGCGTCCGGAGACGGAGGGTTCCACGACCTCTATTTGTGGTCATTTTGTTTTTTCACTTCTCGTTCCTTCCTTCCTTTGGTTGATTCCTTTCTTTGCTCTTCTCAATCTCACTGTCTTCCTTCCTCTTTCCCTTGTCTTCTCCTTGCTTTCTCATTGCCTTCTCTGGTCCCCACTTCAGTGTTTGAGACAGTCTGTCCTCTCTCTCTCTCTCTCTCTCCTTTTTCATCTTGTTCCTTCCTCCCTGTGCGCGCCTGAAGGCCGACCCACGCGTTCGCACGCGTAGCCGGTGATGGGGTAACCCGTAATTCCCCGCCCTGGGTAGACAAGTAAGGCACCCACGTACGCCCTGGTAAAGGCCAGGCCCAGGGAGGGGTGATTGAATGAGCTGATACCTTCTGACCATGCCAAATGTTCCCTCCGTCTGTTTCTCGGGAGGTGTGACCTGAGGTGTAAACATTCACCTAAGGCGGGAGTGCCCTCTGAGAGGGTCCCCACAAGGAAGGAGAGCGCCATCGGAGGCGCTGGAAATCATGGGGGATTCCTTCGCAATGGGTTTCTCTTCTCTCTCGACTTCTGCCCATAAACGGAAACTTGGCCAGCCACCAGTGACAAAAGTACTACCGCCTGCCCCACAGTTCCTCGTAGTTTCTCGATCTGAGGACGGCAAGGATTTTTCCTCTGTCAACCCTCTCTTTATCCAGAAGGGCGTAGATGCCATAGCTGGATCTGTTAAGTCGTGTACCAGGTTGCGTAATGGTACCTTGTTACTAGAAACTGAGAGCGCCTTTCAGGCACAAAAATTGCTTCGGGCCACACTCCTGTACACGTTCCCTGTCCGGGTGGAGGCTCACTGCACTTTGAATTCGTCTCGTGGTGTGGTATATACTCGATCACTTGACGGATTGACTGACGAGGAGATTCAGTCTTTCCTCGCAGAGCAGGGCGTGACGGCTGTCCATAGGGTCATGAAAAAGGTCAACAATGACGTTGTACCGACCCGGACACTTTACTTGACATTTGACAGTGTTCAGCTGCCGTCGCGTATCAAAGCGGGCTACGAGGTTATTTCTGTTCGCCCCTATGTCCCGACACCTACGCGCTGCTACCAGTGTCAGCGTTTTAAACACACTCGCCAGTCTTGTTCCAATGCGGCTAAATGTGTCACTTGTGGCAGGGATGCCCATGAGGGTGACTGTCCACCTCCGTCTCCTCGATGTGTGAACTGTCGGGGTGACCATGCAGCGTCCTCCCGCGACTGTCCCATCTACAAGGAAGAACGCTGTATCCAAGAAATTCGGGTCAAAGAGAAAGTGTCCACCTCGGCTGCTCGCAAGCTATTTGCTAGTAGGAAGCCCACGCTGCTCCCAGCGGGAAAGTACAGTACTGTCCTCGCCTCTCCTCGGACTACCAGGGAGGTGGCGACGCAGACATGCGATCTGACCTTCGGCACCACGGTCGTCCGTTCGGCCAGTGCTAAGATCGCGCGGTCGACGTCTCCTCTTCCTCCCGTCACGCCTCCAACACAAGCACCATCATCAGCTTCTGCCAAGACGAAGACCCAGAAATCATATGCACGGGCGTTCAAGAAGGAACCGTCCCGTGCAGACTTCTTACGTACCTCGCACTCCCAGCCGTCGACCAGTACTTCCACTAAAAGACCTTCCAAGAAGGCTCATAGGAAGCACAGTTCTCCTTCTCCTCCACGGCGCATTTCTTCTCCTGCGCCACCCAGCGGTTGCCGCCCCAGGCCGTCATCCGTTTCGCCTGGCCGCACTGCTGGCGGCCGAACATCTGGCCGTCCACCGGCAGAGGAAGCTCCTCCTCCCGGCCATCTTAACGAGATGGCCGATGAACCTATAGAACCAATGGACGATGACTGTCCGCCTACTGATAGCGGCGGCAGTACTCGCTCGAAGCCAGGCCCTCAGCGGCCTTCGAGGTGACCCCTTCTTTCATCTTCCTTTTCTTCTCACGATGGCACTTATTCACTGGAATATTCGCAGCATTCGCTCCAACCGAGAGGACTTGAAGTTGCTGCTCCGCTTGCACCGTCCGCTCGTCGTAGCCCTCCAGGAAACGAAGCTACGCCCATGCGATCACATTGCCTTGGCACACTACACCTCTGTGCGTTTTGACCTTTCCCCTGTGGAGGGTATTCCGGCTCATGGAGGGGCTATGTTGCTGGTCCGGGATGATATTTACTACGATCCCATCACATTGCACACCGGCCTGCAGGCAGTTGCCGTATTTTCTATTTGTACCGTTTACACTCCATCGTCGTCTGCTGTTACCAGGGCAGACATGATTAAACTTACTGCTCAGCTACCTGCACCATTTTTGTTAACTGGAGACTTCAATGCCCACCATCCCCTTTGGGGTTCTCCAGCATCCTGCCCGAGGGGCTCCCTGTTAACAGACCTTTTCAACCAGCTCAATCTTGTCTGCTTCAATACTGGCGCCCCCTACTTTTCTTTCGGACACATCTCACACCTATTCCCATTTAGACCTCTATATGTACTACCCAACTTTCACGCCAGTTTGAGTGGTATGCACTTTCTGATACATATTCGAGCGACCACTTTCCGTGTGTCATCCATCTCCTGCATCATACCCCCTCTCCGTGCTCAGCTAGTTGGAACATCTCCAAAGCCGACTGGGGGCTCTTCTCTTCCAGGGCGACCTTTCAGGATCAAACCTTCACAAGCTGCGATAGTCAGGTCGCACACCTCACGGAAGTCATTCTCACTGCTGCTGAATATTCCATCCCTCACACTACTTCTTCTCCACGTCGCGTACCGGTCCCCTGGTGGACCGCAGCATGTAGAGACGCTTTACGTGCTCGTCGACGTGCTTTACGCACCTTTAAACGCCACCCTACAGTGACGAATTGTATCACTTATAAACGATTACGTGCGCAGTGCCGTCGTATTATTAAAGAAAGCAAGAAAGCCAGCTGGGCTGCTTTCACAAGCACCTTCAACAGTTTTACTCCTTCTGTTATCTGGGGTAGCCTGCGCCGTCTATCTGGCACTAAGGTCCACTCACCAGTTTCTGGCTTGACGGTCGCGAATGACGTCCTTGTGGCCCCTGAGGATATCTCCAATGCCTTCGGCCGCTTTTTCGCAGAGGTTTCGAGCTCCGCTCATTACCACCCTGTCTTCCTCCCCCGAAAACAGGCAGAGGAGGCTAGGCCACCTGACTTCCGCTCCTCGAATCCTGAAAGTTATAATGCCCCTTTCACCATGCGGGAACTCGAAAATGCACTTGCCCGTTCACGGTCCTCCGCTCCAGGGCCTGATTCTATTCATATTCAGATGCTGAAGAACCTTTCTCCTGCGGGTAAAGGTTTCCTTCTTCATACTTATAATCGCATCTGGATTGAGGGACATGTTCCCGCATGCTGGCGCGAGTCTATTGTTGTACCGATTCCTACGCCGGGGAAGGACAAGCACTTGCCTTCCAGTTATCGACCCATCTCGCTTACCAGCTGTCTCTGTAAGGTGATGGAGCGAATGGTTAACTCTCGTTTGGTTTGGCTGCTTGAATCTCGGCGCCTACTTACCAATGTACAATGTGGATTTCGTAGGCGCCGCTCTGCTGTTGACCATCTGGTTACCTTGTCGACCTTCATTATGAATAACTTCTTGCGGAAGCGCCCGACCGCGGCTGTGTTCTTTGATTTGGAGAAGGCTTAAGACACCTGTTGGAGGGCGGGCATTCTCCGCGCCATGCATACATGGGGCCTTCGCGGTCGCCTCCCTCTTTTTATTCGTTCCTTTTTAATGGATCGACAGTTCAGGGTACGTGTGGGTTCTGTCCTGTCAGACACCTTTCACCAGGAGAATGGGGTGCCACAGGGCTCAGTTTTGAGCGTCGCTCTCTTCGCCATAGCGATCAATCAAATAATGGATTGCCTCCCAGCTGATGTATCAGGCTCCCTTTTCGTGGACGATTTTACCATCTATTGCAGCGTGCAGCGTACATGTTTACTGGAGCGCTGTCTTCAGCGTTCTCTTGACCATCTTTACTCCTGGAGTGTCGCCAATGGCTCCCGTTTTTCTGCCGAGAAGACGGTCTGTATTAACTTCTGGCGCTACAAAGAGTTTCTCCCACCGTCCTTACGACTCGGGCCCGTTGCTCTCCCATTCGTGGAGACAACAAAATTTTTAGGTCTTACATTTGACAGGAAACTTAGCTGGTCTCCACATGTCTTATTTGGCTGCCCGTTGTACCCGTTCACTAAATGTCCTCCGTGTTCTCAGTGGTATGTCGTGGGGAGCGGATCGAACCGTCCTACTTCGCCTATATCGGTCGATCGTCCGCTCAAAGCTGGATTATGGGAGCTTCGTATACTCCTCTGCACGGCCGTCCATCTTACGCCGTCTCAACTCCATACAACATTGGGGTTTACGTCTTGCGATCGGAGCATTTTATACTAGTCCCGTCGAGAGTCTTCATGCTGAAGCCGGTGAATTGCCACTGCCGTACCTGCGCGATTTACTGCTTAGTCGGTATGCCTGTCAGCTACTGTCAATGCCCGACCACCCATCTTATCGTTCCTTTTTTGACGACTCCCTCGATCGTCAATACGGGTTGTATGTCTCCAGCACTCCTTGCTAGATGGCTGCAGTGTTTTCACTGCAGAGCTGGTGGCCATATCTTGTGCTTTTGAGCACATCCCCTCATGCCCTGGCGAGTCATTTCTCCTGTGTACTGACTCCTTGAGCAACCTACAAGCTGTCGACTAATGCTACCCTAGCCATCCCCCTGCGGGCACGGGATAAGAATAGGCCCGAGGTATTCCTGCCTGTCGTAAGAGGCGACTAAAAGTAGTTTCAACCGTTTCGGCCTTCTATGTGATGGTCCCCCTTGGGGTTTGACCTCCATTTTTCAAAATTCTACAGAAGTACGAGCCTTTTGGGGAAGGACACCTTACATGGTGTACCACTGGTCCTAAGTGCACTAAGACCTTGGCACTCAGCATTGCACCGGCGTTCTAACCATACCCGCTATTCCTCAAATTGGGCCTAAACGCCTGATGGGTTGTCCAAGTTACGCCCATAGTGCATCTCCATCTGCACCAGCGATCATGATGGACTTTCCATGGCACCAGAAATCCAGCACGGTAGCCAGCCCGTTGTGGTGGGGTCGTCATGTACCCTCTAGGTTGTAGCCCCCTGACAACACAGGGATCGTACTGCCGATACCTGAACTGCACCCTCCCCACGTTGGCCAAGGAGTAGATGCCCGTCTCCTTGGGGCATCAGGACTCCCGGCAATGGTCATCCTGCCAGGTGGCCCTTGCTGCGGCTGGGTGGCGCCCGTGGGGAGAGCCCCTGGTTGGAGTGGGTGGTACCGGGGCGGACGTTTTGCAGATGAAACGTCAACACGTATCAGGTCGCTCAGCGGCCGGGTCTTTCAAAAGGAAAGGTACCGTTTCTCGTTCTGGTTCTCCTGCCCTTTCCCCCTTGGCCACTCCATGGGAGGAGGGACAGGCCCGCCGGCTTGGGGCGAAGTACTTCCCCCACTATTTGGTCTGTTCTCGAACCGATGGGGGGACGTTCGCCACCTCCAAGCCCATGTTCTTTGTTCAGCACATTGAGGACGTCTTCGGGGAAATTGAGGCTCTCAGCAAGATGCGATCAGGGTCCGTTCTTATCAAGACTACCTCTGCCACACAGTCGGCGGCACTCCAGGCGTGCGACCGCCTAGGGAACATCCCAGTATCCATTGTCCCACATCTGGCACTAAATAGGACGCAGGGGGTTATTTTTCATCGTGACCTCCTGCTACAATCTGATGAGGAGCTCAGGGCCAACCTGGAGCGCCGCGGCGTGCATTTCGTCCGGCGAGTCCAGCGCGGCCCCAAAGACCGTCGCATCGACACCGGGGCCTTTATCCTCGCCTTCGAGGGGGACGTTCTCCCGGAGAAGGTAAAAGTGATGTGCTACCGGTGCGACGTGCGACCTTACGTCCCGCCTCCTATGCGCTGTTTTTCGTGTTTGCGCTTTGGGCACATGTCGCCCCGGTGTGAGGCTGAGCCCCTTTGTGGCGATTGTGGACGTCCTCTTCGTGAGGAACATGTTTGCACCCCACCACCTCGGTGCATTAATTGTCCTGGCGTCCACTCGCCTAGATCCCCAGACTCTCCCGCCTATCAGAAGGAGAAGAAGATACAAGAAATCAAAACTTTGGATCGGCTTTCTTATTCTGAGGCCGGGAAGAAGTATGACCGCCTTCATCCCGTGTCACTGACCACTTCGTTTGCCTCAGTTGTGTCCACTCCTTCCGCGATCTCCTCACCCCTATCCTGTCCCCCCTCCGCCCCCTCTGCCCATCAGGAGGCTCTGCCTCCGCCTCCCAAATCCCTCCCTTCCAAATCCTCCTCCCCCGTGGCCCCCACCCCCTCTGCCCCAGAGGCCACCCTTCCTCCTCCTCCTCCCCCCACGCCACCTGAGAAGCGATCCTCTTCTCAGGCGTCCATCGGGGAAACGTTCCGGACCCCAGCTTCCGAGGTCCGGCGTTCCAAAACGGACCCCGCGCGTGACGACCCTCTTCGGGTCCATCCCACCACCTCGGTGCCTCCTCGGCCTTCCAAGAAGGCCTCCAAGAAGAAGTCTCTATCCCCCTCTCCACCCCGGCGCGTTTCGTCTGACGCTTCATCCGTGAGGCGCTGCTCCCGGCCGTCCTCAGTTTCGCCGGGACGCTCTGCTGCCAGGCGCTCCGCCGGGCTTTCGTCGGCAAATGATGCGGCCCCTCCTACACAATCAGGGACAGAGGCCGCAGCTGGCGACGAGTCGATGGAACCGGATCCGCCTCCCGTCGGTTGTAGCGTTGTTCCCTCGCAACCTGGCCCTCCGCGGCCATCGAGGTGACCAGCTCTTCCCCGTCTCGTTCCCCCAACTTTTTTGACTAGCAATGGCGTTCTTTCATTGGAACATAAGAGGTATTCGACCTAATTGGGAGGAATTACAACTGCTCCTCCGCCTGCACTGTCCGCTCGTGCTTGGTCTCCAGGAAACCAAGTTGCGTCCAACTGACCGTATTGCTTTTACCCACTATACCTCAGAGCGGACTGACGTCACCCCTGCGGACGGTATTGCAGCTCATGGTGGGGTCATGTTGCTCGTTCGGTACGATGTCTATTACCATCCCATCCCATTGACCACCCCACTCCAAGCAATAGCTGTCTGTATTACTCTTTCTGCTTTTACTTTTTCAGTTTCTACCATCTACACTCCACCGTCATCTGCTGTTAGTCGGGCTGACATGATGCACCTGATCGATCAGCTTCCCCCGCCGTTTTTATTGTTTGGCGACTTCAATGCCCATCATCCCCTCTGGGGCTCTCCCACATCCTGCCAAAGAAGCTCACTCTTGGCGGATGTCTTCAACCATCTCAATCTTGTCTGCCTCAATATTGGCGCCCCGACTTTCCTCTCGGACTCTACTCATACCTACTCCCACTTGGACCTTTCAATCTGTTCTACCACTCTTGCCCGTCGGTTCGAGTGGTATGTCCTTTCTGACACCTATTCGAGCGACCACTTCCCCTGTGTCATTCGTCTCCTGCACCACACCCCATCCCCACGTCCGTCGAACTGGAACATACTGAAAGCTGACTGGGGACTTTACTCCTCCCTGGCGACCTTTCCGGACCACGATTTTCCCAGTTGTGACAGTCAGGTCGAATACCTCACACCTGTTATTATCAATGCTGCCGAACGTTCCATACCTCATACTACTTCTTCTTCACGTCGCGTTTCCGTCCCCTGGTGGAACGAGGCCTGTAGGGACGCTATCCGTGCTCGACGACGTGCTTTACGCACATTTCGCCGCCATCCTACGTTGGCGAATTGTATTGGATACAAACGACTCAGAGCGCAATGCCGTAGAGTCATCAAAGCCAGCAAAAAAGCTTGTTGGGCCTCTTTCACGAGCTCCTTTACCAGTTTTACTCCCTCTTCCGTCGTTTGGGGTAGCCTGCGCCGGCTGTCGGGCATTAAGGCCCACTCCTCGGTACCTGGCCTGACCTCAGGTAATGAGGTCCTTGTTGATCCTGTGGCTGTCTCCAACGCCTTTGGCCGCTTTTTCGCGGAGGTTTCAAGCTCCGCCCATTACCATCCTGCCTTCCTTTCCCGGAAAGAGGCAGACGAGGCTCGGCGACCTTCCTTCCACTCGCTGAATCTGGAAACTTACAATGCCCCCTTTACTATGCGGGAACTCGAATGTGTGCTTGCACTGTCCCGGTCCTCTGCTCCGAGGCCAGACGCCATTCACGTTCAGATGCTGGCACACCTTTCTCCGGCGGGCAAAAGCTTCCTTCTTCGTACCTACAATCGCGTCTGGACCAAAGGTCAAGTCCCCATGCGTTGGCGTGACGCCGTTGTTGTTCCTATACCCAAACTCGGGAAGGATAGACACCTTCCTTCTAGTTACCGCCCCATTTCTCTTACAAGCTGTGTCTGTAAGGTGATGGAGCACATGGTTAATGCTCGGTTAGTTTGGATTCTTGAATCTCGACGACTACTTACTAATGTCCAATGCGGCTTTCGTCGTCGCCGCTCCGCTGTTGACCACCTTGTGACCTTGTCGACATTCATCATGAACAACTTTTTGCGAAGGCGCCAAACGGTAGCCGTGTTCTTCGACTTGGAGAAGGCTTATGATACCTGTTGGAGAGGAGGTATCCTCCGCACTATGCACAAGTGGGGCCTACGCGGTCGTCTGCCCCTTTTTATTGATTCCTTTTTAACGGATCGAAAGTTTAGGGTACGTGTGGGTTCCGTATTGTCCGACGTCTTCCTCCACGAGAACGGAGTGCCTCAGGGCTCCGTCTTGAGCGTAGCCCTTTTTGCCATCGCGATCAATCCAATTATGGATTGCATTCCACCTAATGTCTCCGGCTCTCTCTTTGTCGATGACTTCGCGATCTACTGCAGTGCCCAGAGAACATGCCTCCTGGAGCGCTGCCTTCAGCGTTGTCTAGACAGCCTCTACTCATGGAGCGTGGCAAATGGCTTCCGGTTCTCTGAAGAGAAGACGGTTTGTATCAACTTTTGGCGATATAAAGCGTTCCTTCCGCCATCCTTACATCTCGGTCCCGTTGTTCTCCCATTCGTGGACACAACTAAGTTTCTAGGGCTCACGTTGGACCGGAAACTGTGTTGGTCTCCGCATGTCTCTTATTTGGGGGCCCGTTGTACACGTTCCCTTAATGTCCTCAGAGTTCTTAGTGGTTCATCTTTGGGAGCGGATCGCACTGTCTTGCTTCGCTTGTATCGGTCCATAGTCCGATCGAAGCTGGATTATGGGAGCATCGTCTACTCGTCTGCTCGGCCATCCTTCTTACGCCGTCTCAACTCCATCCACCATCGGGGGTTACGTCTTGCGACCAGAGCCTTCTACACTAGTCCTGTTGAGTCTTTATGCTGAAGCTGCCGAATTACCATTGACCTACCGGCGCGACATACTGCTGTGTCGGTATGCCTGCTGGCTGTTGTCTGTGCCCGACCACCCCTCTTACCAGTCCTCCTTCGCCGATTCTCTCGACCGTCAGTATGGGTTGTATGTGTCTGCCCTGCTGCCCCCTGGAGTCCGCTTCTGTCGCCTGCTTCGACAATTGGATTTTGCCCTCCCTACCACCTTCAGAGAGGGTGAGAGCCCGACACCACCTTGGCTCCAGGCTCCGGTTCATATTTATCTCGACCTCAGCTCACTCCCGAAGGAGGGTACTCCGGCTGCAGTGTATTGCTCACGGTTTGTCGAACTTCGTGCTCGACTTGCCGGACACACCTTTATTTACAACAATGGCTCCAAAACTGACGATGGTGTCGGCTGTGCCTTTGTCGTCGGTTCCGCCACCTTTAAATACCGGCTCCTCGACCAATGTTCGAGCTTTACGGCCGAGCTTTTTGCTCTCCATCAGGCCGTTCAGTATGCCCACCGCCATTCATCGTATGTACTCTGCTCTGACTCACTCAGTGCTCTTCAGAGCCTTGGAGTTCCCTATCCGGTCCATCCCTTGATTCAACGGATACAGCAGTCCCTCCATTCTTTCGCTGATAATGGTTCTCCTATCAGCTTTCTGTGGGTTCTCGGACATGTAGGAGTGCCTGGGAATGAGGCTGCAGAGGCTGCAGCCAAGGCTGCAGTCCTCCAGCCTCGGCCAGCCTCCCATTGTGTCCCGTCATCTGACGTTTGTGGGGATGTCTGTAAGAGGCTTGTGTCGTTGTGGTGGGATGCTTGGTCATCCCTCCAAGGAAACAAGCTCCGGGCAGTAAAACCGCTCCCAACTGCTTGGACAACTTCCTCCCGACCATCTCGGCGCGAGTAGGTCCTTCTGACCAGGTTGCGGATTGGGCATTGCCGGTTTAGCCACCGCTACCTGCTCTCCGGTGACCCAGCCCCGCAGTGCCCTTGTGGTCAGGCATTAACGGTGCGCCATGTTTTATTGTCGTGTCCCCGTTTTAGTCAATTTCGTATTGTCCTGTCTCTGCCATCTACCTTACCGGATGTTTTAGGTGATGACGCTCGAGCAGCTGCTCGTATTCTGCGTTTTATAACTTTAACTGGCTTGACCAAAGACATTTAACCTTTTTACTTATTTAATCTGCATCTTTGTCAGGTCCTTCTGATGTCCCCCCATCCCCTTGAGTTTTAGCAGATTCCTTGTGCTCTAACACCAGTGACTGGGCGCTAATGACCTCAGCAGTTGAGCGCCCTTAAACCCTACCAAAAAAAAAAAGCTACCCTAGCCATACCTTGGTAGCGTCCATTCAGCAGTCCATCTATGCCCTGGAACGGTCTCATTGTTCAGTGGTATTTGTGTGGACCTCAGGACACGTAGGCATTCCAGGGAATGAACTTGCTGACAGGCTGACCAAACACGCTACGTGGAAACCGCTTCTGGAGACGACCATCTCAGAAACTCACCCGCATTCTGTCTTAGGTCGCAGGGTTATTCAGCTTTGGGAGACAGATTGGCATAACACTAAGCACAACAAACTGCGTGTCATTAAGGAGACTACGAATTTTTCTCTCGCAGAGAATCGTTGTCCTCTGCCTACTCCACATTGGCCATATGTGGCTTACACATGGTTACCTCGTCCATTGTGAGGACCCCTGTTTCCTTTCTTCCAGGTCGGTTTTGGCTCAAAATGGTTCAAATGGCTCTGAGCACTATGGGACTTAACATCTGTGGTCATCAGTCCCCTAGAACTTAGAACTACTTAAACCTAACTAACCTAAGGACATCACACACATCCATGCACGAGGTCGGTTTTGTATGTCTCGCTTATTTTAGTCCCACCCTTGTGGAATTATTTTAATCGTAACGAGGACCGATGACCTAGCAGTCTGGTACCTCTCCCTTGTTTTAAACAAACCAACCAACCAACCAACCAACCAATCACCCCATCACCCCAACGCGGCTCATAAGAGGGCTGAGCTCACTGTACCTCTTGCGCCGGCTGCCATTGACCTTTGTACACCAAAAAGGGCATCTACAGTGGTATCGTGAACATTCAGCCTGGAATCTCATTGACGGTGGTAGAACTGTCTTCAGTGATGAGTCCCGCTTCGAACTGAGCCTCGATAACGTGAAAAGATGCGTTTGGACACACCCAAGACAGTGTTGGCTGCCATACGACCCAACAAACAGGAGTGACTGTCTGGAGTGTCGATTCATTTCGTAGCAGGACCCCTTTGGTTGTCATCCGCTGAGCCCTTACAGCACAGCGGTGTGTCGACGATATTCTGCACCCTGTTTTGCGGACTTAAAGTTTAGCAAGATAACGCCCGTCCGCACACGGCTGGAATTTCTACTGCTTGTCTTCATGCTGTCTGGTCTACCTTGGCCAGCAGGGTTACTCAATCTATCCGCAATTGAGAAAGTTTGGAGTATCCCAATCACCTCGTGATTTTTGCGATCTAACCTGCCAATTGGACAGAATTTGGCACGATATCCCTCAGTACATCCAACAACTGTGTCAATCTATGCCACGCCGAATAAGTGCTTGCATAAGGGCCAGAGGTGGACTAACACGTTGACATCCTCAATTAGTGAAGCTCTTTCGCTTGAATAAATCGTACAATTTTTCTGAAAGTGATAAAATTTGTCTGTAATTATATGTCAAATCTAGCTATTTCCGTCCCATTCGGACGATTCCTTCTTGTTGACTTTTTCTGAGTGAATTTGCTCGCTCTTACGAATATCATACGAACAAGTGGGTGCATAAAACGTTACTCGGTAGTAAAATCTTGAAAAACATTCTTGGGAACCACAGCCCAAAATTTCCTTTGACTCCACCTCTATTGGCGTGCGCGGGACATTTCGTAGCGCGTGAGAACAAAGTTTCACGGTGGTTTCCACTTGCTCTAGCCTGTAGATTAGCCGGTCCAGATTTTGCAAACTCGGTGGCAGCAAAAGTTAAAATTGTCAATGGAGGGGCGTTCGCGCCATACCCTGCGACTGGCCCTAGCAGCAGGAAAACACCTCACCAAAGCTCAGGAAGGAAGTTAAAGGGATTCGAGAGGTATCTCTTGATTCAGACTTGTTCAGTTAACAGACAGTTATTCCACTCTTGGTCTGGAGCCGACGCCGCACTTGCGCCACGTTCGGAGTTCTACGACTTGACCGAATTTCGCTGATGAGCCGTAGTGAGTGGTTGAGGCATGCTGCCACGTACGTGAGAAGAGTGTTTGGTAAGACTGCAGTGATGGTAGCTATACCGGAACTTTCTGACAGTTTGGTTAGAAGTACACACATTTCACGTTGCCGGAACATCTGAGATGTTCAGGCGCGGTTATCACTCATGTTCTTCTTTCACTGTGTAGCTATTCAGGTGGTCATTCATGTTGTCGCGTAAATTAAGTACAGCTCGCGATCTTTCAATCATGCTTCGTTATTACCGTTCGATCCGCCGAACCTAACTCACTTCTGTTTCTCTGATTTTCTCAGTTTTCTTTTCGGTTTTACTCTATTTTCAATGTTTCCTTTCTCCTGGACTAGCGTTAGTAAGTTACATTTTTACTGGAGCAGTCTATATCATTATAAAAGTTTCACCTTCGCAAACATTTGTAAAGGGTTATCTCAGCCACAAGCTGATGCGTTATGGCTACAGTAACGTAGTAGGGGTAAAAAGCAATGCGCGAACAGTGTGCAGTGACACAGTAACCATCAGATTCGTGGAGATGCCAGTTTTCTCTGGATATGGGGTGGCAAGGCTGAACACAATTCACCTTGTCCGTCCGGCTAGTACATCCGGCAGAAAAAGGACGTTAAAGAGTGGAAATCTAGTAACACTAACCATACGTATGGTAACTACCTCATGTCAGCACATGATGGTCGTGCTATACAGTTGGTGTAGTGGATAGTTTCGGCTTAGCTTGCAGAAGGTAGAGGGTTCGATCGTGGGTTGAGGCATATGTTTATTTGCTAAATGTAGTCCAGGTAGTACGATATTTGACCTCTTAATCGTAAACAGCCATTGCAGCAGGTCCTCTACAAGACGTTTGTACTTACATACTACAATCGTAGAAATGGAAGATTGGTCAGCTTTGAAAGAAGCGCTTTCCACGTCGTGGGCGTGAATTTATTCGCACCGCTTCATCCACTAGATGCGAAACCTCTTTTCTTTGTACCCTCCTCCAATGGTCCCACAGATTAGTAACAATTATTATCCTTGCCTCGTTGAGGTCCATTACATTTCGTTAGGGCCTTAAGTTACCAGTAGGACTAGCAACGTGCTCTGCGAATAATGTCAAAACACACTATTTTTGTGTGTCACCATGGGCCCACTAATTATGCCTTTCGATATTGAGTCTGGTAACTGCATGCTGTTTAGTACAGTCTCAAGGTATTATTATTATTATTATTATTATTATTATTATTATTATTATTATTATTATTATTATATTTCTTTCTAAGACGTTATGTCTGGTTAAATATGGAAAGTGACGCGGACCTTCATCAAGCGTGACTTCCTTTTAACTGTACGGTATATGTTACATTGCATTTAGGAACTTTCGGGTAATTGAACATGTATCAATTACAGATTTCTGTGGTTGTATATATACATTTGGATGTAGCTGTATTGCGTTGATGTACTGGTGGATATTGTGTGGTATGACTCCTCTAGTTGATAGTATAATTGGTATGTCAACTTTATCCTGATGCCACATGTCCTTGACTTCCTCAGCCAGTTGGAAGTATTTTTCAATTTTTTCTCCTGTTTTCTTCTGTATATTTGTTGTATTGGGTATGGACATTTCGATTAGTTGTGTTAATTTCTTCTTTTTATTGGTGAGTATGATGTCAGGTTATGTGGTGTTATTTATCTGCTATAATGGTTCTGTTCCAGTATAATTTGTATTCATCATTCTCCAGTACATTTTGTGGTGCATACTTGTATGTGGGAACGTGTTGTTTTATTAGTTTATGTTGTATGGCAAGTAGTTGATGTATTATTTTTGCTACATTGTCGTGTCTTCTGGGGTATTCTGTATTTGCTAGTATTGTACATCCGCTTGTGATGTGATCTACTGTTTCTATTTGTTGTTTGCAAGGTCTGCATTTATCTGTTGTGGTATTGGGATCTTTAATAATATGCTTGCTGTAATATCTGGTGTTAATTGTTTGATCCTGTATTACAATCATGAATCCTTCCGTCTCACTGTGTGTGTGTGTGTGTGTGTGTGTGTGTGTGTGTGTGTGTGTGTGTGTGTGTGTGTGTGTGTGTGTGTATTAGCCTTTTCTTAGCCATGTGTTGGATGCGTCTTGATCGATGTGTGGCTGTGTTAGCTGATACGGGTGCTGGCCATGTAGTGTTTTCTTTTTCCAATTTACTTTCTTTATATCTCTTGATGTAATGTGATCTAAAGGGTTGTAGAAGCGGTTATGAAATTATTATTTTATTTATTTATTGTTCCGTGGGACCAAATTAAGGAGAAATCTCCATAGTCATGGAACGAGTCAATACATGAAATTATAACAAGATATTAGAAACAGATAAAATGAAATATAAAAAACATATTCAAGTGACAAGTTGTAAGTTTAAATAAAGAAAATCAACAATGTAACACTGGAATTTGCTTAATTTTTAGCCCTTCCAGGAGCTCCTTCACAGAATAGGAGTGAGCCATGAGGAAACTCTTCAGTTTAGACTTAAGAGTTTGGGCTACTGCTAAGATTGTTGAGTACTTGTGGTAGCTTATTGAAAATGGATGCAGCAGAATACTGCACTCCTTTCCGCGCAAGAGTCAAGGAAGTGCATTCCACATGCAGATTGGATTTCTGCCTAGTATTAACTGAGTGAAAGCTGCTAACTCTTGGGAATAGGCTAATATTGCTAACAACAAACGATATTAAAGAAAATATATACTGTGAGGGCAATGTCAGAATTCCCAGACTAGTGAATAGGGGTCGACAAGAGGTTCTCGAACATACACCACATATAGCTCGAACAGCCCGTTTTTGAGCCAAAAATACCTTTTTGAATCAGAAGAATTACCCCAAAAATACCATATGACATAAGCGTATGAAAATATGCGAAGTAGACTACTTTTCGTGTTGAAGTGTCACTTATTTCAGATACTGTTCTAATGGTAAATAAAGCAGCATTTAGTTTCTGAACAAGATCCTGTACATGGGCTTTCCACAACACCTTACTATCTATCCGAACGCCTAGGAACTTGAACTGTTCCGTCTCGCTTATAATACGCCCATTCTGTCTGATCAAAATATCGGTTCTTGTTGAATTGTGAGTTAGAAACTGTAAAAACTGAGTCTTACTGTGATTTAGCATCAACTTATTTTCCACAAGCCACGAACTTATTTCATGAACTACATTATTTGATACTGTTTCAATATTACACATAAGATCCTTCACTACCAAGCTGGTGTCATCAGCAAACAAATATTTTTGAATCACCTGTAATACTAGAAGGCATATCATTTATATAAATAAGAAACAGCAGTGGCCCCAGCACCGACCCTTGCGGAATGCCCCACTTAACAGTGCCCCATTGGGTCTGAACATCACTACCCCACTCAATATTGCAGAGAATTACCTTCTCCTTTCTGTTCCTAAAGTAAGAGGCGAACCAGTTGTAAGCTACCCCCTTACTCCATAATGGTCCAACTTCTGCAGTAATATTTTGTGGTAAACAGTCAAAAGCCTTCGTTAAATCAAAGAAAACACCTAGCGTTCACAACCTTTTTTTAATCCGTCCAAAGCCTCACAGAGAAATGAGAATATAGCATTTTCAGTTGTTAAACCATTTCTAAAATCAAACTGAACATTTGACAGCAAATTGTGAATTTAAGTGCTCCAGTAACCTTGGAGATACAACCTTCTCGATAACTTTAGCAAACACCGGTGGCCTAGAAATAGGTCTAAAATTGTCAATATTATCCCTGTCTCCCCTTTTATAAAGTGGCTTCACTACCGAGTACTTTAATCGGTCAGGAAACCGACCACTCCTAAAGGAAAAGTTACAGATATGGTTAAGTACTGGGCTAACATACATGGAACAATACTTCAGTATTCTGCTAGATACCACGTCATATCCATGAGATTTCTTGGTCTTTAATGATTTAATTATTAACTCAATCTCCCTCTTGTCAGTATCATGGAGGAGCATTTCAGGTAACAGTCTTGGAACACTTTTTTCTAAGAGTGCTATATGATTCCCTGTTGGGACTAGGTTTTTATTTAATTCACCTGCTGTATTCAGAAAGTGATTATTAAATATTGTACATATATGCGACTTATCAGTAACACGGACATTCCCACTAAACACTGATTCTATATCCTCGACCGGTCTCTGCAGACCAGCCACTTCCTTTACGACTGACTGTATGGTTTTAATTTTATCCTGAAACTTAGCTATTGTATCTGCATACCACGTACTTTTTGCCTTCCTAATAACATTTTTAAGCCCCTTACAATACTGTTTGTAATGGGCTGCTGCATTTAGATTTTGACTGTTTCTAACGTTTTGATATAATTGCCACTTTGTTCTACAAGATATTCTTAGCCCTCTAGTCAGCCATCCAGGCTGCCTGTTTGTGCCAGTACCCTGTTTTGAATGTTCTAACGGTAAAAAACTTTCAAAGAGCACGAGAAAAGTCTTGAGAAAAGCATTATATTTATCGTCTACTGTATCAGCGCTATAAACATCTTGCCACTCTTGTTCCTTGATAATGTTTACAAAGGTCTCTACAGCAACTGGATCAGCTTTCCTAAACAGCTGATGACTATATTTAACGTGTTGCAGCACAAAAATCTTTTAGAGTTAAAATTTGTGCATCATGATCTGAAAGGCCATTCACCTTTTTGCTAACAGAATGCCCTTCTAGTAATGAGGAATGAACAAAAATGTTGTCTATGGTTGTTCTACTGTTCCCTTGCACTCTCGTTGGAAAGAATACGGTTTGCATAAGATTATATGAATTAAGGTCTACCACCATTCTCTTCCTTGCACAATCACTTATACACTTAATACTGAAGTCACCACATATAACTTTTTGTATTTCCTACAAAGTGAACCAAGAACCTCCTCTAGCTTTCGCAAAAATGTTGTGAAATCGGAGTCTGGGATCTATAAATAAGTTAGAAGCTTAGCATCATTAAATTTAACCACATCTGCGCAACTTTCAAACACCTTTTCAGTGCAGAACTTTGAAACATCAATTGACTCAAATGGGATGCCGTTTTTCACATACATGGCTACTCCCCCACACCGCAAAGAGCTCCTCGAAAAGCTGCCAGCCAACCTGTATCCTGGTAAAGGAAGCCTCTGAATTATCTCCTTATTTAAGAAGTGTTCAGATATACCAATAATTTCTCTAATACCTTGTATATTTTGATGAAATATACTAATTCCCTCATTACTCGGATACCTAAGCTTTGTCAAAAGTGGTTCCTTTGTTAGACTTCCCTTAAGCAGGAATACCTAACAGCTGACTTCAATCTTAAAAGGTGCAGCTCTAACACCAACTACTGCAGGAATTTTCCCATGAGTGATCCCACCAACTCCACCTATGCTGTCACCTATAAGCTTTGCCAACCTCCCCTTCCCATGCCTGTTGAGGTGCAGTCCATGTCTAGTGAAACCCGTCCTGCTGATACTCCGACACCACTGAAATGTGACCCATGCTTTCTGTCATCAGCGCACCCCCAAGTCTCATGTTATTACGCCTGATGGCTGCATTAAGGTGAGGCAGATCGTGACGCTGAAACAGTTCCACGAAATGCACATTCGTGTTGCCAGTCTGAGTGGCTATCTTTTCCAGGTTACCATCTATGTCATACTCCCCATCCCTATCAATACTATTACCAGCCCCACCCACAATCACTACCTGATCCTCCTTAGTAAAAATCCCTAAATAACCCCCCTATGTTCAGTCACCTGAGCCAATCCTGCATTAGGCTTCACAATGCTGGTGACCTGGTACTCTCTCTCCAGCACTTCCTGCAACTTCTGGCCTACACCTCTGCCATGAGAACTACCTAACAGCAGAACCTTCTTCCTCTTCGACTTACCAACTGTTCTAGCCACCGTAACTACTGAGGTCTGCTGCATACTTCCTACATCTACAGCTACCAGAGATTCCTCTCCACTAGACTGACAGTTGGTCATATCTATTGTAAACACCAATAGTAAAACTATCTGAAAATCTTCTTCTCCTAGCAGATCTCTTGCCAACAGCCAGCTCCCATTCCCCAACCCCCTTCTCCCTCCTCATCCTATCTAGCTCCTCCTGTGCGTTTTTCAACTGCACCTGAAGGGCACAGATCTTACGCTCCTGCTCCTCTATCAACTTACTCTTGCTACATAACCAGCAGTTCCAGGAGAGGATCTCACCAGAATGCCCACTGGCTTCCCCACTGCATTCCCCCCCAGTGAAAATACTTCGAACAAGTATCACACCGCAATCTACTACTCACGAACCTACGGCAAAGCCCACACTTCTCACTCATGGTAAAATTTTACTTTTTTTCTAAGTTCCGCTACTACAATAAGATGTTAAAAACTTGACTACAATAATCACAAACTTACTCTACAAGGGAAGTAACTACTACTATTAACAGTATTAATACACAACAAATGTGAATATAACAAAAGACTAATACACAAAGAGAATCAAACGTCTAATGACACAGTAACGAAGCTGAAAACAGTTCCCAAAAGGTTCTGAAATTTTCAACAGAAAACACAAACACCGGTTGAAGACTACTAAAGTTCCTAAATAAACCACTATACACAAACAATTAATTAGTACTTAGCTTTCGATGTGCCGATACAGCTGCAACTGGTCAGTGTGGAATGTAAACACAGGTAAGAGGTTACATTGCTCGATACGAAACACTCGTTTGATTTATTATTATTATTATTATTATTATTATTATTATTATTATTATTATTATTCTATGGATGGGATTGTGGAAACACGTCTGTTACCACTAGGGAAACAGTGTAATTCGAAATCGAACATTTCACAATTAGCGGTGTCGGGATGAACCACGTAGAACATCTGCCAGAGGGGGGTAATGCTCGTTAGGTGGAACAGCGCGCAGGACTAACGGCGTGTTTATATTGTATGTGCTGTGCACCAGACAGGGGCTTGTTGAGAGTGCAGTAACGCGCCCATGACACTCCAATGTACATGCGTACATGTATCGAATTTTCTCATAGTAAGCCTCTAAACCTGTGGGGCAGACGTATGTCATACACAAATGATGAATATGTGGATATGCTTCTGGTCCTTGGTGCATCTGATAATTTGGCTGGTGTTGCCGCTCGTGAATATGCTGCTAGATTACTCGTCGACGCCATCCAGTTAAAAATGTTTCGTCTGGAGTTGCGCCTTCGGGAGTCAGGTTTTCTCCTTCCTCCATCGTGTAACAGAGGTCTTCCACAGACTCGACATACTCTAGCTACTGAGGAAGTTATTCTGGAGGTCATACACAAAGAACCCCCCCCCCCCCCCCTGCGGGTCCAGGGTAAGAATAGGCCCGAGGTATTCCTGCCTGTCGTAAGAGGCGACTAAAAGGAGTTTCAACCGTTTCGGCATTCCATGTGATGGTCCCCCTTGCGGTTTGACCTCCTTTTTTCAAAATTCTACAGAAGTACGAGCCTTTTGGGGAAGGACGCCTTATGTGGTGTATCACTGGTCCTCAGTGCACTAAGACCTTGGCACTCAGCATTGTAATGGCGTTGTAACCACACCCACTATTCCTCCAATTGGGCCTAAACGCCTGATAGGTGGCACACGTTCCGCCCATAGTGCGTCCCCATCTGCACCTACAATCATGATGGACTTTCCATGGCACCCGAAATCCAGCACGGCAGCCAGCCCGTTGTGGTGGGGTCGTCATGTACCCTCTAGGTTGTAGCCCCCTGACAACACAGGGATCATACTGCCGATACCTGAGCTGCACCCTCCCCACGTCGGCCAAGGAGTAGATGCCCGTCTCCTTGGGGCATCAGGACTCCCGGCAACGGTCATCCTGCCAGGTGGCCCTTGCTGAGGCTGGGTGGCGCCCGTGGGGAGAGCCCCTGGTCGGAGTGGGTGGTATCGGGGCGGACGTTTCGCAGATGAAACGTCAACATGTATTAGGTCGCTCTGCGGCAGAGTCTTTTAAAAGGAAAGGTACTGTCTCTGGTTCTGGTTCTCCTGCCCTTCCCCCTTGGCCACTCCCTGGGAGGAGGGACAGGCCCGCCAGCTTGGGGCGAAGTACTTCCCCCGCTATTTAGTCTGTTCTCGGACCGATGGGGGGACGTTCGCCACCTCCAAGCCCATGTTCTTTGTCCAGCACATAGAGGACATCTTCGGGGAAATCGAGGCTCCCAGTAAAATGCGTTCGGGGTCTGTTCTTATAAAGACCGCCTCCGCCACACAGTCGTCGGCGCTCCGGGCGTGCAACCGACTAGGGGACATCCCAGTGTCCATAGTCCAGCATCTGGCACTAAATAGGACGCAGGGGGTTATTTTTCATCGTGACCTCCTGCTACAATCTGATGAGGAGCTCAGGGCCAACCTGGAGCGCCGAGGCGTGCATTTCGTCCGGCGAGTTCAGCGCGGCCCCAAAGACCGTCGCATCGACACCAGAGCCTTTATCCTCACCTTCGAGGGGGACTTTCTCCCGGATGAGGTAAAGGTGATGTGCTACCGGTGCGATGTGCGACCTTACGTCCCACCTCCTATGCGCTGCTTTCAGTGTTTGCGCTTTGGGCACATGTCGTCACGGTGTGAGGCTGAGCCCCTTTGTGGCGATTGTGGACGTCCTCTTCGTGAGGAACATAGATGCACCCCACCACCTCGGTGCGTCAATTGTCCTGGCATCCACTCGCCTAGATCTTTAGACTGCCCTGCGTATCAGAAGGAAAAGAAGATTCAAGAATTAAAAACTTTGGATCGTCTCCCTTATTCTGAGGCCAGCGATCCTCTTCTCAGGCGTCCATCGGGGAAATGTTCCAGACCCCCAGCTTCCGAGGTCCGGCGTTCAAAAACGGACCCCGCGCGTGAGGACCTTCTCCGGGTCCAGCCCACCATCCCCGTGCCTCATCAGACTTCCAGGAAGGCCTCCAAGAAGAAATCTTTATTCCTCTCCACCCCGGCGCGTTTCGTTTGACGCTCCATCTGCGAGTCGCTGCTCCTGGCCATCCTCAGTTTCGCCAGGATGCTCTGCGGCCAGGCGCTCGGCTAACCTCTCGTCGGCGAATGATGCTGTCCCTCCTACGCAACCCGGGAAAGCGGCCGCCGCTGACGACGACTCGATGGAGCAGGATCCGCCTCCCGCCGGTTGTAGCGTTGTTCCCTCGAAACCTGGCCCTCCGCGGCCGTCGAGGTGATCAGCTCTTCACCCGTTTCGTTCCCCCCTTTTTTCTGACTAGTGATGGCTTTGTTACATTGGAACATCAGAGGTATTCGATCTAAACAGGAGGAATTACAACTGCTCCTCTGCCTGCATTGTCCGCTCGTCCTTGGTCTCCAGGAAACAAAGTTGCGCCCAACTGACCGTATTGCTTTTACCCACTATACCTCAGAGCGGACTGATGTCACCCCTGCGGACGGTATTGCAGCTCATGGTGGGGTCATGTTGCTCGTTCGGTACGATGTCTATTACCATCCCATCCCATTGACCACCCCACTCCAAGCAATAGCTGTCTGTATTACTCTTTCTGCTTTTACTTTTTCTGTTTGTACCATCTACACTCCAGTCATCTGCTGTTAGTCGGACTGACATGATGCACCTGATTGTTCAGCTTCCTCCGCCGTTTTTATTGTTTGGTGACTTCAATGCCCATCATCACCTTTGGGGCTCTCCTGCGTCCTGTCCAAGAGGCTCCCTCTTGGTGGATGTCTTCAACCATCTCAATCTTGTCTGCCTCAATACTGGCGCCCCGACTTTCCTCTAGGACTCCACTCATACCTACTCCCACTTGGACCTCTCAATCTGTTCTACCACTCTTGCTCGTCGGTTCGAGTGGTATGTCCTTTCTGACACCTGTTCAAGTGACCATTTCCCCTGTGTCATTCGTCTCCTGCACCACACCCCATCCCCACGTCCTTCGAGCTGGAACATACCGAAAGCTGACTGGGGACTTTACTCCTCCCTGGCGACCTTTCCGGACCACGATTTTCTCAGTTGTGGCAGTCAGGTCGAATACCTCACGGCTGTTATCATCAATGCTGACGAACGTTCCATTACTCATACTACCTCTTCTTCACGACGCGTTTCCGTCCCCTGGTGGAATGAGGCTTGTAGAGACGCTATCCGTGCTCGACGACGTGCTTTACGCACATTTCGCCGCCATCCTACGTTGGCGAATTGTATTGGATACAAACGACTCAGAGCGCAATGCCGTAGAGTCATCAAAGCCAGCAAAAAAGCTTGTTGGGCCTCTTTCACGAGCTCCTTTACCAGTTTTACTCCCTCTTCCGTCGTTTGGGATGGCCTGCACCGGCTGTCGGGCATTAAGGCCCACTCCTCGGTACCTGGCCTGACTTCAGGTACTGAGGTCCTTGTTGATCCTGTGGCTAACGCCTTTGGCCGCTTTTTCGCGGAGGTTTCAAGCTCCGCCCATTACCACCCTGCCTTCCTTCCCAGGAAAGAGGCAGAAGAGGCTCGGCGACCTTCCTTCCACTCGCTGAATCTGGAAACTTATAATGCCCTCTTTACTATGCGGGAACTCGAACGTGCACTTGCACTGTCCCGATCCTCTGCTCCGGGGCCAGATGCTGGCACACCTTTCTCCGGCAGGCAAAAGCTTCCTTCTTCGTACCTACAATCGCGTCTGGACCGAAGGTCAGGTCCCCATGCGTTCGCGTGACGCCATCGTTGTTCCTATACCCAAACCAGGGAAGGATAGACACCTTCCTTCTAGTTACCGCCCCATTTTTCTTACAAGCTGTCTCTGTAAGGTGATGGAGCACATGGTTAACGCTCGGTTAGTTTGGATTCTTGAATCTCGACGGCTGCTTACCAATGTTCAATGCGGCTTTCGTCGCCGCCGCTCCGCTGTTGACCACCTTGTGACCCTGTCGACATTCATCATGAAAAACTTCTTGCAAAAGCGCCAAACGGTAGCCGTGTTCTTCGATTTGGAGAAGGCTTATGATACCTGTTGGAGAGGAGGTATCCTCCGCACTATGCACAGGTGGGGTCTACGTGGTCGCCTGCCCCTTTTTATTGATTCCTTTTTAACAGACCGAAAGTTTAGGGTACGTGTGGGTTCCGCCTAGTCCGACGTCTTCCTCCAGGAGAACGGAGTGCCTTAGGGCTCAGTCTTGAGCGTAGCCCTTTTTGCCATAGTGATCCATCCTATTATGGATTGTATTCCACCTAATGTCTCAGGCTCTCTTTTTGTCGATGACTTCGTGATCTACAGCAGTGCCCAGAGAACATGCCTCCTGGAGCGCTGCCTTCAGCGTTGTCTCGACAGCCTATACTCATGGAGTGTGGCAAACTGTTTCCGGTTCTCCGAAGAGAAGACAGTTTGCATCAACTTTTGGCGATATAAAGCGTTCCTTCCGCCATCCTTACATCTCGGTCCCGTTATTCTCCCATTCGTGGAAACAACTAAGTTTCTAGGGCTCACACTGGACAGGAAACTTTGTTGGTCTCCGCACGTCTCTTATTTGGCTGCCCGTTGTACACGTTTCATTAATGTCCTCGGAGTTCTTAGTGGTTCATCTTGGGGAGCGGATCACGCTGTCCTGCTTCGCTTGGATCGGTCCATAGTCCGATCGAAGCTGGATTATGGAAGTCTCGTCTATTCGTCTGCTTGGCCATCCTTCTTACGCCGTCTCAACTCCATCCACCATAGGGGTTACGTCTTGCGACCGGAGCCTTCTACACTAGTCCCGTCAAGAGTCTTTATGCTGAAGCTGCCGAATTACCATTGACCTACCGGCGCGACGTACTGCTTTGTCGGTATGCCTGCCGGCTGTTGTCAATGCCTGACCACTCCTCTTATCAGTCCTTCTTCGCCGAATCTCTCGACCGTCAGTATGGGTTGTATGTGGAGTCCGCTTTCGTCGCCTGCTTCGACAATTGGATTTTGCCCTCCCTACCACCTTCAGAGAGGGTGCGAGCCCGACTCCACCTTGGATCCAGGCTTTGGTTCATATTTATCTCGACCTCAGCTCGCTCCCGAAGGAGGGTACTCCGGCTGCAGTGTATGGCTCTCGGTTTGTCGAACTTCGTGCGCGACTTGCCAGTCACACCTTTATTTACAACAATGGCTCCAAAACTGACGATGGTGTCGGCTGTGCCTTTGTTGTCGGGGCCGTCACCTTTAAATACCGGCTCCTCGACCAATGTTCCAGCTTTACGGCCGAGCTTTTTGCTCTCCATCAGGCCGTTCAGTATGCCCGCCGCCACCGCCATTCATAGTATGTACTCTGCTCTGATTCACTCAGTGCTCTTCAGAGCCTTGGAGCTCCTTATCCAGTCCATCCATTGGTGCAGCGGATCCAGCAGTCCCTCCATTCTTTCGCTGATAATGGTGGTTCTGTCAGCTTTCTGTGGGTTCCCAGCCATGTAGGAGTGCCTGGGAATGAGGCTGCTGATGCTGCAGCCAAGGCTGCAGTCCTCTTGCCTCGGCCCGCCTCCCATTGTGTCCCGTCGTCTGATGTTAGTGGGGTTGTTTGTAAGAGGCTTGTGTCGTTGTGGTGGGATGCTTGGTCCTCACTTCAAGGAAACAAGCTCCGGGAATTAAAACCGTTCCCAACTGCTTGGACAACCTCCTCCCGAACATCTCGGCGAGAAGACGTCCTTCTGACCAGGTTGCGGATTGGGCATTGCCGGTTTAGCCACCGCTACCTGCTCTCTGGTGACCCAGCCCCGCAGTGCCCTTGTGGTCATGTATTAACAGTGCGCCATGTTTTATTGTCGTGTCCCCGTTTTAGTCAATCTCGTGTTGTCCTGTTTCTGCCATCTACTTTACAGGATATTTTAGCTGATGATGCTCGAGCAGCTGCTCGTGTTCTTCGTTTTTATTACTTTGACTGGCTTATCCAAAGACATCTAACTCTTATTTTATCTGCATCTTTGTAAGAACTTTCTGGTGTCCCCCCCTTGAGTTTTACTAGATTCTATGTGCTCTACCACTTGTGACTGGGCGCTAATGACCTCAGTAGTTGAGTGCCCTTAAACCCCTAAAAAAAACACACACAACCTCAGCGAAGTGCAAGTAGCGTAGCAAGGCAGCTGCATGTCGTTAACGTGCTGCACGAGCATGGGCTGCACCCCTACCATTATGCTTCTACGCAACACCTGCATCCTGCAGATCGCCATCAGAGGACGCAATTCTGTGAATGAATGGTTCCAACAACAACAAAGCCAACGATGACATTGTGAACACCGTAATACGGTCGGATGAAGCAGCATTCTCTCGTGAGGGTGTCTTCAATATGCACAATGCCCACCATTGGTGTGAAGTTAACCCGCACGGCACCCGCGACCGTTGATATCAAGTTCGCTTTGGTATCAACGTCTGCGCCGGAATATTAGGCGACAGGTGTTTTGGCCCCTACATGTTGCCTGAACGGTTGACTGCACGAAGGTATCATGCATTCCTCTCCAACTATCTACCTGATGCGCTGGAAGATGTTCCACAACATGTTCGGTAGAGGATATGGTCCCAACAAGACGGTGCACCTCCACACACTGGAATTAATGTGCGGCAGTATTTCAACAAAAAATTTGCAGGGTAATGGCTCGGACGTGGAGGTCCAGTTATGTGGCCACCGTATTCAACTGACCAGTGTCCCCTGGATTTCTTCCTGTGGGGACACTAAAGGAGCACGTGTACTCCACTCCGACGACGAATGCGGTAGAATTGGCAGCGCGTGTTGAAGCAGCTCTTGTTAATGTGGACGCAACATAGCTGCGAAGGGTCCAGAGCTGTATGATCTGGCGGGTTGCGCAGGGAGGTCGCTTTCAGCATCTGTTCAGAGGACAACGTATTCTGTTGTGCAGGTCATGCAGTCATTGATAGTGACATTATTATTGTCACTGGTTGCTAATGTGCGTCATCTGAGCGCTCATATTACATGTGATACAAATGACAAGTAGACGTTGTGTTATAGAACTGTTATCTTTAGCATCTCGAAATTTATATTGCTTTTGTAGTTACTCTGTCCTATGACAGGTCATTTGTTTCAATTGTCTGTTTATTTGTCGAACCACGTATTTCTTATGTTCAGTGTTACAAAATGTCGCGAATTTAGGATACATGTGACCTCAGAAACGGTATATATCACAGTATGAAATGTCAATGAAATTAGCAAATAAAAAAATGCGCCTCAATCCAGGATTGAACCCTGGATCTCCTGCATGCTAAGCCAAAACGCTATCCATTGTACTAACTGTACAGCACAACTATTACGTGCCGACAGAGGTAGTTACCATACATGTGGTTACTGTGTTGCCATATTGCCACTCATTAACGTACTTTTTCTGCCGGATGTACTCGCCAGGCTAAATTTGGTCAGCGACATTTTTTATCACAGGCATGTGAGGAGTGATAGTTGTAAAATAAAAAGTTAGCTAATGTTAAATTTTATGGGTTCAAAAGCAAAAACGCTCACTTGGATTGCTGAAATAAAGTTCTTGTAATCCTAATTGTTGGGATTATATTTCTTGGTTATAATATTGAAAGCATATCTACATGAAAAATAAGTATTTCTGACTTACTAACAAATATGTACCTCTATAATTAAATTTTATGCTGATTGTAGTTTAGAATATACACTGATTAGCCAAAACAATATGACCAACTACCGAGTAGCCGGTGTGCCCACCTTTCGCACGGATAACGGCGACAATGCATCGTGGTATGGAAGCAGTGAGGCCTAGCTAGGTTGCTGGAGAGAGTTGGCATCACATCTGCACACGCATGTTACATAATTCTCGAAAATTCCCGGGAGGAGACCAATGAACTCTGCTGCGTTCAGTCACATCCCAGATGTATTCGATCGGGTTCAGATCTTGCCACTTGGTGTGCGAGCACATAAATTGTAACTCCCGCTGTGGTCCACGAACCACTCCATCACACTCCTGGCATTGTGGCTTGGCGCATTATGTTAAAAAATACCACTGTTATTGGGAAATATGATCGTCACGAAGGGATATGCGTGGCCTCCAACGAGTGTACGATATTACTTGGTCGTCATGGTGCCTTGTACTAACTCTCCTGGACCCATTGACGCCCATGTGAATGTCCCCCAGGGCATAACGGAGGCGCCGCCAGATTGTCTCCGTCGCGCAGTACAGGTGTAGAGAAGCTGTTTCCGTGGAAGATTACGGATTCTTCCTCGGCATTCTTCGGACAGTGCAATGCTCTGAAACTGCGCCAACGTCCAGTGCCCATGTGTGGGTCGTCGGCTGCAGAGGCTCTTCGTTAGGAGTGTTCGGTCCACCGTGTGTTAAGACACTTGCACTCGGTCCAGCATTAAAGTCTGATGTCAGTTCCGCCACACTTGGCCGTCTGTCTATTAACAGCCTGCCCAGCCTTCGACGTCCGACGTCTGTAAAGAGGGGTGGCCGCCCAACCCGACGTCGCCTGGCCGTGGCTTCACCTTGGTCTCGCCACGTGTTGAAGACACTCGCCACAGCACTCCTCGGACGCCCGACAATTCGTCAAGTTTCCGAAATGCTCCTGCCGAGCCTCTTGCTCATCACAATCTGTCCCTGGTCAAACTCAGGTATATCTCGCGCCTGCCCCACCCTGCACACGGACAGCACGCTCTCTGATACTACATGATTCGTGCGTGTGTCTGACTAGCAGTCATTCCTCGCCAGGTGACGCTGCTATCGACTGGGCGGGTTTATATGTATAGTAGGTCGGCGGTCATAATGTTCTGGCTGATCAGTGTGTAAGTAACCAATTAAACCATATCGTAAATACCTAATTAGAGTATGAAATAAAGTTAGTACTTGACAGAAAAGGTACAACACATTACAAACGCAATTTCATTTAAACAACTAAATATCTTCTCTCCGCAAAAAACAATCCTACCATATCCTTCATGGTGTTGACCCCCCAGGGGGTCCACAACTCTTTTGTGGATACGTGCGTGGCGAGCACGGGGCCCCGAGCCATTGCAGCCTTCTTTCTCTCCCGGGCTGCATTTCCTTTCCCTTCCCCTCCTTTCCCCTCCATACCCCTTTCCCCTCGTCCTCTCCTCTCCCTCTATTGGTGTCCTTGCTTATGTTGGCCCCCGCTATCCTCCTGGTTCTGTTGGTTTTACACTCCGGCTTTGTTGCGTAATCATCTCCTCCTTTTGGCATTCCTTGGTCCCCTCTGGGGTTTGACCTCCATTCCAAAATTTCTCTTCCGTAGTGTGAGCCATTTGGGGAAGAGCACCTTACCTAGTGTCTCCGACGTGTGCCCTCCTAGTACATTCCACCTTTTCTTTTACGTCATTGTCTGATGCTAGGGTGCATAGCCAGCACGGTAGCCAGCCCGTGTGGTGGGGTCGCTATGTACCCTTTTGGTTGAGCCCCCTGAACACACAGGGATCACACTTCTGATACCTGAGCTGTGACCTCCTCATGCATGCCTTGGAGTGGTTGCTCGTCATCCTGGAGCATCGGAACTCCCGGCAATGGCCGCCGTGCCAGACGGCCCTTGCTGTGGCTGGGTGGCGCCCGTGAGGAGAGCCCCTGATCGGAGTGGGTGGTATCAGGGCAGACGCTATGCAGATGAAACGCATACGGGTCCAAAACTCTGGCCGCTCTTCTGCGGCCGTCTCTCTGCGTGGTACTGATTCCTCAAGTGCTGCTTCTCTTGCCCCTTCGGCCTTCCCTTCCGTGGCTACCCCCTGGGAGGAGGGTCAGGCCCGTCGTCTAGGGGCAAAACCTTTCCCCCGTTATCTAGTTTGCACCAGGACTGATGGAGATACTTTCACCAGTGTCAAACCTTTATTCTTTGTGGAACACATTGAAGACAAGTTCAGCGAAGTGGACTCCCTGAGCAAGATGCGGTCAGGTTCGTTGCTGATAAAAACTGCTTCGGCTGCCCAATCTGCGGCCCTTCATGCCTGTACCCATCTTGGCACAATACCAGTGTCCATTACCCCTCACCAGTCTCTAAATATGGTACAAGGTGTGATTTTTCACAGAGACCTCATCCTTCAAACTGATGAGGAACTTCGGTACCATCTCAGACGGCGGGGTGTTCACTTTGTTCGGCGTGTTCAGAAGGGTCCTAAAGATAATCGTATTGATACTGGTGCCTTTATCCTGGCCTTTGAAGGGGATACCCTTCCTGAGAAAGTTATGATTATGGTCTATCGCTGTGATGTGAAGCCGTACATCCCACCTCCTATGCGGTGTTTTAAGTGCTTGCGTTTTGGCCACATGTCTTCTCGCTGTTCCCAGGACCCTCTCTGTGGTGACTGTGGACGTCCACTCCATGAGGGGAGTCCCTGTGTTCCCCCTCCTGTATGTGTAAATTGTCATGGTAGTCATTCTCCACGTTCAGCAGATTGCCCAGTCTATAAGAAAGAAAAAAAGATACAGGAGTATAAATAAGTCTCTTGATCGTTTAAGCTACACAGAGGCCCGTAAGAAATATGCACGATTGCACCCTGTGTCCATGACATCTATTTACGCCTTGGTTACATCTTCATCCCTTCCTCCCCCTTCCTTACCCCCATCCCGGACCCCTCTCCTTCCCCCCTCCCCTGCGGCTCCCACACCTTCTCCTCTGGGCGCTGCTCCCCCTCCCCAGCCGGAGAAGTGTCCCACTCCTTCGGCGTCTGCCGGTCAAGGGCGCCTCTCCCGGGATGCCCCTTCCCGGCACCTTCCAGGTCAAAGGTCTGCTGCAGCGCGGCGACCGCGAGAGCCGCGGTCTATCGGCCCCCAGGTCGCCCGGTCTCTTTCTGTTCCTGATCTTGCTGCAGCTGGCTCCATTATGCCACACAGCCCTCCTCGATCTCAGCCTGAAAAGAAGAAGAAACATAAGTCCCGGGACAAAGAGCCTCTGGTGTCACCGGAGGTCCCTTCCCCGACTTCACAACCGGATTCTGACCTGTCGTTTATGGATGTCGCCCCCTCATTGTCGGTGACGGGTGGGGACCCGGCGGTATGACTGGATTTAGCGTGTTCAGCCCTCATTTAAACCATCGTTCTGTGGTTCTCCAATGGAATTGTAATGGCTACTATCGTCACCTTCCGGAATTGAAACCCCTTCTTTCGTCCTACTCAGCAGCTTGTGTGGTTCTCCAGGAATCCCATTTTACTGATGCTCACTCCGTGGGTTCCGTGTTTTCTGTCGAAATCGGGTCGGGCCCTTGCGGGCTTCTGGTGGCGTTTGTACGTTGGTCCGTACAGACATTGCTAGCACGTGGATTCCTCTCCAAACTACATTGGAAGCGGTTGCTGTTAGGGTCCACTTAGACTCTGCAGTCACAGTATGCAATCTTTATCTCCCTCCTGACAGGACTCTTACACCTGCTGCCTTAACCGCCCTTCTTCAGCAACTTCCTCCTACCTTCCTCCTCCTTGGGGATTTTAATGATCATCCTTTGTGGGGCAGTGCCTTTCCATCTAGACGAGGTCTTCTTATAGACCAATTTATTGCAGACCACGACCTGTGCCTTCTTAATGATGGCTCCCCTACTCATTTCAGTGCCGGTCATGGTACCTTTTCTGCCATTGATCTTTCTCTTTCTTCTCCCTCTCTTCTCCCTTCATTACACTGGTCGCCACATGACGACCTTTGTGATAGTGACCATTTCCCGTTGATTATCACGCTCCCTTCCCGCTCCCCGATGGAGAGGTTACCTCGTTGGTCTTTCCACCGCGCCGATTGGCCTCTATATACTGCACAGGTCGAGTTTTCTCCCTCTTTGTCGGGTTGTATTGATGACGTCCTACGTGACGTGTCTGACGCGATTGTTCGCGCTGCTAATCTTGCTGTCCCGCGCTCATCTGGACAATTTCGTCGTCGGCAAGTCCCGTGGTGGAGTACGGCCATTGCCATTGCCATCCGTGATCGCCGTCGAGCTTTGCAACACTTTAAGAGGCACCCATCTGTAGCCAGCCTTTCTATCTTTAAGCGCCTTCGCGCTAAAGCCCGTTATTTAATCAAACAGAGCACGCGGATATGTTGGGAACGATTCGTTTCTTCCCTTGGTTCCACTGTCCCTCTGTCACGGGTATGGGCTACACTTCGCTCTCTCCAAGGTTGCCATCGGCAGTCCACCCTCCCAGGCCTTCACCTCCCAGATGGCATTTGTACGGACCCATTAGTTCTCGCAGAACATCTTGCGACCCATTTTGCAGTGGCATCAGCGTCGGCCTCCTATCCAGCTGCTTTCCTTCATCAAAAACAGCAGGCTGAAGCTATCACCTTATGTTTCACCACTTGTGAGTCAGTCTTACAACGAACCTTTCACTGAATGGGAATTTCTTTCTGCTCTATCTTCTTCTCACAATACGGCCCCTGGCCCAGATTCCATTCATAACCAGCTGCTTCAACATCTCAGTGCTCCACAACGGCACCATCTTCTTCGGGTGTTTAACCGTATCTGGCTCCAGGGTGACTTCCCTTCTCAGTGGAGGGATAGCATTGTGGTTCCTGTCCTTAAGCCTGGTCAGAACCCCCTATCTGTTGACAGCTATCGGCCAATTAGTTTGACCAATGTTGGTTGTAAGTTACTTGAACGGATGGTAGCCCATCGGCCCTATTTGGTCCTCAAATCTCGGGATCTATTGTCGCGTTACCAGTGTGGCTTTCGAGAGGGACGATCTCCAATCGATCATTTACTTCGCTTGGAATCCGCAGTTCGGCAGGCTTTTTCCCAGCGCCGCCATTTGGTTGCAGTGTTTTTTGACCTTCGCAAGGCCTATGACAAGGCCTGGCGCCATCACATCTTACTAACCCTTCATCAGTGGGGTCTTCGGGGCCCACTCCCGATTTTTATCCGCCAGTTCCTGATCCATCGGTCATTCAGAGTTCGCGTTGGTACTGCTTTTAGTTCTCCACGGACCCAGGAGACGGGCATCCCACAGGGTTCTGTCTTGAGTGTCCTTCTTTTCCTCATTGCTATCGATGGACTTGTGGCCTCTGTCGTTCCCTTGGTCGCCCCTGCCCTGTATGTGGATGATTTCTGCATTTGGGTTAGTTCCTCCTCGATGCCATCTGCAGAACGGCTGCTCCAGGTGGCTATACGGCGTGCCTCTGCCTGGACCCTCTCACACGGGTTTCAATTCTCTCCTTTAAAATCGCGGGTGGTCCACTTCTGTCGCCGTACTACGGTGCACCCTGATCCAGAGCTCTATCTCGCTGCACAAAGATTGCCTGTGGTTCCACAGTTTCGTTTCCTAGGTCTTCTTTTCGACAACAAGCTCACTTGGCTGCCCCATATCAGACTCCTGAAGGTAGGATGTTTCCGTAAACTCAATGTCCTTCGCTTCCTTGCCCACTCCTCTTGGGGTGCGGACCATTCCCTCCTCCTCCGTCTTTATCGTGCTCTCGTTCTGTCACGTTTGGACTATGGTTGTCAAGTTTATGGTTCGGCTGCTCCCTCCACACTGCACGTGCTGGATCCAGTCCACCATCGTGGTATCCGTTTGGCCAACGGTGCCTTCCCTACTAGCCCTGTTGATAGTCTCCTGGTTGAAGCTGGGGTCCCCCCCCCCCTTTCTGTCCGGCGGTCCCAGCTTCTGGTGTCTTATGCACTCACAATCCGTTCCTCTCCCACTCATCCTTCCTATTCTATCCTGTTCCCAGACCATGGACGTCGCCCACCCGACTCCCGCCCTCGGACGGGTTTACCGGTTGGGCTGCGCCTTGCGTCTCTTTGCCGTGATTTTCACCTGTCTTCCTCGCTCCCTCCCCTCCACCCCTCCTTGGTTAGTTCCTCGGCCTCGACTTCGGATGGATCTCCGCCGCGGTCCGAAAGATTCCATCCCCCCTGTGGTGTTCCGTTCCTTTTTCCGCCAAATTTTATGGGAGTTTCGGGATGCTGTTGTTTTTTACACTGATGGCTCTAAATCTGCTGATCGTGTTGGGTATGCCTTCACGTCCTCTGTTGGAACGGAAAGTCATCTGCTGCCACCTACATGTGGGGTGTTTACTGCGGAATTGATGGCAATTTCGCAGGCCCTTACCTTTATTAAACAGTCCCAACACAACCGCGTTTTGTTATGCACGGACTCGATGAGTGGCCTTCTTGCTATTGACCGGTGTTTTTCGCGCCATCCCTTGGTCTCTGCCATCCATGACGATCTCGCTGATATTCACCGTGCTGCTTGTTCCATTGACTTCCTTTGGGTCCCTGGCCATGTGGGTATCCCGGGTAATGAGCTCGCTGATCGTTTGGCTGTGGGAGCAGTTACTTACCGCCCCCCCCCCCCCCCCGTTTTCTGTAACCCCTCCTGCAGCGGATTTACGGCTTCACATCAAATCCCACTTTGCACAGTCATGGGCCAATTCTTGGGAGGCTACTCCACTGTCTAATAAACTTCGTGCCATTAAGGTGAATCCAGGCCCATGGCGTTCTTCCTTTCGCCTCTCCCGCAAGGACTCGACCACACTGTGTCGTCTCCGCATTGGCCATACCAGGCTGACCCATGGTTTCCTTTTGCGTGATGAGCCACCCCCGCTATGTGGTTGTGGAGCCTTGCAGTCAGTGGCCCACATTTTGGTTGAATGCCCCCTTCTTTTGGCTCTGCGTGCTAAGTACAGACTCCCCCACACTTTACCTTTGATGTTGGCTGACGATTCCCGGATGGTCTCTCTGGTTCTAGGTTTCCTCCGGGAGAGTGGTTTTTATTCTCAGTTTTAAAGTTTTTAATCTCCCTCTGGTGTTGGGGCAGGGCGGTGAGTGTTTGGGTGTCTCCCACTGTAGGCAGTGTTCAGAGATTCCCGATTCACCTCCATGACCGGAATCCTCTTTTCTTTCCCTTTTACTCTGTTTTTACCTCTTCTTTTTAAGGCTTGGTTAGTTTTTCTATTCCCATACGTACTTTCTGCATTATAGCAGTTGTACCTTTTAAGTCACAGGTGGTCTTGCCTATGCTGCTTCAGCATCGTGTTGGGTTCGTTCTCTTGCCAACTTCCCTCATTTGTTTTTACTATTGACAACGTGACTGCCCTTTTACGTTTCCCCTTTTTCCGTTTTATTGTTCTGACTTTTCTGAGATGTCCCGTTAGCGGAATGGAGTCTATTTGAAACAAGGGACTGATGACCTTGCTGTTTGGTCCCTTTAACCTCAAACAACCAACCAACCAACCGATTCACCTCCCTGACCGGAATCCTCTTTTCTTTCCCTTTTACTCTGTTTTTACCTCTTCTTTTTAAGGCTTGGTTAGTTTTTCTATTCCCATACGTACTTTCTGCATTATAGCAGTTGTACCTTTTAAGTCACAGGTGGTCTTGCCTATGCTGCTTCAGCATAGTGTTGGGTTCGTTCTCTTGCCAACTTCCCTCATTTGTTTTTACTATTGACAACGTGACTGCCCTTTTACGTTTCCCCTTTTTCCGTTTTATTGTTCTGACTTTTCTGAGATGTCCCGTTAGCAGAATGGAGTCTATTTGAAACAAGGGACTGATGACCTTGCTGTTTGGTCCCTTTAACCTCAACCAACCAACCAACCAACCAACCAACCTTCATGGTGTTGAGATCCCGTGTTCTTGGCCATCTGCAGCAGGTTCATACTGCAAAATAAGAAAATTATGATGTTCTGATTGTAAAAGCAAATCAGAAACGTTGTACCACAGTTTCCTCCATTTTAAGGAATAAAAAACCAGACAGAAGTGGGAAGAACGATCTTCAGGAATCGTTACTAGAATTTACAGGACTGCTTCGTGGTGTGGATGGGCGTCAAAAGCACAAATATAGGTTTTGGACCAAGGATTTTTTCTGCTATTTATTGACGAGTTCCAATTATTTTTGGGGTAAATATGAAGTTAGTGCTTCAAATTTAACGTTGGATCCCGCGAATAGGAGGGATCTGATTGTCACTCCGCTGTGCAGTAGTTGGCGCTCGAGCGTCGGGCGGCTGCGGTGGGGCGGAGCGAATGACAACCGATGCGCACGAACTTTAAAAGATTCTACGTTTAGAAGGTCGTAAATGAGTAATATTGCAATTATGGTCCAAATTTTTCCCACGGGTTCGGTTGTTGGTGCTGATTTGTTGCACGTGTGATTTTTTTCTCCTCAAAATATTTCGATGGCCATTTCAAAAGTTCCGCACACTGAGAGACAGAATATTGAAGAAACTAATTTATTTTACAAAATACCTTTACAGGCCTTCAACATTTTGGCAACTTCAGTACCCCGCATAACCATCACTGTTGAGCTGTCTAATTACTCGGGTCACCTCAATGGAAGCTTTGTAAATTATATCAAAAAGTTTTCCACAGGTTTGTTCCTTCAGTTGAGAAAAAAAATGTCTGATGGGCTCATATCAGGACTGTATGGCGAATGGGGAAGTATTTCCCATTCACGTTTATCGAGTGTTTTCTCTCACTCCTTGGGAGATAAGAGGTCTTCCATTATTGGTTTTAAATGACACCAGCTGCAAGCTCTTTGACGAATTTTCGGCCGCAAAACGTTTCGGAGAAACAGCTTGGAGTACACGCCTGTTGGACGCTGCCCGGTGGTGCAGTCAGTTTGTAGCTGACTCCATTCATGCCATACGGGAAGATCATCAGTTCCACCTTTGATTATTGGTAGAGTAAAGTGTTGGAACTTTTACATTGTAACGTCTGACACTTCTACGTAGTGGCTCAAAACCTCATCCAGGTTTCATAAAGCTCAACACTCCTTCTCAGAAACTGTTCTGTTCGATAACGCTGAAGCAGTTCTTCTGCGATTCTTTTGTGACCTGGTTTCTGTTCTTCTCAGATCAGCCCGAACCCATCTGGAAGTAACATTTTTCGTCTTACAGTTTATAGTTACGATTCTGTACATAAAGTAATATTCTGTCCTCGTATGCAACTTCCTCACACGGTTTTTGTCGAACCTCTCTCAAAATGCCATTAACAATAACCTGTGAGGTGTACTCAGTTTGCCTTCCGCTTCTTGGGTTCTCGCCAGTGCTTACCCAACCTTCACAGAACGAGCAGACCACCTTGATACTGTGGTACGATCCGCTACACATTTCCATATGCCTCTCTCAAAGCCTTGTAAATCTCCGCTGAGCTGTTTCCATTTAAGTATCTAATATTGATGATGGACCCTGGTAAATACGTGTAATCAGACCTGACTTAGCTTCCATTTTAAAGCTGAATTACTAAAGATAAAGAAGAGTGAAGTAGGTAACACATACATGAGCCCTACTCCTAAAGTCTCGCGCATAACTGATACGAGTTTTCAGAAGTCGTGCACACTACGCATGTGCGACCATTAAATGATCCTCGTAGGTACCGTTGGTGGTCTTTCCTGAGAGACTCAAGCAGCATAGCTATGATCAAAGTACTGATCCCTGTGGGACCCTCCTAGCACGTGTTTCCATAATGTCTCCTTAGATCCACCGAGTTGGTCTGACCTGGAATGCAAAAATTGCCACGGTTGGATGCCAGCCAACATCTACATCTACATTTATACTCCGCAAGCCATCCATCGGTGTGTGGCGGAGGGCACTTTACGTGCCGCTGCATTACCTCCCTTTCCTGTTCCACTCTCTTACGGTTCGCGGAAAGAACGACTGCCGGAAAGCCTCCGTGCGCGCTCGAATCTCTCTAATTCTACATTCGTGATCTCCTCGGGAGGTACAAGTAGGGGGAAGCAATATATTACATACCTCATCCAGAAACGCACCATGTCGAAACCTGGACAGCAAGCTACACCGCGATGCAGAGCGCCTCTTGCAGAGTCTACCACTTGAGTCTACCACTTGAGTCTACCACTTGAGTCTACCACTTGAGTCTACCACTTGAGTCTACCACTTGAGTCTACCACTTGAGTCTACCACTTGAGTCTACCACTTGAGTCTACCACTTGAGTCTACCACTTGAGTCTACCACTTGAGTCTACCACTTGAGTCTACCACTTGAGTCTACCACTTGAGTCTACCACTTGAGTCTACCACTTGAGTCTACCACTTGAGTCTACCACTTGAGTCTACCACTTGAGTCTACCACTTGAGTCTACCACTTGAGTCTACCACTTGAGTCTACCACTTGAGTCTACCACTTGAGTCTACCACTTGAGTCTACCACTTGAGTCTACCACTTGAGTCTACCACTTGAGTCTACCACTTGAGTCTACCACTTGAGTCTACCACTTGAGTCTACCACTTGAGTCTACCACTTGAGTCTACCACTTGAGTCTACCACTTGAGTCTACCACTTGAGTCTACCACTTGAGTCTACCACTTGAGTCTACCACTTGAGTCTACCACTTGAGTCTACCACTTGAGTCTACCACTTGAGTCTACCACTTGAGTCTACCACTTGAGTCTACCACTTGAGTCTACCACTTGAGTCTACCACTTGAGTCTACCACTTGAGTCTACCACTTGAGTCTACCACTTGAGTCTACCACTTGAGTCTACCACTTGAGTCTACCACTTGAGTCTACCACTTGAGTCTACCACTTGAGTCTACCACTTGAGTCTACCACTTGAGTCTACCACTTGAGTCTACCACTTGAGTCTACCACTTGAGTCTACCACTTGAGTCTACCACTTGAGTCTACCACTTGAGTCTACCACTTGAGTCTACCACTTGAGTCTACCACTTGAGTCTACCACTTGAGTCTACCACTTGAGTCTACCACTTGAGTCTACCACTTGAGTCTACCACTTGAGTCTACCACTTGAGTCTACCACTTGAGTCTACCACTTGAGTCTACCACTTGAGTCTACCACTTGAGTCTACCACTTGAGTCTACCACTTGAGTCTACCACTTGAGTCTACCACTTGAGTCTACCACTTGAGTCTACCACTTGAGTCTACCACTTGAGTCTACCACTTGAGTCTACCACTTGAGTCTACCACTTGAGTCTACCACTTGAGTCTACCACTTGAGTCTACCACTTGAGTCTACCACTTGAGTCTACCACTTGAGTCTACCACTTGAGTCTACCACTTGAGTCTACCACTTGAGTCTACCACTTGAGTCTACCACTTGAGTCTACCACTTGAGTCTACCACTTGAGTCTACCACTTGAGTCTACCACTTGAGTCTACCACTTGAGTCTACCACTTGAGTCTACCACTTGAGTCTACCACTTGAGTCTACCACTTGAGTCTACCACTTGAGTCTACCACTTGAGTCTACCACTTGAGTCTACCACTTGAGTCTACCACTTGAGTCTACCACTTGAGTCTACCACTTGAGTCTACCACTTGAGTCTACCACTTGAGTCTACCACTTGAGTCTACCACTTGAGTCTACCACTTGAGTCTACCACTTGAGTCTACCACTTGAGTCTACCACTTGAGTCTACCACTTGAGTCTACCACTTGAGTCTACCACTTGAGTCTACCACTTGAGTCTACCACTTGAGTCTACCACTTGAGTCTACCACTTGAGTCTACCACTTGAGTCTACCACTTGAGTCTACCACTTGAGTCTACCACTTGAGTCTACCACTTGAGTCTACCACTTGAGTCTACCACTTGAGTCTACCACTTGAGTCTACCACTTGAGTCTACCACTTGAGTCTACCACTTGAGTCTACCACTTGAGTCTACCACTTGAGTCTACCACTTGAGTCTACCACTTGAGTCTACCACTTGAGTCTACCACTTGAGTCTACCACTTGAGTCTACCACTTGAGTCTACCACTTGAGTCTACCACTTGAGTCTACCACTTGAGTCTACCACTTGAGTCTACCACTTGAGTCTACCACTTGAGTCTACCACTTGAGTCTACCACTTGAGTCTACCACTTGAGTCTACCACTTGAGTCTACCACTTGAGTCTACCACTTGAGTCTACCACTTGAGTCTACCACTTGAGTCTACCACTTGAGTCTACCACTTGAGTCTACCACTTGAGTCTACCACTTGAGTCTACCACTTGAGTCTACCACTTGAGTCTACCACTTGAGTCTACCACTTGAGTCTACCACTTGAGTCTACCACTTGAGTCTACCACTTGAGTCTACCACTTGAGTCTACCACTTGAGTCTACCACTTGAGTCTACCACTTGAGTCTACCACTTGAGTCTACCACTTGAGTCTACCACTTGAGTCTACCACTTGAGTCTACCACTTGAGTCTACCACTTGAGTCTACCACTTGAGTCTACCACTTGAGTCTACCACTTGAGTCTACCACTTGAGTCTACCACTTGAGTCTACCACTTGAGTCTACCACTTGAGTCTACCACTTGAGTCTACCACTTGAGTCTACCACTTGAGTCTACCACTTGAGTCTACCACTTGAGTCTACCACTTGAGTCTACCACTTGAGTCTACCACTTGAGTCTACCACTTGAGTCTACCACTTGAGTCTACCACTTGAGTCTACCACTTGAGTCTACCACTTGAGTCTACCACTTGAGTCTACCACTTGAGTCTACCACTTGAGTCTACCACTTGAGTCTACCACTTGAGTCTACCACTTGAGTCTACCACTTGAGTCTACCACTTGAGTCTACCACTTGAGTCTACCACTTGAGTCTACCACTTGAGTCTACCACTTGAGTCTACCACTTGAGTCTACCACTTGAGTCTACCACTTGAGTCTACCACTTGAGTCTACCACTTGAGTCTACCACTTGAGTCTACCACTTGAGTCTACCACTTGAGTCTACCACTTGAGTCTACCACTTGAGTCTACCACTTGAGTCTACCACTTGAGTCTACCACTTGAGTCTACCACTTGAGTCTACCACTTGAGTCTACCACTTGAGTCTACCACTTGAGTCTACCACTTGAGTCTACCACTTGAGTCTACCACTTGAGTCTACCACTTGAGTCTACCACTTGAGTCTACCACTTGAGTCTACCACTTGAGTCTACCACTTGAGTCTACCACTTGAGTCTACCACTTGAGTCTACCACTTGAGTCTACCACTTGAGTCTACCACTTGAGTCTACCACTTGAGTCTACCACTTGAGTCTACCACTTGAGTCTACCACTTGAGTCTACCACTTGAGTCTACCACTTGAGTCTACCACTTGAGTCTACCACTTGAGTCTACCACTTGAGTCTACCACTTGAGTCTACCACTTGAGTCTACCACTTGAGTCTACCACTTGAGTCTACCACTTGAGTCTACCACTTGAGTCTACCACTTGAGTCTACCACTTGAGTCTACCACTTGAGTCTACCACTTGAGTCTACCACTTGAGTCTACCACTTGAGTCTACCACTTGAGTCTACCACTTGAGTCTACCACTTGAGTCTACCACTTGAGTCTACCACTTGAGTCTACCACTTGAGTCTACCACTTGAGTCTACCACTTGAGTCTACCACTTGAGTCTACCACTTGAGTCTACCACTTGAGTCTACCACTTGAGTCTACCACTTGAGTCTACCACTTGAGTCTACCACTTGAGTCTACCACTTGAGTCTACCACTTGAGTCTACCACTTGAGTCTACCACTTGAGTCTACCACTTGAGTCTACCACTTGAGTCTACCACTTGAGTCTACCACTTGAGTCTACCACTTGAGTCTACCACTTGAGTCTACCACTTGAGTCTACCACTTGAGTCTACCACTTGAGTCTACCACTTGAGTCTACCACTTGAGTCTACCACTTGAGTCTACCACTTGAGTCTACCACTTGAGTCTACCACTTGAGTCTACCACTTGAGTCTACCACTTGAGTCTACCACTTGAGTCTACCACTTGAGTCTACCACTTGAGTCTACCACTTGAGTCTACCACTTGAGTCTACCACTTGAGTCTACCACTTGAGTCTACCACTTGAGTCTACCACTTGAGTCTACCACTTGAGTCTACCACTTGAGTCTACCACTTGAGTCTACCACTTGAGTCTACCACTTGAGTCTACCACTTGAGTCTACCACTTGAGTCTACCACTTGAGTCTACCACTTGAGTCTACCACTTGAGTCTACCACTTGAGTCTACCACTTGAGTCTACCACTTGAGTCTACCACTTGAGTCTACCACTTGAGTCTACCACTTGAGTCTACCACTTGAGTCTACCACTTGAGTCTACCACTTGAGTCTACCACTTGAGTCTACCACTTGAGTCTACCACTTGAGTCTACCACTTGAGTCTACCACTTGAGTCTACCACTTGAGTCTACCACTTGAGTCTACCACTTGAGTCTACCACTTGAGTCTACCACTTGAGTCTACCACTTGAGTCTACCACTTGAGTCTACCACTTGAGTCTACCACTTGAGTCTACCACTTGAGTCTACCACTTGAGTCTACCACTTGAGTCTACCACTTGAGTCTACCACTTGAGTCTACCACTTGAGTCTACCACTTGAGTCTACCACTTGAGTCTACCACTTGAGTCTACCACTTGAGTCTACCACTTGAGTCTACCACTTGAGTCTACCACTTGAGTCTACCACTTGAGTCTACCACTTGAGTCTACCACTTGAGTCTACCACTTGAGTCTACCACTTGAGTCTACCACTTGAGTCTACCACTTGAGTCTACCACTTGAGTCTACCACTTGAGTCTACCACTTGAGTCTACCACTTGAGTCTACCACTTGAGTCTACCACTTGAGTCTACCACTTGAGTCTACCACTTGAGTCTACCACTTGAGTCTACCACTTGAGTCTACCACTTGAGTCTACCACTTGAGTCTACCACTTGAGTCTACCACTTGAGTCTACCACTTGAGTCTACCACTTGAGTCTACCACTTGAGTCTACCACTTGAGTCTACCACTTGAGTCTACCACTTGAGTCTACCACTTGAGTCTACCACTTGAGTCTACCACTTGAGTCTACCACTTGAGTCTACCACTTGAGTCTACCACTTGAGTCTACCACTTGAGTCTACCACTTGAGTCTACCACTTGAGTCTACCACTTGAGTCTACCACTTGAGTCTACCACTTGAGTCTACCACTTGAGTCTACCACTTGAGTCTACCACTTGAGTCTACCACTTGAGTCTACCACTTGAGTCTACCACTTGAGTCTACCACTTGAGTCTACCACTTGAGTCTACCACTTGAGTCTACCACTTGAGTCTACCACTTGAGTCTACCACTTGAGTCTACCACTTGAGTCTACCACTTGAGTCTACCACTTGAGTCTACCACTTGAGTCTACCACTTGAGTCTACCACTTGAGTCTACCACTTGAGTCTACCACTTGAGTCTACCACTTGAGTCTACCACTTGAGTCTACCACTTGAGTCTACCACTTGAGTCTACCACTTGAGTCTACCACTTGAGTCTACCACTTGAGTCTACCACTTGAGTCTACCACTTGAGTCTACCACTTGAGTCTACCACTTGAGTCTACCACTTGAGTCTACCACTTGAGTCTACCACTTGAGTCTACCACTTGAGTCTACCACTTGAGTCTACCACTTGAGTCTACCACTTGAGTCTACCACTTGAGTCTACCACTTGAGTCTACCACTTGAGTCTACCACTTGAGTCTACCACTTGAGTCTACCACTTGAGTCTACCACTTGAGTCTACCACTTGAGTCTACCACTTGAGTCTACCACTTGAGTCTACCACTTGAGTCTACCACTTGAGTCTACCACTTGAGTCTACCACTTGAGTCTACCACTTGAGTCTACCACTTGAGTCTACCACTTGAGTCTACCACTTGAGTCTACCACTTGAGTCTACCACTTGAGTCTACCACTTGAGTCTACCACTTGAGTCTACCACTTGAGTCTACCACTTGAGTCTACCACTTGAGTCTACCACTTGAGTCTACCACTTGAGTCTACCACTTGAGTCTACCACTTGAGTCTACCACTTGAGTCTACCACTTGAGTCTACCACTTGAGTCTACCACTTGAGTCTACCACTTGAGTCTACCACTTGAGTCTACCACTTGAGTCTACCACTTGAGTCTACCACTTGAGTCTACCACTTGAGTCTACCACTTGAGTCTACCACTTGAGTCTACCACTTGAGTCTACCACTTGAGTCTACCACTTGAGTCTACCACTTGAGTCTACCACTTGAGTCTACCACTTGAGTCTACCACTTGAGTCTACCACTTGAGTCTACCACTTGAGTCTACCACTTGAGTCTACCACTTGAGTCTACCACTTGAGTCTACCACTTGAGTCTACCACTTGAGTCTACCACTTGAGTCTACCACTTGAGTCTACCACTTGAGTCTACCACTTGAGTCTACCACTTGAGTCTACCACTTGAGTCTACCACTTGAGTCTACCACTTGAGTCTACCACTTGAGTCTACCACTTGAGTCTACCACTTGAGTCTACCACTTGAGTCTACCACTTGAGTCTACCACTTGAGTCTACCACTTGAGTCTACCACTTGAGTCTACCACTTGAGTCTACCACTTGAGTCTACCACTTGAGTCTACCACTTGAGTCTACCACTTGAGTCTACCACTTGAGTCTACCACTTGAGTCTACCACTTGAGTCTACCACTTGAGTCTACCACTTGAGTCTACCACTTGAGTCTACCACTTGAGTCTACCACTTGAGTCTACCACTTGAGTCTACCACTTGAGTCTACCACTTGAGTCTACCACTTGAGTCTACCACTTGAGTCTACCACTTGAGTCTACCACTTGAGTCTACCACTTGAGTCTACCACTTGAGTCTACCACTTGAGTCTACCACTTGAGTCTACCACTTGAGTCTACCACTTGAGTCTACCACTTGAGTCTACCACTTGAGTCTACCACTTGAGTCTACCACTTGAGTCTACCACTTGAGTCTACCACTTGAGTCTACCACTTGAGTCTACCACTTGAGTCTACCACTTGAGTCTACCACTTGAGTCTACCACTTGAGTCTACCACTTGAGTCTACCACTTGAGTCTACCACTTGAGTCTACCACTTGAGTCTACCACTTGAGTCTACCACTTGAGTCTACCACTTGAGTCTACCACTTGAGTCTACCACTTGAGTCTACCACTTGAGTCTACCACTTGAGTCTACCACTTGAGTCTACCACTTGAGTCTACCACTTGAGTCTACCACTTGAGTCTACCACTTGAGTCTACCACTTGAGTCTACCACTTGAGTCTACCACTTGAGTCTACCACTTGAGTCTACCACTTGAGTCTACCACTTGAGTCTACCACTTGAGTCTACCACTTGAGTCTACCACTTGAGTCTACCACTTGAGTCTACCACTTGAGTCTACCACTTGAGTCTACCACTTGAGTCTACCACTTGAGTCTACCACTTGAGTCTACCACTTGAGTCTACCACTTGAGTCTACCACTTGAGTCTACCACTTGAGTCTACCACTTGAGTCTACCACTTGAGTCTACCACTTGAGTCTACCACTTGAGTCTACCACTTGAGTCTACCACTTGAGTCTACCACTTGAGTCTACCACTTGAGTCTACCACTTGAGTCTACCACTTGAGTCTACCACTTGAGTCTACCACTTGAGTCTACCACTTGAGTCTACCACTTGAGTCTACCACTTGAGTCTACCACTTGAGTCTACCACTTGAGTCTACCACTTGAGTCTACCACTTGAGTCTACCACTTGAGTCTACCACTTGAGTCTACCACTTGAGTCTACCACTTGAGTCTACCACTTGAGTCTACCACTTGAGTCTACCACTTGAGTCTACCACTTGAGTCTACCACTTGAGTCTACCACTTGAGTCTACCACTTGAGTCTACCACTTGAGTCTACCACTTGAGTCTACCACTTGAGTCTACCACTTGAGTCTACCACTTGAGTCTACCACTTGAGTCTACCACTTGAGTCTACCACTTGAGTCTACCACTTGAGTCTACCACTTGAGTCTACCACTTGAGTCTACCACTTGAGTCTACCACTTGAGTCTACCACTTGAGTCTACCACTTGAGTCTACCACTTGAGTCTACCACTTGAGTCTACCACTTGAGTCTACCACTTGAGTCTACCACTTGAGTCTACCACTTGAGTCTACCACTTGAGTCTACCACTTGAGTCTACCACTTGAGTCTACCACTTGAGTCTACCACTTGAGTCTACCACTTGAGTCTACCACTTGAGTCTACCACTTGAGTCTACCACTTGAGTCTACCACTTGAGTCTACCACTTGAGTCTACCACTTGAGTCTACCACTTGAGTCTACCACTTGAGTCTACCACTTGAGTCTACCACTTGAGTCTACCACTTGAGTCTACCACTTGAGTCTACCACTTGAGTCTACCACTTGAGTCTACCACTTGAGTCTACCACTTGAGTCTACCACTTGAGTCTACCACTTGAGTCTACCACTTGAGTCTACCACTTGAGTCTACCACTTGAGTCTACCACTTGAGTCTACCACTTGAGTCTACCACTTGAGTCTACCACTTGAGTCTACCACTTGAGTCTACCACTTGAGTCTACCACTTGAGTCTACCACTTGAGTCTACCACTTGAGTCTACCACTTGAGTCTACCACTTGAGTCTACCACTTGAGTCTACCACTTGAGTCTACCACTTGAGTCTACCACTTGAGTCTACCACTTGAGTCTACCACTTGAGTCTACCACTTGAGTCTACCACTTGAGTCTACCACTTGAGTCTACCACTTGAGTCTACCACTTGAGTCTACCACTTGAGTCTACCACTTGAGTCTACCACTTGAGTCTACCACTTGAGTCTACCACTTGAGTCTACCACTTGAGTCTACCACTTGAGTCTACCACTTGAGTCTACCACTTGAGTCTACCACTTGAGTCTACCACTTGAGTCTACCACTTGAGTCTACCACTTGAGTCTACCACTTGAGTCTACCACTTGAGTCTACCACTTGAGTCTACCACTTGAGTCTACCACTTGAGTCTACCACTTGAGTCTACCACTTGAGTCTACCACTTGAGTCTACCACTTGAGTCTACCACTTGAGTCTACCACTTGAGTCTACCACTTGAGTCTACCACTTGAGTCTACCACTTGAGTCTACCACTTGAGTCTACCACTTGAGTCTACCACTTGAGTCTACCACTTGAGTCTACCACTTGAGTCTACCACTTGAGTCTACCACTTGAGTCTACCACTTGAGTCTACCACTTGAGTCTACCACTTGAGTCTACCACTTGAGTCTACCACTTGAGTCTACCACTTGAGTCTACCACTTGAGTCTACCACTTGAGTCTACCACTTGAGTCTACCACTTGAGTCTACCACTTGAGTCTACCACTTGAGTCTACCACTTGAGTCTACCACTTGAGTCTACCACTTGAGTCTACCACTTGAGTCTACCACTTGAGTCTACCACTTGAGTCTACCACTTGAGTCTACCACTTGAGTCTACCACTTGAGTCTACCACTTGAGTCTACCACTTGAGTCTACCACTTGAGTCTACCACTTGAGTCTACCACTTGAGTCTACCACTTGAGTCTACCACTTGAGTCTACCACTTGAGTCTACCACTTGAGTCTACCACTTGAGTCTACCACTTGAGTCTACCACTTGAGTCTACCACTTGAGTCTACCACTTGAGTCTACCACTTGAGTCTACCACTTGAGTCTACCACTTGAGTCTACCACTTGAGTCTACCACTTGAGTCTACCACTTGAGTCTACCACTTGAGTCTACCACTTGAGTCTACCACTTGAGTCTACCACTTGAGTCTACCACTTGAGTCTACCACTTGAGTCTACCACTTGAGTCTACCACTTGAGTCTACCACTTGAGTCTACCACTTGAGTCTACCACTTGAGTCTACCACTTGAGTCTACCACTTGAGTCTACCACTTGAGTCTACCACTTGAGTCTACCACTTGAGTCTACCACTTGAGTCTACCACTTGAGTCTACCACTTGAGTCTACCACTTGAGTCTACCACTTGAGTCTACCACTTGAGTCTACCACTTGAGTCTACCACTTGAGTCTACCACTTGAGTCTACCACTTGAGTCTACCACTTGAGTCTACCACTTGAGTCTACCACTTGAGTCTACCACTTGAGTCTACCACTTGAGTCTACCACTTGAGTCTACCACTTGAGTCTACCACTTGAGTCTACCACTTGAGTCTACCACTTGAGTCTACCACTTGAGTCTACCACTTGAGTCTACCACTTGAGTCTACCACTTGAGTCTACCACTTGAGTCTACCACTTGAGTCTACCACTTGAGTCTACCACTTGAGTCTACCACTTGAGTCTACCACTTGAGTCTACCACTTGAGTCTACCACTTGAGTCTACCACTTGAGTCTACCACTTGAGTCTACCACTTGAGTCTACCACTTGAGTCTACCACTTGAGTCTACCACTTGAGTCTACCACTTGAGTCTACCACTTGAGTCTACCACTTGAGTCTACCACTTGAGTCTACCACTTGAGTCTACCACTTGAGTCTACCACTTGAGTCTACCACTTGAGTCTACCACTTGAGTCTACCACTTGAGTCTACCACTTGAGTCTACCACTTGAGTCTACCACTTGAGTCTACCACTTGAGTCTACCACTTGAGTCTACCACTTGAGTCTACCACTTGAGTCTACCACTTGAGTCTACCACTTGAGTCTACCACTTGAGTCTACCACTTGAGTCTACCACTTGAGTCTACCACTTGAGTCTACCACTTGAGTCTACCACTTGAGTCTACCACTTGAGTCTACCACTTGAGTCTACCACTTGAGTCTACCACTTGAGTCTACCACTTGAGTCTACCACTTGAGTCTACCACTTGAGTCTACCACTTGAGTCTACCACTTGAGTCTACCACTTGAGTCTACCACTTGAGTCTACCACTTGAGTCTACCACTTGAGTCTACCACTTGAGTCTACCACTTGAGTCTACCACTTGAGTCTACCACTTGAGTCTACCACTTGAGTCTACCACTTGAGTCTACCACTTGAGTCTACCACTTGAGTCTACCACTTGAGTCTACCACTTGAGTCTACCACTTGAGTCTACCACTTGAGTCTACCACTTGAGTCTACCACTTGAGTCTACCACTTGAGTCTACCACTTGAGTCTACCACTTGAGTCTACCACTTGAGTCTACCACTTGAGTCTACCACTTGAGTCTACCACTTGAGTCTACCACTTGAGTCTACCACTTGAGTCTACCACTTGAGTCTACCACTTGAGTCTACCACTTGAGTCTACCACTTGAGTCTACCACTTGAGTCTACCACTTGAGTCTACCACTTGAGTCTACCACTTGAGTCTACCACTTGAGTCTACCACTTGAGTCTACCACTTGAGTCTACCACTTGAGTCTACCACTTGAGTCTACCACTTGAGTCTACCACTTGAGTCTACCACTTGAGTCTACCACTTGAGTCTACCACTTGAGTCTACCACTTGAGTCTACCACTTGAGTCTACCACTTGAGTCTACCACTTGAGTCTACCACTTGAGTCTACCACTTGAGTCTACCACTTGAGTCTACCACTTGAGTCTACCACTTGAGTCTACCACTTGAGTCTACCACTTGAGTCTACCACTTGAGTCTACCACTTGAGTCTACCACTTGAGTCTACCACTTGAGTCTACCACTTGAGTCTACCACTTGAGTCTACCACTTGAGTCTACCACTTGAGTCTACCACTTGAGTCTACCACTTGAGTCTACCACTTGAGTCTACCACTTGAGTCTACCACTTGAGTCTACCACTTGAGTCTACCACTTGAGTCTACCACTTGAGTCTACCACTTGAGTCTACCACTTGAGTCTACCACTTGAGTCTACCACTTGAGTCTACCACTTGAGTCTACCACTTGAGTCTACCACTTGAGTCTACCACTTGAGTCTACCACTTGAGTCTACCACTTGAGTCTACCACTTGAGTCTACCACTTGAGTCTACCACTTGAGTCTACCACTTGAGTCTACCACTTGAGTCTACCACTTGAGTCTACCACTTGAGTCTACCACTTGAGTCTACCACTTGAGTCTACCACTTGAGTCTACCACTTGAGTCTACCACTTGAGTCTACCACTTGAGTCTACCACTTGAGTCTACCACTTGAGTCTACCACTTGAGTCTACCACTTGAGTCTACCACTTGAGTCTACCACTTGAGTCTACCACTTGAGTCTACCACTTGAGTCTACCACTTGAGTCTACCACTTGAGTCTACCACTTGAGTCTACCACTTGAGTCTACCACTTGAGTCTACCACTTGAGTCTACCACTTGAGTCTACCACTTGAGTCTACCACTTGAGTCTACCACTTGAGTCTACCACTTGAGTCTACCACTTGAGTCTACCACTTGAGTCTACCACTTGAGTCTACCACTTGAGTCTACCACTTGAGTCTACCACTTGAGTCTACCACTTGAGTCTACCACTTGAGTCTACCACTTGAGTCTACCACTTGAGTCTACCACTTGAGTCTACCACTTGAGTCTACCACTTGAGTCTACCACTTGAGTCTACCACTTGAGTCTACCACTTGAGTCTACCACTTGAGTCTACCACTTGAGTCTACCACTTGAGTCTACCACTTGAGTCTACCACTTGAGTCTACCACTTGAGTCTACCACTTGAGTCTACCACTTGAGTCTACCACTTGAGTCTACCACTTGAGTCTACCACTTGAGTCTACCACTTGAGTCTACCACTTGAGTCTACCACTTGAGTCTACCACTTGAGTCTACCACTTGAGTCTACCACTTGAGTCTACCACTTGAGTCTACCACTTGAGTCTACCACTTGAGTCTACCACTTGAGTCTACCACTTGAGTCTACCACTTGAGTCTACCACTTGAGTCTACCACTTGAGTCTACCACTTGAGTCTACCACTTGAGTCTACCACTTGAGTCTACCACTTGAGTCTACCACTTGAGTCTACCACTTGAGTCTACCACTTGAGTCTACCACTTGAGTCTACCACTTGAGTCTACCACTTGAGTCTACCACTTGAGTCTACCACTTGAGTCTACCACTTGAGTCTACCACTTGAGTCTACCACTTGAGTCTACCACTTGAGTCTACCACTTGAGTCTACCACTTGAGTCTACCACTTGAGTCTACCACTTGAGTCTACCACTTGAGTCTACCACTTGAGTCTACCACTTGAGTCTACCACTTGAGTCTACCACTTGAGTCTACCACTTGAGTCTACCACTTGAGTCTACCACTTGAGTCTACCACTTGAGTCTACCACTTGAGTCTACCACTTGAGTCTACCACTTGAGTCTACCACTTGAGTCTACCACTTGAGTCTACCACTTGAGTCTACCACTTGAGTCTACCACTTGAGTCTACCACTTGAGTCTACCACTTGAGTCTACCACTTGAGTCTACCACTTGAGTCTACCACTTGAGTCTACCACTTGAGTCTACCACTTGAGTCTACCACTTGAGTCTACCACTTGAGTCTACCACTTGAGTCTACCACTTGAGTCTACCACTTGAGTCTACCACTTGAGTCTACCACTTGAGTCTACCACTTGAGTCTACCACTTGAGTCTACCACTTGAGTCTACCACTTGAGTCTACCACTTGAGTCTACCACTTGAGTCTACCACTTGAGTCTACCACTTGAGTCTACCACTTGAGTCTACCACTTGAGTCTACCACTTGAGTCTACCACTTGAGTCTACCACTTGAGTCTACCACTTGAGTCTACCACTTGAGTCTACCACTTGAGTCTACCACTTGAGTCTACCACTTGAGTCTACCACTTGAGTCTACCACTTGAGTCTACCACTTGAGTCTACCACTTGAGTCTACCACTTGAGTCTACCACTTGAGTCTACCACTTGAGTCTACCACTTGAGTCTACCACTTGAGTCTACCACTTGAGTCTACCACTTGAGTCTACCACTTGAGTCTACCACTTGAGTCTACCACTTGAGTCTACCACTTGAGTCTACCACTTGAGTCTACCACTTGAGTCTACCACTTGAGTCTACCACTTGAGTCTACCACTTGAGTCTACCACTTGAGTCTACCACTTGAGTCTACCACTTGAGTCTACCACTTGAGTCTACCACTTGAGTCTACCACTTGAGTCTACCACTTGAGTCTACCACTTGAGTCTACCACTTGAGTCTACCACTTGAGTCTACCACTTGAGTCTACCACTTGAGTCTACCACTTGAGTCTACCACTTGAGTCTACCACTTGAGTCTACCACTTGAGTCTACCACTTGAGTCTACCACTTGAGTCTACCACTTGAGTCTACCACTTGAGTCTACCACTTGAGTCTACCACTTGAGTCTACCACTTGAGTCTACCACTTGAGTCTACCACTTGAGTCTACCACTTGAGTCTACCACTTGAGTCTACCACTTGAGTCTACCACTTGAGTCTACCACTTGAGTCTACCACTTGAGTCTACCACTTGAGTCTACCACTTGAGTCTACCACTTGAGTCTACCACTTGAGTCTACCACTTGAGTCTACCACTTGAGTCTACCACTTGAGTCTACCACTTGAGTCTACCACTTGAGTCTACCACTTGAGTCTACCACTTGAGTCTACCACTTGAGTCTACCACTTGAGTCTACCACTTGAGTCTACCACTTGAGTCTACCACTTGAGTCTACCACTTGAGTCTACCACTTGAGTCTACCACTTGAGTCTACCACTTGAGTCTACCACTTGAGTCTACCACTTGAGTCTACCACTTGAGTCTACCACTTGAGTCTACCACTTGAGTCTACCACTTGAGTCTACCACTTGAGTCTACCACTTGAGTCTACCACTTGAGTCTACCACTTGAGTCTACCACTTGAGTCTACCACTTGAGTCTACCACTTGAGTCTACCACTTGAGTCTACCACTTGAGTCTACCACTTGAGTCTACCACTTGAGTCTACCACTTGAGTCTACCACTTGAGTCTACCACTTGAGTCTACCACTTGAGTCTACCACTTGAGTCTACCACTTGAGTCTACCACTTGAGTCTACCACTTGAGTCTACCACTTGAGTCTACCACTTGAGTCTACCACTTGAGTCTACCACTTGAGTCTACCACTTGAGTCTACCACTTGAGTCTACCACTTGAGTCTACCACTTGAGTCTACCACTTGAGTCTACCACTTGAGTCTACCACTTGAGTCTACCACTTGAGTCTACCACTTGAGTCTACCACTTGAGTCTACCACTTGAGTCTACCACTTGAGTCTACCACTTGAGTCTACCACTTGAGTCTACCACTTGAGTCTACCACTTGAGTCTACCACTTGAGTCTACCACTTGAGTCTACCACTTGAGTCTACCACTTGAGTCTACCACTTGAGTCTACCACTTGAGTCTACCACTTGAGTCTACCACTTGAGTCTACCACTTGAGTCTACCACTTGAGTCTACCACTTGAGTCTACCACTTGAGTCTACCACTTGAGTCTACCACTTGAGTCTACCACTTGAGTCTACCACTTGAGTCTACCACTTGAGTCTACCACTTGAGTCTACCACTTGAGTCTACCACTTGAGTCTACCACTTGAGTCTACCACTTGAGTCTACCACTTGAGTCTACCACTTGAGTCTACCACTTGAGTCTACCACTTGAGTCTACCACTTGAGTCTACCACTTGAGTCTACCACTTGAGTCTACCACTTGAGTCTACCACTTGAGTCTACCACTTGAGTCTACCACTTGAGTCTACCACTTGAGTCTACCACTTGAGTCTACCACTTGAGTCTACCACTTGAGTCTACCACTTGAGTTCGCTAAACATCTCCGTTACGCTATCACGCTTACCAAATAACCCTGTGACGAAACGCGCCGCTCTTCTGTGGATCTTCTCTATCTCCTGTCAACCCGACCTCAGGACAGACGTTGACTCGTGAATGTGGCTTGTTAGCAGGCACTACCCCGGGCCATGCCGGAGAGAGCGTACCGCGTGACGTTCTGGAACCCCACGTTCGTGGAGCACCCCCGCGCCCGCGCCGAGTGGCTGCCCCCGGCCGGCCGGCCGTGGTGGCGGCGGCTGCTCGCCCCCCGCTGCTGCCGACGGCGCGGCCACGGCCGCTCGGAGCTCGGCGGCTGGCGCCACCTGCTGTGCTGCTGCTGCGGGCCCCGACACTCCGACTCGCTGGAGTCGCTGGTGGACCCGCTCACGAGAGTGCAGGTCGCAGACCCGGCCGACCCCAACGCCTTCGCCACGAACCCGGCAGGGCTCGATTAGGACCGACACGATCCTAGCACAGTTGTCTAATACAGTGTACAAAATTCTGCATGCGGGTGTAAAGTGATTACGAACAACTTACTGTTGTTCTATGAGTCCTCTTTTAAGATCATTGACATGCATGTGTAAAAATGGTTTTGTACAGAAAAGTTTGAACTGAAAAATTTTATGACCTGTTAAGAATTTTACACTCGTGACCACTGTTGATAATAAAGCAAGAATTCAGCTAAATCGTATCTGAAACTTCCTAAACTCGAAATCCCTTTTTCCTGTTTTGCACGCAAGTCCTTCATCTACATACACGAAGACAGTAACTTGTTCTTGAAAGAACCGTTACTGTTAATGACCGTGCAGCTTTTCCCTGGAATAAATGACTAACTGAAAACCTCAGCTGCCGACAGGTGTTGTTGTTATACCTCGATGTGGACAGCTGAAAATGTGTGCCCCGACCGGAACTCGAACCCGGGATCTCTTGCTTACATGACAGACGCTCTCCATCTGAGCCACCGAGGACACAGGTGAATAGCGCGACTGCAGGGACTTATCCCTTACACGCTTCCCGTGAGACATTCCCAACTGTCCACAATTCTACGTATGTATTTTACCTTAGACATTTGCCCAACCACTCATTACTCGCGCACGCTTTGGCGATTCCTGTAAGAGTTTGGGCAACCTGTGCGCATTTGCACAGACGAAGGTCAATGGCTGGGTAGCCTTTGTTATTATTTATTCCAGGGAAAAGCTGCACGGTCATCAACAGTAACTGTTCTTTCGAGAAAAAGTTACTGTCTTCGTATATATAGTTAAAGGCTACCCAGCCATTGACCTTCGTCTCTGCGAATGCGCGCAGGTTGCCCAAACTCTTACGGGAATCGCCAAAGCGTGCGCGAGTAATGAGTGGTTGGGCAGATGTCTATAAGGTACAATACATATGTAGAATTGTGGACAGTTGGGAATGTGTCACGGGAAGCGTGCAAGGGATAAGTCCCTGCAGTCGCGCTATTCATGTGTCCTCGGTGGCTCAGATGGATAGAGCGTCTGCCATGCAAGCAGATCCCGTGTTCGAGTCCCGGTCGGGGCACACATTTTCAGCTGTCCACATCGAGGTATATCAACACCTATCGGCAGCTGAGGTTTTCAGTTAGTCCTTCATCCATGCTGGGTACAGGCTATCAATGTGTAATACTCGCCTGAAATCTTTAATCTTCGTTGATCCATTATGGATCGTGGGACGACGGCTGGCATGAACTACTTGATGCAATAATTTACCAACAGCCGTATGTATTGTAGAAATTTTTCATTTTATGAACTATGTGCTACCAGGTTTGGCTTTACATTGATGCCATCTTCAGGCCCCACTCGTCAGTCTTATAATAGCTATACACGGAAGGAGCCATATGACTGCGACACGCCTGGTCACCAAGAGCTGTTGCAGGACGATTTGATTCACGGATCCAGTTATATGGCTCCTTCCGTGTACAGCGATTTTACGATTTTGATGAGTGGGGCCTGAAGATGGCATCAATGTAATGCCGAAACTGGTAGCACATAGTCCATAAAATTTCTACAATACATACGGCTGTTGGTAAATTATTGCATCAAGAAAAAAATGAAGTCTTTAATGTTACCATATTGCAATGCCTGTGTTATTTTGATTACGTTACGAAGTTCCTTTGGACACGCATGCATGTCCAAAGAAACAGGCATTGCGGCGACCACAGCCATTACGAAACACATCAAATGAATTCTCAATTGCGAATAAAGATTACCATGAGGTGTAGAATGGAATGACAACGAAAATTTGTGCCTGACTAGGATTCGAACCCGGATTTCCCGTTTATCGCGAGATCACGAGCGGTCGTCTTACTATTTGCCTATCCGTGCATGATTCACGGCTAGACCCAAACTTCCATCGGAACTTTGCATCGTAATCAGAATAACACAGCCACTGCAATATTATTGTATTTATCTGCCGATACCGGGCAAGCGAGTTTAAAGTAAAAAATCTGACCGGTACGGGAGTACACAAAATGGATGTAAGGGTATAGGTCGTAGACGCATGGTCAACGACATACGAAAGTTTGGATCTGGCCGTGAGTTGTGCAGGGGTAGTCAAATTGTAAGGCGGCCGTTCGTGATAAGCGAGAAATCCGGATTCGAGTTCTGGGCCTGGCCAAATTTTCATCATTACCTTCTAAAATTGATGATAGTCCCTATTCGCAATTGCGAATTCATTTGGTGTGTTTGTTATTGATCTCACATTTCAACTCCCGGAAATACTACAGTATTTTGAGTATCTCCAGCAATGTGTGGAAAATGTTTGCAGCTTGTGTTCTACACCTGCAGGTATTCTTCGTAGTGGTGGTAGAGCAGCTTTACCAATGGGACAGCAGTTATATATTTGCAACACACAAAACTGTCATTTAACTTTCCAAACTGAGGGAAAACGCATCCGGGAAAAGAATTGTAGTTATTCAGTCAGCAGCACGCAGATATAAAGTAAAACTGTTACTGCATTACCTTCAAATCTTTCTCAAACGACACAAAACGACTGCATTGTCTTCCCCCATTTTCAGTCAGTCCGATTTGATCTAACCTCCGTTGAAGGCACTCCAGCACAGGGAGGACTCATGATTCTTCTCCATAATACTCTCCAATATCACCCAATCCCCTTACTTCCTTCCGAGCAGTCGCTGTCAGTCTTTCCCTTTCTGGATACACATTGTCTCTTTGTACTGTATACATTCCATCGTCCACATCAATGGCACGAGCTGATCTCGTTCATCTTCTTGGTCAGCTTCCACCCTCCTATTTGCTGGTTGGGGACTTCAATGCCCACCACCCGCTTTGGGGATCTCCACATCCATGTCCGCGTGGCCACTATTGCTAGACGCCTTCCACCAAGCGGATCTTGTTTGCCTTAACACTGGGGACCCTACTTTTTTGTCTGCCTCCACGACAAACTTCTCTCATTTGGACCTTTCGGTAGGTACTGTTCCGCTAGCTCGGCGCTTCGAATGGTTCGCCCTTGGTGATACACACTCGAGTGACCACTTTCCATGTGTTCTTCGATTGCAGCCACAACAGCCATATATGCGCCCGAGACGCTGGAAGTTTGCCCAAGCCGATTGGACACTTTTTTCGTCTCTAGCGACATTCGATGACCGTCACTTTCCTAGCGTCGACGATGAGGTCACACATATTACAGACGTTATTCTTACAGCTGCGGAACGTTCAATACCTAGGACCTCCGAATTGCCCCGGCGCCCCCCAATTCCTTGGTGGAACGAGGCATGCCGTGACGCAATACGTGAGCGGCGACGTGCTCTTCGCGTTTTCAGACACCATCCTACATTGGCCAACTGTATCTGCTATAAGCAGTTCAGTACGCGGTGTCGTCGCGTCATCCGCGAAAGCAAGAAGGCAAGCTGGGACTTCTTTACTAGCTCATTTAACACCTTCACTCCCTCCTTGGCAGTTTGGAGTCGGCTTCGGCGGTTATCGGGCGCACCTAGTTTCTCCCTGGTCTCTGGGCTCACTGTCGCGCATGATAGATTAGTGGACCCCGTCGCAATTTCTAACTCCTTGGGGAAACACTTTGCTGAGATTTCGAGCTCTTCAAATTACCCGCCAGCGTTTCTCCCGAAGAAACGTGCAGCGGAAGTGCGACCTCTTGCTTTCTCCTCAAAATCGCGAAAGCTACAATACTGTTTTCTCCATGCGGGAACTCCAACATGCACTCTCTTCTTCTCGCTCCTCCGCCCAAGGACCGGATGGTATCCACATCCAAATGTTGCTGCATTTATCAACCCATAGTCTGCATTACCTCCTTCGCATTTATAATCGAATTTGGACCGACAGTGCTTTTCCCAGACGATGGCGGGAAGCTATCGTCGTTCCTGTTCTGAAACCTGGAAAGGACAAACATCGACCTATTTCTCTCACGAGTAGTGTATGTAAGGTTTTGGAGCGTATGGTGAATTGCCGTTTAGCTTGGTGGCTGGAACCCCTCAGTCTTTTAACACCTGCCCAATGCGGTTTCCGAAAGCATCGTTCTGCAGTTGATCATCTTGTTGCTCTCTCCACTTATATCATGAACAATTTTCTCCGGAAACGCCAAACAGTAGCAATATTTTTTGATCTGGAGAGAGCATACGATACCTGTTGGAGGACAGGCATCCTCCGCACACTGTTCTCTTGGGGCTTTCGCGGTCGGTTGCCCCTTTTTCATCGCGAATTTATGGCAGAACGCACATTTAAATTGCGGGTGAACACTACTCTCTCCCGTACTTTCTCCCAAGAAAACGGGGTACCCCAGGGCTCCGTATTGAGTGTTGTACTGTTTGCCATTGCCATAAATCCAATTTTGGATTACCTCCTTCCTGATGTCTCGGGCTCCCTCTTTATGGACGATTTTGCGATCTACTACAGCTCTCAACGGACCAGCCTTCTTGAACGACGTCTTCAAGGATGTCTCGATCGCCTCTACTCTTGGAGCATCGAAACAGGCTTCCGCTTTTCTCCCAGTAAGACCGTTTGTGTTAATTTTTGGCGTCGTACGGAGTTTCTACCGCCTTCCTTACATCTAGGACCTGTCAACCTTCCGTTTTCGGACGTCGCTAAATTCATGGGTCTCATGTTTGACAGAAAACTGTGCTGGCCTCCCACGTTTTCTATCTGTCGGCTCGCTGTCTGAGATCCTTCAACACCCTCCGTGTCCTGAATGGTACCTCCTGGGAAGCGGACCGAGTGGTCCTTCTCCGCCTCTATCGCGCCTTAGTGCGCTCGAAATTGGACTATGGAAGCATAGTTTACTCCTCTGCTCGGCCATCTATTCTTCGTCGTCTTGACTCTATCTACCACCGTGGATTACGTTTAGTGTCTGGAGCTTTTTACACCAGCCCTGTGGAAAGCCTTTATGCTGAGACTGCTGAACCTCTGCTGTCCAATCGGCGAGCAGTCCTTCTAAGTCGTTATGCTAGCCATCTGTCTTCCATGCCTGCTAATCCAGCCCATGACGTTTTTTTCGACGCCTCCTTTGATGTAGGGTATGCAGGCCGCCTCTCCTCACTACTACCACCGGGAGTCCGCTTCCGCCAACTGCTCCACTCTTTCCTTCTGCCTTCCTAAAACCTTCTTGACAACTTGGGGTACAGCACCGCCTTGGCTCCGCCCCCGGATCTGCCTGCTCCGTGACCTTTGTCAATTTCCCAAGGATGATACCCCTTCACTTGTTTATCGTCGGGCATTTTCTGCTCCATGTGCACAAATGAAGGAAGCCACATTTATTTACACTGGCGGCTCCAAAACATCGTTTGATGTAGGGTGTGCCTATATTGTTGGCGGCACCCCAAACAGATTTCGGCTTCCCGACCAGTGTTCGGTTTATACTGCGGGGCTTTACACTGTTCTCCAGGCTGTCCAATACATCCGTCGCAATCAGCGGATACAGTATGTTATCTGTTCAGATTCTCTCAGCTCTCTCCTCAGTCTCCAAGAGCTCTACCCTGTCCACACTCTGGTCCACCGGATTCAGGACTGCCTCCACTTTCTCCACTTGGGGGGCGTCTCGGTGGCGTTCCTTTGGATCCCAGGACACTTTGGTATCTGTGGAAATGAGGCGGCCGATATTGTGGCCAAGGCTGCAGTCTCTCTTCTTCGGCCAGCTGTTCAATCGATTCCCTTCGCCGATCTACGGAGCGATTTATGTCGTCGTGTTGTTCTTTTATGGCATGCGCATTGGTCGACACTTCCCCGTAATAAATTGCGGGACGTGAAAGCTCTTCCCTGTGCTTGGACCTCTTCATCCCGAACGCGTCGTCGGGAGGAGGTAATTTTAACTAGACTCCGGATAGGGCACTGTCTTTTTAACGATCGACATCTTTTAAGCGGCGATCCTCCCCCACTTCGTCCCCACTGCTCTCAGCTGTGGACGGTAAGACACCTTTTACTTGAATGCTCCTATTTTACTCCGTTACGCGCCCGTCTACAGCTGTCGCCTGAAATATCGTCCATTTTAGCAGATGACACGCGCTCAGCCGATCGCGTTCTCGAGTTTATTAGTGCCAGTGAGATGACGTCAGTCATTTGAAGCTCTTTTTGGGGACAACCAACCCCTTTCTGTAGTGGTTTTTTAAGCTTTCCTTCTGCTTTTAGTTTCTCCAATTTTTTGAGTTTCGTTCCCATTGCTGCTGGTTTCCATTTTCGTTTTTTACCTTTCCCTTAGTCGCAGACCGGGCGCTAATGACCATAGCAGTTTTGCGCCCTAAAAAACCAAAACAAAAAAACACTGAACAATACAAACAAGTGACAGGTTGCACTACATAGTTTTAAAGTATAAGTCAACGAGATACAGGGAAACATTTCTAGCTGGTATCTTTTCGAACATTTTTACATGTGACATCTCATCATCGGCCCCACCCCTAGGTAGGCAATTTTATGCTTTAACGGCATTTTGCTGGGACTACATTAGACGTGTTTTAAAAGCTTGTGTGCTCTGGTCTGCAGCAGGCAAGACGACTACCACCTCCTGAATCGAGGAATGGTGTGCTGAACAAACAGGTGGCGTTGTACTTTCTCTAGCGAACGGAGTGTGTCTTTACTAACTCGGGGTCTGCACTAAGTTTTCTTGGTGCCACTAATTGTCAAACGTATTTGCACAGAACCATGGGGCGATCAAAATCTGCCTGCCTATCTGCCACGTACTTCTGGGTACAGGAAAAGTTCTGCGACGCCCATGTTCCCACTGACTCACATCTTTGGTGTAGTTGTTCCGCCCTGCCATTATCCTTATCCACGAACGGACATTTGCTGTGTCTCTTTGAACGGCGTCTGGCTTAACAGCTCCTAGTGCTCTATGCCAAGCCATTTTCTGACAAACAGCTAACGTGAAGCTCCCATCTTACAGTGGTGGTAAGCGATTCTTAATCGCTACAAAACAGAAATACGCCATGGCAATGACGATTGACATTGCCGGAGCATTCGAAAATCTCTTGTGCCGAGCACTGTTTCAGAGGTTGAAACATCTGGAGGTACCGCAATCACTGTACAACAGTTTCCTAGACTACTATAAAGACCGAGTAGTCGAATGGCAGATGGACAGCCGGAAAGTAATTAAAAGAATTACCACAGGCTGTCCTCAAGCGTCGATCTGCGGCCCCATCTTCTGGGACATAACAATCGAACCCCTCCTACAACTTCTGAATGGGGATGACAGGTCAGACGGAATTTTCGCCTACGCAGATGACCTATTAGTTGTAGTAAATGCAAATAAGAGCCCAGTTAGATGAGAAAGCCAGTGGAATATTACAAACAATTACACAATGGTGTCAGAACAATAAACTCAGGATAGCCGAAAACAAAACAACATACACATTACTGAAAGGATCACTCCAAAGTAATCCTTCGGTTGAAATTGGGGACACAAACATCAAACGAGCACGCGTTACACGCTATCTTGGGGTACACACAGATAAAAAATTGACTTTCCACGAACATATAAGGTTAACAACAGAGAAAGGAGAAAAAATACTTCACAAACTGGTGAGGCTAAATTCGAAACGGTACAGATTACCTATACCAGTCATACGGACATACCACTGTGCGCTCTTCGAATCAGTACTCAGCTTCGCAGCTAGCACGTGGGCGCATAGACTGAACGTGGTCACCAACAAAGCATCGGTCAGACGAGGGCAGAGAAGTGTCCTACTTTGGCTATCTGGAGCCTTTGGTACCACCTCAACGGATGCACTGTGTGTGGTGCTCGGAATATGCCCCATAGGTATCACAATCACAGAGCTGCAAAGTACTGGTTAAAGGTGGGGAGACTAGATGAGGTACACACAATAACCGGTGTGCCGATAGAGACGATACACCTTAAAAGTTGGCGTTTGGATACATGACAAGGAGAGTAGGAAGTAAGTGATAAGGGACGTAGACTGCACGACTTCCTCCCTGACAGAAGGGAGCGTTGAGAATGAAACATATCGATCCCAGCCGCGGTATGGTACATTTCTTAACCGGACACGGACCTTATCCCACGCACTTAAACCGAGTGAGTCTGAGGCAGACACCTACATGCACATGTTGGGAAGGTGGTTCCCCAGAAAAGTCTTTTTCTGCGGCAATATGCGAACAAGACACACACTACACTTAAACTACACAGATACAGACACAGATATATACACAGCAGTAAGAGACGAAGAACAATGGGCACAATTAAACGTGCAGACAAACAGTATTTCAAAGACAACACATGAAGAGTACATGCGGACTCGATATAACAGACATGTCTATGTGCAACGTAACAACGATCTCCAGAGGGTGGACAGCGATACCCACATGACAGCAAAAACAGTGACAGTAAGGGGGAACAGGAGGAGGAAACCGAGATGTGACAGTAAATAAGCATAAGGTGCTGGCGATTTAGCCAAGAAATCGCCAAATGATGTGCACGGATGGGCACCTAAAGTTAATACATAGGGGGGAGAGAGAGAGAGAGAGAGAGAGAGAGAGAGAGAGAGAGAGAGAGAGAGAGAGAGAGAGAGAGAGAGATTGGCGGTCAAGGGCTCGAAGAAACCATTCCGAGATATTCAGTCAGTGATATTCGGTGAAGGTACAAAAAATCTCTCCTCTATCCTATCATCTTTTTATATTCTTTTTTAAAAACAAAATTTATATTTCAAACTTAAATTGTTGTTACTTTGAAAAGTATCATTCTTTGTAAATGTTGTAGATAAAACAAAAGAAAACTATAAAAAACTGAAACGAAAATTGTAAGATGTACGACCTGTTTCAAAAAAATCAGGTAACAGGTCTATAATTTGGCAATAAACAAATAAACAAGTCTTTCCAACGAGCTGCTCGTACAGTTGTGGTCTGTATCTTACAATACTTAAATCTATATGTGGAGTCATACCACATGTAAATATAACAAGCCGAATATCATTATTTCAGTCTTGAGTTTGCCACTACAAAAAAGCCACAGCATATTATTGCTATAAACCCCATTTTCAGGTCAAAGTAAAATGTTTGATACATGAATGTCCATTTTTTTTTTAAAGGGAACATGTCACACATTTTATGATTTTTCAATTTTTCGTTAATTATGAAACCTCAAAGGTATACCTATAATTTTAAGTTAAAAGGGCAGCAATATCTTAACTCCAACTAAGTTTAAAATGGGCCATTTCCTTCGTATTGTGTTAAAACGCTAAATGTCCTGGACACCTGCCTTTTCAGCGTTACTTGTTACTGAATTGGCAATATACTTTGGCGCCTTTTAGTGGCTGCATTATAAAATCTGCACTAATGGTATCAGATGAAGATCGTGTTTTTGTAGGGACTTCCCAGCAGGCTTACCACTCTTTGGTGTTACGTGGTTGGCTACCACAGGGGCCCGGCTGTTCCAGCACTACTTCCTCTTTTTTGTACTGCAAACCTACACTTAGACTATCTCTTCGCTTCTGACTTTCCGTTGGATGGTCCTCTTGGTGCAGACTCTGCTTGGACGTGGTTCACGATTTTGGTCTTGATTTCCAGTTTCTCTCCTGGCGCTTTCCTCCCCTTCCACTAGCGATTATGTGGTTCCCATTATTGGGTTTTACCTGCCAACTTTTCCAAATTTTACAGAAGTGCATGTCGTGCAGGGAAGGCTGCCCACTGTGATATATACTCCACTTCTGTGCCCTTCCTTCCTGTAGTGAACACCAGCACAGTACCCATCCCATTGTGGGGAGGTTCATAAAGTATCTGCACAGTGTAGCCCCCTGACTACGCAGGGATCTCATTGTTGATGCCTGGGCTGAACATTCCCATGCATGCCATGGAGTTGGCTCTTCGAATGGAAAGGCCTTGTATGATGCAACGAAATACGATCCCAACGCGTTCCCTTCCATGGCCACGAATATACCACTAGATGTTAATGAGAAAAATACTCCCCCAATACCTGGTCTGTATCAGGACTGGCAGGGTTATCTTTCTGGCCACAAAGCCTTTATTTATTTATTTATTTTGTCGAACACGTTGAAGACAAATACCGGGATTTTGCAGCCATCTCTAAGATAAAGAACGGTTCCCACCTGCTTGAAACGTCATCTCCTGCCCAGTCATGTCACGGGCGCTACTCTCTTGTGAAAATTTGGGTGACACTCCCGTGACTGCCACTCACCACAAGAGTCTCAGTGTGGTCCAGGGCGTCATTTTTCATGATGATCTTCTTTTGCAATCTGACGATGAGCTTTGGATCGGCTTAGAGCGATGGAGTGTGCACTTCATTCGTCATGTCCATAGGGAGCCAAGGTGATACCTCACAAGGGTTGCCGCGCGGGATTAGCCGAACGGTCTCAGGCGCTGCAGTCATGGACTGAGCGGCTGATCTCGGCGGAGGTTCGAGTCCTCCCTCCGACGTGTGTGTGTGTGTGTGTGTGTGTGTGTGTGTGTGTGTGTGTGTTTGTCCTTAGGATAATTTAGATAAAGTAGTGTGTAAGCTTAGGGACTGATGAACTTAGCATTTAAATCCCATAAGATTTCACAAGATTTCACACACATTCTTTTTCACAAGGGTTGGGGCAATTTCAAGGAAAAACACATGGGAACTGGACCAATATAGTTCATCATTTGTCAATTCATGGAAAACACTTCACTGCTTAACTACAATTATTATGATAACAAATTAAAAACCTTGTCAAAAAGGAGAAACAACGCTCACAATAATGTAAAGAACTTGAACAGGATCAATTCATAAATAAAAACCTTAACTGCTTACACCATTATGAACAGGGCTTAAAACCAGGAATATACGTAAGTCCCCAAATACGAGTAAGACGTCACATCAACTAGGTGTGACTGCAAGCTGGTTTAACAAACTGAGTTTTACCAGTAAAATAAATTACAAATGACTGCCACTAAAAGTACTAACAATTTCCAAGCATAGATAAAAATTTAAATAGACAACGCCCACCAAAAATACAGAAAGGATAACAAGTCACACCACTGACTGTGGCTGTTGGAAAGCCCCTACTTACTATAAACCTTAATAAAATCCTGTAGGCAAAGAAATACACAAACCCCCAAAATATAAGAAAAGCTGTGAAGTCATAATATTTAAATGTGACTCCCAGCTGGTACACACACAGCAGAAACATTAATAATGACCCTTACATAAATATAAAATCTCTCAAACTATAAGAAAGGTGATAAATTACAGCAACCAGTTATTACAGCAAACTGGCAGCAACCACACAAGTTTGACAATGAATGACGTTAGCTAATGACTGCAGATAAAAAAAAACAAAAAAAATCAAGTTCACATTCATAAATAAAAGCCTTTAAAATTCAACACGCTCCAGAAGTAGTGATATAGGGCATGCAAGATTAAAACAAGTTGTTAAAGGGCAAATATAGTCACAACGAACTTTGGACTTGCAGAACACACCTTATGGCTTGTGTCCTTGCTCAATTCTCAGTACTTGAATAGATAAAGGGTTCCGGAATTAAATGGGCAACATTCCGTTGTGACATGTACCAAAACGATAAACTTCAGTTGAGCTAATACGAGGCAGCTGATGCTCCAAGCCCAGGAAACAGGAACTATCCTGCCAACACGCATCATAAAGGAAACAGTAAGCTGCTCAAATAAGGCTACAAACGACAATATCTAAGATGTAGGAAATATTGAGTGCGGCGGTGGCTACAGATTCGAGTCACATGCTTGACGCTCCATAATATTTCATGATGATGTAGACTACAACCACTTGCAAATCCAAATACCAGGGCACATCCTCTTTTTTTAACAGTGCATGACCTTCGATACAGACTATTGCAGTCTCAATCACATAAACTCAGTATACAGTAGACAGTATTCATAATTTGCAATGAATATGATCTGGAACAAACAAAAATAAGTTACTTTGATGACCATCCACATAATCACTCGGAGGCATAATGAAAATGACGAGTCTAATTCAACATTAACACAGACGTGAGCTTAAGACAAGTACAAATAAAAGATCAGTACCTAACTCCACTGCGGCGTGAAGGAGTCACGACGCGCAGGATTACAAGCAGGGACACTGTTGCTTTCAATCCTTGCAGGTGATCTACGGATGCCATAGTGTTTAAGCCTCCAGAGTTGTTCCAGTGCTTGCTGACCAGGTTGCACATGGCGTCAGTTATCCTGCCCGCAACTCGCCGCTATCAATACTTAATCCAGCTGGGAAACTTCGGCTGCTACCAACTTAACAACTCGTGGCTTCATGAACTCCACGCCCGTGTAGCAGGAGTGTCGCAAAAACCAACTCGCCAGCCTTGAGGCCTCCTGCTAGTTGCCGGTACCACGGCCCTCCAAACCCAACAACACAGTCCTTGACTAAAGACCCTAGCCCTGGCATATGACCAGAATCGATAACGGCTATACAAGAAGCTAGTAACTTTGTAGATAAAAAATTGTTAATAAACAACAAATGATTGTAAATAATGTCCTGTAAAAAAGAAATTGTTCATAATAAATTATTAGTTAATTTGTTATATCATTGTTGTTATTTCCAAAACCTGTCACTGTAGAATTTATCGTTAATAGCAACGTTTATTGGAAACCTGAGCCTCTCCCCAATGGTGCTCAGACCTCGAATGAAGAGGCCTACACACAGCTGAGCTTGTTGCAAAGGATGTTATGCGGATGGAGAGGGGAGAGCGCGATTCCTATTGGTCCACTGGGTCTCCCGCCATTTAATTGTGCTCCCGTTAGCTGAGGGAGATTTGGAGGGGTTTCCCGCCAATTTTGTGTCACATGACAACTGTCGCACAATTGCCTAAGACATGGGGGAAGGGATTCACCCCTGTGACACTGACCAATTCTACGTCTACATCTACATACATACTCTGTCCGGTGCGTGTCAGAGGATACCCTGTACCACTATTAAGCTCTTCCTTTCCTGTTCCACTCGGAGATACAGGGAGGGAAAAACGACTGCCTATACGCCTCCGTATGAGCCATAATTTCTCGATCTTATCTTCGTGGTCCTTAAGCGAAATGTTTGCTGGAGGCAGAAGAACCGTTCTGTAGTCAGCTTCAAATGCCGGCTTTCTTAATTTTTTCTATAGTCTCTCTCGAAAAGAACGTCATCTTCCTTCAGGGATCCCCATTTTAATTCCTAAAGCATCTCCATTACTCTTGCTTGTTCTTCGAAGGTGCCGGTGACAAAGCTAGCAGTCAGCGTGGAACAAATCTGCTTCCTTCTGCGTAAGCCTATTCTGTTCTTTTTGGTAGCTGTGCTGGTTGCAAAACTGGTTGAAAGATGTTAGTTCTGCTAATAGTCTGTAGCAATATTGTGGTCGACACAATCATACTCTTGGTGTGAAGTATTCACTGATATGAACAGTTTCGGGTCCCACATACAACTCGAATTAAAGGAAAGCAGATTTCCGCCTCCTACACTAGTTCATAGGTTGTTAAATTGTCCTAGTGCAATGATCACATAACATCGTCCAGTTATTCAAACGATTCATATGTCTCAAAAATTTACCGTATCAGTTAATCATATCGCTGTCCTCATACACATTTAAGGAACTCGAAACCATTAAGGTAGTGCACAAAAATGGTCAGTAAGTCCGTCAACACTGTCCTACTAACCAGTTGTTGCCCATAGGTGTCAATAATCACTGTGTTCCTCTAGTAAGTTCTCATTCGGAACTAATTAGTAATTACTGGAACAAAAGTCATGAATCAAACCCACGAATGAAGAATACCAACTGTGCGAAATGTATACACTACTGGCCACTAAAATTGCTACACCAGGAAGAAATGCAGATGATAAACGGGTATTCATTGGACAAATATAATATACTAGAACTGACATGTGATAACATTTTCACGCAATTTGGGTGCATAGATCCTGAGAAATCAGTATCCAGAACAACCACCTCTGGCCGTAATAACGGCCTTGATACGCCTGGGCATTGAGTCAAACAGAGCTTGGATGGCGTGTACAGGTACAGCTGCCCATGCAGCTTCTACACGATACCACAGTTCATAGACTGTAGCGACTGGCGTATTATGACAAGTCAGTTGCTCGGCCACCATTGACCAGACGTTTTCAATTGGCGAGAGACCTGGAGAATGTGCTGGCCAGGGCAGCAGTCGAACATTTTCTGCATTCAGAAAGGCCCGTACGGTACCTGCAACATGCGGTCGTGCATCATCCTGCTGAAATACAGGGTTTCGCAGGGATCGAATGAAGGGTAGACCCACGGGTCGTAACACATCTGAAATGTAACGTCCACTGTTCAAAGTGCCGTCAATGCGAACAAGAGGTGGCAGAGACGTGTAACCAATGGCACCTCATACCATCACGCCGGGTGATACGCCACTATGGCGATGACGAATACACGCTTTCAATGTGCGTTCACCGCTGTGTCGCCAAACACGGATGTGACCATCATAATGCTGTAAACAGAACCAGGATTCATCCGAAAAAATGACGTTTTGCCATTGGTGCACCCAGGTTCGTCGTTGGGTACACCATCGCAGGCGCTCCTGTCTGTCATGCAGCGTCAAGGGTAACCACAGCCATGCTCTCCGACCTGATAGTCCATGCTGCTGCAAACGTTGTCGAACTGTTCGTGCACATGGTTGTTGTCTTGCAAACGTCGCCATCTGTTGACTCAGGGATCGAGACGTGGCTGCACGATCCGTTACAGCCATGCGGATAAGATGCCTGTCATCTCGACTGCTAGTGATACGAGGCCGTTGGGATCCAGCACGGCGTTCCGTATTACTCTCCTGAACCCACCGATTCCATATTCTGCTAAGAGTCATTGGATATCGACCAACGCGAGCAGCAATGTCGCGATACAATAAACAGTAATCACGATAGGCTACAATCCGACCTTTATCAAAGTCGGAAACGTGATGGCACGCATTTCTCCTCCTTACACGAGGCATCACAATAACGTTTCACCAGGCAACGCCGGTCAACTGCTGTTTGTGTATGAGAAATCGGTTGGAAACTTTCCTCATGTCGCCACGGGCGCCAACCTTGTGTGAACGCTCTGAAAAGCTAATCATTTGCAAATCACAGCACCTTCTTCCTGTCGGTTAAATTTCGCGTCCGTAGCACGTCATCTTCGTGGTGTAGCAATTTTAATGGCCAGTAGTGTATGAATACTTGAGGATGTCGGGTATTGGACTACGGCGCATTGCTCACGACAAGGGTCACAGGCTTTGCTCCCTTTATTCTCAGGCGCAGACTGCCTGACCTCAGGTGTGCTAGGTCTATATATAATTTCGCCCATGAACAATATGTTTTACACTACTCGTAATTGACGGCAGATATCTTAAATAAAATATTTTTTGACTCTCGAAATATTGAACTTTCTAATTAAAGATTTAATTAACAAACACTGCACGTCAAATACGACATTAAAAATACGTCAACAAGATTATAATCCCAAAATTCAGAGCTGAGCTGTGTGTAGGCCTCTTCATTCGAGGTCTGAGTACCATTGGGGAGAGGTTTAAGTTTGCGATAAACATCATGATTAACAATAAATTCTATAGAGGCCGGTTTTGGAAATAATAACAATGTTATACTTAATGTTAATTAATTCGAAAGATAATTAGTTTCAGACAGTTTTAGATACATTATGGAAAAGCTGGAGATGTGTGCCTTCAAAAGTCAGTGTACTTAATATGTCTAAATATCTTTCCTACTGCTCACTAAATATGTTAGGCCGTACTGTATGAACCTTTTCAGTTAACAATAGTTCATAACTAACGAAGTTTCTGAATTAAGTAATTAGATCACTGCAACTAGTATGTGATGAGAAACGAAATTCAATGGGATTAAGCTTATTTATGAGCCTGATTTTAGTATGCACCGTACTAGATAAACTATAATATTGTCATTATCAGAGTTTATGAACAAATTTAGAAAATCTTGGGAGGCCGAAAAACATAGGAGATGAGACTGAATACTCACCTTGCTTCGTCTTACACCTCTGAATCACTTCGATGTCTTCATTTAATCCGAACTGATGTGGATCCCAAACTCTCGAGCAGTACTCAAGAAAAGGTCGCACTAGCGTCATATAACCAGTTACATTTACAGATGAAACACACTTTGCTAAAATTCTCATAATAATCCGAATTCGACCATTCGCCTTCTCTATAACATTCCTCACGTGCTGGTTCCATTTCACACTTCCCCGGGAGGAGAGAGTGTGGGGTCACCAAGGTAAGCGTGCAACCTGGTACGGGATGTGTAACCTGACACTGGATGTGATAAGATCTTTATCTGCTCTTGAACTCTCCTTGATAACCTGCTGTTACAAAAGATGATATTTAACCTCTATAACTCGTGTAACTGCGACCGCAGAAAGAAAGGAGAGACCGAAAAATAAAGAAGATAACATGTGTCGATAATAATGTTTCAGTTACTTATACGCTGAGTGACGTGGCGCAGTGATAAGGCACTGAACTCACATTTAGAGGGACTGGGAGTCAATTCCCTTTCCAGCCTAAGAGATTTAGTTCTTCCGCTGTTTCGCTAAATCACTTAAGGGAAACGGTGTAATGGCAGTTCTGAAAACGGCAAGACCAATGTCCTTTCACGTTTTTTTTTTCTATCAAGCTTTAGCTCCGTTTCTGGCGTTTTCGATGTTCATGTGCCGTTAAATCCTAACCCTTTCTTACATTTTCTCATTTTTCGAATTTTTATTGTTTCTGAAGGGTACGGAAGGACTTTATCTCAGCCGGTTAGAATGGTCTAACGTCTATCGTAAGATTTCAGCTAATAACGATCGTTATCTTATTTTTAAGCGATCTTCGTACTCACGTGGTTCCATACTACGAATGTGCGAATGTATTTATTCATTGCCGGCCGGAGTGGCCGAGCGGTTCTAGGCGAGTCAGTCTGGAACCGCGCGACCGCTTCGGTCGCAGGTTCAAATCCTGCCTCGGGAATGGATGTGCGTGATGTCCTTGGGTTAGTTAGGTTTAAGTAGTTCTAAGCTCTAGGGGACTGATGACCTCAGATGTTGTCCCATAGTGCTCAGAGCCATTTGAACCATTTATTCATTGGAAGGAGGAAGAGCGAATAGAGCAACGCTCTATTGACGACGAAGTCATTAGAGAAGGAACACAAGCTCTGACTGAAGATAATTCTGAAACGTAATGGTCCTGTGTTTTTCATAGAAGCTATCCGGATATTTGCTTCACGTGATTTAGGATAAACAACGAGAAACCTAAATTTGGGTGGGTTCAAGGGCTTTGAACACAGGTCTTCGGAATGTGAGCTTACTGTCTTTCCACTGTGCCACTTTGCTTGGATTTGTTCATGTGAATAAACGGCTGTTACTTTCAAAAATAATAATAATGTTTTGGCCCTGTGTAAATAGCCATTTTGTTGTTAGCTACTGCTACGGTAAATATACGTTTTTTCCAGATTGCCATCCCATCATCTTCCAGTATCTTTTTTCGCAGAAAAGCAAAATTCTCGCTCGTAAAAATTAATAAACGATCAAGTTGGCTTTTACATTTAATGCTTACCACAGCTGATGTTAATAAACTCGTCGTGTGTCTTCACACGTCAATTGAAACAAACCGTCATAAGTTCTCCAGCCACCCTGCATTACATAATATTCGCGTCAGGGACTGATAATATTGTAGGTTAGTCCATTTAATCTACAAACCACCCAACCAACCAATTTTCGCGGTTACTTACGGGTCATTGGTCATAATTTATGCATTCGAATCTCTAAAGCAGACACTAACGAGTAAGCGCATGCCAGATTTATGATTCCTTGCTTTTTTTAGTTCAAACACTTGAATGAACGTGACACAACACAATGAACAAGACTCTCTCGGGTCGACCTTTACCTTCCGTATGACGTCGGCAATGATTGACTTGCTGTGGACACGGTGATAAACCAGGCTCACAGCATTTATTCCGCACGCAGCTTGGACAGTGCGCTGGGTCGCCGTCTGAAGCACACGCCACAGCCAGCAACGAGGCGGCGGGCAGCGCAAATCTAAATACACTCGTCAACAGGAGGATTCTGTCAGTAAGTGGAACCAAGTCTCAGGTCTCTGTACTTGGCGTTTAGTTGACAAAAACTGGTTTGCCTCATTAACTTTGTAAGTTGCTCGGCAGTAAATGATGAAAGAACCAAATAATAACTAAAAAGTAGTTCTTAGCGCATTGGAAGGCATGGGTTTAGTTTAACAAGTGTACAATAGATATATATTTCATCTACAGGTGATGCTGTAAGGCTGCACTAACTACTGCCAGTCTTTATCAGATTTGTTGCCTCGAGCAACTAATTATAGCTTTAAACTGACGTGATACTTTCTGTAGTAAGTCGAGGCACATTTTTCACTTCACAGATATTTGAATGCCACTATAAATAATCGGGGCACCACCTATCGAGGGAAAGTGTGTTACAGTGCTACTCCCAATATCTTAATGATGTTCTTTTTTTATGTTGCTGTTTAACTACATTGGAACATATCCAGCACATTCTGTGAATTAAAATCTTTTGGTCCGCTGTACTTCACGTAGACATATGTACAGTCAGAGACGCGAACTCAGATGAACATCACGATTAGAATCGGATAGAAGGGGGAAGTAGGCTCTATCAATGTCTTGTTAAGTATATCCGCAATATTTAATTAAACTGGTACTAATTGCAAATACACACGTACTATCTGAATTAGTCTACCGTATTTCGCGACCCAAGTTGAATGGGAGTTTTAGGTCACTTAACGGAGGCGCTATATATAAGGTATGTTTAGTTTTACCATATGCATCTGTTGGTTTACGGTATTATTTGATAAGATGTGAGGTCTACCACTAGATAACTTCTCCTATATCGTCATATATTGTGTTCGTGTTTCCTTCTTCGTATACACGTTACGGCAAAGAAAGGAGAGGAACTAAGAGTATATTTCAGTAGGCCGTACGAAAACGGTTAAAGGTTTATTCTTTCCAGATCGGAAAATAAGTACAATTTCCTTTTTATTTTGTGCGTTAAAGCAGTTGTATTCATTGTTTTCCATTAACTGTAATGTTTCAAAGCTATAAGGCTCGATGGATAGTTGCCGTTGCATGCTCGCATGAGGTACTTGTGGATGTGTATTTAGATTCTCTCATTATGTGCCTTGAGATTTTGAAAGTAATTTAAATTAGCGGAAACCAACAAATATGGCTGTTTGGATATAAAGCTGATGAATCTACATACACATACCACTCACACTTAACGGTGTTTGGCGGAGTGTGCTTCTGGTACCACTAACTGATCTGCCCCCCCCCCACGCCTCTTTTCCTTTCCTGTTCCTCTCACGAATGGTGCGTGGGAAGAATGATTGCTGATAAGCCTCTGCATGGCTCTAATTCCTCGAATTTTCACGTCGTAGTCATATCCCGGGATGTATGTAGGAGGAAATAATGTTACCCGATTCTTCCCGGAAAGCGCTCACTTGAAATTTCCGTAGTAAAGCTCAATGATGCACAACGCCTTTCTTGTAACGGATGTCACAGATGATGTTGAACACCTCTGTAACGCTCTCGCGCCTATTAAACAGTCTCGTCACAAAACGCGCCGCTCTTCGTTGGATCTTTCTCTCTCGTAGTGAGCACCCGAGATTGATGAATAGTACTCAAGAATTGGTCGAACAAGTGCCTTCTAAGCAACTTCCTTCATAGCTGAGCTACCTTTACTTGACATTCCTCCTACGAACCTCAGCCCCGCATTTGCTTTTCCTGCCTTTTGTGTTGTGTGGTCATTCCACTACGCTCTGCGTAGTTACTGCTGGATATTTTAATACAGATACTGTTTCCAGCAGTTTGTCATCAATAGCGTTATTGTACAGTAGTGCATATCTTTTCCTACGTATGCGCGATATGTTATATTTATTTACTTACAGGGTCAACTGCCAGAGTATGTACCATTTATCAATTCTCTGAAGGTCGTTCTGCAAATATACTGTTTTTTGACGTTACTACTTTCTTATAGACAAGCGTATCATCTACGAAGAGTCTTAAGGAGTTACCGATGCTTTCTACTAGATTATTTATATACATTAAAATAGTAACGCTCCCATCACACTTCCTCGGGGTACTCCGACAGTAACTGTCAATTTAGTTCTGTTAAGAGCGACGTGTTGAGGCCTATCTTCAAGGAAGTCGCAAATCTACTCCAATACTCGACAAGACAGTATTTTTTTTTTCATTAAGCGGCAGAGCAGGACAGTGTCAAATGACTTCCTGAAGTCAATCCAATTGCCGTCATCTGCAACGCTGTGGATCTCATGGAGGAACAGAGCGAGTTTCACAAGATTTCCTTTCGCGGAGTCCATGTTGATTTTTAAGATGATTTTCGGTCTCCAAAAACGTCACAATTCTTGAGCACAAAACATGTTCCATAATTGTAAAACAGGCTGACGCCGACTTAGGCCTATAATTACGTGCATCTGTCCTGCGGCACTTCTTGAAAACTGGAATAACTTGCGCTTTCTTCCAGTCGCTAGGTACCCTTTCTTGCCCCAGAGTTCTACAATAAACTGCTGCTAGAAGTGGAGCATGTTCTCTCGCATAATCTTTGTAGAACCTTATGGGAATCTCATCTGGTCCTGGTGCCTTTCCAAGCGATTGTGGTTTTTTTTCTATTCCGCCATCGAGTATCGCAAGATCTGCTATTTCGACGTTCATACGATCGGATAAATAGTTTGAATTTTCTGTAGTGAAAAAAATTCAGCAGCTGAAGTTCCCGTCGCTATCAAAGCAACGTGACTTTTTTCTCTGCCAGTTATAAAAAGAAAACTAGTGTTCATGGAAAATAATTCCTTGATGCAAGAGAAGTCCTGCAGAACAATGCATGTTCTGAAGTTTCCAGACAATCGTCAGAAATTTTTGTCAATAGTCGTTATACCATAGGAGACCTTATATAGTCGGATGGAAGCTAGAGGCTACGTAAATAAATTCAAAGAAATTTCATCCTACTAACAAAGTAACTCTTTGAAGTTTCCACGTCTCTGAGTAACCTTCTTTTGCACATAACGATGCAACACGGAATAAATTAAGTCTCGGTTCAGTGTTACATAAATAGCCGCTATGCAGCCAAACACTAAGTATTTGTGTACAGACTGAAGCTGGAATCGCTTGCTATTAGAGATTAATTCTAAACGCGCCTTCTCTACACCATCTGAGCGTCAGAAGCAAAAGTGGGTCAGCATGGATTGCAGCTGCAATCACTTTCAGCATTTGTTAATGACTCACCGGTTAATACAGGGTTCGTTGAAAGAACCGATTACTGCAAGTTTCTAGTCACCGATCCGTGTGTTGTTGTATCGCTACATTTAATCACTGTCTATTACAATTGTTAGAAACAAAAGGCTATTTAATTTCTTTAAATTATTACTACTATTCGTTGATTTACATACATTGCAAATCTCGTGATAATTTGTCACGTGGAATTTACATTAGTGATCTCGATATGTCAGCTCACAGACAGGAACTAAAGACATACTACGTAAGTAGGAAAACGAGAGGAACGATGGGAAATGTAGTGCAAAGCGAACTGCATCATTGTTAGCAGAAAGGTAGGTAGAAGCCTTTAACAAACTTCGGCTATTAAAGCATCTTTGCCGAGGCAGTAGAATTTCAGGTAGGATTAGCCACCTTGGTTGAGAAAAGGGACTCATCGTTAACAGAACGTGCCAGCTGATCCTGGACTCTAGACAGCGGGCTGTGGAGATTAAGCAAGGGAAACAAATACAAGATAAAACCACAGCCAGCCAAAGGCAGAGGCGTCACAGGGCGAGTACGTATATTGTGCGCCAACGTGCGCTATGGTGCACTAAACACCACCTCCTTGCATACTCCACAACTAACAGGTGTACGGTGGAGGTTATTCCGCAAGGACCTTTTGGTGTGTGGAGGGGGCATTCTGTGTGCCACTGTCACCTCTACCCTTTCCAGTTCCAGTCGCGAATGGTGTGGGCGAAGAAAGATTGTTGGTAAGCATCCGTCTAAGGTAGAATTTCTTACGTTCATTGTGTTTTGCGGGTATACATTGCAGGGAACAACAGACATCCTAACTCCCCTATGAATGTATGCACTCGGAATTTTGACAGGAACCACACCATGATCAAACCTTTCTTGTAGCGTCTGCCGCTGTAGTTGGATGAGCATCTCCGAGACGATTTCGCACTTACTGAACGAATCTGTGACAAAGAGCTGCTCTTCTTTAGATCTTGTTTCCTTTATCTCCTCTGAGGTGCAGCCGACATTGCTTGTTACGTCTGAAGATCTCTCTTATAAGGATCACATAACGTGTTCTATGTGCTAGTTATTCTTAAATTGTCACGAAGCTGGTGTGATACTGGGTACGCTGGTACTGTGTTCGTTAGCCTGCCGTGCGGAGCCGTACCGAATGTCTTTCAGAATTCAGGGACCACATCAACCTACTCGGCACCGCCATCTGCGGGCTTTTCTCTCTTGGCCAAAAAAGAGCGATCTGCAACTCATATGATCATTGTTGCGGAATCCATGCCGATTTCCACAGATGACGTTTTGGGCTGTAGAGCGTCATTATACGTTAGCATAAAATGTGAGAAATTCTAAAACAGAATGTCAGCCGTAGGAGCCTATAGCTCCGTGCATCTTTTAAACGGTCTCCCCTGAAAACTTCAAATACCCACGTATTGTCCAGTCATCTGGAATGCGTAGTTCCTCCATTGAACTACGGTAGACTGCTGCTAGAAGAGGAGCAGGTTGTTTAGACTACGCTATGTAAAATCGTATAGATATCGATTTCGTTGTAGTTGTTTCGTCCATTGAGCAGTTTAGTTCATTTCCTAACATGATTGTCCATTGCTTCTATCGTTCCGTGATTGTTATGTACAAATAATTTCGGTGTGCCATGATGTCGGGTAAAGTAGCGTAAGATCGGGTGGCTAATACTCAAATGGTTCAAATGGTTCTGAGCACTATGGGACTTAACATCTGAGGTCATCAGTCCCCTAGAACTTTGAACTACTTAAACCTAACTAATCTAAGGACATCACACACATCCATGCCCGAGGCAGGATTCGAACCTGCGACCGTAGCGGTCGCGCGGTTCCAAACTGAAGCGCCTAGAACCGCTCGGTCACACCGGTCGGCGGGCTAATACTCAAAGGTCCTTTGGAGCGAAGATATTTAACTTACAGATTGTCAGACTGAGTAAAAATAATCATAGTTAATTGGGGACAATATATTACTCTTCCAAAACCATAGCTTCAGTACTTTTAATTTAAAGGTTCTTTTATAGACAGTCAAAACACCCAGTCTTACCCACTAATGAGGCAGGTACGCATATTAACTTATGGACATATAGGAGAAAAGATTTTTCAGTGAAAATGTAGTAATATTTATTCAAACGGAATTTAGTATTATTTACATGTAAAGTAACAGTCCTCGTCTGCTCCAGTGCAGCTATCGTCGGGCCAACAAAGTGGTTTGCCGCAACTGAATCCAGCCATATTTGTCTCACCGTTGAATCTGTGCTTCAGATTATTTTTCGTTGCATGATCGTGTGCCCATCTTGGAACTTCTTTCAAATTTAAACTAAAAAGCGTCCTAGTCTCTTTTAATCTTCTAAGGTCCTCGTGGAATATAAAACGAGCTTGCAGTTTTCAGGTAACCCACCCTACCCGTTAACATTTCATCCATTGCCCCTTCCACCTAATCTTGTCTCCATGATTGTCGATTTGTCTTGGTGTGATAAGTTCTTGGCACATTTGACGCTGCAAAAAGACAAGCCGTTACTGCCGTTCTTGGCCTCTCCCAAAGCACCTGGTCCTACTCCAAGTGCAGATGTTATAAAAACGAGAACACACTATTGTCTGCTAGCGTATAAATCCTTACTAATCATCATGTTCCTAAATAAATAGATTTCATTAGTGTAATGACAATGAAATAATCGCAGTTTATAAACAAAGGAACGTTAATCAGTTGATGCCGTAAAACAAACTTATCCTCGTAGACATAGTGATCTGAATAAAAACGACACGCCCATATGAACGCTTTCTTCCTCGTTAGTGCAGTGTAATTCTGTATCTCTCGACGAGAGAGCATAAACAAGGTACCTTGTTTCACACTACTACCCGGCCTTACCCCACTCGCTCTTACATTATTCTGTCGCCCATACATTTTACGTAGGGCGCCTGAAATTATATGCGCCTAATGTGAAAGAGGGTCAATCGTTTGTTGATTTATCAATTGGTCGCTTAAAGGCCAGAGTTAGCTGCTCTAAACTGCATAGGTCCTCTGACATGCAGCAATGAATTCGACAAAACGATTCAGAATTTTAATGTGAACATTTCAAATTCACAGAAAGAATATTTGTGTTATGTAGAATTGACACAGTATTTTTGTGAAGTGTGTAGAGACAGTACAACAGAAATCGAAGTTGCGTGGACTTAAGTTACATGGCTATCAACAGGGTGATTTAGTAACCGCCTCTACGCAGCGAACCTTAACATACACCTCGTCTACAACTGCAGTCTGCATTCCATCGAACGGTGTGTGGCGGAAGGTGCACACTGTTTAACAAGTTCACCGTTTGTATCTCGTTCCCGGATTCTGTGCGAGAAGAGAAACTGTTGGCACCATTCTCTGCAAACTTTAATTTATACGTGGGTTCCGTTCTTTCGGACATGCCCGAAAGAACACACCACATAACTCATTAAGGTGAGGACGAGCAATTGATGCAGTCAGTGCGGATGCACACCACACTCGAAGTCTTACAGGAATCGGCGAAATGCCGCTAATAATGAGGATAATGGGCAAGAGGCACTACATTAGTCATTCGTAGATAAGTTGAGAATTTTGTCTGACGGAGGCGTGCTGGATCGTCCGTGTAGTTGCGATGACCATCGTGTCAGGATGGCGCAGTGGTCAGCGCATCTTCCCAGTAAGCGTGAGACCCAGGTTGGAATCAAAGTACGGCAAAAATTTTCAACTCTCCCATTGATCTATATCAATACCCACTGGCACCTAATGTCATTAATTCCCTTGTCTTGAAACTCGAATTTCTATCTTATAGCGTCGTGCTAATTACATGAGATGTAAAAGGTGATTCTGTGATATCGACTTTCAGGGATGATGGATAAATGTATCAGTTCGAGGTAAGAGACACTGGTCTGGAAATGACAGAGTAAAAACTTATATTAGGCAACTTTGAGGTGGTAGTGTGGCTCTAAAATGCATAGCTGCCGAGTTAGGCGCACTTCATTAGAAGAAATGTTTCACAATAGCGAAGATGAGAAAGTGCTCATAGCTCTTAAGTTGCGCATTTTCAGAGCCCTTGACTACTAGACGTTGTTCTTCTTTCGGTCCGTACTGACACATGAAAGTCGCCTGACAGTACCGGTACACGTATTCCACTGTCAGGGATATCAGAACGATTTTAGACTATAATTTGAGACTCAGTCGTTTCCAAAGCAGGGTCCCTTACGTCAAATTGATAAACTTGCACTTCACCCCTATCCCTGAAAATTTGTCACGTAATCACGGAATCACTCTACATATTGGAGAACATTGTCACTTAAATCGTTTCATAGAGTGGACACTCAGAATATTCTAATGTTTTCAGGTAAGCACAAGGCGTTTCTTGTAGTGTTTCCCAGTGCCTTTTGTTAGGAATTTGAGACACCCACTCATCTTTATCCATAGACCCCTCAACGAAGGGCGCAGGTCGTTTTTCAATTTTCTTTGTGTAAACAGGTTTCGGATCAGATGAGATTCAGCTTCTGCTGCATCAGGCAGCTCAGTTACAGGGAGAAATAGGAAAACTAAGAGAGGAAAGGAATGAACGGTCACAGCCTAGCGACCCCCCAGGGGGTCCACAACTCTTTTGTGGATACGTGTGTAGCAAGCACAGGACCCCGAGATAATGTGGCCCTCCTTCCTTTCCAGGCTGCATACCTTCCCTTTCCGCATCCTTCCCTATCCCCCATCTTCGCCACCCTCCCCTCACCTCTGGCTCTTTCCTTCCCTTTCTCCCCCTCTGGGAGTATGGTTTGTGCCTACGTCCGGAGACGGACACTCGTAAATTTAACGCATTCTTCGCCTTCTCTGCTTGTATGTCTTCATCCTTCCTTAGTTCTCCTCTTTTCCTTACCTCTTCTCTTTACCCTTTTCTCCGCTGCGGCGTTTGAGACTTCTCTTCTTTCCTTTCCCTTCCTTTGTTTTTCCTTTTCTCTTTCTTCCTACCTGTGCGTGTCTGAAGGCCGACCCACGAATTTTCGTGCGTAGCCAGTGACGGGGTAACGCGTAATTCCCCGCCCCGGGTAGACAGGTAGGACACATACGTACCCCCTGGTAACAGCCAGGCCCAGGGAGGGGTGATTACCCGAGCTGATACCTTCCGAAAGTGCCGATTGGTCCCTCCGTCCGTTTGTCGGGAGGTGTGACCTGAGGTGTGAACAATCACCTAAGGCGGGAGTGCCCTCAGTGAGGGCCCCCACAAGGGAGGAGCGCGCCATCGGAGACGCCGGTAATCATGGGGGATTCTTCCGCAATGGTTTCCTCACCTTCCACTATGTCTGCTCACAAGCGTAAGTTCACTGAGTCTCAGCCACAGATAGTTTTTCCATCGTTGCCACAGTTCCTTGTTGTTTCTCGGTCTGATGGTCACGACTTCTCCACGGTCAACCCTTTCATTATTCAGAAAGGTGTCGACGCAATTGCAGGTCCTGTAAAGTCTTGTTCCAGATTACGGAATGGCACCTTGTTAGAAACAGTCAGTGCCCTCCAGGCACAAAAAATGCTGCGTACTTCACTTCTCCACACCTTCCCTGTCCAGGTGGAACCGCGCCATACTTCAAATGCCTCCCGTGGAGTCGTTATACACGCTCCCTCGATGGATTGTCTGACGATGAAATTCAGCACTACCTATCTGACCAGGGCGTAACGGCTGTTCATAGAGTTATGAAAAGGGTTGGCATGAACATCATTCCAACCCGCACTGTCTTCTTGACATTTGACAAAGTTCAACTCCCACCCAAAATCAAAGCAGGCTATGAGATAATTTCCGTTCGCCTTTACGTCCCAAACCCTATGCGTTGCTATCGGTGTCAGCGGTTCAATCACACCAGCCAGTCCTGTTCCAATCCGGCCAAATGTTATGTGTGGCAAGGATGCCCATGAGGGAGCTTCTCCATCTCCATCCCCTCGTTGCATCAACTGTATGGGTGACCATGCTGCTTCCTCTCGAGATTGCCCCATTTTTAAAGACGAAAAGCTCATCCAGGAAATCAGAGTGAAGGAAAAGGTGTCGACCTTTGCTGCTCGAAAATTATTCGGCAGTCGACAGCCCACTGTGCCTCAGACAGGAAAATACAGCACTGTCCTTGCTTCTCCTCGGACAACAAAGAAGGTGGCCACGCAGACTTGCGACCTCACCTTTAGTGCCACGGTCGTCAGATCGGGCAGTGCAAAGATCGCCCGTTCAACCTCACCACTTTCGCCTGCTCACTCTACGGCTCACCCTTCATCGGGTTCTGCAAAACCTCGAGCCCAAAAGTCAGACACAAAGACTTCGAAAAAAGAGCATACTCGTGCAGATTTTTTACGTACCCCAACTTCACAATTATCGGTTCCTCCTTCATCTAAACATCATATTTCCAAGAAGGCTAATAAGAAACCCAGTTCTTCTCCTTCTCCGCCAAGGCGTGTCTCATCTACAGCACCACCTGGAGGCAATCGCCCTCAGCCGTCTTCTGTGTCGCCAAGGCGCACTGCTGGTGGCCGATCAACCGGCCGATTGCTGGTGGCAGAAGCTGCTCCTGAACAACCTATGGATCAGGATCTTCTGCCTTCGGCTGAATGCCATTCCATGCTGTTGGTCGCAAGCTCTGAGCAGTCGTTGACAGCAACCTTGGTCACATTCTTCCATTTTCTGTTCACCCTATGTCCATTATCCACTGGAATATCCGCGGCATTCGAGCCAATCGGGATGAATTGTCGATCCTCTTACGATCCTACTCGCTGGTCATCTTCTGTCTCCAGGAAACAAAGCTGCATCCCCATGACCGCTTTGTTCTCCCCCATTTTCAGTCCGTCCGATTTGATCTCTGCGACTATAATGGTTGCAAATTCATCGACCTCCGTTATTGGGTGGAGAACTGTAGGGCCCCCCTAGACAGGTCAGGCGTGCACTACACACCGGAAGCAGCTACTAGGGTAGCAGAGTACGTGTGGCGTGCACACGGGGGGTTTTTTAGGTTAGAGGGACCCACCCTTGGGCGAAACGATAAAATACCTGACGGCTTACCAGAGAGGACATTATCATCGTTGATAAAGAACGTCCGTCCTCAGAGACCAAAAACAGGAAAAGTCAACGTAATATTGGTAAACTGCAGGAGTATCCAGGGCAAGGTTCCTGAATTAGTATCTCTTATTGAAGGAAATAGTGCGCATTAGGAACGGAAAGTTGGTTAAAACCGGAAGTGAACAGTAACGAAATCCTAGACACAGAATGGAATATATACCGCAAGGATAGGATAAACGCCAATGGTGGAGGAGTATTTATAGCAGTAAAGAATTCAATAATATCCAGTGAAGTTATTAGCGAATGCGAATGTGAAATAATCTGGGTTAAGTTAAGTATCAAAGGTGGGTCAGATATGATAGTGGGATGCTTCTATAGACCACCTGCATCAGCAACCGTAGTAGTTGAGCGCCTCAGAGAGAACCTGCAGAACGTCGTGAAGAAGTTTCGTGATCATACTATTGTAATAGGGGGAGACTTCAATCTACCAGGTATAGAATGGGATAGTCACACAATCAGAACTGGAGCCAGGGACAGAGACTCTTGTGACATTATCCTGACTGCCTTGTCCGAGAATTACTTCGAGCAGATAGTTAGAGAACCAACTCGTGAAGCTAACGTTTTAGACCTCATAGCAACAAATAGACCGGAACTTTTCGACTCCGTGAATGTAGAAGAGGGTATCAGTGATCATAAGTCAGTGGTTGCATCAATGACTACAAGTGTAATAAGAAATGCCAAGAAAGGAAGGAAAATATATTTGCTTAACAAGAGTGATAGGGCACAAATCGCAGAATATCTGAGTGACCACCATCAAACGTTCATTTCTGAGGAAGAGGATGTGGAACAAAAATGGAAAAAATTCAGAAACATCGTCCAGTACGCCTTAGATAAGTTCGTACCGACTAAGGTCCAAAGCGAGGGGAAAGAGCCACCGTGGTATAACAATCATGTACGAAAGGTACTACGGAAACAAAGAAAGCTTCATCATAGGTTTAAGAGTAGTCGAATCATAGCTGATAAGGAAAAGCTGAACGAAGCGAAAAAGAGCGTAAAGAGAGCAATGAGAGAAGCATTCAACGAATTCGAACATAAAACATTGGCAAACAATCTAAACAAGAACCCTAAAAAGTTTTGGTCATATGTAAAATCGGTAAGCGGATCTAAATCCCCTATTCAGTCACTCGTTGACCACGATGGCACCGAAACAGAGGACGACCGAAGAAAGGCAGAAATACTGAATTCAGTGTTCCGAAACTGTTTCACTGCGGAAAATCGTAACACGGTCCCTGACTTCAGCCGTCGCACGGACGCCAAAATGGAAAATATTGAAATAAACGATATCGGAATTGAAAAACAACTGCTATCACTTAGTAGCGGAAAAGCATCCGGACCAGACGAGATACCCTTAAGATTCTACAGTGATTATGCTAAAGAACTTGCCCCCTTTCTATCAGCAATTTATCGTAGATCGCTGGAAGAACGTGAAGTACCTAGCGACTGGAAGAAAGCGCAGGTCGTTCCCATTTTCAAGAAGGGTCATAAATCAGATGCGAATAATTATAGGCCTATTTCGCTTACGTCAATCTGTTGTAGAATAATGGAACATGTTTTGTGTTCTCGTATTATGACGTTCTTAGATAATACAAATCTCCATCATAACCAACATGGATTCCGCAAACAGAGATCATGTGAAACTCAGCTCGCCATATTTGCCCAAGAAATTCACAGTGCCGTAGACACTGGCGAGCAGATTGATGCCGTATTCCTGGACTTCAGGAAGGCATTTGATACGGTTCCGCACTTACGTTTAGTGAAAAAAAATACGAGCTTACGGAATATCGGACCAGGTTTGTGATTGGATTCAGGATTTCCTAGAAGAAAGAACACAACATGTCATTCTTAACGGTTCAAAATCTGCAGATGTAGAGGTAATTTCGGGAGTACCGCAAGGAAGCGTGATAGGACCTTTATTGTTTACAATATACATAAATGACTTAGTTGACAACATCGGTAGCTCCGTGAGGCTATTTGCAGATGACACGGTTGTCTACAAGAAAGTACCAACATCAGAAGACTCGTACGTACTCCAGGAAGACCTGCAGAGGATTAATGCATGGTGCGACAGCTGGCAGCTTTCCCTAAACGTAGATAAATGTAATATATTGCGCATACATAGGGGCAGAAATCCATTCCAGTACGATTATGCCATAGGTGGTAAATCATTGGAAGCGGTAACGACCGTAAAATACTTAGGAGTTACTATCCGGAGCGATCTGAAGTGGAATGATCACATAAAACAAATAGTGGGAAAAGCAGGCGCCAGGTTGAGATTCATAGGAAGAATTCTAAGAAAATGTGACTCATCGACGAAAGAAGTAGCTTACAAAACGCTTGTTCGTCCGATTCTTGAGTATTGCTCATCAGTATGGGACCCTTACCAGGTTGGATTAATAGAAGAGATAGACATGATCCAGCGAAAAGCAGCGCGATTCGTCATGGGGACATTTAGTCAGCGCGAGAGCGTTACGGAGATGCTGAACAAGCTCCAGTGGCGGACACTTCAAGAAAGGCGTTACGCAATACGGAGAGGTTTATTATCGAAATTACGAGAGAGCACATTCCGGGAAGAGATGGACAACATACTACTACCGCCCACATATATCTCGCGTAATGATCACAACGAAAAGATCCGAGAAATTAGAGCAAATACGGAGACTTACAAGCAGTCGTTCTTCCCACGCACAATTCGTGAATGGAACAGGGAAGGGGGGATCAGATAGTGGTACAATAAGTACCCTCCGCCACACACCGTAAGGTGGCTCGCGGAGTATAGATGTAGATGTAGATCTCCACTCTGTTGATGGCACTTCCTACCCATGGAGGACTCATGATTCTTCTCCATGATACTCTCCATTATCACCCAATCCCCTTAAACACTTCCTTCCAAGCTGTTGCAGTCCTTCTTTCCCTTTCTGGATATACCTTTTCTCCTTTTCTCTTTGTACTGTATACATTCCATCGTCCATACCAATGGCACGAGCTGATCTCCTTCATCTTTTTGGTCTGCTTCCACCCCCCCCCCCCCCCCCCATTTGCTGGTTGGAGACTTCAGTGCCCACCACCCACTTTGGGGATCTCCACATCCTTGTCCACGTGGCTCACTATTGGTAGACGTCTTCCACCAAGCGGATCTAGTCTGCCTCAACACTGGGGTCCCTACATTTTTGTCTGCCTCCACGACAAATTTCTCTCACTTGGACCTTTCGGTCGGTACTGTTCCGCTAGCTCGGCGCTTCGAATGGTTCGCCCTTGACGATACACACTCGAGTGACCGCTTTCCATGTGTCCTTAGACTGCAGCCTCAACTGCCCTATATGCGCCCGCGACGCTGGAAGTTTGCCCAAGCCGATTGGACACTTTTTTCGTCTCTAGCGACATTTGATGACCGTCACTTTCCCAGCGTCGACGATGAGGTCACACATATTACCGAAGTTATTCTTAAAGCTGCGGAACGTTCAATACCACGCACCTCCGAATTGCCCCGGCACCCCCCCAGTTCCTTGGTGGAACGAGACATGCCGTGACGCAATACGTGAGCGGCGATGTGCTCTTCGCGTTTTCAGACACCATCCTACTTTGGCCAACTGTATCCGCTATAAGCAGTTCCGTGCGCGATGCCGTCGCGTCATCCGCGAAAGCAAGAAGGCAAGCTGGAAATTCTCATTTAACACCTTCACTCCCTCCTCGGAAGTTTGGAGTCGGATTCGACGGTTATCAGGCGCGCCTAGTTTCTCCCCGGTCTCTGGGCTCACTGTCGCGCGTGATACGTTAGTGGGCCCCGTCGCAATTTCTAACTCCTTGGGGAAACACTCTGCTGAGATTTCGAGCTCTTCAAATTACCCGCCAGCGTTTCTCCCGAAGAAACGTGCAGCGGAAGTGCAACCTCTTGCTTTCTCTCTCAAAATCGCGAAAGCTATAATACTGTCTCCTCCATGCGGGAACTCCAACACGCACTCTCTTCTTCTCGCTCCTCTGCCCCAGACTGGATGGTATCCACATCCAAATGTTGCTGCATTTACCAACCCATAGACTGCGTTACCTCCTTCACCTTTATAATCGAATTTGGACTGGCAGTATTTTTCCCAGACGATGGCGGGAAGCTATCGTCGTTCCTGTTCCGAAACCTGGAAAGGACAAACATCTCCCCTCTAGCTATCGCCTCATTTCTCTCGCGAGTAGTGTATGTAAGGTTTTGGAGCGTATGGTGAATTGCCGTTTAGCTTGGTGGCTGGAACCCCACAGTCTTTTAACACCTGCCCAATGTGGTTTCCGAAAGCATCGTTCTGCAGTTGACCATCTTGTTGCTCTCTCCACTTATATCATGAACAATTTTCTCCGGAAACGCCAAACAGTAGCAGTATTTTTTGATCTGGAGAGAGCGTACGATACCTGTTGGAGGACAGGCATCCTCCGCACACTCTTGGGGCCTTCGCGAACGGTTGCCCCTTTTTCTTCGCGAATTTATGGCAGAACGCACATTTAAATTGCGGGTGAACACTACTCTCTCCCGTACTTTCTCCCAAGAAAACGGGGTACCCCAGGGCTCCGTACTGAGTGTTGTACTGTTTGCCATTGCCATAAATCCAATTTTGGATTACCTCCTTCCTGATGTCTCGGGCTCCCTCTTTGTGGACGATTTTGCGATCTACTACAGCTCTCAACGGACCAGCCTTCTTGAACGACGTCTTCAAGGATGTCTCGATCGCCTCCACTCTTGGAGCATCGAAACAGGCTTCCGCTTTTCTCCCAGTAAGACCGTTTGTGTTAATTTTTGGCGTCGTACGGAGTTTCTCCCGCCTTCCTTACATCTAGGACCTGTCCGACTTCCGTTTTCGGACGTCGCTAAATTCTTGGGTCTTATGTTTGACAGAAAACTGTGCTGGCCTCCCACGTTTTCTATCTTTCGGCTCGCTGTCTGAGATCCCTCAACACCCTCCGTGTCCTGAATGGTACCTCCTGGGAAGCGGACCGAGTGGTCCTTCCCCGCCTCTATCGCGCTTAGTGCGCTCGAAATTGGACTATGGAAGCATAGTTTACTCCTCTGCTCGGCCATCTATTCCTCGTCGTATTGACTCTATCTACCACCGTGGATTACGTTTAGTGTCTGGAGCTTTTTACACCAGCCCTGTGGAAAGCCTTTATGCTGAGACTGCTGAACCTCCGCTGTCCAATCGGCGAGCAGTCCTTCTAAGTCGTTACGCTAGCCATCTGTCTTCCATGCCTGCTAATCCAGCCCATGACATTTTTTTTCGACGCCTCCTTTGATGTAGGGTATGCAGGCCACCTCTCCTCCCTACTACCACCGGGAGTCTGCTTCCGTCAACTGCTCCATTCTCTTTCCTTCCCCTTTCCTAAAACCCTCTTGACAACTTGGGGTACAGCACCGCCTTGGCTCCGTCCCCGGACCCCCCAAGGGGTCCACAACTCTTTTGTGGATACGTGCGTGGCGAGCATGGGGCCCCGAGCTATTGCAGCCTTCTTTCTTTCCAGGGCTGCATTTCCTTCCCCTTCCCCTCCTTCCCCTTCCTTGCTCCTTTCCCATCGCCCTCTCCTCTCCCTCTCTTGGTGTCCTTGCTTATGTTGGCCCCCGCTATCCTCCTGGTTCTGTTGTTTTTACACTCTGGCTTTGTTGCGTAATCATCTCCTCCTTTTGGCATTGCTTGGGGTTTGACCTCCATTACAAAATTTCTCCTCCATAGTGAGAACCATTTGGGGAAGAGCACCTTACCTAGTGTCTCCAACGTGTGCCCTCCTAGTACATTCCACCTTTTCTTTCACGTCGTTGTCTGATGCTAGGTACCCTTTTGGTTGAGCCCCCTGAACACACAGGGATCACACTTCTGATACCTGAGCTGTGACCTCCTCATGCATGCCTTGGAGTGGTTGCTCGTCATCCTGGAGCATCGGAACTCCTGGCAATGGCCGCCGTGCCAGACGGCCCTTGCTGTGGCTGGGTGGCGCCCGTGAGGAGAGCCCCTGATCGGAGTGGGTGGTATCAGGGTGAACGCTATGCAGGTGAAACACATACGGGTCCAAGACTCTGGCCGTTCTTCTGCGACCGTCTCTCTGTGTGGAACTGATTCCTCAAGTGCTGCATCTCTTGCCCCTTCGGCCTTCCCTTCCATGGCTACCCCTGGGAAGAGGGTCAGGCCCGTCGTCTAGGGGCAAAACCTTTCCCCCGTTATCTAGTTTGCACCAGGACTGATGGAGATACTTTCACCAGTGTCAAACCTTTATTCTTTGTGGAACACATTGAAGACAAGTTTGGCGAAGTGGACTCCCTGAGCAAGATGCGGTCGGGTTCGTTGCTGATAAAAACTGCTTCAGCTTCCCAATCTGCGGCCCTTCGTGCCCGTACACATCTTGGCACAATTCCTGTGTCCATTACCCCTCACCAGTCTCTAAATATGGTACAAGGTGTGATTTTTCACAGGGACCTCATCCTTCAAACTAATGAGGAACTTCGGGACAATCTCGGACGACAGGGTGTTCACTTTGTTCGGCGTGTTCAGAAGGGTCCTAAAGACAATCGTATTGATATTGGTGCCTTTATCCTGGCCCTCCCTGAGAAAGTTAAGATTATGGTCCTTTATGCCACACAGCCCTCCTTGATCTCAGCCTGAAAAGAAGAAGGAAACATAAGTCCCGGGACAAAGAGCCTCTGGTGTCACCGGAGGTCCCTTCCCCGACTTCACAACCGGATTCTGACCTGTCGTTCATGGATGTCACCCCCTCCATGTCGGTGACGGGTGGGGACCCGGCGGTATGACTGGATTTAGCGTGTTCAGCCCCCATTTAAACCATCGTTCTGTGGTTCTCCAACGGAATTGTAATGGATACTATCGTCACCTTCCGGAATTGAAATCCCTTCTTTCGTCCTACTCTGCAGCTTGTGTGGTTCTCCAGGAATCTCATTTTACTGATGCTCACTCACCGACCCTCCGTGGGTTCCGTGTTTTCTGTCGAAATCGGGTCTGACCCTTGCGGGCTGCTGGTGGCGTTTGTACGTTGGTCCGTACAGACATTGCTAGCACGTGGATTCCTCTCCAAACTACATTGGAAGCGGTTGCTGTTAGGGTCCACTTAGGCTCTGCAGTCACAGTTTGCAATCTTTATCTCCCTCCTGACAGGACTCTTACACCTGCTGCCTTAACCGCCCTTCTTCAGCAACTTCCTCCTCCTTGGGGATTTTAATGCTCATCATCCTTTGTGGGGCAGTGCCTTTCCATCTAGACGAGGTCTTCTTATAGACCCATTTATTGCAGACCACGACCTGTGCCTTCTTAATGATGGCTCCCCTACTCATTTCAGTGCCGGTCATGGTACCTTTTCTGCCATTGATCTTTCTCTTTCTTCTCCCTCTCTCCTCCCTTCATTACACTGGTCGCCACACGACGACCTTTGTGATAGTGACCATTTCCCGTTGATTATCACGCTCCCTTCCCGCTCCCCGATGGAGAGGTTACCTCGTTGGTCTTTCCACCGCGCCGATTGGCCTCTATACACTGCACAGGTCGAGTTTTCTCCCTCTTTGTCGGGTTGTATTGATGACGTCCTACGTGACGTGTCTGACGCGATTGTTCGCGCTGCTTACCTTGCTGTCCCGCGCTCATCTGGACATTTTCGTCGCCGGCAAGTCCCGTGGTGGAGTACGGCTATTGCCATTGCCATCCGTGATCGCCGTCGAGCTTTGCAACACTTTAAGAGGCACCCATCTGTAGCCAGCCTTTCTACCTTTAAGCGCCTTCGCGCTAAAGCCCGTTATTTAATCAAACAGAGCAAGCGGATATGTTGGGAACGATTCGTTTCTTCCCTACATTCTACTGTCCCTGTGTCATGGGTATGGGCTACACTTCGTTCTCTCCAAGGTTGCCATCGGTAGTCCACCCTCCCAGGCCTTCACCTCCCAGATGGCATTTGTACGGACCCATTAGTTCTTGCAGAACATCTTGCGACCCATTTTGCAGTGGCGTCAGAGTCAGCCTCCTATCCAGCTGCTTTCCTTCATCAAAAACAGCTGGCTGAAGCTTCCATCTTATGTTTCACCCCTTGTGAGTCAGAATCTTACAACGAACCTTTCACTGAATGGGAATTTCTTTCTGCTCTATCTTCTTTTCATGATACGGCCCCTGGCCCAGATTCCATTCATAACCAACTGCTTCAACATCTCAGTGCTCCACAACAGCAACATCTTCTTCGGGTGTTTAACCGTATCTGGCTCCAGGGTGACTTCCCTTCTCAGTGGAGGGATAGCATTGTGGTTCCTGTCCTTAAGCCTGGTAAGAACCCCTTATCTGTTGACAGCTATCGGCCAATTAGTTTGACCAATGTTGTTTGTAAGTTACTTGAACGGATGGTAGCCCATTGGCTCAATTGGGTCCTCGAATCTCGGGATCTATTGTCCCCTTACCAGTGTGGCTTTCAAGAGGGACGAGCTCCAATCGATCATTTACTTCGCTTGGAATCCACAGTTCGGCAGGCTTTTTCCCAGCCCCGCCATTTGGTTGCAGTGTTTTTTGACCTTCGCAAGGCCTATGACACGGCCTGGCGCCATCACATCTTACTTACCCTTCATCAATGGGGTCTTTGGGGCCCACTCCCGATTTTTATCCGCCAGTTCCTGATCCATCGGTCATTCAGAGTTCGAGTTGGTACTGCGTTTAGTTCTCTACGGACCCAGGAGACGGGCATCCCACAGGGTTCTGTCTTGAGTGTCCTTCGTTTCCTCATTGCTATCGATGGACTTGCGGCCTCTATCGGTCCCTTGGTCGCCCCTGCCCTGTATATGGATGATTTCTGCATTTGGGTTAGTTCCTCCTCGATGGCATCTGCAGAGCGGCAGCTCCAGGTAGCTATACGGCGTGCCTCTGCATGGACCCTCTCACACGGGTTTCAATTCTCTCCTTTAAAATCGCGATTGGTCCACTTCTGTCACCGTACTACGATCCACCCTGATCCAGAGCTCTATCTCGCTGCACAAAGATTGCCTGTGGTTCCACAGTTTCGTTTCCTAGGTCTTCTTTTCGACAACAAGCTCACTTGGCTGCCCCATATCAGACTCCTGAAGGTAGGATGTTTCCGTAAACTCGATGTCCTTCGCTTCCTTGCCCACTCCTCTTGGGGTGCGGACCGTTCCCTCCTCCTCCGTCTTTATCGTGCTCTAGTTCTGTCTCGCTTGGACTATGGTTGTCAAGTTTATGGTTCGGCTGCTCCCTCCACACTGCACCTGCTGGATCCAGTCCACCATCGTGGTATCCGTTTGGCCACCGGTGCCTTCCCTACTAGGTTTGTTGATAGTCTCCTGGTTGAAGCTGGGGTCCCCCCACTTTCTGTCCGGCGGTCCCAGCTTCTGGTGTCTTATGCACTCACTATCCGTTCCTCTCCCACTCATCCTTCCTATTCTATCCTGTTCCCAGACCATGGACGTCGCCCACCCGACTCCCGCCCTCGGGCGGGTTTACCGGTTGGGCTGCGCCTTGCGTCTCTTTGCCGTGATTTTCAGCTTCCTTCTTTGTCCTGTCTTCCTCGCTCCCTCCCCTCCACCCCTCCTTGGTTAGTTCCTCGGTCTCGACTTCGGATGGATCTCCGCCGCGGTCCGAAAGATTCCATCCCCCCGGTGGTGTTCCGTTCCTTTTTCCGCCAAATTTTATGGGAGTTTCGGGATGCTGTTGTTTTTTACACTGATGGCTCTAAATCTGCTGATCATGTTGGGTATGCCTTCATGTCCTCTGTTGGAACGGAAAGTCATCTGCTGCCACCTACATGTGGGGTGTTTACTGCGGAATTGATGGCAATTTCCCAGGCCCTTACCTTTATTAAACAGTCCCAATACAACCGCGTTTTGTTATACACGGACTCGATGAGTGGCCTTCTTGTTATTGACCGGTGTTTTTCGCGCCATCCCTTGGTCTCTGCCATCCATGACGATCTCGCTGATATTCACCGTGCTGCTTGTTCCATTGACTTCCTTTGGGTCCCTGGCCATGTGGGTATCCCGGGTAATGAGCTCGCTGATCGTTTGGCTGGGGGAGCAGTTACTTACCCCCCCGTTTTCTGTAGCCCCTCCTGCAGCGGATTTACGGCTTCACATCAAATCCCACTTCGCACAGTCATGGGCCAATTCTTGGGAGGCTACTCCCCTGTCTAATAAACTTCGTGCCATTAAGGTGAATCCAGGCCCATGGCGTTCTTCCTTCCGCCTCTCCCGCAAGGACTCGACCACACTGTGTCGTCTCCGCATTGGCCATACCAGGCTGACCCATGGTTTCCTTTTGCGTGATGAGCCACCCCCGCTATGTTGTTGTGGAGCCTTCCAGTCAGTGGCCCACATTTTGGTTGAATGCCCCCTTCTTTTGCCTCTGCGTGCTAAGTACAGGCTCCGCCACACTTTACCTTTGATGTTGGCTGACGATTCCCGGATGGTCTCTCTGGTTCTCGGTTTCCTCCGGGAAAGTGGTTTTTATTCTCAGTTTTAAGGTTTTTCATCTTTCTGGTGTTGGGGCAGGGCGGTGAGTGTTTGGGTGTCTCCCACTGTAAGCAGTGTTCGGAGATTCCTGATTCACCTCCCTGACCGAAATCCTCTTTTCTTCCCCTTTTACTCTGTTTTTACCCCCTTTTTTTTAAGGCTTGGTTAGTCTTTCTATTCCCATACGTACTTTCTACATTATAGCAGTTGTACCTTTAAAGTCACAGGTGGTCTTGCCTATGCTGCTTCAGCGTAGTGTTGGGTTCGTTCTCTTGCAGACTTCCCCCATTTTGTTTTTTTTACTAATGACAACGTGACTGCCCTTTTACGTTTTCCCTTTTTCCGTTTTATTGTTCTGACTTTTCTGAGACGTTCCATTAGCAGAATGGAGTACATTTGAAACAAGGGCACTGATGACCTTGCTGTTTGGTCCCTTAAACCTCAAACAACCAACCATCCCCGGATCTGCCTGCTCCGTGACCTTTGTCAGTTTCCCATGGATGGTACCCCTTCACTTGTTTATCGTCGGGCATTTTCTGTTCTATGTGCACAAATGACGGACGCCACATTTATTTACAGTGATGGCTCAAAAACATCGTTTGGTGTAGGAAGTGCCTATATTGTTGGCGACACCCCAAATCAATTTCGGCTTCCCGACCAGTGTTCGGTTTATACTGCGGAGCTTTACGCTGTTCTCTAGGCTGTCCACTACATCCGCCGCCATCAGGGGATACAGTATGTTATCTGCTCAGATTCTCTCAGCTCTCTCCTCAGTCTCCAAGAGCTCTACCCTGTCCACCCTCTGGTCCACCGCATTTAGGACTGACTGCGCTTGCTCCACCTGGGGGGCGTCTCGGTGGTGTTCCTCTGGCTCCCGGGAGACGTTGGTATATGTGGAAATGAGGCGGCCGATATTGCGGCCAAGGCTGCAGTCTCTCTTCTTCGGCCAGCTATTCAATCGATTCCCTTCGCCGATCTACGGAGCGTTTTATGTCGTCGTGTTGTTCTTTTATGGCACACACATTGGTCGACACTTCCCCATAATAAATTGTGGGACGTGAAAGCTCTTCCTTGTGCTTGGACCTCTTCCTCCCGAACACGTCGTCGGGAGGAGGTAATTTTAACTCGACTCCGGATAGGGCACTGTCTTTTTAGCCATCGACATCTTTCAAGCGGCGATCCTCCCCCACTCTGTCCCCACTGCTCTCAGCTGTGGACGGTAAGACACCTTTTAATTGAGTGCCCCTATTTTACTCCGTTACGCTCCCGACTACAGCTGTCGCCTGATATATCGTCTATTTTAGCAGATGACACGCGCTCGGCCGATGGCGTTCTCGAGTTTATTAGTGCCAGTGAAATGACGTCAGTCATTTGAAGCTTTTTTTGGGGACAACCAACCCCATTTCTGTAGTGTATTTTTAAGCCCTCCTCCTGCTTTTAGTTTCTCCAATTTTTTGAGTTTCGTTCCCATTGCTGTTGGTTTCCATTTTCGGTTTTTTACTGTTTCCTAAGTCACGGACCGGGCGCTAATGACCATAGCAGTTTTGCGCCCTAAAACAAAAAACAAAAAAAACGTACAAGCCGACCTCGTCTGTTGACTGACAGAAACCGCCGACAGTTTAAGAGGGTCGTAATGTGTAACAGGCAGACATCTATCCAGATCATGACAGAGGAATTTAAAACTGCATCAGGATCCACTGCAAGTATTATGACAGTTAGGCGGGAGGTGAGAAACATTGGATTTCATGGTCGAGCGGTTGCTTATAAGCCACACATCAGGCCGCTAAATGCCAAACGACGGCTCGCTTGGTGTAAGGGGCGTTAACATTGGATGATTGAACACTCGAAAAACGTTCGTGTAGTGACGAATCACGGTACACAATGTGGCAATCCGATGGCAGGGTGTGGGTATGGCGAATGCCCGGTGCACATCATTGCCAGTGTGTGTAGTGCCGACAGTAAAATTCTGAGGCGGTGGTGTTATGGTGGTGTGTTTTTCATGGAGGGGTCTTGCACCCCTTGTTTTGCGTGGCACTATCACAGCATAGCAAAGGCTACATTGATGCTTTAAGCACGTCCTTCCTTCCCACTGTTGGAGAGCGATTAGGGGATAGCGATTGAATTTTTCAACACGATAGAGCACCTGTTGATAATGCACGGCCTGTGGCGGAGTGGTTACACGACAATAACATCCCTGTAATGGCCTACAGAGTACTGACCTGAATCCTACAGAACACCTTCGGTATGTTTTGTAACGCCGACTTCGTGCCAGGCCTCACCGACAGACATAGATACCTCTCCTCAGTGCAGCACTCCGTGAAGAATGGGCTGCCATTCCCCAAGAAACCTTCCAGCACCTCAGTGAACGTATGCCTGCGAGAGTGGAAGCTGTCATCAAGGCTACGGGTGGGCCAACACCATAGTGAATTCCAGCATTACCGTGGAGGGCGTCCCTCGTCTGCGAAGGATGACAGCTAGACGCCTGCAAATATGAATCCGTATGTGTGAGCTTACGACAAACAAAATGCCCTAGTCACCTATTAAATTACCGACTAAGATGCTTAGAAACGAGACAGTAGTTTTTCTCTGCGTCCATTGTAAACAAGATACTCTCGTGGCTAGAATGTACATGTGAAAAACTTGACAGTTCTTCTTCACAATCATCTACATATCGCCAGAGGACCTCTGGTTTAGGTTTCGCAGACTTCAGTGCCTTCTCGGGTGGTACGTTGTTGACACACTTTCATCTCAGCACCGACTGAGTCTTTGATCCCCAACAAATATAGAAAACAAATGACCACATGATACTTTATCAGTAGGCTCCGCCGTTTTGTTTTGGCTCCTTGAGCAGTGTATTACGCCACAAACAAAAGTGGATTATTAAACTTCTCTCGGTGTACTACATGACGAAATAGTTCCCGGAAGAACGACCAGATGCCACTGTTCAACGGGCTCAATATTTTCGCTTGTGATCACGTTGTCATAAGGTGCAATGATGGTGGCGACGGGGTCGCAAGGCGAAATATTGTGCGCCTTGGACAGTAACATGTGGCTGTTCACCCGTGAACTACATCGTTAAACAATTATGACCTTATATTGTTGAGTTGATGATTAAAGGTTCGATATCCCTCGTACTTCCACGGGAGTAGATGGACCATTTTGGCTCTAGGAGTCACTTGGACAGATGCCTGGTGTCTGTGAGGGAGAGACTGTAACTGTCTCCTGTTGTCAGCAGGTGCGGCCTGGGATATGTCACTGTGGAGCTGTCTAAGGAGAGGGGAACCCGCGGAGGAGCCGCCGCTGCACGAGCGTACGGCGTCTGCCCTGAAGGAGTACTGGGCGACGCTGCGCGGTGAGGAGGCCTCCCCCTACACGGAGATCGGCTCGCCGGACGGTCGCGGCCGGCTCTCGCAGGCGCTTCGCGGCGCCTTCAGCTGCGTCTGCTGCCACCGCTCCACGCTCGATGACGTCACGGTGGTGGGCGAGCAGCCGGCCGCCGCCGAGGGCCAGCACGGGGAAGACCCACAGGGCTAGCGCCGGCCGGACGCCAGTCTGCTCCGTCCTGTCGGCTTTTGCGTGGCTTTAAAGGCGTCTCCGTCCCCGGTTAATATCTTGCGTTGGACTCTAACGTTGGAGTGTGTGTTATTTAAATGAGGCGACACGTTAAATTATTTCATTAAAGGTGGATACACTCCCATGCTAACGCTGTAATTTCCCAAATTATGAATTTTATCACAATGGAAAATATTTTCGCGGTATCCTTGTCACGATCGTGGTTTTTATATGAATACTCAAATGTTACTTTCTAGTTTCTTCAGCACCGACACAATTTCCTGAGAACTCAAATACGGAATGGAGGGTTTCGAATCTAGAGGTACAAGTTTATTTTTACCGTATTGAAATTGCTTGCGAAAGCTTGTTGTTAAGAGAAGGGATAAACAAGTTTCTCTTGAGCGTATCACCGTATTTGCATGCCTGATTCAGTAACACGAAAACTGGGCACAAAGACAATCACCGACAGTGGACGCTATAAAAGAAGTGAAAAAAGATGGCAATGAAAACAATACAAAAACTACTTGTTAGAAATCGTTTCTAATCTGAAAATCGTGCGAACAGGGCATTCTGATATGAAGAATGAATATTTAGAAAAATCCAGGAAAACCCCAATTTCAAGAATGTATGGATAAAAGTCTGTACATGGTCTGTGGGCTGTAAGATTAAAAAAATGGGAAAATGGTAAGACATATATGAAAACAGCAGTATTCCAGAACTTGTTAATGGTGACTGGTTGCGGGGCGTTTAGCTGTAATGAAAGTGTAATTGGCACCGTAACATCGTTATTATTTATTAATCAGAGTTTATGTAGTTACTGGCATTACTATTTTTCTTGATAGTTGTTAACTGTCATTTCCTGTATCATTGAAAACGACATTAATTTTCATTGTATACTTTAGATACGTCACACTGTTACTTTCACTAAATTTAGTATGTCTTACCAAATAAACATCAATAAATGAAACAAGTCACTATCTTTACCATCCAGTAGGATTGCAACTGTAAGTTTTTTTAGCAAATTAAGTCCCGCTCTCAAACTTCTGATTTTGGATTGCAATACTGTCGAATAAGTACAGTAAGATAACATCTTTCCTGTATTTGTAGAAACTTCTACCAACATATCAGCAGTGATAGTTACGACATATGTGACCAGTCGCATAATTGCCTGTGATTTGACATCAACTAACGGGTTATCAAATTCCAATAGATGCCTGGATTTGGATAACTACACAGCCAAAGCATGGGGACATCTTGATGAGAGATTCGTTTTAGAGCGTCACATTGATAGCAGAGGTGATGTCGAGATGTGGGGACTGTAACGTATCATTCTTGGCCCTGTTGTAATGTCGTCCTCTTAGTTGCTGGCGAGCCGAACTGGCAGCAGGCATCGAGTAAAAAGGTGCTTTGTCAAGTCTCAGGATGATGGTGTGGTCTTTCCCTAATCCATCTAAAGCAGCCGATTAGCTCAAAGGCCCGAATGTTGTTACTTGCAGCTCGCAATATTAAACTGCTGGCAGCCCTCGTGTGTGCAGAAGGCAAGCTATGTGCCTTCTAGGTCAGAGGTGACATTCTTAAGATTACAGAAATGGGAACTGATGACCCTCCATCACTGAATATGCAAAAAGTTATAACGCACTGTACTGAATGTATTAAACTAAAATTTTAATTTTTTTATGAAACAGTAGTTGCTAGTAGTATGGCAATGTGAGAACTACCTGCGATTAATTTCTGCCACAGAATGACCCTTGACACAGAACCACCCTTAAAAACACTACTGAAATCCGTGTGCAACAGACTATCTGAAAGCTTACTATTAACTGGCCCTAGTGGTGAACCCCAAGTTGGCAACTTGTGATAAAAATAGTTAACATGTAATATCCCACAAAAACCAAAATTATTAAATGAACAAGGTATGTTGTCTGTTAAATAAGAAAGGCTATTCATTGAAACAGTTGATTTATTGAAATAGAAACATGTATGGAATATGATGTTCAAAGCAAATAATATAGAAAGACATCCAACAAAACACGTGTAAATAATCATTCTATTGGCAAAGCTGCGAGAAAGGATGGGATTCTCTGAGACACTTCCTGGTTATCAACGGCAATACGGATTGACTCTACATTGTGACAGGGATTGTGAACTACCAAACGGAAAGGCCATTCAACATGTATTGATTGAACAATGCTGGGTGCTAGTTTGCGACATTATGGGCAGCTTTCTTGTTAATAATCATCTATCAGCTTCCATTTTGATTGGCAGTTAGTAACACATCATTTGTATTTCACACGATATGTATATTTCTATCATCCAGTATGTGCTGCACAACTCTTGCCAGTAACAAGACGTACTGGAGGTAATCAAATGAATGATTAGAGATATGTATTGATTGTATAAGATGAAGCTTGCACAAGATAGAGTAGCATGGAGAGCTGCATCAAACCAGTCTCAGGACTGAAGACCACAACAACAAAGAATGAGTATAAAATTGTAGATGATTGTAACACTCCAAGGGAACTGTATTTTGTCATTTTTTCACTTATTCAGCCACCTTGTTTCCCCTCTGGATGTTTTGTTTGGATGACCGTGATTCTATACGTGCAGTGTGCAGTATCGAAAAGCAGGCAGGCGGCAGGGAGATCGGACAGCATATGGAAGCATTGTCGATATCTAGAGAAGTAAGTTTTTGTGCTTAACTGTGCGTCGAATCACTTGTAAAGTTATGTGGCTATTGCTTAAACATATATAAGTTCTCTCTGAAGTTTGCCGGCCGGAGTGGCCGTGCGGTTCTAGGCGCTACAGTCTGGAACCGAGCGACCGCTACGGTCGCAGGTTCGAATCCTGCCTCGGGCATGGATGGATGTGTGTGATGTCCTTAGGTTAGTTAGGTTTAATTAGTTCTAAATTCTAGGCGACTGATGACCTCAGAAGTTAAGTCGCATAGTGCTCAGAGCCATTTTCTCTATGAAGTTCATTGGTGGCTGCTGCAAAAAATTTCGGACACATAATGTACCTAAGTTTGAGACACTACTACAATTGGAACAATGGCTCTGAAAGGGGCTATGGTGGATCACATTAGTTCGTATTCTCAGAGATGACGACTTTATGTGGAATATTTGGTCCCCATTTACTTCGAAGCCGTAAACAAAAAGGCAAGACTTTTATAACACTATTTCTAATTAGATGTGTAACGGAGTGTGTCATCTTAGTGCAAGTGTTGAACAGGATCTACTTGTAACATTTGTATTACTGCGACTGTCACTAGCATGAAGCTGCTAGTTAAATGTCCATGTATAGGTGCGTACCACTAAAAAATTACTATGTGGCTGTATAACTGATCATATAAATGTATGCGGGAAGACTCTAATACAGAATTATCTAAAATAATTTTGTTGTAAGCGGCATATACCTTCGTACATCCTACCACACTCACAGTACAGTCGCACAGTCGAAGCCTGCTTGATCTAAATTTAGACTTCTCCACAAAATAAATTCCCAAATGTCATCATTGTTCATTTGTATCGGCAAGCAGTAAAATATATATCAACCAAGTAAGTATCTTTCAGGAGGTTAATGTAAATTGTACACATTCAGACACTCGCTACGCACCAGTAATTACACTTTCACTTCCAGTGTTTGATCACCAAGAATACATCAATCTGATCGTCGCCCCAAAGTCGGCAACCATTTCATTGTAGATCAGTCAGCTTACTTCTCTCTGAAGCTTAGGTGATCCCTGTAATGTTCTATGAGTAGCTACTTACCTGGTCCAACACGGAACAAGAGACTAGCATCGAAGAAATCTTGGAAATATTACATTTTGTCGAAAAAAGAATACAGGTGAATTTATTTGAGGAATTATAAATATACAGCCACATTCACAATAAAGCTGACTGCATGCTGAATGAGTAACTAGAATTAAAAAACCAAATGTACATGTAAAATTTCATACAATTCCTATAATTGGAAATGATAGGAACAGTTAATTGACAGAGATATTTGTTCGTTGCCTGTTAACAGCATCTTTCAAACCTAAATTATCATAACGATTTTCTTATATTTAGGACACAAATGTAAAACTCGCTGAAAGTCAGCGCTACCATCTGACGACGGGCGCAGGCCAGAAACTGGTAAGGGTATAATAAAAACATTTCGAAAACTTGTGGCTGGTGGCGGTATTTCCCACAATGTAAACAAAATTGCTTTTGGTAATGTGCTCACCCAGTGTGACATCAGTTCCAATACTCGAACGAGAGATAAAATAATTTTCAGTTCAACTTACGAACTGCGACAAATCTAGGGGTGAGTGGTACATACGTGCAGCGAAGGTCGCGCGCACGGCTGATAAGCGGCCGTTTTCGAGCATAATAGTTAAAGATACAGAACTGTGCCTCACGCAGATTATTATAAATGATTTGGTTGTACATGGCAATTATGTACGTAATTAATACAAGACAGAGTAGACAAGGTCAGTGTCACAGCACATCAGTCTTTCAGCAACTGCTGAGTATGTGTATTATTTAGTGAGAGCATTCATACGTTTGATGGCAAGAGGTCTTGATGGCAAGAGGTCTTGATGGCAAGAGGTCTTGATGGCAAGAGGTCTTGATGGCAAGAGGTCTTGATGGCAAGAGGTCTTGATGGCAAGAGGTCTTGATGGCAAGAGGTCTTGATGGCAAGAGGTCTTGATGGCAAGAGGTCTTGATGGCAAGAGGTCTTGATGGCAAGAGGTCTTGATGGCAAGAGGTCTTGATGGCAAGAGGTCTTGATGGCAAGAGGTCTTGATGGCAAGAGGTCTTGATGGCAAGAGGTCTTGATGGCAAGAGGTCTTGATGGCAAGAGGTCTTGATGGCAAGAGGTCTTGATGGCAAGAGGTCTTGATGGCAAGAGGTCTTGATGGCAAGAGGTCTTGATGGCAAGAGGTCTTGATGGCAAGAGGTCTTGATGGCAAGAGGTCTTGATGGCAAGAGGTCTTGATGGCAAGAGGTCTTGATGGCAAGAGGTCTTGATGGCAAGAGGTCTTGATGGCAAGAGGTCTTGATGGCAAGAGGTCTTGATGGCAAGAGGTCTTGATGGCAAGAGGTCTTGATGGCAAGAGGTCTTGATGGCAAGAGGTCTTGATGGCAAGAGGTCTTGATGGCAAGAGGTCTTGATGGCAAGAGGTCTTGATGGCAAGAGGTCTTGATGGCAAGAGGTCTTGATGGCAAGAGGTCACATAGGCAGTTGCAGGTGATATTCATGAAGAGTAACAGAATTGAAACAGAAGAATTGAAATTGTGATATTTGTGTGACTTTCTAGCTATTGACTTAGTTACGCCATTTAATCGTTATGAAGATGAATAAGCACGCATTTTTTCTCCCTACTGCCTTCATTTGGTTGCTAATAACAAGTTAACTTGTTAAAAATGCGCAATTTACCGATTGTAATGCTACTAATGACCAAGTAAAATGATGGTAAAAGGCGAGTTCATGATTCACTTAACGGTCGCCGGCCTTCTGTCATCCATCTTTGAGGAAACTGTGGTCGTACTTTGCTTGGAACCAGTTGGTGTCCTGTATTGACTGTTAGAAGTGTTCTTTTTACATTACATTTCGGAATCTTTCTGTATGTGGTTAGATAGCTACAGGACGCTGATTTTTTTTAAATATCGACAAGCTTAAATCTGTCTTGTGGATCAGTGCCTACCCTTCACATGTTACGCAAGTGTAGCAAATTGCTCCGTGACCGCCAATAAATGTTAACCTAAAAAGTAATGAGTCACATCTTTATCACTAAACAGCTGACCTAAGGCGCGGGTTTAGCATGAGGTTGCCAACCTAATGGCGTCAAGGGGTAACAAAATTTCAGTATTTCATTCACTTATTCACCGAATTTAAAAATGTATTATTCTGTCCATCTACCCATTAACAGGTGTAACTTTATATTCAAGATTTAACACACTGATATGTATTATAGTTAGAAATTGTGTATGCGGTTGAGGCAGTGTAGGCGGTGACGTGCACGTTACCCAGACTATACTCATTCAATATTTGAGAATGATAGCACTTAGCGATTTCCAACAAAATTTACACACAACTTCAAACCTTTGTAAAACTTTTCTCACTGACGTACTCCACAAGATGACGAAAGAAGTTTGTAGCTAAGACTTTCGCCGTTCATGCACTGAAATTACATTATCAGGCACTACGATTTAATTTATTACTTCTTTATTACTAACTTCATCCGCAACAAATTTTGATGAAAGTATCCACGCATACCACTGGAAGTTCCTGCAAATTTGTATCATTGTACAACACACAGCTCGGGATACGATGTTTCGTACATGGGAGTTGTATTATTTAAAAACATCGTGTCGGCATTTACCGGTAACGGCTAAGAGCGCTTTGATTTCGGTGGTGGCCGGGAGTAACTCTTCGCGACGTCATGGAAAATCCAAGAAAGAGACCAAGGAATCTTTGAAGCATTCACAGAATAATTTCCTCCTTTCTAGCTGTGATCCAAAGAACCTTTGTAACAACACGTCCGTCAAAATTCTGTAACTATCTGCTTTTGAAGCGACAGCACTACCAGCAGCACGTAAGATAGCAATGTATTACTGTGCTATGTAAGCACCATAATTCGACCATTCATTGAAGATGTTACATTCCATACAATTCATTAGTTGTGAGAAAATGTGGTATCCAATCTGGAACAGGCAACGAACAAACCCAGAATAATTTTATTCATTTTCTACACTGTGCTGTCAAGAAATGATTTATTTTCCACAAATGCAAATAGAAATAAATAATTTTAACCTCAGGTGATGTGGAGCCCCACTAAGTTCATTTTGCTATAGTCTTAATGTGTCCGCATTTTGTGGTTACCTAAAATGTAATGGAAAATCTTCTTTCCGGTGCACACACAAAAGTGGTGAGCATTTTACTCGTGCCAAGTTGTTTTCAGTACCTAGAGATCGACTTAAATAAAACGTGCCCAATTTCTTGCATTCCAACAAATGAGGAGAAAGAAGACAAGTACATGTCTTGACTGAAACACCGCCCCATTTCTCACGGTACTAGGCATTAACCTACAAACCTCACTGTACGTTTCTAGGCAGCTCCTTTGTACGAGCGTGAGGCTCTTAGCCGTTACAGTACCTCTTTCTTACCTGTGCTGCAATATTACTCTCTGCCCATACCTTTTCACAGACTTGGTCTGTAGGACAAGTTCGTTGTTGACAACCTGGATAGTGTATAGTACGTCGATTAGGGCTACTCACTTTTTTCTCCCTCATCGCTTTTTACATCAGGCTTTTTATATTTTCTACAGAAGTCTGGACTGTGCAGGGAAGGTCGCCCAATACCCAGCATGGTAATCAGTCCACGTGCAACATCGAGTACACACTAGTGGTACTCTCTGACTGTGCAAGGAACTCACTGTTGATGCCCAAGCTGTTACCTCCTCGCACATGGTGCCTTCCTTTCGGAGCACCTTCAAGCCAGGTGACCATTGCTCACACCAGGTGGCACTCATGGGGAAATCCCTCAAGTGAAAAGAAACAAGTTACTATCCAGTGACTGAGACTCTGGCGGTTCCTCCAGAAAGAGCTGAATGTTTCAGTGCAGATGATTATGACACAGTTTCCCTGTTTGTACACAGAATGGGAGGAAAGCAAACCCTGTGTTCTTGATAGAGAAAATGTATTTGGAGAAACCTTTTACTTCAATAAACTAAGAAATGTTTCTGCCTCGAGTTAATTAAGCAGAAAATATTATCCATTCTCGAGTGTTAATCTCTTGCGAGACATACTTATGTGATCAAAACTATCTGGATACCCCTGTGTAATGCACAAGACTGGATGTCAGAAGTGGATCCATCAATGTCAAAGGATGCAGTGACTATTGTGTTGTCAGTAGATAAGCATAACAGCAAACTGAGACGATGGACTAGTCACTGGATGTCACTTGAGGGGGAAAAAAATCCTTCAGCGACATATCAATCCTCCTAAAGCTGTCCAGGTCGAATGTTGATGTGATTGTGAAGTGGAAACGTGAAGGAGCAACCACAACTAAACAAAGACCAAGGAGACATCATTTACTCATGGACAGGAAATGTACAGTGATGGGAAGGGTGGTTGTTGATAATCGCATAAAAGGTGAGAGTTCCAAAGTGCTACTAGCAGAGATGAATCACGCTATATTCCGTTGCAGTCCGATGGAAGGGTTTGGACTTGGTGAGAGCTTGGAAAATGTTACCTAGTACCTTTTGTATTGGCAGATCGTGAAGTGAAGTGTGGAGGACGTAATAGTATAGTATGGGGCTGTTTCTCGCGGTCAGGGTGCGTGGTCTCCTTATTGCTCTTAAAGTGCCTAATTCTGAAGGATATGAAACTAGTTTACGGTAGTGTAGTGTTTGCTACCCATACAATCGCGGATACAGCCTGAGAATGCGCCCAAAGCAGAACTTACGAGGCAATGGTTTGTGTAAAACAGTTACTGACAAAGATTGGCCTGCCCTGAGTCCCGACCTGTACACAATGAAATATCTTTGGGACGAATCAGAACATAGAATTCGCTCCAGACTCACTACTATCTCCGGTTTCGGCTCTTGAGGATGAGTGGGCTGCCATTCCTCAACAGATATTCACACTTCATTCAAAGTGTCCTCTGCAGAGTGCAAGCCGTCACGAAGGAAGGGCACAGAGACCCTCGCCACTAACAGGTGTTCACAGATGGTGTAGGCCACTGTAGCACACTGTAGGAGCCTGAACATGATACAGGATTTAATTTATCACTGCTCGTTAATATGGCAAATGGATGATGTTTTATATGAAAACTTCAAGAACTGTTGGGTCCATTTTGAACGTTGTTAAAGTTGAGCCCTGCCAGAAAACAAGGTTAACACTGAAACACTCATCCTCACTTTTGAGGAGTATTCGCTTTCTTAGAAAGCTAAATTCATTGTTTACATTAGTGATGTGAAGTCGTGTTTCCATCCCCCGCCCACCCCTGCAGTGATTTAAATGCCAACACTTCAGACATCTGCCTTCCATTGTATAAACAACCTAATTTGTGGAGACTGGACAGTCACTTCATGAAAACTTACCATGTGTACAACCACCAAAAGTGGAGGCACCTCTCCCAACCCACCTCCCCTCCCATCCCCAACTAATCCCTGAAGTATCCTACTTTAATTGCGGAATGTTAAACCCAGCAACTTAAGGCTACCTATTGCCTCTCATGTTTCGAAACCTGGAAAATATATGATCACCTATATGCTATCCCCTAGTTATTGAATTTTGCCAGAACTGTGTGTAGGTCTTACAAGGAGACGGCACGACCGCGGGGTCGAGGATTTGTCCGAAATTTTGTGTGGTGAAAGAGGACTTCTAACACCTCATGTGGCTAAAGTATTAGGACGCACTACTCGGAAAATCCCGGGAAAAATCGATCCAAAGTTTCTTAGGTGCCATATGAGTATAAAATGTTAGTGAATTGCCGAGCCGCCGTCTGTCCTAGATGTTTAGGGCTCGGGCTATTACGCCAGAGGTCTCAGGTTTGATTCCTCCTCTGGCAATTTTTTTTCTTCTGTTTCATTTTCTTTTGTTATTCCACCAATTATTCAGAAAGTTTCCCAAACCTACATTATCTTTAACAAATTAGTTACATTATTGAATAAAAATTTTCTTTATGTCCAACAGCACAATTCATGGCGGTGGGTTTTCCATTTTTCATTGTAAAGTATATGAGGAAAAAACATTAGGTTTTTAATCAGAATAACAAAGTCGATTGAGAAACATTCAATTTTTATACATATAATAATTATAAACAAGAACCGCAGTGGTAATTATCGTAAAAACAAAGCAATAATTTTTGCGACATCTTGCGCAACATATAAAAGCGGATTTTTTACAATCACAGGGCGTTTGCAATAAATCTGTACAAAAACGTGGCCCATTAACATATACGAAAATGTTTTGAGTTTCTGATAATTCTGAGGCAAACCAGGAATATTGAATCATGTCTCAGAATATTGGTGACGATAATTGATGGTGAATCATAGAATGAATTTTTATACAATCTTCCTGGGAATTAATTTCATGATTCTCCTGTAACAATGCGCTGTAATTTTGCAAGCAACAGAAGAAAAAAAGTGGGGGAGGAGGAATCGAACCCAAGACCTCTGGCGTAAGGGTCCGAGCGCTAACCATTTTTTTTCACGTCATCTTTTTAATTCACCAAAAACAGTAACAAAAATGGCAACAATGAAATGACATAAATAAGGTCACAGATAATTGCAGTCATAAATTACAGCATTCAAAGAATGAGTCTTTAGCAGTAGCATAATGTAGCACCTTCACTGTCACCTTCAACTGGTGGCAGATCAGCATGCACATTTTCTTCTTCTGCAGCCGGTTCCTCATCATCATTTCCCAGACCCAAATTAATCATCCAATAAATCCTTGATGTGTGTTCCTTCCAGGGTAAATTACATGGACAGAAGAGAAGTCCCGAACAGCGACATCGCAAAATATTTCACTGCCTTGTTATTTTTGATAGTTCCAGCCTTATAAACGCATCTATAGGGAGTTCAAGATCTTCCTTTATATCAGACACCAGATGTTTGTCGCCATATTCTTGTATCTGCTGTACTACTGATTTATTTTTCATGTGTGACTTGCAGGTGAGGTTAGGGTCGGGAACGTGACCCAACCCATTCCCTCTCTACTAGGAATCCAGTTCCTAACCTATACCCATTCGGTTGAAGACAATTCGGAGCATGTTACCATATTTCTTATTGTGATTCTGATATTTAAGTATTTTCTCGAATTCATTTTCCATATACATCTTGTATTCAATATGTTCATCGCTCCCAATATTGTTAAAAACATAACTTGTATATTTGCCCATTAACCAAATCACTGCGTTATTTTTTGCCTGAGGGTAGTAACTTTCCTCTGGTCTGAAGAAAATGTTAGTCGGTACATTGTTTGCTGAAGTTCTTGTTATTTAAGCAATTTTCTCCCTGGTCCACCTCCAGTTGATAATCCGATCTCCACAAGTGTAACGATGAGGCACACTATCAACGAGGTTGCATTTGCTGCAGAGGTTAGTGTCACTTAAACCGATGGCAAAGAGACGCTCATTAGTGCTGATGATGTTATTGACTACCTTGTACCACGCTGTTCTCACGTCAGACGAAGAACATCACTACTGATGTTTTTCCGGACCACATTCCATGCTGTTCCAGCATTATTTGGTTTCTATGTTATTTTTCGTTTCATGTTTCCGTCTTTCGGGTAAAATCGCCTTTGCTGTAACGTTTTTGGAGTTTAAAAGCTTTTTGCTGAGAACTTAGTTCAAGACAATACTCCCTAATGTGTTTCAGCTTAAAACTTATTTTTTGTATATTTATCGGCTGCTCTACACTTTCTGGCCTGACAATATCGTATAGTTTTGCTGTAATGCACCCTGGATCATTACACATTATGCTCCATGTTCGTTTGACATACAATGCCATCGCTTTAGACTTGATGTCGTTTAGACCCATTCCTCCATTGCTTGGATCCAAAACTGCTGTCTTCAGCGGCACTCCAAACAATTCCCCTTTCCACAAGAACTTTGCTAAGGTGGACATGATCGTCTTCGCCACCATTGATAGAATGGGGAGAACCTGTGCTATGTAGTAGGCCTTGGATAAAATATACGTGTTGATAAACAGTATTCTCTGGAACTGGTCTATGCTACGTTGACAGTTTTCAGTCAAAGCTCCCTTGATTTTTCTTGCCACCTCCCGCCAATTTATTGCTATCATTTTTAAAAGGGGCGTTGTCACTGCCATTCCAAGAGTTTTGTGTTCATTAACATGGTTCGCCCACTCAATGCGCAAGTTAGCAAGCCGCTTTATATTTAGAAATTTACTTTTATTTTCATTTACCCTCGCACCTGATGCGGAACAGTATTTTGCAAGTATCATCTCTAGTTGTGTCACATCTGTTTGGTCTCTGATGATTACGCCTACATCGTACGCGTAAGCACCTGCCACGGTCTTTGTTCCTTGAATGGTAATGCCTGTCCGCCTGTGCTGTAGCTGTCTCAAGAAAGGTTCCAGCGATATAACGAACAGGAGCATGGATAAGGGGCTTCCTTGGGTAACACCCCTTCTTATTTCAATTTTTTTTTGTCAGTTGACAGTTAACGGAGATTTGTGCAGTAACACTCATTGCCATGTTCTTGATGATGTCGATGGTTTTTGGCAGGAAGTCCATTCGGCGCATTGTCTCTATCAGGTATTTGTGATTAATTTGATCAAATGCCTTATGGAAGTCTATGAAAAGCAGTCCACATTTTATATTACTTGCCTGCGCTAGCGCAATGACATCGCGATACAAAGCCGCAGTTTGTAAAATCATCCTTCTAAAAGCACATGTCTGCTGTTGGCCTATGATGTCAGCAGTGAATGGTGTAAAGCGCTTGTTAATTACTCGAGCTATAATTTTATAATTTAAAAGCGAAATCGGCCGTAGGTTGTTTATTTTTTTTGCGGCCTCTGTTCTTCGGTATCAACACGATTTTGCATTGTTTGCAGGCACTGGCTTTCCTTGTAAGACTTCATTGACAATTTCGGTGAACTTTTCTCCTATTAGGGTCCAAACGGCGACTCGGGAATGGACTAACATTTTATACTCATACGACACCTAAGAAACTTTGGATCGATTTTTCTCGAGATTTTCCGGGTAGTGCGTCCTAATATTTTAACCACGTGAGGTGTTAGGGGGTCCTCTTTCACCACACACAATTTCGGACAAATCTCCGACCCCACGGTCGTGCCGTCTCCTTGTTAGATAGGACCAGAGTAATTAATCCCTTGAACCCGCTGACTACCAGAGGCAGGACTCGGTTTGGGGAACCATCTCCCCAGTCTACAGACCAGCGTTGGCTGAAGGAGCCACAGACTGTTGGTACTGGGGCTATCCGCTATCCTCACAAGGAATCGCGTCTCACAAGAGAGCTCAAACTAAAACGTAGTCACAGACAAACAAGAATCTCAGAATATCAGTAACCCCTGACATGCTGGAACTCCTGACACCATGGAACTCAGATCTACGTTCATTAGTGCTTTTCAGTCCCACTGGGAACACAGCGATCTTGAGATGTGGTCCTGTCCGCTTGGCCCCCTTCACGTCCAACCAGGATGCCCTTAATATGATAAATCAATGGAACTGCACGTCACCTGCTAGAACTCCTGTTAAGTGATGTCTTGCTCTGTAAGAAAATTCTTTTCACTGATAACCGTTCTCCAACCCATCGATGTTAATGTGCTTTCTGTTGAAACTGTGCTGTCCGCAAGAAAGTACCAGAAGGCGTCAGTACGTTGGTTCAGACGGATGCCTTCAACGAGAGGATTCCCCTCCATTTCACATCCCCCCAGGGGGTCCACAATTCTTTTGTGGATACGTGCGTGGCGAGCACGGGGCCCTGAGCCATTGCAGCCTTCTTTCTCTCCCGGGCTGCATTTCCTTTCCCTTCCCCTCCTTTCCCCTCCATACCCCTTTCCCCTCGCCCTCTCCTCTCCCTCTATTGGTGTCCTTGCTTATGTTGGCCCCCGCTATCCTCCTGGTTCTGTTGGTTTTACACTCCGGCTTTGTTGCGTAATCATCTCCTCCTTTTGGGATTCCTTGGTCCCCCTTTGGGGTTTGACCTCCATTCCAAAATTTCTCTTCCGTAGTGTGAGCCATTTGGGGAAGAGCACCTTACCTAGTGTCTCCGACGTGTGCCCTCCTAGTACATTCCACCTTTTCTTTTACGTCGTTGTCTGATGCTAGGGTGCATAGCCAGCACGGTAGCCAGCCCGTTTGGTGGGGTCGCTATGCACCCTTTTGGTTGAGCCCCCTGAACACACAGGGATCACACTTATGATACCTGAGCTGTGACCTCCTCATGCATGCCTTGGAGTGGTTGCTCGTCATCCTGGAGCATCGGAACTCCCGGCAATGGCCGCCGTGCCAGACGGCCCTTGCTGTGGCTGGGTGGCGCCCGTGAGGAGAGCCCCTGATCGGAGTGGGTGGTATCAGGGCGGACGCTATGCAGATGAAACGCATACGGGTCCAAAACTCTGGCCGCTCTTCTGCGGCCATCTCTCTGCATGGTACTGATTCCTCAAGTGCTGCTTCTCTTGCCCCTTCGGCCTTCCCTTCCATGGCTACCCCCTGGGAGGAGGGTCAGGCCCGTCGTCTAGGGGCAAAACCTTTCCCCCGTTATCTGGTTTGCACCAGGACTGATGGAGATACTTTCACCAGTGTCAAACCTTTATTCTTTGTGGAACACATTGAAGACAAGTTCGGCGAAGTGGACTACCTGAGCAAGATGCGGTCGGGTTCGTTGCTGATAAAAACTGCTTTGGCTGCCCAATCTGCGGCCCTTCGTGCCTGTACCCATCTTGGCACAATTCCCATGTCCATTACCCCTCACCAGTCTCTAAATATGGTACAAGGTGTGATTTTTCACAGAGACCTCATCCTTCAAACTGATGAGGAACTTCGTGACAATCTCGGACGGCGGGGTGTTCACTTTGTTCGGCGTGTTCAGAAGGGTCCTAAAGATAATCGTATTGATACTGGTGCCTTTATCCTGGCCTTTGAAGGGGATACCCTTCCTGAGAAAGTTAAGATTATGGTCTATTGCTGTGATGTGAAGCCGTACATCCCACCTCCTATGCGGTGTTTTAAGTGCTTGCGTTTTGGCCACGTCTTCTCGCTGTTTCCAGGACCCTCTCTGTGGTGACTGTGGACGTCCACTCCATGAGGGGAGTCCCTGTGTTCCCCCTCCTGTATGTGTAAATTGTCATGGTAGTCATTCTCCACGTTCAGCAGATTGCCCAGTCTATAAGAAAGAAAAAAAGATACAGGAGTATAAGTCTCTTGATCGTTTAAGCTACACAGAGGCCCATAAGAAATATGCACGATTGCACCCTGTGTCCATGACAGCTAGTTACGCCTTGGTTACATCTTCATCCCTTCCTCCCCCTTCCTTACCCCCATCCCGGACCCCTCTCCTTCCCCCCTCCCCTGCGGCTCCCACACCTTCTCCTCTGGGCGCTGCTCCCCCTCCCCAGCCGGAGAAGTGTCCCACTCCTTCGGCGTCTGCCGGTCAAGGGCGCCTCTCCCGGGATGCACCTTCCCGGCACCTTCCAGGTGAAAGGTCTGCTGCAGCGCGGCGACCGCGAGAGCCGCGGTCTATCGGCCCCCAGGTCGCCCGGTCTCTTTCTGTTCCTGATCTTGCTGCAGCTGGCTCCTTTATGCCACACAGCCCTCCTCGATCTCAGCCTGAAAAGAAGAAGAAACATAAGTCCCGGGACAAAGAGCCTCTGGTGTCACTGGAGGTCCCTTCCCCGACTTCACAACCGGATTCTGACCTGCCGTTTATGGATGTCGCCCCCTCCTTGTCGGTGACGGGTGGGGAGCCGGCGGTATGACTGGATTTAGCGTGTTCAGCCCTCATTTAAACCATCGTTCTGTGGTTCTCCAATGGAATTGTAATGGCTACTATCGTCACCTTCCGGAATTGAAATCCCTTCTTTCGTCCTACTCAGCAGCTTGTGTGGTTCTCCAGGAATCTCATTTTACTGATGCTCACTCACCGACCCTCCGTGGGTTCCGTGTTTTCTGTCGAAATCGGGTCGGACCCTTGCGGGCTTCTGGTGGCGTTTGTACTTTGGTCCGTACAGACATTGCTAGCACGTGGATTCCTCTCCAAACTACATTGGAAGCGGTTGCTGTTAGGGTCCACTTAGACTCTGCAGTCACAGTATGCAATCTTTATCTCCCTCCTGACAGGACTCTTACACCTGCTGCCTTAACCACCCTTCTTCAGCAACTTCCTCCTCCCTTCCTCCTCCTTGGGGATTTTAATGCTCATCATCCTTTGTGGGGCAGTGCCTTTCCATCTAGACGAGGTCTTCTTATAGACCAATTTATTGCAGACCACGACCTGTGCCTTCTTAATGATGGCTCCCCTACTCATTTCAGTGCTGGTCATGGTACCTTTTCTGCCATTGATCTTTCTCTTTCTTCTCCCTCTCTCCTCCCTTCATTACACTGGTCGCCACACGACGACCTTTGTGATAGTGACCATTTCCCGTTGATTATCACGCTCCCTTCCCGCTCCTCGATGGACAGGTTACTTCGTTGGTCTTTCCACCGCGCCGATTGGCCTCTATACACTGCACAGGTCGAGTTTTCTCCCTCTTTGTCGGGTTGTATTGATGACGTCCTACGTGACGTGTCTGACGCGATTGTTCGCGCTGCTTACCTTGCTGTCCCGCGCTGATCTGGACATTTTCATCGTCGGCAAGTCCCGTGGTGGAGTACGGCTATTGCCATTGCCATCCGTGATCGCCGTCGAGCTTTGCAACACTTTAAGAGGCACCCATCTGTAGCCAGCCTTTCTACCTTTAAGCGCCTTCGCGCTAAAGCCCGTTATTTAATCAAACAGAGCAAGCGGATATGTTGGGAACGATTCGTTTCTGCCCTTGGTTCCACTGTCCCTCTGTCACGGGTATGGGCTACACTTCGCTCTCTCCAAGGTTGCCATCGGCAGTCCACCCTCCCAGGCGGCATTTGTACGGACCCATTATTTCTCGCAGAACATCTTGCGACCCATTTTGCAGTGGCATCAGCGTCGGCCTCCTATCCAGCTGCTTTCCTTCATCAAAAACAGCAGGCTGAAGCTGTCACCTTATGTTTCACCACTTGTGAGTCAGAATCTTACAACGAACCTTTCACTGAATGGGAATTTCTTTCTGCTCTATCTTCTTCTCATGATACGGCCCCTGGCCCAGATTCCATTCATAACCAGCTGCTTCAACATCTCAGTGCTCCACAACGGCACTATCTTCTTCGGGTGTTTAACCGTATCTGGCTCCAGGGTGACTTCCCTTCTCAGTGGAGGGATAGCATTGTGGTTCCTGTCCTTAAGCCTGGTCAGAACCCCCTATCTGTTGACAGCTATCGGCCAATTAGTTTGACCAATGTTGGTTGTAAGTTCCTTGAACGGCTGGTAGCCCGTCGGCTCACTTGGGTCCTCGAATCTCGGGATCTATTGTCCCCTTACCAGTGTGGCTTTCGAGAGGGACGATCTCCAATCGATCATTTACTTCGCTTGGAATCTGCAGTTCGGCAGGCTTTTTCCCAGCGCCGCCATTTGGTTGCAGTGTTTTTTGACCTTCGCAAGGCCTATGACACGGCCTGGCGCCATCACATCTTACTAACCCTTCATCAGTGGGGTCTTCGGGGCCCACTCCCGATTTTTATCCGCCAGTTCCTGATCCATCGGTTATTCAGAGTTCGAGTTGGTACTGCTTTTAGTTCTCCACGGACCCAGGAGACGGGCATCCCACAGGGTTCTGTCTTGAGTGTCCTTCTTTTCCTCATTGCTATCGATGGACTTGTGGCCTCTGTCGGTCCCTTGGTCGCCCCTGCCCTGTATGTGGATGATTTCTGCATTTGGGTTAGTTCCTCCTCGATGCCATCTGCAGAACGGCAGCTCCAGGTGGCTATACGGCGTGCCTCTGCATGGACCCTCTCACACGGGTTTCAATTCTCTCCTTTAAAATCGCGGGTGGTCCACTTCTGTCGCCGTACTACCGTCCACCCTGATCCAGAGCTCTATCTCGCTGCACAAAGATTGCCTGTGGTTCCACAGTTTCGTTTCCTAGGTCTTCTTTTCGACAACAAGCTCACTTGGCTGCCCCATATCAGACTCCTGAAGGTAGGATGTTTCCGTAAACTCGATGTCCTTCGCTTCCTTGCCCACTCCTCTTGGGGTGCGGACCGTTCCCTCCTCCTCCGTCTTTATCATGCTCTAGTTCTGTCACGTTTGGACTATGGTTGTCAAGTTTATGGTTCAGCTGTTCCTTCCACGCTGCACGTGCTGGATCCAGTCCACCATCGTGGTATCTGTTTGGCCACCGGTGCCTTCCCTACTAGCCCTGTTGATAGTCTCCTGGTTGAAGCTGGGATCCCCCCCCCCTTTCTGTTCGGCGGTCCCAGCTTCTGGTGTCTTATGCCCTTACTATCCGTTCTTCTCCCGCTCATCCTTCCTATTCTATACTATTCCCAGACCATGGACGTCGCCCGCCTGACTCCCGCCCTCGGGCGGGTTTACCGGTTGGGCTGCGCCTTGCGTCTCTTAACCGTGATTTTCGGCTTCCTTCTTTGTCCTGTCTTCCTCGATCCCTCCCCTCCACCCCTCCTTGGTTAGTTCCTCGGCCTCGAATTCGGATGGATCTCCGCCGCGGTCCGAAAGATTCCATCCCCCCGGTGGTGTTCCGTTCCTTTTTCCGCCAAATTTTATGGGAGTTTCGGGATGCTGTTGTTTTTTACACTGATGGCTCTAAATCTGCTGATCATGTTGGGTATGCCTTCACGTCCTTTGTTGGAACGGAAAATCATCTACTGCCACCCTCATGTGGGGTGTTTACTGCGGAATTGATGGCAATTTCCCGGGCCCTTACCTTTATTAAACAATCCCAACACAACCGCGTTTTGTTATGTACGGACTCGATGAGTGGCCTTCTTGCTATTGACCGGTGTTTTTCGCGCCATCCCTTGGTCTCTGCCATCCATGACCATCTCGCTGATCTTCACCGTGCTGCTTGTTCCATTGACTTCCTTTGGGTCCCTGGCCATGTGGGTATCCCGGGTAATGAGCTCGCTGATCGTTTGGCTGCGGGAGCAGTTACTTACCCCCCCCCCCCCCTCGTTTTCTGTAACCCCTCCTGCAGCGGATTTACGGCTTCACATCAAATCCCACTTTGCACAGTCATGGGCCAATTCTTGGAAGGCTACTCCACTGTCTAATAAACTTCGTGCCATTAAGGTGAATCCAGGCCCATGGCGTTCTTCCTTTCGCCTCTCCCGCAAGGACTCGACCACACTGTGTCGTCTCCGCATTGGCCATACCAGGCTGACCCATGGTTTCCTTTTGCGTGATGAGCCACCCCCGCTATGTGGTTGTGGAGCCTTCCAGTCAGTGGCCCACAATTTGGTTGAATGCCCCCTTCTTTTGGCTCTGCGTGCTAAGTACAGACTCCCCCACACTTTACCTTTGATGTTGGCTGACGATTCCCGGATGGTCTCTCTGGTTCTAGGTTTCCTCCGGGAGAGTGGTTTTTATTCTCAGTTTTAAAGTTTTTAATCTCCCTCTGGTGTTGGGGCAGGGCGGTGAGTGTTTGGGTGTCTCCCACTGTAGGCAGTGTTCAGAGATTCCCGATTCACCTCCCTGACCGGAATCCTCTTTTCTTCCCCTTTTACTCTGTTTTTACCCCTTCTTTTTAAGGCTTGGTTAGTTTTTCTATTCCCATACGTACTTTCTGCATTATAGCAGTTGTACCTTTTAAGTCACAGGTGGTCTTGCCTATGCTGCTTCAGCATAGTGTTGGGTTCGTTCTCTTGCCAACTTCCCTCATTTGTTTTTACTAATGACAACGTGACTGCCCTTTTACGTTTCCCCTTTTTCCGTTTTATTGTTCTGACTTTTCTGAGATGTCCCGTTACCAGAATGGAGTCTATTTGAAACAAGGGACTGATGACCTTGCTGTTTGGTCCCTTTAACCTCAAACAACCAACCAACCATCCATTTCACATTGTAAGCTAAAGTAGTGAGTGCGTGAACGATCCCAGTGATTACGATTTACCTCTGTTTACCCTAAGCAGGGCACTTACGTACCTTGAAATCACCACCAGAGTTAACTCCCCCCCCCCTTCCCTTTTCCCTGCTTAGGGATTTTAATGCACACTACCTCCCCTCCCCACCTCACTTTTTCCCCATGGGTGGAGAACGTAGTCATCTGTTAGGGGCCTTCTAGTCGACCAACTTCTTTCAATCTTGATACATGCTCTTCTAAATGATGGTACCAGCACATCATTTAGTGTCACGCATGGTACATTTTCGGGTATCGATCTTATAACATCTTCCCCCAACCCCGCTATAGTGGTCGCTGCAGGATCTCTTGCCAAGCTGGGATCTCCAAAAAGTTGATTTGTAGCTATACACTACTGCCCGTCATTTTTGTCCCCTCTCCATAAGAATGTATCGACGAGGTTGCCAGTTACCTCTTTGATGGGATCACTGGCGCCTCTGGAATTACTGTCCGCCTGTTTACAGGCGTTATCCACCGGTGGCCGGCACTGTTATGGACCAAAGGCGGCCCACCACGAATTCCTCTCCTGTGTCAACCCATCAATTCAGTTTAGCACTTGCACCCTACATGCTCAACTGTTTTTTGGATGGATTCCAGTCTCTTCCTCTTAGCTTTTACCATGTACAGCTCCCTCTAGTACCACAGAACTTATTTGCTGACATCTTAAGACATGCCCTATTATTCTGTCCCTTCTTATTGTCTCTGTTCCCCATATATTCACTTCTTTGCTGATGCTTCACAAAATGTCTTCGCTCATCTTACAAATCCACGTAATTTTGAACATCAATGTATAGCATCACATCCGAAATGCTTTGATTCTCTGCTTTTTGGTTTTCACGCAGTCCATTATTCACTACCATAAAAAGTTGCACTTCAAACATACTGCACATTTTCAGAAATTTCTTCCTCAAATTGAGACCTATACTTGATACTAGTAGACTTCTTTTGGCCTCTTAGCCTCTGCTAGTTTACTATTTATATCGTTCTTGTTTGGACTGCCACGAGTTATTTCACTTCCAAGATAGCAGAACTCCACAACTTCGTCACTCTTAATGTTATTAAGTTTCTTGCTACTCTTATTGCTGCTACTTCTCATTGCCTTGACCTTTTTTCGGGTTACTCTCAACCCGTAGTTTGTACTCATTAGACTTCATTTCAGTCAACAAATCCTGAAATTCTTCTTCACTTTCACTAAGGATAGCAATGTCAACAGCAAAGCTTTCCGTTGACTTACTTTCACCCAGGATTTTCATCCCACGTTTCAACTTTACTTTTGTTCACATCATTGCTGCTTCGTTGCAAAGATTGAACAGTAGCCGCGAGATACTGCATCCATGTCTTATACCCTTTTCATCCGAGCACTTCGTGTTTGGTCTTCCATTCTTGTTGTTATTTCTTGATTCTTGTACATATTACGAGTAATCCATCTTTCCCCATAGTTTACTCCTATTTTTCTCAGATTTCGAACATCTTGCACCATTTCACATTGCGAAAGCTATGAACGTGTATTGGGTATTGGTTCCATTAGCAAACTGTAACACGACTGGTTGATGTGCTATATTGAAACGTCTCAACACAGCCATTCCATAAGAACTTCCTAACTAAAGCAATTATGAATTATGTGGCCCACCGTGTAACTGTGGTTGAGCGTCCTACGTACAATATTAAACGATGCTCCTGCCTCTCGCCACTACAAGGAGCTAATGACATATTTCCTTTGCCTGGTTCTTTGGAGCCAGCGGAAAATGAAAGGATCGATTGCTAAATTAACGGTGGACAATACACAATGCAATTTTTATCAAGGTGATTACTCTTTCCGAAACCAATTTAACTATACTCATTTTAACAAGATACCACATGCCATAATAAAACGTTAATCCTTTCGCAGTGAAACCTTAAGACAGTCAGAAAGCGGCACAGAGACTTAGCCTGAAAACATTTCAGCGAGCGCCGCAGCCCGATGTCGATTCAATATCGCAGCTGTCTGCTCACTGCTATGTTGCCACGCCAAGCGCACCCACAAAGCAACAGTCAATAATAGTTCAGTATCACATTGTCAGCGGGCAACGATTTCTCTAAATGCTGGCCATAGATAACACAGCGCTCACTGCAGTAGTATAATACGTGATCTGCGATGGAGCTAATCTATAAATTTACTACAAATGTCACAAAGAATAACAGATATATCGATGTGGAGGGATATAGAATCTTCACACAGCTTCACATGAGAACTGCCTCCTGGTCATCATCTGTCGTTGGAGTCACAAACGATGGCGGTTGGGTTTAGGCTCGATCTGTGCAGCTACGTCACGCGTTGTGCGACATCCAAAGGGCGTTCAGTCGTGCTCTGAGCTCTGTACTGTGAATTTTGTACACAACGCGAGCGTTAAACGTTATTGTAACGAGTTCTTTAATGAATTTCTGTTATATTTGTTGCGAGTTGTCATGGGTGATGGTGGCGGTAAGCGACAGATTCTACACAAGCAAGTGAGATACATAATTTGCAGGATACACGTTTACAACAAGCGCAAAGCACGTGTATGCGCGTACCGCAACTGATGCTTGGGACAGGCAACAATTGTAATCCTGTCTGTTTGACCTGTCCGTTCCCCATAGTTCGTGGTTTGGACTGTAACAGATTCTCGGTTTTCTTTTCCAATCTTCAGCGCATTATTCATGTCAGAACGTTGGATGCATGAGTTGTTACGCTGATTGTGCTATAGTTCTCGCGATTAATTGCCCTTACTGTCATCGGTATTGTGTGGATCTCATATTTGGTCAAGTATCTGAGCAGAGTGAAAACAAGAGACCCTATAAATTAAACGGCAGCTATTTGTCTGAATTTTTATGGTCAAACGAAGAGCGAGAAATGGACAAACTGGTATCAAATTTACCAGCTTGAGTTACATATTTACTAAAATATTCAATTGCTTGGAAGTAATCAGAAACATTAGAAAAAAATTGTGTTGAGGACAAGTTGAAATAAGAGTATTTCACGAACAGCTGTGTCAAAGTTCATCTCTTCAAGGCCTAACTATTTTGCGAATAAAAAGTGACATTGATGTGAAAATTGTGAAATTATTTCTTTCATGTTGGATAAAAAAACATTGTAACATACTGGATGGTGTATAATTAAAGTGCAGCTACTCACAGAACTCCAGTGTGGGCTGCAGTTATCGTATGGCAGCGAAACTTGGTAGATAGTTTAATGTGTTAATGCGGACCACTTAACACTGGAAAAAAAAATTGTGCCAGTTTTGACCACCAGGTGCAAGTATGGCGCTGTGAATGCAAGAAAGACGTAAAGAAATATTTCCATATGTAATTAGGATTGGGATGTGGGCAGAAAAGGTTAAACAAGTGAGAAATGCATAATGTTGATATTAGTTTTAACCGCCGCTTTCACAATTTGCTTGCTAATGTAGGCACAGCAGATGTCGAAGAGATGCTGTACAGCGCTATATTTGCAGCTGGTGGCCAAAATTGGAACTCTTTTTTTTCCTGGCCTAAATCAGATTCACGTCAAAGCATTAACATATATACGCAGTTTTGCTGCTATATAATTACAACCCACACTGGACCTCTGTGAGTAGCTGCTCCCTAATTGTAAACCATGCCTCGTTTGCGTAACAAGATGGTTCAAATGGCTCTGAGTACTACGGAACTTAGAACTACTTAAACCTAACTAACCTAAGGACATCACACACACACATGCTCGAGGCAGGATTCGAACCTGCGACCGTAGCGGTCGCGCGGTTCCAGACTGAAGCGCCTAGAACCGATCGGCCACTGCGCACAATATTTTGCTAATTCGTAACGATCTGAGGTACTTTGTCTTACTAAAACAGTTATGTTATCTCAATAAGCTGAAATTCATTTTCATTAGTACAGTTCTTCTTTCATTTATATCTTATATTTACGTGTTGTGTTTAACACACTAATCAGCATTAATATAGTCTTACACATGATTGAAAAAGTTTGACAAAGTTCGGATAGTTTGTCAATTTCACGCCTGTGCATAGTATGTTGGTAGCACTTCGTCGCCTTGCCTGTTATGCTGTGTAGCAGACTTTAAAGTTGTGCGGATCAGCATAACGAGAAGGCGAGGGGTGTCGCTCCTTTTGTCCACGACTGTACCTATGTTTATCAGTCCAACTTTTGTGGCTGCACTTTTTAGAGATGTCCATTCCTCTTCACCTCAACCTACTGCTATGGCGTTCATTATCGCAGCGTCCACAGGCTTAAGGAGATTCAAACGTATATCACATTACCTCAGTTCTGGTTATGCTTTTTTTAAAAACCAACATCTCATTGTATTCTGTGACATTATTTGACTCCATAACAGTTTACCTATTCTCTGCAGCTGAGGTTTTCAAGGCTCCCTAACGATATTTATTCGTTAGTTTTTGTCCCTTAGATCGTTTCTAGTTAGAGTTGATATATCATTCAGCACACCATGGTCCATGAGAACAGCGTCCCTCAGATATCCATGTTGAGCGTTACACCCTCATCGCCGTCAATGTGCCAGGACCTCCGTTGGACTGGGTGTTATCCTTGTGCTGTTTGTCCTCGACTTTTGCTTTTGTTATAGTTCCCAATATGTATCCTTGGCCTGACGCTATCTCCAAGGAGCCATCTAAAGAACATCCACTTGGGTCCTTTCAAGGATTCCAGTTTTATCCTGCGAAAGCGCGAGTATGTTTTTCTGCTGTCGTTCATTCTGGCCCAGAACTCTACCTGAATGTACAGCATTTGGACGTTCTTGTGCAGTTCCTATTTTTGCAGCTCTACTTTGATAAAAAGCAAATATGGCTGCCTCAATTCGCCAATTTAAAACTAGCTGGATTCGAAAGCTTAGTCCTCTCTGCTTCCTCATTCACACTTTTTGGTGTGTGAGTGTTTCTAGTCTACTCCATATTTACCAGGCTCTGGTGTCGTCACAGCTGGACTATGTTTGCCAGGTTCACGCTTAGGTAGCGCCTTCGACTTTGAAACTATTGAACCCAGTACATTATCACGGAGTAACAGTGGTCTTTGGTGTCTTCTGGAGTAGGCCTGTAGAGTCTCCTCGCCGAGGTGGGGATGTTAATTATACAGTTACAACAGTACCATCGCTTTTTCAATTAGGCAATTACAGTTTCCCTGTCATCTAATTTACCGAATTTTTATATTGTGAGGAGTGTTGACTCCCATGTTGCTCGCCATATGGTGTTTCCCAATTAGAACGTGCCTTGAGCCCTCCACCAAGCCTTCGCCTGGTTCCACTTAGCGTTCTCTCAATATATTCCCGTGCACTCGTCCTTGGTCAGTATCTAGACTACGAATGGGGATAGGTTCATTTCAAGGATATAAAGTTTGAGTGACCATCTGTTCTTCTCAGTGGGGAGGTGGGGGGGTGGGAGGGGTATATAATCACTGATGGCTCTAAAGCGGATATGCTTTTACATTACCTGCGAGTCAAGGATAATATTTGTTTCGGATAAAATGGAGTTTCGTTGCGTTGAAGCTGATAGCGATTAGCAGAGCTCCATGTTTAATAAAACACATTACTCCTTCCCTCCCCCCCCCCTCCTCCCCTATCCATTTCCGCATTTTACTTTGTAGTGAATCAGTCAGTAGTATTCAAACTATTCCCGATGTTACTCTTGCCACACTGTGATATCTGTTTTTCACAATATTTTCTTTGACCAGTCATCCTGCCACCTTAATTGTCTTTCCCTGGGTTCCAAGTCATGAGAAATGATCTGGCTCGTGGACTATTGAACCCTCGAATAAATTCCACGCTATCAGAAGACTACGGCTGCATGGTTGCTTCTCTTCCTCTCGAGAGGAATCTGTAGTTTCATGTTGCCTCCGCATCTGTCATTCCAGTGTTATTTCATATAAAGAACAACTTGCATGTTGTGGTTGTTGTGTCTTACAGATACCAGCTCACATCCAAGCGGATTACCTGTTCATACTGGTTCTCCTCACCAAGCATGGTCTTCAGTAATTTTTGCGTGTAATTTTGGCACAGGATATACGAATAGTTAACCAGTTCTTCAATTCTTCCGAGAAAGTTGTTTTTATTTACAGATCTAACGTTTTACACTGTTTTCAGGTCTAAGGTGGGATGGTGGGATTGAGGTGTCGCCAGCCATCCTGACCATCCCACTTTTATTTTGTTCTAAATCACTTTTACATGTGGTTAGCCAGTTTGTCTGTCCACTATTTTATTTCATTTTTTTTCTTCAGAAATGCGTTTCACACACCAATTTGATGAATAATCTTAAGGATCCCTTACCGTTGACACTAGCTGATGACAGAAGAACAACTGAACTGGTTTTTATGCTTCCTCAGAGAGAGTATGTTCTATTCCCGTCTTTACCACTTCGACTATATCGGAACGGGATGGGACGGTTGTGAGAGGTACGCCTCCCGCCACGTACAGAGAACCGGGGGACTCTCGATTGCGCCCCACCCAACAACCAGCGTGATTATGTTTAAACTTCTGTCATAGTATAATTGTTGGAAATATTGTGGGGATGGATTTTCTTAAGAGTCTGGTTGAGAAAGTATTGTTACCTATCTTTATTAATCATAAAATGATTGGACATCAGTTCAGTATGTGCAATTAATAGCAAAACGATTTAGTGTGTCAGCTGTGGGAATGTAAATAAAAAAACTTTGCAATGTTTTACTTTCACAAAAATGCTATTTTGAACAAAGCCTAAATTAATTTTTTTCCGTTACCAAACGCATTCTGACACAATAAACATCTTAGAATTATATATAAAAAAAAATTACACACATTGTGTCAATCATCATCTCAGAGCCGCTTCCTGGGGCTGTCGTTTTCTCTTAGAGACAAACAGTGGGATTTTGGAGGAGGGATTTGATATATTTTATTATCGTAAGTTGTGTAAGCTGAGATGGCCATGTTGCCATCTAGCAGAACGCCAGCCTCTTGGGCGAAAGCAGGTGGTGCTGAAGTAGCCAGGGGTGGGAGTGCACCACCTGTGGCTCTTGTAGACTGTCATCTCTTACGCGCAGAAGCTTTCCAAGTACACGGCAGTGTCATGTTGTTTCGAGGATCAACTTTTCAGCAAATTGTGCAAGCGGTCTGCAGCAGTGCGGTGTATTTTCTACTGGGCCGGTGCAGTGTTTAGACATTACATAGTATCATTTCAGCCTTATCATAGTTTGTCAGACATTCTCAACTTTATTTTTGGTTCGACGGCTGCAGTGGGAGACGGTATTCGCAACATCAAGCGTAAGGGGCGACAGTATTCGGTAGGCTTAGAGATGAACACAGCAGCTAAAGTCACATGTGTTGTTGCGGGCGCCACAGAGCACAGCGCGGACAAAATACGCTGAAGAGCTAAAGAAACTGGTACACCTGTCTAATATCGTGTAAGGCTCCCGTTAGCACGCAGAAGTACGCAACGCGATGTGGAATAGACTCAACAAACGTCTGAAGTAGTAGTGAAGGTAGAGAGTACGAGGGGGGGGGGGGGAGGGGGGGGTGGAGATCTCTTCTGAAAAGCCCGTCGCAAGGCATCCCAGATATGCTCAATAATGTACACGGCTGGGGAGTTTGGTGACCAGCGTAAGTAAACTCAGAAGAGTGTTCTTGGAGTCACTCTGTAGCAATTCTGGGCGTGTGGGGAGTCGTATTGTCCCGCTGGAATGGCAGAAGTTCGTCGGAATGCACAATGGGCATGAATGGATTCAGGTGATCGGATAGGAAGCTTACGTACGTGTTACCTGTCACAGTCGTACCTAGACGTATCAGGGGTCCTATATCACTCCAACTAGACACGTCCCACACCATTACAGAGCCTCCACCAGCTTGAACAGTCCCCCGCTGACATGCAGGGTCCATGGATTCATGAGGTTGTCTCCATACCCATACACGTCTATCCGCTCGTTACAATTTGAAACGAGACTCGTCCGACCAGGCAACAAGTTTCCAGTCATCAACAGTTCAATGTCGGGCTTGACAGGCCCAGGCGAGGCTTAAAGCTTGGTGTCGTGCAGTCATGTAGGGTACACGAGCGGGCCTTCGGCTCCGAAAGCACATATCAATGACGTTTAGTTGAATGGTTCGCACACTGACGCTTGTTGATGGCCCAGCATTGAAATCTGCAGCAATTTGAGGAAGGCTTGCACTTCTGTCACGTTGAACGATTCTCTTCAGTAGTTATTGGTCCCGTTCTTGCAGGATCTTTGTCCGGCCGCAGCGATGTCGGAGATTTGATGTTTTACCGGATTCCTGATATTCACGGTACACTCGTGAAATGCTCGTATGCGAAAATCCCCATTCCATCGCTACCTTGGAGATGTTGTGTTCCATCGATCGTACTCCGACTGTAATGCCACGTTCAAACTCACTCATCTTGATAACCTGCCATTGTAGCAGCAGTAAGGCATCTAACAACAGCGCTAGACATTTGTTGTATTCTGCCTGTTTACATATATCTATATTTGAATACGCATGCCTATACCAGTTTCTTTGACGCTTCAGTGTACTGTGTCACTATAAGGGCTTGCCCTTCATTCACCGATACCAGCCAATAAAAATTAAAAAAACTGTCAGTAAAGCATGTCAGTGCGTGCCTGCCCCTTCCCACAATTCAATCAAAAATACCCCTCAGTGTCCTTGAGAAACTTAATCTACATGGAGGATGAAATTACACTGCGTAAGGCTTAAAGCGGCACTGGACCAGTGGTTCAAATGGCTCTGAGCACTATGGGACTTAATTTCTGAGGTCATCAGTCCCCTAGAACTTAGAAATACTTAGACCTAACTAACCTAAGGACATCACACACATCCATGCCCGAAGCAGGATTCGAACCTGCGACCGAAGCGGTCGCGCGATTCCAGACTGCAGCGGCCGGCCCACCAGTGGTTTAGTATGCATATCAACCTGAAGACCTCTAGCAACAACGATTAAAATACTGATCTATGTTTTCATGGTTGTGGTCACATATTTAGAAATTTTGGATGACGACGACGACGACGACGATGACGATGATAGCTTCACAAGCTTACGTTAGCACGAGCGAAGTACTCCCACAACAAACTGTGAATCCTGCCCATGAGGCACAGCAGAAAATTGTTCCACACAGGGAGGAACGCTGTATGACCAGGTATGGACACCTGACTGGCTATCTATAATACTTCTTCTCCCTCAGTGAATTATTTGGTAGCAAGTTCCGCTACTGTTGTGTAACATCTTTTCCCACACTAAAAGACACACACAAAGAGGTGACAAAAGTCGTGGAATACCTCCTAATATCGTGTCGGACCTCCTCCTGCCCGCCGTAGTGCAGCGGCTAGACGCGGCATCGACTCAAAAAGTCGTTAGAAGTCTCCTGGAGGAAAACTGAGCCACGCTGTCTCTATAGCCGAACACAACTGCGAAAGTGTTGCCAGTGCAGGATTTTGTGCACAAATTGACCTCTCGATTAAGACCCATAAATGGTCGACAGAATTCATGTCGGGCGATCTAGGTGGCCACATCTTTCGCTCAAATTGTTCAGAATGCCCTTCAAACCCATCGCAAACAGTTGTGGCCCGGTGACATGGCACACTGTCTTGCATAAAAATTCCTCATTGTTTGGGAACATGACGCCCATGAATGGGTGCAAATGGTGTCCAAGTAGCCGAGCATCCAGAGGACCAAGTCCACTCCATGTAAACACATCCCAAACCATTATGGAGCCACCACCAACTTGCACAGTGTCTTGTTGACAACTTGAATGCATGGTTTCGCTGGGTCTGCGCCACATTCCAATCCTACCACCAGCTCTTTCCAACTGAAATCGGGACTTATCTCACCAGGCAACAGTTCTCCAGTCATGTAGGGTTCAACCAATATGCTCAAGAGCCCAGGAGAGGCCTCAGCAGGCGATGTCGTGCTGTTAGCAAAGGCATTCACGTCGGTCGTCTGCTGCCATAGCCCATTAACGCTAAATTTCGCCGTACTGTCCAAACGGATACGTTTGTCGTACGTCCCACATAGATTTCTGCGCTTGTTTCACGTAGTATCGCTTATCTCTTAGTACTGACAACTCGAACAAGGGAAAATCCCCATTGCACCCCCAACAGATGTAGTGGTAAGATGACGCAGTGCATAGCCTGTAAAAAACCGAAAGATAAGCATGAAAACAAGAAGATGCAGCGAACTGTGAAAAAAAGACGCAAACTGGAAACAGTGAACGGTCCAAGTTCAAGATGTACCGCATCGGGCGAACTTGAAGGGCCACAGCGTCGTAACTATGTGGTCACGGTGTCAAACTGCAAAACGGGAGCTCCGGTTCAAATCTCCCTCCCGCCTCTTTTTTTTCACAATTTCTTTGAACTGTCCGTCCAGTCATTGACGTGTCTGTTCTCTTTCTGTAGTGTCATACTACACATTTGTTATAGAATATGAGTCATGTTGTAAGAACATATTACCGTCGCAAGTAAATGTGATGAGTAGTGAGCGCAGGCGGGTTGTCGCATAGACACCTCACTGAAATGAAAACAACAAATAAATGGGTGAGAACTATGTCACAGCCAAGGAAATCAAGAGTCGAAACTTCAAAAAACATTAAAACCATGTGTTTTGTCTTTGGGACTGATCACATTCATAGTAACACCTGAATCGGGCAAGTATGCATATCTCACTCACTAACTCACTCACTCACAAGACATATAAGTCAGGTGCGTTGGTAAGATGTGTTTGTCGTATGATACACGTACTGTTACGAATTTTGTGTATGACACACAAGACTTGTTTTCCGGTGGAGGATTCAGCTGACTTGTCGCCATGTCATCAAACTATGCGGTTCCCATTCGAGAACCACTTACTTTCCGTTGCTTGAACAGTAATTGTGTGCTATCAATTTTCATTACATGTCCCTTCCTCACACCTCGCTGTTGCAAAATCTTGTCGCCATGTCATCAAACTATGTGGTTCCCATTCGAGAACCACTTACTTTCCGTTGCTTGAACAGTAATTGTGTGCTATCAATTTTCATTACATGTCCCTTCCTCACACCTCGCTGTTGCAAACGGACGCTACGCCACGTCACAGACACAAATTTGAATACAGCGAACACAAACGTCAAAACCGGACGGACTGTTCATAATTTTGTGAAAAAAGAAGAAGAAGAAGAAGATGTGGTATGAAGGAGATGTAAATACGGATCTCCGGCTTCGGAGTGCAATACCATGACCACGTAATCACAACGCCGTGGCTCTGCTATTTCTTGGTACCTTCAGCTTCACTGTTTCTATTTTGCTTCTTCTTTCACAGTTGAGTACACCTTCTTCCTTTTTTCGTGCTTGATCAGTGTTCAGTTATTGAAGGGCTATCCAATGGGATGTCTTACCACTAAATCTGAGTCGGCCGTTGTGACTGAGCGGTTCTAGGCGCTTCAGTCTGGAACTGCGCGACCGCTACGGTCATAGGTTCGAATCCCGCCTCGGGCATGGATGTGTATGATGTCCTTAGGTTAGTTAGGTTTAAGTAGTTCTAAGTTCTAGGGGACTGATGACCTCAGATGTTAAGTCCCATAGTGCTCAGAGCCATTTGAACCATTTTTGAACTAAATCTGAGGGGAGTGCGATGGGGAATTTCCCTTGTAAGCAGATGCCGCTGCTCTCGGTCGTTAAGTGAAGGCCGTCGGCCACTGTGTTGTCCGTGGTGAGAGATAAATTTCGTGTTCTCGGCACACTCTTGACACTATGGATCTCGGAATATTGATTTCCCTAACGATTTCCGAAATGAAGTGTTCCATGCTTATAGCTCCAGCTACGATTCCTCATTCAAAGTCTGTTAATTGCCGTATTGCGCCCTTAATCACGTCGGAAACCTTTTCACACGAATCACTCGAATAGAAATGACAGTCCCCCCAATGCACTTCCCTTTTACATCTCCTGTTCGTTATACTACTGCCATCTGTATATGTGCATATATCTGCATATGTTTTCAATGTTTTTGAAGTTTCGACTCTTGATTTCCTTGGCTGTAACATAGTTCACACCCATGTATTTGTTGTTTTCATTTCAGTGAGAGGTCTATGCGACAGCCCGCCTACTCTCACTATTCCGTTCGTTACCTCTGTTATATTCGCCATAAATTTTCCTTTCTGATAGAATTACAGCAAAATTTTGAGTAGTGTTTAGTTCCTCTGATATTTACAAAACTCCTTGGCGATTGCAAGACAGTGCAGGGGACTGTCAATGTACAGAGTAATGAGCCTTGTCAAGCCTCTTGGGCGTGCATCTATATGCCTTCCTAGAAGACACCTCCAGCATCATCATCTAGCCAGGTGTATCTGTTTAGTGCGGTATTGACTGCTGGAAAAACCTATCCTCTTCAAGTGCCTCAGTGTGGCTGGAATCCCCTCCAATATACTGCAATATGCCGTTGCTGATAGCTTATAAATTCATAAATACCAAAAGCAGCCAGTCAGCAATCCTATCGCTTCTGCAGATTCGTATGTCTATAGGCACAATGAAAATTTTTCCAAGCAGGCTCATTAATCAGACGTGACTATTTGGTTAGTTCCCATCGGGATGCATAAAATTACACCTTGAACTGGTAGCTCATATCTTGGTTAGATTTTACAAAACATGTTGGCATTTCACATGGATCAAGCAATCCATCAGAGTATTCACGAAAAGCAGCCACCATAAGGTGTCTGAGAATTCTGCAAAGGTTGTTCATGAATAAAGCACAAAGTAGTAAAACTGAAGGCGGATAATTCAATAAGAGTGACAAGTTGCAGTTAAAGGCTTACGGAATAAGATCTTCTATCCCCCCCTCCCTATGAACCATGGACCTTGCCGTTGGTGGGGAGGCTTGTGTACCTCAGCGATACAGATAGCCGTACCGTAGGTGCAACCACAACGGAGGGGTATCTGTTGACAGGCGAGACAAAGGTGTGGTTCCTGAAGAGGGGCAGCAGCCTTTTCAGTAGTTGCAGGGGCAACAGTCTGGATGATTGACTGATCTGGCCTTGTAACACTAACCAAAACGGCCTTGCTGTGTTGGTACTGCGAACAGCTGAAAGCAAGGAGAAACTACAGCTGTAATTTTTCATGAGGGCATGCATCTTTACCGTATGGTTAAATGATGATGACGTCCTTTGGGTGAAATATTCCGGAGGTAAAATAGTCCCCCATTCGGATCTCCGGGCGGGGACTACTCAAGAGGATGTCGTTATCAGGAGAAAGAAAACTGGCGTTCTACGGATCGAAGCGTGGAATGTCAGATCCCTTAATCGGGCACGTACGTCAGAAAATTTAAAAAGGGAAATGGATAGGTTAAAGTTAGATATAGTGGGAATTAGTGAAGTTCGGCGGCAGGAGGAACAAGACTTCTGGTCAGGTGACTACAGGGTTATAAACACAAAATGAAATAGGGGTAATGCAGGAGTAGGTTTAATAATGAATAGGAAATTAGGAATACGGGTAAGCTACTACAAACAGCATAGCGAACGCATTATTGTGGCCAAGATAGATACGAAGCCCACGCCTACCACTATAGTACAAGTTTATATGCCAACTAGCTCTGCAGATGACGAAGAAATTGAAGAAATGTGTGATGAAATATAAGAAATTATTCAGAGAGCGAAGGGAGGCGAAAATTTATAGTCACGGGCGACTAGAATTCGTCAGTAGGAAAAGGGAGAGAAGGAAACGTAGTAGGTGAATGTGGATTGGGGGTAAGAAACGAAAGAGCAAGCCACCTGGTAGAATTTTGCACAGAGCACAACTTAATCATAGCTAACACTTGGTTCAAGGATCATGAAAGAAGGTTGTATACATGGAAGAAGCCAGGAGATACTGACAGGTTTCAGATAGATTACATAATGGTAAGACAGAGATTTAGTAACCAGGTTTTAAATTGTAAGACATTTCCAGGGGCAGATGTGGACTCTGACCACAATCTATTGGTTATGAACTGTAGATTAAAACTGAAGAAACTGCAAAAAGGTGGTAATTTAAGGAGATGGGACCTGGATAAACTGACTAAACCAGAGATTGTACAGAGTTTCAGGGAGAGCATAAGGGAGCAATTGACAAGAATGGGGGAAAGAAATACGGTAGAAGAAGAATGGGTAGTTTTGAGGGATGAAGTAGTGAAGGCAGCAGAGGACCAAGTAGGTAAAAAGACGAGGGTTAGTAGAAATCCTTGGGTAACAGAAGAAATATTGAATTTAATTGATGAAAGGCGAAAATATAAAAAGAAACAGGCAAAAAGGAATACAAACGTCTCAAAAATGAGATCGGCAAGAAGTGCAAAATGGCTAAGCAGACATGGCTAGAGGACAAATTTAAGGATGTAGAGGCTTATCTCACAAGGGGTAAGATAGATACTGCCTACAGGAAAATCAAAGAGACCTTTGGAGATAAGAGAACTACTTGTATGAACATCAAGAGCTCAGATGGAAACCCAGTTCTAAGCAAAGAAGGGAAAGCAGAAAGGTGGAAGGAGTATATAGAGGGTCTATACAAGGGCGATGTACTTGAAGACAATATTATGGAAATGGAAGAGGATGTAGATGAAGATGAAATGGGAGATACGATACTGCGTGAAGAGTTTGACAGAGCACTGAAAGACCTGAGTCGAAACAAGGGCCCGGGAGTAGACAACATTCCATTAGAACTACTGACGGCCTTGGGAGAGCCAGTCCTGACAAAACTCTACCATCTGGTGAGCAAGATGTATGACACAGGCGAAATACCCTCAGACTTCAAGAAGAATATAATAATTCCAATCCCAAAGAAAGTAGATGTTGACAGATGTGAAAATTACCGAACTATCAGTTTAATAAGTCACAGCTCAAAATACTAACACGAATTCTTTACAGACGAATGGAAAAACTAGTAGAAGCCGACCTCAGGGAAGATCAGTTTGGATTCCGTAGAAATATTGGAACACGTGAGACAATACTGACCTTACAACTTATCTTAGAAGCTAGATTAAGGAAAGGCAAACCTACGTTTCCAGCATTTGTGGACTTAGAGAAAGCTTTTGACAATGTTGACTGGAATACTCTCTTTCAAATTCTGAAAGTTGCGGGGGTAAAATACAGGGAGCGAAAAGCTATTTACAATTTGTACAGAAAGCAGATGGCAATTACAAGATTCGAAGGGTATGAATGGGAAGCTGTGGTTGGGAAGGGAGTGAGACAGGGTTGTAGCCTATCCCCGATGTTATTCAATCTCTATATTGAGCAAGCAGTGAAGGAAGCAAAGTAAAAATTTGGAGTAGGTATTAAAATCCATGGAGAAGAAATAAAAACTTTGAGGTTCGCCGATGACATTGTAATTCTGTCAGAGACAGCAAAGGACTTGGAAGAGCAGTTGAACGGATTGGATAGTGTCTTGAAAGGAGGATATAAGATGAACATCAACAAAAGCAAAACGAGGATAATGGAATGTAGTCGAATTAAGTCGGTTGATGCTGAGAGAGTTAGATTAGGAAATGAGACACTTAAAGTAGTAAAGGAGTTTCGCTATTTGGGGAGCAGAGTAACTGATGATGGTCGAAGTAGAGAGGATATAAAATGTAGACTGGCAATGGCAAGGAAAGCATTTCTGAAGAAGAGAAATTTGTTAACATCGAGGATAGACTTAAGTGTCAGGAAGTCGTTTCTGAAAGTATTTGTATGGAGTGTAGCTATGTATGGAAGTGAAACATGGACGATAAATAGTTTGGACAAGAAGAGAATAGAAGCTTTCGAAATGTGGTGCTACAGAAGAATGCTGAAGATTAGATGGGTAGATCACATAACTAATGAGGAAGTATTGAATAGGATTGGGGAGAAGAGGAGTTTGTGGCACAACTTGACTAGAAGAAGGGATCGGTTGGTAGGACATGTTCTGAGGCATCAAGGGATCACCAATTTAGTATTGGAGGGCAGAGTGGAGGGTAAAAATCGTAGAGGGAGACCAAGAGATAAATACACTAAGCAGATTCAGAAGGATGTAGGTTGCAGTAGGTACGGGGAGATGACGAAGCTTGCACAGGATAGAGTAGCATGGAGAGCTGCATCAAACCAGTCTCAGGACTGAAGACCACAACAACAACAACAACAAATCCAGGAATAGTATACGCTGCGTTTAACAACAACAGGTTGCAATGGAGGCTGTGCAGGTATGACGTATCATGAAGTTAAGATAGAAACTTTACCCAACACAAACCCACAATGGCTTGGGAGAAGTTTGTCGTGTGATAACAGTGAAGTGTAGTACGAATAACTCTTATGAGGCAATGTAGTGGTGTTTGCTCCTTCGTAGTGGAGAAAGCGCTTCTGTTTCTACAGAAAACGGAATAGTGCGATGAGTTGCGTGACAGGAATGTGGTCAGACCTATTCGCCGGCGGTATGACAACCGATCGAACAACGGGAAAAACGCGTAGTATCAGCGCATTTGATCGCGGCCATATCGTGACTGCTCAACACTACGCCTGAGTGCGTGTTAAGACTCTGTCATGAGAACGCAGGCTTAGGGAAAACCTCTGTCAGTGGAGTCAACTATCATGTGCAATAACATGTTGACGGCAGGCGTCACTTTTATCGATATTTATATTTTATTTGCTGCCGTTTCCAAATGACTTACCACCTCGTTACTAAGATAGGTCATATTTTCAGAAGATGAAATTGAAGTTGCACAGAATGTGAAACTTAATTGATACTTCTTATTTTTAATAAAGTTTAACAATATTGTAGCTTGAAATACTTGAAGAATATAAGGAAATTAAGAAATGGAAAATCTTACAATTAACGATTTACGTATAGAAGATAGGAAGAGAGAAAAGAGGTTATGACGTATTATAACTGTGACACATTACGAATTCAGGAAAATTTTCTAAATTAACAAGATTCTTGCATTTCAGAAGTAAAAATAAGAGATAGTAGGAAAGTATATACATTCGTATGTACATAAGTTTTACCACCTAGCTATCTTGGGCATCAGGGCTCGGCAAATCATCGAGCCTGTCACATTAGAGGTAGCGTACAAACTATGTCATCGATATTCATTTGATAAATTCATGTAGATAGACGTGTATTTGTATTACTATTATATTGCATTTGTTACCAGTCAATGTACTTTACAGAGGGCATATTTGTGTATCTTTGACTTCCTTATTCCTAAGTGTTGTTTACATGGTATTTGTGACGTCTCTAACGGAAAACATCATCTAAGCTTAGTAAATAATTACATGATTTTCATTACAGATATTACGTTATCTAAGCTTAATAAACAATTACATCATGTAAATTATATATATATATATATATATATATATATATATATATATATATATATATAAAATTACAGAAGACGTTTCTACATATATTGACACATATTGTGACAGTTTATCCATTTCTGTGTTTCTTCATTTTGTCGTGTCTTACCTCTAGGTCTGAATATTATTCTGCTGTCTGTTACAGCATCTGAGTCTGTTTCTCTGTTTTTGTTTGCATCTCTCTCCTTTTCATGCTAAGTATTCTGATCCCTTGTTTGTCGTGTTTGCCCTTATCCAGGTATCTGATCGTTTTTGTTTGTGGTTGGTTGGTTGGTTTGGGGAAGGAGATCAGACAGCGTGGTCATCGGTCTCATCGGATTAGGGATGGATGGGGAAGGAAGTCGGCCGTGCCCTTTCAGAGGAACCATCCCGGCATTTGCCTGGAGTGATTTAGGGAAATCACGGAAAACCTAAATCAGGATGGCCGCACGCGGGATTGAACCGTCGTCCTCCCGAATGCGAGTCCAGTGTCTAACCGTTTTTGTTTGTGTAATTCGTGTTAAGATACATGACACATTATCGGTTACTCTTGTCTATAGTTGTTTATAACAACGGATAGACTGGCTACAGTAAATAAAAATACTCGCTGATTCAATTATCAACTATCAGTTTAATTGTTCAAATGGCTCTGAGCACTATTGGACTTAACATATGAGGTCATCAGTCCCCTAGACTTAGAACTACTTAAACCTAACTAACCTAAGAACATCACACAAATCAATGCCCAAGGCAGATTCGAACCAGCGACCGTAGCGTTCGCGCGGTTCCAGACTGAAGCGCCTAGAATAGCTCAGCCACATTGGCTGGCTCAATTTAATTAATTTGCATAAATTTTTCATATCAATGTGGTGTTAGCCGTACAATAGTTAAGGGGAGGGTGTGCATGAGTGGGTGACATGGAGCAGAACAGCAGGTTAAGTGCAGAACACTAAGTTAATTTGCATAACTTTTATGTAAAACGCAATACAATAGTTGAAGGGGGTGGGTGACAAAGAAGAACGCGCCAGAAATGGCGTTCAAGAGCTTGTGAAATTCGAAAAGTGTGCCAGAAAATGGTTGGAGGACATAACTAATTAATTAATTTAGTATCAAAGGTGGTACAATAGTTTAAGGAAATGGGGGTGAATGGAAAACCATTTAACAGAACAATAAGTTCAGTGCCACCAAAGGTCCAATCATTAGGTTAAGACACCCAGATTACAGTGCTGAACATTAGGTTATGCAACATGTTTGCTCCATGTAATTACTTCTTACAGGACCTTCATGTTTCCAAACAGCAGAGAATGATGAGCAAGAGAAATCCAGCCCCCCTCAAACTGATTTTTTTATAAATAAACAATATACCCTTGAATTACCTGTCATGAGACCCTTCCTCTCCAACACAGGACTGCCATCTTGGATTACATCACAGAACGGATGACAGCACCCTCTAGTGGTAGTACTGTGTACTAGGTCTGTTGGACTCCGGACCTCATGGACCGGATGGTGATACTGCCTCTAATTGTTTAAATAAATAGTGGATGCAAAACAAAGACCTATGTCCAGCACAGGCTGAGTCCTCTTCCCGCCATTTCCTAGGAATACGTGGCGGTCGGATGTCTTAGGTTAGTGGAGGCGGCCCAATTGACCTATCTTCCCGCCGAAATCCGCCATCTTGGATAATGGTACTTGTCATCAGGTGACGTCATGGCCGCCATCTTCGATGATGTCATGCACTGTTGCCAAGTCTGTAGGCTGCAATCTTGGATAATGTCATTGCCGCCATCTTGGATACATCAGGCAACAGTGGAGAGTGGGGTGGTACAAAGGTTGCCCTACTACTCATATACATCCAGATATTTCTATAAACTGATCGATTCCAGTTGTGACTCATTGATGTTATAGTGATAGGATATTATGTTTCCTTGTTTTGTTAGGCTGAGGGTGACGATATTCTGATCTGGGGGATAATTACATGGAATAAAGTCTCTCTCTCTCTCTCTCTCTCTAGCTTTGAATATAGTGTGTGGACTGAGCGAGGTGGCACAGTGGTTAGCACATTGGACTCGCACTCAGGAGGGCGACGGTTCAATCCCGTCTCCAGCCATCCTGATTTAGGTTTTCCGTGATTTCCCTAAATCGTTTCAGGCAAATGCCGGGATGGTTCCTTTGAAAGGGCACGGCCGATTTCCTTCTCCATCCTTCCCTAACCCGAGCTTGTGCTCCGTCTCTAATGACCTCGTTGTCGACGGGATGTTAAAAAACACTAACCTAACCTATAGTGTGTGGTATGGGACAATGCGTAAAATCCTATTTGTATGAACGAATAAAATGTAGCACACATTGACGTGACAAAAGTCGTAGGATACCAAAATACCGCCCTGGACCTCCTTTTGCTTGACATAGTTCAGCAGCTCGGTGTGGCGTGGACTCAACAAGTCGTTGGACATAATCTGCAGAAATATTCAGCCATGTTGCCTCTATGGCCATACATAACAGCAAAACTGTTGCCGGTGCATGATTTTGTGCTCGAATTGACAGCTCGATTATGTGCGTAAATGTTCAATGGAGTTCATTTCAGGTGATGTGTGAGCCCAAATTATTCATACGAGTGGTCTTCAGACCAATCACATACAACTGTTGCCCGGTGACATGGCACATTGTCATTGGTAAACATGTAGTCCCTGAATGGCTGCTAGTGGTCTCCATGTAGCTGAACATGACCGTTTCCGTTAATGATCGGTTCAGTGTCCGCCCCAAGTAGCTGAGTAGTCAGCGCCACAGAATGTCAATCCTAAGGGCCCGGGTTCGATTCCCGGCTGGGTTGGAGATTTTCTCCGCTCAGGGACTGGGTGTTGTGTTGTCCTAATCATCATCACTTCATCCCCATCGACGCGCAAGTCGCCGAAATGGCTTCAAATCGAAAGACTTGCTCCAGACGAACGGTCTACCCGACGGGAGGCCCTAGCCACACGACATTTCATTCATCGGTTCAGTTGGACCAAAGAACCAGTCCATTCCATATAAAAACAGCGCACACCATTATGAGGTAACCACCAGCTTGCATAATGCTTTGTTGACAACATGCGTCCACGGCTTCGTGGGGTCTGCGCCACACTCCAACGCTGCCATCAGCTTTTACCAACTGAAATCAGGACTCTTCTGACCAGGCTACTGTTTACCAGTCTCCTAGGGTTCAACCAACACGGTCACGAGCCCAGGAGACGCGTTGCAGACGATGTCGTGCTGTTAGGAACGGCACTCGTATCGGTTGTCTGCTAACATAGCCCATCAACACCAAGTTCCACCGCACTGTCCTAACAGACACGTTTGTCGTACGTCCCGTATTGGTTTCTGTGGTTATTTCAAGCAGTGTTGCTTGTTTGTTAGCACTGACAACTCAACCCCTGCGCCGCTGACTTTAAAGTTTCCACACGGACAATGCGGCGATGGTTCAAATGATCCAAATGGTTCTGAGCACTATGGGACTTAACATCTGAGGTCATCAGTCCCCTAGAACTTAGAACTACTTAAACCTAACTAACCTAAGGACATCACACACATCCATGCCCGAGGCAGGATTCGAACCTGCGACCGTAGCGGTCGCGCGGTACCAGACTGAAGCGCCTAGAACCGCTCGGCCACTCCGGCCGGCGCCGCTGACCTCATCTCGTTCGTCAAGTGAAGGCCGTCGGCCACTGCTTTGTCCGTGGTGAGAGGGAATGTCTGAAATTTGTTTGGTATTCTCGGCACTGTCTTCGCACTGTGATCTCGGAATACTGAATTCCCTACCGTTTTCCGAAATGGAAATGCGTCTAGCTTCAACTACTAGGTCTACAGCTTTGCTTCCGCCGTTTTGCAGTAGACGGTATTAGTGGAAAGTAGTGGCGCAAGTCGTAGGTCGTAAGTGTCGTACAGCAAGCTTAGGCATTTGAGAACATAACGCCATCAAAATATTAGTCGATTTTTGATTGCATCTTAAAATTATTCTCCACTGAATATGTCAACTTACGAGCCCAATTCTGGTCATCTGCGGGAGGTTTTAATTTTCTGCTTTGATATGAAGAAATCTGCGGCTGAGGATCATAAAAAGTCTTACCCTGGCCAACTGATCACATATATGTCTTTCGTGTAGTAAAGCTGCCTTAGAATGTAAGGCTGCGTCTCTAATAGTTTCGACTGTGCTATATTTACTGCCATGTGTGGTTGTGTACTAACTTGGCATGTGGGCCGTGATTAGAAGTTATTCTGTCCGAAAGGCAGTTAACCGAAAGATAGTGAATATTCGAACAGTTGTTAGAATAATAATTTGAGCCGTTGCTGTTTTCGCTCAGACCAAAACTGTTGCTTTTTTTCAATGAAAATTTGTAATTCTGTATTAATTTCAGTTACTAGAATAATGTTTTAAGATTTTTTTATTGCCTGCTCTTTTCTCTAGCCTTAAGGTTGTTGTGGTAAGTTCTTTCTACGTTTGCTCACTTGGTGAGAGTCTTCTGAACTGTTTATTTGGTACTTCCAGACTTCATCCAAAATATGAAGGGTCTTGCATGTTACGCAATTTCCGGGGCTGTCTGCCGTTAGTAAACATTTGTAGCATTTTGATCTCAGACTTTTCCGAAGAATACAGGCGAAATAAATTTAAAGTTTTTCTGGCACCAGCCTCATGCATACAGCTATTACAGTCACCCAGCGTAATTTTAAAGTAAATATATTTAACTGTAGGTATTTCTTAATCGAGTTTATTACGGATGTAATGATCTTACATTTTTAATTTATTGAGTGTTCATCTAACTGTGCATTTTCTGATTGTGTCCGTGTTGCACATTGGATCTGAAAACCCCTTAAATAAATGTTATTTTGATATTTTTTCAGTAATTTTCACTGGGTTCAGCTCAAAACCAGTTCCGAGCCCGCTCCCTGCCGTTTCAGAGATGTGCAGATAGAGGTAAGAATAACAGGCAGACAGAGACAGAGGGTGAGGAGAAAATGGATAGAGAGAGGAACGGAGTAAGAGATGAACAGAGAGAGGGGGAGGAGGTGATGTGTGGAATACATTGATGAGCCAAAACATTATGACCAACTAGTCAATAGCTTGTTTGTCCGTCTTTGGAACCAAAGACATCACTGATTCTGCGTATCAGAGATCCGACAACGTTGGTAGGTTTATGGAGGTATGTGGCATTAGATGTCCACGCACAGGCGTAAATAACAGGCCGCTAATTTGTGTGCGCTGTAATGGCGCTCGATAGCGACCCTGATGGGATCCATAGGATCTACATCAGGCGAATTTGGTCGCCGAGACATCAACAGTTATACTGCTAAAAGACGACATCGCCGTCGGGGAAGACATCAAGCATTGAGGGATGCAGGTGGTTCGCAGCTGTCAGCTTGCTACTACCACAGTTCCCGAGCAAGAGCATGAGAATGTCTCCCACAGCATAATACTGCTCCCACCAGTCCGTGGCCCTGGCGCGCTGCGCGTTTCGAGCCGCCGTTCACCTCGATGACGACGTTTGTAGAGACGACCAGCGACCTGGTGTAGCAAAAACGTGATTCACCCGAGGAGCCAAAATGTTTCCATTGACCAACGGTTGAATCCCGATGGTTCCGATGAAGCCGATATTGTTGCTGAAGCTAGTTTGGGAATAAATAAATAAATAACAAAAGCATTTTCCATCAGGGCGGCTCACAATCCCATATTGTTGTTTTTATGCAAACACGGACCAATGCAAGAGTTTCAGGTAAAATGATTGCAAGTTTTTAAATTTCTAAGAAAAAAGCATGTACGAGTTTATATCTAATTCAGTGTAATCATGCAGTGGCTTACGTGATCTGAAAGAAAGGCATAATGTATATTTAGTTGAAATAAATATCGAAAAACTAATATCTTTATTTCAGCCTTTCAGAAACGTGAAGATATTCTTAGTTGAAGTTTGTACGGAGTGTTTAAAGAATATATTTTGCCATATTAAGCTCACTGATTAAAAGGCTAATGATTGTTCAAACAGGTGAAGTATCTAGTTATAACAGAGCACTGCAACACTCAGTGGCCGTAGTTTGTCTCTACCAAGTATGGAAGAGCACAGTTCCGCATTCTGGAGCCAGTAGGCTGACTGCGCAGATTAATAAAATATCAGAGGGGCAGGACCTTGTTCTCACAGAGTAGCGATGTGCCTCCAGTTTATCTCAAAATTCCGTTAACACGTTTAATAACGAATTACGTTGAGAAAGAGCGGAACTGAGCACGGTATAATGCAGACAAATATCATCAGTATCCAATTTGCAAGACTTCGGAGAGTTTTATTAGATAAATTACCTCTCTTACCATGTGGTGGAACAACACGTGGCATATTATTGAGATTTTGCTTAGAGACACTAACTTTATAAGAAATGAGGAAGAGAATAATTTTATGTCGTGCATAATTAATACCGTGTGACATTTGATTGTTCGTTAACTGACTTTTTCGTGACTTGTAGTCGGAAGCTCGTTGATTCGATATAGATATTGACTTTCAGTGAGCGTGTTTCCTATGAATTAAATCAGCAGTGAAGGAATAAACGAACATCAACTTTTTTACTGTGAACTATGGATTGCAAATGTGTACTTGTCTTGTAGTACCGACTAGATAATAATATTTACGACCTTTCTATCTGAAATTACAGCAGTTGCTTTCCAAAACGCTTACCTCATTTTTTTAGTCAACCGACGCATCGCTTGTACGATAAACTTAAAGCATATTAACAATGAACAGCACGCAACCTAGGAGCACATCCCGAGCAGTCAATTTTTAGCATATTTTCTTTACTGACTTGTCACTATAGAATAAATAAAGAATTTGTGGAGTTTACTGAGGTAAGTGAACAATGAACTGGAAAGAATTGTGCCGCCGCAGGCACCATCTTCACGCTGATCACGTATGTTACCAAAGTCCATGTTCGGCTGCTGTAAGAGAAAAAAAGGTACGAGAATCTCCGAACTAATTAAAAACTGTCAGCATTTATTAAATCGGTTTCATATATTCAAGAGTGGTCTGACGAGGATTGACATGGCATAATAGCAATCTAAATGTGGTTCAAACCTCAAATGATGTTTCAAGACGACCACAAAATTAATTAAAAACAGTATCAGCTTTAAAAGGTTAAAGTTCTGCAGACATACGCGCAAGTTCACAGAACTAAAATCTTGGAAACTATAAATTCAACTCTGTCAGATTTGAAATATAATCTAATTAAAATAGGCGGCTGCTGTGACCGAGCGGTTCTAGGCGCTACGGTCGCAGGTTCGAATCCTGCCTCGGACACGGATGTGAGTGATGTTCTTAGGTTAGTTAGGTTTAAGTAGTTCTAAGTTCTAGGGACTGATGACCTCAGATGTTAAGTCCCATAGTCAGTGATGCAGTTATTTAATATCCATATAGAGTACTCATTACATTCACGCTAAATAATTTCATTTCTTTCCAGGCATACGGAATCTGTAAGCAAAATATAACTTTGATCATAACAGAACCTGTAAGTATAATATAAACATTGTGCAGAAAAGAAACTGTAAGAAAAAAAGATGTTAATCGGCAACATGGCTGATACTGGGATGTTTTTTGCAACATAGAAATAAAGAACTGTTCGTGTCACATCCATAAACGCAAAAATCAAAATAACAACAAGCAGAGTAGTAAGTTCACTTAAAAAGTCATATACATCGTAAATGCACAACCTGCACAGATCAGCTGCAGCATCCCCTTTGCTGTCAATGTCGTAACTACAGGGTATTTCAAAAATGACCGGTATATTTGAAACGGCAATAAAAACTAAACGAGCAGCGATAGAAATACACCGTTTGTTGCAATATGCTTGGGACAACAGTACATTTTCAGGCGGACAAACTTTCGAAATTACTGTAGTTACAATTTTCAACAACAGATGGCGCTGCAAGTGATGTGAAAGATATAGAAGACAACGCAGTCTGTGGGTGCGCCATTCTGTACGTCGTCTTTCTGCTGTAAGCGTGTGCTGTTCACAACGTGCAAGTGTGCTGTGGACAACATGGTTTATTCCTTAGAACACAGGATTTTTCTGGTGTTGGAATTCCACCGCCTAGAACACAGTGTTGTTGCAACAAGACGAAGTTTTCAACGGAGGTTTAATGTAACCAAAGGACCGAAAAGCGATACAATAAAGGATCCGTTTGAAAAATTTCAACGGACTGGGAACGTGACGGATGAACGTGCTGGAAAGGTAGGGCGTCCGCGTACGGCAACCACAGAGGGCAACACGCAGCTAGCGCAGCAGGTGATCCAATGGCGGCCTCGGGTTTCCGTTCGCCGTGTTGCAGCTGCGGTCCAAATGACGCCAACGTCCACGTATCGTCTCATGCGCCAGAGTTTACACCTCTATCCATACAAAATTCAAACGCGGCAACCCCTCAGCGCCACTACCATTGCTGCACGAGAGACATTCGCTAACGATATAGTGCACAGGATTGATGACGGCGATATGCATGTGGGCAGCATTTGGTTTACTGACGAAGCTTATTTTTACCTGGATGGCTTCGTCAATAAACAGAACTGGCGCATATGGGAAACCGAAAAGCCCCATGTTGCAGTCCCATCGTCCCTGCATCCTCAAAAAATACTGGTCTGGGCCGCCATTTCTTCCAAAGGAATCATTGGCCCATTTTTCAGATCCGAAACGATTACTGCATCTCGCTATCTGGACATTCTTCGTGAATTTGTGGCGGTACAAACTGCCTTAGACGACACTGCAAACACCTCGTGGTTTATGCAAGATGGTGCCCGGCCACATCGCATGGCCGACGTCTTTAATTTCCTGAATGAATATTTCGATGATCGTGTGATTGCTTTGGGCTATCCGAAACATACAGGAGGCGGCGTGGATTGGCCTCCCTATTCGCCAGACATGAACCCCTGTGACTTCTTTCTGTGGGGACACTTGAAAGACCAGGTGTACCGCCAGAATCCAGAAACAATTGAACAGCTGAAGCAGTACATCTCATCTGCATGTGAAGCCATTCCGCCAGACACGTTGTCAAAGGTTTCGGGTAATTTCATTCATAGACTACGCCATATTATTGCTACGCATGGTGGATATGTGGAAAATATCGTACTATAGAGTTTCCCAGACCGCAGCGCCATCTGTTGTTGACAATTGTAACTACTGTAATTTCGAAAGTTTGTCTGCCTGAAAATGTACTGTTGTCCCAAGCATATTGCAACAAACGGTGTATTTCTATCGCTACTCGTTTAGTTTGTATTGCCGTTTCAAATATACCGGTCATTTTTGAAACACCCTGTATGTACTGACTCAAGACTCGAGTATGTATTACACTAATTGAAGACTGGCGAAAGCGTGAAACACATATTTGCTTAAATAAAAACTCATAAAAAAGTGGTTGGTTGCTGCATTAATTAAAATAAAATTCAGACTATCTGTGCATGCGAAAAAACACAAGTCGAACCTACTGCCTGGTACACACTGTCCTGCCGGAGCTGCAGTACCGACTAATAACGTCCATGAAAAATTGCAAGTGTCCACAGACGCAAAAAAATCAGCAAGGTCAACGTTGAAATCTCTCGCGAAATAAACCCACGCATGAGGTCTAGTCGGCTAACTCAGTGTCCAGAGTGAGACATATCTTGCCTCTTCGAACACTTCCAGCACGCGACCCCCGGAGACCAATATGCTTCCCTATTTGTAGCTCGCACCTGGGTTTCAATTAATTACACCACGCAACTCGTATTGCTATTCACCGGCCCGAATTAAAACGTATCCTTATGTGTTATCTTGACACTAAAGACACCAAAACACGAGCAATGAAATGCTGATTAAAGAGAATATGTCACAATAAACTTTAGCATAAATATTTTGCCCGGAATCGTAATCAAAATGAAAGCAATTTCCACATGATTAGCACTATATTTAGTTTTAGCGAACTGTGCCTTAAACTTTTATTGCACACATGTATGTGGCACATCAGTCCCGTAGGAAATACGCTGGTCTTTCACTGACGTCCAAATTTATGTAGCTCGAATATAATTTAAATTACGTTCAAACCTATGCGAAAAGACAATCAATTAAGCAAAATGGCAGTTAAACGCTAAAAACTTAAAGTTGTTAACAATGTGTGGTTAAGTTTTCCAACGCTTAATGGAGTGCTCTTTGTGAATTTGTTTTGTTTTACTGTTAACGCTGACTGTAATTAACTACGTAATTCAGGAACTTCTCATTTGGTATTGAAGTGCGCAAATAAATACCTGAGTAGCTCATTTGATTTGCGTCGACGAGCGTTATCACTTGGTATGTTGATCTTCTCTGTGGTTTAATTAGTATAAATATCGTTTATTGAAACAAGTCATTGTGGATTCCTTTTTCTCTTATCAACTTATCGGATATTTCTGTTCCACAGTCAATTTACACATCAAAATAATAGGGAAGCTTTTTAACTTGACGTATTATGCTGTCCCTTTAGTAGTTTGCGCTCAATGTGCGTAAATGTGTAGCACAGTGGCTGCTAATGACATACCTGTGGTCACGTTCGGACGTTGGCCAATCTAACAGAAGACCGCCAGGCCCCAGGCTCCTTTCAGTCAGACCGCCCCGCAGGCGAGCGGCCGAGCTCTCAAACCCCAATAGAACATCACAGCGCTCGTTTCAGTCTTTTGTATCGCGGGACGTAACGATGCTGCAGGTTTTTTTATTAAACATTAGTGGATAAGATACTGAGTGTTGGGACTAGATTTTCAGATTAGTATGTTGGGTCTGAAGGTGTTCCAAAAAGAAGCTGTGGGCAGTGGATGAGTTGATATAGGATCAAGTTTGGGAAGATATGTCGATACGGAAAGTGGGCAAGAGCGCACATGTTGCTAGGATTTCAAACAATATGCAGAATTTAGGAGAGGTAGAGATCCAGATACTATTGGCGCAAGTTCGGATGAGATAGGTGAGGCATGTAGGTGAAGATAACTGAAGGATATAGACCCCAGGTAACGTTTGTTTTCAGTTGTAATAGATTTTTTTTTTATTAGATGGTAAGGTAGTTGCACTGGACTGTACCACTCTGATCTATGTAGGGCGGCATGGCGACACGTGATTATAACCTGTATACTGACAATAGCCCTGCCTTCAACATTAGATGGTGGGGGTTAGTGTCTAACGTCCCGTCGACAACGAGGTCATTAGAGACGGAGCACAAGCTCGGGTTAGGGAAGGATTGGGAAGGAAATCGGCCGTGCCCTTTCAAAGGAACCATCCCGGCATTTGCCTGAAACGATTTAGGGAAATCACGGAAAACCTAAATCAGGATGGTTGAAGACGGGATTGAACCGTCGTCCTCCCGAATGCGATTCAACATTCGACTCACCTCGTTCCGGTACTAATATAAATCGTTAAATTTTTAGTCCAAGATGTTTAACTGAGTGAACGTAATAGGAACTGCTCACAAACTACGCCTCCGACTAAACGAGAAGTACACACGTTTCATGCCCTTATTACATCGTACACATTCTGTCAATATTACACCCGTCAACAGTGTTGCAACGCGTTAAAGTGGTGAAGGGTCAACACCCTTTAATATCGGTACTTATCGGTATAGTAACTAGAATTTAATTAAATCTTGCGTGCACTGCTCGTTATCTGAAACCTAAATACGCTCGTTCAATGAGCCATAACGTAGGATGCTATTGATAACAACAGTTCAATAATTCTTAATAATATTGTGTACATTATAATTCGTAACTTGCGCCGACTATAGCGTTATTATTAATTATTTAAATGATTAAAACCTCTTACTGGCATCAAGCAACTTTATAATATGAAATAACTGTAGCTATCGCTGGTTATTTGCGTTATTCACTCTAACGATCGGTATAGTTTACTATGCGACTACGCGAAGATCTTTCACTCATTACTATAAAACAAAATCACCAAAAACGCGTAATAAATATTTACGGTGATCAACGTTTCAATTACTTACGGTAACTCTCAATTTCGTACACCCATGTTCAGTTAAATTTAATACATCGTTTCTAATTACCATAAGCAACCAAAGTTATAATTTCATTGCCAACGAGCCACATAGCGATAGCTATCTCTGCGATACTCTTAATTCTCTTACGACCTGTAAACGTTATTTCTTGCTGTCCCTTTCCCTCATTTCTTTCTCTTTGATCCTTGAAATAGTCGTTAAGTGAATAAAGAAGTTAACGCCCTTGCCTTTTCTTTAATGAAACGTAATTAACACTTTTTTCTAATTATTGATTTTGTAAAATCGTAATAACATCTCAGTACGACATTGATTCTTTGAGTCTCGTTCTTTGACCTGGAATAACTCATTTATCTCTGCAAGACTGACTTGCAACTACTTTGCTTCAATGTAGCTCTTTGTTATATACGCCACTTTCGTATCTTTCAGTGGGGATTCAATCCTTTCCACTGTAGAATTTGACTCAGAACTCAGAATTCAGTTCAGCTTTCCTTTATTAGAATCAAATTACTATCTCACACACATCTTTCATCGGTACCAGTGACATTAAAAAGAAATCTACATCTCACAGCGTAATTACAGGGTCATCACAGGCTGGCTCAATTTGCTCTCTAAGATCATGCAGTGTGTGTGGTCTCGCAGACTCAGAACTCAGAATTCAGTTCAGCTTTCCTTTATTAGAATCAAATTACTATCTCACACACATCTTTCATCGGTACCAGTGACATTAAAAAGAAATCTACATCCCACAGCGTAATTACAGGGTATCCCAAAACAATGTATACATTCTTTGAAACTGAACATCTCGTTAATGAAAGGGGTTAGAAATACAATTTTAGTGGTGTTAGGTGCCTATTCTTGAGAGTACCTCACAAAAATAAGTCTAGAAGAGTTAAATATGGAGATCGAGCGGGATACTCCACACTCCCTCTTCGTCTTATCCATCTGGCAGGGAATGTACGATTGATAAACGCCCTCACGTCCAGGTGAAAGTGAGGTGGCCCCCATCCTGTTGAAAGTAATAATCTTCATTTCCAAACACAACGATAAGACCAGGAGTTATCATTTCCAACATTTCCAAGTACGAGTCGCCCGTGACAGTGTTGTCAATGAAGTACGGCCCGATTAACCCTCTAGAAGACAGACCACACCAGACTGTTACTCCTGGTAGATTAACATGCCTTTCCGCGGTTACGTATGGATTCTCCCTGGCCCAGTACACGCAATTATGGCAGTCGAGTATTCCATCAAGTTTAAACGTCGCTGCATCTGACCAAAGAATTAGATCTTGGAAACGTAGCTCTTCTTCACATCTGTTAACGAACCACTCACAAAATTAGCTTCGCCTATCAGGATCATCCTCGGTAAGAGCATGGAGAAGTCTTGGAATGTAAGGCTTTAAGTTCTGAGACCGCAAAATTCTATGACCACTGCTTTGCAGATCCCAGTCCCACGAGAGCATTGCCTCACAGATTTCTTTGGGGATCGTGTGTATGCCTGGATTAATGCATCAACACTCTCATCGTCTGTTGAACTACTATTTCGTCCGCTATGTCCCTTCTTCATATCGGGTGCACCGTTCCTTCGACTTCAAACTTATCTCTGATTCTTGTAATTGTTATTTCAATTCTCCAACGTCGGCCTACCGCACTCACATTTTTTATTTTCCATTAAAATTTGCACCCATTTCCGTTGTTCAAACAATAACGCCATGTTGGCTGACAATCCTGAAACGAAAGAAAGCATTGTTATGTTTTTCACCGCCTTCTAAATTATTGCCCATAAAAATTGTATTTCTGTCTTCTTTAATTAAAGAAGATGTTCTGTTTCAATGAGTATAGGCCTATACATTATTCAGGAACACCCTGTACATCCCACACAAATCGCTATAGAAAAGACAAAACAAAAACACAAACAAAAATCCTATGTGCCACACCACTTTTGCACTAACTCTAATGCAACAGTCAAGGCTCATCCATTTCAGACTTTGGAAATATCGTTCTCTCTAACAGTCCCTAAATTAAATTTGCCACTCGTCACCCTACCAAGCAATGGAATTGAATATCGTCAAATAATATTAATTGGTTCCGCCACTTTACGAAGTCTGTTTTCAGAGATCAATGTCAAAATATGTACGAGGAACGGCCGAGCGGTTCTAGGCACTACAGTCTGGAACCGCGCGACCGCTACGGTCGCAGGTTCGACTCCTGCCTCGGGCATGGGTGTGTGTGATGTCCTTAGGTTAGTTAGGTTTAAGTAGTTCTAAGTCGTGTCGATACTAGTTCATGGCATTATAAAACATCAATTGACACTTGAACTCAATGGTACACAAAATCACAATTATTACCTCACTAAACCTGTAGTGAGTACTCAATTATATACACCATCATAAACAGCTCAATACTCAACTATCTTAGAGTGGGCGTCCAAATTCACCCAATACCGAAACCGCTCAGTTACTTTAGAGAGTGCTTGAATGCATCATCCACCAACCTAAACCACGACGACTTCTAGAGTCTTGTGTGCACCATGATTACCACGAATCGCACTCTCAGTGACTGACTAATACCTTCAAAGATCAACTTCTCCAAATATGGATCGCAGCTTCACCGAAACTAGAGTGTAAGCTCTACAACAGCACGCTAGCACTTTTCTTCCTACGCCATGTGAACACTAATAAACTTCATCCATGACATTGCAGCGTCAATTTACCTATACCTCCACATATGCGATCGTAGCAAAAATCTCTCCAGCCCTCCGACCCGAAATAAATTCAAATCAATAAGTTTAACGTATCATAATTTATCGCGCGGAACAATATAAATCGAAGCAGATACACTGCTGAAAAAGGTTAACAACTCGATCACACTAAGTTCTGACAGACAACACTAATCTAAATAACTCAATAATTCAGTAAAACGTCTTGACGATATTCTCACACAATTTATTAGTCGCGATCCCACCTAGATCTTTCCCGGTGACTGTTAGACACGATAATTAATAAGAGTCTGCACCTGCCAACTGTAGTGTAGGCTTCCCTAGCAATACTCAAACCAGAACTGAACTTCTAAGTCCCAAAAAACCATAGGGGAACCAATTCAGACGATCACTTCACAATTCCATTGCTTTGAACAATTAAATGTAAGATCTTCGGCGGACTTCGTCTCGTTGAATAGCGGCCAGCTCGATGTGATGAGATCTCTGTCTCGAACAGCTGATGTCTGCTGCTGCCGGCGCAACGAGACTCCCAACGAGACTCTTTGTCGCAATTTACTCGTTCTGCCAAGCACGGTCGAAAACTCGCTTTTGTTCAACATCTGCACACGTACAGGCTTTAGTTACATAACATAAATAAATATATAAACATTCATGACGTGTTTAATACTTGCCAACCGCTAAGTTAATATGTTGAAGCGAATCAGAGTCTGTGACAGCACCTGAAAACTTTTGTCCTGTCACGTGGTGTGCATTAGATGTTAATTTTCTGTGAAGGGTTTGTCGTAAATGGTGAGAGGGATAGGTATTTTGTAGATACAGAGTTGGAAATGTGGACGAGAGAAACGCCGAGCAGTGTGGACAGAGATGGTGGTTTGCGTTCTCTGTATACTTACTTGAAATTTGTCGGAGATTTTTAATTTTTACTGGAGATTCAAGTGATATAAGAGGAAAAAATTTGAGAGTTTGAAAATGTGGTGGGTAGGTAGCTAGGTAGGAGGTATCATCAGCATATTGCGGGAGGTAGGTAGGTAGAATGGGGAGGGGGGAATAGTGGTTTGGGACTGTTTGAGGTGTACAGGATACAAAAGAGAGGAGACAGAACAGAGCCTTGAGGCACACCAGCCAAAAGATGCTGGAGCGGACGTGGTTGACGGTAACACACATAGGACAATGGTGAAGTTAAGTGGATGGGCAAATTTCTCTGAAGCATCACTACATCCTTAGATGCAAAAGACGTGGCCACTACTTGTGGCTGCAATGCTTCTTGAGATGGCGTGAGATGATGAGATTAATTGAAAGTATGTTGGCAATGATTAAATAAGTTGTCAGTTCCCTTTTTCCTCTGATTAAGTGGCGACGTTAAAACTCACTTGCGGTTCAGTTATTGTCCCGACCAAGGCCAACATCAGGCTCCATTATTCAATTGATAACAAAAAGGAACAACAGACCAAGAAGAAACAAACTGTGGCATATATTGTTTCATAGAAAACACATAAACGGTAGGTAGCCTGTTTCAAGTGAGTAACTGCTACTGCACACAAAATAAGCTAAGAAACTGGCGAGAACCAATCTTGCTGCAGTTCAAGACACAAGAACAATCAAACAGGAAACAATCAAGGACGTTGTGTTGCATGGCCTACTCCCAGCATTAAGAGAGAGTGCTCAGAGAAATACTTGAATGCTAATAGTCATAAGAATTGAGGAGGACAACCAGGGCAGGGGCGATATAGACTGCTATTTTGGAAACATGATATGATTTTCCTGTTGGGAGCAAGCTATTGCATCGCGTCGGAATTATTGTCGATTATAGTCCAATTTACGAAGGATGGCGGTTTTCACTTGACATGGACGGGGATTCCACTGTTGCTGGTTCCAAACGACAGTTGCGAATTGCCAGTTGACAGTTGCCATCACTGAATAACTCGTTGCAATCAAGTTTAACGCTGTCATTGGCCACTACATTCACAGCAGAGCGTTACAAGACTACTAAACGCTAATTGGCTGTCGGAGAATTCGTGACGAAGCTGCGCAGAGCAAGTCTAAACTCGACCACCATCGTTCGTGGCTCCAGTTATAGCACGTGGAAACTGATTACTGACCGCACTGTGGCGAGTCGCCAGATGAGTGAGCACTGCCGAAGTGACAATCATTCCACACCCGTATATACTGACGGCAACCCTCTCACTGACGATGGTCACAAACCAGCTCCAACTAAGTACTGACGTCAACTGGGGCGTCGATGGCGTCTCTTGTCTCTTTTGTGTAGAAAAACCCGACACTGTATGTCTTCACCAGCAAGAAGTGGAGCCCCGTGACCAACCTAACAGGTTGTTCTATCCCGTGAAGGCAGTGCCTATGGTTCACTGGTTCAGAGACCTGGAATAACGAGCCTTCTGCAAAAATGGCGAGCGAGGTGTGTTCCTTCGTCGCAGGTGAAGAAGGGATGAAATTCAAACTAAAAGCTGCCTTGGCCTTCCAGAAATACGCCATATTGTACCAATTCTATATTAAATAGAATATGTGTCATAAAATTATAATCTCCTTACGAGCAGGGTGTCCTGTGGTCAAGCTCGCCTATAGAGCTTCCAAATTACCAGGGAAATTTCATTTGGCATGATTTACCTGGCATTTAATTAAATCGACTTTTAGCTACTGGGCCAATTAGCCAGTGATCTGTATCAAACCGACTCGTAATTTAAAGACAAACCTTAATTTGTAATCAAAAGTATTAATTAAATTGAGCACTCTCCCTTTGCCAGAGGGCTGCTACCGTGCTTCCACTTGCCTTGCGGTTAGGTAGCACAATGTATCAGTGCGACAAGCTCTTGTATCTGCCGGGCAAGTTGTTGAGTTTGCACAGGAGGATTACTGAACGTCCCTTCGACCTTTCGGGAGGCAAATTCACTGGACATAGTTTACAGGACACTACCTTGGGCATCTCTGTTGTTGCTCCAACAGTTGTGAGAAATCGCGTTATATCGACAACGGCCCTTAATTCACCACTAAGTCAGGGGCTGAAACGAATGTGCTAAAATGGTACTGCACTAAAAATTATATGGAAGTTACTGCTACTGACTACAAAACCACCAGCATTTTTCTGCAGAAGGTGATGATAATGGAGGGACCTGTTCTTGATGTTACGATACTAAAAATTTTGACCAATATTTATGTACGCTACTGGCCACTGAAACTGCAATGCCAAAAAGGCGGTATGTAACAGAAGTGAAAATAGCATGAAATGCAATACACACTTAGGTATGCAAACCATTACCATTTCTGCGTTTAAAATTTGTGTCCAATCGAATAGATCCAGTGTAACAATTTTAATATCAATACATTAAGCTGGTGCAGACTTACAGGTGTGACCTATAGCATGGATATGTTGCCACAGGTGACTTTTTTTTTCTTCAAAACTCCAATTCTCTTGAATTCGATTTATTACTCAGGTCGTGAATGTGTATTCTATTCGTCAGCCAATCTCAACATAACCGGTCACTCATGACTTCTCCCAAGTATCCACTCATGTTTTTTAAACATTTACTTTATAATTTAACATTGTTGTATGCTGTCTTACATGTAACTTAACTAGTTTAAAATACATTTAGATTGTTTATCACAAGTTATTTATTTATTTATTTATTTCACACTGAACAGTAGCATAATATTGTATAAAATATCGCTTTTACAGTTGAGGATTTGTCATTCTTACATTTGTTACAATTTCGATTTTACAGTCCTTTATCTCGAGCTGTATTGGTCTTCAATAATTGCCCAGATGCATAGAGTGATTTATCACATAACTTTAACCGTAATCAGTTCTTGTTTTTACCAAAAAAACCAAACATTATATACATTTGCTGATTTATATTACATGAACAGCGAAGTATCATGTATAGTCGTGCTCAAAAGTATCCGAACGACCTGAATTGCATTTTGCCTTATTCGAATGCAACCCACATAGTGCAGTTGTCTAGCAGATCCTCTAATCGCCTCCTTGGTACAGTCGTTTGACTATTGAAAATGGTTCCAACAAGTCACCACTAGAAAACACTGCTCTGTATCGCAATAACTCAAGATGTAAAGTAATACCAAGGTACTACAAATATCAGGGAACATCTTATCACAGATAAGACGGTTCCTCAGGCTTGTAAGCTCACATTTATTAGAATAAATGACATACATGAAATGTTACCACTCTCATTATTACGTCAGATAGGTAATTCACGTAGTAAGTTCGTCGTATTCATGATTTCCTCTTCAAAATAACATACCGTACTTATTATTTAACACAAAATGACATTAAAAATTTAAGTTATTCACGAGCACCTAGTTGAGAGTATGTATGAACTTCAAATGACACGACGATGTGTGATATACCTCCATTGAGAAGGAACAAAGTGTTCATGCATTTAAAGACAGCGGTATGGCGTTTTAAGAAATGTAGCAGTGAATGTACCCAAACTCGCGACGCTTACCGTTACGCTACTAGCTGACACATAGCTACAACACCTCCAGAACTCAACAACAATTCCTCCAGGACTTGCGCATTGCACAGTGCTGTGAGATAATGCATATGGCCGGATCTAGACTTCTGAGAGACAGACAGTTGCGGCTTTTATTTTGCACTGCACGACGTTTTTAACAAACAGATTGCACAATAGAGTAGCTCAAGTCGAAAGGAACACTTCCTGTTTAAGTTTCTGCATCCTATACTGTTGGCAGTTCTGTGTAGGTGTCAGTTACGCGATTTTATTTCGGGGATTACAAAATATAGAGTCGAATGTATCTACTGGGTAGCCGAGGCAGCTAGTTCATGGCGATTCGGTCAACCAAGTAAATGAATGTACTGAACACGCTGCAAACCACTACAGGTTGTCTGTGTGTCAGAATTCTCATCCAGTGTGGCGCAACATCGCGATGATAGAAAAATGAGTGGTAGAGAAGAGAATTTGGTGGTCTCTTGGATTGATGCTAGGTTCATATACTTATGGTCTGGGTTCGATTCCAACTTTTGCTGATGATTTGTGATAAGGAGAGACAGATTCTGTTCTCTTCTGGCTACGCCAAGTGAAGAAGGTATAATGGCATTGTGGTCTGACATTCATGTTAAACATGATATTCCTTCTCTACCAAGTAGACGTTAGGTTGATCCACAATAAAGTGAGGAGTCGCGACATGTAGAAACTGTATCAACAGTAACCTTTCTTATACTAGTTATTTACTTCCAGTGACGAAATAAAAGCTATGTAGGGTCACAGGACACTTATTCCATCTTTTATTTGAGCTTCTGTATTTCGATAAAATTGGTTCTGATCTGAGAATGCAACTCAGACCGCCCTTAACGCGGAATTTGATCCCTTCGTGACAATACAGCTCGACTGCAATTTGTTGTTTGTTCAAAACTGCAGATTCCTCAACATCTCCACATATTGCGCGTGAAAGGGTTCGAATCCTGGCCCGGCACTAAAGCTTCCATTATGTATTATCAAGCTCTAGCAAGAGAACACCTATCTGCTGGTGGGTAATAATTTTGATTTTTAATGTATTTTCATTCGTTGTCAACACTAACGGTATCTGACGTTTTTGAGTGCCAGTGAGACACAAAACTGTTTTCGAAATCATTGTCAATTCAAGGATGTTATTCCGAGCTGCTGGTGGAGAAAAATTCGGTAGCTGACGTCTCTTTGTGTGCAGTCAACAACGATATGTGTGGGGCTCGATTCTCAGTCAGCACTGAACTCTTCATCATATTATCTCTAGTTCAAACATGCTCACATGTCGCTGCTGGTGTAACAAACCCATTTTTAACGTTCGTTTTCTCTAGAATATAACAGCGATAGGTGCCAGGTTGGAGTCCTGGGAAAGAAAAAATTAATGTTTCGTCTCGTCGTTTCAGTTAAAACATCTAGCTACTGGCGAGAAAATCCGATATGCCACAGTTGATTGTGCTTCGATGACAGTCCAATTAGGCTCTGGGTTCGAATCCCTGTCCAACACAAAGCTTTACCTCACGGCATTTCAAGTAAGTTACTTGTAAAGAAGCAATATTTAACATCTCTCGTAGTTCGTTAACAAGGACAATAGATGCTGGGTAGGACTTCGCGTCCGTTAACAATGTTTACGTTATGTAATTTAAAGTTGATATTTGCTAACTGATACTGTCTAAAATCGAGGTCTATCACTCTCCGTATGCCTAGACAGGAATGACTGTTAGTTTCCGTCAGTCACGAAGTCTTTGCTTAGTCTGTATGACCTGGGTTTGAATCCATATGCAGAACGAGACGGTTCGTCGTGTCATTTGAAGTTCATACATACTCTCAACTAGCTGCTCGTGAATAACTTAAATTTTTAATGTCATTTTGTGTTAAATAATAAGTACGGTATGTTATTTTGAAGAGGTAATCATGAATACGACGAACTTACTACGTGAATTACCTATCTGACGTAATAATGAGAGTGGTAACATTTCATGTATGTCATTTATTCTAATAAATGTGAGCTTACAAGCCCTGAAGAATCGTCTTATCTGTGATAAGATGTTCCCTGATATTTGAAGTACCTTGGTATTACTTTACATCTTGAGTTATTGCGATACAGAGCAGTGTTTTCTAGTGGTGACTTGTTGGAACCATTTTCAATAGTCAAACGACTGTACCAAGGGGCGATTAGAGGATCTGCTAGACAGCTGCGCTATGTGGGTTGCATTCGAATCAGGCGAAATGCAGTTCAGGTCGTTCGGATACTTTTCAGCACGACTGTACCTGCATATTTTTACCTTACATTTTTAATTAATGTATTTACGAGAAATAATTTCGAAGTAAAGAGAAAACCTCTTATTAGTAGTTCAGCAACACCATCGGCGCCACCCATGTACCTTTGTTGAGCACTTTAAAAATATGCCTGTCTGAAACCTCTACACCAATTCAGCCTCGCAGTTGGTCTAGCGTCTGAAGGTTGGGTAACCCATTCGACACTCATTTGGTAAGGTTTGCCTAGCCTCAGGCGCAAGAGCAGCCTCGAGACTGAATGAGTGTCGACCTTTCTGACACGCATGCTTTTAACGTGTTCAACAAAGGTGATTGGGTGGCACCCAGGGTCTTGCTAAACTGGGCGGTCTTTGATGGACCCTTTGCAGTTTTATTCACGCACATGTTAATGTTGCACCCTCCCTCCCACTGCTCCCGTGATCACGCCACAACAGGACTAAAAAGTATAAACACCCTCTACTGTTTCGTATCACGTTCAAATTTCGCGTCGAATAGGTCACATTCAGTGGCGGTTCCACCCTATACACCAAAGCAAAAATTGGCGTCGCACTACACTACCCACACCCCACGATGCTTTTAGGGTAGACCTGAAACGCCCAAAAGTTGGCAGCAATGTCCAACGTTGCAAAAAAGAGTGTCCTGTTGCTTATCGCATTGCGAACTGTCGTTTTCGACCACAAACTGTGTGGGAATCAAGGGAAGGGGTGGTTTTATTGACGACCTTTTTGGCGCCCTTTGAGGCCCTTTTGTGTCGATTCTGACCGGAGGTGTCTCTGAAATGTGTTCCTCTTCCGCCCATAATAAAACCGCGTGTTATCAACACTGGGTATCGCGATTCTGACCTCTGTCGAAGAGGAGTCAAAAGAAGGGGAGAAATGTGGGTAAGAAGGGGGTGTGACGGCCTTCCAATCGTGTGACACGTCCACGGTGGTGCTGGGCAGAGTTGTGGTGAAATTTGGTGCCAATATGACATCATTAACCCACCGTACACCTGGACTTCTGTGCTGTGGCCGTTTTTCGCAGGCGTGTCGACATCTCGCTGTTTGAAGCGTCGCCGAACCCAAGGCTGACGTCACAGGACGCCACGCTTCTGCAGCATTACAGAAAAAGGTTGTACGCACCTTCGATTCAAATTTCCAACTTAAGTGCCGCAATGGGAGACAATTACGGGATTTCGAAAAATTGATGCTTTAATTGTCTTGCTCAGTGCATCTATTGGAATCTATTATGAAATGCCAACCTTCCGAAAAGACACGCTTTCAAATCAAATGGCTCTAAGCACTATGGGACATAACATCTGACGGCGTCCGGCCATCCTGATTTAGGTTTTCAGTGATTTCCCTACATCGCTCCAGGCAAATGCCGGAATGGTTCCTTTGAAAGGGGACGGCCGACTTCCTTCCCCATCCTTCCCTAATCCGATGAGACGAATGACCTCGCTGTCTGGTCTCCTTCCCCAAACCACCCAACCCATAGTATCTGAGGTCATCAGTCCCCTAGACTTAGAACTACTTAAACCCAACGGCATCATACACATCCATTCCAGAGGCAGGATTCGAACCTGCGACCGTAGCAGCAGCTCGGTCAATAAACTATAGTATCACATTCTACATTAAACTCTAGTTGTGACAGTTGTAACCTCCCCAGAGAATTTAAATTGAAATTAAAATAATTATTATGGATAGCGATTCTAATTTTTGTGTGACCTCAGAACAAAATTGGTTCCCATTTATAATCTCCATGCACAAATGCATTCACATTTAATGTGCCCACAAAATTCTTTTCTCATTTAATGTAAGCTCGAAACAGAAAAATTCCTAAACCTCATAATAAAAAAATAAGTTCAGTAACCTGGCAAAATTTGGACGACAGCAGTGCTGCGTCGTGGCCCTGTAAGATCATTCTGAATAAAAAGCAAAAATTCTTACCTCAATAAAAAAAAAACGGCGAATATATCTGCTCTTACCTAAAAATTTTTTTCGGCACAGCTCCGTGCAATGCTGGCTTATACATTTGTGATTTGTGAAAGGAAGCAACTGATTTTTTTGAAATGAATGCTTTTTAAAAAAAAAATTACTTTATATTACCAAAATTATTATTAGGACATTTTTAAAACATTTGGATGACAGTTCAGATACTAGATATGCGCGACGCTGCTTCTTTACCTTATACAATAATACTCCATCTCCAGATTCCCGACCGAAGCAGACTGCAGACAAGCGCAGACAAACTCAGACAAGCGACTAGCAACAACTAACTGCTACAGTTACACAGTTCGTACTGCAGTCAACACTGCTCTCTGGTCAGCGATTCTATATCGCAGGCAGTGCATACCTCTTACATAACCCTCCACTGGGGGGGCAAAAATTTGGCAGCGATGGTGAGTCAATTGGACTTGCCATGAGCAACAAATTTTTCTTAATTAACTAAGTTTACAGTCACAGAATATATACATCTATATAAGTGCAGAACATGAAATAAAATATAGTGCACATGCACTGAGTACAGAACATATCAAAAAATCACAAAATGTATACGCAATGAGTACAAATCATATTAACAAATGATATAAAGTGCACACGCACTGTAGTACAGAACATATCAGGCAATGACAAAATGTATACGCAATGAGTACAAAACATACTAGCAAATGACATAAAGTGCATACACACTAGGATAGGAAAGGGAAGGATTGCATCATGGTTGTAGCACAGTAGGTTGCACGTAGCTGCACTGAAAGTCCATATCTTTCTACAGAAGCACAACACCACATGAGACAATCTGAAGTTCTCTTCCCCAAAGTATTAATCAGTGTAGCCAAGACACTGAAATGTGGTATTAATATTCAACGTTATCATTTTGGTAGTACATTAGGTACACCAAACAGTGGGACCATAATAACATCTCCATCGCTCAAGGTGCTGGACAGCATGTCGTGTCAACACCACGTTCTAGTAAGGTACACCAACGTAGAATTAGTGCAAAAACCAAATATAGTGCTCCATGATCATGAGGATAGACAGGACAAACGGATATTGCAGTAATTTCTGGTAATTAGGTCAGAAGGTGAAGGACATTAAGTCTTATGCCAGGCATAATTGAGAATTACACTAGTCTATCAACTGATTTGAGTAATTGGTGGCACTCATCGCCTAGTTACTGAACATTTCTGTACTATGTATGAAGTATTACAGAATAATGTTCGTAAGTCATCTGATTATAGTGAACATTGGCACTCATTGCCCGGTTACAAACCATTTTATGCATTATTCAAAGTGATCATTCAACAAGAGTTAATTAATGGCATACTATTTACATAATTCAGCTAGTTATAGTAATCATTGGCACTCATTGGCCAGTTACAAAACATCAGAAGTCATCCTTCAAAACAGGAGGTAAAGAGTGTAGCATCAAGCTACTAGTGTTCATATATATAGCATGTAAGTGACATAAAAGAAATATAAGAAACAGTGGCATTCATTGGCCAGTTAGTAAACATATAGCAAGTATTGAATATTAGAAAACATTTTTCATCATTCAAGTGACATACGACATATTTAAAATAATTATTGGCACTCATTGGCCAGTTACAAATCATCAGAAGTAGATGGTGACAGCCTCGACGTGGCCTACCCCCCCCAGTATCGTGCCGCACAACGATCGCATTGCGAGAAGAAAATCGAAATGCTCAGAACGAGCTGCGACACGAGAAGCAAATGTCACCACCAAACGGCGGCCGGACGTAGTAATACCTCCCGGCCCTCACAGGCGAAGTTACGCAAGAGAGCGAGACAAATGCCTCAGTTTCCCCCCCGGAGCCAAGTGCGTGGACGAATACGTATATGCCAAGTTAACATAGAAGGATACACGAGGACAAAAGGAGACATCCTCACAAAGCTACTAACAGAAGAAAAAATTGATGTGCTGACCTTGCAGGAAACACATCTATCAGAAGAAAATATCTCGAGACTTCTAATACCAGGCTATGAAATTGTGGGCTATAAAGCCCATAATAAACACGGTATTGCAACACTGATCAAGAAAGAACTGGTTGATAATATTGAGGAAACTATGAACCACGAATTTGCCGTGGGAATCAAACTAAACGATATGACTGTGTATAACGTGTACAAGCCACCTTCAGAAAAATGGGAACAACCTGTTTTACCTAACCCACAACACCCTGCAGTCATAATTGGCGATTTTAACTCCCACCACCCCAGATGGGGCTATCAGTCTTGCGACAAAGAAGGACTCATGCTGGCAGACTGGGCAGATATAAATAATTATACATTAATATACGATGCAAAAGATACCCCCACCTTCTGTTCAGGAGCGTGGGGCACAACATCAACGCCCGATCTTTGTTTTGTCTCATCTGGAGAAACTGGAATAGCACTTCCGTCCAAGAGAACTGTACTGAGCCGTATTCCTCGGAGCCAACACAGACCAGTTATTATAGACCTTGGGATCCAAATACCAGTAATAAAGAGCCCCCCTATAGCCCGCTGGAACCTCAGGAAGGCTAACTGGGTTAAGTTTAAAGATACCATTGAAAATAATGTAAGCAGAATTCCCCCAATCCCAGAAAATTACGACAGATTTACGAAGTTAATTATCAAAGCGGCACATAACTCAATACCAAGAGGAGCGCGGAAAGAATACATCCCATGCTGGACAAAGGAGTGCGAACAACTACTCGATGAATATAACAAAACAGAGAATCCAGAACTATGAGAACAGCTCATAAGAGCTATGGACGAGGAACGCAAACAGAGATGGCAAAAGCGGATGGAACAAATGGACTTTACGCACTCCTCACAGAAGAGCTGGAGTCTACTGAGGAAACTTGGCGGAGCACAATTCAAGGGACGGAACATCAATAATAAAATGACCCCTAACAAGATATGCTCTTCTATACTACAAACATCCAGAATCCATGCCTCCGCCTCGAAGAAAAAAGAACTGCACCAACTGATGAACGAAGAGCTAGATGCAAGCGAGGAGGAAGCAGGTTTAGCGAACTGGGTAACACAAGAAGAGATAAATATAGCACTAAAGAAAATGTCACCTGGTAAAGCAGCTGGCTGTGACGGCCTTCTTCCAGAATTCTTGAAGAACCTCGGGCCAAAGGGAAGAGTATGGCTGTCTTCTCTTTTCTCTAATATCATAGATACCAGCCGGTTACCAAAGCAATGGAAAAACGCACAAGTCATAGCCATCCAGAAACCAGGGAAAACAGGAGAGAATGCTAAAGATTATAGACCGAAATCTTTATTGTGCACCACTTACAAGCTGTTTGAACGAGTCATCCTAGGCAGAATAGAAAGTAAAATAGAAGCTGCTCTTCCCCCAGAGCAAGGCGGTTTTCGAAAAGGAAGAGACTGTTGCGACCAAGTTCTCGCCCTAACCACTTTCATTGAAAGAGGTTACCAAAACAAAAAGAAAATGGGCATGGTATTATTAGATCTCACCTCAGCATACGACACCGTATGGACAAAAGGGTTACTGTATAAACTGTCAAAAGTCGTGAAATGCAAGAAGATCATAGGTCTAGTCAGAAATATGTTGATAAACAGGAGATTCAAGGTATCTCTGAATGGGAAAACAAGCAGCTACAGGACACTACAAAATGGTCTCGCCCAAGGGTCTGTGCTGGCTCCATGCCTTTTCAATTTATACATAGCGGACATCCCAAACCTGGAATCTCGTTCTTTTATGTATGCAGATGACATCGCTATCGCGGCTCACGCCAACACTTTCGAAGAACTGGAAGAAATTTTAAACAGGGATCTGGAACGACTACAACAATATTATGACAACTGGCACCTCAAAGTAAATCCGACTAAATCCGTGGCATCAATAATGCACTTGTGTAACAAAGATGCAAATCGTGAGCTAAAAGTGCAAATAAAAGGTAAATTGTTGAAAAACGATAGAACGCCAAAATATCTGGGTGTTAAGCTAGATCGCACTCTCACATATAAGAGCCACCTGTACGAAGTCGCCCAAAAAATGAAAACAAGAAACAACATCATAATGAAACTGGCAGGAACAACCTGGGGATGTTCCACTGAAACTCTACGCACATCAGCACTGGCACTTCTGTATAGTGTAGCGGAATATTGCGCACCCGTCTGGGCCCGCAGTAGGCATGTCAGATATATTGATGTGCAACTTAACGAGACAATGAGGCTCATAACAGGAACAGTAAGACCCACCCCGAAACCTTGGCTGCCCGTCCTTGCCAATATCGAACCACCCTCGATTAGACGTGAAAGAGCAATCCAGAGGTACAAAGAAAAGTTCAGGGACCTACCTCCTCCCCCTGACAGATTGATGTCAAGAAATCCCTTCTGGAAAGAACTCAAACAACAGATTGATATCGATAACCTGTGGAAACAGCAATGGCAGGAAAGCAAAGTGAATAACAGTTTCCTTATTGAGGACCCATCTCAACGAGTTCCAGGCTTCCAACTCCAACGTAGAGTGTGGGTAACTCTAAATCGTCTGCGGACAGGTGTTGGTCGGTGCGGATATTTGTTGAAAAAGTGGGGTTTCTCCCAGGACCCCAATTGTGAGTGCGGAGAGAGTCAAACCATGCAGCATATAGTTGAGTGCGACGTACACGGACTTAAGGGAGGAAATCTGATGGACATACATGTGATAAGTGACCAAGCACTTTTGTGGCTGGAAACCCTGAAAATTTTATTGTAAATCATTGTTAATGTTAATTTAAATTTTTATGTTGATGTTTGTAAGTGTATCACGCTTTGCCTGTAGCTGAACGAGAAATAAGAAGTCATCATACAAACGGGAGCTAATGAGTGTAGAGCATGTATGCATTATTACAAAATATCATTCACTATTACTCAGAACTCATCATTCAAGTGACATATGACATATTTAATATGTAACACATTGTAACTATTACCCAAGGTCTGTGATTAGAAAAACGTCATTCAGTATTACTCAGAACTCTCTTAAACTGGTAGCATTATTTGGGACTGTTAATACATTTTTTTAATACTAGCAATGCATTGCGTTGGAATCGATAATTAATTGCTGGGGCATAACAATATTTACTCCTGACTTACTGCTTTAAATGAGGATAGGTAACGTCATTCGTCATGAGTCAGCTGTAGCAAGGTTATGAAACAAATAGAGTATATGTGATCACATTCATGAATAACACACACAAATCGGTAATAAAATGCAAGTACTAGAACAGGTTTAATGACCAACTGCTTATAGCACATTAATTTCATGAAGAGCTTCTCCTGGAAAAAAATACAAGATGGACTACTAAGCTGAAAGAAGAAACGCATATTATGCTGAAAAGTAGTGAACTTCGAATTAACAGGTAATGAAATGTGTATTAAATATATATATTCTCTAGCTGTCCTTTCCAAAACCTTCAGTCACCATACCATGCGACATAAGACATACTGTCAAAACGAACTGCAACAAATACTTAAATAACTACATAGCATTTCTTAACTAACAGTAAATATATAAAATTCATCATTATCCTCATCTGCAAAGAAAAACTTAAAAGTGGTGCGTTTAGTGGCCATATAAAGATTATCACTATCAACACCTGTAAACAAAAACTTCATTATTCATATCACCATAACTTCATTATTATCATCACCTGTAAAGAAAAACTTCATTATTCATATTACCATATTCTTCATCACTATTCATCACCATTCATTATCATATTACCATTTACTTCATACAACTATTCATAGTATAGAGTTTCTTATTTCTAGCATATTTCATCACTAAAACTAAGATGTGTAGTTCTGTCTGACAGCCTGCATCAATCGCCTCGTATTCTGAAAGAAAAAATTAGTTAAGACCGCTATCATACGATGTGTATAGTATATTGTTGTTAATGCTTGTTAATTCTGATCCATTTACTCTTCGTGACGAGGTATTGCATCTTCTTTCGTTCATTCCGATGGTGAAATTCCCATTTCATAGTAATCCACTGTGGTTTGTTTAATTTATTTTTTTAAACGTTATTGCTTTCTGAAAATGATGAACAATTATTAATGTCTCGCATTTAAATCATATACCCATTAAATAAAAACTGGTTTCTAGTGATATACACTGCTGGCCACCGTAAATGCAACACCCTGAAGGAAGCATCCGAATCAAGTGAAATTTACACCATGGGTTTGCAGCGATGAGATATGCAACTGATTAGAATTTCAGCGCAGACGCACATCACACGCGCCTGTGGCGCCACCTCATAGCGCCATTTAAGGCTTGGCGATTTCGACGAGTGTACGTTCGGCACGTGTGTTTACCTTCTGGTTGTTTCACAAGACGATCAGTTATGCCTCGTACACAACAGCGAACATCGTTTGATCAAGTATCCGAGCTCGACAGAGGAAGGATAGTGGCTTACCGAGATTGTGGATTATCATACAGAGAAATCGCTAGTCGTGTTGGACGAAACCAAACAACTGTAATGCGGATATGTGACCGTTGGATGCAGGAGGTTACGACGGACCGACGTGGTCGATCGCATTCACCTCGGTGCACCACTGTACGTGCTGATAGGCAAATTGTGCGCATGGCAGTGACGGATCGCTCAGTGACATCCTGAACCATAGCACAGCACATTGCGTCTGTAACGCATCATCCAGTGTCTGCGCGTACCATTCGACGCCGTTTACAGCAGAGTGGTCTGTCCGCAAGACGTCCATTGCTTCGTCTACCATTGACGCAGAACCACAGACGCCTCCGTCGCCAATGGTGTGATAACAGACGGATGTGGACGGCAGAATAGAATGACGTTGTCTTTACTGCCGAGGCACGCTTCTGTCTGCAGCACCACGATGGTCGGATTCGAGTGTGGAGACACCGTGGAGAGAGGATGCTGGACAGCTGCATTATGCACCGCCACACTGGTCTTGCACCGGGTATTATGGTATGGGGCGGTATTGGATATTACTCTCGCACGCCTCTAGTACGCATTGCCGGTACTTTAAATAGCAGGCGCTACATATCCGAGGTGCTGGAGCCAGTTGTCCTTCCTTACCTTCAGGGCTCGGCCACAGCCATATTTCAACAGGATAATGCGCGACCACACGTGGCACGCATTGTCTAAAGGTTCTTCGTCGATAACCAGATTGAAGTGCTTCCCTGGCCTGCTCGCTCTCCGGATCTTTCGCTGATAGAAAACATGTGGTCCATGGTTGCTCAACCAGTGACCAAGATTACATCCCCAGCTGCCACACCAGATGATCTTTGGCAACGTGTGGAAGCTGCTTGGGCTGCTGTAGCCCAGGAACACATCCAACGTCTCTTTGACTCAATGCCGAGACGTGTGGCAGCGGTGATCTCCAACAATGGCGGCTACTCTGGCTACTGATTCTAGCAGGAACCACATGTCACAGACGTCTGTAAACGTAATCATTTGATACTTGCTCAACATGTTATCTACAAAATAAATTTTGTTGTGCTACCTCTTGTCTTTCTTGGTGTTGCATTTACGGTGGCCAGCAGTGTAATTGAGTATACAGCATAGCATGACAGAAAACGTAATATGTCAAGAACGTATACAGTGTGCAGGTGCAAAAAATGTACACAGAGTATCATAATGTAGCAGCAAAAAAAAAAAAAAAAATGTAAAATAGTCACGATGTTGAGATATCATAAGGCAAAATGTCAAAGTCAACTGGTGTTTGTTATATCTTAAATATTTCATAGTGCATACAAACAAAACAGGAAAACAATCATACATATATGAAGAATGGAAAACGTGCACGGTCTGATGTGTAACGACAAGAAAAGCGACCTGCTAACCTTACCTTGCCGGGCACTTGCCAAGAAAAAATACGATAATCATCAGTAAGTAGTCACATAAATGTAATTGCATCATTGGTTATATAAAAATCAGGAAATGGTATTCCAGTGTGATAAATCACAAAGTATATTCATTCAATAAAGGGTTTAATATTGGAGACATGGTGATTGCCTTTGCTTTTTCTGGTTCTCAAAGTTTCGACGTGTACTACATTGGGGTGAGGAATGCTTCGAATTCGATATGGACCTGCTTAGAGAAGCTCAAATTTACTAAACCTATTCTTTCCTCTGTTAGATAAATAGTGTGTACGCACTAATATCTTCTGTCCAATGTGAAAGTCACGGCGTGTACAAACCTGTTTTTGCTGTCTTCTCCGGCGCTCTGCGGCACGTTTGATGTTGTTCAGTGTAATGTCAATTATTTCATGGTGTCGTAGTCGACGAGATGTAGGAAAGGTTACTAATTCTTTAATTTTGTTAGGTGGTTCAACATTTTTCAGTATAACAGTCCGAGATAGCATAGTAGATTCATTTGGTATGGAATTAATTACACTCCTGGAAATGGAAAAAAGAACACATTGACACCGGTGTGTCAGACCCACCATACTTGCTCCGGACACTGCGAGAGGGCTGTACAAGCAATGATCACACGCACGGCACAGCGGACACACCAGGAACCGCGGTGTTGGCCGTCGAATGGCGCTAGCTGCGCAGCATTTGTGCACCGCCGCCGTCAGTATCAGCCAGCTTGCCGTGGCATACGGAGCTCCATCGCAGTCTTTAACACTGGTAGCATGCCGCGACAGCGTGGACGTGAACCGTATGTGCAGTTGACGGACTTTGAGCGAGGGCGTATAGTGGGCATGCGGGAGGCCGGGTGGACGTACCGCCGAATTGCTCAACACGTGGGGCGTGAGGTCTCCACAGTACATCGATGTTGTCGCCAGTGGTCGGCGAAAGGTGCACGTGCCCGTCGACCTGGGACCGGACCGCAGCGACGCACGGATGCACGCCAAGACCGTAGGATCCTACGCAGTGCCGTAGGGGACCGCACCGCCACTTCCCAGCAAATTAGGGACACTGTTGCTCCTGGGGTATCGGCGAGGACCATTCGCAACCGTCTCCATGAAGCTGGGCTACGGTCCCGCACACCGTTAGGCCGTCTTCCGCTCACGCCCCAACATCGTGCAGCCCGCCTCCAGTGGTGTCGCGACAGGCGTGAATGGAGGGACGAATGGAGACGTGTCGTCTTCAGCGATGAGAGTCGCTTCTGCCTTGGTGCCAATGATGGTCGTATGCGTGTTTGGCGCCGTGCAGGTGAGCGCCACAATCAGGACTGCATACGACCGAGGCACACAGGGCCAACACCCGGCATCATGGTGTGGGGAACGATCTCCTACACTGGCCGTACACCACTGGTGATCGTCGAGGGGACACTGAATAGTGCACGGTACATCCAAACCGTCATCGAACCCATCGTTCTACCATTCCTAGATCGGCAAGGGAACTTGCTGTTCCAATAGGACAATGCACGTCTGCATGTATCCCGTGCCACCCAACGTGCTCTAGAAGGTGTAAGTCAACTACCCTGGCCAGCAAGATCTCCGGATCTGTCCCCCATTGAGCATGCTTGGGACTGGATGAAGCGTCGTCTCACGCGGTCTGCACGTCCAGCACGAACGCTGGTCCAACTGAGGCGCCAGGTGGAAATGGCATGGCAAGCCGTTCCACAGGACTACATCCAGCATCTCTACGATCGTCTCCATGGGAGAATAGCAGCCTGCATTGCTGCGAAAGGTGGATATACACTGTACTAGTGCCGACATTGTGCATGCTCTGTTGCCTGTGTCTATGTGCCTGTGGTTCTGTCAGTGTGATCATGTGATGTATCTGACCCCAGGAATGTGTCAATAAAGTTTCCCCTTCCTGGGACAATGAATTCACGGTGTTCTTATTTCAATTTCCAGGAGTGTACATCTTGGAATGAGAGTATGTGTGTGCCCCAATCAATATGTTTTTTATGGCAGTATATTCTACACAGTTTACCAATTTCTTTCATTAGTCGTTCACAAGGGTTCGAAGAAGTATGGTACCTGGATATATAGATCGGAGAAATGTTTCTAGCTCGTAACATACGTGTCCATATAGCAGATCGAAACTGTGATCCATTGTCGGAAATTACTTTCAATTCATGTCCTACATGGAATAGAAAATGTTTTACAAATGCTTTCGAAACAGTTTTAGCAGTAGCTTTGCGTAACAGAGTGAAGGTGACAAATTTTGAAGTGAGTTCAACAGCGACAAAGATGCAGCAAAAACCTCTATTAGTTCTGGGAATCGGACCAAAAATATCTACAGCAGCCATATGTCTCAATTTAACAGGTACAATGGGATGTAACGGAGGAATATGTGAAGTCGTATCTGACTTAGCTTTCTGGCAGATTTTACATGACGCTAAAACTCGTCGAATACGTTTCTCCATGTTGGTAAAATAACAGCTCTGTCTCAGTATAAGAAAACATTTTCTGGCTCCGTAATGTGCGTAACTTAAATGAGTATACCAAATTAATTTGTTAACAAACTCGTCAGGAATACATAATAACCAATTGTTGCTGTCAGGGTGAGAACGGCGAAGCAGAATATTATTCCGTACAATGTAATGGTTTCTAATGGTAACATTATTCCTATCTTGCCAAAGGTGTTTAATTTCTTTCCATACGTTGTCTTTACTCTGCTCTTGTGCTATGTCTTGTAATGACGACGAAATGAAATTTTCAAATGCAACTTGTTGAATGTACATGACGCTGAAATTTGCTTTGCAGAAGTTGGTTGCGATGTCTTGCTGATTGTTGCTGAGAGAACGGGATAGTGCGTCTGCTACAATATTTTGTGTGCCGGGAATGTGAACAATTGTAAAATTAAATTCCTGTAAATAAAGTTTCCATCTGCTTAATCTGTCGTGTGTAAATTTGGCGGAAAGTAAAAACTGTATTGCTCTATGATCTGTGTAAACGGTAGTGTGTCTTCCATAAACAAATGCCGAAATCTCGTAAATGCCCAAACAACACATAATGTTTCAAGTTCTGTAACAGAATAATTGCGTTCTGCAGGTGACAGAATGCGACTTGCAAAGGTGATGTTTTTAATTACTGTAGTACCATCTTCTTCAATTTCCTGAAAAATGTGTACGCCTAAAGCGGTGTTAGAACTGTCGGTGGCAATGGAAAAATTTCTAGTAAGATCTGGATGTGATAAAAGTGGTGCATTCAACAAAGCTTGTTTCAGGTTCATAAATTCAGAATGTGCTTGGCTATCCCAGGACCAAATAGTGTTTTTACCCGTCAATTGACATAATCTAGGGGTGTCTAAAGCAGAGTAATGAATAAATTTACGAAAAAAGTTAATTAAACCCAAAAAGTTGCGTAGTTGTTTCTTCGTCGCAGGAACAGTAATGTCACGTAAAGCTTGAAGTTTTTCCGGGTCAGGCGCAATGCCCTCTGCTGAAATTACATGTCCAAGAAATTTATAGAAGTTTTGCCAAAGTGCAATTTACTGAGATTAACTGTGAGTCCTTGTGCACGAAAAGTTCATAACAGTTGTTCAAGAATCAGATTGTGTTCAGACAAGTTAGCTTCTGCAATAAGAATGTCGTCTACATACGTTGTGATTCTGTCTTTAAGTTCTGTCGGAAGTATACTATTCAAACCGCGAATAAATGCTGCTGAAGAAATAGTTAAACCGAACGGTAATTTACAAAATTGATAACAGTCACCAAAACAGAGAAATGCCGTGTACTTTCTGCAGTTCGGATGGAGTTAAATTTGCCAAAATCCCGATTTCAAATCTAATGTGGAATAAATAGCAGTACCATAAAATTTCTGTAGAAGTTCTTCTAGTGTCTGTGGGCGATCTGTTTCATTAATAATAATGTCGTTGATGTGGCGCGAATCAAGTACGAGGCGAAGTGAACCATCCTTTTTCTTAACAATATGGAGCGGGTTTATGTACGGACTAACTGCCGGTTCAATAATTCCTTGGTCAAGCATAGCTTGCAATTCTTTCTTAACTTGTTCTCTGTGAATATACGGAATGGGATAAATTTTGGCTTTAAATTCATACATAAAACCGGACATAGTACCAGGAACGTTGTCAAAAACTGGAGCTTGCTGTAAAAGAATTTTGCGTAGTTGCGTGCGTTCGTCGTCTGTATTTGCACTGCTCTGTTTAACTTTATCAGAAATCATTTGCATAACGTCATAGTCAGCTTCGTCTGGAGTATTATAGTTGTGTACGTACGTATCTGTGAACAATGTGGAATGACAGTCTATGTCACGTGATGCGGAAATAACCTTTGTTCAATTAATTGTTTGTTCTTCTGCAGATAAAGAGTGCTGAAATTCTAAAGCCAGTTGTACATTTTCATCCTTTAACATTAAATAGGAGTTTTGAAAGTCAATAACTGCGTCGTGTTGTACCAGAAAATTCGTACTTAAAATAACGTCTGTCGTCAATAAGGGAACAATCCAAAAATTTGAGTGAAATGTATGACCCGCAATACAAAATGATAAATGTGTCTGTAATTTTACATCTACTCCTTTACCAGATACTGCTCCCTTTTACTTTAGTTTTGCCTAATGGTAGCGTAGGATAGGTATTCTCTTTGTTACGTTCGTTGAAAGTTTCCTGATTTATAACTGACATAGGTGATCCAGAATCGATTACTGCTGAAAATTTGGATGATCCAATCTTTACTTCAATGACAGGGTGTGAAATGGTTTTTTGAATAACTGGTCTTTCCTGCAAAAGAGTGTCTCGGATGTCGTCAAAAGTAATAACATTTTCGTGAACAAGATTCTGCGTGTCAAAAGCATTGCTTGCGTTGCTGGAAGATGCAACCTGTACTGTATCTAGTCAAATCCTATCTGACGTGCTATTATTTTCGGGAAGATGCTGTGGCATTTCCACTATTTGTACTGTTCTGTTATTTCTTCCTGACGTATCACGTTCGGGATGATATCTACTGTCTGGTTCATTCATGATAATTTGTTGTTGCGGATGATTTTGCTGCTGGTAAGGCCGACTGTTATTAAACGTACGCTGAAAATTGTGCTCATTACTTTTACGTCTGTCATGATAGTCATTTCTATACGGTGCATTGCGATAGGAATTGAAATGGTGTGTTTTCTGTACGTACTGATTCCCTTGTTGCAGTGCGTTACTATTTGTTGGGGCTGACACTATACGTGTAGGCGGCGAAACATTAAAGCTTGGTTGACCTTGCAGACTGCATTGTTGGTTAGGTATGCTAACCGGCTGGTTTTGATGCTGTTGTTGAGAAAAACCTCTATTGTTACCAAAATGCGGTTCCTGTTGCTGATAATTTTGACGATTCTGATAATTAAAATCTTGTCTGTTATTAAAGTTCTGGTGGTTGTCGTTCCTGAAGCGTCTATTACCTTTGCTATTGAAATAGCGTGGGTGATCGTAATTGCTGTATCCTTGTTGACCTTGGTTATTATGTGAAAAATTTTTGTTAATGAAGGAATAATCTGATTGCTGAACTTCCAAAAGCTGCAACAGATCTCTGAACGCCGAAATATTTTCTTTCTGCTGACCCGTTAAAAGTGATACTCTTCATGATCGTGGTAATTTAGAAATACATAATTGGATAAGTGCAGATTCACTGTATAGCTCACTTAAGTACTGGTTTTGTTGCACCATGTGTTCAAAAAACTGCGTGACAGTGGAAAAATTTGAGTTCTCATAATTCGGTAAACTAATTAACTGATCCTTAATTCCGCGCTGTGTCGTCTTCGACCAATACGCGGACAGAAAAGCATTCTGAAATTCTTCTACCGAATAGCATTGTCTCGTGATCGGTCTCATACAAGTTGCCGGTTCGCCTTCCAAAAAACTGCAAATAAATTCAAGTTTGTGTGTTACAGGCCAAGTCGGTGGAAAAGCAAAGCTAAACTGTTGTGTCCAATCCAATGGGTGAATCTGTGTTCTGTCATTTTTAAATACTTTAAATTTTCTCACTGATAGAAAATGCTTGTAATCAAAATTGTCGTCTCTGTATGTCTGAACAGGTTCAGGATTGTATGAAAATCTATTTGTCTGTGACTGTTCGGAATCTAACTCACGTACTCTCTGTAAATTACCTAAATTATACTGGCTGTGTGAGTCTGATAAATGTTCGCAAAGTGGCGTGTGCTGTGATGTGTTAAAGGCTGAAATATTTTTCATCTCTGTTACTTCTTGTTGTAAAGTTGATAATTTTCTACGTAATGTATTATTGGACGAACCTATCTCACCGATCGTCTGCTGTAAATTTTGGAATTCAGGTGTTTGATTAAACGAAACTGGTGAAGTATCGTCCGATTTGGTGTCATTATTACTTTCGATAACGTCAATACGACGGGCCAATTCCTCATATTTTTCAGTCAGTGCTTTTACCTGATCATCGTTTTTATTATCACAAGCATTAATTTGTTCTTGTATTTTACGTGTGGTTTTGTTCAACTTTTTAATGTCTGCTTTGATGGCATCGGGACCCTGAATTAGTTCTAATTGTTCAAGTCTGTCGGTCACTGTCTGAAACTCTACTGTGTGTATGTCTGTTTTTGCTTTAAGATCGGAGATTTCATCATGTAATTCGGTGTTCAACTGTTTGATAGTATTAATTTCGTCTGATACTGTAGCAATGTTGTTGTCTACGTATGTTTTTGCTTTCGTAAAAAATTTACGCTTATCTTCCTGTCTCTGTGCGGTAATTGTTTCCATGACTTGTCGCTTTACTTTATTCTGCTCCTGTATAAATTTACGGTAACGCGTTTCACTGTTTTGTAGGTGGTGATTAAAGCGTTCGTCTATTTGGCTTTTCTGTTGGTCAAATTTCGCGTCTACTTTTGCATCCAGTGTGCGCGAAAGTTCTGCTGACATTAATTTAAACTCGTTGCGTAACTGTGTTGCGTTTTCAGAGCATTGTTTAGCGACTGCACTAATTTCGTCTCTAAGTAATTTAGTTGTAGCTGCATGTGTATTATTTAATTCTTGTGCCATAGATCTAATTTCTTCACTATTGTTCCTAGCACAAGCCTTAATTTCCTCACGTAATTGTTCTTTAGTATCATGACATTGCGCGGCAATGGCTGTAATCTGTTCACTAAGCTGTTTGGAATTGTTGTCTAGTTTTTCATTAATTTGTTTGTTCGATTCATTAAGTTGTTGTTTGAGATTTTCATTCAACTGTTTGGAATTGTTGTCTAGTTTTTCATTAAGTTGTTTATTCGATTCAGTAACTTGTAGCAATAATGCCATAATTTGATCCAAGCCAAAATTAGCGGCTCTATTCTCTGTACTGTGTGTTGGTGTATCTGCATGTGTCATGCTTTGTGTAACCATTTGGTTATTCTGTGATTCTTGAAAATGTTTGCTAATCGGATGTGCACTGTTGGTCACTACACCGGAATTAAATAAATCTGACGTATTCTGACTACACTGTTCATTTTCGTCAGAAGCATTTATCTGTTCACAATTCAAATTTTGCAGACCGGGTGTGTCAAACTGAGCAGCGTTCATTGTAACGGAACGTGCCGCGTCATCAATTGTCGTTAAATTAACAGAGGACACAATTGAATTTGTTTGCTCATAATTAGCATTAAAATCATTATTAGTGATCGGTACGCACTGATTGTCTGTAAATGGAGGACTATCATTAAGACACTGAGTGTCGCAAGTATTATCGGTCAAATTATTCGAGTCAGTTATTTCACTCATTGCACATCGCGATGTACTGTTAACAGTTTTTCGCGGCATTTTTCACAGATCAAAATTAAGCACAAAATGAAACAAAGACGAAGCAAAAAATGGAACAAACACAATTACAACAAAGAGCAATATATTGTCGATGATCTGTGAAAGCAAGAGTGACAAATTAGTAAATGCGTTGCGCCAGATGCAAACTACATTTAAGTAAATATGAGCAGATATATGACTACTTCTCAGAAATTCACAAAGAAATACGGTCCTGGCCGGATGTCGCCAAGTGTAACCTCCACACAGAATTTAAATTGAAATTAAAATAATTATTATGGATAGCGATTCTAATTTTTGTGTGACCTCAGAACAAAATTGGTTCCCATTTATAATCTCCATGCACAAATGCATTCACATTTAATGTACCCACAAAATTCTTTTCTCATTTAATGTAAGCTCGAAACAAAAATTCCTAAACCTCATAATAAAAAAATAAGTTCAGTAACCTGGTAAAATTTGGACGACAGCAGTGCTGCGTCGTGGCCCTGTAAGATCATTCTGAATAAAAAGCAAAAATTCTTACCTCAATAAAAAAAACGGCGAATATATCTGCTCTTACCTAAAAATTTTTTTCGGCACAGCTCCGTGCAATGCTGGCTTATACATTTGTGATTTGTGAAAGGAAGCAACTGATTTTTTTGAAATGAACTTTATATTACCAAAATTATTATTAGGACATTTTTAAAACATTTGGATGACAGTTCAGATACATTACTAGATATGCGCGACGCTGCTTCTTTACCTTATACAATAATACTCCATCTCCAGATTCCCGACCAGAGCAGACTGCAGACAAGCGCAGACAACCTCAGACAAGCGACTAGCAACAACTAACTGCTACAGTTACACAGTTCGTACTGCAGTCAACACTGCTCTCTGGTCAGCGATTCTATATCGCAGGCAGCGCATACCTCTTACACAGTTACATTTCAAGCGCGACTACACCGACGAACGCCATCTATGTTCTATAAATACGGAAAGACTACCCAGCGAGTGTCTCATTAAGAAAGTGCAGTTGAATGACGGTTATTGCTGAGAAGATGGTGTTAACACTCGTGTAAGAATTAGAAACGTCTCCCAGCAAGTGTCGCAGTTGGCAGTGGCAGGTCCGAGACACGACCAATACCAGTTTATCAATGCGACATTTTGCTGTTCGCATTGGTTGGGATCCCGCGACTGTCATACAAATATCGAATCGATATGTTCAGACGACTAACACCTGTGAGGACAGGCACGGCCCGTGCCTGCAGAACGACAAGTTTCCACACGGACAATGCGGCGATGGTTCAAATGATCCAAATGGCTCTGAGCACTATGGGACTTAACTTCTGTGGTCATCAGTCCCCTAGAACTTAGAACTACTTAAACCTAACTAACCTAACGACATCACACACATCCACGCCCGAGGCAGGATTCGAGCCTGCGACCGTAGCGGTCGCGCGGTTCCAGACTGTAGCGCCTAGAACCGCTCGGCCACCCTGGCCGGCAATGTGGCGATGTTTGGGGTAGCAAGGGGTGTCAGGGAAACAGCTTTCTTTCACCTGGTAGCAAAGACCGTGGGCCGCTCTTCAACAGTGAAAGGTATGTCTATAGAATTTTATAGGTAATTTTCTTGTTTTCGGATGTCTTAGGACCCGCATGTATCACTTTTACCGTTTAGTTATGCATGCGGAAATCCTCAGACTTTGCGCTGGCTAGATACTAATTAGGCCATCTTTGCTCCACGAGATTTGCGGGTTTCAAGCGTAGATCGCAAGGAGAGGAGACAGGGAGCTGTATTAGGGGGGCGTCGTGGCAGTGAGCTTGTGCAGGAAGGACGCAGAACATAGTGCTCTTGGGAATTATTTTGTTGATCTGATGGAAGATATTATTATTACAAAAGGAATATTATCATTTTGCACTGAATGACATGGGTTTACTAAGATACTTTTATGAGAAACTTGGGAATGAACATATTTTACTTTATTGAGGCAGCATTTAGTCAGGCATTCTGGGTTCAACACAGACATCAATATAAGAAATGTCTTACTATTTTTATGAAGTCTGGGGCAACGGCATTGCCACAGTGGATACACCTGTTCCCGTCAGATCACCGAAGTTTATCGCTGTCGGGCGTTGCCGGCACTTGGATGGGTGACCATCCGGGCCGCCATACGCTGTTGTCATTTTTCGGGCTGCACTCAACCTCGTGTTGCCAATTGAGGAGCTACTCGACCGAATAGTAGCGGCTCCGGTCAAAGAAAACCATCATAACGACCGGGAGAGCGGTGTGCTGACCCCACGCCCCTCCTAACCGCATCCTCAGCTGAAGATGACACGGCGGTCGCATGGTCCCGATGGGCCACTTGTGGCCTGAAGACGGAGTTCTTTTTTATGAAGTTTGGTCACTGTCAGTTTTAATGGATTTGAAGAGACGAAAAGAACTTAATCATTAGTGTGACGACTTTGGTGTTAGAATAAATTTTCATGTTGACCGACGTTTTTGTATTTCTCCAGTGTTGATCCTACATAATTGTAAGTTGTAATGAAATACCTTCTTATTACTTGAGTAGCCTTCAATGATGATAACTTGTAAATGGAATACTGCCAAAAAAATTTTTTTGAGATGAATTTTTTCAATACAGTTTTTTTTTCGAAGAATTGTTGGCTACAGAGAAACTCAGATTATCCGACGTCATTATCCAGCTCCCATTACCTAATGAACATTATTTTTTATGAGAGATTAATTTTATGAGAGCCAAGTTTGCATTGCATGCATAAGGGGGTAGGACGTCATACGGCCCGACTTGGAGCAAGAAGGGAACCACAGGACATTTTATTATCCACTCTCTATACTTTTGCAAATAAATTCATAAAACTTTGTCAGCATGACAAGGGAGGATTCAGGATTCACATCCATAGCAGTGGAAGGTCAAAAACATAACAAAATAAATTCTTTTACATTTGAAATTTCATCATTTTTTCACTTACTATTGTTGCTATAGGTACACCTTTCTTCATAAGTAAGAGAGATTCTTCGATGAATTTTGCACAGCATACAAACCATACTTACAGGTGTACGAAACTCTAGAATTTATTTAATTTATGAAAACATGAATGAGCTGTTACACTTTAAACTTAATGTTTAGAAAAAACCCGAATTTTATTGTTAATTATCTCAATTTTTGCCACAGTTTTTAATACGTTTGGAAAATTTTAGAGTTTAAGATATCACATTGCACTAACGCGATTCTCTGTACTCAGTAGCTGGTCAGAAATTGAGACGTGCCTTTCTTCTTTTACTATGAGAGCAGTTGCATGATTTTTTCCATTGAGACAAAGGTAAGCCAAAGCCAAATACAGGGGACATGACTTTCAGTTTTATTGGGTCACTTAACAGTCATGAGGTTAATTATTCTCACTAAAATTGAGAGTTAAGGTTTTGTGTAACAGACAGTTTTGTTTCAGACAGGGCAAATTTCATTTGCTTCTCATTCTCGAGGCCAAGTTTGGTTGTTAACTGTAAACGTGAGGTAAGCTGATGCACATATTCTTTTTTTTGTATTCAACAGTTTAAATTCATAAAGAGGTTTTACATTCAGAATGAAACAATCCAGAATTAAAGCAATCAAGTGCACATTCACATAATCTTCTTTATCTTTTTTATTTATTAAGATAACTTTCAAAAGCACAAGGCGTGGACTTTGTCGTCTTTTCAGACGAATCCAATACAACAATGGACACATCCATATGTGGATTCTCCGAGGAGAACGAATGTTGCCAGACGGCATTCGTCATCATACGGACTCAGCAGCTAGCGTAGTTGTATGGGTTGCCAAGGCATTCACAACATTGAGATCTCTGGTTCGCATAGCTGCTAGTTTCAAAAGAAGGCGTTACATATCTAACGTGTTAAGATCCGTGGTTGTGCCCCATTTTCCAAATCACCGTGACGTTACCTCTCAAGAAAACTGAATGTTGTCCATGCCGTCCTGACCTACATCGATATAGGGCCTGTTCACCTATGGGCTCGGTCGTTGACAACATCTGGTCGTGGGAAACCGCGAGACTAGGACGCCACCAGTTGCCAACCATAGCAACTGATGAATTCTGGCATAGACTTGGGGTAGCATGGAATGATTTACCGGTCTCTGTTACTGAACCTCAATTCGACTTGATACCCAGCTTGGTTGAGCTGTTGATGCTGTCAGAGGTCCAGTCACATTAATGTGAGCGTCACCTATGTTCGACGTCAACATGCAGTAACCATTCACATATGGCAGATGGCAGCACTAGCAGTAGAGATTATACACTCCTGGAAATTGAAATAAGAACACCGTGAATTCATTGTCCCAGGAAGGGGAAACTTTATTGACACATTCCTGGGGTCAGATACATCACATGATCACACTGACAGAACCACAGGCACATAGACACAGGCAACAGAGCATGCACAATGTCGGCACTAGTACAGTGTATATCCACCTTTCGCAGCAATGCAGGCTGCTATTCTCCCATGGAGACGATCGTAGAGATGCTGGATGTAGTCCTGTGGAACGGCTTGCCATGCCATTTCCACCTGGCGCCTCAGTTGGACCAGCGTTCGTGCTGGACGTGCAGACCGCGTGAGACGACGCTTCATCCAGTCCCAAACATGCTCAATGGGGGACAGATCCGGAGATCTTGCTGGCCAGGCTAGTTGACTTACACCTTCTAGAGCACGTTGGGTGGCACAGGATACATGCGGACGTGCATTGTCCTATTGGAACAGCAAGTTCCCTTGCCGGTCTAGGAATGGTAGAACGATGGGTTCGATGACGGTTCGGATGTACCGTGCACTATTCAGTATCCCCTCGACGATCACCAGTGGTGTACGGCCAGTGTAGGAGATCGCTCCCCACACCATGATGCCGGGTGCTGGCCCTGTGTGCCTCGGTCGTATGCAGTCCTGATTGTGGCGCTCACCTGCACGGCGCCAAACACGCATACGACCATCATTGGCACCAAGGCAGAAGCGACTCTCATCGCTGAAGACGACACGTCTCCATTCGTCCCTCCATTCACGCCTGTCGCGACACCACTGGAGGCGGGCTGCACGATGTTGGGGCGTGAGCGGAAGACGGCCTAACGGTGTGCGGGACCGTAGCCCAGCTTCATGGAGACGGTTGCGAATGTTCGTCGCCGATACCCCAGGAGCAACAGTGTCCCTAATTTGCTGGGAAGTGGCGGTGCGGCCCCCTACGGCACTGCGTAGGATCCTACGGTCTTGGCGTGCATCCGTGCGTCGCTGCGGTCCGGTCCCAGGTCGACGGGCACGTGCACCTTCCGCCGACCACTGGCGACAACATCGATGTACTGTGGAGACCTCACGCCCCACGTGTTGAGCAATTCGGCGGTACGTCCACCCAGCCTCCCGCATGCCCACTATACGCCCTTGTTCGAAGTCCGTCAACTGCACATACGGTTCACGTCCACACTGTCGCGGCATGCTACCAGTGTTAAAGATTGCGATGGAGCTCCGTATGCCACGGCAAACTGGCTGACACTGACGGCGGCGGTGCACAAATGCTGCGCAGCTAGCGCCATTCGACGGCCAACACCGCGGTTCCTGGTGTGTCCGCTGTGCCGTGCGTGTGATCATTGCTTGTACAGCCCTCTCGCAGTGTCCGGAGCAGGTATGGTGGGTCTGGCACACCTCTGTCAATGTGTTCCTTTTTCCATTTCCAGGAGTGTATAATGCGTGTCAGGGGAGAGACAGAAAACACTGCAATCGTTGTCGTAAAGCAGGAACTTAGTAATTTTTCAGTCGTCCAAAAGGAAATGATCACTGGCTTTCGGGTCAAAGGTGCAAGCATTTCCGGCTAAGTTTGTAAACTGTTCGCTTGTTACCATAAAGAAAATACACAATGCATGACTAAATGGCAATATCCAAAATCGGCACTGGGTTAACTGTGGTGCATCATGGGTCATAGATGACGGGAGTGAACGACGGCTGTGGGGATATGCACGGGCAAATAGCTGTGCAACTGTTGAGCAACGACTGCCCACAAGATCCAAGGGGCTACCGACAGTGCCTCTTCAACGACTGATCAGCGGACATTGCTGCGTATAGGCCTCCAAAGCAGGCGCCTGGAACATGCACCCATACTGGCTGCTGCTCATCAGCGACGAAGGCTGAAATTGGACAACAATACTGCAAATGGACTTCCACTCAGTGGCAACAGGTAACCTCTTCAGATGAATCACATTTTATGCTCCACTGGCGTGAAACGTCTGAGAGCAAGCACACTGCAACAATCGTTGGATGAGTCCAGGCCAGAGGAAGGAGCGTTGCGTTCTCAGGAATGTTTTCGTGTAATTCACTGGGCGATGTCGTCGTTCTGGAACGCGCGATGGAACAAAGCACTAGTGGGACCAATTCCAGAATATTGCTCAAGTGTATGGGACACATAACATAGGCCAAATAGGGGATGTCGAACGTATAGTGGGGAGGCCAGCACGAATGGTTACAGGCTTGTTTGACCCATGGGAGCTGAAGAAACTGAACTGGCAGACTGTAAGGGGCCCGTAGGCCCTTACTATAACTTTGCACTCGGCACAGGTCGATAGGACGAACAATCGATTGTGACGTGTTGAGAGAGCGAGTGTTGAGATGCGCCAGTGTGGTTGGCAGGTATATGTGTGTGTGTGATGGCCATTGTTGAAATATGGGGCTTTAACGGAGAAGGGCGTATGTAATAGATTAATACCGGGAAAGTGAAGAAGTATCATTACGAAAGTGATCAGTGACGTTATTAGTGCCGATATTTGGTTTCGCGTCTACCGCGCCGGCCTAACCTTGGATTGCAGTGTTGGATGCAGTGATGGATTAGCGTGTGACGATAATGGAAAATGAAGAAAGCCTGTGCTGAGATTAGCCGTAATTAGATATGTATGACGAAGGCAGTGGCTGTCTCCTTTTTGAGTTTTTGAGAAGAATATAAGTTCGTAATTAGTAAAACTGTGTTGGTGTTCCTTATTACCAGACATTCAGTATTACAGTATTGAACAGGACGAACTGGAAAGTAACAACTTCCGTAGCAGTCAGTTCTGATTACCAGCCCCATTAGGTTCACGGTCATGTTAATAATAAATATTGGGCTGCTATTCGATTAGATCAGATCGGGATAAAAACGGAGTTGTTACACCTTGGCTTACAGTGAAAGGACAAGTGCAATCTTCGGATGAATAGTAAAGAACAATAGGTAATTTTATCTTGCTTAACGTGAGAAAATGTTTTTCAATTTCGGATGAAGACAGAGTATAAACTTTAAAATCGCGACAAGAAACAGTGCATTTTGAACAATACGAAGTAATAGCATCTTACGATTGTGAATAAACTGTTTTTTCGCCATATTAGATGAGAGTAGTAGTGTCGATAAACTGTGTTATAATGTGCAAACGTGTAAATCCGCGCAAGAAACTGTGAAAAGTGAACACCAAAGAAAGACACGTGTGAACATTATCACAACAAAACGAACCAAGAATTTGTCACGAAAGCTTTTAAAGAAGTGTTTAATACTAATGTTATGACTGAAATTACTTTTTGAATTATGAAAATCGAGCAACATCATGTGGACCCATAAACTGTTATGCAGGCGACAATTTATGTGGCGACGCAATTGTTGAATGACGTCATGCAGACCCGTGCAGCAGCTGCGCCAAAGAGCTTCGATCCGCGAGGTGATTTCACACATCATCCCAACTACCTGTGCAAGGAGTAGGTCAGACGGAGATGCACTACACTGGACAGCGACCAGCGCGACTTGGAGACAGGGTAGCATTCATCTCACGCTAGGTGAGGAGAGCCCTACGTCATAGTGACGTAGGCACGCGTCATGAGTTTCACGAGTTGTCCTATCGACTGTTGTGTGCATTCTGTATATATCGACTGTTGTGTGCATCTTGAATCTGCATTGTTATTTATTTATGTGCTTTCATTGTCCTATTGTCCGGTGTTGCTAGTGTGTACGTCGTTCTGAACATGGGCTAACAGAGATGGGAGAACTTTCGAGCAGATCCATGAAGATAGTCTGAAACATTTCACTATCTTTCTTAGTTGATTTAGAACTCGAAGGCATAATTAAATGGAACTAGATGGTTTAATGTTTCTTGCAACATCCAGAATTATCTTCAGAACCACTTCAATTTCTCAGTTTAACGTTTCTGCCTACATGAATTATGTATAATTCATTGGATTTTATAAAAATACGAAACACTTTAATTTCTTCCTATTTCACGTTTTTACCCACATGATTTATTCAATATTAATCGTATTGAAAACATGACTAGACACTTTTTTTTAACTTTCGTTATGGTTATGATTCCTTCATTCAGATATTCGTTACATTCACGAAACACACAATAACATCTCACATTCTTTGAATTGCAGCTTAATAATTAATTACTTCACTTTTCTGTCCACACGATTTATGCACGATTCATCGGATTTAAAAAGAATGACAATATTTTTTTATGTTTCGTTATGGCTCCTTCGCTCAGACATTAATTATGTTCATGAAATACACAGTAACATCGCAAATTATTGGGATTACATTTAACAATTCATTCAGCTCGGATGAGCATATCACACAACTCCTACCACTTCGTTTGTACACATGTATTTACATTTAGCTTTGACGTTATCGGTACAACTGCAAAGATCGATATACATACTCATTTAGTCGATTTAGGTTAGTTACATCACAATGATGTAGCGTTACATCATTATGACGTAGGGTTCTCCTCACCTAGCGTGAGATGAATGCTACCCTTGGAGACACTGAGCGCCAACCCGGCATCTAGCGGCCGAAATACAAACTACGCCCGCGTGCAGCGCCTCCGAGCGGCCGACTGGGAACTACGACGACTCACCACAGATCATCAGCGCGACTTCACGCGACTCCGGCGGCAGTACAGCGGCGCGTCACAAAAGCGCCATGCCCACTTCTAACATCAAAACATCGCGACTCGTGGTAACGTCAGTTGGTGAGTGAAGACAACTGGTTAGCACATAACATTAAATTCCAATATACTATCTTCACAATAAATAAACAGTTTCAAACTGTGTTTTGCTTTAGGACAAGTGCCCAATTACAGTAATTTCAGAGAATTTTACGAAACATACTCTGAAATGTAGCATGCTTATTTACGCATACTGCGCTGTCCAAACGGTGATTATACATATGCTCATTGTTTTTGGAGATTTTACATTTATAGATTTAATGAATGGTGTGATTTGTCTTATTTAAAACATTTTACATAAACTGTGTATGTGAAAACTGATATTTGAAGTTTATTAGGTTTTGAGAGTCGTTATGTTCAGTAGTCATACGTATTGTATCAGTTTTGGGATTAACTGAAGATACTGCAGTTACTGTTTGATTAGTTTAGCGGTAATTAGGAGTGTTTTGGGTTACAAGAGGTTATTTGATATTACTTGCCTGTGCATTAAAAATAAACCAAACATCTCTACCGAAGATAAGCAGGTTTGTGAGGCAGTAGCTGAAAGGAAAGGGATAGGACAGGAAGACAGAGACGATTCAGGAATCAGTGATTATGGATTGTCATTAGAAAGCCCATTAGCATATTCAACTAGTTACCCCGAGACACCGGGACAAATGACGAGAGATAAGCCAGTTTCAGAGGGTGAGGATATACAGTCGATGTTAGCAGACTTGCTAAAGGAAACCAAGGCAACAAAAGAGAGATTAGAAGAAACTAGAGAAAGGGAGAAATATTCCGCAAATCATTAAAGGAAGGTTTACAACAAACTAGAGAAAGGGAATAAATATTCCGCAAATTATTAGAGGAAGGTTTACAAGAAACTAGAGAAAGGGAAGAAATATTCCGCAAATCATTAAAGGACGGTTTACAAGAAACTAAAGAAAGGGAAGAAATGTTCCTCAAATCATTAAAGGAAGATTTATAAGAAACCAAAGAAAGCTTAGAAAAATCATTTAAGGAAACTCTGGCACAAGAGATCAAAACATCGGAAAGGAAGATAGAATATAATCTGAAGAAGGAAATGCAGGAGTTACAAGAACGACTGAAAATAGACATCAACAAGAGAGAGAGTAAGCTGCAGAAGAGCATAGACCAAGTCCAGGGAGACGCAGAGAAGATGGAAGGAAGGTTAACAAAAAAGATAGAAGATGATATTAAAGAAACTAAAGCCAAATTGGAAGAAAGGATCACCGAAGTGGAAACAAATTGCAATCATCAAATTGCCGAGGTGACGCAGATGCAGAAACAATGCAATGATGCGGTTAAGGGGATAGGAGATAGGCAAAACCAACTGGCTGTCCATCTGAAAAATGCTGTAGCCGTGCAACGAGAAGAGGATAACAAGAGGGTTGCAATGGAGGTCAGGCAATTACAACATGGAGTGCAACAATTGGAGAGCAAGACAGAAGAAATTGATAAACGAATTAGCAATACAATTTTAACCGTTGGGGAAGGTAGAGTCGTTACCTTGATGAGCGGTGATAGTCGGTACGCCCAAAACAATACAGGGCAGAAGTATAAACCAAAAGGAGGCTTGCACCCAATGATATTTATGAAATGGTTAAAATGAGTTTTCCCAGCACATTTCAAAGACGCAGACAAGATTCAGTTTGCAATAGATAGGATGGAAGGTTAGGCCTTCCCTTGGGGAGTCAGGAAGAAGGAAGGGATTACTAGTTATGATCAGTTTGAAGGGGAATTCTTGAAGAAATACTAGTCCAAAAGTTATCAGTGTGCAGCACTTGAGGATCTACTATACCGCAAGTCACTTACTACATGGAGAGGAACGTTGAGAGAGTTTACCGAACATTTGTGGGAATTAAACGAGACCTTGAACAACCCCTGAGTGATGACACAATGATATCAGCAATAAAAAGAAGATTGAGCCGGAGAATGCAAGAAACTGTATCTGGGAGCCTAATTAAAGATAGGGAGGCCTTGATGGAGATACTGGAACAGTTGGAATCTGTTCGATCACAGGAACACAACCAAGCAAATGATCAAAACCGAGAGGGTAGTAGTGACCAAAGGAATCATTTTAATAATTCCTCTAATTATAGAGGAAGAGGTGGTGGCCATAGGTATAGGAACCTTGGTGGTGAACGACAGTGAAGGAATGATTGGAGAAGGAGTGAAGAAGCGAGAGATCATGAGAGAGGAAGGGATAGGCGAATGAATGACACAGTGCATATAGAAGAGGCGGAGAGTCCGGAAAACTGAATGACACTCCAGATGAGGTCCGGTCAGGAGTGAGAGCTACAAGGACCAGAATAAACTTACTAAGACATGACAATGGTGGAGATCTAAGAGGAGATCTACTGGAGGAAAGAAGTAGGATTCCCAAAGAACCTATACTACCCATGATAGGGATCAAGCTATGTGGACTGAATATTGAGGCATTAGTTGACACAGGAAGTGAAGCATGTGCAATATCCAAGAGGTTATATGAATAGGTACTGAAAGCAAACATTAGGTTGCCTAGTTTCCTGGTGAGTGGAGTGAGAATTGTGAATGCGTTGGGCGCAAGGAGTAAACCTATTAAAGAACAAGTGTTGATTACCTTCGAGATAGAGGGAGAAGAATACGAAGCAACATTTTTAGTGGTGGCTGGACTGAACACATCAATTATTTTAGGAATAGATTGGTTGAATGAAGTTGAAGCGATAGTGAGTTTTGATGAAGGTACTATCAAGGTAAAAGGAAGAAAGGGAGAAGAGAAGAGGTTAAAGTTTGCTGAGGGTAGTGCAATAAAAGAAGAGGAAGAATTTAAAAGGATAAGTTTGTGTTATGAAGAGGAACCCACAGTAGGTTACGGGGAAGAGGAGCTAGAAGAAGAAGTGTTGATGTACTTTAAGGGATCAGCACGAGAGGATCGACATGAAGAGGATAAGATCAGTAAAAAGTTGGAGGAAATGACACACCTAGATGAGGAGATTAAGAGGAAATTAGCCACAGTGTTATACAGGCGTTGTAAGGTATTTTCTCAACGGCCAGGTATCATGAAAGGGGTGGAGTGTAAGCTAAAGATAAAGAACCATAAACCATTCAATATAAAACAGTATTCCATTCCCCAGGCGAAAAGAAGAGCAGAAGATGAGGAGATACAAAGGATGATGGACCTTGGTGTTATAGAAAGGGCCAACAGTCAATATAACAACCCCCTATTTGTTGTTGATAAGAAGGATGGAAAGGTGAGGATAGTTTTAGATGCACAGACAGTGAACAAGATCATCGAGCCGGAGCGGGACAAGCCTGAGACTATAGAAGAACTGATTCAAAAATTCCGAGGAGTGAAGGTACTTAGTAGTATCGACTTAACTGCCGGTTACTGGCAAATACCATTGGCCACAGAGTCCTGCCAGTATACTGCATTTACTTATGGAGGGAGGTGCTATCAATTTAGAGTGTTGCCGTTTGGGCTTAATGTGTCAGTGTCTGAATTCAGAGCGATGGATAAGATACTGGGCGAGGAGTTACTTAAAAAAGTCACCATTTATGTGGATGACCTCTTGATAGCAAGTGAATCATGGGAAGAACATTTGGATAGGTTGGATGCAGTCTTGGAAGCTTTTGAAACTGCAGGGGTAACCGTAAACCTGGACAAGTCGGAATTTGGCAAATCAAAGATAAAATTCCTGGGCCATATAATCTCAGAGGAGGGTATCTATCCTGATCCTAGTAAAATGGAGGCTATTAGAAATTTTCCGACCCCCCATAGTAAGAAGCAGTCGCGAGCGTTCTTTGGGGTTTGTGAGTTTTATAGAAAATTTGTCAAGGGATCCGTACTTAATGCCCCGAGTATGAGGGAATTGACCAAGGCAAGAATGACGTGGCATTGGAGTGCAGAGTGCCAAACCGAGTTTGAGAATATCAAGGAAACACTATGTAGTGCAGACATATTGTACCACCCGGATTTTTCCAAGGACTTTTATTTGGGAGTGGACAGCTCTGACTATGGACTGGGGATACATTTGTACCAAATGGAGAGGAGCGGAAATGGAGAGAGAGTAAGAACAATAGCGTTCGGTAGCAGGAGTTTAAATGCTTGGGAGAGGAAATATTCGATTACTGAAAGGGAAGCATTGGCAATTGTATGAGGGTTTAAGCGATTCCGTTATTATTTGGCGGGGAGGCATGTGAAAGTGGTGACTGACCATAAGGCCCTTACATTTCTGACCACAAGCAAATTGAGGCATAGCAGACTAATGCGATGGGCCCTGGCATTACAGGACTATGACTTCGAGATAATTTATGAGCCAGGAGCAACCCATATAATACCTGATGCCTTGCCAAGATTACCAGCTGACTCGAGAGGAATATTGGTGGACAGGCTGGAAGGAGAAGGAGTTAGAATTAACCTGATGAAAGGAGTGCAGTATGAAGAATTCATAAGGAAGTTCCTAAAGAATGTGCGCAGGGAACAGAACGAGGACGAGAAATTAAAGACAGTTAAAAATAAAAACAGGTGTGCAGGAGAGGAAAGAATTCGCACGTTTTATTATATTCACAATGGGATACTTTATAAAAGAAACAAGGAGAGTGAGGAGAAATGGAAACTCTGTGTGCCTGAGCATGTGGTAGAGAAATTAATTTGGTATACGCACTATAGTAATGCGCATTATGGATCGAAGTAGTGTCTGGAAAAGTTGAAGTCAGATTGTGCATTCAACAACATGGAAAGGCGTATACGTAAGACACTGAGTACATGTGACACTTGTCAAAAATCTAAAACGACTACAGTACAGTACAAAGGGTATATGCACTCAATTGTACCAACAGCAATTAAGGACATAGTAGCAGTGGATCTTTTTGGGCCACTTCCTGCCTCATGAGGGAATTACACACAAATCTTAGTGGTGGAAGAACTGGTTTCCAAGTGCGTAAAATTTTACCCGTTAAAGAAAGCCACTAGTAGAGCCATCATTAACCAGTTTGAGAAAGACTATTTTCAAAAGGTGTGTATTCCTAAACGAATCTTGAGTGATAATGGGTCACAATTTAGGTCAATGGAGTGGACAGAGATGCTAAATGAACATAAAATAGAGCAAATTGCCATTTCTAGATATAGGCCAGCTTCTAACCCTGCAGAAGGGACAATGAAGGAATTGAACCGTTTATGCCGAACATACTGTCATAGGAAGCATGGTTGATGGAAAGAATATTTGGAAGAATTTGAGCGGGTCAGGAATCACCTCCCGCATGATTCTACAGGGTTTGCACCATGTGAAGTATTGCTCAATCAAGTACCTGACAGTATTTTTCGCGAATTGCTAGTCTACCCACCAGGAAGTTCATTGGTCTGGGAAAGGAAATTGGAACTAGTGGAATTAAGTATGAAGAAGAAGGCTAGAAAAAGACAGGAAAGACACGACAAGCTAGTGAAACCGATAACTTACCGAGTGGGAGACTTAGTACTAGTAAAGGTTTATGCAAAATCATAGAAAATAAACTCTGAAATACACAAATTCAACCTCATTTATAAGAGACCATACAGGATTATAAAAATTGGTCATCCTAACATGGTGGAGTTGGAATATGCACAGACAAAGAGAGTGCATGGTAAGGAGCATGTGGAAAACATAAAAAGGTACTACTCACACGAGAACAGGGATAACCCAGATGAGGAAGTGGAATTCGATTAGGGCGAATGTCTGAAATGGGGTGTTCAAGCTTCATGATGTAGTTGAGTAAGACATGTTTGGAACACTTAGTTGTTAATTGGACATTTGAAAAAGGGGAATGTTCATTTGCATTGTATTTTCTGATGTATTATAACTAGAACTTTATATTTCATATCGACAATTACTTGAGAATGACTGTAAAACCTGTAACAAGTCAATTGTAATATAATAACTCATATGTCATGTGTTCACATAATAATTTTTGATTGTATGTTGTGTGTTACATTCAATATGGACTGTAGAGGATTATTGCTGCTTGATGGAAAACTTTGATTTGGGCAATGCCATGTTTGTGAGATGTAATAACCTTTTGTAGAATATTATTATGGAGGCAGCCCACTGCCGGAGTCGAGGGATTATTTGGTAAATTGTAATTTCATTAATTATTTACACTGTGTGTTTCGTTCAGATGTAATAACATCTAGTTTCTTTGCCGATTCTTTTACGCCAGAGGCTCCAAAGAAGTCTTCTAGGGCGCGGATGTAAGGGGTCCGTAGGCCCTTACTATAACTTTGCACTCGGCACAGGTCGATAGGACGTGTTGAGAGAGCGAGTGTCGAGATGCGCCAGTGTGGTTGGCGGGTATATGTGTGTGTGTGTGAAGACCATTGTTGAAATACAGGGCTTTAACGGAGAAGGGTGTCGCCATCGCCGTGGTTAGACCCCTATGTAATACATTAATACCGGGAAAGTGAAGATATTTGGTTTCGCGTCTACCGCGCCGGCCTAACATTGGATTGCAGTGTTGGATGCAGTGATGGATTAGCGTGTGACGATAATGGAAAATGAAGAAAGCCTGTGCTGAGATTAGCCGTAATTAGATATGTATGATGAAGGCAATGGCTGTCTCCTTTTTGAGTTTTTGAGAAGAATATAAGTTCATAATTAGTAAAACTGTGTTGGTGTTCCTTATTACCACACATTCAGTATTACAGTATTGAACAGGACGAACTGGAAAGTAACAACTTCCGTAGCAGTCAATTCCGATTACCAGCCCCATTAGGTTCACGGTCATGTTAATAATAAATATTGGGCTGCTATTCGATTAGATCAGGTCGGGATAAAAATGGAGGTTTTAGAAGACGCTGCCGGCGCGGAGTGGCCGCTCGGTTAGAGGCGCCATGTCACAGATTGCGCAGCCCCTTACGCCGAAGGTTCGAGTCTTCCCTCGGGCATCGGCGTGGGTAGTTCTTAGCATAAGTTAGTTTAAGTTAATTTAAGTAGTGTGTAAGGCTAGGGACCGATGACCTCAGAAGTTTGGTCCCTTACGATTTCATACACATTTTAACAGTTTTGGCAGACCCTTGACATAAACTATCCGAGAAAGTCTGTTAAAAAAGTTTCAAGAACGGGCTTTAAATAATGACTCTAGGATTATACTACAGCCCCTCTAAGTAGGGATCACGAGGACAAGATAAAATAATTGCAGCACGCACGGAGGCATTCAAACCATCATTCTTCCCGCGCCACATTCGTGAATAGAACAGGAAGAAACCCTAATAACTCATACAATGGGATATTGCCATGCACTTCGTGGTGATTTGCAGAGTATGGATGTAGATGCAGAACACAAGTTTGCATCCATCCTTGGGCACCATGTCCACACCTATATGCAGGTTGTTTTTCCTCTGCACGATAGCATCTACTAGTAGGACAATGTGACATCTCATACAGCTCTCGGTGTACGTGCGTGGTTGCAAGGGCACCAGGATGAGTTAACTGTACTCCCCTGGCCACCAAACTCCCCAGATTTAAACCTAATGGAGAATCTGTGGGACCACACTGATCCGGCTTTTTGTGCCATGAATCCGCAACCGAGAAACCTAGGGCAGTTGGCCACGTCATTAGAGTTGACATGGCTCCACATTCCTCTTTCAGAACCTCACTGACTCTAACCCTTCTCGTCTTCCAGTGGTCCGTGCTGAAAAAGTTGGTTATTCAGACTTTTGACAGCTGGTCACATTACTGTGACTGGGTGGTGTATTATTCCTACCATAGCCTGCTGTACACACACTGTAAGTGAAATTTCGTTATGCGCTATCTTTTCTGGTGTTGCGCTTTTAAATAATATAGAGTACACTCAAGTACCGCGTGCTGAACTTCGTATAAACACATTCCACAAGTGTTTTAACGAGTGTTCGTGTATCGCAGGACACACACACTGTGGTGTAATAGGATATTGGATGCTGTCACATCGACCTCCTTATAGAGCCGAACGAATACAGGCGAGAAGCTGAATTAATTACAATTAAGACTTGTTAAATCGGTTGATTTAGGACTTTTTACCCTGTTTTTTTGACTTAGTGGAATGATTTATTACATGAAAGGCTAAGAGCGACTCAATACGCCGACGATAGAATCTTCGTTGCGGCGACCAGAGATGATGCATCTGCACCCTACCACATCTGAAACCTGTTGCTAACTTCTGGTTTTCGTTGAATACTAAGTCATTCATCGTATTTAAATAAAAAATAAAAATTGTATGACTGTAATGGAAATGTAATCATGTCACGAGTGACTCTGTCTGTAGATGTCTGCTACTCAAGTCATGCATAATGTCTTATGTACTACAACAGAAATAAAATTGTTCTGAGTTGAAAATTCCAATGTGTACTTGCTTACAGAACATAAAAATAGTTTTACTTTCAAAAGAAGGTTTAATAACAGTTCATATGCTGTGCATTCCTGTAATTCAAAATAACTGGCAGAAGAGTTTTTCAGTTTGGTTCATTTTTTGGAGCAAGCTAACGCAGTCTGAGATAAATGAATCTGGTGTGTATTTCAGCGATATAGAGCGTCTCTGACTTATTATCAAAAAAGTTAGCAAATTTTTAGAAGAACAAATGAATGCAGTTTCAGTCCATCCTGATAATCAGAACTCCAAGTTTGACTAGGAAATAGTTCAATAATCAACTACATAAAGTTGATTGTCGCTAACATGCGGGTAACTGAAAACCAGTCAAGGTTGAATTGCGTTGTTGAAAAATTATTCTAAACTCAATCCTTTGGACGAGAAGGCCAAAAAAAAAGCCCATCGCATTGAGACAATGTTAAAAAACACGGTTTTGTTGCCAAAAGAGTGGGAAATAATGTAATGTATTGGAATCCTGTATAAAACCAACTTGCTTTCAGAACAAGATGTGTTACATTTACTTATTGAACGCCCCTCGCAGCTGTCCTGTAGCAACGCTGTAGGGGCATCCTCAATTGCAATAATACCACTTCTTTCCGACCAAGTGGTCGTACCAGCCTTGTTGGCGAAGTGCCGTACCAGTCGGTTACTGCAATCATTGCAGGGACAGCAGCTGCAGCATGGGCTTGCCTGCTCCACTGCTTCCCTTTGTTATTCAGTTAGTACACTCAGCAACCAGTAAAAGAAACTAACAGAAATTCAGAAAGAGTGTTGAAGTTCAGGGAGAAGAAATAACGTTAAGGTTTGCCAGTGACCTACTAATGCTGTCACAGATGGCAGATAACTTGGAAGTGCAGATGAATGGAGTGGAGAGTCAGTAGAAAAGAGGTTATAAGATTAAAAATCAGTAAAAATAGAACAAAGGTAATGTAGTGTAGTCGAAATGTCAGGTGATACTGAGGAAAGTAGATTACGAAAAGAGATATTGAAAGTAGTTGACGAATTTGTTGCAAAGCGATTTAGAAAAGATTGGTTGGTTCAAATGGCTCTGAGCACTATGGGACTCAACTGCTGAGGTCATTAGTCCCCTAGAACTTAGAACTAGTTAAACCTAACTAACCTAAGGACATCACACACATCCATGCCCGAGGCAGTATTCGAACCTGCGACCGTAGCAGTCTTGCGGTTCCAGACTGCAGCGCCTTTAACCGCACGGCCACTTCATCCGGCTAGAAAAGATTGCTGTATGGTGTGGCAGGTGGCAGTTGACGCTAAATAACGAAAAGTGTGAAGTGATCCACATGAGTTCCAAAATAAATCCGTTGGAATTCGAATACTCGATAAATAGTACAATTCTCAAGGCTGTCAATTCAACTAAGTACCTGGGTGTAAAAATTACGAACAACTTCAGTTGGAAAGACCACATAGATAATATTGTGGGGAAGGCGAGCCAAAGGTTGCGTTTCATTGGCAGGACACTTAGAAGATGCAACAAGTCCGTTAAAGAGACAGCTTACACTACACTCGTTCGTCCTCTGTTAGAATATTGCTGCGCGGTGTGGGATCCTTACCAGGTGGGATTGACGCAGGACATCGAAAGGGTGCAAAAAAGGGCAGCTCGTTTTGTATTATCCCGTAATAGGGGAGAGAGTGTAGCAGATATGATACGCGAGTTGGGATGGAAGTCATTAAAGCAAAGACGTTTTTCGTTGCGGCGAGATCTATTTACGAAATTGCAGTCACCAACTTTCTCTTCCGAATGCGAAAATATTTTGTTGAGCCCAACCTACATAGGTAGGAATGTTCATCAAAATAAAATAAGAGAAATCAGAGCTCGAACAGAAAGGTTTAGGTGTTCGTTTTTCCCGCGCGCTGTTCGGGAGTGGAGTGGTAGGTAGATAGTATGATTGTGGATCGATGAACCCTCTGCCAAGCACTTAAATGTGAATTTCAGAGTAATCATGTAGATGTAGACGAAATTTTCATATCTCGGGCAAAATAATTCACGATAACAGAAGTATAGGGAATATAAAATACGGGATGATTCAAAAAACGTTTACACACTGACATGGCACATCGAGCATACAACAAGGATCTGTAATCGCATAGGCAAGAGGGGGTTGAAAGGCCATATGGGGCTACTAAATGACGTTGCAGTTATTTAGTCACATGCTACAAATGGACGCCCACTAAAGGAGATGCCCTAAGTTTTGTAAAGACGCATCGAGACACACTTGATATCAACGCTGCATTGAACGGCGCACCTTGTGTATATCGAAGACATCCTGCTGCTGTAACAATCCTGCCCTCTAAGCCCTCCGACGATGTAACAAGTGTTTCATACACAAAGCCCATCAAATATCCCCACAGAAAAAAATCGACTGGGGACAGATGGTGTGACCGTGGTGGCCATGCGATTGGCTCACCGCAACCAATCCAGTGGCCGAGAAAGGTTACCTGCAGATGTGCACTCAATTGTCTGCTGAAATACGCGGCGGCACCGTCACGCTGAAATCGAATGCGGCGACGAATAGGCGTGTGAACATCATTCACCATGTCCATCAGAATCTCTTGCAGGAATACGAGATATGTGCGACCATCATGTGGGTCCGAGAGCATGTACAGCCTAATTAAACAGTCTGGCGATGCCATTCCAGACGTTAAGAGTAAATCAGCTTTGTGAGACATGCATACGTGTGGTATGTGGGTTCACATCCGCCCACCTATGCACGTTGTGAACGTTCATCACACCCTCGAGTGAGAACGTAGCTTCATCGATGAAGAGGGCACTCACCGTGAAGTTTCGGTCTGCAGCGGAATCCTGCAGAAGCCATCCTGCAAATCCCGTGCACTTGCTGTAGTCCCCCGATTGTAATGCTCGTACGCATTGGAAATGAAACGGATGCAGTCCTTTGTCGTGTACAATGCCCCAGATGGAGGGTTGGGGGTATCAGTGGCGCGGGATACACCTCGTGTTGTTGCTGATGGCGTACATTGCACTCTTTCGAGAACGCTTTCTTCCACCCCAACTGTCCGTATTGTTCGTTGGCGACCAGCATACGGCTTGTGTACATGGAATGAGCTGGTTTCATGCAATCGGCGATGCAGGGTGGCGAATAATATTTGGCTTCTCGTCCATTGCAGTTGGCCACGCCACAAATCAGATGCATCTCAGCCATTTCGTGGTACATGTAGCTAGCCGAGTAGTACCAAAGCTTTCACGGCATGAACGGAGATGTTCTCCGTGTGCTCCGCCCATGTTTGTACAACAACACAATCTCGTGACAGGGGCGCTCACTCACCCCCGGATCCTACGTGACTGCTGTTCCTTGTTCCAAGCCTGATGTACCATGTCAGTCCGTATATGTTAATTGTGTTAACACTGTACATAAATTTAAAAGCATTAGAAAGTATTGAAAGTATTGATTTGAAATGTAATCTTGTATAGAAATGAAATGAACAGTACAGTCAAGAAGAACATATAAACTTCTAAAATGTGATCCTACATAAACATGCTGAAAATTTGTAAGGTGGCTCTAATTTCGCACTTTACAAGCGCTCATCCACATACTTTGCCGTGATCTACAACCACAATTAGCTATCATTTGGTAGGTTGTACATCGTATATATGAATATTTAAAGAGACTGACATTGTCATGTAAGCCTTGTAAATAATTGTTAACGCTTATTACATGAAAGGTGAAGGATTGTCTTTATTATCAGAACGGCGTAATGAATGTTTGCCCTTACTAGTGGAGGCTGGAACGCCAGTGGAGATGAAACGGCATGTAGAACTCAAGCTCTTGGTGGAAGGCCCACAAAGGTGCTGGTCCTGCTTGAAAACAGGAAGTAGCTAGACGGACGACCTGAGCTCTGGAAAACAATAGAGTGACGGCCGGCCGCTATTGTAGCAGGACCAGAGGGATAACCGGGAACTCTGCAAATCTTGGACGCAGGTGAGAGGAATGAAGAAGCGGCGCCTTGGAAACCACGTAGGTTGGGTTATTTCCAAGTATTTTTACTCAGAAGCGTACCATTGAACGAGTATAGGTTCTTCCTCGCAAACTTTCCGCGCTGGACGACAAAAGACTAAAAATATGGTTGGTCGGTGTTCAGAAGAATCTACAGAGAGGGAGAATATTCTGTGGTTTCGGGAATATGATTTTTTTCCGAATTACGAGGGCGGGGAGCCGAGCCTTGCTGGGAAGCCAGCGGTGGAGAGACTGAGGACTTCCATTGTGAGCGCCCGTGTGTGACGGTTGCTCGGTATCAGCTTTTTTGGTACAGACAGACTTGCTGTCTTTGCTCTCAGGAGAGTTTATAGTTAGAATAGATAGGCAATGTACTGTTGCGAACCTATACGATTCTGGACTTCACCTCCGAGTTGGAAGTCGTCGTTGAGTACGCAGCGTTCAGTAATTGAGAGCACTTCTTCTGCCTATACTCACGTTGAGACGTTATCTGAACTCCGACCTTGTGGCTGAGAGTTCGCATTTCTCGTCTGTAGAACACAGAGAAGAGAAGACGGTATTAGAGTATATTAGTCAGAGGACCGCCTTCTGACGTCCTAATGTTTGAAAGCGTTTATTTGTGCCTGGAGTTCTTCCATCGTTGCAGACGAGTGCAAGAACCATCACTTCGGCGCACCAGACGCAATACATACGGTGATATCGCAAGTTGCTTCGGCTTATTAGGGCTATAAAGCTAAACAGCTATGATCATGTTAGTTTATTTCCACTGAGGTTACAAACCACCGTAGATCATCTTTGAAAGTAGTGACTTCTAGTGTTTGCTACGTAGATGATGTCAGTCATTTCGTGTTAGTGATATTAGACCGCGCATTCATAATAAGGGGCAGAGTTGGGCAACTGATTAATAATTTTAGTTAGGAAATATAGACAATTGTACTTAAAGGGTTGATCTTAATCTATAACAAATATATATTGAACAACAACGTTTATCATTTAGTAGTATCAGTATCGACCGCATATTTCTTTGACGCTAGAACATCTTTTGCTTTGTTATTGCTCCAAAAGATTGGTTTGATACCAGCTCGGCAGAGAATTTTGCCCACACGTTCTGTGACCCCTTGTACATACGGTAATAGGGCTACGTTCTGTGCTTCCTTCTGCTCTTCCCTATTGCCTCCATCCTTTGACGTCATAGTCTTATCTGTCATATTCTTGCTGTAACCATTGGCTCCAAGAATGGATCTGAGGTTCTGTAGTTCCGCCTTCAAGTATTCGTCATCGCTGAACCTGTGGACTCTTCTGGTTAACGTGTGAAGGGTGGACTTCTTCTGTGTAGGACGATGGTGGGAGACGGAGTGGAAGTACCTGCTAGTGCTGGTGGCTTTTTTTATACTCTGTGGCCAAGTTTACTATCAGGCTTTCGGTAAACTTCCACGACGACAAAAGGTAGCATGCCATTCCTTACAATCTCCACGGTAAATTGTATTTTACTATGTTGTTGATTGAGATGTTTGTGATACTTTTGTAGTTCTTCCTTTCCATGTGGCCTGATGATGAAGGCGTCATCAACATATCGGAGCCGGCAGTTAGGGCGTAATTGTGCCGACTGGAAAGCTGTTTCTTTAAATGTCTCCAAGAAGATGTCTGCTGCAATAGGCGAGAGAAGGGACCCCATAGCTGCACCGTCCGTCTGTTCATAAAATTCCCCTTTCCACCCGAAATAGATGGTCGTTAAACAGTGGCACACTAGTTCGCAGTTGTCAGGAACCACTGGTACATTCGTGAATAGGGACTAACCATCAGATCCGTAACTGACACACTTTTCTTTTAAAAATCTCACAAAATGGACGGAGGCTGTGACATACGAATTTATGAGGCTCACTAAATGTCAAAGCTTCGGTGCCAGTTCTTTGCCAGTTTGTAAGTCGATGAATTAATACTATCCACTATGGGCCTTAAAGGAAAGTCCTCTTTGTGGATCTTCGATACCCCATATATTCTTCGTGCTTGTGGAACTTGTGGAATGAGTCTCTTGGCCGAGTTGAAGTTCATTCTAATTTGCTTTAGCAGTGCTTGTGTCGATTTGATTATCTTGGTCGTCGGATCACTCTTAACTTTCCTATAAATCGGTTCTTTAAGAATCTCCTCTATTCGCTTTTTTGTAGCCTCTTGTGTCGAGTACCACGGTGGCATTGCCTTTGTCACCTTGTATCACGATTAAGTGAGGGTTCTCCTTCATCTCCGCGACACCGTGGCGTTCCTTCCTGTTGATGTTTTGTTTGGGTGGCTTGCGTGAGTCAAGACTCAAACTGATTCTTGTTGGAGCTTCTTCGCTTCAACTTGTGGTAGATGACATACCGAAGTCTCAACAGATTCTATGATATACTCTTTAGGAACTCGTTGTGAAGTAACTGCAAAATTCATCCCCTTAGTCAGAATTAGTGTGGCTGTATCGCTTAAGGTGTGGCCAGAGAGATTGACCACTGTTTGTGGCGTTTCCAACATCGATTCTTCTTCTGTCGATTTCGGCTGCTGTTTGGCGAACTTCCTCTTCTGACTGTCAGTGACATTGTCGCTCGAGCTTGTGGCTTGTTATAAGGTTAACCTGTCAACCTTCTCCAGTCTTCCATCTCCAGCTTTCTTGTCAGGAAGAAGTGCAATTCACACGGTTTCCTCTTGTTATTGCCTTGACTAACACGAATGTACCAGATCCTCTCCCTCAGTAAAGCCTTACTCGCTTGTAAACAGATATTCTTGGCCTTGTTCGATTTTGTATGGGACATCAGCTGTAAGAATTTGGGCACTATATTGGTACCCCTACATCACGTCAAGAAGGCAAGATCATTCTGCAATTTACCTCTTTTTTGCTGCAGTGACTCAGGCTGCCTGATATTTCTGTGTATTTCCTGCTCATACAGGACAGTTAAAATGTAAATGTAGGCTTCTGCAGCCGTTGTCACTCTCAATAAAATTCCTCTGTGCTGTAAGAATAGGTTGATAAAAGTTTTTCTGAGACACTAAGGAATAGCTAATTTGCTGATGAAGGTATGAGGGCAGGGTACAGTTTATAGAGAGAGCACAAAAGTTTGAATACAGTAAGCTGTTTCCAGTGGATGCAGGGGGCAGTGGGCTTGCACGTATGAAAAAATTTGCACAAGATAGATAAAAGTGCAGAGCTACAACAAACCTGTCTTCAAACTGAAGGGAACAACAATACCACTTCAAAAGATTGCAGTCCACATGCTCTTGTGAATGACAGCTTAGCTAAAAAACACAAAATGCAGCTGTAGTATTACACAGCACACTCAACAGTATAATCGATAGACAGCCTCATAGTGATTCCAGTGCCACCAGATCATTTGTAGTAGTGGGGAAAAGAGGGTTCTGGTACATTTTGTTTGTGCAAGTTGCATACATAAGGGAAAGCATAAATTCAGGGGCAAACTATCCCCCTCCCCTCCCCTTAACCTTTTGTTATGCTAATTGATTTACAATCCCCTGTGGATAATTTGTCCTGGGAAACCCCCCACCCTATCCTCCTCCCAATCCTCCTCCCCCACCCCTCTGGGAAATCCACAACCTATCCCCCTCCACTTCACTGATACAACCACAGTTTTGATATCAAATTAATTGACTAATTAATTAAATCTATCAATTAATTAACCCCACTCTCACTGGAAAATCCCCCAGCCATCCCTTCCCCTCCTCCACTCTTTCCCTCCCCTCCCCATCTCTAAATTGGTGGGAAAGACTAAGTTGGTGCTAGAGTGGAAAAATTTCACAACAGAAAATTGAAATCAGTGTCAAGTGGCATAGTAACCCCCAGCCTACCTCCTTTCCCACCCCTCCACCTCCCTTGCTGGAGATGTAACACCACTTTTTACTTTAAAAATTGGTGAGAAATAGGTCAGTTATGGTACCTCCACCCTTATGATGTCACCTCACATCCTATTAGTGGACAATGGTGCAGTTAGGTCAAATTCCGTACTGCATTGATCCCACAACCAACTGGCTCTCCAGAAATTGTGAGGCACTTTTGACGGATTGCTATAGCTCATTTGCATATTTGGTGGGAAATATCTCATCAAATTGATTAACTGTATGGAATATTGCAATTTGGTGGGAAACAGCTCCCTTAAAACGCTCACAACAACACATATCTGCCAAACTAAAACATTTCCTACCATGCTGTCTGGGACATTGCACCCCACTACATGTGTGAGACCACTTGCAACCATTTGAGTCTCAAGCATTGGACTGGGAGGCGCCAGTCGCCTGCTATGGCATGCATGATACCAGATGTCAGCTTCATTTGAAACTAGACACCAGACTCACTTCCTGTTTATTTCCGAAACACACACCTTCTACACCAGGTCAGTGGAAGCAGCTGCTCTACCTGCTCACCCACCTGTGTAGATACTTACCAAGTCAGTTCACAACATCACCAGCATAGGACGCTGGGAGAAGCAATCTCCAAACATCTCCTCTCTCCAATCCCCTCCTCCCCTCCACCTTTACCCCTGCAGTTACTTCCTGACAGACAAAGCATCAGGTGATGACAACTCTTTGATACTGATGCCTGAAAAATTCCTATTGAAACATATGCTCCATCTCTCTCTCATGTGGCTCCATCATGACCATCGAGTGTCTGCTGCATGCAACCAGAAACCACAATAATCCCTCTCTGGCCACTGTGGCCGAGCGGTTCTAGACCCTTCAGTCCAAAACCGCGCTGCTGCCACGGTCGCAGGTTTGAATCCTGACTTGGGCATGGATGTGTGTGATGTCCTTAGGTTGGTTAGGTTTAAGTAGTTCTAAGTCTAGGGGACTGATGACCTCAGATTTTAAGTACCATAGTGCGTGGAGCGATTTTTTAAACTAATCCCTCTTTTTCCCTGAACAAAGTAGAGGATTCCTGGTAAATCCCCAGCTCTCTCCTAAATGCTGGTCTGTGGATGTCTTGGAAATAGCCTATTTGCCCTATTCCTACTCCGTAAAATTGACTGACTAATTAATTAAAATGATACCCTCTGTGTGGGATGGTTTTTTTGTTGCATCCTGTTGGTGGATACTATGATTGGCATATTTGGCAGGAAATTCTGGGACAATTTGCAACTCATTCAAACAACCCCCCAGTTTCCAAACCTTACCCTTCTCCTTTCCGGATTTTGGTCCTATTGGTAGATACTGGCACAGTTAGTCACTTGGTGGGAAATCCATTACGTTGGAGGTAGCTGAAAATGGTAGTGAGAATTTCAAATTTCGCCTCAGTTGCGCCATGTCCTTAAACAATTTGCAGGAGATGAGGTAGGGATCTGAATGGAATGTGCTCGCAATACCACTATTGGAAACAATAAATTGATCAATCAGGAATTTGACACCATGATTAGAAGTGGTGCTGTATAAAATGCCACTTGTAATTTCAAAGTTCAGCGGGACTTTTTGCTGTCATGGCTGTGTAATTCTGTATCACTTACAGGTCTGCTAAGTGTATTTTCTAAAGCACAGTAGAGTTCCCAAGTTGGCTCTCTCTGCTACACCAGGAAAAAGGAGGGGGAAGGACTACTGCATTATAGGATAGTAACAACAATAAAATACCACTCCACCTTTTTGCTGCAAGATACAGTCCACTGAGAATTACTGAGAACCCCACAACGCCACACACAGCAGCAATCAGCACATGGTCAGGGCACTTTGTAAACTTAAACCATCATCCATTGCACAGTAGTGGCCATGATTAGATGTTGGAGATTACCAACATCTCCAGGCATCTACGTGCCAGCCTTACCAGATGCTCAAAGGCTGGAGAATGCCACCATGACAACTGAGCTGCCAAAGGATCAGTTTCAATGGGGGAATAATCGTCCAGTGCAAACATATGTTGTATTGAATCTTCTCACACAACACACGCGATCACCAAGACTACCAAATACATTCTGAGTATCAGTTTGCTACTCATCTGCCCATTTGGCGTCAGGGTTAGGTCAACTGCATCCTTGTAGCCCACCTGACTGGTTCAGGAGTCTCAGCAGTGGCACATGACTTAAGCCAGAAATGTCCATTCATTCCAGGCACATAATTTTCCACGTAGAATCTTTCATGTCTCTTGCAGCTAGCAATGCATTGAAATCGCAGTTTTCCCTGTAAAAATCTGAGAATCTAAACCTCCCTTATGACCAGACATATAACCACCCAAATCATGTTCTTTGCACATTCGGTACACTGACCACAGTAACACTACACTTCAACACATACACATTTCAGACAAGCAATGCAATTACCGTATATATATATGTGTGCAGTGTCTGAAAAAACCATAGTATGTCCACACTTACACTGGCTATATGTTTCTTTTCTCCTCAGTTCTAGGAAATTATTTGATATTTAGATCTTCCAGTCTATCATATTGGAAAAAAGACTGTAGGTTATTCAGTCAGCTCTTCTGGAAGGCGCCACATCCTACTATGTGATAATCAACATTGCTTCCTCAGACGGAAGGATGAGGATCTGCTTAGGAAGCCGATGAGACAACATTCTGCGTATCTGTAATGTTACAGCCATACTGCCTGCCCTGTTTATATGCTATAGCAGATCTAGTAGAATCCTTGCATGGGTATAGTGTGCATGTGTTTAAGAAATGAATTTATTACACCTCACGATCGGATATACTCGTCAATACGTTGAACTCGCAATTCCACACATCGAATCTATCTTCCCCTTATTGCTATATGTATGTAATTTCTTACAGGAATAGTGGTCTGATCACTTCCCATACACGTCTGGTGATATGTCGAAATACTAGAAACAGTAACTTTACGTTGAAACAGCTTAACATTCCCGACAAGTAGCGTGATTATCATTTATATGTGTATAGCGACCGAAAAATTATAGTATGCCCACACTCACACCATCTGGATGCTATTTCGCATGACCTATCATAGGTTCCCAGTAGCAAAACTCTCCTGCCACATCGTCATTATCACATATTTGTCGAGGAATAGGGTGCATAATTACAATTAAAAAGCCCTAGAGTCTTTCATTTATGTTACATACATTCTTGCTTGATAGCAGGCGTATGCCAGAACAGGAAGATACTGACACAATTAACGCAGAAAGAGTAACTTAGAAGAGCCCAATCACAGACATGCCGTGTCAGCTGATAAATACCTTACAGAACACTTGCTGCATGGTTTTAAACAACATACTGCCATATGACCCCAGCAGTAATAAGAACACATGCAAGTTGACTGCTGTCTTGGCTGCTTTCCTAGAAAAGAGAACCAATGACATGGGTCTGCATTAACGATGATAGAAAGTAGACGGAGTAATCTATTGTGGGTGGTTGTTAAGAGATGTGATATAATGGTAGACTGAAGATGTGTCCTAGATAGATTGTGATGTTGTAACAAGATGTTTATCGCACATTTAACAATTTTTTCCGTTGTTCTCCCAGGCTGTTTCAGTTGTATGGTACAACCTGCACATTCTGTGTGTGACTTAGAGCGCTATCGTCCTGCAATCGTTAACAGCAAACCTCCCCATATTACAGCCAGCACAGGACTTTCAACGTATGTGTGCTGAATCATGTCCACCAAACCGATGGAAAAACAATTTCGACACTCTTCTCTAGACAAGGAAAGATGTATGTACAATACTCCATTTCCTCCAAATCTTGACGTAAATCGAGGCTTCAGTTAGACAACCACAGTGATTTTAAGTCAGTGGCAGGTGGTTGTGAGGTACTGCAGTCAATAAGCATACATTTACTTGACTAATGTGTGAGCCGTGTGTGGCTCGTGTTCCTGCCATCATGTATTTTACTCCCTGTTTTTAATGTACTTCCACCTCACTATGTTAATTTAAATTACTACTGTCACTGAGTTGCTGCTTTGCCTGACCATGACCAGCGCTAGCAGCACGTATCGATATATCCCTTCTCGTAGTATCTTTGCTCGACGGCTATTACTTACCGGTCATTGTCTGTCATAAGCCAGTTTGGATAACCACTTCGGGTTGCGAGTTCGGGTCTGCCAGTCGGTCGGAACGTGTCTGGAGCACAGTTCTGACCTGCCAGTAGGGGAGTTGCAATGCGGCACAAGTGCAGTCAGATTGGAGCAGTTAGGTCTGCGTCGACATGGCTCGCCCGACCATTGCCGCCACGCATCACTTGAACCAGGCCACGGTCTTGGTTGATCGTCGGTCGGTCGTCCTATCGGACGATGCGTTTTGGCTCACCGATCTTCCATGAGTCGGCTGTGTGTGTGTGCATCGACTACCGATTGTCTTCATGTGTGCTTAGTTACTGTTGGATACCATTCAGGTCTTCATGCAAGTGTTTGTCAGGCTGTGTGTGTAGTTGCCATTGTTTCCACTGACGACGATTTTAGATGTTGTCGGCACTCTACGAGGAGTCGGTCGGTTGCGGCGGACCAGGGAAGTTATCTCCACGCGGTGCAGTCAGCTGGGTCTGCTGGGGGCTGTGCAGTGTCGGAGCATGTGTGGAGCTGTCCGATCACTACGAGCTTCGTGGTTCATCGACCCAGGACGTCAAAGTTGAGTAGTGGTTTCAACTACCCAAGCCACGTCCATTCATGTTAAGGTAGTTCGTTTCAGTGGTTCGCTGTTGGGGAGGTTTTCCTGTGAGTAACACCGAGTGTCCCTGTTGCTGAAATTCAGCCGCCACGCGATGCATTAACTATATTGGTTGACTACAATTCGAGTGCACCAGCGGAATTTTCTGCCTTGTGGCTGTTAGTGTTCTGGTTACCTGCCCTGGCCACTAACGTAATTTCAGGCAGCGTCCTTTCCTCACCTGTTGCCGCTGTCCAACATGGTGTGTAATTTTGACAGCTAATACATACATCATTGTGGGTTACCACGATCGTAACCTTTTGTGTTTGAGTTCTCATGTACTGATTGACGGCAAGCAAGTCGTTGTGTCGGTCGGTCCTTGGCTGTCCCCAGGTTGGATTCCGACGAATCAAGTGTAGTTGGGCTCACCACCTGTCTCACTTAAGTGAACGAGGGCAGACCAACCTCCATGGAGGCTTCTGAGTGCCATTGTCTTTATTGTCTTTCCCACCGGTGTTTAATTATCTGTTTTCAGCTACTTAAAATTTAAGGCTTATGGTTATATTTTTAAAAAATCTGGAAAATTGTGGGCTTTCAGCCTTGCAACTTTATTCTTAAAATTGTTTTTCAGGCTTAAACATTGTGGCCTTCTGCCTTTAAAAGATTATGGCAATATATTTTAAAATTTTGAAACTTAAATGTGGCCTTCAGCCATTTGTATTGCACCTTGCATATGTTTGTTCTATCTACTTTGCCTTGAGGGTTTCCACCTAGCTGTGATATGTTTTTTTAATTATTTTATTTGCTATTTTAAATGCATTTTTTATATTCTTGTTTTTTAAGATTTCTTGCTTGGAGACCCTCAGCCGTGAAAGAGTTTCATTTCGTAAAGGTTCGGCTATGTGCCGCTTTGGTTGTAAATGTGTTATTAAATTACAATAAATTGCAATTAGAAGATGAAACTGACCCCAACCTTATTTGGCCTTTTCCACAGTCCTAATTACCCGTTAGCCCTGCGTGATTTAGCGGGCGTTTCAATGTGTGTGGAAAAGACTGTGTTCTGTTTATGGAGTTCGTGCAGAATGGTGTGTAATTTCACATTCCAAACACCACTGCTATTCATTTCTCTATTTCCTCATAAGATGCTGTTGTTTCATGCATTTTTCTGTTGCTGACGAACATTTTATAGAACTGATGCGGGTGTAGTTTAATTTCCGAACCGCAATCAGATGTGATCAGTGCGTGTTGTACGCCTCCAGGAAGCTATATAGTGCATGTATCACAAAGAATCTATTTTTTCTTCTTTTTGTTTAGAAGATAGTAGTTTTATCATTTTAAAGTTTCTCGCCATGTATGTCAGGTGTTGGAAATATATTTCTTGCATTGGAGTATTAAAAGCATTACAGTCCACGTGACTAATATATCGGAAATCACAGTGCTTTAACATTATACCATGTTTAAGTGCAGAACCATGTAGACTTACGGGTGTATATTTACGGTCTATGATCGTTTCTCTCTTTCCAGTACCTTCTTGGTATGGAATCCAAACACCACAACAATACTATTGACATGATAGCACAAGTGATTTATGTTACATGTGACACACTCTCTCTGTCTGGAGCTTCATCATGCATAAACCATACGTTTCTTCTTCTCTTTAACCATTGGTCAAATCACCCAAAACTCTCAAATGTATTCGGCTCGTATCTACTATACTCTAACAAGGAGTGCTAACCTCCTCAGCATGCATGCGTCTAGGGAGATCGTGTGTAATTGGATGAGTGACATGAGTAAGATTGACACAGAACAGTCTTTGCAGAACGGCAGTTACAGAATGAGAATAACGGCCTATATCAATAACGTCGGTCGGTACACTTTTGGAACATGTGTTATACTCTTTGTGAAAGCAAAATATCAAAGTGTACAGATTATGTAGAGCTCAGCTCGTTTTGTTCCTTCATGAGATGTCGACTGTAGCGGGTGTAGATCCCTCCTTCTCCTCGCTACTTTCAAATTAAATCGGAGACTATGTCGTAGGGAGGGTCGGTTAAAGACAGAGGAAGAGCTACGAGATGCATAGAGAGAGATCATCTAGAGTTTTGCTCAGGATTATTAGTCGATAGGTTCAACGAAGGGGTAGCTCGTTTCGAAACGGAGGACAGGGTGCTCCTATGGAAATGATTCGTCTGTTGGATTGGTATCAGCAAAGGTGTTGGCGAGATCTTTCAATCTCCGACCTTATGCTACGAACGCGAGAATACCTTGTGACTCCAGAAGGCGCGAGATGGTCAGTCGTATCAAAGTATTACCTAATTTATAAAGTGTTTCGACTAAAGGTATGTAGTTTTTGTACCTCCTCTCCGCTGCTGGCTATTTACCTCACTTCGAAACAGTATTTGTCTCATGTGATGTGGGTAGTGCAACAAGGTTCACGATATGCCCACGTGTATACAGCACTGGCAAAGTAATGGAGGTGGTAGATTAGCGATGATATAGAAATTGAGAATCTTACTGCAATTTCATTGGCTGGTAGCATCACGAGATCGACACCATGAAATGTTTTGTTGATGTGAGAAGTTGTCGAGAGAACTGGTTTTGAACTCGAGTAATTCGGTAAAATGCGTTGAAATTACGGAAAAATCTGGTAAAATTGCAAAATCGATGGAAAATGCGTAACACTGAGGAAAGATACGACGAAAATGTGGATGAAAGCGGGCAGTTACATATTCGTTTGGGTATATAAAATCATTCCAGTCCATTCCTCTCGCCGGCCGGTGAGGCCGAGAGGTTCTAGGCGTTTCAGTCTGCAACCGCGCGACCGCTACAGTCGAAGGTTCTAATCCTGCCTCGGGCATGGATGTGTGTGATGTCCTTAGGTTAGTTACGTTTACGTAGTTCTAAGTTCTAGGGGACTGATGACCTCAGATGTCAAGTCCCATAGTGCTTAGAGCCATTTGAACCATTCCTCTCTCTGTAGTGGTGGCTCTAAAAACGGAAGTGCATTGAAGATTTCAAACAGCACGATGTAGATCGGTATTGGACTCAAACATATGCATCATCCACTGAACCGTGGGTCATTCCAGTGATTCGGTAAGGACCGAGTGTGGATGGAAATATACCTGTAACCACCATCTATCACATCAATGCATGATGACGCAACTTTTGGTGAAATCTGGGCACTGATCCATTTGTTTACGACATCCAAGAGCAGAATCTACAGTCTCTTCTCGGTTCTGATTGGCTGGAAGACCTATATGTTAAATTATTTAGTGGAAGTGGCGAAATCCAGACATCTCGTGGGGATGAGACATCTGGGGAGAAAGTTGAGGCGACGTTTTCGTAGAAGTTAGCAATACCATTCTAAGTTACTCTTTCTGCATTAAGTGTGTCAGTCCTTCCTGCTCTGGCATATGCCTACTATGTACATAACATACTATATACATAACATACTAAGTACATAACATAAAGACGCTAGGGTTTTATAATTATAATTATGCACTCTATTTTTCGACAAATATGTGATAACGACAATGTAGCAGGAGGGTTTTGCAACGAAAAACGCCTTTGTTTTAATGGTGCCCATCCCAAATGCTATATCATGTCCGCGACTCTCTCCTCTGTTTCGCGATAATACAAAACGTGCTACTCTTCGTTGAATCTTGTCGATGTACTCCGTTAATCCTAGCTGGTAAGGACCCCAGACCGCACAGCAGTACTCCAAAACAGGACGAAAAAGCGTAGTGTAGGCAGTCTCGTTAGTAGATCTGTTACATTTTCTAAATGTTCTCCCAATAAAACTCAGTCTTTGGTTTGCCTTCCCCACAACATTTTCTATGTGTTCTCACCAATTTAAAATGTTTGTAATTGTAATTATGAGGTAGTTAGTTGGATCTACGGCCTTTAGATTAGACTGATTTGTCGTGAAACCAAAGTTTAGCGTATTCCTTTTAGCAGTCATGTGGATGACCTCACACTTTTCATTATTTAGGGTCAATTTCCAATTTTCGCACCATTCAGATGTCTTTTCTAAATCTTTTTGCGATTCGTTTTGATTTTCCGATGAGTTTACTAGGCGATAAACGGCAGCATCATCTGCGAACAACCAAAGATGGCTGCTCAGATTGTCTCCTAAATCGTTTATATAGATAAGGAAGAGCAGAGCGCCTGTAACATTACTCTGCGGAACACCAGAAATCACTTCAGTTTTACCCAATCACTTGCCGTTAGTTACTACAAACTGTGAGCTCTCTGACAGGAAATCATGAATCCAGTCACAAACTGAGACGATATTCCATAAGCACTCAGTTTCGCTGCAAATCGCTTGCATAGCAGAGTCAAAAGCCTTTTGGAAATCTAGAAATATGGAATTAGTTTGAAATCTCTTGTCAACAGCACCCAACACTTCGTATGTGTAAAGAGCCAGTTGTGTTTCACAAGAACGATGTTTTCTAAATCCGTGTTGACTGTGTCAATAGACCTTTCTCTTCGAGGTAATTCATAATGGTCGAACACAATATATCTTCCAAAATCCTGCTGCATATCGACATTATGATATGGACCTGTAATTTAGTGGATTACTCCCACTACTTTCTTGAATATTGGTATGACCTGTGCATCTTTCCAGTCTTTGGGTACGGATCTTTTGTCGAGCGAGCAGTTGTATATGATTGTTAAGTATGAAGCTATCGCATCAGCACATATGAAAGGAACCTAGTTGGTATACAGTCTGGACCAGAAGACTTGCTTTTATCAAATGACATAAGTTGCTTAACTACTCCGAGGATGTATACTTCTAAGTTATTGACGTTAGCAGCTGTCCTTGTTTCGAATTCTGGAATATTTACTTAGTCTTCTTCGGTGAAGGAATTTCGAAAGGCTGTGTTTAATCGATAGTATTTCCATTTGCTATCGCGCACAGAAGGCATTGGCTGTGTCTTGCCGCTAGCACACTTTACATACGACCAGAATCTCTTTGGATTTTCTGCCGGGTTTCGAGATAAAGTTTCGTTGTGGAAACTACTATATGCATCTCGCATTGATGTCTGCGCTAAATTACGAGCTTATGGAAAACATCACCGATCTTGGAGATTTTGCGTTCGTTTAAATTTGGCATTTTTTTTCATTGTTTCTGCAACAGTGTTCTGACCCGTTTTGTGTACCAAGGTGGATCAGCTCCGTCGTTTGGTCATTTATTTGGTCTAAACTTCCCAACTGCTGTAGATACTGTTTCTTTGAATTGAAGACACATCTGGTCTGCACTTACATTCTTAATTTGGAAGGAGTGGAGATTGTCTCTCAGGAAGAAGTGAATTTTTATCTGTTTTTTAAGTGGGTGTATTGTTCGTTTATTTTTGGAGAATCTGGCGGTTACAACACGACAACTCTGTGTTCATTAACCCCTGTATCTGCTTTGATGCCCGTTATTAGCTCAGGATTATTTGTTGCTAACAGGTCAAGTGTGTGTTCGCAACCGTTTACTATTCGCGTGGCCTCATGAATTAACTGCCTGAAATAATTTTCCTAGAATGCGTTCAGCTCAATTTCGGATGATGTTTTACGCGCACCTTCAGATCTGAATATGTGTTTCCACCAACATATCGAGGATAAATTACAGTCTATTCCAACTATAATTATATGAGTCGGATACGGTTTTGAAATTAAACTCAAGTTTTCTTTGAACCTTTCAGCAATTGTAATATCTAAGTTGGGAGATCGGTAAAAGGATCCAATTGTTGTTTTATTGCGGTTGCCAAGAATTACCTCTACCCTTACTAACTCACAGGAACTATCTGCTTCTATTTCGCTACGAGATAAACTATGAGGGCTATCCACAAAGTACATTACGTTTTGGAATTAAAAATAAATAAAGTATTGGAAATTTTTTTATTATATACAGATGAAAGCCACACTTAAATACTACCTTTCTACATAGTTGCCATTTAAATTAAGGCACTTATCGTAGCGATGGACGAGCTTGGAAATTCCTTCGTCGTAAAATTCGGCCGCCTGCACCTTCAACCACGTGGTTACCTCTTCTTGAAGCTGTGCGTCGTCATCAAAACGCTGCATAGCCAACCACTTCTTCATTGCTGGGAATAAGTGGAAGTCGCTCGGTGTCAGGTCGGGACTGTACGGCGGATGAGGAAATAACTCCCACTTAAAAGATTCGAGAATTTTCACGAGTGGCATTTGCCGTGTGGGCCCGGGCTTTGTCGTGAATCAGCAAGATCTTTGAGCCCAACTTTCCCCTGTGCTTGTTTTGTATTGCTCTTCTGAGGTTGTGCAGAGTTTGGCAATACCTTTGAGAGTTTATTGTAGTGCCTCTTCACAGGAAATCCACAAAATCACACCTTTTCTGTCCCAAAAGACAGTCGCCATCACCTTCCTTGCCGACATTGTCTGCATGCATTTCTTGGGTTTTTGGGGGGAATTTGTGTGCCCCCACTGCAGGGACTGCAATTTTGTGTCGCAGTTCACATGCTTAACCCATGTTTCGTCACCAGTAACCATGCGATCGAGTAATGAGTCGCCATCTTTCTCGTAAGCGTCCAAAAACGTTAACGCTGCAGCCATTCGCTGATTTTTGTGAATCTCTTTCAAGATTTTTGGTATCCATCTTGCACAAAACTTGTGGTAACCAAGCTTTTCGGTAATGATTTCGTGCAACAAACTTCGTGAAATTTGTGGAAAACTCATAGAGAGTTCCGTTATTGTGAAATTACGGTTTTCACGTACCGCGGCATCGACTTTTTCGACGAGTTCGGCAGTCACTATGCTGGGTCTTCCACTTCGCTCTTCGTCGTGAACGTTAGTTCGGCCATTTTTAAATTTTATGACCCATTGACTCACTCCACCTTCAGTGATTATGTTGTCCCCATACACTTCACAAAGCTGCCGATAGATTTCTATCGGTGTACAGTTTTTTGCAATCAGAAACCTTATTACAGCACACACTTCACACTTCCCGGCATTTTCAATTAACGCTGACATTTCAGATTGTCACAGTAACTCAACGGAGTACAGCACGAACCTCTCACTAGCACGGCAGGATGCCGACTGAGCGGCGGAATGCCATGACACCAAGATGGCCGCGCTAGCCCCGCCCCTAACGGACACAAACGAAAACGTAATGTACTTTGTGGATAGCCCTCGTACTTCTAACAGAAACAAACACGCCACCGCCAACTGTGTTTAGCTTATCCTTTCGAAACACCGCTAAGTTCCTCGCAAAAACTTCGGTTGAACTTATCTCCGGCTTTAGCCAGCATTCAGTTCTTTCTATTAGCGCTTGAAGCTCTGGTACTTTCCCAACACACATACGATAATTTACAACTGTTATACCAATGGTTCCTGTATCTACGTTCTTCCTATGATTGACCTGCACCCTTTGAGACTAAAACTCTTTTTTTTCCCCTGAGACCCTGAAACCTAAAAACCGCCCAGTCCACGCCACACAGCCCCTGCTACCCACATAGCCGCCTCCTGGTGGTAGTGGACTCCTGACACATTCAGCGGAACTCGTAAACGTATGATGTAAGTCCAGGAATCTGCAGCCTACGCGGTCGCAGAACTGTCTGAGCCTCTGATTCAGGCCCTCCGCTAGTCTCTGTACCATAGGTCCGCAACCGGTCCTCTCAACTATGCTGCAAACGGTAAGCTCCGCTTTCATCTCGCGAGCAAGACTGGCTGGCTTTACCACCTCTGTTAGCCACTTGAAACCAGAGAGATGTGGCACACATCTCTGGTACCGATGTGAGCCCCCACCTGCAGCTGGCTGCACCCTGTGCTCCTCATGGCATCCAGAATTACCCTTTTCACATCTGGAATGACTCCACCTATTGCACATGCAGTGCACATTGGCTTTCTTCCCCTCCTTGGCAACTGTATCCCTAAAGAGCTCCATAATGCACCTAGCCCAGCTCGCGCTATTCGTCCACGAGACTCAGAGGGCCATAGACACGTGTTCCCAGGTAGATGCCGTGTTTCTTGACTTCCGCAAGGCGTTCGATACAATTCCCCACAGTCGTTTAATGAACAAAGTAAGAGCATATGGACTATCAGACCAATTGTGTGATTGAATTGAAGAGTTCCTAGATAACAGAACACAGCATGTCATTCTCAATGGAGAGAAGTCTTCCGAAGTAAGAGTGATTTCAGGTGTGCCACATGGGAGCGTCGTAGGACCGTTGCTATTGTGTGTGTGGTTTGAGGTTTTCGGGCACTAAACAGCGTGGTACCGTTGCTATTCACAATATACATAAATGACCTTGTGGATGACATTGGAAGTTCACTGAGGCTTTTTGCGGATGATGCTGTGGTATATCGAGAGGATGTAACAATGGAAAATTGTACTGAAATGCAGGAGGATCTGCAGCGAATTGACCCATGGCGCAGGGAATGGCAATTGAATCTCAATGTAGACAAGTGTAATGTGCTGCGAATACACAGAAAGAAAGATCCTTTATCATTTAGCTACAATATATCAGGTCAGCAACTGGAAGCAGTTAATTCCATAAATTATCTGGGAGTATGCATTAGGAGCGATTTAAAATGGAATGATCATATAAAGTTGATCGTCAGTAAAGCAGATGCCAGACTGAGATTCATTGGAAGAATCCTAAGGAAATGCAATCCGAAAACAAAGGAAGTAGTTACAGTACACTTGTTCGCCCACTGCTTGAATACTGCTCAGCAGTGTGGGAACCATACCAGATAGGGTTGATAGAAGAGATAGAGAAGATCCAACGGAGAGCAGCGCGCTTCGTTACAGGATCATTTAGTAATCGAGAAAGCGTTATGGAGATGATAGATAAACTCCAGTGGAAGACTCTGCAGGAGAGACGCTCAGTAGCTCGGTACAGGCTTTTGTTGACGTTTCGAGAACATACCTTCACCGAGCAGTCAAGCAGTATATTGCTCCCTCCTACGAATATCTCGCGAAGAGACCATGAGGATAAAATCAGAGAGATTAGAGTCCACACAGAGGCACACCGGCAATCCTTCTTTCCACGAACAACACGAGACTGGAATAGAAGGGAGAACCGATAGAGGTACTCAAGGTACCCTCCGCCACATACCGTCAGGTGGCTTGCGGAGTGTAGATGTAGATGTAAATGTAACAATGGAGCTCCCAACTGTGACTGCCCAGGGGTACCCTCTGAAACAGGATAGGCGACTGCATCTGCCTGAGGGATAGTGGCAGCCACAGACAGGACCTGGAACCTATTTGTTCGACTAACCAGGCAGGCCTTACATGCGGCCTCCTGGAAGTCTTTCGCCGTCTCCCACGTCCCAAGGCGATCTCTCACTCGATCACGGGTTGAGTGGTCAACGTCAGTGCGAACAGTAAGTGGACTGGTCACCAGTGCCGGCCGATCGGCGGACTCAGGCGTGCTGGACGTCTGTTGGATCTGCACGGCCGGCCCGCAACACTGATGTCCACCCATTGTAGCTTCAAGCTGTGTAAACAAAGCCAATACAGCTTCGAGCTGAGAGCGAAGTCTCACCAACTCAGCTCACATCCGCACACAGCCATCACACGACCTATCCGTACTAAAGACAGTGGGAAAGTACACTACACAAACAAAGGGTCTATCGACACGTGCTGTGGAACTCTACTGCAACCACTGACGGAAACGCAAGAACAGTGTCTAATGAATGTGATTAACACACAGAGATTCAAAAACTGAACTACCAAAGCACACATGTGAGACTAAATAATTCGCTCCTGATTAGAAACTTGTAATGTGTCACGAAATCTGTTCACTTTACGACACGAACGAAAACGAGAGAATTGTGCCTATTAAATATCAGATTAAGACGCAGAAACTCGAGAAACTAAACCACCAAAGCACACAGATGAAAGTCCACATTTCGCTGCTGGTTAGGAACTCGTAAAATGTAGCAAAATTGGTTACTTCCCTGAGGCTGCTTGTGTCTAGGCCAGCTGCAGCTGACTGACTGGAAGACCTAGATGTTAAATAACTTCATAGAACTGAGGAGAATCGAAACACACAATCAGTGTGAGTGTGGACATACCGTAAGTTTTCGGACTGTGGTTACACAGCTTGCCTGAAATGTGTATGTGTTGGAGAATAACGTCATTGTAGTCAGTGTTCCGACATGTACAAAGCAGCCATGTCCAACCACAAGGGAGGTATAGATTCTCCAATTTTTACGTGGAAAACTGCGATTTCTATGCATCGATGAAAGTAAGGAGATTGGAAGATTTTAGGTGGAAAATTTTGTACAGATTGAAGTGGGAAATTGATATTTTCAGAGCCACAGTTATCATGAGGAGGTATTTACAATACTTCGCTCATTGTCTAATGCCATCAGACTGGCGGTGCGATCGTAATATTAATTGTAATTTTACTGATAAATATGTGGCTGGGTTCCTAGGACGACTATGCTTGGGGTCTGCCAACATGTCGGAGGACGTCGATGTCCAGAACGAATGGACATATCCGGTTTAGGGTGAAAACCTCTGCTGAGCTTCCTGAGCCAGCGAGGCGGAATCCAAGGATGCAGTTCACCTAACCCTGTCACCCTCTGGGCAGGTGAGTAGCAGACTAATACTCAGAATGTATTGGACAGCATTCACGATCACGTGTGTTTTGTGAGAAGATTCAATATGGCGAGTATCTGCCCTAGATGATTATTACCCTACGTGAACTGGACCCTTGAAAGCTTTACGGTCTCTCTGTCCTCTGATGGGCTAGTATGGCCAGCATGTGGATGCCTGGAGATGTGAGGCTCCCAGACAATTGGCTGCTGAGACCTCCAGATGTTTCTGCAATCCCCAACATTTTTTCATGGCAATTACCATGGAATGGATGGTGGTTTAAGTGTTTGTGTTTACAAAGTGCCCTGTCGATGTGTTGATGGCTGCTGTATGTGGCGTTGAGGACTCTGTCTTACAGCAGAAAGGTGGAGTGGTATTTGTTTAAATAAAGATGGATGTTATTCTTGTTACTATCCTATAATGCGGTAGGCCTGCTTCCCTCCTTCTTCTTCCTGGTGTACCAGAGAGAACCAACTTGGGAATTCTATAGTGCTTTAGAAATTACACTTAGCAGACCTGTAGGTGGTCGGGAACTTGACGGTATAATTTTCCGCAAAAATTTGAAATTACAACTATCGTCTTATACAGCACCACTTCCAATCGCGATGTCAGCCTCCAAATTGATCAGTTTATTGTTCAATAGTGGTACTGTGATCACATTACAGTCAAGCCCTTGCCCTGTTTTCTGCAAATTGTTTGATGACAAACTGCAAACGAGCTGAAAGCTGAAATTCTCACTACTATTTTCAGCTACCTCCAAAGTAATGTATTTCCCGACAAACGACCTAATTGTGCCAGGAGAAAAGGGACATCCACAAGGGGGACGAGCAGGATCTGGAAATTCGGGAGATCCAGGATCGAATCCGAACAGCCCCAGGAATTCCCGTCAAATATGCCAGTCCTAGTATCCACCAACAGGAAGCAAGGAAAAACTGTCCCACTCAGAATGTATCGATTTAATTACTTAGTCAGTCAATTTGACACATTAGGGGGAGCGCAAATGGGCTATTTGCGAGACATCCACAGCCCAGCATTTTGGGGAGAGCTGGGGATTTACCAGGTATCCACTACTTTGTTCAGGGCAAAAGAGGGATTAGTGTGGTTTCCAGTGGCACACAACAGACTCTCGGTGGTCAGGAAGGAGCCACATGAGACAGAGAGAGAGAGAGAGAGAGAGAGAGAGAGAGAGAGAGTGAGAGAGAGAGAGAGAGCAGGTGTTTCAACAAGAATTTTCCAGTTGTCAATACACTGTGAGATCAAAAGTATCGAGACACCAGTAGGGGGACAAGGCAGGTACGAGCGCATTTTGTTATTGCAGGTTGCCTACATCAGGGGCAGGTATGCTCTCAGGGGCAAACCTATTGTTCTCCTTTGATTGACAGGTACTTGACCTATTGTTCTTCTTTGATTGATAGGTCTTTAACCTATTGCTCTGCTAAAAGGATCCTTCCTTTTGATTGGCAGGCACTTAAACTATTGTTCTCCCCCCAACTCTACACCCTCAGGAAACCCCTCCCCCCCTCACTGCTACAGGTACACTTTCAGGTCAGAGTTATTGGAATAGCCCCTCTCACTCTTATCAATTTGACTGACTACTTAATTAAACTGATCAATTAATTAACCTCTCACCCACTGGTAAACCCTCTCCCCAGGAAATGGCGGGAAGTTCAAATTCCATCAGGACAATGCAACACACCATGGCTACCTCCACTAACCTAAGAAAATGGCGGGAAAAAAGGGCACTTTGGCTACCTCCATTAACCTAAGTCATCCAACCATCACCTCTTCCTAGGAATTGGCTGGGAAAGGACTCAGTCTGTGCTGGATAGGATGGACGTAAGTCTTTGTCTTCAGTCTTTATTTAAACAATTAGAGGCAGCACTGCCATCAAGTGTGTTCACCCCAAGGTCCAAAGTCCAACTGACCTAGTACACAGTACTGCCACCAGAGGACACTGTCGTCCCTTCTGTGACGTAATCCAAGATGGTGGTCTGGTGGTGGAGAGGAAGGATCTCATAACAGGCAATTCAAGGGTATATTGTTTATTTATAAAAAAAATCAGTTTGTGGGGGGTTGGATTTTTCTTGCTCATCATTCTCTGCTGTTTGGAAACATGTAGGTCTTGTAAGAAGTCATTACATGGAGCCAACATGTTGCATAACCTAATGTTCGACACTGTACTCTGGGTATCTTAACCTAATGTTTGGCCCTTCGTCAGCTCTTAACCTAATGTTCTGTTAAGTGGTTTTCCATGTCACCCCCATTTCCTTAAACTATTGTACCGCCTTTGATACCAAGTTAAGTAATTAGTTACGTCCTCCCACAATTTTCTGGTACACTTTTAGAATTTCACATGCTTTTGAACGCCATTTCTGGCACATTCTTCTTTGTCACCCACCCCCTTAAACTATTTTACTGCGTTTTACATAAAAATTATGGAAATTAACCTAGTGTTCTGCACTTAACCTGCTGTTCTGCTCTATGTCACCCACTCATGCATACCCTCCCCTTAACTATTGTACCGCTAACACCACGCTGATATAAAAAAATTATGCAAACTAATTAAATAGATATTCTTCACGTGTATGGGGTAGCTTTTGATAACTCGCCAAATCCTATTGGTCGGTGAAATCGATGTAATATAGTTTAAACAAAAGATCGCTAATAAAAAACACATCCCACCACTTGATGCCTGACGCCAATGCAGCAGACTCCATACACGTCCCCAGGAGTCTGGATGCACCAGTGGTCCCCACGAAGTAATGACACAGCCATCAGCTGCCAAACCACGCGTAGGTGTCAGTTCGGGTCCCGCAAAGATGAGAAGTTGGTATCTCTTTTATACACGACACCTGAGAAATACCTGTCGAAACCCGTGTCCACCTAAGCACCATTGCTAGCGCAATGATGCATAACTGTGGTGCAGGTTCAGTGTTGAGAGAGATGTTGCAATGCTTTCCAGAACAGCACAGGGTGCAATCTTCCTGGCAATCCTAATGACACAGCCCATCCGTCACTGAATTTACCTGTCGATCTGCTGCTGCCGCCGGTGTGGGAGCACTGTCCACCATTGATTTCTGCAGATGAGACTTTCAGCAGCAAAATTATTTTGTACAGATCGCTACATTGCACTGATAGTTAAACCCTGCAAAAGTTGTCTACAGATCATCAAATACATACAATACTCGCAAGAATATTGGGAGCCAGGAACACAATTACCAGTGTAAATATTGCGATTGCTGTTGCAGTCTGACATCGATCAATGTACAGGTAATGTCTCCTTTTGATGGCAGTGGTTCTGGAACGAATCTCAGTATCTATAGCGCACATAATTTTCCACATAAAAATCTCTCTCATAATCTCATGGTTATCGATGCACTGAATCTATAAGTCCCTCACGATAGTGCACACAGTCATTTTCTCTGGTCATGCCACAACATAAGCCACAGCTAACATTACAATGCAAATATACACATTTTACACAAGGAGTGCAGTTATCTTTTACATCTGTACAGCACCCGAAAAAATTATGGTATGCCTACACTCACACTGGCTATATGTCTCGATTCTCCTCAGTCCCAGGAAATTATCCGACAAGTCTTCGAATCATCGCTTCTAGAAGGTGCTGCATCCTGCCAAGATTCTCTCAAACAAGTGTTATGAAGGACAGGCGTCCAGAACTATGTATGATAATGAATACGCACCCGCGGACGTAATGTTTGGAAAGACATCACCGACGTGGGTTGGTGTACTGTAATCAACATCACTATCGATAGAACAGCAAGGAAAATACGAGGGTACGCTTAGGGGTGCTGATGAGGGGATGTATTGTTACAGTTGTATTGCCGTCCTGTTTTTACACTATAGCAGGTCCAGTTGAACACTTGCATTGCTATATTGTGCAGCTGTTTACAAAATTAATCTATCAACAGTTACGTTCGGTTACTCCTCAGTGCACTGAAATCACAATTCACCATGTCCAATCTATCCTTCCATTACGACTAGACATAATATTTTTTGTTTTTTTGTTTTTACGTGAATAGTAGTTTGATTACTTCCCACAAACGTATGTCGAAACATAAACCATGGTACCTTTATGTTCAAGCAGCACCATAACATTTCTTACTATCAATTATAGGTGTATAAAAAAAATAATGATACGTCCACACTTGCAGTAACTGGGAATCGTTTTCGCACTTCAAAAAGCCTCCAACCTTTACGTATTTGTCGAGAATGAAGGAAGTAATTACAATTTTAAAAAACCCTAGAGTCTTTTCAGTTTATCGAGTTCACCACTTTCACGAAACCTTTTGATATTTTCGATACTTGTAAATCCAGCCAAGTCGGGGTTTGTGTCAGTGCATTCCATGCATAGCTCCCACCATCCAGATCACACAATTTCCCCTTGACTAAGAAATAATTGTGAGTGCAAAATATACTCGAGTACGTTTATTCGGAGTTAATTTTCACTGGCGGAGCAGGTGGGTGGAGAAACCACAAAACTGTTGTAGGCTAAGTGCATTTTTAAGTTCATGTTACTAAGCACCGTACCTGTTTAACACTTTGGAGCAAGAGTAGGATCACCGCGAGACGGATATGTTGTTTCAACTGGCAAAATTAAGTTTGTTACGAAAAAACAAAAGAGGCTGTTAACGCGTCATACAAAAATTTTCTTTGCTGCGTGTGCGAGAAACGGTGACTTAGTAATACAGCCCTGTTTAGATACTATAATGTGTGTGTGTGTGTGTGTGTGTGTGTGTGTGTGTGTGTGTGTGTATGTGTCTATGTGTGTGTGTGTGTGTGTGTGTGTGTGTGCGTGTGTGTGTGTGCGCGCGGGAACTGAAT